>NC_135574.1:32466017-34966017 GCF_965152235.1 Eretmochelys imbricata
CCAATCCCCTGCTTAAAGCAGGAACAACACCAACTAAATCATCCCAGTCAGGGCTTTGTCAAGCTGGGCCTTAAAAACCTCTAAGGAAGGAGATTCCACCACCTCCCTAGGTAACCCATTCCAGTGCTTCACCACCCTTCTCGTGAAATAGTATTTCCTAATATCCAACCTAAACCCCCCCACTGCAACTTGAGACCATTGCTTCTTGTTCTGTCATCTGCCACCACTGAGAACAGCCTCACTCCATCCTCTTTGGAACCCCTCTTCAGGTAACTGAAGGCTGCTATCAAATCCCCCCTCATTCTTCTCTTCTGCAGCCGAAATAACCCCAGTTCCCGCAGCCCCGCCTCGTAAGTCATGTGCCCCAGCCCCCTAATCATTTTCGTTGCCCTCCGGTGGACTCCCTCCAATTTCTCCAAATCCTTTCTGCAGTGGGGGGACCAAAACTGGACGCAGTACTCCAGGTGTAGCCTCACCAGTGCCGACTAGAGGGGAATAATCACTTCCCTCGATCTGCTGGCAATGCTTCTACGAATAAGCCCAATATGCTGTTGGTCTTCTTGGCAACAAGAGCACACTGCTGACTCATATCCAGCTTCTCATCCACTGTGTCCCCCAGGTCCTTTTCTGCAGAACTGCTGCTTAGCCAGTTGGTCTCCAGCTTGTAGCAAAGCATGGGATTCTTCCTTCCTAAGTGCAGGACTCTGCACTTGTCCTTGTTGAACCTCATCAGATTTCTTTTGGCCCAATCCTCCTATTTGTCTAGGTCACTCTACACCCTATCCCTACCCTCCAGCATATCTACCTCTCCCCACCCCCATCTTAGTATCAGAACTTGCTGAGGGTGCAATTAATCCCATCATCCTGATTACTGATAAAGATGTTGAACAAAACCAACATCAGGACTGACCCCTGGGGCACTTTGCTTGATATTGGCTGCCAACTAGACATCAAGCCGTTGATCACTATCCTTTGAGCCCGACAATCTAGCCAGCTTTCTATCCACCTTATAGTCCAGTCATCCAATCCATACTTCTTTAGCTTGCTGGCAAGAATACTGTGGGGGAGACCATATCAAAAGCTTTGCTAAAGTCAAGATATATATCACATCCACCGCTTTCCCTGTATCCACAGAGCCAGTTTTCTCATCATAGAAGGCAATCAGGTTGATCAGGCATGACTTGCCTTTGGTGAATCCACGTTGACTGTTCCCAATCACCTTCCTCTCCTCCAAGTGCTTCAAAATGGATTCCTTGAGGATCTGCTCCATGATTTTGCCAAGGACTGAAGTGAGGCTGACCGGTCTGTAGTTCCCCAGGTTCTCTTTCTTCCCTTTTTAAATACGGGCACTATATTTTCCTTTTTCCAATCATCCGGGATCTCCCCCAATCACCATGAATTTTCAAAGATAATGTCCAATGGCTCTTTAATCTTAGATTAATACATGTATTCATATATTTAGTTCTGAATTTCTAGTTTTTAATTTAGATTTTATAGTACAAGTAAATAATCACATAGTCATCACTTACAAACAAGTAGTTTAAAAACAGAGCTGTCTATTCAGCATCTCAGAGCAAGTGAAGAGATCCCCATCGCTATGACTGTTTTATGCTACTTATCTTATTTTTCTGTATTATAACATTTTCTTATATTTCCACTCACCTCCACATGTTCTTTCTCTGCTGGTGTTTTTCAGTGTACTTGCAATGGTCTTCTGATGTTTATTTCTGCCTTCCTCTTGAGACGCATCTTCCTTCAGTTTGTGTTTTTTTGATGCAAAATGATCCACAATTACACATTATCGGTCATGATTGAGAACAACATTGCACAATGCAGTTTTGTAGGGAGTTCTCGAGCATGAGAAGCAGGTGTAGCTGTTTTTGATGCGTGATGTGAAGGCCATTCACGTCATGCAAAAGAATAAATATCCCTTTGCCCTGTGGTAACTTCATTTGGACCTGGCTGGATACTTTGGGAAGTGCTTGGTTCTGATTGTCCTGACATTGTATTGACTGTTTGGTAAATGTTTTATTTGCCCTCAAAGTCTTTTTTTTTTTTAAATGGGTAAGTAAAATAAATTCTTAGCTGTAATCTAACTCCATTGTGCCATTTTGGCACAGGAAAAAATTGAGAAAGCACATTGATCTTTCTAGCTGAGGATTCCCTTACTGTCATTTATAATAAGACTCCTTTACCTCAGTCTGGCAATGTAGGGGCCTTAAAACTTTCACAGGTTTTATGCTCCTGGGGGAATTGACTGAGAATGGGAACAGTTACCTAACAATAGGAACATTAACAATGTTACTACCCGGCAGGCTGCTACATTTCTGCCTCAGAGAATGAGATCAATTAACCATCAACAGTAACTTTAACAATATTACTAACTACACAGTCAGGCTGCTACATTTGTGCCTCAGAGAATGAGATCAATTAACTCAGGCAGGCTGCTACATTTGTGCCTCTAGCCTGCCTCATGCATAATAAAAAAAAAAAACCCTACCCTTCCATGCCAGTGAGCTGCAGAAACAAGGGAGAGGGACAGAGTGTCTCTCTCTCTTGCTTGTTGGCATGCACATACGCCCTTTTGCCCCTCCCCCCCAATGGTGATCACGCAGGCGTGCATGCCCAGCCCTCCCCCACCCGTCTCTGAGGCTGCTAAGGCATCCTGGAATAGACACGATGCCTCGTCTGCCGGGAAAGAGGCACGTGTCACCCAGCAGATTTTTTTTTTTTTTTGCATTTTTCTGTGGGGGCGGGCACAGAAAAATGCAGGCCATATGAATTCTGCATCCATGCAGGGGTGCAGAATCCCCCCAGGAATAATGAGGTGAATTGAAAAATACTATTTCTTTTGTTTTGTATTGTAAAAATGATAATGTTTGTAATAAAAAATAATATAAAGTGATCACTGTACACTTTGTATTCTGTGTTGTAGTTGAAATCAATATATTTGAAAATGTAGAAAAACATCCAAAAATATTTAATAAATTTCAGTTGGTATTCTATTGTTTAACAGTGCGATTAAAACTGTGATTAATCATGATTAATTTTTTGTTAATCGCATGAGTTAACTATGATTAAGCAGTAGCCCTACAAAAAACATAAATGTTGTTTTATCCAATGACGTGACCAGACTAAGAGGTACATGCTGCACACATGAAAACTGAATATGAATCCCATGCTATACACCTTACATACCACTGTAATGCTCAGGATGTGTCATTCTGTGACACTGCAGCTACAAAAAAGTAAAGTAAAATCCTGAAGCATGGAGCTGACCTGTAGTGGGGTCAAGAAAGTAATGTGATACATTTGTGGTGTGGAAGAAAACACAGTCTTCTCTCTCAGGTTGGTTGCAACAAATCAGAGACAGTTTATTTTTCTAGCACTTGCAAGGGGAAAGAGTACACCCAGACAGTGGTTCCCCCATCCCAGGCAGGTCTCCGTTAGATAAACAATTAGGGCAAGCATTTATACCTTTGTTACAGACTGTAATGATCAACAACCGCGTCTTGTTTATTCATACACCTTCCTGCTATCTTACTTTTCTCAGCAGTTCCTGCTACAGTCTGTGTTCCATTCTTATCTAACACAAGGTCAAAAAACAGTATCTCTTACAGTTCTTTCCCACTCGCTTCTCAGGCCCTGCTTTAAAGTCTCGCATTATCAGAGCTAGTGATGGCCTGACTCTTGCTCTATTCCTAGAACTTAAGATGTCTGCGTTCAAATTCCCTTCATCCTTTCCTCTACTTCCACAGTGGCATCATTGTGGAGCAGGAGGCAGCTCACGCAATTTCAAGGATCCTAAAACTATTTTGTACTGTGGTTTAGAAACTGAGGATTTGGTTGTAGAAATAAAGAGCATTACTTCCTTGGCATATAACTTCAGTTTGTTTGAACTCTCACGGTCTAATGGGCATTAGGGTATTTATCAGATGCTAGCTTCTGGAAGTTCCAAGGTAGTAATGAATCAGATATGGAAGAGTAGAGAACTGTCTGGTTATGAGGTAGAAGATACTACCTTGCATCTCATTGCAGCTACTTGATTAGATTGATATGAGCCACTTCAGCCATCTGGGCCCCGTGTGAGAGACCCTCAAAACACAAATTCTTTCCTCTGCCTTTGTGATATTGGGGAATAAAAAGAAAAGTGTTTGGGATTTTGGCCAGAGAATATTTTATACACAATAACTTCAAAGATAGAAATGACTAGTTCTGGTAGTTGATGTTCTGCTCCTATTTCTCCTTCATTCAGGGCACCCTATGATTTCTTCAGAGATTAAAGTCATGGGGAGAAGGAGAATAAATGAAATATTTAAGTTTTGGCAGATTTTGGTCCTCTGGCAACAAAGGTCTTATAAATATACTTGAGAGGTTGAGCAAAAAAATATTTTTTTTTATAACATGAGTTTATACTCATGAGTCTGACCTATGTCTGTTAAAGAAGGGAATAAGAAAACAGCACTGATGATTAACTAACCATTACCAGATTTTTTTATTATGTGAATCTAGAATGTGGACATTACTAGAACTGGTTGGAAATTTTCCAATGGAATGTTTTTCCATCTGAAAATGGCAATTAGTTAAAAGAAAACTGTTTTGTGGAAACATGGATTTTGATGAGTTTTCCGATGAAATACAGGCAGGTTTCCTGCTAGCTCACCAGCCTGGCTCCTCTGCTGCCCATGAGAAGAACTGCCTCACAGTCAGGACCCTGGGGCTTCTGGGGTTCCACAGCAGCAGGGCAGCCCCACCACACAGACTTCCCTAGAGCTGAGGACCTCAGGGCTTCCAGACTCCTAGGCCAACTGGCTCCCAAAGCTTAGGGAGCCAGCTCCCTTGAGAGTTGGGCAGCCTGAAGAGCCAGCTGGCAGACGAGTCTGGAAGCCCTGGGATCCCAGCCCTGTGCCATCCACATGGCAGAGCTATTCTCCAGCTTTGGACCACAGAGCCCTGGCAGGAACTGACAGTAATTTACATGATTCTTGTCCATTTCGTGGCTGCCCATTGACAATTCAGTGGTGTGCAACCATGAAACATGACAGGAATCATGTCAATTTCAGTCATCAGCCACCAGAGATCCCAGGAAGCACGATTTATTTTGAAAACATCATGTTTTGGTGTTTCCAAAATAAAATATTGCAGGATTTCACTTACAAGAAAATTGTCATGTTTTTTGGCTTTTCGTCCTGACTAGGACAAAAAAAAAAATTGCAAAAACTTGGAAATTATTATAGAACGGGATTTCGGTTTTCTGGCCACCTCAAGGCATTATATGATTATGATATAATAAACATGACTCCTTCATGTTTCAAATGTTCTTGATGAGCTCTTAAAATAGTTCTATGACAACTATGGCAATTTCCTGCAATATCTTTTGGAGACCTTATTCAATTAAGTTTAATGACAGGTTTCAGAGTAGCAGCCATGTTAGTCTGTATCTGCAAAAAGAAAAGGAGTACTTGTGGCACCTTACAGACTAACAAATTTATTTGAGCATAAGCTTTCGTGAGCTACAGCGTATGAAGTGAGCTGTAGCTCACGAAAGCTTATGCTCAAATAAATTGGTTAGTCTCTAAGGTGCCACAAGTCCTCCTTTTCTTTTTAATTAAGTTTAAGTATCTTTTGGGTTCACTGTATTAAATGAATGTTATATGCATTATTGTGGACTGGGGTTGTGTGACTTCTTGAAGGGGAAGATGTGACAAATGTGAGACCTAGAGGTTCAAAGGACTAAACCGAATAAGGTGCCAGACAAGAATGGACTTAGCACAAAAAGTGTTGAGGTGTTTTGGGGGAGTATCTAGGGGGTGGTGAATGCAAATTTCCTACCACTGCTTATGCAAAAACCCAGCCTTTTGAAGCTATGCCCTGAGAAGTGGGCAATTGTCTCTTGATCACCTGTTAACATGAGGCCAAGATCAAAGGCCCAAGCTAGATAAAGGAAACCCTGAACTATTCATGGTTGTTCTGGTTCTGAATCTGAGACAGTTATGAACTTGTAACCACGAAGAAAACGCAGTTGTGGGTTTTGAAGGTCTGACACCTACCAGAGCTCAGAGCTGGTGCCTTCTCTGTTAATGTGTAAATACTTTTTAGAAGGGAATATGAAGAATGCTTTTTCAGCTGAACTGTTGTATGACCTACTGCAGTACATAAATGACCTATGCTACAGAGAAGTCTTCGTAAATAAGTAAAATTCAGAGGTTTCTGTATCTCATCGTTTGAGCATAACATATAAATGCTGTTTCTGACGCGGAGGGAAAGGGAATAATTGTTCATGATAAGGCTTCAAGTACATCAGAGTTTCTGGTGATAAAAGTACAAAACCAAGCTTGCATGATTTGTATATGTCACTAGAATCTTGAACTAAAAAAAAAGCTGCATGCTATTGCCTGTGGGGGATAGTAAAGCTAAAATGGAAATGTTGTGATGCCTTGCTGCCTTCCCTCCCAAATCAAACGGCAAGGAATCGTTCAGCAGAGAGTTTTCTTAATTTTAAAATATTTTTCTCTTCCGAAAAGTCTCTCACTTTTTACTTAGCTAAAGGCAACACAATGTTTTATTCTGTTGGCATAGGTATTTGTACGCCACCTATGTATCTGGGCACCTTCAAGTATTCATTGATTTGTCCTCATAGTCTGGGAGTTAGGAAAGTAGCCTCATTTTAGAGGCAGAGGACATGGACACCAAAAAAATCAATTAACTTGCCCAGGGCCACATGAGAAGTCTGTGGCAGAATCAGGAATTGAACCTGGATCTCCTGGCCCCCAGTCAAATGCTTTAACCATGAGATCAGCCTTTTCACTGACACCAGAAATCCCATGCTAGTTATAGAATCTTAAACCAAAACTAAAGAAAAACTACAAAGTGATCCTAAATGTGGGCAAAGCTTTTGGAATAATTCTAGGTGTCAGAGTAACAGCCGTGTTAGTCTGTATTCGCAAAAAGAAAAGGAGTACTTGTGGCACCTTAGAGACTAACCAATTTATTTGAGCATAAGCTTTCGTGAGCTACAGCTCACTTCATCGGATGCACTTCATCTGATGAAGTGAGCTGTAGCTCACGAAAGCTTATGCTCAAATAAATTGATTAGTCTCTAAGGTGCCACAAGTACTCCTTTTTTTTTTTTTTTTTTTTTTTTTTTTTGGAATAATTCTGTGCTTCATGGATGATTTCCATGGCAAGGATAAGGGAACTAACATACATAGCAGTAGTTCAGCAGTAACCCATTGACCAATTCAATCATTCAGTAGCTCAGTTTCTTTCATTCTGACCATGGAATCACTAATTAGCTAAGTATTTATAATTTTTTTCATTTGAGTATATGGCAATATTCACAAAGAAGTGGTCTCTTAAAATCCCATAGACAGACACTGTATTGCTTTGACAAAACATTACAAGGAAGGAGCACTACAAATAATAGTGTGGAAACTCAATCCACTGTGGGAAAGAGGGAGTGAAAATCATTCTGTTTCTTCCAAATTAAATGGGGGTGGCATTTTAAATATGGCTAGGTATCTGATGCTACCTGGCCAATCATGAACTGTTTGTTACAGTTCAAGACTTTGGGGGGGAGGGAAGAAGAAGGAAAACAAAAACTAACACAGACCAAAGAGAAGCTTAGCATCCAAGGTAATACTAAAGAGGGAGAAACTGCTACTTGAACATACTTGAAATGATGTTGCTGTGTTTCTTAACAGCACTGCTTAAAGGCCTTCTAAATGAGTATTGTCCCTTTAGTACTCTCTTACTTGCTAATCTTCTCCTTATTTTCTTTCACAACACTAACTTGAATGGGAATGTAGTGATGTGTGATTGCTTGGATAATGTCAATTATGGTGCCCATATCCTGATGACAGTAAAACAGATATAAAAAAGAATTTAGCATCCTCCTTTAGAAATGTCATCATCTCTGTTTTGTATGTATTTACTGGTCAGAGGTTTTACTTCTGTTTCACTGAAGTATAATGATTTGGCTGTAGAACCTCAGAAAACCTGGGATCTTGTCTGTAGCTAAAAATATAAAGGCCTTACAGTCTTTGAAATGGCATGCAATATATAAAAATGCTTCAAATTATGCTAGTATAGGAGGTATTGTATACTAATTTAAGGTCTGAGGTTCAAATTCTACATTGTTGTTAATCAAAAACTCATGGAAAAGCTACCCTGCAATCACTATATACATTAATAGATGGAATTGGCCTAAAGAGTATTTCCAGACTCCTTTGCAGCATTTTAGCCCCCTGGTTTTCATTTGGCATTTCTTAGGAACACCACAAGCTAGATGGAGAAAGTTTCCAGCAGCTGAAAGCAGTTTCGTCAGCCATTTGGGTTGTGACGGGACCCGCCGGGGTAAACCTGAAATTGTGGGCCCGCTGTGCCTCCTTAACTCTCCAGCCTGGACTGTCTCTCACAAAGCTATGCCAGTAACAAACAGCAAACCCCTCAAGGTGCTGTGATCTCTCTACCATAAACATGTGAAGATTCACACCCAGCTAAACTGCGTGAAGGCTCTCTAAGCCACTCATGAATCATACAGAGAGAGGCACCATTCAGTGAACCCAGCCCCCAGCCTTGCAACCCAGAAATATACTGTCTTAAATCACTTTTTCGTCTCCTTGTTCCGCATTAGTTTGTAGCTGAGGTTTCCATTTTCCCACTTCCCAACCAGGAAGCTTTTCCCCTCACCTTTATGCTCGGATCTCCTGGGTTTAAGAGCTGTGTTTCCTGCCAGGATGCTTTCCCAGTAACTGACAGCCACACACAGTGCATTTGCTGCCTGGGAGAGGGACATGTCCCGCAAAAGTGTACTTATTGCCACAGCCTGACTGCAAGGGCCAGAAAAGACCGGGACATTTAAGTAAGACTTCTGATGGAGAAATCTTTGAATCCAGCATTGGACCCTGGCTGGATACTTCCCCTGAGCAGCTCTCACTCTCCACTAGATTGTCCACCAACCCTCATTCTCCACGTCCCTCTAAAAGAAAATCTCTTTCCCTCTGAGACATCGCTTGCCAGGACGCCATCCCCTGCAAGGTCAGTTGCCTCAATGTCCTCAGAGATGGGACATAGCTGCAGGGACTGTCCTAGTACATCTGGTACCAGAGCTAAGCAAAGGTCTAAAGACCCTAACCGGGCAGATCTACAGCCATCGGCTCCATATCTCGACACTGGAGACAGAGACAAGAGACCTTCTAGACTAGTGCACACCATCCAGACCAGACCAACTTCGGGGACAATGACAAAACCACCGCCAACATTCATGTTGGCACCATCAAAGCACTGACCAAGTCCTCCACACCGAACAAGTCTTCAACTCCATCCGCTGGCTGCTCAAGAGACTACATCTCTCCCTTGGCACTGATACCTGAGCCAGTGCTGATGATGATCCTCCCTCCTCCCCAAGAGTTCAGACACACTAAAGATCTCCTCATATCTGATATGCCTGAGTCACCACTACCTAGACACGACCTCCTCCACTTCCATCCCACTCTCTGGAATCACACCATTCTTCTTTTTCTCCTCCAAGGACGGCACTCCCTTCCCCAGCAAGGCAGAGGAGGACGAGTACTCCGTCCCTCCCTCATACTCAGGGCAGGCACAAAGGGCGTTCTCTACACATCCTCACTAGCCTCAAACTCCAGCTGGACTAGGGCCCTGGTATGGACCACCCTGGCTGCAACCCCACGTGCCATTCCCTCCACACTGGCCATACTGGGATCCTTGGGACAAGTACAGAGCACAATTTTGGAAGCCTCCCATACAACAAATCTGGAGGCCCTCAGGCTCACCATTTCCATTGGTCTCAACCACCAGAGGAAAATGTATGAGTAGATGATGAGGAAGAACAGGAGGAGGAAGTTCCACCACCACTTCACTTCTCTTCTTCCCTTAATGAGGATATCATGCCTCCACCCGCTACTCCAAACACTTCCAGGACTTGTTTCACAGGATTGCAGATTCCCTCCAGATCCGTTTGGAGGAAGTGAAAGATGAACAACAACATAAACTGTTTGACATCCTGCACACATCATCATGCTCCAAAATAGTCCTCCCTGTCAATAAGGCCCTTCTCAATCCAGTCAAGGTGCTCTGGCAGACACCAGCATCCTCCTAATGACCTGTAAGCGGGGAGATAAACATACATTATGTTCCTGCAAAGGACATGGAATTTTTGTTTTCTCATCCCGCCCCAAAATTCCTTAGTTGTCAATGCCATGCACGAAAAGAACGCCAGTACCAATCTCAAGCCACCCCTCATGACAGAGACTGGAAACGATTGGATTTATTTGGACACAAAGCCTATTTATCCACTACGCTCCAATTAAGGCCATAGAGGCAAACAGTAACTGGGATAAAATACAACATGGTTTTACGAAAGGTAGATCATACCAGACCAACCTGATTTCTTTCTTTGAGAAGATAACTGATTTTCTAGACAAAGGAAATGCAGTAGAGTTAATCTATCTGGATTTCAGTAAGGTATTTAATATAGTTAAATATGGGAAGTTATAAATTAAAGGTGGGTAAGGAACTGGTTAAAGGGAAGACTACAGTGTATCATACTGAAAGGTGAACTGTCAGGGTGGAGGGAGGTTACTAGTTGAGTTCCTCTGGGAGTTTTAAAGTTAAGGGCCAATGTTGGCACAAGAACAAATGGATATAAACTGGCCATTAACAAGAATAGCTTGAAATTAAATGAAGATTTCTAACCATCAGAGGAGTGAAGTTCTGGAGTAGCCTTCCAAGGGGAGAAGTGGGGGGCAAAAAAACCTAACTAGTTTCAAGACTGAGCTTGATATGAAAGGGACGGTGTGCTGAGATTGCCTATAATGGCATGTGGCCCATCCGTGACTGCTAGTAGCAAACCTGTCCAAAGCCTGGAGATAGGACACCAGATGGGGAAGGCTCTGAGTTATTACAATGAATTTTTCCCTAGGTGTCTGGTTGGTGGGTCTCACTAACATGCTCAGGGTTTAACTGATTCCCATATTTGGGGTTGTGTACTTAAGTCAGATTGGTAGAGACCCTGAGGGGTTTTTGCCTTCCTCTTCAGCCTGGGGCCTGGGTCACTTGCTGGTTTGAACTAGAGTAAATGGTGGATTCTCTTTATGTCTTTAATTCATGATTTGAGGACTTCAGTAACTCAGACAGAGATATGGGTCTATTACAGGAGTGTGTATGTGGGGGGGGGGGGGGAGGAGGTTAGGTTCTAAGACCTGCGGTATGCAAGAGGTCAGACTAGATGATCACGATGGTGCCTTCTGGCCTGAAAGTCTGTGAATCTGAGTCTATGGCAGCATTTTTTTTTGATTGTCCTGTGATAGGTCATGCTTTGTCCTCCATACCTTCTTTTCCTTCCAGATTGGAATCCAAGCTAAAAAATACCTTGCACTTCTGCCATGGGATAGGCTAATGACATGGCCAAACCACTGTAGCCATCTCTGTCTAATTATTGAGTCCCCAATCTGCTGATCCATGCGATGCAGCACTTCCACACTGGTTACACGATTTCTCCAATGAATTCTCAAGATTCTTCTTAAACAACACTGGTAGAATGCATTCAGTTCCTGATGTGCACTTCCACCATCTGCCATGTTATTGAGGCTACGATGGTGTTAGAAGGGCAGTAGTGTTACGCAATCTCACGTTAGTGTGCAGATGTATCTTACTTTTCCAGATGTTTGACAAATGAGAAAATTATCCACTGTCTTTATGAATTCTTGCCTTCACTTCTGTAGTGAGCTGGTCATTAGCAGATGTACTTCCAAGATAAACAATGTCAAATCTGTTGTACTCAATCAATCACACATCTGCCCGTGTTGACAGCATTCTCTCATCTCTCCATGGTCTTGGTCTTTTACGTACTGATATGAAGTCCCACTTTAGCAGCTTCTGATTTTATTCTTATAAAGAATCTTTTCATTTCATCCAAGTTGGCATCCAGTATAACTGTGTCATCTTCAAAATCTAAGTCTCGGAGGCTATGTCTTGCCCAAACAATACCTCTGTCTTTGGCAGCAGCTGTTGCTCTTCTCATCACAAATTCTATGATGGTGCAGAGGAGAAGCGGGGATAGTATGCAACTTTGCCATACACCAGCACCAATCTTAAACCATTCCACGTCTCTGCTCTCTGACTTGACACAGCACACAGAGTCATCATACAGCTTCTAATCAAAGTAACAACCTTTGTAGGAATTTCATAGTGTCTCAGGATCTTCCAGAGAGCTTCTCTGTGGACACTATCAAACATTTTCATAAAATCAACGAAGTTTAAAAATTTTCTTCTCTGTTAGTATTCTAAACATTTCTCAATAACTCTTTTCAAGGTGAAAACCTGATCTGAAATCAACCTACCAGATCAAAATCCAGCTTCCCTGAGTACTTTATCAACAGCAGTTTTCCTCCTATTTAAAATAACACAAAAAAGCACTTTTCCAGATACAGATATGAGAGTCACCCCTCTCCAGTTATCACAAATAAGCTGTTTCCTTCTTTTAGGAATTTTACGTATGACACCTCTTCTCCAATCTTTAAAAACAATCTCCTTTTCTTAAGCCAGTCTGTGTAACCAGCACATGCAATTCACCATCACATTCTCTCAAGCTCTTAACATTTCAGCATCTGTCTTATCACTGGTGTTTTACCACTTGTTAGTAGATATTGAAACCCCTACAGATCTGTTATTTTTAACCAAAATCCTTTTTGTGTGTAAACCAAAGTGTTTTGTATCTACAGATCTAGTGCCCTAAACCTATCAAACGGAAAAGTTCTTTGTATGTTGGTTGAACCTTAGTGGGTGAGCAAGTAAAGGAATGTATATAATCAATAGTGGAATGTGTATAATATTTTACTCTAATCCCATTGACCTGTTGAGAATTGTGTCCAGATGTCCAGGGAGGACCACTGGTAATTGACAAAATGTTTGTTATTACACATGTTCTGTGATTGATGAGACACTGGTGATTGACAAGGGATATTTGTTATCAGATGTGTTCTGTGATTGATGAAATAATGACCCATTGATTGATGTTTGGGCCAATTAAATCTACTTATAGTCACAGATGGTTTTGGTAATAATGGATTGGTCACAGATGTCTTCAGTTTATTGATTCAGTAAGATGAGATATCTGGCTAGAACTCATAGTTTAGAACCGAACAATTTATTTGGTCTGAACAGTATATAAAGGGAAGAGTTTCGGGAGTTAGTCAGGAGTGGATCAAACTGCAATGTCACTTCTCCAGTCTCCAGATCGGTATGTATAACCTTTCAGTGTTCTGTATAGTGCTGTATTAATCTGTGACTAATAATCTTTGACTAATTCCACTTGAGCCTGTCATTTGACATCTCGTATTGTTATTAAATTCAAACACACAACACACTCTTCAACTGGTTATGGCCTCGTTTACTTCCTCAAAGACAATTACTTATAGTGATATAGGTAAGTCTGCTACTTCTTTGTATCTTCAATATGTATTAGTGGTTCAGGGTGGTTGAGTACAGCCTGGAAATGTTCTATCCAATGGGCTCTCTGTCCCTCCTCTGTGGTTAAAATTGTACAATCTTGAGCCTTCACATTGCCACAATGGTTCGAGAATTGTGATGTCCTTCTCTTGCTTTTTTTTTTTTATCCATTGTCTTGTCTCTCTTCTGGCTGATCTTTTAACTTTCTTGTCTTTGCCTGCATATTCTTGTTGCAAAGAAAATTATTACTAACCTTTCTGTATTAATTAATTAATGCTATTAATTATTACTAACCTTTCTGTATTAATTAATTAATACTAACTGGTATTCTTCGGGATGTGTTGCACATGTCCATTCCCTATTAGGTGTGCCTGCACCGCAGGCAGTCACCCGAAATTTTTCCCCTCAATGGTATCCATCAGGTTGTCTCTAGCACCCTCTGGTGCTGTGCGATCATGCGTCAGTATAAGGGATCCAACCGACCATGTACCCTCTTAGTTCCTTCTTTCCGGCCAACTCTGACAGAGGGGTAAGAGGGTAGCTTGTGGAATGGACATGGGCAACACATCTTGAAGAACAACAGTTAGGGAAAGACTAGTAATAATTTTTTCTTCTTTGAATGCTTGAACATGTCCATTCCACGTTAAGTGACTCCCCAGCAGTACCATAGAAGGTGGAATCAGAGTTCATGGACATGCTGACTGCAGCACAGCTTAACCAAACTCGGTGTCATCTTTAGCTTGCTGGGGGATGGCACAGTGGGATGAAAATGTATGTACTGATGACCTAGTTGCCACTCTGCAGATGTCCTGGATCGGGACCTGGGCCAGGAACACCGCTGAGGAAGCTTGCACCCTCATATAATGAGCAGTCGCTATAGCTGGTGGCAGGACCCCGCTTGCTTGTAGCATGTGCAGATGCACAATGTGATCCAGGATGAAATCCTCTGAGCTGAAATAGGAAGGCCCTTCATCCTGCC
This sequence comes from Eretmochelys imbricata, assembly GCF_965152235.1. Taxonomy (NCBI): domain Eukaryota; kingdom Metazoa; phylum Chordata; order Testudines; family Cheloniidae; genus Eretmochelys; species Eretmochelys imbricata. The sequence continues at coordinate 32,480,467 of NC_135574.1, forward strand.
CACTACTGCCACAAAAAGCTGTGCAGATCTACAGAATGGTGGTGTCCTCTCAATATAGAAAGCCAGGGCATACCTAACATCAAGTGTATGGAGACGTTGGTCCTCCCTGCTCGTGTGTGGTTTCAGGAAGAAAACTGGCAGGAAAATAGCCTGATTACTGTGAAATTTCAAAACCACGTGAAGGAGGAATTCGAGGTGAGGACGAAGCTGTACCCTGTCCTTAAAGAAGACCGTATATGGGAGTTCTGACATATGTGCCCTGATCTTTGATACCTTCCAGGCAAAAGTGATAGCTTCCAGGAAAGGTACAAGGGGCATGTTGCCAGTGGCTTAAACGGGGGACCTGTGAGTTTTGACAAAACCGGTTTTAGGTCCCATGGGGGAATGGGCTGCTGAATCTGTGGAAATAGTCTTTCAGGGCCCTTTAGAAAATGAATGGTCATCTCATTTGAGAAAACTGATCGATCATCCACCAGGATGTAGAATGCCAAAATCACTACCAGGTATACTTTAGCTGATGAAATTGCCAGACCTTGCTGTTTCAGATGTAGCAAATACTCCAGAATTATCTGCAGTGATGACAGGGTGGCCAAGAGACCTTGCTGTGAAAACCAAATGGAAAAACGCTTCCACTTGGCAAGGTATGTAGTTCTGGTAGAGGGCTTCCTGCTACCTAGCAGAACCTGGCAGAATTGCTCCAAATAGGCCAGCTCCTTGGGATTTAACCACAGAGCTTCCAAGCTGTCAGGTGGAGGGTGTTGAGGTTTGGGCGGCACATTTGACTGTGGTCCTGCGAGGAGAGGGAGCAGCATCAGAGTCACTATTGAAAGGCCTAGCAATGTGGTGAACCAGTGCTGGCAGGGCCAGGCTGGGGCTACAAGAATGACTCACACTCTTTCCCGCTTGATCTTCAGCAGGACCTTGTTCATGAGAAGAATGGGGGTGGAGAGGCATAGAACAGGTGCCCCATCCAAGGGAGCAGGAAAGTGTCTGTGAGTGAGCCTGGACTGTGGTCTTGCAGGGAGCAGAACTGGTGACATTTCCTGTTTGGCCTGGTTGCAAACAGTTCTACCTAGGGAGTCCCCCACTTCTGGAAAACTATCCTTACTACATCAGAATGAAGGGACCACTCATGGAGACTGATGAAAAACTTGCTGAGGTGATCTGCCAGCTCGTTCTGTGGTCCCAGAAGGTCAGAAGACTTGAGATGGATCAAATGCCTTATGCAGAACTCCCACAAGCAGATATCTTCCTAGCACAGGGGTGAAGAGTGAGCCCCTCCCTGCATGTTGAGGTAAAACATGGCTGCCATATTGTCCATGAGCACTAGCACGTTCTTGTTCATGATGTGGGGTAAGAACACCTAACAGGCCAGGCAGACCGCTTTTAGCTCCCTCACATTTATGTGTAGGGAGAGCTCTTCTGGAGACCACCGGCCCGGTGTCCTAGGTGAGCTCCCCCCATCCCAGATCTGACGCATCCTAAACTAAGGATAATGAGAGCTGGGGCCTGACAAAGGGGACGCCTGAGCGGACCAGCAGAGGGTCCCTTCACTAGTTGAGGGAGGCAAGGACCAGCGCAGGAACCGTGAGCACCAAGTCCAGGTGATGGCAGCTCAGTGAGTACACCAAGGCCAGCCAAGCTTGAAGGGGTCTGAGGCATAGCTCGCATGTTGCACTACATATGTGCACACAGCCATGTGGGCTAACTGTCTGATGCAGAAACGGGCTGTCGTGACTGGATGGCCTTTGACTTGCACTATCAATTACCCCAGTGTCCAGAAATGGGCTTCTGGGAAGAAAGCCATTGCATGGGGGGAACTGAGGGTAGATTTCTGCTCATTTATAAGCAGGCCCAGTGCCTAAAAGGTCGACTGTATGGAGTGGATATTGGTCTTCAGTTGGGTCTTTGACCAGCCAGTCATCAAGGTATGGGTTTACTTGTACCCCTCTTCTTCTGAGGAAGGCTGCCACTACTGCTATGTATTTTGTGAAAGCCCTGGGGACTGCCAAACATCCGACAGGGAGAACCATACACTGGTAAAGTGAGTTTGGTTTACAATGAACCTGAGGAACCATCTGTGGCCTTGGAAAATTGAGACGTGGAAATAAGTCTCTCTCAAGTCAAGGGTGGCGTACCAGTCCTCTGGATCCAGGGAGGGAATGATGGAGGCCAGGGAGACCATACAGAACTTCAGCTTTTTGAGGTAGCCATTGAGACAGAGCAGGTCTAAAATGGGTCAGAGACCCCCTCCTTGGACTTTGGAATTAGGAAATATCAGGTTTAAAACCCCTTCTTAAGTCCTGAGGAACCTCCTTCACAGCTCCCACTCGGAGGAGGGCTTGCACCTCCTGGGCTAGAAATTGCTCATGAGAAGGGTCCCTGAAGAGGGGCAGGGAGGATGGGTGGGGGGATGGAAATAAACTGGAGCATTTAACCCCTTTCCAGAGTGTTCAGCATCCAGCGGTCCATGGTGATAAGAAACCATGTTGAGGTGAGTGGGATAGGCGGTCCAAAAACAGAGGGGACATGATACGGTGGCATGGGAGCTGGGCGTCCCATCAAAAGTTCTGTTTGACTGTCCCCAAGTATCTGGGTGGGCCAGGTAGGATGCTGAGGTGGATGGAGACAGTTGCTTGTGTCTAAACCCCGTTTTGTTTCTTTTGCAGGTCCTGATGGGGAGCTAAGAAACAGTTGAGTGCTGGGGCCTGAAGTGCTTCCTGGAAGGTGCTGGAGTGTGAGACCCAGGGACTTGAGGGTGGCTCTGAAGTCTTTCAGGCCATGGAGCTTTGCATCTGTTTGCTCTGAGAAGAGCTAAGTGCCTTTAAATAGAAGGTCCTAGATGGACTGCTGGACCTCAGTTGGCAGTCCCGAGGACTGGAACCAAGAGCATCTGTGCATGACCTGGATCTGGCTGCCGAGTCTGCTGTGTCCAGAGAGGCCTGCTGGGAAGCCCTGGCTAAAGACTTCCCCTCCTCCACCAGAGCAAAGAACTCCTGCCTGGACTCCTGGGGAAACAAGTCCTTGAATTTTGACATTGACTCCCAGATGTTGAAGTTGTACCTCCCCAGCAACACCTGGTGGTTGGAGATGCGGAGCTGTAGACCCCCAGTAGAATATATCTTTCTACCAAAAAGGTCTAGTCTCTTTCAGTCTTTCACCTTGGGTGTCACTCCTTGCTGCCCTTGCCTGTCTCTCTCCTTGGCTGCCGAGACCACCAGGGACCCTGGAAGAGGGTGCAGAGTATAAGTACTCATACCCTAAAGTGGGAACAAAGTCCTTTTTTTCAGCCCTCTTTGAGGTGGGAAGCAGGGAGGATGGAGTTTGCTACAGGGCTTTAACCTGTCCCATGGTGGCCTTATTGAGAGGGAGAGTCACCTTTGATGGGGCCACCATGGTCAAAATATCGACCAAGTTGTGAGAGAACTCTGTCTACTTACACTTCAAGCCCAAGGTTCGAGGCCACTCTTTTCAACAGCTTCTGATGAGCTCTGAGTCATCGTGGGGAGGCGATACATGCGCTCCTGTCACTGCCTCATCTAGGAAGGAGGAAGAGGAGGCCTGCACCAGCAGGGGGTCCTCCTCCTATCCTTCTGCGCAGACTGGGTTCTGCAAGTGTAGGTCCTCAGGGTTGGTTCCAGGCTCAGTACTGGCGTCTGGTCAGGTGCTGGTCGAAGAGACAGAGGCACACTCCTCTCCAAGGCCACCGAGTATGAGTGTCTGGAAGGGGGCCCTTGCACTGGGGGTAAAACCCCACAGGTTCCAAAGTGGCTATTGCATCTGCATAGGCCAGTACCTACTATGCCAAGTACTTGTGGGTGCCCTCCACCCAGATCCACAACTGGATACAGCTGACTGGTACTGGGGGGGTACTGGTAACAGTTCCTTAGCTGGAGTTATGACGAGCTTTCCTCTGGGACCATAGAGGCATGGTACCCGTTGGTACTGCAGAATGGTGCTGAGAAGGGAAGACCTGTGTTGAGCCCAGCAGGGCCGGTTTTTCTCTAGATGGTACCAATGGGCCCAGTATCGAATGGGAGCTTGGAGCAACATGCTCCCTTTTGCTCACCAGCACTGATTCTTGTACAGTCGTTGATGGCGGTACCAACAGCGCCAGCAAGTCCCTGGCCACAACAGATGTCTCCAGGGTAGATGGTACCACAGTCCTGCTGGTGCCCCATTGACCCTCTGGTGCTGAAGGTTGGTCTGGGACCAGACTCAATAGAGCCTGCATACAGGACACAGTCAATGGTGCCACCCTCTGAGCAGGGTGAGAGGAGTGGCCAGACTCAGATCACACTCCGCTGTGCTCCCTGTGCTTGGCTTTCTTTACAGTTGGGGAATGCCCCTCTGAGACAGCTGCTGCTTATGTTTTTTCCTTGGCACTGGTGAAGAGGAACAGTGCCAAGAGACACTCACAGCAGGAGGAGCACTCTGCACTGACACTGAGGTACTCGGTCCCAAGTCCAACTAGCTCGGCTCTGACGAGGGTCAGAGTGTTGCCTCCATTGGGAGGGATTTTAACCTGGTCTTATTGTCCTTCTTAGTACGGAACCTAATGTCCTGGCAGATCTGGCAGCGATCCCTGATGTGAGTCTCTTCCAGGCACTTCAGACAACTGGAGTGCAGGTCACTCACAGACACAGGGTTGCCGCAGGAGTCACAGGGTTTGAAACCTGGAGACTGAGACATGTACTGGCACCAGGACCGGACGAAGATTCCACTAACATGGAAAAATATGCCAGCTATGTACAACAAATTGACAATAGTCCAAATGAGAAATAAAGAACTGGGATGAAAGAAACAAAGGGAAAGGTAGTAAACTAAGTTTGCTGAAGCAAGAGGAGCAGTGCTAGCAACTGTCCAGCGGTAAGAAGGAACTGAAAGGCTGCAGGGTCAGTTGGACCCCTTATATCAACACATGAGCGCGTAGCACCAGGGAACTTTAGAGCTAAGCCAACGGATACCACTGAGGGAAAAAATTTCTGGCAACTGTACACATTGTGCACGCACACCTGTCATGGAAAGGACATGTGCAAGCACTTCAAAGAAGAATAGCTTTTTTTACTGCTGTCTTGTTCTTGCTGAATTCTCTTCTTTAATTCTTTCCTCTCCAACAAACCTCCATGTATTTGGTTGGAGCCATTCTTCTTTTTTAGATCTTCTCACCCGCACTGTACTCCTGAGTGCATCCACAATTGTTTCTTTGAAAAAACTGCCATTGTTCTCCTATGTCCTTCATTGGTGTCTTTAACTCTTCAGAGCTATTGCTAATCTGCATCTTGAAATCCATCCTCACTGCTGGAACTACTAACTTTCCAGTATCATACCTACTCTCTGCCTTGTGAGGGGTTACCTTCATTAGTTTTATTTTGATTGTCCCAATAACAAGATGATGGTCACTTCCAACATCAGCCTCATGTACATCCAGTAGTGATCTTGTCCTGTGCTACTAGTAGCAATGTTATCAAGTTGTTTCTGGGTGAAGCCCATCATTTGATCTCCATGTCAGTTTGTCTTTCCTTGGGCGGATATAGTGTACCTCCAGTGCAAAGACTGCATAAGCTGCAGAGTTCAACAAAACATTCTTCATTGTCGGTCTGTCCTGGGACACCATGTCTTCCCCATTATGTGTTCATATCCAGTATTAGCATCACCAACCTGTGCATTTATATTTCCCATGAGGATAACAATGTCATATTTATTGATCTTGCCAAGGACACGATGCAGTCTTACACAGAAGCACTGTTTGACCTGTTCGTCGCTATTATTTCTTAGTGCATAACACTGAACAACCGTGACTTTTGCACAGTTCATCACAAAGTGAGCAGTCAACATGCTTGAATTTACAGCCTCTTACTTCTGCAGTGCCTTAGCAACACAGACCCAGAGCAACCAATGTCTTCTCCTTTTATAGTAGGACTTCCAATATTTCTCAACCCAGAACTCCGAAACAGCTGAGCTATCTTCTAATCGCTCCAGTTCCAGAATCTTTTCTGATCATATACCTCAATCCTTTGGAGACACTGCAAGAAAACACCGTTTGTTGGGGGAATGAGTTTGTGTGTTAAAATTTGCTTAGTGTGGACTGAAAACACCATAAATCTTAGTGGAGGGGCAGTGGCTGATGGGAGAGTTCTACAGGGTAGATGCTGAGGGGTGGATACTTGCTTCCTTCTTCCTCATTATGTCATATTCTGCTCCAAAGCAGCAGAGATCCTTAAATTGATGAGCTAGCTGAGTTCTGGGAGGAAAGCAGGATCAAGGCAGCTGGTTCCTCATTTTCAGGTGGCATTACCTTGGTGCAAAGCACGGTGTGGGAGAGATGAGTTAATTGTAGTGTGAGCAGAGCAGAGGTAGCAACAGGAGATGGACCTAGTGACTTTGGTGCCAGCCCCATGGTCTGAGATGGAACCTCTTCATCATCCACAGCATTAGCTAGCTTCTTCTGCATTTAACTGTACTTATCTGTAAATAGTTTTAGATAGTTTGTATAGTTAAGTATAGTTTTTAAGTAGTTAGGGCCTGGGAAGGGGGTCAGGTTCCTCCTCCCCAAATACTCTCCATCTGTAAGGTGTGACTAGTAGGCCCGAGATCTCAAGATTTGAGAACTGTGTATCCTGCCCTCAAGTCTTCCTGATCAGCAAGAATCAGATCAAGTGAACAGTTTATGTGCCAGGCCAGCACAGCCTGAACAGATTAGTCTTGCCCCCACACATAGTGGAGGCTTCTATCTCACGGTGAGATAACACGGAGGTAATATGTATGAGGGTCCTTTTTGTCCCTCCCCAACTCACAAAAAACTGGTCACAGGCACCTCCTACTAAGGTGGAGAGCCCAAATGGATAAACATATGGCACACAGCACATGAATCCTCCAAGAGTCTCAATTACACACAAACTGCCTGGAGCAATGGGAAGTACATGAGGCCTGCAAATTATTCCTACTATTCATTTGGATCTTGCATGTCCAAGTTGAGTGTCAGACAGATCAGACCACATGACAACACTGTTCTACACCAAAAAACAAGGTGGAGCAGGGTCTACTCCTATTTGCATATAAGTGGTCAATCTTTCGAACTAGTGTATTTGCCACCAGACCACCCTCTCGACAGTGCACCTCTGTCAAGGTTCCTCCCCCACTCTGAACTCTAGGGTACAGATGTGGGGACCTGCATGAAAAACCTCCTAAGCTTATCTTTACCAGCTTAGGTCAAAACTTCCCCAAGGTACAAAGTATTCCACCCGTGGTCCTTGGAATGGCCGCTACCACCACCAAACTAATACTGGTTACTGGGGAAGAGCTGTTTGGACGCGTCCTTCCCCCCAAAATACTTCCCAAAACCCTGCACCCCACTTCCTGGACAAGGTTTGGTAAAAAGCCTCATCAATTTGCCTAGGTGACTACAGACCCAGACCCTTGGATCTTAAGAACAATGAACAATCCACCCAACACTTGCACCCCCCCTTTCCTGGGAAATGTTGGATAAAAAGCCTCACCAATTTGCATAGGTGACCACAGACCCAAACCCTTGGATCTGAGAACAATGAAAAAGCATTCAGTTTTTTACAAGAAGACTTTTAATAGAAAATAGAAGTAAATAGAAATAAAGAAATCCCCCCTGTAAAATCAGGATGGTAGATATCTTACAGGGTAATTAGATTCAAAAACATAGAGAACCCCTCTAGGCAAAACCTTAAGTTACAAAAAAGATACACAGACAGAAATAGTTATTCTATTCAGCACAATTCTTTTCTCAGCCATTTAAAGAAATCATAACCTAACACATACCTAGCTAGATTACTTACTAAAAGTTCTAAGACTCCATTCCTGTTCTGTCCCTGGCAAAAGCAGCACACAGACAGACACAGACCCTTTGTTTCTCTCCCTCCTCCCAGCTTTTGAAAGTATCTTGTCTCCTCATTGGTCATTTTGGTCAGGTGCCAGCGAGGTTACCTTTAGCTTCTTAACCCTTTACAGGTGAGAGGAGCTTTCCCCTGGCCAGGAGGAATTTCAAAGGGGTTTACCCTTCCCCTTATATTTATGACACGCCCCCCAAATCTCAGCTAGGGTGAAACACTGGCTGGGATTTCTTCCTGGAGCTCTAGGAAAAACAGAGTTAATAAGACACATGCATCTCTAAATATACTACCAAGTACATAAAGACTAACAATATTTTCCACATCTTAAGGACGATTTTAACCAGTTGATTCTGGGAAACTTTCACGGGAGAGTGCATCAGCCACTTTGTTATAAGCTCCTGAGATGTGTTGGATGTCGAAATCAAAATCTTGGAGAGCTAAACTCCACCGAAGAAGTTTTTTGTTAGTTTCTTTGACGGTGTGAAGCCATTTTAGTGCAGCATGGTCGGTTTGCAGGTGGAAACGCCGTCCCCAAACATATGGGCGTAGCTTTTCCAGAGCGTAGACAATGGCATAACATTCTTTTTCAGTGACTGACCAGTTGCTTTCCCTCTCAGACAGTTTTTTGCTGAGAAACACTACAGGGTGGAATTCTTGATCAGGTCCTTTTTGCATTAAAACTGCTCCCACACCACGCTCGGATGCATCTGTGGTTACTAGGAACGGTTTGTCAAAGTCTGGGGCCCTTAGTACAGGGTCAGACATGAGTGTCGCTTTAAGCTTGTTAAAGGCCTTCTGACACTTTCCGGTCCACTGAACAGCATTTGGCTGTTTCTTTTTGGTTAGGTCTGTCAGTGGGGCAGCGATTTGGCTGTAGTGCGGTACAAATCGTCTGTAATAACCGGCCAAGCCTAAGAAGGATTGAACCTGTTTCTTTGACTTTGGGACAGGCCACTTTTGGATAGCATCCACTTTGGCCTGTAGGGGGCTGATAGTCCCTTGACCCACCTGGTGTCCAAGGTAAGTCACTCTGTTTAGGCCTATTTGACACTTCTTAGCCTTAACAGTTAGTCCTGCCTCCCTTATGCGCTCAAGGACTTTTTGTAGATGTTCCAGGTGGTCTGCCCAGGAATCCGAAAATATGGCCACGTCATCAAGGTAGGCGACTGCATATTCTCCTAATCCCGCTAGGAGACCATCTACCAGTCTTTGGAAAGTGGCGGGTGCATTTCGCAGCCTGAAAGGGAGTACATTAAATTCATACAGCCCGAGATGTGTGATGAAGGCTGACCTTTCCTTGGCAGATTCATCTAGCGGTACCTGCCAGTACCCCTTGGTTAAGTCCAAGGTAGAGATGAACTGGGCCCGTCCCAGTTTCTCTAACAGTTCATCTGTGCGTGGCATTGGATAGTTGTCTGGGCGAGTTACAGCATTTAGCTTACGGTAGTCCACGCAAAAACGTATTTCCCCATCTGGTTTGGGAACTAGAACCACTGGAGATGCCCATGCACTTTCAGAGGGGCGGATTACACCCATCTGTAACATATCCTGGATCTCCCGTTCTATAGCAGTTTTAGCTTGAGGAGACACCCGGTAAGGTTGGACTCTAATCGGATGAGCATTACCTGTGTCAATGGAGTGGTATGCCCGTTCAGTCAGTCCTGGGGTGGCTGAGAACGTTGGTGCGTAGCTAGTGCACAGCTCCTGGATCTGCTGTCGCTGCATACGCCCAAGGGTCATGGAGAGGTTCACCTCTTCCACACCACCAGCACATTTCCCTTCGTAGTAGACACCTTCAGGCCACTCAGCATCATCTTCTCCCTGGGCTGTAAACTGACCAACCTTTAATTCTCTGGAATAACAGGGCTTTAGAGAATTAATATGGTACACCTTAGGCTTTCGGTTGGAGGTGGGGAATGCTATGAGATAATTAACAGCTCCCAGGCGCTCCTGGACCGTGAATGGCCCTTCCCACGATGCTTCCATTTTATGGGCCTGGAGCGCCCTTAAGACCATGACCTGGTCTCCTACTTTGAAGGAACGCTCTCTGGCATGTTTATCATACCAGGCTTTTTGCTCTTTTTGAGCATCCTGTAAGTTTTCTCTAGCAAGGGCTAAAGAGGTTCGGAGGGTGTTTTGTAGGTTGGTTACAAAGTCCAGAATGTTAGTTCCTGGAGAAGGTGTAAATCCCTCCCATTGCTGCTTCACCAACTGCAATGGCCCCTTAACCTCACGGCCATATACAAGTTCAAATGGGGAAAACCCTAAACTGGGATGTGGTACAGCTCTGTAGGCAAAGAGCAACTGCTGCAACACTAGGTCCCAATCATTGGAGTGCTCATTTACGAATTTACGTATCATGGCCCCCAAAGTTCCATTAAACTTCTCCACCATGCCATTTGTTTGATGGTGGTAAGGAGTGGCAACCAAGTGATTTACCCCATGAGCTTCCCAAAGGTTTTTCATAGTTCCTGCCAGGAAATTAGTCCCTGCATCTGTGAGGATGTCGGAGGGCCAACCTACCCTGGCAAAAATGTCTGCTAGTGCCTGGCATACACTTTTAGCCCTGGTGTTGCTTAGAGCTACTGCTTCCGGCCATCGGGTGGCAAAATCCATGAAAGTCAGTATGTACTGCTTTCCTCTGGCTGTCTTTTTCGGAAAAGGACCCAGAATATCCACAGCTACTCGCTGAAATGGAACTTCAATGATGGGGAGTGGTTGTAGAGGGGCTTTGACCTGGTCTTGGGGTTTTCCCACTCTTTGGCACACCTCACAAGACTGGACATAGGTAGAAACATCCTTGCCCATTCCCTCCCAGTGGAATGACCCCCCCAAACGGTCTTTGGTCCTGTTCACCCCAGCATGGCCACTAGGGTGATCGTGGGCTAAGCTCAAGAGCTTGGCCCGGTATTTAGTTGGAACTACCAACTGTCTCTGAGGATGCCAGTCTTCCTGGTGTCCACCAGAAAGAGTTTCCTTGTATAAAAGTCCTCTTTCTACAACAAACCTGGATCGATTAGAAGAGCTGAGAGGCGGTGGGTTGCTCCGTGCCGCTGTCCAAGCTCTCTGGAGGCTTTCATCTGCTTCCTGTTCGGTCTGGAACTGTTCCCTTGATGCTGGAGACATCAGTCCCTCATTGGATTGTGGACCTAGGCTTGGTCCCTCTGGAAGCAATATAGGGGATGGAGCTGTTTCTGTTGACTGTGAACCGCTCTCCGCTGGTGCACTATGTTGGGATTCAGGCTCCGGCTGAGTCTCTTGTGTAGGGTTATCGGCTGCTGCCAGTTCAGGTTCAGTGGGGCCCTCTGGTGTTGAGGTTGCAAGTACTGGATTCAGTGCTGACACAGGGTCTGGTGTTGGTTGTTCAGCTGGTTCCGGTTCTGGGACTGGTTCCGTCTGGGTCTCTGGGACTGGATCCACTACTGCTGTTGCAGACATTGGCCTAAGGTCCAGGTCCATCACCTCTGACTGGGTCCTGATAGCAGTTTCCGGAACAGAGCTAGGCCTCACGGCTTGTTTAGCCTGGCTGCGGGTGACCGTTCCCACCCTCTTGGCCTGCTTCACATGATTGGCCAAGTCTTCCCCCAACAGCATGGGGATGGGATAATCATCATAGACTGCAAAAGTCCACATTCCTGACCAGCCCTTGTACTGGACAGGCAACTTGGCTGTAGGCAAATTGAAAGAGTTGGACTTGAAGGGTTGAATCGTCACTTGGATCTCTGGGTTGATTAAATTGGGGTCCACTAAGGAAGCATGGATAGCTGACACTTGTGCTCCGGTGTCCCTCCACGCGGTGACCTTCTTCCCGCCCACACTCACAGTTTCCCTCCGCTCCAAGGGTATCTGGGAAGTATCTGGGCCTGTGGACCTCTGGTGTGATTCCGGTGCAATGAACTGTAATCTGTTGGGGTTCTTGGGGCAGTTGGCCTTTACATGCCCCAGCTCGTTACATTTAAAACATCGTCCAGCTGACGGGTCACTGGGGCGAGGAGGGTTGCTGGAGAACGGGGTGGCAGGACGATAAGGGGTCTGGAGGGTTCTTTGGGAGGTAGGTGGGGCTTTGGGCGGCCCCCGGTAATAGGGTGTGGTCTGGGGTGGTCCCTTCTGGTCTCCGCTCCAACTGCGACCAGTTTTCTTCTTCTCTGCCACCCATCTGGCTCCAATCTCTCCTGCCTCGATTACAGTTTTGGGTTTCCCATCTAGGATGTATCTTTCTATTTCCTCAGGAACACCCTCTAAGAATTGTTCCATTTGCATTAGGAAGGGCAAATTTACTGGAGATTCAACACTTGCTCCTGATATCCAGGCATCCCAATGTTTCACAATGTGGTAGGCATGTCGGGTAAATGACATGTCTGGTTTCCACCTTAGGGCTCTGAACCTCCGACGAGACTGCTCGGGTGTTATCCCCATTCTGACTCTCGCCTTGGATTTAAACAGTTCATACTTGTTCATGTGTTCTTTAGGCATTTCAGCTGCCACCTCAGCTAAGGGTCCACTGAGCTGCGGCCTCAGCTCTACCATGTATTGGTCAGTAGAGATGTTGTACCCAAGGCAGGCCCTTTCGAAGTTTTCTAGGAAGGCCTCAGTATCATCGCCTGCCTTGTAGGTGGGGAACTTTCTGGGATGGGAAGTGGTACTTGGAGAAGGATTACTAGGGTTTGTTGGGATATTCTGCTGAGCCTTTATCTTCTCCATCTCCTCCACATACTTCCTCTCTTTTTCCTTCTCCTCCAGTTCTTTGTCCCTCGCTTCCATAGCTCTCCTGTGAGCAGCCGCTTGGTGTTGTTCTGCCTCCCTTTCTTGTTCCTTCTTCAGCCGCATGAGTTCTATCTGTCTTTCATGTTCCCTTTGTCTTTCCTCAGCCTGAAATTTGGCTAATTCCAGCTGTAGTCGAGCTGAGGATTTGGTCATTCTAACCTCTCTGTTTTTAACTAACTTTACACCCGAGGTTTAGAAATAAACAAACAAAACTTGGCTGTAAAATTTTGGTGTGCTGGAATAGAATATCTATTCTCTGATAGTGATTGTCAGCCTACAGAAAAAGACAATTCCCTTGTCTCTGCTCTGGGCCCAAATTAAAGCAAAAAACCTCCAACTACTTGGAAACCTGCTTACCCAGCCCAAAGAAAAAGCAAATGGGTAGAACACACACCCCCTATTTACTTTTAGGAAGAAAAGAAAAAAAAACTCTGGGTTGGAAGACTGTGAATTTCCCTGCAGGAGTTAAGTACCCTGCCTCCAGGCAAAGAAAACCTGCAATTCACAAAGATAATCCCCTTTTGTCTCTGCTTGGCCACAGTTTCAGCTTTCAGTTTCAGCTGCTTTCCAAAGGAAAAAAAAATTTCCTTTTTAAAATCTGTATTTCTAGTTCAAAAAAATCTCAAAATGATTTCAGGTTAATCCCACCTCTGCCACCATGTCAAGGTTCCTCCCCCACTCTGAACTCTAGGGTACAGATGTGGGGACCTGCATGAAAAAACCTCCTAAGCTTATCTTTACCAGCTTAGGTCAAAACTTCCCCAAGGTACAAAATATTCCCCCCCGTTGTCCTTGGACTGGCCGCTACCACCACCAAACTAATACTGGTTACTGGGGAAGAGCTGTTTGGACGCGTCCTTCCCCCCAAAATACTTCCCAAAACCCTGCACCCCACTTCCTGGACAAGGTTTGGTAAAAAGCCTCATCAATTTGCCTAGGTGACTACAGACCCAGACCCTTGGATCTTAAGAACAATGAACAATCCACCCAACACTTGCACCCCCCCTTTCCTGGGAAATGTTGGATAAAAAGCCTCACCAATTTGCATAGGTGACCACAGACCCAAACCCTTGGATCTGAGAACAATGAAAAAGCATCCAGTTTTTTACAAGAAGACTTTTAATAGAAAATAGAAGTAAATAGAAATAAAGAAATCCCCCCTGTAAAATCAGGATGGTAGATATCTTACAGGGTAATTAGATTCAAAAACATAGAGAACCCCTCTAGGCAAAACCTTAAGTTACAAAAAAGATACACAGACAGAAATAGTTATTCTATTCAGCACAATTCTTTTCTCAGCCATTTAAAGAAATCATAACCTAACACATACCTAGCTAGATTACTTACTAAAAGTTCTAAGACTCCATTCCTGTTCTGTCCCTGGCAAAAGCAGCACACAGACAGACACAGACCCTTTGTTTCTCTCCCTCCTCCCAGCTTTTGAAAGTATCTTGTCTCCTCATTGGTCATTTTGGTCAGGTGCCAGCGAGGTTACCTTTAGCTTCTTAACCCTTTACAGGTGAGAGGAGCTTTCCCCTGGCCAGGAGGAATTTCAAAGGGGTTTACCCTTCCCCTTATATTTATGACAACCTCCCTGAGATGCACAACAAGCTGGCAGACAGCCTCAGCAGGATCTACTACTGGAACCATGAAGCGGAACTGTATGACTCGGTATTACAGAACATATTTCAGTAATCAGGAGCCCTGTCTTGGGATCTCTTTGGGCATTTCTTGTTCTCTTAAGATGCAATCTGCTGTTTCAGGGGAGCTCAAAGTCAGGGCTTCAGGGGAGATGCATGTCTAGTTCCATGGTTGGAACAGCTGATATATACCTTCTAACCCATCCCTCCTTTACTTTCGGGTTCTGAGAAAGATAAAGCAAGAGGGATCCCTGGTGATCTTAATTGCTCCCAGATGGCCCATAGTTGTATGCAGTGTTGTTGTAGCCCTTTTGGTCCCAGGATAATAGAGAGACAAGGTAGGTGATTGTACATGTGTGGGACTCACCCCTGCGGCGCCTCCTGCTGGTGTCCTGGGAATTAGCTCTACTTCCAGCCTTGGAGCACCCTCTGCAGGCCAGTGTCCCACTTACGCAGGGCCCCCGTGTCCCTCCCGGTCCCGCTGCCCCTTCTACACTGGGGTGCTGCCCCCTGGCAGTAACCCCTCACTAGCAGGGTCCCCCACCCCCTGTCCCCACCTCGCCTCAGCCTTTGGCTACTGCCCAGTCACTATCTAGCCCCCTGGGGCTGACTGCAGTATATAAGCCACTCATCACAGGCAAGGGGGGTTTGGACCTGCTGCCTCTGCCGACCTGCGGACTGCCCCCTGCAACCCCAGTACCTAACTGGCCTTCGACTAGGCTGCAGCCTGGGGGGTTTCCAGGCCAGAGCTCCCCAGCTCCCTTGGCCTTCCCCCAGCCCTGCTCCACTCTAGGCACTTGGTTAGGCTCCCCAGCAGCTAGGCCCTTCTCTCTCTACAGGCAGAGAGAGTCTGTTTGGACTCCTGGCTTGCAGCCTCTTACAGGGGCAGCTGGGCCCGATTGGGGCATGGCCTCAGCTGTTGCTGCCTTCCCCAATCAGCCCAGGCTTCTTGTCCCCAGCCACAGCCCTCTCTGGGGCTGTTCTAAGCCCCTCAGGGCAGGAGCGGGTGTCTACCCTGCTTCAGTGATGTAATATCTTTTATCGGGCCAACTTCTGTTGGTGAGAGAGACAAGCTTTCAAACCTGAAGCAAAGCTCTGCATAAGCTCAAAAGTTTGTCTCTCTCACCAACAGAAGCTGGTCTAATAAAAGATATTACCTCACCCACCTTGTCTCCCAGATGGCCCAAACAGTTCTGGTTTCCCAGCATTCTCCAGATGTTAGCACATTCATGCATGCATATCCAACTCTTCCCAGAGGCAACTCAGGGCAGAGGCAAGATCAGGCATCTCAAGCCATCATCCCTCCACCTAACAGCTTGATATGTGGATGGATGATGAACCAAGAAAAAGCATTCTCTGAAGTGATATAATCCATCCTTAACAATAGTAGGAACGAGTCCACAAGGAAGTGCAACTCAGCAAAGGAGAAAAGGTTTTCTATCTGGTATCAACATCGTCGGATAACAGGATGCTGATATTCTTGTAATTTTGGACTGTGTTCTTTCCTTAAAGACTCCAGGACTATCTCTTAGCTCCCCGCAGGTATACTTAGCAGCTATCAGTGTTATTACCCTCTGATGGAGAACAACTGAATCTTCATCATCCCATTATAGTATGTTTTCTAAAGGTATTGTCAGAACCTTTCCTCTGATAATAAAACCTACCCAGATATAGGACCTCAATTTAGTCCTATCAGCATTAATGAAGACTCTGTTTGAACTTTTAGATTCATGTTCTTCTTCGAGTGCTTGCTCATATCGATTCCAATTAGGTGTATGCGCACCGCGTGCATGATCGTCGGAAGATTTTTACCCCAGCAACGCTCGGTGGGTCGGCTGAGGTGCTCCCTGGAGTGGCGCCTTATTGTCCCAGCTGACCCAGCACCCCCCCCAGTTCCTTCTTACCACCCATGACGGTCATTGGAACTGTGAAGCACAACGTAGCTGAGCTCCACTCTCTCTAGCTTTCTCTCTAAGTACCTGTTAATAGTTGTAATTAGTTGTTAATAGTTAGTGTAGTTAGATTAGTGTACTTAGTAGGGTGGAGCGGGGTCTTCTCCCCTCTCCCCCATTCCAGTACTGGGGCCCATGCCGGGGTCTCCAGGCTTCAAACCCTGCTCGGCTTGCCTGAAGCCGATGCCAACGGGAGACCCTTACCTAAGGTGTCTGGGGGAATTCTACCAAGCGGACAAGTGCCGCATTTGCAAAGCCTTCAAGCTGAGGACCAAAAAGGAGTGGGACTTCAGACTCAAGCAGCTCCTTATGGGGAGGCACTTAGCCCGGTCCCTTCCTCCACGCACCGGGACTCGGATTGCGCTCACAGAGCCAACTCCCCTGCAGCCAGTGGCACCTCCGGTGCAGGCGGTGCTGTTGAAGGGAAAACTGTCCCTGATACGACCGCTGTTGCTGAGTGGAGCAGGGCAGCACCGGTCCCGGTCCCAATCTTGGTCCTGGCACCTTTCACGGCGTCGCTCACAGTCCTGGCACCGATCCTGTTCTCGGCGTCAGTCGTACTCGTGATGCTGCTCCGGCTCGCGAAGATCCGAATCACGATACGGCTGTGTCATAAAAATAAAGGGAAGGGTAACCACCTTATGGTATACAGTGCTATAAAATCCCTCCTGACCAGCGGCAAAACCCTTTCACCTGTAAAGGGTTAAGAAGCTAAGATAACCTCTTTGACACCTGACCAAAATGACCAATGAGGAGACAAGATACTTTCAAAGCTGGAGTGGGGGAAACAAAGGGTCTGTCTGTCTGTGTGATGCTTTTGCCAGGAACAGATCAGGAATTCAGTCTCAGAACTTCTGTTAGTTAGTAAGTAATCTAGCTAGAAATGCATTAGATTTCCTTTTGTTTAATGGCTGGTAAAATAAGCTGTGCTGGATAGAATGTATATTCCTGTTTTTGTGTCTTTTCGTAACTTAAGGTTTTGCTTAGAGGGTTTCTCTATGTTTTGAATCTGATTACCCTGTAAGGTATTTACCATCCTGATTTTACAGAGGTGATTCTTTTACCTTTTCTTTAATTAAAATTCTTCTTTTAAGAACCGGATTGATTTTTCATTGTTCTTAAGATCCAAGGGTTTGGGTCTGTGTTCACCTGTACAAATTGGTGAGGATTTTTACCAAGCCTTCCCCAGGAAAGGGGGTGTAGGGCTTGGGGGGATATTTTGGAGGGAAGACGTCTCCAAGTGGGCTCTTTCCCTGTTCTTTGTTTAACACGCTTGATGGTGGCAGCATACAGTTCAAGGACAAGGCAAAGTTTGTACCTTGGGGAAGTTTTTAACCTAAGCAGGTAAGAATAAGCTTAGAGGGTCTTTCATGGAAGTCCCCACATCTGTACCCTAGAGTTCAGAGTGGGGAAGGACACTTGACAGGCCGGTACCAATCGGACTCTCGGCATCGCTCCCGGTACTGGTCAGAGCGGCGTTCGACCCGGAGCCGATCCCAGCGCTGGTCTCGTCGAAGGTCACCGTTGAGATCCAGATCAGGCTCCCGGTACTGATACGACCGCAGGCACCGATTGACATCTCGGCACCATTCTACATCTCATCACCAGATCACGGCACTGTACAGCACTGGGGAACTCTGCACTGACACATTCGGCACCGCCTTGGCCGTCTCACTCCGCCTCCACGTCACCATGCTCACAAGGTGGCCACCAGGACCAGGGCGAGGACGGTGCAGGACAGAGGCTGGACGAAGGCCAGGACCCGAGCCAAAGACCTCCACAGTGGTCTTTTTGGACCCCCTGGGCATACCATCAGGCCCAAGAGGTTCCTTCGGGGGCTTCCCATTCCCTTCGGAGCCACGAGTACCAGAGGCCACTGTGTCTCATCCCCCCACCCCGCCAGGGGGTTCTGAGGGGACTGCTCCAGCGCCAACACAGGCCCATGCCCCTAGCGTGGTGGACCTTGGGCAACAAGCTCCTCCACATGAGGACCCCACGCAGGATCCCTTAGTCCCAGGGGTATCTTCCTTGTCCTCGCCTGATGACGCAGTGGCAGGGACTACGGTTTCAGGCCCTCCTCCTATGGACCTCTGCACCCACCAGGAGCTGCTCCACAGGGTGATGCGCAATATGAACCTCCAGGTAGAGGAGGTGGTGGAGGTAGAGGACCCGGTGGTCGACATTCTGTCTACAGAGGCACCATCCAGGGTGGCCCTCCCAGTCATACAGACTATACAGGCCAATGCCAAGACAATCTGGCAATCGCCAGCCTCTATTCCACCTATGGCCAAGGGGGTGGAAAAGAAGTACTTTGTCCCCTCAAAGGAGTACGAGTAACCCTACACACACCCCCAACCGTGTTCCCTTGTCGTGGCTTCACTCAATGAGAAGGAACGGCATGGTCAGCAGGCCCCGGCACCCAAATCAAAGGACGCTAGATGCCTAGACTTGTTTGGGCACAAGGTGTACTCGGCCAGAGGCTTGCAGCTCAGGGTGGCCAACCAGCAGGCACTCCTGAGCAGATATGATTATAATTCGTGGCACTCTGTGGAGAAATTCAAAGAGTTGGTTCCACAGGAGTCCAGAGAGGAATTTGGGGCTGTAGTGGAGGAGGGCAAGAAGGTGGCCAGAACCTCCCTGCAAGCTCCTCTGGACACAGCGCACTCGGCGGCTAGGATCCTGGCCTCAGGCATAGCCATGTGCCGCATCTCGTGGCTGCACGTCTCTGGCTTACCACCAGAGTTGCAGTAGACTCTTGAGGACCTACCCTTTGATGGCCAGGGCCTAGTCTCAGCCAACAGATTCAAGGCTGCAAAGTCTGAAGGGCTCAAGAACTATTATGCGCTCTCTGGTAATGCATACCCCAGTAATGCAGAGAAGGCCCTTCAGACCACAGCCTCAGAGGTCCTACCCTCTCCCTTGGCCAAGACAGGACTTCTTTAGAAGATGCGGCTGAGGTAGTAGGAGAAAACAAACTGGCCACCAAGCCAGCCAAGGCCAGGGCCCTCCCAAGCCATCAGCTGGGCCTAAGCAGAACTTTTGAAGGTACATCCGAGGATGGAGCACCAGTCTCCATTTAGGATCCTTCCCCGCCTTTCCAAGATCGTCTCTCCATTTTCTCTGTGCGTGGTCTCACATAACATCAGACCATTGGGTCCTTCGCACGGTGGAAAGGGGTTACTCCCTTCAATTTGCTTTCCCCCCCCCCCACCCTCCTACTCTGTCCCTCTTCAGGGACCCTTCTCACGAGCACCTCCTTCTACAGGAGGTCCAATCACTCCTAGCTGTGAGGGTGATAGAGGATGTTCCAAGAGAGTCAAGGGGCAGGGGTTTTTACTTCCGCTACTTCCTAATCCCCAAGGCCAAGGGCGGGCTTTGGCTCATCCTGGACCTATGCGGACTCAACAAATTCATGGTAAAGTTGAAGTTCCGCATGGTCTCTCTAGGGACCATTATTCCTTCCTTAGATCCTGGAGACTGGTATGCCACCCTCGACATGAAGGACACATACTTCCACATTGCAATCTACCCAGTGCACAGACGCTTCCTTCTCTTTGTGGTCAATCAACAGCACTTTCAATTCACCTTCCTTCCTTTTGGCCTATCTACGGCCCCCAGGGTGTTTACCAAGTGCGTGGCTGTTTTGGCTGCCTCCCTTCGTCGACAGTGGATCCAAGTGTTCCCATACCTCGATGACTGGCTTATTTGGGGCCGCTCCAGGGATCAGGTGCAGTCTCATGTCCAGCTCACCATGAACATGTTCA
Source organism: Eretmochelys imbricata (assembly GCF_965152235.1). Lineage (NCBI taxonomy): Eukaryota > Metazoa > Chordata > Testudines > Cheloniidae > Eretmochelys > Eretmochelys imbricata. The sequence continues at coordinate 32,500,449 of NC_135574.1, forward strand.
ATCGACTGGGCCTCCTGCTCAATGTCGCGAAATCTACTCTGGTACCAACCCAGAGGATAGAATTCATAGGAGCAGTCTTAGACTCAGGCCTAGCCCAAGCGCTTCTGCCGGAAGCATGCTTCCAATCCCTGGTGAACATCGTCCATGGCCTGTAAAACTTCCCAGCCTCGACCATGAAAACATGCCTATGCCTCCTGGGACATATGGCCTTTTGCAAGTATGTGACCATGCATGCCAGGCTGCGGCTACGTCCACTCCAAGCCTGGCTATCAACAGTATACTGCCCAGGTCGGGACAGCTTGAGCACGGTGGTTACCATCCTGCCAGGGATATTAGCCTCTCTAGACTGGTGGCTGGACCCCAAATCAGTGTGCGAAGGGGTGCCATTTCACGCCCTGCAGCCCTCCATGTCCCTAGTCATGGATACGTCATCCCTGGGGTGGGGAGCCCACCTTGGGGTCCTCCGTACACAGGGGCTATGGTTGGCAGGAGAGTTAACCCTGCACATCAACGTACAGAAACTCAGAGCTGTGTGCCTGGCATGTCAGGCATTCCGAGTGCGCATTCAAGGCCGTTGTGTTGCAGTCCTCACAGACAACACAACAGCCATGTTTTACATCAACAAGCAAGGGAGAGCCCGGTCATCCCCCCTCTCTCAGGAGGCCACTCATCTGTGGGAATTCTGTATAGTTCACTCGATCCATCTGGTGGCGTCGTTTCTCCCAGGAGTCCAGAACACTTTAGCGGACCACCTCAGCAGATCATTTCAGACTCACGAGTGGTCGGTTCACTCGGACATCATCCATTCTGTCTTCCTGAAGTGGGGCTTTCCCCTGATAGACCTATTTGCCTCTCACGGATCGGAAATGCCAAGTTTTCTGCTCTCTACAAGGACACTCTTCGGGTTCCCTGTCAGACGCCTTCCTCATACAGTGGAAGGATCACCTGTGCTACGCCTTCCCTCCATTCTCGCTAGTCCACAGGGTCCTGCTCAAGCTGCACAGGGACAGAGCCCATCTGATTTTGGTCGCCCCAGCATGGCCCAGGCAGCACTGGTATACCACTCTCCTAGAGCTGTCGGTGGACACTCCAATTCCACTCCTGCTGTGGCCAGATCTGATCACTCAGGACCACGGACGACTCTGTCATCCCGACCTGCAATCTCTCCACATCACAGCGTGGATGCTGCATGGCTAACTCAATCTGAGCTGTGCTGTTCTCGCTTGGTACAGCAGGTCCTTTTGGGTAGCAGGAAGTCTGCTACCAGGTCTACATACTTAGCCAAGTGGAAGCGTTTTTCCTGCTGGTGCACTCAGAGTCATACGGCCCCGCTACAAGCTTCAGTATCTATCATCTTGGACTACCTCCTGTCCTTAAAACAGCAGGGCTTGGCAATATCATCCATCAGAGAGCACCTGGCAGCTATTTCAGCTTTCCACCTGGGTGAAAACAGGTGTTCGGTCTTCTCCAATCCCATGGTCAGCAGATTTCTCAAGGGGTTGGAGCGCCTGTTCCCACCAATTCGACAACTGGTCCCTACGTGGGATCTTAACCTGGTCCTCCCCAAACTCATGGCTGCCCCGCTCGAGCCGATGGCCACCTGCTCGCTCCTGTACCTTTCCTGGAAGACAGCCTTCCTCGTAGCTATCACTTCGGTGAGGCATGTGTCTGAGCTCAGGGCACTCACATCGGAACCACTGTATACAGTGTTCCATAAGGACAAGGTACAGCTGCGACCCCACTCGGCCTTTCACCCTAAGGTAGTGTCTGCCTTCTATCTCAACCAGGACATCTTCCTCCCTGTCTTCTACCCGAAGCCGCACGCCTCTCGACGGGAACAACAGCTGCACTCTCTGGACGTTCGCAGGGCCCTTGCCTTCTACATCGAGCGAACAAAACCTTTCAGGAAAACGTTGCAGCTGTTTGTTGCTGTGGCAGACGGGATAAAGGGCCTTCCAGTCTCCTCCCACCACATCTCATCCTGGATGACATCATGCATCCGTGCGGTGTCCCAACTACGCACCTTACCGCCCACTCCATGCTGGCTCAGGCTCCATCTTCTGCTCTCCTGGCACACGTATCCATATAGGAGATATGTAGGGCAGCGACTTGGTCATCAGTGCATACCTTCGCCGCACTCTATGTGATAATTCAGCAGTCCAGGGGTGGTGCTGCATTTGGTTCAGTGGTCCTTCACTCTGCGACATCTCATTCCGACCCCACCCCCTAGGTAAGGCTTGGGAGTCACCTAATTGGAATTGATATGAACAAGCACTCGAAGAAGAAAAGACGGTTACTCACCTTTGTAACTGTTGTTCTTCGAGATGTGTTGCTCATATCCATTCCAAACCCGCCCTCCTTCCCCTCTGTCGGAGTAGCTGGCAAGAAGGAACTGAGGGGGCGCTGGGTTGGCTGGGGCATATATCCAGTGCCATGAAGACACCACTCCAGGGGCACCTCAGCCAACACACTGAGTGTTGCTGGGGTAAAAATATTCCGACGATCATGCACTCGACATGCACACACCCTAATTGGAATGGATATGAGCAACACATCTTGAAGAACAACAGTTACAAAAGTGAGTAACTGTCTTTTCCTGAGTCCTATCAGTGAAATTTGTCTTTCTGGTTACCATCACCTCAGCCAGAAGAGTAGGTGAACTGGGAGCCCTCATGGCTGAGTCTCCTTGAGATTACACCCAAAATTCACCCCCAAGTGATCTCTGAGGATGAAGGCCATTTGGAAATCACTTGGACTATTTATGTCCTTTACATGCTGCTTTGTTACGACTTAACGTTGACTCCTCCTCCCTCACTTGACTAGAATTCAGGCTGCATCGGTAGTCTCACTTTGAGATGTCTCTCTCCTGAAAATCTCCAAAGGCATGAGTGTGGGACTCTCTTCGTGCTTTTATGAGATACTATGTCCTGGGCAAACTTCTTCAGCTGATGCATCCTTCGGCAAAGCATGTCCTCCAGTTGGTGCTACAGCAGAGGTCTTCGCACCCTCCTCCTCAATTAATACCATTTGTGAGTCACCCACAGTGAAAAACACATAGGATACACCAGCTGAAGAAGAAAGAGAGGTCCTTGTCCAATAATTGGAGTTCTTCGAGATGTGTGGCCTGTATCTATATTCCACTATTCACCCTTCTTACCCTCTGCTATGGATCCTTTTCCTAAGCTTATTTGTGGTACTAAAGTAATTGGAGAGGCAATTGATCCACACCATCCTCTGTACTCTCAGTTTGGAGAACAAGGAGGGGGTGCAACAGACACTGCTAGCAAGAATCATTCGGTCTTGAGTGCATGGAGCATGTGCACCCCACAGTGGAACACAGATAGGGACCACACGTCTCAAAGAACTCCAGTCACCGTACAAGGTAAGTAACCTTTATTTCTTTTTCGCATATATGTCCCTATGGGTGCTTCACCGTAAGATGTGCGCAAGCCTATGTTCTCTCAATCAGCAAATGCAAAGTAATGCCCACAGGTCTGCCCCTGCACAGAGCAATGTCTTGTGCTTTGAACAAGGGAATATAGGGAGGTGCAAGTCAGCCACCAGTGAGATCCTTCTCAAGCACCAGTGGCTCAGCTGTGTGGTGTATTCAGTTTCCCACCTTTCTCTCACCATGTGAAAATCCTCTTTTACCCTATTTATTTGAGTTATTTACTTTTACTTTTATTTGTTTAGCACTTTTGTGCTCCGAAGAGGAACTCCTGGGGGAGCCCCCCCCATCCAATTTTTGGACCTTTCATTTGTGCTGGAGCACAATCTGTTATGCCTAAAACCACAGACCTGCTACAGGTCCTTTCCCCTCACTGATGGACCCTTGAGTTTCCTGCAGTGTTTGGGCAACTCCCGTATTTCCTCAAAGTATAAAATCTGTCTGGGGTTCAAAGGCAAGTCCAAAAAAGACAGAGAGATTATACTAAAGCTCCTACTAATGGAATGTGCTATACCTCCACAGAGGTCTGCTCCCCTTGTACATCAGCCTCAGTATCACACCTACTCTTTGGTTATAGTCACAACTTCGTCTGTGGCCCTGGAGGCAAAGACTTCAAATAAAAAGAAGTACATCTTCTCAAACAGAGAAAACAAAAAGTGGGGTAGGTCACCCCATAAGACCCACTCTTGGGAGAGCTCACGTTTCTCAAAGGGTATGGTGGAGGCTCTGATTGAATCCAGTACTGAGGCAGTTACTGTGTAAGAAGCCTCATACAGACAAACCCTCTACTATGAGAGCACCTACCACAGCAGCACTGACTGATCCCTTGTGGCACTGCGATATCCCAGAGGACTATCATACATGCCCCAGTACTGTTCTCTTACCACAGTGCTGAGGAAGGGGAGGACCCTGCAACCTCCTCAGTAACACAGCAGTCTCCTCCTCCAGCCTGACGTTCCCACCTAAGGTACTTACCCAAGTCTTGACTATAGGCTACCAGAGCTCTCTGCCTCATGAAAGATGTCTGGCTTTGGAGGTTCTTGTAATTTCTGATGAACCTGAATCTCCACTGTTACAGAGATCTATCAGAGCCCCCTCACCAGTACCAGTGAGACCCACCTAAGTCTCCAGCCTTTGCTACTGGCCCTGATACCTGATGTTCCCTCTCTTAGCTCAGGAGAAGATTAATCAGACTCAGAGATCTCAGTCCAGGAATCCATCCTGGCACCATAACACCAAACTCCTGGGGAAGAGGATCCTGGGGAACCTACCAGACATTGTAACCTACCAGACATAGTACAACTATCATTGGGGACCCTTCCCCATCTTCCTCCCCAGTGCGGTTACAAGGACCCATGGGACCATTTCAGCAACCAGTTCTATAGGATACCAACAAAAGTGTACCAGCACTCACGGTTACCAACCGCCCATCCCTTGGTCTTCTTCATTACTGGATGATACTCAGGAGGAGCATGAACTGCAGAATTAGGAGATCTTGCCTTCTTCAGTCAAATCCTCTTCATCTCTGGATGAGGTGGTAATGCCATCACTGCCTTCTTATGTGGACGATTTCAAGAACTTTCCAGACCTTCATGAACTTCCCAGAACTTCATGAAGAGGCTGGCAGGCTTTGTCCAAATTCCTCAAGTGGAAGTCCAAGAGTCACAACATTCCCAGGTGGATATTTTGAATATTAATCCACAAGGAAAGATTGGCCTGGCTCTTAATGAGGCATTACTATCTCCCTCACATACCCTGTGGTGAACACCTGCTATAATTCTACTCATCTGTAAAAGGGCAGATAAGAAGAACTATATTCTATCAAAAGGATCAGAACATTTCTTTTCCGAACCCAGTGCTAATTCCCTAGTGATGGATACAGCCAACAGAAGGAGCTGTCAAGCTAGATTCACACTTTCTCCAACGGACAAAGAATCCAAGCACCTGGATTTACTGGGTAGGCAGAGCTACTCATCAGCTGCTTGTCAATTTCATATTGCCAATATAAGGCCTGCATAGCAAAATACAACTTTATCACAATTTACATATTTTATTGAACACCTGCCACAAAGCCAGAGAGATTGATTTCAGTCAATCATCTCGGAAGACCAGTTAGTCACAAAAGCCTCCCTCCAATCTTTCCAAGACTCCACTGGTGCACCTTCTAGGCTGACGACCACAGCTGTGGTTATGAGGACTGCCTGGCTCCAGTCCTCAGGCCTTCCAAGGGAGGTGCAAAACACTGTGGAAGATCTCCCTTTTGAATGACCCAGCTCTTTAGTGAGAATATGGACTCCTTTCTCCACATGCTTAAGGATTCCAAGGCAATGTTGTGTTCACTGGCGATTTATGCAACAAAAAGGCATTTAGATCCCAAAGGTCCAGGGCATTCCAATACCATCAGCACACCTTCTCTAGGCCTCAGAAACCCTTCAGGAGAAGATCCAAACAACAAAAAAAGGAACTACTTCTCCATACTTCTACTCAATCTGCCCCTCCTTCTAAGGGGCAGTTTTGACACCAAGGTAGAGAGAATCAAGCAGTCCATTCCACCAGATCCTTAGTTGTACAATTACTCACCTCTTGAAGACTGACTGTCCCACTACTTAGCTGCCTGGGAGCTTCTTACCTTAGACAAGTGGATATTGGAGGTCATCAAAGTGGGTTACTCTATCCACTTCCATCTATCCCTCCTTGCTACCCATCCCTCCCTGTCTCTCTTCAGGGACCCCTCTTATGAAGAAGACTTAAGACAAAAGGTTCAATCCCTCCTCCTCCTGGGGGCATTAGAGCTGGTTCCACCAGAATTCATCAGAACAGGGTTCTATTTCAACTACTTTCTAGTTCTGACAAGAGACAGAGGGTGTATACTAATCTTTAACCTCAGGAACTCGAACAATTATGCCCTAGCACAACACTGCAGAATGGTTACACTAGCTACCATCATTCCATCTCTAGATCTGGGAAACTGGTTTGTTGCCCTGGATCTACAGGATGACTACTTTCATGTGGCCATCACCCTTCCCACAAGCATTCCCTACGCTTTGTATTAAGAACAGATCACTATCAATATCAAGTTCTCTCCTTTGAATTCTCCACAGCTCCGAAGGTGTTTACAAAGGTCCTCTCAGTGGTAATGGCTTGTCTCTATCCATGGGGAATCTCAGCATTCCCATACTTGAATCACTGGCTGCTCAGAAGCTGGTCACCTCAAGAGGTCCTGCTGACAACACACAGGGTGTTAACCTTATTCCAATATCTGAGCCTTCACATCAACCACAGAAAATTCATGCTAACTTCAGATCGAAAGATAGACTTTATAAGAGCCACTTTAGACTTTATAGGCCCAGTATCAGCAAAAGCCTATCTACCCAAGGAGAGATTTTCCACCCTGTTCAGTGTTAGGGGGCTTATTCCTTCACCCACTTACTTCCCTGGTCCTTCTCATATGAACAGAGAGCAACAATACCCGAAGTCCAAAGATGCAAACAATTCAATGTTTATTGGGGTGAACTTCCAGCAAGCATGATTCCAGTTTCCTTCCTTAATATCCTCCTTCCCAGCTCTGACACCACAGAGCCTTACACCTGTGTCCCTGTTCCCATTCCTACCCTTAGCCAAACATGATTCCAACTTCCTTACTCCCATTCCTTGTTCCCATTTCCCCCTTTAGCAAAACATGATTCCAATTTTCTTACCCCCATTCCCTGTTCCCATCTCCCCCACACACCCACCCCCTCCTACCCACACCCACTCACTTCCTCATTGACTACAGATTATATAGTAAAACTTGAGTTCTGCTTAGCTATACCTTAACCATTCATTTTCCTGAAATTTAACTAACCAATCCTAACATATTGTAACATGATTATGTAACCAATTATATCCCACCACCTTAATTAGTTTACACCCAGCAAAATTAATTATACAGCAGACAGGAACAATCAGAGAGATTATACAGACAAACAATAGCAAAGTGGGAACTATAATGACAAAACAATACAGAAGTGAGGATTTCACATCCCAGCTATTGATAAGTGAGTTCTTGCCAGACAGGATGCTATCAAACTAAGTTTCCTTTTACATTTTCTAGGCACTTCCCTTTCTCTGGAGGTGATAGGAATACAATCCTGCCCTGATAGTGCCTAACAGCCCAATAGCACCTTATTTCAATGTGACTAGTCTGGAATGTGAGGATGTGACTGTTCACTTCCTAGCTTATGGCTGCCTCTGCTGCTTAGCCAAAGGCCTTAGCCTAAGAACAGGGCCTCAGACTGTCACAGTAAGAGAAGGCCCTTACACCAGCAGACAGTGATTTTGATTCTTTCTTTTATACCTCTAGAACTAGCCAAGTGATAAGAATACACCTAAATTCTTAAAGTACAGGCCTTTGCAGACTGGCCTGAATATCTTTATCCTAACATCCAGTCTAATCTCAATGCTACAGTTCAGCCCACAAACAACTGTAAAAGTCCGCCTACAGCTCGTGGGCCATATGCCCACCTCCACATTTGTGACACCTCTCACAAGACTGCACCTCATAGGTCTCCAAATGTGGCTCAGAACAGTGTATACTCCAAAGGGACACAACCTATCCAAACATGTCACTAACTCAGAAGGTGTTGCACTCTTTTATTTGGTGGAAGGACACACTTAGGTCCTGCATAGGAAATGTATTTTCTCATCCCACATCATCAAAGTTCCGCAAAACAGATGGTTCTCTGTTAGGATGGGGCACTCACATACAGGGTCCAAGGCAAGTGGTCTCCACGGGAATCAGCACTTCATATCAACATTCTGAAGCTAAGAGTGGTATAATATGCATGATAGCACTTCCTCCAAGATATACAGGATCATTCAAGGTAATGCTGTACAACATAAGAACAGCCATGCTGTGTCAGACCAAAGGTCCATCTAGTCCAGTATTCTGTCTTCTGACAGTGGCCAGTGCCAGATGCTTCAGAGGAAATGAACAAAACAGGCAATTATCGAGTGATCCATCCCCTGTCATCCACTCCCAGTTTCTGGCAAACAGGGCTAGGGACACTCAGAGCATGGTGTTGCATCCCTGACCATTCTGGCTAATAGCCATTGCTGGATCTATCTTCCATGAACTTATCCAGTTCTTTTTTGAACCCTGTTATAGTTTTGGCCTTCACAACATCCCCTGGCAATGAATACCACAGGTTGACTGTTTTTTGTGTGAAGAAGTACTTCCTTTTGTTTGTTTTAAACCTGCTGCCTATTAATTTCATTGGGAGATCGCTAGTTCTTGTGTTATATGAAGGAGTAAATAACACTTCCTTATTCACTTTCTCCACACCAGTCAAAATTTTATAGATTTCTATTGTATCCCCTCTTGTCTTTTTTTCTAAGATCAAAAGTCCTAGTCCTTTCAATCTCTTCTCATACAGAAGCTGTTTCATATTCCATACCCCTAAATCATTTTTGTACCTTTTCCAATCCTAATATATCTTTTTTGAGATGGGGTGACCAGATCTGCATGCAGCTTCAAGATGTGGGCGTACCATGGATTTATATAGAGGCATTATTCTGTCTTATCTATCCCTTTACTAATGGTTCCTAACATTCTGTTATCTTTTTTTAACTACTGCATATTAAGTGGATGTTTGCAGAGAACTATCCACAATGACGCCAAGATTTCTTTTTTGAGTGGTAACAGCTAATTTAGACCCCTTCATTTTGTGTGTATATCTGGAATTATGTTTTCCAATGTGCTTTACTTTACGTTTATCTACACTGAATTTCACCTGCCCAGTCACCCAGTCTTGAGAGATCCCTTTGTAATTTTTCACAGTCTGCTTTGGACTTAACTATCTTGAGTTAGCAAGGCAGCAATGTATTACATCAACCTCCAGAGCAGAGCAAGATCACAATCCTTATGCACAGAGTCACTAAGGCTCTGGAACTGGTATATTTCCCATAAAATAGAGGTATCAGCTATCTGTCTTCCAGGCCTCCAGAATACAATTGCAGACTCCTTGAGTAGACACTTCTGGCAAGATCACAGATGGGAGCTCAAAGACTCTGTCCTCCACTGTATCTGCCAGACCTGGGATCTACCACAAGTAGACCTGTTCGCCCCGTAGAATAATGCAAGATGTTGCCTGTTCTGCTCCAGGGAAGGTTATGGACACAATTTTACGGGGATGCTCTGATAACATCATATCCCCACACCATAGGCACTTACTCTGTGGGTTCTCCAGGGCTGGAGCACCCACGAGGAAAAAATGGGGGGTGCTGAACAGCCACCAGCAGCCCCCCTATCTACTCCCCCTGACCCTACCAGCGCCTCCCGCCCACTGGCAGGCCCTGCAGATCAGCGCCTCCCCCTTCTTCTCTCACCTGCCACCATCAGCTGTTTCGTGGCATACAGGAGGCTGGGAGGGAAGGGGGAGGAGTGAGGACGCAGTGCTCAGGGGAGGTGGGGCGGAACTGGGCAGGAAGAGGAGGGCAGTGGGTGGAGCGGGGGTGGCAAGAGGCAGGGCAGGGTAAGGCCTTGGGGGAAGGAGTGGAGTGGGGGCGGGGTTTGGGGCAGAGCCGGAGGTTGAGTACCCCCTGGCACTTTGGAAAGTTGCCGCCTATGCCCCACACCTTGATTTATGTTTGTCCAACTCTAACGCTGATAGTCAAAACCTTCCTCAAGCTGTGCTGAGAGCAAGAGCTATTCTCAGAACACCAAGCTGGATAAGACACGTGTGATACTGAAATCTCACCCACCTTTTGGCAGTAACACCCCTATGACTTCCTATCCCAAAGGATCTCTTGACACAGAACTCTCATCCATCCTAACCCCGCCTCCCTCAATCTCAGAGCATGGCTCTCGAGCATGGAGTCAGCCTGTTCGGAAGCAGGTCAGTTGGTCCGTTTATCCAAGAGAATACTCAGTATCTGCAAGACCTACTCCAAAAGTGGAAATGTTCTCACTCCTGTGCTCTCTTCCTCCCAAAGGAAGTCCCATATAGCAAGACACTGGACTACCTACTGCAATTAAAGACACAGAGTCTGTCAATGAGCTCTATCAGAGTACATTTGGGCCATCATCCTTACCTCCCATTCTCCCATCCAGGGCTTTTCAGTCTTTGCCCACTCTTTCACAGCCAGATTCCTCAAGGACCTATATAACTCATTTCCTCCTGTTCAGAACCCAGCCCACACACTGGGACCTCTCAACCTAGTTCTTAATGCCCTGAGAAAATACCATTTCCAATGGATGGCTACAAGGTGTCTCCTCCACCTCTCCCTCAACTTCCTAATCACCATTACTTTAGCAAGATGAATAGGAGAACTGAGGGTACTCATGGCTGATCCACCATATACCACATTTTACAGGACAAAGATATATTTTGCCCCCATCCTCGTTTTCTCCCAAAGGTCTCCTCAGAATATCATAGTAACCAGAATATTTGCCTGCCAGTGTTCTATCAAACCCTCATGCCTCCAGAGAAGAATCAAATCTTCATTTATTGGATATTAGAAGGGTCCTTGCCTTCTATCTGGACAGGTCCAAGACCTTCTGAGCCTCTGTGTCATTTGCAGAAAGGATGAGTTCCACACAAAGGCTAAGTGGTTGTCCAGTTTTATCTTGACCTGCTACATAAATGCTGGGGTGCAGCTCCCTCACAGAGTAACAATGCATTCCATTAGAGCTCAGTTCACATCTTTAGCTCTACTGAAGAATGTTCCTATAACAGAAATCTGCAGGACTGCAACCTGGTCTTCTATCCATACTTTTGTCAATCATTACCCCATCTTAACTGCTTCCACACATGACACCACCTTTGGTGATGCAGTCCTCTGAATTGTTTTGGACTTACCTCCTCAGCACCCAGCTCCTCACTGAGTTACTGCTTGAGAGTCTCTTATGTTGGCACATCTCTACAAACATATACTTGAAGAACGAGAAGAGGTTACTTACCTTTTATTAACTTGAGTTCTTCGAGTGCCCTACCTCCTGCCCTCCTCTTTCCTGTGGAGTCTCTGACTTCACAGATGAGAAGGAATGGAGTGGCTCACACCTCCCTATATCCTCTCATTAGAAACACAAAGCATTGTTCTGCACAGGCGTGGGCCCACAGGTGCTATTTTGCAGAGTTTCCAACTGAGAACACGTGAGTGTGCACACATCCTGCTGTGGAGTACCCATAGGGACAAAACATCTCAGAGAACTTGTTACTGAAAGGTAAGTAACCTCTCCTATCAAGTACTTAAATACAAAACTTTGAAGGGAAAGGGGAGGCCTTTGCTTGCAACTTTCAAGCATTTTCATGGACAACTTCAAGCTTTTTCATAGGTACCTTTAATGGAATGACCTTTTTTCATTTTTTGACTTGCAAATAAGTGCTCAAGAAATACGTAGCAGTCATCACCAGGGTGAACAGATCAAGAAGCCTCAATGTATCTGACTCATTGGTCAGAGACTCTCAAAGGCACTAAAAAAAGTTCAAATTATTCTGCAGACCCATTTTTGGCAAAGTTTACCCCAAATTGCTTTACTTATAAAGTTTTGATTCAATTTTGAGAGAGAAATGGATTGAATTTCTACACATGCCCGCTAAGTGCAAGATACTTTGTTATTTAAAAGACTGCTATAGGTGCAAAACTCTTTGCAGGTACTCATCCATTGGAACAGACCCTTCCTGTTAAGAAAGTTGATCAAATCACCACATGAGGATGGTTCTAGACTATTCTCAGTGGTGGAAGAGGACAGGACAAGGAGTAATGGTCTCAAGTTGCAGTGGGGGAGGTTTAGGTTGGATATTAGGAAAAACTTTTTCACGAGGAGGATGGTGAAACACTGGAATGCGTTACCTAGGGAGGTGGTAGAATCTCCTTCCTTAGAAGTTTTTAAGGTCAGGCTTGACAAAGCCCTGGCTGGGATGATTTAATTGGGGATTGGTCCTGCTTTGAGCAGGGGGTTGGACTAGATGACCTCCTGAGGTCCCTTCCAACCCTGATATTCTATGATTCTATGAGCCACATGCTTCCATGGGACTGATGGGATACTTGTCTGTCAGTAAATCATATTTGATATGGCTGGGCTTATTGATGAGAAATATTAAATTATTTAAAATATGGGCATATTAAGGCTATGATTGCATAATTCCCTTAACAATTATGTAAAGTAACGTAGACACTTTGAGAGAAAGGGTGCTAATTTAGGCTGGGACATGGAGCTATCTACATATAAATCAGATGCAACAGGAGAGGAGAGTTGCTCTGTGAGGGCCAGGCAGGTGATTTATATGTGAATTCAGAATCTTGTATTAATGTTTGAGAGAGGAAATGGAAATCAAACCTGCTTGCCCAAGAAAATGGAGTTTGTCACATCCCAAAATCAGACACCTCCACACACACTACTGTTCTTTGGTACAATGACTCTGGGCCATGCTAAATTCCTCATTACTCTTGGATGTGCAACTTGCCACAGGAACTCGTAGTATTGTGTCTCATGTTAGCTGAAGGGGGTGGAGTATTCAGTTTTTAACACCTTTGCCTAGCCAGGAAGATGCACTATTTTCTCCCAGATGAAGACCTAGCTACATCAATTCACTGTTACATCCCCTCCAGCTTGGACTATTCTCCTGGATTTGAATCCAAGAGCTACAAAGAGCCTGAAGTTGTTGCAGCTTGTAGCAGCAGGCATATAAGCAACAACGTCTGATGCAGACATATCACACCTGTTTTTTGTTAGCTCCACTTCAGGTACAAGTTTCCCCATGGGAGAAGATAAAAGAGAGAACAAACTACATGTGACAGATGTTACTTAATTCACTTCTTGAAGGCACTCAGATACTATGCATATGAGCAATATGAGAACCTGACTAGATGTGTCAAAATATCCAAAAACTGTTTTTATGAGATTTCTGTCCCAACCAAAGGCAGACCTCCACCCCCAAAAGCTTGCTATCCTGCAGTAAAAGAGAGATTTAACAGATTTGTAGCCCAACTTTGTAGACCCAAGAGGTTCATATAATAGTGTTGAGTAACCTTTTGAGGTTTCACCGTCACTAGTAAAAACCTAGAGCTAGATTATACTATCAACTTTTGAGCAGATATTTCTATTGATCTGGTCTAAACACTGGGTGCCAAGATCATGGTATGGTTGCATGGAAAGAATAACTGAAAAAACACACCTTATAATGACTTATTTTGGCAATTAATATAATTAGCTTAGTTACCTAAAAGCTGAATAATTTTTATAATCTTATACAATGCTATGTTATGTATGCATCAATATCTTTTTGAGAATGCACAGGAGATAGGTAGTGTTCTTCTTTGAGTGATTGCTCATGTGTATTCCACAATAGGTGTGCGTGCTCGCCATGTGCACCGGTGCCGGAAGATTTTCCCCTAGCAGTACCTGTAGGGGGAGCACCCCAGCGACCCCTGGAGTGGCATCTCCATGGCGCAGTATAAGGGGAGCTGCATGCTCCCCCCACCCTCAGTTCCTTCTTGCCGCCAATGAAGGTGCATCAGAACTGCTGTGCTCCAGCTTTGCTGTAGCTCATCCCCAGAACTTTTCATTCGTTCAGTGCTAGCACCTGTAGTTAGTTAGCTGTTACAGTTAGTTCATTTAGTTAGAGTACCTGGGCCGGGGCATGCCCCGTGCCCCGGGTTTTAAGGCGTGCAACACTTGTAGGTGATCTATGCCAAGGAGTGATCCGCACTCAGACTGTTTACGCTGTTTGGGTGAGACCCATATCAGTGATCTTTGCAAGATTTGCAAGTCGTTTAAACCTTGGACTAAGAGAGAAAGAGACATTAGGCTCCGGGCCATTTTCATGGAGTTGGTGCTGACCCCGGCTCCGGTGCGCCGCTTCAAGTTGGCACCAGCCACAGCGGTATCGGTGTGTGGTGACCTCCTGGTGCCTTCGACTAGTTGGCACCGCTCCCAGTCTATGAGGCATTAGAAGGCTAAGAAAGTGCCTTCTTCGCAGCGACACCAAGGTAAACCAGGGGCAGAGACTAGACCCATGTTGGGCAGTCCTCGATCCCCTCCGGCCTCTAGGCCTCTGACTCACATTGAGCAGAGTAGCCCGGCCGTGTTGGACCGGGCCTCTCCGGATGTCTGGATGCCTTCCACGCTGGAGGCCCTGCAGGTGGCCAGAGACATCATGACCATGGCGGTACCAGGAGCGCCGCCAGTGTTGGTCCCCGGCTCCGAGGCAAGCCACAGCTGGGTTCTTCACAGTCGCCCCCGGTCTCGGAGTGGGAATGTTCCAGACGCCGTTCTCTGCCCAGCGACCGTTCAGAGCGCAGTCCACGTGGATCATCCTCGACTAACCACCGTTCCCATGACAGCGGCAGGTCATTCGTCAGCCCGGTCTCCGCTTGTAGTTGCCTTTCCATGGGCCTGGCCAGCCAGGCTGAACAGCCGGGGCCGTCGGTGCCATAGTGGCTGGCACAGTGGTACCAGTAGGCACCGTGGCCCCCGACACAGCCCCTGGTGGGGGCCCACTTGGTAGCTGGAGCCTCAGAGGAGCTGTCGGCCTCTCTCTCCAGGCCCCCGAGGAGAGGGTCGGTAGGACATACGTCCTCGGCACCGTGCCTGGAGACTGACCAAATGGTGTACTCTCCGGTGCCGGCGGATACCCAGAGCACCGTACTGACTTCCTCACCCTCCCCAGATGAGGTGATAGTGGCCCCACCCCCCTCTGTCCCACAGGAGGACTTTAGGGCCCATCAAGAACTTTTAAAATGGGTGGCATCGAGCCTTCACCTCTAGGCAGAGGAGCTGGAGGAACCCTCGGACTCCCTGTTTCATGTACTGTCATCTTTAGCACCGGGCAGGGTGGCTTTGCCCCTCCATGAGGGAGTGGCAAGGATTTCAAATGCCCTGTGGCAAACGCCGGCTTCCTTGGCCTCCATCTTGAAGAAGGCGGAATGCAAGTACTTTGTACCTGCCAAGGGGCACGAGTACCTCTACACCCACCTGGCGCCCAACTCCCTGGTGGTCGAGTTGGTCAACCACAGGGAGCAGCAGGGCCAACCAGCCCCTACTCCAAAAAATAAAGACTCAAGGAGACTGGACTTTTTTGGCAGAAAGGTTTATTCATCCTCGAGTTTCCAGTTGTGGATGGCAAACCACCAGGCTCTCCTGGGCAGATACGAATTCAACTTGTGGGGTTCGCTGCCCAAATTTGAGGATTCTAAAAAAGAGTTCAAGGCGCTGGTGGAGGAGGGTGCAGCTTTTGCCAGTGCATCCCTGCAAGCAGTTTCAGATGCGGCGGACACGGCAGCTTGATCCATGGCCTCAGCGGTGTCCATGAGTGGTGTCGTGGCTCCTGCTGTCTGGGCTGTCCAGTGAGGTGCAGTTGGTCATGCAGGATCTCCCATTTGACAGCAAGGCTCTGTTTGCAGAAAAAAAGGATACAAAGCTGCATGGCAGAAAGGACTCCCGCACGATTCTGCAGACCCTGGGTCTTTATGTTCTGGCTCCGGCCAAAACTAAGTTTAAGCTGCAGCAGGCCCCTGCTCCAGCTGCCCAGCCTAAATACGAGGCTGCCTATAAGAAGTCGGGAGACTATAAGAGGCGCCCTCAGCAACAGTCACAGCCTGCCCCGCAGACTGGGTCCTCCAAGGACAAGCAGGTGGGGAAAAGGCGGTTTTGATTGGATGCTGGGGGGGCACCCTGACAGTTCCCAAAGGGGTTCCCCCCTCAATAAAGCTTCCCTTCTGCAGTTGGTTGTGTGCTTTCCTCCCGGAGTGGTAGCGACTAACCTCTGACTGCTGGGTCCTCAACACGATCTCTTGGGTCTACATGCTGCAGTTTGTTTCGCCCCTGCCCAACCATCCCCCCATGCCCATTCCTTCTGGGGGATCCTTCACACAAAGCCCTGCTGGAGCAGGATGTGGGGTGACTCCTAGACCTGGGAGCAGTGGAAATAGTGTGCGGGGAGTTCAGAGGCAAGGGGTTCTACTCCCGCTATTTCCTTATTTCGAAGGCCAAAGGGGGACTCAGGCCCATCCTGGACCTGCGGGATCTAAACCAGTTTATGGTCAAACTCAAGTTCTGCATGGTTTCCCTGGCCTCCATCATCCCCTCTCTGGACCCAGGGGATTGGTATGCCACCCTGGATCTGCAGGACATGTATTTCCACATCCACATATTTGAGGAGCACAGACGCTTCCTCCGTTTCCTGGTGGGACAGAATCACTACCAATTTACGGTCTTCCTGTTTGGCCTATCCACTGCCCCAAGGGTTTTCACAAAATGTATGTCGGTGGTAGTGGCCTACCTCAGGTGCTGAGGGGATCCAGATCTTTCCCTACCTGGACGATTGGCTGGTCAAGGGCAGCTCCCGGTAGCAGGTGCGGGATCATGTGACGCTTCTACTGTCCACATGTGCTGCCTTGGGCCTGTTAGTAAATGACACCAAGTCCATGTTAGTCCTGGTCCAGCGCATAGAGTTTATTGGGGCACTCCTGGATGCCTCATCAGCCATGGCCTCCCTCCCACCGGACAGATTTGAAACCCTAAAGGGGTTCATCGACACAGTCACAAAGTTCCCTGTGACAACGGCCAGAGCGTGCCTCCAGCTCCTGGGTCACATGTCAGCGTGCACGTATGTGGTCCACCACAACAGGCTTCAAATGAGGCCCCTCCAGCTTTGGCTGGCCTTGGAGTTCTCCCGGGACAGGATGGACAAGGTCCTCACTGTGCCCGACCTGGTGATCGTCTCCCTTCGGTGGTGGTCCACCCCGAGCAACAAGCTTCAAGGGGTCCCTTTCTGGGACAGGGCCCTGTTGTTGGAGATGGTGTCCGACGTGTTGGACCTGGGTTGTGGGGCCCATGTGGGGACCGTTCAGATGCAAGGGCTGTGGTCGGCCCCAGAGCTATCCCTACAGATAAATGTCAAGGAACTCAGGGCAGGGCGTCTGGCGTGTGTGGCCTTCCGCTCGCACTTACAGGGCAAGGTGGTCAGGGTCCTCACAGACAATACGGCCTCGATGTTCTATATCAACAGGCAAGGTGGGACCCGATCCTCCACCCTCTGCCACGAAGCCCTCAGACTGTGGGACTTCTGCATAGCCCATGACATCTCCCTGAGGGCCTTCCACCTGCCGGGCGCCCGCAACACGAGGGCAGATTGCTTGAGCAGGGACTTCTCCCAGCACGAGTGGTCTCTCCACCCAGAAGTGGCTCACCAGCTCTTCCAAGTGTGGGGAACTGCCCAGGTGGACCTGGACTGGTGCTGCCCCTGGTTCTGCTCCGGGGGGATCTGGGAAGGAGTGCCTGGGAAGGATGCCTTCCTCCTGTCCTAGTCAGACCAGTTTCTCTATGCCTTCTCCCCGTTCCCTCTCATCAGCAGGATCCTGGAGAAGGTAAAAATGGACAAGCTACGGGTCCTCCTGATTGTCCCAGCATGGCCCCGGCAGCATTGGTACGGGACCCTCATGGACCTGGCAGTGGCTCCGCCGCAGCCATTGCTGCTCCACCTGGACCTGCTCTCCCAGGACTAGGGCCACCTCCTCCATCCCAACCTAGTGGCTCTCCACCTTACGGTGTGGCTGCTCAATGGCAAGGTGGGGAGGAGTGGACGTGTTCGGAGGGGGTCCAGCGTGTCCTCCTGGAAAGTAGGCGGCCCTCCACATGCTTTGCCTACTTGGCTAAGTGGTCCCGGTTCTCCAGATGGGCCACCAAGTAGGGTGTTTCCCCGGTGGCCACCCCGATCCAGCTTATCCTGGATTACCTCCTTCACCTTAGAGCCCAGGGCCTGGTGCCCTCATCAGTCAAGGTGCACCTGGCAGCCATATTGGCCTTCCATCTGCCGGTGCAGGGTCACATGGTGTTTTCCCATGCTATGACTGGACGATTCCTTAAAGGATTGGACCATCTTTTTCCATATGCTAGACCCCCTGTCCCACCATGGGACCTGAACTTGGTGTTATCCCGTCTCTCGGGGCCCCCGTTTGAACCTCTGGCCAGGTGCTCCTGGCCTCACCTCTCATGGAAGATGGCCTTCCTGGTTGCTATCACGTCGGCCAGGCGGGTCTAGGAGCTCAGGGCCCTGACCTCCGAACCCCCATACATGGTTTTTCAAAAGGATATGGTTCAGCTCCGCCCACACCCCACGTTCCTCCCTAAGGTGGTCTCCACCTATCACTTGGGCCAGAACATTTTCCTGCCTGCCCTCTGCCCCAAGCCGCACATGTCCAGTGAGGAACGCCACTTCCACACGCTCGACGTGCGTAGGGCGCTGCCTTCTACCTGGAACGGACTAAGCCATTCAGGAAGTCCTCACAACTGTTTGTTGCCTCAGCTGAACGCATGTGGGGTCGGTCCATTTCCACCCAGCTCCTCTCCCACTGGATCACCTCATGCATTCGCACCTGTTATGATCTGGTGGGTGTTCCCCCACCACCAATTGTAAAGAAACACTTGACTCGGGACCAGGCCTCGTCAGCTGCCTTTGTGGCCCATGTCCCTATCCAGGATATTTGTAGGGCTGCCACTTGGTCATCGGTTGACAAGTTTACCTCGCACTAGGCGATTGTCTCCCAAACCAGGATGACGCCGGGTTCGGCAGGGCCGTACTCCGTCCTGGGGATCTGTGAACTCCTCCCACCTCCAAGAAATACAGCTTGCAATCACTTGAAGAAGAAAAGACAGTTATCTTTTCCGTAACTGGTGTTCTTCGAGATGTGTTACTCATGTCTACTCCACATCTCGCCCTCCTTCCCCTCTGTCGGAGTTGTCTGGCAAGAAGGAACTGAGGCTGGGGGGGAGCACGCAGCTCCCCTTATACTGCGCCATGGAGGCGCCACTCCAGGGGTCGCTGGGGTGCTCCCCCTATGGGTACTGCTAGGGGAAAAACTTCTGGCACCGATGCACGTGGCGAGCACGCACACCTATTGTGGAATAGAAATGGGCAACACATCTCGAAGTACACCAGTTACGGAAAAGATAACTGTCTTTTCTCTAGGGTAGCTTCCAACAATTGCAACAATGTAGGGCAGAGGGCTGTGTCAGGTTAGGTAAAGATGGGACACAAAAATACATGATCTCTCAGGGCTTGTCTACACTAAAATTGGGTTGACTTAGTTTAGGTCGACCTACAGCCACCACAGTAATTCAGCTGGTATCCACATTACCCTCCTTCTGATGGCGGTGCACGTCCTCACCAGGAGTGTTTGCACTGACTGAAGTGGGGCATTATGGGGCACTGACAGCTGAGTGTGGGGCACTGACAGCCATGCGGGGGTTCAAAGCTGGAGCCCCCTGCCCGCCCCAGGGGGACAGAGCGCGCTGTCTATGTTTTTTTTCAAGGAATAGATCAAGGTGGCAGATGGGCTTCTCATTGTTGCAGCTGTGGTTGACTTGACTAAGCTATTTGTATTTGCTTCAATTTCTTCTTTTGTGTCTTTCTTAACTAACAGTGCTGCTACCATGTGGCCTTTGTAAATGCTGGGTGCTGCAGTATAGTCTGTCTTGCAATTCAACTGATTGTCTAGAGAGGAAGGATAATCTTGTGGTTAAAGCAAAAGACTGGGACAGCTGGATTCACAAAGGGATTTAGGTCCTTAAAGTGACAGTTAGGCACCTCAGTTCAACATTTAGACAATGTAGGCATTCACAAAAACTCTCCTCAGTTGCTGTTTAACCCTGCAGGTGCCTAACTTTCGGCCGTTAAAACCCTCTAGATACCTATGTTTTGGCAGATGGGCATGAATACAGTCAACTCAGTCCTCACCCCACCCAGCAGCTTGTGCCTGTATTACACCTAGGGCCCTTCATTTTTTCCGGGAATTTATCAGTGTTTTTATTGCCACAACAACAAAAACAGGTGAAAATCAGACCAAAAACTATTAATAATTTTTTTAGGTCAATATTGGGGTTTATTTTGGTGGATGGAAAGATGGTTCAAAAAGTATTCAGTAGATCAACGGTTCTCAAACTGTGGGGTGCGACTCCAAAGTGCAGTGCGACTCCATTTTAATGGGGTTGCCAGGGCTGGTGTTTAGACTTGCTGGGGCCTTGGTCCAAAGCCCAAGCCCTGCCTCCTGGGGCCGAAGCCCGAGCCCACCTCCCAGGGCTGAAGCCCAAAGACTTCAGCCCTGGGGAGTGGGGCTCGGGCTTCAGCCCTGGGTGGCAGGACTCAAGTTACAGGCCCCCCGCCCGGGGTGAAGCCTTTGGCCTTGGACTTTGGCTCCCCCTCCCGTCTGGGGGGGTGGGGCTCTGTTGGGCCCCGGTCCACCTTCCTGGGATCATGTAGTAATTTTTATTGTCAGAAGGAGGTTGCGGTGCTGAGAAGTTTGAGAATCCCTGCAGTAGATTAATGCTTTGAATTCCATTCATCAATGTGGTTTGCTGCAGAACTAAAATAGAACTCAAAACACAATGCCACCTCTAAGTTTAAGAAAACAATACATCTCTAATCCCCAAATAAAACTTTTCATTTGAATAAACAGTTTACTGTTGTAGACTTAGAACTATTAGCCTATAAATATTTACATTTAATAATTGGGCCACGCCATTTGCAGCGCACACACTCAACTTCATCCTTTTTCTTGTTTTTTTTTTTTAACTTTTAAATACTTGTGTTCTGAAATGTATTCTGATACAGATTTTCATTTTCTTCCCATTTTAGTGTGTCAAATCTTTAAATTGTTATCTGCTAAGAGCTTGAAATGTGTACGCGGTGGGCGTGAGATTCATCAGTACGTTCAGATGCGCACGCACTTCAGAGCTTGGGTGCATGCCTGTTTATTTGTTGTGTGTATTTTGTAGACTAATACATAGCCTTACTTCAACAGGCAGCTTTGCATATACACACGGACTAATGTAGTATCATAATACATAAGCTCATACAATGTATTGTTTTTTCCTAATAAAACAAGTAATTTTTTATATATTTGAATGATACAAAAGTGGGGTAAAAATCGGTTTAAACTGAAAATGAAGGGGCTTAACTATTCCCAGGCCCTTGTGGGACCCCCAAACTAGGCATATCCAATCCAGTACATGTGCTCAGAACATGCTAACTCCCCATAAGATGACTTGGGGGCAGGGAGAAGGAGGAGGGATGAGTTCCTTATAACCTTTAGCTCAGTTGTTAGGGCACTTACCAGGGATGAGGGAGCTCCTGGTTCACTTCCCGCCTCTGCCTGATGTGGAGAAGAGATATGGAAGTGGGTTTTGTTTATAATACTTGGGCCTACAAATTTACCCTAATTTGTAAATTCAACCGTGAAAAGTAAGTGGAAGTTCATAAATGGTCACAATATCCCAAAACAACAAATGTTGCTGGCAAAAGGAAAACAGAAAAGTGAAATTAGTACAAATAATAAGACCTGTCACCAGCCAATGGGAGCTGCGGAGCCGGCGCTCTTGGTGGAGGCAGTGCACAGAGCTGCCTGGCCATGCCTCCATCTAGGAACTGAGTGAGGGGGATGTTGCCGCTGCCAGGGAGGCGCGGAGCCAGGTAGGGAGCCTGCCAGCCCCACCTACCCCCGGTACCATTGTTTACCATCTAGCATGGTGTCACCATCATTGCACATCTGACTCCCTAGACAGGTACACTTATTTACTACTTCTGGTGTTTCTCTGTCTACTCTGATTACTGCTTTTGGGACGCTGATAACCACATATTTTGTCTTACCATTGTTGATAAACAAACCAAATTGTTTTGCTGTTCTACCAAAAGCTGGGTCTTTACTTCCAACTAAGCAGGAAAATTTCATCAGCAAAAATGAAGTAATCTAATTGTGCTTTATTATTTGTCCATAAAATTCCTCAGTGCCTTCTGCAGTTATTTTCCTTATGAAATAGTCAATGACCAGCACAAAGAATAGTGGGGACATAATACAATCTTGACTTACTCCAGTTGTTACTGCAAACCATTGGCTGATGTTGCCACCATCGCTGATTGTACATGTGATATTATCACATAGATTCTTGATTATTCTGATTATTTTTACTGGTATTCCATAGTATGTCACAATTGTCCAAAGACTCTCCCTGTGTATGCTGTCAAAACCCTTCTGGAAATCTATAGCATTTAATACAAAAGGTGCTTTCCATGCCACACTTGGTTCTATAATATGCCTGAGAGCAACAGAGTCTGCACATGATGTCAGTGGTCTAAAACCTTCTACTATCTCTCTAAGCAGGAGATCTGTTAGTTTCTTAATACATTCCAGGATGATGTTGCAAGTGATTTTCCCAGGCACTGAGAGTAATGTGGTTCTCTTCAATTGTTGCAGTTGGTAAGGTTACCCATCTTTGGCAATTTTACTGGTAAGGCCTCTCTTCCCCAGGTTGGATTCTTTTCTTCATTCCACATTCTGTCCAAAATCACAAGGAAAGTCTGAAGGGTTATTTTGTCACTTGCTTTAAGTATCTCTCCAGGAATCAGAGTAGCAGCTGTTAGCGATGGTCACATAAACACACCCTATACCGGAAACCTACTGACCGCTATTCCTACCTACATGCCTCCAGCTTTCATCCAGACCACACCACACGATCCACTGTCTACAGCCAAGCTCTACGATACAACCGCATTTGCTCCAACTCCTCAGACAGAGACAAACACCTACAAGATCTCTATCAAGCATTCTTACAACTACAATACCCACCTACTGAAGTGAAGAAACAGATTGACAGAGCCAGAAGAGTACCCAGAAGTCACCTACTACCGGACAGGCCCAACAAAGAAAATAACAGAACGCCACTAGCCATCACCTTCAGCCCCCAACTAAAACCTCTCCAACGCATCATCAAGGATCTACAACCTATCCTGAAGGACGACCCATCACTCCCATACATCTTGGGAGACAGGCCAGTCCTTGCTTACAGACAGCTCTCCAACCTGAAGCAAATAATCACCAGCAACCACAACACACCACACAACAGAACCACGAACCCAGGAACCTATCCTTGCAACAAAGCCCGTTGCCAACTGTCTCCTCATATCTATTCAGGGGACACTATCATAGGGCCTAATCACATCAGCCACACTATCAGAGGCTCGTTCACTTGCATATCTACCAATGTGATATATGCCACCATGTGCCAGCAATGCCCCTCTGTCATGTACATTGGTCAAACTGGACAGTCTCTACGTAAAAGAATAAATGGACACAAATCAGATGTCAAAAATGATAACATTCGAAAACCAGTTGGAGAACACTTCAATCTCTTTGGTCACTCGATTACAGACCTAAAAGTTGCAATTCTTCAACAAAAAAACTTCAAAAACAGACTCCAATGAGAGACTGCTGAATTGGAATTAATTTGCAAACTGGATACAATTAACTTAGGCTTGAATAGAGACTGGGAGTGGATGGGTCATTACACAAAGTAAAACTATTTCCCCATGTTTATTCCCCCCCCCCCCACTGTTCCTCAGACGTTCTTGTAAAGTGCTGGAAATGGCCCACCTTGATTATCACTACAAAAAGTCCTCCCCCCCGCCCCCACTCTCCTGCTGGTAATAGCTCACCTTAAGTGATCACTCTCGTTACAGTGTGTATGGTAACACCCATTGTTTCATTTTCTCTATGTATATAAATCTCCCCACTGTATTTTCCACTGAATGCATCTGATGAAGTGAGCTGTAGCTCTCGAAAGCTTATGCTCAAATAAATTTGTTAGTCTCTAAGGTGCCACAAGTACTCCTTTTCTTCTCCAGGAATGTTATTCTCTCCAGCTGCTCTCCCAATTTTAAGCTTACTGATGTGTTTCATAGAATCATAGAATATCAGGGTTGGAAGGGACCTCAGGAGGTCATCTAGTCCAACGACCTGCTCAAAGCAGGACCAATCCCCAATTAAATCATCCCAGCCAGGGCTTTGTCAAGCCTGACCTTAAAAACTTCTAAGGAAGGAGATTCTACCACCTCCCTAGGTAACGCATTCCAGTGTTTCGCCACCCTCCTAGGGAAAAAGTTTTTCCTAATATCCAACCTAAACCTCCCCCACTGCAACTTCCTGTCCTCTTCTACCACTGAGAATAGTCTTGAACCATCCTCTTTGGAACCACCTCTCAGGTAGTTGAAAGCAGCTATCAAATCCCCCCTCATTCTTCTCTTCTGCAGACTAAACAATCCCAGTTCCCTCAGCCTCTCCTCATAAGTCATGTGTTCCAGAACCCTAATCATTTTTGTTGCCCTTCGCTGGACTCTCTCCAATTTATCCACATCCTTCTTGTAGTGCGGGGCCCAAAACTGGACACAGTACTCCAGATGAGGCCTCGCCAATGTCGAATAGAGGGGAACGACCACGTCCCTCGATCTGCTGGCTATGTCCCTACTTATACATCCCAAAATGCCATTGGCCTTCTTGGCAACAAGGTCACACTGTTGACTCATATCCAGCTTCTCGTCCACTGTCACCCCTAGGTCCTTTTCCGCAGAACTGCTGCCTAGCCATTCGGTCCCTAGTCTGTAGTGGTGCATTGGGTTCTTCCGTCCTAAGTGCAGGACCCTGCACTTATCCTTGTTTAACCTCATCAGATTTCTTTTGGCCCAATCCTCCAATTTGTCTAGGTCCCTCTGTACCCTATCCCTGCCCTCCAGCGTATCTACCACTCCTCCTAGTTTAGTATCATCCGCAAATTTGCTGAGAGTGCAATCCACACCATCCTCCAGATCACTTATGAAGATATTGAACAAAACTGGCCCCAGGACCGACCCTTGGGGTACTCCACTTGATACCGGCTGCCAACTAGACATGGAGCCATTGATCACTACCCGTTGAGCCCGACAATCTAGCCAACTTTCTACCCACCTTATAGTGCATTCATCCAGCCCATACTTCTTTAACTTGCTGACAAGAATACTGTGGGAGACCGTGTCAAAAGCTTTGCTAAAGTCAAGAAACAATACATCCACTGCTTTCCCTTCATCCACAGAACCAGTAATCTCATCATAGAAGGCGATTAGATTAGTCAGGCATGACCTTCCCTTGGTGAATCCATGCTGACTGTTCCTGATCACTTTCCTCTCGTGTAAGTGCTTCAGGATTGATTCCTTGAGGACCTCCTCCATGATTTTTCCGGGGAGGTAAGGCTGACTGGCCTGTAGTTTCCAGGATCCTCCTTCTTCCCTTTTTTAAAGATGGGCACTACATTAGCCTTTTTCCAGTCATCCGGGACTTCCCCTGTTCGCCACGAGTTTTCAAAGATAATGGCCAATGGCTCTGCAATCACAGCCGCCAATTCCTTTAGCACTCTCGGATGTTTGCTAACTTTTATTGTAATATCTCCTAAATCAGTATCACGCTCTGGTGGTAAGTCTTCATCATGTATTTCTAGTAGTTTGCTTGTGCTTGGTCTATTTCAAATAGCCTGAAAATATTCTGCCCATGTTTTCCTTTTTTCTTCTTATATACTAAGAGCCTTTCCATTTATGTCTTGAACAAGGCCTTCAGTACTGCTAGAATTTCCTGTTAGCTGTTTGATTGTCTTGTACAAGGTTGTAGATCAGCTCTTTGGCCAGCATCTTAAGCCTCTTGATATTTTCTATCAGTCTATGCCCTTTTAACCCTTCTAGCACTCCTTATTTCCTCTGGGTAGAACTTTACATTCTTCTTGCTTGTCGCTAAACATGTCTTAGCATTCACGTGTTTTTGCTTTCTGCTCCTTTGTGTCACTTACAAATATATAATACAATCCCTGGCCCATACAATTTACAATTTAGGCTGTATAAAATGTGATATGATGCAGCAAGAGATTAAATTTTGGCAATGGAAAGGGAGAGAGATTTACACATAAGTATTAGTATTCTCCTTAATTAATACTTGACATGTTTCCATGTTTCCCAGGGTGTATTCTTCTGCAAACTATTTCCTTTGATGGGGCAAATAATTTTTCCCCAGTTTCTACACACAAAATTATGTAGAAAAACCTGTTTTATTTTCCCAAAACAAATAAAAACAATTGGCGTGATGTATGAACATGGCTCTACTCCTTACAACAACAAAATAAATTTTAAAAAATCTATTTTTCATTTAAACCTTTCTTTCAGACTTCAGATACCAAATGTTTAAGAACTTTAGGCTTCAAAGTTGGATCAGCACAGGCGACAGAAGTAATGTACTGGATTTTCACCCAATTTATACAGTATACAATATATAACTATCAGGATGAAATTATAAAATTATTTAAAATAATCCATAAAGGACTGCACTTTTCCCTTATTCACTAAAATTTAAAGCATCAACTGATTTCTTTCTTAAAGATGATTTGTGCACAGTAGTACAGGCATAAATAAAAAAAAGAGAAAGCAGGCATTTTAAAAAAGGGGAGAATCTGCCTTCTATAGGTAGACCAGAAGGTGGTGCTCACCCTCCATGACTAGTGCATGTTACATGAGTAAAAAATTACTGTATAAAAAGACCAACATGAATGGAATGTGACTCAGAGGTACTAATTTTAATCTGGAGTCAAGACGCTTTGTAGCAATTTTGTCAAAATATTTGCACTGATTCTTTAAATGACTTGTGATAAATATTTCAATGGATTTGAAACCTTTTCATCTGCTTTGGAAATGGTCAGCAAAAAACAAAGGGGCTCTTTGTGTTTTCCGTAACCTGATGAAAGGCTCTGAAGAACTCTTACCATCCCAAATCTTCTGGACAGGGAATATTCTTAAATCCCTTGTTGGGTTCTCTTGTTTGCCAATGGGGCCTTTACACTTAAATCTGTGGCTGCATTTGCAACTTTTAGGCCTGCTCTATGCCACATAATTTTACAGCTAATAAACATGTTTGCTAACACACCTTAACTGACTTGTTGACCACGTTTTGTCCTGATCTACCATATTCAGCATCAAGACATGTAACATGATTGTTGGCAGCTGCTGTTTTCAGATACAATATAATCTTATAGTTTACGCCAGGCCCCAGAGGGTGAAAAGTAATTGATCTAGGATTCCCTATTCATATGCAGAAACTTTTATGAGGCCAATGTTAGATAATAAAGGGAGGCCCAATTCTTCACATGAGCATCAATGTGAAAGTTCTAGGGACCAAGCTTTAACTTTGCAGTTGATCTTTTGAACGATAAACATTTCAGTATGAACCCAATGAGTGTCAGTCTCTAGTAAAACATTTAGAACTAGGTGACTAATAAGCCCCAAGCACTGGTCAGAGGAAATGCGTGGTGGAAATGCCAAATTAAGTCACAGGTAGTTAATCCTTGAAGAAGGAAACTATTTAATTTGCATTTTTAAAAGCAGGTGTGGTTTTCTATTGTTCTTCTCCCTTTCCCCTGCCCCCTCCTGCCCTGCAAGAAACCCCCACATCCTTGGCAATGGAAAAACTCCTGTTTTGACAGTACATGAGTGAGAAACATTAGTTTGGGTCTACTAATATATTTGTCACCCCATAATTCAAAAGTGTCCAAGAAACACAGTTCCTTGCTTTCTAAGGGGCTATGCTGTAATCCTTAATGCTTCTGCTAGTTTTTTTCTTAACTTCCTAAGACCCCTACCCCCCCCCCAAAAAAAAAGAAAAGAAAAATTGACCTTACAGCAGCATGCATTACTGCCTGTTTACAACCTCAGCCGGACTCAAGATTTAGGTGGAAAATCAGCTTTGAGGGGGAGGGAGGAACCTGCTGGTGTTTGAGTGCGTTAGCGTGTTACTGTGGGAAAAAGAGACCGAAGACCTCAAAACAGATTAAAATCCTAGGGCCTGATTTGGGTTCGAGAAAATTCATCTGCAAGAATAATTTTAGGGGCATTGAGATATGTTGACTTGTGTAAATGAAGCTAAGGTGTTTTTTTTTTTAATTTAAATACTTTCTTGTGGGGTTAATCATTCACTGTGCAAAATTAGAACAAACTGCATGCAGCCCTACTGTTGCTGAGCCAGTGGCAGGGTTTCTCCATAGGAGGCATTAAATGTTTGCTACAGTTCTGGAGACTTTTAATCACTGGTTTGACAGAGAGGTGGGTGTAGTGTGAGAAGCAGTAGATTAGCTCTCCTCCCCCACCTCACCCTATTCTGAATCCAGACTTTCAATGCAAGGCTTGTGTTCTTATTGCATTGACCCCTCACAAAGGGTTGCGCTACTGATTGGTCAGGGCAGCTTCTGTATTAAGAGATCAGAGCTGGCTTTCTCCCCAGCTTCAGAGGATGGATTTGGTGTCAAGGTCAAGGAAAGGCAGCCGATGCAGACTGTGTGGTGCCACCCACACATCTGTTCACTATGATGAAAGTGTACTGGCCTCAGGTGGAGGTGCCTTTTCCTGGAAGAGTCCACAAATCTCAACCCGACCCACCAGGCCTAAGGTAACTCCTTCTGCAGAACAGTCCTTACCCAGACCATTATCAGAGTTCCCCTCATTCCACTGCAAATAACTCCATTCAGTTATAGGATTTTGAAGTTGACTTGTTTGGAATTCCCAGTTTAGGAAACTTTATAGCTTAGTTTAAAATAGAGTGCAATACCAGGAGGTTCAAGTAAATGCATCCCCACCCTCCCTCTTATGTTATGGCAACAAAATAAATCAGATGAAGACAGGTAACTTACAGTGGACAAGTACAGTACAACAAATGCCCTTGAGTAGTACTAGAATGTATACATAAGAAATACCAAATCATACTTTGCTTTTAAAAATGTTGAGTCTCATTACAGGCTTAATTTCTCTTTCATGGACAAAGAGTTAATGCTAGGACCAGCCAAAGTTTAATCAGTAACACAGCAGTGATTTAGTTCAATTCTCAATAGTCATATGGAGAAGCTGCTGCAACTGATTAGAAAACCCATTTCACTGAGCTATTGCATGGAAGCATGTAAATTCCAGTGTGGAAAGGCAACAGTCACTTCATTATTCCAAATCACATGTTAACGCATCACCAACTTTTGCATTCAAAGCCTTTTGCAGAAATTAAGTGGTTGGGAGACTAATAGCTAGCCACAGCCCTTAATTCTGTGTAATTATTCTAAAAGCAAGTTACCAGATCTTGGGCAGCACTACTGGAGAACTGAAAGTGAGTCATCAACGGGGGGGAATCAAACACCAAGGGAATTTCTTAGGACTAACTACTTTTGTGTCTATTTCCAAACTGTTCCTCAATAGCATCGGCTCTGTAATAATCCATAACTCTGGCAATTTCTTATACACTGTTTATAAGATGATTGGCTAGAAGTTTAGAACATACATTAAAATAAGTTTTAGTCAAATTACAAGAAATTAAAAATAGTAACTTATAGTAATTTTATGTTCTACACATATTTGAACTGTTACTTTGTAAAATTATAACACCCGGCTGGCCCCAGCAAACTGTTGGCCCCCAAGAATAAAGCAGGAAATCATTTCAATAAACACACTTGATTTATTTTGTATAAAAAGGGTTAAGTTTACAACTAAACTTTTATAAAAAGTTTAGCATGATTAAGTACATCATTACACTTTTTGCAGAAATGTACATTTCTGCCACTATACAAGAAAACTCTGATTAAAGAGTTCACAAGGTTTCACTCTCATATATATATATATATATATATTTATATATAAATATATACACAGTATTCAATCCTAGGCTTGCATCAAAAGGTCATTTCTGACCATGGACTTCCCTAAGAAACTGAACACTGGATCCTCCTGATACTCACGCTCCACCTTTGGAATAAAAGGCAAAGTCTGCTTTAAAATGGGCAATTCCTTGTGAGTTTTTATGTTTCACTCCCCATGCTGGGAATAGTATATAAAGGACACCTTCCAACTAGGGAAAGGGCATTTAAAGTCTCTTCATAAATAGCTAAGATCAGTCCAAGTTGGGGAGGGGGGGAGAGATCTCAGTTCTTTTCTTCTTTATTAGTTTTAAAAGGTCCATTTAATTAGATGTAGATTCCCCCTCCAGATACAGCTGAAAAATAAGTTCAGCACCTCAAAAAAAAAAAAAAAAAATCCTGTAGACATTTTCTTGTGGGGGAAAAAAAAGTCAGCAAACACCTGCAAAAGATTGAAAAGAGGAGTATTTAGGAGAATGCTAACAGGGCAGAGATCCGGACAGACTGGCGCCAGAGAGGAAGCCACAGTTTGAACATTTAACCAAACACTCAAAGATTGGGCAAACCCTGGCGTCCAGATGCAAAACACACACACACACGCACCCCCCTCAAAAGCACAAATTAAACATTAAAATAACATACGTTCAGCAGGAGGGGCAGAAAGAGGATTCTCAGTCCAAACTCTATTTGGATCTCTGTAACTGCACTGCTCAGAGGCGCCAGTCTGCCTCTTACAGCAATTATTTGATTAGAAGCAGACACTTATTTAACTGATAGTGCAGACAATCCCACATCACAAAATTTAACGGATTATGCTAAAATCCTCAACTAAATCAGTCACTTCATTGAAGGTTAGAGTTTTAGGAACAGATAATCACAGAATTTACATTTTGTGGTGATATATTTAAGTACAAAGGGATAGTATCAGGGTAAACAGTCTATACTACTTATTTGGAAGGCGAAAATACACTTTCATTTGGGCTACCCCCAAATGAATTACTAGTGTAATTGTTATGGCTTGATTACTGGTTATAAAGGTATCCTCCGATAAACCTGTTACTTTTATTATAAATTAAAAAGTGTCTTAAATCCAAGCCCATACACACATTTTCCTCCCCAAAATAAATTGTATTTTGCATTATATTTATTCTTTGAAAACGAAGAGCCACAAACACTCACCATTGAATTTAGCCACAAAGTGCTTTGCTGTCATTTGACATTAATTCTGAAGGGAATTCAGATGTCTGTAAAGAAGAAAAATAAAAACAGCGCAGTGTTAAATATCTTAACAGCACGACAAAAAATACAAAATACTCTGGATCATGAAGCTCATTCCATATGACATGTCACAATTAGATTCACAATGACAACCAACATTACTAGGGCTGCCTAGCAATTGAGGTATTTTCATCTATTTCAATCTAAAATGATTAGTATTAGCTACAAAAAAACATGTAACAGTTTCTCATGCCAGTCACCCCCATCATAAAAGATACATCACGCTAGTACTGACTTCCTAACAGCAATGTCCATTATCACTATAAAGGTCCAATCTCAGACTCTGCACATAGGCCAGGAAGACAGCCAACAAGGAGGGAGAAAAGCCAGCCAAGGCTAATGAGACAAGGTAGGTGAGGTAATATCTTTTATTGGACCAACTTCTGTTGCTCAGAGATACAAGCTTTCAAGATTACACAGAGCTCTTCTTCAGGCCAACACAGCTACAACAACACTGCATACAACCAGGGCTAAGACATTTACCTGTAATGACAAGATGCTGATGTCTGTGTTTAAGGTGGTCAGAGGAGTTCTGGAGGAAGGATTTGGTCCTGGTCTCTGGTGATGGAGGCTGACAATACTGGGGTGTGAGTCTAAAGCAATCTGCAGGTCCAGGATGTAGTCAATAACGTGCTGCAGAATTTCCATCTTGCTCACTTTTTTGTTCTGAGGGATGCTGGGCACTAGCTCTTTCAGTTTGGAATAGCAGTCGTTCATGTTGTATAGCAAACTCATAGGATCATCCACGGGGGTTTTGCTCCGGGATATTCCCAGGGTGTGTTCAGAGAGGCTGTTTTTCCTGACGGATCTGACAGGACTGAAAGCTTTCATGCTGGGAGAGAGCCCGACTTCCAGGGTACAGAAAACACACACTAAGGGATCTCTCTGCCTGCTTGACTATCTCCCTTCCTTCCTTTTCTTTCTCTAAGCAGCTGCCTGAGCTCAGAATGAAGCAGCAAGCTGCCTCTACTTGCTTTTATACTGCAGGCTCAGGAGCTGCCAAATCCAGCCAGTGCTTGCTGCCATTGGAGGCACCCAATGTGTCCATCAGGCAGGGAAACATTCTCACTGGTACAAAAAAACCTAAAAGAAGGTTCAGGTCTTCCGCATTCTGAGCCAATCGTGAGGAATGGGGTGTGGCTATTCTAGGCACAGCTGAGGATAGTAAATACTGTACAGTAACTGCTGAGCTCTCCTGACTCATTTTACAAAGGCACTGAGAAAGGAATGAAATGGGCATTTTGCATTGTGGTTGCAAAGAGCCAGGTCTGATCACAGAGCCCTCAGCCCTCTCCAGTACAACAGATGCTCCCCTAATATTTTCGTCTTCATTTTAAAGAGCTAGCTTGGATAAAATTGGAATGAAAAATGTTGCAAATTTAGGATCTGAAAATGAACTAGGCTCTGGGAGCATAAGCACATTATGAGCATTTTTGTGTGTGGTGTGGTAGTGGTGGACACACTATAAACATGATAAGTGCAGAATACACCAAAGGAAGTGAGCTATAGCTCACGAAAGCTTATGTTCAAATAAATTTGTTAGTCTCTAAGGTGCCACAAGTCCTCCTTTTCTTTTTGCGGATACAGACTATCACGGCTGCTACTCTGAAACCTGTCATAAGCAGATAAAGTCTGCAGTTGTAACATGGTGTCAGTGAAGCCTGATACTTCCTGAAAGTCAGTTTGAATTATGGTAACAAACAGGTCTTTCTTTTTTATATATGGTTGTGTACATCACCTTCACTAATAAGTATTGTATGCTGAAGCACTGCAGGAGGTATAAGCATAAAAAAGTCAAATAAATGAACAAGATCAACTGGAACTTTTTCCTATAATGACAGAATACTCAGCGACAGAACTGATAGCTCAGGGATTTAAAAGACTGAGAAGTCACTGCACTGTTAGCTTGTTGTCTCATGAGTAGGATAGGGCTATTTTAAACGTTGCTATTAACTGGTGATCATTAGGCAAATATTGAAAGTGCATTTACACATATTACCTCTGAAAGGCTGCTGACCTGTAACCCACCAGTGCATGTGATGTGACTGTAATTAAGTCTGCATAGATTGATTCTGGTGACAAATGTGAATACTTACTGTACTGTATTTCTGCATCTTTGCTTTTGCTGAAGCCAATGAGACACATCTTCCAGACACATTACAAACATACAGTGATTATTTTGATGAGAGAAACAGTCTTTGAAATTTTCCTTTTGCCCAATCGCATTTCCCACATTTTGTCTTGCACTCGACTGCTGATTATCAGAACTAATTCCCATTGTTTCACGGACTACTCAAGGAAGGCTAAAGCTATGAAATTGTAAACTTCAAGATATGGAAATTATATATGATTGATTGTACTGTAACTTGTTAAATTTTCCAACACACATAGTTCTGTACTGCACAAAAACCACTTACACTACACTAATATATAGATGTAAAGTCAGCGTGGGCATTTGAGAATTGTATTAAAGAAGACACACAAGTATTTGATTTATCCATGTTGTTGGGTCCTTGTTACATAGCTACATCATACTCCATTTGAGGGGGGGAAAGGGATCATTATTGGGAACTGGAGGCAGAGCTCTGTAGGGATCAATCAATATTTTCCTCCAATTAATGTCGCATTCCTTAGCTGGTGCTTGGGGAGGTCTCTGACAGGACATTTTGCTGACTGCAACACAAGCTTATTTGCCCCAGGGCTTTTATCTAGGGGTGTAGGCGGTGCTGAGCCTGACAGGAACACAATTCAATCATTTTGAAATGTGAAGGGTGAAAGTGAAGCTCTCCATTCAATCTTACAGGAAGACAAGTACATTGTTTAAGTACAATTAAAAGGCACAGTCAATAAAAACCTGTGTGGAAAATAATCAACAGCTTAATTAAAATAAACAAATACTGACTGTAACTCCAATTCTTCTAAACACTAAATTAACAAAATCTCATTTATATTAAATCTGGTGATTTATTATCACAGATTTTACCCTACTGACTTGCTTGTATTTCTGTTCCACAAGTGCCCCAGTGGAACAGGTTTTGTTTTGACACTATATTGGTAAAATAATAGCCAATATAAATAAATATCTTCATGTTTCTCTCATTATCTGCCATCCCTGGATAATGAAACAATGTTACAGTCCTCCTAGGCTTTTGCAAAGGACTGCTTTATTCAGAGTTGGTTTCATTCCTCCATATCGAATACTTAACAATTCACATTTTTTAAAATTTTGTTTTATAGAGTGGAATTATATGAAGAGGAACTAACCAGATTAATAGACTCTGTGATCAAATGATTGCCATGATATGTGTACTTTCTGCATGAAAAGTGGTGTTTAAAGCACACAAACTCCATTTCTGCTTGGGGACTCTTGATTTCTGTTTACACTCTGTCATTTTTCAGACTGATTTTAAGGCCTGTTTTGAAAGTCTGTCACTCTTGAAAGATTTTACAATAGAAGATAGATCCCCTAAAACTTTGAAACTCCCCCCCCCCTTCTAATCCTTGTAGTCCAAATTGTCCCTGCAGTTTTACACACAGCCTTGGATTTTGTTTATTTTCATACTGTGCAAAAGGTGAATGGATTTGTGTGCAGGGAATCTCAGAAAACAGTACCCCTTGGAACTGCTGTAGCACTTTCCCTCAGGACCTCCAAGAACGTTGCAAAGAGGACTAGATGACACTCCATGTGAAACTCCCTTAGAAATAGATGTCAGTCCCAACCCTGTATCTGTTTCCCTATTCCCAACCTCAATATGCTGCTGCTAACATCTGGAAGAAAAGTATGCGAGCTCCTGTCACACAAAGCGGTGCTCTACTGCTCTTCCTCCCACCCTCCTCCCCGCTGCACACAACCCTGCAGTAGAGGGAAGCATCTTCTTCCCTAGAACATGAGCCCCCCCCCCCCCGTCACTCCCGCAGGGGCCACCCCTCTCTCCAGGGCCCCGAGAGACGGACGGCCCTGTAGTGAGCGGGGCTAGCGACCCCCAGCGCCTGGGGCGCGGAGGGGGATGGAGCTCCCCGCCCTGGCGCGAGGGGGCTTTGATCCCCCGCAGTGAGCCGGCCTGGAGGGGAATTCCCCGCCTTGAGAGCCCCAGCTCGCCAGGCTCTCCCCGGCGGCCCCCCCCGGCGTGTGGGGACCAGGCGGCGCAGCCCCGCCCCCCCCTCCCCGCTCCAGCCCCGAGGGCCGGGCCGGACTGCGCGGCGCCAGCCCCGTGACATCACCCCTCGCGGCCTCCTCCCGCCTTTCTCGGCCGGGCCCCGCGGCGCCGCTTAGGCGGCTGCCATGGCGACCGGGGCTGAGCCCTGGTCTGTGGGAGGCTGTGGGGCCCGGCCCGGGCGTACGCGCACCGCGGGGGCACCGCGGGCACCCGCAGCTGAGCCGGGGAGATCCCCTCCCTCTCCCAGGCCACTGCGTGGGGCCCGGCAGCCCCGGGGAGCTGAACAGGGGCCCTAGGCGGGGCGCCGGGTCCCGGCCCCCAGCGGCTGCTCCCTCCCGGCCCCGCAGGACATTCCCGCGCGGGGCTCGTTCTGTGCCCAGCGCCCCGTCCTGCCCGAGGCAGGGTCCTGCTGGAAACCAGAGGCGAGGCGAGGCGAGGCAACCCCCCCCCCCCATTGCATCCGGCAGCCTCACCGCGGTGCTGCTGCCCTCCATTAGCATGATCTGGGCTGGTCCTTATCAGAAGAGAAATGAAACCTCTGTGCCCCGTTGGTCCACCGTGTGAAACAGTAATGAGCTCATAATGAGAAAGGAGAGAAACCGCGGCTCCTTCTCTGTGCAGAGGTGTTTGAAAAGTTCCCGACCTTGCTCTCTCACCAGGCAGATTGTTGTGGTTTTCTAGGAAACAGCCTCTGGGTTACATAAGAATTCAGGTTGTTGCCCCCTGGGTTTGACACTCCCAAGCAGTCTTGGGAAAATGGAGCTCTTCATGGGAAGCAGAGCCCGTCTATCGGCTCTTGGGTATCAGTCACTTATTTTCCTTATGAGTAAGGATCTTGAAAGTTTTCATACCCAAGACCCTGTATGTGTAATAAAATGTATCTAAAAACCCACTAGAACTAGTATAAATGCCTTTAACTGCTGCGTACTTATGTCATCAGACTTTACTAAAATCTGTTGTTAATCCTGTCCCTTCTCCACCTTATTGCCACAACCCAACATATCGAAAAAAAGTATGTTGGCTAAATATGTTATGACATAGAGGTTGTCAATGTTCCTGGTGAAATACCTACCTAAACCCAATTACTTTGAAGTGCCTGATCCTTTTTGTTTGTCTCACGTTTCAGATCCATCCAAAGAATGCAGTTTTAGACTTTTTGGGGGGAAGAGGGACAAGCCTGCATGCAAAATACTTAATTACACATTCTGTTAAGTGCGCTGATCCGTAACAGCTTTTTCTGCCTTTACAAAGGATTTTCCTGTTACTTTGTTCCGGTCGCAAAATTAAAAAAAAAAAAACAACAAAAAAAAACCAACCCCAAAAAAACCTAACTTCGGAGAGATAAGGTCTGGAAAACAATCTGGAATTGCCAGTCTGTTGGTGGGAGCTCTGCAGGGCTGGCGTCAGGAAGTCTGCGCTGCCTTCTATTACTGTTGATCCAGCTTTATGCAGCTGCACTTAGTACAATTAGCTTGTAGAAACAATCCTGCTGTAGGCAGCCTCTTCCCTTAAAAGTGCTTTTCTATACTGATCCCCTCACATCATGCTGTTGGAAATCAAGTCACAAGCTGACCACTGTTTGGCCAACATCATCTGTGGGAATTCATTAACCTCCATCTCAGAGATGCAACAAGAGATTGTTTGTCCAGAACTAAACTCACAGCTTAATATTATGATGTAGCCCATACAGGAAAAAACCTGTGTCCCATTTTTTGTTGTTGGCTATAACAAGAAACACATTGTGCTTATAGAGTGGGGAATGTAGCTGAAACCAAGCATGAGCCTGCTCCTGCTAAAACTCTGCCATCAAAGTGATTGTTTTTTGGTTAATCAGCCTGCAGTTGACATAGAAGCAACTTATCCCCTCGCTCATTTTGCTGGGTGCACTTTGCAAGCTCATTTCCCGTCTGCGTTTGCTCTGCTGCTCTCAGATGCTGCTGCTGACACATTTCCTCCCCTTACACTTTGCACCCACCTTATCCCTGCCCGAGATGCTCAGGGCTGATTGTGTCTGGTGGGGGGCGTTCAACGCAAACTGCAACTGTTGTGGGGGTTGGGATTCGCCCCCACCCCTCCACACATACTTTCCGCTGCTTGATGATCAGATCTAGGCCATGCAATCACTGAGCAGCAAACAGCCCCCCTCCCCCGCCCCCTGTCTCCTTCCTATCCATCACCTCAGTCCCAGATTGCAGGGACACCGACTGCTGCTCCTGCAAGCTCTTTGCCACGCGCCTGTCGTGTGCTGCTATGCGTAAACCTTGCTGGTGGCTCACGCGACTCCACTTCCAGCAGCGGCCCCAGGAGGGGAGGGAGCAGGGGCGGAGAGTAACAGCAGGGAGGTGGGTGTGGGAAGCTGGGTACAGAGCATGGTGGAATAGCTGCAGTCGTGGGTTGAATCAGCAGGAAGAGGAGGCTGCTTCGTGGGGAGGGCCAGCAACAGACTGCAAAGATCCCCTTCATCCATTTCTCCAACCACTATCCTGACAAGGGATCCAGGGTTTGGGCCATCAACCACCACAGTGCCCTGAGGATATTTACACCTAAACTCTGGCCTGGCCCCAAACACCCCACACATCCTGGGGTCATTTGGGAATGAAACCCCGAGCCCTATTGTCCTCATGCACTCCCAGGGATGTTCGTGATCAAAAACCCCATTCCCAATGCTCCTGTGTGCCCCATGGGACAGTCATGATTAACCCTCCTGTTCCCAATGTCCTCGCATGCCCCTGGGGAATGTTCATGATTGAACAGACCCGTGTGCAGTGGGGATATTGGTGCCTGAATCCCAGTTCCCAATGCCCCTGTACACCCCCAGGAATGTTTGTGCTCAAATCCAGGTTCCCAATGCCCCTGGACAGCCTCAGGACTTGTCATGCTTAAACCCTGGGTCCCAGCACCCCAAGGGACGTTTGTGCCTGATCTGTGGTTCCCACCATTCCCGTGCACCCCCGAGGATGTTCAGGTTCCAAACCTGGTTGCCAATGCCTCCAGAGATGTTTGTGCCTGAACGCCTCTTCCCGGGGCAACCTGGACCCTCAGTTGCAACCTGCCCCAATCCCCACTAACTCCAGGGACATTTGAATCCAAATCCCAGAACTATGTGTCTGGGGCCTGGCTTCTTTAACATAGAACTGTGCCATCTGCAAAGGGCTATTGTTATGTTGATGGTACTTGAAGGGTGCTGCTGCAAAATCCTTTTACATGTGGGTTCTGCTTGAAATAATAAATGTTAATTGTTCAAGGTGTCCTGTATATGCCTTATTACCTCCTGCTTATCTAGTGACTTGAAAGTAAACACATCTCTTTCTTTTTGAATCCTGTTCTCTCTGTGTGTTCAGTCCTGCTGAGGTAATTTGACATTTTAATTAGATTAAGTCAAGTCTTTGCCAAGTAAAAGTTTAGTTGCATGTGCTTATACTGACCCAACTAAATGACCCCATAACTATTATTGTTGTGCTGAAATCTGGGACCAGTCAGATCCCCCACTGTAGTAGGAATAATATTATGCATCAGAATATATTTACAGCTGAATATCACATATGTCATACTTAGCTATTCATTTAGATCAGGGGTGGTAAACTTTTTGGTTCGAGGGCCACACTGGGGTTGCACAACTGTATGGAGGGCTGGGTAGGGAAGGCTGTGTCTCCCCAAACGGCCTGGCCCCCAGCCCCTATCCACCCCCCTCCCACTTTCCGCCCCCTTCAGAACCCCTGACCTATCCACCCCCCCCCCCCCGCTTCTTGTCCCCTGACCGTGCCCTCCCAGGATCCCCCACCCCTAACCGCCCCCCCCGAGATCCTCCCCATCCAACCCTTCCCCGCTCCCTGTCCCCTGACTGCCGTGACCCCTATCCACACCCCCTCCCCTAACCACCCCCTGGGACCCCACCCCCTAACCAACTCTCCCTGCTCCCCATTCCCTGACTGCCCCCCCCCCCGAACTT
Organism: Eretmochelys imbricata; assembly: GCF_965152235.1. Classification (NCBI taxonomy): domain Eukaryota; kingdom Metazoa; phylum Chordata; order Testudines; family Cheloniidae; genus Eretmochelys; species Eretmochelys imbricata. The sequence goes on from NC_135574.1 coordinate 32,539,766, forward strand.
CTGCCCCATCCAACCGCCCGCTGCTCCCTGTCCCCTGACTGCCCTTCGGAACCCCCTGCCCCTTATCCACCCCCCCCCCCCGCTCCCTACCTCCTTACCATGCTGGAGCCAGCCACGCTGCTGCGCTGCCCAACAGGAGCGGTGGGCCAGAGCGCTGCCCATGCAGTGGCGTGGCTGCAAGGAAGTGGGGACAGTGGGAGAGGGGCTGGGGACTAGCCTCCCCGGCTGGAAGCTCAGGGGCTGGGCAGGATGGTCCCACAGGCTGGATGTGGCCCGCGGGCTGTAGTTTGCCCACCGCTGATTTAGATCCTTAAAATCTCCCAAATTTTGCACCCATAGCAGCTCTCAAGAAAATAAATCAAAGGAGTGTAGCATAAAATTACTTACAATGTATGGTATGAAACAGAGATATGCCAAGGAGAAAAGAAAGCTACAGGCTCTTTCTGAGGGTGTATGTACACAGCAGCTGGGAGATGTAATTTCCACATGCTAGCTCTGCTCAAGCTAGCTCTAAAAATAGCAGTGTGGCCAGTGACTCAGGAGGAGTGGCTCGTGCTAGCTGCTTGAGTGCAATCCCACCTGACTGGGTCGGTATTTTTCGGTCCCTAGTGAAAAAGGGCCACAAAATTCCAATTTTAATTTCACTTGAAGGGTTGGGAAATTGAATTATTGCAAGGAGCCTTTGAAAATCTGTTCTGGGTGCTTCTTTGCAAAAATTCCAACCTTCATTAATTTTAATGAATGAAATTCATTAATGAATTAAATTTAATGAATTAATGGGGTAAAGCGTATTTGCATAAAGTGCCATGAAGATTTCAGCCACATAGAGGAGGATCAAAATCTATGCCATTATAGAATCGTAGGACTGGAAGGGACCCTGAGAGGTCATCTAGTCCAGTTCCCTGCACTCATGGCAGGACTAAGTATTATCTAGCTCATCCCTAATAGGTGTAACTTGCTCTTAAAAATGTCCAATGATGGAAATTCCCACTCTCCCTAGGCAATTTATTTCAGTGCTTAAACACCCTGACAGAAAGCTTTTCCTAGTGTCCAACCTAAACTGCCCTTGCTTCAATTTAAACTAATTCTTCTTGGCCTATTTTCAGAGGTTAAGGAGAACAGTGGATCTGTGACATAATGGTCTCACAGTGGATCTGTGGCATAATTGTTGGGGAACTCACTTTGCTGGAATTGCATCTCTCCTTTTTGACCGGAATCCATCAACTCAGTAATGGAGAGCAATCTAATATAAAAACAGACACTTCTACAAGGGTGACACTGAAACTAGAGCATTAGGACAGCACCCACAGTCTTCGGGTGTTTTCCAAATGTAGACTAAAGCATAGAGTAAAATTTTCAAAATTGCCCAAGTGATTTAGGAGTCTAAGTTCCATTTTTCAAAAGTGGAGATAGATTTTCAAGGGTAGTTAGGAACCTAAAGAATTCTAACTCTCATTGAAATCAATGCTCATTTGATGATCAGGCACTTTTAAAAATCCCACTAGGCACCTTTCTGTAGGTGCCTAAATAGATGTAAAATCTGGCTCCACATTTGAAAATGGGACTTAGGTCTCTAAAAATTGTGACCATAGTCCCAGTCTCAAGGAGATGACAAGGTAATGTTCATGTTTCAGCAAGCTACGGTATTGAACGTCGGTAACATGTTCATTCTAAGGTGCTGTGTGCTGTACAGGAGAAATCCCATATATGTACTCTGACCTTTCCATTAGAGACCAACAAAAGGTCATCGGTCCTTCTTACCAGAGCTCAACTATTCAAGTTCCTTTTAGAGCTAGTGTTAAGTTTGGTGCCCTTGTTTATTATGAGCCATGGATTATAGAAAAATCAAACTGATCGCATTTTATATGTATTTGTATAATTTACTATTTCTGTCACTGATCATCAGGCAGTCATCAGTCTAGTCATTTTCAAAAACTGTTACACTCTTTGTAGGTAGGCAGTAGGCTTCCAATTGGGAGAAATTAAAGTAATCTGAGGTCACCCGTTTCATTGTTCAGGTTTCAGCTAACTATATTGTTGGTGAGTAAGTCTGATGTCAGTAGCTCCAAAGGGTGGAATGCTGCGCATATACCCTTGTAGAACCCCATCTACCCCTATTAATGAAACTGTGAAAGTATGCACACATATTCGATGTGTTAAATTTGGTAACACCTGTGTAGCACTACATGCCACTACAGCTAATGGAATTGAACTCAAAATTGAATTATTTAAGGCTTAAACTGTTTCAAGCAGAGATGGGGGTGAGAGAACTTTAAAGGGATCCAAGAACTTCTTAGAATATTCTGGGCCAAAAGTCATAAGAGCTAATTTATAGCTGAGGCTATAAATATATAAATATATAAATATAATTTATAGCTGAGGCTGTGACTCATGATGATCAGAAGCTAAACCCTTTTGCAACTGTTTATTGTCTGCCTCCTCCCTTTCACAGTCCTCTGTTTTCTTTTCACCTTCTTCCTTTTCCTCTGTAACCTGTATGCATGCCCAGATCACAGCCCCATTTTGTATCCCATTCTACCTATCACAGTGTTGGTAATTCTCAAGATTTTATTGCAGCTCTTGTGATATTTAGTGTTTTTGTAAAGCCCCAGCTCCTGGAGTCATGAGAATCTAAGTTTTAATTAATTAAAAAAATAAGTAAGTTTCTAGCCCTTGCGGTTGTGGAGAAAAGCTGGAAAATGTGACCCAAGTGTAACCTAAAGGCACAAATATCAGAAGGCAAAGAAAAAGAGCCCAGAAATCACCTATTACAGGACAGGCCCAACAAGGAAAATAACGGAACACTACTGGCCATCACATACAGCCCCCAGTTAAAACCTCTCCAGCATATTATCAATGATCTACAACCTATCCTGGAAAACGATCCCTCACGCTCACAGACCTTGGGAGGCAGGCCAGTCCTCACTTACAGACAGCTCCCCAACCTGAAGCAAATACTCACCAACAATACACACCACACCACAGAAACACTAACCCAGGAACCAGTCCCTGTAGCAAACCTCGTTGCCTACTCTGTCCCCATATCTACTCTAGCAACACCATCAGAGGACCCAACCACATCAGCCACACCATCAGAGGCTCATTTACCTGCACATCTACTAATGTTATGTATGTCATCATGTGCCAGCAATGCCCCTCTGCCATGTCCATTGGCCAAACCGGACAGTCCCTACGTAAAAGAATAAATGGACACAAATCAGACATCAGGAATGGTAACATACAAAAGCCAGTAGGAGAACACTTCAATCTCCCTGGATATTCTATAACAGATTTAAAAGTAGCTATACTTGAACAAAAAACTTCAGAAACAGACTTCAAAGAGAAACAGCAGAACTAAAATTCATTTGCAAATTTAACACCATTAATTTGGGCTTGAATAGGGACTGGGAGTGGCTGGCTCATTACAAAAGCAGCGTTGCCTTTCCTGGAATTGACACCTCCTCATCTATTATTGGGAGTGGACTACATCCACCCTGATCAAATTGGCCCTGTCAACACTGGTTCTCCACTTGTGAGGTAACTCCCTTCCCTTCATGTGTCATTATATTATGTCTGCATCTGTAATTTTCACTCTATGCATCTGAAGAAGTGGTGTTTTACCCACGAAAGCTTATGCCCAAATAAATCTGTTAGTCTTTAAGGTGCCACCAGACTTCTTGTTGTTTTTGTGGATACAGACTAACACGGCTACCCCCTAATACTAAACAGAAGAGACTGCACCTGTTAAACATGAGCTAATGTTTATGGCATTTCTACCTAAACCATATCAGGCAAGTTGTGTGAAGAAAACAAACTTCTTTTCTGGTATTAAATTCCCATGATTTGCTGGGTAAATTAAGGCAGTATCCAAGGATGGATAAATCTAGTTCCGAGAATGGATAAGCAAGGATCCACAAAGTTTGGATCTATGGTGGGAGCCCACTGCCAGAAAGAGCAGGGAGAAGCATTGCAAGGAAAGGACAACTACATGGGTTTTTCTTGGACTGTATAGCTTCTTCCATTTGCTAACTCTGGCCTGGGCCACTCTTTGCTGTTGGGTCACAGGTACGTTGTTAGGCTCTGTAACCTGTCCACGCAAGAGAGAAGAGCAGGATGGACTCCCACTGCCTGCCAGCTCAGTGGAGTTGCTCAGTCTCTTGTATCAGTTAGTCATGAAAGAAGACAATTTGGCCTGAAGTCATAGTTGATGCCCCCCTCCGAGTCACACTTAAGAGTCATCCCTTTGTTTTGAACTGCGGGAGGAGGATCTGAGTCAAGCTGCAGCCAGCCCAGCCTGTGTATGACTGAAATGGGCATGTTAGTCTGAACATGTGCAGGAGTTCATGTCTGTGCTTGCTGCTCTCAGCTGTCCATCTGGGGACATGACAGAGAGGAGCACCACCAATCCAGAAGAGCAAACAGAGTAATGTGCTAAATGGAGGCACAGGAGGAGGAAGAATGGCCCCAGGGCTTGGAAGGCGGATGGAAAAAAGCAAAAATCAGGGCTCTGAGGAGGGACAGAGGAAGAAGGCCCTTCAAGGTTTGTGGGCAGAACTGGGGAAAGAGCCTTCCGGGCTTAGAGTGAGGAAAGAACGGCTGATTGTCAGTGCTTACATTTGGGCCTTTTGGAGGGGAAGCTGATGCTGTTTTTCCCCATATTTTTTAGACATTTGGCATGTCGTGTATGTTTTTAGGTTTTTTGACAGCACTGCTAGGGCTATTTGTGTTTCGTATGTTTTGCTGTTTGCAGTGGTGAGGCTGTGTTTAGAAAGAGTTTTCTCCAGGAAGAGAGGTGTCGTTTGCCTTCTCTGTGAAAATCCTCCTAAACCTAGCTGAGTTTTAAGCATCTGAAAATGGCTGTTTGCACATGCTCAGTAGAGACTTGTTAGAAGCCATCAGCTAAACTTGCTGAAGAGTCTATCTGCACTGAGCCTGCTCTAACCCCAGGCTACAGAGAATGTGGGGACTTTCTCTGTAATTGTTCATTCCAGCTGCTGGATGTTCAGTGGTACTGGGCACTGGAATTGAGAGAGACTGTCTCTGTTGTGCTCTCAGTGCTCCCCGGTTGGCCCCAGAGCAGTGTGAGGAAGAGAATGCAGCCCGAAGTGACTGCAGAGAGGTAAGGAGCAGGGAATGGTGGTGGGGGAATGGAAGAAAAGAAAGGATGATATCGTGGCTTAGGCCATTGAATAACACTGTGGAAAATTGGATTTTAACCTTGCCTCTGCCACAAAGTTCCTATAGGATGCTGGGTAAGTTAGTTCAAACCAAACTATTTACAGAGGGCCACTAATTGTGCATTGGGAGCTGTGCTTGAACATCTAAAGTGCTATAAAAATGCTGAGGTCTCTGAAAAATCAGGCCCCAGGTGTCTGAAGTTGGGTACCCAAAAGTAGTGGATACTTTTGGGAATTTTTTCCTTAATTTTTCCGTGCCTTACTGAGCCTCTGTACCCCATCTGTAAAATGGGGATGATATATCACCTTACCTTCCAGTAAGGTGTGTTGGGAAGTTAAATTCACTAATGTTGCGAAGCAGTCAGATGCTACAGTGATGAAAGCCATTGGAAAGCTGACATGGAAAATAATAATTCTATATTCAACTGCTAAACTTTAACAGTTTAGGCTGAAATTTTTTAGCTAGGTCACCAACTGAATGATGAAGATAAAACAAAATATTTAATAGCTGTCTATTCTGTGTACTGAATGAAGCAGGGGTCCTGTGGGAAAATAGCATGTGATAATGCAATTAAAGACTATATCATAATGCATACTTGCAGAGAGTGGGCAAATTAAAATTGCCCAGGAAACCTTACTTCTGGCATTTCCTAACTTATGAATGGTTCACCGTGCAACCTTAATGTTCTTTTAATGTAGTTTTTTTCATATAATGTGTATATATATATATGTGTGTGTGTGTGTGTGTGTATGTATACATAGAGTGTTTGAGGCTGGTTTTGGGCATTCTGCATAGTTAGTTAATTAGGTCTAATAACTGGGAGACCTATGGTACTGCAAATTAGCAAATTTGGCAAACTAGGCGTAAAGGAACAAACACAATTTAAAAAAGAATGGATAATATATCACAAATGAACTTTATTTATTTTGACAACGAATAGTTGTTAAATGAACAAAAAGAGGGTGTTTCATAATATACTACGTACGGGGGATGTGACATCTAGGTGTTATGACACCAAAGCGGTGGAGGGCACATAGGTAAGCAGGCTGGTCTTGGCTACATGCAAAGCCACATGAGATAGCATTTGGTGGACTAGTAAACTTGTGCAAATGAATGGTGTGTGCCTACAAACATTAGCCCACATTAACTCAGTACACAATGAACTTAGTACACTTTTTCAAATTTGATTATAGAATATGTATTTCTTGGCCAGTTAGTATGCTTTGAAGAATTGTTTTGCACTTGTCTGTTAAGTGTGCACTAGCTAATGTTAGTGTGATTTACCCCTCCCCCCATGAGGATGTAAATAAGCCTTAAGTATAACGTGTACATGTGATGGAGGGTTCACCCTATACCCACCCTGAAAAGGTTAAGGAAGCTGAGAAATGGCCAGTTAGTGTGATAGGCCCCACATGAGGGGATTAGTCTGGAGAAACAACCCCAAACTGGAAGGTGAAGCTCTCCTGAACAGGTGGGGGCTGGGCTAGTATAAAGCCAGGAAGCTGGCAACCGAAATGGCTGTAGTGAGGAAGTCTGCAACAACTCTTTATGAATTAGAGTGGGAAGGAGGGAACCTGGAAAGGAGTAGGACCAGTACCCTGGGAACCAGGCCCTAAGCTTCTTGTCCTTACTTTTAAGACCATTCATGATTGAGCTGTCCCTATCAGCACTATTACTTAGTCACATCGTTGAGCACTCCCTTTGGTCCTCTCCCCCCGCCCGCAATGCCAGCCTTTACTGCGTTAGTCTGCTTCAGCCGCAGACATCTTCATGCTTTTCCCTGTGCTGACCCCTATGCATGGAACAAACTCCCTGGAAAAATCTGCCCAGCTGCTCTCCTGTTCTCCTTCAGATCCCTCCTTAAGATTCCCTTCTGCCATGATGCCTTCAGAACAGTGTTGATAACTGTGAGGCAGGCGGTGAGTGAAATCATCTGTACAGGTAGCCGATGTGAAAACATGCTCCTGTTTCTGCAATAGTGGTTCCTATGCCACCTCCCTTCCTGCAGCTGGTGCAGGAGGCATGGTTGAGAGAGTGTGGTGAGGGTGTCCCCACGGCATGATGTTCCCCAGCTGCCATTAGTAACCGATGCAGATGAGAGCAGCCACAAGGTTCACCTTTTGTCATTTTCTTTCTCCTATGCCTAGAACTATTTTATCAACCTTCCTTCTGCCACCAAACAGCACCTCCCTCATTTCACTCCGAATGAGTTCTGTGCAGCTGAAACTACACAGCGTGGACCTCAGCTCCATGCCCAGCTGAGGGACTGATTCATATACAACTCTCTCAGAAACGACAGGCCTAAAATCTGTCAGCTACATCTTGGCTCCAAGTGCAGAGAGGGGAGTTGGTCAGTGGTGTGGTGGGTTTCCTGTATATATACGTTATATATATATCCGTTAATCCTGTTAGAGTGATAGGGAGTTCTACCAGCTTCTGCGACTTGCCTAACTCCTTATGGAAGGGAGAGGCATTGTTCCCACCCAATCAAAGGCTTCACACAAGCAATTCTTGTGATTGTTTTAGTGTTTTTATTAATTAAAATTGGAGACTCCAGCGAGACAGTGCCAATCATCTGACAATAATGGGGGAATTCCTGAATGTAGGTACTAGAGACCTCTGAGGTCCCGTGAAAGGGAGAGATTGCTGTTTGTGAAACATTCTGCAACAGCCAGTCTTGTAAGTCTGCTGGTTTTTAAATGAAATAAACAAAACCCCTTAAGTCCCGCACAACAAGGATACTAGCTTGTACTTAATACTGTCCAGACCACAGAGGCTGAGCATGAATACATGAGCAGACCTGCTGTGAAGTTTTGGACACTTCTTATGGCTGTGTGTCCTGGTTCTTTTTAATACACAGAAAGCTTGATTCTTCACTGCTTTTCATGCTGTCTAATCATATACACCCTCTGTGAAGTAAGGGCAAAATGCTATCAGAGAAGAACAGTATCATTTTCCATTTTTTCATTCACTTTGCAAAGGTGTAAAGGCCTACACAAGGAACCAAGGCAGTGAAAAACAAGGCCCACAGTCTGTTTCTGTCTGTGCATCATGGGTCTGTGAAGGTGTGAGAGGTCAGTGCAAACACAAGCTGTTACCTTGCCATTTCTGTAATGCTTTCAAATTGGGCAGCCTGCAAGACTGATAGATGCAGAAGTAAAGTCTTAGTTCAGATAGTTTCTGGGTGATTGATTTCTCTGAGTGACTCAAAATTAAATCCAGGGTGTGGATCTGTATTTGTGTGAATTGGCACAATAACAGTGCTTAAAATCTGTTGATTCCAGACATCTTGTACCATTAGAGAGCCTTACAAGGTCATTTATTTATTGTGCTACATTTCAGGTAAAATGGAATGCTCTTTGCTCTTTCTAGTCTTTGTTATATTACCCTGATTCTCATTTAAAATTTCTAAAGTTTCTGAGCGAGATCCCCAAGCTCTGCTGGGATTTCTGGTCTGTCCCTTTATATATGTTGGTTCTGAATATGCCAGTATTTTGACATGAGTGTGACGTTCCCCTCTGGTGTTATCCGGACTGGTGATCTGCTAGGTCGCTCCAATTCTTGACTCTGGGAGCCAGCCTTACCCTGCTCTGCTATGAGAAACCCCACTCCTGGGCTGTTCACGCACAGCCTCTGGCACGTAAGCTGCTCTGTGGACTGTGCAACCAAATGACACTGGCCAATACCTCTGGCCCCAGACACAACCCTAGGAACCTCTGTCTTGAAGTGTCCAGTTATGCCTGCTGGACGCTGCAAGCTCAAATGAGTTTGTCAATTTAACAAAGAAATTGATATACACCAGGCTTGTTCACCTATCTAAAAAAAAAAAAAAAAAAAGGCAGTTAGAATTGGAAAAGGTACAGAGAAGGGCAACAAAAATGATTAGGGGTATGGACCAGCTTCCATATGAGGAGAAATTAAGAAGACTGGGACTGTTCAGCTTCAAAAAGAGATAACTAAGGGTGGATATGATAGACATCTATAGAATCATGACTGGTGTGGAGAAAGTGAATAAACAAGTGTTATTTACCCCTTTCATAACACGAGAACCAGGGGTCACCCAATGAAACTAATAGGCAGTAGGCTTAAAAAAACATAAGGAAGCACTTCTTCACACAGCACATTGCCTACTTGTGGAACTTGTTGCCAGGGATATAACCAGGTTCAAAAAAAGAATTAGATAAGGTCATGGAGGGTCCATAAGTGGCTATTAGTCAAGATGTTTATGGACACCACCCAGTGCTGTGTGTGTCCCTAATTGGAGACTCTGACTGCCAGAAACTGGGACTGGGCAACGGGATGGATCACTCGATAAATTGCCCCGTCTGTTAATTTCCTCTGAAACATCCTGGCACCGACCACTGTCTGACCGAGGATACTGAGCTAGACGGACCAGTGGTCTGAGCCAGCATGGCCATTCGTATGTTCTTATGTGTGCTGAGTAATTCTACTTCTGTGCAAATGCACCTTATTAAACGTTATCCCGGTCACACAATTTACACTCTTATTTGAATGCATATACAAATGCTTGCACCTTTCCCACATTTCTGACCAATTTGGGAAGACATTTTTTACACTTATAATTTCAGGGTTTTTTTAAAAAATAAAAATGGTGGGACTAAAAATAGAATGAAGAGGAACTCTTTATTTCATAAAGTACTGTTGTCAAAATGCAGCATAGCTTATTTGAATATCTGAGGCTCCCAAAGAACTCAGCAGATATTCTTCTAATTTTGCAAAATAGAGTTTATTTCTGAGATGAGAACAAATGTGAGAAATTTCTGCCCAGAAGGTAATGTATAAGCTAATGAATATAGACACTAAGAATGACAGTGCCATCTCGACCATAACTAAAGTAAACACACCTGATGAATAAGCATATATTGGCTAGAATAAATAAAACGTGTAAGACCAGATGTGGACTGTGCAGGATACAAAAGAGTAGCCGAGTGAGTAAACACAAAGTGAAAAAAATCCTTAATTGTGAGGAATCAGTGGCAATGGGAAACACAGCTTAAGGAGCAGTTGACCCTCCTTTCTAGCTAAAGGAAAATCTGCCAGTTCTGTCAGTATTATTCTCATCTGAGGCAGGTCAGCAGCAGTCTGGTACATGTAACATGCAGTTCAAAGGCTGCTTTTGCTTGTGAAGGTCTCTGACAAGGCTGTAGCTTTTCAAACCCAACAAGTTCAGCTTGCAACGCTTGTCAGATATATTAGCATCTTAACAATTTTCCCCGTGCATAGGAACTCCGTGTAAAACTCCAGAAGGACCCCATGATGTTTTCCTTTAGATCTCTCCTGCAACAAAATCACTTGGAATTGACCAGGCTGTGAGTGGTCAGGTCTACCGGTGGAAGCGAGAGTATGGCCAACCAGTCAGAGTTGGGACCAGGGTGGGCAGAGTCCAGGAATTGAGTCAAGTGTAGATATTGGAGGGAAAGAAATCATACAGCCAAGTTGGGGGGTAAACCAGAGTTGTAAGCCAGAGGCAGAGCTGGGGATTGAAGCCAGAAGTCTGAAGGTGGAGGGGAGCAGGGGCTGAAGCAGGGACTGGAAGTGAGCTGAAGCAGGCTGGAGCAGGGCTGGAACAAAGCAGGTCCAGGGACTGGAATGGGCTGGAGCATGAGCTGGAACAAGGGCAAGTGCAGCTGCAGACATGGTACATGTTGAGCTGCTGCTGATATGCTGTGGGGGCCAGGCTTATAAGCATGGCTGCTAAAGCAGCAGATAATCAGGGGCTATGTCCACTTCATCAGTTCTGCAGTGGTGCAGCTGGTTTCCTAACAGTGAAGGTAGGGAGAAGGCCAGCAGCTGATCCTAGCTGGCCTGGTCCCTGACAGCAACCCTCTCCTTTTGGTATTGCCTACCAGGAGACTTTGGGCTGGGTTTCTCAGGTCAGGCCCTGTGGAAGGTGTGCAGATGGTCCGGGACATGGATATGTTCTGCTGGTTCCCATGAATTTCTCTGGACCGTATTCCTCCCAGTCAATCAGATATTGGAGTCTCTTGGACTTGGTGGGGTCCAGCAGATTCTGGACTCCACCATGTATTCCTCTTGGCCCTTCATGGTTATTGGTGGATTGGGAAGAATAGTGAAGTGTGGGAAGGGATTCTCAATGAAGAGTTCAGACGGGAGATGTGGAACCTGGGGTGGAGCTTGAGGGATTCCCGCAATTGCAGTTGAAAAGCTAGAAGATTAAGTTTTTCATGTTTGCAAATGGCCCCAAGTACTTGTGGTCCAGCTTCGCAGATGGATGGGTGAATTGCAGATCTCAGGAAGACAGCCAAACCTTATCCCATACATTCAGATTGGGGGTTGACTGACCGTGTCGGTCAGCCTGGATTTTATATTCCTTCCTAGTGTCTTTGAACAGATGAGCTGTTTCCTGCATTGTGAGGAGGCCACCAGATGTTATAAAATGCACCATCTTTGTTAGGAGATTGACTACAACTAGAATTGTGGTGTACCCTTGAGACGGTGGCAGCTCCATGATGAAGTCTATCAACACAATGGCTCAAGGTGGAGTGGGCTAGGGCTGAAGAAGACCAAGCAGTTTTGCACAAGGGTTTTTGGTACTTGCACAGAGGTCACAGGACGGCTACCGAAGCATGGAGGCTGGCCACCAGAAACTCTGATACCAGGGCCTGCATCTTGAATTGACCAAAGTGACCAGCTAGAGGAGCATCATGGCAGACTCATAGGACTTGCAGCGTGGGTCAGCCAACGGTTACACAGATGCACTCCTTCTGATCCAGAATTCCTTCATGGAGAATGAAAGTCGAGGAAGTCTGGGCATTGTCATTGTCTAAGGCTCGGGGGATCTGAACTGGAAAGGGATCATGGGGCAGCAGGGAATGTATGGAGGGTAGCAGGTCTCCTGAGGTGCTGAGCTGTCTTTGGGAATTCCAGGTTTTTGTAGTCTGTGAGGACTTGGATTGGGAACCTGCACCCTCCAGGATATGCCACCATTCCTCAAAGGCTGCTGTAATGGCCAGTAGCTTTGGGAATGGCATAATTTTGTTCTGCTGGGGTGAGCTTGCATGAGTAAAAAAGTGGAAGGATGAAGCTGGCCATTGGAGACTGCCATATGGGAGAGGACTGCTCCCAGCGCAAAGTTTGAGGCATCCACTTTTACTGTAAATGGCCAGCCCAGGTTGCAGTGAATCAAAATGGGGGCTGTAATGACTTTCTGATTTAGGCACTCAACAGCCACTTGTGCCTCTAGAGTCCAAGATACATGGGTTCCCTTCTGCAGGAGGGTTGTGATTGGGGCGGCCATTCCTGAGATACTGTTGATGACCTGACTATAGAAATTGGCAAAGCGCAAAAAGCATTGCACCTCTTGTATGTCTCTGGGTACCACCAAGTCAATGATGGCTGTCCCTTTGTGCAGGTCCAGGGGGAGCCCTTCAGGGTAGATGATGTAGCTGAGAAACTTTACTGTGTCCTGGTCAAACTGGCACTTCTCTAGGTTGGCATACTGGCGGTGTCGACGAAGCCTTTCTAAGAACGACTGTGTATGCTGTTTGTGCTATGCTTGGTTGTGGGGGGGAAATAAGGATGTCATTGAGATAGATGACAATATTGAACTGATCTAGCGTGTCCTGGGAAATGTCACTGATAAAGTGCTGGGTGGTCACGGGAGCATTACAGAGACCAAACAGCATGACTGGTTATTCCAGGAATCCATAATGGATGCAGAAGATGGTTTCCAACTCATCTCCTTCTTGCACCTGCACCAGATTATAGGCCCCTTGGAGGTCTAACTTTGTAAAATTTGGGCAGAGTGTAATTGGTCTAGGAGTTTATAAATGAGGGGAAATGGGTAACGGTTCTGAACCATCACCTTATAGAAGGCCCAGTAGTCAATGCAGGGCCTCAGTGAACGTCCTTCTTTTTAACCAAGATGATCAGGGTTTCCTTCTGGAAAGGTGTGTGGTCAGATAAACCCCTTCTGCAGATAGGGCCTCGAGTTCTGCTTCAGAAAGGGTGTATATGCAGCCAAAGGGAATTTTGGAGCCTGGCTGAAGGTTAATTGGGCAGTCGTATTTGCTGTGTAGCGGCAGGGTGTCTGCATTTCCCTTGACAAATACATCTGCAAATACTTGCGAGGTATTCTTGTGGCAGACGGGACGGTTGGGAGTGCACCCAACTCCTTTGGGCCTGTTCCTTCACAACAGGATTCCCCAAATGATGACACAATCCATAGAGGTTATCTGTTCTGTCTTTGGTCTTTGGAAGGCAGAATCGTTGACAATATGGGGAGCAAAAATGCACTTTCCCTTTTTTCCAGTGGATACAGGAGTCATAGGCAGCAAGCCAGGTCATTCCCAGGATGACCTGAAAGTGGAGGGCACGAATCAACCCGAACTGAAGAGTCGCTCAGTGCCCTGAAGGGTAATAAGCCCTAAGGGGGTAGTCTGGTGAGAGACCAGCCCGAAGGCCAGGAGCGACACATCAGTGGGTTCCACCAAATCCGAGGAATTCTTAGCCACATGATGGTCCATAAAATTACTTGAGATCCCTGAGTCGACCAGAACCTCCAGCTGGAGGGCTGGGCTTATCGGGAGTAGGACTTGGTCCCGGACATCACCTCACAGGTCTTTCTCACAAATGGTGAAAAATTCCAATAACTCCAAAAGCTGAACAGATTTCAGTGAAACCTTCCAGAATAATTAGCAATACAGGCCTTTTGGGGCAGGCTGTGATGCACACATAGACTCACACCTTCTCATCTCCCCGATTTCTTGGGATTCTATCAATGTCAAGGCTTTTTTAGATTTAATTTAAAAAAAATTTCTAGGCCTTTTTCTAGATTTTCCTATATTTCCTTTAAAATGGAAAGCAGTTGCTAAGGCTGAAGGTCTATTATGGTTTTTTCCCTCCTATAAATTGTGGTTTATGCATGGTGCTTCCTTTGCAGCTGCTCAGACACCCGGGCATCTTTGGTGTTAGTGAATTTAATTTGTTTGTACTCCTTTATTATATTTTGCTTCCTTGGCATGTGTTCTATTTCTAATAAATTGGGAGAAAGGGATGGGATAGTTGTTTGGAGCACTTATGTTACAATACTGTTACAGATGGTGGGGGAAGAAAACAGAGAAAATTATCTAACATTCACCAAAATATACACAAATCCCTTTGGTGTTGGAGAGCTTAGTGGCTGCCAGGCCTTTGCTTATGTGGAGAGTTTCTTTTGTTAAAGTGTTAGAAATGTTGCCAACCATTATCAAACCCTAGCACAAGTAGCTGGGCTCCACTTTACCTGCAGCAGAGGAAGCTCTTAGCTAGAAGACTTTTTGTCTTTTATATAAAATGACACACCCTTGGCCATAGTGGTGTGATGAGTAGAAATATGGCTAAAGTTGCCTTTGGTTCGGAGATGAGACCAAGCCTGAGAAATTGTTAGGGACTATATATTACACATTTATTTTAAAAAGTTACGGAGAACTGAAAATAGAGATGTACCTCCTGATCCTGCAATGAATATTACATTGGCACAGGGATCTGCCTCCATGGAAATCATTGCAGGAATGGGGGCTTTAGAAAGGAAGCGCCACCTCTACGATTAACAATGCACAAATCCTGATCATTTAGTAACACTGTATTACCATGACAGATTGTTCCTGACGCAGATAACTAGCGGGTTCTGCATAGCAGCCGCAAGATGAGAAATTAGTAAGTTTTTGAACTTCAAAACAAAGTACTGTAGCATCGCTCCTTTTTAAAATGGTTTACCAACTACTACTAAGTATGCTTTGTCCTGCCTCATCTTTAATGAATTTATAAAAGAATATATACAGTAGTCCTGAAATCCTTGCCAGTCCTTCATCTTGTTTTTCTTGGCATGGTGGTAGGGAATCAGGATTCTGAAGTTCATTGCTAATGAAGTACCTCATTTTATGAACCTGTTGCTGGGTTGTTGTTTTTTTTTTTTTCTTCAGTATCTGAATTGGCTGTGCTATTATGCAGGGCCAAAAAAAGACACCGAGGAGACAAAACATAGACACAGCCAGTTAAAGATTTTTACTTCTAATTATTTTTTAATGTGGAAAGTATGGTGGGTAATTAATTATCATGATATATTTATTGCTTTATGGATTAGTAGATTATAATTCCATAACAATTCTGTAATCATGTTTTCAAGGGTTAGACAGTCAGGAGGGAAAGTTCCTGGTTTGAATAAGAGAATACAGGTCACAAATGTTGTTGTGGGGCTGTTACTTGAGACGGAGACAGTCGAGCACTTTTGCTACCTCGGTAGCCAACTTTCTCAACATGCGAAAATCAATAGTGAGATCCAGCACAGGATCCAGTGCGCAAGTGCTTCCTTTGGGAAATTGCTCTGATGCATTTTCACAGACCGTGATTTACGGCAAGACACCAAGATCCAGGTCTATAAGACAATTGCTGTTCCCGAAACCTGGGTGACCTATCGACAGCACCTCAGAGTTTGGAGAGGTATCACCAATGATGCCTCCAGGAGATCCTTCACCTCAAGTGGCAAGATCGTTGCACTAACGCCAGCATCCTTGCTGAAGCCAATGTCACTAGCATCGAAGCAATGATCCCCATGCACCAACTTTGCTGGGCTGGACATTGTGTGCGGATGCCACACTCTTGCCTCGCAAAACAAGTCCTCTACTCTCAACTCACCCATGAGATCCTGTGGTGGTCAGAGGAAATGCTACAAAGACATACTGGAAGTGTATCTTAAGAAAACTGATGTGGACACCACAAGCTGGGAAGAGCAAGCCACCGACCAACCCCAATGGCGCCATATCCTCCATCAGACAGTGGCCCACTTTGAGGAGAAGTGCCTTGCCCGCGAAGCTGAAAAGAGAGAGAGGAGGAAGGGAAAAAGAAATAACTTTCTTCCAGCAGGCTGCTGGCCTGCCACAAAATGTCTGTACCTGGTGCGGGTGGATTTGCTGTTCCAGGATCAGGACCCATATGTAAATCCATGATAGAGATCATCCTTGAAATTTTGGGATTGCCAATCAATCAATCAGTTGAGACAAACAAAAGCCCTAGGTAGGAGTTTGAGGAGACACTGTGGTTTGGGGTAAACCTAAAGCTGAACTCCATGTTGCAGCTAGAATGGAAGAGGAAAGGCAGGGACAGAGCCTTGAGGTGGAAGGGGTGAAGGGAAGCTGAAAACACTCACTCAGGAGTGAGGGGGGTAAAACGGTAATTAGACAGGAAGAATTCAAGCTGGTAGAGGTAAGAATTAGGGACTCTGGGGTCGTGCTAAGTGTTCAAGAAACACTAGGCAACTGATATTATTGACAACTGAAATCCTCTAAGGCAAAGACAGCAGGTTCTTGGAAATCAGGCCTGAGGGCGTGCTCTCCTCCATTGAAGTTAATGGCACAGCCACCACTCGTTCCAGTGTGGCAGTGGGTCCCTAGTGAAGAGAAGTAAAGGTAGAAGAGTAGCTAAATGTTTTCAAACTGTTACTGTCATACACTTTGTAATGTTTCATTTTAGACTTTGTAAAATGTAAAAATTAAGTGGTTGTGCTCGGGAAAGGTGCTGGGTTAGTGTGGGAATGGGCAGTTCTCTGATTATCCATAGGATGGATACAGTATTGGTAGTGGCAGTGCAAGATCCCTCATGCCACTCCGCTAATGGGTGTCAGCCTGACCACTTCTAGGGATGAGAGAAGGGTTCAGCTTCCAGGCCAAGTTAGTCTTTGCCTGTACTGAGGCTGCTAGCAAAGGTGCCAGTTGTGGTGGCGATTGAGTCACTGTTGATTAGTAAGTGGAATGAGTCCACTAACTCATTCCACACAGGCCACTGACCAGCTAGGAGATAGTGACTGAAAATGGGCACTAAGAAACTAGAGCATTGATCCAGTGACCTAGAAGTAAAAGACTCTGTATTCCAGTTCCTGCGCAAATGTTGTTTCTATTTATTGTCAGGGCCAGTTAGACAGGCAGAACTGCAGAGTCTCAATGCGTGGATGAGACGATGGTGTGTGTGGGGGGGTCTAGATTTATTAGGAACTGGGGAAACTTTTGGGAAAAGGGGAAGCCTATACAGGAAGGATGGGCTCCACCTAAACCAAAATGGAACCAGATTGCTGGCACTTAATGTTAAAAAGGTCATAGAGCAGTTTTTAAACTAAGGGCTGGGGGAAGGCCGACAGGTGCAGAGGAGCAAATGGTTCGGATATCCTTTAGGGGAGGATCTATTACTAGAGAATCTCTATGTCCTAGTGAGGACAAGAGGATGGAAAATCATTAAATAAAGGTAGGGTCTGATCAGAAAGAGTCAAATAAAAAAGAGTTCCATTCAATTACATCATGTAATGGCAGACAGCTAAAAAGAGACAAGTTTTTAAAGTGTTTATATACCAATTCTAGACGTCTAAATAATAAAATGGGGGAACTAGAGCTCCTCGTGTTAAATGAGGATATTGATAATAGGCACCACAGAAACTTGGTGGAATGAGGATAATCAATGGGATACAGTAATACCAGGGTACAAAATATATCAGAAGGACAAAGCAGCTCGTGCTGGTGGGGGAGTGCCATTATATGTGAAAGAAAGCGTAGAATCAAATGAAGTAAAAATTGTAAATGAATCAAACTGTGCCATAGAATCTCTATGGATAGAGTGCTCTAATAATAAGAATATAGCGGTAGCGATATATTATCGACCACCTGACCAGGATGGTGATAATGACTGTGAAATGCTCAG
This sequence comes from Eretmochelys imbricata, assembly GCF_965152235.1. NCBI lineage: Eukaryota > Metazoa > Chordata > Testudines > Cheloniidae > Eretmochelys > Eretmochelys imbricata. The sequence goes on from NC_135574.1 coordinate 32,557,649, forward strand.
GGAGATTAGAGAGGCTATTAAAATAGAAAACTCAATAATGATAATAATGGGGGATTTCAGTTATCCCCATATTGACTGGGTACATGTCACCTCAGGACGGGATGCAGAGAGAAAGTTTCTTGACACCTTAAATGACTGCTTCTTGGAGCAGCTGGTTCTGGAACCCATCAGAGGAGAGGCAATTCTTGATTTAGTCCTAAGTGGAGCACAGGATCTGGTCCAAGAGGTGAATATAGCTGGACCGCTTGGTAATAGTGACCATAATATAATTAAATTTAATATCCCTGTGGCAGGAAAAACACCACAGCGGCCCAGCACTGTAGCATTTAATTTCAGAAAGGGGAACTTAGACAAAAATGAGGAGGTGAGTTAAATAGAAATTAAAGGGTACAATGCCAAAAGTGAAATCTCTGCAAGCTGCGTGGAAACTTTTTAAAGACACCATAATAGAGGCTCAGCTTAAATGTATACCCCAAATTAAAAAACATAGTAAGAGAACCAAAAAAGAGCCACCGTGGCTAAACAACAAAGTAAAAGAAGCAGTGAGAGGCAAAATGGCATCCTTTAAAAAGAGGAAGTTAAATCCTAGTGAGGAAAATAGAAAGGAGCATAAACACTGGCAAATGAAGTATAAAAATACAATTAAGAAGGCCAAAAAAGACTCAAAAAGTAATTGCAGATTTTTTTTAAAGTACATCAGAAGCAGGAAGCCTGCTAAACAACCAGTGGGGCTACTGGACGATCGAGGTGCTAACGGAGCACTCAATGACAATAAGGCCATTGCGTAGAAACTAAATGAATTCTTTGCATCAGTCTTCATGGCTGAGGATGTGAGGAAGACTCCCAAACCTGAGCTATTCTTTTTAGGTGACAGATCTGAGGAACTGTCCCAGATTGAGGTATCATTAGAGGAGGTTTTGGACAAATTGATAAATTAAACAGCAACAGGTCACCAGGACCAGATGGTATTCACCCAAGAGTTCTGAAGGAACTCAAATGTGAAATTGCAGAACTACTAACTGTAGTCTGTAACCTATCATTTAAATCAGCTTCTGTACCAGATGACTGGAGGATAGCTAATATGATGCCAATTTTTAAAAAGGGCTCCAGAAGTGATCCCGGCAATTACAGGTTTGTAAGCCTGACTTCAGTACTGGGCAAACTGGTTGAAACTATATTCAACATGGTTTTACTAAAGGGATATCATGCCTCACCAATCTACTAGAATTCTTTGAGGGGATCAACAAGCATGTGGACCAAGGGGATCCACTGGATATAGTGTACTTAGGTTTTCAGAAAGCCTTTGACAAGATCCCTCACCAAAGGCTTTTACGCAAAGTAAGCTGCCGCGGGATAAGAGGGAAGGTGCTCTCATGGGCTGGTAACTGGTTAAAAGATAGGAAACAAAGGGTAGGTATAAATGGTCAGTTTTCAGAATGGAGAGAGGTAAGTAGTGGTGACCCCCAAGGGTCTGTTCTGGGACCAATCCGATTCAACATATTCATAAATGATCTGGAAAAAGAGGTAAACAGTGAGGTGGCAAAATATGCAGATGATACAAAATTACTAAAGATAGTTAAGACCCAGGCAGACTGCGAAGAGCTACAAAAGGATCTCTCAAAACTGGGTGATTGTGCAACAAAATGGCAGATGAAATTCAGTGTTGATAAATGCATATAATGCACATTGGAAAGCATAATCCCAACTATACATATAAAATGATGGTGTCTAAATTAGCTGTTACAACTCAAGAAGGAGATCTTGGAGTCATTATGTATAGTTCTCTGATAACATCCGCTCAATGTGCAGCAGCAGTCAAAAAAGCAAACAGAATGCTGGGAATAATAATAAAGGGATAGATAATGGACAGAAAATATAATGTTGCCTCTATATAAATCCCTGGTATGCCCACATCTTGAATAGTGTGTGCAGATGTGGTCGCCCCATCTCAAAAACGATATATTGGAATTGGAAAAGGCTCAGAAAAGGGAAACAAAAATGATTAGGGGTATGGAACGGCTTCCATATGAGGAGAGATTAATAAGACTGGGACTTTTTAGCTTGGAAAAGAAACAGCTAAGGGGAGATATGATTGAGGTCTATAAAATCATGACTGGTATAGAGAAAGTAGATAGGGAAGTGTTGTTTACTACTTCTCATAACACAAGAACTAGGGGTCACCAAATGAAATTAATAGGCAGCAGGTTTAAAACAAATAAAAAGAAGTATTTCTTCACACAATGCACAGTCAACTTGTGGAACTCCTTGCCAGAGGATGTTGTGAAGGCCAAGATCATAACAGGGTTCAAAAAAGAACTAATAAATTCATGGAGGATAGGTCCATCAGTGACTGTTAGCCAGGATGAGCAGGAATGGTGTCCTGGGAAGCTGGGAATGAGTGACAGGGGATGGATCACTTGATGATTACCTGTTCTGTTCATTCCCTCTGGGGCACCTGGCACTGGCCACTGTCGGAAGACAGGATACTGGGCTAGATTGACCTTTGGTCTGACCCAGTAGGGCCATTCTTATGTAAATTCTGACTTCTGTAATATGGGACTAAGGAGTTAGCGGGCCCTAATGCTTCATAGGGACAAGGCTTTTTGGCTTCCTCGCTGTCTTGGAAAGCAGTCACTAAACCAGAGAGGCCACATCATGTACGGAAATGTCTGGGAAAGTACTGCTAGTTATGGATGTGTCGGAAGGTGGAATCTTGGAATCCAGCTCCTTTTCCACCGTTCCAAGGAGGAGGCAGGGCTGAGTGACTGCGGGGCAGCTCTGTGGTTGCTGCTGAAAGAGGGGTCCCTTGTCTAAACTAGAGTAGCATTGCTTGGGTGCTGACTGTGGAAGGAGGTCTGTTGCAGTGGAATGCCCCGGCCAGGATTTAGTACATCTTTCTCCTGGGTGGAGTAAGCCTTTACATATACCTTTATTATGGTTAAGGCTGTATGAGAGATGTGGAGATGCTATGTGGTGATCTAAGGATACTAAGATGTAGTAATTTTATGAATACTGTATGTGACCTGGTCAGCGAGAGGAAATTATTGTATATTGGGTTATAAGACTTTTCTGTATGAACGTATTGATCTAGCTTAACAAAGGGCTGTGGACAAAACAAGCAGGGAAGCAACACAATAATTATAGATAAGAAACCTCCTAGCAAATATTGTGGAGTCAATTATGGTAGAACCTCAGAGTTACGAGGCTGGAGATTGTTTGTTTGTAACTCTTAAATGTTTGTAACTCTGAACAAAAAGTTAGGGCTGTTCTTTCAAAAGTTTCCAACTGAACATTGACTTAGTACAGCTTTGAAACTTTGGTATGCAGAAGAAAAATGCTGCTTTTAACTATCTTAATTTAAATGAAATGAGCACAGAAACAGTTTCCTTACCTTGTCAAATCTTTTTTTAAACTTTCCCTTTATTTTTTTTAGTAGTTTACATTTAACACAGGACTGTACTGTTCAATAGTTGCTTTTTTTTTCTTTTTTTTGGTCTCTGCTGACTCATTGTATACTTCCAGTTCCAAATGAGGTGTGTGGTTGACCGGTCAGTTCCTAACTCTGAGGTTCTACTGTGCAGGATGACACTTTCAGGCAGCAGGCCATAGTGACACAACTCTTTTTGTCAGTGCTAGTAATGAAGAGATCAAAAGAACAGTTAAAAAGCCCTTCTCAGGAGAAGAGGGTGGGGATCAATTGTCAGCAAGCGTCCAGAGAGACAAGCTGATGTAGAGGGAGACTCTGCAGAGGGAATCTAAAGAAGTTGGGCCTTACTCAGGTTCATGGAATGGGTAAGCCTTAGGGAGAGACAAGCATGCATACAGACTGTTATACTGGTGTTAAGATCTGTTTTCTCTTAAATGCTTTGGTTCTATATAAATGATACTTTGCTTTAAGAAGGCTGTTTGGTCAATATATTAACCACTGGTCATTGCTTCTGGAGGGAGCGAACTGTAGCATCTAAACCTAAATCAGGCCTGCTGAGGCAATCATGGTTAATGCCAGGGGACGGCAGCCCTGCTCTGGGAGTGGGAGAACCACAGGATTCCATCCTGAGACAGGTGACATCTCAAGGCCTGAGGGGGGATGCACGTGGTGACACCAGAAGGGGGTCTGAGGTGCAGTTAGCCCAGTAAGTGGGATAGGCTGCGCCAGGATTTCCATTTCAACAGGGGTAAAAAAGTCTGTCTTCTTGCTTAGAGTAACATTCTGAAATGTATGTTGTAACTGGGGTTGCCAACCCTCCAGGATTGGCCTGGAGTCTCCAGGAATTAAAGATTAATCTTTTTAAATTACAGATTATGTCATATGATGAAATCTCCAGGAATACAGCCAACAAAAATTGGCAACCCTAGTTGTAGCTGTTTACAACCCTAGTTGTAGCTGTTTACAACCCTAGTTGTAGCTGTAGCTGTTTGCCAATTAATATTGGCAAACAAATATTTAATACAGTAATTGGCTCTTCAGTTTAGTAGAGAAGGGTATAACATGATCTACTAGCTGAAAGTTGAAGCTAGACAAATGGAAACTGGTGTAAATTTTTGACAGCAAGGGTGATTAACTATTGGAAAACTTACCAAGGATCATGGTGAATTCTTCATCACTAACAATTTTTAAATCAATATTGGATATTTTCCTAAACGATCTGCTCTAGCAATTATTTTGGGGGAAATTCTATGGCCTGTTTCAGAGTAGCAGCCGTGTTAGTCTGTATCTGCAAAAAGAAAAGGAGTACTTGTGGCACCTTAGAGACTAACAAATTTATTTGAGCATAAGCTTTTGTAGGCTACAGCCCACTTCATCGGATGCATTCCTGTGTTTTGCAGGAGGTCAGACTAGATGATCACAATGGTCCCTTCTGGCCTTGGAATCTATGAAATTGATGAACAGACGGTAAGTGTTAGAACATAGTTGCCATTAGCAAAAGCTATTTGTAGCAATTTGGGCGGGGGGGGGAAACAAGTTGTCTAGGGGACTGCGATTTTTTTGTTAAACAGTTTAACATCTTTGCATAGTTTTAAAGCACTTTGTGTAAACGGCAGAACTGAAGTTCATCATCCTGTGTATCTAGAAGACACCACTAAATGCAATAATTGCATCATTTTTTGAATGCAAATGAAAACGAAAAACAACAATACATTCTTGAAAGTGAAGCCTGCAAGTTTATTTTGTCTTCCTGGTTGTATAAGAGCTCTACTAACTAGTGTGTAAGGCATGGTCGAGTAATAAAACATGTCAGACTCTAAAAGGCAAAAACCTAGTTCACAGATGTTGTAATGTAAGGAGATAATTTTAGGGAGTGAATGGGGTGAAAAGGCTGGATTTGCTAGAGAGAGGGGATACCTATGGAGGCCTTTTCTGTGAGCAATACCATGACTTCATTACCATGTCAATTCTGGGAAAGAGCTCTGATTTAACACAGCAGTTGGCTGGATCCATATGGAGCTGATGAACCTCTGAATGAATAGTGAATGGAAAAACTGCTGGAATCTGCCTTCAGCTTTGTTCCCAGGATAACCAATGTAAAAGGCCTAAAAGCAATATTGCACAGATGGTGTAAAGAGGTAAAAATCTGCAGGATTTACCTTTTTTTTTTTTTTTTTTTTTAAATCCTACTCTGCATATTTTGTGTGTATGTTTTAAATCCAGATTTCAGTTTCCCCAACTCCATTTCTTTGAATGTCTTACACATTTTTGTACAAAATCAGCTTTTGGGAGGTAGAAATTAAACCAGAAAACATATGTAGCAGTAAACATTTTACATAAAAATAAAATTTTAATACCCAGTTTTGTATGGTATAGAAGTAATTGAAAACATAATTGTGAAATCATAGGATAGAACGAAAGGATAGTGAAAAGTTTGGAATTACTTTCACAATTCACCCAATGTTATGGAATATGCAGATGTTCCACATTTACACAGTCATGTATGTCCACTACATGCTTTTATAGTCTGAAGCATCATCACAAGTGCCAATACAGTAAATCAAAAGACTCCCTGGCATTATCTAGTTTCCTTTCTGGCTTTAAAAGTTAGAACAGATGTCACCAGAGAGAGGACAAAATGGATTTTACCCACCGAGAGGAGCTTTTCTTGCCATCATTAATAGGAAGCTCCTTGAAATGCTAATGTACACAGTTTGTGTTGCCGGGTTTGCATAGAGATGGTGGGAAACAGCTCTGATCCCAACAAAACCTTTTGTTATTAATCAAGAAAAATCTGCTCTTCTGAAACAGGAAAGTGCTTGAAATGGTGTGGTTACTTGCAATGTGGAGATCTCTATAGCAATGTCAATGAACAAAAATGTATTAACTGTTGAACAGTTCTACGGGATATGGCACATCTAGCGATTTATTTTCAGTGATTTTGCATACTCCTTTTACTTTCCTTTGTCATTACAGTCTGGCTATTTACAGTGAAAAGAACACAGGGTTCACTTTTCAGTTTATTTCTTCAGAACTGTCATTCTTTAAAATCTTGTTTCATTTCTTGGCAAATCTAAAGAAACAAGATTGGAAAAGCACTTGAAAGGGCAAGCATTTTTTTTATTGAAGAAATGAAAAAGGGAGCCGGAGTTTGTCTGATTTAATGATAATACCCATTTTAGATATTTTCCTTGGTTAGTATATAGGATTATGGGATCTTATGAGCTCTTCTATTATACTTATGTACTGTCAAATATTAGGGTTTGGTTGTGCTTGCCTTGATAGCAGAGGAACTTAATAATTGTTAGTGATACTCAAAGGAGCAGGTTTGGGCCCTTGCTTTGCTTTGCGAAATATGAAGTTGTATGTCTTAAGAAATGTATATAAAGTTCTACTGCAAAAACTATTATCTGCTGCCAGTCTGTAGCTGTGCCATTTTAGATAGTATCCTTGTCAGAAGCATTTCTGCCCCAAAGTGAAGGGGGTAATGTAACAATAAGAATATGAGTTAAAGCCACAGATGCAGAAATAGCCTGAATTAAGATGAAAACTCTGTGCTCAATATTCCCGTTCTTACTCACCAAGTAGTCCCAATGAAATCTCTAGGCCAGACTGTGATCATGGTTACACCAGGTTCTCTCCCTCATGCAACCTGTTTCACCTAAATTCTACAACACACATTATACATCACTTCACAAACATTGAACTGAGACTTCAATAACCTAGGCACAAGTGTATTGAACTGAGACTTCAATAACCTAGGCACAAGTGAATGAATTAAGGATGAAGAGTTAGCCCAGAGTTTAAGCCTTTTTTAATTTCCTTGATTTTGTGGCTCTAAAGCAGATACTTAACATTGCATCACCGTGGATTATTGTCATTTAATTCCTATTGTACTTTTTAATGATGGTACTAAAAAAGAAAGAACATAGTATCTATTTCTTTTTTTATTAGTATTACTATATTACGTGCAAATGTTTGATGAGTTATTCTGTTGTGTACAGAAGGTACAATATATGTATTTAGATAGAACTATGAGCAAGTAAACAATACACATTTTAAAAAACTATCCGGTGATTGGATGAAAGAAGATCCAGGGAAAGGGTGGATGGAAAGAGAGGATTGTGTGGAAATAGTGAAGTAAAACTGAGCAAGAAGGATTGGAGTAGGGAGACGAAAGGGAAGAGATCAGTGGAAAAGGAGAAAGATAGAATGGTGTTGGGAAGGGAAGAGACAAAAAAGGAGGAGGAGTTGTGTGTTTGGAAGTGTAGGGTACAGTGGCAGGAAAGCATTAGTCCTTTCATTTCAGTTAAAAGAAGCAAAAGAGTTTCTATCATAAAGCCTGTTCTCATGCTCATAATGTCTTTAAATATTAATTTATTAGCTAGAATTTTCTTGCTTGCTCTTTGCTTGTAGATCTATATGTTTTTAAGTTTTAGCAAAATCCTTCCAGCTATTCTTTTTTCTCTTTAGAATGCGTAAAATCCCTTTCCCATTAGAGGAAAATTTTTTAACCATTCTTTAAAAAAATTCCTTACCATAGTCTACATACAAAAACCACTGAAAGTTGAAACTCAGCTGGACATAGCACTTATGGAGAGTGGTGTTTGTTTGTTTGTTTGTATTACCCATAGCACCCAGAGGCCCATTGTGTTAGGCACTGCATACGTGCACCCATATACTCTGTCCCTAGAGATTACACTCCAAGAAGATAAGTGACGTATGGACAATTGTATGAAATATCAAATATAGAGAGTCCTTATATATGTTTTCTTTTTAAAATATTATATATTGCCAACTCTTGTGATTTTTACCATGAGTCTTTCATTATAAAGCCCCAGCTTCTAGAAGCAAGTGATTACATGGGAATTTCAGTTTTCATTGAAAAAAAAAAAAAGAAAGAAAGGGAAGTTTCTGTCCTTTGTGGTTGCAGAGAAAAGCCTGAAAATCTGGACCTGATCTACACTTAAAAGTTTTGCTGGAGTTGCTGTGTCAGTTAGGAGTGTGGGGAAAAAAATCACCCCCTTAACTGACATAGCTATGATGTCAGAATCCCTAGAGTAGACACATAGTTATGCGGGCAAAAATGTCCTTTTGCCAGTATAGCTCATTTTGTTCTGGGAACTGGTATAAGTTACACCATCAAAAATACTCTTTTGCCGATACAAGCTGTGTCTCCCCGGGAGGGCTTGCTGGTATAACTATCCTCCCTCTGCACTGTGGCCAGGTTCTCCCACCCAGTGCAGATCACAGCACCTCCACCAAATTGCAGTGCATGAACCTGTGCTGACCTGGTCAGTGTTAACTTGTGGGGAGCTGCACTGCAGGTCTGCGAATCCCAGTTCCCATACAGGGGATACTGTGAGATAGGTGGGAGCATTCAAAGCCCTGGCTGGGATGATTTAATTGGGGATTGGTCCTGCTTTGAGCAGGGGGTTGGACTAGATGACCTCCTGAGGTCCCTTCCAACCCTGATATTCTATGATTCAGCAGAGGGAGCCATTGGGGCCAAAGTTTTCGGCACCTAAAATAATTCCTACAGAGCATTCTCAGTGGGCATCTGCTAAGATTTCTTTTGGTCACAGACTAATGAAGTTCTGTCCCCTTTGTGACATCAGTGCACATTCCGTCTACTTGGAGTGGCTAGGAACAAGGTTTTCTCCTGGGAAAGTCTCTGAGGGGGATTGTAGGTGTCTCTAAGCTGCAAAAGATCTTCCTTTAATATCAGGCCCACAAGAAACCTGCTGAACACACAGACATTTAAAGCATGTTCTCCTATGTAAGGTCTGGTCTTTATACCAAGTCTCATTGGTTTAAGTAAAGGTGTACTTTAAAACTGATTTAATAAAAATTGCTTCAAAACCCAATAGGGACACTCTTATATTGATTTCAACCTGGCTTTTATTGGTTTGGGTTGTGCTGGTAAATTTATAGGCACAAGCTAAACTGATATAACCGGTTTTAAACTGACAGAAATGTGTTTCCACAGGAGTCTGCACCTGTTTAATTTATCCCAATTTTAATTAAACTAGTATAAATTACAAACGCTGTGTGTAGACATAAGATCTAAAGGTCTTCATTGATGGCTAAGTGGTAAATGACTGCTAACCTGCATATTTCCCCCCAAATTCTACTCTCATTTATAGTGGTACAAATCCTAAACAACCTCCCTGCAGTAGATGAGGTTACTCTACATTTATACCAGTTTAACTCAGAGCAGAATTTATACTTTCAATCGCTCTGCTGGAGAGGTATTATATTCTTTCACTCTGTGTATAGGTACTTTTGTATTAGGGCTCTGAAATGCAAACATTTACTACCATGAATAATGCTTCCACATTATGAGTTGTCCCACTGAGGTCAATGGGTCTGATTCTCTGCTGCCTTGTCCCTTGTATTGTCATTTACACATGTGGAAGATGAGTCTAAATTGATACTAAACCAGAATTCTCTATTCCCCTGCTGTACTGGTACAATACAGAAGGTACATGAAATCAGGCCCCGTTTGACTAGCACTCACTGCTTTCAGCACTTCTCCTGACAATAAGTGTATGTAGGATCAAATCCTTGCTTTGTACATTAAAATAATAATTTTAAAAATAGAAGGAATATGTGTAAATTATTTAGGACCAGCTCCTAACTTCAGTGGGACTTCTCATTCAAGTAAACTTAATCAAGTGTTCACAAGCTCAGGCGTTAGTCTGTTGAAAAATGCATATATGCAAACAGTGAAAAAGGGCAATCTTTTAATATATTTAGATCAAACTTCAACAAACTTTTAGTCTTATCACTTCTGCTTTCCCTGTTTTTTGTTCTTCAAACTTCCACAGTCAGGTAGCACCCTGCAAGCCGCTATGACTCCCAATACCTAACATGGCCTCATAAACCCTGCGGACGTTAAACTACTGGAAAACAGATTGGGTTGGTAAAAATAAGTGTGCACGTTCTCACAGAACCTGAGAAAATCACACCTTCACTTTGTTAAAAAAAAATCTGTTTGTGCCACTCCAGTAATCACTTCATAACTGGTGGGATAGCAGAACATATGTCTCAGAAGTGACTGAATATAAAAGCCTCTACCTCTAGTCCTATTTTCTTTAGGAGAAAAAAATACCTTTTCAGTGTGTCATCTTGAAAATCAGTGCCAAGGATTTTCTGCTTAAAAATTACAAATGAAATGTAAATTGCTCAGGAAAGCTAAATGAAACAGGTTTTTTAGGAGGTGTATAATGTAGCATGATCGTGTACTAAAATACTTGAAGCTGGAACAAAGATTATAAACAGTGGGCCCAATCCTCTACTCCTTACTCAGGCAAAACTCTCATTGGTCTACTCTTGCAAACACTGAGGTGCTGTAGTAATGTGCAGAGCTACCTCCCCTCTCACAGCAGGCAATGGGATTTTAGGGCACTCGGCACTTCTTAGGATCAATCCCAATGTTTGTAAGTTTAAAAAGTCCAACTCATTTTTCAAATAGACCTCTTTGTTCTAATGTACAGACGTATCCTGGTCTAAGAGATCCAGTTGTTCCTATCTTTGTTTTGCTAGAAATATATTTTTAAAAAATTAACAAGGTCAGCATAGACCAGCTTTATTTTTAAAATAAAAATTTAACAAAAAATTTTTGTTAGTGAAACATATCTCCAGTCTGGTCAAGTAGGCTTTCCCTACCTCATCTTCTGTTTCAGCCTGTGGCTTTGGGATGATCTTCCTTTGCCCAGCAGATTTGGCCTTGTGGTAATGTGAGATGATGTACTCAACTAAACTCCTAAGGAAGTTTCTTTTGCTTATACATAATTTTGGTATCAAAGGATTTGGAGCTTGAATTTTGTTCCCTGCTGTCCATTCTTGTTGATGTAGATTTCTTTTCCCTCTCTTTGAGCTGTAATCTATGTGTGTTCAAAATGCCCAATGACTGGTCAGGGCAGCCGGACTAGGGCTAGAAAGTGTATTGTTGGGACTTAGGTGAAACTCCAGGGATAATTCTTTCGGAGTTTTATTAGCCACTGCTGAGATGGCAGAAGTAGAGCAGTGTCAACAAGGATGCTGTGAATGGCTTTTGTAATCCTGCTGTAGTTAAAGTATCCTGCATGCCACTGTTTCATAACCGTTTCTTAGTAATCCTTTTGTGGTGACTAGAAGCACCTCTTTTCAAACATACCTTTTGGACTCTGAGCCACGGTGGTAAATATTAGGTAATGGGAAATTTACAGAGGGATGGTAGAATGCACAATAGATGGGACTTGAACGTTGACCCACTGGGCAGAGGGGAATAAGTTTTGGATTTTCAGGAATTTATGGTGGTGAAGTAGTTAATAGGACCCTCTAAAATACATCAAAATTGCCCTCTGATGGGAACACTGAAGGAAAAATACTACTCTAATGCTAAAGGTTCAAGGAGGGGATGAGAGAGAGGCTATTTAGTTTACAACCAGTGAGGGGATACATATCCGTGATGTAATACCAGTGAAATCAATGTGACACCAGGACAGCACTGGCAATGCTAACTTTAGAAGTTGTTGTCCCTGCAAAATTCTTTTTGGCAGGGCTGTCATCTCCTCAGTTTCTCTTTCACCTTTCTCACAGATCCCATCAATCTTCTCCTTTCCCCCTCTCACCAGTGGAGTGTCAATCAATGTGCTCAGACAGTTGAAGATCCTGAGAGTCTCATGTTAAGCCTGGGGCTATTCTGTGGATTGTGGGCTCCCTGGGCTGCTGGCTCTGATTGTGAGATGTGACCTGATCATTCAGTTGGGTGTCATGTAGGTCATCATCTTGGCTACACATCTCATCCAGAAAGCAGCACGTTGGTTCGTGGCTGGAGCCTTAGTGCAGTTCTGACTCAGCAGGATATGTGCCACTAAAAAAGTCAACCAGACCATAAACTGCAATGCCGTGGCTTTACCTTTTAGACTTTCCGTCTCCTTACCTTGCTTAGCTATTGCACCCTGATATCACAGGTAGCAAATAACCTGAAGACTTAAAAATATACATTCCTTAAACATTTAGAAACAACTGGTTTATTAAATGCATCTCTTTCTATTGCTATGGAGCCAGTGCTTCCTTGGTGGCTTTTACAGCATGTTGTACATTAACTAATTTGTGTTTCATAGAAGTGAGAGAACATTCATAATTTAGGCTACACAGGATTTTCTGGCTTTGGCTACTGCATGTTAATTCACATAAACAAGGTTTTCCTAAGTAGCATTCAGCTATGGTTAGTCTTCATTAATGAAAATTCTTTGTCATGGTGGTTTCTGAGAATCAGCCCAAAATAACTGCAGCTAGAGTAGCACTGGATATAGTCATGAGTATTATAACATTTAAATGCCTGTGATGACTGCATGCTCTAGATCAGGGGTGGGCAAACGTTTTGGCCCGAGGGCCACATCAAGGAATAGAAATTGTATGCCAGGCCATGAATACTCACAAAATTGGGGTGGGGGTGTGGGCTCTGGGGATGAGGAGTTTGGGGTGTAGGAGGATGCTCTGGGCTGGGAATGAGGGGCTTGGAGGGCAGGAGGGGGATCAGGGCTGGGACAGGGAGTTGGGGTGCGGGGAGAGGCTTGGGGGTGCAGGCTCTGAGCTGTGTTTACCTCAAGCGGCTCCTGGAAGCAGTGGCATGTCCCTTCTCCAGTTCCTACGCAGAGGCATGGCCGGGCAGCTCTGTACATTGCCCCATCTGCAGGCACCACTCCCATTGCGGCCCCCTATCCAGCACCCCGGCCGGAATGGGGCCGAGCCGCGTGGTGTGGCCCCAGACCCGGCGCCTTAGCTGGAGAGCCGGAGTAGGGCCAAGCTACATGGTGCGGCCCGACCCAGTGCGTTGGTCGGAACGGGGCCGAGCCGTGTGGTGCGGCTCGTGGGCCGGCTTAAAATGGCTCACGGGCCGGATCCAGCATGCGGGCTGTAGTTTGCCCACCCCGGCTCTAGATGTCAAATTAATTGTAGATAAAACATGGACATCCTAAAATAAGAAAATATTCGCAAAAAGAAAAGGAGTACTTGTGGCACCTTAGAGACTAACCAATTTATTTGAGCATACGCTTTCGTGAGCTACAGCTCACTTCATCAGATGCATACTGTGGAAACTGCAGAAGACATTATATACACAGAGACCATGAAACAATACCTCCTCCCACCCCACTCTCCTGCTGGTAATAGCATATCTAAAGTGATCACTCTCCTTACAATGTGTATGAAAATCAAGGTGGGCTATTTCCAGCACAAATCCAGGTTTCCCCCCCCCCCCAAAAAAAAAAAAAACCCACACACCCACAAACTCACTCTCCTGCTGGTAATAGCTCATCCAAAGTGACCTTTGGATGAGCTATTACCAGCAGGAGAATGAGTTTGTGTGTGTGTGTGTGTGTTTTTTTTTGGGGGGGGGTGAGAGAACCTGGATTTGTGCTGGAAATGGCCCACTTTGATTTTCATACACATTGTAAGGAGAGTGGTCACTTTGGATAAGCTATTACCAGCAGGAGAGTGAGTTTGTGTGTGTGGTTTTTGGGGCGGGGGGGGGGGGGTGAGAGAACCTGGATTTGTGCTGGAAATGGCCCAACTTGATTACCTTACACATTGTAAGGAGAGTAATCACTTTAGATAAGCTATTACCAGCAGGAGAGTGGGGTGGGAGGAGGTATTGTTTCATGGTCTCTGTGTATATAATGTCTTCTGCAGTTTCCACAGTATGCATCCGATGAAGTGAGCTGTAGCTCACGAAAGCTTATGCTCAAATAAATTGGTTAGTCTCTAAGGTGCCACAAGTACTCCTTTTCTTTTTGCGAATACAGACTAACACGGCTATTACTCTGAAACCTAAGAAAATATTGTATCTAATTTTATGTCCCATAATTTTGAAACAAGCTCAGATGAAGAATAATAGAACTATGTTCTTGGAATCTGTAATACATGATGAAAATCTATTGGAAAAAAGTTCTATTCTCTTTTGCTCTTTTCTGTCTTTTCCACTTTAATTACCTTTGTTCTTACTTTTAATTTCAGAAATAAGTCACCAATTTCTGCACTCCTTAACATATGCAAAGATTCATCATGTTTATCTGAGTGGCTGTGTAGCACTTCTTTCCCTCCTCCTCCCCTTTAGATAGCCAGGACTCTGGTGGTTCATTTTTGCTTAATCTCGAAGGTTTCCAATCCACTGGTAAAGTTCAGTAAATTTCTGTAAACAGTAGAAACGTAAAGCTGAGCTGTGTCTTTAAATTTGACAAAAACCAGATAAAATCGTATTGAAAGAATAATTGTACCAAGTCATTGAAAGACCAGAAGGCTCTATGTTATGCTGGATACTGAGAAACACATGGAAACTAGTGTTAGGATATCAGTAACACCGACCAACAGAGTGCAACAGTGTATTTTAAATTCACATTGGAACCAGTTGTAACAAAATGTGAAGATGGTAACTTGCCTGTATTTAAAGTGTAGATATACTTAATGAACATCCTTACTACAAATGTCAGTGTTTATTTTCAATAGCAAGCTGGTTGGCTGGTGGTTGTGATTAATCAGATTGTAGCCTGGTCATGGAAACTCTATTTCAACTATGTGCTTAGAATCCCCGTTCTCCTTTTGACCAAACTGATCCAAAAGTTAATGTGGCTGGAGGAGGGCCTTTGAAGAGGCATGGCTACCTACTGTGTCTCATCTCTTTCATGTTTCCTCTGAGTCAGAGTTGTACTGAGATGGACTCAAGAAAAAAGGTGTTCATTTTCTCCTTGCTGCAGGCTCCTTGACTAGGGAGGGATAAGTGTCCTGTTCTTGCATACTGGACATTGAGTAAAACAAAGTTGAGTCTCTGTCAATGTAGATGGTACTGGGAAAAGAGATGACGTTGCTAGGGGAAAGGGAAAAATATAAACTAGCAAATTTCCGATCATTAAAGATCGCTTATTATGGATGAAAATCTGGCAGCTTTTAAAAGATACACTGAGTTATTCAAAACTGGATATCAAGTTACTGTAGTCTAGAGCTGGTTGAATAATATTCATGAATAGTTTTTGCATCAACTGATGCAATTGTCACAAATACATTTCCCCCTCTTTGACCAGCTTTGTGTATGGTTGAATACTATTCAAATCAATTATTTATAAATTTTGAGCAATCAGTAGATAATTTATTCAGAATTAATTTATTTTCATTATTCAGTCAGCTTTCTGGTAGACTGAGGATGAAATACTCCATAGTCCTACTCCAGTTGACTTCAATAAGCCCAGGATTTTACTGAGTGAATAGTTTTTTGTTGTTTTTTGTTTTTGGGGGCGGGGGAGGGGGGGTCCAAGCAATTGCTTTTTCTTATAGAACTTCAGTTTAAATATTAATGGTGAATACCAGTCTGAAAATTTGTCAGTGTGCAAAGGAGATTCAAGACTGAATAGGAATTACCTTAGTTTTTATTAAATGAATCCCTTGAAATTTATTCTTTGAACATGGATATGCCAATTTGCAGTTAAGGTGCTTCCTCCACTTCCTAATATATTGAACTCATGGCCCTGCATGCTGTTACCCTCCATCTGGACAGTTTGTCTTCCACACATAAGAACCAAAGCCCAAACTTATTGTCACAAAAATCCCATGACATTTCTTGCAGAATTAGTGGTCTTTAGGTCCAGTGTCCTGGCCAGTTTCCAACTTCAGTAATTATTAAAATTGGCAGAGAAAAATATTTGAATTTTCTAAATTTGCAAAAATATTTAGAAATTATTTGTAACTTTTTATGTGTTCTGTTTTTCAACCAGCATGAAGAAGAGTTGAAATTTTGAAAAAATTCAACCAAAAAAATCATTGTAAGTTTTCCCCTGAAAATTTCATTGCATTTTTCAATTTGTTTTCCTAATTATAATCTATCTACCTACATTCCACCTGGGAATATGACGTTTCTTCGTTTCCTGTCCTAAACCTGTGTCATGTAACTATATACAATTAAAGAGCTGCTGGCATTGGGCCATAGCTGACTGCATTTAGTTGGTGGGCGAAGTGATTCCAATATAAATACTTTAGCTTGTACAGTTAATTGGCAAATGGTGTAAAGTGCTTTGGGATCCATCTGGATGAAAGTCACTACATATGTGTAAGATCATCATTATTATCATGTATTTGGTATATACAGAGACTAAGCTGAGCTCCTGCAGTATGCTTTGCACTATACAAAGATATATGCAGACAGGATTCCTGCCCCTGAAGCTTATCATGTAGGTCAGCCAAAGACAATAGTCATTAGGCATACGGGATGCATAGGTTGAATGTCCAAGAATCAAGTGCTGGAGTTTGGGTTTTTTGTTTAATCTATACTTATTGTGATAGTGGCTGGAACAATTTGTGGAAGAAGTGTGTTGTAAGGAAGAATTTTAATGAAGACAAAGTTTTTTTTGGTGTGAGAGGAGAGGGGGGAATTCAAAGCTGAAGGAACAAAAAAGAGTGGGAGAAGGATACAAATGGACATTTAAGAAGGCAGTTTGGGAAGAGCATAGTGACTAGGAGGAGTATTGGGACATAAAAGCATGTGTAGAGTAGGGGAGGATGGGAAACTTAAACTTGATGCAGTTTGAAAGGTGTGAGGGAGCCAGTGAAAGGAGTTGCAAAGGGAGTTATGTAGTCAGAGCAGCAGGAGAAAACAAGGATTTTAATACCACAGTTTGTATTGAAAGGTGTGGGGTCAGAAGATGTGAGGAGAACAGGAATGAGGAGGCTGCAGCAGCTGAGGAAATAGATGACCACCAACACCTGGCCAGGGTTTTTAGCTGGAGATATGAAGAGGAACAGACATATTTTAGAGATATTATTGAGGAAGAGAAGAGGTTTGCTGAAAGATGGAATCATATTTGATGCAAATCTAAGATTGCAAGTCTCTGTGATGGGGCAGATGTCAGTGCTGTCATCTGTGAAGAAGGGGAGAGTGTTGTGAGGAAGGAAGCTCAGACTTTGAGATAAGATTGGGCTGTCCAGACAATGTAGAACAACGATACGTCCCATTTTGGCCAGGACAGTCCTCTTTTTAAGCCCTGTCCCAGCCGTCCCGACTTTTTTGGCAAAACTGGGCATTTTTCCAGTTTGCTCTTGGCAGCTGATCATCAGATGGCAAGAGCAAACTGGATAAATGTACAGTTTTGACAAAAAAGTGGAGTGCAGCTCCCTAGCAGGGCACCGAGGAACGTGCGGAGGGAGGGAGGGCAAGCAGCAATGCCAGCCCTGTGCGGGTGGGAGGGCTCAGGAAAACGGCTCAGGCAGGGCCAGCCCCGTGCGGGCAGGTGACGGGGTCTTGGGCTGGTCCCGTGCGTGGGAAGGAAAGGGGGGCCAGCCCCGTGTGGTGTCCCATTTTCCCTTTGGGAAAACATGGTCCCCCTAAGCCAATGCTGAGGTGTGCGATTGCATGGGATGTTGGGGGAGGACTCTGAGGTGAAGAGATAGGTTTGAGTGGTGGTAGCTGACACTGTGGGAGCAGCTGGAAGTACTACCAATGTATTAATGTTTACTAGCACTAAAATCAAACGGGTCTTTTTAAAAAAGCTAGAAAATTCAGGTAGGTCCAGTTTTTAGAACAATAGTTCAAAGAGCACTTTCAGCAGCATTTTTGTTTTGTAATAAGTGTCAGAAACATATGATTGAAAATAAAAACTATGAACTCCATTGTTCAAAGCTGTTGCTAAAATGAAGGGCCAATATTAAGAAGTCTATTTAGGATTCCGTACTTTAGCATTATGTGATGAAGGATGGTTTTGTGGTTAAGGCACTACAAAACTCAGGAGCTGTAGGTTCAATTCTCATTTGTACTATAAACTTTCATTGTTGTTTTGGGCATGTCATTTAATCTCTCTGTAACTCAATTCATCTGTAAAATGCGAATAATTATTCCTTTCTTACAATCTAAACAGACAACCCAGACAAAGGATGTAAGCTCTTGGGGGCAGGGACTGCTTCTTACTATGTGTTTGTACAGTGCAAACAATGAGGTGATGATTCTGGAGTGCTTTAGGCACCACTGTAATGCAATATTAATATTTATTAAATTGAATAATGATTACTGTAAAAAGTCCACATTTACTAGACACTATCTAAAATACCTCTTTTTCTCTGAGAACAATTTATAGCTGTGGCCATTGTGTGGTATCAGTTGTCAAATGACTTTTTGATGGCTGTGAGAGTGTGTGTGTATATACATATAGTCTTTTCTGTCTCTGAAAACCTACATATGTGAGTTTTTTGTACTGGTTCTCTTTCTAAATATAAAAAAACTGATCTACGAATCTTATCAGACTGTGCATTGTGTAAATGGGCTGTACAGGATTGAAAATGAAGCCTTTCACAGACTAACAAAATTAGGTGTTTAAAACGTACAGTTCAGCCCATATAATATCTTTATTAATGACAGTTTTCTCATGCACCAAACCATTTTGCACTAATTCAGTGCAGTTTTGTCTGTTTAATAATAATTGACAGTAAATGACTTCCTGCTTCAATATCGATTGAAAATCAGTGATTTCCTGCTCCCAACTGCACTTAGTGTCAATCATTGCACGTGGCCCCGTGTGGCACAAGTGATTTTTTCCATTAACCACATTGTGTTGGTTTGTTTTAGTTGAGTTGTGTAGGGCTGGTTTCTGTTGTGTTACTCAGGTTCAGTGGTAGATATTCCTCAAGTAGCACCTGTGGGACTGTTTATGGAGTAAAGATAGAGTGGGTAAGGGTATCCAAATCTGATCCATTATCTATATGTACAACTGTGATAATCAATGACCTGGATAAACTGAAAGCATTTTTTCACTCGTTAGCATCAAGGAACTGAAATAAAAAACACTTTGCTTTCACTTTGAGCTGGAGTAAGATCAAATTGTTTACTGAAAAATCTTGGTGTAAAAAATGTGACAAATTGATGTTGCCATGAAGCAGGCTTGACTGTGATTTTTTTTAACCCATTTTTTGTGTGTGATGCTGTTTTATAATGCTGCCTGTCAATGTCTTTCTGTGAGAGATGAACCAAAATGGCCAACCAGTCATCCACACAAGGAAAGGGTGAGGTGTCATTGCTAGCTAGAGAACCATCTTACATTATTCACCGTGCATCATCCCTCCTTCCATATGTCTTTGCTTGCTTGTGAAGATGAGTAGGCATTAGAAGTGGGAGGTTGTACCTGAATCATCTGTGGAAGAAAGAGATGGCATTTGTAGACAATCACTCAAGCTAATAGCCACAGAAAGACAGGCACCCCAATTTTGAAGGCCTCATGCAGCTGTATATGTGATTATCTACGTTTATATTTGTTTCCTCCCCTGTCCCCCAATACTTCTTCAAAACCTTTATTATTTTTCTTCTTGGTAGTTATCTTTGTTTGTCTCAAACAAGGCAAATGCTTTGGCTTGAGCTGGTACTAATGCTGCTTTGTGGAATGACAAACAGGTGAATTTGTAGGGAGATTGTAGACACTCTCAGCAGTCACCAGTAACTTTCCAATATGTTTTATCCCTGGGAGCGAATGGAGGTATGACTTTTATGACATAAAGTTTGTAACAACATACAACAATACAGGCGTGCCTCTTGATCTCAAATAGTGTTTTTAGTTACTAAATTAAATGTTCCAGTTTAACAGAAGGCCTTTTCTAGAATGTCTGTAGTTCACCTTCATTATAATGATGATATTATTTCTTCTTTAGCGCCATTCATATCAAAGGATAGTAAAGAGTTTTAAATTCCATATGCAGGGAACATTTCATCCACCATGGAAATGCAACTACCTTGGGTAAAATGCCAAGAATGTAGGTAGAGAATGTAATTAGCCATGTTGGAATTTGTCCAGTACACTGAGATTAAAATCCCTAATCTTACAAAGAGTGCCTTGAGATCTTTAATGATCACAAATGGTCAGATCACTACTTTGTCTCAGCCTATAATGCTTTAGTACAACAAGCATATTTTCAGTTGTAAAGAGCAGTCATTTATAATTAAACCAGTAAATTTACTGTCAGTTTAGTTTCCAATAAAGTTACAAAAGTATCACGAAAATGTATGAACATAACAGTATGATACCATGACTATTTAGTCAAAAAATTGGTGGGCTGTATTCTGCTCTCATTGGAGCTGAATCGTTCCATGTAAAACTGGAGGACATCCTTTGAAGCTAATGGAATTACTCTGGATTGACACCGGTATAACTGAAAGCAGACTTTGTCTCACTGCGTGTTTTTATGTACATATAAAACAGATATATTTGAAAAGTTAAATATTTATGTTCTATCTAAATATGGGAGATTCTCTTTTTATTTTTAAAACCATAAAATTGTTAACAGACCCATGAAAAAGAATACTATGGCTCTGTCTGTTTGTTAACCTTCACCACAAAAATTGATCTGTGGGAATTTCTCGCAGTGTAACATACTGTATCCAATTCCATAGTTATTACTGTAAACCTATTAGTGCCACCTGGGTTTGCATATCCGCAGTGCTGTCCAAGGGAAGACAGATTAGCTCTATCACATGTTATGCCAGAGGGACAGCCTCACGAGGAGTCTGCCCTCAGGGAGAGAAAAAGGCTCAGACCTTTAATGAGAATACAGTGCTTTATAATAGCATTTGGTGGCCTAGAGATTTTCTGTCAAGTCATTTCAAATTAAATTGGCAGCCTTGCAGTGTTCAACCTATATGAGTTTTTGTGCTGTGTATATATTTAATGTTAAACCAATTCTCACATAAGATCATCAGAATGTATAGAGGCACTGTTTGCACACTCATTTTTTTTCTTTATAAACCACTGAAAAATGCTCTTTATAGAGTGACTCTGAAATTTTACTTGGAGCTGAATCTTTCCATGTGAAAATTCAGACAAGGTTATTTCTTTGCAAATGTAATCATCTGCTTGTTTAAAATCATTACTTGAGCAAACATAAGTGGGCCAAATTTGGATTTACATCAGTGTAACTCCATCAATTTAGAGAATTGATTACGGATAGACACTCTAATAAATAAGAGCAGAATTTGGCCCCATAGAACTATATTTATTTCAGATGCTTTTTTGGAGGTTTTGCTTTTATTTTACGAAGTGCACAATGACTATAAGCAGAATGGAACAGCATGGGGTGTAAAATAGTCCCTGTTGGCTGCTGTTAGAATCAGCACATATGTTCTCAGGTCATCTTTGAAGCAATCTAGATTATGCATGGTATACGCATCTCTTTTTGTTCGGGCCCAGTGTCAAGTCCTGCAATGCACTGTGAATCCCTTTATGTGCTGAGTGCCCTCAGTACCTTGCAAGGAAAGTGCAGCAGCTTCTGGGACTGGGCCCTAACTGACACAAGATAGTGCTGGTTTGGAGCTGGATGCCTCGCTGACCAGTGGAGCAGCCATCGCATGAGGTTGGTAGAAAGGAAGCTCTAACTCGCTGAACAATGGAGGAGAGTGAAAAACTGGGTGGAGCCTTTTACTGAGGCTGGAGTCTTATACTGATGTCTCTACTTTTTCGTATACTACCAGTGGGAAGGTAGACTATGTTTTGGGAGTATGTGGAGAGATCTAAGCTTATAGTTATGCTATTTTACAAATACGATTAATTTAAGGACCCGTATTGGTTTTAAGTTAATAGGTACAGGAAAAGCCATCTTAAACAAGCTCTTATTAAGTGTTTTTTTGTTTTTGTGTAGAATATACCTACAGTTGTGTATAGGGCCTGATTCATTCATTCATTCGTTCTAATGGAGTTACACCTATGTAAAACTAGGCAGTGAAAGAGGCCCATAATTCCCTTTTCTGTTTAATATAACCTTTTGGTTTGGGGCACATTCTGCCTGTAGATATTTTATAAATTTAAACAAAGAATAAATTTGATTTATTTCTTAATATTCTTGGCCCTGCGTCTTCTATTGTATAATTGAGGGGAAAGTAAATTCTGATGGGAGATAAGCTTCCCAGTGTGGTCACCATTCGTATATGTTACTTTTAAAAAAAAGAACTGAACACAGCTCACCTATTTCATGTCTGTAGTTCCACTGGCTTCAATGGGAATTTTGCATGAGTAAAGCCAGCACAGTTTGACCTTGCATCACCATGTAGGCCCAGTTCTGCCCTCAGTTAAGTCTTCCTCTGTAGCATGAGGCACGGGTCACTTGCTGGAGAATTCTCTGCATCTTGAAGTCTTTAAACCATGATTTGAGGACTTCAATAGCTCAGACATAGGTGAGAGGTTTATTGCAGGAATGGGTGGGTGAGATTCTGTGGCCTGCATTGTGCAGGAGGTTAGACTAGATGATCATAATAGTCCCTTCTGACCTTAATATCTATGAGTCTATGAGTCTAAAGTGTGTATAACTGTCCTGACTTTACTGAGGGCTACATGCATGGATATGAAGGAAGAATTTCCCTCAGTTTTCTTAGTTGATTTAAATATTAAACCAAATTCATCCCCATTGTAATTCCGTTGACCTCAGTGAAGTGACACAAGGGATGGATTTGGCCCAATATGCTTTTCTGTGTCATTCTGCTTTGTGTACGTGTGCAGTGGGTTCTTGGGAGGTAACAAAATAAGCATTGTAGCATTGAAACATTATCCTGTTTTTTTCTGTTAGAGAAGGAGAAAATATAAAATGAACTTTCAGTAATGC
This sequence comes from Eretmochelys imbricata, assembly GCF_965152235.1. Classification (NCBI taxonomy): domain Eukaryota; kingdom Metazoa; phylum Chordata; order Testudines; family Cheloniidae; genus Eretmochelys; species Eretmochelys imbricata. The sequence goes on from NC_135574.1 coordinate 32,580,678, forward strand.
TAAATTAGCAGTAGTGCTGAGACCCTGCCTTTAACTCACGTGGGGCCTGCTGCTGGTAGAGTCAATACAAAATTCCCAGCGACATCCGGGGAGTAGAATTTGTCCTATCATTGTAACTGTTTGTTTTTTTTCTCACCATGTCTGTGACTGACCTGCTGTAAATGTGACAATTACTTCAATGTCTGTAATACTATTCCTGTAGTGGTGAGCATGAGGCATTTTGTGTGTGTGTGTGTATGTATATATATATATTATAAGATATTTACTTATTCAAACTTTAGGGCCAAGTTCTCCAGTCAACATGCAGGGTGGGTGCACAATGTAAAGTCTGGAATGGGAAAAGCGGGAGGATATGGGGATGGGAGAAACACTGGGCAGTCTCCTTAAGCAAACCTTCAAAAGTGTTTGGGTCCTGTTATGATGTTAGCCGAGGTGTTTTTTTTCTTTTTTGGTGGGTCTGAGCCCATGCATCCCTCATCTGATTTTATGGGGAAGGACTGGTGGCATAGTGGGATAATGTGCTAACCTTTCATATCCTAAGCCTTGGGTTCAAATACTATTTCAGGCCTTGCTGACACATGTGAGTAATTTTATGCACTGTAAGCACCACTGAATTCAATGGAACTCAGGCCTGATTCTCCACTGTTTTGCAGCTTATGTCATCCTACACAACTACGCAAAGTAGGTCTAAAATGTTGTTAAAGCACAATAGTAGTGTTTGACTCTACATTGCACAAGTGTAAATGACTTCACAAGTGCAAGCAGTGGAGAATCAGGCAACTATACTATATAATTAGAGTGACTTGCCTCTGATTAGATTCAGATTAATCTGTGGAATAAAAAGTTTATTCCCTTTACTTTTCTTTCTTGTGATTTTTATCTATAACTCTTGTCAATCATCCATCTTCCCTCCCACAAATGCTTATATTAGTGGGACCAACCAAGATGTGGAGTTCCTTGACTGCATGTGAATTGACAGAGTTATGAGGATGCCTTCTTGTAGAGTAATACTGGCATAAGTAGATAGCAGTGATGATGTCACAAAGATAAGCTGAAATAGTGTTAAATGCAGATTTCTGTGCTGAATGTCTCCACTAACCCAGCTTGCAGTGGGGGCATGCACACAATAGCAAGTTTTTAAACTAATTTGTATGTCCTTGAGAAATCCTTCTGGTACTTCTTGGTTCACTGAAAATATCCCAGTGTTCGTTGCTTTGTGACATTACAAATACCACATGGATTGCATGGGTTGCAATGCAACTTGTGGCATTTGTGAGTCTCTGATTTCTTCAGTTAACCAAGAGGATTTCACAAGATGAAAAATAATTTCAAATTTTATCTCTCTCTGATTAATGGCTTGGTTAATAAGGACATTTAGTACGCAAATTGGGCCTTAGCTTAATGCTCATTTTTGCTTTGCCATTCGCCTTTAAAACTTGTGATAGTCTTTAAACTGTTGTACTAGTGTTTCGAGAGGAATGTAATTTTACAGAGTGACTAGTCTGGGAATAGAATGAAATGGAACATCTGTCCTTCTGAACTGCTTTAATGTTGGAATTACTTGGCTGTAACAAATACAGATGAAAAATGAAGATAAAAATACAAATGAAAAAAATAGATAGGACTTGTTAATCTTTTCTCTAAAGCATGAAGTAAACTTAGGAAATATTATAAATATATTTAATTTTATATTATTTCATACTATTATTTCCTCCCACATAACAACTACTTTTCTTTTAAAGGCAGGCTTCATTACTGAGGCAACATCATAAGTTAGAGTCCGATGCATTTTTTTTAACACAAAGATGTGCTTTATTTTTTTTAAACTGCCTTAATGAAAATAGATCTGACTTTCAGTTTCCCTGTAGCAGGTGTTTATTGTACCTATCACATTTAGATCTACATCCATTGATTATATTGTCAGTATGCCCACCAGCCACTATTATTATATAGTTATTTTGTTCTATGTTTACATCTTATAAAACACAAGCAATCATTAAGACTTTGATGATAAAGTATACTTTGACTAGGCGTGTTTTTTTGTTTTTTGTTTTTAAATGTAGCCAGTAATCTATTTTCATGGTGTTCTCTAAACCCTATTATCAGGGCTGCAGATTCCTACACATGACCAGTCTTCAGCAGTGAACAAAAATGGCATCTAAATCCCAAGTGACACTCTTAAGCACTTGGCAGCAGAACGGCTCTTCTGAGGAAGATTAAGTTAATGGAAGCATTTGGGTAACATCTGCATGACTCTTCATCCTGGTAAGGCCAACTCACACTGCAACAACACGTGATGGAGGATTTCTCTGATTATCACTTAAGAACAAAACTGGCTGAAGTTTCTTTTCAAATACTGACCAGGGTGTCAGGTGTGTGTGAATATATATACATATAATTTATAAACAGAAACAGTGGTAAGGATGGATCTATCTAGACTTATGATAGTACATAAAAAGAATTGGATGATTTGTTTAATGAAAAATAAAGGGATGAGGGAAAAGATTCTTTTTTTTGGATGTTTATTTTAAAAACTTTATTTACCACAAAATGTGCTGTCTTTTTCAACAGAGTCTGGCCCAGGGCAACTGGGGGTTTGTTAACATAGTGGATTAATGCACTAGCCCTTCAACTCAGTTGACCTGCATTCAAATCTGTTTTGTGTCACAAGTTAAAAGAGTTTATTGGTCCTACTCCAGCCCTGGCTGGTGCTTTTCCCACCTCATAAAACCACTACACAGTTTGGCATAAGTGCTATTTTCTGTTGTGAAAAGGCCCAGGACTAGAGCAGCGGGGCAGTGGCAGGTTATGACTAAAGAACGTCTGAAGAGCAGAATGGGGAACAAGGTACGGTGACTAATCACTCTACGGGGCTGATCCTGCATTGTTTACGCACAGGGAACTTCCATTTGAAGTCAGTGGGAACTTTGGGTGTCCAAGTAATGCAGCTTTGGGGCCTATGCCTAGCTTTGGTAACTGCTATCCGTCTAATTTTCAATATTGCTAATCTGGTTGGTTTAGGGAGAGGCAAATTATTGCAGTCTTGAACTTGGACCTGCCTCGGGGTGGGGGGAGGGGGGAAGCCTCATTCCATTGAAATGGAGTTGATTTGGAGAGAAAGTTGCCGCATTCCAAGAAAAAGGCCTTGGAAATTGAATTTGAAACTTTGCATGATCCCATGCAAAACTAACCATTTCATATAATTGTGCAGAAAAGCAAAACTTGAGGGGCATAAAATTGCCTGAAATGAACATTTTAGTGCAAAATTTCTAGAAAAAATGTCTCCAGTTTTGTACAAATGAAGGCAACACAAAATACTTCTACATGGCTGCATCATCAGATTAACATTCAGGATTGAAATTTAAGTACAGGTTATTTCTGGTTTTTAATTATTGCAATTAAGGGATCTGTTTTATTTAAATTTCAAATACTAGTATTTCCAAACCAGCATAGATTTGATGATTATTAATAATTACCAATATTTTACTTCCACAGAGTACCTTTTGTCACAGAGGATCCAAAAGGGGGGAGTATTATTTAGGAATCACTTCCTTCTCCAAATGTGGGTAGTACCAGTGATGGAACACAACAGCTGTTTAACAGTGACAATATATAGCACGTTAGGATGGGAAATGAGGAACACCATATTCAATGGACAACGCTAGGGGACTTCAGGTAAGTTGTTTTCTGAATGTTTTGTAATGTTACCCATGCTCCATTTTATTTATTTGTTCATTTATTTATTTATTTAGGTAGGTAGGTAGGTAGGTAGGTAAAGGAAATTTAACAACTTCTTCAAGTAGTGTCCCTATGGGTGTTGCACCTGAGATTTTCCAGAGATTTTCAGCCAAAGTGCCTGTTTGATCTGCATATGTGACCTAGCTATCCTCATACCCTATGCTGAGGATATACAGAGCTGCGAGGGATGATCCGCCTTCAGTTCCTTTCAACCTCCTGGGCCCAAGATGGCACATCCAGTAGTGCCTACTTGTCTAGCTGTTTTTCTTTAGTTTGTTCAACTTATTTTCTCTTAGTGATGTAGCTTTCAATAATTTTTAGAGTTAGTTTGTTTGGGTTTTTTTTCCTCCCTCTCTTTGAGACTTTAACTTTAGCCTCAACTCCCACTGAAGTTCCCACCTTCTCCAGGGGGTACTGATCAGAAGTCACCTTAAGCAGAGATCCAGGAGGTTCTGTTGAATAGTAGAAAAGAATCAGTTAGAAAAATTTACCTTCAGAAATGGAAAAGATTCTACCCATCGATACCTACTTCCTGCTGACTCTTTCCTCCTGGCAATCCTGGAATACCTCTTCACTTTGAAGAAAACAGGTCTTTCCTTGAGCTCCATTAAAGTTCACCTGGCAGCTATTGTGACATTTTATTTCCCCAGTGGAAGGCTTCTCTGTGTTTGCTCAACCTTGCAACTTCTAGATTTGTCAAAGGTTTATTGAACTTGTGCCAACATGTCACAGAGCCCACCCCAACCTAGGACTTGAACTGAGCTCTCATTTCTCTGAGGAAACCACTCTTTGTACTGCTGGCTACCTATGTGCTTTTAAACCTATCCACGAAAGCCACTTTTTTGGTGGCTATTAGCTCTGCTTGAAGAGTTGGTGAATTAGGGCCTTTGATGGCTGCCCCCCACCCCGACTGTCTTCAATAAGGAAAAGGTATCCCTTCAACCACCTCCCACCATTCACGATTCATAAGGTCACCTTAGACTTTCAGACCATCTACAGTTTTTCCACTCTAAATCTCACGGAACTAGGTAGGATGACACCGTTCACACCATGGACATTAGGAGAGTGTTGGACTTTTATTTGGACAGGACTAGACCTTTTCTGGCTTCTCCTTAGCTGTTTGTTCGTATTGTGGACAGAGCTAAAGGTCTGCTACTCTCTACCCAAAGACTTTCCAAATGGCTTTCCTGCTACGAAGCTGCTAAAGTGCCATGCACACCTACAGTCATAGCTCATTCTACCAGATCAGTCCGTCGCCCTACTGAAAGATGCTCATACAGTAGAAAACTGAAAAGCTGCTACCTGGGCTTTGGTTCACACCTTTTCAAGCGCACACCACTAGGGCAAATGCTGCCTTCTAGGTCTGCAGTTCTGCAAACAGTTCTAGACCAGGGTCCGAAGCCCCAGCTCCTTCAGAACATATTGCTTGGGAGTCACCTCAAGTGGAGCACCCACCGAGGCACTACTCGAAGAAGGAAAGGTTACTTACCTTATACAGTAACTAGAGTTCTTTGAGTTGTGTGTCCACTACGTGTGCTCCACTATCCACCTGCTTTGGAGTTTTGTCTCCATGGGACTTCGTGGCAGATAAGTAACTGAGGGCAGTTTGTCCTTCACAACCCTATATAGTCTTGGTACAGGGCATGATGACAGCTAGGTGGCATGTGTGGATCGACTGGGCATTGTTCCTGAAAATCTCAGATCAAAGGTGCATGGGGAACATGCACACAAGTAGAGCACCCATAGGGGGACACATCTCAAATAACTCCAGTTACCATACAAAGTAAGTAATCTGTCCTTTTCATTGGTGGTTGCATGTGACCCATTATGGTGCCACTTTAGCAAAGGTGGGATTAGCAGGCAAAGGTTGGTCTGCTTAAAAGTTTCATGTTCTTTTTCTGGACATGTATATGTGGTGTTTTATGGATTTTCTTTGTTTGACTCTGGAAATTTCTCCTGCTAATGACCTTGTTTAATGTGACACAAATTTGCAATGCTTCTAAGTAGGATAGGGCTATTTGGAATCATTACAAGGCAATTGACTTGGCCAAGACAAAGTACTGCAGTGAATTTGAGAGACTTGAATTTGTGAGATAAGAATGGGTGAGCAGCCCCCTTTGAGCTCCGCTTTTATGTAGCTTGTTTTCCTATTGAACCACTGTAGTCTAAGAAAACAGATCCTGTCACTCATTTTATATCATACTAAAAGCATATTTGGTGAATTTTACTAAGCTTCCAGCACCTACTAGCTAACCTAATTTATTGACTGGGTAGAAAGAAAAAGCAAATTCCACAGCTTGGTTGGAGTTCACTTGGAAACATGAGAACATCAGCAGAAAAGTTTCCATCTGACAATTAAGATGGGGGTGGAGGGGGGGGGAATGGAAGACTCAATAATATTTCTTATGAAGCTATCAACTTAAATCCTACATCAGGCATAGCCAGCTGTTCTGAACTCCTGTGGAAAAAGGCTTAAAATCTCTACAGACTTTACAGGCAATTCTGCAAATTAAATGTAATAATTTATAAGCACAAACACCAGTGGTCTAGCAAAGTGCCTAGCATCTCGACATGCTTCTCAGTCAAGCGTAGACATTTTCTATTTTGTAAAGTGCTGGATTCCAACTACATAATCTAAACAGCATTAACTGTAAAAACAACAACAACACACAGAAGCTGTCAAAAGATATCTTAAAAACTGTGGTGTGTTTCTGTTTCTGATAGGATATGCTTTCTGAGTCAGGTCCTCTGCTGTTGTAAATCCGTGCTGCTCTGAAGTCAATCGAGCTATGCTGATTCACATCAGTGGAGGCCTCTGTTAATGTGTGTGTCTGCAGTACATGGCTGTTTCACATATAGGTGATCCTGTAGTGGTTTGCCAAAAAAATTCTCTTTTCATGGAGTGCTGTCAAAACTCTTCTTTTGTACTTTGAATCATCAGGGCTCTAACTTTTAGGCTTGCAAATGTTTAAAAGATGTCATAAATATTTCTTATATTCTATTAAATGCAGTCTGCTTTGATTATCTAGCCCCGCTTGACTACAGCACTCCCGGGGATAATGATAATATTGATTTACCTACATACAGTATGTAGTATATCAGTATTATCAGGCATGACTTTATTTTAACAGAAACTTTACAGTACAAATCTAATGTGACAGTTTTATATGATCTCTGGCACTGGATGTTGAAAATAGGTTACAGCTTGTGTAGTTATGGTTTTATTCAACACAGGCATGTGGCTTTTTGAAAGCATTTGAGGGTTAAACTTTTCTCATGGTTTTGCTTTTGCCCATGAATGGCCATTTGAATGAGTGAAGTCAAAGGAAAGGAATTGAAATGTTTTAAGAAAGCCATTGCCCGTGCTTTGATGTGCTTGTTTTTGGGGAGCATACTTAGAAGCTCAGTGAGTTATATTCTCTCACTGCATGGGCCCTGCTCTGAGCATAGGAGAAGAGTGCAGTGTACCTAGCCCGCTTCCCCCCCAGCAGACATGCCCTGACTGCTGGGGAAAATACAGGGAGACCCTGCTGCCCTCCAGATACTCAGACCTCTGCTGACAGTCCGCTCTGGGAAGTGCAGGGTTCTCCTTGCCACAACCACTCCAATTTTGTGTAGGGATGGAGCCACAGGGGCCCGAATTTCATGATGTGCTTTGGGGGCCTAGCTTGCCTTAATCTGGTCCTGTCTTCAGTCTCCAGAGCTCCGCACTTGAAGCGGGGAATCCATGACCATGCTTTCACAGCTACTCACAGTGGAAAAACACTATGAGCAGCCAACACAGGCTCCAGCAGGTGGATTAGCATTAATCATAAAAGACTTGTGGGTTGGGGGAGGAACAATACAATGATGAAGTCTGTTCCTCCATCCCTGCCCTGGCCTACCCGTTCTGCATAGTGCAGCTCAAGCTCCATGGAGGCCTCATAGAAAGGATTCAACAGGATCAGGTAATGGCACTCCTTTTGCTGCACCACCTGAGCCCGGATCCGCTGGATCTCTGTTCCTTCTGCTTGTTGGAGTAGGCTCTACAATAGGGTCCATTGGCAGGTAGTATAGACCTCTAATTTAGGTTTCTTTAAAGGTTTCACAAACCCTAATGCCAGCAGAAATATTTTCCTCAAGTTCTAAAGACTTTAATGTGAACAGTATTTGGGTGGATTGAACATTCCCCAGCACATCTGTCTAGAAGCCAAGGTAGGCATTGAACCGAAAGGCAAGCATCAACTTGCACCTCTTTTCTTGCTTCTTCACTATTCTGTTGCACAAGACCCAGAAGGTGAACTGGATATAAACTAGAGTGATCACCCTTTTCGTATTGTGCTGGATAAATGAAATAGAAATGGTAAACAAACAGCAGATGAACATGAGAAGTTTGGTCTTGCGGCTAAAGCACTGGATGAAGACTCAATAAGTTTGGGTTCAGTTCTCAGCCCTGCCTGTGTGATTGTGGGTAAGTCAATTTCCTCTCTCTGCCTTGGCTCCCCATCTGTAAAATCATTCTTTCCTCCTATTCTTTGCCTGTCTTTCCCCTTAGATTGTAAACTCTTCAAGATAAAGAGACTCTCTCTTACTATATGTTTGTACAGTAGGATTCTGCTCTTGGGTGGGGCTTCTGTGCACTACCGTGATACATATGTAACACCAAGAGACCCTGGTCGTCGTCGGGCAGGGTTGAACCTGGGGACTCTGGAGCTTAGTGCATGAGCCTCTACCACATGAGCTAAAAGCTGACTGTCTGTTAGCTAAGGCTGTAGAGCAGACTCAATCTCTCTCTGTCTCTGTGCCACTGGATGGGACAGAACACCACACCCAGGAGGTATATGGGTTACACATATAAATAATAAATGGTTAAAGTTAAGATACATTTTTAAACCTCTTCAAGTTTCAGGAGTCTTTGGAGTTAGTAGCAACACAGATTAGGAACTGTATTGTTTTTAAATGATGATTTTAAATGTATCTGTTTCCTTTTAAGGTCTAAGATTGCACCTCCAACGTGGGTTTGATTTGTGACGCACATGTACATGCGCACACATCCACTGTACTACTTCCCCCCCCCCCCCAAATCTGGTGAGCCCTCTGGAAATTTACAAGGATTATGTATCCTTGGAAGGACTCTTGCATATTCTAAACCTTTCCACTGGCTCATATGATTGGAACCTGTAGAGTGGAGGAATGACGTTACATGCATATACATGTTTATATGCAAATTCCCAGCACATCCATGAACTAAAAACAAGCTCAATACTCAGAGTTTGTTAGTGCAACATCTAGTTCAACACATTGTGCTGCTGATAGAAAAAAAATGGCAATGAATGTGATCTAAAATAGGGTATAATCATACTTACCTATTTCATAGCACTATTGTAGGCCTAATTAACTAAAGTTCATAAAGGCATTTTGAGATTCTCTGATGAAGGGCACTATAGAAATATAAAGTGTTTCAGCAAATCCTTGCTAATTTGCACCGTTGACTGGGAGACCCAATTATGGATGAATTAATTTTGCCAATTAGTAAGTAAATATACACAGTACAGCAAGGATGGTGCATCATAAATTGCAATTTGTTAGCATATTTTGACAACTGTACTTAAGTTTTAATTTATGATGTGTCCTGATGTTCTAGTAATTGTTCAGTAACATATGTTTTTGTAAAAACAGTGAAATCTTATTGGTATAAGCCGCACTGCAGCACTTGTCTATTGAGGGCTAGACACTGGTGTAAGTAGTTGGGGCTCCATGTGGGTCTGGTCCTATATTTTTGTGATGAGAGAGATCGACATTTTTGTCTATATTGCTGGAGCCCTGCCAATCTGTGGATATCCGCAGATCATTTTTGCAGATTGTGGATCAGATGCGGATACAAATTTTGTATCTGCGCAGGGCTCTATATATTACAAAGTATGGAGATTAGTGAGGCCCTGTTGTACTGTATTGTGCTGGAAGAGTGAAATAGAAATGGTAAACAAACAGCAGATGAACACGAGAAGTTTGGTCTTGTGACTGAGGCACTGGATGAAGACTCAATAAGTCTGCTGTTTTGGTTACTCTTTTTATTGTATCTACTGTTTTTATTATTCTTTGTCTTATTATTGCTGAAGTCATGTCTTATTTGTGACACAGCATTTTGGGTTTGGAAGTACTCTCATCCTTCTTTCTTGCTCATAAAGAAGAAAGCAAAGATCATGGTGGGTAGGCAGGAAATATGTCCATGTGAATAAGATGAGTACTTTCTATGCTGATATAGCTCCTAAATATCAAAATGTTTGCTGTAGATTTGTCTCACTGTTTCCTTGTACTCCTCCGTCTGTCTCCATCTGTGCTCTTTTGTCTTTTACTTAGATTGTAAGCTGTTTGGGAGAGAGACTGTCTTTTTGTTCTCGGTTTGTATAACACCTTGCACATTGGTTTCTGATCCATGGCTGGCACTCCTAGACACTATGATAATACAAATAACAATCATGTACAAATTTCAACCCTTTTAAATGTGTAATAAGTTTGCTGCTGACTAAAAAAAACATACAGTGAACGTGAAGTGCCTTCTGCAAGTTACATAAGGGCTTGCAGGATCTGAAATTCTCACTCTGTGTCATGCCACAACTTAATTTTTCTTCAGGCCCTGCTCTACAGCATGTACTAGACTGGGGATAAGGTGCGTTTTTTTGCCCAGCCTGAAAGTTGGTGTTCATTCCACCCCGTCACCAGAAACCATGGTGAACCTGTGTTTTCAGGTCTCTTAGTATTCTAGGCAAACCACCAATTATTTCTTGCATGTTTGCCAAAGCCAATATTGTTTTGCTGATTTCCGTGCCTTTGGAGGCAAGGATGTTTTCACACTGATACTGACTTTCCTGCCATCAGTGCTTAGGAGGTAGCCTCTGTTTGTATGTGGCATGCAGAAACTGGGTGATTTCCTATTACAGGACTGTGTTCTTGCTGAAGCTTCTTGTAAGTGTAACCCACACATAAGCAGGCCTGGCATGCTTCAAGTCATTTGGCTTGCCCTGTCACACATTGACCTATGCCAGTTTCCTTTTGAGAAGGAAGCCTCAACCCCTTCCTCTATTAACTAAGTCCCACGCTGTTATCTTATTCCTCCTTCCACCCACCTTAACGTCAGACACTAGCTTCCTTCTCTCTGAGGCACACACCAGTGGCTGCTCCAAAAGTTGCTAAATCCAGATCCAGCTACCTTGAATAAAGCAAAACTTGTCCACAAACAATAAAAACGTCAAGCAGAATATACGCACGGCTAGACTAAACACTGCAAAACATATGGCTTGGTAGGCCCTAAACTGAGTTACACACAGTCTGTCCCTGTCAATGTGTCTCTCTCTTTCCCCCACCAACAGACTGTCTAGCAGACAGTTTTAGGTGGCTCAAAAGTTCCTGGATTCCCCCAGAAGACAGACAAGATTAATGGATTTTAAGGCCAGATCATTAAGAGATAAAAGGGGAATACATCTGTCAGTCTACATTCATGCATGGGGAGTGTTGATGAGAGGATAGACCCCCACAGAGAGTTGGGTGGTTTGAAGTCGGTCCCACTTGTGGGAACATTTGGGCTCGGTATGGTATTGGAAATTAAACCCAGATAACAAGCAGGTGTAACTTGTTTACCTACCTCTACTTTTGATGCCCAAAGAAGATTGATGCCATGAATACCTTTCTCTCATGTTGGCACCATTGCGATATGCAGTGGGGGTGTGGGAAGGGGAACAGTCTGCATCTTGTTTTAATGCACTGTGAGGAAAATCTATTTCAGTGCCTGAGGAAGGAACTGTTTGCAGGTGTTCACTAAAGATGTGTTCCTCTTTGCCACTGGTCTCCTGAAGGGGAATTCAACAAAAAGGACGTGAGTGTGGAACATACTCCTTTACTTCCTCAAAACTATATAAATGTAGCATAAAAGCTGAAGGGCTTTTGTACACTGAGTAATTCCTAAGTTCTCATCTTCAGTGCTGTGAATCATTCCTTCCATCTGTAAATTTAAACACCAGCTAAGGAATTGACCCCTTATCATGGATCTTCTTCAGCTGGCTTACTGAATTTTCAAGGAGGAGCAAAATCTATGCAGCACTGTTGCAAAAGCTTTCCACAGCACCTCCAGACCATAAGGGGAGGGAGAAATAGTTCAAAAACAAAACAAGTGGTTTGCAAATAAATGTGGGGCATTTGCTCCATTTTTTTATTTTGGGGTCATACCATTAGCAGGTGGAGAGTTTTCATACCATCACTGGTTTATTTGAGGAAATGTTTGTGATGCCCCAAAATTTTGCAAGTTTTAGTACAAATAATGAGTGTGCGTCCAGGCTGAATTATCATTACACTTAGTCATTATTCACTATTCACCATTTGTTAGTATCCTATTTTAAGTTTCTGTCATCTGGTCAGGGAGCAAAACCAATGCTATGCATGAATAACAGGCAGCATGCTGATAATCGTCAAAGACAGTTCCAGGGTGTATGGTTTGTGAGCATCTCACAGGCTATGATTTGTTCACATAAATCCTTACCTAGCAGGGCGTTTAGTACATGCACAACTATAATAATGTAGGTAATCCATTTTAAAAGAAATATTTTTATTGCTTGTTTAAAAGTTGCACATATAAGTAGTCCCGTTGAAGTCATAAAGAGTATTCACATATTTAGTTATGCATGTGCTTAAAAACCTCGCTAAATTTGTGGCCTAAATTTGCAGTATGATTCTTAACAATGCATTCAGTGGGCTCTCGTCTAGAGTATACGCAGTTATTGCTACATTTGCTCTGTGTGTGTATGTATACACACACCGTATGGGAATGTGATTGTGTAACTCAGATCTAAATGGAGAGTGACATTTATTAGTAACAGTAAATATTCAAGGAAAAGGGGAGGAGGGGAGAAGAATCCATATGAAAAGAAAAGCATGCTCATATCCAGACCATTGAAAACATTGCTCAAGGACAGTTTATCCTTGTGGAAAATATGACCCCCTGTAGAGCTGCTGGGTCTGTTTGCAAATCATTTCAGAATAGAGTCCTTGCATTTACCATTGTAGTTTGTTTTGGCTCTTGGTGTCCAAACTACATTCCTAGTAAATGGCATGAAGTGCTTATTCCATTATTTCTATTGTTATGTTTCTCAATAGAATGTGGTTATCTTGAGCTAGTGTCATGCTCTAGTACGTTAGCACTAAAACGCACGGATGCTCTTGTAAAGAGAGTGGAGGGAGTCTGACATTGAACTGGTACTTTGTGCATTGCATCTACAGATTCCAAAGTCAGAAGTTGCGTTGCGCTTAAAATGAAGAAAGAATATTTGCATTTTTACAATCTGGCTTACAGTTGTGAAACCATGACCTGCGCCAGTTCACATATTTCAAGCAAAGTCTATCCAAGGGACTTGATTTGCTTCAGCAGCCCTAACTAAAATTTGGATGAGAGGTGGTTTAATCTGCTCCAAATTTATATTTTGCATGGCTACAACTTTCACACAATAAGCCAGCCTTATCTACCCTGTGTGCTGTGCTGCTTTCTTCAGGTCCCATTTCATAATTCTGTTATGTGCCTTTTTGTCCATAGAAAATAGAAGAATCAGGGAACTGAAATTGAATTAGACCCAAACATGCTTGAGTTTCCTGTTTTTTCTTGTATTAAAATTGAGACCCAACATGCAGTAGTGTCCTGACCACAACCACAAGGACAAGCAGGCTTATCGTAAGGCACTCTGGCAGGGGCAGATATGGAAGTCGACTTGGGATTCTCTCACACTGTGCATGTTGGCCATTGTGACGATGATGAAGAAAACACTCGATCATGTCACTCTATTCAGATCTTAACTTCCTTTGCTCTTCTGATGGGTTAGAAATAGGGCTGTCGATTTAATCGCAGTCAACTCACGTGATTAACTCAAAAAAAAATTAATCATTTTTAAAAAATCACCATTAATCACAGTTTTAATTGCACTGTTAAACAAGAATACCAATTGAAATTTATTAAATATTTTGGATGTTTTTCTACATTTTCATATATATCTTGTATTCTGTGTTCTAATTGAAATCAAAGTGTATATTTTGATTACAAATCTTTGCACTGTAAAAATGATAAACAGAAGAAATAGTGTTTTTCAATTCACCTCATACAAGTACTGTAGTGCAATCTCTTTGTCCTGAAAGTGCAAGTTACAAATGTAGAAATTTTTTTTGTTATATAACTGCACTCAAAAACAAAACAATTTAAAATTTCAGTGCCTACAAGTCCACTCAGTCCTACTTCTTGTTCAGCTAATCACTAAGTTTGTGATCACATTTACAGGAGATAATGCTGTTCTCTTCTTATTTACAATGTCACCAGAAAGTGAGAACAGGCATTTGCATGGCACTTTTGCAAGGTATTTACGTTACAGATATGCTAAACATTCATATGCCCCTTCACGCTTCAGCCACCATTCTAGAGGACATGCTTCCATGCTGATGACGCTCGTTTAAAAAAAAAGTGTTAATTAAATTTGTGACTGAACTTCTTGGGAGAGAATTATATGTTCCCTGCTCTGGTTTACTCTCATTCTGCCACATATTTCATGTTATGGCAGTCTCAGATGATGACCCAGCACATGTTGTTTGTTTTAAGAACAATTTCACTTCAGATATGACAAAACGCAAAGTGGGTACCAGTGTGAGATTTGTAAAGATAGCTACAGCACTCGACCCAAGGTTTAAGAATTTTAAATGCCTTCCAAATTCTGAGAGGGACGAGTTAGGGAGCATGCTTTCAGAAGTCTTAAAAGAACAACACTCATATGCGGAAACTACAGAACTTGAACCCCAAAAAAGAAAATCAACCTACTGCTGGTAGCATCTGACTCACATAATGAAAATGAACATGTGTTGGTCTGCATTGCTTTGGATGGTTTTCAAGCAGAACTCATCATCAGCATGGACGCATGTACCCTGGAATGGTAGTTGAAGCATGAAGGGACATATGAATCTTGAGCGCATCTGGCACGTAAATATCTTGAGATGCTGGCTACAATAGTGCCATGAGAACACCTGTTCTCACTTTCAAGTGACATTGTAATCAAGAAGCAGGCAGCATTATCTCCTGTCAATGTAAACCAGCTGGTTTGACTTAGCGATTGGCTGAACAAGAAGTAGGACTGAGTGGACTTGCAAGCTCTAAAATTTTACATTTATTCTATTTTTGAATGCAGTATTTTGTACATTCTTCTATATTTGTAAGCTCAACTTTCATGATAAAGAGATTGCACTACAGTACTTGTATTAGGTGAATTGAAAAATACTATTTCTTTGTCTTTTTACAGTGCAAACACTTGTAATCAAAAATAAATATAAAGTGAGCACTGTATACTTTGTATTCTGTGTTGTAATTGAAATAAATATATTTGAAAATGGAGAAAACATCCAAAAATATTGAAATAAATGGTATTTTATTATTATTTAACAGTGCGATTAATCGTGATAAATATTTTTTAATCGCTTGAGAACCCTAGTTAGAAACAAGAGTTTTTTGTTCCTATACAGAGGCACTGAAGGTATCACTGTGTATAAGAGTACAAAAGGAAGTTTTGAATCCTCTTATGCCATTCAGGTGACATTCTGACACTTCTGAAACTCAGCATTTTGATTTCTCGGGATCGATTCACAAAGCAGTGGGGGTGCTCTCCTTATAAACTAGAGGTTAGGAGACTCTGGGCTTCAAGTCCCTGTGCCAGAATAGAGATTTGAACCTTGATCTCCCAGAAGAATGCCCTAACCAGAAGACTATTGGCTATTCTAGACGGAGTCTCTCTCAAGCTTTCCTGTTGAAGCTGTTCTACTTAGTATAAATAATTAAACACTCATTGGAGCAGGGTCTGGAATTCTGGAGTCTCCTCCCCGACCGCCCCCCCCCCCCCCATGAGTGCCATTCATTCTCACTCTCTGGCACCATTAATATGTGGAAGAGCTTAACAGGAGAACTTGAGAGCACCTCCTCCCTATACACTGGTGGTTAGGGCACTCATGGGATATGAGAGACCTAGGTTTAAATCCCTGTGCCACAGTAGAGTTATAAACCTGGATTTCCCATGTCTCATGTGAGTTCCCTAACCACTGGGCTATAGAATGTTAGGGGTGGGGCACTTGTCCTCTTCTTCAGTTTTGTGAATGTCACCAAAGTCCCTTTGTATCCCTTCATTTCCAAGTTTGCTTTTACTACAAACAAACAAAAAACCTGGCTCCATGGCACTGAACACACATTTTCTGTGACAGTTTTCATGACAGCTTCTGAAATACCCAGAAAATTGATCCTAGTATGTAAACATTGAATAGATGGGCTAGATTTTTGAATCCATCCCCCTATAAGAGTAAGGTACTGTTCCCCAATGAAGGGTGTGCTGGATAGTCTCCTGTTAGTTTTGGCTCAAGTGTCACTGTTTGGGGAGTAAGGTACCACTCAATGTGAGTAAGAGTGGCAGAGTCTGGCCCTCAATGACCTATATTGCTGCTGATCCAACCACAAAGCTCTTATTAATTTAACTGGGAAGGCCTTGGATATTCATAGATTCCAAAGCCAGAAGGGACCACTGTGATCATCTAGTGTGACCTTCTGAATAATAGAACTTCTACCAAAATAATTCCTAGAGCATACCCTTTCAGAAAAATATCTAATCCTGATTTGAGAATTGTCAGTGATGGAGAATCCACCAGGATCCCTGGTAAATTGTTCCAATGGTTAATCGTTCTCACTCTCAAAAATGCACCTTATTTCCAGTCTAAATCTGTCTAGCTTTAGCGTCCAGCCATTGGAGCGTGTTATTCATTTCTCTGCTAGACTGAAGAGCCCATTATTAAATATTTGTTCCCCATGCAGATATTTATAGACTGTTCAAGTCACCCCTTAACCTTCTCTTTATTAAGCAAAAGAAACTGAGCTCTTTGATATCACTATAAGACATGTTTTCTAGTCATTCTTGTGGCTCTTCTCTTAACCCTCTCCAATTTGTCAACATTCTTCTTGAATTGCAGGCACCAGAACTGGACACAGTATTCCAGCAGCAGTCATGTCAGTGCCAAAGTCAGAGGTAAAATAACTTCTCTGCTTCTAGTCAACATTCCTCTGTTTTATGCATCTGATCACATTAGCTGTTTTGGCCATAGCATCATATTGGAAGTTCATGTTCAGCTGACTATCCTCCATGACTCCCAAACTTTTATCAGAGTCACTGCTTCCCAGGATCGAGGCACCCATCCTGTAAGTAAGGCCTACATTCTTTGTTTCTAGATGTATACTGTCACACTGTCTGGAATGGCTCACAGTACTCAGGGCACACTGACAAGAAGCAGGGCAGAGACCTCAAACTGGTAGTATATTCTATAATTAGATGTCACCAACCCAGTAACAAATGCGAACTTTTAAAGCACTATAACAGTCTTACTATGGAATCAGACAGGCACCTGAGGCACTTGAGTCTATCTTGCCTCCCACCCAAGCTGAACTTAGTGATAGATGGTTGCTTTACACCAAAAATCAGAATAATATTCAGGTTACTATCCGTTCCAAAGGACCAGTCACTTACCCCAGGTCAATTTGCACCTTAGATCTCACACCAAAGACAATGCTTGTAGCCAGTCCTATTGTAAACTATCTAAGGATTTATTAACTCAGAAAAGAAATGAGTTATTACAAGGTTAAAGCAGGCAAACATATATGCACAAATGAGTCACAGTTTATGGTTTTATAAGGTCACAGAGTTCTAGTAATCTGTTAGCTCTGAATGTCTTTTAGAGCTAACCCAGGTTGACCCTAGGGATCTCTGCTTCTGTTTTGTAGCTTTGGCCCCGTGCGAGTCCAAACGACAAAAGAGATGAAACATTTTCTTGCCTGCTATTTTTATTTCCTTCTTCCAGAATTCAAGCTGATGGGACGAGCCCTTTTGCATGTAACCTCTTCATAAGTGTAAGCAGAATTAACAAAGTGTGTATTGCAATGTCCCACAATGGCCCATTTAGTTTTGATAACCTTCTTGAGGGAAGGAGATAATCCCTCCTGATTGGGTTCACAGTTTCAGAGCAAACTTTTTTACAGTTACAGAGCAAAAACTTATCATTTCTTTATCACATGATAGAAGGTAAAATTTAAGTTAGATTAATGCATGCAGCAACTTCATAAAGTCTAAACATGAATCACATCGGGTATTGGATTTGTAACCTCTTAACCATACTAACACATTAGTGAGCTGAATTGGTTCCCAGCAGTGAATTTGTCAGTGTTCGACTGAGGCCTAAAGCCTTGGTAAGAGCTGGCACTTGGTCTGCTGTATGACATATATATTTACATTCAGATGTATTATAATGCATATTGTTTACTTGTGCCCAGTTTACCAAGTGATCCAGATTGCTCTGACTCTGAAACCTCTTCATTGTATATCACTTCCCCAATTTTTGGATCATCCGCAAACCTTTTCAGTGATTATTTTGTTTTCTTCCATGTCGTTGATTAAAAACATTAAATAGCATAGGGCCAAGAACTGATCCCTGTGGGACCCCACACACTTGCTTGATGCTGATTTCCCATTTACACTTACCATTTGAGACCTATCAGTTAGCCAGTTTTTAATCCATTTAATATGTGGCATGTTAATTTTATGTTCTAGTTTTTTAATCAAAATGTCTTATGGTACCAAGTCAAATGCCTTACAGAAGTCTATTACATCAACACTATTACCTTTATCAATCAAATTTGTAATCTCATCAGAAATTATATTAATTTAGTTTGACAGGATTTGTTTCCCATAAACCCATGTTGATTTGCATTAATTACACTACCATCGTTTAATCTTTGTTAATCGAATCCGTGTCAGCCACTCCATTATCTTCCCTGGGATTGATGTCAGGCTGACAGGCCTATTTTTAAGTGGGTCATCTCATTTACCCTTTTTAAAAATTGGCACAAGATTAGTTTTATTTTAGTCTGCTGGAATTTCCCCAGCGCTCTAAGATTTATTGAAAATCAATTTTAATGGTCCAGCAGTGGAATATGGCTGCAAGTTTTCTCTGTGAATAAGGACTCCATGTAGCTGTTCTTCAGCTTCTTGCTGAACAATGGAAGTGATATACTTTTACCAAATACAAGGAGATGTGTGTGTGTGTGTGTGTGTGTGAGAGATGAGCCTGATGCAAAATCAGGAGTTTGGAATTAAGATCAGGATTTATGACACCTCCAAGTTGAGGGTTATTCAGCTTTAGGTTCAAACCCATCTCTAGTACTAATAAGAGAAACAAAACAGTGATATTTTAAATTGTAGTGGTTCTGTTGATAGTCGCAAACTATTTAGTAGGACTTAGATGGACCTTTAGTTAATGATCCGCCCAGCACTGAAACAAAGATCATTGACATTATGCATTAACTCAGATTTATACAGCTTACATGCGCACAATTGTTTGGAGCAACTCACATTCTTTGAAGGGCTATATATAATATATAATATTTCAAGCTTCAGTCCTTTGTTAAAGCTCTAAGAGCCTCTTTTTAGCCTCAAATTTTGGTCTAAGTTCTATTGCACAATAAGATAACACTTTATTACACAAATGGAAAGAATATAATTACTATATTGAATAATCATTTTCTGAAGGCTCTGAATGTAATCTTTAATATTTCTTCTGTGGCCATGTTTAGAAACTTAAATAAGGCCTAATAATACTGCTGTCCTCCTGTTTTGTTAGATATTTAGTTATGAGACTGCTTGCTTGTTTGCAATTATATCTAAAATATTTTAATTTTAGAAATAAACTTCTAACAAAATGAGGAGCATGACTGTTATACTCTTCAGACTACACATCTACACTGTGTATTTTTATGCTCTGTGTCTCTCTAGTTACTGTTAACTTTTGGCATCTGGTATCATTTTTCCCTTTAAAAACCTCAGGATCATGGTTTTGCTTTTAAGGCTGGTGTGCTGATTTGACTTATTTGTTAGGAGAGGCTTTTCTACATGTATTGTTCTTCCCTTTCTGTCAAATATCCCTCCACCTATTCATCCCTCCTACTTAAGGCCTCTGACACTGTTGTAATGAGTTCCCTTGGGAGATGTACAATTGGATTTGTAAGTTCCCTCACAGCTCTTGCTTCTTAATGTCTGCTCCTGAGTCAGCACTGTATGCATGGCTAGCTGGAATAGAATGAAAAACTGAATAACTCCCTGTTGGTTTTTTCCCCCCTCTGCATAGGGAAAATCATATAACTTGCCACAAAGAAGAAAAACATCTACAAAAACTGTCCATAATGCCATCTGTAGACATATACTGTCTTTCTGTGAGTGCTCTGGTCTTTCTGTATTTCTTTGTAATGCTAATCATTTTTGTTATTAGTACATTTATGAAGATACTTTTTGCACCATCTGAACTAGACTAGACTAAAACACATGATGCTTGTTTGCATCATGTAATGGTGATCCTCACAGCCGCTGACGTTCCAAAGTGCCGGGAGTGCTCAACTCCCAGATCTGTCCCAGGCCCCACCCTCACTCCACCCCCTTCTCCCAAGGCCCCATTCCCACCCCACCTGTTCCTGCCCCCGCTCCACCCCTGCCCCCGAGCATGCCGCATCCTCTGTCTTCCCCGCCTCCGCAGCCTCCTACATTCCGCAAAACAGCTGATTGCAGCGGGTGGGAGGTGAGGGGAGGCGCTGATTGGCAGGGGCTGCTGGCAGGTAGGAGCCGCTGGGGGCGGGGGAGATGCTAATAGGGGGGCTGCTGGTGGGTACTCAGCACCCACCATTTTTTCCCCATGGGTGCGCCAGCCCCAGAGCACCCACAGAATCTGCACCTATGGTGATCCTGATTAGCAGAATTTGATTTGCTACATGCCATATTTAGTCATATGTTATGATGTGACAAATTGGTGCTGTTCTGTATCTGAATACTGGTGGAGCAGTAAGCCTTACAGCAAAATTAGCCCAGGCCAAATTTATCTCTCGTTACAAGTTACTGCAGGGATGAATTTTTGGGCCATGTTCTAAGAAACATTATGCTGGGGAATCTCTGGATTCCACATTTCCTTCCGGAGTTCAAAAGCAAAGTGCTTTTAAACAGTTGTGACAAAGTTCCTCCTCTACCTTGGTGGGTCTTGCGCTTATTGGTAGATTTGCTCACCTTGGAGCTTCACAGCAGCCCTCAGTTTGGCCATGTTCATGAACCCACAGTCCAGGACAACTCTTCCTGTGTCTGTCCAGGAGTTGGGAGGTTTGGGGGGAATCCAGGCCTGCCCTCTACTCCGGGTTCCAGCCCAGGGCCCTGTGGTATTCAGCTGTCTAGAGTGCCTCCTGGAACAGCTGTGCGACAGCTACAACTCCCTGGGCTACTTCCCCATGGCCTCCTCCCAACACCTTCTTTATCCTCACCACAGGACCTTCCTCCTGGTGTCTGATAATGCTTGTACACCTCAGTCCTCCAACAGTCCACATTCTCACTCTCAGCTCCTAGTGCCTCTTGCTCCCAGCTCCTCACACACACACCACAAACTGACGTGAGCTCCTTTTTAAAACCCAGGTGCCCTGATTAGCCTGCCTTAATTGTTTCTAGCAGCTTCTTGATTGGCTGCAGGTGTTCTAATCAGCCTGTCTTAATTGTCTCCAGAAGGTTCCTGATTGTTCTGGAACCTTCCCTGTTGGGAAACGGGACGTCCCTTGCTTGCTCCTCAGCTATCTGCTTTCTATTCTTTCCTAAAGCCCCCTGGCCTGGATTTTTCTTACTTTTTGAGCCTGCCTTAGTCCCCCACCCCGACCGGGCCAGACACTTTTTTTTTTTTTGCCGTTTTTCTTTGCTGCCGTTTGAGTGCTGGTCGGCTGCCAATTTGCCGCCAGCACCCCCCCCCACGCCTGCTCTCGGGCGCAGCTATTTGCCTTAGCTGAAACCCCCGGAGGATGGGGGGAAGATTGCCGACCTGCTACCCGGAGAGGGGAGTGGAAGCCCCTGGACCCAGCCGTTTTGCTGTCAGCCCGGAATTTCTTCTTCTTATCTCTGCCACATTCTCGGCCTGCTGGAAGCCTTGGAACACAGCCAACAAGCTGGAGAGCAGAGAAATCACCCAGGGAAGCTACAAATCATCGTGGAGGGGGCAGTAAGACTGAGTAATTTTTTTGAATTATACTCTCGTGGGGGGGAGTTTGACTGTGGTTTAATTGCGTTTGTGGCGGCACAGGGGGTGTGGCATGGAGCTCCCCCCAATCCATTGGTGCCCCCCCCCAACATTATTACAACTGTCACAGCCCCCCGCCGTCCGTCCCTGCTGGCAACCTGCCATCTGCCTTCAGATCCAGCTGTTTGCTTCGAACTTTGCCTTTTGGACCGGACATAACAGCCGACCAAACGAGACTCTTTGGACAAACGTGCGTGAGTCCACCCCCCCCGCCCCCCCCCGGATTGTTTACTCCACAGCTTGCCCCTATCACCGGACCCCGATTTTTGTTTTTTCCCCCCTTCCAGTCCAACCCATTTGGTACCCCCCCCCCCCGCCTGCAGCCCGGCAGGGAGGAGCGGTTAATCTACTTCCCCCTCCCCCTCCTCCTTCTGGTGTCTCCCCGTCTCTCGCTGCTCACAATAGCGGGGAATGAGAGGGACGAGGCCCCTCTAACAACATCAGTTGTCCCTCCTCTACCTACCCCCCTGCCCAACCCCCAAGCCCCCCCCCCACTGTCAAAACACCTGCCACCGCCCCCGCTGGGGCACCAGCAGCAGGAGGCACCGATTACTGCCGCTGCTACATCCACCGCCCCCCCAGACTCTAGGAACCCCCTCCAGTTGGCCGGAAAGGCCAGGGCGGGAAGAAAGGAAAGGGCCCCGCTAAAACCACTAGGCCCTCCATGGCAGGGGCTGCCCCCACCGCTGTGGCCTCGTCATCGACCATGGCGTCCCTCCCTGCTGTTCCCTCCACCAGCTCTGCGAACGTCCCTCCCCCGGCCCCCAGGACGTATGCCCGGGCAGTGGCAGGCTCCCCCCTGCCTGCCGCCTCATCATCTCGCCCACCCACTGCCGCCGCTACCATCACCAGTGGCCAGGGCCCCTTCCCCACCTTGACCAGGAGGCACGGTGTCCGTTGCCTCCTGGTGCCCGCCTTGCCCCATGTGGAGACGTACGTGCAGGCGCTGGCAAAGGTGGTAGGACCCACGGCTATTGTGGCGGCCTCCAAAATGTATGGGAAGGTCGTTTTTTTCTTAGCTTCAGAGGCTGCCACCCAGGAGGCGGTGGAGAAGGGCCTGGCTGTGGGGGGGGTGTTCGTCCCCCTAGAGCCGCTAGAAGACCTGGGCGTTCGCCTCGTCCTCACCTCCGTTCCTCCCTTTTTATCCAATGCTGCCCTGTTACCCGCTCTCTCCACCCTGGGGAAACTTGTCTCTGTCATCACCCCTCTCCCGTTGGGCTGCAAGGACCCCACTCTCCGTCACGTCCTTTCGTTCCGCCGGCAAGTGCAGCTTCTACTGCCGCCGGTGGCGCGTGACGGAGAGGTGCTCGAGGGGTCCTTCCTAGTGCCTTACCAAGGAGCCCGCTATCGGGTCTTTTATTCCACCGGAGAGGCCCGGTGCTACCTCTGCCGCTCAGCGGGGCATGTCCGCAGAGACTGCCCTTTGGCCCAGGGGGGAGGGGCACCCGAGACCCCCGAGACCCGGCAGGACATCGGCCCTGTCATCACCGACGCCCCTGGCCGCCTGGCACCTGAAATCAACCCTCCTCCTACTCGACCCGCCGCTGCTCCCATCCGGGCCCAAGACACACCTTCTCTACAACGCCCAGACGAGCAAGGGAGTCGCACCCTTGCTATTACCAACCTGGTAGAGCCTATGGAGGAGGGTGTGGCAAAGATATTACCAGGTATAGGAGAGGGCTTGCCCCAAGGAGAACCCCCCGCCCCTCATGCTGCCTCACCGTTACCCCCCCCCAAACCCCTGAACCATCGCCTCCGCCCCCCAACACGACCCCTGCTAACCAACCCTCAGACGACGCTATGGAGGGCTGGACCCTAGTCCAAGGGAAGCGAGGCAAGTGGAAGGCTCGAGTTCCGCTGCACCCATCCGATGCGGAAGCCCCCCGGAAGACCAGGAAGGGAGGCACTGATATTGAGCCTTCTGCTACAGCCACGAGTGAGATCCATCCGCTGGTGTCGGGAGGGGAAGACAGACTGGCATTGGAGGGCAGAATCCCCCCTCCACGAGAGACCCTCCCCTCTGAGACCCCTGAGGAAGTTCCTTCTGCCCGGATACCACCCGAACCCCCCACAAACCCCGAGGTGACCGTTGAGGCGGGCCCTAGAGGAGAGGCCCCCGGGGTAGCAGGAGTTGGCCTCTCCTCCGTGTATGCGGAGATTGAGGCCCTAGATTTGACCCCGGTCACCCAGGGAGAGGATGATCTACTGCCGGCTGGCCTCGATCTGGGTAACCTCACCCCAGTCCCCCTTTCCCCATGCTCCCTCCCCCTAATTGCCTTCCTGGGCGAGCGCCCCGCAGAAGGTGGTCCACCACCTGATGCGATGGCCGCCAAGACCACCATGGAGCCAGCACCTAGCGTCACTGGGAGCCCCTTCCCTTACCCCTTAACCCTCGACTCTGCTCAGGAGGCACCTTCTTTTAGCTGCTTGCCTCATGAAGTTCAGAGCCTTACCTCTGCCCCTGCCCCCACCCCTGTCCCTGCCCAATTCCCCTCCTCCTGCAATGCTAATGCCGCCCCTGGGGTTATTTCTTTCCCGCCTTTTGCAGATTCCCCCCAGGGAGCAGTCTTTGCACTTTCTAGTCGCGACCCATTAGGAGTTGCAATTTTTTCCCTGCCATCCCCTTCCACCCCAAGGCGTGAAATGGATTTAATAACCCCAGCCTGTCAGACACCCCGTCGGTGGTCCGCACACTGTCTACCCGCCTTAGCGGACCACGAGGCTGCATTAAGAGCCCCATTAGGGAATACCCTGGAAATCGCAACCCCACCCCCCCATGAGCTGCGGCATGCACTACGGAAGTTCCTAGAACACACCCGTGGCGCCCGCAATAGGGTACAGCTGGCTCTTCAGCTATGGGGGGACTTTGACCAAATCCTCCAGGCCACAAGGACCCTTATACAGGAGGGCAGGGGGCAAGGAAAGCGCGGTACTGCGGCCTACGAGCGGGCCCACAGCTTCCGAAAAGATCTACTCATCCACGGGATGGGTCACGGGTTGCTGCGCAACCCGCTGGGGGCCACGAACACCCCCACCAATAAGAACCCCCCACCCTCCCAGCCCTCCGCATGACGCCTCTCATTATTGCAACCTTGAACACCAGGGGCTGTAGGATGGCTCTCCGCAGGTCCCAGGTGCTCTCTTACCTTCGGAAAGGGGGGTACTCTGTAGCTTTCCTGCAGAAGACCCATACGGACCCGACCACCGAGGACAGGTGGCGGCTGGAGTGGGGGGACGGGGTATACTTTAGCCACTTCACGACTTGGCAAGCTGGAGTGGCGACCCTGTTCTCCCCCAACCTACGGCCCGAGGTGCTAGGGGTCACTGAGGCCGTGCCGGGCCACCTGCTGCACCTTCGAGTCCGTATGGAGGGGCTCGTGGTCAACCTTGTTAACATCTATGCCCCACAAACGAGCCCAAAGCGGCCACAATTCTATCAGCAGGTGTCCGACTTTCTCGGCACCCTAGATTCGCACGAGTGCCTGGTCCTGGGAGGGGACTTTAACACCACCCTCGAGGAACAGGACCACTCAGGGGCCGAGCTGGGCCCGGCCGCCATGAACATTCTCCGAGGAATAGTCGAACATCACTCCCTAGTGGATGTCTGGCATGACCATCACCCAGATGACACTTCTACGTTCACTTTTGTCCGGGTGGAGGCCCATCGGTCACACCACTCTCGGTTGGACCGTATTTACTTATCCCGTTTCCATCTTTCACAGGCCCACTCCTCCGCCATTCGGCCGGCCCCATTCTCCGACCATCATTTAGTCACCATAACGGTCTCCCTCCGTGCAGAGAGACCGGGGCTGGCCTATTGGCACTTTAACAACAGCCTGTTGGAGGACGACAGCTTCGTGATGTCCTTCCAGGAGTTTTGGCTGGCCTGGCGAGAGCAGTGGTGTGCCTTTCCCTCGGTGCGGCGATGGTGGGATCTAGGGAAGGTGCTTGCCAAGCTCTTCTGCCGTGACTACACTCGGGGCACCAGCCGATGGAGAAATGCGGCGATAGAGCAGTTGGAACGGGAGGTCTTAGAGATGGAGAGGAGCCTGGCCGCCAACCCCGAGGACCCGTCCCTCTGCGGAGCGTGCTGGGAGAAGCGGGAGGAGCTCCGGGCCCTCGAGGACCACCGGGCCCGAGGTGCCTTCGTTCGGTCCCGCATCTGCCTCCTTCGGGAGATGGACCGCGGCTCCCGCTTCTTCTATGCCCTGGAAAAAACGAGAGGGGCCAAGAAACACGTCACCTGCCTTCTTGCAGAAGACGGCACCCCCCTCACGGATCCGGAGGAGGTGTGTGGGAGGGCCCGTGACTTCTATACAAGCCTTTTCTCCCTGGGTCCAACCGATCCTGGCGCTTGCGGGGTGCTCTGGAAGGAACTCCCCACAGTCAGCGTGGGCGACCGAGACCGGCTAGAGCTGCCTCTCACCCTGGCTGAGTTCTCGGAAGCCCTCCGTCGCATGCCCACCAATAAATCTCCGGGCATGGATGGGCTGACCGTGGAGTTTTACTGCGCGTTCTGGGACATCATCCGCAGGAGGTTGACAGGGTTGGTGCTGCGGGAGCCGGAGCTGCGGCTGGTCCTGTTGGCGTATGCCAATGACGTACTCCTCGTGGTCCAGGACCCGGGTGACTTGGCGCGATTGGAGGCATGCCAGGCCATCTATTCGGCAGCCTCCTCTGCCCGAGTCAACTGGGTCAAGAGCTCTGGCTTGGCAGTGGGGGACTGGCGGCAGGTAAGCTCCCTCCCACCCGCGCTTCAGACCATCCGGTGGAGTGCGGGTCCACTGCTGTATCTCGGCATTTACCTTTCCACCACGCACCCTTCCCCGCCGGAGAACTGGCAAAATTTAGAGGGCGGGGTGATAGAGCGGCTCTGGAAATGGACGAGGCTACTCCGATGTCTCTCCCTCCGAGGGAGAGCGCTGGTGCTTAACCAACTAGTCCTGTCCACGCTCTGGTACCGGCTCAACACCCTGGCCCCGGCCCCGGGTTTCCTGACCCACCTCCGGAGATTGATTCTAGAGTTCTTTTGGTCAGGAATGCACTGGGCCTCGCTGGAGTTCTTCATTTACCCCTGAAGGAAGGAGGGCAGGGCCTGAAGTGTGTGTACACTCAGGTCCGCGTTTTCCACTTCCAGGCCCTGCAGAGGCTCCTTTATAGTGCAGGTAGTTCAACGTGGAGCATATTGGCGCACGCCTTCCTGCGCCGCTTCCAAGGGCTCCGATGCGACTGGCAGCTCTTTTATCTTTGTCCGAGAGGTTTTCCGCGAGACCTCTCCAGGCTGCCGGTCTTCTACCAGGACCTCCTCCGGACCTGGAAACTGTTTCTAACGACCAGGTCCGTGGCGGCCACCGTGGGAGCAGATCTCCTCACGGAGCCCCTGCTACACAATCCCCAACTCCGTGTGCAGGTGGCGGAGTCCCGCTCGGTGCGCCAGAAGTTGGTCCTGGTGGAAGTCACGAGGGTCGGAGACCTCCTGGACTACGACCGGAAAGATTGGCTGGATCCCCTGACGCTTGCTCGGCGCATGGGGCTCTCCAGCCCTCGTACCCCCCTGGCGCGTACTTCAGGAGGTGAAGGCCACCTTGACCCCCGCTGCTCGGGCTTATGTCAACCGAGCCTTGCGCGAGGGCGCACCCCGCCCATCCTCTACCCCAGGCCCGCCGGACCTTTCCATTGGGGCCCTACCCTGCCGATCCCAACAAACCCCTCACCCTTTCACTGCAAGCCGGCTGCATGAACTGCAGCCGGTCAGTTTTCAAATCACACACAGAATTATTTATACACACTCACGCTTCACACCCTTCACGCCCACACCCTGGTGTCCCACCCCGATCCAAAGTGGCGGGACCTCCTGCCACCCTTGGAGGGTGAGCAACCTCGGTGGGCCAGCCTGTATTCCACCTTGGTCCCGAGGCCCGTCGGGGACATCAGTTGGCGGCTCCTTCACGGAGCAGTGAGCACGGGCGTGTTTCTGACATGGTTTACCCCCATCCCGGATACTTGCCCTTTTTGTAATATGAGGGAAACCCTGGCGCACGTATATCTAGAGTGTGCCAGATTGCAGCCCCTTTTCCGGCTCCTCACAAATATTCTATTGCGCTTTTGGCTTCATTTCTCCCCTCACCTTTTTATCTATACACTCCCCATCCGTGGCGCCACAAAATCGCGAGACCTCCTGGTTAACCTTCTCCTAGCCTTGGCTAAAACAGCCATTTATAAAACCAGAGAGGGGAGGTTGGCCTATGAAGCGTCCTGCAATTGTAGGGCCTTTTTCCGATCCTCAGTACATTCACGTATCTGGGCAGAGTTCCTCTGGGCGGCGTCCATCGATTCCCTTGACGCCTTCGAGGAGTGGTGGGCGCTGTCCGGGGTTCTCTGCTCGGTGACCCCGTCCGGTTCCCTCCGTCTGACCCTTTGATTGAGGGGAAGAACGAAAGACGCCAGCCCCAGCCGTTTGTTGTTGTGGATACCATCATTACTGTCATCTAGGAGGGGTCCTATAATACATGGGTGTCTACCCCGCCCACCCCTAAACTGCCCACCTCGCAGCCGTGCCCATCTTGCCGGGCACTCTCAGGAGAGGGATAATCGGTGACACTGGGCGCGGCACTAGGTAACTCGAGGGGGTGGAAGACCACGAGTGTCGAGGAAGCCCCCCCGCTCTAGGCCACCAGGTCACTCAGGAGGGTGGAAGACCACGAGTGTCGAGGAAGCCCCCCCCGCTCTGGGCCCAGGCTAGCCTGAACACTTCTCCCTCCTGAAAGCTGCTGTGTTATACCTTCTGTTTGCGTTGTTTTGTTGCATAGTTTGTTTTGTTTTCTTTGGTAATTCTTCGTAAGTGTTACAAATAAAATTCTTTTCTGTTTCAAAAAAAAAAACAAAAAAACCTTCCCTGTTACCTTACCCAGGGAAAAGGGACCTACTTAGCCTGCTGTCCTGCTGCTGCCCTCTGTCTTGGGCTTTCCTTGCTTTTTGCCCCTGCTTTTGGCTTCCCCCCCGACCGGACCAGATGCTCTCCCCCCTTTCTTTCCTTTTGTTGTTTTTTTTTCTTTCTCTGCTGTTGCTAGAGTGCTGGCCAGCTGCCGGCCGGCTGTTAGGCCCCCCTCCTCCCCGCCCGCCCTTGGACGCTACTGCCGCTCCAGCTGAAACCCCCCTCCCAAGAGAGGGGGAGCCTGCCGGCCCGCTTCCCCAGAGGGGAGGGTGGAAAGACCCAGCCCCAAGACCCAGCCACTTGCTGTTTGTCTGCGGACCCATCTCCGGTTGAGAGGAATCTTATCACTTGCTCCGGCATTTCTGGAATGCAAAAAAGAAAATCCGGAACAGACAGAGAAAAAGCAGTCCATCGGAGGAATACTGGCTGGGGAATCTACAAATCCCGTGGAGGGGGACTAAGACTGAGTAACTTTCGAACTGCGCTTTCGTGTGGGAGGAGGCCTTGACTGTGTCGTGACTGTGTTCGTAGGGACATAGGGGGTGTGGCATGGAGCTGCCCCTCAATCCATCTGTGTCCTCCCAACCCCCACACTACTATCCTCATCACTGCTCCCTCTATCGTCATTGCTGGCTGTTTAACATCTGCCTCTGGACTTAGCTGTTTGCCCTGGTTCCACCGTATGGGCCAGAAGCACCAGCTAACCAAACAGGACTCTCTGGACAAGCGTACGGTGGTTCATGTGCCCCTCCCCCTAAACTGCCCATCCCACAGCCTGTCCCTTTTTACCTGACCCCCAACTCCTGTTAACCAACTGCCACCGCCCCTGCTGGGGCATCGGCAATGGAGGGTACCGGGGTAACCTCCGCTGCTGCTATACCCACCGCCTCCCTAGACTCTAGGGGAGCCCCCCCAGCCAATGGGAAAGGCCAGGGCAAGAAGAAGGGGAAGGGACCTGCTAAAACCACCAGGCCCTATGTGGCAGGGGCCACCCCCACTGTTGCGGCCCCGTTGCCGACCATGGCATCCCTCCCTGCTGCCCCCTCCACCAGCTCTGCGGATGTCCCTCCTCAGCCGCAGGACGTATGCCCAGGCGGCGGCAGCCCCCCCGCCTGCTGCCTCGTCATCTCTCCCGCCCACCGCCTCCGCCACCATCAACAGCGGCTGGGGCCCCTTCCCCACCATAACAAGGAAGCACAGTGTCCAATGCCTCCTGGTGCCCGCCTCGCCCCATGTGGAGACTTACATGCGGGGGTTGGCGAGGGTGGGGCCCTCGGCCATTGTGGCGGCCTCCAAAATGTATGGCAAGGTCATCTTCTTCTTAGCATCGAAGGCTGCCGCCCAGGAGGCGGTAGAGAGGGGCCTGGTGGTGGGGAGGGTTTTTGTCCCCCTAGAGCCGCTAGAGGACCTGGGTGTCTGCCTGGTCCTGACCTCTGTCCCTCCTTTTCTCCCCAATGCTGCCCTGTTACCTGCCCTTTCCACCCTGGGGAAACCTGTTTCTGTCATCAGCCCTCTCCCGTTGGGCTGCAAGGACCCCACCCTCCGTCACATCTTTTCCTTCCGCTGGCAAGTACAGCTTCTACTGCTGTTGGCGGCGCGTGACGGAGAGGCGCTCGAGGGGTCCTTCATAGTCCCCCACCAGGGGGCCCATTAGCGGGTGTATTTCTCCACGGGGGAGGCCCGGTGCTACCTCTGCCGGGCATCAGGGCATGTCCGGAGGGACTACCCCTTAGCCCGGTAAGGAGGGGCACCTGGGATCCCCGAGACCCAGCAGGACATCGGCCCCGTCATTGCCGACGCTTCTGGCCACCCGATACCCAAACCCGCCCCCCCCTCCTCTTCGGACCACCACTTCTCCCGCTCAGGCCCAAGGGGCACCTCCCCTACAACGCCCAGACGAGCGGGAGAGCCCCACCCTCGCTGCTGACCATCTGGCGGGGCCTATGGAGGAGGGTGTGGCAGAGATACCACCAGGTATGGGAGAGAGCCTGCACCAGGGAGAATCCTCCCTCCCTTATGCTGCCCCACCGCCCCCCACAAGTCCCTGAGCCATCGCCTTTACCCCCTGACACGACCCCTGCTAACCAACCCCCAGATGATGCCATGGAGGGCTGGGCCCTAGTCCAGGGGAAGCGAGGCAAGCGGAAGGTTCGAGCTCCACCTCATCTACCCAAGGCGGAGGCCCCCCAGAAGACCAGGAAGGGGCCCACCGATGCTGAACCTTCTGCTTTGCCCACGAGTGTGTCCCATCCACCGGTGTTAGCTGGGAAAGACGTGGTAGCACTGGAAGGTAGTGTCTCCCCTCCATGGGAGATCCTCCCCGCCGAGACCCTCGAGGAAGTCCCTTCTGTCCTGACACTACCCGAAGCCCCTGTGAACCCTGAGGCAACCGTCGTGGCAGGTGCCAGTGGGGAGAACTCCGGGGCGACGGGAAGTGTCCTCTCCTCCATGTTCGAGGAGATGGAGGCCCTAGATCTGACCCCGGTCGCCCAGGGGGAGGACGACCTTTTGTCAGCAAACCTCGATTTGGGTGACCTCACTCCACCCCTCTTTTCCCCATGCTCCCTCCCCCTAACTGCTGCTTCTGCTCCCACCTCCGAGGAGCCCCTGGACTCCTCCATCGACCCGGCCGCTGATGGCGCCCCGCTGACGACCACCGAGCCTGCTCAGGTGACAGCCGGTGCCACGCAGCTGGGACACGAGTTGCCAGGGGCACCCCCTGTTGGTGCAGAGCAATTGATTTCCTTCCCGGGCAGGGGCCCAAAAGAAGATAATCCACCTCCTGATGCTGTGGCCGCTAAATCCACCATAGAGCCCGCGCCTGGCATCACTGAGAGCTCCCTCCCCACCCCCTTAACCCTCGAGTCTGATCGGGAGGCGCCACCATCCAGCTGCTTGCCTCCCGAAACCCAGAACCTCGCCCCTGCCCCTACCCCTATCCAATTTGCCTCCTACAATGTCATTGCCACCACCGGGGCTGTCTCCTTCCCTTTCCCAACTGATGACCTGCAGGGAGCAGCCTTTGTGTTCTCCTGCCCCGACCCATTAGGAGCTGCTATCTTCCCTCCACTGCCCCCTATTGCCCCAGAACTTGAGGCGGGCCTAGAAGCTCCAGCCCATCAGGCAGCCCGTCGGGGGTCCGCACCCTGCTTGTCCGTTTTAGTGGACCACGGGGCTGCACCAAGGGCCCCGCCGGGGAACAACCGGGAACTGTAACCCCACCCCCCCATGAGCTGCGAGGAGAGCCGCGGAAGTTTTTAGAGGATGTCCATGGCTCCCGCAACAAGGTACAGCTTGCTCTCCAGCGATGGGGGGATTTTTTTCAAATCCTCTGGGCCACAAGGGCCCTCATGGGGGAAGGTAAAGGGACGGGGAAGCAGGATGCCACGGCCTACTGGTGGGTCCGCGTCTTCCATGACCAATTACTCACCTACGGGATGGGTCAAGGACTGTTGCGCGGCCCGCTGGGGGATGCGAACGTCCCTACCAGTGAGGATCCCCCCTCCGGCCCCTCCATGACACCTCTCACCATCGCAATGTTGAATACCTGGGCTCTCCGCAGGTCCCAGGTGCTCTCCTTCCTTCAGAAGGGAGGGTACTCTGTGATTTTCCTGCACGAGACCCATACGGATCCGACCGCCGAAGACAGTTGGCGGCTGGAGTGGGGGGACAGGGTCTACTTTAGCCATTCTATGATTCGGCAGGCTGGACTGGTGACCCTTTTCTCCCCCGACCTATGGCCCAAGGTGCTAGGGGTCGCCGAGGCCGTACCGGGTCGCCTGCTGCATCTCCGGGTCCGTATAGAGGGGCTCGTGGTTAACCTCATTAACGTCTATGCCCCGACATCGGTCCCGGAGCGGCTGTAATTCTATCAGCAGGCGTACGCTTTCCTCGGCACCTTAGATTCTCACGAGTGCCTGGTCCTGGGAGGGGATTTTAATACCACCCTCGAGGAGCGAGACCGCTCGGGGACCGAGCAGTGCCTGGCTGCCGCGGACACCCTCCTGGAGATAGTTGAACATCACTCCCTAGTGGACATCTGGCATGACCACCACCTGGATGACACTTCCATGTTCACCTTTGTCCGGGTGGAAGCCCATCGGTCGAGCCACTCCCGGTTGGACCGCATTTATTTATCACGCTTCCATCTCTCACGAGCCCACTCCTCCAGCATTCGGCTGGCCCCATTTTCTGACCATCACCTAGCCACCGTGACAGCCTCCCTCTGTGCGGAGAGGCTGGGGCCGGCCTACTGGCATTTTACAACAGCCTGTTGGAGGATGAGGGCTTTGTGACGTCCTTCCAGGAATTCTGGCTGGCCTAGCGAGGGCAGCGGCGTGCCTTTCCCTTGGTGCGGCGATGGTGGGACCTGGGGAAGGTGCGCGCCAGGCTTTTCTGCCACGACTACACCCGGGGCGCCAGCCGATGGAGAAATGCGGCGATCGAGCAGTTGGAACGGGAGGTCTTAGAGCTGGAGAGGCGTCTGGCCGCCAGCCCCGAAGACCTGCTCCTCTGCGGAGCTTGCCGGGAGAAGCGGGAGGAGCTCTGGGCCCTCGAGGACCATCAGGCCCAGGACGCCTTTGTTCGATCCCACATCTGCCTCCTTCGGGAGATGAATCGCGGCTCCCGCTTCTTCTATGCCCTGGAGAAAACGAGGGGGGCCAAGAAACACGTCACCTGCCTCCTGGCAGAAGATGGCACCCCCCTCGCGGGTGCCCCCTCGTAGATGTGTGGGAGGGCCCGAGCCTTCTACGCAAGTCTTTTCTCCCCGGATCCGACCGACCCTAGCGCTTGCAGAGTGCTTTGGGAGGAGCTCCCTACAGTCAGCGTGAGCGACCGAGACCGGCTAGAGTTGCCTCTCTCACTCTGGCCAAGTTCTCGGAAGCCCTCCGTCGTATCCCCTCTAATAAGTCTCCAGGCATGGACGGGCTGACCGTGGAGTTCTACCGCGTGTTTTGGGACGTCCTCGGCCCAGACCTAGTCACCGTCTGGGCCGAGTCTCTGCAGAGCGGGGTCCTCCCTGTTTCGTGCAGGAGAGCTGTGCTTGCCTTATTGCCGAAGAGGGGGGACCTCTGCGATTTACGAAATTGGCATCCCGTCTCGCTCCTTAGCACGGACTACAAAATTGTAGCGAAAGCAATCTTGCTGCGGCTAGGGTCTGTGCTGGTGGACATGATCCACCCAGACCAGACCTACACCGTCCCAGACCGCAGTATCTTTGATAACCTATTTCTGGTTCGGGACCTTTTGGAACTTGAGCGTAGAGACGGTCTGTTGTTCATCCTCCTGTCCCTAGATCAGGAGAAGGCGTTCGATAGGGTGGACCACGGGTACCTCCTGAGCACTCTGCAGGCGTTTGGCTTCGGACCCCAGTTTGTGGGTTTTCTCAGGTGCTGTACACTTCCGCAGAGTGTCTGGTTAAGCTCAACTGGACCCTGACCCAACTGGTCAGCTTCGGGCGAGGAGTACGGCAGGGGTGCCCCCTCTCGGGCCAGCTGTATGCTCTGGCGATCGAGCCCTTCCTCTGTCAACCGCAGGAGGTTGACAGGGTTGTGCTGCGGGAGCCAGAGCTGCAGCTGGTCCTGTCGGTGTACGCTGATGACATGCTCCTCGTGATCCAGGACCCCGGCGACTTGGCACGGATGGAGGCTTGCCAGGCCATCTATTCGGCAGCCTCCTCTGCCCGGGTCAACTGGGTCAAGAGCTCTGGCTTGGCGGTTGGAGACTGGCGGCAGGCGAGCTCCCTCCCACCTGCGCTTCAGACCATCCAGTGGAGCACGGGTCCGTTCCTCTACCTTGGCGTTTACCTTTCTGCCACGCGTCCCTCTCCACCGGAAAACTGGGAAAATTTAGAGGGCGGGGTGATAGAGCGGCTCCGGAAATGGACGGGACTACTCCGATATCTCTCCCTCTGAGGGAGAGCGTTGGTGCTTAATCAACTAGTCCTGCCCATGCTCTGGTACTGGTTCAACACCCTGGTCCCGGCCCCGGGTTTTCTGACCAACCTCCGGACATCGATTCTGGGGTTCTTTTGGTCAGGAACGCACTGAGCCCCTGTAGGGGTTCTTCATCTACCCCTGAAGGAAGGAGGACAGGGCCTGAAGTGTCTGCACACTCAGGTCCGTGTCTTCTGCCTCCAGGCCCTACAGAGGCTCCTCTATGGTGCAGGCAGTTCGGCGTGGAGCACACTGGTGCACGCCATCCTGCACCGCATCCAAGGGCTCCGATATGACCGGCAGCTCTTTTATCTCCGTCCGGGAGGTCTTCCGTGAGACCTCTCGGGGCTGCAGGTCTTCTACCAGGACCTCCTCCGGACTTGGAAACTGTTTTTAACGACCAGGTCCGTGGCGGCCACCGAGGGGGTAGATCTCCTCGCAGAGCCCCTGCTACACAACCCTCAGCTCCGTGTGCAGGTGGCAGAGTCCTGTTCGGTGCGCCAGAGCTTGATCCTGGCAGAAGTCATGAGAGTCGGAGACCTCCTGGACTACGACCGGGGAGACTGGCTGGATCCCCTGATGCTTGCCTGGCGCATGTGGCTCTCCAGACCTTGCACCCCCTGGCACGTACTTCAGGAGGCGAAGGCCACTTTGCCGCCCGCTGCTCGAGCTTACCTCAACTGGGTCCTGCTCGAGGGCACGCCCCGCCCACCCTCTACCCCAGGCCCGCCGGACCTTTTAATTGGACCCCTGCCCTGCAGACCCAATCGACCCCCTCACCCCTTCACTGCGAGCTGGCTGCATGAACTGCAGGAACTGAACTAAAGACGGCTTCCATCCTTCTGCCATGTGTTGGTGAATCACATTGTGTTGTGTACTATAGCATGAGGTGATGCAATCTTTCTGAAGCTGTAAACAATTATTTCCTTTTGGTCTGCATGCCCTTATTAATCCAGGTAGCAATTACAGTCTGAATATTTGGCAACTGATGAGTCATCTTTGTGGAGAAAGCACATGCAATCCTGGCTCTGACCTGATTCCCTTTCTTATTTCACTGAATTTAGTAAACAGTGTCCAATACCGGTGGGGAACGAATGCATTCCCAGGTACCTTTCTACTAAGCTACAGGAGTGAAAAATAATCATCCATTTTGCTTTGGTATTTCTTTCATCTGAAGCTGGCTACTTCCGATGTGGGTGCAGCTCCTGGCAATATGCCCTGCAATGTAGGTGGTGTTCTCAGAACAGGAGTGAAGAGCTGCCAGATGTGCTATATGTCATCTACACTGAGAGCTTTTGTCCTTTTAAAATCTCCAAATGATTCATTTCACTTGGTGACCATAAACATTGTTGTGTTTTTCTGATGTAACCATATGACAACCAAAAGCAATGACAACCAAAAGCAAAGTATGATGTAACATTGCTTCTGTGTTCAAGGAAGGTGAACTTTAACTTGCTCAGTAGTACTTTGCAGCTGCAGAGAAGGCACAAACAATTGTGGGAGTGGGGAAATAAAAGCAAGTGTGCATTACAAGAATGCCCAGCATGCAATATATCCTGAATTCTACCACTGTGTTGCATGGAGGAATTCTCTGTCTTAGCAATAGCTATCCCTGTGTCTAGATTTTTGGACCAGGTTTAGCTACCCTCTCTCAGCAGCCAGGGAATGATGAAGTCAGGGAGCAGAACTCCTCTCTCTAAATGCTCAGATGGCCGTTTTTCTATTGAATTCGGTGGGAGTTGGATGCGGCCTTAAATGGTCAACAGGTAAAAGGGAGAGAGAACATAGTTTTCTATCCCATCCCATCAGCAGTTAGGAGGGGAAGTTTCACCTTCACGTAGGAGGGAGGAGTGACTGGAGCTCCACCCTGCCATACATTTTTGAAGCATCACAAAACAGCACAAGGGATTCCAGTGTCATAAGAAAAAAAGTGGCAGACTTTTGGTTCACAGGAAGGAAAAGTTTAAGTCAAAGCACAGCAATTCCAACCCTCCCCCCCCACTCCCTCCAACAGCTTTGCAAGCAATAAAGGTGTCCGCATGCTTGTTCATGCCAGTTTTTAAATCAATAGCATACTGATCACTATCAATACAATCTGAAAGCACATGCTGCTTTTTTTTTCCTTCTTTTTTTTTTTTTACTGTAAATTCTCATAGCTCCTTCCCTCCTTCTGTACCAGGCTGTGGGTCAGTGATATCAATACCACAGATCTCTCTCATGCCACACCTAAATGAAATTGTCAACAGAGGGTGTTGCAGCAGATTCATACATCATTCCAGTAACTGTAATATCTGTTGGGAAATGCAAAAACACCAGGTGCATAGCTGCTGGTTAGAGTTTCCATTACTTTACCTGGGGCCTTTTTGTAATGTGCAACTATTTACATCACACATAGAAATCAAAAGTAGGTGGAAGGTTCTTTCCAAACTGCATTGACCGAAGGAATGTATGTGTCAGGTAGCTGTACACTGATACATACACGCTTTCTATAACTGAAAGTGTTACCTTATTGAGGAAATCTTGATGGTGCAGGTGTGTATACTAGTTGACTCATTCAGACATTGAGAGAATAGAATGAGCCCTCTGATCTGACATGTACAAACAATATTTTATCCATTTGCCTCTTCCAACATTTACAGTTCATCCGCCCTTGTTCATCTGTTATCCAGAATTACACAGTTTTTGATGGGAAACAAACAATCTATGAAGACAAATCTTAACCGTCTCATTTCAGACTGTGAGTATGTCAGCCTGCATGAGCTAAACAGAGTTGGGCAGCTCAGTACTTGAATAGGAGACCAGGGAGGTGCTGCAGGAATGTGGAGGTGTTACTTCACTAGGCAATGTGTTTTCTTATCTGTCTAATTAGGTACATATTTGGTCCCTACTACCATATTATCTCAGCTTCTCCTTATATGCCAGTGTCCCAACATAGTGTCGATTGGCTGACATTATTGCCTGAAATTTTTCTATACTAATTTTACTTTGGGTAATATTTATTCAGTAAAGCTCAGCTCACATACAGCATCTGATTTTCAATGCAATTCTGACTTTAAATAGTAATTATTACAAAAGGAAGTCCCCAAGGCTTTTGAAATAATAGTGTTTATAAATATTTATATTTTGTATTGTTGTTTAATGACAATTACCAAAGCACAGCAGGGATTTATTTTCAGTTCTTTAAATTCCAAAGTTGTTATTTGTGCTGTATGACATGGGATTGAACCACATGGGACTGGAGCCAGACTGAATCCATACCTAGCTGAGTTCCATATTTCTTAATTCTTTAGAGGATCTTGGATTGGGGGTTTGGACATATCTTTTGTCTAAATATTTAGTACTTCTGGTATACTATCTCAGTGTAGTTTACCTTAACTCCAATAAGAGTTATGATCACTGATTCAGAGGAGAACGTATCTGAAAATACTAATTTGGCTTTGACACATTATTGGAAATCTTGTGGAGTATTACTTAGATTGCAAGCTCTTTGGGGCAGTCACTGTTTCTGTGTTATGAGTGTGGTCGGTGTCGCGTGCCTAGGGTAATGGAACTGGAGACAAGGCGCTACTGCAGTAAAAAAAAATAGTAAATAATGCATGCAGGTGGGGAGACCAGTAACACTTTTCTAAACGTTTAATATTAGTGAAAGATGTTTGATTGACAGCACCGGAAACGGAAGTCCTCAATTTGTCTTCAGAACAGGTACAGAATAATAGGTGATCACAATGCCATCTTTCCCACACTGCCTCAATACTGAAAAAGAGGGGAATGCCTCTTGCTGTCTGAGGGTTCTGTAGTTCAGTTTTCATTCCAGCTGAATCTCTGGTCTCTTTGCCGAGACTGGCAACAAGGGTTGGTACCTGTTGTGGTGGTGGTATTGTGTTGGTATCTGTCAAATAGGAACTAGACATCCTCCACCAAACTCATTTAATATACTGTGGGGCCACTCAGTTGTCAGCAGTGGGCGATTTTAGTCCCTAACAATCTGGGCCTAATTTGAACTGCTGACCTGGAAAATGTTTTGGACCATTACTAATCCCCTGAGCCACTGAAGAGTTTGCTATTTAACATTGCAGAGCATTCCAGTATTATATTTCCTACACCCAAAGCTGTTGACTCAGAAGCACTAAAGCTAATAATGAGCAGGGCGAAACCAGTGAAAGCGCTATAGCAACTCATCTTTCCGTTAGAGATTTAGAAGCTATTTCCCCTGACATGACCGGTGAAGACAGAGGGCTGGATTATGGCTGCTCCTTCTTAGGTGCACGATGAGAGCAACCCTTGCCCCTTTTGTGCATGAGGTGACCAGAATTGGAGCAAGAAATGGAAAAGACTTATGTCATCCAGTCTATCCTCCTACCTTGTCAACCTAAATTGCCTTATACTGAATTTCCTCCTATAATTCATCCTATTTACACCTTCAGGTAACACACTAAATGAGTCACTCCCCCTGCCCCCTGCCCCCCCCCTCCCCCATTGTGTGTAACACCCTTCAAATGTTCAGACTATCATGTTTCCCCACCTTGTTGTCCTTTAGCCAAATACCTGGCGAGGTATTTCCAATAGAGTTAAGGAGGTGTTAGTAGCGTTATACAAGGCACTGGTGAGACCTCACCTGGAATACTGTGTGCAGTTCTGGTCTCTCATGTTTAAGAAGGATGAATTCAAACTGGAACAGGTACAGAGAAGGGCTACTAGGGTGATCCGAGGAATGGAAAACCTGTCTTATGAAAGGAGACTCAAGGAGCTTAGCTTGTTTAGCCTAACCAAAAGAAGGTTGAGGGGAGATATGATTGCTCTCTATACATATATCAGAGGGATAAATACCAGAGAGGGAGAGGAATTATTTAAGCTCAGTACCAATGTGGACACAAGAACAAATGGATATAAACTGGCCATCAGAAAGTTTAGACTTGAAATTAGATGAAGGTTTCTAACCATCAGAGGAGTGAAGTTCTGGAATAGCCTTCCAAAGGAAGCAGTGGGGGCAAAAGACCTATCTGGCTTCAAGATTAAACTCGATACATTTATGGAGGAGATGGTATGATGGGATAACATGATTTTGGCAATTAATTGATCTTTAACTATTCACGGTAAATAGGCC
This sequence comes from Eretmochelys imbricata, assembly GCF_965152235.1. Classification (NCBI taxonomy): domain Eukaryota; kingdom Metazoa; phylum Chordata; order Testudines; family Cheloniidae; genus Eretmochelys; species Eretmochelys imbricata. The sequence continues at coordinate 32,620,561 of NC_135574.1, forward strand.
CAATGGCCTGTGATGGAATGTTAGATGGGGTGGGATCTGAGTTAATACAGAGAATTCTTTCCAGGGTATCTGGCTGGTGAGTCTTGCCCACATGCTCAGGGTTCAGCTGATCGCCATATTTGGGGCCAGGAAGGAATTTTCCTCCAGGGCAGATGGGAAGAGGCCCTGTGTTTTTTTGCCTTCCTCTGCAGCATGGGACACGGGTCACTTGCTGGAGGATTCTCTGCACCTTGAAGTCTTTAAACCACGATTTGAGAACTTCAATAGCTCAGACATAGGTGACAGGTTTATTGCAGGAGTGGGTGGGTGGATTCGGTGGCTTGCATTGTACAGGAGGTCAGACTAGATGATCATAATGGTCCCTTCTGACATTAATATTTATGAATCTGAACATATTTAGCTCTTTTTTTTAAAAAAAACCTGGCTCTTTGTGGTTCTTGAGCACAAGGTGCAGTAGAGAGTCACACTGGCAGTGCTTCTAGATGCCCCCAAAGGGACTGTAGCCATAACTCAGCCCCTATTCACACCTCTTAGGTAGGGTGACTATATTTTCCCAAAGGGAAAACGGGACATTGCATGGGCCAGCCTGAGCCTCCCCTATCTCCCCCATGTACAGGATCAGCCTGAGGCCCTGCTCTGCCCCCCAAGCATGGAACCAGCCCAAACCCCTCCTGCCACCTGCCTGCACGGGGCCGCCTGAGGCCCTCCTCTATTCCCCACATGTGGGACTGGCACAAGACCTCCTGCTTCCGGCAAAAGACCCCCTGCCATCTGCTTGCACGGGGCTGGCCTGGCCTGAGTCACTCTCCTGAGCCCTTCCTCCTGCGCAGGGCTGGCATTGCTGCTCACCCCCTCCCGCATGTTCCTCTGCTCCTCACTAGGGTTTGCACCAAACTTTTTTGGCAAAACTCTGTGTTTGTCCAGTTTGCTCTTGCCATCTGATGATCAGTTGACAAGAGCAAATGGGACAAATGCACAGTTTTGCCAAAAAACTGGGAATGGCCAGGACAGGGCTTAAAAAAGGGACAGTCTCAGCCAAAATGGGACGTATGGTCACCCTACTTTTAGGAGGTGGAGGCCTCTGTTTCCATTTCCCCAGCACCCATGGAGGCATTCCACCTGCATCTGACCTATGCAGTCAAAATGTCTGTAGCAACTCTCACTGTTGGATTGCATCATCACATGCACCCTTAAGGTGGCTGCGGCTTTAAAACCTGTCTAACTGATCTTAGGTTTATAGAATGGCTATCACTATGCTAACTAATCCCAGATTTTTTTCTACAGCCAGAATTGCAATTTGCACAGTGCAGTGGCCTGTAACAATTTGGGATGTTGATGCCACGTTGCTTAACTTAACACAAGTACCATAATCTTTTAAGGTTTGAAACAAACTGTGGCTTTCAGTGTACTTCACTGTAGATGGAGTTGCACTATGTCTGTGTGCACTATAGGACGGCTCTCCTGTACAAATATGAGGGTAGGATACATGTAATAACCTTTCACATGGTTCATTGGGACCAGACTCAGGACATATTGTTAGGCACAACAGAAATTTGCCCAAATTTACTATGCCCAAAGAGGAACACATCCTCCCCCTCCCTTATTTAGAGGATTTTACTTGGCTCATTATGTGATGCACATAATTTGCAGTATGAGCCTGTTCTTACAATCCTTATGCAGGTAAATTTCCCATTGACTGTGCAAAGACTAGGATTGAGCCCACTAGTCTCTGCATCAGTGTTATGGTGATGCAGAAGAGTACTGGCGTAAAGCTCACCCTCCAGAATTCTTTCCTTCTTTCAACAAATTTGGTTCAATAAGAAAAGGGGGGGAGGGGCATTTTTTAAAAAGGGCAATAGAAGGAGAAATTTAGCTAATGTAATATTCCCTGAAAACAATTAGAGTTGGCCTTGATAGCAAGGGAAACATCTAGTTTATTGTAGCAACCTGTAAAAGTACAGAAGTTAACAGATTGCTAAGTAAAATTCTTTTAAAAGGTGTTCTGTTATCTCCGAGGTAATGAAAATTGCAGTGTGATGTGGCAGTTGCCGTGGTAACCTCTTGGCTGTATATTGAAGAGCGGAGCACAATGCAGTAGTTACGTGAAGCCCATGTAGTTCCTGAATGTATTAGGTGAGGCTACTCAAGGGCGACTTTAGCATTAGGCATCCTTTCTACTGTAGCTTTCGTGCTTACAGCCTTGTATTATGCAGATCTGACTGGGCCTTTGTTACCCTGTAGTTACCACGAGGATGAAGTTTTGAAAAAAATACAATTTTTCTAGTAGTGCAGACATTTTCTGCAAGGTTCGCCCTTCAGAACTGAAAAATTAGGAGGCCTTTTAGGGAACAGTCTGTTGCAAAAATGTATCAGTTCATCCATATGGAGAACTGACTGTAATCCTACAGTTCCACTTAACTTCAGTGGAAGTTTGGGTGTTCTGTACCTCTGAAAATTAACCCGGTACTATTTTTGCTATTTTATCTCCTCATTAATGCTCCATCTCCTCTCCATTCTCATCACAAGATACATAACTATTTCACCCTTGTTTACACCTTCAGTTTCTTACTCTTCTTCCATTACCTTTTATTTCAGCTTGTGCAATTGTATTATTTAGGCTCCTTGTGATAAAATTTGTAAGAGAGACATTGTGCAAAATTTTCTCTCTCTCTCTCTCTCTCTCACACACACACACACACACACACACACACACACACACACACGATTTTATCTATCCTGCCCACCCATCAGTGTAGTAGCTGAGCACTTTCCATGTAAATTCAGTTAGCAATAGTGAAATCCCTAGTGGGCTTCATGGAATCTGTGGCTCTTCCCTTTCTTGGGGTACAAAAGCATTGCTTGCATCAGTGTGTTTTTGTTATAGCGGGAGCGATGGTGAAGGGGAAATGGGACAGGTGTTAGTGTTGTGTCATTCAAATAAGGGTGGCTTCTCCCTGGGATGGAAATAACCCATGTAGTAGAGTGGAATCTCAGGTAGTTTCAACTCATGGAAAGCTCTTGAATTATTCAGTGGGAGGGAGGTTTCCTTTACCCTGCCTCAAAAAGAAGATTAAGGTTCCACTCCCAGGACTTGCAGATCTCAGGGGAACTGCTAGATGTGAGAAACTTCTACAGGGCGGTCCCTTGCCTCTGTACTGCTACCCATGTCATATGTCCAAGTCTATGGTTGTAATGAACTCAAAGGCATCCATGTAGAGTAGCATGGATTGGAATCATACAGGAATGGGTAATCTAATGACAGGTGTGTTGTAATAGATCTATAAGTATTTAACTGGGTGTATGAGTATCAATGAGAGATGTGAGTGTAGTTATATGTCTGTGTGTCTATACTACTTGCTCCTGTCTCTCTTCTCCCCACTTCTGTTTATGAAGACAATACAGCTGGGAAGATTCATCTCAAATTAATTCAATTTATTTCAAAACAATTTGAGGTTCATCCCATGCAAGGGTCACTCAATCATATTATTATTCCTGTGAAACTCTGAGTGGGACACAAAGCAGGTAAAAGTAAACTCAGGTGATCTCATTGGGATTAAACATACTAATTAAATCTGGCAGCAAAACTATTTTGTCAGCTTCCTTTAATCCTGTATTTAAATCAGGCTGTATGTATTTTGGCTCCAGATTTCATATACTCATTTTTCTGCAAACTTCCTTTTAACCATATCTTGCCATCAGTACGTATGCGGCTGCTTAAACATAAATGTCAGGATATAGACCTGTATAGTTAAATGCAAGGTGCCAAATTCTGCTCTCAGATCCAGCAGGTTCTCTGCAAAATGTAGTAACTGTCTTCTTATGGGGGTTCAATGCCCAAACTGTTGATCTGAGTATGTTCTACTAGACCTCAAATAGTAATGGATCTCAGGCATTCACAAGATACAATCTCCCAAAGGAAGAGTGGCTTTATCAAAGGTCGGACTACCCATCCATCAAAAGTTATTTGCACACTGCCATCCATAGGTGTTGGAACTAGGGGTGCTGCCACTTCCCCTGTCTTAAAGTGGTTTTCATTATATACAGGTTCAATGGCTCTCAGCACCCCCACTAAACAAGAGGTTCCAGCACCTGCTGCCATCTGATGAATGTGGAGTTGAAGGCAAACTAGTGTGTGTGAGTTATACTGCTAGACTTTGAGTTCGAGCTTCTGTAACCTGCTGGTCAGTGTGTGTTATGTGTCTTCAGCTGCCTGCTGCACAGAGGATGTGAGTCTGTTACAGCTCCTACCTATAGAGCCTGGCTTTCTAGCTCAAGTTGACATGACTTTATGCTGTCAGCTCGGAAGGTCCACAGTTCAATTCCTGGTTTTAGCTAAGATGGCAGCTGTCACACTTGCACAGCTACATAGGCAGGTTATAAGTATTAGCTTTCTGAATTAAGTTCTAAACACATTTTACAGATGAATTAAAGACCCAAATGGTAAATCTAGCACCCAAGGATTTGTGACTGCTTTTTTGGTCTGTTGCATACAGAATTGCGTACAGTCACAAGCACATTGCCAACACTAAAAATCCAGTAAATAATTGCATCCTAGTTTTCATGTGATAGAAGTGGTAATAAACTTCCCTGTTACGTAAACTGTTTGTTTCAGAACACATAGAACCAAACTGCCATAGCTTCATTGACTTCATTGGAACTATGCCAGTTTACACGAGCTGAGGTTCTGGCCCCTTGTGTCATGGGAAAACTGCAGATTGGAAATTGGTTATATAGACTGTTTCAATAACTATTAGTCAGATATATTGGACTGCTGGGCTGATACCCCATTCTGTCAGTGATTTTTATGCCAGTGGAATTCCCTTGACTTTTGTGGAGTTACACAAATGTAAAACCAGTATAACACAGTGGAGAATCAGGGCCTACATATTTAGTAATTCCAACAGTGCTGAGCAATATTTGAGGAGTAGGTGTGTGGGGATATAGCACAGAAAGCCAACACATGGTAGTGTGGCATAAATACTCATTCTGCATGGATTTGGGATGAAGGCATTCTTCAGAAGTGGCAAAACCATGAATCTCCCCAACTGATTGCTGATAACATTATACTACTACCTCGTAGGCAATTCATATGCCATGTACATTAATAAAAAAATTAACATATTCTAGAACAGCTTTTCTTTAAGAGCAGTTTTTGTATCCCTTTATTTGTAAAACCAGGTGCCTTACTTACTTGTTCAGGTCAAACTGTACAAAGCTCAGAGAGAGAGAGAAAAATTAAAGCCAATTAGCCCTTCTAAAAATAACCCAAAAAGATTTCCTTCCTTTCAGAATGATGCAACTAAAAGCTTTGATGTCCCTTCACCTTCCAGGGTTAGAAGAAGGTGCCATGTCCCTTATTTGAAACCGGGGTAACACCCCTTTCAAAAGTGTAAAACTCTAGCTATCAGTCATGCGATATCAGACTTCAGTCTTGATGTCAATGGTGCAAAAATGAATGTGACCCAACCTGGAATTTAGGCCTGGAATGTGACTTTTTAGGGGTTGGAGGAATAAGATCATTATTGTGACAGGCAGCTGCTCAGAGCACCTCAGGAGATTGGAATGTTAGAATAAATTCTGGGGTAGATGGAGTTGTAGGAAGATGAAGAAATCAAAGATGTATGAGAAACAAAATTAGCACGTGGTTCTGCAGTTTAGCAGATGTGGAGTATATTTGTGTGTATAGACACACAATATGTGTACAGTATACACATACACCTATAAAAGGTGTTTGCATTACAATAATGGATAGTACATATGCTAGTTCTCTCTTCCACTCCCACTCTCTCTCTGCATTTATGTGTAGAGTCTGCATTTACAGCCAAAGATTATGTATTTTCTATTTTGGGCCAAATTCTTCCCTTAGGTACATATGCACATGTTGGTGAAAATGGAAGATGCATGGAGATCCAAGGGCAGAATGGGGCTTAAAAGCTTAATGAGCGTTACTATGCCAATTTATATGATGTCTGTTAAATGATCAGGTAATCTAACTTAGACAGGGCAGTCAGAATAAGGCATAGGATACGTAGCAGAGACCCATTGAGGAGCAGGTGGTAAGAGCACTCCTGTTTATGGAGAATGAGAGTGTGACCAGAACACTGGATTAGGACTCAGGAGAACTGGGTTCTATGCTTCGGTTGGCCACTGGCCTCTGGGTGCCTGAGGGCAAGTCACTGCCCTGCTCTGTGCCTCAGTTTCCCCCTCTGTAAAATGGGGATGATACTGACCCCATTTGTAAAGCACTGTGAGATCTATTGGTGAAGAGTTCTATATAACAACTAGGTATTATGGCTTCCTTGAGACTGCCCCTGGAATACTGGGTTCAGTTCTTGACATCTCAGTGTCAAAAGGATGTTAGTTGGAGGGAGATCAGAGAAGAGCAATAAAAATGATTGGAGAGTTGAAGGGATTGATTTGTATGAAAGGACCCATTAAAATGTATAGCTTGGGTAAACAATGATTAAGCAGGGAACATGACCATGTACAAAGACTTGGAGCAGGGGTGGGCAAACATTTTGGGCCATGTCTCGGTATGGAAATTGTATGGTGGGCCATGAATTTGGGTTCGGGTGTGGGAGGGGGTGAGGGCTCTGGCTGGGGGTGCGGGTTCTGGGGTGGGGCTGGGGATAAGGGGTTTGGGGCAGTGATGAGCTGCCAAAATCTTAACAACAGGTTCCCTCCTCACCGCACGAGGGGGTCATTGCGCACCCCTGTCCCCCAGGACTCCTGCCCCATCCAACCCCCCCGCGTTCCTTGATGCCCCCACCCCAGGACTCCTGCCCCATCGACTCCCGTCCTCTGACTGCCCCCAGAACCGGGCAGGAGGGTCTCGTGGGCCACCGTAGTGGGTGCCCACCCCTAAGAGCCAGAGGCACCTGCCGGGGGGGGGGGGCGAGGTGGGGAGTCTCGGCGGTGCTTACCTGGGTCAGCTCCCAGGAAGCATCCAGCAGGTCCCTCTGGCTCCTAGGGGCGGGGGAGCGTAGCTAGGGGGGGAGCAGGGGGAGCAGCCGCTCCCCCACTGATCATATCAAAAGTGGCGCCTTAGGCGCCAACTCCCTGGGTGCTCCAGGGCTGGAGCACCCACAGGGAAAATTGATGGGTGCAAAGCACCCATCGGCAGCTCCCCACCCCGTGCCCGGCCCTAGCTCACCTCCCCTCCCCTCCGCCTCCTCACCTGAACGCACTGCCCCATTCTGCTTGTCCGCGCCCCGCCCCCCCCGGCTTCCCGTGAATCAGCTGTTCGGTAGGAAGCCGGGGAGGACTGAGAAGCAGGCTACAGCTTCCTGCTCAGGCCAAGGGTGGTGGAGGTGAGCTGGGGCGGGGAGCGGTTCCACTGCCCCCCTCCCCCCAGGTTACCTGCTGCGGCACGGGCGGCCCTCCTTGTGCCCCTCCCCCCGCCTGAGCTCACCTCCGCTTCCCTGGGCCTGAGTGGGAAGCCGCCGCTTGCTTCTCCGCCTGCCCCGGCTTCCCGCGCAAACAGCTGATTCACGGGAAGCCTGGGGGGGTGGAGAAGCAGAGTGGGGTGGCGCGTTCAGGGGTGGAGGCGAGCTGGGGCTGGGGACGGGGAGCTGCCGGTGGGTGCTCTGCACCCACCAGATTTTCCCCTTGGGTGCTGCAGGGCTGGAGCATCTGTGGAGTCCGCGCCTAAGGCGCCACTTTTGGCCAGTTAAATTTAGAAGCCCGTTTAGAACTGATTGTCCCTCGCAGAACAACCGGTTCTAAAAGGGCTTCTAAATTTAACAACTGGTTCTAGCGAACCGGTGCGAACTGGCTCCAGCTCACCACTGGTTTGGGGTACAGGAGGGTGCTCCAGGCTGGGACCGAGAGGTTTGGAGGGTGGGAGGGGGATCAGGGCTGGGGCAAAGGGTTGGGGCATGGGAGGGGCTCAGGGGTGCAGGCTCTGGGCGGCGCTTACCTCAAGCGGCTCCCAGAAGGAGCAGCATGTCCCTGCTCTGGCTCCTACACAGAGGCATGGCCAGGTGGCTCTGCTGTGCGCTGACCCATCCGCAGGTGCCGGCCACGCAGCTCTCACTGGGCATGGTTCCTGGCCAATGGGAGCTGCGGGGTGTGTGTGTGTGGGGGGGGGCATCACTTGGGGCAGGGGTAGCGTGTGGAGTGAGCCTCCAGGCTGCCCCTACACGTGGGAGCCAGCTTGGGGACATGCCGCTGCTTCCGGGAGTCTCACGGAGCAGCGCCCAACCCTGCTCCCTAGCTGGAGTGTCAGAGCGGGGCAAGCCCCAGTCCGCACTCCCCAGCAAGAGCTTGAGGGCCAGATTTAAACAGCTGGCGGGCTGGATGCAGCCTGCGAGCCGTAGTTTGCCCACCCCTGACTTGGAGGGTGTGAACCAGTGTGATGATCAGTTTTTTTAGATTGTATCCTCTTTGGGGATAGGGATATGTCTTCCTCTGCATTTGGAAAGTGCTTACTTAGCATATTTGTGAGTACTACTCCAACCTAGATAATAAATGAGGATAATGTTAACCATACTTAAGAAGTCCTGTTAGATTGCATGTCTATTACAGTGAGATCTGTTAGATGATGGAAGCGGTGGGAAAGCACCCTTCCTAGATATGTGTAGAACTAAACTAGACAAAACAAGGGGGACATTTCAGCTTTGGATATGGCTTTTGTATGTGCCCTAGTACAGCTTTTCCATATCTAATGCCTTTGGTTCTAGGGGGTTCAAATTTATTTTCTGAAAAAAAAAATCAAATTTTACCAAATGAATGTGTAGTCAGGAAGCCTGATATCTTCTGGAGGCAGTAATGGCTGCAGGATACAGAGAATGCTATAATATCCTCTCCCTTCCCCATCCTATGCTCTATCAGAGTGAGAGTTTTCTCAGTAATAAGCAACCTTCCTTTAAAATATCTTTGGTTATAGTCATTATGGTATTTGCAATAGGCGTATAATAGGCCTCTGCTATATTGAGTTCCTAGTTTTAGGTTTAAACTGATAAAACCCCAGTGAAGCAAAGCACTGATTATTGGCTTTTAAAATGTACTCTGCAAATATCTTCTTGCAGAAGATGCTGGTGGCCCAAAGAATCTCTTATTCATTGGGAACATATCTCTTGGAGAGCAGGCTTTAGAGAGGCCAATTTTTTACACAGTTCCTGAAAAACAATTTTATAAACACTGATTTTTTGTTTTTAAAAAAATTCACTGTCCCATTTAAAAAAAAAAAAAGAAGCCACGATACCATCTCAAAGTGAACACAAAAAATAATCAACAAACCCCTAAAACTGCTTCCTTTTATTATATGCCATAGTTTTGTCTTTAAGAAGCATAAATTAGTAATCCAAAATTGCAGTCTCTAGGCAGACAAAGTTTACGTAGGCAAAACTCCAGTTTATTTCAATTTAGGGACAGCAGGACAGGGCCATATAGCAGCATAAGTGAATCTGTGGATTCTGACAGTGTCCACTGTTGGAAGACCGCATACTGAGCTAGATGGACCATTGATCTGACTCAGTATGGCCCTTTGTCTGTGTTCTTATTATATTCTTAGGAGCAAGATTAAGGCCCTTATGGAATAGTCACAGATTCTGAGAGGTTTCAGAGTAGCAGCTGTGTTAGTCTGTATCCGCAAAAAGAAAAGGAGTACTTGTGGCACCTTAGAGACTAACTAATTTATTTGAGCATAAGCTTTTGTGAGCTACAGCTCAAATAAATTGGTTAGTCTCTAAGGTGCCAGAAGTACTCCTTTTCTTTTTGGAGATTCTGAGGGATTTTTTTTGCTTTTGGTGGTGAGTTCTCCAAGTTTAAAAGATTGTGGCCAATTTGCTGTAGAAACACCTGTGTTTGTGATGTTTTTCCTTATGTAAAGACTATAGCATAGATTGCACCTGGCCATTGCATAGGTGGGAAGGCTGCGGGAAAGGTGAAAGAGACTTTTGCCAACATACTTGCACTCCTGCTAGATAAAGACCCAGTGCCAGGAGTTAGGGGAGTTCAGGGTGTGTTATTTCCTAGCAGTCCCAACGGCACATAACAATACAAAGGATATGGGGAAGGGCAGGGAAAAGATAAGGCAGTAGCCCTACCTTGCCATTGCATCCATCAGCCCAGCTGGGTGGAGAAGGAAGCATGTTTCACCACCCTGTTGCAGCATGAGTTGTATCATGCAATTCCCACCCTGTTGCAGCAGGCTGGGGAGCCTCCAGGAGAGCTTGTTATTCCTGAGGCATAATACCTCTGGTGGGCAGTGCACTCTCACTCAGGGCTGTGCCTTAATACCTCTGTGATGGGAAGATAAGCGGGTTCCACTCTGTAGTGCTATCACCATTCCTGGAATCTTTCAGGAGTCCTGTAGATACTCCAGTTGTGTTCCCTGTAGGTATTCAGGGCTCTCTGCTTGCACCTCAGCCTCCATTCACCTCAGAATTGTCAATTCCTTTCCTCTCACAACCTCTCTTACTCTGTGTGAGGCATCAAAGCAGCCAATAGGATGTACTGGAGACTGAATATTTAGAGCTGTCTCTGCTGCTGCTCAGCGTGTAGAACAGGTGACTCATGAATGAAGGGATTTAAAAAAAAATTATTATTAACTCACACTCCCCTTGCACCTCAGACGATGCAGTGTTATCAGAAAAACTACTTAAAGAAAAGTTCTCCAGTTTCCTCATTTTGCTTTATGTAGAAATGAATGTTCTCCTGCATGAAATATAATAGAGGCCAGATTCTGCTTTGTGAATACTTGGGTGTAAACCAGAAGGATCTCTGTCAAAGTCAATGGAAGTACACTGGCATACATCTGGCCTGGCTGAGAAGAATCAGGCCCCAGGCATTCCCACACTGCAGAGACTGATAAAACTTTGCAACTCCTTGCAAGTCTTCACAGCAGCATTCCTTGTGTGACAAGCTTTTTCACATTTCCCCATTCAGCTGATTGTGGGTGCTATTCTATTTTAAACCCACATGGAAGTATGATTTTAGGACCATCTGCTACCGGCCCTAACCCAGATGATACAGTTAGAGCCTACCCACAGCATCCTCTCCTCCTTCAGACAGTTCCAGGAACAAGCAGTGAGTCAGTCACACAGCTGAACTCATATTTAGCTAACCCTGATATCCTGCATATCGGAGAGGAATGCACAACGGCGTCTCCAGGTGCAACACACCCTGTTTGGAATAGACAGTTTGAGTAAATGTGACATCAGTGCACCTACCATTACAAGGAATGAGGAGAAGGAAAAATGTTAGCAACTAATACTCTTTACTCATCTGTACTGCTTTTCCTTTTTTGGCTCAACTGCATTACTCAGCTAAACTGCTGTCACAGGTCTTCCCTTTCAGCAAGCTGCAGAGATATTGCTAAGGCGATGACCCCACCCTCTCCAGAAATTATCTTTACACTAGTTTGAACATTGCAGTTTTTTGCCTGGAAGAGTTTACAGTTCTCCCACAGAATGGTTAGAAGGCCATTGTCTTCAGTCAGGGTCCCTGACTGATGTTGTCATGTTAGCGTTATTAAACACTGAGTACTGCTGGGTGACTGTAAATCTGGAAGAGGCTCTTTGCCCAGTCCAGCTCCCTGTTAAGAGCCTCCAACCCTGAAATAAGGTCTCAGCTAATGAACTATGTGATCAGTAACCTGGGTTTATAAGCCATTAGTCAGTATATTTTAAACCTTTTCTCTCTAATCCCTGAATGACCTGACAGCAGTTTTCAACAGGACATCTATTCATTTGGCAAGATTGGCAGAGTGTGTCCCCCCGGTTCCCTGAGCTGCACTGTAGTAGCATGTCTCCTGGATATACTTACTACTCTGTGTTGTTGTCACCAGCAGGTTAGTGACTCATAATTATCTTCTTTTCATAATGAGGGAAGCCCGATATCCCTGTTGTGAATACTGTACTGTCTAACATGGGCAACATATTTCAACTGAAAACAACTCTTGGGGGTATGGCTACACTACATTGTAAACTTGGATCTGTGGGACCCGAGCTTGTGGCTTTGGTATTTCCAAGCCTGCCCTTGAATGCCCACACTGCATTGTAAACCTGGGCACACAACTTCTGGACCCAGCTCTCCCCTGTACTGCACTACACAGACCTTCTCAGTTTGGGTCTGCGGCTTGAGCTGGGTCCATGCTGCCAAATGACACGGCTTGGACTTGAGTCACAGCAGGACTCGGTCTCTGACCCGTCCCCTGAGGTGGGATCCTACGACCCAGGTCCTGTGTGCTTGCTGACTGATAGACGATAAGTTTGTGGATGGAAGAGGGGCTTGGGCTCAAACCTGAGTCAAAGCCCAGGCTTAGTGTGAAGTGTAGATATACCCTAAGGGCCTGAGGCCCTGTCCTGCTTCTGCAGAAGTCAATAGTAAATCTCCCATTGACTTCAAAGGGGTCTGGATTGCCTAATCCACAAAACTCTCTCAGAAGTTAATGAGAGTTTTGCCTGCATGAGTGTGAGATTGGGACGTAAATATATTCATGTTTATACAACAATATAGATATGCGTATGATGCTCCGAGGAGCTTCCACTAGTATCCTGTTTTGATCAATGATGGTTTAAATAAGTATTGCAAACCTACTTATTGTTGCATATCTGATATTGAATTGGCTGTAGTTCCCTTGAGTCAGGCGGGCTCTATCCTGCCTAACAGAAACATCCGCAGCTGTACCACAGTGAGCTCCAGGCTTCTTGGAGTTACTTCATCGCAGACTGACAGCTGTGTCCCCTGACCATTATCTGGTGGCCACATACTTCAATAGCAGTGTGAATGTACTGTATGCACTATACTACACTGTGGCCTGCCAGCTTGGCTTCCTCTTCCAGAGTATATCTTCTGCTACTCTTCAGCATCCTACAGTTTATCTGTGGTCAGCTTTCTTACCCATTTCCTGCCAGCTGCTACTGGTCTTTCAGTCAGCTCTGATAGGCATGTAGTCAATGATTAGCTTTTAGGTTTAACTACATGATTTATTGGCTACAAACTAAGCAAATGCCATAATGCAGCTTTAAATACAGGATTTCCTAGCAATTAACATACTGTACATTTTTTAAAAATAAACTAACCCAAAGGAACATGCCCTCTCCCTTTATGGCACATTATTAATTTTGTTTAAACATTTACATTAATGCAATATTATGGCTGTGACTTTACAAGCACAAAAAAGGCATGAAAATCTAAACTGTTTTTTGCAGCAGCAATTGTACCTCACTCCTCCAGCACAAAGAGCCAGATTGTGATGCCCTTGCCCACTTTGGGTAGCTTCTCACTCTGCGAGTCGTCCCACGGAAATGTTACTGTGATGAAGGGTATCAATATGTGACCCAGAAGTAGAATTTTATATCATTATATAGGCTGAAAACTTTTCTGCTTACACACTTAGGAAGGTACAGTTGTTATTGTCTGATGGCCTATGTGGCGTGAGTTTGATAGTCTCAGCTTAGCGGTGTTAGCAGTGTTTGGAATCCTTCTTGGATATCTTCGAGGAGAGGCCAATGACTGGCTGGAAATGGCAATCGACTTTGTCCTTCTCTGTCACTGCTGCTGCCAGCTCAGAGCTGAGGTATATTGGCAGACCAATGTGGGAGAGTTTGCCCTGTTGCTGCTCTTTCTTGCACCTGTTGTTGTGGGTAAATATGGGACTTAAGAGTTCAGGGTTGCCACTCAAGCACTCTGTGCTAGCACTAAATTCACACAAAAACTTAAACCAGACCAATAAACCCAGAATAACTGTGGTGCCGGTTAGCTGTCATAGAATACAATTTCTTCTCTCCCCAGACTGTCAGGAGCCTGGTTACTAGAGGAAAAGTTTGTGAAAAAGAATGCAGTCCAGAACTGAGTAGCAGAGCTCAGTGTGCCGTGGAAGTAGCTCAAAGGCATTTGCATACGAATCCCTATTTTTTTTCTTTTTTTTAAATTATGCTTTTAGTTTTGATGAGACAGCTTGTCCTTGGCTCTTGCAACAATGGATGAGGCAGGATGTAAGGAGCCTCCCCCTCCCCTTTGTACACTGTTTGCTGGGGTCACAGACCCTATGCTCAGAGGCTGCTTCCTCTATTCACCTCGGAGGATGCACATTATCCCAAAATGGTGCAGGGAGGGTTAGGGGGTGGCTGGAACTGTGATCCTCCCCCTCCCCCCCTTGGCACTGGCTCATAGAGCAGGCCAGCTGCACCTGGGGAAAAGGAGGGATTGTGCTAAAGCCTGGTGCAGATGCATTAGAAGTTCAGGGACAGGTACCTCAAGAAGGCACAATTCCTCCCTGAGCTTCCCTGGGAGTGGCATAGCCATGCTATGTGTGGCTGTGTCTAAATGGCATAATCTAGCTCTGTGGTTGCAAAGAAGTTCTTCCAAACATGAAGGCAGGCAGTGCTGTCTTCCTGAGTCTGCAGCCAGACAGCTATCCTGAAAGGGTAGCTCCAAATGAAATGAGAATTGCCCCCATTCATCTTGGTTTGATGTTGCCTCTGGAGCCTAATGACAACATAACTATCATCATTATTGCCTATTTCTCCGCTAGTCATTAGTCGACAGTAGGTATATTCAGAAAAAGGGCTTTGTCCAGTACAGTTGAGTATCATACCTATTAGATCATTTTATGCCTGCAATATGTTTATAAATTTTAAGAGCAAATGGACCATTATGATCATCTTGTCTGACTTCCTACATAATACAGGCCAGGAATCCTCACCCAGTAATTTTTGTATCTGTTGCTTTTGGCTGTATTAAAACTCATGTTGTTCAATAAACCCACCTTACCAAATGTTCCAGGTCATCTTAATTTACCACTCCACCAATCTGTGGCATCTGCAAACTTTACCATCAATGCTTTTAGATTTTCTTCCAGCTCATTGATGAAGATATTGAATAGCATTGGGCCAAGATCTCTGTATGATCTCATTAAAACACCCCCATAGATGATGGTTCCCCAATTTACAATTGATATCAGCTAGTTTTTAATCCATTCAGCATAGAATACATTGATTTTGTTCCTGTGGTGGTCACAGGAAATGCTACAGAGACACACTGAAAGCGTGTCTCAAGAAAACTGATATGTACATCACAAGCTGGGAGCAGCAAGCCACCAACTGATCAGTGGTGCCACACCCTCCAATAGGGAGTGGCCCATTTCAAGGAGAAGTGCCTTGCTTTCGCAGCTGAAAGGAAAGAGAGAAGGAAGAAAAAAGAGAGAACTTTCTCCTAGCAGGCAGCTGACCCTCCAGGAAATGTCTGTACCTACTCTGGGTGGATCTGTGGTTCCAGGATCAGACTCATGAGTCATCCCAGGACCCATATATCAATCTGTGGTAGAGATCATCCTCAAATTGAGGGATTGCCGATGGTGACATTGATTTTGTGTAATTATAATTTTTTCATGAGAACGTCATGTGAGACTGTCAGTTGCCTTACAGAAGTCTAAGTATAATATGACAACACAGTTACCTTTATCAGCTAAACTTGTAATCCCATAAAAAAAGAAATCAGGTTTGTTTGACAAGACGTATTTTCTAGAAAACCATGTGGATTGAATTTAATTATGCTATCATCTTCTAAATCTTTATTAATTACATCTCATATCAACCTTTCCCTGATTTTGCTCAGAACCAGTGTAAGGCGAACTGTCATATAATTACCTGAGTCATTCCTTTTACCCTTTAAAAATATTGGCACAACACTATCTTTTTTCAGCTCTATGGAACTTCCCCAGGATTCCAAGTTTCATTAAAAATTGATGTTAATGGCCTATACCGTTGTTAGGATTTTGTTCATTCCTGATGTTGTTAAACAATTCCTTCTTAGTGTCCTTAACCCCAGTGGCCACAGATTTTTGTTGTTGATACCTTTAGCTTCCTGTATTGATTTATCTGCATTTTGTAACTGTGAATTTGTATGTAATGAGTACTTTCAAACTGTCAAATTCGGATCCAGATCCAAATTTCTACCACTGAGAGTTCTAGTGGGTTCAGATCCATGGTTTTGTTGTAGAGAAAAGGGCTGCCATAAAGTTTAAATGGAGGTTTGAATTCTGAACTCCCTGCTCCCTCCCCATGAAAGTCTGGGAGTGTTGAGGTCTGGTGTTTTGTTTTGGGTACATCTCTAGTTCAAGGGTTCTCAACCCTTTTCCACTCAAGATAAAAAAAAAAAATCCCATGTGGTTCATTACTGTGAACCCCCTGCTCTCAGGCACTCCGGCCCCTGCCCAGAGCAGGTAGAGGGTCTGAGGTGCCTCACAACATACCAGGCTCCGTGAGTGGCTCTTACCGCTGCCTGGCTGGGAGGCAAGGCCTCAGCGGGATGAGGAGGAGCAGGAGGCACTCCTACCCAGGTTCTGGTGGGCCCGTGTGTTAATCTGCCACTAGGTAGATGGTGGTGGGGCTTCTCTCTCCTCCACTCCCACACGGTACTTAGCTCCATCAAAGCACAGCCTGAAGAGGTTGTACAATTTGGTTCCATATCCTCTTGAGATGCCTCTTCCACTAGATCTGAGCTCTGTGTGGGGGAGAGAATGCGGGGAGTTGCACTGCAGATGAGTTAGGAGGTGTGGCAGCAGCAGCATCAGAAGGAGGTTGAGTGGGACCAACTGCAGGAGTTTTTCCCCCTTTTTTGCTATTGTTTATTAGCTGGTGCAGTGTGACCCATTAAGTGCCCTTTTGCCACCCACTTGCAGGTCATATCCCAATGGTTGAGAAGTGCTGCTCTAGAAAAGAGGGGTTATTTATTGTTGCACATCATATCTGGATGATCATTATTTGACTATTACAATAAATGGGGCAAAGTTATTTAGAAAGTGGTGACTATAGCTGGAAAAACACCATAAACCAGGCTTTCTGCTTTCCCCTCTTTCTTAGTAATTTTACTTTGATTTTCCATAGTTCATTCCCTTCTGAAGCCTGCTTTTTGTAGATAACATAAAGTGCTTGCTGTAGTAGTTGATAACTGAATGTATGAAGCGTGACATTTTCCTAGATACAGGGCACTACATGAACACTTTTATTTCCTATCAGAACCCATAAACAAGAGTTGAGTAAGAGCAAATAACTCTCACAGGTCTGTACAAGAGGCAAGGAATGAAACCCCATGGGGAGAGGAAGGATGCAGTGATGTCTACAAGGTGCTGATACATGCCAAGAGAATCCCAGGCCCAGGGGAGAGAGCTGTCTATTAAGCACAGCTTAGAAGTAGCTGACTAATTGACAAATGACTGGAGGTTCTCTTAATTTGGAAGGAGGAAAAGGTGTTTTGGAATCTTAGTCTCCTCCTTACTACTTTTTCTTTCTATGTTTAAATTACTGACAACATAATTTCCTGGCTCCTGAATTCATTTGTTTTGTTTTTCCCTGGGCACTTAAAGTGGAATTTTACTAAATTTCACTAAAGACTGGGACACCCATCACAGCTCTGGTCCTACAATCAGCTTGGTGTGGGCGGACCCTGACAACCAAGCTGAGCCTCATGGCAGGTCAGCTAACCTTTTCATTTCTCAGTTACTCAACTACCACTTGCAGTAAATAGTACTTGCCTATCTCAGAGGGGTTTTGTGAGGCTTAATAATGGAAGTGGAGCCTAAACTTCTTGTTGTGAGTTTGCAGCTGTGTTCAATTTCCCAATGCCTGACAGAGCTGCAGCATTATAAGTAGGGCTCCGTGTCCGTCATGGAGGTTGCGGAAGTCATGGATTCCGTGACTTTCCAGAACCTCCGTGACTTCTGCAGGGGCCAGTGCAGCTGGCTCTGGGGCCAGCTGCTCAGGTGACCCCTGGGACAGCCACACTAGCCACTGCTGGAGTAGCCCCAGGGACAGCAACACCAGCCACTGCTCCAGCGATGGTCCCCGGGTGGCCAGCTGGAGCAGCCATGGTCTGAGGCACCGGGCGGCTGGTGCCGCTGGCCCTGGATGCCCACCCCAAGCAACAGCCCTCTCATGGCCTCCCAGCACCGCCCCACCCCCAACAAGATTTAATCACAGGTATTTTTGTAAAAGTCATGGACAGGTCATGGGTCATGAATTTTTGTTTGTTGCCCATGACCTGTCCATGACTTTTGCAAAAAATACCCATGAGTAAATTGTAGCCTTAATTATGAGTATATGGGGCTTAGCACAGATATGAGTGGCAAAAACAGGTAGAAATGTTGTTAAATTTATTTTAGTACTTAAAGTTGATTAGAGTTGGGTGAAAATGATTAGCTGAAAGGATTCAGAGTAAACCAATTTAAATTGTAATTATGTAGGGCTTGAGATATATGTGTATGTGTGTGTAATTATGTTCCTTTCTTATGTGGTGCTATAGTAGGAGTGATTTGTTCTGCAGAGAATGGATCGGGAAGCGGGGGTATGCAAACGAATAATTGCTTGGAGAGGTATACCACTTGCAAAATACTCAGGCCTTGTCTTCACTGCTAAAAAGGTGTATTTTTTTTACCTCAGGGTAACTAATGTGCATGAGCTATCCTGAGGTAAAAACACTTGTAAGGCAAGGCACTTTAGTTTTACCAGGAGGTAAACTTGCCAAGGTCAACCCCTGGAGAGGATATAACACTGTTTACCTCACAATTTACCTTATGGTAAAACCAAAGTGCCTTGCCTTCCACGTGTCTTTCCCTTGGGATAGCTCATGCGCGTTATTTACTTTGAGGAAAAAAAATGCAGCTATTTTAGCAACGAAAAGAAGGTCTTAGAGTCCACTGCACATGGACAGTGGCCAACTGTTCTTCCCCTATTCTCTTATGTTGCTGAAGAGTCAGAAATTGTTTGTAGGGCCCATTCTGTGTAATCTCCCTCTGTTTGGAATCCATGAACCTGTGAAGAAAGAAAGCATAGTAGGGAATTATGAAGTCATGGGAGAGAAAAAAGGAAGGGAGTGATGGCTTTCCTTTGCTATATAACGGTGAAAGGTAGCTTCCATATGACAGTGAATGTAAAATGTGCCAGTATTTAAATGATTGCTAATTAGCTATGCACAGGGACACATTTTGCAAGGAAGCTGGAAAGGCATATCTTGGCTAGTGTATGCAATCACCCTTTGTATAAATGTAAGAGATACGGTCATAGGTAGACAGCTGATGTGCTGTGACTGCTGCCATCATGCTGACCAATACTGTATCATTGTTTCCTTATGCTCCCTCTGTTGGTATCCACCTATTGTCTCTTGTCTTATAATTAGATTGTAAGCTCTTTGGGGCAGGAAACTGTCATTTTATTCTGTGTCTGTACAGAGCTTAGCACAATGGGGTCCTGATCCAGGACTGAGACTCCAGAGTGATTGATTAATAATGATGAGTAGTGCAGTCAGCTGAAAGGACATGTGCCCGAGTAATCGCCTAAAGATCAAAATGGCAACCTGAATTTTACACTTGGTTAAAACTTATAATCGGAAATGGCTTTGGCAGCAATTTCTGTTTGTGAAATGGGTGAAATAAATAATAAAACCTCCCCGCAGGGAGAAAAAGGAACCTTTCGATTTCTGTCGTCGTAACTCTCCATATATTATTACAGGAAAGGGCTATTCTTGTAAGATGGCCAGGGAATTGAAAAGTGGTGGTGGTGGTGCTGACAGCCAATAGCATTCTTTCCCCCGCTGGCCCACCTTCCTGGTGCTCCTCTGAATCCAAGGCCAGCTCTGCTGGAAATATAGGTGATTCATCAGTTAAACTGCAAGCACATAACACAGTACAGAAACACAGTCATAGACATATTATTTTAATAACCTGAGTTTCAGCTGTTCCGCTTTAAAAACTAATGAAGCAAATAGTATTATGACACAGATGTAGGCAGAGAAAATGTGTCAGAGAAAGGCAGTTAACCTCCGTATTAATAAAGTCTGTCAAATTAATAAAATATTTGTATATATTGTGATAGCTCATAAGTAAAATAAGAAGCTTTCAGGTACATGGCATGATTACCCACTGCCTTGCACCTTGTGGAGTTACTCATACCTGTGAGAAGTGGGTGTACAACTCTGCTAAATTAAAGCAGTAGCATTTTACACCCATTTTACACAGGTACAAGAGTCGACCACATTGAGTAACTCAGTTCCATGTGAGATCATGCACAGCCTACTGGAGCTGTGGCTGGCATTATTCTCACATATGGGACTGCAGACATCTTTGTATCTCTGCTTATTTGATCAGTTAGTTCCTGGATATTTACAGTGAGCATTATTCCATTTTATAATGTGTTTAAGTTGAAGTGTTACGACCTGAGCCTACTTTCCTGGAAATCAGTCTGAGTTTTGCCTTTGACTGCATTGGACGCAGGATTGGGTCTGTAGATTTGATTGGCTCCCAAACTGGTGAGCCACTGGGTAAATAATGTGTTTAAGACATAAATGTGTAGTGTGTAAGTGCATAAGACATAATCCTTTCCCCATGCTGTCCCTTTTGGCTGAGTCAGTGGATTGTTGGGTAAATACTGTAATATGAATTGTAGTGAATACATGGGGCCCAATGCTAAAGTCTTTACTCACTTTTTATGCAGTCTTCACTTTGGCAACTCTCCCTTTGAATTCAGTGGGAATTTTTTTTCCCCCCTAAGGATGGCAGAATCTGGCTTTTGTTCCTATTTAATCACCAGTCCACACCAGAAGAATCATGAAAATTAAATACATTGATCACATTTCAATAAGAAGAGCAAGTGCAGAAAGATACCTGAAACTTCAGAATTAAGGCTGACATATGCCTACATCTAATGAATTGTCCCTTTTTATTTGTTTATTAAGGATAGTGCTGCAGTTTATGCATTTCCTGGGTTTTTTTGTTAGTCAGTATCACAGTCATCACCACTACTGAAATAGTGACATTTTTAATGTAACTACAGAGATGTTGTTTTGTACATAAGTGCTCAGAAATATGATGAATGCTGTGCAGGTGTGTGTATGAGACTTTTCTGTATCTATAGAAAACATGCTGCTGTATTTTGCTAGCATTCTCTCTCTAAAACGATAATTAACAAGTGAACGAACTGAAATAGTTAATGGACAATATTTGGGGATGAAATGTACATAGCCACATGTATACGCTGCACATTCAAACATGCAGTTGTGTGTGCGGTTACAAGTTACACAACAGGAAATGTGCAGTTACTACTTTTTACACATAAGAAATGTCGTTTGGATGTGGGATACTATGTTGTCACATGATTAGACAAAGAACTAGATGTGAGAAGTCTTGGTTTCTGTTTCTGACTCTGTCAGTGACTTATCATGTGATGTTGGGCAAGTCACTTAAATTCCGTGGACCAATTTCATCCCAAACCAGGAATGGATTTGGTACAACATGTCCATCTGTAAAATGGGGATATAATGGTAAAGTGCTTCCAGATTCTCTGATGAAAGGCACAACATTATAATTAATGTTTTGCACAGCAGCTTAGGTATACACTGTGTCAGGTTCAAGATCTCACTCCTTATCTTCAAGGTATTTAATGGTCTGGGTCTGGGATACCTAAAAGATTGCTTGAACCTCAGGAACAATGACTGTGATTGACAGCCCCACTCCCCTGATGCAATAGATTTGTCCACTGCCAGGGTAAAGCTCAGTTGTACAGGAGGCTGAGCTTTCTCTGGGGCTAATCCAAGCATGTGGTACGAATTCCCACAAGAACTAAGACCCACCAGAAACCTCACCACATTCCATTCCAATTGCAAGATGCACTTCTTCAACTTCTCTTCAGGAATAAAACCACAGACAATAGCCAACAGAAGTAATATTTTGTTTTAAAAGAAAAATCCATGCATAATTTTTCCCCCGGAGAGAGGAAGAGAGAAAGAACAAAGAACAACATGTGGCAGATGCTAGTCACATGGGTTGATGCACTACTGGAGGTGTTCAGATATCACAATGATGGGCATGGAACTGGAACCTGAGCAGCACAGAATACATATTTTGGAAAATTTAGCACATGCCAGAAATTATTAACAAAGTTAGTGAGAACTGGCGCTAAGTTGCAGGATCTGGAGGCTACATAAGGATTAGTTCCCCTACATTTTAAATAATGTGCAATCTGGAAATGTCTCTCTAAATAGGAGTTAGAGTTTCAAGTTGAAACCTTTTAAATTTGTCCCCAAAGACAGATCTTCTTATGAGGGCACAGGCTTGAGGGGAATCACCTGTACCACAGCAGTATCCTCTGCTGTTAGAGTTGAAATTGCAATCAGCCTTCCTCAACTGATGCAAGAACAGACTCAAAGGTCAGTTTGTAATCCAGTATCTGTTTTCCAAGCCTAAACTGTATGTCACACACCTTACAGCTCTATCCCCAGAGAGCTTTGAGGCAGGTCATCAAAGCCTGGAGAAGGAAGAATATGTTGCAATATATCTTTCATTCTTGCATCTGAGTAACAAGGATGAACAATGCATGCTGTATGTAGACATCATTTTTTTAAAGAAACAAATCATACCAGGACTATAAATATAAAACATTTATTACAGGTGCTTTTGCAGCATCTTCAATATTTTTCTGGTGCCAAATGAGATGTATGGGTATGACTTTGTTATGGACAGAGAGAAATATTATTTTTTCCTTGTGAAAGCGCAAATACTTATTATGTGAAACAGATTACTTCCAACAGATAACTACAGTTCATTTGAAACATTTTTATGGTCTGAACTGTTCAATCCAAATGATCAGAGTTGATATTAAACTTTCTGGTTTCTTAACTAAGCTATTTAGGGTTCTTCATGATTGCAGTTTAACTGGTGGCTTAGATTAGAACTATGCTTCTGTTTTGCCTACTCTCTGTAAGCATGGTTTATTCACTGCTCAGGCAATGATCTTATTAAGTCAGTTACAACTTATTGTAGCTACAACCCCCACTCCATTTTTTCACCTTAAGCTGCTCTTTCCTTCCAGTTGTTGTGTATCTTGAAGCATGTTAACCTCTGTCTATAATTGGGATAAGTTGTTCCCCAGAGGGCCTATCTCAGTTTCAGTCCATGAACTCGCAGATCCCATTAGGAGGTGAGTATGAAGCTGAAGCTTGCAGTTCTGCGGCCCAAGAGATTAAAAAAAGTTACTGCCACATTGCATCTGACTTTCATCAGACCAAGGTTTGCGATTTGATTTGATTTTTTTTTCCCAGATTATGTGAAATCAGAACTTTCTGGGGCAAAGCCCTTCACCGCTATCCAATTGCAGTCAACCAATTTACACCCTACATGAATTAGGCCTTCTGGTTCTGTTTTCATCCCACCCTAGGAATTGGGCCTGACCCTGAGGTTTGCTGAATGCCCTCTGCTGAAGTCAGTGGGAGTGCTTAGCTCTTCTCAGGAGGCACACAGCACCCTGAAGAATTGGGCCCTCAAGGATGAGGAGATATATCTGTGTATCTGCTGTGCCCTAAAATGTAATTACAGTATATCAGAGAGCAGGAAATCTGCTTTGCACCTGTTTTATCACAGGAACAAAAGGCACAGGAGACATTTGGAAAATGAGGAACACACCTGCGTGTGAGTTCATATAACAAAACATCCTATATTTAATCACTTGCTATAAGTCACTTTAGAGCTAACAAAGCTGTTTTTCAACTTCCTGTCACCATTGCCTGATGCATCTAATTAGTCCTGTCCTCCAGCTGACAAATATCAGCTGCTCTTACTAAAAGACAGCCCCCCCCAGACCAAGTACATCTCTCTGACAGTTAAATATTAATTATCCCCTTTTATTTCATGATTATTTATGGGTGCTAATGTCACCACAGAATGAACTGATAAATCACTGCCATGAAATATTAAAAGCAGTGCTTCGTAACCAAGCGACTTCCAGCAGCCAAGCAAGAGGTAAAGAAATAGCCACTCTGGAAAGTGATGTAAGAGCTGCTGCTGTGATGTACTACCTGTTTATAGAGAGGGTTATTCATATCAGTAGCGACACTCAAGGCAATGTGGTCCAGTGAGTAGGGCACTGGACTTGGGACTCTGGACCTCTGAGTTTTATTCCTACTCTGCTACTGACCTTCTATATGACCTTGCCCAAGTCATTTCACCTCCCTGTCTCCTCCCACCCTTCATCTGTCTTGTGCATTTAAACTGTAAACTCTGTGGCAGGGACAGTCTCTTACTATGTGTTTGTTCTGTGTCTACTACCTTCGGGCCTCTAGGCGCTACTGAGATACTGATAATATTTTTGAAGGAAAAAATACTAAGACCTGGATCAGAATTACACTCACAGTCCCGCAGCAGCATTTTGTAGAAGGACAGCATGGTTGCACATATCATCATTGTAAAGATAAAAATTAATAAATATCAGTTTGTTCTGTGTGTGTCCCAGGTGGGGAGTAAGTGCAAATAATACAGCCTGGGTACCTGTCATATGTTGTGGTGGTGCTTTTATTACCTGAAAACCCTATATGTCTCTCTTGTACTGTGCTGTATCCCCTGGGTATAAAACTAACAAGAAGGGGGGAAAAAAAGTGACATAATTTGACACCGGACAGATATTTTGAGAAATGCTCTGATTTTCAGGACAGATCCCTGCTAACAATCTAGCGTCTGACTGAAAGTTACTGAGGTGAACAGAATCACTGTGAACACATGAGCTTCCAAACTGGCAGACATAGTGGATATCCAATCTTTCTAATTATTTCCAAGTAATTTAGCATATCTCTAATTATAATATGAGGTCATCTTAATTAGAATGACATAAAATAATGTCTAATTAGACACAATCCCCTCTTTCAGATACTCGTAATAGATTCTACTGGAAAACCTTTTGGCTTCTCTGATGGGGAGCTTTTTATTCTTAATTTACCATTTTTTTGTAATTAATTTTTTTGAACAAACAGGGCAAATCAATCTAGTTGAATCTAATTAACGTTTCTTTCTTGGCTTCCCGTTCTACCTCTCTTCCTCCCTTCCCCTCCCCCACCTTATCTGTATGTTGTTCTAATTTATTCATGTTTGTTTGCAACCAGTGCATAATGATCTCGACTGTAGCTGGCAGGAGACTGCAGCTACCACAGAGGTTGCAGCTCTGGGAGGACGGTGCTGGCTGTGTTTGTTCTGTTACAATCCCCTTCTTGCTGCAGGGCCAGAAAAGGTGACAGTAGACTCACAAAGCAACTGAAGATGGAGGGCAAATATAAAATAACAGAAGGCGGGAGGAAGGGGGTTTAAAGCAACCACTGAAAGGAGAGTTGATATGTACCCAAACAGGAAAGCTGCCTATTACCTAAAAGTTATTTATTGAATATCCTTTCCCCTTTACATGTTACTTTTAATAGGGAAGTCCCTGCAGGTGTGAGTTCTGATTTGCAAATGACATCTGAAGATAGCATCCATAGACAAATATTCCACCTGTACTAGCTAGCGTTTGTACAGCTACTTTCTTTTTCCATTGTTTACACTTCATTATTACTTTACCTGCTCAGTGTACAGTGTGCTCTGTGGAGAGACCAGCTGGCAAGATTTCAATCTAATATAAGCTCTTGCTTTCTCCCCTCAGGATATATCAGTTGTGACCCTATCTAGCTCTGAAAGGCAGCGTTGTCCGGTGGTTTGAGTCATAAGATGGGAGGCAGGATCTGAGTTGTTCTTGTCCCAGTTCTATCACTGACTTGCTGTGTTCCCTTTTCTGTCTATCTAGGCATTGATACCATTGATACCACAGTGGTATCCTAGGCCCAGACCCTCAAAGGTATTTAGGTGCCTAATGCCACCCAAAAACAGTGGGAGTTAGGTGTCTAAATACCTCTGAGGATCTGGGCCTCAGTGCTTTGGGCAAACCACTAAGAGCTACATTTTCAAAAGTGTCCACTAAGTCTGGGTGCCTCTTAGGTATAGCAACTTAGTTGCCCAAAAACGGAGATGCCCAAAATTAGTGGACTCCTGAAAATTTGTGCCTTAACCTCGCTGTGTCTCATATTCTGTGCCTGTAAAATGGGTGTAATAGTACTTACTTACCTACTTCACAAGGATGTTGTAAAGATTGATGAATGCTTGTATAGTACTTTGAAAATCTAAATTGCTAAGTAATATTAGCTCAATCAGCAGCTGATTTTCTGTTACATAGGATCTTCATCTTTCCCATCTTTTGCCCCTGCTGGGACATCAGACTCCAAATAATCTTGTATTCAGCATACTCATGGTTAAGTACAGTAGGAGGGGTTTATATGTGCCTCATTCAAGGGCCAGAGTGGGTGAGGGAGAGAGGGAACATTTTTGTGACATAGTAGATTGCTATTTGGAAATGCAAAACTATCCTACAATCTCAGCTTTGGGTTCCAGATCAAAGTGGGTTAGTTCCCACTTCCTGTTCTTCCAGGGGAAACAGTGTTCCAGTCTGATAGACACGTTGATCTCATTATCTGGCCAATAAAATCAATGGAGAGGATGAGTGAAAAGTGCAGAGATTACTCTGAATCTGCAGAAATATCTGGGGAAATAAAAGAATATGGACAAACCACAGTCCCTTCGCTCAGATGAGTTGCTCTTACTCACATGAGAATTAACATGGACATCAATGGGAATGTTCAAGTAAGTAAAAATTACTAGACCAGCAGTTCCAGTCCTAGGAATTTTGCTGTGCTAGGCAAACTGCAGTACGTGTTCCCCTACCACTGATCCACCGCTTCCCTTTTCTTCACCATTAATAATCTGCTCACCCTCCCTTTCTTGAACTCTTGGCTGGGCTTTTGGCTCATTTGTCTTGTCTTATTTAGGGAAATATATTGCCAAATGTGCTCAGGCCTTCATTAGGAGCAGTACAGATTTGCACTCCCCAAAGGGAAGGTCCAAGAGGCACCTTCCCCAAGTCCCCATTGCACATGGGGAAATGCCCACTCTGCAACCTCCTTTAGCATGCTCTGCTAGCCAGTGTGTAGGGGAAACACTGTCATGGACTGGCTTCCTTCCCACCACTTACCACTCCTTCGGGGGTGGCTTGTGACTACAGAAGCAATCCAGGTGCTCCTCTGAGTACAACTGTGCCTGGTTCTAGTGAATGGGTGCATTGATAGCAAGATTCTATGTGCCCTCATTTCCCAGCTGCACAAGGGACATTCACACCCTAGACTTAGACTGTAAAATCATTGTAGCAGGGAATGTGTCTGTTTATAAAGTGCCTTCTACAAATATGCACAATATAAGTGTTCTGTAATAATATAATTTCAGAAAGTGGGATGGGAAGAGTTACTCTAGAAACACTAATTCCTTCTGCTTTGCAAACCTAGGGAGTGTCATATAGAATGTTTCTAGGTTTCTGGTAACTACAAATACAAGCGTATTTGACAAAATGGGAAGATGATCTGAAATTAGAATCCAACTCAGTGATGAGAATGTAATTTGTCAGCAAGTTAAACTAATAACAATGAATTTAAGACATAAAATGACTTTATCAATTTTTTTTAACAGATCTTATTTACAAAAGAAAGAAAACAACTCAGAATATTACAGTAAATATAAAATGATGGAAACTTTTAACACGGCATAAAGAAGTAAAAAAAGACAGTAGTTTTGTAGTAAGGGCCAGACTGTGTCATTAGTTTTTAAGAATTCCCCTTGACTTTGAAATATTGAGAGTCAGAGTTATTTTCCCCAAGTCC
This sequence comes from Eretmochelys imbricata, assembly GCF_965152235.1. Classification (NCBI taxonomy): domain Eukaryota; kingdom Metazoa; phylum Chordata; order Testudines; family Cheloniidae; genus Eretmochelys; species Eretmochelys imbricata. The sequence continues at coordinate 32,648,056 of NC_135574.1, forward strand.
ATTTTTAAAGAAAAGTATTCCTATTCACCACATCACGTTAAGCGCATGCTTAAAACTATGCACACACTTAAGTATTTTCCTGAATTGAGGCTCAAGTTCCTGGTCCTGCTCCTGCTCTCGTTGAAGTCAATGAGAAGTTTCCCATGGGCTTAAGTGGATGCAAAACAGGACACAAAATAATTTGTTGGAGGTGGCCTTAGTCAGTTTCCAGGCAACATTTGAAGTGTGACATCTGAGGCAAACCACCTTTTGCTTTGCAATTGAAAGAAGCGTTCTGTTTGTCCAAGAAAGAAGGGCCCCTAGGACACAGATGCACCTCTGGAAAGGATTTCTTACAGGACAAGAGAAAGGCTTGAGTCTTTGACAGGATATGATTTGGACTCTTTAGAGCTTTGGTGGAAATTCTAACTACCAGATAAAACTACCAGCACAGACTCTTTCCCTGATATCTGTAACAGATCCGTGTTAATCTGTCAGTAATCTATATTTGATATAGAATAGAAAAAAATTGGAAGTGTTTTTGGTGTTTCGTGTTGTGCATTGATTTTCGGGGTTTTTTCAGTGTTGATTTTCAATTGTGCATAGGCCTGGAGAGCATTTGTTTTGGTTTGTATGTCTCCATAGTATAGGATAGCAAGGTGATGTCATCTGCAAAGTCAAGATCCTCTAACATCTGTGTGAAAGACCATTGCATACCCCGGGTTGTTCTGTGATTTTTCTCATTACCCACTCCTCTACCAGTAAAAAAGATCAAAACATCCTGTTCTGATGCCATTTGTAACCTTGAATGGCTTAACAGTGAACTGACTATGTATTACTTAGCATGTCATATTTTCATTGAAGCTCTGAACGATGTTCACAAATTTCTGAGGGATTCCATAGTAGTGTAGAACCTGCCATAAAATTCATAGATATTAAGGTCAGAAGGGACCATTATGATCATCTAGTCTGACCTCCTGCACAACGCAGGCCACAGAATCTCACCCACCCACTCCTGCGAAAAACCTCTCATCTATATCTGAGCTATTGAAGTCCTCAAATCGTGGTTTAAAGACTTCAAGGAGCAGAGAATCCTTCAGCAAGTGACCCGTGCCCCATGCTACAGAGGAAGACAAAAAACCTCCAGGGTCTCTTCCAATCTGCCCTGGAGGAAAATTCCTTCCTGACCCCAAATATGGTGATCAGCTAAACCCTGAGCATATGGGCAAGATTCACCAGCCAGATACCCAGGAAAGAAATCTCTATCCATGCTATGAAAAGGCTTTTGGAAGCTTTCTGGGCCTGACATATCAGAGGTCCGACATTTCACGTATCTTGGCAGCATTGTAAGCACAACAGGTGGAGCAGATGAAGACATTAAAGCCAGAATAGTGAAAGCCAGGCATGCCTTTGTAACCCTAAAGCTGATCTCGAGAAACAAAAATCTTGCCTCCCAAACTTAATTTGAATATTTAACACCATTGTAAAGTCAGTTTTACTATAGGGCACTAAACTTGGAGACTTATTAAGACCTTACTATCTAAACTCCAAGTTTTCATTATCAGCTGCCTTAGACAAATTCTCAATATCAGATGGCCAGAAAAAAATCACAAATGAAGAACTCTGGAGGAGGACAAAAGAGAAATAGAAAAGAGAGGAAATTACAAAATGAAAATGGAGATGGTTGGGACATACATGGAGGAAAGACCTGAATAAGATAAGACAGGTGTTTGACTAGAACCTCCATAGCAAGAGGCGATGAGGTGGAAAAGCACAGTAGTAACAAAACTGAAAGCTATCAAGATAAGCTGGAGAGAAGCAAAGACTACAACAGAAGACTGGCAAAGATGAAAGGCAGTGGTGAAAGCCCTGTGTTCCACATAGACTAGAGAGGCATAAAAGAAGAGAGAATAGAATTAAGAGGAATTATAAGAGAATCTGAGGCAGACAACTTTGGCATCAAGTTGACATCTCCAGGTAGGACAACTAACGTGCAACTGCTTGGTCATGAGGCTAGAAAAAAAGAGCAGAATGTGGGATTGGGAAAAAACAAATCAAAGCTCTTTGTCCGAGGCAGCCTATGCAGTCATGAATGGATGGGGACAGAGAAGATGTATTCTCTAGTGTGGTGGGGTGGTCACCCCACCATGCCTCGAAGGGCTTAAAACAGCCCTAAGAGAGGGCTGTAGCCAGAGGAAAGCTAGGCTGATTGAGGGAAGTAGCCATAGGTGGTGCCACGCCCCAATCAGGCCACAGTTGGCCCTATAAGAGGGCTGTTAGCCAGGAGCTGAGAGAGACACTCTCTCTAGCTACATGGAGAAAGGAGGACCTGGCTGCCTGGGAAGCTGAGGCGGGTACCTAGGGCAGAGCAATGCTGGGGAAGGGCAGAGGGAGCTCTAGCCTGGCAGAGCCCCAGGCTGTAGGCCAAGGTAAAGACCCACGAAAGAGTACTAAGGCTGCAGAGGAGCAGCCCAGACCTAGACAGAGGCAGCTGGTCTGACCCCCCTTGCTGATGATGAGTGGTACAGACTGCAGTCTGCCACAGGGAGCAGGGGCTAGACAATGACTGACAGTAGCTACTGAGGCAAAGGAGGGGTTGGGGGTTCCCCTGGGAGGAGAGACCCAGACTGAGGGGGTACTGCTAGGGGGTACCCTAATCTAGAAGGGCTCCGGGGGCCCGGAGGGGCACAGGGCCAGCGGCAGGCGAGACACCGACTGGCAGAGGGCACTCCTGGCTGAAAAGAGCTAATTCCTTGGACAACCAGCAGGAGGCGCCGCAGCGGTGAGTTGTTGCCCATCACATCTAGGAATATCTGCACTGTAACTCACCCAAATGCCTGGATTCCCTTTTAAAATGTGCAAACCTAAATTAATTATATCAATTTATTTTGTTTTTCTCTATTCGGTGTAAATCTTATTTTACTAGAAACCAGGGATTTTAGACTGTTTGGGAATTTCATGTAGGCTGTCCCAGAGAGCTGGAACAACCTTTGACCTCTGAGAAGGGGTAATGAAGGAAGGGCGTCAGGAACTTACTCAGCTTTGATTCTCACAGTGTTCCTCAGGGTGTGTCGTTTTAAAGGCTATGGTCCAACAAATGCACAGGAAATGTCTAATCACCACAGATGAGAATCAGGTTTAAGGGGCATAAGGTGAAAATATTAAGAGCACTTGGTGCTCGATCGTAGCATTAAGTCACTGGCATGTGCTGGGGATGGTGTGGCTCTGCAATCTGCTTCTCAGCATGCAAGGAAAATGTGCAGACTGCTTCCTTCTCTGGGGCTGGCCGGCTGAATGGAACGGTGAGGGAGGGAAGCGATGGGAGTGGAGCAGGGTCCTGCCTCATCCTCATTGGGGTGATTTTCCCTCTGAGATGCAGAGAGGGAACAGTTTGTTTTTCTCCAAAAGTAGAGACTCTGATTGTACCTGGCCCCTGTAGGGGAGAACAAGATGGAGAAGGCTCCCTGCCACTGCCCCACATGCTCGTGTTCAAAGGCCAGAGATGGTTGCAATCTTTGTTTTGAGGACAATACTGCTATAAACATATGCACTGGATATAAACTGCGTTAGACCCTCACTGATTTAGCCACTTACCTGTCACAATGCTGAGTGTAACTCTGGCTTAGATCATGCAATTTCATACCCGTTTCCCTTTATTTTGTCTCGTTTTTAAAGGAGTTTTGTGTGTGTGTGTGTGTGTGTGTGTGTGTGAGTGTGAGTATTCCAAAAGTATTAATATAAATAATGTCAAAAGATGTTTCTGGTCTTCTTATTTAGACTTTGTTCTTGGCAGATGTCTTACAAGTTCAGCTAGAGCTGCCCAAGCTTGCCAGAGCTGACTGCGTGAGCGGTTCATTCCTTCTCCCCTCACTTCCAAAAAAGCTTGTCACGCTTTAGATAAACTTCACAAATGTTTCCAAAAATAATTGGAAAGTCTAAGAATGGTCTAGAGGAGAGAGAACAACAACTCAGGGGAATACTGGAGTGGGGAAGTGAGGAGAAAGATTTGACCCATTTTGAAAAGATAGGGACGCTCAGAATGGTTGTGGGGAGAGTTGAGGAAAAGACCGGAGAGACTCTATTAAACATGGTCATGTGAGTGTGACCCACCTGTTCCACTCTGTGCCTGATCCACAAAGGATATGAGTTGTTACAGCTTCCAGCTATGGAGTCTTGGACTCTTTACCTCAAACAGTAGCCTCTTATGCTTTTAGTAAACTCTTATGCTTTTAGTATGCTTTTGGTAAACCCCCAGGCCGCAAGCCTTGTTGAAGGCCTACAGAGGTACTGTGGCTGCAGAGATACAGCCCAGGGATAGGCCAAGGCAGCAGGTCCTAACACCTTGCCAATGGTGAGTGGCCATTATAGACTGCAGTCTGCTCCAGTGAGCGGGGGCTAGATGATGACTGGCAGTAGCCACTGAGGCAAGGTGGGTTTAGAGGGGTGGGGGTTCCCCTGGGAGGGGAGACCCAGACTGTGGGTTACTGCTGGGGACAGAACCCTGAGGTAAAGGGGCACTGGGTCTGGGAGGGACACAGGGCCAGCGGCAGGTGAGCCACCAGCCTGCAGAGGATCATTTCCTAGGATAACCAGCAGGAGCTGCCACACCGGTGAGTCGTCACGTTGCGACACTGCTATATTGCCTACTTCTCTGCCTAGCTGTCGGAGGCGTAGAAGAGTAAGATTGGAGTTTGACAAGCTGTGCCTGACCACCTAGCAAAGGACAGCTTCCCCATCCTAGCTGCCCCCCCCCCCCATGCAGGGCAGCTAGGATGGGGTGAAAAAAGGAGAATCAACAACTAGTTATGGCTCCCTGGTTCTCTTCCCCAGTCCTTCTACAGGGTTACAGCAGCTCCTGGGCTGCTCCTAGCTTGCATTAGATGGCAACAATCTGGTTCTCTAGAGACTGTACGCCAGCTGAGAATAACCAGAGTGAAGTATGATCCAAATGCTCCCCTCAACCACCAGTGCAGGGAGGGATGGGAAGGAAAGTGTGGCATAGAAACTAGCTATGCTGGCTGTACACCCGCTGGGAATTCCCCTACTGCTGGGGAGTCCCCTGAGGAGACTCATGGGTGACTTTTTTTTTTTTTGCACTCCCTTTGCACTTCCTGAACCAAACAGGACAGAGTGTGTCCCTAAGTACTGATTGTGGCCCCTTGACTTGTAGGAAATGGTATACATGGTACCCAGACTGGACAGGTTGGATAGTATTGTTCTATACCGCTCTTTTAGAGAACCCCCGCCAATGTTTTCTTCACTGTGTGAACCATATTTGGGGCCCTTTCCAATGGAGAGAACAAAAATCCTTCCTTCTTCACAAATAATCCTTTTGACCTAGAATTCATTACTCTTCTTTTAACACAGCTGTGTTCATTCTCTCCAGAAACTGAGCTTTAATTTGGATGCTGCAGATGGAGCATACTCATTTTCCAAGTTCATTTCAGAACATTAGATGCCCAACAATGATTTAAAAGTATTTCTTGTTGAATGACTTCACAAGTAGATTTCAGATAGACTTTTGGGTTGGGAGCAGGTTAGAGAAACAATGGGAACATTTTGCCAGGGTAGGTCACAATTCCCTTTTCTGTTTTACTATAGCAAAAGTTTTGTTGAATAGTCCCATAAATGAGATTGGACTGGATAACTTCAAAACTTACACAGAGAGATAATTAATCTGTATCCTAGGTAACAGAAGGACTAGGAACAATTGTACCAAGTACCTGAATTATTGGCAAAGCGTTTCATGTCTGTGAGCCATGGGTGATGTATTGTTTTTACTGTGCAGAGAATATGGACGCTCCGCCAGAACCTGTCAAGGTTTAGAGAAGTGGAGGAAACACCTGCTACACCATCAACATTCTAGCTAACAGTGCCACTGCTAGTGACAGAATCAGTCCCTTCCGGAGATGATTCAGACTTCAAAAACTCTTGGTAGTGATGACACACATGCTGGTAGTTACTGAAAGCAGAACTAATGAGCAATGCCGCTCATTTAGCGTATGGTTTGACAACAGATGCACATGTTGGTAATTAAGTATTTGGCTGAATTTCATTATTTTATTTTGGGATTTCTAAAATACACACCCATCAGAATCTCTAGGCACATTTACACAGTTTAAAATCTTCCCCAAGTCACTAATGTAACTCAGGTAGAAAAATCAACTTAAATTAAAATACACCTCTTCCAACCCAAGAGAGACTCAACAGGCTGAAAACATGGAGAGGGCTTGCAATTTGTCCTGAAAGTCAGCAAACTCAGACTCTAATCCTGCAGATTTATGAGAACAGTCCCATTGACTTCAATGGGATTCTTCACATGTGTGAAATTGAAACACATGCATAAATCTATGGGATCAGGACTTTAGGTGATAACAGGCCAACAGGGAATATGGGTTACCGAAGTGAGGACACTGCACTGAGAATGCTCTGCCTCTAGCTCCCACAGAATTCAAAACTGAGGATTGTTGGCAACAGACCATATGCCCTGAACTGCAAGGAAGGGGCATAAGAAGAAAGGTGGCCTCAAATGTAGCCAGACCCAAACCAATAGGGCTTTCTAGATTTTTTTTTTTTTTTTTTATAAAAAGTATGTGAGGCTGTCATGATACTTGCCATCCAATAAATTGATGGAACTAAATAGCAGTAGTAGTAGCTATCTGTTTTAATTGTAGACATTTAGATACAGTTTCTAGTTCTTATTTGTATCATATGTACAATGATGTAGGTTGTTGCAAGAAAATGTAGCTTTCATGGCCCAGGAATACTGTATGGTCAAATGACATTCTCATAAAATTAGTTAGAGGATGTTAATTTTCCTTTGGAAGGGTGATTAGAGCTGGGCAAAACAATTCTGTAGAACCTTGCATTCACTGCAATGTTCTATATATATATATATGCAGCAGAAATGAGGAGACTTCCCTCCACTTCCCTCTAGATGACAATAATGATAAGTAGTGGAGGCCCAGGATTAGTTGGAGTATCATAGTGGAAGTGTGTCTGAGACTAATAAGTGTTTTGAATTTCAAGAATATTTTGTAAAAACTCCAAAATGTGTTTTCAGAATTCCTGCAAATTCAAATAATTTATCAGCCCCAGTTATGTTTGCTCAGTGATTGCTCCAATAGAATAGATACAAATATTTTTAAGTTTGGTGCTATTTAGTGCTAGGATCAGAAGCTGGTGACGTTCTATTCTAATGGAGAAAAATAGAACCATAGGGTTAGAAGGGACCCCAAGGGTCATCTAGTGTAACCCCCTGCCAAGCTGCAGGATTTGTCATATCTAACCCATCGAAGACAGATGACTATCCAGCCTCCTTTTGAAAACCTCCTGTGAAGAAGCTTCCACAACTTCCCAAGGCAGTCTGTTCCATTGTCCTACTGTTCTTACAGTTAGGAAGCTTTTCCTGAGATTTTATCTAAATCTGCTATACTGTAGTTGAACCCACTGCTTCCTGTCCTGCCCTCTGTGGCAAAGAGAACAGCTTTTCTCCATTTCTTTAATGGCAGCCTTTCAAGTATCTGAAGACCATGATCATATCCCCTCTTATTTTCCTCTTTTCCAAACTAAGCATACCCAGTTCCCTCAGCCTTTGCTCCAACGGCTTGCATTCCATCACTGTGATCATCTTTCAGAGTAACAGCCGTGTTAATCTGTATTCGCAAAAAGAAAAGGAGTACTTGTGGCACCTTAGAGACTAACCAATTTATCTGAGCATACGCTTTCGTGATGAAGTGAGCTGTAGCTCACGAAAGGTTATGCTCAAATAAATTGGTTAGTCTCTAAGGTGCCACAAGTACTCCTTTTCTTTTTGTGATCATCTTTGTTGCTTGCCTCTGGATCCTTTCCAGTTTCTCTACACCCTTTCTATCTACCTGTGTCCACTTAGAGATTTTTAAAGTTTGTATTGATTCAGAGGTTAATTATGTCCACTATTTGAATCAATTTCAAGGCTGAGAAGAACAGTTAGGAGTTGAAGGGCAAAAGCAAAAGAGACCAAGTGACCCCACCCACCAACTTCAATCCCTAGGGGAAATCTCAGATTTCTGGTATTTCCTCTTGTACAAAGCAGATGAAATTCTAACACTATCTGCAGGTGTCAGACTATTGGAAATGTATGTGCAGGTGTTTGGTCTACACTTGTGCACACACATATAAATGCACCCAGGCTGTTCACATTCAATCTTTAAACTTTTACCCTTTACTGTCTTATATTTTATTTTTACTGTACTGGGCTTATGATGGTTTATGATTTTGCATCCTATCAGTGGATGTAAGAAAGAATGATATTATCTATGTAAGACTTATGATACTTACAATTTAAAATGCCAGAATCACCTGTGATGTAGTGGGCTAATTTATCTTAGCAACGAAAGCATATGTAGGGGACTTTAAAAAAGAGGATTAGTTCTGATGAGGCGTGCCTTTAATTTCTCATGCAAGTATTTTTTGCTTGGGTGGGTGTTGCATTAGTTATATATACAGCTCATGCATTAAGCTGCAGCTAAATGTGAGAAGAAATAATAATAGCTGTTCACATTGAGGTTTCCTCTTTTTTTCAGTTCAGATGGTTTAAGACTTTCGACTATTTTTTTTTCTTCTGAGAACTGGGGAAGTATTTAGAATGCCTCTGTATGTAAGTAGTGACTGGGTTGCCTCTAAACTGAAGTAAAAATAACACTGACTTTACTAAGGGACTGAGTCAGAGCTCTTGGACTTTCACTGTTATTCTCGTTAATAGCAAATTACAGTTCTTGACCAGCAGGTTAGTAAGATAAATTAAATGAACAGGTGTAACTCTATTAACATGGATGGAACTACACTAGGGATGAATTTGGCCCAGTGCTATGTTACTGCACCTTTCCTGTGAATTATCAGTGCAGATTTGGGATAAAATACAGTGTATTCAGGAGGTTTTGCGCTATACACAGTGGTGCACAGTCACCCATATTGAAACTGCAGTACTACTAGAAACCAGTGAAACTGTACCACTGCTCCATCTGGAGGGCAAGGAGGGGATGAAAGTAGGTGGAGCCATGGGTCTGCACACACTCACCACCAGTAGACTGCAGGGGTTGGGAAGAAGGAGGAGTGAGCGTGGTGTATGCCCCCAGTGCACCAAGGCACCCTGGAAGCTGTTCTACCTCTTTGCATTAGAGTGCCCCCTCCTGTTCCCTCTGATGAAGTGCAGCTGTGCATCCCACCAATGCCAGGCTAAATGGAACAATCAAGTCTGTCTCTCACCAAGGTACTCAGAAACTGCAAATGCTTTAATCTACCAAACAGTTGACAAAAATAATAAAATATAAAATCTCAATAAATTGTAAGTCAAACAATTAAAAAAAAGACTTGGGACCTGATCCTGCAAACCTTTCTCTGTGCAAATAAACCCTACTCCCATGAACAGTCCCACTGATCACAATGGGAGTGTGTTCATTACTAAGGGCTACTCAGCTGAGTAAGGGTTGCAAGATGAGGTCTGTACATATCGCAGAAGCTGACAGTGCCCAAGTTTTCAGATTTAAAAAACCATGCAGATGCTTTAAGAGCATATGTTTCTCCTTTAATTTGTAGCTGTTAATGCATTTATAAACTATAAGTGCTTCATGAGTGATTATGCTAATGTACTTGACTGTTGAAATCATTGCATTGATTACCCTAACCATTTATTTTAACTAGATTGTACAAATAAGATGTTATCTTTAAAATGTCCAGCAAAACTCTCTAATCACAAATGTTTTCTTTTTGTTGAAGGGCGCTATTAGTTTTTACTTAATTTAGTCATTTATTCATTAATTTTTAACCTTACGATTTGTTTGACAATGGTGTATAGTGTAGAGTATGAGGAAGATGGAGAATGCATTTCATTGTAGGATGATCAGTTAGGAGGGTATTTCGTCCTGCAGCCAATTGAAAGGATACATGAGGCAACATTCTGATTACACCTATAGAGGGCTGAATGTGGAATAACTCCACTGAAGTAAATATAGTGGACTAGATCCTTTGAGATAATGTGGCCTACTGGATAGAGGACTGGACTAGCTCTGGATTCTATTCCTGGTTTTGCCATTGGCCTTACCTTTTGCAAGTCTCTGTGCTGAGGTTTCCCCATCTGTAAAATGGGATGATCATGATACTTACCTCTCTGTGAGATGTACTAATAAGTACTATACAAGAACTAGGTATTATGATAATAAAAATAATATTATTAATTCATTCATAATAAGGCAGCTTTGTGCCAAAGTGGGCTTAGGCTGCCCTGGGTACACGGAGCCTGCTGCTGTAGTGCCTTTGGGCTGCTTTGGAGCTGGTGGGCGGGCAGGACTATTGGTCAGGCTCATTTCTTCCCTCTCGAAGGCATCATGTATCTTATGGGTAGAGAGAGAAACCAGTGCCGCTCCCCATGCAGGGAATATGAAAGTGATGGTAAATTCACAGTGGTTCCTTCTTATGCTTTCCAGTCTAAGGGCCAGTGGCACTCCTGCATTGGTAGAAGGATCTCGGAGCCCAGACTCCCAGAATGACAATGCACTCCAAATAATGGAGAAATCACCTTCTTTCCTGAAAAAGGAACAATCCCTGAGACCAAATAACTGAGCTACTTGATATTTTTTTTGTTTAAACATTTTTTTGGACAAAAATTTTGCCCCAAAATTTCAATTTGGTTTAATTTTTCTGTTTCTTTCAATGAAAATCCAGTAACTAAACCTTTTTGTTTTTTAATTATTGAAAGCTGAAATTTTAAACTGAAAATGGTTATTGAAAACCATTTTTTTTCCCCCAGGTTTTTTTCAACAACCCTCCCCCAAGTTTTCCTAGGCAATTTAAAAAAAAAATTGCAATTTTTTTGAAAATCCCCATGAAAACTAATTGTTGTTTTTGACAAGCTCTGCTAAATAATCATGAATGCCTTTTTCACAGGATCACTTTCTAGAGTGGTGTAACACTTTCATGAGTGGCATCGCAGAGCAAACTCCAGAGAATGTCCTTTTCACAACCTTGGCTGGAAATGTGATGGTCATATAAACCGTGGAGCTTTGTAGTGTGGGTGTGCGCAAGGCCAGACAGTACTGGGACATCCTCAGATCTGGGATGGGGGTTGAAGTGGACCTTGATGTGGGAAAACAACAATAATGAAAAGAAATGCTTCAAAATCCCAAATCTCTTCTGTTTGTTTGGGTTAGTTCTTTCCTTGTCCATTCAGCTCAGTCAGCAGCAGATATTAGAACTAGTTAAATGAACGGTGGCCTTTGTGTGAAATAACTGTGACGATCAAAGTAAAACACAACATACTTATCTCAACTCATCTGAAAACTACCCTCATCAACAGCATTGTTTATGCGTGATAGATAGCCGGAGTGCCAATTAGGGATATCATTTCCTTAGGTGCCACAGAAGGTAGCTATACAATATGGAGATGAATATGGGTTCTGTTGTGCTGTTAAGCCACAGGCTCTATACTAGGGTGGTGCAGAGCCGGGCTGTACCAGCAGGAACTCAGGGAGACACTGTGCCTGAAGCAGGAAGGTGGGGGGAGTGTGGCTACTGTGCTACACTTCGCAGGCACCGGCTTCCAATTTTCCCCAAGAGTGCTCAACCCCTACTCAGCCCCAGGCCCCACCCCCACTCCAGCCCTTCCCCCAAGGCCCCGGCCCCCCCACCTTTTCTCACCCCTTCCCCTGAGCAAACCTCTTCCCCTCTCCTCCCCCTCCCTCCCAGCACCTTCTGCATGCGACGGAACAACTGATCGGTGAGACCTCTAGTGGGCAGGAGGTGCTGGGGGGAGGGGCGAGAGCTTGGCTGACACTGGGTGCTAAGCACCCGCTCATTTTTTTTCCTGTGGGTGCTCCAGCCCTGGCGCACCAATGGAGTCAGCGCCTATGCTATACTTTACTAGAACATAGTGCCCACTCTCCCTTACATTCATCACCTCCTGAGGGGACCCTATCATCAGCACTCTTTGTATTGTTGCTAGGTGCTGTTAATGTGCTTGGAGCTGCATGGCACACAAGTATAAAGACAATTCCTGCCACATGAGGTTTACTCTCTGAGAGTCAACCACAGATGCACTGGGAGACCCAGAGAGAGCATACAAGCTTAGAGATTGGTTTGTTTTGCATTAGTTGTTTCCCATATTTCTTGGGATTCAGCTTTCTGCCCTGGTCCCCAGTGAGTCTAATGCTGGCCCTGCTCTCTGATTTATTTTGGTGGACCCCCTGGAACCTGCTTGCGGTCCCCCCCCAGATTTAATATTAAGGGTCAAATTTTCAAAAAAAAAGGAACATCCGTTTGTACACATGGAAGTCTGTATGAACAAAACTCATCCTGCACTCATCCTGTAGGAGCAACTCATCCTGCACTCATCCTTTAGGAGCACCCACATCTGTGTACACAGGTGATAACATTTACATCTACAGAAGCTACCACCTGGGCACATGGGTGTCAGCACCCCGAAAACGTGTGTGCAGTTGTTGATGTGTGCCAAGTGACGTGCAAAAATGAAAGGTAGAAAGATGCAGTCTTACCAGCCCCAAATGTTAAAAAAATCATAAGTCACTTCAAAAATTCATGACATTTCATGTTTTCAGGCTTTTCTCTGCAAGCATGAGGGCTAGACACTTACATGTTTTGACTGAAAGCTGAGACTGGCTTGAGGAGCAGGGGCTTAAAGAAAACCACCAAGTATCATGAGACTCACGATAATTGGCAGCTCATTGAAACTTTGCCCCAAAATGTCCGTAAAGTGCTGTGGACACATAACACACCGGACAGCTTCTAAGGTCTGTTACTATGTTGACCTGTGTTTCAAGCAAAAAGTAAAACAGAATTCTCTTGTTTTTTCTCCACATCAAAATTAAACACCCTCAAATGAGTGGGAGGAGGCAGGATTGTTTGCGATAACCTTGCTCGTTAAACTCCAGCAAGAAAAGCAGCGTCAACCCAGGGATACCACATTGCAGCACAGCTTCCTTTGTATTCAGGTGTGCAAAATTCTGCACAAAAATGTGTATGCGTGTTCGGTTTTGAGGTAAGAAGTGTCAAGGTCGGGCTAGATACGTACAAGGCAAACAGTCACATTATTGCATAAGCCCAAATTGAGATGACAGTTGCATTTTAGGCAGGGCATTGAGAAAGTGGTGGTGACAGTGTTGGATCTTAATAATATAGCGAACTCAAACTAACTACACTATTAACACTAAACAATAATTCTTCTCCTCCAAGAACCACAAATTAAGGGAGTGTTACCCTTTTTTCTTTTTATCGTTAATGTATACCAGAACACTCTTTCAAGAATTTGGAGAACGGATTTCATTATTATTTTTTTTTTTAAAAAAGTAGTCCTGATACCATGCGTTCTGGGAAGACTTGCCACTGTTTACTCATATCACTCAAGAGCATAAAGATCCAAGTGAGAAAAATAGGGCCTACTCTTTGTCTGACTGAAGTCACTGGGAGTTTTGCCATTTGTCATCAATGGGAGCAGGAGCAAGGTTAAAATATTGACTGAGGGGTTACTTTGGGTTGTTGTGCACAGACATTTTGTATTTGGATTTCAGATATCTGCTTAGGGATTCCCTTTTCTTTTATCCATCTAAAACTATCTATGAAGGCAGTTTGTGGTCTATTACTCAGTATCGCAAGAGGAGCTAGCTCTTTAAGGGTATGTCTACACTGCTGCTAGAAGTGAGCCTCCCAGCCCAGGTAGACAGACTTGTGCTAGTGGGGCTTGAGCTAAAAAACAGCAGTGTGGATGTTGCACTTCAAGGTGGAGCTCAGGCTTTGCAGCCTAGGGTGTTGTTGGGCTTGAGAGCCTGAGATCCGTCCTGAATTGCAGTGTCCACACTGCTATTTTTAGTGTGGTAGCTTGAGCCCTGACAGCACAAATCTGTATACCTAGGCTAGGAGGCTCACTTCTAGTTGCAGTGTAGACATACCATCAGGTGCGTGGGGGTCAGGTGTAGCTAGGTTCTCCAGGTGAAGGAAATGAGTCCACCTGGGCCACACGATGGGATCTGCTGGGAGATATAAAGGGCAGCCTGAGCTTAGGGAAACACTTAAAGGGTTAAGAGGGTTAAGCAAGCTGTTCCACACAGTGGACTCTCCTTTGCTCTCAGGCAGAGTGCCTGGGAAGTACAGCCTTCAGGGAGCAGGAGCCAGCTAGGAAGACTGAGGGGAGATTGAGTCTGCTAGGGGGAATGCCTGAAGCGGGCACAGGGCTAAGAACCTGTACCACAAGTGGTGAGCCAGCTAGGAAGACTGGGTGGAAGATCTGTGCTGTTTTGAATTTTGTGCTGATAAACCAGGCACCTGAAAAAGGGAGAAATATTGAGAACACCCATCAGTGAAGTCTGATTAATTGGGGAAGAAAGGAAATTAAGGTCTGAATCCAGACCAGGCAAGCTCTGTTTCGCTCAGCAACCGTGAAATAGCACCCATCTCAGGCAGATGTAAGAGCCTGAAGTGGGGTGGTTTCATTGCATGTGATAGGAGAACTCCTGCAGCAATGCTGATGTTTGCTGATACTAAATATGCTTATCTGTGGGTGCCTGTGGGCTGATGAAGGAAAAATAGCACTCACTAAATCATTTTCTGTGATATATGGGCTGAGAAGTGTCAGAGCTATATGAGAGATTGTCTTAAACTACTGGATCTTGAGAAGGGGGAGGCAGAAAGGGAGGAGGAAGCACATAAACAGTGGGGAAATGGTGATGAGCAGTGAAACTTACATGGTGATCTAGAGAGCAGAGAAAGAGAATATTACATGGGGAAAACCCCTTCAGGAAACAGACACAAAATCCCAGAAAATAACACAAAAGTCATTGGGGAGACACTTCTAAGGTGCCTCAAACAAAATAAGGGAATCGGAATCATATGCACACAGAGGGGATTTACACATTGTGGTGGTAACTGAAACCTACCAGAGAAGCCAAAAATCAAGAGACGAAACAATCTACTAAGTGGCATGGACTGCCTGGAGGGGGCTGTTACTGAAGGGATAGGGAGCTGTCAGGCTTCCAGACCTAAATAAAGGGCAGAAGTAATCTACATACCTTTCAGGAGTGATGGGGTGACTAAAATATCATAGTGTTTAATGTTGTTTCTAGGGGTATTTCTACACAGCAGCTGGGAGGTGTAATTGCTAGCTTGGATAGAGATACATGTGCTAGCTCTGCTTGAACTAGCATGCTAAAAATAGCCATGGGGCTGTAGTTATTGGACAGCTGCCTGAATACGTACCTAGGACCTTGGCTGGGGCTGTACTCCGGTGACTAGCATGAATGGCCGCTCATGCTGCTGTGGCCGCACTGTTATTTTTAATGTGCTAGCTCAAGCAGGGCTAGCACTTTTATGACCACCCAAACTGGAAATCACAATTCCCAGCTGCTATGTAGATGTACCTTAGGCCACAGCCTGTAGTAAGAGGTGGCATGTTGCTGTGCTGCCCTAGGAACATCTCAGGAAAAGAATTGTGGCTTATGGAACTCCAAGTCCCTCTCTGCTACCCTCTTGCTCCAAAATAGTAGTAATTTGCAGCTGGCCTATAGCTACTCCCCATCCCAACCTGCCATCCCTGCAAAATTCCTATGCCAGCTCAGCTCTCCTGGTTGGTGTATTGGGCCTGAGCCATGGCTCCCTCCACTCCCCATCTCTTTTCATCTTCTCAGGGGTGGGGAGTATCAGGCCTGGAGCCTCCATTTACCCTTCTCCAGATGTATCCAAACCCAAGGGTTTGTCTACACTACGAAATTAAGTCCAGCTATGTTAGATCGATGTACAGTCACCACGGTAATTACTGAGATTTTTCATGTCCATGCTACCCTCCTTCTGCTGGTAGTGCGTGTCCACAACAGAAGCGCTTGCACTGACTTAAGTGGGGCAGTGTGGGGGGCTGACAGCTGGAGCCCCCCGCCCTGGGGTTGACCGCTCAGGCTGTCAGCGCAGGGCAGCGGGTAGTCCATGAAAGGATGTAAGTGGGATTCTTACACTCACTACCCCTTACATCTTTGCATGGATGTGAAGTGCAAGGGACCACTGATTCCTGTTTTAAGCTATTTCATTCCAGGCTCAGTTGGTACGGGAAATTCTCTCAGTTGTGGAGATACATAACTTAAAGTGTGTATAAACAAGAATAAAGTAGGAGTGAGAGATGTCAATCCCGCTAGCAAACTCTGAAATGTTAAGCAGAAGCAATCGATTGAGCAACAACTCTGCTGACAAGGTGCCAGTCTGCTTCCTTACACTTGGGTCTGATCCTGCATTCCATGAATACCCCAAACCCCAAGTGATGTCAAGGAGCGGTTTGGGTGCGTGAGGAATGTGGATAGGGCTAAAAAAGTAAAAGACTTTCGCACATTGCTTCCTGTAACACAAAGGACGTAGGGATGTGTGTCTGAGGAGATTTCAGGTATCCATGGTTAATGATCAAATTAAGTTTTTAAAGGAACTGCCTGTTTTGGGGTGGGGAGGTGATAGGTTTTGTTAAAAGAAACATTAAGCTTCCTTCATCTTCACCCATGTTAATGAGACTGTGTCAAGCTGATATTGGAGTAGATTACTCCAATTTCAGCTTGACACAGTCTCATTAACATGGGTGAAGATGAAGGAAGCTTAATGTTTCTTTTAACAAAACCTATTGGTTTTTAAATTAAAATTGACCACAGCTGTAGCTAATTTGTTAGTTTTTAAATAATATTAATTTTTAATAATTTATCTTTGCTTGCTTACTATATATTTCCTTCAGCTTTGTCAGGCAAAGTAAACTTAATCAGCTCCACTTTTATTGAGATCCTGCTCCTTTTTCTGGTTTTCATGCATTATCACAATGTTGATAACACTTTGAATGAATGTTTAATTCAAACACGTTTACTGAAGCACTAAAAAATGAACAAAAATCTATGAATTCTAGGCTTTGTAGTACCTTAATTAGAAAATCTACAATTCATTTTAAAACTCCAGTTTCTTTTTAACAGTTTCCCCACCCCCACCAAATCCTGGTTTCATGAAGCAATACAATGAGGGGAAAGACATATGGGGAAGTGGAAAGTGTCCACGAATAAACTAAGGTTTTCTTAAATGTATGTGTTAACTATTCTTTGTGAGAACGGATCTTGCTATCCAATTTCTCATAAGACACACATTAACCCAGAGGTAAACATGAAGCAATTAATAATAAATGTATGTGAAATTCCAGCTTAAAATAGTAGGTATGAAATAGAAATCAGAATACTTCACATTTATATAATTATACGCAGCTTTAATAGTCAATTAAACTGACAGCATTCATGTCACAGGTGGGTAAACTGAGGCACAACAGGATTTAGTGAGATAGCCAAGGTCACACAGCAAGTCAGAGGAAAAGATGGTGGTAAAAACCAGGAAACATGACTCCCATTCTAATGATCCTAATGTTAGACCACACTTCAGTGCAGAAAGAAATTTAAAAAGTATTTAAATGTGAAAGATAGATGAAGAATGAAAGGAAAAGTGCACAAGAGGTTGAAATAAATAGATGCCAAGTATGCTGGGGATGGATAAGGTTGATAATCTGACAGCTTTTCACACCTTTGTTCACTTTTTAATTGAATTAGTAACATTTGCTGTCAGTGCATTTGGAACAAGAGACAACTGAAAGGGACTATTGGGCCTGTGAGAGTGAACTGAGAAGAGGTAAATGTTGCTAAAAGCTTTGTCTCTTTGCCTCCATTTTCAGAAAGAGAGATGGGGAACAGATGGCTGAAACAGACAGAAATTTCCCAGGGGAGAAAAGAAAATTACTACGGAAGATCAGGATCAGACCTGAACAGGTGATCACAAAATCGAAATGTTTGAAAACTTAATTTCCAAAGGCTGATACAATCTACAACCAGAGAAGAAGTATTCCAGAATTCTGAACTAAATGAAACAAAAAATAAAACAAGGAGGAACAGGAGAATTGGGGAGAAGCTAAAGTTAATGGTGATCTAGGCGAGAATCAAATGACATGAGGAATGTTATAAACTGTTTGGTTCTGTCCTAATCACAGTTGAAGTCTAGTGTATTCCAGAAATGTTTGACCAACAACAAGGACTGCATTTTTAAAAATCACCTTAATATAGCAACCTCTAAGTATGCTCTTTCCTCATCTAGCTAAGTAGTATGAAAAGATACATTGCTACAGGAAAGATGCAGGAAAAACTGAGGCAGAATGGAGACGGGACAGCTTAAACCTGGTGATCTAATTATTCATAGTCAGCATGGATTCCACAAGGAAAAAAGATTATACCTAGCAAATAGAATTCAGTAGGTTTTCTAATTTTTGAAGGAAGTAATGAAAACTTTGATGGGCTGAAGGTATGGCTATGATTTAACTGTACCTTATGGAAGAGCTGGCTGTTATGACCTATAAAGAAGTAATGTGCAAAGTTGATACAGTGCTGACTACCAAAAAATATCACGGTCTTGTAAGGTGGGAGTGAAATCCTTTACAAGTCTAGCAGTATCTCGCATTGAACTGATCTAGAGACTCAAGGGAATTCCCAGATACTAAGAGGTCTCGCTTCTATCCCCAAGCTTTACTATTTTTTAGCAGGTAGCATTGTAAGTATAATGGAAGAGCTGGCTGTTATGACATACAAGGTATAAAGACACCATGTACAAAACCCACAGTCCAATACCCTAAATTATACATTAAGCCAAATTTGTAAAAATTTAGGGAGACTGGCTCAGTAATAAATGAAAATAAATATTGGAGGAGGAAATATGCTAGGGACCACTCCTGATCCAAATGATTGGATGGGCTTATATGGGATCATTCGTTTTTAAGTATCAGACTTAATACATAAAGAAAATGTCCATCCCCCAAAAGATGGAACTACTGGCGCTGAAGGTCACTTGTCCTGCAAGTTTCCCTTGTACAGATCACAATAAATCTTTTCTTCAAGAAGAAGAATAGATTGAAAACAAGGCATGTGTGGCTGATGTTGATGGAAAGCACGTTTGTGCCCTGCACCTTAATACATTATTTAACGCTATGCCACCCTTGTGAAAATATTACTACTGTAATGTTGCCAAAGTTTCTATATGCATGAATTATCTGTAAGTGCCAACAATGTAGGTTAAATCTGCCTTGTGACAGCTTTAACTGGTGCAGCTTTAACTTTTTGGAAAACTATCTGTTGTATTTTATACATCGGTTGACTGTTTTTCTTGTGCTGGGCTGACACTTTAACTTGGTCTGCCTGCATCTCTTTAGGAACCTTTTCTACAAGGCGTCTGAATACTTCACTGCATTGGGAAAGCCTATTCTATCATTGTTGTTTACTATGCGCTGGGCAGTGTGCAGAACATAGATGTCATCCCTGGCCAGTGGGACTTATGCTCAGGATTACAGTGGGACTTAGGCAGAACTCTGACCATAAGTTGCACCAGCCATAGCATAGCTCCTGGGGGCTTTGTTACATACACTTATGAGCCACAGTTCCTTCCCTGCTTCTAGCTGGCTCCCAGAGATTAGTGGTTTACTGTTGGCCTATACTGGCAGTAAATTAATATCTTCTCTGTATTGGCTCTTTCACACACTATCCGCTCAGTGGTTCTCAAACTTTTGTACTGGTGACCCCTTTCACAGAGCAAGCCTCTGAGCGTGAACCCCCCCTTATAAATTAAAAACACTTTTTAACACCATTATAAATGCTAGAGGCAAATCAGGGTTTGGGGTGGAGACTGACAGCTCATGACCCCCCATGCAATAACCTCACGACCCCCTGAGGGGTCCCGACTCCCAGTTTGAGAACCCCTGTGTTACAGGAAGAGAGTAAGAGGTGAATAGTCTTGGTTGCCACTGTGTCCGGACCCAAGGGGTGCATAGCATAAGTAGGGATGTAAGGCGCTTCTGACTCCCCTATGTGCGTATGTAATCAGTCACAGTACAGCCACAGGAAGATGAACCTGGACAACTTCATTCTCCCCACACTATGGGCCCAGCTGAGAAGTGATGTGTAAAGTGGTGCAAGTTAAACCCCTTTCTACTTGCACCCCTTTGCTAATGTGTAGGAGAGACTAAGTTGGTGTATCTTGCACAGAGTAGCTGGAATAAGAGAATCATTAAAGTCACTTCTACCTTACTGAACCAGAATAGTAGTTTTTCACATCCACTTTGTGCAGATCTAAATGACTACACAAAACAGTGGCGAATCAGGCCCCAAAATCTCTTGGTGGCACTGTATGCTGCTGTAGATACTTGATTGTCATTGGTGGGAGAAAGTTCCATTGTTCAGGTTTGTTCCTTACAATGGACACTTCTTGTTTTAGTACAATATGAGGCCAAATTCATCAGAGGGCTAACATCAGCGATCAATCTGTTCCTATTCTTTTGATCTTTCAGTTGCCTAAGAAACTTCACTCAAATTATCCGAATAATCAAATATGAGATGGACTGTGAATTACTTCTCTTGTTAAGTGCAGAGTGTTTTGCATAATTATCTATTGTAAATCAGCTGTATAAAATATCCTGGCAAACTAATCTGTTATCTCCTGGCAGGACTTAATGACAACTTAAAATTTATAATGATATTCATCAATCAGTTGTTCAGTTGGTTGAAGAGCAAGATTCAGCTTGACATAGCACTCTCTGACCCTAAATATTGTATTTGTGTGTACTGTTTCTCATGGGTTGATTTGGTGTCTGGATATACAGAACTAATGTGCATTGGGACAGGAAGAGTCAGAACCTGTACCATTTACTCACACAAGTCATTTCAGAAGCTGACTGAGGTCAGTACCACTGAAATCTCATCAAGAGTCAACTGAAGTCAAAGTCCAGTTCCGTCAGGGGACAACTTGCTTCGATAAGGGTAGGCTGCTGGTGTGCTGAGACCACTGCCTATCATGCTGGCCAATATTGTCTCATCGTTTCCTTGTACTCTATGACTGCATCCATCAGTTTTCTTGTGTCTTATACTTAGAATGTAAGCTTTCTGAGGCAGGGACTGACTTTTGTTTTATGTATGTCCAATGCCTAGCACAATGGGGTACTGGTCCAGAACTAGGGCTCCTAAGCACTATGGTAATACAAATAATAAATAATAATAGTTGCCTGAGGAGAAGTTTGCCAAACCAGTTCTTATGTTTGCTTCAATCCTACCTTTGTAGGGAGATGGACTTGATGAGCTAATAGTTCTTTGCCCTTTCTATGTGCTTATATTCCTTTGATTCTATACACATGGTATGCTAAACATTCATGTCAAATATGTACCTTAATTGCGTGCTGTAAACCTCTATTGTGGATAAAGTACCAGTTGGGGATAATAAATAGGAACTAAATTTACATTCTTCTCTTTTTTGTTGGAAGCAATTTACATGTTATGCTGTTGGATCCTAAAGCAAAAGGAAATGTGCTTGACGCTAAAATTGGCTTCATGGCTCCAGTTTCCTCAGCTCCGCACCACCTGCCTCTAATCAAACTGTCCAATTACAGGAAACAATTGTTTTCTTGCTTTCTGGGAAGTGAAGAAATTCATCCACTAAAGGACTGTTTTCCAAATGTTGCTATTAACAAAACCACTTTCACAATTTGTTTGAAAAATGTGCTAATGTTTATGCACAGGATACTGTCAAGAGTTCAGTATTATGGCCATTGGGATCTATATAAGGTCACTGTGCCAAGAAAATAAGAATATTTCAGCTTTACTGATCATAGACATTTAGACCCTCATATAAATTGGAAGTAACTTCACCAAAGTCAATGGAGTTATCTTGGTGTAAAAGTGAGATCAGAATCAGGCCCTGATCTACAAATGCTGTGTGTATGAACAGTATTGGTAATACACAGAAGGAAAAGTTGTCTCTTTAGAGATGCTGCCTCTGTGTGAGACCATCAGAAGCTGGTTTTGAGCAGCGAATTTCACTTGCTGAAAGTATAATAAGAAATAACAAGGTAGAGTGACTTGATCCATCTCTGGTTAATTAAACTTTCTGCACAAAACCTCATCTCTGGCCAAATTCTCTCCTTAACCACACCATTGCAATCTTACTGAAGTCATGGGTGCAAGTCAATGCATAATTTGGCCCTTTCATTTTAAACAAAATATAAAAATGCACACTTGCAGATAATTGTACCTTTTAGCTAAAGGTTGGACAGTAAAATATTAACAGGATCTTGTTCTATAAATTAATGGTATTGCTGCACTTCGAAAAAGTGTTTTGATCATCTCACAAGACTTGTATGAAATAAAATTCAATAGAGAAGGTCAATGAAGATGACTAAAGTAAGGCTTTGACTGCATAAGGGGAGAGAGGTAAACATGGAGTAAGTTAGTTGTGACAGAAGCATGATACAGTTATATAAAATCAATGATGTAGTAAAAACATGTAAGGAACTGCTATTCATTGTTTCATACTATAAAAAGATGGGAGCTATTCTGTGAAATTGACAGTTGATAAATGAAAATATTTCTTATGCATCAAATAGTAAGTCATCAGCCTGTGGACTTAATTTCTATAGGAAATATTTCAGAGTAGCAGCCGTGTTAGTCTGTATTTGCAAAAAGAAAAGGAGGACTTGTGGCACCTTAGAGACTAACCAATTTATTTGACAGGTTTCAGAGTAACAGCTGTGTTAGTCTGTATTCACAAAAAGAAAAGGAGTACTTGTGGCACCTTAGAGACTAACCAATTTATTTGAGCATGAGCTTTCGTGAGCTACAGCTCACTTCATCGGATGCATACTGTGGAAACTGCAGAAGACATTATATACACAGAGACCATGAAACAATACCTCCTAGGGAGAGTGGTCACTTTGGATGAACTATTACCAGCAGGAGAGTGAGTTTGTGTGTGTATGGGGGTGGGGGGTGAGAAAACCTGGATTTGTGCTGGAAATGGCCAACCTTGATTATCATACACATTGTAAGGAGAGTGGTCACTTTGGATAAGCTATTACCAGCAGGAGAGTGAGTTTGTGTGGGGGGGGCGGAGGGTGAGAAAACCTGGATTTGTGCTGGAAATGGCCCAACTTGATTATCATCATGAAGAAACTTGTACAGATACAGACAGACATCATCTTCCTTTCCAAATGCAAACAGATGGACATCGTACCAAAAGGACTGAAGGTAAAAAATCCATTACAATCTACATACCACACAGACTATGCTGACGGCTTGTGCCACACGCTCTCAAAGAAACTGCGGAATCACCTGATCAACATCCTCTACAGCAAACAGGGAAAGATTAAGAATGAGCTCTCAGAACTGGATACTCTCATAAAAAACCAACCTTCCACACAAACTTCCTCGTGGCTGGAGTTTACTAAAACTAGACAAGCCATTTACAATGCACACTTTGCTTCTCTACAAAAGAAAAAGGACACTAAACTTTCTAAACTACTACATGCTACAAGGGGCCACAGCAATGGTTCCCTCAACCCACCCAGCAATATTGTTAACCTATCCAACTATACTCTCAGCCCAGCAGAAGAAGCTGTCCTGTCTCGGGGCCTCTCCTTCTGCCCCTCCACCCCCACGAACATAATACAGTTCTGTGGTGACCTAGAATCCTATTTTCGACGTCTCCGACTCAAGGAATATTTCCAAAATATCTCTGAACAACATGCTAATCCACAGAGGCCTCCCTACCAACATTACAAAAAGAAGGATTCTAGGTGGACTCCTCCTGAAGGTCGAAACAGCAGACTGGACTTCTACATAGAGTGCTTCCGCCGACGTGCACGGGCTGAAATTGTGGAAAAGCAGCATCACTTGCCCCATAACCTCAGCCGTGCAGAACACAATGCCATCCACAGCCTCAGAAACAACTCTGACATCATAATCAAAAAGGCTGACAAAGGAGGTGCTGTTGTCATCATGAATAGGTCGGAATATGAACAAGAGGCTGCTTGGCAGCTCTCCAACACCACTTTCTACAAGCCATTACCCTATGATCCCACTGAGAGTTACCAAAAGCAACAACAGCATTGGCTCAAGAAACTTCCTGAAAAAGCACAAGATCAAATCCGCACAGACACACCCCTGGAACCCCGACCTGGGATATTCTATCTACTACCTAAGATCCATAAACCTGGAAATCCTGGATGCCCCATCATCTCAGGCATTGGCACCCTGACAGCAGGATTGTCTGGCTATGTAGACTCCCTCCTCAGGCCCTACGCTACCAGCACTCCCAGCTACCTTCGAGACACCACTGACTTCCTGAGGAAACTTCAATCCATCGGTGATCTTCCTGATAACACCATCCTGGCCACTATGGATGTAGAAGCCCTCTACACCAACATTCCACACAAAGATGGACTACAAGCCATCAAGAACACTATCCCCGATAATGTCACGGCTAACCTGGTGGCTGAACTTTGTGACTTTGTCCTTACCCATAACTATTTTACATTTGGGGACAATGTATACCTTCAGATCAGCGGCACTGCTATGGGTACCCGCATGGCCCCACAGTATGCCAACATTTTTATGGCTGACTTAGAACAACTTTCCTCAGCTCTCGTCCCCTAACGCCCCTACTCTACTTGCGCTATATTGATGACATCTTCATCATCTGGACCCATGGAAAAGAAGCCCTTGAGGAATTCCACCATGATTTCAACAATTTCCATCCCACAATCAACCTCAGCCTGGTCCAGTCCACACAAGAGGTCCACTTCCTGGACACTACAGTGCTAATAAACAGTGGTCACATAAACACCACCCTATACCGGAAACCTACTGACCGCTATTCCTACCTACATGCCTCCAGCTTTCACCCTGACCACACCATACGATCCATCGTCTACAGCCAAGCTCTGCGATACAACCGCATTTGCTCCAACCCCTCAGACAGAGACAACACCTACAAGATCTCTATCAAGCATTCTTACAACTACAGTACCCACCTGCGGAAGTGAAGAAACAGATTGATAGAGCCAGAAGAGTTCCCAGAAGTCACCTACTACAGGACAGGCCTAACAAAGAAAATAACAAAGAACGCCACTAGCCGTCACCTTCAGCCCCCAACTAAAACCCCTCCAACGCATTATTAAGGATCTACAACCTATCCTGAAGGATGACCCAACAGTCTCACAAATCTTGGGAGACAGGCCAGTCCTTGCCTACAGACAGCCCCCCAACCTGAAGCAAATACTCACCAACAACCACATACCACACAACAGAACCACTAACCCAGGAACCTATCCTTGCAACAAAGCCCGTTGCCAACTGTGCCCACATATCTATTCAGGGGACACCATCACAGGGCCTAATAACATCAGCCACACTATCAGAGGCTCGTTCACCTGCACATCCACCAATGTGATATAGGCCATCATGTGCCAGCAATGCCCCTCTGCCATGTACATTGGTCAAACTGGACAGTCTCTACGTAAAAGAATAAATGGACACAAATCAGATGTCAAGAATTATAACATTCATAAACCAGTCGGAGAACTCTTCAATCTCTCTGGTCACGCAATTACAGACATGAAGGTCGCTATCTTAAAACAAAAAAACTTCAAATCCAGACTCCAGCGAGAAACTGCTGAATTGGAATTCATTTGTAAATTAGATACTATTAATTTAGGCTTAAATAGAGACTGGGAGTGGCTAAGTCATTATGCAAGGTAGCCTATTTCCCCTTGTTTTTTCCTACCCCCTCCCCCAGACGTTCTGGTTAAACTTGGATTTATGCTGGAAATGGCCCACCTTGATTATCATACACATTGTAAGGAGAGTGGTCAGTTTGGATGAGCTATTACCAGCCAGAGAGTGAGTTTGTGTGTGTATGGGGGTGGGTTTTTGGAGGGGGGTGAGGGAGTGAGAGAACCTGGATTTGTGCTGGAAATGGCCCACCTTGATTTTCATACACATTGTAAGGAGAGTGGTCACTTTGGATAAGCTATTACCAGCAGGAGAGTGAGTTTGTGTGTGTGGTTTTTGAAAAAAGGGGGGAGGGGTGAGAAAACCTGGATTTGTGCTGGAAATGGCCCACCTTGATTATCATACACATTTTAAAGAGAGTGGTCACTTTGGATGGGCTATTACCAGCAGGAGAGTGAGTTTGTGTGTGTGTGTGTGTGTGGGGGGGGGGGGCGGAGGGTGAGAAAACCTGGATTTGTGCTAGAAATGGCCCAACTTGATTATTATACACATTGTAAGGAGAGTGATCACTTTAGATAAGCTATTACCAGCAGGAGAGTGGGGTGGGAGGAGGTATTGTTTCATGGTCTCTGTGTATATAATGTCTTCTGCAGTTTCCACAGTATGTATCCGATGAAGTGAGCTGTAGCTCACGAAAGCTCATGCTCAAATAAATTGGTTAGTCTCTAAGGTGCCACAAGTACTCCTTTTCTTTTTGCAATTTATTTGAGCATAAGCTTTCGTGCGCTACAGCTCACTTCATCGGATGCATTCAGTGGAAAATACAGTATTTGGTTAGTCTCTAAGGTGCCACAAGTACTCCTTTTCTTATAGGAAATATATATATTAAATTATAGGACAATTGGGAGCATTGCTACAATAAGGTTAAGAAGGGTGATCTATTATAAATTACTTTTAGTTTCCCAGAATACGTATATAATACATTGCTGTGTGTACTCTCACACACATACTTGCAGGTATGCTAATTGGATCAATAGACTGTGATTGCCTTTGCTGTTTGAATCAATAAGGACGTATTGGTTTTATACAGTAGAAAAAGTGTTGAAAATTTTATATATACTGCATGAGGATTTATCACTGTGCTCATAACTATACTTGTTTACCTTTTCCTCTTCCACATTTCCCTATTTTTCTGTCTTTGAAATCAAGATCCAGAAGGGAACAGTACTGGAGAGTTTTATGTTGGTTGACATGTACTATTTAGCAACTTTGGTTTATATGCTGAGGGATGAAGGTGGGTCAGATACCAGTTTATCCCTGGTATTTCCAAGATTACTTTAGTCACACTTGAGTGGTTAGTCTTGCTGATTTGTGTGTGTGTGTACAGCATATTTGTGTGCATGATGATAAGGATAAAAATTTAGCAAACAATGTAACAAAACAAAAATGCTGTGAATGCTCTATTGCTGTGAAAAGAGAATCAAGGAGAAATTAACCTAACACAAACTAAATGTCCCTTGCAATGTAATAAACACAACAGAATATCTGAAAGATGTAGCCTTAATAAAAATGAAGCTGGGGCATTTACCAATCGTTATTACTATGATGTTGGTTGTTACTTTAAACTTATAATGTAATTAAATACTTTTATTAATGTATAAGGGGCCCATTACCATGGTAACTTGGCTTCCCCCACACAGCTCCATGACGCTGGAAGACACGGGCATAGAAAAAGTTAAGCAATAGGTTGAATGCTAGCGATTCCAGTGCCCAGGAATAATGAAAAGCATAGATAAAGAGAGGCATCTCAATACACATTCTAAATGAAACCAGGTTTGGGCTCAAATATATTTCCAGAAAGAGCATGTGTGTCTATGTGTATGTGCATGTGTGCTTTGGTTCTAAACCTGGCTACTGAGTGGAAGTGTGTTCTGAGTTGAGTGGGTGGTTCTGAACTGTGGAGAGATTCATTAGAAGTTCTCAGCCTGGGAGGATAGGGTATGTGTGTGAGGTGTCCTAGGTGGAGGTTGGGTTGAGGAAGCAGAAGGGGTTTGGGGAGGTGTAAAGCTGGGAGAGAATCTAGGTAAGCAAGTTTGAATGCAGGGGAATAGACTCAACTGCTGAGTGAGAGTACAGGTGAATTTGTAGAGGGGGAGTGGGTGTGGGGGAGATGGTGAAGGGGATGGTAGGGTCAGAGATAGATTGGAGCAGGAGAAATTAGGAAGTGGAGAGACGAGTAAAGGGGTCACAGAGGGATAAAAGTGATCATTCCTCATCCTGTGCTCTACTGTAAATTATCCAGTTTCTCACCCTGAAAGGGAGAAGGACTACCCTTTTTGTTCCTGCCTCCCACCAACCTCCCATACATCCCACCCAAACACTTCGCCATGACAACCCCACTGTTTTCCTGTTGTTCACTTTAAAAATATGACGATCCTGCATTAGGGGTGTGTGCATACACATGCCTGGGGGATTGGAATGGGGGAGGAAGCTTATTACCTGGTAGCCCGACTATTTAGTTTGGGTCCCAGCTGCTTCTTTGCCAGCCTACAGCAATAAACCTATGTGTCTGAGTGCATGATGTGGGGCTGGGTAAAGTAAACAACTGGTACATTTTGAAAAGATGAAATCAGACTGAGGCGGCCTTGGGGCAGTTATAGATAGTGAATACTTTTTTAAATTATGAACAATAGCTTGATCTTTTATGTACAGTAATTAGAATGAATTGGTCATTGCTTCTGCTACAGTACGTAGCTTGGATACAGCAAGTGCCATTAAGTGATGTTTATCACCCACAATAGTTAAATTTCCCACTAGATTGGAAGCATTTCTCCATATCGGGGGTTGCACAGATCCCTCATTGAAGGAAAATACTTCAGTGTACTAAGTTTTAGTATCACCCATTGTCATTTTAATGTCACCCAGGCCAGTCACTTAGTCCCAGATTTTAAAAGATAGGTGTTACTGTGCTCAGGAATGCCTATATACCTTTAAAAATCTGGGCTATAGGTCACAGAATCACAGAATATCAGGGTTGGAAGGGACCTCAGGAGGTCATCTAGTCCAACCCCCTGCTCAAAGCAGGACCAATCCCCAATTAAATCATCCCAGCCAGGGCTTTGTCAAGCCTGACCTTAAAAACTTCTAAGGAAGGAGATTCTACCACCTCCCTAGGTAACGCATTCCAGTGTTTCACCACCCTCCTCGTGGAAAAGTTTTTCCTAATATCCAACCTAAACCTCCCCCACTGCAACTTGAGACCATTACTCCTTGTCCTGTCCTTTTCTACCACTGAGAATAGTCTAGAACCATCCTCTCTGGAACCACCTCTCAGGTAGTTGAAAGCAGCTATCAAATTCCCCTCATTCTTCTCTTCTGCAGACTAAACAATCCCAGTTCCCTCAGCCTCTCCTCATAAGTCATGTGTTCCAGACCCCTAATCATTTTTGTTGCCCTTCGCTGGACTCTTTCCAATTTATCCACATCCTTCTTGTAGTGTGGGGCCCAAAGCTGGACACAGTACTCCAGATTAGGCCTCACCAATGTCGAATAGAGGGGGATGATCACGTCCCTCGATCTGCTCCCTAGCTTCCCTTCTGTATGGAACCAAATACTCCAAATCTTGCTTATGTGCGAGGCAGGGCTGCAATCTCTCCGCTGCTGGGCCAAGGTATGGTATAGACTGGAGGCAAGGCAACATCAGAAAAAGTGATAGAGGTTTATGAAAACCTTACCCCAGGCCTGAGGATTCCCTTGTCTCTAAATGGAGCCCCAGTTATAGCATAGCTAGTGAGCAGCAGTTCAGCCATTTCAGCCACAGGTTTTGTGGCTGTTGCTGTAATGGCTCTGATGGGCAGCATGAATGAATCTGGTTTTAATCTGTGTCTGAGGAAGAACATGCTCAGAGTATTCCCTAGCTGCTCCTCCCATTCTGGGCTTATCCCTGGGCCTTGCATTGTTTGCATAGGAACTAGAGGCAGCTACTTGGAGGCAAAACCATCCTGCTGTGTGACCTTCTCTTCTGTTACAACTCCTAATTTCAACCAGTGAGTGGAAGAAACTTGGAGGAAGGAAACTTTGGTTCCAGATCCAGCTGATTCCCAACCACCAGCTGTTCCTATTGTTCAGGACACTGCTGCACCATTATCAGCTCGTTATCCCAAAAGAGTGCAAAAACCAGTGGTGTGCCTAATTTTATAAATAGTTTAGTTAGTGAGTGAGTTGCTATTCCAGGGCAGAATAATCCCTTGCAATTTAAGAGTCTGTAGTTCACTCACAATTTTTAATTAGGTTATATAGTGTTATATATTAGCTATATAAACAATAATGTATATATATTTGGCAAGTATGTGATGTCCTATCCCTTTAAATTTTGGGGAATTCTGTACTCTCCCCTCCCCAGTGAAAAGCCTCTCTAGTTTTAGTTCCTGTTTTGCTGCGAGAACAATAGTCTCCCCTATAGACAGCTGGGTTTCAATCAGCTTCCTCTGTGTATCTCTCTGAGGGCTCCAAATATAACAAACCTCTTCATCAACTGTTTGCAAAGTCCTACAAGCATTGAGTAATCCCCCCTCAACTGTGGTCTGGCTAACAATTGTGAACATTAACAGAAAACAAAAGAAAAATAACTGCAATTTAACTGGGCAGACACACTTTGCAGAACAATCATAAACAGACAGGTGTTATACCTTCTGAGGCATCCTCCCCCACTTACCCATAACCTAAATTACCAGCTAATGACTGTGGGTGGGTTTGGAACTATACTGTGCTTTGAAACCCAAGTGAGTAGGAGGGTTTCTTCTTCTATATTTACAGCAGCTACATTTACCATTTACTGAGGTCACCCCGTCTGCCCATTGTTCCAAGACATAGGCACAAATTGATCCCGGATTTCTCTGGGCCACTGTGATCCAGCACCAGTTTGTATGGTCATTATATCAGGCTGTCTGTAAAGGCTTCACAAGCCAGTCCTGACCTGTATCCTCTCTGTCTTAAAGCACTCTCCTTTAGTCTCACAATTATTATGCAGTGCACAGCATGCCAAAATAAAGAAGATGGCGTAGGCCACACTGGCATCCAATGGGGTCTGTAGGAATTGCCAGTGAACCTTCAATTATCCAAATCAGAGCATTATACAAGTTCTCCAGGTACACTCTACGCTTTCACTCTACAACCGTAGCTGAGAGTCCACATAAAATTTCCTACTTGAAAAGAATGATGATTAGTCTCATGTCGTTGATCAATTTGCATAGCTTGGGATTTGGCTACACATGAGGCAACATCAGGATGTAGCAGGTCCAAACAGGTATGCAAAGATCGCTTCAAAAAAAGAGTTGCAGGTGACTCTTGGGTAATAGTGGATGTGTTTCTCATGTCTGCAAGAAATTGTCCCATTTCTGCTGAAGATTAGAAATCGAATGGCTAGCTTTTAAGGCATGCTTAAGTGTCTGCACAAAGCATTAAGTGTCTGCACTTGTTGATTTGTAGCAGGATACTATGGAGAAGAACATATTTGCTGAATTCTATTTGAAACTAGGAACCTCTGAAATTCTTGAGGTCTGTTGTCACTCACCAACTGCAAGGGTAAACCAAATTGGCTAACCAAGGTACAAAGACATCAAGGTGTCTTGGTAGCTGTAATAGAAGTCATTCTGAAAACTTCTGGCCATTTTGAATGGACGTTGACTACAACCAAACACACATAACCTTTTAATGTTCTGGCAAAGTCCATGTAAACACATGTCCAAGGAGTCTGAGGCCACAACCAAAGGTGTAGGTGAGATGGGCCAGGATCATGCTGAATTTGCTGACATGTAGTACAGCAGTGCACCTTCCTCTTAATGTCTTTGTTGATCCCTGGCCATTAGAGATTACTCTGGGCTACAGCCTTCACTCCCACAATGCCAAAATTTCCTTTGTGGAGAGTTTCCAAAATCGGAGATTGAAGTGATTTTGGAATGATCACTTGCATTCCCCATGAGATGAAATCTTGAGTCCCAGATCATTCAGTTGTAGTTACACAAATTGTGTAAACTGGGGATTCTTGTGATCCAGCACTGTATCTTACAGTACCAGAGAAAGCACATCATCCTTAGTGGTTTCTTTGTTGTTGTCTGTGCTAGTGATGGGTAACTTGCCCATCAAACGGAGATAGAACACTTCATCCAAAGTGTCTTTGGGTTGACAGGAGCTTGGGCATGGCAGGCGTGACAGCACACTGGCATTTCCATGCTGAGTCCCTTTACAGAATTGAATAGTATAGGAACGAGTTGAAAATAGCAATGCCC
Source organism: Eretmochelys imbricata (assembly GCF_965152235.1). Lineage (NCBI taxonomy): Eukaryota > Metazoa > Chordata > Testudines > Cheloniidae > Eretmochelys > Eretmochelys imbricata. The sequence continues at coordinate 32,679,896 of NC_135574.1, forward strand.
ATTTTTGCATATGAGCAGCAGCTAATGACAGAATTCCATGGTTTGGTCCAAAAGTTGAAATTCAAGGGTGGTAATCCATCAACAAGGTAAAGTGTTCACCCTACAGCTATGTATGGAACATCTAAATTCTGAAGATAGAGTGAGAGGCTCTCAGCATTAATAGTACTTCTCACGGGTGGTGAGTGTTTGTGAAGCAAAGGCAGTTGGTTTCGCCATGCCATCATGAAAAATGTCAGAAGGAACAGCACCGACTCTTTATAGTGGAGCATCACAAGTTAATTGCAATGGTAGCAAGGCATCAACATGCATAAGAATTATGGCTGATGTCAACAGTTTCTTTGCTTCCTTAAATGCGCACTCATACTCGTTAGTCCATTTCCATTTTTTTCTTTGCTTATAACAGTTCATGCAAAGGTGCCAATACAGTCACCAGATTAGGCAGAAATTTACCATAGTAGTTAAGTAGTCCTAAAAGTGAATGTAATCTGACACGTTTTCCGGCGGCACTTGAAGAACTGCTTTCTCTTTCTCTGGTGACTTCCTTAAGTCTATGGCATCAATTTCACGTCCAAGATAGTCATGTGAAGATTTGAAATGCTCACATTTGTCTCATAAGAATGGCTATGCTTAGACCAATGGTCCATCTAGCCCAATATCACATTGTCTGACAGCGGCAAGTGCCAGATGCTTCAAAGGGAGTGAACAGAACAGAGCAATTTTGAGTGATCCATCCAATCCTGGCTTCTGGCAGTTGAAGGTTTAGAGGCATGTAGAGCATGGGGTTACATCTCTGATCATCTTGGCTAATAGCCATTGATGGACCTATCTTCCAGGAACTTATCTAATTATTTTTTTGAATTCAGGTATACTTTTGGTCTTCACAGAATCATCTGGCAACGAGTTCCACAGATTGACTATGTGTTGTGTGAAGTAATACTTCCTTTTGTTTCTTTTTAAACCTGCTGCCTATTAATTTCATTGGGTGACCCCCTAATTCTTACATTATGTGAAGGGGTAAATAACACTTCCCTATTCACTTTCTCCACACCGTTCATGATTTTAAAGACCTCAGTCATATCCCCCCATAGTCATCTCTTTTCTAAAATGAACAATCTCAGTCTTTTTAATCTCTTCTAATCTGGAAACTGTTCAATCCCCCTAATCATTTCCATTGTTCTTTCTGCACCTTTTCCAATTCTAATATATCTTATTTGAGATGAGGAGACCAGAACTGCATGCAATAGTCAACGTGTGGGCATACCATGGATTTACATATTGGCATTATGATATTTTCTGTCTTATTTCCAATCCCTTTCCTGATGGTTCATGGCATTCTGATAGCTGCTTTGACTCCTGCTGAACATTGAGTGGATGTTTTCAGGGCACTATCAGTGATCATTGAGTGGTAACAGCTAATTTAGATCTTCTCATTTTGTATGTACTGTTGGGATTATTTTTCCAATGTGCATTACTTTGCATTTATCAACACTGAATTTCATCTGCCATTTTGTCACCCAGTTTTCTGAGGTCCTCTTGTAACTTTTAGCAGTCAGCTTTGGACTTAACTACCTTGAATAATTTTGTATTGTTAACAAATTTTGCCACCTCATTGTTCACCCCCTTTTTCCAGATCATTTATAAATATGTTGAACAGCACAGATCCCAGTACAGATCCTTGGGGGATGCCACTATTTATCTTTCTCCATTGTGAAAACTATTTGGTCCTACCCTTTGTTTCCTATGTTTTAACCAGATACTGATGCATGAGAAGACCTTCCCTCTTTTCCTATGATTGCTGCAGAGCGTTTGGTGAGGGACCTTGTCAAAGGCTTTCTGAAAGTCCATGTACATGGTATCCACTGGATTATCCTTATTCACATGCTTGTTGATTCCCTCAAAAAATTCTAGTAGATTGGTGAGGTGTAATTTCCTTTTGACTTTTCCCCAATATATTATGTTTACGTATGTATCTGATAAATTTGTTCTTTACTATAGTTTAAACCAATTTTCCTGGTACTGAAGTTAGGCTTACTGGCCTGTAATTGCGAGGATCACTTCTGGGACCTTTTTAAAAAATAGGCATTACATTCCCTCCAGTCATCTGGTACAGAAGCTGATTTAAGCAACAGGTTACATTACATAGTTAATAGTTCTGCAATTTCATATTTGAGTTCCTTTAGAACTCTTGGGGGAATACCATCTGTCTCTGGAGACTTATTACTGTTTAATTTATCAATTTGTCCCCAAGCCTCCTCGACTGATATCTCAATCTGGAACAGTTCCTTGGATTTGTCACCTAAAAAGAATGGTTCTGCACTGAAGACCAATGCAAATAATTCATTTAGCTTCTCTCCAACAGTCTGGTCTTCCTTGAGTGCTCCTTTAGCACCTTGATTGTCCATTGGCTCCTCTGATTGTTTGACAGATTTCCTGCTTCTGATGTACTTGAAAAAAAAATTTTTTTTGCTGTTATTTTTTTGTGTCCTTAGGTACTTGTTATTCAAATTCTTTCTTGGCCTGCCTTATTATACTTTTGCACTGGACTTCCCAGAGTTTGTGGGCCTTTCTATTTTCATCACTAGGATTTGACTTCTAATTTTTAAAGGATGCCTTTTTGCCTCTAACTGCCTCTTTTACTCTGCTGTTTAGCCATGATGGTGGTGGTGTTTTTTTTTTTTTTGGAGGGGGTCCTCTTACTGTTTTCATTTATTTCGAGCCTCTATTGTGGTGTTTTTAAATTGTCTCCATACAGATTGCAGGCATTTCACCTTGTGATGGTTCCTTTTAATATCCATTTAACTAGCGCTCTCATTCTCGTGTAATCCCCCTTTTTGAAGTTAAATGCTACAGTGGTGACTTTCTTTGGCTTTCATTTTCCCCTGACAATGATGTTAAATTTAATTATATTATGGTTGCTATTACTGAGTGGTTCAGCTATATTCATCTCTTGGACCAGATCCTGTGTCCTATTAAGGACTAAATCAGGAATTGCCTCTCCCCTTGTGAGTTCCAGGTCTAGCTATTCCAAGAAGCAGTCATTTAATGTGTCTAGAAATTTTGTCTCTGAATCTCTTCCTGAGATGACATATATCCAGTCAATATAAGGATAATTGAAATCACCCCTTATTGTTGCATATTCTGCCTTTGTAGCCTCTCTTATCTACTTAAGCATTTCATAATCACTGTCACCATCCCCACAAGGTACGTGGTAATATATTCCTGCTGCTATACTCTTACTGTTCAGGCATGGAATTTCTATCCATAGAAACTGTATGGTACCATATGATTCATTTTCAGATTTCAAAGAAATTGGTTCTATGCTTTCTTTCACATATAGTGCCACTCCCCCACCAGAGTGACCTACTCTGTCATTCCTACATATTTTGTACTCTGGTATTACCATGTACCATTGATTATCCTCAGTTCACTAAGTTTCTGTGATGCCTGTTATATGTCTCAATGTACTCTTGGTCCATGGTCTTCCAAATGATGCAAGACTGCCTCCAAAGTCCAAAGATGATCCCCTTGATCCTTTTCTGTAAGAAAGATGTAATCCAAATAGAACTGAACTCTGTTCAGTCCCTTCAGGATCCCATCCTCATCGCCAATATGTTAGATTTGGACCCCACAGAGAAAGGAAGAGAGACAGAGGGAGCTGATTGAAACACAGCTGTCTGTTGTAGAGACTTTACTATTCTGGCAGCAAAACAGAAACTAAAACCAAAGCAATGCTTTTCACTGGAGAGGGGAGAGTACAGAATGCCCAAACATTTAACGGAACAGGACATTACAGGGTTGTGGGGGTAAGGCGCTTTTACAGCTGGTTTCTGGCCACTGTGATTGTGTGTGGGGATAAGGGCACTTGCCTATTGTTAACCATGAGTAAACCCATTGTCCAAAGTGGTTATAGTTTGTGGGGGTTGAGGAGGAACCATTTTAGTGCTCTTCAGAATATGGTGGCATGACTACTTCCCTTTTTTTCCTGTTCTCAGTGTTGTTATGCCCCTAGGGAACTTTACCCACCTTTTTCTTTTTCTGCCCCAGTTAATAATCTGTTATTTCCATGCACATTGCGCTTTCCACTTGTCTCCGGCTTCCTATATTATATTTACACAGACCTGGGTGGGAGGTGGGCTGTGGGAATTTGGGAGGGATAGAGAGATGCTTGCAGTTTTCTGCTCTGAGGTGTTACCTGACTCAAGGCACTGCTTGGTGGGGTCCAAAGCTGAAAGGGAGACACACCCACACAGATATTTACCCTTTCAGCACAGCCAACATGAAGGTCTACACATAGGTAAACAAAAATAACATTTATTGAAACCAGTAATTGTAGCATAACTCTGAAAATTTTTTAAAGGCAAGAGACACCAGAATGGATCACACTCCCTGAAGAACTTTACAACTTTAATGCCTACATCCCTGTGTCCTTGCCCTTGATCTCCCCAATGGTGAGGAGGACAAATGAGGGCAGCTCCCGCACAGGGCTTGGGGAACAGACACTTGTTGGCCTTCAAGCACAGTCTTGGGCTCATCGTTCCCCTCCTGCACAGTCACAGGGGGGCTTTCCAGAGCTGGTGCAAGGTGTTGTGCCTGGTGTCCAGTAGCCTCCCCTGTGTCACTGGAAGGGGTTGGATCCTCTGCCGCAGCAGCCCCCTCAGTTGCAGGTGCAGGAGGAGTAATAGCTAAAGGATGAGGAGGAACTGCCAATTCCTGCACACCGGCTGTGGCTATTGTGGCAGGTGGGACCCAAATCCTTTCCACCATCACTTGTACCAAGAACTGCAACAGGGCATGCTCCCAGTCCTTTGGGCAAGCTCCTGTTCCCTATACCATGCGTCCTGCTTCAGGAACCAGATCACTATTGACTACTGCCTCTGGAAAAAACATTCCTCACACTCAACAGTCAAACTGCTCCTGGCTCCTTCCGTCAATGCCAATGGACAGTTCCTCAAGTGTTCTTTTCTATCTGCCCCTACTGTCTGGGGCTGCTGCTCCTGGCCACTGAGCAGAATAAGTTCACCCTCCTCATCCAAAGATCGTGCCAAGTCCATTATAAGAGCAGCACAATATTTTCTGAAAGAACGAGGAGTACTTGTGGCACCTTAGAGACTAACAAATTTATTCGAGCATAAGCTTTTGTGGGCTAAAGCCCACTTCATCAGATGCATGCAGAGGAAAATACAGTAGGAAGACACACACACACACACACCCCCCATGAAAAAATGGGGGTTGCCATACCAACTCTTAACAAGACCAATTGATTAAGGTGGGCTATTATCAGCAGGAGAAAAAAAAACTTTTGTACTGATAATTAGGATGGCCCATTTCAAACAGTTGACAAGGTGTGAGTAACAGTAGGGGGAAATATGCATGGGGAAATAGTTTTTAGTTAGTGTAATAATTTCATTAGATCCATAAATTTTTCATTATTATTTTCTGCAGCCAGACTTTTGCAGCCCTTGAGAAAGGAGCACTGCTGAAAATGGCAAGTAGCATGAAATACTAGCTTTTTAAAATGTTATGTCTTTTGGGGGGGTGCATTTATTTCAGGGCCAACATGAACAGTTCCTAATGCCTTCTTTTAAGGTTGGCCATCAATCAGAGAACATAGCAGTTTTGAAAGTAACAGACTGGAAAAGGGAGGTGGCGTTCCAGTCGTGTGGTGGGGATCCGGCAATCTATGCTAAAAAGATGTTTGTGCTGCTTGTTACCCCCTACCTATTGCTGAATGGAGGGGGTTGGTGAGCTATGAAGGTGGATGCAGCAAGTTTGTGCTACATTTGAATCTTAAGAACCAGCTGAAGTTTTTGCTGCACTGGAAATGTACATATATATGCTTACTGGGAGGCAATCCAAATAGAAGTACATTATATTCTAAGCTAGCAGGCGGAGTCTGCATGGAAAGAGAGAGAGAGGCAAACCACTGCAAATGCCTGCCTGTCCTCAAGCCAGCTCCTGTAGCATCAGGACATCCAGCGAAGAACAACAGGGAAAGAGAGTCACAGCTTTCCAGTCAAGACCGCAAGCCACTTGCCTCCCCACTGCAAAAGGATACCGTGCTGTGTTTGTGCAGCCACTGGAGCAGATCCCCCACCTATCCACTCCCTCCTTTGCCCTGTCTTGTGCAGTATGGCTCTGAGCAGGGAGGCTCTGTACATCAGAGGCCAGGAATGCTTGAAAACACTTATACTGACAGAGGACTGCTGTCTTGTTCCTCGGAGAAGCAAAGGTTCCCCTTCTCCTTCCCGTACCTAACCAGCCCTGATACTACCCCTCGCACCTTCTGTTTGTCTCCCATTTGTAGGGGGAAGGGTGGTTACTGTAGTGAAAGTTTGTAATCTTGAAAGGAGCAGAAACAACCTGTAACTTTGGAGAACCATTAATCTTGTGCAACTGTCCTGTCCCCTAATAAGGCCTTTCCACCTCTTCCCTTGCTGTCTGCCTCGTGGCTGACAAACTCACAGGCCCAGAGGAAATATGATAGCTTCCTGATAATTTGTTCTATAACTTCTTCCAAAAGCTTTATAGTGGTTTGTGGTAATTCAATAAAATGTAGAATTTACAGTTGTGTCTTGGTTGGGGACAGTTTGGGAAGGGGGGAAGGCAAGGTGGCTTTCAAGTCCTGCCAACCACCCTGGAGAAAGAGGGGATGTTGCTGGAGAGGGTAGGGGTTTAATTTACCAGCCTTGGATTCTGGTTCCTACTGAGCCTTCGGGTCCTTCTCTGGCTCATCAGGAGGGACGTGGGGAGCCAGCTTCTCTGGGTAGAGAGGCAGGATAACTTGATCCTCTTCCTCCAGGTCTTCCAGGGCCACCTTCTCTTTGGTCCCCACTGCCTCCTCATCCTCATCAGTATCCTGTCGGATGATGAGGCTGGCGTGGTTTAGAAAGGGTCATTAGACACTTCAGGCTCATTACTGGGAGCACCGGAGAGTTGCCTGTCCAGTCACCAGCGTAGATGTAGCCCATAGTGATCACAAAAAGAACCTTGAAAGAGGTGTCATAGAAACATATAGGTGACCTCACTTTCACACAAAACCCAAGAAGACTCATCCATACACTCCTTTGGTAGCCCCGCCTCTGGTAGGCCAGAATTTTATTTGCTTTTGAATTTAACAGAGTTGTTCAAATTATAAGCTGTGAATTTAGCCTCCCCCCAAACTGATTATTTGATGGGATTCTAGCCTACAGACTATTCATGAACTCCTCGCTATGACTAATCATTAGTCATTGTTTGTGTGGCCCAATTACCTCAGTCTCATGGTGGTGTTTCTGCTCCCTGACTGAAATACTTTAAACAAGCAAAAATTAATAGTAGATAACAGCTAACACACTTTCTTATCACTTTCATTTCATAGGACTGTCCAGCCCAGTCATTCATGACTTACAGGATTCACAAATATTTTTATGAATACCCAGTAACAGTTTGAATATGGAATAGATACCATCAAATAGCAGAATATTGATCTATAAGCTTTTTAGTCACAGAAATATTCACAAATCATTTTCTCTAGTGTTCTACCAGCTCTGGAATTTAATTAATGCTGTGAGCTAAATCTGTTGTTTAGGCAGTACAGTTTAATGTTTATGGTGGGATACTGTAAATTAGGATTCTAGGATTGTATTCTTGGCTCTGACCCTGACTTGTGGTGTGATGTTGAACAGTCACACTCTTTCAGTCTACCCACTTGTAAAATCATATGAAAAATCATCTCAGTAGTTGTAAAGTGTAATTAATATTTGTAAAGTCTTTAGAGATATTTGAATGAAAGATGCTTTACTTTATAAGTGCAAAGTATTATTATTAGTAGAAGCATTATTACATTACTGGTAATGCTTTATAAAGGGAAATACTGAGTTTCAGTGTCTTCAGGAGCTAATTGTTTTCTTTTAACGTAAGTATTCAGGAAACCTAACACGGACAAAATAGGATATATGTGTCAAACAAATAGCAGCCCTGAAAACTTTATTAAAAAGATTCTTTGTGGTATCAGGCAGGAAGTGAAACTGCTTTTAAATTGCAAACATTTCTTATTCATTTCATGCACCAGCAGTCAGTGTAATGGGTTTCTGTGTGGTTCCCCCTCCCCCCAAATAGTTCAGATGGGCAGATAAAAGTTCAGACACAGGGGGGAAAAGCACTCATTTTCCTTGGATTTCACCAGCTGGTACATGTTACAATGCCTTATAGAACATGTGAGTGCATAGCAGATGTGTACGCCAAACACTTGTTATACAGTTGTCCTCTTTTATAAATCAGTGACATCATACACCATCAGCCAACTGGCTTGCTCGATTTTGCACTATTTGGAATTACTCATCTGGCTGTAAATGTCATCTTGTGTTGCCCGTGGAAGGCCCAACCCAGTAGCATTGAGCAATGCCTTTATTCCCAGTTAGGTAGTGGGGCTGAGGGTGTTCAGCATTAGGGCTGGGTAAATTTTTTTCATCAAAACTACTTTTCAATGAAAAACTGATCTTTTTAAAACTAAAAACGGAACATCTGAAAAATCAAAAACTGAAATATTTTGATATTGAAATTTTCATGGGTGAAAAACCCATTTTTGCAACCAGTGCTACTCAGTACCTCACCTTGAGTTAGGCTCAAGAAGCACAAAAATTGTGAGAGTTAATTAGATATCTCTTTTGGGGGGGGGAAGGGGACCTTGCTGAATAATATGGTTTGTGGGACCACTATGGAAGCGGTAATTTGTAAAACCTGGAGGTGTAGTAGTAGGTTTTAACTTGCAGGAACAGTTTTACTCCTGGAAAACATAATAGTTTCTAGGTGCCAGTACTTTACTCTTGGGATATGAGCAGCCAGTAACAGTTTATTCTGACAATACATAATATGGAAGATTAAAAGGTGGGGGGAAAAAAATGACAAATTTGGAAACGTCAAAGTTGCTGCCACTTTACAAGGTTCATAACAGACCCATTTTTAATGTTTTTGTGAACATTTTTGTTCAAATTATTTATTTCAATTTTGGTAAATGAAAAAAATGTATAATAATTTTGATAAAAATGTCATGTAAGTTTTTGAAAAAAAAACCCACAATTTTTTGGAAAGTTACATATTTTTGTGTGGGATTTTTTTTTAAAATAATGGCTATTTGGCAATGAAAGACATATTCAAAATATTTGACCAGGTCTAGTGGTTAAGACCCTGGTCTTGGACTCGGGAGACTTGGTTTGAATTCATAATTTATGACCTTTGGAAAGTTACTTAGGGCCAGAGTTAGGCACCTACATACCTTTAAAAATCTGCCCCAAAAATTCTAAATGCCTCACTTCAACATCTGTAAAACTGGGGTATTACGATTTCCTTCCATCAAAGGGGGGTTGTGATGACAAATGCACTGAAGACCATGAGATGCTCAGATACTACACTGCTGAGGGTTGTATGGGCTGAGTGCCCACACCTGCCTACGAAATTGAAAAGACTGAGATTTTCATCTTGGTTATTCCCTGCATCCCTGTGGCCAAAATTTCTCTTTGCCCTACAGACATGAAAGCAGGACCGGCTCTAGGCACCAGCAAAGCAAGCATGTGCTTGGGGTGGCACAATTCCAGGGGCAGCATTCTGGCCACCCTTTTTATTTTTTTTTGCTTGGGCAGTTGCACTCTCAGAGCTTGGGGCGGCAAAAAACCTAGAGCTGGCCCTGCATGAAAGAAAAGTATTTCCTTAAAATCATGGAATTAATCTATTACTCTGCGTTCAGGGCCTGATCCAAAGCCCAAATAAGTCCATCTGCATTTTTCTATTGATTTTAGTGGTCTTTGAATCCGGCCCTATGTAACACAGAGCTATTGTGGACTCATCTATCTGCTTTTGCCCCTCCCCTTTCACTGTGGGAGATCACCCTGAGATTTTAGAGGCAGGCCAGAGAGCTGGAGAACTCTCACAAAATCTAGAGGTTCAAAAGGTATGTAGGCACCTGATTGGCATCCACAACTTCTCTGGGGATTGCAGGTGTTGAACAACTCCCTCAAAGTGCTGAGCAACTTCTGTTTCCATTGATTTCAGTGGGAGTTGAGGATATCTAATACCTAAAAGGAGCTGCTCAGTAGCATGCAGGATCTGGCCATTAGCACAGTACTTGTGGAATTAAGGTTCAGTTATATTGTCTTCATCACAAAACAATAAACAGAGCCTCCAATAACCATGAATAATAGAGCACTTAAAACAAGAAAACTAGAAGGGAGGGAATGAAGTTTGTTACCATTTGTGAGTGGCCACAAGCTGTGCCCTGTACACCCTCAGGCAGTCCTGCTTCACAGGATGTTGGAAACTTGACTCATTAAGGCTTAGAAACGACAGGGGCGAATGCCATTGGCATGTTTATAAATAAATGTCAGTTAACAAAGGAAATAGGTGAGCTCAGAGTGCAGAGTAAGATATATTGTTGATAAAGAAAGGACACAAAACAGATTCTAAAATGGAGCCATTTGGAACAGATGAAACAGACCTCGGGTTCCATATTAGAATCTATGTTTAGTAGAGCTGGTTGGGAATTTTCTGTCTCAATGATTTTCCGATGGAATAATCACTTTCTGCAAAATTTCCATGGGAAAATGTCAACTTTGCTGGAAAATTTCAATTTTCTGTTAGAAAATCATTCCCAGCGCTGGGGAACTTTCATGCCTGTGCAGTCCTGGCTCCGTGGCAGCCCACCAGGGCTTCTATGTCTCCCTAGCTCTGGTGTAGCATCCAGGGAGCAGGTGATCCTGGCTAACATATTTGGTTTTGGAAACACTGAAGTGTTCCTGTAGAACATTTTGGTGTTTTCAAAACAAAATATTGCAGAATTTTAGTTCCCTGAAAAATTTGGAGTTTTTGGTTTTTCATACTGACTTCGGGTGAAAAAAATTCCCAAACCTCTAAAATCTGTGTGAAGCAGAAATTCTGTTTCCCAGCCAACTCTTGTTCTAGTTTCCTTTCTCATCAATATCTCTTTTTTCAGCAGTTGCCTTGCATAGCAGGCAGCCCAAAACAGAAAGCTCTTCTGCTGTATGTTACCTACAGCTTTGGCAAAAACAGAAGAGACAGAGATCCCTTCATCAATAAGACATTTGTGGTGGTGTTTTTTTTTTTTTTTAAAGAACAGTTGTTGTTGTCCTTCTTTGCTGAGCTGCAGGACTCAGACTGAGAACAATTAACATGTTGTCTTCTATTTCCATTCTTCCTACCTGTCTCTCTTTACAGTTGTAACTAAGAGTCTCTCCTTGTCTGAAGAATTGGTAAGAATGACAATTACAGCCAGTCTGCTTCTGAATTTCAGTATTCCTGTGGAGGAGATTCTGTCAACTTTCAGAGGAGTGTGGAAAGACAAATCAGAGAGCTTGTCTTCACAGGGAAACTGACTAGCATAGGTGTAACAAAATAACTGTTAATAATTATCCTTCCACTCCCAGCATTTTTTCTACATCCAGTTTTGCTCCCCGTTAGTACTATAGGTAGAGAAAATCATCTAGTGCCATTAGTCCTGCTTGAACAATCTAATTTTTAAGATGAGATATTGTGAAGAACTAGACCTCCCATTGATATTCTTTGTAAAATGGTTTAATTTTAATATTTCTTCATACCGCTGTTTATAAGTAGCCGTTTTAACTACCTACCGAAATTCTAATTCAAATGACTGTGTTAATTAGCTAGAGGGTCTTTTACAGCCCTTTTTTTCCCCTTAGTTAAAAAGGTTTTGATCATGGGCTGGATAAAACGCTTAGTTTTATCGGAGATGTATTTTTTGTTCTCTGAGGACTTAAAGCGAGTTAAAGAGCCCAGGCAGATGATGTCGTTTTTTACTCTTTGTAGTGCTGTATCATGCACTCGGGATAATATCCAATCCCATAAGTCAAAGTGAATATTTTCTTCTTGTTTGTAATAGATTTGAAAATGTGGGTCATAAACAACTCAATCAAATTTTTTTTGCTGTTAGCCTTTTTTGATTTATGTGGGAGGGGAGGGGGCGCCTCAGAATGCCTGGAAAATGGTGTCTCTTCTATTTTTGTGCTATTTTCTGGCTATATCATATCATGTTTCAAGTTTTTAAAAACCTGATAGGATAGTTTAGCATTGTTTAGTCACAGCACAACCTTGTTGCCCCAGGGGGAAGTTTGAGGAGGGGCTGTGCCTCAAGGAAGTACAATCCTCCTCCAAGCTTCTTCGTGTACCATCTCCATCAGTTTCGTCTCCTGCTGCTGCCCATTCCTGCACTTTTACAAGGTCTAGAGACAATCTGGCCCCGAGAGTGGCCTATCTGAGGTGCATAAGATAACAACAACTGCTCCTTCCTTTTCTTTTTGGTCCAGCTCTGTATTGTGAAAACAAGTGGTCACTCCATGCAGTAAGTGGGCAGTAAATGTCAAACATCTGAGAAAGAACCCCTCATAGAGAGTGTAGTGAGCCTGTGGAATCTGAAACCACAGGAGACTGCCAGCTCAAATACTGTATTGGATTGAAAAGAGTCTAGATACAATAGATGCCACTTTATAACAACCCTGATAATAACAACTTTGGGTTAACCAGAAGCATTTTGTCTGGAACTGTTACCATTCAACTGACTATAATGTTAATTAGTCCGGATATTGACAACAGACTTGCTGCTTCTTGACAACCTTGTTAGTGGAGAGGTTTTACTATAATCAATTAGATGGCTCACCTGAATGTGTGAATCATGGCCTTGCTTGATTCTTATCTGTAACTGAAAGCCGTGGATGTTGCCCAAACCCAACCCAACCCAACCCAACTATTATTGATGCACTTCATTTCACTAAGGAGTCTAGGGCTGCAGCTCTCCCAAAGACTGTATGTAATGGCTTCTGCAAGGGCAGGTTTGTTTTAGCCACTGACAATGTCAGGCTGGAGGACACTGAGGTGTACCTTGATGTTGTCATCCCCTACAGTCTAACAGCAGAGGAATTTGAGACCATTGTTGAGTTTGACAGCCAGGTGGAGACCTCGCCAACCTGGAACTCCTTTCAGACAGTCAAGGCTGTAACAAGTCACAAGAGGATAGTGCATCAGACGAAGAAGCCAAACAGCCTTTGCTTCCAGAACAGTTATGTGCTGTGGACATTTTCCAGAGGCTATGCGAGAATTGTGGCTTTTACAGTGGATATGAGGCTCGATCACAAAATTGAGAGAGATTTACAGGTGGAGGTGACAAATCAGAAAACAGACACAGGATGAATTTTGTTCTTAAACTAATTGCCCCCCCCATTTTTTTATTTTACTCACATTTTCTTTATAAGATTTTTGTGCTGGTTCACTTTGTGTGACATGCCTGGAGTATTGGCTTTAAGTACAGTAGACTGACATTTTGTAAGTTTGCTAACATGCACTGTATAAAGTGCAACAAACATGGCACTTTTGTAAATAAAGGAAATAAATTTCTAGTCCTTATGTTTGTGGAGAGAAGTCTGAAAATGTGAGCTGGTTGTATCCTAATGGCTGAGAAACTAGAAGGCAAAAAAAAGAACTGAAACTGTATTATTTTATATTGTTTGAGTGATCAATACTGTTCTAGGGGCAGCGCTGGCTGCGACTGCCAAACCATTTCCATTATAATATTCTGTTTTCACACACTCAGAACTTTCCCAAACTTTCACCTTTTGGGATGGGTGAGAGGAGAATCAGCCCCCAAGTTTGACTGTGGCATGTGCTTGCCCAAGTCCCACCCGTAGGGAACCTACCTGTCTGCAACACTGTAGCTTCTGTGGTTGAACAAAGCACATCAAAAACCGTCTGTGCTATGGCTCTGTGGAACGTACAGGACTGTTTAATTAAAGTCCTTGGTTGAAAAGATTACGTAGAGGAAAGAGTTTGGAAATCGTTATCTTAGCAGCTGAGCTCTATGCAGAAGAGCAACACGTTATTATTTAGTATTAACTATTGTTTATATAGAGCTACTGGCAAAAATATATGAGGCACTTTCCAAGTAAAGCAGGCATAGTCCCTGTCCTGGAGTGCTTATGTTTACTGCACAGGGCTCCAAGTGATGACTATCATTTAATGCAAATACTATGAAAAGGGTGCTCAATTAGTTTAGTGTGGAAGATTGTGATAAGATTTTAATAATATGGACTTTACGTGAAATTTTTGCTTTCGTCTCAGTAATTAACACTTGCAAAAGGTTTAATCTGTATTTATTGAGCATGTTGTAATATTGGCACATGAGCAGAATAATAAGATGATGCATATGGACAATGCGGTTTTCACTTTATTGCAAGTTGCCTTTTGTTATTATTATTTTTATTATTCTTATTCTTATTCTTTAACTGCTGAACAATAAGGTTTATTCTAAACGAAAATGAGAAGATGTGATTATTCCTGCAAAGTGGTGCTGTTCAAAAATTTCATGTGTGTCATATTAGATTTCCCTTCAAGGGCTTGTAAGATGATGCTGTGGTGAAATGTTTACGTATTGCAGAGAAGTCAAACTCATTTTGATGATTTCCTTACTGCCTGCAGATCTTTGCAAAGTGAATGGTTTGCACAGCATGGAAAGATCATTTGCAAAGTCTGCAGTAACTTGTTTGACACTGTGTGTGTGTGTGTGTCTAAATATATATACATAGTGTTTATTTATTATTTTAAAATGGTAGTATAGCACCCCTCCACACCTGGTTACCTCCTTTAATGCCAATCCACTTAAAAGTCTGGGTTCTTTTGGATCCCGCCACCCACTGAGCATGGTGTATCTTTTTTCTTATGAAATTATTTGGCAGTGCCTCCACTCGCTCCTTCCTGGCAGGGTCACCAGGGCAGTTTGGGCAGAAAATTCTAACGACAGGGTAATCCCCACTTACTTGCCAGATAGTTGGAGACTTCTAAGAAATAACACAAACAAATACAATATATTGAACACAATAATTATATTAAACAGGAGACAAATACAACATAACCGGGTAAAACACTATTTTTAGGGTCACCGGTGCCCACACTGAAAATACCCATGACTTGATGGAACAATGTAAAGTTAGTGTCCCGTTGGTATGCATACTTTGCTGGGGCCCTTGATGACCTATAACCACAAAATTCTTCTTTACAGTGGTTTAGTAGTATGGCTCACAGGGTTCACTACAGTCCAAAGGACTCACAAGTGGGAGAAGGTGGTAAATCCCTCCACAGGTGTAATATACAGCAGGTTATAAAATCCTCAAACCCTTACTCCCTGGCCTGAGGACACAGTTCGGGGAGTAGGGGGTCCCCAAAACAAATTACCTAACTAACTAAAAGATGGTGCCTCACAAACTCCATGAATGATCCTCAGGTTCAAAGATGACTCTGGACTCCTCAGTCACTGCAGAGGGGCTGCTCTCTGCTGGCAGGGATCCTCCTCAGGCAGGAATCCGGCTGCGTTGGTCCCAGGATTTCCCCTCACCACAAAGGGGTGCAGGGCTCAAGGTGTAGGTTACACAACTACACTAACATCCAAACCGTAGCCTCCTAACCCAGCCTCCAGACACACACTCCGCAGGCAGCAGCCTTGGACTAGCAGCCAGAGCAGAGCTGACCATGTGCTGACCGGTCTCACCTAGGGAGCTGGAGGGCGAACTCAGCCTGGCTGGGGAAGTTTTCCAGCCAATGCTACAAATTGGGAATCATCAATGGGGAAGGAAAAACCCAGCTGAAGGATCTGCTGTCATGTCCCTAGAGGCCTGTTCTCAGGGGGAACCCTGCATGCAGGCCTGGGACTCACCAGCTCCCCACACAGCCAGTCCTACCCTTTTCCTGGCTGGCTCCAGGCTGACTCCAAAATGGCTTCTCCCTGGGAGGGCCTCTCACTCACTATTGGCTGCTGGGCAGACTTTGAGTCTGTCTTGGCTCCCCGTCCCGACCAGGGACAGTGTGCCTCTCCCTGAGCTGCCAGCAGACAGGGTCCCAGGAATCTAGGTAATCTCCTTGGGGGTTACAGTGAGGGGGGGGGATACCAATTACATCCACAGACAGCATCTAGAAAGTGCCAGATACTTTCAGTTTATAAAACAGAGAACAAAAATGTGAACCATCATGTCTTAGGGTTTGTCTACACCATGGGGCAATGTGTCCCAGAGGAGTATGAATTCTAATAAAACTTTTATGCACTAACTGGCCTGTGTAGACCCTGCTGGTGTGCACTAAAAGTTCCTTAGTGTGCACTAACATTGTACAGTCTTAATATTTTAATGAGCATTAAGAAACATCTAGTGCACACCAGCTGGGTCTACACAGGCCAGTTAGTGCATAAAAGTTTGATGCTTATTAGAATTCACACTCCTCTGGGACATATTGTCCCATGGTGTTGACAAGTCCTTAGATGTATGCACATAGACAAACACCCCGCTCCCTCACCCATCCTAATACTTCTGATGCTTTTCTACATGCACCACCGCAGGCTTCCTCCACTCACCCTGCAGCAAAATCCTTTCCTTTCTTCCTTCTCCCCTCCGTCTTTCTTCACCACCATGTGGCAAAATCCAGCCTCACATTACCGCCCTCTACCTTCCCCTGCTGTGATCCCCCTAACCCCAGGTTTTGCCCTGCTACTTTCATCCTATCTAGCTGCTAGAAAGATCTCAGCCTCTCCAGGAACAGGAAGGGGTTTACTGCTCACTTCTTTGTGCTCCTTCTGGGGTCCTGCCATAGCTGGGTAGAACATGTATGCTGTGATGGTGGTATGGCTGGCCAGGCTATGCCTCACTGCTGGTCCTGCAAAGGAAGGCTCTCTGCTGCTGCTTGCAACAGAGTTGGTGCTGTCATCAGCTTGTGGCCTCCTGGTGAAGGAGCATGTGAGTGCAGCATGGGGATGTTCTTCCAGCAAAGTGAGACTGGGTGGGAGGGGGCAAGGATAGTGGTGGGAGATTTCTCTCCTAATTTTAAAGAGACATAACATTATTGGAATTCACCATTAGTGGGCCTGCACTTCATTGCTTCTGCAGGCTGAGCTCTTTGCACACATCAGGGCTCTCCTTGCATTCCTCTGTTCCCCTTCACAAGTTTCCTGTGTGTCACCCTACCATCCCCCTCTATTTCAGGGATTCCCTTCAATGCCCACTCACTCCTTCATGCCTGGCCTCTTGTGTATTCCCCCATTTCCCCATCCCATACCAGAAGCTCCTATTCTACTCCTATACCAGTGGCTCTGTGAGTCTCCCATTCTTCTCTCTCCAATGCTATTGCCACCCATTCTACCCCATGCCAGGGTCCCCCATTCCCACCCCATATCGGAAACCTTGTCTGCATCCTCAGATTCCCTCTTCCTCCCACCATTCTTAATTCTTTTAATTTTGTGGAGGAGATAAATCATTCAGGGTGTCAACACTCTAATCTGGATTGGGATGATGGGCAGAGCTGAGATGGAGGTATTGTTCTGCAGAAAGCTGTTAATTGCTGCCATCAATGATCTACAGACAATTACAGATGTGGTTGCAGAAGCTGCTGGGTCTGCTAACCATATGCAAGGGGCTCCATGTGCCCAGTGATACTTAGAACATTCCCTGAAAGTTTGGAATTAATCAGATGCAGTGTTCAAAAGTTATCATACAAATGGAAATGCTATTGGTTGTATATAAGACCTTGCTTTACCTAGCCAATTATTGGAAGGCACCAAATGCTGCTGT
Organism: Eretmochelys imbricata; assembly: GCF_965152235.1. Classification (NCBI taxonomy): domain Eukaryota; kingdom Metazoa; phylum Chordata; order Testudines; family Cheloniidae; genus Eretmochelys; species Eretmochelys imbricata. The sequence continues at coordinate 32,697,499 of NC_135574.1, forward strand.
TAAAGATAATGTTATATGTTCTGCTTATCTGAATGTTATAGCATTTAGAGTTGGGAGAAATGCTTCTTGTCAGCTGCGATGGAGTTTTTTTAGAAGTTGAATATGTCATCAGAAGTCCATTTTGCTTGAATCTCTCTCACTGGATTGTTTTCTCAGGTATAGCTGCTGTCTACAGGTTATATTCATATGGCGAAACAAAGAATTACATGGAGCTAAAAACATTAGGAGACAGACACACTTGTCTTTCAAATGCTAAATTGGTTAGGCTCAGACAAGCTGGCTGGGTTGGGGCCTCCTAGGAAATGGGGCCACCATTCTTCTATCCTACTTTTCAGTACTTCCATCCTACTCCCTTTCTCCTCCTCCTGCCACCCCCAAGTCTATGTCCATTTTTCCACTCCAGGGCATCCATGGTCCCAATCTGGTTTCCAGTTAATTTCTTATATGCATTCTATCCCAATGTTTGTCATTCTCTTTTCTGACTGAAAAAGTTTCAGTAGGAAAGAGCCAGTGATTCTTGCTTCTCAAGTTTCCCTGTCCAAGGACAAACTCTTTAGTTTACTCCTGAGCCTGGACCTCTAGTCCCATTAAGGCCAGTTCCTTTATCTGGGCTGGAAATCTCTTCCTATGAAGGCCGGGTTGCTGGGTTGCTAAAAAGGAGATTCCTCATACCTTTCTGGGAAAGTCAAATCCATGCTTGTGGAATTGCAGAAATCTTCCTCTAGGTGCTTACATGTCTATAATGGCTTAATTACCTGGAGAGTTTAAAGAGATGACCTCAGACTCTTGTTACCAGTCATTTTTGAATTTTTTTTTTTAGTCCTTGATGGATTTGAGATTGCCCTGTATCATGAGCAAAAGCCACTTGGCTGCTATCTGTACCTTCCAGGCTCCTGGGCAAGGAAGTTCATCCTATAGAAAGTAAAATATTAAAGGCTTGATGAATGCATATATTTATAAATGTAGTTTGGGAATCCATGGGATTCAAATCTAAATGCTTGCTTGTGTCATAAATGCAAGCCCACATAGTTAGAAATTGACCTTACCACAGGAGAAATACCATTTGCAGGTAAGAGAAATGACCTTCTCTTTTTCTCTATATAAAATATATTAATGTTATCCCCAAGTAGAAATAAGAGTCTAAAATTATTTGAACAAAAGGATTGTCACATGAAGAATAGTGTAAGTAATATGGTGGGTGAAGGCACAGCTACACTAGAGAGTTTATAGTCGACTAATGTAGCTGCTCTAAGCTGATGGGAGAGAGTTCTCCCGTCTGCTTAACTATTCCAGCCCCTGCGAGTGGCAGAAACTATCTCAGTGGGAGAAGCGCTCCTGCCAACACAGAGCTGTCCATACTGGTGCTTATGTCGGTATAACATATGTTGCTCTGGGGCGTGAGTTAGACTATGTCTACATTACAGCCTATGTTGGCATAACTTACGTTGCTCAGGGGTGTGATACACCGAGCTTCTCCCACCAACATAGCTTCTGCCACTCGCAGCGGTGAGCTCTCTCCCTTCAGCATAGAGTGTCTTCACCACATGTGCTGCAGGGATACAGCTGTATTGGTACACCTGTGCCGCTGCAGCGCTGTACATATAGACATGGCCTTATTCACACTCCTAATTTATGCCGACATAAACCGTATTGTAGACATAGCTTTCAGTAAAAGTCTGTGTGGTAGGTAATATATAGTGAAAAATACCTACAGGTGAAAGCCAAGTAGATAAATATAAGGTACTTCAGCACCTGCTTTCTTATCTAACCTTTTAATCCTACCATTAACAGTTTCCTGTTTATCCTTCAGTTAAAATCCTCAGCTCACCTTGAAGAAGCTGATTGTTCTGTGGGAAGACTAATTATGAGCTGCATCTCACTCCCTCTCAATAACTGGGCAATCAGCCCTGAGGTTTTATTCCCACTTCTGGATTGAATGGCTGCTTTATGTCACAAAACATTTTTTAAACAGGTGGCTTTGCCCACTGAATATGTTTGCTTTAAAAGTAAATATATAGACCTAGGTGGGGATTTTTTTTTTTGCACCCATTTTAAGATTAAAACCTTGAGGAGTCCCAGGGAGTTTATGGTTAGCTAACAGTATGTAGAATTGCACACAATAGGAAATCTAGGGACTTCTCTCTTTTGCTTCAGTGACTTGACCAGCTTGCCTAGCAATCTGACAGTGCTATGTTGGAAGGGTCAGGAGTCTGGAGCGGAGCCAGCAGTGGTATTTTTGAAGCAGGGTTACTAATGACTCCATCAGCTTTTTCTCTTCTGGCCTGGCACAGGTAGTAAAACCAACGTGTCTCAACGTGTTTGGCACATAAGTCCTGTCAGCTGCCTACTTCCCCCAGCTGAGGGAAATCAAGCAAAAGAGGTTTGCCCATTCCTGGCAGCCCCGCAGGTGTCCAAGTCTCTGAAAGAGTCCCAAAGGTGTGGGCGTGCTGGAAAGAAAAATCCCCAGTGACTTCACCCGGCTTTGCTTGTGGTGGTTACTCACAATGAAGGCATGTTTTTTTTTTTTTTTTTTCCAGCTCTGCATGTTCAATGCTACAGCTGCGTTTTTGCATATGAGTGAAACTGCAGCTCAGGACTGACTCAGGGAGCTTTCTCTGCGGAGTAGTTTTGGTCAGTAAACTGAGATAAAGAGGAAGCTGGGTTAATCCAATAACTCCTCCCTGAAGGGCAGGTGCCACAAGGATGGCTCAAGATACAGAACAGAGGAAGTGCCTTGTTGACACAGGCGATCAGTGCTAAGTGGCTGAAATTGATATAATAATATTAGTTTGGAGAGCAAAGCCCAATGTCAAGCCTGCTAAATTCACCCCTTCATAGCGTGTGTTCTTTCTTTAACCACCTCCATTTGACCAGCCTCTCTTTGCAGTGAGAGTTCACAGCTCTCTCTCATTGTCTCACAGTGGTTGCATCACTGCCGTACAACATGGACTATGCCATGTTAGTGTGTGAGGATTATTAAAATAAACTCTGACTCACACTTAGCCATCCTTGGGAAAGATGGTTATCAAGGGTTTATTTCACACAGTTAATTCTCTTAAACATTACATCATTAGATATCTTCTGTGACTGATGTAGAAATCCTGTGGGGCTAATGATCGTTTATTTTTGAGGAAAATTCACATGGTAATGGTAAACTTGCCACTGGCTGGTAGGATATTTTTATCTGACAGTTAACCCAGCATCTCTTTGAAATCCTGGATTTCTCCTGGTGTCCTGATCCTTCTTTATCGCCAATCCTCCCACTTTAATTACATCTCTTGTATTCTACAGCCACGTGTTGAAGCAAATCTTGGACGTGGCTGTGTGCAGAGGTGGGGGGAAGTGTGTTAGAAGGGCCACCAGGTTGTGGAGGGAAAGTGCATTAGAGGCATGAGAGTGCGGGTAAGAGGGCTCCTCAGTACTGTGCAGAGCCACTCACTAGTTTGGGATGTTGGTGCTGGAGCTTGTAGGCCTTGACTGGACTCCTACACCTAGCAGGAGTTTCAGATTTCCCATGGCTGCTGAGCAATCCATTTCCATAACGTGGATAAGGGCTCAGAGACTGGGCGTGCTTGGGGCAATGGCACTATTTCCTCCAACATGACCCTTTGGACATGTGAAAGGGGCTGTAGGAGAAGGTGCCAGCACAGTGTGCTTTTCACCATACTATGCACTTGCTTGCAGCTCCCCAACTTGCCCTAGGAAGGCTTTCAGGACTGGACCCCTGAACATTTGGGTTCACTTCAGGGACACCTCCTTGCAGCATTTTACCTGGTAACGTCAAAGACCAATGCTGGTTTTATGTTTTTGTAGGCAGTGGGAGAATTACTTAGTAGATATATCTGTTTCTTCAGTCACCTGCTTTTTTCCCCCCAACCAGAAAACTCTTGTCCTTCAAACCTCACTCCTCATAGGGCCCACCACTACTCTCTTCTCTTTCCACCTGGGGCAAGGACATGACCAGGATGTAGGAGGTTGTGCCTAATGGTTGGAGCTATGGAGGTAGTGAGGCCTAGAGGTTAGAGTGGAACCAAGCTAGAGTCAATGATGAGGACCTTGGGATACCCAGGGGTGTAGCTGAGAGCAGAGCCAGTGATCATAAGCCGAATGCCGAAGCCAGTGGGTGCGCCTGAGGTGTGATTGGGAAGCAGAGCCAGGGTTCAGAGCCAGAGATGTCAAGGATGGAGAAGGGAAGCAGCTGAAGCAGGCACAGGAAGCAGTACCAAGTGCAGCTGCGGGCTTGCAATGTGTTGCGTGGCCAACAAGCTCTAGGCTCTTGGTGGGTCAAGTAGTAGCTAGCTCCACCCCTCCACCAGCCAGGAAGTGCAATCAATCAGACAGTCCCTGCCAGGATCAGCTGTGTCCAGTGTGTTGCTAGGAGACTGACTCTGCTGAAGCTAGCTCCCTGACACCACCTCTGTCCTTTACATCTTCTTCCTCTTCAAAAACAAGAATAATGTACTTGCTGCTCCCAGTAACAGCAGATTGACCACTGAATGAGGGGCACCGCATGTGGGCCCCCATCCCTAGGAATGGCTCTGGATGTGATTCAAAACAATTACTAAATCTTGTTGGAACCACAAGATAGCCCCCCCACTCTCGCCTCCCTAGTCTCTCCCATTTCCTGGATTATTGTTGCCAGGTTACCTTTCACTGTCTCGATTGTTAGGCAAAGTGGATCGGTAAAGCAGGTTGAATAATACAAAGTGATTTGTGAATGTTTTCTCACTCAAAAACTGTGAGTTTGTTTCAAAGTTGTTTGTGAGGACCTTAGATTTTTTGCTTGCTGCAAGGAGGACTCCTTGGGGTGAACCCAATGTTCAGGGGCCCAGTCCTGTAAGCCTTTATAGGGCAAGGGCTTGGAATAGCTTCTGGGTATTTCTGGAAATGTTCATGAATCCCCAAATGGTCTCAAATTTTGCCATGGATGATTTTTCATCTGAGAATTTGTGCCAGATATGTGTTGTTTGCAATTGATTATTCTCTAAAAGGTTTTGGTCATTCAATAAAGGATCAGATGCAATACCATATGATGTAGGTAACCAACTGTATATTGTGAATAGCTGAGGTGAGTAGTCCTTATACAACCTCTAGGCTGAAATGTGTTACATGAACTATTTGGTGAATAGTTATATATACATTTGTGGACATCGAGATTGGATTACAAACAATCTACAAACAGAAAAAAGGGGAAATTAGCAACATATAATATTTGCAATGAATAATTTGACCAGCTGTAAGCATAGATCTGCTGAACTTCCAGGTCATGGTACTACCTGAAATGGTTAAACCTGGGAAGAGAGCTGGAATATATAGCGTCAGCAAACTGGTACATTATTTACACTGGCAAAGTTCTCAGCTGTAGGGAAACCTATTCCAAGAAGTGTTAGTCTGGGCATGGTCAGCATTGGCTAGAGTTTATATAAAATGTAGATTCAGGAGATTATTGGGCACAAAAACAGACTTTGAGAATATTATAGATTTTAAAACACCGAAGAATGTTCAGCCTGTTCAATTATTCAGTCTGCTGAAAATATTCTACACATTTCTTTGGAAAAGAGAAGTTGGCTTTTGCCATGGAACAACAAATAAATGGTCCCATTGTCCCTCTGGACTGGGCTGTTAAGTAGGAAAGAGCTATGTACATAAACAAATACCAGCTTTTACATTTATTTAAGAGGCTAATAATAACCTTCAGTGGAGCTTTGTAGTCTATTCAAAGTGTGTTCCTCCCCCACAATATCATTGCATGTTAGCATTATGTTTATAATTTCACCCACACTACTCATGTACTGACATGAACAATTTGGGTAGTTTTTTCATGATAGGCTTGGGCATGAGTTATGGAAGAGTCATTGGATCAATGTCACAAGTCATGGAAATCACAGGATAAATTATGAAATGTTACCCGTGTTTTATAGTAAATAACCTATAAATTATGAAATGTTACCCGTGTTTTATAGTAAATAACCTATATTTTTATAGTGAATAACCTATCTTCCCAGAAGCAGGCCTCTACATTAAGAGCTAAATCTGGTGGTCCTTAAACTCTCAGTGAAGTCTGTGGGAATTTTGGCTGACTAAGGACTTCAGAATGAGACCTTAAATATATTCTGGGAACCCTCTTGATTTGAATACAGACCCTTCTTTTTATATATTCCTACTTTATAGGTTCAGGTTCCTTTCTTCTTCAACAAAAAGTTGCCTTTAGATTCAGGGTGTAACTTGTCACTACTTCTTGTTTGACAACTTGTTTTCCTCTATTGCCCTCTGGATCCATTGTGTCATAGAATATCAGGGTTGCAAGGGACCTCAGGAGGTCATCTAGTCTGACCCCCTGTGCAAAGCAGGACCAATCCCCAATTTTTTCCCCAGATCCCTAAATGGCCCCCTCAAGGATTGAACTCACAACCCTAGGTTTAGTAGGCCAATGCTCAAACCACTGAGCTATCCCTCCCCCATATCACGTGTTGCTGATTCCCTGTTCTCTACTAATGCTCTGTGAAGTCTTTTGGGCTTCTTGTTTCAGTCTCAATGGGCCTGATTGTACACATCCTCCCCATGCAGCACTATTGGTGATATTTAATTGCCTGGTGCTGATTTCCGTGGTAGTTCCACACAGAGCAGCTTGTAGGGAAGTTCCAAACCTTATTCCAGCAGTTCTCAAACTATGGGGTGGACCTTGAAATTTGTCAAGGGAGATGTGAGCTGTGTGCTTTTTTTTTTTTTTTTTAAAGAGGTCTGGCTGTCAACCCCAGGTGCAGAAGGGCCATGGACACCCAGGAGGTGGGGATAAGGGTGACAGTTGGAGTCCTGCTGCTTGGGCTCTCTTTCCCCTTTCCTCCCACCCCCAATCCCTCACCGGGAGGTAGCCCAGCTTGGGCTCTCCTTCCTCCCTCCATTCTCAGTTCTTTCACTTGGAGGTGGCAGGGCTCTGGCTGTAAACCCCAGCGCAGAAATAAAGGTGGCAATTGTGCGCTAAGTCTGCTGTGACAGGTGATATTGACGAATATCACTTTTCACATTACTACCCTTACTTCTGTGCTGCTGCTGGTGGCAACGCTGCCTTCAGAGTTGGGCACCCAGCGAGCAGCTACTGTTCTCCACTCTTTCTTCAGAGCTGGGAGGCGGTATACGTACTTGTGGAGGGGAGGAAGCACGTAAATGACTACAGACAAAAAGAAGGAGGCGGGCGAATCAAATAAGTTAGAGAACCATTGCCTGATACAAATACTCACCTGCAGGTTCACACAGGTGCTTTGTTATCTGCCCAGCCGCTGACCTACTAACACACCTATCCCCAAAGTCAAGGATATTTATAACACAAACATGAAAATCTTTTGAGTCCATGACTCTTGTGATAATGGTGACAAATATACAGCCTTACTGATAGTAAAAGAGGACCTTGGGAGCAGCTTTTATCATTTACATGCTGTAGTGTTGCAAAAGAATGGAATAGGGAAAACGTATCAAAATAAATTAGGCTGGAAGAGTCTTTCCCCCGTATTGTAATGCATCTTTTCTCATTTATGTCCAGGGAGAATATTTTGTCTCCTATACTTAGGCTTAGTTATTGCTCATTTATGGCTTGATCGTGCAGTGTATTGACTCAATGGGAGTTGAGGGCACTTAGCACCTTGCAGTATCAAGCCAGTTGAAGATGGCTTTAAAAAGTGACTCATTTGCACCAGACCCCGTCTTGCCATGTTACTGCTCACCTGGGAATAACTTGGTCTTAGTGAAGGTGGACTGATATATCCTGTGCATTGATTTCCCAACAGCAGTAACTTCACTGGCACAATAAAAAAATATTTCCTATCGGAACACACATCAAATCTTCAGTGAAATAATAAATTCAAACTGTCAAAAATGCAATGTCTCAGGGAGGATTTCCAATAGGAACATAAAGTATCCTGTTGGAAGCAAAACTCTCAAACCAGGCCTTTATTACCTTGTGAAACTTCTTCTGAAATACAAAAAATTCTTGACGCATCATAAATGAAAAGAGGAATACAATTAAGTTAAAGTTAACTAAGACCAGATACATTTGTTATAGGAGGCAATATCCTAGGCTGAAACACCCCCCAACAACCTGGTATGTGGGTCCAAATGGCACCCTGGGAAATTGTCTAAGGTTAACTAACATTACTAAGGGTCACTTTTAATTTGAAAGGAATATGAGGCACTTATTTTGGCCCTTGGTCTCTGCTGTTGTCAAACCCAACAGCAAAACCAAGCTTTCTCATAAAGATATATTATATGAAACTCAAACTACCAAATGAGACCTTTATACTTCCACCTGCACATTATGGCTCTAATAAACACGTTATCAGCTCATGAAAATGATGGTAAACAGGTGACTGGAGGATTTGATAAGTCAGCAGCAAAGATTAACAGTTTTTTCTCAGGGAAAAGCTGTGAGAGATTCACTTATTTAAAACAATTGCAGCATGTGAATTTACTGCACTTAAATCATTATTGGCAATTAGGATGTGTCAGAAAGGTTGCAGCTGGCTCCAATTACAGGTGGAGCTTTCAGAATTTGAACTTAATTGTATGTGAGATAGTAGGAGGCTGGGCAGTGTATGCTAGAATGAGGAAACACCATTCAGAAAGGAGAACAAGACGCAGTGATTGGGATCTTGATTTTTTGCTTTGGCTTTAGTCCTCCCCCTTGAGGAAAAACTCATGGTAGAGGAAGGCTTCTGGGACCTCAGCAGGGTTCACCTTGTGGTATTTCCTTCTTGTTCTGCTCCTCTCTAAGAGGGAGGGTCTTCTAACTTTGTGTTGAGGAGAGGGTGTGTGGCCTGGAAACCCTGTGCAGTTTATCTAACCCGCTGTCTGTCTTAAGGTTTCTCTATAGTGCCAAACCTTGGACTGTGGAGTTGTAGTATAGACACCAATCCCCTCTCGTCTGGTCCTAGCATCTCCTCAGCAGCTGTGTTGTCACTAGATAACTCCTGTGCCTGAGCTCTGTCTTCCCTGTTCAAGGGGCAGAGGATGCAGCAGGATGCTTTTAATATTTCCACGTAGGAGCTCACTAGTGCATGCGGCTTACAACCCTGACATGTCTCCCAACTGACAGAGCCCCAGCCCTTGTGTGTGCCTGAACTAGACTTGTGTATCTTCAGTGGGAGGAGGGAAAGAGCAGCAGAGATGCTGCTTTCTTTTCCCTTCCCTCCCTGTCCATTGTTTCCAATTTCTTCCCCATTCCACTGGCTTTAACTCCTCTATACTAGTACCAGAGGAAAGGAGCAGTGTACCGTTGTATTTTAAAATACTCCAGCTGAGCTCATTTATAAACTGTGAGGCAATTTTCTGTTTGCATCCCCACATTCATTAGCTAGCAAATAAAGCCTGCATGGAGAGAAGGCAAGTGTTCTGCAGTAAGTTTGTATTGAGGCTTATGCCAGTGGTATAAGTGTCCTGTTCGTCTTTTAGATTGCTCATGTACCTTTGTTTGTGCAACAGGACGTCTACTGTGAAACTCATGAAAGTTGCTATTTCAGGAAAGCGTGATAGTGATGCAAGTACTAGGTGCAGGGCATTAACAGGGAAATAATTCTGTGCTTTGAAAACTAAATTGGCTCTTTATTAAGAGAACTGTTTAAAGAGGTGCTGCAAATGCAGCTGGCATTCTAGCCATCTGCCCTAGACTGACTTCCTGGTGCCTCCTCCAAGCTCTTCTCTCCTGCATGTTTTGCTCCTTACTTCAAGTTCCAGGCATGTTGCTACAGGTGGGATCATGAGTTTAAAATCCTAGCTGGATCTTTTCTCTCTCTCATCCTCTGTAGTTTTAGAAAGTAAGAGTTAACAAAACAAATGACCAGGAATGGGAGAGGGAGAATCTGTGAATCCCACCCTAATGCTATTCTTTCAAAGTGAAGAAAGGAGCACCATCAGAAATATTGATTGCTATGTGTGCTTAGTTAAGGGTGTTATTTGGAACTAGCCAAAATCAGAGTCTTATATCAGATCTTCGCAACCAGGAGACCATGTTGTACGTCTTAACTATGGTTGTTTATCAGATACATATCTTATATTAGAACCAAGTGGTATGCCTTTTCCATAGGAATGCCACATTAGGAAACTGGTGGGCTGTGACCACTGGTTTACATGCTGGCCTGTTTTACCTCATTGTTACCTTGTGCTCCCCTGCCTGTCTGTATCTTGCCTTATATTTAGATTGTAAGTTCCTTGTGGCAGGGTTTCAATCTGTTACGTATGTACAGCAGTAATCACCTTGTGGGCATATGATTGGAGCCCACAGAAGACAACAATGCCCCAGCAAGCTTTGCATAATTCTGTTTTGTTACTGTCAATTATTGACCTCACAAATGCTGACTGATGAAACTGGAAGCCATAGAAAAAAGTAAACATATTAAATCATCCTGTAAATCTTCCTTCTCCTGCACTATGTTAAGTGTTTGTATCTCAGTTGGAGGCTTTGTCACCTAGCTTTGAAGTCCAGCACCACACACTTGGTTTTTGGACAATTCTGTGCTATACAACAAAATTACAGTGATGAGTATGTTTTAGATCTGTATTTGCATCCCACGTTAGCAGCTAGGTCCCCAAATATTTCCCCCTCCATATATGATGATGTAGTTTTTTTTTAACAGCAGTTGTATTAACTATTACTATTGGTAATTTTATTCCATGTATTTAACTACTTACCCAGGGTCTGATCTTCTACCTTACCACTGTGCATGGATGGGAGTTACATTTAGTGCATCTGGATAAGAAGCAGAGAAGTTGAGGAGCAGTGGCTCTGAGGTATGCTTGCCTTTTCCACAGTCCCACTGAAGTGCCTCTGAAAGTACACCACAGAGCTCGGCCTCTGCTGATCAGACTCTCTTCTCTGGTCAGAGCATGAGCAGGTGGCAACTGTCAAATACTTGGGACATGTCCTAGACATTGCTGGAAGATGCTCAAAAGATGCGGATGCTTGTGTAGCAGCTGCCTCTGCCACGTTCCAGGGCCTTCAGCAGCTTCTGTGGAGACATTGGGACATCACACTTTCTATGTATCTGCGGATTCTCAGAACTATGGTTATATCAATTCTGTTGTACAGCAGTGACATATAGGCACCAAGGAAGGCTGAAGAGCAGCGGACTGATATTTTTGATGCTCGTCATCATCAGCAGCTCCATATTAAGTGGCAGGAAAAGATAAGCAATAAGGATATTCGTAGCCAAACCCCCCAAGTATCCCCATCAGCACTGGTTTCCTTTGGCAGCTTTCTGGGTATGGACATATTGTTAGGATGACAGACAACTGAATTACGAAGTGTATTTTCAAAAGAATGCCACCACAGGTTTAGTGATCACCAAAAGCTTCCGTAGTGCAATAAAATCACCAATGATGGAGATAGACTGACCATCGAGCCAGACCATCTTAAGGAGCTAGCTAGAGATCAATCAAAGTAGTGCTCAATCTGCAAGGAGGCCACTCCATTTGGGATCAGTCTTGACACTAATGATGGTCAGCAGGGCATGTAGGGCAATGCTGCTGTCCATAGTATGGTTCCCTCACAAACTTTAGTATCACATTCTTTCCTAATGTTGTTTTCATTTAGTTCCTGTGTTTATACCAGTTTAGGTAGCATTATATGGTCATATGGATACAATGTGGCCTAGGCGTTAGAGCTGGTGACTGGAAATCAGTATTTTATTCTGGGTTTTAGTTTCAGCTTTGCGACTTGCAGTGTCCCAGGGTTAAGGCTACAATTCTGTCACTGGTATTTTTAGTAAAAGTCACGGACAGGTCACGGGCAATAAACAAAAATTAATGGAAGCCTGTGACCTGACTCTGACTCTTACTAAAAATTCCCTGGGGGGGGGAGGGTGGAACAAACAGAGCACTCTTGGGGCTTGCAGCTGCTCTACCGCCACTCCTGCGGCAGGAGCTGACTACTGCCGCTTCAGCCCTGCGGCTGGCCGCTGGTCAGCTGTTCCAGCAGCCAGCCCTGGGGTCCTTGGGAACAGCTGATTGGGCGGCAGGCCCTGGGAACTGCTGATCGGCCATTGCTGCTCCAGCAGCCCCAGGGCCTGACAGCTGCTGCAGTCCTGCCCAGAAGAAGTCATGGAGTTTCTGGAAAGTCATGGAATCTGTAACCAAATTGTAGCCTTACCCATGGTACATCACTGAACCTCTCTACCCTTCTGTACAAGGGGGATAATAGTATCAATACATAGAGCTGTCCCGAGGCTTAAGTGGTTAATGTATTTTAAATACTTTTCATTTAAGAATTTCTAAGTATGCTCTAAATATATTTTATTGTTACCTTCAATTTCAGTTTCTGGGCATAACAATGTATATCAGCAGTGAGGCACCTCTTCTTTCTTCCATCAAGCCAGACTTTTGTATACCTTATTCAGGCAATATTGCCAACCTCCAGGAGTCATTAGACTGGCCTCAGAAAGCAGGCAACTGGCTTAAAAACAAGGAGGTCTCTACAAATAATATATATTTTTAACCTTCTGCTTTTCAGGCTGTTATGATTCGGGTTTTCAAGCTGCCCCCCCGCCCCCCAAGCAGGAAGAGATTTATGTGTATAGAAACCTCTTTACTCATAATGTTTACTTTTAACATCCATCTTGTCTCTTTGTGCGCTGAACAGACGTATTATAGAGTATCGCTAATCACCAATCTGATGTTTTTGAAGCTTTATGACATCTCTTCCAACTGCTTTTTCTAAAAATAGGCCTGGTGAAAAGATGGATTCTTATTTTCACAGGTTTCATACTCCCCTTTGTGGGAGGTTGTCCCTGTTTTGTTTTCCTTTCCCCACCTCTGCCTCCCCCCCACCCCCATTTCCTTTACAATGTCTTCTCTGTATTTGGGCAACTATAGCTGGGCTACACTCCACTCCAAGAGTTCCATCAACAGAGATTTGTTTTAACAACCAATGCTTTTGTAGCAGTGGTTGGGTTTTTTTTTTTGTTTTGTTTTTTTAAAATCCCTCCACTGGGAACAGCTGTCAGCCTACATAACTAGTATTTAATCAAGGGAATATATTCAGGTTTTCACTCACTTTCACGTTTTAGCAGATTATTATTATTATTTTTAAACCCTGTTGTGTAAATCCTGCCACCAAAACAAATTGTGTCACCATGTCTCAGTTCTTTTCGGATGACAGAAGCTGAGATAGTTGGGTACAGCGCGACCTGCACTACTGTTATAACTAGCTATATGTGCAATCTTGATGGATTACATTTAAAGTGCTCTATGCCTAAATCTAGTCACACAAGAACAAGAATTGTGGAAAAGGAACAGCGTTACGTGTATACTTTTCACATTCCTCCTCTGACAGCTTCCGGGCTGTCAAGATATGGCAATTCAAAGGAAGGTGATTTCAAGTAATGAGTTGCATTTCAATGAAACATTTAAAAAAAAATCTATTTCAAAGTCCTTCATCAAAAGTAGAAAGTAATTTAAAAAATGTGATTCTGCTCTGAAAAGTGACCGTAAAAATAGCATTGTCAAGTTCCATATTTATTGTCTCTAAATGGTTTCCAGAGCAAATTTGGTTTATAAGTTTACTAAAAGTGTATCTTTAAAAATGCTCTACCAGGTAAACTCAATTTGAGGTTTATAGTCCTGATTGTGCGCCCTTTGAAATCAATGGCAAAACCTCTCTTGAATTCATTGGGAGCAGCGCCTGACAGTTAAGTGGTGGTTTTTCTGACTGTGTCATTAAATCCTTCCTTTAGTTGCACAGGTATAACTAGGGAGAGAATTGGGTCCTGTAATTTAGTTATTTCTAGTAATTATTTCATGGTGCATCACCCCAAATAAAATCCAGCTCGCTTTCTCAACACCATTGGCCTTACAAGGCTAATAGGAATATAAAGAAGTTGGGAATGGGTGACGGGATGGATCACTCGATTATTACTTGTTCTGTTCATTCCCTCTGAAGCACCTGGCATTGGTCACTGTTGGAAGACAGGATACTGGGCTACATGAACCTTTCGTCTGACCCAGTATGGCTGTTGTTAAGTTAACCATATAGGTCCAATTACTGCCCTCCTTCCCTGCTATTGCACTTCAGCAGTACTCCATAAAGCTACACCATAAAGCCAGCTTAACTGGCTACTGGAGATTCTGCCAGTTAAGGACAATCCGCAGGCAGTGAAGAGCCAGTATGATAGTTCTATACCACTCTTGCTACAACCTTAAGCACACAGGCATTCTATGGCTGTCAAAACAGCTTTGGGGGAGAGGGCTAGGCAATTGGTCACAATTTAGAGCAACGTAAGTTGCACTAGGGGCTGAATCAAACCCAGGATCAAGATGGCCTAAAGCCATGTTTGATTCCCCGTCCCCCCTTTCCTGGTTCTGTATTGATTGCAACTCAGCCAGACCACAGGATCAGCATATGGACTGAAATTTTCAAACTTCAGTGCATAAAGTTAGGCACATAACTTCATATTTTGGCATGTTAATTAAAATCTGCCTGACTTTGAGTTGCTGAGCACCAACTACTGCAAATGTTCTGCACCTTGGAACATCAGGCACTTTATTTTTAGATGACTAAATGGATTTAGGGGCCTATCCTCAGGTCCTAATTTAAAATTTTGGCTCAGGGAGCAGACCTGCTCAGGAAGAAGGTGCCATTTTAAACTGGTCAGTCTTCAGAGAAGAACGACATTTTAAACTTAATACAAAGAGAGGGAATTTCCTTTCAGATGACAAGTGAGAGTAGGCAGGTCTGCAACTCTCTTGTAGCCTGTGGTTTACTTAACTATTTTTAATGTTCTGAAGTGTTTATCTATTGATAGAGCTAACGGGCTCCTTTGCTAACAATACACTGATGACAGCTGTATATCTCATTTCCTACAGAGGCAAGCAGTTGCCATCACTAAGATTGCACAATGCCTGCCAAGAGATCACTGCCTGGATGAAGAAGAGCTGACTCTAACTGAAATTAGGCAAGACCAAATTTCAGGCTGGTAGAACAGGGAAAACACTGTGGAGAACTAGCTGGGACACTGACCTCCTGTCCTGCTGAAAAGATCTGCTCTCTGTTTGTTAAAGGGTACAAAGCCTTGTGGTCCTGCTGGACTCATCACTAACTCTATATGCCCAGGCAGGAACAGTAATAATAAATGCCTTTTTTCTGCTATTAACTATTTTTGACTTTGCTTCTTCCTCCCAGGTGAGGGTCTGGCCATAGTGATCCATGTAGTCCATCATCTTCAGACTGAATTATGGTAATCAGGGCAGAAGATGGAAACAATACAGAGAATATGGCAGCCTGCATCCTAGTCAGATGAGCCACTATTACTTGTGCTCTAATCTCTCTTGGTTTCCCATCTGGCACAAATTTAAGACCTTGGTTCTGCTCTTCAAAGCCATGAGAATCCAGTTTATATCAGTGACTACATCTCCATCCCTGATCCACTAAGATAGAATCATAGAAGATGAGGGTTGGAAGAGACCTCAGGAGGTCATCTAGTCTAACCCCCGGCTCAAAGCTGGACCAACACCAACTAAATCATCCCAGCCAGGGCTCAGTCAAGATGGGCCTTAAAAACCTCTAAAGATAGAGATTCCACCACCTCCCTAGATAACCCATTTCAGTGCTTCACTACCCTCTTAGTGAAATAGTTTTTCCTAATATCCAACCTAGATCTCCCCCACTGAAACTTGAGACCATTGCTCCTTGTTCTGTCATCTGCCACCATTGAGAACAACTAAGCTCCATCCTCTTTGGAACCCCCCTTCAGGTAGTTGAAGGCTGCTATCAAATCCACCCTCACTCTTCTCTTCTGCAGACTTAATAAGCCTAGCTCCCTCAGCCTCTCCTCATAAGTCATGTGCCCCAGCCCCCTGATCATTTTCCTTGCCCTCTCTCCAAGTTCTCCACATCCTTTCAGTAGTGGGGGGCTCAAAACTGGACGCAGTACTCCAGATGTGGCCTCACCAGTGCCGAATAGAGGGGAATAATCACTTCCCTCAATCTCCTGGCAATGATCCTACTAATACAGCCCAATATGCCATTAGCCTTCTTGGCAAAAAGGGCACACTGTTGACTCCTATCCAGCTTCTCATCCACTATAATCCCCAGGTCCTTTTCTGCAGAACTGCTGTTTAGCCAGTCAGTCCCCAGCCTGTAGCGGTGCATGGGATTCTTCCATCCTAAGTGCAGGACTCTGCGTTTGTCCTTGTTGAACCTCATCAGATTTCTTTTCGCCCAATCCTGCAATTTGTCTAGGTCACCCTGGACCCTATCCCTACCTTCCAGCGTATCTTCCTCTCCCCACAGCTTAGTGTCATTTGTGAACTTCCTGAGGGTGCAATCCATCCCATCATCCAGATCATTAATAAAGATGTTGAACAAGACTGGCCCCAGGACAGACCCCTGGGGCACTCCACTAGATACCATCTGCCAACTAGACATTGAGCCATTGATCACTACCCGTTGAGTCCAACGATCTAGCCAGCTTTCTATCCGCCTTATAGTCCATTCATCCAATCCATACTACTTTAACTTGCTGGCAAGAATACTGTGGGAGACCATATCAAAATCGTTGCTAAAGTCAAGATATACCATGGCTACCGCTTTCCCCATATTCACAGAGCCAGTTATCTCATCACTCAGGTTGGTCAGGCATGACTTGCCCATGGTGAATCCATGTTCACTGTTCCTGATCACCTTCTTTTCCTCCAAGTGTTCAAAATGGATTCCTTGAGGACCTGCTCCATGATTTTTCCAGGGACTGAGGTGAGGCTGACTGGTCTGTAGGTCCACAGATTCTCCTTCTTCCCTTTTTAAAAGATGGGTGCTATATTTGCCCTTTTCCAATTGTCCGGGACCTCCCCTGATTGCCGCAAGTTTTCAAAGACAATGGCCAAAGGCTCTGCAATCACATCAGCCAACTCCCTCAGCAGCCTCGGATGCATTAGATCCAGACCCATGGACTTGTGCATATCCAGCTTTTCTAAATGTTCTTTAACCTGTTCTTTTACCACTGAGGGCTGCTCACCTCCTCCCTAACTGTGCTGCCCAGTGCAGCAGTCTGGGAGCTGACCTTGTCTGTGAAGACTGAGGCAAAAAAAGCATTGAGTACTTCAGCTTTTTCCACATCATCTGTCACTAGGTTGCCTCCCCCGTTCATTAAGGGTTCCGCACTTTCCCTGATCACCTTCCTGTTGCTAACATACCTGTAGAAACCCTTCTTGTTACCTTTCACATCACTTGCTAGCTGCAACTCTAATTGTGCTTTGGCCTTTCTGATTGCACCGTTGCATGCACCCCGGTAGGACAGAATAGCTAACAGAGCTTAGATGAAGCGTGTGACAATTGGAGCTAGAGCATTCATAGTGGTGTTATAGCCCACAGACTTGTGACAAAATTTTATGACTTCTAGAACATGCTGCAAGGGACACTTTCCCCCTAAAAAGAAAAGGAGTACTTGGAATGCATCCGATGAAGTGAGCTGTAGCTCACGAAAGCTTATGCTCAAATAAATTGGTTAGTCTCTAAGGTGCCACAAGTACTCCTTTTCTTTTTGAGAATACAGACTAACATGGCTGCTACTCTTTCCCCCTAAAGCTTCTCCACCATAACCGGAAGGGTTAAAAAGGATATGGGCCTGGTTTGCAGAAGGGGTGTCCACCTACATCTCTAACTGAAGTAATGGGAGCTGCTGT
Organism: Eretmochelys imbricata; assembly: GCF_965152235.1. NCBI lineage: Eukaryota > Metazoa > Chordata > Testudines > Cheloniidae > Eretmochelys > Eretmochelys imbricata. The sequence goes on from NC_135574.1 coordinate 32,715,157, forward strand.
GCCCAGCACCTCTTAAAACCAGGCACAAATGTACCCCAAGTAAAGTAAAGCTTCCTAGAATCTGTGAAGAGCAGAGAAAACCATGAAATTCACTCAGGATGTTGGTGTGCAGAAATAAATAGCCTGTATGATCATAGAATATCAGGGTTGGAGAGGACCTCAGGAGGTCATCTAGTCCAACCTCCTGCTCAAAGCAGGACCAATCCCCATCTAATGCTTAGATACTTCATTGCTGGAGGCTGTGGAAAATTCTAGTATACACAGGTTGGTGAGTTTCAGAACTTGGCATCTTTTTAGACCCTGAGCCCAGCTGAATGTAGAAGCCCAGGTTTTGTCCTTTGTCAGAATAGTTATTTTCATCTTTGCAGAGTTCAAAAGTTGCCCTCTTTTCTTCCAGATGCATACTCTGCCACAGTGATCCTCTCCTTTGGTGTCTTAGGCTGGGCTACTGTAATGTGCTTTAGTCCTCCTTACCCTTGAGAACTATTCATAGGTTGCAGCTGATGCAGAAAATAAAATCACAGCTGTTCAAAGAAACTTGCTCTGAGACCTGGTGATGCTAATGCTCCTTGATCAGCATGGGATGCCTACAGTCTAGACAGTTAAAGCTTTAACTAATATGACCAGTACATCTGAGGGCCTTTCTGTTGGGGTTGGTACTATTTATCATCCCTTGTTATAATCCAAATTTAGATCCGTATCCAGATTTTACAGTGGCCACTGTCTTTAATAATGGGGTCTATGAAATTGGACAACCAGTGGGACTCTGGTCTGACAGCCACTGACATTTGGAGAGCTCGAAATCAGGTTCTGGATTTTGTGTCCAGAGCCAGTCTCTAATTTATAATGAATATTAAACTCGGCACACTGCAGTAACAATATATTTTTGTTTATTTAGTTATTTAAGAGTTGGGCCTGAACTGGAACACTGGATCTGAGCCCTTTTTCCTCTCTATCACAAACTGTAGGCAAGTTTGGTTCTGGATTTGGATCCTGAAGCTTCAAGGTGTGGACTTTTCTTTTTAACTGGCTGAATCAGAACACCTGAACCTTGGAAAAGTTTGAATTCAGAGCTGATTTCAGATACGACCCTCACAACACAGATTCATCTATAATTACTTTATAATGTGCTACATGGCATATAGCTTCTGAGCACCTTGTACTGTAAAATATTGATAATCAGCACTGCAAGCATACACAGTACTTCTGAGGCCAAATTCCCTAAAGATTTGCAGGGTTTCAGGGGCTGGAGTGATGTTTAAGGGTATGTCTACACTCCAGTCAGAGAGACGACTGCAGCAGATATAGACATGTAGACACAAGTTAGCCACTTGAGTACATATCCAGGGACGCACGTGGCTTATGCCGACTACACAGCTTCCTGTGCTGTCGCAACTTCACTACTATAGTTATTTCAGCCGAGCTAGATCAAAGTTAGCTCCTTAATGTCTATACATGCTGCAGTCACACCCCTTGTTACAGTGTAGACATACCCAAAGTGGGAAGAACTTAGGACAGATTCTCAGGGCGCTTCCCATAGGGATAAATGACTCCCTTGAAAAAATGCCCCTCCCTATTTTAATAATAGAGATGACATTTTTGGAGGAATTCATAACAATTTTTTTTCTGTTGCTTTTCCTTGCTTAGATTGTGAACAATTAGTTTAAACATCATCAATACAGGATGCATTTCTATGATTCCAATATTCCAGTCTTCTTCTGTATGTTAAATAACGTCAGCTGTTTAGAAGCATTAAAGTGATATGGGCTGGATTATGCTTAGCCTTGTGCGGGGAAGTGTGGTAGTAGGGAGTTAGGCTCGAGGAGCCTTTACCCAGTCATGCGTTCCTCAACTCAAGGAGCAGCCATATTTACAGTCCCTGTGCTCAAAGAGTGCTATATTACTCTGTCCTATTGCTGCCAGAGGCAGAAATCACCCCAAGGTACCCCTCCTTCTCCATCTTCACACCAGTCCATGGAGCGGGTAGACCACAGAGGGGGACCAGGCATCGCCCAGAGTAGGGGAGAACCCTCCAAAGGAATGTTGCAGCTTGCAATATCTCTATCTTGTTGGCACAGTAAAAATTGGATATAAACTGGCCATGACCAAATTCAGGCTGGATATTAGAAGACGGTTTCTAACCATTACAGGGGTGGGGTTCTGGAAGAGCCTCCCATTAAGAGTTGTGAGGGCAAATAACTTAATTAGTTGTAAGACTATTTAAAGCTGGACAATGTTATGAGTGTGATTTTTATGATGGGGTTGATTGTGATGGTAGGGGTCAGGGTTCAGCGGCCCTGGGGTTCACTTCTGCTTTATATCTTATGTTCCTAAAGCTCATGCTTCAGGCTTACAATGGAGTCAGGAAGAGAGGAAGTCAGAGAGCAGGAGTCAGGAAGAGATTCCACTCCCCCCCCCACCCCCCTGCAGTGTATTCTGTTTGTTTTTAAGCTCCTTTCCCTGATGCATCAGGTTTGACCACAGTTAGCAATCAGATGTGGGGTGGGCCAAGGCTCTGATGTGGGACCAAGCACCCGCCACCCTCAGGTGCTTGGCTGAATGATTCTTGCTCACATGCTCAGGGTCTAACTGACTGGCATATGCAGTGTCGGGAAGGAATTTTTCCCCCAGGTCAGATTGGCAGTGAGCTTGGGGATTTTTCACTTCACTCTGCAGTGTGTGTGTGGATCCCTTCTAGGATTATCTTAGTATATCTCAATCACTTCCCTGCCATTTTGGGGGCCTCAGACTGGTGTACCTCAGGCCCCCCTATTCTCTGCCTGTGGCATACCACCTGTGGGTGTAATACTTTGGTCTAATTTTGGTTGTTGGGTTAGGGTATGGGCAGTGGGTGGTGTTGGTGGCCTGCAATACACAGGAGGTCAGACTAGATCAGGGGCGGGCAAACTTTTTGGCCTCAGGGCCATATCGGCTTTCCAAAATTGTACGGAGGGCTGGTTAGGGAAGGCTGTGCCTCCCCAAACAGCCAGCTGTGGCCCAGCCCCTGCCTCCTGTCTGACTTCCCCTGCTTCTTGCCCCCTGATGGCCCCCCCGAGACTAGTGCCCCATCCAGACTCCCCTGTTCCCTGACAGCCTCCCTGGGACTCCTGCCTCAACCACACCCCCACCTGCTCCCTGACCGCCCCATCCAACCCCTCCTCTCATTCCTGACTGTCCCCCTGGGACTCCTGCCCCCATTCAACCCCCTTGTTCCCTGCCCTCTGACCACCCTGACCCCATCCACACCCCCGCCCCCTGACCACCACCCCAAACTCCCCAGCCCTCTATCCAACCCTCCCCACCCTGCTCCCTGCCCCCTTACCGCACTGCCCAGAGCACCAGGACAGGTAGTCGTGCTGCCCGGCTGGAGCCAGCCATGCCACCGCACAGCACAGAGCACGGGGTCAGGCTGCGGCTCTGCACCTGCGCTGCCCGGCAAGAGCTCGCAGCCCTGCCGGTGGCGCAGTGAGCTGAGGCTGTGGGGGAGGGGGAACAGCAGGGGAGGTGCTGGGGGCTAGCCTCCTGGACCAGGAGCTCAGGGGCTGGGCAGGAGGGTCCCGTGGGCCATAGTTTGCCCACCTCTGGACTAGATAATCTGGAGGTCCCTGCTGGCCTTGTGTGGTTTCTAGCACTGCAGTATCTGCACCCCTCCACATGCCTGAGCAGGGGCAGGGAAAATGTTTCTTTATACACCGTTCCTCCTGGAGGTTCCTGGGGGCAAGGACATCACCACACTGCCTCTAAAGCAGACATGAATTCAAATAATACATCCTTTGCCAGTGTTAAAAACCTGTCCATGCAGACAGCCTTAACCAGAACTTGGTGTCTTGATGGGAAGAAAGGATGGTCCAGTGGTTAGGGTGTTAGCCTGGGAGTTGAGACATGGGTTCAATCCAGTCACTTAATCTCTCTCTGCCTCAGTTCCACATCTATAAAATGGGAATAAGAGCACTTCCCTACCTCACAGGAGTGTTGTGAGAATACACACATTAAAGGTTGTGAGGTGCTCAAATACTATGGTGACGGGGAACTATATCACTATCCAAGATAGATTTATTGCTTTTATGTATTAGAAATAGAATGAACAGATGAGTCTGGATACTTTCACACTGGAACAGACATCTAGTAGGAAGGTATTTTTACCTTTGCTAGCCTGCCACTATGCCGGAAGGCCTTGCTGTCTAGAGATCTCCTTTCCCGAAAGGATTGTTTGAAGGAGCAACATTGCTCCATCAGACAATACTGACTGGATGGCTTTCAGTCACAGTCTATGGAAACAGTCCTGAACTGAGGCAGTGATTTTTGAAATGATGGATGCCCTTGCTGGCAACTAGGTATTAACAGGGCATGGTTAGGGCTTCTGTACTTTCCTAGATTAACCCATTTCTGAATACCATATCGCTGTTGCCATGCACAGAGCATCTTGCATCTCATTGAAACTGTCCCGCCAAATCAGTAAAATTATTTAAATACAGTATTTTATTAATTTATGGTATGAAATATTTTAGAGCAAATTCCTTTGATGTATGATATTCTAATCATACCCACAGGGCATTAGCAGGCACAAGGCACATCTGAGTGTCTCTAATTCCCTAGTGGTGTGATTATATCGCATAATATTCACAACCCCCCGGAGCTTCTTTACTGGTATAAATAAATCAATTATTTAAGTCAAATGCTTTGATCATTAGAAGCTGCCAGTGAGTGCGAGAATGCCTGAGCTGTGCAATTCACAGGGAATGACTTTGCCTCACAGGATGCTGAATGGCCAGTCTGAGTACTAGCAGCGCTTCATTTCCACCTGCTTTAAAAATTAGATTGGAAGTCCGTTTCTAATCCTTCACCCTGGACAGCGAGGTAGAGAGAACCTCTGCCTGGGTGGAATTATGAGATATTGCTGCCAACAGATCCTTTTATCGTTAAACACTGCAGTCATGGGATAAATATGGGCTACTGCTCATATTAACTAATAGCCATTATACAAGAAACCGATGCAGGGATTCCTGCGAATGCACCATGAACCTGATTCACACACGCTGTACCATATTAACTATTATTTGCACTCATGGGTGGAAAGGAATTTTGTGTCACTGGGGATATATCGCAAATTAGCATTTTATATCATATTAATAAAGTGCTATTTGCTCCTGGCAACCTTTTTTTGTGAACATTGAATGGGTCCTGTTTGAGTTGTCATGGAACTGCTGTATTACCTTGCAGCACTTTCCTTAAGAAGAGGCAGCACAGAGTTCATGAAGGGAAAATATTGCTAATTGTGAGATAATTCGTTATGAAAATAATGTTGTTTAAAGTGGAGCAGTAATGCTGTAGTTTATATTGTATTAGTCTTTTTAATTCATTTTTTATTAATAGCTTTTGCTTTTGGGCATTTTACAAATACAACCCTCTTTTCCAATAATTCCTTCTCCCAACCTCTGTTTACCAGGGTGTAACCTTAACCTAACTCAAAACAAAATAATGGGATGTCTTTACTATGCTGGTGCAGGCCATTTACCTGTAAGGTGAATAGTAACTTTGAAAGAGCAAAATAGATAAATATGTCTAAGATGTTAGATTTACAGGTTGTTTGGTGCCCATAGACCTAATTCAACAGCCGTGGTGTCTAAAATAAATGTTATGAATTTTTGGAGACATTATAGCTAAAAAAATCCTTGTCTAAATTTGATCAACGTTCTCAGGACAGGGAAACTCTACACAGGAATGAGAGGTAGCATGTGAAATTTCAAGGGGATTAGTTTTTTGTGGGAAGGAGGGAGATGGGGAAAGAGCAGGCTGAAAATTGAAGGCTAGTTTTGACATTAACTATGGGTTCTTTGCATTGGAAAGCAAACACTTACTTTTCTCTTATCACCTAAGAGAGCCCTGCAGCAAACTGCATGGATCTGCACTAGAGTCTTCAAATGTATGCCACACTGTAAAAGACTCAAAGCAAGACCCCTAAGTAGAAAATGGGTCAGCATGCCCTCTGGCACAGTCAAGTCATCCAGTTTTGGGTCTGAGACTCATATTTTTTTCAGTGCAGTGTTAGATATGGGCAGATTGCAAGTTGCATCCCAGGGCAGTATGACTTGCAATCTGTGTTAAGAAACTTGTTGTCTTAGGTTGGGAAATAGATTGTGCAATATGTTGGGCACACATAGAAATGCATGTTCAAATGTCTGTTCCTTCATCTTGGCTAGATGACCTTTGTGGTCCCTTCTAACCCTATGATTCTGTGCGTTCAGAAATTAGTATTTTTAAAGCCATTGATCTGATGGACAGGTTGATATTGATTGTTTTTCTATATATATCCACACTTTTATCAAAGACTCTGCATTCTCATCAGAAGAAATTGCATGAAGAAACTGCTTGTGCAGATTCTTAGGAATGTAGTCTCCTCAAGTATGTTTGCAGGGGAGGGTGATCAGGACTTGTACCTCAAATACACATACTGAATACTGTGTCCAGCTGTGCAAACTATTGTAAGAATGAAACAATGCAGCAGCCAAAGACCTCATGGTTTAGACCTACGTGTGCTAACAAATAAGTAAACAGGTGTATTGGTCAGACCTAAAGACTAGATAGAGGCACCTGCAAATTGCTTTGTTCTGCCTTGTATATGCTCCAGGCTTATTTAATGTGAAAAATGTTGATTGTCTGGATCTGGGCCATATCCTGTCCACCAAGGTACCAAACCAGAAATACCTGATTTTGATGCTACTTGCATCTTTTTATCAAGTCTGAAACAAATGAGTCGTGCAGGGAGCTGGGCAAAACGAGCTTTGTGACATCAGCAGGTGCACCTGATTTATCCCTTCATAAAACATCTTCTACCTCACTACTACTATCAGTGTGAAGGGAAATCTTTTCTCTTCTTGCCAATTTTTTTTTTTAAGTGTAGCTTTCATTCCTTGGAATTGTACCCTGGGCTTTCTTTCCTAGCCACACTAGTTGCTAGTTGTTTCTACTTAATCTAACAAGCCACCCATTGAGGTTATGAACTGCTCCATCATCAGTAAAGTTTCTGTTCATATACAAAGTACCATATCATGGATGGGCAGGATTACAGTGTAAAATGTGAGGGCAGGGTCGAAGTACATAACAGGATTGGTTGTAACAGATGTGAAGCACACACACTACTATATACTGTGAGTGTGAGTATAGTGAGGCTGGGGAAGGAGGCAGGGGTATGTGGTGAGGTGGGAACTTTGGAAGTGTAGGAGTTTTTGTGTTTTAAACAGAAGCTGAGGTTAGGTGATAGGAGATTGTAAACTGCCTGAGGAGATCGAGCAGCAAAGCTGTGGCAGAGGGATATGCGAAGCAAGTACTCCACCTTTCTCCATTACTGACAGGTGGGATTGCATTGTTTACACTATTCCGATAGTCCAAACTGACCCTGCAGAGGAGCTCAGCAGAAAGAGGAACCCCTTCTGGTAAATGAGGAAGGCGTCCTTTTGCCTCTAAAGCCACTTCCTGTTACATGACCTTTCTTTCTTTCTTTCTTTCTTTCTTTCTTGAACTGTTTGCAGGCATGCCTGTAAGGCATAGGGGTTACTACTGGGATTTGGAACTTTCTCAGCTCTAAGCTAAACGTCTAGCCTAGCTTGGTAGTTACCAAAACTGGTTACCAAGTGACAGCTGTTTGGTGGCCTGTGAGAAATGAGTTTGGTCTCAGGGTAGTTCCCAGTGGAGAGTTGTCTATGTCAAAAAAATCCCCACCACAGAAGACACTAGCTGGCACCGTTAGCCATCTCAGCAGAAAGAGCAAGGCTTTGGATGGGCTTGCAGCCAGAACGTGTCTCTCTGCCCCGGAGGTGAGGATTGGGGCACACGGTTTTGGAGAAGCATGAGGAAGCTTTTGCTGCTGCTGCTGGTGGTGGTGCACCTATTCTATGGTTAAAGAGAAAACTTCCTTCCAAGGGGGGGTAGGCCAGGCACTACTACTTTTCAAAAGTGCAAAATCGATGGGAATAATATTAAAAGTTAATAGATTGAAGTCTGAAGCATAGCTCGTGTGAAATCAGGTAGAGAGACACCTCCCTAAGAGAACTTGCCTGCCTAAAATGTTGCTTTAAAAGAATCCATGTTTATTGATATTAATTTGTCCTGGGTGGAGCAGGAGGAACTGGTTACTGAAATAGTTCCTAAAGGTTCAGGTAGTTGTAATGTCTGAGAGCAGAATAAAAGGAAACAATTTACATAAGATTTGCCATACTGGAAAAGACCAACAGCCCAGGCCATCTAATCTCGCATGCTGTCCCTGACAGTGTCCTGTCATGGATGAAACAGAAGAAGGTGTAAAAACCTTGCAGAAAGGGCCAAACTGACACCAGTTTGAAAGATGGCGAAGCTGCCCTCAATCCGAATTCTTCCAGGGATTCCTAATTGAGAGTGGCCCCTCTGCCTTACCCCAAAATGCAGGCTGTGACTTAACACTACGTCCTGATTGAGACCTATTTGGGGCAAAGGGTGTTGTATTCTGGATCTTGAACTATGTGGCTGGCTTTTTCAGTGTGTATAGTGAACACCTGTATGGTGTTCCTGGGCTACAAGCAGAAATTAATCCTGCCTCAAATTAGCAGCCCTGCAGACAACACCAAAAGGTGCTGTGTATGGTCCCAAGCAGCCAATGCATAAGGAAGCTTTGAAATTTGACTTGTGTGCATGTGTCATTTTTCCTGGCTGTGACAGAGTGGAGAGTGCCTAAGAGAAATCATACTCAGTATAGCTTGACGTTTTTGAGAACTGACAATGAAATTACTGACAAATATGATAAATTGAAATTTAGGAATGGAAATATATAAAACCAACGCAGCCAACATCCCCAAAGGGTGACCAGGCTATTAACCTGAGATGAACTTACTCTGACCACGTGAATCTGATGAAGTGAGCTGTAGCTCACGAAAGCTTATCCTCAAATAAATTGGTTAGTCTCTAAGGTGCCACAAGTACTCCTTTTCTTCTGACCAAAGTGTGGACAAAGAGATGCACGTATGCAGGATCAAGAAGTACATGAGACGAAACTGAAAATATTAGATTAGATTGCTGATCTCGAGAGTAGCTTTTATTAGCAATCATGTATAATGGTTATTGTGTTAGAAATTAGAAAAATTAACTCATATCCTAAGTACTGCATCAGAGGAAACATTCTCCCTGAGTGAAATTCACACCAGCACACAAGGCCAGTACAAGGTCTATGCACTGCTTAAATCCCATGTAAGCCCTCAAAATAAAGCGTAAGTGGAACGTAAGTGATGCATAATACAAGGGTGAATTTCAACTCTCAGACTAATGTAACATATAGTTCCATGGCTGTTATGGTAATGTAGGTTCTAAACACATCAACTGGAAAGTATAATCGACAGGCTTCCTGACTTGTGGGTTCTCTTATACCACAGAACTGAAGCTTTGAGAGGCTAATTGAGAGGCTCTGAGAAACTGACCCTATCAGATGATTTTTAAAGTTAAGTGTTTTATTCTCTGATTTATTTTCTATGGTTCACATGTTTTGGCCTATCTTGGCAAAGTTGGGTACAGTCTGACACTGAGGTATGATTTCCACCATTTGCTTTTTTAATTCATCTTCTGATAAACTTTGTTTTATTCATGATAACTTTGGTCTTAAACAGTTTCTGGGCAATTCATTTGTGATCCATTCTCAAAGGCAAGAAAAAAAAATCATCAGTCCTCTGGGAAAAGGGGAAAAATTGGTGTATGATGGGGGAGAGGGTCAGGTACTTGATCAAAGGCACAGGGAAAAAATTTCCTGTTCCCCCAAGAGGTTTTACTTAGTGGATGGCTGGGTTCAATAAGTGTAACAGTAATGAGAGTATGGGACTGAAGGTAACACTCCCCTTTCATGGAAGTGTGAATAGAAAAATAGGTTTAAGAATAAAACTAGTGAACATTCTCCAGCCAGAGAAAAAGTCCTTGATGGATGTATAAAATAAAAAGTGAATTGGTTATGCAGCTGAATCCATGTTCCTAGATCTGTTTTTAACAGACAACACCCACCTTTCAATCACACTGTGACATCTGTAACAAGTTTGCACACCTCTTGCTAAATATTTTCCTGTTTGTGGAAGAATGGTGAAATGGTTTCATAAGAGCTCAGGCCATTTGTTTGACAGCTCTTCCCATATTTAATTGTCTGTCTTCACTGATAAGGAATGAGTACGTAACCTGGAGTGTAACCACCAGAGGGGAAAAACCGGAAGCTTAGTAGAATATCAGCTTGAACATAAAGTCTTTTCAGAAGAACTTGTCTTTTGTTTTTTGGGGAACCCTGAACTTATCACCCTTCTGACCTTCCTCTTGCTACCCCACATGCATTTTGAGGGGTGAACTGCTACAGATGTTCTCACAGACTGTCTCCCCTTTTACTTATTGATGTTGCTTTTAAGAGGCCCTATCATAAACATTCTTAAATGACAACACAGTGGGTATTGCTCTTAGCATGTTTTCTAAAGATCTTCATATCAGTGAAGGAATTTGCTTTCTTACTGAGACTTTCATAGCTTGGCTGGTGAGGAATAGGGCCCAGACCCTGCATCACTAAAGACAATTGGAGTTTTGCCATTGGCCTCAATGGGATCAGAATCATTCTTTTGGGGAGACAGAGTGTATATCTCCCCCAAAATATTAGTCTCGCTGCAGAGATTGGTCATGGCTTGTTAGCAATGGCCCAGATCCTCAAAGGAATTTAGGTACCTAACTGCCATTGATTTCCAAGAGAGTGAATCTCAGTGGGAGTTCAACGCCTATGTTCCTTTGAAGATCTGGATCAATATGCTGAGTCTCATTCAAAGACTGTCACATTGTGAAGAAATGTTTGAAACCACTTTGAAAACTTCAGTGTTTTTGAGATGTTTGTGGCATACGTCGCCCTATTTACAGTTTCCACATCATCAGAAATGCTCCCTCTTTCTTAGAAAGCTAGAACCAAGTGCAGAGCCTTTGCTCTACAACTGAGTACATGTTATCATTTCAGGGATATTTTACACTATAATTTTTCCACATTTCTTAATGGGGTGCATTGGAACACGGGTCTGGTCTGGAATGCCTTGGGGAGTAATACTTGTACAATCTTCTTTCGCCCTGCTCATTTTTTGCTCTGTGTGTAATCTGCGTTTCCCAACCATGTGACTGTAAATGTTGCATTTTTTAAATTTAGGGTTTATATCTCTGTGTTGAACTAAACCACAACAGTTAAAATCACTAGGCCAAAGGAAGGTGATTTAGCCAATATCTTAGGCAGAACTTCACAAACCTTTCTGCAGCAAAAGTACCATGGATTCCAGGGGAGAAGCTAAAGGCAAAGGTGGTTCCCACTGGAGAAAGGGAGTGTAAGTTAGCAGGTCTGGAGAATAAAATGTGTGAAAGAACTGATGGGCTTATAACACCAGTAATGACATCAGGTGCTATGGCCACCAAACTGATCCCCTCCTACTCTTGTGCATCTCCTATAGCATCATGTCTCACCCCCTAGGCCACTGTCTAACAATTAGGGCATCTGTTGGTTTGACAAAATGTACGTATGTTTGCCAACAAAGCCCACACTTACATTTTGCCAGCTGACAAGCAATAACTCAAGATAAAGGGTTAAATTCAGAGGTGCATATAAATAGGGCTGATTCTTATTTATACTAAGAGTCTTTTATGCTACTCTGGCGATGTAAAAGCACCTTTAAACTGACCGCAAGCTGCATTAACCCCTCCCCCCATTAATTTAACATACATCTTATTTACTTTTTGTAGGGTTTGCTATGGTACTCATTACTCTAGTATCTGAACGCTTCAGATACATTCATTTATCCAGGCAATGTCCCTGTGAGGAAGGAAGTATTATTATCTCCATTTTATAGATGTGATACAATTGTAGAAATGTAGGTCTGGAAGTGACCTCAAGAAGTCAAGTCCAGCTCCCTGCACTGGGGCAGGACCAAGTAAACCTAGACCATCCCTGACAGGTGTTACATCCAACCTGTTCTTCCAATGACGGGGATTCCACAACCTCACTTGGAAGCCAGTTCCAGAGTTTAACTGCCCTTATAGGGGAAAGTTTTTTCCCTAATATCTAACCTACATATTCCTTCCCTTGCTGTAGATTAAGCCCATTACTTCTTGTCCTACCTTCAGTTGACATGGAGAACAATTGATCACGGTCCTCTTTAAACAGCCCTTAACAAATCTGAAGACTGTTATCAATAAGGCTACGATTATGTCACAGAAGTCACAGACTCCAGGACTTCCATTGACCTCCATGACATTTTCTGCCCTGGGGCTAGAGTTCCCAGCCAGGCCCACCCTTGCAGCTCCCAGCCTCCACCATGGTGGGGGGACCCCGCAGCTCGCCAGCTGTGGCAGGCAGACCCTGCAGCTGCCCAGCCACGGTGGGGTGAGGGTGGGTGGGCCGGAGGACCCTGCACAGCTCCCCAGCCGTGGTGGATGGGTTAGGGGACACTGGAGCAACCCAGCCCCAGGGACAGGGGGACCCCGGAGTTCCCATGCACTGTATCGGTGGGGGACCCAGAGCCTCACCAGCAGTGGGTGCTGAACCCACTTACCCCTTTTGTCAGGGATATTTTTAATGAAAGTCAGGGACAGGTCACAGGCTGCTGTGAATTTTTGTTTATTTCCTGTGACCTGTGCATGACTTCTACTAAAAATATCCGTGACAAAAACTTAGCCTTAGATATCAGGTCCCCCTCAGTCTTTTTTTTCTTCTCATGACTAAACATGGCCATTTTTTTTAAACCTTTCCTCATAGCTGAGGTTTTGTAAACCTTTTATCATTTGAAGCTGAGGCAAAAAGAATGTGTGTAATTTGCTCAGCATCATGCAGGAAACCTATGGTAGAACAGAACTCAGATATTTCAAGGCCTGGTTTAGTGCCTTCCCCACCACAAGACCATCCTTTCTCATCTTTCTTCTAGCTCCTCAGCATGTAAATGACACCAACTTACACTCAACCCTGGGTGAGTGGTTGAAAGTAGGTTTGAGGGAGCCTAATTGAGAATAAGGGATTCTGACTTATATCACCTTACATAACATCTCTGAAAGAGTTGGTATTCCTGATTTCTATCATATTCAAAATCACTAGATCATCAGTTCCAAATGAACATCCATGTTTGCTCTTGTTTTTCCAAATAAAAGCATTGAAACAACTTCTGTGCCATGTTTACTAAGCACATGGTAGGTGGGGAGGGAATCCCAAAGGAGTCAGATCACAGATGTTAAAACCTGCACCTGCAATGGAAGCCTGGAAGCAGATGTGGGTGGGTCTGACTGATTGTGATTAAAGTTTTCCAAAGCAAGAGCCCAATTTTGCTGGGTAGGTTTTCTCTCTGAAAGTATGGAGGGATCCCTCCTGCCTGTGTTCAGTCCAAAGTTTTAGATGGCAGGAAAATTTTCCTTCAATGTGTTGATAATATATAGGGGAGGGAGATAGACTGTTTATATCTTAAGGTTTCACTGTTAACAAAAGGGACTGCTTTTAGTTATATTTTTGTTTATGTTGTTGCCAGCCTGCCCCTGCCTTGAGAGAGTCAGAAAGCATTCTGTGGTATTTATTTCTAATGTAAACATCATAAGCAAGCTGACTAGTATGGTATTTTCAGTGGCAATACAGTATTTCTACTGGACAAAATGCAAGAATGTTTTATCTCATGGAATTTCCCACTCCAGAATGGAACTGTTTTTCACCCTGCTCAGGCTGCCTCAGCTCCAAATATGGTTTTAGCGAGTAGTACCAAAAATACCCATCAGGACCAAAAAACACAGCTATTATGGCGGCTTCTCAAAACCTTAAAGAGACATGTTAAGATAAAAATCTGTTTAAAAAATGCCCTTGCTTGTGTTACTAATAACACGTTAGAACAATTATGAAATGGAAAGGCTCTTGCACATCTAATTTTGCTTTTCAATGTTTTCTATTAGTTTGTATGTGCACTTCTCGCAGATTAGAAAACAAGACTAGACTGCTGTGTTTAGTTAGTTTCAGTTCCTGCAGCTCACACATTCAATGTAGACATCCCTTTCACACCACTGGCAGCAGCACATAGGGTGTGGGTAGCTACATGCTGCAATGGAAAGCAGGCTTTGTCCATGCTGTGGTGTATAGCTACATGTGGCAGTGAAAGGCTCTGGCAGGGGTGAGGCAACAGGGAAAGGCTCTGGAAGTAGGCAGCTGAAGGAGACTTTTACACTGCCTCCCCTTGCCAGAACCTTTTCTCGCTGCCAGAGTCTTTCCAGGGAAGCCGTGGGATACTGCTCTCCTAAAAATAGCAGTATAGATGGGAGAGGCAATGCTTGGGTGTGTAGAGAGCCATGCAGGGAACTTACCTCAGAACCTTAGGATATCTTTATGCACCTAAGCAGTGCCTCACCATCTACACTGCTATTTATGCCCATGCTAGGGGGATGTGCAGTGTATGCACTCTGAACGCTGCCAGAAGGAGTGGGCAAGGTAGTCATACCCTAATATGACACTGCTGTTGTCTTTGGTTTTCCAACATGGCAGGGTGTGGTGGGATCAAGATATGAAACTGTTTGTTTTGGTTTTGTGAGTACTGCTCCTAAGCATTATTCTTGTTTTGAAGAGTTCAGCAACCATTTTGTTCCTAGGGTTTGTAGCCTGGCAAAATCTTTCACTCTGTGCTCTCTTCTTGCGACATTCCTCTTTTTTCTTCTTGCTGTGTTGATCTCTTAATGTAAAATATGGTATGTTCTGAATAAAAGCATCTATTTGCTCTTTGTTTACTGTTGAAATCCCCAAGCCCTATTTTCACTGACTTTATTAATTATTGAAAGCATTTGCATTCATAGTTGATTCTGAAAAAAAATTATATATAAATCTTAACAAAACTTAAACTTAGGTCTTTAGCTATATGTTATTTAAAGATCTAACTTATATGCTGCTTTATTGTTATGCAGTGAGAGAGAGAGAGAACTGTGAAGAGGTGACATGCAATGGTGCAATGTCAAATCCTAAGAGAGAAAATATTCCCTACGCTACATAACAAAGGGGTAATTCTAATGACTGGCTCCCATGACAAAATAAACTACTGTGAACCTCAGAAGGGCTGTTTCTGTCACCAGAACCCTGAGATAGAGTTATAGCCTTAATTTAATTATATGCATTTTGACAGCTCAGCCTCCATAAGAATCATAGGACTGGAAGGGACCTCAAGAGGTCTTCTAGTCCAGTCCCCTGCATTCAAGGCAGGACTAAGTATTATCTAGACCATCCCTGACCAGTGTTTGTCTAACCTGCTCTTAAAAATCTCCAATGACGGAGATTTCACAACCTCCCTAGGCAATTTATTCCAGTGCTTAATCACCCTGACAGTTAGGAAGTTTTTCTTAATATCCAACCTAAACATCTTTGCTGCAATTTAAGCCCATTGCTCTTTGTCCTATCCTCAATGGTTAATGAGAACAATTTTTCTCCCTCTTCCTTGTGTACTTTAAAACTGTTACCATGTCTCCCGTCAGTCTTCTCTTCTGCAGGCTAAACAAACCCCATTTTTTCAATTTTTCCTCATAGGTCATATTTTCTAAACCTTTCATAAATTTTGTTGCTATCCTCTGGACTTTCAGGAAAGATGTGGACAAATTGGAGAAATATGGTGCCCAGATCTGGACACAATACTACAGTTGAGGCCTTATCAGTGTAGAGTAGAGCATGATAAGGTTAAAAATAGTACCAGCAAAATGGTCTTATTGCTATTCGGTGAGGCAATGGGAGATAAAAACTAAAAAAATCACTGTCCGTGTTGCTGGATTATCTCTTCGAGCCATGTTTCTTTCCTCTTTTGTGAAAATCTGAATGCACTGCCTTGCTGTTCATGGGTTTCTGAGAATGGATTTTGAAACTGAGCTTTGTGTTTGGTCTAGGTGAATAATTGAGTGTGGGCAGGTTACCTATTAAAAAATGTTGGACACCCTGGTTATCCATCCTGAGTGGCTTACCCTCAGTTCAGAGTGGTGGGCAGACCTGTAAGGCTTCATACCCTGCCAGCCAATTATGGCCAAGCTTTCTGGCTGGCTATCCTTTGGTTGCCCTAAGATGCTAATGGCAGGGTGGGACAAAATATCCCGTCAGAAGGGAATTTTGAATGGTGCTGGGGCCCCTCTTGCCTTTGTTCTTCCCCAGGGTGGTTGCAGTTGGTTGTGTAACTTATTGAAACTTGTGTGATGTTTGCTATATCTAATGCTATATTATACCCTTGATAGTGCAGCTGGGGCTATTCTAACTCTCTTTATGAGGTTAGAGTGCTGGTGGGTTTATAACCCAAGCCAGTGAGCTAGGGCTTTGGTAGGCTGTATGGCTAAGGTGGTCAAGGGCCTGGCAGTAGGAACTTTGGTAAGAAAAGCTTTATTTACCCCTAGTTGCAATATGCTGTTTTTTACAATCCCTAGAGTCCTAGACAGACAAATATAATTGTTCAAGGGCATGCTCTGTGTGTCTGCCTTCTTTAGGTTGTAAACTCTTGGGGACAGAGCTGAAATTGTGAGGGGGCGGGCAAGTGACACATTTTCCAAAACACAAGGAGCAAATTGGGTGGTGGGCCAATATGGGTACTGGATGAACTGGGAGAGTTCAAAGCTGTGAAGATGTCATGCTGTCTTGATTCAAGAGAGCTGTCATTCTCTAGGGAAATACTGCTTCATAACAAAAGTAATACACTAATGGGCAAGGCTTAACTCTGCAGCACTAACTCAGGCAAAGTTCTCCTGGACTTCAAAGGGAGTTTTGCTTCAGTAATGACTTCAAGATCAGGAAGAATACTTACAGGGATGGGAGGAGTATGGGGAAAGTAAAGGTCTACATTGTATTTCCACCAGCAGTATTTCTACTTTTTGTTCTATTCAGTTATTTGAAAGTTGGTGTTCCAGATCTGATTGTTATGGATAATGTATTGCTAGCATTACTTTTTTATATGTTCTGATGTGGAGTCAATGGCTGGCTCCAGGTTTCAAAACTTGTTTTAACATGTAATCTTGGTTTTTTTTTTTTTTTTTTTAAAAGCTCTGTGTAACCAATTTAATAGAGCAGGACATTCAGTGTCAGACTTCTCATTCTAAAGTCAGATGTGCAACACCAGTTACGTTTGTAGATGCAGTTTGAGAGACTCTTCTTCTTGTTGTGGAAACATTGATAATAAATTGCACAGCAGACTGATAATTATGGTTTGATTACTCCTTATTAAATACTTAATTGGACGCCGACTCCAAGAGAGAGGGATGCTTTTGTAGAGGTGCTTCCTCTTGGCAATGTCAATGGCACCAGCCTGATGCCCACAGATGTGCTGAAGTGGGTAGTTCAGGAGGGGATAGAGTATCATACAGTAGATATCGATTTACGTCAATGGAAGCCCAACCAAAAATACTTGTGTCCAACTGGGGTATTCTTAGGTGTGCACATTTGCTTAAATATCAGTGAAGGCAAATGCCATTATGAATTGCAGCCTCAACCTGTTTCTCATTCCCAGATAGCGGTCATTAATGATCATTGTGTATGTCTCTGGGAGTTCTTGCAAAACATTTATTATAAATACCTTTTATGCTATAAATAATGACATCCACCCTAACTTGTGTTTATGTTTTGTCTTAACCATAGAGGGATGAGATGTTCGGTTTCAGTCGGAAAGGATGACATCTATAGCCATTCGAACTGCATACTGTTTGTATGATCATGTCGAGTCAGTGAGTCTGGGACTAAAGATCTCGCTCATCAGCCAACTGATGGAGCATCCAGACCTCACCAGGCATGTCAATGAGGTGGTAGAATGAGGTAAATCACCTATGCTCACTGTTCACCACTTATCAGAACAAATAGAAGCAGTCCTCAAAAGAGTGCAGAGGACAGCGGCTATAAGTAATTGGTGGAAATCTCTGTTTGCTGACCCCACCAAGGTTGCTGAATCCTGGCATTTATTGGTACATCCTTTTACGATCTTGTTTTCGTTGCGATTTGTTATGTTTGTATTGCGTTTGTTGCATTACAGGTGGGCTCGCAACAATTTCAGGAAGGTAGACAAGAAATCCAGGTGTGCCACCCTACCTGGGTGTCAGCGAGGTGTGTCAGCATGAGATCCCGGTGTTTAAAAGGGAATCCTTGCCGACAAGGGGGGGACTATAGGGGGGAAATTTCTGTTTTGGCATTAATACCCTCATGTTGCCTTGAAATTCTGGCAACAGCCACTAGGAATCCGTCTTGGCTGCCTTTCTTCCCCCTCCTCGGGTATAGTTGTAGCCCATAGGATTACTTTGCTAGCTATTATACCCTACTAATCCAGCCAGCCGTATCAAATAATATGTTTCTCTTTCTGAATTAATCCATTTTATTCTTATATTTTATCTTATTAATTCTTATGAATTTAGGATGTGTTGAGGCATATGATATGTGTTTCCTAATAATTATACATAGAATAAGTTTTGCTGAAATGCAAGAAGCCTACCGGCCTGTATCCAATAAGATCCGCTAAATAGCTAAAAGTATAATCAGTTAAGAGTAAAGTCAGCATAAAACCTGGTAATCTTTGGCGTAGATAGGAATGGTCCCTGAACTTTGGGAACCAAAGGGAGGAACTATACACAACACTGAACAGGTTTATCCGGCGTCTGCAACCAGTTGGTAACCGCAGGGTATACCACAAACCTGGAAGTAACCAAGAGAGCCCCGGTTGGCAGTTTTTGGAGTGAGATAATCCTTAGTAATATATAGAGAGTAAGTGTCATAATCCAGTAACCTATAGGATAAGGATACCCTAAGAAATGTATGGGTATGGAAATAAGATTTGGGTATAGTAGGTTGGACCTGAATTACATAGTGTCAGGATCTATAAAATACCTTGTAAGGAAGAAAGCTTTAGCTCTTTCTTTTCTTTGTTCTCCTATATTCTATAGACTATCTTTTTATCTACCTATCATTCTATCTTCTGTCACGCTATCAGCTCAGCTTGTGTAGTATAGTATAACTACTCAACATTCCTAACTATTGGGGAAGCCAGCACTATTGTGTTATCGGGCATGCCAGGAGTAAGGCTGGTCCTTCACCTCCTGTTATCAGATTCTCAAAGAAGGGTGTGAGTATGTTAAGTTAAAGTACTTATAATAGGAAGGTTACCACCAGGAGTTTTGGAATTCTTTTACTGTTTTTCAGTTATAAGTTTCATAGCATTTATTATGCTTTTGTTAATCTCAATAAAGTTTTTATCAATTTGGTATTGTCCTCAGTGTAAGTGTTTTTGTCAAGGACCTCGAGAGTCCTCTCCCGATATAGAACACTCTGAGTTCTTGGACGCTGCACTCTGAATTGGACAAGAACCTATAAATCTTCTGGTTGGATGTGATCAGTGGTGAGCCATAACAACTAACCCATAAAATTCCTCTCCACCTTTCTACTGAAAAGGCAGGGAACCAAGTAATCATCTGACATGTAATCTGCTCAGTAACAGCAGGGCATATAAGGGCTAGCACATCAGAAGGACTGGGCTGCCCATCTGAGTGGCAGAGTGCTGGACCACAGCAGTTCTACTCAGGAGTTTAGGCCAGAGCATCGTGCCTAGGGGTCGTGGGAGGGTTTAACACAATTGCATGCAAGGATGAGCTTCTAGCTCCCACTCTCTCACCTGGATCTTACTTGTACCCATGACGCTGCAGGGAAGGAGAAAGAAGAATTACCAGCATCAAGCAGAGTTACTACCTACCTGTTGTCTGAGGTCCACTCCTCACTCTGCTGAGTCACCTGGTCGGTTCTGGATTCAATCTGCATCGTGAGGTTCCAGAGGCAAGCTGCAAGAAATGGTAGAGACCTTTTAAGTCCTCCATACCCTTTACCTGGGACCTGTCTTGGGAAGGGAGTAAACCCTTTTTCGTCACAGTCAGTATAGTTATAATGTCACCTTTACCTATGTACCTTGCTTACCGGTGTTAGGATTCCTTTATAGCATATCCTGTTTACTTATCTTGTTTGACTGTTGTTGATCTAATAAACATACTTGCGTTTTACTCCTACACTCCCTTGTTAGTTTTTATTTCAGGCAATCTTAAACCCTGATGATAGATGCAGGTGGGGAGACAAATCTCTCGACTGGTCTCTGGCCATCCTGAAACCAGTAAACACTTTGACATTGCTGCCAAGGTAGGTCTCCCCTGTTAAACAGGTTCACCATCAACTTCTAGGAATTTAAAGGGGCAGTGCACAGAAAAAAGACATAACATGTTCCTAGCTATATACATCAGACCCCTCATGTATGTTAGTGGATGAGAAAATACAGACAAATCATAAGAATAGGGGGACAGATCTTCATCTCTTGTAAATTGTGGATGTCCTCCCATCTATGGTAAATCCCAGAGACCTTGGTGAATTTGTAGAGGGCTGAGGCCTCATGCAAAGGGGCCAAACTTTTTGTCTCTGTGCAGCTCTAATCATGGCCAGTGAGGATCTATGCCTCCAACATGGTGTAAAGTAGAATCCTGTGGGGAGTAAATCCTGAGAGGATCACGAGTAATTCCTGCATGAATTTCCCTACAGGTTTGTCAGGGGATCATGCTGCCCAGAACAGCTATTCCCACACCAGGCTCTTTCACTCCAGTTCACAACCCCAAAACCCCAAGTGTCCAAAATACATGGCATTCACATGGAAAAGCTTCTGCAGAGTTGAAGAATGCTGTTATGATGCACTGTAGAATCAACTCCCAGTAAATTTTTGGCTCATTGCAGCAGGTGTATGCTACTTTCATGTCTTCCATACCTACAGGTAGAGGCCAATTAGACCCTTAATTTCTACACTGATAAGCTTGTTACCTGCAAAAATAAAACTTGAATAAGTACATATTTATCTTTATAGTTGTCAAGGGAATAATGGAGAATATTTTAAGCCTCTCCAAGAGTTAAGCTCTGTATCCTACAATTGGTTTTCTCCTTTAGGTTATTGGTTCAAATTCAGCTCAGGTTGACAGTATGTCACAGTTGTTGATGGCCTAGGTGAAATGATTTGGTTTTCTCAGCATAGTTCTAGTGGACAGATGCTGATAACACAAAAGCCAGCATAACAAATGGCACTAACTGGTATCCTTCTTGGCAGTCTAAACAGAGGGAATTGCATGAGAATGGAGAATAAACCAACTGCCTGTGCAGGTTTGTTCCTCCAGGTCAGATGTAAGGCATGGTTGGTGGTGGGGAGAAGCTTGCTCTGCAGCTGGTCATGCTATGCCTATTCCTTGTGGATTTCATTCCCTAGGGCTATCAAATCTAAAAATACCTTACTGGAAAATCAACATGAAAATCACCAATGACATCAACCAATGATCTTTGGGGGTTTTCAAGTAATCAAGTAAATTGTTGAACTGCCTCTAAGGATGATGAGATATAACCTCATTTGTATAACCAATAAATTATACAGTGGTTGACAGTCTGAGCTTATGAAAAAGTTTTTTTGCTTTAACTACTTAAACAGCAACCAGATCTTTGCTATGGTGTAGAATCCTGAACAGCCTTTGGCAGGTCTGGTGAGGGTGCCCCTCTGTGCTAGGTGGTGCCAAATTCTTACAACCTTTGGGGGTGAAGGAATTCACCCAGGAAACACTCCACGGCACACATCAGTTCCAACACCTTTATTAGCATGAACCAAAGTTCATCATAATTGAAGACAACGGTCAATGGGAGCATGATAAAAATCCAATATGTCTAAAAGGAGCTCTATCTTCATCAGTCACAAACCATCTTGATGTCCCTCCAGCTGGTTCCTAGACTAAGGTATCTCCTTCCTTTTCTGCAGCAGCTAATTCTTGCGTGTGATACAGGCTCATAGGGCCATACACTCAGACTACTTCTTGGACCTGTCCTCCCAATCCTCAGCTCAGGCTCTGTTTGGTTTTGCTGTCCCTGCAGCAGGAGCATGTGCTTTCTCCAGTTGTGTCCCCCTTCTCCAATTGCAGGACAGCTGAAAGTAGGGGTGGGATTTCTTGCCAGGTCTGCAGACAACCAGGGTTCTACAGTGGTTGGAGAGGCCAACTTCTGTATGCAGCTCATCAGAGGTCCAGGTAGATGGCCAGCCTTCACAGCATTGCTGCTGATCTGTTGAGGGGAGCCGTGTACATAGCAAAAGGGTGGAAGATTTAATCAGCTTTTTGAAAGGTACACAAATATATCCTGGCAAGCTTAAAAGCATGTCTGTATCTCCCTCTCATAACATTTAAAATAGTTCTTTTTCACCATTAAACCCCCTTGTCTCTGAATCAGCAGCACATGGGGCCATGTCTACGGAGCTTTTTATAAGCCATTTTGAAAGCAAATGTACAGCTCGCATCTTATAGCATCTGGCCACCATGCTATATCCTGCCAGTAACAAATAACTAGTCAGTTATTTAAAAATAAGTTAGTGTCTAATGTCTCTAGCCTCTCAGCCCCATCAAGACACCTGTCTGACATTGAGGATGTAAATGCATTCCCCACGATAACTTCCAGCATTTATCAGTGTACAGATGTGTGTGAAAAGGCGCTCAGGTCTTTTATGAGTGCTTCAAGATTTGACACAATCTAATACGATTTACTTAGCACTAGATTGTGTCGGCCTTTATGCATACTGAACAGCATCTGCCTCTGCAGGGAGGCCCAATGAAGTATCAGCATCTGGCCCATCAGCTGCAGTTACGTATGACCCATACAGTGCACTATATCTGGCATTATTTCCTTTCTATCCATTGAGACAGAGCGATTTGCCATGTATCCTGATATCACATGTCTGTCTTTTGGAAGCCCTGTTCACACAGCTTGATTCCATTTGTATTCTTGAGGAAGCCAGTTAGGTGGAAGATGTATCTGTCAAACACGTGTATTCTGGACAGCAGCCTTTTTACGGGTCACGCCTTGAAACATTACTAATTTGATTTCAAAGTGGTCCATTACAAAATGCCTTTTGTTTTTTTCAGACTTCAAGAGAAGTGCCTCAGTTGGAAATTTTGAAATACTGCATCTGCTGTAGTGACAGACCCTTCCTTGTAACAGATCTGAGAATCAGTCATGTCTTTGTCTAGGAGTTCTGCGCCTCTTCTGGAGGAGTCCCCTGATGAGAGAGGGGAATGGCTGAATGTGTGTAAAAGTTCCAAGGGACAGAAACTTAGTGATCCACAGCAGCCATATGATGTTCAAAGCTGTTGAGCAACCTTGGGGAAAGGATGGAAATTTAACTCTTGTTTATCTAGCCTGAGTTCTGAAACTGGGATTTTAGATATCAAGAAACTTGATATACACTAGGTCTGTGCAGTCTTTGGCAGAGCATGTTGCAGCGTGCTGCTCTCTGATACAATCTTGCACACCTGTTAGTATTAACTCGGCATTAGGAACCTGTTTTCTTAAATACTACGGTGACTGGCACATTCAGCTACCACTCTTATGGCTGTGGTATGAGAATCCAGATGGACAGCTAGAAGTAAGCTAGGCCCAAGATTTAAATGTTAGGTTTGGCACACAGACACTGAGGTACCCCAGAACTGGAGGCCACTTTTGAAAAATTTGGCCAAAGCTTCCACTTTTGTTTGGTCGCATTTGCAAAATTAAATTAATCTGTTGCCTCAAGCCAATGGTTATTTATCTTTAGACCTCAGTGTTATTGAAAATATGAATAAAAATATTTTCTGCCCCGTACAGTAGCTCCTGCAACTGCATTTAAGAAACCAAATAAAACCAGCTGGATTCATACATTTGTTATAGCTTTTTCCCAGCCCCAGCTGCATCAGTACATGCAGTTAGGGTTGCAAATGATAAAAACCCACAGTTGCTCATAGACTGAACACTATCTATGCACATTAAAGCAATAATACCAGCCTAAGTGGCATTCAGTACAAATAAGGTTTAGATTCAGCGAGACTCTAACTCAGTACTGCTGTGTGCCAGAACAGAGGTCATTTAATTTCATGTTATGTTGCATAGTTTTGAAGTGACATGTGTTGAATTAGTTTTTCCCACTAAATGAACTATAACAAGTATTGCACTAATTGGCTCTGGTGAAATCCCGACAAAAGAGAGATGAAATCTTTCCAAAATAATATTCTACTAGAGAAATAAGTAGAACAAAGATTAGTGCCTCTGTCGTCAAGCTTATGTAATTACAAAAATAGGGATTTTGGCCCTTCTAAATGACAGCTTGCAGAAGTCATCACTGTTTTATAGACTACAGAGATGGACTTTTCATATATAAATGTCTGAAAAAATGGACTCAAGAGAGTGTGTGATCCCAGTAGCTTATCTTCAGAACCTAAATCCTTGTTTCCTGCTATTCTCAGCGATGCTGTAGGCATCGCCCGGTTCTCTCCCACTTTAGAGCTGTCTCCTATCCAAAATCCAGACTTTGGACCATATCCGTGCCGGTTCTGAGATTGGCGCAAGGACAAAGGAGAGGCGGCTTGCATGCATTCAATACTGGTGCTGTCAGGGACTGGTTTATGAGCCCTGCATAGCCAGGTGATAACTTGGTCACAGGGACTCTCTGGGAATACATTGACATGCCCTTCCTCCCTGAACCACCCTGGAATGTCCCTGACAGGGTGAGCACAGAGTAGGCCGACTGTGGTTGCCACAGAAGCTCCTTGTGGTACTTTTTCATGCAGACTCTTATACTAGGAGTAGTCACCTTCTTATGTGCCAGGCCATTCCCCTTTCCTCATTTAAACCCCTGCTTGGCCTGGCACTGTTTGCCCCAGAGCTTCAGCCTGATCTTTTCACAGATCCCTTTTATATCTTATGCTGAGAGGTCCTTGTCTTTGCAGATGCTTGTAAAGCATTGTGCAAATCTGCAACCCAATTGCATTCTCTACTAAATAAATAGGAATTTTGCTTTTGACTTCAATGGGTGTGTGTGTAGGATGGGACACTATATAAATAATGAATTATTCTGCATGTAATCAAAATCCTTGTGAGGCATGACCTGTGTGCTTCTTTAATGTCCTGCATAAGCTTTGCCTGCTAAAAATTAATTATCACTTAGGCCAATTTCAGCCCGGATCCTGTTGTCTCTATTTAGGCAATACTGTCACTGACATCAACTAGGCAAAGCTCCTCTTGAATGGAGAGAGAAAAATCAGAAGAATGTATCTGATCTACAATACTCTTTCCTCCTGTTGCCCCTGATAGTCTGACTTTTTGAAGACCTAAAAGAGGAGGAAATTAGAGTTGGTTTGCAGGCACAAATTGGCTTATCCTGCAGTCACACAGTAAAGATAACCAGAAGTGAGGCTGGTTCATTTCATTTGGAGTCTATCTTTTCTGGATGGTTAATTATACTGGATGGCATCACCTGTATTGCATGCCACTCCCACTTAACTACACACATTGCACAAGGATACTTCTGTGCATACAGGTCGTAAATATTTTAACACTTAGCTGATCAATTGCCTATTTGATTTGTCGGTCATATAACATTACTTAACCAAGGACATCTAGACCTCAGTAAACTCATTTTTAAAAAAGTGGGGGAGGACAGAAAGAGGCCAGATGTTTGCTAGCTTAAATGACACAATGAAATAGATAGCATTATACAATCTACAGCCCAGCATCTCCCACAATGCTGGAGATGTCTGGCTGCTCCCCTCCACTCTGCGGCTCACAGAAGTGGATCACAGGATTGGTTCTCTGGACCCTGGCTATCTTTGCTCCTGCTTGCCACCAGATTCTTTGCCTCTGTGGCAGCGGGTCAGTTGGTGGTTACACTGCTTCTGCGCCTTTTATTTCTTCCCTTGTGTTTTTTTTTCCTTTTTCTTTCAGGCTGTGGTAAATAACTTTTTTGTTGCAGGCTTCTTTCCGCTGCCCTGGCGTGGTCTTAAGCAGCCTGGTGATTTTATCTACCCAGCAACTCCCTGCCGGCCCTTCTGCCCCTCTATAGGCAGGGCAGAGCAGTCAAGAAAGCAAGAGGTCAAATCCAAGCAGTGCTCCGTTTGTGAGGCAGCCTTCCTGGGCTCAGCAGACAGCAAGTTGTGCCTAGTTTTCACCCATCCAGGCAAACCTAACTCTGTTACGTCTCAGGGCTATGTGGGGTCCAAAACAGCTGTGATTCCACGATGGGAAAAATGGATCAGGAAGCACAGAGCAGAGTAGCAAAGACAAGGAAGGCTCTAGCCAGCCAGCTCGGGCGGAGGTCCCAAGGTACTCCTGGGAGACCAAACTGGGGAGACTTGTGGGGCCACAAATCCTGCCATCCCCATGTTAAAGTCAGTCCTGAGTGCACTGGGAAAAGAATCATAGTTTACAGGTTCCCTCCTTTTTGGAGAAAAACTAGACAAGGTAATGGCTGACAAAGCAGCAAAATCTAAGCACTCCCTCCCATCATCACTAAGTGCTCTGAGGAGGGAATACAGACCTGCCTTCAGAAAGAGATGCTCCTTTCAGCCCTTGTCCTCACAGAGATACCAGCAAAGGGACAACAGATTCTCCAGAGGAGGTGAGGTTCAGGTTCAGCTCCCTGGGGAGCTGTCTTCCCCCTTCCCACTGCAATCCACTTTATGGCAAAGACCACAGAAGCTTCCACCCAGAACTAAAGCTAGGAGGCAGAATTTCCCATTTCCTGGAGGAATGGTTTGCATCAATCATGAACAAATGAGGTAAGGGAAATAGTGAGCCAGGGATAATTCGTTGAGCTGTGGTGTGACACTGTACCTCAAAATAGCACCCTGGAACCCCCACATTCACCACTGTGATATGATTGATATGTTTTGTACAATGCATGCTGTGACACCCTGGCACCCCAATATTCATCATGGTCATGTAATTAGGGATATGTTTTGTACAAAGTATGCCTTGTGAGTTATCATTCTAAAAGCCTTGATCTACTGGACATTAAGATCTCATTGAATTGTATGTGCCATTTTGTATGTGAAGTTATGAAGTTTGGCGATGTATGTGTTACTGAAACATGTTGTGAGGTTGAAAACACCCACAAGCAGCCTTTCTGGTACAACAGTAAAAAGGCCAAACAATGTTAATGGCTTAATGAGGAAACACACATAAGCACAAGGATTACCCCCGGAACTGTGTACCATAGAAACCTCTCAGAGATAGCACTACACAATGGGAACTGCTTGACCCAGGTCACAGCAAAAGAGCTTTCCAGCAAGTGGGAAGAAGATATAAAAGAGAGGAAATGACATCATGTGGGGACCTCACTCTGGAAACACACCTGGAAACAGCCTGGAACCATCACTTCCCCCAGTTCAGTCTTTGTCCCTCAGGTAAGGGATTTCTAGCCTGTGTATGAAAACCTGGGAAACCCAAGGCAGCTTGTGTTTTAAGAATCTTCCAGTCTGTTTATCACTTAGGGTGAGAATTTGCTAATTCATATCCTACCTATCTAGTATGTCGAGCTCAGTTTGCGGTTTTGTTTGTTTTCTAGGTAATCTGCTTTGATCTGTTTATCACTTGTAATCACTTAAAATCTATCCTTTTGTAGTTAATAAAATAAATTTGCTTGAATCCAAACCAGTGTGCATTTGACTAAGGTGTCTGGGGAAAATCTCAGCTTGGTTACCACAAGTGTGCATGGTCCTCTTCACATTGAGGGAGAGGTGGACCAGGTGTTAAATCCATTTACCGGCCAGATTTGAGCAGTCCAGCATGGTACTGCTCTGGGGTCCTAGGCTGGGAGGCTGGCGGTTAGAGAGCCTGCATGTGCCTGCAGCTGTGTGTGTGTGTTCCTACCTGTGTGAATGCTGGTGAAAGTGCAAGCTTGGAGGGTTTTGCAACTTGTCACAGCAGCCCAGTGTCAGAGGGAGCCCAGGCTGGTGGATCAGAGAGCTCACAGATGCTGCAAACAGAGTATTATGAAGAGCAGACACCTGACACACGATGGTGCTGGGCAGAAGACCTTTGTTGATGCCATCTTGGAAAAATCCAAAATGGTTGAAATTCCTGGCTTTCTAGGATCAACACCATACTCTTGGCACCAGCTGCTGACTCTGGCCCAAATAGAGGAATACACTTTTAGTGTTGATACTCTCCTCTATGAAAATAAAGTCCTGATGACTTTGGAAAACAGGCCAGAAATACTAGTACTTCCTTCTCAACAGACAGGCTGTTACTTGAAGCCAGTTTGGGTCCTGATGGAGAAAAGGACCTTGTGAAGAATTGTATGGTCTCCATGGAAACTGAAGCAGAGGTTCCAATTTCAGTTTTACCAGCTCTGAAAATCAAGGTCTCCTTGGCCAGTGGAAAGTTATCAGTGTTACTGTGGCCTTCTCTCAGTGTATTTTCTGGACCACCTTCCCTAGGAAAGGAAAGGCACAGAGGAGATCCTGTGGCCGTCTTTGTGATAAGGCATCTGTCCCCAGATGAGATTTGGGTATGTCTCCCTGGTGAAGTATTTTGGTCTCTTCATTCATATGATTCATGACAGGTTGGCCGAAGGGAGACTGAGTGTCTACACAATTAAATCAAAGCCTCCTGATTCAGGCACCACTCAGAGTTGTTGACCGTGTGCCTGCTGAGCCAGTCCACTTTTTGGTTCAAGTCCCCTTTTAAGTGGATCACTCTGAGAGAAAGGAGAAACTGCTCTGTCCACATCATTATTTCCATTGCTTCCACATGAAGTGCTGGGATCCTCATTCCCTCTAGGTTGTTCACACATGCAACTGTAGTCATGTTGTCTGACTGAACCAGGAAATGGCTCCCCTTCTAGACAGGTCTGGAACTGTCACAGGGCCAGTTTGACCTCTTTCAACTCTCGAAGTTATATGTTGTGAGCTCTTTCTTCTGTGCTCCAGAGGCCTTGATCCATTCAGATCCCAAATGTGCTCCCCAGTTGTGAGAACTCGGGGGTCTGGAAGGCCTATGGACATGCCTCTGCAGATGTTGCCTTGGGCTGACCACCATTTTAGGGAGCTGAGTACCTGCATCAGAGCCCACACTTGATCTTTCATGCATTCCAGGGAGTGATCCCACACCCTTAGGATGAAGACTTGAAAATGACTTACGTGTGATCCCTATACACAGCACCAGGGCCTAACAGTTGACGACATAGCCCTATGGTAGGCCTCCTTAAGCTCCAGAACACAGTGATAGTATCCTGGATTATTTGAAATCTTTCCAGTGATGGGTAAATCTTTGTTGTCAAGGTGTCTACTCCCAGGTGAGTTATTCTGGTCCTTGGAATCAAGGAACTTTTCATGGCATCGATGATGTGGCAATGTGCCTGCAGGAGATTCAGCATTTGAGTTATGACTCTGTGTTTTGCAACCTGGGATGGAGCTCTGAACAGGATGTCATCTAGGAAGGGGTACAGGTGGCTAAACTGTGACGTGAAAGACTGGCTATGATCACCGTCATCATCTGTGTAAAGACCCTGGGGTTGGAGAACAGGCCAAACGGGAGTGTTAGGTACTGTTGGAATTATTAATAATAGTTGAAATTATTAATACTGATATGGGAATCCACCAAACACAAATTTAGCCATAAATTCCTTTATTAAATCCAAAGGCCAAATGGTATTTATACAATTGCCCTAAACATGCTTAAAAAGCCTAACTAATAAGAAATTTACTACACCCATTACAGTAACAAAATATTTATAAACATTTGATCAAGATACTTACAAATGGATTAAACCCAGAGATGCTTAAAACCCATATTGGTTGGCTCCAATATGGTCAGGCAAGTATTAGCAATGAACCCTTTTAGAGTTTACTTTTTATGCCCTTTAACAAACAAGTGATGTCATTGCCAATGACTGACTTCAGCTAAAAAGCAATGCAAGACAATTCACCCTTATTTCCAATCTCAATCCAGATAAGATTTACAACCGTCTTTCTTCACAAGGCCTTTCCTCCCCTCCTTCATGCTGCCCAACTGTTTTCCAGTGCTCCCGGATTAACATAGGCTTTAACACCGGTGTGTGAGTTGGGGAAGAGCCATGTTGGCTCATTTTAAGACTGATTCTGTTTTTGTCTTATTTAAAATCATCTGCAGTCACCCTTATCAGTCAGAGGTTTTCTTTTTAGAAACTTTCCCTTATCTCATTAGTTATTCTTTGAAGTAGACGTCCACCCTACATAATTTCTTCCAGCCTTGGAACTTCTTATATTCAAGGCCTTCCTTCTACTTGCTAGTCAGGGCCTTTCTTTACAACACATATATATTTTCTTAGCCAAACTTAATTCTTAAATTTCATATTTATCCTACAGGTACTGATCGTGCTTCCTGCTGCAAACAAATCTAGAAGTCTGTGGTGGCAATATGGAAGTAAGATGGGAATATGGAGGTAAGCATCTGCAAGATCCACTGAAGTCAGGAAGTCCATTTGCAACAGGGATGACACCACAGAGGCCAGAGTCTCAACCCAAAATCTAATTTTCTTCATACAATTGAACCTTTTGAGGTCAAGAATGTTACATAAGAAATAAAAATGGAATCACAGTCTAAATTGTAAACTTTAACAAACTAAGCAAGGTTTGATTTCTCACCCCACTGGATGTTCCAAGCAGTTTACAGTGATTAATATACAGGCTGAATTTTCTCTCAGCCTGGGACCAATCTCTCCATTTCAAAGTCTTTGTCTTCCAAACAATCTTCCAGGTGTTGAGATGCAGGAGGAGAGAGGCCAAGTGGTGATGTCACTGTCCCTCTTTTATACCTCATTCTAGCTGCTAGAAAGTTCCTTGCTGTGTCACAGGAGTTAGACTGCTCCCACCATGCACGTGCCCCCTGAGGCATCTCTGGGAGGGCCATTGGGAGAGTGGATTATTCTTAATGGGCCATCAGCACCTGTCTGGCCAATTAAGGTAACTCTGTCTTGTCAGTATTAGTTGCTCCTTTGTTGCCACAGAAAGACTAGCTGTGGGCATTTCCCATTTACCACAAGGCATGTGTGACAGGTTCCCCCAGGGTGTCCCAGGCAGAAAACCCACAGGTAACCAGGTTTCTTAGAACTGTCTGGCTCGCCAGGCAGGTGGGTAGACCACTCTTTGGAAAATGGGACCTACTGCTTGCTTTGAGAGCCTTGACAAGCAATTTCTTTGACTTCAGTGTCAGAATTCTACTTGTCCGTCAAAGCTTGCTCTCTGACAGCCATCATGTCCACCGGGCAAGGGCTGGAGCTGGCAGCCTTATCTATGCAGGAGCCTTACTACATGTTCCATGAAGACAAGGTAGCAGTCAGAACTCCAACTTCTTAAGGTGAACTCTTCCTTTCATGTTTCTCAAGAGGTTTTTCTTCCCTCATTCTGCCTAAGACCACCACATCTGACTGAAAAGATGTGGCACACCTTAGATGTAAGGAGATGGTCAGGAATCCTGTTCTTGTCCTGCTATCCAAAATGCCACGCACTTGGACTTTCCAGGTCCTCCATTGCTAGATGGCCTAGGCTATGAATTATGGAGGTTTACAAGACATTCAATATCCCTGCTCCATGAAGAGATCAAGGTGCGCTTTGAGATCCCTAGCAAACTCATGGGCAGAGCAAGCAAGTGCATTCACCTTGGAGATATGCAAAACAGCCCCTTGGTCAACAGCATCTCCCACTATTCTATCCACTCTAGATGGCTCATAAGCCAAAGGTGCGCTATTAAGTGGGATCATTATCGTGTGGCTATTTTGTGTGTTGTGTATAGTTACTTCATTAACTCTGGAGTATTTGCTAATAATATTGTTAAAAGTTTTTTCACAGTTTTGCAATAACCCATCTGGTGGCAACTGGCAGTAAAAGGGGTGTGGCCAGGGCACATGATGACAAATCCTTGAACTGCCTCTGTGAGCTGCAGAGTGAATGGGAGCAGCCAGATGTCTAGAATGTTGAGAGATGCTGCTAGCGAATGGAAATTGGTAAGAAATTTTCCTTTATGCTGCTCTAACTTGTTTTTATAGACCATGTTTACAATATTTTACTGCCACTTGGTTTTAGGCTGAATAATGTTCTGCTACTTGCCAATATATGGGAATGGAGTTTATGTACATGCTTACATAAGTATGATATTAAACTTATTAATATTTCATCAACTATCAGAATACTTAATTTATAATCATATCAAATTTAGTACCAAGAACTGAACAAAATTGTTTCCGGAATACTTCAGATGCAGTTTTTATTTCCTCCCCCTTCCCTAAAAATGTACGACTTTCCTCACAGTTAAAGATATTAAGCTTCTCAAAATAAAGCTTCAATAATATAAACCTAATTTAATGCTTTCATGCCAATAAGAGCCTGAAGTCATAATACCCTAGAGTTTAAAAGCAATGTCATACAACTGGGTATCTCAGGTGACAGTTCAACACTTTTTTTCTTGCATCTTTGCTATGTGTAGGTCCTGATACAATGCCAGTTAAAGTAAACGGAAAGACTGCCATTGTCTTCAGTAGACATTGGTGTAGGCCTCCAGTGGGCAGACTAACACAATTCTCTCTTCTTTTTGCTTGGTTATAGACCAGGGATCGGCAACCTTTGGCATGCGGCCTGTCAGGGAAATCTGCTGGTGGGTCAGGACAGTTTGTTTACCTGCAGTGTCCATAGGTTCACCGATCGCAACTCACACTGGGCTGAGGGATGTGCTGGCCACCGCTTCCCACAGTCCCCATTGGCCTGGAGCGGCGAACGACGGCCAGTGGGAGCTACGATTGGCCAGACCTGTGGACGCTGCAGGTAAACAAACGGTCCTGCCCGCCAGCGGATTCCCCTGATGGGCCACGGGCCAAAGGTTGCTGATCCCTGTTATTGACTTTTGTATAATTGCATGCACAGTATGTTACTTCCTTTAATTGACCGTAGCATATGTGAGAGAAAGGGCCTTATCCTACCCATTGTCTATCAATCTGTTTTTCTTATATGGACCCTGTCATCATGGTAGTTGCATATTGGGTTCTGAGGATGGTCAGGTCAGTGCAGAAGTGGGCACGGAGTAGCTCCACAGTAGCTGAGTGGTTGAAACACTTGGAGTTGCTGAAGAGGGCCACTCAGGATTCCATTTGTGCTCTGGAACTGAGAGTTAACATTGAGCAGATAGCTGTAGTCAGCTCCGTGCTTCAGAGCTCATTGGGGTCAATGTGTATAAATCGGGATAGTTGTATCCAACCCTTGATTCTTCACACTCTCCCAAGCTATTAATGTGTGACAGATTACCCCGAATCCCCACTGCCTTTAAAATGGCATTAGAAAGGCCCTAGCATGTCTACTGGGTTTTTTTTTCCTACTGGGATAGCACAGCTCTAATTTCAGACTTTGTATGCTAATTGTAGGAAACACGAGGCCCTGGGTTACATAAACTCGTGCACATGAAATTTGAGATGAACATGTGACCTAATGATGCATTTATTTGAATGAGTAATCATGATCAAACAATGCACCGTAATTGTTCTCTTTTCTTTTGTATAATTTCTCAATCCAAGAAAATTTAATGTAACCACCACAAAACCATCCCCCAAACTAATATTGTGTTAATATAACATTCTGGCTGACCTTATACCTGGACAACAGTCAGAAAAATCAAAATTATATATTTTCCACATTAACCATAACTTTGCCACCCTGAACTTGTTTTAAAGCATCAGATATGATACAAAATACTACATGTGCACAAATGGGCTGTGAGAACAATAGCTTTGGATTGCCTGACTTTGTGTTCATGTAAAATCTCAATCATAACGTTGCACAGACATAGCTTTTTCATATACTTTTACCTATTGATGATGATGTCCACAACTGACCCTCTTATAGGTTGCATGTTGATATATTGGTCTTTTATTTTGACAGCTCTCTCTTTCCCCCCAGCAGTTGATTCTTTAGGACTTCAGTACTTTCCAGGTTGCCTAAACTGCCCTTTAATTTACCATTTCTAAGGGGATAACCATTGTGAAGATGGCTCTCTGATCCCTAATAAAAGCCATAATAATGTACTCAGGATGAATTATCTCCATTACTGTTCCTTTTAAACTAGATGCCGTATAGTACGCCTGATATAAATGTGTAGCTTTTATTGGAATTGCATGCCCCAGACTGAGGGCAGTATGTGACCCATTTGGCCTTGTCCTGCTCCCTTTGATTTCAAAGAGAGCAGGATCGCGTCATTAGCTTGTACAGCTGACATACCATAGAAAGGGAGACAGGTACTACAGCAATGCTGATGGTGGTGTCAAAGCTACTGTTGTTTTTTTTTACTGAATCAGTCTAAAAGACTCTACTTAATATTTGAGGAGGTCTGAACAGATTAGAAGTTATGCTTGGGGTGGGCACTTGTCACTATTGAAAATATCTGTGGAGTCTCCAGGGAATGTACTCAGCTATGTCACATCTGTGTTAAAAAGAAACGAACCTCCACTGTGCTGAAGAACTTGGCTGACTTTAACAAAGCCACTTCAGTCTGACTGCCTGTTTTATCAGTTTCAAAGGTACAGAGCTCTTTTTCTAGATGTAAATAAGGCTTCTGGATACGAGAAGTTAATATGCTCATTCACACTTGTACCTAGGACTCAAAGAAATAGTGAAAGTGCTAAAGGATATCTCTCAGGGTGTGGAAGGGTGTGTGGTGGTAGGCACAGTGCAAATATTTTTCACTCCTGAACTCTAAATTTAGAACTATCTGTGCAATAGTGCTCGTGGGTGTGCATGGCATACTGGGGGCCTAACTCTCCACTGATATGCACCTTGGGTTGCCATTCACACCACTGCAACGTGGCCACAACATGCTTCTAAAACAGAATGACAATGTCTTAGACTATCTTTGCAACGGGGTCAGTGGTGACCCAAGGTGCAAGGGAGTGAAGAATTGGATCCTGTGTGGTATTCTTTAGGCATATTCAGTAGGCTGAGATCCAGATGAGGAAAATTTCTCTATATGTTGTAACTCTACTACGCAACCCACTCAACAGCTGCTCTGGCTGATTGTTGTTTTGTGGTTTTCTATTGCCAAAATCTTTACTTTGTGGCTGTTTGAAAGAGCACCTTTACAACTAACAACTAAAAGCCTTTTTTAAAACGTTCAATTGCTACCTCTGAAAAATGCCATGTGAACATCATTTGATTTCAAAGAAACGAGTGGTCACAGAATGAGAGCTCTGGTTCAAGCTCACTCATGCTGCTCTTATCTTCTCCTAATATGTCCCCACCATGACATGAAAGGACCATCTCTAGTGGTGTGAGGCTATTAGGTCAATCTGTGTGATGGTTTAGTCCATGTCCTGTCAAGTGAGACCGTCAACAAGGCTTCTAAATTGACTTACTGCTTGAGACATGTAGCACCAATTCATTTCATATAGGTCCCTGTCACAGATGGGACTGCCCTATAGCACTCCTTGCAGGGCTCAGCATGGTGTGCAGGCGCTCCCTGCCTTAATCCACAAGTTTGGCCACCAGCTCGAAGTAAGCTCAGTATGAGTCTCCAAAGAGTTAAATAAAGATAAAGCTCAGAATTTGGCTGCCTGCACCTTTCAACAAACAAACAAAACTCAAAGGCAAGTGTTTAGCTGCAGTGCTTGAGGGCAAGGCCTTGACCT
Source organism: Eretmochelys imbricata (assembly GCF_965152235.1). Taxonomy (NCBI): domain Eukaryota; kingdom Metazoa; phylum Chordata; order Testudines; family Cheloniidae; genus Eretmochelys; species Eretmochelys imbricata. Next base: position 32,750,628 of record NC_135574.1, read on the forward strand.
GGCCTTTGGGGAACATCTCCTCTGTCTTAGTCTCACCCTGCCCCACCCCTGAGAAGAAGCCGATAAGCCTTCTTAATGGCCTGTTGGCTGCTGATTGGTCTTCTCCTGGCCCTTTTAGGCCTCTTGAGGACTAAATCTTGTTAGTAGGCCAGTCTGAGTAGTTTTCCTTGAATAAGGGGGTGTCAGGGTGCCAGTGCCTCCAGTAAGGGCAGAGTAGGCCTGATGATCCTGTCACAGTCCCCACAATGCATCAGATAGATGGCAATCACATTAATTAAATCACTGGGCTAGATTCTCTCCTAGTGGTGCTGAAATTCCACTGACATTGATTAGTATTAGTAGTACTGCAGTAGTGTCCTGAAGGTCCAGTCAAGGTCAGAGCCCCACTATGCTAGTGTGTACATAGGATCCACAGACCCAGCTCTAAAGAATTTTCAGTGTAATCTGAAACAAGACAACAAGTGAATGGATAACATAGAGTAGGATGGGTTAATGGTAATAAGATCACAGTTACATAGGCTAGCTGTGTGTACAACTTGATTAATCTGAATCATCCGAAAATTCTTAAAAATAATATCAGCCCTCTCCAACAGTCCTCAACATAGCCATTACAGTTGGTACATTTCTTGTAGGATTTATGGCAGAGGTGGGTTTAGAGGAATATCTGAAGGAAGGGGAGCAGTGGCCTTATAGGTTAGTCTAGGAAAGGCATTCCATAAGAAATTAGTGGACTGTTAACCACTAGGTCTGAATTCATCCCACAGAATAGAGTAGTTAGATCACTCATCCATCTCACTGCCCATAAAGAATTTCCTTTTAGCAGCATTTTGTCTTATCTAATTTTGAATGTGTCTAAAAACATGTTTCCTCCTCCTACTTTGGGAGATACTTCGCAAGCTAACATTAATTTCATTCTATTGCTCCTAGTTAAACCTTCTTTTCTTATACTACCTAAAATAATCAATCTTATTCGATGATGTTTACATCCTTCAACATTTGTAGACTCTTATCACTTTTAATCACTGCCAACCTGAGCCAGATTTGAACTGATGACCTAGAGGTGAAAAGCTCTGTCTTCCATTACTGACCCCAAGAGAAATAGATTGCCCTTCCCCACCCCATTTTCATCTAAAGAAAATTATTTTTCTGTACAGGCTCTTTTTCTTCCATGACTGCTCTCTTTGTCAAGAGCTTTTGTAATGATTTTCTTTTGGTCCAATCCTGAATGATGCACGGATCACCTGCATCAAAGACAACGAAGTAGCTGAACTGCCTGCAGTATTGGATACTTACTCACCAACATGCTCTTTAGAATAGAGGTAGGATAGATAACAGTGTAAATAATAACTCTCATTTCTCTTGTAGTAGAGACATTTTAAATGGAGGACTCACAAACTGGGGTTTTAGCAGTGAGCGTTTGTGTGTTATTTTGGTTGATAATAGCTTTTCCTTAATTCTAAGAATTGATCTTTAGTATATGACTGGCCAAATGTGATTCTATGTATCAGCAAAGCAAAAGAAACTGAAAACTAGAGCTCACAGGGAATGTTTTTGGACAAAATATTTTTGTTGGAACATGTTAGTTTGTCAAAACCAAGACTCTTTGTGGGAATGCATAGGTATAGATGAATTACCCATTTTGAAAAAAATTGAAAAAAAAGTTGCAGACTTGTCAAAATGTCCTAGTTCGACAATTTCAAAATGAAAAGTTCTATTTCTCAGTTTGAAATGACTTTATTTGGAAATCTGTTATTTTAGAATAAATAAATAAAAGTAAAAATGATCAAAATTGAATCAAAACATTTTGACTGACGATCTGATAATCTGGGTGGACTTTTGGTTTGTAAAAATGCTCATCTCTCAGCTTTTCATCCTGATTGGGGATGGGAAAAAAAATTAAATCTCAAAAATTCTCATAGTACAATAAAACTGTTTCCTTCCTAGCTCTACTGAAAACATCATGGCGGGGTAGGGGTGTAGTGTGGGGAGAGAGATAATTGGTGCATTGTAGTCCCATTTAAGTGATACAGGACATCATGGAGTTGACAATGATTTGGATTTGTGGGACTCACTGGGAGAAAGGCAGCTGGGGTATCAGAGATGGCTGCCAGAGATGGAGCTTATATAATTGTTACTGTGAGCAAGTGCAAGGGTAAAAAGGGGGAAGAAATCTTTCTTGAAAACCCAGTATAAAACAAGAGAACAACACATGCATGCCAATTGGCATTGCTGGGAGAACAAACTCAGTTAATGAAGGTAACAAACCTAATGGAAAGTTGAGAATGAAATCCAGATTTCCTATTGGTTACTCAGCTGGGCTTTGACAGCTAAGGCAAGAGCAGTACTTGGACCAGAACTCCATATCCATGCAAAAATATAATTTTAACTTTGTAACACATAGGATAATTGCACTAAATTAAGCATGTCTGTAATGCTTTTCATCTTAAAGTACTTTATTAACATAATGAAGTCACAACTGATATGCTGTAGTCTGCAAACCCTTACTTACACAACATGGATGTTACTCAAATGAATTCACGTTGCTCCTACAAAAAAGCTTTATAAACATTAGTATTCCCACTGAAGTCAGTGGGACTATTCTCATGAGTAAGGATTGTTAATGTGAGTAAGCATTTGCTGGATCAGATTGCAATCTAGGTTGGAATTTTCTTTGAGTTAATGATTCCTCCAGCTAATTGTTAACTGCCAGGAATTACCTTCCTCAGTGTTCATGATGGCTTAATAATAGCTCTCAGATACTCCTTTCCCAAGTTTGGTTCATCATTTTTCTTTACTAATTCCTCCCAGGAGTGGATGAACTATTGGAGAAACTGCTCCCTCCTCCCTTACTAGCTCTGGATACTTAGAAACAAATGTTTTAGGACTCATATCACATGAGACTAGATTCTTTGGGCAGGCATTTGGATCATAATGACATAGCAGGTTGCAAAAATGTTCATTGGTGTTTTGATGTGAACTCAGAAAACATCTGGCTGAGCCAAGGAAAAATATTAGAATTGAAGAAACCACAGAGGATCAATTTTTCAGTACATAGAATAGATTTGCATCATCTTTGAGGTTCATACAGAACCCAAGTTTGTGTGTACAATCAGCTAATTGTGATTCCAGCTACCTAACTCATGCATGCAAATACAGGCTTTGTCTACACAAAGTTGTGTATGTGCCACAGGTTTAGTGACTCCTTTTTAAAATTTGGCTCTAAGAGCACACAAAAAGATCTCTTATGATAGAGGATTGATGAGATTTGTCAGCTTTCCATATGAATAGATGATAATGTCTACATCACATTACATACTAAACGGTGTGACCTGCAACATGTCTGTACTAACTGAGATTAGTTTTCATGCATTTTAAATGTCTTTGTGTGTGTATACAGATAATAGTACATGCACCTTTACTCATATTTAATTCAAGCTCTAGGTTCGGTCTGAACTGACTTACTTTGATGAAGGAGTACATACTGCACATACAAGTAAAAGTTTCCTTGTTCTACAGGGGTTTTCCTATCTTGCATGATGAATTCCATGAAGCAATATTGAGAACCTGTATAAAAAATACATTTCCTTCCTACAGGAGAGGTGGTGTTTTAAGACTGTAGTTGGAACCAATATATATGACTGCATGATCTGTTATAACAACGCAGTACCACATACATGTGCATCTGAAACTCCGTCAGGATAAAGCGCACGCTTCTAGACCCCTTCTCATGACAAACTCATAAGGTGCTTCGTGAAGCAAATCAGTGTAAAGGGCTTACAAAAGGCCATTAAATACATTCTTTCATAGGGTAAGACAGGAGTTCTCAGTTTTTAGCCCCATGCATAGGTACTGGAGTATGCACAATTTGCACTCAGTCTGTGAAACCCAGTGGTAAAAGGACTTGCAGGTAAAACAGTAAAAACTGAAACAAGGGAAGGGATTCATGTAATAATATTTTTGCAGCTATGTCTTCTTCATCAATGATCAAGACAAATCATCCAGGGACGTAGACACTCAATCTGCAAGAAGGCTATGTCTTATTGTAACAGGGTGACTTGCCCCTTTAAGAGCCAGTCTCTTTGGGCCAGTCAGCCCTGTTCCAGTAGCCCGACTCTATTGCACCTGTGCAGAATTGATTTTAAGAGGCAAGAAGCTCAGTAGTAGGATGCTGGCTGGAGAGGAGAGCACAAGGCAGGCAGAAGCCTGTGGAAGACTTGAGGTAGAAAGGCCTGGAAGTGGCTTCTCCAAAGAAAGCTGAGTGGGATGCAAAGGAGCCCAGGATGGGCTGAAGTGAGAGACTGAGCAGAGCCTGGGATGGGCTGAAAAACTGTGTCCAGAGTGGAATTCTGAAGACACATATCCTACAGGTGGGACGGTGCCCGCTTGAGGCTGGGGTGGAAGACCCCTTTGTGTTTATTTTGAACTTCATTAATAAACTAAACTGAAGCACAGGTAGACTGGACCAGATCCCTCTTACAGGGCGTAGTCCATCCTGTGACACTTAAATGTGGTAAAAAATAGTCAGATGGAATACAATATCCAGAGTGATTCTCTCTGCCCCTTGTTCTAACAAAATCTGGTTACAAAACCAGCCAACCTGTAACTGATATGACTAAATGTAGACATTTTAAATTCAATATTTGTCTCTAAATAATTAGAGTCTGATTTCTAAATGTTTTGAGCTCTGCAGTTCCTGGAGGATAGGTCCATCAATGGTTATTAGCCAGGTGGGCATGGATGGTGTCCCTAGACTCTGTTTTTCAGAAGCTGAGAATGGGTGACAGGGGATGGATCACTTGGTGATTACCTGTTCTGTTCATTCCCTCTGAAGTACCTGGCATTGACCACTGTCAGAAGACAGGATACTGGTCTAGATGGACCTTTGGTTTGACCCGGTATGGCCTTTCTTATGTTCTTATGCTGAAAGTCTGGTTTTACAGTGCTGGTGCCAATAGAGAATTAAGTTACTTTGAAGGAACATCCAACTTCACTTAAATTCTTTGGAGGCACTTAATCAGTTATGTTATTTTTACACTAGACAGCAACACTGCATTCCAATTTCACCTCATTCCTGCCCAAATCATATACAACAGGAGACTGGAGGTATAAAGTGGATACCAAAAACTTGAGCTGCTCATTTCAGTGGAAGTATGGAACTGCTGATATTTTAACACTATTTAAGATCTTCCTTTTCACAAATACTTATTTTAATCAAGTCTCCAACAATGGACAACCTTTGTTGTACACATGTTCCTCCAAAGACTGAGGGACTGATTTCGATCTCCATTTACACTGGTTCTATGCCAATTTACCTTCAATAACTTCAGTTATGTTACTGATTTACAGAGGTGTAAATGAGTACAGGATCAAGACCTCTAATCAAGACCTCATCTTTAGAAAGAGTCAAACAAAGGGTGCAGCCCTGCAGGCTTGCAGGATTGAACTCCGAAACTGAATCCGAACAGCATTGAACATTAACATTTGTGACTGAAATCTTGTAATTTTCTGGCTTGGACCCATTGCTGGTTATAATAATAATGCTATTTCCTCGGCAGGTGCCAAATTGAGATTACTGATACTGGTTGGCTAAGAATGGCATACAGAGCCAGTCTGTACCAAGACATCCTATATTTGTTGTTTCGTTTCATTCCCACTCACTTACTTGTTTGAAGCACCTGTGTGCCTTGTCTTTTAGGCCCAGATGCAGGACAACACTCAATCATGTTCTTAACTTGAAGCCTGAGCTTAACTCAGGTTGACCTCAGTTAGATGCTGCCCTGAACTAGGGATGCTTTCCTGAATCAGGGCCTTAGTCAGTCAGTTCTTTGAGGCAAGGCCTGTCTTACTATGTTTGCAAAGCACTTACAATAAAAGGGTCCCAATTTAGCTGAGGCTTCTAGGCACTACTGCAATATACATTTTAATAATTAATAATTTTTGGTTATATAAACCCTTTTGGACACTTCCAAAGATTGGATTATGAGGACTGAAGAGGAAAATCCTAGGACCCAGCGACTACAGGTGTCAAATACTTACATTAGAAAATATATAATTTAAAAAGTTGAGAATTCCAACTTCTTACAAAAGAAACAACCTTACCTGATGAGCATCTCTGGGCTACCTTGAAGGTCAAATACTTTAAGACTTGGACATTTCAAGCTGCTGTCCCATTTAAGTTCCAAATCATTAGTGAAGCAAATAGAAACTTTAATGTATGCATAGTCAATGGGGAAGAAAAATTCCACAGCATAATCTGTCTAGGGATAGAAAGAGCTACAGCATACAAGTACATTTTTAATTCATCATTCCTTACTTTAAAAAAAAACCCACCCCAAAACTGACATGCTTGCAAAAACTAGGTCTGAATTCCCAGTGGGAATAATGAGCAACAGTAAGAGTGAATGCCGGGAGAGAAGAATGGGATTGTATTAGGCTCCATCACAATGGGAGGTAAACCCAAATCATTTATAAAAGGTAAATGCTGGCAGAACACAGGGAGCCCAGAGCACCACACTGCAGGTGTGATTTATGAGGGTAGAGACTGGCTATAAATCAAACCCTTTTGTTTTAAATAGTACTGCTTCAGTGCAGTAGATCAATTTACATGCAGAGCGAATGATGAAAAAATCCAGTACATTGCATCCAAAGAATATTAGAGAATCAGATTGACTATTAGTGGTTCATTCACACAATAGATATCTGATGCATTATTTAATGAATGCTACCAGCTTCTATATACAGTGCCATAATCTAGCAACTCAAGTACATTTTAAAATATATTTTTGGAATGTATGTTATGAGGTAGTCATTAGAATTGCTGTACTTATGATCAGGAATTTTTTGGCTAGATTGCTAAATAGGTGGAGGTGCACTTGTATGTCATCAAGGGCAGAATTTGGTTTTAACATCACTAGGTTTTCTCAGGTTTATACATTTAATTATTTGGAAGCCTAATCCAAGGGTGATGGGTGGATAAAACAATTAATTGCATGGGAAACTACTGGGACATAGGCATATAGAAATCATTTGCACGTTAAGAGGAAAACGCATCCCTAGATGGAAGGGGAAAGTCTGTCACAGTCTGTGTCCATTTTCAGTTAAATATGGAAAATGCTCTATGATTATCTAATAGAGATTTTAAAGGTAACAGATTAAGAGCAAAATTATCTCTTTTGACCAGCATTCCAGATTTTGCAGTGCTGATATTCACTATATAGTTTTGCACTCATTTTGCATGTATGGAACAAGTGCAGAATATATACTTGTGATCCAGCGGCATTTTTCTTTCTTTATCTATCTCTACATTTTGATTATTATTGAGGGAAACATTTTTTCATTGGTTTGTGTGTGTGTGTATGGTGAACTTGGTGTTTATCAACATTTACTGATAAAAATCTAATCCTTCCAAACCTACTTATGGATAAGTGAGCACCTTCTCTGTAACCCAGGGGGTCCAAACCATTCTTGCAATGTTTAGGACATTCACATGCTATCATTTCTCATACGTGAATGACTTCAGTGTCCAAAATGCAAATATTACATAAAGACAAAGAAATTTTCAGGATATTTTTGAGGGTCTGATATAGAGACAACCAAGAGAGTCCTTTGTTCATAATTATAGATATCAGCTAAGGCCAAAGGCATTAATATCAATTGCCTGTATGAAAACAGTATCAACAATGCAGTCAAAAAGTGATTTGTTCTTATTATTCTAAAACATTTATAGTGCTATACATTTAGTGGGCATTGAATAAACATAGCTGAGACATGTTCCTGGCCCAAAAGAGCTTACAATGTAAATAAGACACATACAAGACAAAGGTGCCAGAACATCAGTTCAGGTGAGAGGACTCCGGTGTCGTTCATTATTTGAAACTAACTGTATTTCAAATTGATAATGACCCTTTACTAATAAAGGTCAAGGATATATGAATATTAAAAATGGCAGCACAAAACTCATAGCTCAGGGAGGAAGGAGTTAAAATGGCCTGAAGGCACTTTTTCTCCCTCTCAATCCTAGGCTGCTCTGGGACCCCAACGTTAATTTTGTTAGCACTGAGAAGTCTGTCTAAGCTATGGCAACCTCCCTAGGCTGCAACGCTGTGTAGAACCCCCCATTCTGATGCATCCCTCCCACCTCCAGCTCCACCCCAAGCACACCTCCTATGCAAAGACTTGTGAGGGTCCTCGGTATGCAGTCTGATGGCTGCTCCCAGAGCCTTCTACAGAGGAATCCTCTCCCACTCCAGAACCAGGGCTTATAGGGCCCTTTTATGGCAACCTGGAACAGGAATGAGGATCCCACTTAAGAACTTTTAATTACACGAGAATGTTACAACAGCAGAGGTGGAAAAAAATATAAGAAAAGAAAAAGCAACCAAAGCATTTACATGTCTCTAATGACCTATTGATTAATTATATAGAAAAGGCACAAATATTTTGCATAGAAAAAACATGAAGGCTGTCCACTCCAAAGTCTGCAAATCTCCTGTTTGGAGAGAAGAGATTGTGAGCATGTCTGAGCATTTTGTGTATACAATATTTTTATATTGTATTACATTTTGACTTTTTCTGATACACTTGGTTTAGAGTGTAGAGAAGACTGTGTGAGGAGTGATATAATAATAGGTTTCATCATCCAGACATAGGTGATGGAATGAGAAGTAATTTCCCTCCTCAGATTGAGGATGTAGGAGAGGAGAAAGCATGTACTGTACTTATGATAGGCAGTATATAGGCATTTTGGTGACCTGAGGAGTGCTAGTCTAGATTACAGTGGAGACCTGCAGTTTTTTCCTGTTGCAGGGCTGCTGTGTTGAATGCTGAATACAAATCTTGAAACAAATTTTGTTCTGATTTACTGTCTGAGTAATTGTACTGAAGCTGACTGGCATTGCACTAGGTTAAAATCAAAGCAGAATTTGGTCTCTTGTGTTCTGTGATTGATGAAGAAAACGTCTCATATTTATACTAATGACCATTTTAATCTCAGCGGGACTGTGCACGCGGCAGCCTATTTCAAAATATCTACTACTCTGCTTATGAATATGTAACGATCAGTGTTAGCACATATACACAGACACTATGCAGGTTGTATAGCAAATAGAACTCATGAGCTTTGGTTCCAAAGCCATAACCTCCATATAGCAAGCTATAGGATCAGAGTCACTAGATCAGCTGCTGAGTGGAACCAATGAAATATGCACAGATCAGACAGTCTGTGTGGTAGCAGGGAGTGACTCACGTACATGCAAGCCAGTTTACTATGCATGCTAGATTTTTTTTCAGCTGCAGTGTTATGCACTGCCTATCAGAGATTAGAATCTGTTAAAAAAAGTAAGTGTCTTCTAAGATTTTACTTCACTTTCCAATGTTAAGAATTAGATTTCCTACTTAATCAGCACTTGGACCCTGATTCAGCAAAGCACATTAGTATGTGCATAGGGCCAGTCCTATTCAGCAGAGCACTTTAACAGGTGCTTTCTCTTTAAGCACATGCTTCAATCCCACAGAAATGGGGTTAAAGTTAAGCATGTGTTTATGTGCTTTCTGGAGTTGGGGCCCAAATCAATGGGGCTCCACGTGGGCTGTGCAGCAGTCTGACTGCATAAATTTCAGTGTGGTATTTTTTCATCTGTATTAGGAAAGGGTCTGGTACATAGTGGGCATTACTGGAAACTACTACTGCTACTAACTAGATAAAATAGATAGCAGGGGATTTTAGGGACCTTTGCTAAGCTACCATTACAGTTCTAATTAAGATATAAATTAAACAGAAACAATTTGAGAATACTAGAGTTATTAAAAAAGCAAATATCTGGAAGCTTGAAAATTCAGAGTTAATGTTGAAGTTAAAGTATACAGACCAGAAACAGCACCATCTCATAGGCACTGTATGCTGAAAAACCCAGTCTACCTTATCTGTTCTCCAAAATGTACACTGAGGGGAATGTCTCACAAATTGCAGCTTCTTGATGTGACTTGGCTACCTCACCATAAAATAGGTGGATGACCCCTGAATTTCAAACATTTTTTGATATATCCAGGTTTCAAGTATACTCTGTTTTAGAAGTACCTCAATCCAACAATATTGTTTCACAGGATAATAGGAATTAATATCCTGAATCAGACTACTGGTCCATTTGGTTTGGTGTCCTGTCTTCAAAAGTTGCCAGTAGCAGAGGAAGAGCTAAAACATTGTAATGGGCAACTCTGCAATAACATGACAATGAGGACGTTTCTCCCTAATCCCAGGCTGCTAAATTTAGGTCCTGATGCGTGAAGGTTGATATCCCTTATAAATTGTTATTTTAATCAGTGTAACTGAGGATGATGTTCTTTTTAATTTCCCATTAGTCCCTTGGGCTTGTTGATATCTTATGGCAGAGTCAGAGGCCAGTTGCGCGTTATGTACAAGAGTATTCCCTTCTGCTAGTTTATAGTGTCTTGTCTTTTAAGTCATCTTATTTTTAATTCTTGATTTCCTCAACTGTTTATGATTTGTTTTAAAATCTCAGAAATTAGAGCAATGACATATTAGTTCGTCCAACTCACCCTCTGGCGATGCAGGATTTTTTCCTACAGCACATTCTTTAGTGCTTTTGTAACCCACACACCTTCTGGATGTGGTGTTCTGTCCCATCTCGTGGCACCGAGACCACTCAGAGAGAGCGAGAGAGAGAGATAAAATGAGTCTGCTCTACAGCCTTAGTTAACAGCCAGTTGGCTTTTAGCTCATGCAGTAGAGGCTCATACACTAAGCTCCAGAGGTCCCAGGTTTGAACCTGCCTGCTGGTGACGGGGGTCTGCCGGCATTATGCTTTGTCATGTTCAGTTTTAAACGTCTCAAGAGATAGGGTGTCCACTGCCGCCTTTGCAGGATTATGTCCATAATCTTAAAGACAGATGCTAATCACAGGGTATGTCTGCTTTGGAGGTGGAAGTGTAGCCACAGCAGCATGAGTAGGGTGTGAGGGCCTAGCTGTACAATCCCATCTGAAAAATTAGGTATGTATTTTGGCAGCTAGCCCCTCCTGCTGCTTGTGCCCTGCAGCTACATTTCTATTTTTAGCATACTAGCTCCATCAGAGCTGGCATGGGTATGTCTGTTCTAATTGGAAATTACACCTTCCATCTCCAGCCTAGCTTTGTCTGTGTTCTTTTTGGACAGAATATTAAGAGAGAACTCCATAGAATCATAGAATATCAGGGTTGGAAGGGACCCCTGAAGGTCATCTAGTCCAACCCCCTGCTCGAAGCAGGACCAATTCCCAGTTAAATCATCCCAGCCAGGGCTTTGTCAAGCCTGACCTTAAAAACCTCTAAGGAAGGAGATTGTTCTGATTGTCCATTGCAAAGCGTTTTGAAAAACTATGTAGGCATGAGGAAGTAGTTATTTAACATTGATATCTTGGGCTAGAGTCTGCTCTCATTTAAACTGGTAAATCCAGAGGAGCACCAATATCTTCAGAGGAGATCATTTGCCCTTAGACTGATAAAGCTGCATTGTTTTGGCACCGTTTCTGAGCTCTGATTATGGCACTATCCTGCCATGTTTGCTGCATTTTCCTAAGTATGTTTTACAAGGGACTTACATTTTCATTATAGCCAAATCTATGTATTATTGAATTATGATTCTTATTACTCCTGCTATCTCTTCCCTCTCAGTTGCCAGTTGTCTTCTTCCAACTGGGCAGACAAAACATTTGCCCTACAAGACTGTTAATTCAGCACTATAAATAGGCTGGGAAGCAATACTGTTGGAGTGAAGCAGTTGGCACGCTCTTCTTTCCCCTCCCCAGTGGCAAAGTTGTTCATGACCACAATGCACCTGGTCTCCATTAGCCTGCAGAGCAGAACTCAGAGGTTATTTTTGCATCTGGGTCCCTCACATGGCTTCATAAAGCACACTACATTTTAAACTAGCGCACTGAATGTCATACAAAGGCAACGACAGAAGACGAGAGACCTTTCCTGCCACATGCACTGTTCCATAAACAAAACAGAATTCTCAGTTGATGCGTATTTTAAATGTTTTGCATAGTTGGTACAGTTAGGAATTTGTTAGCCTGCAATATAAGCTGTGAATTGTATAGCTATTTGTCAGGCTGGTTGATGAAGTGATCTAGTAGTAGTTTTGCTTTTCCTCAGTTTAATGGCTCCCTGTTTTTCTGCCTCAAACTAATGCTTTCTGGCCTCACCTTCAAACTTGACCAAACCTACTTCTCATCTTGCTGCCCTACCTTCTCCACTTTCAAATTTGTGCCTTTTGCCATGCTACCTCTATGTATGGATCAGTCTCCATCCAGGAATCTCTTCTACATTTTCACACCAATAATTCTGTGCATACCTTTGCTTTTCTGAACTTTTGTTCTCTGCCTTGTCTTTGATATCTTGTATTAGAAGTGGAGCTGAATGAAATTTTTTACACCAGTTTTTGGCCAGAAATGCAGCTTTGGAGCACCAAAGAATTGTGTGAATTCATATCCATTTCATCAAATTGTTTTGGTTGAAAAAAAACCCCACAACACACCAAAGAACATTTCTGCAAAAAAATCAGTGTTTTGTTTTGACATTTTCAAAATGACTTTTGGTTTAGAAATTTCCTTCACTTTTATTTAAAAATGACTGAAATGAAAACAAAATGTTTAGTTTCACATAAAAATGAATTTTACTTTTTCATTTGTTGAAAATTGTGAAAGACATTGGTTTTGGGTTTACCCCAAACATATTTTCTGTTTTTCCAGAATCACCAGCAAAATAAGAAATCCGTTACTGGCCCACCTTTAATTATAGCATTTTTAGGGTTAGAGAACATGTCGTTTGGGATTTAAAGTCCCACATAAATTTACAGTGCTATATACAGAAAGTGTTTTTTAATAACAACGACCATATTTTGCAAGCTGCTGAAGCCCCCTGAAAACCAAAACAGAGGAATTTAAATATCTGATTCTGAAAGCTCTGGGGGCAGTAGCTAGATCAGATACTAAAAAGCACCATTCACAGTAAAAAATAATTTCAGCAATTCCTTCCAGGTAGCAAAAGCAGACACATATTGCAATAGTTGCAGAAGCACTTGTTTGATTCTGGAAGAAAAATGTAAACTGGGTGACAATTCTGGGTAACTATTTGTTTTGATTCTCTAAGCAGAGACTTTTTATAAACCATGTAAATGATTATTTGTTCTTAGGTGATAATGTTCCTGTCATGGGATACACCCACTGGTGGGGCACCCTCTGGTGACTGCATCTGGGGATTAGCTCTGCCGGGTCTGATGCCCCCTTCTTTTAGTTGCTCATAACACAGTCTCTCATGCTCTTTAGGGATTGCAGTGCTTTCTCTTCGTGGCTTGGCCCTCCAATCAGGTCACTATGTAGTTTTCCCTTTCTGGAATAACAGAGTCTCAGCAGACCAGCTGTCCATGTGCCTTTTGAGACAGTCTTCCAATTCAAGCCTGTGCCACTTTCCCAATAGCCAGTAGGAAACCTGGGCCCACACACTACTCTGAGTTCCAGTCCAGAGACCTTACAATTAGCAGCCAAGGTCTGCACCATCTCAATCCTTGCTGCCATTTCCCTGGGCTTCTTTCTACTCCACACTCTGCAAGCTTCCTTCTCCACTACCCCTCTGCGTAAACCCTTTCCCCCAGGGTCAGGATCCCAGGGCTTCTGCTCCCCCCTGGATTTCCTCCTTTTCTCACTAGGCCCAGTGAATTACTGCAGCACCCATCTGCTCTCTTTTCCTGGCTTTACAAGCCCCTGCCTGCTCCAGCCCAAATGGGCTTCATCTTCAGTTAGGGCTTGTCAGTCAAGCCTACGTATCCCCACAGGTGCAGCCTACTAGGTTAATTAGCCCCTCCTGAGCCACCTTAATCACTTCAGGAGCGGTGTGGGGTGAACATCCCATCACAGTCCCACGTATAGCCATTATGCAAGTATGATACAATACAGAGTTATCTAAAATGGAGGGTTTTTTTGTTTTTTGTTTTTTAAAAAGGGCTAGTGCAGGAGCGAACACAAGACCCAAAACGTGAACGGTGACTCAGTGGAATCTACCAAGTTGCCTCTGGTTACTACTCGGTTGCCTCTGGTTATAACTCCAGTCTGCTAAAAATGTGAGCTTGGGTCAGTTTTCGCTTTTGTGTTGCTATCAGGGGAAACTCAGCAGTTTCAGCTGAGTTACTGTTTGAGTCTGGGACCTTGTTTGATCCTGAAACTCAAACTGAAACTCGGCTTGATGGTTTGTGAACAACCTTGGGTTGAAACTGGAGACAAGCTTTCCATGAACCACTGTAAACTGAAACCACTTTGTTAACCTAGATGGGGCAGCCGATTTCCTTAGCTTAAGTAACGGCATCTGCAACTAGCTTGCTCAATCGGTTGGTGCTCAATCACAATGGCTAGATGAAGCCTTTAGGCTCAGCCCTGAGTAAAGGGTGATGAATAACTGCACTGTCCCAAAGAAGTTCCTCAAGGGAATTGACTCTTCTTCTGCTCCCGTCTTGTTTCAAATGGGAGAGAAAGAGAGTTGCCAGCCCTTGACAAGGAGTAGTTACTTCCTCCGTCAAAATTTTATGGGGCAGGTACTTTGGCCAGCAGGTAGGAGGATGAGCCAGAGACAGGAATCCTCTCATCCCCTGCCAGTCACTATTTCTTCTCCATCCACTTTGTTGTGGGGTATCTACAGACCAGGGGTGTCATAAATATAAAGGGAAGGGTAACAACCTTCCTGCATAGAGTACTATAAAATCCCTCCTGGCCAGAGGCACAAAATCCTTTTACCTGTAAAGGGTTAAGAAGCTCAGGTAACCTGGCTGGCACCAGGACCAAAAGGGGACAAGATACTTTCAAATCTGGGGTGGGGGGAAAGGTTTTGGTCTGTCTTTTCTGTGTGCTTGCCATACACAGGTCAAGGAAGCAAGCAATCCAACTCCATTAGAATTAGAAAGTACTAGCAAGGGAATGCGTTAACTTATTTTTGTTTTGGCTTGTGATTTTCTCTGTGCTGAGCGGAAGATGTATTCCTGGTTTTCTTTTTGTAACTTTAAAGTTTGGCCCAGAGAGAAATCCTCTGTGTTTTTGAATCTGATTGTCCTGTAAGATGATCGTCCATTCTGATTTTACAGAGGTGCTTCTTTTACCTTTTTTCTTTATAATAAAGTTCTGTTTCTTTTAGAATCTGATTGGCGTTTTTTTAGTGTCCTAAAAAACCTCAAGGTTGGTCTGTGCTCATCTTGTTTATTCTCAAGCCTCCCCAGGAAAGGGGGTGTAAGGGCTTGGGGGGATATTTTGGGAGAATAGGAACTCCAAGTGGTTCTCTCCCTGATTCTTTGTTAAATCACTTGGTGGTGGCAGCATACCCTCCAAGGGCAAAGAATTTGTGCCTGGGGAAGTTTTAACCGAAGCTGGTAGAAATAAGCTTAGGGGGTCTTTCTTGCGGGTCCCCATGTCTGTACCCTAGAGTTCAGAGTGGGGAGGGAACCCTGACAAGGGGCTAGGCTTTGCACCAGTCCCACTGTTAGCAATGGGGTAGGCCACAACTGGGGCCTAAAGTTTGGATCAGAATTGGAAGTTCCACGAAGCTCAGGGTCTCAAAAGCCAACATTTTGGTTTGGCTCATTATTAAAAGAGACTGGCTGCAAAGTTCAGAACTGGCTCTGAACTTATCAACATTTGGGGCTCAGAGCCAGGGATTTGCATCAGGTCCTGGTCTATTTATTTATGTTTTTTGTAGTTATTTTAGACCGGGTTCCTAAATTCTATGCTTGGACTCCAGAACCACAGGAATGGGGTTAGATACTGTAGGCTAGGCACTGCAAGCTATGCTAACTGAGAGTAAGCTCTGGTTTGGGTCTGTACATTTAGATCTCTTTTGTTAGCAGCGGAACTGGAATGACCCAAATTGCCCAATCCTTAAAGTGCACTCTTCTGTCAGCGCATGCATGCCATGCATAACATTATTTTCTACTTATTAATTTTTTTGTGAAGATACATTTATTTATTAATGGTCTCAGCCAAATTGCTGAAGAACAAGTATTCACACCACAAAAAATACACTTTTAACTGGGAGGCCAAGCATTGCATAGGCGCGTGCAGCCTCTCATCTTTAGAAGTGTCCCCTCCAGGTCAGACCTCAGGCACATTATTAAGATTATTGCACTGCTGCTGTCTGTCCTGTACCTGTTTTGTGCCTACAGTTTCTAAAGTTGTCCATCTGGAGCCTTTAAACAATACTGAAATTCACTTAAATCGTTTTATTTTTATGGGCACCCTTCAACCTGAAGATTCATTAAGTACTTTTGTCTATCTGCTTTTATTCTGTCTGTCTGCAGTGTTCCTTAATCAATCACAGAAATGCAGCCGCTGCTGGGGAGAAATGCAACAGCTGTTTAACAGCACACACAAGCCTTATGCTATATTTGTCACCACTGCAAGGAAAATCTTAATCACTCTTATAACACTTCAGGTTTATAACATAGCAGAGTTTTGGGTTTTTTTTCAAATCTACGGCAGGTTTTTGTTTTTTAGGTCAGCTTCCAAGGCTGTAGAAATACAGAATAACTAGATATACATTTAGTAATTTGCTGTGAACTAGTAATTTTGTCTTTTTGCAACTCAAAATAGATGTTTCATGGGAGAGAGGGAACTTTTAGACATGAGAGGTGGCTGCATTAGTAGCATAAGCCTGAGCAGAGTTCAGTATGTTAAAGTAGCTCCCACTCACTCCCCCGATTGCTATGTACTCACATAGCCTGCTACTTGGTTAAGGAAAAACGTGCAATGAGTGCAGTTGGTGCAAAGATGTGTGTCTGCTCTACACAGGAAAAAAAGAAAAAAGTAAAAAAAAGAATTCCATCTGTCTGTATTTGAAATCAGCTCGCCAACCTGTAGTTGGTCGAACCCCACCCAGATGGTGCTGCGCAAATGTATGTTAAAAGATATCTTATATTAGTGTTGTGGGTGTCCAATTTTTTTTTTGAATGCCATTTAGCCAATGTGCCCAACCTGCTGCACAGAGAAATCGTGACAAAGTAAAGATATGCTGAAGAGTTTCTATTTCAAGGGCCAGATCCTGCAGACAGTTCTGGATGTGAGTAACTTTATTTGTGTTTTGTCCTATTGATTTTTGTAGGTCTATGCATGTGAGTAATGCTACTCCTGTGCAGTGTTTACAAAATTGGGACCAAGTCCATAAAGTTGTACAGAAAAGGGGGAATGATCTCTTTCACAGAAAGTATTTTCATGCTATCAAATTTGAGTAGTTACATAAATAAGAAGAAACTAAAATAGGTATTAAGCATAGACCTCTGATATAAAATATTTATATTTTAGTAATATCCATATTTATAAGAAAACAGCAGGTATTTTTTAAAGCTTTTGATATTTATTGTACTTACCGTCCATAAATGTTCATACGTACAATTTACCTTTAAGAGGAAAGGTTCTGCAGTGGGCATTTAGCTAGATTTATACACCTACATGCTGCAGATGGTTTAGTTTTATAAGAGATGAAACTGCATTTGGTGGAACTGATTAAATATAAAAACACCACCATCTGCCATTTATTCTAATATAAAATGGTTTGGGCAGATGCTGACATCTTTCGAGATGATTGATTCATCTCTGACAAGTGAAGATTCTCAGAGGGCTCCAGCTGCCCACTGCTCACACAATACCAGTTTACAAGACTAAACGCCAATCACGGCCTTTTGATTTGGATGTAGCAGGTGAACGAAGGGCACTTTAATAACCAGCAGCCTAGAATTCCTAAATACGTTGGATTAGGTTGTTGGTTTTTTTCTCCTTCATTTCTGGCCCATATTTAACTGTGATAAGGTTATGCACACAGTATACTGTATTAAAGTATAGCTACCCCAGCACTGTGAAAACTTGAAGAGTGTCAGTGTCTGGCACAAGCAGCTCTCCTGCTTTTTTTCAGAAAAAAAAACAGAGAATACTCTCTACATATGTTATGCATTTTAAAATGATTTTTGCTAAGTGTCCATCAGGGTTCCATTTAAACAGCCTGGGGTTAGTGTTTATTAAGTATGACACTTAATGGTTTGTAATAATTTAAATAACAGATTATACATTGTTTTATTTAATAACATAGATTCATAGAGTCCAAGGCCAGAAGGGACCATTGTGCTCGTCTAGTCTGGCTTCTTATATAACACAAGCCATAGAACTTCCCTAAAGTAATTCCTAGAGTAGATCTTGCAGCAAACATCCAAGCTTGATTTAAAAATTGTCAGTGATGGAGAATCCACCATGACCCTTGGTAAGCTGTTCCAATGGTTAATTACTCTCACTGTTTAAACTTTTACATCTACATTATCTCTATTGAGCATGCTTTATGGTAGCTTGTTACAGCATCATCCTTTAAAAATTTTCATTAAAACGTTTTAGGGCATGCTCAATGTCTAGTTGGCAGCCGGTATCAAGTGGAGTGCCCCAAGGGTTGGTCCTCGGGCTGGTTTTGTTCAATATCTTCATTAATGATCTGGAGGATGGTGTGGATTGCACCCTCAGCAAGTTTGCAGATGCCACTAAACTGGGAGGAGAGGTAGATACGCTGGAGGGTACGGATAGGATACAGAGGGCCCTAGACAAATTAGAGGACTGGGCCAAAAGAAATCTGATGAGGTTCAACAAGAACAAGTGCAGAATCCTGCATTTAGGATGGAAGAATCCCATGCACTGCTACAGACTAGGGACTGAATGGCTAGGCAGCAGTTCTGCAGAAAAGGACCTAGGGGTTACAGTGGACAAGAAGCTGGATATGAGTCAACAGTGTGCCATTGTTGCCAAGAAGGCCAATGGCATTTTGGGATGTATAAGTAGGGGCATTGCCAGCAGATCGAGGGACGTGATCATTCCCCTCTATTCGACACTGGTGAGGCCTCATCTGGAGTACTGTGTCCAGTTTTGCGCCCCACACTACAAGAAGGATGTGGAAAAATTGAAAAACGTCCAGCGGAGGGCAACAAAAATGATTAGGGGACTGGAACGCATGACTTATGAGGAGAGGCTGAGGGAACTGGGATTGTTTAATCTGCGGAAGAGAAGAATGAGGAGGGATTTGAGAGCTGTTTTCAACTACTTGAAAGGGGGTTCCAAAGAGGATGGCTCTAGACTGTTCTCAGTGGTAGCAGATGACAGAACGAGGAGTAATGGTCTCAAGTTGTAGTGGGGGAGGTTTAGGTTGGATATTAGGAAAAACTTTTTCACTAGGAGGGTGGTGAAGCACTGGCATGCGTTACCTAGGGAGGTGGTGGAATCTCCTTCCTTAGAAGTTTTTAAGGTCAGGCTTGACAAAGCCCTGGCTGGGATGATTTAGTTGGGGATTGGTCCTGCTTTGAGCAGGGGGATGGACTAGATAACCTCCTGAGGTCCCTTCCAACCCTGATATTCTATGATTCTATGATTTTATGATTCTATGCTTTGCAAGTTATGAAAGAATGCATCTAAAAACACTAAGGACCAGATTATGATACTCTGATTCCCATTGAATAGTAGTTTATGCCATGAATAGCCCAACTGAAGTCAATGGGGCTACTCGTGGAGTAACAGCCTGATCCATAGCTCACTTGAAATCAGAGGAAAGATCCCCATTGACTTCAGTGGATCAGACTCTAAATTGCTCCTCAATGTGAGTCCTAAGGGTATCATAATCTGGCAATAAAGGACCAGATCCAACTTTGGAGTCAGTCATATTTTTGCCTTTATAGGGACAGGATTGGTGCAGAGATTTTAAAACAGCAGTCACAATATGTGTGTGAACGGTGTAGAGTGCTTTTCTCTTTCTAGCAAAAAACCCCCTCTTTGAACATTTTTCTTATTATAAATATATATATATTTTTAAAAATAGGGGGCTGCTTATATAAAGTATTACCAAATATATAAAAACTTGGTATTGTGCTGGGGAGAAAGGTACATGTTATGTCAGTATGACTCAGATCATAGGGATATTGAATCACATTCTTTTGTCATTTACAATAGAGTCACTCTGAAGTAGCTCAAACAAAGTCTGGAATAACCCTGGTGTAAATGACATCAGAATTTGGCTAACCAACTTCTGTAATTCTGCAATGAAAGTACCTGATGGAAGACTTTTTTATCATGGAATGAAGCTGAAACCTATTCTAAAAGGGAGGAATCATTACAATTATTGAAACCTAATCTGTCATGAAGATAAAACCATACATTTTTACTTATTTTTTTAAAAAAGGTAAATTAAGTACAACAAAAAGTTAGCCAGATCCTTAGCTAGTGTAAACTGATGTGTGAAGTCAATGGAGCTATGCTTATTTACACCACCTGAGGATCTGACCCAGAGAATTCAGAAATGGATTTAGCTTTCTTGTGTATTTTTTCCCCTCTTCGAATGAACCCTTTCATAGTGTAGTTATTTGAGCAAGGGAGACATCTCTTTAAATCAGAAGTTCAACATGTTCTAGATTCCTCACATTCCCTTCTTCCCCATTCCTCCCATGTTAACTACCATCCCAAATTACCTTTTGACCAGGAAAATGCAATCTGTGGTTTTCTTTGAAGCCCTGCTTATAGGTCTTCCACTGATCTGCTGATAGAAGGAGCTGAAGAGCAGGCCTGTAAGGACAGTGCCATTGTGGAGAGTAACTGTGTCATTTTCACAATCTGGCCTAGTCTCTGCAGTGACTGAAGGAGCCAAAGGAGATTGCTCATGAACCTGGGTTTCTGGTGTGAAAGAATCTTGCTCATGTTTATTACCTTGTGGAAACTTAAAATGTAATATCCCCAGGGGTGTGCCCAAAGGGCGACAAGCAGGGGCATGCTCCAGTAATCGGCAGAGGAGTTCTGTGCCCACACCGCAGCCAAGTACTTGTGGATGCATTTATTTGGATGGCTCCACGGCGCATGGATTTTCATTGAAATGGTGAGTGTACAGCTGTTTATTTCTATGCATATGATGTATGTGTGTGTGTTGATATAGTTTACTGTGTACAATATGTGTGGTTTTAATTTGCCCCTCTACCCCCAGTGGTCGAATTTAAATTCCTGTGCACGTCCCTGATATATCCCCGATCTCCAATTAACAAAAGGTTAAACTTTAGAAAGTGAAGCAGAATCTAATAGGGGCAGTCTAGAAAAAAACGAGGCATTAAAAGTGGAAAAGAAAAACAGCATCCTAATAAATATACAATATTTAATGTATGGAATGTGAATCTGACCTCAGGGAACAGACTTTTTTCTCACCTTTGGCTCATATTTCCTTTCTGACATAGAAACATAATACAAATCGAAAGTCTCTGATCTAAGAAAGAGCAGCCACAATTTTTATAACGCTAATGGTCTTACATTTCTATGGTGTCTTTCCCCCTGAAGGGTCCCACAGTGCTGTACAAATCACACATGGCTCCATGAATCTATTCCCACAGCTCTGAATTGAGAGGTGCTCTGTGCATAGCAACATTACCTGGGAGAGGAAGTGATAAATATAAAACATTAACACAACAAGAGAGGAGGAGATACAACATAATTAAATCTAAAAATATTGAAGGAAAGGTAAAATCAAGCTCCTTCCTTCCTTTAGTGCTGCCACCCAATGTTGGTGGTACTCATTGGAGTAAACACCTGGTGCTTAGGGATTGTAGCAGTAGGTCCTGACACTCCACTCACTCACTTTGTGAAAGTGGAGTAGCCCCTTTCCCTCACCACACATGTATGGATCTTTGTGCTGGACAAAATCCTTCAAAGCAGAAAAAGTAGCAAACCAAAACTATGAACAAGTGTACACTATAAACTGTTGACGTCATTCATCTGCTCTGGGGAGTTACGCTGGCCACTGGGGGATAAGCACCATCCACAGGCCCTGCAGTGCTTTCAGGAAATGTTGCATGGGGCTGGCATGCACTCTGCACACCTGAAAGAAGATGCCTGGTGTGGCCACCTGGACTACTGTCTCCTGGCCCAGTTCAGCAGCGAGTTGCGACTGCCCAGGCCTTCTTTTTTAAAATGTCACACTGTTGCTACCACCAGTGGGAGCCCTCACCCAGCTGTTGGTGCTAAAACTAGAACTGGCTGGAGGTCAGGAAAAGGGGGGAAAGAATTTCCTGCAAACAATGTAAATGAAAAACTTTTCATTTTAGTCAAAAAATTACATTACTTTTCAGGTTTTCGTAACCAAGAACTGATATTTTCCCTAGAAAAATTTTGGCTGGTGGAGCAAATACTTTCAGCAAAACCAAATTTTAAGTTTGGGGTTTTTCAATAAAAACCCGAATTATGTTGCCAAAGACCTGACACTTCCTGAAGAAAGCTTATGTTCAACAAAATTGTCAGTTTCTATTTGGAAAAATGTTTCAGTGGAAAATTTGTGACCAGGCAGTTTTAACCAATTTGGCTGACCATTATTCAGGGCTAGTTTAAATGACATGTTGGTTAAAATGTTGGCAGACAGTGTGCACTAACTTATTGACTGGTGGTAAGTAACAGTCAGCAGGGGCATGCACAGGAATTTAAATTTGACCATTTTGGGGGAGAGGACATGTTAAACACACACACATTATACACATTAAACTATATCAACACAGTCACATACAACATATGCATAGAAATAATCAGCACTACATTCACCATTTCAACAAAAATCCGTGCGCCATAGAGCCATCTGAATAAATGCATCCACAAGTACTTGGCTGTGGTGGGCCCCCCACCTCCAGTCCCAGCGTCATGGTGGGGAGAGAGATAGAGCTCCTTTTGCTCTGGGGTCAGAGGAATTCTGTGTCACTGCTGCAGCCCCAGGGCCAGAGGAACTCGCTCTCCTTGCTGCAGCCCCAAGGCTGGAGGAGTTCTGCGCCTACGCCGATTATGGGTGGGAGGCCCATGACAGTGGGTAATTTTAAGAAAAAAAATCCATGTAAGCAAGGCTTTTGGGTGGAGCATCTCATTACAATGATGCAGAGTAACATGGTAGTGGGTACTTAGTCTTGCTCAGAATAGGTACAATGAAAACAGTGGTATACATCCCTGTGTATCTGTGGGAAGAATTTTTCTGGGTAGATGAAACTTTTTATACATGTATTAGAGGATTGTAACAGTAACTGCAACACCTAACTTCTCTAGGGTAAAAGTGCCTCAGCGATGTTCAAACAGACTTAGGCTCCTAAATCATCTAGAGTGCTTTTAAAACTTCTACCCCTTGTATACAAAAGCCTTGTATGGCAACATTTCTGGGATAAGAATCATATGTATGTGTAAATGCTTCTCAGCTGTGCAAAAGAGCTACCATAGCATCAAGTGAATGGTAGATTTCATAATAAGAAAATGGTCCCCGCTGTATCTCTAGAACTGTACATCTCTAGAACTTCTATTGGTCCCCCTGTTAACTGGAATTGCTGTTTGTTGTTTGACAATAGTGGATTTCATTCTGTTTTCTTTGGTAATTATATACGTTAACTCTAAATTATAGTTTATAAGTCCCAGACAAAAACTTTGTTAAAATACAGTTAAGGTTGTAAATAGATTTCTCTTTAATTAAACTTACGTTATTAGAATGCAGTTTAAAATAACCCAACCCACAAATATTTGAAAGTCAGGTTAAAGGGCCTGATCCAAAGTCCATAAAGTCAATGGAAAGACTCCCATTGATTTCAGTGGGATTTGGCCCATATAACTTAAAGCTTTCACAGAAGTACTCATATATGTGTACTCCCTGAAGGAGGAGGCAGACCTTGAAAGCAGGCCTCCCACAATATTCATCATACATATCAGACAAGTGCCCATATGGAAAAATCCTATAGAAATGTGCCAGGGACCAATGTAATCAATACAGTTCTGTAGAAATGTGAGCAGCCTAAAATACTGCACAGAACATGGAAAATGCCAAAGAGTAAGCGATCCTGAGACGATGATGTTTCCATGTGAGGGTCATATCTGCATTGTAGCCCTCTCTCTGGAACATAACCATACTCCCAGAGTTTACATGTTCCATCCAAGTGCTTCCCTAAGCTCATCCTTCTGCCATTTGTGTCACTCTTTCTATTAGTTTAGTAATAGCCTGTCATCTTGATTTTTCTTAATTTTGCTTGTGATATAAACTTCTCTTCCCCCTCCCCACCCGCCCACCATGTGAACAGATTTCTTCTGCCATATGCCCATTTAAACCTAATTGTAGTGTCTGAAAAACTTTTATGCCTAGCTGCAGTATCCCTTGGGGTTCAACTATGGCACAGTATGTATGTGACCTGTAAAGCCATTTCAGTGTGAGACTCTCTCAGTACATGGATCTTTAAAGCGTGGCCATTTATGCTATGCACAAACACATGTGACCATCCTGCCTTTTTACGAGGGTATAATTTTTTGGGCAGATTCCATATTTAAAATCAATATGCAAAGTATTTTTAAAATCTCAGTTTCCCCAGGATCAAGTTCCTAAAGATTAAAAATGAACAAATCAAAGCTGTTACATTTTGTTTTTTACTCCAGCTAATTTGTAGTGGTAGCTACTCAAACATGACTAATTGGCAATTTGTAAAATGGGTTGCTTTCAACAGCATGTTTCTTAGAAGCATGAGTTATGTGGCTGTTGCTTTATTATGGTAAGTCTTAAAAAATGGGGTTGTGGTGAAAAGTGAAGTCAGAGAAATATAGCAAAAAAAGTTAAGTGTTACAGGCTTTGTTTTGTAACCCAAATAACCTTTATTTCCCCATTTTAGGGCAAATAACTCGAGCTATGATTGTTCTGTGTTAACAGTGGACATATAACAGTAGTTACCATACCAGAGCCAACTTTTGCCCCAGCTACCACACACTGTCATGGATGAGTGTGTCTCAGTATGTATGTTACCAGACAAGCACTGTGTTCAGATGGAGTGAAGAGTACACATGCACAGATGACTTTGATCTTTGCGGATTTTTGTTTTTTGGTGGGTGGAACCGAGCACAGCTGGCCCTCCTGGCTCCTGCCTCTGCTAGGCCCAGATAAAGTCACTCAGAGACCCTCTGGTTCTGAAACCACTGGTGCTTTTATTTACAAGTCTGTGTTCCCACCATCTTCTCACCCTACAGTAAACACACCTCTGGGTTCCTTGTGTCTGAACCCAGCGGGTTTTCTCCCTGCCTTCACTCCCTCACTCTCCTGTCCCACCTCTCCCTCTTCCTTCTTCCCAGCCTCTTATATAGCCCTGGGCTAATTGAGCTGGCAGTTGGCTCTCTTTCCCCAATTAGGGCAGGTTCTTTCCATCCAGCACCACTTTATTCACTTAAATGGGGCTGGCGTGGCAGGGGATTGATTCTGCAGTCTTGCTGCTCAGCACCCTGTCACAGTGGGACACACAAATCTTGAAAACTGTCAACATTAGGCTGCCTGGGGAGGCCTAGAAAGGGGGAGTAGTCCAGCTGCAGTATATGCATTAAATGTATGCATTCCAAGTCAAAAAACTGTGTTACATTGGAGTTGATTGACTGAACATATTGGTAACCTAAGTGTAAAATACAGTACAGGTATGTTGCAATTATCCTCAAGACCTGGAAGTTCAGAGCTCAGGTTACACTTAAAAGAAATCAAAACATGTTAAGTCATGGAAAGGCACAATGAAGACATCCAAACAACCTTAACTCTGCCCTGCAGTGATCCCACACAATAACGGTATGACAGTGATTAAGGCGTATAGTGGTTCAAGAGTAGATTAAAGTGATCTTTAAATACACATTATGGTTTTTTAAAAATATTTTTACTCCTTATGTCAGTACAGTGCAGATCCTACATCCAAACATATCTGAACTTTGATGTATTCAAAATCTAGATTTGGATCCAGATCTAAATTTTGTGGTTTCAGCTGTTTACAGAGATATTGTAAACGATTAGTATTTAAGAAACAACACAAAACCAGCAGCTAAGGTGGGCAAAATTAGCAAGGAGGGGCCTATTCTTTTCCTCTTCTTAACTCTATGATTAGAAGTTAGGAAGAGCAATGTCCTTTGTAGCATAAGTCATGAACAAAGCCAAACACTAGAGAACTTGTTTGTGTCCATTTTCAAACCAATCATCTCCATGATAAACTCCTCCCAAACCTCATTAGACTATCTCTCCTATGAAGACATATGTAGATCTCACAACTCTGATGCAATTACTATACGGGATTGTAACACAGCAGCTGCTCTTTATGGGGAGTTAGGGCCCAGTCTGCTCATGAGGTGGTCAGGAGAAAAGCAACATTCTTCTTTATCCTCCCACATACTCAAGGGCATAGCAGTGCCACTGGAACACTTTTAATAGTGGGGATGCTGAAAGCTAGCCCCCTTACCTCTGTCTGTGCCCCTGCCACCTAGACCTGGGGCCGGGAGCAGGGACGTGTCTCCGGGACGGGAGGACCCAGACAGAGGTAAGGGGGCTGAGGCTGGGGCCGCAGCTGGAGGTGGGTGCAACATCCCCTGCACCCCTAGTTCCCGTACCTATGGGTCATAGGTTGTCCATCAGTTTCCATAATTTATTTGGTCTTGTGCTGGTCTGCTCAGGTTTCTGAGTATCATGTTGATGTATCTGGTTTCTTTCTCTATTGTTCTGTGTAATGTTTCTCTAGGTGGCCCTCTTCTTCTCTTTCCAGGTAGTGTCCATATTCTCACTTGCCATGGAAGTCATGTGGGTGGCATCCTTAAAGCGTGTCCTAAACACGTTCATGAGCACCTTCTTACACTGTTTGATGCTTTAGATTGGGTTGTTCTTCTTAGAGTTTCTTGCAGCATCATAAATTCTTTACAATGGATGCTGAAGATCTTCCATGGGCATTTACTTTGGAATGAATTAATCTTCTAACTGATTTATTTTGTAGATTTCATGACTCTGCTCCATAAAGGAGGACAGCCATGATGCTGGTGTTAAGAAAAAAAAATATTCTGTCAGTGCCAATCGTGCTACTTTTTCAAATCTTTTCAAGATTATGAAAATTATTTTCTCCTTTTGATATTTGTTACCTGATGCCTAGCATGGTGGTACCAACATTGCACATCTCATGCCTTAGGTAGGTAAAATGACTTACTACTTGTAAGATCAACATTGGGCTGCAAGATAATAGAAAAAATCAAGGGCTAAGCCATCTGCTTCCTTACATTATTGCAGTCAGATATGGCTGATCATCTGACTCTTGTCTTAATCGAGTGAAGATGTTTTCAAAATAAAATCTGTGGAGTGGTGACAGATAATACTGTAGTTGGGAGGGGGGTGGATATGGAGTTTTGGTAAGAGATTTATTTTCAGAGTGTTAATAAATGCTACCCAAGAAAGAGTGCGTTTTCCAGTGTTGCAGTAAGTGTTTTCCAGTGTTCAAAGCTTCCACCTATATACCTCCCAAAAATTCATCTCTTCCATGATGCCAATATTATGGCCCAATACAGCAAGGCACTTGAACAGATGCTTAAGGCCCATTGACTTCAATGGGATTGAAGCATGGACTTAAGTGCTTTGTGAATTAGGGTTTACGTGAGCCAAGAATATTAACTATAGGCCTGATCCAAAAAGCATTGCAGTCAACTGGACTCTTTCCATGGACTTCAGTGGGATTTGCTTGACATTCCATTTTTCTTAATTTTTAATACATTTAATTAAAACATCTCAGCTGAAGAACCATTATATTTCTGTACCTAAGATGAGCAGTCACATAATGGTATTACTACAACTCTAGTCTTTTTTTGCCTCACTGTCCTCCTTACTCTTTGTCACCTCCACTTGTGTGTCATGCTTAAAATATAGATTGGTAGCTCTTAGGAGCATACACTATTTCTCCTTTTGGGCCTTATCAAATAATAGGTATTAGCAAAAACACCCTCCAAGAACTTGCTCAGTATGTTTTATGAGGGTGAATAGTTTAACTCAAAATGTTTTTCTGTCATGGCAGGAACATGAACATAAAAATATGGTAGAACTGTCCACCCAGCGGTAAGGCCCCATCAAGACTGCTCAGAAGCCACTATGGTAGAAAAACAGACCGTGCTTCCAATAAATTCATTAATTTTAACACCAATGACCTAATCAAATTTGTAAAGCTCTTTAAAATTTATGTCGTTGGTGTTAACATTTCTTGGGTAGCATTTATTATGAAATATTTGGGAGTAAAATAATTACTTGCAAATTGTATTATGTACATGTACATGTTGTTTGACCAATAATCAGACCTTTCATATCTCATTTCTCTTCTGTTTTGCAGCCTACATTTGTCAACTAGCGCTAGCTTTGCACATGAAAACACATGTTGAAGTCTCTAATGAGCTGCTGATGGGTAAGAACAAATAGCTTGGGAAAAAAGTGCTTTGGCTTATTCCAGATAAAGACACTGATGTCCTAAGTTAACATCTAATATGTTTTAAAGCTCAGAGCTAAAACACACATGAAGTTGTATGTGTCAATGCTGCTGTGGATGTAATTAGTGTAAATGGGATTTAGCATATCACATTTCATACAGTCAAGTTCTGTAACCACCTGGCCACATCATATATGCTAATCCTTTTCTCTTAATAAGAAATTATGTGGAATTGGATTGAAACAGATAAAATATATACAAATCTGCTGCAATAACAACACTTTGGAGTTTTGGAGATTTGTGAGATTTAAACTAATATTATTTCACCACAAATTTGGTGAAAAACTTGTGAGATTTAAACTAATATTTAATATATGAATTTTGTATTATTTGAGTGTGTTCACATGCTGAAGTGCTCCAGTGAGAAGGAGAATTATTGATAGCTGAATTTCAAAACCAGTTTAAGTTATACTTGATGGTCTTCACAAATACAGAGCTTCAAGCTTTTTTTACACAGCTTCTTTTTTTTGGTGGTTGTTGTTGGTTAGTGCATCATGTTTTTCTTATCCTTTACTAGATGCAGCAAGAAAGAGTGTTCTGTTTTATAGCTGCAGCACTCTGTGATTCCTGAAAATGTGAATTTTTTCAAAAGAAAAGATAAATGTGGGAATGAAATGGTTGAAAATTCCTCCTTCGATAGTTTATAATTTTTGTTTTAACAGCTAGAACTTTTTTTATTGCATATGGTGTTCTAACTAAAAGCTTAAAAACATATCCACCATGTATGCTTGTGTGTTTACTTCTTTGGGGCTCTGCTTTGGATCTCAGAGATATGGTATAATCCATAGACTGTTCAGCTGACTACGGCAAATTGTCCCTTATTGAATAATAGAGGATCCTTTCTGAAGAA
Organism: Eretmochelys imbricata; assembly: GCF_965152235.1. Lineage (NCBI taxonomy): Eukaryota > Metazoa > Chordata > Testudines > Cheloniidae > Eretmochelys > Eretmochelys imbricata. The sequence continues at coordinate 32,779,814 of NC_135574.1, forward strand.
ATTCCCATAGGATGGGATCAAGAAGGATGGCTAGGAACACTGCATGAGGATTTCCCTTGTGAGTTTTCCCCAAATCTCTTTGTTTAAGGAAGAGTTTTGTTGCATGGTTTCCCCCCAGATTTGTGAATCACTGTATCAGCTTTCGGGCTCTCCTGAGCATTCTGACAATGCAACCTCACCAGTAATTTTGAAGTCAATGGAGCAATGCTGACTTACACCCGTTGAGAATCTAGTGCAATATGTATAACTTTACACCGTCTGTACAATCCGGGCAAGTTAATGGCATGCTGAGAAGATGAACTTGTATATTTAGATTCACAACTGCAACATTGTTTCAAAGTTGATTTTTTGTATTTAAGTGGAGCTGAGTTTGCCACTTTCAAGTGTTTGGGGAGGGGGAAGAAGTATCTTCTCAAATCTTTTCTAGAATACAGTGGAATGTTTACTTTCTCATTCTGTAACTCTCTCATCTTGTGTAACAGTTGTGCTAGGACAGTACTTGCTATCTAGTTCTTTACTGAATTGCCATTTTTCCATTTGGCCTTTTGTTAACATTTCTGAAAAATAACTGACTGTCTACAGCTGTTCAAATCACGTTGCTTTTTTCTAAGTGTTACCTTAGTGATTGTTCTCACCAATATGGGCTTTACTTCAAAAGGAAAATAAGGTACAATAGGGCTTGTTGTTGAGTAAAACTGAACATGTGGGCAGTGGGAATCTGAATCTGAAAAGCGAATTGCACAGGTTTAATACAGCAGCCATTCATGTCTCACTGTGACGAAGGCCCTACAGAATTTTGGCAATATCGCTATATACAATTAACTTTAAATAACTTTTTTTGTTTTCTACAGTTGGTGTTATTTCTTCATTTTTTCTCATTTGAAGCTAATCCGCATCTAAGAAACAATTAGCATGATTGTGCATGTTAGTGTTAACTGGGCTTTAGGTTTTTGCAATAGCATTAGCTATACTCTTCCTATGGCACTGAGCATAATAAATTATGGAAGTGTAACATATGAGGCCAATTAATATACTACTTTGCTGTTAAAGGCACTATAATAATCATAAATTGACTTTCATATGATTTATATTAATCGATGGTCTACCCTATTTGAAGGAATTCTTTAAAGAATTCTTAAAATTACAGTTCTGGAATAAAAAGAAATTTTGCTTGTAGATTTCTATTTCTATGCACTGTAATCTTTACTTCTGTTGGAGAAGTCACTATGTCCAGTTTCTCTCCTTGATCCCCATATGCAAATCCCACTGACAAATGGCAAAAAAGTTAAAAGATAGAATTTGGCCATGATACAAAATCAGGAAAGAACCAAACCATTTTGAAGAAATAATAATAGTTGCAAGTTTTTATCTTTGCTGGAGATTGGTACTGAATTGATTATATTAATATTTAGATGAGGTTAATGATCTTATCTTTTTTCTTTCACTCTGTTTGTAAGGACAAAAACATCTAATTTATAAATCAGAAGTGAGGAACAAAGGAATGAACTGAAGTAACTCAACTCTACCCTTTCCAAAGCTGAGGACACAAAGTAATAATTGTCACTCAGCTAAATTATCACACAAAAGAACAGCAAGTCATTCATTTCCACATGAAAAAGCACAAAAATAGGATTTCTGAAAGACTGATTGGAAGATTAATGATCAGAAGGTTAGCATTAAAGTTTGTGCCTAAAGGTACATGAGCTTTTGGGGCCTGATTTTCCACCCCATTTACACCAGTTTTCTTTCAGCATAACTACACTGAAATTATAACATTAGTGTAAAGGGAAAATTTGGCCCAATGGTTTAACAGATCTAGTCACAAACATTTTGGGTCAGATCCTTAGCTGGGGTAAACAGGAAGTGCTTCACTGACTTCAATGGAGCTGTATAGATTTATATGAGGTAAGGATCTGCTGTCTTTGTCTGGGTGGATGGGTATGTTTTTGATAAGTTAGGGCAGCCAAAAGTCTAGGTACCAACATCAGCATAGGGTTCAACTGAGCATTTACATCACATTCCCCTGCAAACTGCTTGCACAGTCTGGGATGTTTCAGTCTGCAGGCTCAATGAAGAGGAGACATCAGTGAGAGTAGTCACTCATTCTGTCCCTGATGCCAGATTGACTCAGCAACCCCCTCTACTCCCAGATGAGCCGTTCAGGAGTGGGGTATTGGATAAATGGGCTGTGCATTGATGAATCATAGCAATGAAGGGCTGGAAGGGACCTTGAGAGATCATCTAGTCCAGCCCCCCATAGTGAGGCAGGACCAAGTATACCTAGACCCTCCCTGACAAATGTTTGTCCAACCTGTTCCTAAAAACCTCCAATGATGGGGATTCTAAAACCTTATTTGGGAACCTGTTCTAGTACTTACATATACTTTATAGTTAGAAAGTTTTGCCTCCATATCTGACCTAAATCTCCCTTGCAGCAGATTAAGCTGATGATCCTATCTTCAGCAGATATAGAGAACAACTAATCGCTGTTCCCTCTGTAACCACCTTGAACATATTTAAAGACTGTTATCAGGTCCTCTTAGTCTTCTTTTCTCAAGACTAAACATGCCTAGTTTGTAAACGTTTCCTTGTATGTCTGGTTTTCTCAACCTTTTCTCATTTCTTGTTGCTCTCCTCTGGACTCTCTTCAGTTTGTCGACATCTTAAAGTGTGGTGCCCAAAACGGGACACATTATTCCAGCTGAGGCCTCATCAGTACCGAGTAGAGTGGGCCTATCACCTCCCATGTTTTATACACAATACTCCTGTTCAGACACCTCAGAATATTAGCTTTTTTTGCAACTGCATCATATTGTTCACTTATCTCCAATTGGTGATCCACTATAACCCCTACATTCTTGTCAGCCAGTTATTCCCCATTTTGTAGTTGTGCATTTGATTTTTTTTTCTTGTGTTGTATTTTGCGCTTGTCTTTATTGAATTTTATCTTACTGATTTCAGTCCAATTCTCCAATTCATCAACATCATTGTGAAATCTAATCCTGAATTCCAAAGTGTTTGCAAACCTCCCTCCCCCACAACCTCCGGTTGCTGTCATCCAAACATTTTATAAGCCTACTCTTCACTCCATTATCCAAATTATTAATGAAAAAAGACCTCTGTGTGACCCCACTGGATATAACATCCCAGTTTGACAGTATAGCTACTCTTTTTGAGTACTGTCTTTCAACCAGCTATGCACCCTCCTCATCCTAATGTCATCTAAACCAGTGCTTCTCAAACTATCTGGTGTGGGGGACCGGCAATTTTTTTTCCCCAGTGTGTGTGCAGACCGGCAGCCGATGGCTCGCGGACCGGCACCGGTCCGCGGACCACCACTTTGGGTAGCACTGATCTAAAGTACATTTCCCCCATTTGCTTATGAAAATGTCATGTGATATTGTATCAAAAGCATAACTAAAATCAAGACATATTACCTCTACTGCTTCCCACACCCAGTAGGGCAGGAATCCTGTAAAAGAAGGAAATTAGGTTGGTTTGGCATGATTTGTTCTTGACAAATCCATGTAGGCTATTACTTATTACCTTATTAGCCTCTAGGTGCTTATAAGTTGATTGTTTAATAATTTGTTCCAGTATCTTTCCAGGTATCAAAGTTAGGCTGACTGGTCTATAATTCTCTGAATCCTCTTTGTTCTTTTTTTAAAAGATAGATACTATGTTTGCCCTTCTCTAGCCCTCCATAAGTTCTCAAAGATAATTGCTAACAGTTCTGAGATTGCTTCAGTTAGCTTTTTAAGTATTCTAGGTGAACTTTGTCAGGCCCTGCTGACTTGAATACATCTAACTTAGTAAATATTCTTTAACCTGTTCTCTCCCTATTCTGGCTTTTGTTCCTTCCCCCTTAATATTAATTATATTAAGCATTTGGTCATGCTTAACTTTTTTTTAGTGAAGACTGAAGCAAAATAGGCATTAAACACTTGGGCCTTCTTGAAGTCATTTGCTATTAGCTCTCCTTCCCTTCCCTGCATTTTCCTTCATCTGTCTCGTGCCCAAATGTATTTATAAAACCTCTTCTTGTTGCCTTTTATGTCCCTTGCTATGTGTAACTCATTTTGTGCCATAAGCTTTTGGACTTTGTCCCTTGTGCTATTTTTTTTGTATTTATCCAAAACAATTTGTAGATGTTTCTACTTTTTGTAGGATTCCTTTTTGATTTTCAGGTCATTAAAGAGCTCCTGATGGAGCGATATTGCCTCTTACTATTCTTCCTATCTTTCCTTCAGATCAGGATAGTTTGCTGTAGTGCTCTTAATATTGTTTCTTTGAGAAACTGCCAGCTCTCCTTCATCCCTTAGATTTTCTTCCCATAGGATCTTATCAAGCAATTCTCTGAGTTTTTTAAAATCTGTTCTTTGAAATCTATTGCATTTTTTCTGTTGCTCTCACTCCTTCCTTTCCTTAGAATCCTGAAATCTATCACTTCAGAATTATTTTCACCCGAATAGTCATGTGACCAGGTAGCTCCCTTTGGAGAATGCAAAATATTAGACAGGGCTGCATGGCTATAATTCATGTGGTAAAGGACTGTTACAAGGCAGAAGGGGGAGCACTCTTTTTCAAAGCTACTTAAAGTATCAGATACTGGAGTTTGTTGGAAAGAAGGGTGGTTTGTTGGGTAGAGGGAGTTGCTCTAAGGAAAGTAGTGAGTTTTATCGGAATTTGGTCCGGGATTCTTGGAGTTTTGAGCCAGTTGTAAAACACCTTTAATCAATTAGGCTGTGACAAGGAAGACATTTTTAATGATAAACTGTTAGCCATTTTATACTCCAATTTTGCTTGAGTATGCCTTGAATTGCTAATGATTAAATTAAAATCTACTTCATAAAACAAGAGAGTGTCATTAAACAAATACCTATGACTGGACCAGACCAATTTAAGAATAGCAGCTAGGTAAAAACAAAATTAATTCTTTAATATTTTCCAACCGGAGAATTTTATTTGGTGAGAATGACTTTACATATGATGACTGTTGGACTATGTGCAATGAGTTGGAGGCCTCAGTCCAAACTGTAACACATCTGGCACTACTTGACAACTAATTGTTGGGAATCTCAGGCAAGAGGCCAAGGAGTGAATGGACATGGTGATTGATCTGTCCGCTAGCCTCCAGAGGTGTTTCCTCCAGACCAGGGTCATGGTATGTTGATGGGGCTATGTGTGGAAGCTTTCACTGTCACACTATTATATTTGTTCTGTGGATGTACAGAGAGCTGTCTGTTACTTTTCAGCTGCATTAAATTTAATAAAGATAGGATTTTACTTGAATTAGCTGCATCAGAAACACAAATGTAAATTGTTGATCTTAGAGCTATTTTTTGTTGTGACAGCTCAGGCTGTCTTAGTGAAGAGTGATAACAACAGTGATAAAAGTATCTAATCTATTTTTGTAGAGTGGGGAGATGAGGATGTTCAGTTTGACCCAGATACTAGCCATAATACAAAAACAGCAAGCCCTGTGCATGATATTTTCTTAAGTGTGGTTCTGTGATGCTGACCACTAGCTGCTTGCTATAAGGAGCGGAACAGCCACACTCAGAACGTTGGACAGATACACATCTAGGTCTCCACTGCTGGGAGACAAAGAATGTATGCAGTAACTCATCTGGGTGTCTTTATCGCTGCTGTTTCACATTAGTAACTGTTTTACTGGGGCCCTACATCTGCTGAAAACAAAGTTCTGCAGCTTTGTGGTTCGATATTTAAATACCTTTGAAATTGGGTGCTCAGAAAAAGAGGATTATCAACTTTGCTTAAGCAAAAGTCTTTAAAGAAATGCAAGCTATTCTATCTGGAAAGATTTCAGAGTAACAGCCGTGTTAGTCTGTATTCGCAAAAAGAAAAGGAGTACTTGTGGCACCTTAGAGACTAACCAATTTATTTGAGCATGAGCTTTCGTGAGCTACAGCTCACTTCATCAGATGCATACCGTGGAAACTGCAGCAGACTTTATATATACACAGAGAATATGAAACAATACCTCCTCCCACCCCACTGTCCTGCTGGTAATAGCTTATCTAAAGTAATCGTCAGGTTAGGCCATTTCCAGCACAAATCCAGGTTTTCTCACCCTCCACCCCCCCACACAAATTCACTCTCCTGCTGGTGATAGCCCATCCAAAGTGACAACTCTTTACACAATGTGCATGATAATGAAGTTAGGCCATTTCCTGCACAAATCCAGGTTCTCTCACTCCCTCACCCCCCTCCAAAAACCCACCCCCATACACACACAGACTCACTCTCCTGCTGGTAATAGCTCGTCCAAACTGACCACTCTCCAAGTTTATTTCTACAAGCCATTACCCTATGATCCCACTGAGAGTTACCAAAAGCAACTACAGCATATGCTCAAGAAACTTCCTGAAAAAGCACAAGATCAAGTCCGCACAGACACACCCCTGGAACCCCGACCTGGGATATTCTATCTACTACCCAAGATCCATAAACCTGGAACTCCTGGGCGCCCCATCATTTCAGGCATTGGCACCCTGACAGCAGGATTGTCTGGCTATGTAGACTCCCTCCTCAGGCCCTACGCTACCAGCACTCCCAGCTACCTTCGAGACACCACTGACTTCCTGAGGAAACTTCAATCCATCGGTGATCTTCCTGATAACACCATCCTGGCCACTATGGATGTAGAAGCCCTCTACACCAACATTCCACACAAAGATGGACTACAAGCCGTCAGGAACACTATCCCCGATAATGTCACGGCTAACCTGGTGGCTGAACTTTGTGACTTTGTCCTTACCCATAACTATTTCACATTTGGGGACAATGTATACCTTCAGATCAGCGGCATTGCTATGGGTACCCGCATGGCCCCACAGTATGCCAACATTTTTATGGCTGATTTAGAACAACGCTTCCTCAGCTCTCGTCCCCTAAAGCCCCTACTCTACTTGCGCTATATTGATGACATCTTCATCATCTGGACCCATGGAAAAGAAGCCCTTGAGGAATTCCACCATGATTTCAACAATTTCCATCCCACCATCAACCTCAGCCTGGTCCAGTCCACACAAGAGATCCACTTCCTGGACACTACAGTGCTAATAAACAATGGTCACATAAACACCACCCTATACCGGAAACCTACTGACCGCTATTCCTACCTGCATGCCTCCAGCTTTCACCCTGACCACACCACACGATCCATCGTCTACAGCCAAGCTCTGCGATACAACCGCATTTGCTCCAACCCCTCAGACAGAGACAAACACCTACAAGATCTCTGTCAAGCTTTCTTACAACTACAATACCCACCTGCGGAAGTAAAGAAACAGATTGATAGAGCCAGAAGAGTTCCCAGAAGTTACCTACTACAGGACAGGCCTAACAAAGAAAATAACAGAACGCCACTAGCCGTCACCTTCAGCCCCCAACTAAAACCCCTCCAACGCATTATTAAGGATCTACAACCTATCCTAAAGGATGACCCAACACTCTCACAAATCTTGGGAGACAGGCCAGTCCTTGCCTACAGACAGCCCCGCAACCTGAAGCAAATACTCACCAACAACCACATACCACACAACAGAACCACTAACCCAGGAACTTATCCTTGCAACAAATCCCGTTGCCAATTGTTCCCACATATCTATTCAGGGGACACCATCACAGGGCCTAATAACATCAGCCACACTATCAGAGGCTCGTTCACCTGCACATCCACCAATGTGATTTATGCCATCATGTGCCAGCAATGCCCCTCTGCCATGTACATTGGTCAAACTGGACAGTCTCTACGTAAAAGAATAAATGGACACAAATCAGATGTCAAGAATCATAACATTCATAAACCAGTCGGAGAACACTTCAATCTCTCTGGTCACGCAATCACAGACATGAAGGTCGCTATCTTAAAACAAAAAAACTTCAAATCCAGACTCCAGCGAGAAACTGCTGAATTGGAATTCATTTGCAAATTGGATACTATTAATTTAGGCTTAAATAGAGACTGGGAGTGGCTAAGTCATTATGCAAGGTAGCCTATTTCCTCTTGTTTTTTCTTCCCCCCCCCCGATGTTCTGGTTTAACTTGGATTTAAACTTGGAGAGTGGTCAGTTTGGACGAGCTATTACCAGCAGGAGAGTGAGTCTGTGTGTGTATGGGGGTGGGTTTTTGGAGGGGGGTGAGGGAGTGAGAGAACCTGGATTTGTGCAGGAAATGGCCTAACTTCATTATCATGCACATTGTGTAAAGAGTTGTCACTTTGGATGGGCTATCACCAGCAGGAGAGTGAATTTGTGTGGGGGGGTGGAGGGTGAGAAAACCTGGATTTGTGTTGGAAATGGCCTAACCTGACGATTACTTTAGATAAGCTATTACCAGCAGGACAGTGGGGTGGGAGGAGGTATTGTTTCATATTCTCTGTGTATATATAAAGTCTGCTGCAGTTTCCACGGTATGCATCTGATGAAGTGAGCTGTAGCTCACGAAAGCTCATGCTCAAATAAATTGGTTAGTCTCTAAGGTGCCACAAGTACTCCTTTTCTTTTATCTGGAAAGAGTAATTTCATCATTAATTTTACTAGTAACACAACAGCTTAATGTCAAACTTTAGCTTCACTACTTTTGTTTATTAAGGTTTTGGCTTAAAAGCAGAAATGAATACAAGAAATACCAAAATCCTTAGGGTCAGTCAGAGCTTTAGTGTGTCAAAGATAGTCATGTGAGATTTCATCTTTTAATAATTTGTGTGATTTTAAATGTTCAGCTATTGGTCAGGATCATGATTACCATATGTTTAATTTTCATTACTATTTTTTCTTGTATAAAAGCTTGCTTTTACATTTCTACTAATTTAAATACATATTAGTATTAATTTCTGATGTGTTATCAGTATGAAGCCCCTAGTATTAAAATAATATGTAAGGGCACTTTTTAAATGAAACTGGCTTTTTTATAATAGAAATTATAGATGAAAAAGCTCTCTTAGGTCATCTAGTCCTTTCCCAATGAAAGATTGTTCTTTCCTGCAGTGTCTGCATCAGTATTTGCCTAGTGAGTTTGGTTTTAAATGTCTCCAACAGGATTTCCATAGTCAGGGTTGGAACTCAGGGCTCCTTGTCTCCCATTCCTTTTTCAGATTGCTTTCTCTGAATCACCCTTTAAAACAGCTTTTTAAAACACTTTTGCTGCATCAAACACTTTTTTGCTGAAAAAAGAGGCACTTAATATAGAGTATATTAAAGGTAACTAATTTAATTTTTAAATATACTTTATTGAAATATGTCTCATTTATTATCAGGGAAGTTTCCCAGGAGGAGCAATAATCTGTTATCCTTCTGCATGTCTTGTGCAATGCTGCCTTCAGTGACTCAAGAGTTTGAGTACCAACCTCAGGGCAGTCTGGTAGGAAGCAGGGCACATCCACCAAACTGGTGGTGAATTCTGTACTTTGATTTCACCAACCAATTATCAAGTGTAAACTCCTCAGGCTCTAGAAGAGCTTTAATATGGAGTCACGGACAGTCCCCTTCGATACTCCAGTCTGTCTGGCCATGCAGGTGAACGTTCCTTTTTTGACAGATGGTCCTTTAGACCAAGAATCGCAGCGATATTCAGGGTACTCCCACTTCCAAAAGACCAGCCATTTACTGCAGGTCAGTTGCACATTAGATCTCACACCAAAGACAACGCTTGTAGCCAATCCTATAATAAACTATATAAAGATTTATTAAATAGGAAAAGGAAACCCAAGAGGTATTTATAAGGTTAAAACAGATAAACATATGTACAAAAATGAGTTACAATCCTAAATTTCAAAAGACAATAGAAGCCTCTTAGCAATCTCTATATGTCCTTTAGGACTAACCCAGGCTATGCAGCTTGGGATCTCTTGCTTATGCCTAGAAACCCTTTGCCTCCAGAGTGCAAGAAGCAGCATATAGATAATCAGTTCCTTCTTGTTAGGGGTTTTTAATTCTCTCTTTTGCCATGTGAACTGCAAACTCATCTGATGGGAGGAATCCACTTGCATGACTCATCTTCATGGGGATGAGCGAAAAGCAGAACAATAAACATCTTTTGTTCTCTTAACGACCCAGAATAGTCCATTTGGGGTTGATGGAGCTTTTCTGTTGGGAAGGACACAACACCTTCTGTTGCTACTGAGCCCTTTTCACTAGCTAATGTCTCTCTCCTATCTAGTGATCTACACAGCAACAGATGCTCACAATACAACTGCTGAAATGTTGCCTATATTGGATACAGATGTTATAAGTGAAAATAATGCATGCAGCAGCTCACAAGCATTCAATAAAGTCTAAACTCTAAATATATTCTTATAATTTGAATTCCTATCTTAGAAATACTAACACATAGATGAGCCAGACTGATTCCAGCTATTTATTTGTCAGTGTTCAGTTGAGACTTGGGGACTTGGGCATGAGCTGGCACCTGGTCTGCCAGTGTCACACCTGATTCAGACATTTGTTTTTAATTTCCTTCAATTACAATTGTCTTGGATAGAAAATGGTAATGGAAATGTCAGTATAAACTATGCATAAACACAGAATGTTTGAGGTATGTCATATTCCAATATACTTTATCTGCATATTTTTCCATGCACGGAATTTTTTTTTCTTAACTCTTCAAGCCAAGGAGCATTGCAAACATAATATTCTGTGCTTGGCACAATAGAATTTGTTTTCATGACTTTTTTCTTTTCATTTAATTTGCTTTCGTTTCTTTTCAATTTCAGCAGGGAGGAGAATGAGCTAAAAATGTGTGTCTGTGTGGTGTCTGGTGTTTACACTTCTAGTGGACATTTCACTAGCATTCCTTCCCATCGCTGATGCTTTATGTGGTCAGCTATGGCTCTTCAAACCTGGCCAGCGCACTGTGGGAAGACATGGATAGCTCTTGTTGTGTTAGCACACCTGTGTTTTGCTCATAGCTGTTTCGTTCACAACAAGGTTGCTGTTAGCGGTTATGTTAGTGCTATGGTGTTTTTCACACCACCCACCCACTATCCACTGCTTTATAGCATTTGCTGGCACTTGCTGATGGAGTTGAACTTTTTTTTTTTTCCAAAGGACACCAAGATTCTTTATGTATGCGAATAAGCCAAATTGGCACAACACAGTATTCAAAAATATTCCATTCCTCTAGTGTCAAAGATTATTAGTTCTCTTTTGGTGACGTGCAAATGAGGTGCAGTCATAACAAGTAAATTTTTTTTTTTTAATTTTACAGTGGGTTTCTTTTCCTGGTTATTAAATAGTTCTATACTGGCCAGAGTTGAACAGTTCGGAACATTACATCAGTTTCCACCACCTATTATCTGAGAACAGTCATTCATTTTTTAATACATCTGTGTTATGATAGCAAGACTGACAGCTTTATTTGTAGTCTTTGATTGCTATCTCTTCTTTATATCCTACCCAAAAAAAAAAATCTGATTTTTGCAAAGAACTTGGATAGCTTAATGGATCCTAAAGGGAGATCACTAAAAGATCAATCTTCTCATATTCCAGATGTTATGAAGTATACAAATGGGAAAGAAATAAAGACTGGAAGAACCAAATATAGCTGGCAAAAGTGAGGCAGATGTTACATGAAAAGGGGAAAAAAGACAAATTAACTTAATATAAAAACCGCTTCAGTTCAAAATATGGACAAAAAGTAGTCCAGCTCTGATACCACACATTTACACTGAACATTAGACATTGGGTAACTTGGCTTTTACTGTATAAAAATACTTTTAAAATTCCTAGATTAGGAAGACAGTTGAACTTTTCTATGTAGTTTTATCAGCTGCATTTTGTATCTCTCCGTGGCACAGTATGTGGCTGTGCTCTGAAAGCAGGACAATGTGTTTTGACAGCCCTTGGCGATGACAACAACAGTGAGAAAAGCAAACTAGAGTGATTCAACTTAACACAAGCTGACTGTTGTGTAGCTGGACCATCCAAAGCATGTACCATGAATAGAAAGTCTAGAATTCCATAAGGTACTCCACGTCAACTGTTTAGAAAAACAGAAGAGAAGGAGCTAACAGGGCTAGCTGTTATACCACCTGCAGAAATAGTTGTTTTCTCTGCTAAGCAAACTGAGGGGGGCTGTTGCAGTAGCAGTTGTCTGAAGTAATAGTTGATCTTCACCAAAGAAGTGAAAGAGACACCCGCCCAACCCTAAGACTTGGGGGAAGGAGGGAAGAACCCCAGACATTCTATTCTATTCAGGTTTTTATATTGCACTCCTCATCCTAGCATCTGAGCATCTTCCAGTAGTTCATTAAGCCATGTGACTACACATCCATCATGTGGTGTTTGTTCTCTCATCCTCTTCCCAATGGAAGAAGCATGTGCAATGGAGTGTCCTGGCTGAGTAGTGTGTGTTGTTTTTGTTTTTAATATACCTGTTGCTATGCAGTTTATGTTGAAGAAGGCAAGGCCAATGAAATGGAGTGGAAGTTGGTGAGGTTTGTGATGGCCGTGAGTTCTTGGGAGAGTTCATTCCATGGGTTTCAGACTGCCCCCCAGAGAATGATTTGTCTCCTGCACTGGTGAACTTTACTATTGTTGTTGGGAGTTCCATTGTGCAAGAGAAGCATATGTGTTGATGACAGACTTCGTCGTGGAGCTTTAGATGATCTTTTAGATACCTGGGGTCAGGCCATAGAGTGCTTTGAAAATAAGGAGTGAGACCTTAAACATCATCTAAGGTTCTATGGGAAACCAGTGTAGTGAGTGAAGATAGCCAAGACATAATGTGTGCATCCCAGGTATGAGGCAGTAGTTGGTGGGAGATATAGAGAAGAATGTAGGTTTGGGACCTTTCATGGACATGGGCACCAGGTCACTATAGTATCTGATTATTTCACGATCATTAATGGATTTTATCCTCCCAATGTCCCTGTGAGGTAGGGAAGTATTGTGGGGACCTAAGAAATGGAGTGACTTGCCCAAGACCATAAGAGGAGTTTGTGGCCATGACAAGAATCTAATTCAGGTCTTCTGAGTCCTAATCCCGCGTCCTAGCTACTAGACCACCTGTTTAACCTTGAAGATACTCCAAGTGTAGAGTATTATAATCAGCTCTGGTGTTCAATACAAATTATTTGCATTCCTTCCATAAAGCCAATTAATAAATAAAAACAGAATAGCACCCTGTTCCTTTCTGGGAGTTGAGGGTGCAGGGCTGAATGCAGGGGTCCATAATTCATGCTATTCAGATTCAGCTATTTAACATTTGTCTGTCCCTAATGGGTTATTTGCAAAGTAAAATGTTTTCTAACAGCTGTAAGGACAAGAGAGTCTAAAATTTCTCCCTATACATAATATCCATGAAATTGCATTGAATATTGTAATGATGTGTTATGCTGCCATTAGCACACTATGAATACCTAATTTGGAAGGTTAATGAAATTGACAAATGTGTGTACTGTATGCATATTGTCAATACTAGTTAATGGCAAATCTCTCATTTTTATTTGTAAAATTATATAAAATGGAAAGTGACAATTATTGTAACTTCATCTTTTTTGTCAGAAGTTATGGAATATATCACAGTTATTTAAATAGAGCTGTATGTGTGTAATTTCAGTGTGTATGTAATCTTAGGAATTTTTTGCACATTATGTGATTATATATGTAATTTTTATATAAAAAGAGTGTGTGCATTATAACATGCATATTCTTTTATAGCCTACTTGGCCAACTTCATCCCTGGTGTAGGCGTAGCTAACGAAAGGAGGTGCTTCACTCCCTGTTGAATAAAAGGGGGTTGGTGACAAAAGTGATGCCCCGCATGTGGGCTTAACTCAGGAAAAGCCTCAGACTTTGAATTAGCTTTCACCGGCAAGAGAAGCATGTAACCCACACTAGGAGAGTATGGGCCTTTTTCCATGCTAATGACTAATCCACATAAAAGATCAATGAGGCACCTACAGTTGCTAGCTAAGGGAGTTAGTTCTCTAGCTCAAGTAGTGCAGATGTGATTGTAGGAATGATATTTCTGGGTTCAAAACTTCCTGTTGATCCAAGATCATTAAGCAGCAGTGAAGGTATTTCTCCAGAGTCCTTGGGTGTCCGAGATTCTAACCCTTATGATCACCTAGTCTGACTTCCTGCAACACAGATTACTGAACATCACCTAGGAATTTTTGCCAATAACTTTTGAGTTATAGCATATCTTTCAGAAAGACATCCAATCTTAATTTAAAGATTAAGTAATGAAAAAACCACTATATCCCTAAGTAATTTCAATTATTGATTACCCTCACTGGTAAAAAATTGCACCTCTAGTCTCTATTAGTCTAGCTTCAGTTTGCACCAATTAGATCTTGTTAGGCCTTTTTTCCCTCGAGATTAAAGAGCAGTCTACTATCTGAAAAATCTTCTCCCCATGTAGGTATTTACAGACTATGATCAAGTCACCTCTGAATCTTCTCTTGGATTAACAAAATAGATTGAGCTGGTGCTGGAGTGGTACTGAGCTGGAGTCAACAGCCCAAATGGAGTGTCTGTGGTCTGGAGGTTGCAAGGTTAACCTCCCTTTTCAGCTTCCTTTCCAGGCATCTGACGGTAGCATTAAACTATGTTGAGGGACGATTTTTGTAAAGTGAATCTGGTTGACAGAGGCAAGAGGCATGGCTATCTCTGAGCCTTGGTCCTGTCAGCAGAAAATGTCAGAGGGGGAGTGACAAAGATCAGAGGTGGGAAGGCCCATCTTCCTACACCCTGGCTGGTTGTTATTGGAAATTCCTTTTTGTGTGCTGGAGCCTTTCATAGGTTTCTTCTGGAAGTATGTTGCTGTCACTAAGGTGGAGTTCATGTCTGGAGGGGTGGGGGAGAAGAGACAGGTGGGGAGGAGGGGACAGACCTCCAGGACCTGGTGTTCCTGGATCAGCTTCCAGGGTTGACTTGAGTGCCAGGAGAAGAGAGGGAGGAAGAGCAGGATAGTCTAGGGAGGTTGTGGAATCTCTATCACTGGATTCAGAGTGGTGGCCGTGTTAGTCTGTATCAGCAAAAACAACTAGGAGTCCTTGTGGCACCTTAGAGACTAACAAATTTATATAGCCCACAAAAGCTTATGCCCAAATAAATTTGTTAGTCTCTAAGGTGCCACAAGGACTCCTCGTTTTTTCTATCACTGGAGATTTTTAAGAGCAGATTAGATAAACACCTGTCAGGGATGGTCTAGATAATACTTAGTTCTGCCTTGAGTGCTGGGCACTGGACAAGATGTCCTCTCAAGGTCCCTTCCAGTCCTATGATTCTACTCCTCTGACTTTTACTGGAGCCCATTCTGAAAAACCAGAGGACAAAGAAGAGTGCAGCTGCCCTGGTGGAGAACCCCTGTGTTAATTCCAAGAATAAAGCAAGCAGGATTTAAGCTTTGGGCTATATTTAGCCTATGACTCATAAATCTTTAGATCAATAACCAAAGTGTTTTTATATGTGGGGGCAGCCCCAAATACAGTGAGTCACTGTCGGCAATTCCACTTTTAACACCATTCAGGGAGGTATCTGGTTTCAGATGACTGATCATGAGAGGGGAATGAGATGAGCCATGCGAGTGAAAGAGTTCAAGCTGTTTGCTGGTGTAACAGAGTGGAGTTTCTTTTTGATATGAATGCACCTGCCAATTATTCATCATTCAGCTTCATCTAGAAGTTGCATTCTCAGGATGCATTATATGTGGTGTCTTAGTTAGCAGGATATCTGATAATCAAGTGGCATATTTTAAAAAGAAGTGTCTTGGATTTAGCAGTTTTAACAGAGGTTCTTCAACTTAGATTTTCTTGAAGCTCAATTACTTTCCCCTGTTTTTAGTAGCGATTAAAATGTTAGGTTTGTAAATACACTGCAGATGGAAGGATAGCATTGTTTCGGTTTTCTGCAAAAGTTGCCACAGATTACTATGGGATAAAGCATCTCAGAGAGATGAAACCTCTGTTCTTCCACATCTTATAACTGGGAACTTCCTCACTCTTGCTTGATTCCCGGATGTTCTCTTAGGTGGGCATTGTACATTATGTAATTTGCTTTAGTTTGAAGGTCTCTTTTCCTTTTATTTCTGTGGTTCTCCTGATTATTAGACTGTTCTGTGCTGAAAGGGGTAAAGGAATTGTTAAGTAGAGATCATATGAAATAACTTCCAGAATCATAGAAGATTAGGGTTGGAAGAGACCTCAGGAGGTCATCTAGTCCAACCCCCTGATCAAAGCAGGACATCCCAGCCAGGGCTCTGTCAAGCCGGGCCTTAAAAATCTCTAAGGATGGAAATTCCACCACCTTCCTAGGTAACCCATTCCAGTGCTTCACCACCCTCCTAGTGAAAGAGTGTTTCCTAATGTCCAACCCTGTAACTTGAGACCATTGCTCCTTGTTCTGTCATCTGCCACCACTGAGAATAGCCTCTCTCCATCCTCTTTGGAACCCCTCTTCAGGTAGTTGAAGACTGCTATCAAATCTCCCCCCCCTCACACTCTTCTCTTCTGCAGACTAAATAACCCCAGTTTCCTCAGCATCTCCTCATTAGTCATGTGCCCCAGACCCTAATCATTTTCACTGCCCTCCATTGGACTCTCTCCAATTTGTCCACATCTAGGGTGACCAGACAGCAAGTGTGAAAAATCGGGATGGGGGTGGGGGGCAATAGAAGCCTATATAAGAAAAAGACCCAAAAAATCAGGACTGTCCCTATAAAATTGGGATATCTGGTCACCCTAGCCACATCCCTTCTGTAGGGGGGGGACCAAAACTGCATACAATACTCCATGTGTGGCTTCACCAGTGCCAAATAGAGGGGAATAATCACTTCCCTTGATCTCCTGGCAATACTCCTACTAATACAGCCCAATATGCCATTGGCCTTCTTGGCAACAAGGGCACACTGTTGACTCCTATCCAGCTTCTCACCCACTTTAATCCCCAGGTCCTTTTCTGCAGAACTGCTGCTTAGCCAGTCAGTCCCCAGCCTGTAGCGGTGCATGGGATTCTTCCTTCCTAAGTGCAGGACTCTGCACTTGTCCTTGTTGAACCTCATCAGATTTCTTTTGGCCCAATCCTCCAATGTGTCTAGGTCACTCTGGACCCTATCCCGACCTTCCAGCATATCTACCTCTCCCCCCAGCTTAGTGTTGTCCGCAAATTTGCTGAGGGTGCAATCTATCCCATCATCCAGATCATTAATAAAGATGTTGAACAAAACCGGCTCCAAGACCAACCCTTGGGGCACTCCTCTTAATACCAGCTTCCAACTAGACATCGAGCTGTTGATCACTACCTGTTGAGCCCGACAATCTAGCCAGCTTTCTATCCACCTTATTGTCCATTCATCCAATCCGTACTTCTTTAACTTGCTGGCAAGAATACTGTGGGAGACCGTATCAAAAGCTTTGCTAAAGTCAAGATATATCACGTCCACCGCTTTCCCCATATATACAGAGCCAGTTATCTCATCATAGAAGGCAATCAAATTGGTCAGGCATGACTTGCCCTTGGTGAATCTATGTTGACTGTTCCTGATCACCTTCCTCTCCTCCAAGTGCTTCAAAATGGATTCCTTGAGGACCTGCTCCATGATTTTGCTGGGGACTGAAGTGAGGCTGACCAGTCTGTAGTTCCCTGGGTTCTCTTTCTTCCCTTTTTTCTTGGGGACTATATTTTCCTTTTTCCAATCATCCGGGACCTCCCCCGATCGCCATGAATTTTCAAAAATCATGGCCAATGGCTCTGCAATCACATCAGCCAGCTCAGCACCCTTAGATGCATTAGATCCAAATGCACTTGATGCAAAATGCACATATGGATGCTTCTAGTGCTTCTCGTCAAGTTGTTTCTGTGGTTCACTTTGAAATGTGCTCAGTCCCAGACATATCACACCAGAGCTACCCACCTGTAGAATTTCCAAATGGAGAGATTAAGATTTTGGGCTTCTGATTTGCAGAAGGATAATAAGGGATTTCCTTTTATGTCAGGGAAAAGCCTCAGATTATTCAGTCTATTTCCTCCTTGCACCAGCTGAGTAATGGAATGGGAAAGACCCCGAGACAATGTAATAATCAAGAAAGAATATTCTTTTAAACTAAATGCTCTCTCCTCATTAAAGATGGGGTGTGTGTGTGTATATATATAAGTAAGTCAGCTTTTAAAATCTGAAGCAGGGTTTCTAGAAGTTTGAAGTTCAGCACATCTCAGAAAGTGTGCTGAAAAAGTGACATTGTGGGTTTCCATGGTTATTGAGTCTCACTGATTCCATCCTGAAGGTGCTTAGCTGGCAGATAAAGTGGGGTCAGTCCAGGAAACTCTGAGAGCCCAGCTGGAATCTTCCTTCTCACACATTATCACCAGCCATTAAGAGTTGAATGGTCAAATTAGATCCCCAGTGAGACCTGTGCAATCCGACTGCCTTTAAATTACGTTCTCATCATCTTCACATTAGGCTTCATGGAGTCCTGTGCAATCTCCATTGTCATCCAGTGGCTTCTGATGTTTTAAAATGTTATACTACCACTAATGTGGCCAGATAACACCTTGGCCATATATATGTTTGCCCCTAGTGAATGGGCTGAGCATATTGTGGATACACTGAAAACAATTATCCAGTGTTGCCAATTCTCTCCATTTTTTTTGCAAGTGACATGATTTTGGCTGAGGAGGGAGCCCCTCCAATGACAGGAGAAGCTCTAGCGAGCTAGTAAATTTGAGCCCTCTGATTGGCTGCCTGAGCCATTTGCCCACCTCCTGGGGCAGAATAATCAGAGCTGCTGCAGGCAGAGCTTTCGCCCTCTGCCCCTCCCCATTGCAAACCAAAGCCTTTCTCACAGGAGGGATGGGTGAGGAGGGTATTAAAGAGCCCAGCTGCTCAGGGTGTCTCTGCTCCCCCCTTCCTCCTGGGAGCAATGGGGGCAGGCTGGTGCTCTCCTCCCAGGCCCGGGAAAGGCCATGGGGGAGAAGACCCCTGGAGCTGCCCCCACTGCTTGGCTTGGAAGGGGGTGTGTGAAGAACCCCGGGAGGAGTAGAGATGAGGCTAGGAGGAATGTCCTGGAGAGAGTGGAGTTTGAACTGATGGGGGGCAGAACAGAAGGGTTGGGGGGCTAGAGGAATGAACTGAGGGGAGCTGAACTGATGGGGATGGGTACTGAGGATTGGAGTTGAGGGAGAATGAATGGATGGGGGTTGAACTGTCTCCACTCAGCTCCCACTTCCATTAGAATTAATTGCTGGACAGGGGATGGGCAGATGTGGGGGTGAAAAGCTCCCATTAGCAGGGGCCAAAACCATCTTATCCAATAAATTTGGGAGAGTGGGCAACACTCATTTTCTCTCTCTTACATACACACACACGATGGGCAGGGGGATTTCAAAAATAAAAAGTCCAAAAAACTGTACAGTAGAGTATTTTTTAAAATTTCATGGTTTGGGGGGGGGGGGGAGGGACAATCTCATGATTTTGGGGGGTCTGACTCATGATTTTAGATCTCTTGAGGCTGGCGACACTGAAAATCTGATACTAGTAATAACTCCCTGTATGGTATTTGTTTCTTCTTGCAGGCTAGTTAGGTGTAAAAATTACCAAAGCCTACCGCTTTTCCTCGAAAATATAGACCGTGATCAGTCGTTAAAAGATGCCACTCAGTAATTTCTCTCTTCAGTTAAAAGCTCTGCTGTAAAATGACCCCTGGCCTCTGACGAAAAAATAGCGGCTTATGGATTTGGTTACATGGCATGAACATCACTCTGTAGAACACCAAACTGATTCATAAGAAAAGAAAACTCTTCAGATGTCTGCAGGTTTCTAGAGAAAATGGTGGAAGTCCTGGTTACATAGCAAGAGTAATCATTCCCTCATTTATGGCTTGTTCCAGAGCCCCGTGGAAAGACTCCCATTGCCTTCAGTGAATGCTGGATTAGACTCCAGAGGTGAAATTGTGAAATCCTGGCTCAGTTGAAATCAGTAGAATTTTGCATTGACATAGAGGGAGCCTAGATTTCACCCCAAATCTTTTTTTAAAAGCTGCATCACGTTCTAATGAATACAGAGGGCCCTGTTTTGTCCCCTCACGTGCCCAACCCCAAAATGCACAAGGGGGAAGCTCTGATACCAAGAGGTGTAAGAAAAGTTGCTACACTTGAGCGAGAGGAAACACAGTTTACAGCATTGCCTTGGGTTTTGTGCAGGGCTATTGTTCTGCTGCTCAGATCCTTTTGTTTTAGCAGTGAGATCTTTAGCATTCTTTACTGCAGTTTTTAGATTATTGTTTTCAACTGGGATTGCCACTTGCTCCTCTGCTTTGAAGATGGCTGGGTAAAAGGTTGCATTGCCACAGCTCTTACCACGCAGCAGTTTCCAGGTTGGACTAAGAGCGACTATGAAGCTCAGGAGTGACATTCTGATATAAAGGTTTCAGAGTAGCAGCCGTGTTAGTCTGTATTCGCAAAAAGAACAGGACTTGTGGCACCTTAGAGACTAACCAATTTATTTGAGCAACAAGTACTCCTTTTTGTTCTGCTATAAAGTAATTGTTTTATCTCTGATTTGCGAGTCTTTTATTTTCATTGCAGCAAACAAAGGAAATCCTTGTTTCAGAAACTGTTCAGCTGAATCCAGGTGATGTGGATGTGATCCCTGCTTGTGGCCTGCAGCCTGTGTCATGTTAGCTTCTAATTTAAAAGGCACAGGGGGAAATCCTGGCCCTGTTGAAGGCAATGGCAAAATTTACATTGACTTTTTTACAGCTAGATTTCCCTGGTACTCTAACTTTCACAGTTGTGATGGCTGCAAGAGTCAAGTTAAAAGGCGCAGTCAGGGTTTTTGTAGGAAATCTAAAGCTTGGAAGTTGTTGTGGTGGAGCTAATTCTCTGCTGCATTCCTCTGTCCTTCAGAATAATTGTTTTCTCGGGGAAGTCATCTATTTTTTCATACTCTTTAGATCTCTTCCACAGCTGAGATTGCTTCTCTGCTTCCCATAGCTGGTGTGTGAAAGTATCCACTCAGAAAGAAAACTTGTCCATAGCCTGTTGTTGAGTGATTTGGGCTCCATAATAACAGCCAGGTTTTTGGTAGTCTCTTTCATGATCCCATTTATCCTCTCTGCTGTACCCGTGGCAAAGTCTTCATCTTGGGTCTCACTGAAGGTGTTCAGATACCTTGGTGATGGCTGGGGAATTGGAACTGGATAGGTATAGATCCATGTCTGCCCCAGTTTTTTTTCTCTCCTCATGTTGCTTTTCTGATTTAGCCTGTTATGCCAACATTTGCAGGACTTCTAATTTGTTATTGTTTCCAAGTAAAATATTGCTGTTAGAGGGCGTTTAACTGTTGTAGAAGCAGGATTCAGCTGGCAGTTCAGTGGGATACGTGCAGCAGGCAACTTGCATTATGTTACTCCCCATTTTCTTGACTTTAGTGGGACTGCTTGGGTAGGTAAGGCTTACTTGTCTGAGTAAAGGTTGTTGGCTGATTGTGTTGAATCTCAATACTGTATTTCTCACTTAAAAACCCGCTCTGCCTGTTGTCAAACACCCAGTGTTTGTTTTCAGATGCCAGCTTCTCAGGTAAAGCTGTTTTGTTTATTCTGACTCACTACAGCAGCAAATAAATATGAAGCTTTTGTTTACGTCTGTTCGGGCTTGTGTGTCTTTAAACAGTCTGGAAATATTTTGATTGTTTTTCTCAATGCTTCATTAATTCTGCTAGTATGAAAGATAGAGGAGAGAGAGAAATCACTGTAAAGTTTCACCTAGGAAGATGGACTGGCCTCACCTAGCGGATATGACACAAGTATGATGGTTAAACCTAGGAGAGAACAGGGTTTCAGTCTGGAGTAATCAACAACCTTAGTTATTAAACCCTCACTCTCCAGATGACCATTACTTGACATTTAAAAAAAAATCCACTTTTCGCCATGAAGCTAACAGTCATCTTCAAAGTGAGCGTCGCCCACATAGTGCACTTGAGGAACCGGGCGGGTCAGGCTGATTCACATTCACCAGTTCTGTAATCTGTCATCCACTTCATAGGGCTGTAACTTACAAACATGTTCACAGAATGCAGACCGTGGTTCTCTGCTTGGCTTAACCACAGCCTAGTTCTGCTTCACCACAGTTTGACCTCTCTGACAAGGCACATGTTAAAGAGTGTTTATAGACCGTGTATGTGTGTATCCGTCTATAGATCTGTTGACAAACACGTACTGTGGAGTTGTTTATATTCACACTTGGTTGGTTGTTTTTTGGTTTTTTTGCAATGAAGAAGCTGATCACTTTTCCCTGATAAGCGGTTTTCATGGCCTCGGCCCTTCTGTGTTGGGGAGTGCTGTCACCAGCCTGCACAAGAAATATTGAGCAAGATTTTCAAAAATAGGTGCCTATGTTTTTGCTTTGTTTTAGGCACCTAAAATAAATCACCTGCTTTTCAGCAGTGCTGAGCGTCCAGCCTCTCCTAGTGACCTCCATGGAAGCTGCTAGATGCTTAGCTATTTTGTACTGGGAACAAGCTGCCTTTTCATGTAGCCTTTCTTGAATATGGAAGCCACATGCTGTTAAATTAATTGCTGTGAATGGTCCATAATACTGGGTTGAAAATAAATATGTTTTAGGGACAAACTGTGGGCTGGCTATGACCTCCTTATGCTTTTGTGGGTATTTGCGTCATAGACACTATTGTAGGAGGCTCTGCAGAGTTGCTGCTTTGCTGCTGGCCTCCCAGCACAGATGGACACAAGGGGCAGTTTGGGGAGCGGTCAAAGCTCTGAACTGGCTGCCCAATGCATAGGGTGGCGTGGTTGTGTAAGTGCTTTGGAGAATGTATGCTGTGCAAGGTCTAGGCCCACTGCAGTTTACTCCTCCCAGGAACAACAGGGAAACCAGGAAGATCCTTTCTGGTCTTGCTCTAGAGACAGCACAATAACACTGTGCTCCTTACACAGGGCAGAACATTATCTCATGGTCTAGCCTTTGGTTTAATTTTCTATTGCAGTTATTTGGACTGGGGCTGTGGCCCAGGTTCCCAAGTGGCAGAACTATGCACAGGAATCTTTTCATAGTGTGTGTGTGTGTGTGTGTGTGGAAGCGAGAGAGAGAACGCGAAGCATACTTTCTGGTTTGCTCTGTCATATGAGTCCCAAGGGAAAAGGCTCTTGTCCTCTTTGTCCTTCTTTGCAACATGCTGAAACCTGTTATCGGTTTCATTGTGCAGATGAAAAACTACATCTTGAGCAACATCTCCTATAAATGGTAGAGAGCTGGGTTTTCTTAGTGTTTACTGAGAACATATTATGTTTTAGTGTATCTACCATAAATACCTTTTTGTTAATCTTTCACCCTCACTAAATCTATTACAAGCTTTAATCAACCCTTCTATGCAGCAATAAAATGTTATCAGTGGCTGGCAGAGATTATAAGTGAGAGGCCTGAATGTTTTCTAATGATTGTCATTATTTGGATGGGTGTTTGTAGTTTTACAGAAAAATAATTAGCTCTATTGTATATATTTGTAAAGGGATAGAGTGCTCCTGCTCTGAAAGTTTATTCACTAGATCTCTAATTTGTAAATAATTATTTTAAAAAAACGCAGCCGGTTAGAAAATGCTTAGGTAAATGCAGACCTAGGAGAACATGCTTTATTCTGAAAAGGCAAGAACTCACTCGGCTCCAATTCAAATTGTTCACCGGTCAGTGTTTTTCTGCAAACAAGGTCTGAAGTAACAAGAATGCTCAAATGCCTGGAGTACACAGTCTTCTTGAAAAATCTTCATTCTGGAATCTTCATTTATTTTTTAAAATAAAGTTAATACAACTTATGTTTCATCTTTAGGTTAAGAACAAGTCCAGGACTCATTCGCTTACATACCAATGCCCCAACTTGTTGCTGGAGGTGTTGTGGTGCAATATTTGAGATGGGACATAAAATTAAGGCTATGAATACATATGATCATTAAAGATTCCAGTGGTATTTTTCACATTGGAAAGGATGCTGTAAACCGTGAGTCCTGGCTGAATTTCAGCTTATGCACACTCCGGCCTACTTACATTTCTTAGAGGCACAGCACAGAATTTCACCCTAAATTCCAGGCAACATGGGCTCTCTGGAAGGTCGGTATCAGGAATGAGGACTGGCAACCTACCCAGTCTCTGGGCAGCCTATAAGCACAGCTGAGCCACAGCAAGGCTGCCTGGTTGATCACTCAACCCGATTGCCTGAGGAGGTCAGCAAGTCTGCTCGTAAACCCAACAGCAACTGATCTCTGGCTGCTCAACGCACATGCCTGCAGCTATAACCTTTCTGTTCCTGTCCTGATCCTGTCTTGTTCTCAGCCTGGCTCCTGTCCTGCCCCCTTGCCTGGTTCCTTACTCTGGCTTTGACATTCGGTGCTGATCCTGGCCTTTGACTCCAGCTCTGAGCACTAGGCCTGACTGCCCACACCCCAGTCAGTGACAAAAAGTATGTAAAAGCTCTGTATCACTGAAAGAGCCTGCATCCTGTATGCAGAAAGCAATGTCAGGCAGGTTTCTACACTAAAGACCAACTTATTTTGATCTAGTCACTTTGGTCTTTGGTTTGCTAATAAGACCAATCCCAAACATAATGCCCAGTCCATTGGCTAAAAGCAGTCACTACTTTTACAGGTCACAAATAAAGTGTGTGCACATATATCTATAGCTAATGAATACCTATGTGCACACATCCAAAATTGTAGGCTGTGCATACAGATTCAGCAGGAGAGTGGTACGGGCTGGGTTAGGGAAAACTGAACAGCATTAGAACTCATCTAGTTCAGTCTTAGGCCCTGATCCTGCCTTCAGTCTTAGGCCCTGACTCCATGAAGACATGACGGAGCTCTGCATGGGTCAGCCCAGACAGAGTCATTTACAGAATTAGGGGTTTTATTTTTTCTAAAGTGTATCCTAATCTTCTTTTCCCTTTTACAGTTTGGGTTATTTCTCCTTGTTACGCTTCTCTCAGTCAATGTAAACAAAGCCTCCGGTACCTTCTATTATTACCTCTCCAATATTAGTAGACTGCTATGCTGACCCCTGTTGCCTTTAGCAGGTAGCAAGTGTGTTTGCTTTGTTCTTCCCTTTCCCTAGGGCTATTTGAAAGGCTACCTTTCTTCTCAGAAATGATTTCTTAGGGCACTAGTCAACATTGCACAAGCATCATTATGAAGAAGGACAATCCATTTTTAAAAAAACCATTGGTTAGGAAAAGCTAAATGACATGTTTTTTTTGAAGCAAAAGAGGCATTTCAGTGATTTATTTCTTTTCCAAACCTCTGTGTTTCCCTGGAGAAGGATGTGCATCCCAAAGATACTATAAAGAGAGTAAAAAAACCCAACTTGAAAGAAGCAGCAGTGTTTAAAGTTAGCATTTAGTATATCTGCAAGCAGCAGCAGCAGGGTTTAATGTGGGAAATTCCAAACTAAAACTTCTTCAGCTAGACAGTATGCAGTACAAGAGTAGACTTTCAATTTATATCTTTGATATGAGTCATTGAATGTTCTGATTCGTAGTTTATTTGTCCTGTCTTCAGCAAAATCAATTGAATATAGGATTACCCAACTATGATGCATTGTCTCTGTGCCTCAGATGTTATATTGATGAAATCTTAGTGTCTGGCACTATCTTAGAGGAATATAAAATTCTGATTTGATCTGCAGCCAGCTTTCCTCCCACTCTGGAACAATGATGGAACATCTGGGAGAACACTGTATTCATGAACCCAAATCCTGAACACTCCATGTAATCCCCGATTTTATAAGAATCTGCTTAATTTTCCAGCCTGTATATTTTCTATTGGCTATGGATAGAGCACATCCAGTCAACGGCCCTTGCTGCTTTTAAATTTTTGAGTCATTACATAGTGTTGTGTTTTGTCATGATGTGATGACAACATGATTCCCATTCGTTATTTTCTTTTAAATACCAGCTACACAGACTTCCATTCTGCGCTGGCTCCTCCATGGATTTCTTTTGATTTGTCATTACTATTTTTGGCTGAAGACTTTAGGGTTTTTTTTTGCCCAACCTCTTAGGTGAAGCCATATTCAAAGAAGCCACCTAGCCTTCCTCAGGATGGGTCTTGGCATATCAGACCACGTGCCACCTTTATCGTTCTTCCTATTGTCATAATATCTACGTTTTCACAGCAGCAGCTGCACACCAGCATTGCGGCTAATAGAATAGCTCACCTCCTCCTGGGCATTAGTGCTGCTCTTGGGCCCGCTGCTATGTGGTATACAAGGGGGATGCAGTTGGTAGATCCCAAACTGATGTAAGCAGTGGTCTGAATCACATGGGAGAAAAGCCTTCAGGAGCAAACCATATTTGCGTAGACGCACCTGCTTTGCTTAGACAATCAGCAGACCTGCCTGCTTTGCCGACGTGATCAATTTCAGCTGTTTTGGATTAAGATCCACTTTAGTTTTGGATGCATGGGGTAATGAAATGTTATTATCCTTATTGTATGCAGAAAGGGTAGCCTGGGACTTGGGAGACCTGAATTCAGTTCCCTGCTTCACCATAGCCATCCTGTGACACCTTGGGCAAGTCACCTAGTCCCTTTGTGACCCAATTTCCCATCCATAAAAGGATGATAGTAGCACCATCCTACCTTACAAGGGTGCTTTTAGGATAAATACACTAAAACTTGGATGCTGTGGTAATGGGGGCCATACAAGCACCCCAGATAAAAAGAGTACAGGTTCTCTTCTTAAATGCAAGAAAACTGGTAACATTTGCTAAGTTACCAAAAGACTTAATTTAAAGAGGGTGAGAATAAAATTGATGGATTTCCTTGCCCCTTCTGTTGACAGTTGCCATCTTTAAAATGAACACACTGTTTGCCATTTCCTCATGGGGTCTGACTAATGTGAGGAAAGGTTTGAGATTTAAGTAAATTATTTCCTGGTTGCATTTTATATCCACATTCTACAAAAGAGGTTAAATGATGGATGACTCAGAACAATGATATTGCATTAGTTTTGCTGAAAGAGTTAAGGTCACTAATAGCATGCAGTTATAACACTTAGCCCCTCACATCTTCAAAGCAATGTACAAACAGTAACCAATTAATCCTCAAAACACCCCGCTAAGGTGGAAAAGTAAATATCCCTCTTTTACAGCTAACCGAAGCTCATGGCTAAATTTATTCAGATCGTAATGCAGTTGTGCCTGCTTGAACTTGTCAACAGAATAGTTAAATTGCTTTCCTCAAAGCTGCAAAGAAAGTCAGCAGCAGTTCTAGGATTATAATTCCGGAGTGACTCCCAGCTTCACTTCCTGGCCACATTCTGCTGGGCCACATTAGCTCTCTGTGTAGATGGGATAAAGCTATAGCCAAAGTGCCTGATAAAGTAGCTCTTTTATGTGGCAATGTGGTGGTCCGAATGCATATGTGCAGTATTTCTTTAACTCTCAATATTTTAGGGTACCTGATCAACGCCCATTTGACACTGCTTTTTTTTTTGTTTTGGTCTTTGTTTCCGTAATAAAATGTGTGAAGTTATTTCTTCACTGACCTCACCTCTTTCCTGAGAATTTACTCTCCTACAAACCCACTATCATAAAGTTTAGCACCGAAACAGAACGGACTGTTAATACAATTAAAGGAAAACTGCAGCATAATAGGATTTCAGTAAGGCTATTCTGATACCACAGCTGAGGATCTGGCCCTAAGAACTGAGTCTAGAGACATAGAGGATGGAGACACTCCCTGACAATTGACTTGACTCATACAAAGGAGACATAGAAATTTCAAATAAATTAAAACCATTTGCGAGACTGTTTATCTGAAACTAATGTATCAAACTTGAATATTCATGATAATGAAGGAAATGAAGCTGCTGAGCTCTTTGAAAAACCTGCTCCCATTGATGTGAAACTCTCATGAGTTACTTATGGAGTTCAATACTTCCAAATACTGTGATTAAATACAAATGAACTACATGACATTTACATCATATGGGCTCACTGAGACCCAGACCTGCTGGCCCCAACTCACCACAAAATATTGTTCTATTGACTTTCTCACAGTGCGTTATGCCACAATTTATACTGTTATACAGGGGT
Source organism: Eretmochelys imbricata (assembly GCF_965152235.1). NCBI lineage: Eukaryota > Metazoa > Chordata > Testudines > Cheloniidae > Eretmochelys > Eretmochelys imbricata. The sequence continues at coordinate 32,807,873 of NC_135574.1, forward strand.
CTCAAACTCAAATGACCACGAGGGCCACATGAGGATTAGTACATTGGCCCGAGGGCCACACCACTGACCCCCCTCCTGCTGCCCTGGCCCCACCCCAACTCCACCCCTTCCATGAGGCTTCGCCCCTGCCCCACCTCTTCCCACCCCTTCCCTGCCCCCATTCCAACCCCTTCCCCGGGAACAGGGAACCGTGGCCTATTGTGACCTTCAGGGGAGGTACCTGGAGGCGCGGCCAGTGCAACACACAGACCCTTGTGGCCCCCCTCCCGCAGATCCTGGCTGCTTCCTGGAGAGGCACGGGAGCAGGGCAGGCAGCCAGGGAGGGAGCCTGCCCTCTCCCTCGTGCGCACTGGGACGGAGCCACTCTAGGTAAATGCTGGGAGGGACAGGGGGACCACGGAGAGCTGGCGGGCCACAGAAAATAATCCCGCGGGCCGTGTGTTTGAGACCCCTGCTGTTATATCACACCAATAACTGTATTAATGTAGCCTGAAGGTTAACAGTTGCAGTCACCAAAAGTCAGAGAATACAAATGCTAAATTTCCAGCAGGGCTGTGTATTTTGCATCTTTTCATGATATTCTGCATCTGAATGTGCCACGAAAGAGGTCCATGCCCTCTTATGCATTGCAAGGAAGAGGATTAGGAGAGGAAGGCTGGTCCAGTGGCTTGGGTGTTATCTTGGGGCTCAGGAACCCAGGGTCAACTCTGTGCTCTGCCACAGATTACCTGTGTGATCTTGGGGAAGTCTCTCCATTCTTCATCTGTAAAATGGGAGTAGGAATATTTCTCGGCCTCATGCAAGAGTTGAGGATAAATACATTAAAGGTTGTGAGGTGCTCAGATACTACAGCCCTGGGGATCATATAACATGGATAGGCCTTAATGGGAGTACTCACATTTGTAAAGTTAAGGAGCTTCCTAAGTTTTGCACGATTGGGGCCTAAATTTATGAAAGGCATTGTCTAAAACAATGGCAGGTAAGGTTGCTTGCACCTATAGAGATAAAGCTGTGGCAGATTTGAGAGTGGAAAGTTCAGGAGACATCATCATTTGGAGGGCTGAATGTAGGCTTGGTCTTCACAACATCTTACTTTCTAAACCTGGAGCTTCAAATGTGATTTACTATGTAACCTTGGGCAAGTCTTTCCATCTCTGTGCCAGGTTCCATATCTGTAAAATAAAGTCAATAATTTTTTACCACCCCTTACAGAAATCCTGTAAAGATTACCATGATTAGTTTGTCCATGCTGTTCTTTGTACATGTAAAGCATTATGTAAATCTTCTGGAAAGCTGAGTTTTAAAAAAGTGAAAAGCAATCCTGAAGAAAAATATTTATAAAGCCACAAACTTTAGAATGTTTGATAACATTTCAAAATATGGAACTTCAGATGCTTGAAAGTCGGGTTAAGTTAATTTCTGCACATTTGATCCTGAATGTGCACAAAACCAGCACAAACTGCAAGATGCTCTTCTGACTGTTTTTGGATACTAAAAATCCAGAGCTTGTCCACATCACAAAATTATTTCTTTAATAGGATACACAGGGGTGCATGTTTCCATTGGATTATCGCTAATCTAATCACTACCAAAAGTGGTCTTTTCAGGTCCAGGCTGAGTGCGTGGGTCTAGATTAGAGCTTTGTGCTTTAGTCTTTCTGAAGCACACTTAGCTACAAAATCTAGTGATGCTGGCTCAATCCTGTCTCATTGCTGAAATGAAATGTTCAGTCATCAGCGTCAATGATACCATTCATGTGTGTGTGTATGTGTTTGTGTATATACACATGTGTGTATATATATATTTATATATTATGCCAGTTCAGCTATTTGAGGATCTGGCTTTATATACGTGTATATACACAAACACATATATATGTGTGTGTGTTTGTGTATATACACGTATATAAAGCCAGATCCTCAAATAGCTGAACTGGCATAATAACCTTTGATTTCAAGGGAGGATCTGGCCTACAATACATATGGATTGTAATATGTATATGTTTAGGTCAGTGGCTTTCGGGGTACAGGATTTCACCCATCGTATTTATTTTGACTCTTTAGATTTATTTTATGATTATTTACACAGAGCTGTAAGTGTGCACATATGATTTAATGTCATTATAAAATACAAATAATTGCCTTTAATGATATCTTAATGTTGAAATTTGAAGCACTCAAAATCAGAAAGTTCTGAATATCAAGGATGCTCCAAAAATATTAACTCATTATGCATCCTCTGATGTATGTCATACCGCATCATTGCTAACAAATAATTGATTACAATTTGCACTTACCCAAGAAAACCCAATTAGAAAATGCCATACATGTGTGATGTGTCCTGAGGTGAAGTGCAGGAAGCAACGTTAAGATCTGATCTTGCTGTGGCTGAAGGCAATAGCTATATGTCTCTTGACCCTTTCCGTCTCCTTGGCTGTCATTTTGCTGGAGCCATCATGTCCCCTAAGTGCCTTAGAGTTGGGATGTCTACAGAGGCACCACCCATCCTGATGTCACTTCTCAGCACCCACAGTCAAAAATGCCAAAGGGAAGGGGTGGTCTCATAGACTCAGTCTCCAGGGAAGGAGGCAATGTTTGAGGGGTCACCAAACAGCTATGTGTCATCTTCTGGTGATTCCTACCTTAGAATTTCAAATCTTGTCTGTGTCCTAGAGCTAAGCAGCTCCAGTTCCATGGAGGCTGTATATATATCTACATGCAGAAGCATAACTCTGCTGCAGTGGTATTTCCAGTTTTTGAGCTGGATTAGACTGGTGCAGGGTCAAATAAGCCATGGATTCCAGGCTGATAAGTCAAATGAAAGACAAGGCATCAGGCATTAGGGGGAGGGAAAGCTCAGTGGTTTGAGCATTGGCCTGCTAACCCCAGAGTTGTGAGTTCCATCCTTGAGGCGGCCATTTAGGGATCTGGGGCAAAAATTAGGGATTGGTCCTGCTTTGAGCAGGGGGTTGGACTAGATGACCTCCTGAGGTCCCTTCCAACCCTGATATTCTATATATATATGGAAAACACATAGCGGGATGTATTCTCTAAGGTGTTCAATGACTGGGATGATGAGTGCCAGATAGTTTCCTTCACTTTTGCCATTATCCAAGTTGGGTAAAATGAGCATGTGCAAAGAAAGGAAACGACCCTGTACAGAGACAGCAATAGAAAAATGAACAAACAGGCCCAGGATGTGGTATAAATCTTGTTGCCCTAATAATGTGCAGAGATACACTGAGAACATTTCCTTTACACATTTTTCATCCAAAGGGCAAGTTCTGGCCCTGCATCAAGTGACAGAGAGTTGTATTATTGCAGTAAATGAAGACATTTCAGGGAAACATTTTTCTGGTACATCCACTTTAATGGGAACATGATTAAGGCCGTATGAGCATATTAATAAACAGTGTGCCTGAGCCTACTTCCACTGAAGTCAGTGATGATTTTTCCATTGACGTCAATGGGAGCAGAATTGGGGCTGGAATTTCAGTTTTGAAGCATCACTGCAATGGTATCAGTAGTTTAATTCATGAAGGGCAGAATGCAGATGTTGCTATAGAAATAAAGACCAATTTAAGAGAAAAAGTGGTCACGTACTTTTGCATGGGCCCAGCTCATGAGTGCAGTTCAGGGCTTTGAAAATACCCACGCCTAGGCATGAAAAACACCTTGACTTGTATGTCATCAGGCATTGTGCATGCGTTTTTGAAAAACTGGCCATAAGAGGATTGCTGTGACCATTGGACGGAATAATTTTGATGCTAGGAACATTGAGGCCTACATCTAGGGGTGGAAGATGCTCCCATAGATAGAGGTGTTAAGATTCTTTATTATGTGAGGGGTTTTTTCTCCCTTTTTCATTTTGCTACGTTCTATAATTGATGCTTTTTCTGCTCAGATGTCGCATAGGGTCATCCGCACTGGTGTCATCAGCAACCACGTAGCGCCCCATGGCTATGGTGCCACAAAGCCTTCCTGGGGCCGTTTCCTGACATCCCAACAATGCAGTGGACTGAGGCAGTAGCTGACATTACAAAGGTGCTCAATTGTCTTAAGTCTCCCATTCTGCTATCATTTGTTTTTTGAAAAAGAAGCAGCTATTTTAGAATATAAAATCCTTGCCAAGCCACGCTTTCCTGGGTTCCTCAGATTAGTAGCCAGCTCTGCCTTTGTTTATAGACACATAGATACTGTTACTAATCAGTTTTTACATCGAATGCTATTGCTGTTTTAACTTGTACTCCAAAGAAAAGTTCTATAATCTGGCAATACCGTAAATGTCTCATGTTAGGGGAAAAGGTAGTGAACTATTAGGATAAATCCTAATTGATGTTAATGGATCGCATCAGCACATTTGGTTCCTTTCTTCCTAAATGGCATACATCTATGGAATGTTTGAAATGTAAGAGTTTGATCTGAGTAATGGTCAAAGTCAAAACTGAGAAAGGGAAGTTATTTTTCACACAATACACAGGTGGAATGTGGAACCCATTGCCACAAGGTATCATTGAGATCAAGAGGTCTGCAATGTTACAAAATATATACTGAATTAGATCTGATCCTGCATGGCAGTCCCTGCCACGTATAAGTACGTACATAGCCAAATGCTGCATTATAATATTTCTTTTCCTGTCTTTTATACTCCGATCCTGTTATAGATACTTAGGCACTACAGTGATGTGTGCCATTTAAGTGTCTAGATAAATAGTTTATATTTACTTGTTTTTGTTTCTTGGTACTGCTAATATTATGCCTGATGTTTGCATACTCAAAGGGGTACATCTTCAGAAGGAAGGCCTCTCTTTCATTTTCACAATTTGCTCTCTCATTTTTGTGCTCAAAAGTAAATCCAGGGTGCAAATCTGAAGAGTTGCATCCCTAACTACCCAATCGGGGGGTGCAAATCAACAACCTGCTCAGTTTTGCACCCTGGATTTAATTTTGAGCACAATGCAACTACTCAGTTTTGCACTTACAGCCCATTATGTGGATCCAAAAATACAGAAGCAATGAGAGAGTTTTGGTGTCAGCCTTTCTGAATATACTCCCCCCAAATGTACACTTTTTAAGATCTGTTTGAGATTAGGTATCTGCAGCGGAAATGAAGAGGGCAAAGCTCAACTACCTTGGAATATGGCAACAGAAGGTATTTTGGTAAATGTGCTCCTCCCCGAGCCCTGCGTTTGCCCATGCAAGCATGTGCCCAGTGTGTTGCTGTCTTAGGAGACCATCTGTACTGGACCTGTTTGGTAGATCCAGCCCTGCTGTTATGTATGTTTTCCCTAGTGTGGCAAAGCAGCATATCTAAAAATGCTACTATGCTATGAAAAGCACTGATCAACTGGCACAAATACAACATACTCAGAAGTGTATTGTGGTACCGGACAAAGGCTCAGTGTCATATCGAGAAGTGCATTTTGGGGGTAGAGGTGGGAAGCAGGTAGCTCAGTTCCACTCTGTTTCTAGTTTCTTCAGCTCTGCAGAAGACCACCGTCCCCTCACATTGTTTGAGGTATATTATAAAAAACAGCTGAACTAGACAGGTGGCTTTCTTTAATCATTTGGAAGAATTTATGCTGAGTTAACTGTATATCTATAACAACGAGTATAAAGATACACTCTGTGGTTACTCAAAGATTCTGACCTAAACATTTGTTTCATGTTTTAGCACCAAAATTGGCAGAGAAGGATAAAATGTCGAAAACTGTTATATCCACCTGAAAGAAAAAAATCGTGAGTAAAACCTATTTCCTTGTGTGAAGCTTTTCATTAGAAAAGGTAGATCATACCATGCCAAAAAGAAGAAACCATGGGCTATGCTATTTTCCTAACATATGGGGAGATTTTGTTATGCCAGGGGACCTGCAGATCAGTTTCTGTGTGAAGAAGTCAAGGTTTGATTATAGTTTCTACATTATTATTTATAGTTTAGCAGTCATACACACCACGTCCTTGGCTGTGGCATTGCAGTTTGCTCCATCTATGTCTGCTTCCTAAATTTATTGATCTCATTAGTAGATAAAAGTGACAAAGATAGCTCATAATACTTCTGAGAAATGTAAAACCATTAGCAGGTCATTGTCAATGTTATAATATGTCCTTTTAAGCTGCTTAGCAAACGGGTGGCAGCCTATGATACAGGGATTAACCTGTGCCAGGAGTGACTGAGTGGAGTACAGTGGAATGGTTAATATTCAGCCTGCCTGTGAAGCTCTGTAGCTGCCACATGAAGTGATATAGTGAAATGATAAACAGAAATGCATTAAAAACAAAGGCAATGGAAGTTTTTCTTCCCCGTTCTTTGTCTTGCTCTGCTTAAGGCATGAGGCATAACAGGTTTTAGAGAATGAGTCTGAAATTAGAGTTGTCTCTTGGAGTTGAATTTTTGTTGGGCTTGCGAGACTCCTGGTTTTGCTCCCTGCATGTTTGATGCCCTTGGGCAAGTCACAAAGGCCCATGTTCTCTAAAGTAGGTGCCTAAATCCTAATTTAGGCATTTAAATAGGGTATATACTGGGTCATTTTGGATCAATGTGCAGAGAAATTGGCCAGCCCAGCAATGGAAGGGTAGTGCTGCCTCATGGGATTTGGGTTTGAGACACAAACTTGCTCCCTTGATCCTCAGCTAGACGTGCACATTGGGGAGTTAGGAGGGAAGGGGGATTGAGATGGGGAGGAAGCACCTTGTGACTCTCTCTAGTGTCTCTGTCCCCGTTTGGCCAACTGAAGTAGTATCAATACTTCCTTGTTCCTTTGCTGGCATGATGATCACTCTAATATGTCCCTGTGGCGAGGAGGAGTAAAAGAGAGAAGAATGATAAGATTTTAGAATTCTCAGAATCCGGTTCACTGTCGTCCTGCGTTATATGACTTCACTTACACTCACTTTGCATTGGGGTGACATGTTACCATTCTCATTTGGTAGCATTTTATGCCCACTTTGCACAGGAGGAAATGACTACGCCAGGGCAAGGCAGCAATGAATCAGCCCTGAATGGTAGTTTGTAGACTCCTGCAAAAGACAGTAGGAAGATAAACATTATTAAACAGTCATTTATTTCTCCTGTCCTTGAGCACATATTGGTTTTATCCATTGGCAGCAAGTCGGGCACAGGAGGACAGGACTCCCGGGCTCCATTCCTGATTCTGCCATTTCTCGCTGTGTATCCTTGGACAGGTCTTAGCCTTTCTGTGCTTGAGAATATGTTTCTGTAAATTGGCATGATGCTCATATGGTATCTACCTCCTGGAGGTGTTTTGGGGCGTAATTAATGTTTTTAAAGCACTTAGAATTCCTTGGATTTAACCTGCTAGACGGTTATTAATAATTATACAGTAAGTAGCAATTCTCAACCAACTGATCAGGTACCAATCTGCTGCGATTTTATAGTAACATAGATGTTACTATGTTTATTACTGTAGCACCTAGGAGCCCTAGTCATGGTCCAGGACCCCATTGTGCTAGGTTCTGTACAGACACAGAACAAAAAGATAGTTCTTGCCCCAAAGAGCTTACAATCTAAGTATAAGACACAAGACAACAGTTGGAGACAGACAGACAAGGGAGTACAAGGAAACAATTAGACCATTTTGGTGAGCATGATAGGCAGTGCTCTCTGCCATAATGCCTATAAAAAAATTGACAATGGCTGCTTGTGAGCTAAGGACAGTTTTAAGACGTCGTTTTCTACTTGATTTAGCAAAACAGTCTTTAAGGTTTAATGGGATATTTCCAAATCTTGGAAATACACAGGATGCATTCAATAAAGAATTAAAGGATGATAGCATAATGAATAGAGCTGTGTGGAGAAAGGTAGTTCCCTTTCATGGAGGATTTTGATATTTCAAAATTTGGTTTCATTTAAGTTAGAAAGGAAAACAAAACATTTTGAAGTTCTCTGTGAAAGGGAAAGCCCTGGGGTTCCCAATTCCAAGGCAGTCTACCTGGCTGGCTGCTCTGGAGCTGCAGACCCTGGAAGCCCTGCCGTCTCCAGCCCACAGGCAGTCTGCTTGGCGGGCTGCCCAGGAGCTGCAGATGCTGGAAGCCCTGTGTCCAATTTTCATGCCCGCACTTTAAAAGGATGTTGACAAATTGGACAGGGTTCAGAAAAGAGCTGCAAGAATGAATCCAAGTCTGGAAAGCTTGCCTTACATTGAAAGAATCTCAATCTATTTAGCTTATCCAAGAAAAGGTTAAGAGGTGATTTAATCACAGTCTTTTTAGTACCTACATAGTGAGAAGATTTCCAATAGTAAAGGAATCTTTAGTTTAGCAGGCAAAGGCATAACAATATCCAGTAACTGTGAGCTGAAGCTAGACAAATTCAGACCAGAAATAAGATGCAGTTTTTTTTTAACGGAAAGGGTAAGTTACTATTTAAACAGCTTACCTAGGGATGTGGTGGATACTCAGTCACTTGAAATATTTAAACCATATCTTTCTAAAAGACATACTCTGGCTCAACTAAGGGGGGCTTAATGTAGGAACCACTTGCTGAAACTCTGTGGCTTGGGCAGAAGGTCAGACTAGATAATCATAATGGCCTTAACTTTGGTGAATCTATTAATTCTTTCCTTTATGGTTATAATGAACATTCTTTGTTTCTCCATGATGCTGGCCCAAAGAGCAAATCTCTGCTTGTCGTTTTCTAGACCAAATCCTGATATGCACAAGATCTTGAATACTGCTGATGGACCTCTGTTGGTTTTGCCTGAAAAAGGAAATCCGTCTAAAATAAACAAAGATATTTTAACCCTCTGACAGCTTCTTACGCCAATCCTGGAAAGAAATGGGAACATTTTCCAAACATGCAAATGTTCTGTCCAGAAGCATGAGTATCATTTTCAGTTTTAACAACTGCTTCATTATGTGTCACTCCTTATAAGTGGTGTCTTACAGTTGTTTCAAAAAGACACTTAGGGACTTTTCCAATAACTAAATAAATTATATTTCTTGATACATGGATTTACCAAGCATTGTGTTTTATGTGCTCAAAGCACTTTATGGTCATTAACTCATTGATAAATTCATGAACAGGTTTATATAACAGGGTTGACTGTGATAACAGGGAACTGGGCTCTATAACTCAGGAGTTCCCTTCCAGTCCTATGTTGCTAATTAATTCTCTTAACTGCCCTGTCTGCTAGGCAAGGCTGTAAGTATTATTACCTCAAATTTATAGATTTTCAAACTGTGGCTGAGATGAAGTGACTTGCTCAAGACTACACCATGCTACTGGCAAAGCCTGGATTAGAATTCAGGACCTCCTGACTCCCAATCTGACGTTAATTTCTCCAAACCAAAATGCTACATTAGCTACACAACAGGAACAGCACTCTTGTTAGTATGTTAGAATATTTCATCTGCAACTAGAGATGGTCAGAAATATTTCAACAAAACAGAGTTTCATTAGAAAATGCCCATTTGTCGAACCTGAAATGTCTTGTGAAAACAGGCTGGGTTGGATGGACTTTTCATCAAATCACAGGGAGGGTTCGAATGGAAACCTGTTCGACAGGTTGTTGGGGAGCCCGGGCTTCCAGTGTCCATGGCTCTGGGGCAGCTCTGCTGTGCTAGTGTTAGACAAATAGTCAAAGAAACCAAGCAAACTAAAATTCTACTGGGTAGTATATGGGCTTGTCCACATGGAGGTGTGATTTTTAAAGCTCATTAAAGGGCTGCGCATTAACTGGGCCATGTAGACCCTCCTGGTGAGCACTAAAGGTTCCCTAGAGTGATTTACATTAAAGCACACCAGCAGGATCTATATGGACTAATTATGCACAGCATATTAGTGTGCTTTAGAAATCACAAACCCTGTAGTGTGTATTATCCCATTGTGTAGACAAGCCCAAGGTGTTTTAATTAAAAATACATCAGTGTTTTATATAACAAACAAGTTTTCCTGCCTCTTTGGGGGTCACTTAGGAGGTTTGCAAAACGTGGGAGAGTGAGAGAATATCCAACTTAAAAGAAAAGAAAAAAAGAGGGTCAGTAAGTAAAAAAGAATGAAACAAGAAAATAAGATCCTAGTGTTTCTGCTGCAGATTGAAAAGAGCAAGGTGTAGGTGTTGAGATGTGTGCACACTTCTGTCTCTCATTATATGCTCCCATATCTCATTCCATTTCATGCTCCCTCTTGAGTTGGTGACAGTGATCTCTGCAGTGAGTTGTGCCTCAGAGGCTTGGAAAGATATGAAGAGCAGGAGCAGGAGCAGTGCTTCAGAAGGTGAATTTAGTAGATCCAAAGGAAGTAGGTTCTACAATGTCAGTGATTGGCAGAACCAAATCTCTGGCACTTTGAATACAAGACTGATCGGGGTGGCTATTTGTGCATTTGTTGGACAATGAAGGTGGAGTCAGGGTATTGTATAACAAACACTGTTGAACTAGAAGGATATATTCCCTGCATATTTAAAATGCAGATCCAAAGACTGATGTACATCTGTCCACCTCGATTTCTCCTTGTGGCAGGGGCCTCCAACTTGCTGGAACAGCTTGCCTATTGTACAATGCCATGTACACGTATGGCATTTTAGAAATGAAATAATAATGATCGATAACAAATGGGTTCCAGATGTTAAGACTCCTCTGTGTTCAAACACTTCACTCAGAAAAGAAGAGAGTATGAACTTTCCCCCACATGACGCTGTTAACAGCTAATGAGTGTATTTAACTTTCTCTGAAATCAGAGAAGATGGCAATGTGGGGACTCAGGTGGAGCAGAAGCAAGAGAAATAGCAATGCTGCTAGTTTGTAGATAATTTCTGTGCTTGGTTCAAATTCACTGTGGGCGTGGGGTTACAGTACATTTTGGCTTCTGGAAATAAACAGCACTAAGAAAAATGTTAGCTGAAGATATCATGTTTAGTTGAACCTCCGAGACTTTTTGTTAGGAAATGGAGACCTATCATCTCTTGTGTTTGTACGTTTTCTGTGTGACACTGTCTCTGCAGGCATGGAGTCCTGGCCATCCTAATCTGCCATGGCAACTCCCACTCTTTATTTAAATCCCTCCTAAAGACTTTCTGCATTGCCCACAAGAAAGGAGTTATTGGCATAACCTCCCCCATGACGAACAGACAGCCTGGTTAAATGTCTTTATTCCTGCCCTATTTTGCCTGTCTTTTAACCAAAACACTTAATTACGATGGGCCAAATTCAGATACTTGTTATGGTATCACAATGCCAGGATGCTTCTGTTCCCACTTTGGGAATTGAATTGGTACAGACAAGTATTGGATTTATACATATATGTGGTAATGGGAAAACATACTTACATGAAATGATAATAAAAGACTAATAGTTTACAGTTTGGTTACTTTCTTCTTAATTGCCCTGATACCATTTACACAAGCAGTTAAATTTCATTTGTTGTATCTTATTGACTCACTGTGTTATACTGATATTTACTTATATTTTCCTGACTGTGCAACTCACCAGTAACAACATTCTCCCTTTTTGCATGAAGATGAATGATACATGGCCAATGTTCAACTATCCATAGTGGGGAATGACAGGGAGTGCCAGTCACTCATTCTCATAATGTTTTTTGTTTATTTGTTTCAAAAGCTTCTTGTACTGACACAAATAATAAACTTTCCCCCTGCACAGAAAAAGAAGTGGTTGGGGTTTTTCTCTCTGTCAACACATTTTCCCCACCCACTCATTGTCTTTTATATACACACACAAATGTACTTGTATGCTAGCAAGTTTCAGAGAATTTCACACCATTTAGAAGAATTTGACCAATGTCCGGGAGGAAATGCTTACATTTTCAGAACCACGAGTCATTTCCACCAGTGCTACCTCCGCTGATGGGTGTTTCTGGGAACAATGTAAAGCGCCAGTTGCTTAGCATTAAAATGTCATTCTTGGAAATATTGCTATGAGGAAACAAACCATAGAAGTGTACAATGTTGTCAAGAACTACTTGCTGTCTTCCCATCTTAGTGCCCTAGTGAAAAGCACTTGTGTGTTTTCGAAGTGATTTGTCCACTAAGTGATGTTGATGAAAGTGTTTCTTTGCCTATCACAGTGTTATAAAGAAAGTAATGTGTATTATTGACTTTCCTCATTGCTATGGCTCTGCCTCTGGAATGTTGCTTCTCATACATACAGTACAATAGCAATACACAAAGATGTAAGGAATGCATTTTTATGCGTGGAGGATTTATTAGTACTTTGCTAATTTTTTTAATATTGTATTTCATGTATAAAGATAAGCAAAGACAAATATTAATACAAAGATATATGGGGATGTAAATGAAATACAATTAATTTAATACCATTGATTACAAACATAGGGCTCCATTCTTCTCGGAGTGGGCTATAGCCATACAGGGAAGGTGGTACCTGCACATTTCAGTGCATGGAGTTTCTCTTACCCCCTTCTGGGGATTGGGGTTGGGCGGGAGGAGGGAAGGAAGGGACAATAAGACTTGCACTCCCACCCTCCAAGAGAGGCTAGAGATGCCATTGCCAAAACCATTTACATGGGAGGATGTGCCAGAGGTGGTGCATACATTGCTGGGTGCACTGGATCACATCATCACCTGGTGGGAATTGACATAGCCCCATTGGCTTCATTATTTCCTAAGTCCTTACATTTTAATGAATTCAGTGGTGATTTACACCAGTGCAAGATCTGACCCATTGCATTTAAAAATCATTAATAATAATTTCAGGTTGAATGCTCAGAAGGAATTAGGCTCCTAACTTCAATTTAGGCTACTAACTTCCAGTGAAATCAGTGGAAGTTCAGAACCCAACTCCTTTTAAGCATTCAGCCCTTCCTCTCTAGTTGCAATGCCACTAAAACAGCTTTTTAGTAAATGACCTTTCGTAGTTAGAACAAAATCTTTCTAAATCCCAATGATTTAAATATGGACCAGCAGGGGTGGATTTTGTTTATTAGAAAGCCTGCTACCCACCTCAATATTCCCTTCTGCTAAACTTGCCTCCTCCAGAATTTAAGGCATCAAGTTGCAGGGGGCTAAACATAAGGCACTTACTAATTGCAAATGAATAGTGCCAAGAATATGTACAGATGGTACCTGAAGTTAGTTGCTGAAGACTATCCAGTAGACTATATATAATGTGCACAACACGTATGTGTAGTAAGTAGGGAGAACAACTTTTGTGGTCTCTCACATTCGTAAAAAAAAAATTTGTGAAATCATAAATGAACATTCTCAGTCTGTGAAAAAGCTTATTTAGGAAAACAGAAACCGGTATTTCTGTTTATTTAACTTAATTAAATTAATTAATTTAACATGCTTCAAGATTTCGGTAGTTTACAGATACAGGTGTAAATATCTGGTGAGCATACTATATATAATAATCTACACATACGTAGCTAGTAAATATTTTGCTGCATTAGTTTGCTCATTCCCAAGCAATCAATTGTGAACCTCCAGTGTTGTAACAGGTCCACAGGGAACATTTGTGCTTTGGTTGGCACTTAGATTAAATTTATCATATGATTTTTTTCCCTTCAAGGCTGACATTTCGGTTTTATAAAAAAATGGTTATGTGCCAGCTGCCAAAGTCAAATAATTAAATGGTAAATTTGAAATTTGTAGAGGGAAACTATCATTCAGTGTTACTATATGACCTTGGGAGAATGAACATATTAATCCATCTCACAAACGGCATTGAAGATCTTCCCCCAGGGGGTCTGATCCTGCTCCCATTGAAGGCCATGGCAAAAGGCCCATAGGTTTCTGTGGGCTCAGGGTCGGGCCCATGGATTGGAACTAACTATGCTTTTTCTTTTTCTTTGTGACACATCAGAAATAAGCAGAGGCCCCTGTGAGCATACATAGTCTAATCCAGGTAATACAACATCCAGTGAAGAGAGAGCACTTTAATTTGTTCATTCATTCTCCATTAAACTGTTTATTCTAAACTCTTAATAAGGGCTGAACTCCTATTGAAGTTAATGGGAAGCTAACATTTGGACCCATAATCCATGATTCTATGTTTGTTGTAGAATCATAGAAACTAATGATGGAAAACAACTATTAGAGGATAATACAGGACAAGAGTCCTCCCTAGAGCATCCTTTCAATTTCTATTGCTTTATCCAGTCCCTAACAATGGTGCTTTCCTTATGAGATTATTCCACAATCTGATAGATGTGACTATCAGGGATTTCTTTACTGATATTTAGCCTCCATTTTTCTTTTCATAATGTCACGCCATTAGATATATGCTCATGACTTATCCTTGCTGTTTTTACCCCTCAAGTGTTTGTGGACCGCCCTTAATTATTCTATCACTTAGCTATGCACACTTACCTATTTTAGGATCTGATTCAGCTCCCATTGAAGTCAGCTGGAATCATGTCAAGCCCTGAATTTTCTTCAAGTCAGTCCCTCCAACTCTATGCACCTCTATGAACTCCCTCCAGTTTTTCAATATCTTTACATTAATGAGATGCTCAGGAATTAATACAACACAGACACCACACAAGAGCAGTCATTCTGTATTGTTTTTGTTTATTTTGTACTGTAGGCCCAGATAGTGGATCAGGGCCCTATGGTGCTAGACACCATGCTCATACCCAGAAGGACAGTTCTTATCTCAATTTGCTTGCAGTATTAACGTATGATGAGAAATAGCAGGAGTGAATAAAAACAGTTAAGTTGGGACGGACAAGATATCAGTGAAACTATGCCTCTGCATTTGCAGCCCAACATTCCTCGGTTAATTTTGCTTCCACGTCTAATGCTGGACTCCTGTCTAATTTGCTGCCTGCCCTCACCCACGGTTTCATGATGTTGGCAAAGGTGCAGTGTATGTTTATTTCTGTGAGGAGAGTGGAGGTGCCTGAACAGAGTAGCCTCCAGCCTAACCGGGAAATGTTTACACATATGGTGCATTATTTGGCAGTTTACTGGCATGAAGATGATGTACTGTAAGAAAAAGGCATTAGGCCCAGCCATTTGGGGGTTGGACTAGATGACCTTCAGGGGTCCCTTCCAACCCTGATATTCTATGATTCTATGATTTGTAGTACAGGAAAGAGAAGGAATCCATGGTTGGGTCACTAGCTTGGGACCTCAGGGTTCTGTTCCCTGCTCCGCCATAGACTTCTTGGGTCACCTGGGGTAAGCCACTCAGCTTCTCTGTGCCTCAGTGCCCTATCTGTGAAATGGGGGTAATAGCATTTCTCTACCTCATAGGGGAGTTGTGAAGATAAGTACATTAAATGATTGTGAAGTGCTCAGATCCTGCAATACTGTAGGCCATCTACGTATCTTAGACAAATACATATGCTTGGTTTACGTAGGTTGCCAAAATCACCACATTGGCTGGGGAAAGGATCCCCAAGCACTGAGTTTAAATTTCTGGGTAATTCAGGTTTCCTTTTACCAGCATTGAATGCATATCCAAGTTGGTTCCATGCAAAAGGCATGTGTGTGCATGTATTAGGCATTGTTAAATCTTGAATCCCACTTTCAAAGAGACCATAAATAACATGAAGGCAGTAAATCACCCAATATTTCCCCCCAGAAGTTGTATTTCAGCATAGTCTTCATGAGTATCCTAATCTCCAGAAGTATAAAGTTTCCTGCTATGATTGTTTGACTGTTGCCTATCACAGATCTGCTTTTGGCAGCTTTCTCCTCAACCTGCTGATTATCTAATGTGTGGTTACTAATACAATCTGGGAAATTGGTGTAAACTGGGATGCAAAAGATGTAATAACTGCATGTGCTAAAGACAGTTTGTAATATAATTATCAATACTGTGAAAAGAAATACTGTATTGAGAAATACAGCCAAGTCTCTGTCTTTCTTGTGGAATGTGGCACAAGGAAACCATGCAATAAACAGGCATATTTGCCCCTTGAGGCACACTCATAATTTTCATTCTATTCATAGATTTTTAAGGCTTGAAGAGGGACTGTTAGATCAGCAAATCTGGCCTTCTGTAAAACCAGAATTTCATACATTTACTCCTCTATTAGAACAAATAGAGGACAGGGTCAGATCTTCAACTGGTGTAAATCAGCATCGTTCTACTGAACTGGAACTGATAGTATATCCATATAATGAATGATTTTTGCTTTTTCCCTGACTCTAAAGATAGTGGTCCTTTGCCTTTTTTTTTTTTAAACAACAGTGATGGGAGAACTTGGTGAAGGCTTGGCTTTCAAAAAAATCTTTAAAAATTTAAAAGAAAATGTTTAGTTTTCTTAAAACTTTTGGGGGATTTGTATAGCATTTGCCCCCTTAATTTAAACCCTTGGTTTCCCCCCAGAATAAACATAATTAAAAGAAAGTATTACCCATTAACTGGAAACCTGTGCTTTGATTCTTGTTTGAAAGGAATTCTTGTCCTACTTCCAGGACTATTGGGAGAACAAAACTAAATAACATAACAAAAGTCACACAACAGCCAGAAACTCACACTTTGCCAAAGCAGAGTGGAACTTGAACTTGGAAAGTTCAGAGATTAATTCTATAGCTAGAGTCCATAATTTTTCAGAGGGTTCTCTATTTGGCAAAACATGATGCCTCATCACTATTTTGTAGCAATCTGTACAGTTATGTGGTTGATGTTATTGTATTTATAGCAGATACACCCTTATCATTCAGCTACAGTCAGACTTCTACCTGTGCAGAGCTACAGGTTTTAAGAATGCACTCAGACGATGTTGACACAGTCAGTGAAACAACCACCTGTAATCTGAACTCAGGCTAAGACTGTGCGTACACCAAAGTTGAACAAAAATAGGCTTCCTCCAGCTCCCCAAACACAATGAAGGAGCCATTAAAGTAGAAGGACACCAGTGGGGGAAGATCATCCTGCGGGTTCCTCCTTCTTCTCTTTAGATTCCATTCATGCAGCTGTAATCCTCTGGGAAGGACTGCAGAATATCGGTGGCAGCATTCTGCAAGAGGCTGGGACATCTCACTGAAAAATCAGAGTGGGAATAGATATAAAATAAGGCAACTCCTGAAACTGGGCAGATTAACTTGCTTCCACCCTGCTACCTAGTTAGCTAATGCTCTTCCTGAAGCCATAAACAGCCATAAAGCTACTGAGTTCTCCTCTCATACAAATTCTGCCTCAGTGACAACAAACCAACTAATGACAGTTAAATTAAGGGGTGGCTAGGGATAGTAGCTATTTATTTTAAAAAAAATAAAAAGGCCTTAGGTTTTATATTGAATCACATTCCCACCCTTTGTTTGGTTCTTTTCAGGTTCGATGGCAAGATCTCCAGAGTGGAAACCGTGTCTTCCTATATGTGTGTAGAGACCTCAGCACATTTTATGTGCCACCATCATATGGATAAATAATAATTACAATTTACAGCACACAGAAACATCAAAGCATCTGGCATAGAACTTACTGCCAGAGCCCGTATTTGCCTGCACCCCTTTTTCTACTTTTAGCAGTACTACACCCACCTAGAAGAAGCAATCCTTGACCATGCCATGCAGACCTCTTTACAGGATGAGATTACACATCATCCTTATGCAGAAGCATTAAAATTCTCTCTGTTCAAGAAATCCTCAGTTAACTCTAGTGTGCTATAAATAGACCTGGTAACTTGTCAACAGCTTTCATACAAACATTCCCAATGCAAAATGACGTCCTTATCTTATTTGTTGCCTGCAATGTAACAGGTACCCAGTCAGTAAACTATATTTCCCATAAGACTTCAGAACAAACTTCACAGAGTAAAAGGGGTGACAGCTACTGGCTTCGTGACCATGCTAAGCTGCTCCAAACTACAAGGAGGACACCTAGGGTAAGAAGTAGCATCCAGCCACACTGGCCATGCTGTTGCATCAGCAACCCCCAATTTGCAAACAACAAACTAAAGTAACTTTTAACAATAGATAAAATGTCACACCACAACTCTCTCATCAGCAAAATAGCTTCAATGGGTTTATTCATGTACTTAGAGTGAGGCACATGCATAAGAACCATCTTGAAGTGGGACCATAGCGAACATTAATGATTCACTTATCGTGGGCTTTGCAGAAGTGATGAAGAGATTTAAATGAGAAAAGGAGAACGTGATTAAAATTATATGTCTCACTCATGCCATTTGGGCACAGTTGGAGGCCATGTGGACTTGATCTACCCAAGGAGGAAGCTCTCCAGCACACAAAAAAAGTATGCCCACTCCTACACCCTTTCCAGGAGAGGCATTATATTTATTATTTATTTCTGTATGCACAATACCCTATATTAGATATGCCTCCTCTGGCCTTAAAGAGTTGATACTCTAACAAGACAAGACAAAGAGACTGATGGAGGGTAGGGGAAACAGGCACACCACACAAGCAAAGCAGGCAGATGGTGATTGGAGAGGCCCTGATAATTCAGGCTGAATAAAATAAAGATATTTAGATGATGCCTCAGTTAGGCCCCACCACACCAGAACCAGCCCATTCGTTTATTTTAGGCATCAATGTAGAAGTGGATCTTCAGGAGTGTAGAGAGAGTAGCGGCCTTATGAACCAACATACTTCCCATGCGCACTCACCAGCTTTGCTGCTGTATTGTAGGAGGGTTCTGCCTGCTCCATGTGCCCTTTTGGATATCTTGCCACCAGGGCGTATGTTCGTTGCTCCAAGCTTGCTGTACTGGGCTGTAAGGAGAGTCAGGACTTTTTCTACCCCTTTTTTGCAAACTGGCAAAAAAGTCATGAAGATGGCATAAGCTGAAAAGTTACAAGCTGGAGTTGAATTTCCATGAGGTTTGGGGGTGTTTGAATGTGGCATTTTAGGTTGGACCTTTCTGTAAATAAAGATATTATAAACCTTGCTTTGTCAGGCAATAGACTGGCTCCCCAGAAGCCCGTAAGCGTACTGACCAAAATTTTCAAGACCAGGAGCCTAGTGCGAGGCAATTATTATAGAAAATTTTGTCCAGTGTTTGTAACTCTTTCCCCTAAATTATATTGGAAACTCAATAAAAAAACCCCAGACAAACGCTGTAGGCTGGCATGACTGGACTCTCACCAGTCAGTAACAGGACCAGTCATATATATTTATTATTTGTTTTACAAAATACTAACAATTGCATACACGGAAGCTTTGAGCTTTGCAAGCTGGTGCTAAAACCTCAATCATACAGTTCCATTTTCTCATTTGCTTGTGGAATACCTCTTTCCAACATTAAAATTAAAATTGAAAAGACTTTCTCATTTTGGAAGGAAAAAAGCACTATTGGCAAGCTCTTCTCACTGGCAAATTAATAGATAAGGTCTATCCTGCTAATGCAAAATCAAGTGAAAGGTAAAAATTCAATCTCTATCACAACCAAGTTATTTTCTAAACTGGGGAATTAATATACATTGGAATGTATAGAGAGGGATAGGTTCTTTTTCAAAAAGTGTTTTTAACGTTTGAAGAATCCATAACTAATATTGAGAATGGAGGTTATGTATAACTGACAACCTTCTCTTTTACATTACTTTGCATTTATTACATTTTTATGGGAGTTTATGGAGATTCTCAAGGAATTAAACTTATATTCATGATAGCAACATGGGGCTGTTTCTAAATAACATTTTCACCGTATTAACTGTTGCCTAGATAACAGGCATATCTCCTCAAGAGCCTTTATTCTGGTCTAACACTACAGCCTGCAGATGAATACAGTCGTCATAAGACAGCAAACTATATCACTTACCATTTCATTATTGTTCAAATCAAAATCCATACTTTCCAGTTTTCCCTAGCATTACAGACTGGATAGGGAAGCTTTATCATTCTGCAAAATAATCTCTCGTGGCTCCTTCTCATTGGTATTAAGAGGAACAGCTAATCACATTACACTAATTTTCATATTAATCAGTACAGTGCAAGAGAGAGTTAACAGTTTCCATCTATGTTCAACCTTGCAACACTGTTTTTTTTTGTTTTTGTTTTTGTTTTTTTTGGAGCTACATTAGCACACCAGATTTCATGTCCTATTCAATACATAAACCAGGGTCAAACCAACAGCCCAGCCTTATACTTTTAATCAAAATGGCAATCTGTCACCAATTTGTGACTTAGGATAATTTTTAAATAGATAAAGGTGGATGCACACTAAATTTTTATGGTAAATAAAAAGACAATCTTTCTGCAGCATGGGAGAAAACTCTAGAGTACCGTACAAATGCTTGGTGCATGCTCTAGAACCTGTGATCCTATGGGATGTATAATTGTAAAAAAATGAAAGTTATGTTGAAAGCTAAATTCTAGCTGCCAGGAGCTTTACTTCTGAAAGTTTTTCATATATTTGTAACACTGCCAGTTTAAATTAAACTCTAGCTCTTTAAAATTTTAGGATCCAACATTTTCCACATCAGTTGCCTAAAGCTACTAACCTAAGTAAAAAGAAAAGGAGTACTTGTGGCACCTTAGAGACTAACAAATTTATTTGAGCATAAGCTTTTGTGACCTACAGCTCACTTCATCGGATGCTTATGCTCAAATAAATTTGTTAGTCGCTAAGGTGCCACAAGTCCTCCTTTTCTTTTTGCGGATACAGACTAACACGGCTGCTACTCTGAAACCTAACCTAAGTAAGCGTCCTGATTTTCAGAGTCACCTATTTGTAGATTTAGGTGGTTGGCAAAGGTTTCAAAAATATGACAACTAAGTTGCCTAATTTTAGGAATCCTGCATTTCAAAATTTGTACTGTAATAAATTTGGTTAATTAACATTTTATGTAAGCTGTCTGCTTTATTTCACCAACGACAGCGATTTTAATGATTCCACCTGTCTGCTCTGTTGCATCATTCCCCACAGCTTCATTTTCCTGGGGCCTTGTGCAAGGCCCATTGATGTTATCTCCCCTTGATTTCAATGGGCTTTGGATCAGGGCCCTGATTCTTAACTTGTCTCCACCCAATCCCTCTTTTTCTACCATCTCCAACCACTCCCTGCATCTCTCTGCACCCCTTCATCCTCTCCTACTTTCACATCTCACATCTAAAATCCCAGTGCCACATCCCCTGGCACTGTTAAATTACGTGGACAGAATGCAAGTGAGACAGGTGCTTACAGCTCCATATTGAAACAGAAGCAAGAGACTCCAAAAGAAAAGCCTAGAGGGTCTGCTGCTCTGCACAGATCCTCCAACATCTTCTGGGATAAGAAGCAATGTTAACAATGGATGTCATGGTGGTTTAATGGTTGTACTCACAAATATACATAAAATGTAAAGATTTAAAATATGGATATTTTTTTATTTCCACTTATTTCATGAAATTTAAAGATCACTAAGGTCAGATTCTGAGCTCAGGGACACTGGTGTAAATCTAGTAACTTCACTAAAATCCATGGACTTGTTCTAGCTTTACAGCAGTTAAACAGAAATCAGAATCTGGCTCGCTCCTAAATTTCAGACATTACACATTTATAATATAACATAATTCCTACACAGCATATGGTATTAATCTGGTGTAAATATCATGTTTTGATTATATCCTAACAATACATCTGACATGAAAAATGTCTTACTTGTACCTTAAAGTATAATGTTTTGAGAAACAATTATGAATACATGGTCATTGTTCCAGTTGCTATGTGAATTTTGATTTCTTATTCATACTTATTCATGTGAGTGAATAGAATGAAATATTTTGTATGAAAGAGGAATGATTTCTAAAGTTGTGAAAGAAATTTAGCTCAGAATTGTCCATACGTCTAGTATTTATGTTACTTAAGAATGGGTGTCAGAAATCTTAATTCCATGGTGACAGTGGTTTTGTGTGTGGTGGAATTTCCTTCATTTAGGTGAGTTTAGGTGAACTTGTACTAGCGCAAGGAACACCTGGACACAACGTACAGGAGATTTTTATTAAGTAGATACTGTCAAATATTTGTGTTTAGGTGAATATTTAAATTGCTACTCATGGAAGAAGTAATATCCTCCCGCCCAAAATTCAGATGCCCAAAACATCAATTTCTACCAGGTTCTTCTTAATCTTTTCAAGTCAGAGAAGAGAACATGTGTGTTTCTTCTTTGGGGCAGTCCATAATTAGTTTCTTTCTTCTTCCAGCACAGTCCATTCCAATAGATGCTTATAGTCCTCAAATGATGCACATGAGCCAAAAATTTTGTTACAAATTAATAAATAAAAGAAGATTTTTGGAACGTAAACATTTGCTCTTGGTATTATTTTTATTTAAGGACTTCTTAATAGGACACACAGGTCCAGCTCTTCAGCTGGTATGAATTAATGTAGCCACACTGAATTAACTGATGTCTCAGACAGACAAGTCACTTTCCAGGCTTTATTAGTTGCAGATTTTTCAGATTGTCGCTATACCCTGTAATTATCACTTTCCTTTTGAGGTTTTCTTATCACTTTTTTCCTCCCAGAGGGTCCTTCCTTTAACTTAATTCTTGTAGAAACAAAATATGGCACCATCTGTTGACAATCTCCAAAACTGCTATGATGCTGGCAGGCCAGATGTCAACTCTTGCTCAGGCTTCAAGCATTAGCTCAGAACTGACAAACTCATAGCTGGAGACCAGACCAATTCACCTGTATGTTCGTTTTGCTCAAAAGAGGTATTAGTCTTATAAGAGTGAATTTAGTGTTTAGATTCTCTGAAATGCTTATAGCTTGCTGAATGCATTAATCTCACTTGTAATATCTGTATTCCACGCTCTTAGGAAATATGTACGTTTTGCTTTATAACTTTGAAAATGTTTGCTCTGAATTTGTGAACCCAGGCACAGGAATGGTTCCCCCACCATTCCAGGAGGACTATCAAAATTTAAGTAACAACCTAAATACAGTGTGATTTTTTGTATGAATGACCATTTAGCACTAAGGCAGTTTGTCTGGGTGGCAAGACAGCCCAGAGAATCTAAGGGCATTGTCTGTGACTCCATGGTAAGATTGTTACAGTGATCCAGGCATTCACATGTGTTACTGGCTTGGTGAAATCTAATTTTAGAACAACCACAAGTTTGGGGTGTCTGCCCTGTTTTTGACAGGCTGCCCTGAGGTAGACACTCATGGTCATGAGCCACCACAGACAGCATGATAACTGCATTCTAACAATTGAATAAAACTGTTCACTTAACAAAAACACTAACAGCCAAATTCTGCTCTGACTTGCATTGATATAAACCTGGAATAACTTTAGTTGAGTTACTCCAC
Organism: Eretmochelys imbricata; assembly: GCF_965152235.1. Classification (NCBI taxonomy): domain Eukaryota; kingdom Metazoa; phylum Chordata; order Testudines; family Cheloniidae; genus Eretmochelys; species Eretmochelys imbricata. Next base: position 32,831,019 of record NC_135574.1, read on the forward strand.
ATTTGCAGCAGTGTGACTGACAACAGATTTGGCTGGGTAGTGTTTTTATTATGCAAACAGTTTTATTTAATGGCTGTAATGCAATATAACATCTTGCTGTTCCAATCGGGATCCTTTTCAGGACAGATCAAGCCAAATTCAAATTGCAGTTGAACCAGGGTAAGACTGGCATGACTCAATTGAAAATTTACACCAGCGTGACTGAGAACTGAATTTGGCCCATTACGTGGAATTACTTTTAATGGTTTCTGCATGCTCAGACATTCACCAGTGGCTTGGATAAAACCACCAGACTCATTGTTATATGTGATCTAAGCACGGCATCAGAGGTGAAAGGGTAACACATTATCACAGGACACCACCTGGCCCGTCCTCTACAATTTCAACAACCATCATTGTATTGATTACTTCTGGTGCTCATGACTAATGACGTCTAGCTGTAGCCTCACATTTAAACCTTTTAAATGCTGATTTAAAAATAAGATTTGATTTGAAAATTGCCATTAGTCAGTGCCAGCCATTAGTCAGCAGGATGGTGTGCCACTAAATCCCATTGAGTTTCATTAGTTTGGAATTAAAAGGAACATAGAACTTCCTTATTATGATCCCATTTCTAACAGAAATCAAACCAAATAATCCTGTACACAAATTTAACGAAACACACGGACAGCCATAGCAGCTGCATGTCTGCATTGCAGGGTTCTAAGGAGTTAAAGGGACACCCTCACAGCTGGTAGGCACATTTTGTTCTTACTTCTTATACTTGATTGCAAAGCCTGTGTAATGGTGGGTTCTCTTTCTAAATAAATGGATCCTTTTCAGCACAGAAGGACACATACAAAGTGCTCCTTGGTTACTTCATGAACAGCCTTACCACAACAAAGCGCTGTGAAGTGTGTACACAAATAAAGAGGTGGTGGTTTTAACAAGTTGGCGAGGGATCAGGTCTAATGTTTAAACTTTCTGGGAACTGTTAGAAACCAGGAACAAGATTTGTTTGAAAAATATTTAAAATCAATTGACATGCAGTCAAAACTCCTTTAGAAAATAACAATTTAGACCATGATTCAGGAACGCCGTTTCTATTCAGGAAAGAACTTAAGACATACTTGACTTTAAGCATGCGTTTAAGTCCTATTGAAGTGCTTTCCTGAATAGGGATGAACTTAAGCATGTGCTTAAGTGCTATGCTGAATTGGGCATGTAGGCCCTCATTGTCCAAAGCACCTATGCAAATACATAATTTATGTGCTTTGTTAAATGGGATAGGCATAAGCATGTGCTTAAGTGACATGTTTTCAAGTCCCATTGAATTTGAGAGCTCTAATGAATAGGGGTGGAGTTAAGCACATTCTTAAAATGAAGCACACACTGAAGTGCTATGCTGAATTGGGGCCTTAGCATCTCTCAAGTTCAGGAGTACAGGAGATGATCCTCTGACAGGATGAACATATGCTGCAAGATGCTGAGAATCCACAGAGCACATCTGAAGTTGACTGGTTGAAGGGCTGGGAGAGTTAGGTGAGGGAGGGATAGCTCAGTGGGATCTGGGGCAAAAATTGGGGATTGGCCCTGCTTTGAGCAGGGGATTGGACTAGATGACCTCCTAAAGTCCCTTCCAACCCTGATATTCTATTCTATGACAGTGAAATCAATGAGAGCTAAGAGTACTGAGTGCTTTTCAGGTTCATACCTTTAAGTAATAGAAGAGCCTTGAGTCAGAGTAGAAGCATTTCTCCCTGTCTCTAGGACAATGACCAACCAAGAAAACTCTCCTCTCCCACTTATATCCCCCAGAAACCACAAAACTCCAAACCCAGACCCTCTACAATTTGCAGGAAGATTTAACAAACATTTGATTGATTCAGTAGCTGTATATACAGGACCCTTCTTCTGTCACCTTCAGGAAAGTCATTTCTACATGTATTTTGTTAATAAAGTTTGTTTTTGGCAACTGTTGTTGTCCCTGATTATTATAAGTGCCTTTAAATGGTTTCATTCGTTAAGGCTGCTTTTGTGGGCTACATCCATTTAGTAGAAAGAAGGGCTGCCCGTACATCTGCCACTGACTTCTGTTTGCCTGAGCTTTTTATACCCCTGTGAATAACACAGTGGAGAGAGACAGAGAGGTGAATTGTATCCAGAAAAACACAAAGGTCAAGCAAGACTCAAATTACTTTCAATTCATTTTTCCAGGGTTTCCGAGAGGCGGGTGGAAAGTAAGTTGAACTCTGATTACATTGGAATAGCCCCCTTAAAAATGAATGTCTGAAGTTCAAAGAAAAGCTAAAGAATGAATTTGGCTGTTGGGTATTTTGGTTTTGGAGGCAAGCAAGGAGATGATTAGAATGTCTCAGTATTAATGTACAGAGGTTTGTACACCCTCCTATGAAAGCATTACTGGCCAGATTATAATCATAATTACCTTGGCTTCATCTCACTGTTTATCTGCCATGACACCCACCCAACCACCTGCCTGCTATTAATTCATTCAACACTAACTTCATCTTTTTCCTTTTATCTTGTTTTTTATCCTGTTATCCTAACTTTCAAAATATGTGTCCGTTATTAGAAACAAACTAATACACTATTTGTTTGTCCATGACATCATGTGTTCCTTTGTTTGACCCTCCCTCCCCCACCATATTATAAAAATAACATATTTGTGTTGTATAGTGAAAACTGGAAAGATCCAGCATTTGACTAAAAAACTTAGAACAGTTGGAAACAGCATCTAAATGAAACTCTTTCCTCGTCTGAATTAACATCAGTAATTCACAAAAGACATTATATTTATGACTTGGGGTAATAAGTGGGATATACAGTTGGCATTTAAGATCCTGTTGGGGGGTTGAGTTTTGTGCAAGACTTGAATTTGTTTTGTTTTTTTAATTTGATGCAGTGATGAGGTTTACCATTTGCTCAAACAGCGGTCTGAAGTTCGAGATTTTGGTGTGATCAGTTATCCCGTGCCACGTGTGCTCCTGGTTAGATAATACAAAGGTAACTGGAAATAAAAATCTCTGCATTGTGGGAATTCCATTGTGCTAACTGAGGACTACATTCTACCACCCTACCTGCGTGGTAAGGTATTATTCAGTGTAAGTAAGGGTGGGACTGTGAGTCAGAGCCTGCTGAATGTTTTGTGCATGCTGGATTGTATGACTGACCCTGTAATATCCTAATTACAATAATGGCTTTAGGTCAGGCAAATGCTTCATCATTTACCTGACCTAGCCACCGCTTATTATATGCCTTGTGTCAACATATGTTTTATACAAAATAATAATCAGTACCTGTAATTAATTTAATTTCAGGATTTAAGATGTAGTGTAATTGCAAAGGATGTTAGGCACGGTTAAGATTTAACAGTGATGTTTTTCAAGTTGAGCAATATAAATCCATAAGTGAAGAATCTTTAAAACGTGTTTTAATTTGACCAATTTAAGGGCCTGATCTGGCAACCCCTAATCAAGCTCCAAGACAGCAACCTGTGCTGAACTTTAAGCCTGTAGGTAGGCCCCACTGAACTCAAAACATGTGTTTAAATGCTTTGGTGAAGTGGGGCCTCAGGGCCAGACCTTCCAGGGTAATTAAGTGCCTAACTCCCATTGATTTCAATGGGAGTTAGGTGCCTAAATATCTTGGAGGCTCTGGGCCTCAGTCCTTGCACAAGTAGTCATGAGAATTTCAATGAGGTTACTTGAGTGAGTTAAATGTATCAGGGTCAAGTCCTAACTGCCCATATTATTTTTTATTGTACGTGTTCCTTTTTCAGTGACTGTTTTGCTTTTAGTTTGTCTGTCAGAGTTGAAATTGCCCCAGCTCTCAGATATCTGTCCTGGACCTTTGTAGAGATTTGGGGTCATGGTTCAAGCAAGTGATGAATGAAGAGGGTTTTCCAAATGAATAGTATTATTTGATGGCTCCTCAATAGTTTTTCTGTCCTGTTACTGGCTAAGGAGGTCTTCTTTCTGTATAATTCATAATGATACAGGAACTGTATGTTGCCTGTGTATATATAATTATAATTCTTTGCACTTTTGTAGTCCATTGGATCATTCTGAGTGCTTTACATGTATTACTGAATTAACTCGCACAACTCACCTGTGATGTCAGTAAGTATTATCATGCTCACTACTTCCCATCAGAATGCAGGTAAATATGGGGAAATCAAGGCACAGAGGTTGTGGGGGAGATTTTCAAAGGCTGTTAAGTGCCTAATTTCTATTGAAAGTCAATGGGAATGAAGTCACATAACAGCCTACATGCTTTTGAAACTTCACCCTAACTGATTAGCCCAGGGTCATACAAGAGGTGGCAGAATTGGAAATAGAATCCAGATCTCTGGCTCCTAACCCCATGCCTTAACCATTTGTGAATGAGTGTGTACCCCCCCCCGGCATTTAAGGGTTAACGTGGGCCTGAGAGGCTAATTATGCTACCTGGCTGCACCTGGAGGGTGGGCCAGCTTAATTAAAGATGAAGTCCAGCTGGGGAGGGACTACAAAGAAGGGAAGTGCTAGTTACAAAATGGTAACAGAGAGAAAGTAGAGAACTTGTAGTCACTCTCTGAGTACTGGAGAGTTAAAAAAAAAAATCAATCAAACAAACAGGAAGATCTAGGAGGAAGTCCAAGGGGAAAGTTGGCCCTGGGATCCTCTTGTGAGAAGGGAAGTCTGGCAAGAGCCAGGTGAGACACCGAGCAGTCACGAGGGTGGAGCAAACTCCAGTAGTGAGCCCTGCTAAAAGGGCAGGACCTGGACTTCCAAGAAGAGAGACCTGGAGGTGTTTAACTGAGGAAGTGTGTAAAGGCAACTTAGGAGTGTTGAAAGGTCAGGCTTGCGGAGAGCAAAGTGGATTAAATTGTACTGTTGTTCTGGGATTTAATGGAAGTTTCCAAGGGACAGCCCTGCAAGTCTAGCCCTGAAAGAGGAGTGAACTTAGAGAGGCTGTGTGAGAGGCCTGCTGACAGGTTTGGTAGGAAGAAGTCCAGGGACATGTAGCAAGGAGTCTGGTGGAGTGAACTTTGGCTGTCAGTTCTAGAGTTTCTGTACTAGACCCAGTGTAAAGGGCTGGCTTGGATTCTGCTATACTAGCTGCTAGGATGGTGGTGAGAAGCTGAGAAGGGGATAAATTGAAAGCCCTGAGAGAAGGAGTGTAAGGACCACAGAGCCCAGAGTTGAGGCCTGAAGACCTTTTAAAAGGAGATTAGATTTTTATTTGTTGCGCTGGACTTTCCGTTATCCTAGAAGGGGTGGGATTAAGCTTGACCTGGCCAGAGGGCCAAGATGAGAGACCACCACAGGACCTGAGCAAATGATGGCAGGGTCGCTAAAGTGGAAACAGCTGCTATGCCATACCCAGCCACAAGAGGGTGCACCAACGGTGAGTCAACCCTTCTACACCATTAAACATCCTTTAGTGTAATGCTTGTTGGCTGGATTTTGATCTTCCCTTTTATTTTAGGCATCTAAAGTCAGAGGGCCTAGCAGCTTTTGATGTACGTGGGAAGTTGTAGTTGTGTACCTGGGAATTGGAATGATGCATTCCAGAAATTGTTAATTGAAGCATAATTAGCAGAATGTAAATATCCCAGTTTTGGTATGATTTGCAGCACTGTTAATTTTGCAGTGCATGGCTAGCATAACTCTGCCTTCTTCAAAGTCCTCTTTGTTGCAGATATATATCTGAGTTATGATTACTAGTTATCTTTGATCAACAAACCAACAGCTTCAGGCTCTTGATCCAGGGAGCAATGCATATGTCCTATGAACTGACTCATCTGATTGAGAAAGGTCATGGCATTCACCAAATGGAGTTCCCTCAAAGCACCTTTACTCCACTACAGAACTGTGATTGTTTGTTTTTGAACACACAGTCCATATGTAACAGAAAGTCTTGTTTCATGTGTATACCAGGGCATTAGAAATAAACATGCATTCCTCCTTAAGGTATCAAGGAGAAGCTTCCTGTTCATTGCAGACTTAGTGTCCAAAAATACATTGGGATAATGTGAAATAACCAGACAGAGAGAACCCATTTTTGGACTGAATTTTTTTTGCCACATAAAGTATTTGCTCCTTCTTTCCAAATGCCCAACAGGGGACACCTTGTTCAACTCAAGTAGAAGTCATGGAGGATCTTGAACGTAGTGGAATCAGTGCAATTCCCCTCTTAAAGAAGGAGCAGGAACAGAGGCAATGCAGGTGGCCTATGCATTTCCTTTGCACTCCAAAACACTGGTCTGTGACAGCCTTTGCTGCAGGAGCAGAACAAGAGAGCACTGGGAGAGGGCAGGGATATGTCCCGTGACTAGGCAGATCGATTTGTCTAACACTATATCTAAGGACTGCATGGTAGGCCATGGACACTATGCATCAAAGGAGGGCTTTGGGTATCCTCTACTTCCTGCCTTGGTTTGGGCAGCAAGATGCCATTTAATATATGCATATATTAAGTCCACTATACTTTTAGGGCCTAATCTGGGTCTCTATGCACAGCCTGAGTGTGTGGTGTTGGTACAGGGAATATTTCCAGGGAACTGGGTTAGATAGAAAGTTGGAGAGTGGGGGGGCTAGATACACTTAACATTCCTTAAACTTCTTTAAACTTAGCTGTCATAAATATAAAGGGAAGGGTAAACACCTTTAAATCCCTCCTGGCCAGAGGAAAAACCCTTTCTCCTGTAAAGAGTTAAGAAGCTAGGATAACCTCGCTGGCACCTGACCAAAATGACCGATGAGGAGACAAGATACTTTCAAAGCTGGAGGAGGGGGAGAAACAAAGGTTCTCTCTGCCTGTGTTTTGGTTTTGCCTGGACCAGAGCAGGAATGCAGGTTAGAACCCCTGTAAAGGGCTAATAAGCAATCTCGTTAGATTCTGTTTTGTTTAAATGGCTGAGAAAATAAGTTGTGCTGAATGGAATGTATATTCCTGTTTTTGTCTTTTTGTAACTTAAGGTTTTGCCTAGAGGGATTCTCTGTTTTGAATCTGATTACCCTGTAAGGTATTTACCATCCTGATTTTACAGAGGTGATTCTTTTACTTTTTCTTCAATTAAAATTCTTCTTTTAAGAACCTGATTGCTTTTTCATTGTTCTTAAGATCCAAGGGTTTGGGTCTGTGTTCACCTATGCAAATTGGTGAGGATTTTTATCAAGCCTTCCCCAGGAAAGGGGGTGTAGGGTTTGGGAGGATTTTGGGGGGAAAAGACGTTTCCAAGTGGGCTCTTTCCATGTTATATATTTGTTAGATGCTTGGTGGTGGCAGCAATAAAGTCCAAGGGCAAAAGGTAAAATAGTTTGTACCTTGGGGAAGTTTTAACCTAAGCTGGTAAAAATAAACTTAGGGGGTTTTTCATGCATGTCCCCACATCCGTACCCTAGAGTTCAGAGTGGGGAAGGAACCTTGACATAAGCCAAAAAACACCCCCTGATAAAAACAAAACAACAAAAAAAAGAACGAGCTGCAGGAGTAAAAAGAGACTGCAGGCAGAAGTCCAGCAACAGAGTGAGGGCTATCTAGTTTATTGCACCCAATGCAGCATGTATGATTACCTGCCTTATGGGCAGTTGGCGTGTGTCTGCATTCATTGCAGGGAGTTCCTGGCCCTCAGAGACCATTTATGGGCTTTGGATACCAGGGTGGCTGAGCTGGAGGATCTAAGGGAGACAGAGGTACATAGATGAGACTTTGCAGGACACAGTAGAACCGTTCCACCCCCAGTCTGACAGCCTCTCTTGAGGAGGATGAAAGCCTCAGGGAAAGAGAACACCCAACCGGAGCAGAGGGAAATAGCCCATAGTTGGGACCCTCCTTCCAGATGATGTTGTGGTATCTTCTCACACTGAGGATACCTCTCCAGGGGAGGGAACTCCAGTTATTAGCAAGAGACAGGTATTAGTAATGGGCAATTCGATCATTAGAAACATAGATAGCTGGGTTTGCAATGACTGGGAGAACTGCATGGTGACTTGCCTGCCTGCGGTGAAGGTCACGGATATCTCGAGACATCTAGATAGACTTATGTGTAGTGCTGGGTAGGAGCTGATGATCGTGGTACATGTAGGTATCAATGACATAGGGAAGGATAGGAGAGAGGTCCTGGAGGCCAAATTTAGGCTGCTAGGTAAGAAGAGATTGAAGTCCAGGACCTCCATGGTTGCATTCTCTGAAATGCTTCCAGTTCCACGCGCAGGGCCAGTTAGCCAGGCAGAACTGCAGGGTCTCAATGCGTAGATGAGACAAGAGTGTAGGGAGGAGGGGTTTAGATTTATTAGGAACAGAGGGAACTTTTGGGAAAGGGGGAGCCTATACAGGAAGGATGGGCTCCACCTAAACCAAAATGGAACCAGATTGCTGGCTCTTTAAGTTTAAAAACTGCTCTATGACCTTTTTAATTTTAAGGCTGGGGGAAAGTTGACAGGTGCGGAGGAGCACATGGTTCAGACATCCCTTAGAGGAGGTCTATAAATGGAGATTCCCTATGTCCTAATAAGGAGGAGAGGATGGAAGATGATAAAATACAGGTATGATCTCATGAGAAACAGTCAAAAAAAAAAAGTCCCATTCTATTACATCATGTAATGGCAGACAGCTTAAAAAGTGACAAGTTATTAAAGTGCTTATATACCAATGCTAGAAGTCTAAATAATAAAATGGGTGAACTAGAATGCCTCATATTAAATGAGGATATTGATATAATAGGCATCACAGAAACTTGGTGGAATGAGGATAATCAGTGGGACACAGTAATACCAGGGTACAAATATATCAGACGGACAGAACAGGTCATGCTGGTGGGGGAATGGCATTATATGTGAAAGAAAGCGTAGAATCAAATAAAGTAAAAATCTTAAATGAACCAAACTGTGCCATAGAAACTCTATGGTTAGTAATTCCATGCTTCAATAATAAGAACATAGCAGTAGGGACATATTGCAGACCACCTGACCAGGATGGTGATAGTGACTGTGAAATGCTCAGGGAGATTAGAGAGGCTACTAAAATAAAAAACTCAATAATAATGGGGGATTTCAACTATCCCCATATTGACTAGATACATATCACCTCAGGATGGGATGCAGAGATAAAGTTTCTTGACACCTTAAATGACTGCTTCTTGGAACAGCTAGTCCTGGAACCCACCAGAGGAGAGGCAAGTCGATTTACTCCTGGAAACAGTGGAAACAGGATCTGGTCCAAGAGGTGAATATAGCTGGACTGTGTGATAATGGTGACCATGATATAATTAAATTTAAAACCACAGCGACCCAACAATGTAGCATTTAATTTCAGAAAGGGGAACTTACACAAAAATGAGGAGGTGAGTTAAACAGAAATTAAAAGGCACAGCACCAAAAGTAAAATCCCTGCAAGCTGCATGGAAGCTTTTTAAGGACACCATAATAGAGGCTCACTTAAATGTATACCCCAAATTAAAAAACCTAGTAAGAGAAACAAAGAGCCACCGTGGCTAAACAACAAAGTAAAAGAAGCAATGAGAAGCAAAAAGGCATCCTTTTAAAAAGTGGAAGTTAAATCCTAATGAGGAAAATAGAAAGTAGTATAAACTCTGGCAAATGAAGTGTAAAAATGTAATTAGGAAGGCCAAAATAGAATCTGAAGAACAGCTAGCCAAAGACTCCAAAAGTAATAACAATGTTTTTAAAGTACATCAGAAGCAGGAAGCCTGCTAAACAACCAGTGTGGCCACTGGATGATTGAGATGCTAGAGGAGCACTCAAGGACGATAAGGCCATTGCGGAGAAACTAAATTAATTGTTTGCATCAGTCTTCATGGTTGAGGATGTGAGGGAGATTCCCAAACATGAGCCATTCTTTTTAGGTGACAAATCGGAGGAACTGTCCCAGACTGAAGTGTCATTAGAGCAGGTTTTGGAACACATTGATAAACTAAACAGTAATAAGTCACCAGGACCAGATGGTATTCACCCAAGAGTTCTGAAGGAACTCAAATATGAAATTGCAGGTCTACTAACTGTCGTCTGTAACCTATCATTTATATCAGTTTTTGTACCAAATGACTGGAGGATAGCTAACTGTGACTCCAATTTTTAAAAACCGCTCCAGAGGTGACCCTGGCAATTACAGGCTGGTAAGCCTGACTTCAGTACTGGGTAAACTGGTTGAAACTATAGTAAAGAACAAAATTGTCAGACACATAGATGAACATAATTTGTTGGGGAATAGTCAACATGGTTTTTGTAAAGAGAAATTATGCCTCACCAATCTACTAGAATTCCTTGAGGGGGTCGTCAAGCATGTGGACAAGTGGGATCCAGTGGATATAGTGTATTTAGATTTTCAGAAAGCCTTTGACAAGGTCCCTCACCAAAGGCTTTCAAAGTAAGCACTCACCAGACTGCAAAGTAAGCAGTCCTGGGATAAGAGGGACGGTCCTCTAATAGATTGATAACTGGTTAAAAGATAGGAAACAAAGGGTAGGACTAAATGGTCCATTCTCAGAATGGAGAGAGGTAAATAGTGGTGTTCCCCAGGGGTCTGTACTGGGATCAGTCCTATTCAACATATTCCTAAATGATCTGGAAAAAGGGGTAAACAGTGAGGTGGCAAAATTTGCAGATGGTACAAAACTACTCAAGATAGTTAAGGCAGACTGCGAAGAGCTACAAAAGGATCTCTCAAAACTGGGTGATTGGGCAACAAAATGGCAGATGAAATTCAATGTTGATAAATGCAAAGTAATGTACATTGGAAAACCTAATCCCAACTATACATATAAAATGATGGGGTCAAGAAAGAGATGTTGGAGTCATTGCAGATAGTTCATTGAAAACATCCACTCAATGTGCTTCGGCAGTCAAAAAAGCAAACAGAATGTTGGGAATCATTAAGAAAGGGATAGATAATAAGACAGAAAATATCATATTGCCTCTATATAAATCCATGGTACACCCACATCTTGAATACTGTGTGCAGATGTGGTTGCCCTATCTCAAAAAAGATATATTGGGCTTGGGAAAGGTTCAGAAAAGGGCAGTGAAAATAATTAGGGGTATGGGATGGCTGCTGTATGAGGAGAGATTAATAAGACTAGGACTTTTCATCTTAGGAAGGAGACATCTTAGGGGGGATATGTTTGAGGTCTATAAAATCATGACGGGGTGGAGAAAGTCAATAAGGAAGTGTTGTTTACTCCTTATGACACAAGAACTAGGGTCCACCAAAAGAAATTAATAGGCAGCATTTTTAAAACAAACAAAAGGAACTATTTTTTTCACACAAGGCACAGTCAATCTGTGATACTCCTTGCCAGAGGATGTTGTGAAGGTCAAGACTATAGTAGGATTCAAAACAGAACTAGATAAATACATGGAGGATACGTCCATCAATGACTATTAGCTGGGATGGTGTCCCTAGTCTCCGTTTGCCAGAAGCTGGGAATGAGTGACAGAGATGGATCACTGGGCGATTATCTCTTCTGTTCATTCCCTCTGAAGAACCTGGCATTGGCCACTGTCAGAAGACAGGATATTCAGCTAGATGGACTTTTGGTCTGACCCAGTATGGCTGTTCTTATGTTCTTATGAATGAATATTTGGTCAACGATGTTCATGAAAATATCTGCTCAGGCAATGGGAATTCACACCAGAAGCATTCTCCAGACCATTTTGAAAGTTCTTTGTCATCTCAGAGGTAGAGTGGAAAGGAGGACTGAGGTTTCTGGAGAATAAATATGACCATAGTTGCAGAAGGGTCCCTGGCTTGGAGCATCTCTGGCCTTGAAGTGTCACCTGGTAATTGGGATGTATGCCTGGAGTTTGACCAGACAATAAAGAGGGGCAATGCTCACCCTGTAACAGATATCTTCCAGTACCTCCTTAGACTGTGGCATCCCAAAGTGTGTGCTGGGTCACCTCTTGGAGGACAAACGCTTTTGGAACTTGCTGGCAATAGGTTTGTATGCGTGACTCAGTGTGTGCTGCTAATTCCTTATCACATTTTCATCAGTAGGTCTCAAAGCCTTTTACAAAGGAGATCAATTTCATTATCCCCATTTTACAGATGGGGAAACTGAAGGGCAGAGCTGTGAAGTGACTTGTCCAAGGTCACTCGGTAGATCAGAAATAGAATCCAGGTCTCCTGAGTCCTTGTCCAGTGCTCAATCCACTAGGCTACATTGTGATGATCATGTCTATGGTCATTCTCAGATCTCTCAAAAGCCCTAACTACTTAACAAAGATTTGCAGAGCAAGAAAAAGAAGAAATTTGGCCCCAACCGCTGAAGTAGCATCAGTCCTAACTCAGATGCCTTTGCTCTCATTAGGGCTGGCTCTAGGTTTTTTGCCGCCCCAAGCGCAACTCCCCAAGCCCTCCCCCCCCCCCCCCAAAAAAAAAAAAAGGGATGGCAAGCACATGCTTGCTTTGCTGGTGCCTAGAGCTGGTCCTGGCTCTCCTGTGGTAAAAGGAGTTTGTCAAGTGCTTTGATGTTAATCCCATACCAGGGATGATGTCTTCTGCTGCTGTTCTCGAGGTGCTGCAATGTTATTGTTGTGGTTGCCTGTGTGGATCTGGAAACAGCAAACAAATTAAATTCTATATTTTTGGCATGGTACAATGCTACAAAGCTTTCAGTATCCTAACTTATTAGCCAGCTGTCCAAGTAAGAACATGCAGATATGAAGGATGAGCAAAATCTAGATAATGCTTATATAATACAATACAGTCTATACTATTAGCCATCCTAGATTTGATATTTTTACATTTTCAAAATTATGTTAGACTGGGGAATGCTAGAGAAGATCAAGCTGTAAACATGAGTAATGGATCAGGAATAGATTCTTTTTATTTATTTATTTTTAACAATTGCTTTTACGCTTTGAAACAAAGGGCACTTAAGTGCCCAACACCCTCTGAAAGTCAATGAGAACTGAGCATCTACCTCTTCTTTATGCCTTTCAAAATCTCATGCAGTGCTGCCTTTTGTGCGTGGACCATGCCTGGCACAACATGGAAACTAATGATAAAATAGAGTCTAGGTAGGAAGGAAGCACTTTCTTTTCACATTATTTTCCAGTTGAGATGTGAAGCATAAGGAACGGTTAACTTAGTATTATAAATCCTCTGCAATTCTTTACTGGAAAGCTTACTACATGTGCACTCCTTTTTGGTTGTCTAGAAATCTTTTTCAGATTGCAAAATGTTCTGTTACTGCCAAAGCAGTGGCTAGTTCATCTTATGTTTTGCACTGCACAATTGGTAATAACATATCTGAGAATAACAAACAAGGCGTGAATGTTTGAGAGAACTTCCTTTTAGTCCTCTAATTACAAAGATTGGGGGGAAAAACATTGAACATGATATGCCCCTCCTTCATGAATCCATATTTATTTAGTTGATAGTTGAAAAAGTAGTGCAGTTATTGATCATGTTCTTATGTCTATTTGAACACAGACACCTGTTCTCTGCACCATCCTGCAGGCTGCAGCATTTTAAGTAAAAGGGTAAGTTTAAAATTCAAATTTCTATGATCAGCAGAGGAAACATAACTGTAATAAATGTTCCAAGCATCAGTTTTTAAAAATAAAGGTTAATTTCCTGATAAAACTAAAAATGAAAGAAAAGTTGTTTCTGCAGTCTGAACACAAGCATGGCTTAGAATACTGTAGCTCAATTAGATGTGCTGATTACACAAACAATAAGATTCATGTCTTGCTAAAAACTTCTCCTTTTCAAATTATGAAGCTTTTCTATGGTAAGATTAGCATAGATAGTAAGGGCACTGCTGATAACAGATTCGTTTTAACTGGAGGGAGAACTTGCAACACAAAAGATTCACAAACAAATCAGCAGACCTTCAAAACCCACGACATATTCAAGTTATTAAAGTGTCAAATCTTGCTTCTGTGAATAGTCCTATGGAGCACATGGGCTGATTTGTGTGTAAGGCAGGCAGGACTGATATACTATCTTTTAGGCAATATATTACTTAAAATATTTCCCTGGCAGGAATTCACTTAAAGCATACTAAGGTTTGTTTGCGAAAGGATGACAAATGTTTTGCATGTTGCATCCTTTGAGATTCTCGCTGGCTTTTTGGAATAGTTGTACATCTCTAGCTTCTCTCTAAGGTAAGGCGTTCTGGCAATAATGTTAAGAATTTCATTTAAGCTAAAGAATCCCATTCCATACTCTTAAATGCCATTTACTCTGGGTGTGAATATATGGCATGATCCTTTTCGGGGATCTTCTGGCCATCTTTGTGTTCTGGCAGTACAGTGTCTAAAGCAGTGGAGTCCTGGTCCGTGACTGAAGCTCCTAGGTGCTACTGCAATACAAATAAATAAATATTAATAAATAATGATCCAGTGCCCACTGACTGGAATCTGACTTTGGTGGGCTTTGGACGTGGCCCATAAAGTTTGTGAAAATTGCTGGCTTCAACAGACCTGAAGATCAAAGACCTCTGACTATTCCCCAAACATATTCTGTGGTCAGTGGCAGTGGAAGCTTCTCCATACTGTCCTGCCAATGTACTTCATTTTTATTTCATGCGGCATCCTTAGGTATAAGAAGGTAGTACTGTCTGTTAGTTCTTTGGCTTCATGCTGTGACTGTCAATTGTTGTGGTTTTGTGATGTAGTCACTTTCCCACTGGGAGCTAGACTGAACACCACATTCATTTCACATTGGCCAAAGGTAATGTCTTTCACTTACAGTGGAGCCTGGCTGGATTAAAACTGGTAACACACATATAGCAACTACTAATCCCTCAAACTAACAAGTCTCCTTTCACTTCCTTTCCTTTCTAACATGCTTTGGGAGCATTGGATGAAAAATGCTATGAGAACTGTGTTTTGTTGGTTGTTGCATTTTTACAGTGTTCAGTTATGTGGACAAAAGGTTGCAGGCTAGGAACTGGACTTAGACCATCATACCATTTCACATAGGTTACCAAAATAGCTGCCAAATGGTGGTAACTTTGGTCACAACTGATGAGGTGAGATGATCTGGAGTCAGTGATCCAGAACTAAAAGACCTGTATCTCTTTACCCTGAACAATTCGGTCTTCAAAACATGGCTTTCCTTAACCAATTAACTATATTCTCTCCTCACTTGCAATAATCTTTAAGTGATTTTCACAGTAATTTTCTTCCCACTGAAAATAAAACGTATCATTTAGTGCCCTATCCATGTACATGTGGATTTCTTAATGACTGTTGATGGGCATTATGCCCATCAACAGTGGAAGAACTGAATCCATAATCATCCGCACAGCTTTAAAAATCATTGGAACTAAAATATTTGCCTTATATCATGCATTCGGGGATCCCTGTGCAACTCGAGGTCACCATGCACATTTTTTTTTTTTGGACATGTGCATACATAGTATCTAGATAGCAGATCCAAACAATGTTGTCATCTTTGTTTAAAAAAATCATAGATCCCCTTATCTCTTTAAACAATCTGAGAAATAAAATCTGTTTCCTTCTTCTGTGGTTGTCCTAATTATGTAGCTTATAGGAAAAATACATGGGCTGTTTGTTTGTTGATTCCAAGCTGCCACTATGTACCCTAGGGGAGAAAAAATCAAACTTCTGACAGGTGCAGACTGTATGCTCTGAAGCAAACTCTGATTCTTCAAGGTATTTCAAAGGTTTTCCTTCTGCCAGACCCAAAACAAATTCCAACTTCAATGTCCAGGAAAACAAACAAGGCTGCTGTCTTGCCAGATCTCAGGACTCATCCTGGGGTTTTTGTTTTGAGATGCAAGTATCTGAAAATCAGATTTTTATTATTATTTTTTTTTTTTTTGGTGGAGTACAGCACCAAAGCCATTCAACACAGATGAAATAGCATCACACTTTAGAAAGCAAACACTTTTGACCAGTTGTGTGATGTAGGTATGTACCATTTCAACAATGACTTAACAAATACAGTGGTTTTGCCCCTCTCTCCAGTCTACACTTTACCTTCCCTTCTTCTTAATCTAACAATCTCTTCCTCTTTGATGGCACTCACTGAAAAACCCAACCATCTGAAAGCTTTTGAAATAAAATATCATATGGATAAAATGACATAAAAGTAAACATGGCACTAACAATGTTTTCCCCAGGTTTTCAAGAGCATGGCAGGATATGACATGAGCCCAAGGGAAGTTGTTAGCCAGATTGTGGGAATGGCTAGAAACAGATTTCCCTGTTAACATGCTGTTCATGGTAGTTGGTGCTAGTAGGGAGAATGTGTGCAGAGCAGGATCTCTGTAGAATGCGTTGCTTACCCCTGAGACATCCTCCCTGCATGTGGCTCAGGCACCCTCTGGCTTTCCACCCCCCACACCCCCATTCCCACCCTGACACTAGCAAGGCCTTGATCATGCCCACTGTTCCTAAAAATGGGATTTTAAAGGGATATTCCTGGTTCTATCACAAAATTTCATGGATGAAATTGAAATCAGTCACATTTATGACTGGTTGTTAAAAAGCTGTAAGTGTTATGAATTTATGACACTGGGCTCACATTCAGCTGTTCGCTGCTTCTGCTTTTAGGACTTTTTTTTTCCCTACGTGGGATAAAATTTATATTTGCGAGTGAGATCATTATAAATCTTTTATGTACCACAAGTGCAATTTTAAATGTTTGCAGGCATGGAAAACTGTACCCAGGAGATATCAACTATATTTCATGGGTTATTGCTTCATAGAACTGACAAAAAATGAGCATTGTAACTAGAACACACTCACACACTTCTTAAGTTTACATATTTGACCTTTAAAAGCTGGGAGGTTGCATGGAAAGCATGGCTGGGGGGCAGGGGAGAATGCTACCAAGTTTTTATTCGGTGCCCCTTACTTTGTCCATATTTTTGCCTTGTTTTGCATCAATAACATCTTCTCAAGAGAACTGTCTGTGCCATTCCTTAAAGGCTTCTTACTGAGTTAGATTAAAATTGGAAAAGCGCCTTTGGAGTCAGTGTTCTCCACGTAACCTTCTGTATTAATCAGTGGTGAAGACCCAGGCCAGCAATGAGCAGCTGGCTTGCACTTTCCTCATTAAATCTGATGGTATGATCTGGAGCCTCGACACTGAATTCTCCCATCATATATATTGGAAATGTCAGAGTCAAAAGCAACCAAGATCCTGGGGAACATGTCTTTAAAATATGGATTTCTTTCTCAGAGCATGGGAGGATTATATTGGAACTGGCTGACCTATTAGAAAATAATTTATACATGGCTAGATCAAAGAACCCTTACATTTAATGAGCACTTGGAAGGAGTGTGGCCTCATGGTTAGGGCACTGGAGTAGGACTCAGGAAATCTGGGTCTTCTTTCCAGGCCAGTAACTGTCCTGCTGCGTGATCTTGGGCAAATCATTTAACCTCTATGTCCCTATCTGTTTTAGACTGTAAATGGGGTAGGGGCTGTCTCATGTGTGTACAGTGGAGCCCTGATCTTGGTTTCAGCCTATAGAAACTACTGTAATGCAACCAAATAATTTGCCCAGATGAATAGTCCTGTGGGAGACAATTTGACTACTTGTTTGAGCAAGGGATCATGGACATTTATGAACAGAAAAGAGGGCTAAATGGTGCTACCTTAATAAAGTGTCTTATGAACAGACTTTGTTTTTTATTAATCTGTTAATTTCTCATTTGTTCAACAGAGACTTACTGTTAGCAGCTTTCAACCTATGTCTCTGCCTATTTGTTACTCTTTATTTTGTGTGGTCAAGTAAGTGTAGTAACTAAATCCCCAGCCATACCAGTTATTACTATTTATGAATTGCCCATGCACAGGGGCCTTTTAGGAAAGATAAAATGAAGGGCAAAGAGAATAAAAACCCAAGGTCTAACGGATAGATTTCTTCAAATGCCTGAGCATTCAGAATCGCTGCGTGCATTTAGCAAGAGTATACTGCTTGTGGTGCTAAAGATCAAGTAAACAAATCAAAAATCATTAAATTAATATCAAACACTGGCATTGTGTGACGTGCCAGATAGAGCAGTAAAACAGGAAACTTGATGGAATCTATTTGTAATTAAAATGTGTATAAAGCGGAAGTAAAATATCAGTGATAGAGCTTTGGGCAAAATATTGTAAACTCCAATGACAGGTTTCAGAGTAACAGCCGTGTTAGTCTGTATTCGCAAAAAGAAAAGGAGTACTTGTGGCACCTTAGAGACTAACCAATTTATTTGAGCATGAGCTTTCGTGAGCTACAGCTCACTGAGCTGTAGCTCACGAAAGCTCATGCTCAAATAAATTGGTTAGTCTCTAAGGTGCCACAAGTACTCCTTTTCTTTTTCCAATGACAGGGTTTATCTCATAGGCAGTTCCGTTAGGAAAGAAAGGGGTTGTATTCATAGTCTTTCAGTTTGTGTTATAGTGAAGAAGTAAGGCTGTTTGCAATCAAGCATGCTTATGCTATTGAGTTAGTGAAATCCACCTGTGCTGAAAGAGGCAGTCAATAAAAATAACTGAAACTAAACAGTGTGCTTATAAGGACACTTCACCACAGAGTGGAATTGGCAGAAAGGTAACTGTTTGATTAAAAATGCACAGCCGTACATATCAAGTTCCTACCATTGTTGTTAAAACAAGGAGAACAGAAATGGAAGACTTATTCAACTGCCCTGGCCTGCTGCAGAACAGCAGTTCTTTAAATGGACTGTTAAAACAGGTTTAAAGAGCATCAAAGAGTATGGAGGGAATTTTCAGAAATTATATGAACTTCAAACCTGACTTTTCAGCAGCTAGTAGAGTGATGGAGAAACTGCAAATTGAACAAGCATCACTGCAAAGGTGGCCAAGGGGTGTGCTGCATGGGGCCCACAGAAAGACTTGAGGAGGTAAGTTACTGACTGGAGCAAACAAGTTGGCGTTCAAGGTATGTCCTATGATGGCTATACCAACGGTTATGGCATAACTTGACACCTCAAATCTTTGGAAGAGGTATCGGTCACCATCTGATGGTCCATGCCAGCACCTCTAAGAAGAGGAACCAAACTGGACTAGCCAGCAGAAATAGGATAAAACAACCTGTATCCTTCAGCACATCACTTCCTGAAAGCCTAAGACACCTGGAAGGGAGAAGACAGAGGTCCTGGGCTGGCATCCTGAGTCCTCCTGGTGAAATAAAGGTGCCTGCCCAAGATAGGTACTGGAACTGTCTTTCTATTTTCCAGCAATTTGGATTCCCTGCTAAGGCACCAGGAATAAACTTTAGTCGTGTGTGTCCTTTGCTCCACCTGTGTTTTGTAGAATCAACTCCTACTGTGAACAATAACTGAGCTGAAAGGTGATGGCTAAGCAAAGTTCTGGTGATAAGTAGCACTTGGGTGACCACTCCAAATCAGTCAATTGACTCTTTCTGAAACTGGGTACTTAATTAGTAAGAGTCTACATGCTTTTGTATGTACTCTAAAGACTGTCACAGAGTTACTGTGTGTTACTGTTTTGTAACAGGTTCCAATAAAGATTGTTGGTCAGTTTCAAATCTACTTCAGTTACCATTGTTAACTAAGATTGTAGAACACTGTACATGGGCTTTCCATAGTTAGTGGCTTCATATTGCCTTGCAAGTTGTAGGTGTAAACAGATATAAATGAGTTTGCAAGCTTCTTGAATTGCACTCAATCTGTCGTCTGTCATAAATGTAGCAGTTTACCTTTATGTAGTTAGGAATGTTAATCAGATCCTGGGGATAATATAACTGATTGGAAAATAGGTAAAAAGGTTTGACTACTATGAAGACGTTGGTGAATTGTCATTTAAATATTTGCCCAAATTGTCTTGTGTTAGCAACATGGAGCTGATAAGCAATTAACATGTGAGACCCTATTCTGAGGGACTCAGTCAAAAAATATAATCAAAATGATGTTCCCAGCACAGTGATTGAGTACAAGTGGTGTTTTCTATTGTAGTTGTGTGATGGTAAATATAAACCATTCAGGTGTTCAGAATACAAATTTTTCTAATTTATGTAGCCAAATCATAATTAATTAATACCATTTTGCCTTCTTCTATCCTATAGCCAGGGTATTGTTTAGCTATTGTTAAGGGTATTTAACTCTATAAAACTAAATTCAACTCTCAAGTTCTTTTTCTTTAGTTCAGCCATCAAAATGAAAAGAACCCTAAGAAAAGTGGTTAGTTAAGCAACTGCTTAATTAAGGTTTGTTTTATATCCTATATTTCTTTCATAAGTCTTGTGGTGTTTCTGTTTCCCTGATAGGATAACTGAAATTTTAATTAACAGAAGGCAGGAAAGTCAACAGACATCAAAATGGTAGTGTGAAAATCACCAGTGTGAACCCTACCACGAACACATGTAAAACTTTTGCTTTCTGAAAGTACATGTGTAAAAGTGTTTTGGAGACCAAAACACAGCTATGAATATTAGCAGCAAAGTCATTAATGCCCTTCATATACTGTCTTAACAAATGCAGCACTTTTGTAACTTTCATCAAACTCTGGATTATACATGAAAGTATTGTTGATTTTTATTACTGGCTTGATCATCATTCCAGATTCCTTTGAGTTACTTAGAAATAGATATATAGGGCAGTGTGGTATCCCTTATACCTTCATTCCTGTGGGGTCAGAGGCCTGTGGATGGCTGGCTGATAAGCCCTGCCCAGAGCACTTGAAAAGAGCTGGAATTTAATTAGGTGACTTATAACAGGGCAACAGGAAAGGGGAAGGAATAGACTGTAACACCCACCAGAAAGCTTGGGTCATGCTCCCAATGGACTGCTGCTGGAGCTACTGCAGACAGGAATTGCTCCAGAAACCAAATGGACAGAAGAGAGACTGTGTGAAGCCCTTTTATTGCAGAGACTCTGAGGTAAGAGCCAGGAAGTTTCAGGTTGCTGAAGTTACTGCTGTGAGGGTCAGAGTTGGGGAAGGGACTACTTGGCCTGTACACTTTTGAAGGAAGAGTCTGCGAGGTTTTGATTTGTTAAGAAGGCTTAAAATAAAACAACTGACCCAGCTTGGACCTGCTTCCCTGGATTCCTTGAGAGACCTCGGACTGAATTGCCCCAGGGAGTGAGCTGGCTCATCAAGAGCAAAACCTCGTCCAGCAAGAGGTGAGTGCTATAAAATAAGCCCCAGTCCTTTACCAACAGAATTCTTCATTGCTGTGAGGCTGCTTTTCACTGCACTGTCAGCATGGACTAACCCTGAAGCTGGTTGAAAATATTTTTCTGGTGGTTAGAGCTGTCAGAGGGCTCTTTGTCTCCTCCTCCCTGTTGCCAGAACAACATGCGGGGTGGGGGGGGGAGTGCGTCTGGGGGAGCAGGTGGTGTCTGGGACCCCACTACATTGCATTGATCAGTGGCTGTGATTTCAGTACACTGTGACTATCACAGCTCAAAATAAATTACAGCAGCCCTTAGACTTTTCTAAGCCAAAAAAGTGAGTGGCTCTGCATAGAGCTGCAGCAGGATCAAGGTGTGCTGCTATAGTGTCAGGGTCAGTCAATGAGATTTAGGCTCTTGCAAGTCAGATTTTAAAGGGATTTAAGCGCTTAAAGAGTTGGTGGGGGTATTTAAGCAGATAGGCATCTAGTGAAGATTTTCTAAAGCCTCTCTCTGCATCTTCAAGTGCTTAAATACCTTTTAAAAATCTGGCCCCAAGTCGCTTCTGAAAATGGGATTTAAAAGCCTAAGTCATTTAGGCACTTTTGAGGTCCCTTCTACCTCTATATTTTAATGACTTCTGTATATCTTCCCTAATTGTGGTCAGATTTATTTGTTGTATTTTGTATAGCCATTTAATCAGGGGTGAAAGTAATTTAAAAGACTTACCGGTACTCTGGCGTCCGTAGGAGGGGGCGGGGCCTCAACCGGAAGGGGCGTGGTCTCTACCAGAAGAGGCGGGGCCTTTACATCCCTGGGCTGGGACTGTGGTATCAGCAGCTGGGAGCCCTGGACCCTCTAAATCACCCCGGAGCTACCAGTTGCAGAGGTTCGGGGGTGATTTAAAGGGCCCAGGGCTCCAACTGCTACCACCACAGCAGAGCCCCAGGCCTTTTAAATAACCATCGGTGCCCCGGGGGCTCTGGCGGAGCTTTAAAGGGGCTCCACTGCAGTAGCGGCAGCCAGGAGTCCCTGGCCCTTTAAATCGCCACCTGAGCCCCGCTGCCGCTACCCCAGGGCTCCAGCAGCGGGGCTCAGGTGGCGATTTAAAGGGCTCCAGAGGGTAGTGGCAGTGGGAGCCCCGGGCCCTTTAAATCTCCACCTGAGTCCCGCTGCCTGAGCCTCGGGGTAGCAGTGGCAGCCGGAGGCTCCGGGGGCGATTTAAAGGGCCAGGGGCTCCCAGCCGCCACTACCATAGCGGAGCCCCGGGCCCTTTAAATTGCTGCCAGGGCTCCAGCAGCCAATCTTCCCCAGTACGGCGCACGGGCTCTTGCCGGTATGCCATACCAGGGTGTGCTGGCTTACTTTCAGCTCTGCATTTAAGCCTCCTGATATTCCCTACATTGTGCCCAGTAGTGTTTCTGTGTCTAGAGAACTGTGCAATGTACCTCTAGTCGGTGGTAGCTTTCCTTTCCACTGAAAAAATCAGTGTCTTAATCTGACAAATGAAATCTTTGATTACATATTACTGACACAATAATGATTTCACTAGTTAGGGTATAGTACATGGAAGGAAATATAGCAGTCTGCTGAAGAAAGCTGGCACAGGCAAAGACATTGAGCTCTCAGTCTTAGGGTCTCACGAGCATTGCAGTGGTTTCTCACCTCCGGCATTAAAGTTGATTTTGGATCTAAGAAAACCAAAAATAAGAGAGATGTCTTTGTGGAGAAATGTCTTTATTACACTCTAAGTACAGAAGTGAGGAAATGGGGGAGAGAAAAAAAAATCTTTCTGCTGCTTTGGCCGTCTATGGCAATTCATTCATGATCTCTCATGGTTGGATGTCTTCAGTACTGTAAGCAGTAGTGGCTAAACAGCAGCATTTCCATGTCCCAAGTTGTCTTTTTCTTCTTTGATTCAAGTCTGTCAGTTTAACAGCAAAATGGAGTCAAATGAAGTCTTTCCACCACTTTGCCTTGTACCAGCTTCTTGACGTGTCAAGCTTCTTGTTCTGTGTCATTCTTCACCATATCTATCCAATGCATCCTTGATCTTTCTCTATTTCTAGTACCTTGCATGCTGGTATGTATCGCCATGTGTGGTGTTGTTTCCAGATCCATTCTTGACACTTGTCCAAATCATTGCAGTGGTCTGTCGTGAATCTTCTGTAGCAGCTATTTTCTTATCACTCCATTTTTTAAAAATGTTCTGCAGTCTTGAAACTCTCCATATTCCCCCTCAACAGAAATGAACTATCTTGCTTTCCTCATCCTCCAACATTGCAACCCGTACACCAGTATTGACATGACAATTATCTTGTATGCACTGACTTTCATTTTTTCATAATGTCTTTAGCCTTCCAGATCTTGCAGAGACAGTCTGAGTCTTCTTTTATATTACCTTCAGAATTCTTCAACATAGGTTTCCAAGGTACAATTTTCTCCTTTTTTTTAATGTGTGTTTTTTTGTTTTTTGCTTTTTTGTTCTTTCTCTGACTTTCATCTTCCAATTGTCATTTTCTTTTGTCTTCTCTGTGCCAATCTCCAGTCCAAATATGCTGATTTCCTGGTGTATCTTAGTTATTGTCTGTCTCCTTCTTCAGTGCTACGAAGTCAATATCATCTGCTGATGTAAGGTTATTCAATGTCCTTCCACAATACATGACTACTCTCATTTAATCTCTCAGTGCTATAGTCATTACTGCTGCCAGTACTAAACTGAACAAATCTGGCAATAACATAGATCCTTGTCTCACTCCTATTCTCACTTTGAACCATTCTGATATCTGATACTTTCTGATATCTGTCTTTGTCCTGGTCTAAATCTGCGTTGTTCCTCTGCAAGTGCTGCTTCCATCTACCTATTTGTTACACTCTGCAGTGTCTTAGTGAATGGTTATCCTGGCACATTCAATAAGCTGATTCCTTTGTAGTTCTTGTACTCACTCTTATCTGCTTTTTATGGATTGATAGTATTACTGCTTCCCTCCCTCCCCGTTCAATTGCCATTTGCTCTTGCTTGTGGATTTTTGTTGAATAGCTTGTACATTACCTTTACTGAGTGTTCCTCAGTTGCCAGCTACAGCTCTGCAGATATGTTGTCTCTTCCTTTTTCAAAATTTCTGTCAAGATCTTTACTTCTAGGAATTCTGGCATCTGCTTTCCTTTGTTTTGCTTCTTTACATTGTTCACTTACCCAGTTGTTCATTTTTTGCTTTGTTTGATCTCCATTATACTCAGCTCTTAGACTTGTCTCTTTCTTGTTGTTCTCCCTCAGCTTCCTGTGCTTGTCACTCAACTGTAGAACTTCATCCATTATCACCCTTGGTTTCTTTGTTTTGGCCTTGGTAGCCCAACACCCCTTCAGTGATGCTCATTGTTTCTCCCTTTTTTAAAATTATTATTATATCTCTTTCACTAGAGACATGATGTTTTTCTGCATAACTGTTGTATTCTTTCTTGATATCTGGCTCTTTTTCAACTTGTCCATATCACAGATGTTAGTTTTTGGCACTTGTTGGTTGTTGTTTGTTCTCGGCCTCAACCTCATTGATGCCAGCACTAACTTATGATCTGATCAGATATTGTCCATAAATCTGTATAACACCCTTGATTTCCATCTGTTGTTCACAAAGAAGTCTAAGTCCATGTTCTTTGCAGCTTTCTTTGTCGGACTGGCATGTTTATCAGATTGTTACTTAGAAATTTAAGTCTCTCTCCTGTTTCACTTACTTTTACTGAGTGCAAATCTGCCCATTGGTCCAGCTCAGGAATTCCAGTGTGAAAGGGGTCAGGAACAGATTGATTTGCATTTTATCAAATAAAATGGAATCTCTTTCACTGGGAAACCCTCTGTCGCCATCCTCACAGCTGGAAGGAACTTCTTATCTAAGAGATACAGCACGTTAGACCAGGAGGCAAATCGTTCTGTACATTTCTCCAAGCCTCAGACACTAGAACTCAGCGGAGATTTAACAAACAAACAAAAAAGGCCATTTCCTTGGTTACCTTTAAAATACAATCACTCATCATTTGCTCCCTAAAATCGGTTCCTTCAGCACAGTCGTCAGCTTGAGCACTTAAGGTTACAGCTGGGGTAACACAAAGATGCAAATATGAGCTTGTTGAGTTGCTGCACTGACCTAAATGCTTTTTTTTTTTTTACTCTTCTGTGTCCAGCCACCTGCAACATAAAAAGGTCCGATCATGATGGAAGTTAATTTACCCATTTCAGGTATGCCACTGTACCACACTCCTGATGATTTCTGAAAGGTCAATGTAAATATTGGTAAATCTAAACTAAGTCCTGGAACAAGAATAATGGGTCTTAATTTTTTTTGTAAATTAGGGAAATCTTTAAACAACCATGATGAAGTGGAAACAATGAGGCTAACACACAACGAAGGAACACAAATGTCTTGTTTCAAATTTAATAAATTATTAGCAACTGCTGTGGTTAATATTTACTCTGAATTGGGGCCTGCACAGCTGGGATTCTCTGTACTGTTTGATCTGCCCTTTCAAGCTCTGCTGATCCTACTAAATAGCATTTAATGCACATAGGGCTGTAGTGCAGAAAATGAAAAGAGCTTGTTATAAAACAATACAGACAATTTAACCCACATGTACACCTGTTCTTTGTAGTTTATGGAGGACATTGTCCTGAAAAGGGGGCAGGGGGTGTTTTATGAAGTACTCCACTGACCTTGTTTGCTTGAGGTTCAGAAACACTGCTGCCATTTTCAGAATCTGGTTAATACTAACTTCAGTGAATGCTGAGTGTTGTGGGTCATTTGTACTTGACTAGTCTCATTAGAACAGAACACTTCATTGATATGGAGCAAACTGGTTAGGGTTGTTATTAGTCAGATATATTTGAGTTACATTGATTTTTCTCCCCTCCCCACCCTCTCACATATACAGGCTATTGAGGGACTAATTACTCCAATAACTTTACAGAAATATCCACTTTTTGTTTTCTGAGGCTTTTGAAATTTAGCCCCAGTTGAAAAATAGGGATTTTGTAATGATGACATTCTTTAGAGTTTTCTGGGAAGCTGGTCAGAAAATGGGCAGGGGATTGAAAGAACTTATCTTTGTTTCACTAGAAACTTTTGAAATCTAAAATTGTTTGTTTTTGCTCTAATTTCCTATTTTCATATGGGCATGAGGAAGGATTCCCCCTCTTCCTAATTTTCTGATATTCTTTACACGCTGTTGATCTGAGATCAATCAGTTTTACATACCTATTAATGTAATCCACTATAATCAGTCTGTTTCAGGAAGCTTGCTTAGAGCCACATGTAGGGCAGGATCCCCTTATGTCTTGTTAGCAAAAATAACTCCAGGCAGATCAGCATAGACCAAAGATCCACATACTGGTCTAGGGACCTGAAAATAGAAAATTAGTGCAAAAGAAAAGTTATCCCATACAATGGAGTCTGATGCTATCTGCCCAGGAAATGGGTGATATCCAAGAATCTTCTACTTTTTATACATATTTTGGGTAAACGTTTGTTAAAGTTGCTGTGTTGACATCTATGGAGACTGGTGTCCTCTAGTTACAGAAAACATACAAGTTGGGCAATAGCAGCAGAAGCTTCCTTTTACTGCTCTGCTAAACAGTCTCCACCCTGACCTTGGATAACCATCTCTAGGGGAAAGAATAATTCTGGGGATACTTTTTGTGAAGTTGTACTTGTCCACTGCACATCCACTTCATGATGGAAGAGTGTGTGTGTGTGTGTGTGTGTGTGTGTGAGTGAGAGAGGGTTAGGCTGAAAGAAATGGCTTCAAAGGACTTACCTTACTGTCATAGGGCTGAGAAGATGGCAAGTGTCCTGGGGTTTGGAGGCACTGACAATTCTGCAAGAGTCAGTAGTGGGAGAAAGAGAGCATCTTCAATAACTACACTAGCAGCCTGGGTTATAGGGCAAGCTCTTATTGCTTAGCAAAAGGTTGAGCTCATTCTGGAAGGACCACAATAGCAGGACTGGTATAGAATCTCAGATTTTTAAGTCTGGAAGGTACCACTGGGGTAGTCTAGCCTGTCCTCCGACATAACATAAACCATAGGACTTACTGGAATTAATTTCTCCTGTAAGTTCAATTGCTATGTTTGAACTAAAACATAAAATAGCAGTTAAACAACCTCTCGTTGCCTCTGAAACATACTGTTAAGAATTTTGCATAGTGGGCTATAATCCATGAGACTTGCCCTTTTGGCTAATCTTGAAATGGGTCTTCCAAATGTTTTTATCCTCCCAAACAAGGAGAAAATTAGGAAGAGAAAGTGAGAATAGTCCATTCCTTAAATAGAGCCCACTGAATAGATGGAAAGATGAAAGATAAGAAGTAATGCTATCAAGCTTTGATTCACGTACCCTTACAACTCACATGGGAGTAGCCCCAAGGTCTTCTTGCCTGTCATGTAAGGAAACAGCACTTTGCCTGAAAAGGTAGAACATATCTTCTTGGGAAATTGATAGGCAACAGAGAAAATAGAAAAGTAGAATTGTTGAGAAAGGGCAATTAGCTCAGCTCCTGCAGGGAGGTAATTTAATTAGATCATTCAGGGAAAAGTAATTTAGCTTTAAAAAAAATCCATGAATTAACCTTGGACTAGCAAGGAAGAACAAGAGCTAAGATTGCCAAGGGGAGGTAAGTATGGAACTCTGAGGAAGGTGTGGCGTGTGTGAGTGAGGAACCTGTCTGACGCTGGTTTTGGAGCAGATTGAAATCAGCAAAGCTGTCCTCACTAGAATGAGGCAACTGGTTTAAAATAGAAATGGGCCTTGGCCTGATCTTGGAAGTTCTGATCTGGATTGTGTTCTTGCCTGTCCATTCAGGTGCCAGGGGTTTATGGAGCTTGGCTTTTGGTATGGTATATTATAAAGGAGGTGCAGCTTTGAAATCTGGATCTAGACACAAGTTCCAATTCCAACCACTCCTGAATTGGAGTTAGAGCATTGATTTGGGTCCCACATTAGCTTAAAGAGTCCCCCCCCCCCATAGTGACAGCCCATCTAATTTGCTCAAATATTTGACTTTTAAGGACATTCAGGGTATGTCTACACTGCAATTAAACAACTGTGGCTGCTCCATGCCAGCTGACTGGGGCTCTGGCTGCAGGGCTGTGTAATTGCAGTGTAGATGTTCTAGCTCCCACCTCACAGGGTCCTAGAGCCCAGACTCCAGCCCGAGCCTGGATGTCTACGCTGCCGTTAAACAGCCTGAGTCAGCTGGCATGGGCCAGCCATAGGTTTTTAACTGCAGTGTAGATATAACCATGGTATCTGAGGGTAAGGGCACATTAAAATGCCCTAGATATTTACTTTCAGCCCATGGAGTGGTTTAACCTCCCCAGCTGAGATAGTTATGAAAAGGAGGGCTGAGATTTGCATACCACATATATTGTGGTTTTAGGAGCAAAAGGTGCTTCCAAGGGGAGGAGTGGCAGGGGGTAGGTACTGAGGAGAGCAGACAGGAGTGACACCTTCACGTTCTTTTTGGAGGTGCAGCATGTGCTGTCCTTAGTGCCGGCCTCTGAGCTCCAGCTGTCATGAGAGGGGGCTAGGGCGATATGTCTGTACCCCTGCCAGACTCCATTTGTGTTTTCTAGCACTGCCCCTGCACACTGTGTAAACATGAGGCTTCCGGCTCCTGCTGCTGGGCTCCATGTGAATACTTCACACTCTTGTATATCCAGTGCTGCACGAACCAACTATAGATTTTTTTCATGTGAAAAGACAAAGGAACTGAACACTTTTTGAGCTCTGTGAAGGTTCCTAGCCAGAGGTTCTGGTCTGCCATGCTGGAAAAGAGACTTGGTGAGAAACACATCTTTGAACAAGAGTCTAGTTTGTTAAATCAGGTTTTAGTTTTAGAAGCATATTTTTACTTTTGTGTGTAACCCTTTCTATATTTATTCCTTTTATCTGGTATCATTTAATCCTATGTCCTTTTTTGTTAAACTTGTTTTACTTTTCATATAAACCAACACAGCATTGTGATTGAAAGATGGGTGTTTGTCAAATCCCAGTTAAACTAGTGAGCTATGTCTTAAAAGAAGAAGTGAACTTAGATGTTAAGTGTTCCAGGAGAGGGCTGGACACTGCAGGGCAGATATTATTTGGGAAATTCAGGAGTGGGAGGATGTTTGGTCACCCTGTAAAGAGGAACTGGGGGTGGAAGCTAAGCGTAACCTGCCTGTTTGTATGCGGTCTCTTGATGTCAGCATAGAGCTGAAAGCAATCAGAGTTGCAGGGCAGGTGGTGACACAACCAGTTATTGGCTTGTGCTGAACCCCCAAGCATCACAAGAGGTAATACCACAGAGGTGAATTATATGAAATGGGCTTTTTGCTGTTTAGACCTGTTCTGCACTTCCTACCCAGCGGTTGCTTTCCTTGAGTGAGGAGTGCAGACATGAGCTCTTGGGGGGAGTGGGGGGTTTGCGTGCATGCCCCTGGGCAGTGTTCTGGCAGTGCTTACAGAGCAGCAGTACGTTTGGAGGGCTGGCTTTGCAATGGATCGAGCTAGAAACATGTAACAAACACTTGGATTTTGCAGTAAATAGGTAAAACTGCAGAATCGCAGGATTTGCATTTCTTTCATTCTTGCAGAGTCACGCTGAGCAGCTCATGTGATACTAGTTGGTTGTTCTAGGCTCTTTATATAATGTTAATAGTGCAGCTGTTAGCAAATGACTATTTTAATACTCTTTCCAATTCCTATAAAAGGAATAGGATTATACTATTGTAATAGGGATCAATACAAATACCTATAACCTTGTATAAACAAGTAGTCTGATTATAACTATTCAATGTTAACTACAGATATTAAAAAGAAAGCAACAGAATTAATCTGGATACACAAGGCCAGGTACTTTTAAATATCTTCCGCGAAAGAAGCGGTGTGGTCTGCTTGTTAAAGGACAGGACAATCTGGGTTCAGTTCACAGCTCTGCATAGATTTACTGTCTGACCTGAGCAAGTCACTTAGGTTAAAATTTTCAAACATGGAGGAAGCATATTCATCCATATTTGTAAATGAAAGGTTTAATTTTCAGAAATTCTGAGCCCCTACTGACTTTGACTTTGATTCTTGCGGCTATATTTACCCTTACCAAGTGAACCCAAATGACTTCAGTGGGGTTGCTTGGGTTGAACAAGCAGAGCTTTGTTCTTGACCTCAGCCCTTGATCTTGGGATTTTTAGATGAGCCAATCCCAGTGAAATCAATAGGATTTTGGTGACTTGCTCCTTTGAAATTTTCAGAGTAAGGTTGCTTCTGCCCACCCCCTTCCCCCACTTAAATTCACCAAAGACATTCTTGCTACCTTGGATGAATTTAGCTAGCTAGTTTCTTACTCAGAGCCCATAACTCTAGTGTCTAAATGTAGATCACAGTGTAAATAATAACACTGTAGTGGTGATACCATAGCTTTGATGTAACTTACTCTTAATTAAAACAAGCATAACAGTTCTTGAGCAGGGTGGAAAATGTGATCTAAAATACATTCCTCTTCAGAGCCTAAATACAGAAGCCCCTCTTATGCCAGTGCAGCTCCATTGAGTAATGGGAGGACAATCTTATGTTTCTTTTCTGAAGGAAGTAAATATGCATATTACTTTTTAAAAAAGTGTAACTAACGTTGCTATCTAATTTATCTGTAATAACTACAGTTAATCTAACTCTGGATCAAGAACTTAAAGCCTATCCAGTTCCTTGGTGGAAAGAGCTAATTTATATTTTCTTCAGATTATATTTTTAGCTTTCTTTGCAAAAGTTTTGTTTGCTGTGTTTGCATCTATCGCAGGCATTCTTACAGACCTGGAAGTACTTTAACAATACACCAGCAGTCATCTTCCTTTCAGCTCTGTCCATTTCTAGAGGAAAAGAAAGTAAGCTGGCATGCAGTGGGGCTTGAATGCAGTATGTTGCCTGTTGTCATACTGTTCCAGCACTCAGCCTCAAAGGATCACATGCTTTCTCCCCCCCCCCCCCCATCAGATGGCTGTTAAACGTTTTACATTTGAAGTTCTCAGGTAACTGTCTGTCACCACGCTGCCGCACAAACAACTTGATTTATCACAGCAAACAGATCTGGCTCAGAAATGTCCATGAGTCAATGAACATTTAGGGCTTGAACTGAAGAAGTAGCCGGCAACAAAGAGTGGAAAAATTTAATAGAAACTTCAGGCTTTAATTAGTCACTGTTTGCAAAAGGTGCTAGCCTATGGATCTGCACATGGCAGATGGAGTTGTGCACCCTTCATGAGTAAAGGGGCACATCTTTAAAACTGCTTTCTTTCAGGATGTTTACTTTCCATTCTAACGTATCTGCTGAATGGTTGTGTAAGCTGGCGGGAGGGGAAAGGGGCTAAAGCACTGTAAGAGGAGCGTTTTGGTGCAATTGAGGAGGCAGGACGTTCCGCCCATGCGGTGACACTTGAAGTTGAGAGCTGGAGCAGGCGTGTGTGTGTGTGCACGCGTGCAAGCAATGGCAACAGGCGCACAGAGCAGCAATGTTTTAAGAAGCAACGCCCCTTGTGCTCAGATGCTGCTGGAGGGAGGCAAACTGGTAAATTTTACACACTAAAGACCCAAAATTTGGGAAAGCCCAAGCTGCTGCCTCCTAGCAATCCAGGATGCAAATCATCCTAGCAGGGCAGGTCCCTAGTGCTACCCACCTCTATAGTCAACCTGTGGAACTGGCTGGATGCACAGTGGGGTGCCATGCTATACCAGCTACAGGAGGGCTTCTGACTTTTTGTAGCATGATCCCCCTCAGAGTTCGTCCTGTGACAATACAGCTTTGAACCACCTCAGCATCGGGCAGTGAATGGCACAGCCTGGCCCAGTATGACTAGAAATATAGGCCCAATACTGCAGTCAGATCAGTACAGGTGGACACTGGCATAAAGGAGAGGGGGCAAGGCTTTGTCTGAATGGATCCAGTTAGAAGATTAGGGTTGGAGGAGACCTCAGGAGGTCATCTAGTCCAATCCCCTGCTTAAAGCAGAACCAACCCCAATTAAATCATCCCAGCCAGGGCTTTGTCAAGCTGGGCCTTAAAAACCTCTAAGGGTGGAGATTCCACCACCTCCCTAGGTAACCCATTCCAGTGCTTCACCACCCTCCTAGTGAAATAGTGTTTTCCTAATATCCAACCAAGACCTCCCCCAATGCAACTTGAGACCATTGCTTCTTGTTCTGTCATCTGCGACCACTGAGAACAGCCGAGCTCCATCCTCTTTGGACCTCTAGGAAGGAATTTTCTGTAGTATCTGGCTGATGAATCTTGCCCATATTCTCAGGGTTTAGCTGATGGCCATATTTGGGATCAGGAAGGAATTTTCCTCCGGGGCAGACTGGAAGAGGCCCTGGAGCTTTTTCGCCTTCCTCTGTAGCATGGGGCACGGGTCACTTGCTGGAGGATTCTCTGCTCCTTGAAGTCTTTAAACCACAATTTGAGGACTTCAATAGCTCAGACATAGGTGAGGTTTTTCGCAGGAGTGAGTGGGTGAGATTCTGTGGCCTGCATTGTGCAGGAAGTCAGACTAGATCATAGGTCAGACTAGACTAGATCATAATGGTCCCTTCTGACCTAAATATCTATGAATCTCCCCTTTTCAGTAGTTGAAGACTGCTATCAAATCCCCCCTCACTCTTCTGCAGACTAAACAAGCCCTCTCCTCGTAAGTCATGTGTCCCATCCCCCTCATCATATTTGTTTCCCTCCACTGGACTCTCTCCAATTTTGTCTTCATCCTTTCTGTAGGGGGGAGCCCAAAACTGGACGCAGTGCTCCAGATGTGGCCTTACCAGTGCCGAATAGAGGGGAATAATCACTTCCCTTGATCTGCTGTCAATGCTCCTACGAATGCAGCCCACTATGCCATTAGCCTTCTTGGCAAGAAGGGCACACTTAGCCTCTTAGAGATGGTATGGCAACCTCTACCTTTTCATGTTCTCTGTATGTATATATATCTTCTTACTATAAGTTCCATTCTATGCATCTGATGAAGTGGGCTGTAGCCCGTGAAAGTTTATGCTCAAATAAATTAGTCTCTAAGGTGCCACAAGTACTCCTGTTCTTTTAAGGGCGCACTACTGACTCATATCCAGCATCTCATGCACTGTAATCCCCAGGTCCTTTTCTGCAGAACTGCTGCTTAGCCAGTCGGTCCCCAATCAGTGCATGGGATTCTTCCATCCTAAGTGCAGGACTCTGCACTTGTCCTTGTTGCAGGATTGGGGCTCCTAGTCAAGATTTTTTTAATTTTTAAAGCAGTTTTGTGGTGTGGTGGTTTGGTTCCCCCCCCCCCCACTCACTTTAAAATTTAAAGTTTCCCTGGTTGAACTGGAAAAATTACTTCACTATTCTTCTAGCATCTTAGAAAATAAAACTTCTGGTTTCCACTGGTCAAGTTAAAGCACAAACTAACCCCAGGCAATGTAAATGCTGAAAACATAGGGAAAGATAAATGACTCTTACACTGATGGTGGCTCTTTAAATGCAGTAGGTGAACTGCAAGGCCTAGTTTAAATCTAAAACTAGGACTGTTAAATTGAAGAATTAAAATCTTGTAATCAAACTCACAGTATAACATCCACTCTCCACACACATATGAAGGCAAAAATTAGTTAGCTATCCATAAATTGGATAGGAGGTATATTTAAACATGATAAGCACATATACAATGGTTTGATAAGTGACAACTCCACTTGTCCACTCCAATTGCATGACAGCTGGCTGTAGTCAGAAACACACTTAGGTATAGATAGATACATTCTCACGGCTAGACCCTGCAGACAGCCGCATTCTTACAGTCTTGGGCTATAGTCAGCTCACTTTCAACAGCTTATATTGTAATCAACTACATTCTTATATTAATATGTTATAGTCTCTGTCCTCCCAGGATCATATGTTGCACTGCCACGGTCACTTGCTATAGTCAATCAGGCAGACATGTTCTGAGAGGTGTATGCAGCCGACAGAAATCTTTACTCCACGGTGTAATAAGCACACATGCTGCAATCCGCTGTAACATCATAACCCCATGCTATTGCTATTCACATCCTTAAAAGTATAATATGTAGTCAGATGCCATAACCATATGCTCTCCTCCATAGGCTTTCACTGAAGTCATTATACTATCAAGGGGTATGTTGTCAGACAATTCCCAGAGGCCTCCTCTACATCCAGTAGGCCAGAATGTCAGACTTGATTTGCTGCTTGTCCCTAAGGTACATCTCTCCAACTCACCTATGTACCGTTTGCAGTATAGATATTGCCTAATGAGCGGCTGAGGCCTCTTAAAGCGTCACAAAGCTTTTACATTAACCCCCCCCCCACCCCCGCCGCCATCTCCACCCCATAACTCCCTCCATCCAAATTTTAATTACAGGCATTGTCACTGAGAGGAGAAAATGGACAACTGCTTTTCCCCTGTAGAGGTGCACCATTCTGGCCAAACTTCACTCGCTTTAATAAACCTTATTAGTATGTGCAAGTGCCTGACCTCTAAATCTGCACCATGCTGACTAGTGAGTGTCATTAATTAGGCACCTCAGACATTATTGCTTTCCTGGCTTTGTGCAGCAAGACATTACTTATGAAAGCAACTATTCAATGGGTATTTTTAAAAATAACTTGGATGAGTTTCTTATAAGGTACGATAAACATATGGCAAATATTCTTTTAGACTGTAAGCACTTGAACAAGGGTTCTGGCTTCCTGAATGTTGGTCTGACCCTTTCAAGAAAAACCATAAAAATTACTCAGTTACAGATCTAAAAGACTCAATTATTCAACAAAAAAATTCAAAAACAGACTCCAACAAGAAACTACAGAACTGGAATTAATTTGCAAACTGGACACCATTAAATTAGGCTTGAATAAAGACTTGGAGTGGATGAGTCATTACACAAACTAAAAACTATTTCCCCATGTTAACTTTCCCCCTACTGTTACTCACACCTTCTTGTCAACTGTTGGAAATGGGCCATCCTGATTATCTCTACAAAAGGTTTTTTTTCTTCTGCTGATAATAGCCCACCTTAATTGATTACTCTCGTTAGAGTTGGTATGGCAACCTCAATTTTTTTTCACGTTCTCTGTGTTTGTACGTATATATATCTTCCTACTGTATTTTCCACTGCATGCATCCAGTGAAGTGGGCCTTAGCCCACAAAAGCTTATGCTCAGATAAATTTGTTAGTCTCTAAGGTGCCACAAATACTCCTCGTTCTTTTTCCTAAAAAGCCAGATATCTACCAGGGACTGTGACTGTGCTCTCAAGCCATCCCATGTGGTGGTGCTGCTGTCTTGTCAGCTGTCGCCAATTAAGAATATTTGGAGGGGATATCTGTTAGAGAGTCAAGAAGATGCTGAAGCAGTAGTGGTTCATTTGTCTAGTTCTTCTAGACCTTTCATTCTACATGAACTGATCTAATTCTGGTGTATCAAGTCACCACCCCACTTCATTCACATCCTTCCTAGACTCTCAATTTCTTTCTTCCTACAAGAAGCCAGCAATAATAACTAATATCATGGCCACTTCCTCCTCTGGTCTTCACAGTCCATGTCTACTCTTACTCTGTCATTTCTTAGGCATACTGAGACTGTCTGTCTGGTTTTTATGCCTTGTTTAGCATAATGTTTAGGCACATTATTAGTGCTTAAGAAATAAATAATAATCACAACTAATCGGTGACTCAATAGGTGGGACTCTTCTCTTGGAGTCAGTAATGAACCAATGGCTCATGCTGGAGAAATTGTCTTGTGGATTAGGTAACAAGATGAGGCCCTGATCAATTAGAGTCCTACAATATTTTTCCACAAGAGTAAAGGTATAGCTCCTGTGTTCTGGCCAAATTCCAATGCAGGTAATTACTGTCATCTTCCCTAAATTCTTCCTGCAGTTTCAATTAGATATTTTATTCCTCACATCCTTTTTAGCAGCAATTCTAAAACTGCAGTTCAACAGTAAATGCATTTCAGAGGTGGATAAAGTGAAACACTGAATAGTATATTAAGATTGCAGAGCACTTTAAGATCCTTTGGAGTGAAGGGTATCTAGCCAAACAGAAGATACAAGGCTCCATGCTAGGTGACATTTAAGAGCCTGTGGTTCACAGGAGTTGAGATTCTATCTAATTGTCCCTTCTGAACTTAAACTCTGTGAATTAAATCAAATTTGACCTAATTTAAACACAATGCAGCACCGCTACATTTACTATAACTGCATGTGATGCAAATCTGGGCAGAATTTGGTCCATTAATTCTAAATCTGTTCTGGCCGGACAAACAGCTGGTGTGCCCAGACACAATTGTCTTTAAAAAGTGCTTTACATATTTTCAGAGTGTCATTAAGACACTTACTTGGGCTGCAGTGTAGGAACAACTGAGAACACGGCCCCAGTTACATTGCAGCTGTTGCTCTTGAACATTAAAAGGATGGTCTTTCCTTTCATTGTAGTCCTTTAAAAAACAATAGTCATGTGGCTATACTAAAAGCCTGATGCAAAGTCTAAGGCAGTCTTTCTGTCGGTTGTCAGTTTACTTGGATCAGGCCCTGTAGGAGCTCACTGCTTAAATTTTCAGTGCTTCATTGATGCCATTCACTATCCTGACTTATTTTGGTAGGAATCCTAATTAGTTAACATCTGTGTCAATATCACCTTCCTCAGCACCTGTGGTTTTTCTGGAGGTTTTCCATGCAAGTATTGATCAAACCCAATGCTGCTTAGCTGCTGAAATCTGATATAAGCATTATCCATGATGGGATGGCTCTGATTCCACCAAAATCCAGGAAAAGATACTTGATAGTGTGTCTTTACATTAACATTATTGATTAAAGTATAGCATAGCCTGGCTGCATCCCCAAATGTTCAAGGATTTAGTCAGGATTTAGACCACACGGTTATTACTGAACTTACATACAGACATATATATGAATGAAGACTGTTGAACTGCATGGTAAAAGAAGGATATTCTAACACTAGGATTTAAGAATTGTACATAGAGCTAGATAACTTTTTTTTTGTGAAAAATGAAGATTTGGTGACCCAAAATTTTTCAAAATATCCTGTGTTTTAACAACTTGTTTGTCAAAAAACAAGGTTAATTTTAAAGGCACTGTGGTCCAGATGATAAAGTAATGAACTGTGAGCCAAGACACTTGGCTCTGCTCTGACCTTCTGTATAACCTTGGGCAACTCACTTCACCTCTTATGTTTTTCCAGCAGTATTTACCTTCTTTTACAAAATAAATCCCCCCCCAGCTTCTGTAGGCTGGTCTCTGAGTAAGTCCCCTGCCTCCACTGTCCATGAACTGCACTCCTCGAGGGCGTATTAAAGGCAGATCCAGGATTCCACTCATAAGACTACTCTTTGGTCTTTATCATTCCCCGAGTTCTCCAGGGAGGGAATCTACCTTTAAGAATTCACAGTCTCTGACTCCAGCCACTTGAGCACCCATTTCTCTCTAGCCCAGTACCTATGAGGCTGACGGTTGCTCAGATATCCAGGGCACTGTCAGACCTAACCACTGCAAAGTTTTGGGCTCAGAGATCATCAGTACTGTCAGTGGAGTAGGTGGAAAGAAGATCTCTACCTCTTCTCAGTACTGAAGAAGCCCTCTTTTTGGCTCTGTGTGGACTCCCCTCAAGATTCAAGGTACTAGAACTTCCTCTGCTACTATCCCTTCAATGCAGGCCATTGATGCAGTACCAGTTTACACACTTGGTATCACAGGAGTTTCGCTTTCCCCAGGACCTTGCTGTGTCTGAGATGTCCCACTCACCATTGTTTGGCACTGATATACTCTTGGAACAGAGGACCTCCAGATCTCTGGGCATTCATCTGGTACTGTGGTTTCACCTCAAGGTTCTTCATGTGCTCCAGTGTTTAGAAAGTGAATTGGGAAAGGAGGATTCTGATGAAGATATTGCCTCACTTTCCCAAATATCTGTGTGGGGCTCTCATCTCCATCCCTACAGAGGTCTTTTTTTCCAGAAGTCTCTAAAGAGATTGATGTCACTTGTGAGAGATGACCTCAACTACCATCTCACTTGTATGAACACCCATAGATACCTCCATCCATGTCATATGCATCCCCTCCTTGGTCATACTAGGACCCTTGGGCAGCTTATCACCAGCAATTTTCTAGGGTACTGAGAACCACCAGTCACAGAGATGGTCAGCCTTCATTACACTCTCTAGGAGACTGTAACCTTAGGAAGAAACTTATGAGGAACAGGAAGCTAGAGCTGATGAAGACATCTCTCCACTAGGCAACATTCTTCTTCATTCCCAGGTGAAACAGTTACACCACCTCCTTCATCCCAAACAGATGATTGCAAACAGTTGCAGGAACTGTTTAAAGAGAGTGGTGGATTCTTTGCAGATCCCTCTAGAGGAGGTTAAAGAACCACATCATAAGCTGTATCTGCCAACATTGCCTTGCTAGTTAACCATTGCAGGGTCCAGAAGGGCCTTGTTATCTGGCACACCCCGACCACTATTCATGCCAGAGTGCAGATAAGAAATATTTTATGTCCCATCTAAGGACTCAGAATTTTTATTCTCTCATCCCTCTCCTAATTCTTTGGTGGTTGATGCAATGAACATGGAAGGCA
This sequence comes from Eretmochelys imbricata, assembly GCF_965152235.1. Lineage (NCBI taxonomy): Eukaryota > Metazoa > Chordata > Testudines > Cheloniidae > Eretmochelys > Eretmochelys imbricata. The sequence continues at coordinate 32,869,738 of NC_135574.1, forward strand.
GCACCATGTTAAATCTTCACCCTATGACAAGAATCAGAAGTGTCTAGATCTGTTTGTTAGAAAATCATATATGTCAGCTACTTTGCAATTAAGAATCGCCAACTACCAGGCGTTAATGACAAAATACAATCATACAAATTATACCTTGCTGAATTCTTTTCTTGAGCATTGTGCAAGGCCAGCTGTTTGCCAGAACATCACTGCAGGTCTTCCTCAATGCTGCTGACACTGCCATCCATTTGATCTGTACAGTGGTAGTTATGAGGAGGGTCTCCTGGCTACAGCTTTCAGGATTTCCAAAGAAGGTCCAAAAGTTGAGGACCTCCCCTTTGATAATATTGAACTGTTCCCTAGCATGGACGAATCTGTATGAGCATTAAAGGACTCCTGGGTTACTTTTTGTTTTTTTGGGATCTGTACAACTGCCCACAAGAGTTTAGTAAGTCACAGATGGTGCAGAGATCCCATTCAACCCAATTCTAGAGCTTCCGGAGATCACACAACCCTTAACACAAGCATCAGAGGTTCCAGAGAAGAAAACCATTCACTTCTCAACCTTCAGCTTTGCAGCCTTTCCACTCCAAACACCAGTTTTGATGACGGCCTGAGTTATCACCATTCTTACCAGCTGCATTGCTTCACCTGCCTTCTTCCTTCAGTGACTACCTTTATCACGTCTAGTGGGCTTGGGAGTCCATCACTATGGACAAGTGGGTTTTGGAGATCATCTCCCCAGGGTATTCCATCCAGTTTACCTCTCTTCCACCTGCCAGCCTCCCTTCTCCACCCCACTTCAGGTACCCCTTTCACGAGAATCTGCTTTGACAAACAATAGACTATCTTACTCTTGGGTGCTATAGAATTGGTTCCACTGAAGCAAAGGAGGAGGGAGTTTTATTCTAGGTATTTCCCAGTGCCAAGAAGAGTGATGGTTGAAGACCCATCCCAGATTTAAGGCTATTCAACATTAACGTGAAGGTTCAAAAATTCAAAATGGGGACACTTGCAGCAATAATTCCATTTCAGCCCTCAACCTTCGGGATACTTTTCCATATAGCCATCTATCCATCTCGCAAACAATTCCTACATTTTACTGTCAGTCAGGACCATTTTCAGTACAGAGTACTCTCTTTCAGCTTATCTACCCCCAGGGTCTTTTTGATAGTTGTCAGTAGTAGCAGACCACCTCCATAGAAAAGGAATTATAGTGTTCGCTTACCTAGATTATTGGCTTCTGAAAGGTCACTCCCTGGAAATAATCTAATGGGCAACTTGCAAAGCTATAGATCTCTTCCTCAAATTGGGCCTACAAGTGAACATTCAAATATCCACTTTTGACCCCTGTACAAAAGTTAGAATTCATAGGAGCTCATCTCAGTTCAGCAGTGGCAAGAGCTTACCTCTCAATGCATAGATTCAGGGCCTTCTCCAACATAATCAACACAATCAGATCAGCCTTTAAACCCTGGTCAAGAACTGCCTTCAGCTGTTTGGGCACATGGCAGCAAGTACTTTTCTTTACAGACCATGCAAGATTCTGAATGCATTGCCTTTAAGGGTGGCTCAGGACTATTTATTCACTGAACAGACACAGTCCAACTACACTACTTTCCATACTCACCTTCATGAAGAAATCTCTCAATTGGTGGAAATACCCTCACAAGGTTTGTGCAGGAATCCCTTTTGCCTGCCCTTCCCCAATGGTTGTCATAACGGATGCATCCCTGGTTGGGTGGGATGCACATCTGGACACTCACACAACCCAGGGCGGGTAGACACCTCAAAAGACCCATACTGCACATCAACCTCCTGGAACTCAGGGCGGTCAGATACACCTGTCTCCAGTTCCCACCACTAATCAGGGGCAAACACATAAGTCATGATAGACAATGTCATGCATGTTCTATATCAATTAACCAGGTGGGGCAAGATCCCACTCTGTGCTGAGGCTGTCAAACTTTGGAATTGGTGCATGTGCAATCAGACTGTCATCACAAAAAGAAAAGGAGTACTTGTGGCACCCTCGAGACTAACATTTATTTGAGTATAAGCTTTCGTGGGCTAAAACCCACTTCATTGGATGCATGCAGTGGAAAATACAGTAGGAAGATATATAAATACACAGAGAACATGAAAAAAATTGAGGTTGCCATACCAACTCTAACGAGAGTAATCAATCAAGGTGGGCTATTATCAGCAGAAGAAAAAAAACCTTTTGTAGTGATAATCAGGATGGCCCATTTCCAACAGTTGACAAGAAGGTGTGAGTAACAGTAGGGGGAAAATTAACATGGGGAAATAGTTTTTAGTTTGTGTAATGACTCATCCATTCCCAGTCTTTATTCAAGTCTAACTTAACGATGTCCAGTTTGCAAATTAATTCCAATTCAGCAGTTTCTCATTGGAATCTGTTTTTGAAGTTTTTTTGTTGTAGTATTGCGACTTTTAGATCCGTAATCAAGTGACCAGGGAGATGAAGTATTCTCTGACTCTGGTTTTTGAATGTTATAATTCTTGATGTCTGAATTGTGTCCACTTACTCTTTTACGTAGAGACTGTCAGGTTTGGCCAGTGTACATGGCAGAGGGGCATTGCTGGCACATGATGGCATATATCACATTGGTAGATACAATCTCACTCCCTCTCTGACAACAAGAGGGGAAGGACACTGCAAACTGAGTGAAGCTAAACCCATCCTCAGGTGAGGGTATGCTGCCCACTAGGCCACCTGGCCCTTCAAGGACTATTGCACTCACTTTTGAGTGGTGTTCCACATAAGCCACCAATATTTCTTTTTTTGTTTTCCTTCTTATGGATAATATTTTCTGTGCATAGTCAGAGATCTGGTGAGAGAGCATACAACTCATTTGTACTACATTTCAAGGGATGCCACTCACTTTAGTTGCATAATTTTCCCTATGTTCCACAACTTTGATATTCTTTCACTTTCATTGTTAAATTGTTTCCATCAAAAATGAAGAAACATGAAACTGAGGTTATAAAAAGAGCTATTTACACCAAAGGAAGGAGACCAGCAGCAGTTTGTTTCTTACATGAATAACTGTCTCTCTCTCATTCTGGATCTCTATAATGTGCTGCCGTTCACATTTGGGCCTTGGCAGGCTGAGAGGTAGGGGAGAGACAGCGGAATTGTAAGTGAATAATTGTTTCTCTTCAATAGCCCTGTTTGGTTGCTACTTTGGAAGAAAAAGGTGGTTAGTGCTACATCTATGGGTCTATTTAATCTCCAACTGAGAATAAAAAAGAAAAGGAGTACTTGTGGCACCTTAGAGACTAACCAATTTATTTGAGCATAAGCTTTCATGAGCTACAGCTCACTTCATCGGATGCTTATGCTCAAATAAATTGGTTAGTCTCTAAGGTGCCACAAGTACTCCTTTTCTTTTTGCGAATACAGACTAACACGGCTGTTATTCTGAAAACTGAGAATCAGTTGTTCTGTGGACAATAAAAGGCTTTCCTCCATTGCCGGAAATGATTTCCATGTACAAATACTAGCTTACTGAAACCACACCCAGATGGTGGTATGTATCTATGGATGCCTTTCAGTTTTCATCCTAATTTGAAACCAAATTCTGCTACCTTACATCAATGTAACCAGTGGTGAGCTGGAGCCAGTTCGCACCGGTTTGCTAGAACCAGTTGTTAAATTTAGAAGCCCTTTTAGAACCGGTTGTTCCGCGAGGGACAACTGGTTCTAAAAGGGCTTCTAAATTTAACCGCCCAAAAGCGGCGCCTTAGGTGCCGACTCCATGGGTGCTCCAGCCCTGAACGCGCCGCCCCGCTCTGCTTCTCTATTTCCACCCCCAGCTTCCCGCGAATCAGCTGTTTGCACTGGAAGCCGGGGCAGGCTGAGAAGCAAGCGGCGGCTTCACACTCAGGTCCAGGGAGGCGGATGTGAGCTGGGGCGCGAGGAGGGCTGCCCGCACCACAGCGGGTAACCTGGGGGGAGGCGGCGGCACAGGGGAACCGCTCCCTGCCCCAGCTCACCTCCGCCACCCTCGGCCTGAGCGGGAAGCCACCGCCTGCTTCTCAGCCCTCCCCGGCTTCCTGCCTAACAGCTGATTCGCGGGAAGGGGTGTGTGTGTGGAGAAGCGGGGCGGGGCATTCAGGGGAGGAGGCGGAGGCAGAGCGGAGGTGAGCTGGGGCCGGGCATGGGGCGGGGAGCTGCTGGTGGGTGCTCTGCACCCATCAAATTTTCCCCATGGGTGCTCCAGCCCTGGAGCACCCACGGAGTCGGTGCCTAAGGTGCCACTTTTGATGTGATCAGTGGGGGAAGCGACTGCTCCCCCCCGCCCGACCCCTAGCTACGCTCCCCCACCCCTAGGAGCCAGAGGGGCCTTCTGGATGCTTCCTGGGAGCTGCCCCAGGTAAGCACCGCCAGGACTCCCCACTTTGCCCCTCCAGCAGGCCGCTCTGGCTGTTAGGGGTGGGGTGGGCACCCACTACAATGGCCCACGAGACCCTCCTGGCCAGTTCTGGGGGTAGTCAGGGGACAGGGGAGGGGGTGGATGGGGCAGGAGTCCCGGGGAGTGGGGGTGGGCAACGACCCCCTTGTGGGGTGAGCAGGGAACCGTTTAAGATTTTGGCAGCTCGTCACTGAATGTAACCCCACTGTCTGTCTCCAGTGGAGTTTCACTGGTACAAATCACAACAGAATTTGGCCCTTGCACAGGAAAGATCTACCCCCAAACCATGCAGTTTCTGGGTAAGTATGTTTTGTGACACATCCTTGTTCTCTTCTGAGTAGTGGTTTGTATATTTCCTATGGAGACACAGGAAAGGCTACCAGTTCTACAGATGAACTTTAATCTAAATTGCTGCCATGGTACATTTACAAACAACTGGACTACTTCTACCCATTTCTCCACAGACAATGATTGTGTATAAATAACCCGAATCTTTCATAGAGGAAATGGGTGGCAGAATAAGTGAAAGCTCAGGAAGAGGCCGAGAGAGATGCATTGGTCAAATAGGATAAAGTTCATCCACCATAACACCTGTGTGTATGCACGCATTGGCTGTAAATTATCCTACACTGACAAGACGTAGCTGCAATGGAACATCTGAGTTCGACGTGTACGTTGTGGAACTCCCAGTAACCTCTCGTCTCACGCTTGTGTTCCTTGCTTTGTTATTAGAAACTATTTTCTGAAATGTCATATTCTGTGCTGCTTTTTGGATCAAAAAGGTTGTGACCTAGATTCTAAGCTGCACTTTCTGTTTTCTGAACATCTGTACAATCTAGTCTGACTGGTGTCTTGTTCTGGTGACTTACATAAGTAGAGTTTATTTTGTGTATGAAGCTCAGAAATGTGCCAGCACCTTTTATCCCCGGAGCAACCATTGCAGCGGACGAGGATTTCCTTAAAATTCCTATGTAGAAGATCCTCCTAATCAGGAAATGACTTCTTTTTTGGTGGTGGGGAGGGTGGGCAAGAGTTGTCCCTCTATTGTTTACTCTTACACCGTACACGTCATGCAAAATATGCAGAAACACTGCTAATTAGTGACTCATGTTTGTTAGGAAAAGTTCACAAATCTACAAGTGGTTTGCCAATCAAGTTCCGCTGTCAGTTTCTTGCAGCTTCTTTTTTTCAGAGACAAAATTGTCATATTTGAAAGAGTAGCTGACTTGTAGTAATAATCCCTATTCTTGCCAACCACACTTTCTGTATGAATTTTAAATGTAAGGAAAGAGGGAGGATATTATTTTTTATATTACTGCTGATTTAAACTTAGGAAGCCTCATTAGAATACCTTACATGTTGCTTGCAGTAAAAAGTACAGTATGTGCAGTGCACTGAAGTGAGTGTACTACACACACACACTAGATAAGATATGGAAATAGTCCATTAAATGCACACGAAGACTGAGCTCATTGTCTCCTTTATATTACTTGTTTTACTTTGTGGGCAGTTATTTGGAACGTAGGAGGCAAAACAACTAATTAAGATTTTTGAGAAATACCTCCAAAAACAGTTCAGCATTTTATACAGTTGTATAAGGTAGGTAGGAGTGTGTGTGTGTGTGTGTAAGTAAAATACTAAAACGATTCCATATATAAATTTCTATGTTTTTAGGTACATTATACATGTAGAATTCCATATGAGACACTGACTCCCCTACTCATGCTGCTTGGGCATTGCATCGCATTTGTTTTAAAGGGAGGTGTGAGGACCGTCAGCACCTGGCACATGCTCTGCTCCTAGACAATCGGGTCTGCAGCACTGCCTCTGGAATGTTTACTTTGGGCCCTGGAGCAGCTGCCCCCTCATGAATCATTAATGTAGAAGGCTGGTGGTGGTGATGATGATGATGATGATGATTTATCAGCCGTGAATGGTGCATTACATTAGGAGAAAGTAAATGGTGTTTCACTGTTTTTATTTTCATGTTTTTCTGAGATTGGACAGTGTCTCAATGGTTGAATCGCCGCTGTGAAGGGGAAGCCTAAGTCCCAGCCACCAATGCCTAATGAGCACATGAGAATTCTTGATCATCTTCCAAGAGCAGAAACTGAAATATTAGGAATGGTAACATTTTAAGACATTGGGTACATATTGTAGAAATAGAAATTTTAATTTTCCCTGTGCCAGATTTTGAGAAATCCATGAAAAATTAAATGAGTGAATATTTTCTGGGTATCTGGGCAGTGCCAGGTCAGATGGTTTGCTGACTGGATGCCCTATATAGCTCATCAACAACATATGGTTTTGAAATTCACATCTAGAGATTCTCTTTTTTTTTATGATAAATATGAACTCTTCACAAGGAATTACACTAGGAAAGTTCCAAAGGCTTGAATATTCATGGCAAGCAAATGAATACAGGGTGAGAACCTGATGTTAATGGAATTTAATTTTACACTTGAATGAATGGTCAAGAATTTCACCCCAACCCCACTATCCACTAAGTTGTACTCAGCACTGTGCGTATGTGTTAGAAATGTGTGACCTTAGATGATAAATGCTCTGTAATACCCAGGTACTTTGGCACAGATTCAGAATGTAGTTAGTCTCCTGGTTCTTTCCTGTTTAAATGTCAGTTTATATATATCCAATAGTTTTCCAGTACACTGACCAGCTGTTCATCTTTAAAAGCACTTGTTGGCACCTCAAACACAATCCGCATGGGGATGTCTTATGTCTGGTATTGTCCTCAGATACTCTAGAGGCAGGCAGGATGTTAATGTGGTTAAGGCACTGAACTGGGATTTGGGAGGACTGAATTCATTTTCTAACTTTGCTGCAGATTTCCTATGGACCTTGGGAAGGATTCCCTATTGATATCAGTGGTATTTGGATTAAGCCCATCGGACCCAAAACAGTAAAGCAATACATGCTTAATTTTGAGCATGTGACTAATCCCATGGAGTTTACTGCATTGAGATTTTGATCTTTCTGCCTCAGCTCCCCATCTGTATTTCACTACTTCAGAGGCATGGCCAGTTGTTATGGTGATGGGGAGCTCTTTAAGTAGCTAGATACTGGGACTGCAAATTGTAATTTCTACTCTTAATTTCTAAAAATATTGGCAGTCCTTTGATTTTTATTACCATCCAGAACAGGCCTCCTTGCAACTTCACCATTGTGAGAGAGCCTTCTCCTCTAAACCTCCTGCCAACTAGAAAAATACCACAGGATTCATCCTTTATTGTTCTGTCCTATTGGCTCACCATAGTATTTCAACTCTTGTTGAAAGCATCTCTTCTATCTTGCTTGTACCACAATTCTTTCTGCTTTAGCTATGTAATTAACTCCACAAATCACTGTGGTGCAGTTCATATGCAAAAATGCTATAAGAATCAAGTTGTCATGTATTGTATGGTGTGGTCTGTTAAGTTGTATTCAATCCTAAAAGGACATTCCTGCAAAATTTCTCAATCCCAGTGAGAGTAATTAAAATTCCAGGCTGCCTCACATTCTCCAAAGCTGTCCTTCACTCATCCTCCCTCCACCTTTTGAAAATGATAAATCAGGGTCCTTATTGATAAATAAGTACAAGTCAGATAATTATAAACCTATATAATGGATTAAATGTTGTTGTCTGGCTTTGATTGAATGTAAGAGACTTGTGCCAATCAAGACAGCTCTTAAACCCAGTAGTGGAACACATACTGAAATTAAGTTGAATAACCTAATTTCTACCTTCTGGTAGATCTCTCCTTGCACACTGTGAAAAGGGCAAAACGGAGGCAAAAGGAAAAAAAAAGATTAAAAGGAGCAGTGCCAGCTGTTTGGAGAAGTCCTTGTTTGCCTGAGTTTAGAAAGAAAGGGGCACCATTTGGCAGTATGGGGTGCCACTGTGTTGGTTCCAGCTAATGATCCTTGTGTGAATTGAGCTGTAAGGAGAGCTGTCCATTGACCAGCACTGATTGCTTCCACCGACAGGTGCTAATGTGCAGAGGGCAGGACACAGCTGCTTGAACAGGGTTCCCATTATCCTTTGCTGGGGATTGATTTGCCCTGTGGGATGTTTGCTTTCTAGCTGTGCTAATTTTCTGAGTGCACATTTGCATGGCTCTGTGCTGAGACCGATATACAGAGGTACTTTGGCTAAATATGTGGTTTGCTCCCTCCCCCCCTCACTCTGGAAAAACTGTCTGTTAGGATGCAAGTTTTCTCTAATTATAGTGCATATTAAGGGACAGGTTCTGTGAGGAATCTCATTACCACTCATATAATGGCTTCAGGTGCAACCACAATTTAATCACATCACAAAATGGGTTTTTCAGAGGCCTTTCTTAGCCTATAAATATAGCTGTCTGCTTTTAGAACTCATACCATTGTGATGTAGAAGAATTAGAAAGGTAGTTGTCTGGGGCCAGGACCTGTGGTTCCCATTCACTGTTGCCTTGGGCAGTCAATTATACTAGTGCAAGGTGGGTGTAAAATGCGGTCAAATCAGAATGGTAGCTTTTTACTGTGCTGGTGTAATGGACTACAACAAGCTCAAGGTAAAGATAAATCTGGCTTTTTGTCTTAATGTGTGTTTGCACAGCACCTAGCACAATGGTTCCCACCTCAATAGAAGTATGAAAGGATAGGGTTTACTGGTCAATTTCAGTGATTCAAAGCACTGATTGGCTGTAGGGTTTACAGCAGTTTTATCTTGATAGAGCGCCGCAAAGAAGCCAGGTGAATCTGGGCCCATGTAATAAGAATATTCAACTGCTGCAGCTTTTATTTAGGCTCACCATTTATGAATAAAATAGTACATATGTTGCCTCCTCATAAGAAAAGACAGATCATTTATAAACTTCGCATGGATCTATTCATTTAGATTTATTTATCAAAATTTAACTTTACAGAAGCAATCTGTTTCCAGTTTGTAACCTTCCCTGCAGGGAGCTGCATTTTGCAGAAGGGAGTCTGAGTGAGGAAAATAGCCCTGCTAGCACCACCCCATCAAACCTAGCACTCAACCCTGAATCAATGGAACATGTGAGCATTTTTCCCCACCTCCATTTCCCCCTTCTGGCTGGCATTTGCACATGTTCCTTGCTCTGTACTCACATCCAGCTCCTACGTGGAGCTGCACTGCCCCTGCAGCTCCCATTGGTTGTGGGAGTGGTGCTTGGGGTGGGGGCAGTGTGTGGAGACTCCTGGCTGCCCCTACGCATAGGAGCCGGAGGGAGGACATGCAGCTGCTTGTGGGAGCCATGTGGAATAGGGTAAGGTCCAGACCCCACTCCCTGGCTGGAGCTCGAGGGCAGGATTAGAACATCTGGAGGGCTGGATGCGGCTCTCGGGCCACAGTTTGCTCACCCATGAGCCAGTCATTAAGACAAACAAGTTTGTTTACATTTACAGGAGATGATGCTGCCTGTTTCTTATTTACGTCACCTGAAACTGAGAACAGGTGTTCACATGGCACTGTTGTAGCCGGCATTGCAAGGTATTTACATACCAGATATGCTAAACATTTATATGCCCCTTCATGCTTTGACCACCATTCCAGAGGACATGCTACCATGCTGATGATGGAGTCTGCTTGATAATGACCCAAAGCAGTGTGGACCGATGCACATTCATTTTCATCATCTGAGTCAGATGCCACTAAGAGAAGATTGATTTTCTTTTTTTGATGGTTTGGGCTCTGTATTGGAGTGTTGCTCTTTTAAGACTTATGACAGCGTGTTCCACACCTCGTCCCTCTCAGATTTTGGAAGGCACTTTAGATTCTTAAACCTGGGGTTGAGTGCTGTAGTTATCTTTTTGAAATCTCATTTTGGTACCTTTTTTTGAGTTTTGTCAAATCTGCAGTGAAAGTGTTCTTAAATTGAACAACATATGCTGGCTCATCATCCGAGACTGCCATAACACGAAATATATGGCAGAATGAGAGTAAAACCATTGACTAGGAAACCTACAATTCTCACCCAAGGAGTTGAGTCGCAAACGTGCAGGGCTGAAGTAGAGTTTCTAGCTTCTGCAGTTTTTCAAAATCTTGACTTGTCAGCACTGATAGATTTGTGTTTTTGAAGACCTAATGTGGCTGTGATAGTGGCTCTATTGCCGAGCAGGTGTAACTCATACACCTCCTGGGTGTGGTGTTCTGTCCCATCTAGTGGCACCGAGACCACTTAAAAAGAGATAAAATGAGTCTGCTCTACAGCCTTAGCTAAGAGCCAGCTGGCTTTTAGCTCATGCGGTAGAGGCTCATGTACTAAGCTCTAGAGGTCTCCGGTTCAATCCCGCTTGCCAATGAACGCGGTCTGTCGGCGTTAACAGGCACTGAACCATACCCAATGTGGAGTTCCAGCTGGTTGAAATATCTTGTACAAGAGGTTCTTGTTTCTGTCAATTTGCAGCTTGTTGTATTCCTACCTCTTTACTGTGAGCTGGACTGTGTTTGAAATGGCCCACAAGTTTTCTACATTTTGGCAGCACATTTTCAAAACCACCAGCACTGAATGCTACTGTAATGGATTGCTGCAGACTGTGAGCAACGTACATCATGTGGTCAAAAGGCCAATGGCTGTCTGCTGCTATCATACTACATGCACTGTCAATACTAATTGTTACTTTTTTCTTGAATATTTCATTCTTTCGCAACATCCAAGAATGCTCTGTCCATGCTTCAGCATAATGTCTCTTCACTATGTGTTACTGTTAAAGCAAATGACTGACGTGTCCATGCAGCATCAGTCAGGTATGCCTTGACTCCAAAATAGCTGTGATTGCTCAAGGATGTCCAGTGATCACCAGTCAAAGCAGCAGCTTGTGCATTTTTCAGAAGCTCCACCTTTGGTAGCCTTCTCAGTGTGACATAGGTCATGTATTCATGATGCAATAGTTCTTCAGGAGGGCAAGGTGTATGACTGAATGGAAGGTGCAATTTGAATAACATCTCTCAGCTCTCTATCATTTACAAGGTTGAGTGGTCTGCAGTTCATAGCTATCCACTTTGCCATAGGATTAGTTAAGCTGTTGTACTTTGACCCATGGGCTTGTCACAATCCTGAAAGTTTGTAAGCATAATCTTTCATGGCTGGTGGGATTCATTTGCACAGGGAGGATGGTGTACCGCCCCAGTGCATCCAGACCCCCCAAGCATGGGGCAGGCGGCGTGTGGGCCCCCCCCCCCAACACCCGGGAGGACTAGTGGCACACGGCACACCTGACCCCCAAGCACTGAGCCGTGTGGCCCCAGCCACCCCAAATCCTGGTCCCCTAGCCCCAGCAGCACTGAAGAGGAGCAGCCTGCCTGGGCTGGGACCCAGGGGGAAGGGCAAGCAGGAGTGGGCTTCAGGGAGGAGCATGGGTGGTGCCATGCCAGGCTCTTTGTGGAGGCACAGCCCAAGGTTGGTGGGTTATCTGTAGCAGAAGAACTGGAAGTGAAAGCATGTTTAGTGCATAGGTGGTATTGCATAGTACTTAGATGGTATTGGAACTCAGCCTTGCAATAGTTACAGAGAGCCATCAGGAAGTTTTTTTTTTTTAAATAAACATCCCATTCAAAAGACCTGAACTTTTGCTGCTTTGCTTCATTAACTTTTTCTGATATTTAATCACTCCAGATCATGAGAACACAGTAGAACTGTGCCAAAGTATAGTAAGTGAAAAGAATCAAAACAGTGGTGTGCTATTAACGCTCTTTAAAAAAAGTGTTAATTTGTTTTACATTAATCGCTTGTGTTAACTGTGATTAATTTACAGCCCTAAAAATATAATAATAATTCTATATTTGTAAATTGCACTTTCATGACAGAGATTGCACTACAGTACTTGTAGGAGGTGAATTGAAAAATATTGATGGTTTTTTTACAGTGCAAATATTTGTAATCAGAATAATATAAACACTGTACATTTTGTGCTCTGTGTTGTAATTGAAACCAATAAATTTGAAAATGTAGAAAAACATGCACAAATGTTTATAATAAATTTGAATTGGTGTTCTATTGTTTAACAGAGCTATTAAAACTGCGATTAATCCCTATTTTAAAAATCTAATTAATTTTTTGTTAATTTGAATTAACTGCAATTCATTGACAGCCCTAACGAAAATATGAATAATATACATTTAACAAAGTCAGGGAAGGAATTTTGTCAGAAGCATGGGAATAGCCAGTGGTGAGTTGTATTCCTCTTTTTTTAATTTTTACATAGCTGGAGTTGCCTTACTCTTAGAACACAGGGGACTTCCATTCATATCTTTTTTTGCACTACTGTAATGGCCATTGTGGCTACTTGAATGAGTTACTTGTGCTGCAGCACATCAGCTCATTTAAGTAGTCTTTCTGATGTAAGTGTGGACAACACTAGGAAGTGTCTCATTAAATGATAACTGCAGCGTACTGCTGTAGAGTACAGTCTTTAGGTACCATGGGCGGGGGCGGGGGAAGGCTAGCTGTAGTACTTCAGATAATTTAAAAAGTAAAAAACCAAGACTATGTACTTAAGGTGACCAGATGTCCCGATTTTATAGGGACAGTCCCGATGTTTGGGTCTTTTTCTTATATAGACTCCTATTACCCCCCACCTCCTGTCCCGATTTTTCTCATTTGCTGTCTGGTCACCCTAAATGTACTAGAAAGAGGGCCTGGTTGTGCTCTCATTTTCACCGGTGTAGGTCAGCAGCAGCTGCACAGAAGTCAATAGACTGATATCCGTGTAAATGAGTTCAGAATAAGGCCCAGAAGGAATGGGGGAAAGGAAGAGATGACAAACAGTGGGAGGGATAGGAGTAAAGAGAGAGAATGTTTGACCACTTCCTGTATTGCACTTCTGCGTGTCTGGGACTATGATGTTAAGGATCTTACAAAGGGCAATAAACAGCAGTCCTCTATCAGGCCATTTCCGTTCCCTTTGGGGTCTAATTCTTCTCTCACTTGCACTGGCACAAATCAAGTGTGACTTTCTTGAAATCAGTGCACTTACACCACTGAAAAAACAGCGTACATGAGTGAATCAAGCCCTATATATGCCAAGGCACCTAATGTGTTAAAAAAAGAATGATTAGAAATGGGGGAAAAATACAGACATTTAAAAGAAGCAGGTGAAGCTAATAGAGCTTTACTGAAAGGGGTGGTGATATAGCTAAAAAAGAAAATAATTAAATTCAAATAGAATGATAATTAAAATATAAGAGCAGAGAAAAGAATATATTAAAAAAGGCAATAGGAGTGAAATAGGAAATAAGAATGTAAGAACTAGAAGGTAGGAGATGAAAAAAAATCTTTGTATCTAAAGCAATAGTACAAAAAAGCAGCATTTTTTATAAGATACCTTTTTGGATTGACAGCCACCCTGAAAGATCTCTAAGGAAACCAATTCAATTCAACTATGACTCTAGTTAATTAAGATACCAAAGTACGTTACTGATTTAGACAGCAATTCAATGCAGTTGTAGTGAAGGTGTCAATCAGTATAACTACAATCCAAATTAGATTTTTTTTTTAAAGGTTTGATCCTGCTCCCTTTGATGTTAATGGCAAAATCCCATTGATTTCAATGGAGCAGGAAAAAGCTCTAGTACAGAAAAGGGAGTTGTGACCTGGCTGAACAGCTGTTAGAGGCAGGGAAGAACATGGACAGGGGTTAAGATCAGAGATATTATCTGGGGTAGGATGTGACTTGGACTACGCACCTACATTGAGGAATGAAAGGGAGTAAGAACTTCCCTTACATGTCTGCATAGGAGTATGCTGGAGTAGATGAGTAGAGGGTGGCAGGGAACGGGTAGAGCCTTAGTTCTTCCCCTCTGGTGTGTGGCAACCAGCAGGGCTGGTATAGGTAGCAGCAACTTACTCTTCCCCAGAGCAAGGGGAAAGCAGGAAGGGATTGTGCCTCATAAGAATGGCCATACTGGTCAGACCAAAGGTCCATCCAGTATCCTGTGGGCCGACAGTGGCCAATGCCAGGTGCCCCAGAGGGAGTGAACCTAAAGGTAATGATCAAGTGCTCTCTCTCCTGCCATCCATCTCCACACTCTGACAAACAGAGGCTAGGGACACCATTTCTTACCCATCTTGGTGAGTAGCCGTTACTGGACTTAATCTCCATGAATTTATCCAGTTCTCTTTTAAACCCTGTTATAGTCGTAGCCTTCACAACCTCCTCAGGCAAGAAGTTTCACAGGTTGACTGTGCACTGAGTGAAGAAGAACTTCCTTTTGTTTGTTTTAAACGTGCTGCCCATTAATTTCATTTGGTGGCCCCTAGTTCTTATATTATGGGAACAAGTAAATAACTTTTCCTTATTCACTTTCTCCACACCACTCATGATTTTATATACCTCTATCATATCCCCCCTTAGTCTTCTCTTTTCCAAGCTGAAAAGTCCTAGCCTCTTTAATCTCTCCTCATATGAGACCTGTTTCTAACCTCAAATCATTTTAGTTGCCCTTTTCTGAACCTTTTCTAATACCAGGATATCTTTTTTGAGATGAGGGGACCACATCTGTATGCAGTATTCAAGATGTGGGTGTACCATGGATTTATATGAGGGCAATAAGATATTCTCCGTCTTATTTTCTCTTTTTTTTAATGATTCCTAACATCCCGTTTGCTTTTTTGAGTGCCGCTGCACACTGCGTGGACGTCTTCAGAGAACTGTCCACAATGACAAGATCTTTCTCCTGATTAGTTGTAGCTAAATTAGCCCTCATCATATTGTATGTATAATTGGGGTTATTTTTTCCACTGTGCATTACGTTACATTTAGCCATGTTAAATTTCATTTGCCATTTTGTTGCCCAATCACTTAGTTTTGTGAGATCTTTTTGAAGTTCTTTACAGTCTGCTTTGGTCTTAACTATCTTGAGCAGTTTAGTATCATCTGCAAACTTTGCCATCTCACTGTTTACCCCTTTCTCCAGATCATTTAATTGGTCCTAGGACTGACCCTTGGGGAACACCACTAGTTACCCCTCTCCATTCTGAACATTTACCACTTATTCCTACCCTTTGTTCCCTGTCTTTTTAACCAGTTCTCAATCCATGAAAGGATCTTCCCTCTTGTCCTATGACAACTTAATTTACATAAGAGGCTTTGGTGAGGGACCTTGTCAAAGGCTTTCTGGAAATCTAAGTACACTATGTCCACTGGATCCCCCTTGTCCACATGTTTGTTGACCCCCTCCGAGAACTCTAATAGATTAGCAAGATATGATCTCCCTTTACAGAAACCATGTTGACTTTTGTGCAACAATTTATGTTCTTCTAGGTGTCTGACAATTTTATTTTTTACTATTGTTTCAACTAATTTGCCTGGTACTGACATTAGACTTATCAGTCTGTAGGTGCTAGGATCACCTCTAGAGCCCTTCTTAAATATTGGCATTACATTAGCTATCTAATGAGTTAAGTACAATACTTCCCAGAGCTACTCCAAGGATTGAGCAGTTTATGCACCATTCTTTACTCAGGTCTATGCCCAAAGGCACAATTTAGCCCTTACTGGGTAGCTTTACAAAGTAAGGACACAATCCTACAAAGAATCGAACATGTGAGTTACTTTGCCTCCCGTGAGTAGCCCCATTGTCTTCAATAGCACTACTCACCTACATAAACCATGGCCCATGTTTGTCTTTGTTGCTTTGAGTGATGTTAGAGATTGGAAGGAGTCCTGTTTTGGTTAAGGCAATGGACTGGAAGTTCTGGAACTGAGAAGATCTGGGTTTAGTTCCTAGCTTTTCCACAGACTTTGTTTCGGAGTAGCAGCTGTGTTAGTCTGTCTTCGCAAAAAGAAAAGGAGTACTTGTGGCACCTTAGAGACTAACTAATTTATTTGAGCATAAGCTTTTGTGAGCTACAGCTCACTTCATCAGATGCATTACTTTGTGTGACCTTTCACAAATCATTTAACCTTTCCGTGAAATTCCATCTGTGAAATAGGGTTGATAATTTCCAACTCAGTGATATTATGTAGATAAACCTGATGATGTTTGTGCAGTGCTAAGGTACAGTGGTAGAGGCTATGGACACATACCTGGACACATTGATGGAAATAAACAAGGTAATTCCAATCCCTAGCATAAACATAGCACTAAATTCCTGTAAAGGAAACGTAGGTTTGTAAGTAACCATGGGGCAAATCTCTCTTCTATAGGTGCAATACAGGATGTATGAAAGTACAGTTTAACCATTAGTCACATGTGGAGCAGTACTGTGGTCCTGGCCTTTCCCTAGTGACACGTGTGGAAGAGGGCATGGAAGCTGACTTGTAGAGGTCCGTGTGGGTGTAATTCAGGGCACTATATAATCTGGTGAGTTAAACAATCCTGGTAAATGACATCATTACCATAGCACACAAACTCCCACTGAAATTAATGACAGGTTTCAGAGTAGCAGCCATGTTAGTCTGTATTCACAAAAAGAAAAGGAGGACTTGTGGCACCTTAGAGACTAACCAATTTATTTGAGCATAAGCTTTCGTGAGCTACAGCTCACTTTATCGGATGCATTCCGCTGAAGTGAGCTGTAGCTCACGAAAGCTTATGTTCAAATAAATTGGTTAGTCTCTAAGGTGCCACAAGTACTCCTTTTCTTTTTACTGAAATTAATGGTATTTCACGTAACGGACTACAGACACCATATTTTTATGTAGAACATTAATATGCATGTAAAATATGTCATAAAAACAAAATAATCTGCTCCTTCTCAGGACTCCTTTTTGAAACAGGGCTCATAACAGAAGTGCCAGTGGACCTCTTGATGGACACCAGCCACTATTTGTTTTTACTTGGCTATTTACTCTCATTCTTTATAATGCCTTGCTAGAAACTTGAAAACAAGATTTTTTTTTCCTTCTCTGATGATTTCCTTTTCCGTTTGTCAAATACAGTTTTCTCCTGGGGTTTTTCTACTGATGTTTGCAGGGATATGCAAAGTCCTATGTTTGCTAATTTGTTGCTGCTTAGTTCTTATCTTTGATTTTTCATGTGAACTGATGGATTATTTATGCTAAATAAGGCAAGGGGGGCTCTTAAATTTCAGAGAATTCCTCCACTAAATAACTAGGAAAAGCTTGGTGTATAGAGGAGGAGAGTGTGAGAAACACAAGGGCCAGCTGGATCCTACACTCAGGAAAGTAAAGGTACTGACCTACCATGATCCTCTTTCCCCTCCATATCACCAAACAGCCATGCATTGCACCCTTTGAATGTGTGTTGTTGTGGACACGTTCCCTAGACAGTGTGGAGCTCTGGGAGGCACAACGAACTAGATCCTCAACTGGTGTAAATTGCCATAGCTCCATTAAAGCCAGTGGTGCAATGTTCATAGAATCATAGAATATCAGGGTTGGAAGGGACCTCAGGAGGTCATCTAGTCCAACCCCCTGCTCAAAGCAGGACCAATCCCCAACTAAATCATCCCAGCCAGGGCTTTGTTGATTTACACCAGTTGATTTACACCAGGCTCAATGTCTTCCACTCATCTCCCTAAGGCACAATGCTTCTCATAGCTCCTGCTGGTGTGATGCAGCTTTGCATTACTACCTGCTTAGGGTATAGGACCAAAGTCACACCAGAGCTCGCTCCCATTGACAGCAATGGTAAAACTCCCTTTTTCCATTAAGAAAGTTTAGCTTCTAAATTAACCTATCAATGTATCTGAAGGACATAGTCCACACCATGTAGAAGTCAAGCACAGGGTTTTTTATGTACAACGCTGACGGAGTGTCACCTTGCTTATTGGGCTCAGAGACCCTGTCAATCAATTGATTACAATGGAATATATGGATTTTCCATGGGCAGGGGAAAGTGATTGGGTAGGTTAGGCAGTTCCACACCCCCGGATAGGTCTAGCTGCAATACATGATAGCACAGTAGCCAATGGTCAAAGGTTACATAATGTCTCTGCCCATGGTCTCAAGTTGACAAATAAAGTACTAATTAAATGTATTAGTATAAAATATATATATATATTGAATTCTGCTTTGGGGTCCATAGGAATGAAGTAGCTCTTTTGATTGTCCAACAAATACATAACTAGAGGTAAAAACAAAGAAACAGTGAAAGTATATAGCAATAAAGATTGTCTTTCAAGTTGTTCATTTGTGTTTTAAGGCAGGCATTGGTCCCTTGGAAAGGGAGGTGGGAGGAGGCCATATCTTATACTGACATGCTTGAACCTTTCATAAACTCAAGGTTGGATATGTGGGAAGAACATCTCTCTACAGAAGAAACCAACACAACAGAAACAGGGCTGCTTTGTTTTGTTTGCAACTTTGAATAAGACACAATTATTGCCCCCGACATCTGGCATTTTGCTAACCTTGCTTTTGCGAAGATATGCCTGGTCATCTTTGATTATTCTGCTTTCTCTTAGCTAATCACTATTTACTAGGCCTCTGACTTCTTGACCAAACTCTGGACTTTGGGCCTTTATGCAAATCCGTATACCAGGTTATTACATCAGCAATGGATTTTAACCCTTCAGTCTCTTTAGCAATAATGGTGCTACCAGTACAGACTACCAGCAATGTCTAAATTAGGAGTCATCCCAATCTACAGAGGCCTTTGAATTTATTTAAGACAGGATCTGCTGATGTTTGGAGCTAGGGTTTTGGCCAATCTCTGATACATAGTAGCAATATGTAATTTTAAAAATATTTTGATAGGGTTGACTGCCTCCCTAAAAGTATTTAGTAAATTAGTGCTCTGATTTATTCTAGTACTGTACCATAGGAAATAATTGTGAATTAAATTGCTACATTTCTTGGCTTCCAGCTATTCCTTGTATTTCATTAAAAGCTATGAAGAATAGCAGAAGCACTGGTTTATAAGAGGGAAGAAGTGTGGATAAAGCTCACGCTTAAGATTACAAAATATGTAAGGAACTCTTAGACCCTCAAAAACCAAGCTGCAATCACAATAATAATGAGCATAATAATTCCCTCTGCATAAAACAGCCCTCTTAAAACAACAACCTCTCACTCCATACATTTAATTGAGATTTATTACTGTCTGTATTGGGTTCCCCCTCTCCGCCCCCCCCCCCCCCCCGGATGCTACCCTCATGGAAATCAACACAAAGAAATTGTTAACTAACCACACATTTCAGATTGGTTTCCATGTGGAAGACGTTTCCAAGGTGTCAATGCCTGGAAAGCCTGATGGTGTCACTGAATACTGGAGTGAAACTTGAAGGCAAAACTCAAGGACAGATTAACACTTGGAAGTATAAAATTCAGGTAGTAATGAGAAGCCAGGTGTGTACTGTCAAGGATTCCAAGTTTCCCTAATTATGGGTGAGTCTCTGGCTTTAACTGCCTCTCACGGGTGAGCCAGTAATCTACTGCTGAGAAAGAGTAATAAAGGAAAAGAGAACAATAGGGAAAGAGGAAATATGCCCAGCTTTATGATAGGTAGAAGATATTATACAGACGCTCCTATTTCTATATAAATTAAGAGGAGAAACCGAGTTGGAAGTCATGTACCCACATCAAACATTCTTTAACTTGCACTGTGGATCTGGAATTTCATGTTCATTGCCTTTTACTTGGAAAATTTGCACTTTGCAGTATTGGCCACAGCAGTAGAGGCTTGATTCTGATCTCACTCACATAGGTGTAAATCAGGAGTATCTCCAATGAAGCTGGTGAAGTTATGTCACTGTAAAACCAGAATAAGGGAGAATACAATCAGTCCCTAGAGCTTGCACTATTGCTACGATGGTTACCTGTTTTTATTGGAGAATGCTGTCGCATTTTTTATGCAAGTAGAAATGCACCAAGGTGCAAAACCTTGGCAGTACTATATATGAATCGAATCATCAAAATTCTGACTTAATCATGCCTACAAAATTTGTGTACACACCTATTGTATTATCAGACTGGTAACTGTGCATATACAGGGGTATATGTACAAATATCCCTATACATTGTGGGTTTTGCACATAAAACAACAGAATTTAGCATATATTTGTGAAACTGTGCCTACCATTTCATTAATACTGTAGCCTGTTCAACTGTTCGTTGTCTTTCCACTTGAGTAACTGGAGTCATAGACTCATAGACTTTAAGGTCATTAGGGACCATTATGATCATCTAGTCTGGCCTCCTGCACAACACAGGCCACAGAATCTCACCCACCCACTCCTGTAATAAACCGCTAACCTATGTCTGAGCTATTGCAGTCCTCAAATCATGGTTTAAAGAAATGGCAGGGGGGCATAGCTCAGTGGTTTGAGCATTGGCCTGCTAAACCCAAGGTTGTGAGTTCAATCCTTGAGGGGGCCATTTAGGGATCTGGGGATTGGTCCTGCTTTGAGCAGGGGTTGGACTAGATGACCTCCTGAGGTCCCTTCCAACTCTGATATTCTGTGTTGCCTCTGCTGCCCACCCATCGGCCCTTTATGTGCTTCACCCTCTCTCTGTCCTCACCCTGCTTTACCTCTTCCCCCTGCAGTCCTGCTGTTCCTCCACATTCCCTCTGGCGGGAACATATCCCGCTCACAGCCCTGTGTGGAGAACTAGCCCCTGGTCGGAGTGCTCAGTTCACCAATGGCCTGGCTGTCAGGCTCCTTCCTTTCCCCACTGCCTTTGACTGGGCCAGCACCCCGGGAAAGTCCAAGGCCCGGGGTACTGGCTAGGAGGAGCCAAGCCCTGCGTGTGCCAAAGCTCCACAAAGCGCTGGCACTGGGAAGCCCCTCAGCTAAGCTCTGGAGTGGGGCGGGGGAGTGATTTCCAGCCTGTTCATGCCCCAACCCTGCAGACACCCTCTTTACCACCCTGTCCCCCAACCCTGGGTCCTGACCCCTAGGCAGCCTTCCCTGCTGAGCCACCTCTCTGGCTGGGTTCGCTGAAGCTCCTGCAGTCAGGTTCCCTGGGCCCTGGTGCACAATGCATCTTTAGGGCTTAACCCCTTCCTGCCCGCACTGTAGCCAGGGGACCGGAGGCGGCTTGGTTATGTCAGTGGCCAGCAGCAGCCTGGAGGTGTTAGCTGTCTTTTGACACTGTGCAGGCAGGAAAGGACGGGAGCTGCTTCCAGCCATGAGGGAGGGGGAGAGATGAACTCTGCAAAGACACAGGTCAGGCCATCCCTTCCCCACCTCCTCCTCCCCACCTCTGGCTGGAAGCAGCTCCTGTCCCTTCCCTCCCGCACAGTGCCGAAAGGCTGCTGCTGGCCATATTCTGGTGTGAACCTTGGCTGAAATCTGGGGAGGGCAGGCGTGTGTGTGCGCCCCCCCCCCCCCCCAACGTGTTGCCTTTGGAAGACATGGCGCCAGGTAGGAGGAGAGATGGGTCTGTTCTTGGGGCCCAGCCAGGCATGGAGGGCAGAGAGCGCTGGGCAAAGAGGGTCGGGTCAGTCGGTAACCCACCCCCTTCCCGAGCGAGAGGTGTAAGGGAGTGTGTGTGTACCACCTCTCCCTGTGTGAACCCTAAAGCCTTAAAGATAAGAAGGTAAATAAAAAGACTCCAGCTATGCAGTATTTCTTTTTAACAGGGGCTCAGTCAACTTGATGTTAATTGGGATGTTTGTACTGCATAGTTCTGATATGATTGCTGTTGAATTCGCTTGAATGTGAGTAATTTTACCAGGTGCCCTATATTCAGCATAGGGAAATATGGTCACCCTATGTATCCGGTTTTGTCCTAACTAACACAATAGCAATTTTCATGTCAGATTTGTAGTTGTCGAGAACTACCTATAAGTGTGAAGTTCAAATGGGTGTGAATTATTGAGTCTTAGAATTGTATTTTAAATTCTTTTTTATTTACATGATGTCCTTTCTGAGGCACATCTGGTCTCTGACCTAGAAAGCTGAGCTGAGAATATTTGCAGTTAGTTTAATATGTCAAACAGAGGAACAGAATTTAGCTCTACTCTTAAACCACAATTATTTATGTAACGGCAAGTTGGCCAACAAAAAGAATGAAAGCTGAAGGGCATGAAAATAGCCAGGCTGCTAGTGTTTGAGTTTTGCTTGCAGCGATCCAAGCTGGAGCATGTAAAGGACTGCATAGACTGTGAAACAAAGGATATGGTTAGCACCTATCGAGGATGACCAGTTAGGAGATTGCTAAATGCATCAAATCCCACCTGGTGGTACAATATTGAAATGGCAAATTCTGAGCTTCATGAAGCTCTACATACATGTGTGGGGGTCTATCTATATCAGGGGTTGGCAACCTTCGGCACGCAGCCCATCAGGGTAATCCTCTGGCGGGCCGCGAGACATTTTGTTTCCATTGACTGTCCACAGGCACGTCCCCCTGCAGCTTCCAGTGGCCGCGGTTCTCTGGTCCCAGCCAATGGGAGCTGTGGGGGGCTGTGCCTGTAGACAGTCACTGTAAACAAAGTGTCTCGCGACCCACCAGCTGATTACCCTGATGGGCTGCGTGCCGAAGGTTGTCGATCCTTGGTCTACATATAGATGAGAGAGAGATGTGCACACGTACTTCCATATAACTATTTATATTTAGTTATTGAAGTTAAAAATCACGTGAGGTTGTAAAATGAAGCATTTTAAAGTCCATTAAGGCAGCTATATATTCTTAATGTGGTCCCCTTATGTGTACATATTATGATGGTCTTAATTACATGATCACATTGTATTTTTTTCTATGGGACCCCTGCCTAATTCAACACACTGCATGTACGGTGCTCACGGAATGAGTAGCTGTTCAGTATTTCATTTTTTTCCCTTCATCATTCATGCTGTGAATCCAGGCATTGTTTATTACACAAAACCTGCCCTGAATTCAAACTCATCATTGCCTCATGGGCTTTTCCTATGGTGCTCATCACTGTAGTAACTGAGCACTTCACAAACATTAATGAATTTTATCCTCACAACACCCCTGTGAGACAGCAAGTATCATTATCTCCATTTTACTGATGGGAAACTGAGACACTGGGAGAATCAGCCATAATTTTCAAGTGTCCACCAATTTTGGGTGCCTCTATAATGGGATGCCTGACATGAGACGTACCTCGACAAGTTCCTCAGATGCACTGAGCAACAGCAGCTGCTGTTGACCTCCGTTGGAGTTGTGAGCACTCAGCATTTCTGAAAATTAGGGTCTCACCCTGGGAACTCGTACAATGAGGAACACACAGTTGCCACCTCTGAAAACTGTGGATCAAGTGCCTTGCCCACCCTGACATAAAACGTTTGTGGCAGAGTCCAGCATAGAACCAAGCTGTTCTGAGTCCTCAACTAATGCCTTAATCACAGACCATCCTTTCTCTTTCTTCAGCCTCCTTCCTCATTCACTATATGCTTTCCAACTTTTGCACAGATTGGGGCAGACATTCGTTATTCTACAACACTGCTTCATTCCCATGCATTCTATTAGGAGTGTATTTTACAATGAGGCTTTGTGCTGCAGTGTTGCATGGGGGTCCGACTATTACATAGCATCTGTTGTGTTGTGTGACATTGTCTCATACCTGGTAAGACCATGTGACCAGATATAATGCAATGAGAGTGGGATCAGGCTGAAGAACGAAGAAATAGGGGATATATTGTTGTATTTCTGAGAGAGAGAGGAAATTGTGGGAAAGTGAGAATCTTGGCACTGCACCTGCACCGAGAGGATGCAGAATAGATTAATAGCAAGCTACAATGAGAAATATTTTGTGGCTTGTCAGTATCTTGTAATGTGTCTCTCATTTCCACATGCTAATACAATTTTGCATTTTTTCACTTTACTTCCATTATTTTTTTCCTGTGGGAAAGAATCCTGGGGTAATATTTCTCTGGCTACTATAGTGGAGTAATTTAAGAAAGAGAAAAGGATGAATATGAGGGAGGGGGGCAACAAAATGAAACAATTCCCCCCACTTGAAATTATTTGTAAAGATGGAGTCATGAGGATTTTTTTGTTTTAAAGCAGAACCTTAAGAGGACAAAGCAAAGGTCCAATTCTGCAATACTAATATGGGGCATCCTGCTGAAGTCAAGGACTACTTTCCCTGGGTGTAAGCTTTACAGGAGCAAGCCTGAAACATTTCATACATCACTGCAACATTTCATAAACTCATCAGCTTGAAATTACTAAAGTTCAGAGAGGATTTTCTAATTACTTTGATGTGTGTGTAATATGAATAGACCCAACAGAGAAAAAGACAAAGATGATTGTTAGAATCTTGCCAGTATGATAAACAAATGAGCAACTGTCTTTATAACACAAATCCTGGGTCTCTTCCAGTTTTCAGCTATACATAATATTCAGCTGAGTGACTATGGCATTAAAATGAGGCTTGCTCACTCTATCTTGCATTATTCTTGATGGGATAACACGCCTGTGCAGTATTATTATATTTAATAAATCATTCTAGGAGCAAAACTGCAAGATCTTGTGTGGCAACATAACTTTGTATTCATGGCTGCTTTTTTTTTCTTGTCTTGTCTTTTCTCCTCCCCCTTCCTCCCCCCCAACAGAAAAATAATGCGTTGATGCTGTGGTCTAACACAATAGGGGCTAATGAATAGAGCTTGCTGTACTCAAGAGACTGCAGTTCAATTACTGGTGGTGCCAATCAAGTCAGAAATATTAACCATGGTAACAACAGATTTCTACTTCTGTCGGGCAAGGCAGTCGCTCTTTAGAGTAGCTGGTGTCCGATGAGGGAAAGGCATTCTAAGAGACAGATGCATTGAGTCAGAAAAAGCTACTAGATAACAAAGGTTTCAGAGTAGCAGCCGTGTTAGTCTGTATCTGCAAAAAGAAAAGGAGGACTTGTGGCACCTTAGAGACTAACACATTTATTTGAGCATAAGCTTTCGTGTAGCTCACGAAAGCTTATGCTCAAATAAATGTGTTAGTCTCTAAGGTGCCACAAGTCCTCCTTTTCTTTTTGTAGATAACAAAGGTGTGCAGTGGCTGGTTACGGCTTCAGATAATCCTGTAGAAGGGTGTCCGCCTTGTTCTAGGAGCACTTTCTCTGGTTGATGAGTCTGAGAGGTCATACTAGACAGAATATGTGTATGTATGAACTGACTCTTCAGAGGGGCCGAGCACACACAGCTTCCACTGACTTACAAGAGCTCCAGGTAACTCAGCACTTTCAATATCATGCCAATATTGTATACAAACACTACAATACTGTTTATGCAGCATGTATACGTATGTGCTATCCTTTTGTCCAATATAATAGTAAATTTAGCTGTGCTAAGAAGAAATTCTAATACAGGGATGTTGGGCCAGATCCTCAGCTGGTGTAAATCAGCATAGTTCTGTTGATGTCAATTAAGAGATGTCAGTTTACACCAGCTGAGAATCTGGCCTCCTCTGTATTTTGCATTGTGTTATATATTTGCTCTAATTTTATTCACGTAGTCAGTGTTCCTGTGGTGCAGCGGTAGCACACTCAAAACACAAGAAACAGCTAATGGCCAAAAAGCATCTCTTCCCTTTTTTTATTTTCTGTTCATTTTTATTGCAGAAATATAATATTAACAGTTTGAATTTGAAAACCATAGGGTAACCAAAGGAGGGAATTTAGACCCTTCTCTATGAGAATATTTGTGACTGCCTAGTCACTACTGGAACCTCACTGTAGATTCATCTTCTTTCCCAGAACGCTTTTCTAGTAGTTGCCCCTTTTAAATATGGGCATGACAAGCAGCTACAGCCCTGAAGTAGCTATTTTGTACCTGCTTGCTGAATCTTGCAGTTGGTGGGTATTCTTAGTTCCTGTTGTGCTGTTTCCTTTCTCTTTTTCATGAAGAGACAGCTCATCTTAATGGCTTATGTCACTGACACATTCCTTATTGCTTACATCGGTTACCATTAAAAAGCCAGCTGTTACCAATGGTTACCATGTAGTGTTATCTCGGACATGACCTCATTTCCCTAAATTTAGATTAGGAAAGGTTGGTAACCTACGGGAACTGAGTTAAGGGAGGTTAAATGACTGAGGGGCCACTAGTGTGCATTTTGGGACTAACTACAATAATTTTCGCTATCAGCTGGGGACATATCAGTTGGAAGTGACAGAGGCGGAGAAAGACCTGGGTGTATTGATGGATTGCTGCACGAGTATGAGCCACCAATGTGATGTGGCTGTGAAAAAGGCTAATGCAAGCCTAGGATGCATCCAGTGAGGTATTTCCACTAGAGACAGGCAAGTGTTAGAACCATTATACAAGGCACTGGTGAGACCTGGTCTGGAATACTGGGTGCAGATCTGGTCTCCCATGTTTAAGAAACAGGAATTCAAAGTGGAACAGGTGCAGAGAAGGGCTACTAGGATGATCTGAGGAATGGAAAATCTACTTTGAGAGGAGACTCAAAGAGCTTGGCTTGTTTAGTCTAACCAAAAGAAGGTTGAGGGGAGATATGATTGCTCTCTATTAATACATCAGAGGGATAAATACCAGGGATGGAGAGGAGTTATTTACATTAAGCGCCAGTGTGGACACAAGAACAAATAGATACAAACTGGCCATCAACAAGGTTAGGTTTGAAATGAGACAAAGGTTTCTAACCATCAGAGGAGTGAAGTTCTGGAACAGCCTTCCTAGGGAAGGAATGGGGGCAAAAAAAATTCAATGGCCTCAAGACTGAGTTTGGTAAATTCATGGGGGGGATGGTATGATAAGACTGCCTACCATGGCATGTAGCTGGTCTGTGAGTGTTAGCAGCAAATATCTCCAATGGCTGGTGGTGGGACACTGTATGGGGAGGGCTCTAATTTACTCCCAGGTGTTCTGGCTGGTGGGTCTTGCACACATGCTCAGGTCTAATTGATCACCATATTTGGGTTGGGAAGGAATTTTCCCCAGGTCAGATTGGCAGAGACCCTGGGCCTTTTCACTTTCCTCTGCAGCATGGGACATGGGTCACTTGGAGGTTTAAACTAATGTAACTGGACATTTTCAAATCATGATTTGAGGACTTCAGTAACTCAGCCAGAGGTTAGGGGTCCATTACAGGAGTGGGTGAATGAGGTAGTCTGTGCAGGGGGTCAGATTAGATCAGTGGTTCTCGATTTATCTGCTATAGTGGGCCACACACATATGCAGCTCTCTGTTATGTGGGCCGCAACCACACAATATATACACTAAGTGTATGGCCCTGAGGATGTCACCTGGGCCGCATTCGTGCGCTGATTGGGCTGCAAATCGGCTGCGTGTTGAGAACCACCGGAACAGATGATCATGATGGCTCCTTCTGACTTTAAAGTCTGTGTCTATGAGCCACACTATGAAATTGGAAAGACACTACAAGAGGGGAGCTAGGGGAGGCAGTGTCATCTAGTGTCTATAGGGCACTGTCCTGGCACTCAGGAATTTGGGTTCTAATTCCAGCTCCACCACTGACCTGGTGTTTGACTTTTGGCCTTCTTTATGCCTTTGTTTCTCCTTCCACCCTTTTTGTCTATTGATTTGTAAGCTTTTCAGGGCAGGGAGCATTTCTTAATCTGTGGCTACTTCTACACTTAGAGCTGGGGTGGGGAGGGTGATTCCAAGTGCAACTCTTCTGCCAGGTGGAGCCAGCAGAGCCTAGGCCAGGTTCAATAGCTAGGGGTTCCTTTCCATCGGTACAACACAGAACTGGCTCGAGCCCCCACCTAGTAACCTGGGGAAATTACACACCACACCACCTCTGGGTGCCAATACTTCCCCACTTGCAAGCAGAGAGTCTGAGTGTAGAAATGAAACTTTTAATAAAAGGAGAGAAGTAACTTGGCATTAATTTGGCAAAACATCGTAAACGGGGCTCATAAACATAAACCATGAGTAGAAGACCCACCCTCAGGT
Organism: Eretmochelys imbricata; assembly: GCF_965152235.1. Classification (NCBI taxonomy): domain Eukaryota; kingdom Metazoa; phylum Chordata; order Testudines; family Cheloniidae; genus Eretmochelys; species Eretmochelys imbricata. The sequence continues at coordinate 32,897,924 of NC_135574.1, forward strand.
AGGTTGGCCAGTGCCCTTTTCCCCTCAGGTTCTTAAGTCCATAAACCCCAAAGTCCCTTTCACATGCCCGACCCTTCTCTTCACCCCACTCACAGTTGCTGTTCTTGGTCAGTGCAGACCCAGAGTTCAGAGGTGCATCTGCAAAGTTGACCTCCCACTCTGAGTGGAGAGGGGCATGGTAAAGAGGCACCTTACTCGCTCCACTGCTCGGGCCCCCGTTTGCCACCCCTCTCTGCGGGGCCCTGTTCTGGCCCTCTCCACTAGCTACCCTGCTGGCCGCTCACTGCACCTCTCTGCCAGCTGCCCTGCTGGCCGCTCACCTCACCACTCCACCAGCCACCCTGCGGGCTGCTCGGTGCACCTCTCCACTTCACCAGCCACTCATTCGCCAGCTGACTGTCAGTCACCTTCTGCTGCCACCTCCCTCTCTGCTGTGACTTGTGCACATCAGTCTCTAGTAATTTTCAGTTCTTTGCAGGCTGGGCAGAAACACTGCTCCACCTCAAGTTATTTCAGCTCTCAGTGATTTTTAGCTCTTAGCAGGCAGGGCAGAAACACAGTCCTACCACAATTGATTTCAGCTCTGATTGAGCATTTAAAATAACAAAGAGGCTCTTAATGAAGCCTATTCAGCTCTTTCTTTGAACAGTGCGGGGAGTCCAGGGAGGGTCCACACCTCCTGTCTAGGACACCTGTCCCCACCCCTCTTACTTTCACAGGCTCTGGCATTCGCGTCCCTAGCTTAATGATGTCCTTTCAGCTGAGGGTGGTCCCCTCATTTGGCACAAGTCAAGCACAGCCATGTCTCCCTGCACCCACACAACAATGCCAACAACATCACCAACAGCACCCCACCATCCCTGCACTCAACACCAAAGTGACCTGTAACCCAACACCAGCCAAAGTTGATTATTTTGAGCAGCCCCGCTCTATGTGCTGGATATCTAAGCAGAGTAGGTGTGGTCATATAAATCAGTTTGCTGCAGAAGTCTCTCTCCCCTCCCAGCTAGCAGTCAGGGAAGAATTCATTCAGACCCTGCTTACACATGCTTGAGTAGATATACTCATGCTTGTTCTCATTTAACCAGGCAGAAAATAATGGCACGGGCAATGGTGATTGGTGGCAGAGGTTGGCCATCCTGTGTAAACACCTGCCTGGACTCTGTGGGTATATACTTAGGGTGGCTAGGCCATGCCACTGCTTGCCACTGCCTGTGGTACTGCAGCTACATTACTGTTTTTGGCACGCTAGCTTGAGAGTTATCATATGCCTACTCAAGTTGGGAATTAGGCACCCAGATCCACGTGTAGGCATAGCCTGTGTGAATGCAGTGCCTACCTCAATGGGTCCATTATTTCTGCACTGTAATACAATTCATAAATAACAACAGGAGTCCTACCTAGTCCCCTGATCTAACCAAAGCACCTGTCCCATGTCTGGTAATGCTATTTAAAGTTTCAGCAGACAATGTATGAAAATAATGCAAACAAAAAATAGAAGATAAATGCTCTCTGGGAAGAGATCCTTAACTGCTGTAAATTGGCATTGCTCCACTGACTTTGCATCAGCTGAAGATCTGGGCCAGCATTTTTATTCCTTTAGCCTCTGTTTTCCCATCTCGTCTTATAAAATTTTGCCAGATGATCATCCTTTCCAGTTGGAAAAACCATCACTGCACCATTTTCCATGCACATGCCACAGTTTTACACTGAAGTGTAATAATCTGAAGACTCAGGGTCATTCAGAAACTCCCTCCAGATTTTCATTCTTCCTTTCAAAGAAGAATAGAGATTCTCAAACAGCTGTTTTAAGGACTGTCTCTCCTTCACCTGAGTGAAAATGTAGGAAAGGAAATCTATTTTCTGTTCATTCTCATTGCTTCTGAACTCATCTAGTTGCTCTTGGGAATTTAAATGAACACAGTTCAATACTGTAACAAAGAATTACAGCATTATCTTATCAGTGGGCTCCCATTTATCCTGACTATCTCCCTTCGTCGTTGCCTCTCTTCAGCTCTTGTCTGCTGTATGAAGAAAACTCACTCTCTTACTGACAAAGTATTTATGGTTGAATATGGATTTAATCACAGAGTGTGCTTTGTTTCCAACCTAATAACTGGAGTTAGCTGAATGATATTCAGACCAGTTCTACTAACAACGAGTCCCTTGTTTTTAACCCTACTTGTGCAAGTAAGCAAGCAAAAATAAAATAAAATAAAAAATCTAAGAGGCTTAAGTCAGTGCAAGACCACACATGGAAATGGTACAGCTTGATGCCATTCCTTTCTTTCTTTCTCCTTTCTAGTGTAACTCTTGTAAATTGTTGTTCATGCTTTTAATTCTTTAGAAAGGTTACTGTGGATCTTGGCATAGTGGTCTCCATTCAAAAGTCAATGTTTGCCAACATGCAGCTACCACAGTTATTTTCTGTTCTAAGTATAGGGAAAAGCTGTGGTATCTCAGTTACCAGTTTGTTGTGACTGTTGGTAAATGGTGACCTTCCAATAATTGCAGGAGGCAAACTATCATTAGGAACAGAAGACTGGGTGGGACCTCCTAGGTTATCAAATCTAGTCCCTTGCTGGTGCAGGTAGCCCCATAATCCCATTCATAAATTTTTTAACACAAGTATCTCTACAAAAGGCCAGATTCTTTTACCTCATATCTAGTTTAGCTTCTTCTCTTGAACATCAGAACAGCCATACTGGGTGAGACCAAAGGTCCATCTAGCCCAGTATCCTGTCTTCTGACAGTGGCCAATGCCAGGTGCCCCAGAGAGAATGAACAGAACAGATAATCATGAAGTGAACCATTCCCTGTCACTCATTCCCAGCTTCTGGCAAACAGAGGCTAGGGACACCATCCCTGCCTATCCTGGCCAATAGCCATTGATGGACCTATCCTCCATGAATTTAGTTCTTTTTTGAACTTATAGCACCAGATTCTCCAGTACCTTGTATCTTGTGTAGTCATTTACACTGGTGGCAAATAGTGCCAGATTAGAATGGCAGAATTTTATATGCACTCTGCGCTGATGTCAATAACTACACAAGGTGTGACGCAGTGGAGAATAAGGTCCACAGGACCTCACTGATTCGTCTGTCAGTTGCTGTGCAGGTGGGGAAAATAGTATTACTTACAACAAATGATCATAAGGAAAGGAAAAATTGCATTCAATCTGAGGACCTGCAATGCCAATTGCCATGGGATGGGTCACTACATACTAGCAATATCTCTGTTAGTTTTTTATGGTGTTTTTGCTCTCTCCTCACATAGCAACTAGCCATGTGCAGCATGGACTCAGGTTTATGTAGTGTACTGGTTGTTCTTTGTGCAGACCAGTGTTGTATAATTTAGCTACAGTCTGTCCCTCTCTCTTACCCACGTCTATCTGTGCTTTGCCTGGTTGGACTAGGATGATTGCTTTGATGCATTCTACTTCTCCGTAGTTGCCACCTTAGCTGTTTCATATTCCTTAGATACTTGATATATCCCCATTAGGTAGGGATAGGGTACAGAGGGCCCTAGACAAATTAAGAGGATTGGGCCAAAAGAAATCTGATGAGGTTCAACAAGGACAAGTTCAGAGTCCTGCACTTAGGATGGAAGAATCCCATGCACCACTACAGACCAGGGACCGAATGGCTCGGCAGCAGTTCTGCAGAAAAGGACCTAGGGGTTACAGTGGACGAGAAGCTGGATATGAGTCAACAATGTGCCCTTGTTGCCAAGAATGCCAATGGCATTTTGGGATGTATAAGTAGGGGCATTGCCAGCAGATCTAGGGACGTGATCGGTCCCCTCTATCTGACATTGGTGAGGCCTCATCTGGAGTACTGTGTCCAGTTTTGGGCCCCACACTACAAGAAGGATGTGGAAAAATTGGAAAACGTCCAGCAGAGAGCAACAAAAATGATTAGGGGACTGGAACACATGACTTATGAGGAGAGGCTGAGGGAACTGGGATTGTTTAGTCTGCAGAAGAGAAGAATGAGGGGGGATTTGAGAGCTGCTTTCAACTACCTGAAAGGGGGTTCCAAAGAGGATGGATCTAGACTGTTCTCAGAGATAGCTGATGATAGAACAAGGAGTAATGGTCTCAAGTTGTAGTGGGGGAGGTTTAGGTTGGAGATTAGGAAAAACTTTTTCACTAGGAGGGTGGTGAAACACTGGAATGTGTTACCTAGGGAGGTGGTGGAATCTCCTTCCCTTGAAGTTTTAAGGTCAGGCTTGACAAAGCCCTGGCTGGGATGATTTATTTGGGGATTGGTCCTGCTTTGAGGAGGGGGTTGGACTAGATGACCTCCTGAGGTCCCTTCCAACCCTGATATTCTATGATTAAAAATTAACTGCATGGTGCCTTGGCATTTTGGTGTGGAGAAGGGGGATTGCTACCTGCTGTTATATGTAGCGCTGCTTTTATGACACTTCTGGCAGAAGCTCTGTCATCCTATGTAGACGTGGTGCACTCTACTTACCTTTCCGTCTCCATTTCAGAGAGATTCTTGCATGCAAGATGTACTCACCTTTTTGGGCCAGGCATCCTTTTAACTGCATCATTTGCAAACCAGTGAAAAAGTGCGTTATGTAGACAAAAAGGAAGGGTGACCTGCATGCAATTCACTTGCCCAGTAACCCCCATGCTGGGCTCAAAACCCATTTAGCCCGCCCCCTCACGTATAGGAGACGGTGCATGAAGATCAGTGTATGAACTGAAACAAACCTAGAACGTGTGTTGTTCAGGCAGTAGGAGTGTGGAAGCAGGGAGTTTGCTGCTGATGATAGGCTAGACTGTTTTACCCTAAATCAGATGCAGTTCAAGTAACTTTAGATACTTGAGTGTGTAACTGCAGTACCACCTGGGGAACTCTGGGAGACACTGCACCTCAGAGAGGGTGCAACAGGCTGTCTGTCTGAAGTGGAGATGGAGCAGGACCAATGCCCTGACTTCTTTGTGCCCCCTTCTGCCCACTCTGAGGAAGATTAAACCCTAGGCAGTGGGAGCTGTCCCTGTGTAGGAGATGTAACAGAGTGTAGGGAATGTGATTGTGCTTGAAAACTGTTGCCTCACAATTTGAATGTGCATGTTAAGCTTTAACCCTTTGTCCTGTAAGAATTTCTGGAATGTGGGTAATTTCCTGTGAAATCCATGAGTATGGAGGTAAGTGGTGTGTGATGAAGGGAAAGGAAAGAGTTACTTTAAAAGGAAGTGCTGTATCTGACTTCTATATATTAAAATAAAACATAAGACACTGTGCACTGTAAATTAGGTGTCTTTCCAGTTGCTGCTTCATGTTATGTTGAAGAATCACAGCCCAAACAAAATTTAACATGTACAATGGCTGTAATTTATGAAGTTAGAAGCAGACACCCATACATCAGAAGTGTCAGCATCATAAAAACAAAATAAATTAAATCTCCAGCAGCATATCTGCTCCACATTGAATTACTCTTGAAGAGTGTAAAAATAAAAGGAGTACTTGTGGCACCTTAGAGACTAACCAATTTATTTGAGCATAAGCTTTCGTGAGCTACAGCTCACTTCATAGGATGCATTCAGTGGAAAATACAGTGGGGAGATTTATATACATAGAGAACATGAAACAATGGGTGTTACCATACACACTGTAACGAGAGTGATCACTTAAGGTGAGCTATTACCAGCAGGAGAGCGGGGGGCGGGGAACCTTTTGTAGTGATAATCAAGGTGGGCCATTTCCAGCAGTTGACAAGAACATCTGAGGAACGGTGGGGGGTGGAGGTGGGGAATAAACATAGGGAAATAGTTTTACTTTGTGTAATGACCCATCCACTTCCAGTCTTTATTCAAGTTAATTGTATCCAGTTTGCAAATTAATTCCAATTCAGCAGTCTCTTGTTAGTCTGTTTTTGAAGTTTTTTTATTGAAGAATTGCAACTTTTAGGTCTGTAATTAAGTGACCAAAGAGATTGAAGTGTTCTCTGACTGGTTTTTGAATGTTATAATTCTTGATGTCTGATTTGTGTCCATTTATTCTTTTACATGTATAGTATCTCTTTCTGAGCAGTGGGTTAGTGTCAGAAGGATCTTTTTTGAAAACAGAACCTGAAATTTGTACTCCATAAAGATGAGATCAGTGATGTTGGAACATTTAACCTATTCCATATGTTTACTTGTTAGTGGTTGAGTTTAAAGTAGTAATTATTGGGCTGTTCTATAATGTACTCAGGAGTGGGGATAACTGGCAAAGAGGCACGGTACTTTTTAATTAATCTGGGCTCATGCAGTCAGTGAGGCCTAGGTTGTGACAGGGAGCATGGAAAAAGTGGGTATAAGAACCCCACCTTTATAACCTTATGTAGTCTACAAGGACCTTGGGTCTGGGCGTGTGGTGTAAATGGACACCTATTTACTCTCTCCCCAGAGTAGGAGGACAGGGAGTGAGTAGGCTCTGGTTCCAGTCTCCTCCTCCCTCCCCTCCCGCCCACCAAAATTCACTGGCCAGAGTAGATGAGTTCACAGCAAATTTCTCCCAAAAATGGTTCCTTGTAGCAAGGAGGACGAGGGGAAGAATGGTGGCTCAGTCATAATGCTTCCTGGGGAGGAGTTCTTGCTCAGTGTTGTGCTTAAAGTTACAGTCTAGCCCTAAAACTCCAGAGGTGAATTAGTAAAATTAGTGCTGTGTATATAGCATGAAACTTGTGTGCCTTTATTTTCTGTGTACTGTTCCTTGATATTTCTAAGTATTTTTCCTTTCTGCAGTGACAGGAGCAGAATTACCCAGCATGTCAGTTCTGTGTGCTTTCCCTCTTAAGGAGACTTTACTTTTCTTTACGTTTCTTTTCTTGTGAGGTTTTCCCCAGTCTGAAATCATTGTCGATTGAAAGTACTTGTATTGCTCTTTCTGTAGGAGAAAGCAAAGAACAAATAACTTTTTTAGAAGATGAACCACTTCTTGCTTCTCTCAAATTGAGCTAATTCAAGTTCAAGTTGAAACACCAGGTCAACAGGATATTGAGTGATAATTGTGAGTGACTGTGATTAGAATAATCCTCATTTGTTATCCTGAAGGCAGAAACTGTTACCTAACGTCTAAGAGCCCTTTCTGATATCTCAAATTAATATTGAATAAAGATGATAATAGAGCTAATATTAGTATTTTTACAACTAAAGAGTAAACAGAAGAACCAGGGTCTCATTAAACAACCCACCTCTTTGAACCCCCTTGATTTTCATTTTAAGTCCCTATACTGTTACACAATACAGGGCTATATAGTTTGATACAGGTTGTTATGTGTACAGCATAACATTGGCAGAGAGTTAGTGTCAATTGTAAACTAAAGATGATGCTGTATTTCAAAGTTGTGTTTAAAAGAGAGAGAGTGATTCTGTACCTCTGGAGGAAGGAAAAGAGTCCTGGAAGATAGCGGCCACTAAGTATGGGGAACTTCAAGAAAACGACAGAGAACAAGAAGCCAAGATCTAGGGAGAGAGGAATCAGTGAGCTGTGGGGATTAGGGCCCAGAAGAAGAGGTGGATCAAGTTCATCAAGAATTTTGAAGATTGAAACAGCAATTAAATTGTATACAGAGATGGACAGGAATCCAGTGAAAGTGGTAGAGGGTGGGGTAATGTGGCACAACTTCTTTGGGCAAGAAGGTAGTATAGATGCAGCGTGCTGGACTCTGAATGTTATTCACATTAAAGGGTCCGATTCACCCTTTGACGTCCTCCTTGATATGAGAATGCTTCTGGGGAAGCTGGCCAGAATTTCCGTACCTCCAGGAGGCCTGGAAGCAGCCAGCACAGCTCATAAAGTGGGTGGGACCAGCCCTGGAGTAAAGGGGCAGGACAGCTTGATGCCTCCACTCTTGACAAGGATTAAAGCTGCTTCTCCTCGGATGAACTCTGCAGGAGAGTGAGGCAGTGCTATCAATATCTCCCCTCTCTTCCCCTGAGGTCATAGCCTCCTCTGCCATAGTTAATCCCTGATTGCAAGGGGTGGGGTACAAATTGTACTTTTGTTCCTGAACCCACTTGGATTAATCCAGCCCATGGGATTGAGGTGGATGAGTTGTAGTCCAGACAGAAAAATAGTGTACGAATAAGAATTTCTTAGTAATTCTGGCTATGTTTTGAGTTTGGTTGGAGGTGAGGCAGTCTTACAGATGAAGGTGATGTCACAGGAAGGAGAAAGCTCAGGCTCATGAATTTTTGGACTTGACAGTGAAGCTAAGCAGAGTGAAGGCAAAGCCAGCAATGTGACCAAAAAGAGAAGTTTTATCTTGACTCAAGACTCCATGTATGAAGGAAGCTATGTCATCTTGGAAATAACATAAAAAATGTTTTATCATTTCTGGAATCAAGGCAATCAGTTGACTTTTCTGGTATTGTAATGTTATTCTTAGTGGCACCATGTTGCATGAACAAGGAGAAATTATGGCAAGGGCCTTCATTTTCCAGAACAGGCACATATACCAGAAGGTCACTGCCCTTTCCCTAGGCCCTTTTTTGGAAATACCAAAATTTTTCTTGAAGAGGTTTGGGCTTCCATAGTGGAATATGTATCGTGTAGTGTGGCAGAACATATTTTTTCCCTTCTCACAAAGTCCATTTATTAAATATATGTGGGAAACATTCATTATTACTACTGGACTTCATAAAATAGAACCTATTGGAATGAACTGATCATGACTGTGCAGACAAAGAACTCATATTCCCTATTACCCTTTAAGGTGAGATGATGGAACATTTACTCATGTTGGTGGGCAGTTACTCAAATGAGTAGTCTCTTCAATGGGACTGTTCATGTGAGTATGTACTCGTCACCATGAGTAAAGATTAAAGAGCCTAGCCTTTGGTGATTGTGGTTTTCACTATGGCAGTGAATGGAGAATCAATAGCTTTTCCTTCAGCCTGTTATAGTTATCAATAGCTCTGCCGATAAGGAGGAAAATTAAATCAAATGTGTGAACCGTTTGGCAAGGTTAGGTTTTAAAATGAGTCATTCCATGCAATTAGAGACAATAAAAAGGTTCACGAAGTGGTAAAACTGCCATGCGCACCACTTCAGTCTGATTGCACGAGAGACATATTGCCTCGCTAAACACTTCAGTATATTGGTGGTGAAGCTGAGATGTCCTTGGGATCGGGCATTATTTGAATAGGCAACACTCCCAGTACTGTACATTGCTAGAGAGTTGCTTTAAATACAATAAATTAAAAGTAAAACCTTATGCAAGGCAGCATCGCTTGGTAATTGCTGTTTTGGCGCTCACGTCGCTGCAGTTATTTAGCTCAGCATTTCATCTCCAGCTGCAGCACAATTTTTGCCAAATATAGATAAATGAAGTTAAAGTTATTGGCAACCACTAGTTCTGTAGCCCTGTTTTGAGTTTTTCGATTTCATAGGAAAGGCATTACTTTATTTCTGCAGCAGGCAATTGTTCTGCAGTCAGAGCTTGTCAGCATTACAGTACATGCAACATTTTCAACTCAGCTTTATCAGACAGTCACTGGTAAATAGACAGAATTAACAGTGTTTTCCATGAGAACTGTATCACATTAAGTATGAGGGAGGAGCAGGGACAGAATGTGAACCTAATTCAACATATTTTAGGGGTTCAATGAAATCTCAAGGCATACTCTGCGGACAGTGCTTTGAGCACTGGATGTCTAACTACTCCACTGAGTGCTAATTTCATTGCATTCTGCCTGGTATTATACAGACATGTAACATGGTCTGCTGCAGCCAGACCATCCCACTAAAGACTCACAAAAAATTACTAGTCTGTTTCCTTATATCTTCTCTAGAGAACCATTCTATATGGCTGCACTAACAAACAATAGGCTTTAATGCAGAAGGGCAGCACATAATTCTTTTCTTTATATTTTCTAAATCACTTTCCAAATGCTAAATAATTATTAAAAAACTGTAGACATAGGATTTCAGATATGTCACATGCCTTTTCCTCTAGCTTTCACTCTTTTTTTTTTTTTTAAATCTTCCAGCTATTTAGTAGTTTTCCAATCAGTAAACAAGTGAAATTTAATACTTAAAGAAAACAGATAATAAGGAAATGCATTCTTCTTATTATTCCAAAATGACACAACACTGTTGTCAGATCACTAGCCATTGCTTGAAGCCTACAGACCTTGGGATGGGTTTAGACCAAAAATGTATTAACTTCTTTGGGCAATATGGTCTGGTGTTTTCTATTAACCCACCTGGTTGCTTGTCTTTTGATCTATGAACTATGACATTTAAATGCCATCCAGAAAGCTTCTTATGATCAAACTGATCTTTTATTTTAGATGTATATGCACAATAGTGTGAAAATATGTACTAAGGAGCAGTGTGAAGCAGTCTGGAAAATTATATCTCAGAATGAGGAAATGCTTGCTTTTTTTTAATGTCTATTTGGAAATTGAACCCATATTTATTTCCACAGAACTTTTGCACATTTTTATTAATAAAAACTTATGGATGGTGCTGTTTTGTCATATCTGTAGGTGAATGAAACTGCTCTGTGATCACAGTGAAATTTCACTTGGGTCAATATTGTGAAATCATGATGTTTTAGAATTAAATTGAGCATAGACATAAAATTTGCCAATAAGCAGTACAATTTCAAAATATAAGAGAGACTGTTTTTCCTGATTTTGAGTCAAACCCCAAAAGTGAAAAATCTACTCTGTTTTTTGTGTGTGTGGTTTTTCATCAGGTTCACTGACATCGTGAATTTCTTTTCACAGATTCACTAGCACTTTCTCGAAAAACAGAAATTCTCCCCTTTAGAGGTTTAATGAAGTCATAACTTTTTAAATGAAAGAACAAAAAACTTAGAAGACTGCAGTAAGTAACAGCAGGTGCTTTTATTTAACAGCGTATTATGAAACAAGGCAAATATGCCTCTTTGTTTAGGTAACACAGAATGATTTCAATACACATGATGAAACAGACAGTGTTTAGACTGAAGCTAGCCTTATAGAATTACAGAAATTTTAGGACTTGAATGGATCTTGAGAGGTCATCTAGTCCAGCCCTCTCCGCTGAGGCAGGACCAAGTATACCGAGACCATCCCTGACAGGTGTAGTATCTTGTCATAACAAATTTCAGGTAAGAACATATTCTGAGCCAAAATCTGTTTCTTGAAATCAATTGAGTTCCACAACTGAGTGCAGAATATCTCCCTCAGTCGATATTATAATTATATGCAATTATAATATCATACCTAATTATAATATTTTCACTTACCCTGGGATTTTCATTGAAGAAACTCAATGCATGTTACAAGTAGACCTTGTTGAGGAACGTCTCCTTTTTCTTTTTTTTCTGTGAAAAATGTTGGTGAAAATAATATGGTGTTTTTTGGCAACCTGAATTTTTTTTAAAGAACGTTTTCTCCAAAACAACCCCTGAAAACCTGATCACTTTTTAATTTTGGGTTTTTGCTTTGCTGGAAAAAAAAAAAGGAAATTTTCAAATAAAAAATGTCAATTGAAAAGACCAATAAAACTGTTCAACAGAAAAATATTTGACCAGCTCTAATTACAAAGTATTGTTAAAGTCTCACAGCTTCTCTCCAATGTAGGTATTATGCCTAGTTTACAGTTTAATAAACTGAAGTAGATCGGTTGTTACTTGCCTACAGCTATCGAATCAAACAGTGGTAGCCAGGGACAGAACCCAGAAGTACTGATTCTAGGTCCCCAGCTCTAGCTACACCAAATTTCACCTCCAGTTCCTTGTACTGGGTATCACTCGGACAGTTGACAATTGTACTTGGTTATATGAGGAAGAGAAAGGCAGGGGAACCCTTTCTAGTATGTGAAACACAATGCCGATTATCTCTTCTCCTGGTGACAATAAGCAAACAATAATAATAATATTTTTTCTAAATGCAGCTAATACATTCAACATTATTGTTCCTGTTATATGTTGTGGTATGAGCTCTTCAGGACAGGACACTAAGCATGTTATTCTGGTCTCACTGACCCCAGCATAATTTAGTTGACTTCATATAATTATCCCTTATTTACACCAGTATAGGTGAGATAAAAATCCATTTCATAGCTCCTTATTTAAGGATGGATGTTTTCTTAGGGTCAGATTGTGAATCCTTTACTTCCACTAGTGGACAACATAGTCCCATGACCAATCCCACTTTTCATGGCCACTTATGTGAGTAATTGATCACCAGGGTAAATGGGTCACAATCTGGCCTTTAATATTTTTTGTCTAGATGAGCCTAGTTTACTTTTGTCAGAGCATGCCTTGTCAGTTTCACAATGCCCTGTAGCTCTTGCCTTTGTAGACCGTTGAATATATGTCAGGCCCATTTTGATGCCTTATCTCTGGTGTGAAAGTGAATTTGCCAGCTATACAGCAAAATGAAACCAGTTCTCATTCTAGTGATTTTTTCCCCATAATTAATCAACCTGACTAGAAATCTTATCTGGACCTATTAGCTTTACAGTTAAAACACAGAAAAAACAGATTGTTTCTGATCTGGTTGGTGGCTGCATTCCTTCTGTGTATCACTTGGTCCTAGAGAGTGGCTCACCACACAATCTCCTGTTTGAACAGAGTACTGCTCTCCCCGCCTCAAAAGATGTAACAGCAACATGATGTGAAAACAAAATTATTTCAAAAGAATTTCTCTTGTTCTCAAAAACACACGTGCATATGTGCACATAGACCAACACACGTGTGTGCACTTTCACCAGTTGCTCACCTGGTTAATAACACCAATAACTGAAAATCTTCCCTTGGCTGCAAAATATTCACTGTTCCTTTAAAACTGTGAATAAAAGAGGTCAGTCTGTTTGCTGAACAAGAAGTAAAAAAAAATCCATTTTTATTAGAAAACACTTGAAACTTATCATGTGCAGCAGATGGGAGTAGAAAATGCAGCTTGAAGACAGTTATATAAATATATCCTTGATGTCTGTTTTGCTTTTCAATTTGCAGTGAAAAGTACAAAGGTAGAGTGGAGCGCCAGTCAGGGCTGCACTGTGTCTCTTGATATCCATTCCAGATGTTGGCTAGACTTTGTGGAGCCAGTCTTATGGCACTGGGGCTGGAGCTAGTTGTCTTTTCCTCCAGGTGTGATGCTTCATGCTGATCCCCCCACATGCTAGTCTGTCTTATCCAAACACACTAAGCTCTGTGACAGGCATCCACCACCTTTTTGACCAAAATTCACCTCCCCCTCAGCCCAACTCCTCTCAGCCTGATGGGTCCTGCAGACAAGTCCACTTGTCCCTGCCTATCACTCTGTCACTTCAAAAGCAAGCCCCCCTAAAACAAATTGAGCCCTGACGTTGATCTGAAATAACGTTAGTCAGTTAGTAGCTCCTTTGAATATTCCTCTTTGTGTTTTGAGAGTGTCTGGAGGTACTATTTGACATCAAGTACGTCGGCCAAGCCTCTAATGGTAGTTCTCTGTTTGTGCATGCTTGTAAAGGATTTTACACTGTAATATTTTAACTCCCTGATTAAACATTGCTAAGCACAGAAGTGTATCATAAATCTTGCAGGCGCCAGCTCCATTTATCTGAATGTTAGTTACTGTCTCTGGGGGGTAAACAAATTACAGCACAGTTTATTACAATATATGGGGCCACAATGTTGCTCTATTAATATCTTGTACCCCCTGGAAATATATAGTTGGCTCACAGTTTGAATTTTCTCTCCTGAACAATTAAAAACAAATTCTGAGTGGAGGGTGGGAGAGTGAGGGTGGAAGAAAGCATCAGGCACTTTCAAGGGGAAATTTGCTGGGAGTAACAATAATGAGCTGGTAGATCAAGTTACTACTATCCGGGGTTTGAGGTCAGTACATATTGAGCTAGTCATAAGACATTAAAGTAGAAACGTTTTCTAGTTTGGAATGTATTAGTGCTGTTAAAGCTGCCAGCAGAACAACCAGAAAGCAGTTGGGTTGGATAGGGTAAAAAACAAGAGAGCTTTAACAAATAGGGGGATCAGCATCTCTCTTTTTTCCATCAATGCACGGAGTATTTACAAAAATCATTCTCATTGATATCAGTGGGTCCTATGCACACGTATTGGTGGTAGACGAGCACTGGAGGAATTGGAATATTTCTTAGGCCATCTATAAAAATAAGCACTCCTGTTTTTTGTACGTTTGCTGGGCCTACATAAATAAGCCCAGTTTTCTGGATTTACTGTGGGCAGTGGGAGTTTGCTTTTCACAGAAACTTCTGGGATGGAAGAACAAATGATTGATTAAAGTAGGAAATTAAACCTAAAGAAATCTTAATATGGACTCTTAGTAGGACTAAATTAGCACTTTATAGATGGGCTTCAGTATTTTTCAATGGAGGACTAGCAACAAAGAAGGAAGTGCTAGCTAGTTTTAAGAAGATTCAGAGACTATTCAGAATAATTGCGCTTAAAAAAACTGGAACAAGATCAAGATAATAAAATCAAGCGTATAGAATTAACAAATGTCTGAATGATTCCTATTTAATTTTAATCATAAAAGAATGGTTGCTGTTTGGCCCGATACATGGAGTAGTAGCTAACAGATCAACTGCAGCTGGAGCTGTACCAGCTGGACATTATTTACTGTGGTGCAATTAATGCTTTAATCTTACAGCTTGGTGGTTAAAAACTAAAAAAAAAAAACCCCAAAAAACAAAGAAAAAAAACACCACAAAGAAATTCTTGCTCTCGTAATTCCAAGCAAATGCCTGCAAAGGAGCTGGTATTGAAAACTTTGACAGAGTCGGTTCTGACATCCTGTACAGTGGGTTCAGGCACCATTAGCTAGACTATCTTGCTTCCAGGAAACAACAACAACAACAGAAAAAAAAAAACCACAGGCATTTTACAGACTGGAAAGAAGTTCATTACTTTCAAGTGTTCTGATGTTCATAGCCCAGCTCCAGTAGCCAGAAGCACAAACACCATTCCTCACAGAGGCAATTTGCTAAGCAAAAATAGAAATCCAACTATTTTGAAAGTTTTTTGCATATTGTCTGTCATAAATCCTAATGTAGGCTCTTATAGCAACTGGTAAGACTGTGTCATTGGCTAATAAAATTAGATCAGTGGAATTTTACCAAAGCAATTGAGTTTTGCAGAAAAAAACACAGAGGTCTAAATTCAACACTGGCCTAACTTTACTGGAGTAATTGGATTTATGTCAGGGATGAACTTAGCCCTGAGTTTGACTTGGCTGTAGACAAATGACTGTAAGTAGCACTTTTGTGTCACTTCTTAAAGACGTCCTTTTAAATATCCTTTTTGAGGGCTTGATCTAGCTGAGCGTTTGGGGCTTGACCTAGCAAAGCACTTAACTATGTGTTTAACTTCAAGCACGTAAGTGGTCTCAGTTCAATTAAACTATTCATATGCTTAAAGTTAAGCATGTGGTTATGTGCTTTGGTGATTTAGAACCAGCATGCTCTGCATTTTTGCAGGAGCGAGCTCTGAATTGGGACTCTTGATTTTTTTTTTTTTTTTTTTTTTAAGGCCATTCAGGAAAAAACCCACAGTTCATATATGTAATGTCAGAGCACATCCATACTCCTAATTACTGCATGGAATGCCTGAAGGTGCTGAGCTCCATCAGTTCCTGTTCCAACTGACCTGAATGCAGGCTGAGAGCTCTAAACGTTTCCTATGAGGTGTTCAGCAACTACTAACTCAATCTTAGTAGTCAACTGAAAGAGTCAAATATTGTGCCTAGGTTATTAAAAGGTCAGGGACATTTTATGAATAAAATATTTGACTCTACACCTTAGCATAATAAGGTCATCAAATCTTATGTTTCAGGGCATAAATTGATCACAGCAGGGATCAGGAAGGAATTCTAAACTGTCATCTTTTCATCTGACTGTTTAAATACGTTTATTACCACAATCACTGGTATCCAGTGGTGAGCTGGAGCCGGTTCGCACCAGTTCACGCAAACCGGTTGTTAAATTTTGAAGCCAGTTTAGAACCAGTTGTTAAAGGGGTAGGCAAACTCCGGCCCGTGGGCCGCATCTGGCCTGCGGGACCGTCCTGTCTGGCCTGCCTGAGCTCTCGGCTGTGTAGGCTTCCCTGAGAATCCCTTTTTAATTTTTACTCACCTGGCGGCGCTCCAGGTCTTCGGCGGCACTTCGGCGGCCGGTCCTTCAGTGCCGCCGAAGACCCGGAGAGAGTGAAGGAACCGATTCTTCAGCTTTTGGCAGCTCATCACTGCTGGTTTCTGAGCATCTCACAAACACTAATGAATTAGAGTGAAGTCCAGAGAGATTAAGGGCTTGATCCAAAGCCAAAGTCCATAAAAAGAGCTTCATTGATTTCAGATCATTCCCTAAATAGTTTGTCCAACCAAAATTATTGTATTATTTTGAGCACCCAGAAACATTCTAACTACCTTTCAAAACAAAGTAAAGACAGTCCCTATTTCAAAGAGTAACTGATCTCAATACGTCAAGGCACAACAAGTGAGAATCATAAGCAGATATACAGAGGGACAGGAAGGGCAATGGAGACAATAAAATCAAATGGTTGCTCAGTAAAGAGCTGATGCAAAGCTCACAGAAGCCAATGGGAGTCTTTCATTTGATTGCAATGGTCTTTAGATCAGGCACTACAGAGGGCATACAACTAGAGCTGAGTGAATAGCGGACTTTTCAGTTTGTTGGTGATTTCAAAAAGTCAAAAAAATAGTTTCAAGAGGTTGTACTGAAAACAATATTTTTTGGAATGTTTTGTTAATCAAATAGTAAAAATATTCATGTTGGATGGAATTCTGTTTGGCAAAATAGTCATGTTTCATTTCAGTTTTTGATTTTTAATAATACAATTCAAGGAAATTTTGAAACAAGTCATTTCAAACTGAAAAATGAAAATATTTTGTTTCAAAAAAAGGTCAAAACAAAATCTGAATTTTTTTTTAAATGAATGATTTGGTGAGACTGACATGAGTTCACAAAATGTTTCAATGTCAGCATATCTGCATTTTTTTTTTACTGAAAAAAGATTTTTGTTGAAAAAAATTAATCCAGTTCTATACATAACTTGAAAGATACATTCATTTAGAAAATAAACCCTTTCCTTTCCCTTTTTTCCTCACAGTCTTCAAGGGAAAGCCATGAGTTTTTAGGGGGAGTCAGAATGAAACGAGGGAGATGGGTTGAGGAACACTTTTTTGGAGGTTTCTCCAGGCATAAAGCCTGGAAACTCCTAAGAGGGAAGGAGATGAACAGCTTGGGTTCTGAACTACAGACAGTGAACACTCACAGCAGTGCAGTGAAGAATCACTAGGAAATGTAGACCAAAATATGTTCATGTAAAACTTTCGATGAAGAGTTACCAGTGGCAAACAAATTTGTGAAAATTCTGGTCTTCCCATGGACAGCTTGTGAAACCTTCCAACCTTCTTAAAAATAATAAATAAACAAAAAAGCTAAATTCAGTAGATAAATTGTTTACTAAGAACACTTTCCAAGCTTTAGATCTGTGTGCTGCAGTAGATTTCTTTCACAAGTTCACACTTTCCTGCATCCTCTCATGCACTCCAGTATCAGACACTTGTCTGTCATACCTCAGTATTGGAAATCTGCACATTCACTTTCAGTTATTTATTTTGACGTCATAAGCAATTGGGGTCAAGTTGTGGACTTGCTCCTCCATGGGGAGGGCATGTGGATCTGCCATGACCAAGTGGAGGTGCTCGGAGGCCATCAGCCTATGCAGGGAAGACGTGGACAGAATACTTCAGGCAGTGCTGACTGGAGAATGATGTAAAACCCTTGTTACGTTGATGCTAAAAGGTACAGTGTGAGCTGTCTCTATTGTCCAAAGCCAGAGAGCAGAGTGAGGGGCAGGATGGGCACTGTCTACATCCCTAATTTGGTTGAGGCCTTTTGTAGCTGTGGAGCACCACAAGGTATTCTAGTCAGTATCCGCACTAGCACATAGGGATTTCACATTCTGCTTGGGTCTCATCTGGGAGCTTTAGTGGCAGAAAAGACTCCTGCACCCTTCTCATCCCTACAGACATACCCAGAAGTAGTCAGAATTTAGATCTAAGTGAGGATTTGCCCATTGCAAAAGTCTTATTTTATACACTGGATCTCTAATATTACCAAAATAAAGGGTACTATCTTGCTAAGAAAGGAGCATGTGGCTCCAGGATTAGAATGGTGAATGCAGTTTGTTTATGTGACTGTATATGAAATGCTAGCTAACCAAATGTCTCATTTGTAGTTTACATGAGTGAGATGCAAATATTCCAGGTTTGAGTCCTTTTTGATGGGAAGGGTTTTTTTTAATGGAAATCTGAAGTAAAATTTTCTACCTACATTTGGAATATGACTATCCCTGCCAATGATCTGTAGACATTCCCTCTCTTTAACCTCTTTCATGCAGCCATGCCCTAGGAGGTCATGCTAACTGAACATGATGGTCTCCTGAGGCTCTGCAAAAACATGGTCCAAGTCAGCAGTTTACAGAATTCTATCTATCTCAATATCTGTTAGCCAAGAATGGGTCTAGTTGTCTTACACCACCAATATCAGAATTCCTGCCTGTTTCAAATCTGGTATTGGGAGTCATATGTTGTCAGTGCCTTTCAGATTTTCACAGATGAGGTATTCCACACAAACATCTTTACCCTGTTCTTTATATTCTACCTGTGATGGGTGTCAACAGCTCATTAAGCTTGCTGAAACTGGAAAATCTCTTGCTTTAGAGAAGTATTGCTGTTCTTCTCTACTAGCTACTGATCTTATGGATGCATGCATAAAATCAGACATAATGTTAGGGAGATAGGAATGCCTTCTAGATACTCCAGTGAAGCCACTAAAAATCACATACCCCTTGGTCGTTATAAGCCTTGTTTGAACACTTGGAAAACTGAGACACAAGGTTCAAATTAAACTGTTAAAATTTAAATTTGAGTCCAGATTTTCTTCGATTTTCCATGAGATTTGAAAAGAGAATGAAATTTAGAAATTCTGTTGGAACAGGTCTCCATCCTGTATTTCACTGAGATCCTAGCCCAAACACATCAAGTGAATAAAATGGTCACTGTCATTGTTAAATAAGAGGTGTCTTCAGCTGATTATGCATATGGAATTAGAACATAAATACCTGACAACTTTAACACGTTACGTGAATACCCATCTGTTGAGAAGAAAAATGGGGGATTCATTAATATATTGCTGAATAAATTAGCCTCTCTGCTGAATGTGGTAAAATGTGTTACAATACTCAGTACTAATTCTTT
Organism: Eretmochelys imbricata; assembly: GCF_965152235.1. NCBI lineage: Eukaryota > Metazoa > Chordata > Testudines > Cheloniidae > Eretmochelys > Eretmochelys imbricata. Next base: position 32,917,161 of record NC_135574.1, read on the forward strand.
ATTTTTTAAAAACTGTATCTTAAAAGGCCTGCTGTATTTTTTCAAACAACAAATTGGATCTGCATCTAACAAAAGAAATTTATTTTTTTTTGAAGTCATAGAGTGGTGGCTGACCAGTCATACGCATGAGCTGCCTAGAAATGTTGCTTAGAAACACCGCTTTATCAAAGAGAACCCAACATCAGGTTGGAGTGGTTCCCAGACAGCCGGTTAGTGATGATAATTTGCAATGGAAAACTCCAGTATCTGTTCCAACACTTCTTTCTTTTCTAGATCTTCTTACTTTTCACTCTTCAGATTATTTTTCATTTTACTTCCCACTTTTGTCTCAACTCCTTTCCCTCCTTCTCTGAGTTGAAAGATGGTATGGAGGTGTATGTACCTCTTCTTTGACAGGTGAGTCAGTGGCTTCAGCATCTAGTGATCAATCGTTGCTCAGCATCATGGGTTGGCATAGCAAAATGTATGGAAAATTCATAATATCAAGACACTCCAGTATGATTAATATAATTGGTATGGGTACCCAGTTAGCGAGCTTTAAATTAACTATTTTCTCTCTGTACATAAATAATGATCACTTACAATGGCATAGGGATTTTTAATTTCAAAGGATCCTAAAGAACTTGACAAACTCTATATACAAATATAGGAATCGTTTTAACTATCTATGAAATGCACTCACCTCTTGGGTGGAACAAGGGAACTGTTTCACATTTTAAGACAGGAAGTGAAGTATTTGGTCATCCAAGCACGGAGACTAAAGAAATGAATTGTGCACTGTGCCCTAAAAGTGGTGAGGCATGACAAACTTCCAGCACACCACATTCCAGAGCCACTTCCCATTGGGAATGTCCTGCTGTCAGAGCCTCTGAACCTCAGCACATTGGGCCATAGGGGTAGAGGCAGTCTCTCAGACAGCTGAGTCCTGGAGCATTTAAGGCTTATGGATAACAAATTCTATTTCCTAGAGGAGATGGTACAGCACAGTGACTTTTAACATAAGCCTAAGGCAATTCCGTTGGTTCCAAAGGAGGAATGTTATCTACTGAGTCCCCTGCATCACTTCGCACATCACCTGGGTTTTGCTTGTAGGTCTTCAGACCAAGTGCCAGGCATGAGTACGTCTGATCTTTTTGTTTTTTTTTCTTAAGAATAATTATTTTTATTAAACTTACCTATTTTAAGAAATAGTGTAGGAAATGCAAATAACAACATGTACAATATAATTGTATGCAGCGAGAAATTTCCTTCATGTAGAGAGGTGAGAATGAATTGTACAGACAAAGCCCCAGTAAAAGACATGAAGGTGAAAAAAAGAGGGTGAAGGACATTGATACCATAGAAGGATACTGCAATCTATATGGTGTGCAGATCCACAACTATATTTGAATTTTGAGGATATTCTGCATTGCTAAGATATGCCTGGCTGGCATATGCTGTACCATGGGGCAAATGAATGCTCTTGACAAGATGTGGGAGAAGGCATATTGCCTAAATGAGGGCAACTAGAAGCATTACATCTGCATAGGGCAGGAACTTACATATCCCTCCTCACTCTTTGTATGGAGCTTGCCAGCTGGAAGGCCCTGGCTCTGATACATGTTGATACCAGTGTCAAAATGGGTGCATTCTTTAGGAGATCTCTCATTTTCCTTTCCCTGTGATCTTTTGCCCATTAAAGATTTGCTATTACTATACGGTATTTTCTTTAGGTGCTTGGTGTCGTCGCTGTGGATGACATGTCCATGCCAATGCAGTTGCAATTTATAAGCTGTGAGATCCTTTTGGAGAACCTTATTATATGTGATTTTTATCTCGCCACCTGATAAGCATAATGACTCAAAGGTGCTGCTGCTGAATTTTTTCCAGCTCTTTGATGGTCCGGGGGTAACATGCCTGTGTTCCATAGCTGTAGAATCAGATGAAAATAGTTTCTATGGCATGGTAAACAGCATCACAGATCTCTTCCTGCCCACCATATGGCCCTGGAACCTGAGCAGTCACGATCGCACTAGAATGTCAGTCTGTCTTTGGTGGGCTGTAGCTCTTTGTGGCTGCAGCTTTGGCAGCAATGTCTCAGCTGGCCCCGGATGGCAGTGGTGTTATTAATGACGGGGAAACATAAATATTTCAGTGGTGGGAGTGTTCATTATATAACCAAACATATGGTTACTTTAATGTTTTTGAAGGCAGGCACTTGGATCATATCTAAATAAATTGTTACATTAAAGCTAGGTCATCCAATTAGGGGAGAGAAACCATAAGGTGTGGCTGAGATGATACAGCTTGAATAGTGGGTTCTGGATATTGATGGAGCATGCTCTGCAAAAAGCTCCCAAATAACTAACAGGCTCAAATATTTAATCACAATTATTCAAACAATTATGAAAAATGAACAAATTGGGGGGAGGGGGAGAATCGAATGAGACCTGTTCACAGGTGACTGGTGAACAAAGAGCCAAACTGATGAATAAATTGTTCATAACAAATAGTTTAACCGTCTCTGTTCCTGATCACTGGAATGCAGTGCTATGGGATGCCAAAATAATAATAATAATAAAAATCTTAACATTACTCTGGCCACATGCCCTGGACTTAAATAGCTGCCACAGCTGCTGCAAATTGATTTATCCCTTGATGATGGTTGGAACTGCTGTCTGTAATGTCAGTGAGAAGCAGTTTTTAGTTTATTTTTTTTAAGATCACTGTAATCTGTTTTTATCCTTTTTAACCCTTTATGACATGTGCGTATGTTTGGAAGACACAGAAGTCAGTTGAACAGTGAGTGACATAAAAGGCTTAATACAAATTTGCAAATGTTACATTAAGCGTCTGATTTTCATTAAGGATTCTCAACCTAGTCTCCATTTATGTGTGCACAGTTTTGCACATGCATGTGTACTTCTATGGCCTAGTGCAACTAATGCAAGTCTTTCCATTGATTTTAGGTTTCAGAGTAGCAGCCGTGTTAGTCTGTATCCGTAAAAAGAAAAGGAGTACTTGTGGCACCTTAGAGACTAACCAATTTATTAAAGCACAAGCTTTCGTGAGCTACAGCTCACTTCATCGGATGCATGATTTCAGTGGGAGATGGATCAGGCTCTACAGTCTAGCACCTGTGCACACAAGTGATAACATTTTCAAATATATACTACATTTGTTCAATGTAGACACAGGTCTAAATGCAGCAAAAGTGTATGTGCTGGTAGGGACACACAGCAGCTCGTTCCTGCATCAGGGGAGGCTGCCCACTGAAAATCCGGTCCAAATTGTGTTTTTTGTTTGTACTCAAGTATTCTAACACATAATGTAATACTTTGGACAGATACATTTATCAAAATCCTTGTGGTGTGTGTGGGTTGTTTGGTGCGGAAAGGTTACAAATTTGTTCTTGGGAATATTCAGCTTGTAAATTGCATTTTTATGTGAAGTTTCACAAATTTTGCATAAAAAATTGGAATATTGCATGTTTCTGTTGCAAATATATCTTTGGTCAGAAGCAATTCTAACTTGTCTCAAAACCAGGTACAATTTTAAGTGTGAAATTTCATCCTTTTTGCCTCAGACATGGACTGAAGAAGACTTCAACAGAAAATTGGTCGGTAAGGGACAATGGGAAGAAAATCTGACGGGGAAAAAGTAGTTTGGGATTTCTGGCAGTTTCTCAGAGAGACAAATTAAAGGCACAACAGAAAACTATCCTGATGTGAAGGAAAGATAGGAAGAATAGTAAGAGGCCAGTATGGCTCCACCAAGAGCTGTTCGATGACCTGAAAATCAAAAAGGAATCCTATAAAAAGTGGAAACATGAACAAATTGCTAAGAATGAGTGCAAAAGAACAGCACAAGCATGCAGGGATAAAATCAGAAAGGCTAAGGCACCAAATGAGTTACACTTCGGAAGGAATATAAAAGGCAATACAAAGAGGTTCTATTAATGCATTATGAGTAAGAGAAAGACAAGGGAAAACATAGGTCCACTACTTAGAGGGGAAAGATTGCTAATAACATGACATCAAGAGGGCTGAAGTGTTTAATACCTAGTATGCATCAGTCTTCACTAAAACGGTTGTGATCAGATGCTTAACATAATCAGTATTAACAACAAGGGGGAAGGAACACAAGCCAAAATAGGGAAAGAACAAGTTAAAGAATATTTAAATAAGATAGACCAAGTTGGCAGGACCTGATGAAATTTACCATAAGTTACTTAAGGAACTAGCTGAAGCAATCTCATTACCATTAGCATTTATCTTTGATGATGGGTGAGGTCCTAGTGGACCTGAGAAAGGCAAACATATCTTTAATTTTGTGGGTCTTCTTTGTTTCCTTTCTTATAGGCTAGTCAGCCTAACTTTGATACCTGGAAAGATACTGGAACAAATTATTAAACAATCAGTTTGTAAACACCTAGAGGATAATAGAGTAACAAGTAATAGACAAAATGGATTTGTCAAGAACAAATCATAGCAAACCAACTTAATTTTCTTCTTTGTTAGGTTTCCTGGCCTAGTAGATAGGGGGAAGCAGTAGACTTGATATGTCTGGACTTTAGTAAGGCTTTAGACACATGCCCACATGACAGTTTCTTAAGCAAACTAGGAAAATGTGGTCTACTTTAGATGGAATTACTATAATGTGGGTGCACAACTGGTTGAAGGACTGTACTCAAAGAGTAGTTATCAGTGGTTTGCTATCAAACTGGGGGAACAGAACTAGTGAGCTCCCATAGGTATCTGTCCTGGGTCCACTACTATTCACCATTTTTATTAATGTCTTGGATTTTGGAGTTGATGATATGCTTATAAAATTTGTGGATGACACCATGCTGGGATGGGTTGCAAGCACTCTGAAGGACAGAATTAAAAATGACCTTGAAAAACCCTAGAATTGGTCTGACATCGATAAGATGAAATTCAATAAAAACAAATACAGAACACAGGAAGGAAAAATCAAATAAACAACTATAAAATGGGGAATAACGGGCTAGGATCCTGCTGAGAAGGATCTGGGGGGTCACAGTGGATCATAAATTGAACATGTCAATAATGTGATGCAGTTGCAAAAAGAACTAATATAATTCTGGTGTGTATTAAAAGGATTGTTGTATGTAAGACATGGGACGTAATTATCCCACTCTACTCAGCACTGGTGAAGGCTCAGCTGGAGTATTATGTCCAGGTTTGGGTGCCACACTTAAAGAAAGATATCGACAAACGGGAGAGAGTCTAGGGGAGAGCAACAAAATTATAAAGGGATTACAAAACCTGATTTATAATAAATTAAAAAATATGAGCATGTTTAGTTTTGATAAAAGAAGATCAAGGGAGGACCTGATAAGTTTTTATATTATAAAGAGTATGATCAATTGTTCTCCGTGTCCACTGGAGGTAAAACAAGAACTAATGGTTGTAATCTGCAGCAAGGGAGATGTAAGTTAGATAGTAAGGAAAGCTTTCTAACTATAAGGATAGTTAAACGTTTGAGTAGGCTTCCAAGGGTGGCTGTGGTATTCCCATCACTGGAGGTTTTAAGAACAGGTTACACAAACACCTGTCAGGGATGGTTTAGATGTACTTAGTCCTGCCTCAGTGCAGGAGGCTCAACTAGATGACCTCTTGTAGTCCCTTGCAATCTATGAGTTTATGAAACCTCCCCATCAGTCACTGGAAAGGACATGCCAACATTCTAAACATCACTCTTTTCCAAATCAGATGTTGCCTCATGCTATAGAATCTTCTTGGATAAATTAGAATTTCTATTAAAGTATTTTAAAATGGTTCCCTGCCCAAATAAATTGACTTTTAAATTAATATATCTGAGTACTATATTATTATGGCAAGAGTCACTAGATGGTGGTGTTACACATGGTCTTTTAATTTTTTTCTTAGTGTTTGAGCAAATGTTCAGTCTTGGGAAAATGTACTGTGGTATTAGTTTGGTTATACAAGTTTCTGGATGAAGGAAGCTGTGTGAGTAGCAAGGGAACTTGCTTTCTGCCCTGCTCTCTCAGTGGGGCCAATTCTTGAGGCGGAGTTAATCACTGTGCAGCTGAACATTGGTGTTGGGCTAAGAGTCCTGAAAAAACCCTGATCTATATGCTGTTTAACTCCCTTTGTTCCAGTACTGATGCATGTGTGTACATACACCATTACATTCAGAATATATTAAGACTCTCTGTGTCACTGACTTGCAAGGTCCTGGTGTCAGAATGGGACACTGGTGTTGGCAGAAGGGCCCACAGCATTTCTAAGTGCTGATGATCTCTTTCTAGGATTATTAAATTATCTTGTTCACTGTTTGGACACTCTGAAACCTTCTAATAGACCCTAACCTGTAGATTGCAGAATGTGCTAAATCCCGAACAGCCCAGGAGAGCATGTTTTAATTCCAGACTAAAAAAGTTGGGGGGTTTATTGTAAGAGCTAGATTTGGACTACACACCTGGGCAAGGGAGTAAAAGAGAGTAAGAACTTCCCTTGCATCTCTACGTTGGCTACCCAGACCCTGGGAACCAGGCACATGGGAGTAAGCAGGGCTGTGCAAACTGATACCCTTTCCACAGAGTTGGTGGGTGAGGAATGGGCAGATCTTTGGAACAACTTTGACCCCTCCTCCCTTATGCACTGGCCAGTGCAGGTGGTGCCATATTTTGCTGCTGGTATACACCAGGAGCAGATTACTACTCACTTGAAGTGAGGGGGAAGCAAAGGAGGAACTGTGATTCAGAGGTGTGTCTTTGAGGTACCCTGCTTCCTAGGAGTACTCCTCGGATGGTGCAGTTTATCATCATCCCTTGCTCAGCACTGTCCCTAAAGTCACAATCTACCTCTCTGTATACACAGAGATGGTTGCAGCATCTAATATTAAGGTTGTGTGGACTCCTACCTCATTCACTGCACAGGATGAACCTGCTCTGAGAATTAATCAGCGTTGTATGATGAATTATGCTGTTGTTTGTAGGACTCTTGCCTCATTTGTTGCAGAAGCTGGAAGTTGTATAGTGAATGAGGCAGGGGATCGCAGGAAGAAAAGGATGGTTTCATGGTTAAGGAAGATGAATGCCACCCTGGACAATTGTATTCTCTCCCTTCCTATGTGATGCTAAGTTATTCACACCAAACTTTTCACAGTTAGCACCTGTGAATTGTGTGTTCCCCATTTTCTGGTTGCCCAATCTGAGACACCAGGGGACAGATTTATAGAAGGGCTGGGTGATCACAACTGCAAAAGAAGACATGGGGAGCTGTGTTTTGAACATATAAAGTGCTGTACAAATTCTAAATACTCTGAAAAAATCATGCTCTAGGTCTCTGAAATTGGGCACCCCAAATTAGTGGACACTTTTGGCTTTAATCGCCCTGTGAATTTCTCAGGTGTAAAATGGGTATAATAATAACACCTAATCTCCAGCGGGTGTTATGGAGATAAATTCATTCACGTTTGTGCAGCCCATAGGTATTCTGAAAGCTTCACAGAAGCACCAAGAAAGAAACTTATAATTGTGTGTTCTGTGCAGGGTTGGGATGGTATGCATTAAATAAAGCCTGGAGGCCACATATTGATCGAGGAGGATGAAAAGAAATAGGGAGTAACTACCCATTCACTGAATAAGGCATAGGTCTTGGGGAGAAAAATACTATGTGGTTGTGTAACGCAAGCCGATGTCATAATGCATACACAAAAGAGGGCTGAATGAAAATTGCACGGGCAACCTTAATTTTGGCATTTCCTAATTTTTGCGTGCTTCACCTTGCACTCTTCATCATTTTTAATGTAGGGTGGCTTTGTTTTTTTGTGTTTTTTTTCTTTCTTAGTTGCTTTTTTGCTCTAGTATAATGTATACCCCAACTGTAAATGTTCTTAACTAAGGGTATATGTCAACTGGGCATACAACATATGTAGGTTGATTGAAAATTTTCCATTCAAACAGGTTTTGGATGGAAGACTGGATTTTCAACTAAATAAAAATTTTCATGGAAAGTGTCAAGTGTCTACTTCTATGGAAAATTTTAACTTATAATTGAAAAAAATGAAAAGCATTTTTCCTGAAAAATTTAGGTTTTGAGACTTTCAGTTTTTCAATGAAAAGTCAAAGATTTCTCCAGGATAAAATACCCATTTTTCTAACCAGCTCTAATCTTGGAGTTGAACCCTGCCTCCCTTTCTTGCACAAGTGAAATGTGCCTGCTCATGTGAGTAAGGCAAACCAGTTTCAGCCCCATTTTTGTATCTTAGGGTTCTGATGATAGGTACAAACTCATTTGTATTTCACACTGTCCCTGGAGACCTGCAATAAAAATACAATTGTACATTGTGCAGTCCTTGTAATTTTTTCTATGTGGCATCTTGTTTGCACCATATCAGATAGACTGTTCCCTGTGATTCAAAGCTGCATTTGTATTAAAGGTTTCAAAGTGATAAAGATTCCTTGATGTCAATGCAATTGTTATTGGAGACTTCACTTGCCAAGGTTGAGCTTATTAGTCAAAATATTAAGGGCTAGACTGTGAGGTTAGGAACAGCTCTGAGAATGAATATAATGCGTATCATCCCAGGGGTTGCTCTGGGATCTGTGCTACTTAGAGAAATGCTTCTGAGTCACAATTCCTCATGCTTCCTATTTGCTCCCTGGGGTGGGGTGGGGGTAGTAAATTACTGCTGGCCTAGAGAAGTAATAAATTATTACCCATCCCATCACACACAGGCTACTCTTACTAGCAATTGAAGGGAGTGAATCCAAGGTCCTATTCATTTCCTGCCCACTCCCTGCCCTTGGCTCCAGGGAAGGAGTATGCGGGCAAATAACTTGCTACTCTTGTGCTTCTGGGGCCACAGTCTAGGTAGCCCACAAAGGGGAGGGTTGCATTTGCTAGCATGACTACATAATCCTATTGAGACAGGATCCGCAAAGGGCTACTGTTAAGTAGTTTGGGCTCCAAAAGATGTGTAATATAAAACGAGTTGTTGGGGGGGGGTGTTTTTTTGGAGACTCAAAAGCAAGAGCATAATGCTAGTGCATGTGAACCAGAAAGTGAGGCTGGCTGCTCTCCTCGCACATTCCAAGGCTAGTGCAAAAGCTAAACAAAGAACACAAGTGAGAAACAAAGGTTTTAAAAACCTTTTTCATTTTAGTCATCTCTTTGTGTTAATGATACGATAGGTAGGAATTGTGTTTTAAATCTTGATTTTTTTTTTTATCCTATTTTTAAAAACAGTGGAGCTAACAAGATGCATGCTAACGGTCTCCGCTTACTCCCTTGTTTCTTAGTGCATTACATGCTCTGTGTTTGGGCTGTGTTTTCTATATAGATTGTAAACCTTTTATGGCAGGGACTTTTTATTTCTTTGTTATTTGCATAAGCACTTTACTGAGGACTAAGTTTTAGAAATAACATTGATTTAGAAATACTTGTTATAAGTAATATTTCCAAAATAACTATTTCACAGGCATAACAATACATTTCTGGTTGGGAGATTATGGCACCATAGATACTATTTGATACTATGCTTCACAGTATGCCTGAAACATATGTATATGATACCCTAACTGCAAAGGCAATAAATGAAAGAGCTGTCTGACTGATAAAAGCACATTGGCTGATTCCCAAAGTATGGTTTTGAAGAGCTAGTGTAGCTGGAAGTGCAGTTCTACATTAAAAAGTGATAGTGTGAAAATTGCGTCATGGGGTTCTTATTGTGTCTCAGTGATTCCAGATCAGACTAACAGCAAGGGCCACAAAGACTCTCTGAGATCTGAAAGTCAAGTTGGCTTTCTTCCTCTCACAACTCATTATCTGTAATAAACACTCTACAGGACAACATATACCCTCATGTGCATCTATGCAACCCTATTGGCTCCAATTTTCGTGACACACATGCAAACCTCTTGGAAAGCCTTTGCGCTCCCACATAATTTCTGCTCTAACAATGGTTCTAGCCTGATACCTTCTTAGGCTATGTCTACACTATGGACTATGGAGCTCTCCTGCCAGCATAATTAAACCACTCCCAATGAGCAGCGGTAGCTCTCCCACCAACATAGCGCTGTCCATATTGGTGCTTTTGTTGGGAAATATAAGTCAGTCAGGGGTGTGTTTTTTCACACCCCTGACTGACAAAAGTTTTGCCAACAAAAGCGCTAGTGTAGACAAAGCCTTAGTCGTCTTCTACAAGATTTCTCTGTGCCTTCTTCTGTGCAGTTCTTTAGATTTGCAATGCTCTCTTGTCCCTGTTTGATAACGTACTTCCCTTGCCACATTCACTTCCCTCCTAAAAACAATTCTGTCATGAAACCTACAGAAAGCGAACAGGAGGCAAGGTAACCAACTAATAGTAATGTTTTTTTAAATTAAAGGGACTCAATCATTAAAATGTGTATGCTCCTTACTGAATAACCACATCATCTTATTGTCACCCTTGTCCTTCTGCCCTTCTCCTATCTGTTTTTATATCGGACGCTTGCTTGTAGCGTCATGTCAAATCAGATTGTATGGGTCTTCTGGGCAAGGACTGTATCTTGATTGTGAGGTGCCTACCATATTTTAGGCTAGCCTTAAACTCCATAAACTTTCCTACTTTTATTATTTATTTTTTAACAGCTGTCACTGCAGGCTTAATTTGTCTTGCAGGATCCTTATTATTCATGATATATGGGAAGGAAAGAATCCAACTTGACTTCAAGCTTTCAGGATGAGTTTGTGGCACTCCTGAGGAGTGCAACTTCTGTGTCATGATTCTGGGTCGGGTTCAGTGCTCACACCCAACAACGGGCAGCCAGATCCAATGGCCAGTTGAGGAGAGGGGCAGCACTCTGGCCAAACTGTCTCACCCTTTTTGAAGGGGATTAGCACCTGTGGAGACAGTAGCTGTGAACAGACTTTTGCTTAGGCTGCAATTGTAGCTGGCCTATTTGTGGAGAGGCACAGAGGAGGGGGAAAGCACCTTTTACTCCTTTCTTCTCTTTTGTGATGGGCAAGTTTTGCATTTACTTCTCACAAAACTGTTCAAGTTACTTTCTGAAGAAGGCAAAATCAAACAATATTAAAAGCAATTGATTTCTCCCAGATTTTTGGAAACATAATGAATGGCCAGCCTTTGAGAGTTTCACTTCTAGGCAAAAGTTCTTTCATGATTCTATTTAAGTAGAGCTGTGAGAATTGTTTGCAGCCAAAACCATGTGAAATTCACCGGGGTTGGGGTTTTGTTCAAAACTCAAGGTTCAGGTTGGTTTTGTGAAAATCTTTGAGGCTCACAAACCTTCTGAGTGAGCCTGGGTCCAGCTCTGAATGAGAAACAGCTGATTTTGAATCAAATTAATGAGGAACTCAACTGAATTTAACACTGGGATTTTGAGTTTAGTTGAATCTGAAGGTCAGAGTGAAATGAGTGGGATGTAAACCCGCAGAAGTCAGATCTGAAGGAAATATTGGTAACAGTCTCTGGGCTAGAGTCCAGTCTTCTTACTTAGTCTGTTACTCCAGGAGCAGTCCCATTCGCTCCAGTGTGACTGGTCTTGGATTAATTTACTGAGTAAGGGTATCTGTATAGTGTAACAGATGATTTTAACACTGATTTAGCTTCATGATGTTTGAAACTATTGTACATCTACACTGTTCACGTCTATAATACTAATATAGATCATCCTGATTCTTTCAAAATATGCACATGAGAAGGACAAGAAAAAAATGACATAGATCTTGGCTATGATTTGCACAGCCTAAAGACTTGTTTCTTTGTTTTGACATTATAAAGGGCTTTTAATGTTTGCATCCGATGAAGTGAGCTGTAGCTCACGAAAGCTTATGCTCAAATAAATTGGTTAGTCTCTAAGGTGCCACAAGTACTCCTTTTCTTTTAACGTTTGATTCATTGATTTTATTTGAATTAAAGTATCTTGAAGTTTTAGTTTGAAAATGGTTATATAAATGTAGGTTTGATTGAATGGTGCTTAATGGGTTATAAAAGCAGAATGGACTAGCCTCTGAGCTGTTTTTATAAGAAATGTGGATTTTCTATTACAAGATTCTGGCATGGATTTATTCAGCTGGGATATAACGTTTTTACACTTCCTCTTGGTAGATCATTTACAGTGATGATGACACTCTTGTCTAGTGGTTTAAAAACTAACTTCTTTTAAAAGTCTCTTGCCTTCCTTACAAAGGAGATTGAAGGAAGGTTGCAGCAGTTGATATGGTAATTAATGACATCTTTATTTCTTGGTAAAAAATAACTAGGAAAACAGATTTACAGAGAGCGAGTCCCTTTTCTCATCAATCAAGCTAATATACAGAATGTAGTCACCACTTCTTGTGGCGCCAAGGAGTTCCTATAAGGTCTCCTATCCAAATACTGCCCCAGCATGGCTTGCTACTTTTGATGAGATCAGACAGCATAAGGTGGTGCAGTAGCAAAGGCTTTGCAATTTTTTTTGAGAAGGGATTATAAAGCCCCTTGATGTGCAGTATGTGAAAGGTGCTATATATAAGCAGTTTGTCTTCCTACTGCTGTGACTCATTTCTCGCTCATTTGTAAAGCCAGTGATGATTGTAGGTGAAGGCTGAATTACTCTGCCACTGCTGGTTCCAGTACACCTTTTCATGGATTCATAGATTCCAGGGCCAGAAGAGACCATCATGATCATATAATCTGTCCTCCTGCAGCATAACACAGGTCATAGAATGGCCAAAAATAATTCCTAGAACATCTCTTTTAGAAAGAAACATCCAATCATGATTTAAAAATTGTTTGTGCTGGAGAATCCACCATGAGCCTTGGTAAATTGTTCCAATGGTTAATTACTCTGTTAAAAATTTATGCTATATTTCCAGTTGAATTTATCTTGCTTCAACTTCCAGCCGTTGCAATGCGTAATACATTTCTCTGATACATTAAAGAACCCATAATTAAATATTTGGAGCTCAATATTTAGTTTCCAGCTATCTGATGAGTTCTGTAAATGGTCTGAAGAGATGCTCGTTAAAACACCAATCAAAGACAGTACCCTTGTCATTGAAGGCCTGAATGTGAACATTGGAACTGCAAGCATGCATAAAGAATTAATGGGAAATAATGGTCTTGGTTTACAAAATGAGAGAGGAAGGTGTTTAATAGAATGTTGCTACTTTAATAATCTGGTCTTTACAAGTACCATCTTCATTCAACATCCTAGCTGTTTAAATTCACTGAGGTCACCTAATGGCATGACAAAAAAGAAAATCAACTATGTAATGATACAATGATGCTGGAGCTTGAGTGTCCAATGGACAAAGACTTTCCCAAGTAAGGACAGGAGTACTTGTGGCACCTTAGAGACTAACACATTTATTTGAGCATAAGCTTTCGTGTGCTACAGCTCACTTCATCGGATGCATTCAGTGGAAAATACAGTGGGGAGATTTATATACATAGAGAACATGAAACAATGGGTGTTACCATACACACTGTAACAAGAGTGAACTTAAGGTGAGCTATTACCAGCCGGACCGGGGGTGGGGAACCTTTTGTAGTGATAATCAAGGTGGGCCATTTCCAGCAGTTGACAAGAACGTTTGAGGAATGGTGGGGGGAAATAAACATGGGGAAATAATTTTACTTTGTGTAATGACCCATCCACTCTCAGTCTCTATTTAAGCCTAAGTTAATTGTATCCAGTTTGCAAATTAATTCCAATTCAGCAGTCTCTCACTGGAGTCTGTTTTTGAAGTTTTTTTGTTGAAGAATTGCAACTTTTAGGTCTGTAATTGAGTGACCAAAGAGATTGAAGTGTTCTCCAACTGGTTTTTGAATATAATTCTTGACGTCTGATTTGTGTCCATTTATTCTTTTATGTAGAGACTGTCCAGTTTGACCAATGTACATGGCAGAGGGGCATTGCTGGCACATGATGGCATATATCACATTGGTAGATGTGCAGGTGAAAGAGCCTCTGATAGTGTGGCTGATGTGATTAGGCCCTATGATGGGGTCCCCTGAATAGATATGTGGACACAGTTGGCAACGGGCTTTGTTGCAAGGATAGGTTCCTGGGTTAGTGGTTCCGTTGTGTGGTGCGTGATTGCTGGTGAGTATTTGCTTCAGGTTGGGGAGCTGTCTGCAAGCAAAGACTGGCCTGTCTCCCAAGATTTGTGAGAGTGATGGGTCGTCCTTCAGGTTAGGTTGTAGATCCTTGATGATGCGCTGGAGAGGTTTTAGTTGGGGGCTGAAGGTGACGGCTAGTGGCGTTCTGTTATTTTCTTTGTTGGGCCTGTCCTGTAGTAGGTGACTTCTGGGTACTCTTCTGGCTCTGTCAATCTGTTTCTTCACTTCAGCAGGTGGGTATTGTAGTTGTAAGAATGCTTGATAGAGATCTTGTAGGTGTTTGTCTCTGTCTGAGGGGTTGGAGCAAATGTGGTTGTATCGTAGAGCTTGGCTGTAGACAATGGATCGTGTGATGTGGTCTGGATGAAAGCTGGAGGCATGTAGGTAGGAATAGCAGTCAGTAGGTTTCTGGTATAGGGTGGTGTTTATGTGACGATTGCTTATTAGCACCATAGTATCCAGGAAGTGGATCTCTTGTGTGGACTGGTCCAGGCTGAGGTTGATGGTGGGATGGAAATTGTTGAAATTATGGTGGAATTCCTCAGATGATGAAGATGTCATCAATGTAGAGTAAGTAGAGTAGGGGCTTTAGGGGACGAGAGCTGAGGAAGCGTTCTTCTAAGTCAGCCATAAAAATGTTTGCATACTGTGGGGCCATATGGGTACCCATAGCAGTGCCGCTGATTTGAAGGTATACATTGTCCCCAAACGTGAAATAGTTATGGGTGAGGACAAAGTCACAAAGTTCAGCCACCAGCTTTGCCGTGACATTATCGGGGATAGTGTTCCTGACGGCCTGTAGTCCATCTTTGTGTGGAATGTTGGTGTAGAGGGCTTCTACATCCATAGTGGCCAGGATGGTATTTTCAGGAAGATCACCAATGGATTGTAGTTTCCTCAGGAAGTCAGTGGTGTCTCGAAGATAGCTGGGAGTGCTGGTAGCATAGGGCCTGAGGAGGGAGTCTACATAGCCAGACAATCCTGCTGTCAGGGTGTCAATGCCTGAGATGATGGGGCATCCAGGATTTCCAGGTTATGGATCTTGGGTAGCAGATAGAATACCCCAGGTCGGGGTTCCAGGGGTGTGTCTGTGCGGATTTGTTCTTGTGCTTTTTCAGGGAGTTTCTTGAGCAAATGGTGTAGTTTCTTTTGGTAACCCTCAGTGGGATCAGAAGAAGATGGCTTGTAGAAAGTGGTGTTGGAGAGCTGCCTAGCAGCCTCTTGTTCATATTCTGACCTATTCATGATGACGACAGCACCTCCTTTGTCAACCTTTTTGATTATGATGTCAGAGTTGTTTCTGAGGCTGTGGATGGCATTGTGTTCTGCACAGCTGAGGTTAAGGGGCAAGTGATGCTGCTCTTCCACAATTTCAGCCCGTGCACGTCGGCGGAAGCACTCTATGTAGAAGTCCAGTCTGTTGTTTCGACCTTCAGGAGGAGTCCACTCAGAATCCTTCTTTTTGTAGTCTTGGTAGGAATGTCTCTGTGGGTTAATATGTTGTTCAGAGGTGTGTTGGAAATATTCCTTGAGTCGGAGACGTCGAAAATAGGATTCTAGATTACCACAGAACTGTATCATGTTCGTGGGGGTGGAGGGGCAGAAAGTAAGGACTGTAGATCAGACCAACTGTTAGCCTCCAACATCAAATTAAATTGAAAAAGATAATATGTTCAGCAGGTCCGTAGTAACTGGACCTGTGCAAAATCAACAAAAATGACATGACTTCTGTAAAGAATGGTCTTTAGTCATTGTCACAAGTGCAAGAGGAGAACAACCCAAACAGTTTTCATTTTATTCCCAAATTTATCATGCTCAAAACCACCAAAGAACGCAATCTGAAACATCGGCATCAGACTGCACCACGGTTAACAGAGATGGTGTTTGAGTTGGTGGAACAAATGACTTATGATGAAAGAGAGTGACATGGAGACTGAAGAATGCAGGCGAGAATGAAAGGAATCGAGCAGACTGATTAAAAGGCAGACTAGACAAGACAAGAGCAAATACATTAGGGCAAAATTGGAGGAACTTGAGAATTATAAAGAGAGTAATATTATAAAAAGTATGTTCACTGTGGTCAGAGTTCCTACTAAAAGGATTTCACTGTGACAGAGGAGAATAAAAAATCATGATGGTGGAGTTCTTAGTGAAGATGATGATGTAAAATGCAGATGGAGAGATTACTGTGACAATCTGTATGCCTCATCAGAGCCACTTGTAATACAGGATGTCAGAAAAAAGAGCATGGAGTCAGAACCATCAATTCTGCTAGAGGAAGTGGTGAGTACTATTATAAAAACGAAGCATGGGAAAGTATCAGGATAGTACAGGTATCAGCAGAGTTGCTAAAAGCAGTAGGTGACTGTGGTATTGATCTCATGTAGAAATTTTTGCAATGAGATATGCATGACTCAAAATCCATTGAACTGGACAAAGGGAATCTTTCCCCCCTTACCAAAGGGAGGGGATATAACAGAATACAGTAACGATCGTACCATCTCCCTGATATTTTATGTGAGTTAAGTACTGCTCCACAGAATTTTGGATCAGATGAAGCAAATGATAGAAACAGACATATAGACAAGCTCACTTAAGAAAAGGACAAAGCACTTGATCAGATTGCGAACCTCTGTCATGTCAATGAAAATTTGCAGGGAGTATAATTGTCCATTGATTATGTGTTTCACTGACTACACCAAAGTGTTAGACAGCTTGTCAATATCAAAAGTCGCTCATAACTAGGAGTTCTAACTTCAGGGAAGACTGTAAAGAAACAGAGCACAAACCACAAAGTGGGTGTGTGTTCTATACTTAGATTTCACCAACCAAATATCAAATGTGAACTCCTCAAGTGTTACAACAGCCTTAACATCACAAACAGTCCCCTTGGGTACTCTGGTCTATTTTCACACCTAGGCAAGCTTGCCTTTGTGATAGATGGTCCCTGACACCAAAAATATTCAGGTTACTCCCTGTCCCAAAGGACCAGTCACTTATTCCAGGTCAATTGTACCTTAGATCTCACACCAAAGACAACATTTGTAGCTAATCCTATAATAAACTAACTAACAATTTATTAACTAAGAAAAATGAAATGAGTTATTTACAAGATTAAACCAGGTAAACTAACTCTCACAAATGAGTTACGGTCTTAGGTTCCAAAAGGTAATAGAAACTGCTGCAATACGCAAGGTTTCTATGTCCTCTAGAGCTAACCCAAGCCAAGCAGTTTGGGGATCCCTTGCTTATGCTTAGAAATATTGCCCTCTCCATATTCCGAGCAGCATAGTGATACAGTTCCTTATCGTCAGGGATTTTTATTCCCTTCCCCCAGAGTTCAAATTGATGGAACAAGTGGTGGTGCCTGTCTCCTCTTCATGGGTATATGTGAGGGCAATCAACAAAGTATTTATCCTTTGATGTTTCACAATGACTCATTTGATTTCAGTGGGCCTTGTGTGTAGGACCAACACTTTACATTAATTAATGCTTCTTTCCTGTTTGGTGAGTTACACAATTACAGATCTTTCCAATGCAAACACGCAATATAACTTTATTCCATGGGCTACATATGTTATAAGAGAGTTCAATACATGTAGCATCCTACAAGCATTTCATCAAGTTTAAACACTAAACATACACTTATCAATTTAATATCTATTTTAACAATGCTAGCACACAGGTGAGCCAGACTGATATCCAGCTATGCATTTGTCAGTGTTCACTGAGGCCTAAAGGCCTTGGCATGAGCTGGCAGTTGGTCTGCCAGTGCCACAGATACTATTCAACAAGATTGTCTCTGGAGGATACTAGCAGAAATGGGGATTCCAGAGCAACTCATTGCAAGTCTCTACAATCAATAAGAAACCATGGAGCGAACCATAGGAGGTTACAGTGAGTGGTTTTTCATTAGGCAGAGTGTGAAACAAGGCTGTATTCTGTCCCCAAGTCTTTTCAACATGAAACAGAATTTTGTTATGACACAAGCCCTGGAAGGTTTTGATAAAATGGAAGGAGCTGGGATTTCTATTGGTGCTCACTTCTTAACCAACCTCAGATACGTTGATATGTTAATGGTTGCTGCAACCATTAATGCAATGCAATGACTGTTGGAATATGTTAGTGAGGCATAGGGACTATTCTTGAGTGTGTCAAAAATGAAATGCATGTATATTGACATGATCAGTAATTACATGATGCAAGTGGACAACACTGTGTCTGTCTGTACCACCATATTCACTCCTTTTACAGAACTCTGATACATTTTCTACAAAGTATGCCTCGTGAGGTATGATTTGAAAACTCATAATATGCTGATTACTATTGTCCTGGTAAAATGTGTGTGGCAACATTGCATGTAAAGTTATAGGATTCCTCTGTATGATATTTCTACACATGTTCCAAGTTGAGGGGAGCAGCCACAAACCAGTTCCCCAGAGACAAAATGCTAGCCAGCCAGCTGTCAGCAAAATCAAATGGACCATCACCTGCTTAAGTGGTCATTCTTTGGCAGGAAGAGGATGTGAATAAAAATTTACATCTTGACAAAGAAACAGCTGGGGTTTCCTATCCACACACACTTTCCGTCTCCTGAACCTCAGCTGGAGATGATTCTCAAAGAAGAGAAAGAGCTGTAAAGAGGAGAGAGGAGAATCCCCAATTTAGTCCTCCTTTCTCTCTACTCACAGCATCCACAAAACTTGAAGAGTAAAGGAAACAGGACTGGGGGAGGGATCCTGACTGAAAGATTTAGCCGGTAAGACTGCTGAAACATGTGGTGAAAGAGACCTTTGCTTTGACTTCACTCTAGCTTGTTAAGTTAGGCATTAGTTGCCATTTACTTTTATTTTCTTGTAACCAATTCTATTATGCTTCATTACTTGTAATCACTTAAAATCTATCTTTCTGTATTTAATACACTTTTTTATTGTTTTATATAGGCCAGCGTGTTTGGATTGAAGTGTTTGGGAAGCTCCATTTGGGATAACAGGATTTGTGCATATCATTTTCTATTAATAAAATGACAGACTTTATATGAGTGTGTATTGTCTAGGAGAGTGCTGAGCAGTACAAGATGCACATTTCTGGGGGAGTGTCTGGGACTGGGAATTTGCTGGTGTTACTCTTCAGTGTAATTCAAGGGTGGCTGGTTGTAGCACTCTTGCAGTATGACTGAGACTAATTTATATGGTTCAGCCCATGTGTGAGGAAATCAGGAGTGGTAACTCCCACAGTGAAGCAGTGTAAAAGGCATCCCAGGTTGGAGAACTGAGAGGACACCGCTGTTCATCAGTCTAGATTGCACCCTGGGTAAAATTAACGGCCAAGCTGTAGAGATAGTAGATGAACTTAATTATCTGGATTTATATACATACAAGGAGGGTGCTCCAAAGAAATCAAAAAAAGACTTGGAGGGCTTGCTCAGCTGTGGCTTCCCTTACTAAAGTGCGGAAAAACTTGCATCTCAGTGAATGAAGGTTTGACTGGTGAAAAGCTTAATTTTTTCAATAGCAATTTATGGATATGAATCCGTGGACACTAACACTGCTGACAAGAAGAAAACTGCAGCCTTTGAGATGTAGTATTGGAGGAGACTCTTGCATGTCTCCTGGATGAAAAAGAAGATGAACACTTATAAATATTATTGGAGAGAAGCAGATTCTGCTCTCGGAATCAACAGAATCAAACTTATGTACTTTTGGTCAAAACAGATGTAGAGATGGTAATACCCTAGAGAAAGTTACCATGGGAAGGAATGGTGGTGGGTCATCATAGTAGGGGATGACCAGTGAGGAGATGGATAGATGGTGCATGGCAGATCACTGGGAGGTCAGCAGCGAAGTGTGCAAAGTTAGTGATGGATCGAGAAGGCTTCAGAAAATTCTGCTATGATGTCAACAGCATCAGACATAAATAGATGAACTTTATGTTATTGATAGATCTGATCAAAATAAAACCCTGGATCTGAATATCCAAAGTTATGGGGAGTTAAAATTCAGACTTGAATGTTATGCCTGGTCCCCCTCTGTGTAATAAGCCAAACTGAAACTCTAGATCCAAACACCCCCGTCCTTTGTGGGAGTGTGTATCTGAACTTGAGCTTTGCAGTTTAGACCCGTCTCTAGTTAACATCATAATCTGTTCAGGGAATGTTGTGCATGAAATCACTCTTGGAATATGAAACAAAGTCAGAAGAAAATTATTATTTTAAATAAAAACTGGCAAGAAATAAATTGTTCCTGACCTGTTTCTATTAGGGAGCTCAAACTTGATTAATTCTTGGCCTGGATGTGCTTTTACCTCCAGCAATTACATGCCACTATTACAGTGATTATTTTATAAAAGCTAATAAACACTATCTGGAGTTAATATTTACTCCTGAGGAAAGTTTGCCAAGAGCTTAGAAGAAGTTTACAGAAGATTTTGCCCATTAGGTTTGTGTACAACATTTGAAATGCCAAAATCCTTTTAGCATCATTAATCACAAAAATGCAATGTAAAAACAGTTGTACCTAATAAAGCTGTAATCTGATACAAAAATAGGCAAACCCTTAGGAATTTAACACAATAGGCCAAACGTTGTCCATTCCAAATGTGTTCCAGTAATGCTGCTATTGATTCAACTTTGAAAAGCCTTCTGTTCTTTTAAAATAAATATGTAGATAAAACAGGGCTTTATTTTTTACAGTATGGCTTTATTTTTTACATACCGTACACAGGATACTGTCATATATAGGGCCCCACGAAATTCACGGTCTGTTTTGGTTAATGTCACGGTCATGGGATTTTTTAAATCGTACGTAAAATGATTTCAGAAATTTAAATCTGAAATGTCACGGTGTTGTAATTGTAAGGGGTCCCAAAGAGGGGTTCGGGGGTGGGGGTCACAAGGTTATTGTAAGGGGGTTGTGGTACTTCTACACTTACTTCTGTGCTGCTGACGGTGGTGTCCAGAGCTGGGCAGCTGGAGAGCAGCGGCTGCTGACTGGGAGCCCAGCTCTGAAGGCAGAGCCACCGCCAGCAGCGGCACAGAAGTAAGGACGGCCTGGTATGGTCTTGCCGTCTTCACTTCTGTGCTGCTGTTGGCGGGGCAGTGCCTTCAGAGCTAACAGCCACCGCTCTCCAGATGCTCAAATCTGAAGGCAGCACAGAAGTAAGGGTGGCAATACTGCGTCCCCCCCTAAAATAATCTTGCGACTCCTCCCCCGCAACTCCCTTTTGGGTCAGGACCCCCAATTTAAGAAACGCTGGTCTCCCCTGTGAAATCTATATAGTATAGAGTAAAAGCACAGAAAAGACCATATTTCACCAGGGGAGACCAGATTTAATGGTCCGTGATGTGTTTTTCATGGCCGTGAAATTGGTAGGGCCCTACTTATATACTCTAATAAAACCTATGTTGTCCAACTTGTCACTTCTTCCCTGTCTCTCCTTAATATAAGTTTGAACCCAATTCTGTCTTGAAGTCAGTGGGGTGGCTGCTACCTCCCATTCATGGAAAAAAAAATTGTGGGGGTTGTCCGCTACGGGTTGAGATTGTCTAGCACATGGAGAGATGGAATGCTTTCCCGTCCACTGGGTGGAGCATAGAGCAGGTGTTCTACAACCACTACTGTGGGCCATAGGACTATTTGCTGTCCCTATGGTCCATTGGATCTCCTGCACACTTGTGCTGCTGCTGAGAGAGGAGAGCACAGGGGCAGGAGAGGGAAGGAAGGGTGACTCTCTGTGCAGCCTCTTTTCAGCTTGTCCCTTTGCACTCCCAGGATAGATGTTAGATGGGGTGGGATGTGAGTTACCCAGGAAAGAATTTTCTGTAGTATCTGGCTGGTGAATCTTGCCCATATGCTCAGGGTTTAGCTGATCGCCATATTTGGGGTCGGGAAGGAATTTTCCTCAAGGGCAGATTGGAAGGGGCCCTGGAGGTTTTTCGCCTTCCTCTGTAGCATGGGGCACAGGTCACTTGCTGGAGGATTCTCTGCTCCTTGAAGTCTTTAAACCACGATTTGAGGACTTCACCTATGTCTGAGCTATTGAGGTTTTTCGCAGGAGTGGGTGGGTGAGATTCTGTGGCCTGCGTTGTGCAGGAGGTCAGACTAGATGATCATAATGGTCCCTTCTGACCTTAGTATCTATGAATCTATTATAGCAGTTCTGAGGCTCTTGGGACTTCTGCACTCAGAGGCTGTGTGGAGGGATGGCATGTCATCTAATGTGACTGCACAGGGAATAAATCAGGGCCGAATTTCTATCCAGCTTTCTAAAGTTTTCTTAATGTAAAGTTGCAGGAAGGCTGATGCTGCCATTAACCCTGTCAATACCATACAGCACATCATGCAGGAGGTATGCTATCAGCCTCCTACTTTGCCTATGAATGTGTTGTATGTAGACTGAGCTATTAGGATGGGTGAGGAACTGGCCTCTCTCTGTAGATATTGTGGTTGTTATAGTAGCTGGATGGGTTGTGCATTTGCTTTTAGAAACTGAAGTGGTGCTCTTAAACATTTTCAGAAGCTGTTGGGTTTGCCAAAAACTCTGTCCTCAATATAGCATTTACTTTATTTGTTTTGCTGTTGCAAACGATGTGGTGCCAGAAGCCGGCTTTCACTTTGGGGCCAACATTCCCTCCATAATTTTGACTTCCTTGCTACTAACTTCATTTTTGCATTCTCTGTCTGGATAGGAAGCCATGACTTGGCTCTATCAGCTGCCCGAGAAGAGGAAAACTTTCAGAAACAAACTTACATTGGTCATGTGGCAGACCCAGAACTGATCTATACTGCATTTCCACACCATTGGGCTTGCTAAGTGCATAATGGTTAATGAAAAGCTTCACATAGCTTCACATTTAGGTTGTAAATGCAGATCTATAAACAAAGATGTGAAGTACAGCTATAAAGAGCTAGCTCCTCAGCTGGTGTAAATCAGCACAGCTCCACAGAAATCCGAGTAATGGGACTTTCATAGCTCAGGGGATTGGTAATGACTCTGGAGTCTTTATCTCCTACTTGTTGATTCAAATCCTGCCCACACTGGATTTACTAACATTATTTTTATTACTGTAGTGCCTAGCAGCTCTAGTTCTTGAGCAGGACCCCACTGTGCTAGGCATTGTACAAACACAGAACAAAAAGACTGTTCCTGTCCCCAAAGAGCTGCTTATGTATACAAGAGACAACAGATGGATACAGACAGAAGGGGGAGTACCAGGAAACAATGAGGCAATATTGGTCAGCATGATAGGCAGTTGTCTCAGCATACCAGCAGCCTAACCATTGTCAAGTTTTTTTCATAGGCATCACAGCAAAGGACAGTTTTAAGGAGGGACTTAAAGGAGGACAATGAGGTAGCTTTGTACATTTTTACAGAGAGGGGCAGCATGAGAGAAAGCATGTAGATATTTATTTGAAAATTTAGCAAGTGGATGAAGGAAGCTGGCACCATGGGCTGATCAGAGGTGGGAGCTGATATCTCAATAGTGAATGAAAGAAAAATAGTGTTGGTAATGGTAGGTCAACATTTATAGCGACTAGAAAAAGTTGCAAAGAGTCCTGTGGCACCTTATAGACTAACGGACGTATTGGAGCATAAGCTTTTGTGGGTGAATACCCACTTTGTCGGATGCATGTAGTGGAAATTTCCAGAGGCAGGTATAAATATGCAAGCAAGAATCAGGCTAGGGATAATGAAGTTAGTTCAGTCAGGGAGGATGAGGCCCTCTTCTAGCAGTTGAGGTGTGAACACCAAGGGAGGAGAAACTGCTTTTGTAGCTGGCTAGCCATTCACAGTCTTTGTTTAATCCTGAGCTGATGGTGTCCAATTTGCAAATGAACTGAAGCTCATCAATTTCTCTTTGAAGTCTGGTCCTGAGGGTTTTTTGCTGCAGGATGGCTATTGTGTGTCCAGGGAGCTTAAAGTGTTCTCCTACAGGTTTTTGTATATTGCCATTCCTAATATCTGATTTGTGTTCATTTATCCTTTTACGTAGGGACTGTCCAGTTTGGTCAATGTACATAGCAGAGGGGCATTGCTGGCACACACTATCAAAGAAACTGAGGAACCATCCCGGACACACTACATGATCCATTGTTTACAGCCAAGCGCTGAGGTACAACCGCATTTGCTCCAACCTCTCAGACAAAGACCAACACCTACAAGATCTTCACCGGTTTCAGAGTAACAGCCATGTTAGTCTGTCTTTGAAAAAAGAAAAGGAGTACTTGTGGCACCTTAGAGACTAACCAATTTATTTGAGCATGAGCTTTCGTGAGCATTCTCAAAACTACGTGTAACCCTTCTGCCCATCAGAGTTGGCAGCAACAACAGCCGCGTTTAGTATCTCGGGGTTCCATTCCAAGAACACAATGCAAAACTGGCTCAAGCCCCCACCCAGTGACCTGGGACAAATATATACCACCCCTTCTGGGCGCCTCCAAGAGGCAATACTTCCGTTCTCGCAAGCACAGAGTCTGAGTGTAGCAAAAGCTTTTTAATAACAGAGAGAAACAATGTGGCATTATGTTAGGGAAACACCACCAACAGGATTCATAACACAACCCATGAGCAAAAACCCCACCCCAAGCAAATTGGGGCATGTCCTTTCCCTTTGTTCTTGACTCAAGCAACCCAAAATCACCCAAAGTCCCAAAAATCCAACAACCCAAAAGTCTCTGTCCCTGGTCAGGGCACCCCCAGCGTTCAAAAGTTTATCTGCAGAGTTTTACCTCCCAATCTGGGTGGAGATGGGGGGGGGGTTAAGGGGCACCTTACATGGTCCAAAGCTGATTGCCGCTCCACTCCACTTCACCAGCCATCCCATGAATCGCTCCGCTCTGCCAGCGCCCCCATGAGCTGCTTCAAGCATCCAACAAACTGCTCTGCTCCACCAGCTGCTCTGCTCTGCCAGCCGTCCTGCAAACGGCTCTGCTCCAAGACGGCTCTGCTCCAAGACCGCTCTGCTCTGCCAGCCGTCCCACAAACTGCTCCGCAATATATCTTCAGGCTCCCCCACTACTTAACACAACACTCAGTGATTTCAGCTCTTAGTAAGTTTAGCTCTTTTTTGATTTCAGCTTGTTGTAGGGGAGCCTCAGTGCTGGTGCACCATTGGCCCAAAGTGAATTCAGCTCAGCAGCCTGTAACTAGACTCCTAATGGAATCAAAATTAGCTCTGTTATTCCACAGGGGAGAGAGGAGGACGTGCAATTAGCATATAAGGCCCTCACCAGGAGGCCCATACCACCAAGTATTAATATCTCTCCCCAGCCTCTCTCTCTCTTCACTGGGTTTTGGAACCCATGACCCTTGCCTAGTGAGTGCTGCTTAGTTGATGGTGAGTCCCTCCATCATAACAAAAGGCCAAGTACAGGTCCACTGTCCTTGATTCACATAATCAGGATAATAACAGTTTATTCCTGCCCCTATAACAGAGAAACTGGGGCTCCTACAGCAGCCAAAGTGACCATCTAGGCAGGGTGGGTGTGACTATGCAAATGAAAACAGTCCCTGAAGTTCTTTTCCACAACCCTCCATGACTCGCCACCAGATGTCAGGTAGAGCTCATCCTGACTCTGCTTACGTCCAATACCCATACAAGGAAATAAGGAAACAGATCAACAGAGCCAGACGTGTACCCAGAAGTCTCCTGCTGCAAGACAAGCCCAAGAAAGAAACCAACAGAACCCCACTGGCCATCACATACAGTCCTCAGCTAAAACCTCTCCAATGCATCATCAGTGATCTACAACCCATCCTGGACAACTATCCCTCACTTTTACAGGCCTTGGGAGGCAGGCCAGTCCTCACCCACAGACAACCCGCCAACCTGAAGCATATTCTCACCAACAACTACACACAACACCATAGTAACTCTAACTCAGGAACGAATCCATGCAACAAACCTCGATGCCAACTCTGCCCACATATCTACACCAGCAACACCATCACAGAACCTAACCAGATCAGTCACACCATTACCAGTTCTTTCACTTGCACGTCCACCAATGTAGTATACGCCATCATGTGTTTTGAGAATGCTTGGTGAAGATCTTGTAGGTGTTGGTCTCTGTTTGAGGGGTTGGAGCAAATGCGGTTGTACCTCAGCGCTTGGCTGTAGACAGTGGATCATGTGGTGTGCCCGGGATGGTTCCTCAGTTTATCATAGAATCGTAGAATATCAGGGTTGGAAGGGACTTCAGGAGGTCATCTAGTCCAACCCCCTGCTCAAAGCAGGACCAATCCCCAACTAAATCATCCCAGCCAGGACTTTGTCAAGCCTGACCTTAAAAATGTCTAAGGAACGAGATTCCACCACCTCCCTAGGTAACGCATTCCAGTGTTTCACCACCCTCCTAGTGAAAAAGTTTTTCCTAATATCCAACCTAAACCTCCCTGACTGCAACTTGAGACCATTACTCCTCGTTCTGTCATCTACTACCACTGAGAACAGTCTAGATCCATCCTCTTTGGAACCTCCTTTCAGGTAGTTGAAAGCAGCTATCAAATCCCCCCTCATTCTTCTCTTCCGCAGACTAAACAATCCCAGTTCCCTCAGCCTCTCCTCATAAGTCATGTGTTCCAGTCCCCTAATCATTTTTGTTGCTCTCTGCTGGACGTTTTCCAATTTTTCCACATCCTTCTTGTAGTGTGGGGCCCAAAACTGGATACAGTACTCCAGATGAGGCCTCACCAATGTCGAGTAGAGGGGAACGATCACGTCCCTCGATCTGCTGGTAATGCCCCTACTTATACAGCCCAAAATGGCATTGGCCTTCTTGGCAACAACGGCACACTGTTGACTCATATCCAGCTTCTCTTCCACTGTAACCCCTAGGTCCTTTTCTGCAGAACTGCTGCCGAGCCATTCGGTCCCTAGTCTGTAGCGGTGCATGGGATTCTTCTGTCCTAAGTGCAGGACTCTGCACTTGTCCTTGTTGAACCTCATCAGATTTATTTTGGCTCAATCCTCTAATTTGTCTAGGTCCCTCTGTATCCTATCCCTACCCTCCAGCATATATATCTCTCCTCCCAGTTTAGTGTCATCTGCAAACTTGCTGAGGGTGCAATCCACACCATCCTCCAGATCATTTATGAAGATATTGAACAAAACCGGCCTGAGGACCGACCCTTGGGGCACTCCACTTGATACCGGCTCCCAACTAGACATGGAGCCATTGATCACTGCCCTTTGAGCCCGACAATCTAGCCAGCTTTCTATCCACCTTATAGTCCATTCATCCAGCTCATACTTCTTTAACTTGCTGGCAAGAATACTGTGGGAGACCGTGTCAAAAGGTTTGCTAAAGTCAAGGAAGAACAAGTCCACTGCTTTCCCCTCATCCACAGAGCCAGTTATCTCATCATAGAAGGCAATTAGATTAGTCAGGCATGACTTGCCCTTGGTGAATCCATGCTGACTGTTCCTGATCACTTTCCTCTCCTCTAAGTGCTTCAGAATTGATTCCTTGAGGACCTGCTCCATAATTTTTCCGGGGACTGAGGTGAGGCTGACTGGCCTGTAGTTCCCAGGATCCTCCTTCTTCCCTTTTTTAAAGATGGACACTACATTAGCCTTTTTCCAGTCATCCGGGACCTCCCCCAATTGCCATGAGTTTTCAAAGATAATGGCCAATGGCTCTGCAATCACATCCACCAACTCCTTTAGCACTCTCAGATGCAGTGCATCCGGCCCCATGGACTTGTGCTAGTCCAGCTTTTCTAAATAGTCCTGAACCACTTCTTTCTCCACAGAGGGCTGGTCACCTCCTCCCCATGCTGCGCTGCCCAGTGCAGTAGTCTGGGAGCTGACCTTGTTCGTGAAGACAGAGGCAAAAAAAGCATTGAGTACATTAGCTTTTTCCACATCCTCTGTCACTCCATCTAAGGATGGAGATTCCACCACCTCCCATTCCAGTGCTTCACCACCCTCCCAGTGAAATAGTATTTCCTAATATCCAACCTAAACCTCCCCACTGCAACTTGAGACCATTGCTTCTTGTTCTGTCATCTGCCACCGCTGAGAACAGCCTAGCTCCAATATGTTTGGAACCCCCCTTCAGGTAATTGAAAGCTGCCATCAAATCCCCCCTCACTCTTCTCTTCTGCAGACCAAATAACCCCAGTTCCCTCAGCCTCTCCTTGTAAGTCATGTGCTCCAGCCCCTAATAATTTTCATGCCCTCCGCTGGACTCTCTCCAATTTGTCCACATCCCTTCTGTAGTGGGGGGATCAAAACTGGATGCAGTACTCCAGATGTGGCCTCACCAGTGCCAAATAGAGGGGAATAATCACTTCTCTCGATCTGCTGGCAATGCTCCTACTAATAAAGCCCAATATGTCATTGGCCTTCTTGGCAACAAGAGCACACTGCTGACTCATATGTCTCTTGTCCACTGTAATCCCCAGGTCCTTTTCTGCAGAACTGCTGCTTAGCCAGTCAGGCCCCAGCCTGTAGCGGTGCATGGGATTCTTCCTTCCTAAGTGCAGGAACTTGCACTTGTCCTTGTTGAACCTCATCAGATTTATTTTGGCCCAATCCTCCAATTTGTCTAGGTCACTCTGGACCTCATCCCTACCTTCCAGCATATCTACCTCTCCCCCCAGCTTAGTGTCATTTGTGAACTTCTTGAGGGTGCAATTCATCCCATCATCCAGTTCATTAATAAAGATGTTGAACAAAACCGGCCCCAGGTCTGACCCCAGGGGCACTCTGCTTGGGGCCAGAGTTTAAATCATAAGAGGGCAGAGAAGTGTTGGCTTGTTACCTTGTGGTTATGAACAAGTTATCAACCTTCCTCATTCACATGTACACAAACACTCACCTGTATTGCTTGTCTAGCTGGAAAGATCATCCAGTAGTCACAAATAATTGACACTCACATGGGGGAGGGATAGCTCATTGGTTTGAGCATTGGCCTGCTAAACCCAGGGTTGTGAATTCAATCCTTGAGGGGGCCATTTAGGGATATGGTGCAAAAATCTGTTGGATGATTTAATTGGGGATTGGTCCTGCTTTGAGCAGGGAGTTGGACTAGATGACCTCCTGAGGTCCCTTCCAACCCTGATATTCTATGATTCTATGTAGTTACTTTATTTCATCTGTCAGCAGCAACTGATAGACATCTGCTCCATCATAATTCTCCCATTCCTAACTTCTGACGTTCCTTTGTGGAGTTGTATTTTAGTCTGGATCAATGCACAGCTAGTTGATAGTAGACTGGTACTGAGCCAGAAAGTCAGTGCTTAACCCAGAATCTATGCCTCCTGGGAGTAAAGAACTCAAGGATCAGATGTTGTACATTGACACTGCTTCCAAGTTCATCACGAAGCAGTCAGTTGGAGGGATGGAAAACATCAATAAATTCAATTTGGATTCTGTTCTACATAGTTTCTTTTCCCTCAGCTTAGCCAGTTGGGAACACTATCTAAAACATTGGAATCTGTCTTTTCAGCCCTACAGAGTGCAGGCTAGAAAGTCCATGAAATTGTACCTAAAACAGCTCTAATTTTAGAAATGTGGGTTCATTTGGGGTCTGCATGCTTGGGAGAATAGATCTAATAAGATAAATGTGGTGAGCCTAGCTAGGTAATGGTGATGTTATTTGTTTTCTGTGTGCTTTGCCTCTAAATTTCAGGGCTGCCAAGTTTTATGCTTTACGGCTGCCCAGCTGAGATGTCACAGATTCTGCTGGACTGCAGGAAATTTATTGGTGCCAGCCACCGGAAGTCTTTGTGGTGCCTATTTTGTCAGTGACCTCTCTGCCTCTCACTCCTCTGGCTGGTTCACAGTAGAGAAGAAACTGCCAAGAGGAGGAGCAGGAGGAAGCTGATGACACTGGGGGAGAGGTGAGAGGCCCAGTACTGGTACCAGGCTGCCCCCAAGTTTACTCCATCCCTCCAAGAAAGGCAGCTTAACCCCAAATATGCAGCCTTCAGTTTACCCCAGTGAGCTCTCTCCAGCAACTCCCTTTCAGCTGACCAGGATGAGCGTGGTCTATTCTAGTGGCTGGAGTGGGCAGCAGGCCTAGTGGCTGGGGTCAGAGCCATAGTCGTTGGGAGCCAAAGCCACTGATAAAACTGGGAGGCAGAAACAGAAGTAGATTTGTGCATATTTATGGGAAGATATTCCCAAGCGTGAGGGGCAGCACATATAGCCACAGAATTACTTGCAGATTGGATATGCAGCTCTTAAAAAGAAAAAAAGCACCTTTCTGCTTTGAAGTGCTGTTAGTACTTCCTCCAACTCCAAATGGCCTCCATGGGATTAACAACTCATGAGAGATGAACCAGGTGTTGCCATGTCATAGCAGCCTTATTAGAGGTACTGCTAAGAATAATTTTCTGCCTAGTCTGGAGGCAATGGGAAAAGGTAACTGGGTGAGCAGCGGAGGTCTGCACGCTACATAAGGAACAAAGCACGCACAAGAAATTGTTCCATACTTTTAAACTGCTAATTTTTTTAACTGTTCAGTTAATCATTGTCAATTAAAACGTGGTGTTTATTAGTTATTTGTGGGGTTTTTTTGGTCAAAATAGCTATGATCAGATTGCAGAAAAAGAAATAAGTCTCAGAAGTTTCATTTTTAAGTTGAACAATACAATAATGCTTGCCACAAAACTAGACGTTAAAATGTGACTGATTTCTACAGATCCTAAGATCATAAGATAATTTAAACACTGTACAGTATTTTTAGCTCTTGTGAAACCCATATTTAATTCCCTTTAAACCTAGTGAGGATCAAAGTTTTGCAAATCTGTCAAGCTATAGGTTAGATTCAAAAAGGTCAGCAAAACTAGTTCATGTTCATGAACTTTAAACTGATATGTTTTTATTTACAGGTACTTACCACAAGAGCCTTTAAATTTGCTACAATGTTGCAGTTAAAATGTATCAGAAAAATAACTTTACTTTGATTAATATAGTCCAGGGGTGGCCAACCTGAGCCTGAGAAAGAGCCAGAATTTACCAATGTACATTGCCGAAGAGCCACAGTAATAGGTCAGCAACCCACCATCAGCTCCCCCACCCTGCTCCTAGTGCCTCCCACCCACCGGCAGCCCCACTGATCAGCGCCTCCCCCTCCCTCCCAGCACCTCCTGATCCGCTGCTTCGTGGTGTGCAGGAGACTCTGGGGGTAAGGGGGGAGGAGTGAGGGCACGGCAGGCTCAGAGGAGGGAGCAGGGAGGGGTGGAGTGGGGGCAGGGCCTGTGGCAGAGCCAGGGGTGGAGCAGTGAGCACCCCCCCCCGGCACGTTGGAAAGTTGGCGCCTGTAGCTCCAGCCCCGGAGTCGCTTCCTATAACAAGGAGCCGCCTGTTAACTTCTGAAGAGCCGCATGTGGCTCCGCAGCCACTGGTTGGTTACCCCTGAATATAGTCCAATACATTATTTTATTATTACTATCGGTCTTATGTAGCCCCGCCCTAATAAGGGGGCTGTGTCCCAAGAGAAGAGATGCACCATTTGGTCCCCTGTGGGATCCACGACCAAGTCCTGCACTGTTGACTTCTCCCTGCACGAGCACGAGTGAGGGGGGTGTGACCTCCCCTCCGAGTCACCATGGCAACCCTCCTCCCTCAACCAATGGGAGGAAGGGAGACAATAGCAGTCACCAGTAGCCCATTAGATGGCAGAGGACAGCCAGTCAGACTGCAAGCAGTCTCTGACCCTAGGAAGAGCCCCGGTGTCTAGGAAAGCAGGAGAGAAGGTTATAAATAGCCCTGGTTGCCCCCACATGGCAGAGCCAACTGGGGAACAAAAGAGCGAGTGAGAGAGAGGTCTCCCTATAGGCAGCCAGCACAGCACTTTCTGGCCCAACCACTGGCCTGGTTTTAACCTCAGCTTGCAGATGAGCCTCAGGAGCAGACATGCCAAACCCGTGAAAAAAACACAGAAATTGGGCTTGTTTTTGGTTTAATTGGCTTGTTAGTTGCTTGTTGGCTAGTTTTTGGCTTGTTGCTTGTTTGGTTTATAGCTTGTTGCTTCTTTTTTTTGATCGACTCCTGGCAAGCAGGGACGGGGGGGGGGGGGGCAAGCAGGGGCAAGAGAGGGAGAGAGTCAGGGGTGCACAGTGGGCCCACTGCAGTCCCAGACTGCACGCCGGGGGGGATCTAGTCACATAGAGTGTAGGGGTTCTTAGGGATTGGCTTGTGTTGGCCTTGTTTTGAAATGGAATTAGCTTGATTTTTGGCTTATTGTGAAAGTCGGGGTGCTTATTTACCGTGTGATGTGAAAGTTGGCAACTGTGCTCAGGAGGATACAATCTATTTCTCCTGCCACCACCCTACCAGCAACAGGAAGAGACAGCTTGTCTCTCCTGCATCTGGCTTGCCCTACAGTCAGCCTGCACCAGATCCAGGATTGTGGATCCAGAGACCTGACCTGCTTGTATCTGAACGCACAGGTTCCAAGCTTTAAAGACTGCCAGCACTGTTCCAGAAGGGAGTGGGCAGTTAATCCCGCTCCAGCCATCCCCAGAGAGGACCTGCTAGTCTGCACCAGTCTCTTGACCACTCAGCCAGAAGAGGAATCTGAGTGAGTACTCTGTATTATAATTTTAAAGGGTAGTTAGGGTTTAATCTTGCACTATCAAGGCACATTGCATCTGCAAAAATACTTGTATCTCCCTAGATCATTGAGACCTGCACTCCAGTCTAATAGCATTCCTTACAGGCCTGCAACATGTCTCCATGTGCACCACCTGGGTATCTGAGATGGAGGGGACAGATGGAACTGAGGGGAGACACTTTTGGTTAGGAACATGGGGGAGTGTGTGATCACGTGACCTAAGGTGCTTGCCAGCATAGTCTTTCATAATTAAAAAGCATTATTAATATCTCTAATCGTTTAATATTTTATTGATTATATATTTCTTTTTAATAAAGCCCTTACATAAAGTTTATATTTATTGTTTTTAGGTTGTTTGCCTGTGTGAGTTTGAGTTCAAGTGTGGAAGCAATTCTCTCAGTGTGATTAAATGGAGGCAACACCAGGTAGCTTTATTCTTTACCATATCTGGAGGAGGAGTTGGGCACCTATCAGCAGCACTGTGAAATGAACCCAGGTGACAGAAAATTTGGAACTCCAAAGACTGTGAGGTTTCTTCTCCTATTTGCATATCATACAGGTACTAAGCCAGCACAAAAAGGGGAATTACAGTTATTTGCAAAAGACAGCACTCTGACCGCTACTGTAAAAGACAAATCTTCTCAAGCTTTTCAATCTCTCTTCCAACATTTTTGAGGAAGCAATAATGTTCTTCTAAAATGCTCATTAAAAGAAGAGCTTGCACTAGCTCCCATCTTATATGAGATGGTAACAGCAATCAAGCAGATGTTGTAAGGCAAAGCACCTGGACTGTATGGCATTCCAGCAGAGATCTACAAACAGGGTGGCTACCACATTGTAAGGCATCTCATGTAGCTCTTCCACATTATTTGGGAGCAAGAGTTAGTGCCATAGGATTTCAAGGATACCAGGATAGCTTAGTAAGGCTTTTGACACAAGACAATTTCATAAGCAAACAGGGAAAATATGATCTAGATGAAATTACTGTAAGGTGTGTTTACAGCTGGTTGAAAGGCTGTACTCAAAAAGTAGTTATAAAGGGTTAGCTCTCAAACTGTGGGCACATATATAGTGGTGTCCCAGAGGGGTCTGTCTTGGGTCCGGTACTATTCAACATTTTCATTAATGGCTTGAATAATGGAATGGAGAGTATGCTTATAAAATTTGTCAATGACATCAAGCTGGGAAGGGTTACCAGCACTTTGGAGGACAGGATTAGAATTCAAAATGACCTTGACAAATTGGAGAATTGGTCTGAAATCAACAAGATAAAATTCAATACAGACAAGTGCAAAGTACTAAACTTAGGAAGGAAAAATCAATACATAACTACAAAATGGGGAATAACTGGCTAGGCAGTAGTACTGTGAAAAGTATCTGGGGTTATAGTGGATCACAAATCGAACATGAGCCAACCAGGTCATGCAGTTGCAAAAGAGGCTAATATCATTCTGGGGTGTATTAACAGAGGTGTCTAATGTAAAACCTGGGAGGTAATTGTCCTGCTTTACTTGGCACTGGAGAAGCCTCAGATGGAGTAATGTGTCCAGTTTTAGGTACCACACTTTAAGAAAGAGATGGAGAAATGAGAGAGAGGAGAGCAACAAAAATAATGATAGATTTAGTAAACTTGACCTATGAGGAAAGATTAAAAAATAAGCCATGTTTTAGTCTTGAGAAGAAAAGACAGAAGGGGACTGATAACAGTCTTCAAATATGTTAAGGGCTGTTATAAAGAGGACAGTGATCAGTTGTTCTGTATGTCCACTTGTAGTGGTCCCTTGCTCTCAAGTGGGGAGGTAGGCCACTCCACCTCATTACTGTAGTCAACAATAGTTGGGCTTGGGCCCTGCTGGCCAGGGCAGAGCCACAAGCAGTCTATAGCCTGCAGCCTCCTGGCTGGGACAGACAGCAATCAACAGCAGGGCCGGCTCCAGGCACCAACGTTCCAAGCAGGTGTTTGGGGCGGCGGTTAGAAAGGGGCGGCAGTTCCTCTGGCTGCGGCGGCAATTCGGCGGCAGCTTCTGTGTTCCCACCCGCTGTGGCGGCAAATTGGTGGCAGCTTCTTCCTCTTGCTGTCCGCGGCGGCAGTTTTTTTCACTGCTTGGGGCAGCAAAAACTGTAGAGCTGGCCCTGATCAACAGTTTGGGGCTCTGGCCCTTAGGGCAGGGCAGAGGTCATGGTCTGGGCTTCTCTGCTCCTGGAGAAAT
The DNA here is from genome assembly GCF_965152235.1 of Eretmochelys imbricata. Classification (NCBI taxonomy): domain Eukaryota; kingdom Metazoa; phylum Chordata; order Testudines; family Cheloniidae; genus Eretmochelys; species Eretmochelys imbricata. Next base: position 32,952,016 of record NC_135574.1, read on the forward strand.
CTAGCGTGCTCCTGGGTCAGTTTGAAAACCTAGTGCAAGCTATGGCAATAATATGGGTGTGATAGTTCCTGCCCCTGTCTTGCCTCACTCCAGATAACCTCGCCTTTAATCTTTGCTCCATCTCCTGACTTTTGACTTCAACTCTAACCCTTTAGCTCTGGCATGTGTTCTTCTGACTCTGGCTGTGACCTTTGGCTGCAATTCCTGGCTACTGATTCCTGCTCCAATCTCAAGGGCTGGCTCCTGCTCCAACAACTAAGCACCACCCATAGTCATACACCCAAGGCCATATTTCATGGTCAGCTAAAGCAAAACACCCATTCTCATAGCGGCCTGTACAAACGATATGGAGACATACTGAAGTCAAACTTGAAAGCATGTCAGGTTGACTCCAGCAATTGGGAAGCAACAGACCACAACAGAGCAAGGTGGCGACAGATTTGCAAGGCGCATTAACATCTTATGTAAAAAATGTGAACAGTGCAAAACAAGGATACAACAGTCTGCAATCATCAGAGACAATCTTGTCTGTCCCACATGTAATCTTGTTTGCAGTTCTTGCATTTGTCAGACATCACGTGTATGTGTTCATACCAATAGTGTTTGCTGAATCCTCGTACTTAAACACTATCATGAGACTCCATCTCATTTTTAAAGTGCCAGCAATGTCATCACTACTGTATAAGACACAAATGTAAAGACAGGCCCTCTCCTGAGGAACTTACAATTTGGGAAAAATGTTGAGAAGACATCATAAACATTTGATTGGGTTCAAAATTAGGCAAAAAATTTTCATTCTTTCTCAACTCCTCTTTATCCCACTTGGTTTATGTTCATCATTTGCACTTAAAATATACTTCAGTGGCTTTCTATTAGGAAATTTAGCATTTGTTAGAAGCCTTGATCAATTGGCAAGGCATATTTCAAAAGATTTTGATTAATGCAATATGTTTAATTGGTATCAGCTGCTAACTCACATTTGTATCTTCTACCTTTGAACTTGATTCTCTGTTTGTTTAGCACTGTTACAATAATTATTTGACTCTCTGAGATACTGTTGCAAATAAGAAAACGTATTTCGCAAGAGGAAAAACATCGCTAAAACAGAATTAATTTTAAAAGACTTTGGCAAGAACTGAAAAAAGTCCTCCCCATTTGCCCATTTCAGATCCCTCCTAAAAAAACCTCACCTACAGTGATATCTACCAGAAGTGACTGTTACTCTGAAACCTATAATTTAATGAGAGTACAAAAACCAAAACCAAATTACACCACCAAGTAGAATACCTAACTAAATAATCACTTGATTTTTGTCAACGTAATTCTATAATTCTCTCATCCACCCATTTTTACGTTTGCAATTACCCCAACTTACATGTCATGTCTTACATTGTAAACAGTTTGCGCAGGGGACTGTCCTCCTCTGTGTTCTCTAGGGCAGCTGGCACACCCCTGGGTGCTATACAAGTAATAAAAAAAGAACTACAGAAATACACTTTCGTCTTGTCTCTGAACAATGAGACATTGCATGTAATTTAGGTTCATGTTTCTATTGTTTTCTTTGGTATATTACCCAGACTTGGATCTCAGCTGATGTAGCAAAAACAATTTAGATTAAAAGTCCACTTTATGGGGGCTAATATTGCTTATAAAATTTGTAAGAAAAAGTTGAAAAGTAGCGTATTTGCAATGTTGGGGGAAGTGGTGACAGAAATGTTGTTGAGAACGGATTTACTTATATTAATGAAGCACCTACAGTGTAAGTAAGCCTTATACAGTAATTTTATATTATATACTGTATTTTCTCTGTTCTGCCATAAGCTTTTCAACCAGCATCTCTGTCCCTCAGCTTCTCTTTATAGAACCATTACATAGCATCTAGCATCCATTAACCTAAACTATTACACTTTATTTCTTTAGACACTGTTGATATATAGCGTAAACCCCTTTTTGCACCCAACAGCTTTCAAACCATGCTAAATTGAAGAAATGTGGGTTTGTTTTTACACTTTAGTTGTAAAGTAGTAACACCCTGGAATATGTGGCCTTTTCTATGTAAAAAAGACAGTTTACACTCTTGTGTAGCAAAGACCATATTTTCTTGTATTTAGAAACAAAGACATGTCAGGCTTTATTGAGCACATCACTAACTATATAACTAGCGTTAAACACTCTATTTGCAACTGTTGCTGTGTATTTTGTGTGTGATTATCACCCCTAGATCTGCATCCTATAAAAAGATATTTCTGTTTGCTTAATTATAAAGCTCTTTATGAAGAAGCTCATCTGTAAATAGCTTGGTGCAGCTGAAATAGAAATATAATTATAATGAAGGCAGATGTTTGTGAGATACTTCTCATGAAACTTGTTCTGAATATACAAAGGAGAAAGGTTTTGCTAAATGGTGGGGCTTGGGCAGAAAGCCAAAAGAGACAGATCTTAATTTTTGGGGAGAACCACCATTTTATAATCTTCCCCCAACCACATATAACTGTTCTCTTTTAGGGTATATGCATTTTTTCAGGTTTGATGATTAAGTGAGCAACTTCCTCCAGGGCACGCTTTCATTCAACTCTGTGGGTTAGTTGGCAGAAAATGCTGTACTTTTTTCTAAAAAAATCAGTAGTAGAGATTGTCCAAATTCATGTAGTTTGGACTTGGATCTGAATTCGTTGGTGTTTGAGGTGTTTGAATCAGGTTTTTGGTTTAGCCTGTGATGAGTGATCTCGTTCTGAATTTCCACAAAGTTCAGGGGTCTGTAAATCCAGGCTTTTGGTTCAGGACCATCTCTATTCTGCAGGTTGTCTTCTTCAAATCATCACTTAAATCTTCTAAATGGAGCAGTGAAGATTATTTTCACAAATCATGTAAATTGCTGTATTTTCACATCGGCACAGGAAGCTGATGCACCTCTTAACATCAACTTAATCATTATTACTATTATTACATTATTATTATTACTATTATTAATTATTACTATTATTATCAAGAGCCAATTGAAATTTTCCAAATTTCTGATATTTGATTCCTTTTTTTGTCAAATTTGATTGTCAGTGAAAACTCCCCCCAGAAATTTTCAACTAACATTTTGACTATTTTTTTTTAAAACCAGCTTTAATTATTGGTGCTGCTATGGTTCTTTCAAAGCCATTGTTCAACTCCTGCAGTCCTCACTCATGGAAAATACGCACTGACCTCACCGGGTTTACTGACATTGGCCATCTGTTGCTCATACAATCTTTAATAATTTGTTTGATTGACCAGCTGATTCAGCTATAGTCAGAATGTGGTCCAGATTAACCATTCTTGAGAGACATGTATCCATTATGAAATGGGTTCAACCAGCTTCAGAGTCCAGAATAAAAATCTCCTCAAACTGACTGACACTATGAATCACCAAATTTCAATTTTATTACAGTATGCACTTATACATAGAATATATACACTGAAGAATTGATTGTCTCCATTATTAACAATCTCTCCCTCTCTTTCTTTCTGCAGTCAAATGTGTAGTCCTTATTCAGGTAAGACTCTATCCATTTTGAAGCCAATGGGAGCTTTGACCGAACAAAGAAATATACGATTTGGCTAAGACAAAGTTTTGATGGAAAGGGTAGGAGGTGAAACAAAAGATGATGTGACCTGAATCAATAATCCTTATGGGGTCAGTAGCATGTAGAATGCCAGTTATGGTAAGTAGGAGAAGCCAAGAACCACTCTTGTGTTATAATTAGAGATAGTCTAACTACATAATGAACACTACATTAGACCATTTTCTATTTTTGAATTAGCCACAAACACTTCATTTTTATTGAGATTTTATGCAATTCAAAGTTATTAAAGGAAAGCTGTATACAAATATACTTTTACTATGGATTGTTTGCAAACAAGTCACCATACCTACTGGTTTGAATATTAGCTATTCGTAATTTTCTCTTCTTTGTGGATGGTCATGTGCTATTACTCCTTCTCCCTGCTTGGCTGACTCCCCAAACCAGAGAGCTTTCATGACAATACTCTGAACACTTCCATTGTGATAATTAATGAATATGCATATTCAGAGGAATGTTCATGACAGTTTCTCATTTTGTGAATATTTTTGCAAACAAAACCTCACTCATATGGATGTTTTCAGAAATAAAATAAAGAGCCTCACTGTAAATGACACTGGGGATCTGATCTAAATCTCACTGAAGTTGAAGGGAATCTTTCCTTTGACTTAAATATGCTTTGGATCAGGCCCTCAGCATGACTTGTGGTAAGATGCTTTGTTCGTTTTTTACCTCCCTCCTTTTCTTTGATTTCAGAAGAGTCTTCTATGTTGGTACATTCACAAAGATTTATAGATACTATAACTCAACTCTTCCTTCCAAGGTTTCTCTCTGGAATCCATGATGATCCCTCTTGAGATAAAACCAAACACACATCCCTCTGTCTTGTAATGAACTACTTCTCCTTGTTAACTTAAACCCTCCCAAAAGATGCCAGATCCTGCATCCTTCTGTTGCCTTGGAAACTTTCCAGTGACACTGATGAGGGTGTTTGAAGGCATCTCTTTCATTACTGTACTCTTTTAAATATATTTTGGTGAGTGGAAATAATAGATTTCCTAATGAATTATAATTCTTATATGAAAAATTAGAGCGCAGTTCCTTGTACCTGCAGGGCAGATAATGGACTGGGAGTTTCTAATTTGTCTGCCAGGCATGATTAATTTAATTTTGTAAATATAGGATTTTTTTAATGAAGAAACAAAGGAATCTTTCTTCTTTCAGTACATGTGCATTACTTCCATTAATGTTCATGGAAATTGTGAATGAACTGAGAGTGCCTCAGGCCAAGCCTGGGGGCCTATCAAATCAACTTGACTTTCTGACCTCTAGGGGTTCAGATGAACTTGACTGCTCTTGGCGGGAGGGGAAGAGAAAGGAGGTGGGGAGGAATCAAAAGACCTTGAATTTTAGCTGGTAAAGAAGATCTCACTGTTCTTTCAAAAACAGGAACTGAGTTCAAAATTAATGATGGGCATGATTCCACAGAAACAAAGTCTTATTCTGATAATAAAATACATCATACGTTACAGTTATATTCAAGTGGAACAGGCTATATTAAAGTTTTTGCAAACATTAATGAATCAAGCCTCATAAAACTCCTGTGCAGTAGGGAAGTATTATTACCACCATTTTACAACTGGGAAACTGAGGCACAGAGTGAGGAAAGTGGTTTGCTCCAGGTCACACAAGAAACCTAGGAAAGAGATGGGGACAGAACTAAGTTACTTTGGCTCCTATTCCTGTGCTTCATTCATAAAACCATTCTTCCCCTATTGCCACTACACACACGCTGACTTCACAAACTGAGCTTCCCCTCAAATTCTCATATGTTTAAAAGTAAAATACTTTTTTTACTTTAATTTCATTTGCTTGTTAGTGGTGAATGATATCTACTGTGACTCAACAGTTCCCAGTAAGTGCTTAATGATGGAACTCAGTGTTATTAAAAATAAGTCACTTTGACAAAAGTACAGATGCATAGCCAGTGTTATCATCTTTAATCCTGAGGATTGTTGCTGCTTACAGGAGTCTGCTGGTGTTGCAAACATTTGACCTACCAGCTGTGATTTTCACGCAGGTCAAAATGGTGCAGTAGCCCCCCACTCCCTATGCTTTGCCTGTCTGCTCTGTTCTTACAGGAAGGAGATCATAGAATCATAGAATATCAGGGTTGGAAGGGACCTCAGGAGGTCATCTAGTCCAACCCCCTGCTCAAAAGCAGGACCCATACCCAATTAAATCATCCCAGCCAGGGCTTTGTCAAGCCTGACCTTAAAAACGTCTAAGGAAGGAGATTCCACCACCTCCCTAGGCAACGCATTCCAGTGTTTCACCACCCTCCTAGTGAAAAAGTTTTTCCTAATATCCAACCTGAACCTCTCCCACTGCAACTTGAGACCATTACTCCTAGTCCTGTCTTCTTTCACCACTGAGAATAGTCTAGAACCATCCTCTCTGGAACTACCTCTCAGGTAGTTGAAAGCAGCTATCAAATCCCCCCTCATTCTTCTCTTCTGCAGACTAAACAATCCCAGTTCCCTCAGCCTCTCCTCATAACTCATGTGTTCCAGACCCCTAATCATTTTTGTTGCCCTTCACTGGACTTTCTCCAATTTATCCACATCCTTCTTGTAGCGTGGGGCCCAAAACTGGACACAGTACTCCAGATGAGGCCTCACCAATGTCGAATAGAGGGGGACGATCACGTCCCTCGATCTGCTCGCTATGCCCCTACTTATACATCCCAAAATGCCATTGGCCTTCTTGGCAACAAGGGCACACTGCTGACTCATATCCAGCTTCTCGTCCACTGTCACCCCTAGGTCCTTTTCCGCAGAACTGCTGCCTAGCCATTCGGTCCCTAGTCTGTAGCGGTGCATTGGGTTCTTCCGTCCTAAGTGCAGGACCCTGCACTTATCCTTATTGAACCTCATCAGATTTCTTTTGGCCCAATGCTCCAATTTGTCTAGGTCCCTCTGTATCCTATCCCTGCCCTCCAGTGTATCTACCACTCCTCCCAGTTTAGTATCATCCGCAAATTTGCTGAGAGTGCAATCCACACCATCCTCCAGATCATTTATGAAGATATTGAACAAAACCGGCCCCAGGACCGACCCCTGGGCACTCCACTTGACACCAGCTGCCAACTAGACATGGAGCCATTGATCACTACCCGTTGAGCCCGACAATCTAGCCAACTTTCTACCCACCTTATGGTGCATTCATCCAGCCCATACTTCCTTAACTTGCTGACAAGAATACTGTGGGATACAGTGTCAAAAGCTTTGCTAAAGTCAAGAAACAATACATCCACTGCTTTCCCTTCATCCACAGAACCAGTAATCTCATCATAGAAGGCGATTAGATTAGTCAGGCATGACCTTCCCTTGGTGAATCCATGCTGACTGTTCCTGATCAATTTCCTCTCATGTAAGTGCTTCAGGATTGAGATGTACTGAATGTTTTATTTTGTGGGATTGCTCAGGAGGCTAGGGGTTTTTGTTGTTGAAATTGCTTTGCATCTGGTATTCAAAAACATTTAATGCTTAGCAATTTTATTTATTGTTTACTAGTGAGTAATACATGATGGTTTTATATCTTAAGTCGATCACAGCTAAAAAGTGTGTGGCAAGAGGTTATTAATGCTGAAAGAAAAATATTTATTCATTGACTTTCCCAGTTCATTTTTCTCTCTAAAATGGCAGATAAATATCTCTACATCCTGTAGCCTCTTTCATTCTAGCTGTGATATACACATAACTTTTGTGATATCTGAAACAATTTTCAGTATGGTTCACTATAAACCCAATGGGATAGAATGAGAACCAGTTCCAGCTGTGCAACAGACTTGAACAGAACCTAAACTTTATCAGAGGCTTGAGAAAGTTTAGTTACCATTTTTGTTTTCCAGTTTCACAAGCCTACCTACCTTTCCTGATTCTGATGTCCAAGTAGTAGTGGAAGTAATGAAACACTGAAGAAACTTATGTCCTGAGATTTCCACCCTAATATTGTAGACGTACGAGGTTGTGAGTAATTTCTGAAACACTGGGTACTTAAACTACTTAACCTTCTGGGGTGACCTCAGTCAGCCTTCTGGGGCACACCCAAATCTATCTTTTTATGGAGCTGAGACCATAGACATAATCAACAGGATAATTGCTGGATTAATGAATTCTCTTTAGCAGAAGGTGTAACTTCATGTTGGCCTCTCTAACTTCGAGGGAGTTTTGAATTTGCTGATTACTGTGCAAGAGTTTTAGCATAACTGCACTTAAAAAAAAATGATTGCAGCAGTGCCACTTATACGGTGAATTGTCTTTTGGTGTGTTTCCACCATTTCACAAAAAAATGATCCTCCAAAAATTAGAAGTGTGCCAAACCTAGAACTAGTTGAAGTTTTTCAAATAATATTCATTAAGAATTTAGGCCTCAGTTGTGCAACTGGCTCCAAGCAAGCAAACCCCCGAACCCATATGGAGTCCTATTGATTACCATGGGAAAACAGGGTGTCTACCCACAGGGAACAGAAGAACATAAGAAGAACATAAGAATGGCCCTGCTGGGTCAGACCAAAGGTCCATCCATCCCACTATCCTGTCTGCTGACAGTGGCCAATGCCAGGTGCCTCAGAGGGAGTGAACCTAATAGGTAATGATCAAGTGATCTCTCTCCTGCCAGCCATCTCCAACCTCTGACAAACAGAGTCTAGGGACACCATTCCTTACCCATCCTGGCTAATAGCCATTAATGGACTTAGCCTCCACGAATTTATCTAGTTCTCTTTTAAACCCTGTTATAGTCGGAGCCTTCACAACCTCCTCAGGCAAGGAGTTCTGCAGGTTGACTGTGCGCTGTGTGAAGAACAACTTCCTTTTGTTTATTTTAAACCTGCTGCCCATTAATTTCATTTGGTGCCCCCTAGTTCTTATATTATGGGAACAAGTAAATAACTTTTCCTTATTCACTTTCTCCACACCACTCATGATTTTATACACTTCTATCATATCCCCCCTTAGTCTCCTCTTTTCCAAGCTGAAAAGTCCTAGTCTCTTTAATCTCTCCTCATATGGGACCCGTTCCAAACCCCTAATCATTTTAGTTGCCCTTTTCTGAACCTTTTCTAATGCCAGCATATCTTTTTTGAGATGAGGAGACCTCATCTGTACGCAGTATTCAAGATGTGTGCATACCATGGATTTATATGAGGGCAATAAGATATTCTCCATCTTATTCTCTATCTCTTTTTTAATGATTCTTAACATTCTGTTTGCTTTTTTGAGTGCCGCTGCACACTGTGTGGACGTCTTCAGAGAACTATCCACGATGACTCCAAGATCTCTTTCCTGATTAGTTGTAGCTAAATTAGCCCCCATCATATTGTATGTCTAGTTGGGGTTATTTTTTCCAATGTGCATTACTTTACATTTAGCCATGTTAAATTTCATTTGCCATTTTGTTGCCCAATCACTTAGTTTTGTGAGATCTTTTTGAAGTTCTTCACAGTCTCCGTTGGTCTTAACTATCTTGAGCAGTTTAATGTTGTCTGCAAACTTTGCCACCTCACTGTTTACCCCTTTCTCCAGATCATGTATGAATAAGTTTAATAGGACTGGTCCTAGGACTGATCCTTGGGGAACACCACTAGTTACCCCTCTCCATTCCGAAAATTTACCATTTATTCCTACCCTTTGTTCCCTCTCTTTTAACCTGTTATCAATACATGAAAGAATCTTCCCTCTTATCCCATGACAACTTAATTTACGTAAGAGCCTTTGGTGAGGGACCTTGTCAAAGGCTTTCTGGAAATCTAAGTACACTAAGTCCACTGGATCCCCCTTGTCCACATGTTTGTTGCAAGGGAACTACTTGCAAGGATGAGGTCTTTGAATTAGTGAATCATTTATGAACCATTTCTGATTCCTGCAAATGTAATTGTTGGCATAAGTATTCACTAGATGTTTGCATGCTGTTTGCTCTTTATAATTGATATTTACTATTGAGTTGTGATATTTGTCACCTAAGGTATTTTTTTCCTGTTCTCTGACTGGATAACTGAACATTTTTAAAATAGGAGACTAATGTGATGAATAATGGACTTTTGTGAAAAATTACAGACAAATAATAATACATGCAAAAATCTGTGAAACTTGTGGTGAACATTTTTATGAAATCCAAGCAATCTGAATACTTTTGAATAATGAGTAATAATGTTCCCCAAAATGAAAGCAATCTGGATTCAGCACTTTTATTTGAAAATCAGTTGTTGGGATTTTTTTTACCATTTGACCAACTGTAGCCAAACCAAGATTCTGGATCTGAACACTAAACTTTGTGGGCTTGATTCTAATTTATAGTAATGTCGCTTTACACAACTCTGGCAATATAAAGGGGCATTACAGTAGGTGTAAATTATATTGCCAAAGCAGGGCAAAGAAGCCTCAGGGTAGCTGAGAATTCAGGCCTATGATATGGAGCCACCTTTATCTAAAATATAATATAAAAGGGGCATCAATTATTATCTTGAAGCAGAAAACTTAATATTCCTGCAAGCTATATGAAAGTATTCTGTAATCAAAATGGAGTCAGATTGTTGACACAGCAAAGTAAATGGAGCAACAAGATTTGTCTGTGGCATGACAGATGTACCCACTGGGGAGAATTGAGCTGTGATTTAACAATATATTTGTTCCTGTTCTCCTCTAGGGCATTGCAAAGAGACAAAAGGGAACTGGACTGCAGGCCTTTATTGGTAAGGGTTAGAGCAGCTGGGAAGGGGGGAAATCAGAGAGAGTTTATAATGTGAGGTTAGGAGTGCAACAGCTGGAGTAGGTCAAGCAGATTATGGCATCTGAGGGGAATGGTTGGATAGGGAAAGATAAGGTATAGCAGCTGGAATTGGGTTGGCCTTGAGATTCTTATGATCAGGAGGAATTGGGAACACTGTAGCATTTGGAAGCTGATCAGGCTAGGGGCTCTTATCATCTGGTGGATCAGGAGGTATATAACAGCTGGGCAGGGTCAGGCAAATGCCCAACATATGCACAGAACTGAACACCCATGCCTGGTGGCACATATTGCCTCTGTCATAGCTTTTAGTTATTGTCATGCTCCATTTTTTGTAACTTCCTCCTGAATCAAATACAGAATGTACCTTTGTGAAAAAACATGAAGAGAGAAAAACAAAATGTACCTCTACAGATATAATGCAGGCTTCTTAGCCTTTCCTAGCCACAAGCCAGTCTATTATACCCTTTGTGGTTCCAATTGCTGACTAGTGAATAATTTTTCCTCTTTCAACCTTGTTGCACACAGTTTCCTTCCAATGATGAGGTTTGTATGAGACTCCCTTTGAAACATGTCAGCATTGCCAGAGAGGATGCTGATGAATGATATAGGGCACGACAGGAATTAAATGTGCTGCCTTCTCAGCATGAGGAGACCTGAATTTCAGCTGATGTTAATTAGTGTAGCTCAATTGACTTCGACCCCTTTTCCCAACTATATGGATTCTAGGAATGCCATATAAAAGATCCTTGTGCCTTCAACACCACTGTAACTGCTAGTCTGCTAGCTAACTGCTAGTCTGCTAGCTACCTCAACAAAAGCGCAAGAGGGCTACCTTCTCAGCTCCTGACTGACTCCCAACATCACTGAATGGCTTAATATTTTTCTCTGCTCACCTTTACTGACTGACTGCTTCAGCTTTTTCTGCCTCTGCAACATCTCACTTCTGCTGCCATATTAATAGGTTACCTCAACTATAATTGCTCTAAAAAATCAAGGAGTACTTGTGGCACCTTAGAGACTGACAAATTTATTTGGGCATAAGCTTTTGTGGGCTTCTTCAGATGCATGCAGTAGAAAATACAGTAGGAAGATATGTATACACAGAGAACATGAAAAAATGGGTGTTGCCATACCAACTGTAACGAGATCAATTAATTAAGGTGGGCTATTATCAGCAGAAGAAAAAAAAACCTTTTGTAGTGATAATCAGGATGGCCCATTTCAAACAGTTGACAAGAAGGTGAGTAACAGTAGGGGAAAAGAAACTAGCATAGGGAAATAGTTTTTACTTTGCATAATGACCCATCCACTCCCAGTCTTTATTCACGCCTAATTTAATGGTGTCCAGTTTGCAAATTAATTCCAATTCTGCAATTTCTCATTGGAGTCTGTTTTTGAAGTTTTGTTGTTGGAGAATTGCAACTTTTAGGTCTGAAATTGAGTGACCAGGGAGGTTGAAGTGTTCTCTGACTGGTTTTTGAATGATATAATTCTTGATGTCTGAATTTCGTCGATTTATTCTTTTGCATAGAGATTGTCCGGTTTGGCCAATGTACATGGCAGAGGGGCATTGTTGGCACATGATGGCATAGATCACATTGGTAGATGTGCAGGTGAACGAGCCTCTGATAGTGTGGCTGATGTGATTAGGTCCTATGATGGTGTCCCTTGAATAGATATATGGACAGAGTTGGCATGGCAAACATGGTGGCTGAACTTTATGTCTTTGTCCTCACCCACAACTGTTTCACATTTGGGGACAATGTATACTTTCAAATCAGCGGCACTGCTATGGGTACCCGCATGGCCCCACAGTATGCCAACATTTTTATGGCTGACTTAGAACAACGCTTCCTCAGCTCTCGTCCCCTAACGCCCCTACTCTACTTATGCTACATTGATGACATCTTCATCATCTGGACTCATGGAAAAGAAGCCCTTGAGGAATTCCACCATGATTTCAACAATTTCCATCCCACCATCAACCTCAGCCTGGACCAGTCCACACAAGAGATCCACTTCCTGGACACTACAGTTCTAATAAGCTATGGCCACATAAACACCACCCTATACCGGAAACCTACTGACCATTATACTTACCTACATGCCTCCAGCTTTCATCCAGACCACATCACACGATCCATTGTCTACAGCCAAGCTCCAACCCCTCAGACAGAAACAAACACCTACAAGATCTCTATCAAGCATTCTTACAACTACAGTACCCACCTGCTGAAGTGACGAAACAGATTGACAGAGCCAGAAGAATACCCAGAAGTCACTTACTCCAGGAGAGGCCCAACAAAGAAAGTAACAGAACGCCACTAGCTGTCACCTTCAGCCCCCAACTAAAACCTCTCCAGCGTATCATCAAAGATTTACAACCTATCCTGAAGGATGATCCCTTATTCTCACAGATCTTGAGAGACAGGCCAGTCCTCGCTTACAGACAGCCCCCCCCAACCTGAAACAAATCCTCACCAGCAACCACACAACAAAAACACTAACCTAGGAACCTATCCTTGCAACAAAGCCCGTTGCCAACTCTGTCCACATATCTATTGCCCTTTATCAACCAAACCTGTAATCTCTTCAACAAAAGATATCAAGTTAATTTGCGAGGATCTGTTTTCCATAATCCATGTTGATTTGCATTAATTCCATGACCCTTCTTTAACTCTTTATTAGTTGAGTCCCGTATCAACCACTCCATTATCTTGCCAGGAACCTATGTCAGGCTGAGAGGCACATAATTACCTGGATCATCCCATTTACCCTTTTTGAAAACTGGCACAACACTAGCTTTCTTCCAATCTTCTGGAACCTCCCCAAAGCTTCAAAAGGATTATTGAAAATCAACATTAATGGCCCAGCGAGCTCCTAAACTAGGTCTTTTAAAACCATTGGATGCAAGTTATCTGGACCTGCTGATTTCAAAATGTCTGACTTGAATAGCTGTTGTTTAACATCCTCCTGTGATACTAGTGGAATGGAAAGAGTGTTGTCATCACCATATGAAGAGACTATATCATCTGTTTCCCCCCAAATACAGAACAGAAATATTAATTAAACGTTTTTATTTTTTCTGCGTTATTACTAGAAATTCTATCATTTCCACCTACTAATGGACCAATAACATTGTCAAGATTCTTTTTTATCCTAATATATTTTTAAACACTACCTCTTATTGACCTAACAGCTGTTGGCCATATAGATTTTCCCCTTGTGTCCCTTTGCTTCCCTTATCAATTTTCTATAAGTTCTTTGAAGTAGGAAACAATATTTTATTTCTCTGTAAAGATTCATTAATATGGATAATGGTGCCATATAACTAAATCACAATAAATAATCAGATGGTGGAAGCTAGGTTACTGATTTACATCTGGAAAAATCTGGAGTATTCATTTACGTTTCCCATAGTTTTTCACAATATTATTTCTTCGGTAGGCTCTTGTTGCTTTCCAGTCAGGCTGTGTCTTGTCTTTGCCAATTGCTACCATCTGTCCTGATGACATTGTGATGAAGAGTGTGTATGTTGCTGAGCTTCCTAATAATGTCACAGTGTCATTTTGTGTTGCCTCTGTCATTCTGCTGCTGTTCTGCTAACTTGTCTTGTTTCATCGTTACCCTGTCACAGTTCTTATACTCTGAGCATTCTGAGCAATGCCCTTTGGATTTAGATTCCTCTCTTCTCTCCACCATTACTAATACCTCATCTGTTTTCCACAGCTGCTTTCTGTGTTCTCTCTTCATCCCAGTTGTATCCTACCTAGTAGAAAGTGCTGTTTGCAGGACAGATTTTTTTTTTAATTTCCTGTTGGCATTCAGTAACACCCAATGAAGTGTCTGTGTTTATCCTGCAGTCATCAATAATCTTTTGTAGGGTTTCTGCTCATTAAGTAATAAATTCAGCTTCCCTGGCTTAAAAGTGTTTTGAATCTTTCACGTGACAATATGGAGCCAATCCCACAGGGAATGGTTGCCTCTTTCCAGACTGCTCCCTCCATGTGCTGTACTCCCTGTTGGGTTTATCTAACTATGTCATCTTTACCAAGGATACTTGAGGCAAGCTGTTGCCTCCTTCTTAGTTGCATGCAGGTTGCCAGGGAGCCTGGGGGACTCACCATCTGACTTTCATAGTGCTTGGCTTCTATCTAAATATATCTGAGAATCACAGTGAAGTATATGATGAAAAGATCCTGATTTCCTTTGTCATGATTTCTTAAGGTGTTGCCCACAACCAATATAATAGAATGTTCCCTAACTGGTCACCGTGTTAACATTCAGCTAACGTATTAATCATTATTGAATTAAAAAGGTGCGTTTGAAGCAATCAATTTTGCAAAGAGATTTTGTAGGTTATTTTTCTTAAATTCATTTTAGCAACTATGAAAGCTGAAGGATAAAAAGCCCAGGAGACTGAAGTCCACAGAAACGGTACAGCAAGAGCAGAAATGATTCATGCTTCTCCTCTCTGTCTCTCCAACATGCTTCAACTCTGACCTGGGTGGACCACTGCTAGGAGTGGGAGAATAATTTATTTTACAGGCCCATTTAATCTTTAACCTCTCCTAAAACTGAGAAAAAGGGTTCCAATTAATTAGTGCCAACTACGGCAGTGGTTTGGAGATGTGGACTGACCTCTAGGAATTGGACAGACATCACGATTGGTTTCAAATAGGTCACTGAACAGCTATAAAATGTTAATAATTTTCAGTTATTACTAAGTTGGGCCATGTTCAAACCTAAAAGTAAAGACCAGAAATTGCAGCTGAACTGGTGAAGGGACAGGTTGAGGTCACAGAGGTGAATTCTGGATAAAGAACAGTGTCAAATAAAGGGGTAACATAAAAGTGAGTTCACTGAAAAACACGCTAAAGACCAACAACTCAATTAAAAAAAAAAGCAAGATGCTGAAAAGCAAAGGAAGGGGCCATTGACTTAATAGGCTTTAGTGGTACATTATGGAATGGCAAAAATCAATGGGTTACTGTAATAGCTGCTATACAGGAAGAACAGATGAGATCATAGAGGTGGGCAAGCTGCTTTCTCATAGTGGAGCGGCCTGTGCAGTAGAACCTGTATGATACACATGCCAAGGCAATATGGTAATAGGCTTATACTACTGGCTTCCTGAGGAGGAAAAGGGTATTGAATGCAAAATGTTCAGAGAGATCAGAGGCAGCTCAGTTTAACAAAATAGTTATAATGGAAGACTTTCAGCTAGCTATAAGCTGGTCAAATGGTGCAATAGGCCAAACTTCAGAGAAGCAATTTCTTGCTACTTTAAATTACTTCTTCTTTGGCCAGCTAGTCAAAAACACTATACTGAAAATCAAAAATGTGGACTCTTTGTATGGATACTACTTAAATATATTATACCAAAATAACAGCAGCATTCATAACCCTGAACAAAAAGGGAGTAAGTACTAAAGGAAAGAAAATATGGCTAAATGGTAAGTAAATAGTCAAAAACATAAAAATAAATAAGAAAAAAACTTAAATATATCAGCAAAAGAAAACCTGGAGGAGAACTGATGAGTTCACTCAACTAACTAGACAACTGGTCTGATCTGATCTGATTGCTATTGTAATCCCTATGGCCTGAAGCCTACGTGAGAAGAGAGTTGACTTAGTGAGGCAGTACCTAATTTACTTATCAACTGTGTTCTTTGGTGTTGTCTGCTTGGAGAGTAAAGGGAGTCAACTGAGTGAGGCAGAACCTCATTTACATATTAACTGTGGATAATTTGGGGTCACTGGGGGGTATAATTTGGCTAAATTTTGTACTTTGCTATTTTGGAGACTGCCTTTTTGGGAACCACCTGGGGAAGGCCTGAACAGTGACTGGGCACAGGATCATCGGAAGAGAGATTGTGTGCTTCTGGTTTGCTTTTGGGGCATCACGCTGCGTGGTTGGGTTCCTTATATCATTGATTCTAAAAGAGCTAAGCCAAGAGTGGCAATTGCATTCTGTGAAGGGAGCAGAGCAGTAGATCCAGTCCCCAGATGAGAGCTATAGTCTACAGAAGAGCAGAGAAGCAGATCTGGTCCCAGCTGAGAGCCAAAGTCTATGGACAGAGTGGAGTCACAGTTCCAGAACACCAGAAGCATCTATGTGATAGCTACCAATCACAGCCAAAAGGAGAGAGCAAAGCAGCATTTTTGCCCACTGTGATCTTAAGAACCCCTCAATGCCAACTTGCAAAAGGTTCACTGTTCTGTCAACTCCTATCAGGCCTGACAAACTCATGGCACCTAACATATTGCTGTCATAGTACTTATCCATAAAGAATGTTATACAAGGGTATCGGATGAAAGCTTGTGACACACTGGCCATTAATGTCATTGTGAAGTATGTATATTAACATTGTATGAGGAATTATTTACCCCTACTAACATTAGGCTTTAAAGTCTGTAACCAAAGGAAAAAAACAGGTTTCTTCCAGACTGGAGGGAAGGTCATCTGTCATGTAGATAAAGCACTGTGAGCCAAAAACAATTGGAGCTACATTTGCATGTAAAGTCAACAGGAAAAACAGGTTGACAGAGGGATGTGAACTCAGCATGGTGCCAGCACACTGGGGAACAAACAACAGAAAGGCATCGCAAAAAAGACTTGGGGGTGAGAAACTGCATTAGACAAGGCTTATAGCTTATTAAGTTGAGTTTTAGTCTCTAGAAGGCGTATTATAGGCGGACCTAAACAGGAATATTCCCTCCCATCCACCTGCCCCACAACACATATTACGAAAACAAATAGGGGGGCCCTCTTGAGCTGTTTAAGGCCCTAAGCAATTGTGTAGTCTGCTTATACTAGCACTGGTTCTGCTTTTGTTTTATTTGTAAGCATTTCCATTATTCATACTCAATAATCACTTGAATCTGTGAATCTCTGCTCTTTAATAAACTTATATTTGTTTTCACTATAAATAGATGACAGTGCTATACTGATAAAAAGGACCTGAAACCTGAGCTGTAACCTTCCAGCTGTGTGTATACTGTATCTTTTGGGGACAGCTTACCTGGTAGTGCCTGTGAGTGTCCAGTGACAGGCCATATGCTACAGGGGAACGCTCTTCAAATGGGGTTCTGAGATTGGGGTGCACTGTAACATTAATCTGTAAAGCAAAATAGGACTGGGAGAGTCCTGAGTAGAGTGTTTGAGCAGTTGAAAGGCTGGTGGTGTACAAGGTTGACACCCAGCTACCACAAAATAGATTCCCTTATCCTGGAGGTGGGGCAGGGGGAGGGAACAAGGGACCCACTATCCTGGGTGCCTTAAGAAAGCATCACACCCCTAATAGTGCTGAGTGGGGATACAGATGTATTCAAGTTGACAGGGCCTGATGAAATACATCCAAGGAGCTGACTGAGGAGATATCTGAGCCATTAGTGATTATCTTCGAAAACTCATGGAAGATGGGAGAGATTCCAGAGGACTGGAAAAGGGCAAATATAGTGCCTATCTATTAAAAGTGCAATAAAGACTGCTCAGGGAATTACAGACCAGTCTGCATAATGTCAGTCCTTGGAAAGATAATGGAGTAAATAATCAAGCAATCCATTTGCAAACACCTAGATGATAATAAGGTGATAAGTAACAGAACGGATTTGTCGGAACAACCTAATATCTTTCTTTGACAAGGTAGCAAGCCTTGTGGATGGGGGGAAGCGGTAGCCGTGGTATATCTTGACTTTAGAAAGTCTTTTGATATGTCTTGCACGATCTCCTCATAAACAAACTAGGGAAATACAACACAGATGGAGCTACTATAACGTGGGTGCATAACTGGTTGGAAAACTGTTCCCAGAGAGTAGTTATCAGTGGTTCACAGTCAAGCTGGAAGTGCATATCAAATGGGGTCCCACAGGGATCGGTCCTGAATCCAGTTTTGTTCAATATCTTCATCAATAATTTAGATAATGAGATAGAGAGTATACTTATAAAGTTTGCAGACAACACCAAGGGGTTGCAAGTGCTTTGGAGGATAGGATTAAAATTCAAAATGATCTGGACAAACTGGAGAAATAGTGTGAAGTAAATAGGATGAAATTCAATAAGGACAAATGTAAAGTATGCCACTTAGGAAGGAACAATCAGTTGCGCACATACAAAATGGGAAATGACTGCCTAGGAAGGAGTACTGTGGAAAGGGTTCTGGGGGTCATAGTGGATCACAAGCTAAATACGAGTCAACAGTGTAACACTGTTGGAAAAAATACAAACACTTGGGATGTATTAGCAGGAGTATTGTAAGCAAGACACGAGAAGTAATTCTTCCATTTTACCCTGCACTGATAAGTTTTTAATTGGAATATTGTGTCCAGGTCTGGGAGTCACATTTCAGGAAAGATGTGGACAAATCAGAGAAAGTCCAGAGGAGAGCAACAAAAATGAGTAAAGGTCTGGAAAACATGACCTGTGAGGAAAGACTGAAAAAATTGGGTTTGTTTAGTGTGGAGAAGAGAAGACTGAAGGTGGGGACATGATAACAGTTTTCAAGTACATAAAAGATTGTTACAAGGTGAAGGGAGAAAAATTGTTCTCGTTAACTTCTGAGGCTAGGAGAAGAAGCAACAGGTTTAAATTGCAGCAAGGGACGTTTAGGTTGGACATTAGGAAAAAATTCTTAACTGTCAAGATAGTTAAGCACAGGAATAAATTGGAAGGGAGACTTTGGAATCTCCATCACTGGATTTTTTTAAGAGCAGGTTAGATAAACACCTTACATGGATGGTCTAGATAATACTTAGTCCTGCCTTGAGTGCAGGGGACTGGACTAGAAGACCTCTCAAGGTCCCTTCCAGTCCTACACATCTATGATTCTATGATATTTATATGTTCCCAGATTACTTGGTGGAGGCTGGAACTAGAGTTATTTAAGTTTTTAAAAAGCCACAGAAAGTGAGGACCCTGCCCTTTATGCTCCAATATCACAGGCAGAAGGGTTACACTATCTTAAATTATATTTATCAATAAGGGGCTCCTAAGCAAACTGAGAGCACCAGTCTGCAGATGTTGCTTTGTACTCTGTTCAACAAATTGTGAGGTTTTCTCAATAGCAACCAAAGGCAATATCCACACAAGTCTTATTTTTGTCAGTCCTTGAAAATGAATGCATGTTTGAACTCTTGTGGTGATTTTACCAGACTGGAAATGGAAATGTGACTAAGACCCTTCTACTTTTTTATCCGCTAGCAGAGTACATGTTGCCAGAATCACAACATTTGTCTGTCTTTCTGGTATTCCTGTTGTGTCTGATACTAGTTTAGGTGGATAAATAATTATCACAAAGTGTTTTTTAACATAGTCCCACATGTGTGAATTGTTAATTAACTCTAATAATTGCCTTTTCTAGACTGTTTCTGTGAACCATGAAGTTCAGCTTCTACTCTTTTTATAAATCACATCTAAAGTGAAATTCTCAGAATTCACTAATTATAATGAACTATATTTATTACCGGTTGAAGTGCAGCTTTCTTGTTGCAGACAGACATGCATCTTGGTTAGAAAACCAGCCACAGAATTACTCTATGCCTCATCTTACGGGAAATTATATTAAATCATTAGGGCTAGAGATCCCTTTTTGTTGGTGGCGATGGCAGTATTTGGCACAGCACTATGACAGAATGATTTTTGTTGATCAAACCATATTGTAAATGATATCAGTATATTTACACAAGAAAATAGCATTGGTCATTTAAAATTCAGGATTTTTTCATGGCGTTTAGCAGTATTTTAATTGTATTTTTGTTTCTGTTTTTAAATCTGGGTATGCCACAAAGAAGAAGTGGAAGAAGTGGAAGGTTGGACATATGACCAGGGAAGAGTATAAAAATATTGCTCGGGCATGTAGGAATGATATCAGGAGGGCCAAATCGCACCTGGAGCTGCAGCTAGCAAGAGATGTCAACAGTAACAAGAAGGGTTTCTTCAGGTATGTTGGCAACAAGAAGAAAGCCAAGGAAAGTGTGGGCCCCTTACTGAATGAGGGAGGCAACCTAGTGACAGAGGATGTGGAAAAAGCTAATGTACTCAATGCTTTTTTTGCCTCTGTCTTCACTAACAAGGTCAGCTCCCAGACTGCTGCACTGGGCATCACAAAATGGGGAAGAGATGGCCTGCCCTCTGTGGAGATAGAGGTGGTTAGGGACTATTTAGAAAAGCTGGACGTGCACAAGTCCATGGGGCCGGACGAGTTGCATCCGAGAGTGCTGAAGGAATTGGCGGCTGTGATTGCAGAGCCATTGGCCATTATCTTTGAAAACTCGTGGCGAACGGGGGAATTCCCGGATGACTGGAAAAAGGCTAATGTAGTGCCAATCTTTAAAAAAGGGAAGAAGGAGGATCCTGGGAACTACAGGCCAGTCAGCCTCACCTCAGTCCCCGGAAAAATCATGGAGCAGGTCCTCAAAGAATCAATCCTGAAGCACTTGCATGAGAGGAAAGTGATCAGGAACAGCCAGCATGGATTCACCAAGGGAAGGTCATGCCTGACTAATCTAATCGCCTTTTATGATGAGATTACTGGTTCTGTGGATGAAGGGAAAGCAGTGGATGTATTGTTTCTTGACTTTAGCAAAGCTTTTGACACGGTCTCCCACAGTATTCTTGTCAGCAAGTTAAGGAAGTATGGGCTGGATGAATGCACTATAAGGTGGGTAGAAAGCTGGGTAGATTGTCGGGCTCAACGGGTAGTGATCAATGGCTCCATGTCTAGTTGGCAGCCGGTGTCAAGTGGAGTGCCCCAGGGGTCGGTCCTGGGGCCGGTTTTGTTCAATATCTTCATAAATGATCTGGAGGATGGTGTAGATTGCACTCTCAGCAAATTTGTGGATGATACTAAACTGGGAGGAGTGGTAGATACGCTGGAGGGGAGGGATAGGATACAGAAGGACCTAGACAAATTGGAGGATTGGGCCAAAAGAAATCTAATGAGGTTCAATAATAATGAGGTTCGATAAGGGTCCT
Source organism: Eretmochelys imbricata (assembly GCF_965152235.1). Lineage (NCBI taxonomy): Eukaryota > Metazoa > Chordata > Testudines > Cheloniidae > Eretmochelys > Eretmochelys imbricata. Next base: position 32,973,334 of record NC_135574.1, read on the forward strand.
GCACTTAGGACGGAAGAATCCAATGCACCGCTACAGACTAGGGGCCAAATGGCTAGGCAGCAGTTCTGCAGAAAAGGACCTAGGGGTGACAGTGGATGAGAAGCTGGATATGAGTCAGCAGTGTGCCCTTGTTGCCAAGAAGGCCAATGGCATTTTGGGATGTGTAAGTAGGGGCACAGCGAGCAGATCGAGGGACGTGATCATTCCCCTCTATTCGACATTGGTGAGGCCTCATCTGGAGTACTGTGTCCAGTTTTGGGCCCCACGCTACAAGAAGGATGTGGATAGATTTAGATTGGAGAGAGTCCAGCGAAGGGCAACAAAAATGATTAGGGGTCTAGAACACATGACTTATGAGGAGAGGCTGAGGGAGCTGGGATTGTTTAGTCTGCAGAAGAGAAGAATGAGGGGGGATTTGATAGCTGCTTTCAACTACCTGAAAGAGGGTTCCAAAGAGGATGGCTCTAGACTGTTCTCAGTGGTAGCAGATGACAGAACGAGGAGTAATGGTCTCAAGTTGCAGTCAGGGAGGTTTAGATTGGATATTAGGAAAAACTTTTTCACTATGAGGGTGGTGAAACACTGGAATGCGTTACCTAGGGAGGTGGTAGAATCTCCTTCCTTAGAGGTTTTTAAGGTCAGGCTTGACAAAGCCCTGGCTGGGATGATTTAACTGGGAATTGGTCCTGCTTCGAGCAGGGGGTTGGACTAGATGACCTTCTGGGGTCCCTTCCAACCCTGATATGCTATGATTCTATGATAAGATTATGCCACCTTTACTCTTGGCCCTGTAGCCTTCTCCTTCTCCAGTGATCTGAATTTATCAAAATGTTATGAAGGGACAAACTCTGCACCCGACGGTTTATAGGCATGGAATGCCCTAAAGGAGCAGAACTGATGCATATTCACCGCGCAGAGAGGTAAGCTTACAAGGATGCCATGCAGGGAGACCCTAAATCTTCTGGGTATCACAGAGCAGTTGCCTGATCTTGTTGCCTGATCTGTTGATTGTGTATTGATTACTTGAGAATTTCTAATGAAATCTCTGAGGTTTGGTAGGTTTTGGACTTAAGATCAGGCCCAGAATTGTTAGAATTACTATCAATTTGGGAACCCCCAACATGCAACACTTACACTATGGAAAATTTTTTGAATATGCAATAGTTTTATTAGCATAATTAGTAACCACACAAACCCAAACAAGTAAGTAGCAGTAATACAGTATTAATTTTATGTTCAGAGTTATGTTATATGTATATTTACATCATTCTTGGGAGACCTAGAAGTAATGGGACAGGTCATGGTTCATGAGGGTTCTGTCCTATCCCTGGCATGCCAAATGTTCCCAACGGTAGAGGTCTTGATGGTCATGGTTAACTCTGTTACAGAGTCTGGTGGCTGCCATGAACATTTATAAGAACGTTCAGCCTCCTTTGTCCATAGTTGTTTTTCTTATCCTCATAATGCTGGGGGCGGGGGTGTTCTTATTTTGCAGATTACTACATTCATTCTGTTAAACTTATTGACATATATGTCAATTGGTCGCTGTAGCAATTTTCCAGTTAAACATCTGCTGATATTCCTGTCCTAAAATACCAAACTGGCATCATTTGATTTCTTGTGGTTACCTGTCAGCATATTTATTTATTACAGCAATATATTTTATGATATCTTGTGACTTAGTTAACTGTGACTTAGTTATGATATCTGGTTAACTTACTTATGCTAAGGCTTGTGTAGGCCTCATATTTTTATGGTAAGTGCTCTTAAGCTAATATCTTGCCGGCTTGGGCCTGTAGGTCTTTTACATTAGTGCCTTATACCTATATTATATATTTTATACCTATATCTATAGGATACACTCTGTTATGATGCTATCCACATCAGTGCAGAGGAAAAGGGAAAGGTGTGTGATGAACTGTGTGTGCCTCCGTGTTCCACGTACTCCAATTCTTCTCCATATAGGCAGCAGGGTGAACAATACTCTCACAGTTCATGGACTGCAGTAGCAGAGTATCTGTGGTGGTGCTCTGCAATCTAAAGGAAAGATTCTATTCTGCCAACCCCTCAGAGATCCCTTGTACAAAGCCCTATGGCCTGGTGTAGACGACTAGGGTTTTGTTTTATTTTCCACTTCCTTTATATGTGTGTGTGTGTGGGGGGGGGAGAAACTTTGAGCTTTACTTCTCCCTCCTTTCACTTCTCTTCCATACTTTCTTCCCCATCCCCTCCCCCACAATCTCTCTCCTTTGCTCCCTTTCCCATCTTCATTCTGCTCCCACCTGGAATATCTCTGTGTGTGTGTGTGTGTGTGTTTATAACAGTAAAATTCTGGCCCCCAACTGCTTTTATTGTGGTTGGTTTGTTATTTGTGTTAGTGTAGTGCCTAGGAGTCCCAGTGATGGCCCAGGATCCCATTGTGCTAGGTGCTGTATAAGGACAGAACAAAGGGATAGTCCCCGGGGAGCTTACGATGTAAGTATAAGACAAGAGACAACAGATGGATACAGACAGATGGCAGGGAGTACAAGGAAACAATGAGACGGTTTTGGTCAGCATGATAGGCTGTTTCAGTATGATACGCTATGGTCTCAGCACACCAGCAGCCTAGAGTTGCTTGGAACCACAAGCAGCTAGCGGTTGCTTTGAGGACATAAATGAGAAATGCCAATAGCTGCATATGGTCCTGAAGTGACAGCTGGGTCCTGATTATACTTGTTAAAGAAACTGAAGCAGAAATACAGGATAACTTATAAAAAATAAATGAACACCATGGCAGACTGTTATAAAATGGTAGATACAGTACTGCTGAAAGGGCAGTGGCTAATGGAGTAGGAAGGAGGCAGTGGTAAGAAAGAATTCAGTCTGCAGGAAACCTGGAAGAATAGTGTCTGCAGTTATGTTAAGCACTTAGGGTGAAATCCTAAGACCAGTCAAATCAATGGCAAAGCTCCCACTAACTTCAATGGGGTGAGGATTTCCCTCATGGAATCTAGGGTCTCTCTGCTCACACTGTGCAAAGTACATGCAGGATAAAAATTACACATCCTATCAGATTCAATCTTCATGCTTCAGGCAAATTCTCGAATGGCTCTTTCTGTCTGGCCTCTTTTTGGCCAAAGTTCAAGGCCTCATTCTTTGACATTTCAGCTGATAATGTTCGTCACTCCCTTCTTCCTTAATATCCTGTTCTCTCTTGGCCTTTGCAATTTCATAATTCCTAGTTCCCATTGTACCTCTCAAATATCAAATAATTAGCATTACTGTCCGCTTCCTAGTGTGCCTCTTGCTGTGAGGGCTGCACCTAGTGTCAGTGCGGCACCTGGTGCACCATATTTCCTCACATGCCAATGCATCTGTGCTACCAAATACTTTGTGAGAGCAGAGCTAAGACAGCCCATCCCGACCCCTGCTTCCCAATCCCTGCTTTTCTTCATGGTAAGAAAAGTAGTGGACATGGAGGGTGTTTCCTGCAGAGCCAGCACAGGAGCATAAGGAGGAACCATACATCCCTTTACTCCCCCTGCATAGGATGGGCCACAATGTGGCCCTAAATCATAAAAGTCCTGCAAAATTGATATCCTAACATATCTTTTATAAACTTACAACTTGGCAGTTATTTGTTTGCCTGATTCTGCAACCTTTGCTCACACTGAGTAGCTCTTACTCATGCACAGTCTTACTCATGCAGAATCCTCTGGGCCTAAGTTCAAGGGAAAGTGCCATTCAATAAGATCACCCCTATGCAGGGGATCCCTGCAAGGTCTTATTTAAATGGGATGGTTAGGTACTGACTTGTTTCCAGCCCAGAAACACCCACTGCCAGACACAAGGCCTTTCTCCTGGCAGCTTTATTTTCCAAAACAGACAAAAAACAAAACCAATTCTTCAGTCCACCCTGGACTGCAGTTCCCAGGAAATTTTCCACTTTGCCCTTTTTAGTCTCTCCTGCTTTTTGGTCCTGCTTCAGGATTCTTCCTTGCTTTTTTAGCTGAGAACCACCCCCCAGGACTTTCTCCCTGGTGGTCCTTTTCCCCTAGCAAGTTCCCCCTGAATCCCCTCCCAGGGAACTCCCTGCTGCTTCTGCTCCTCACCCTTACTGAGGGCCCAGCTCCTTATAGGGAACACCTGCCCCCTCCTCAGGTGCACCTGATTAATAAAAAGGGCTGGCCTCAGCCCCTGGCCATCAAAAGGGCAGACCACCCTGTTACAGGGACGTATGTGGTGCTTAGACCAGGAATCAGTTCTCTGCACCAGGGTGAATATAAGGGTTGCAGAATAGTCCCTAAGTCTTTAGAGATAAGCCTAGTGTTTTTCAAGAGCTCAAATGGTGGGCTGATACTACAGCATATTAATCAATGATTTTAATTTTAGCAAATGGAAAGGGACATTTGCCCCCATCCTCCTCCCCCAAAGAAAAAGTCAGTTACTAAGCAGTTGTGGTAGATAAGTTTATTAATGTCAGAGCCACTTGTTCCAAGAGATCTCGGGAAATAATCTGGCATTGTTAGACAACTTTTCAGCTACTTTAACAGAACACTGTTTCTAGGTGTGCTCTACGCCCTCCTGGCTTCAACATTTCTTTAATGTAACAGGAAATGTTCAGTCTGCAAAGTCCTACAAGAATAGAGGCCTTGCTGTGTTTTTCTGGAAGTTATACTTTATGTAATTGTGAGTTTTAAACTGAAAACCCTCATGGAGATTAACAGTATATACATCAGGAAACTGATATAGTGCATTAGCTAATGTTGCACACAAAACCTGACCAAAATGCAGGTTACAAAACCAGATATTGAAGACTGTGAGACTGCGAATGGATTATAGGCTATGTTGGGATATTTCTTGGGGTTACACATGTTTTTAATACTTGTCTGATCACTGGAGCCAGTTTATACACACACCATGGGAAAGATACTGGCCTTAGTTGAAAAAATGTGTTTCTTTTAAAGTCAACAAAGAATAAAGTCTCTCTTTATCAGACTGTGCTTTGCTCATCTGACATTTACAATAGATGTTGGAGTATGGAAAGAGTGACAGGTCAGTTGGTCCTAATGTCATGGAAATTCTTTTATTCAGTGTTTTTAATTAGATAAATTCAGTGTTTTTAATTAGATAAATTCATTTGAAACCTAAGTAATCTCGATCATCATCATAATTTTTAAATAACTGAGCAAAACTGCCATGGTGGAACAGACATAACATTTTGTAGGCCATTTAAACATATTTGGCTGTAACGAAGCCCATTCTTCTTGAATCATCCCTCTACTGTCAGAGTCAAATTTCCCTCAAACAGCGAATGAATTAATCCACTTTGCCAAGCTATATTAATGAATGCTGAAATAGTTCAGCTCGGGCATTCACTGTTATATAGACTGTAAGCTCCTTGGGGTAGGGACCGTCTTTTTGTTCTCTCTTTGTACAGAGCCCAGCACAGTGAGAAAATGGTGACTCCTAGACACTATCACAATACAATAATAATACAATGAATGTTGATATAAATACAGTTCTTTCCCCACCCAGCTTAAAATATTTTGAATGTGGTTTGAGAGGCACTGTGGTTTAATGCACAGGGAACTGGAGTGGGAATAAGGAGACTGGGGTTCTATTTATAGGATGGCCACTGACCTGCTGGGTGATCTTGAGCAAATCACTTGATCAGTCTGTGCCGCTTTCCTCTTTCACCCTTTGCCTCTTTAGATTGAAAACTCGTCAGGGGACTGTCTTCCACTATGTGTATGTACAGTTCCTTGCCCAATGGGGCCCCGATCTCAGGTTGAGGTTTCTTGATGCTACCATGATATAAATAATTATACTAATAAGGAGGAAAAAACTAGAAGGGGGAAAGCAAGACTTTGTGCTGTATATGTGTGTGATATTTACAACCCAAAACACAATGTGACAGGTCCTTTCTATCTGTCCATTTTTTTTGTCTTTTTGATATCTGTACTTCCAACATTATATTCTCTGCTAATCTTTACATAAAGCTCTGTGACCTTCATTCTGCAAATGTACTGTGTTTTCTTTTACACAAAAGAACGGCTAGTCGAGACTTGCAAGTGATACATTAATGAAACTATGCCTGAGGAGGTGTGACGTGAACACAATATTTAGGCAATACAAAAGAAAAGTTAATAGGAAATATGCATGGAGTTCTGTTTAGTCAGGTGGTAAGAAACAATCAGAGAAAGAATACTACCTGGAAGGATTTATGCTATTCTGCAGAAAACTCCAAAGAAGAAATTCTCATTTAAAACAGACAAATGAATATGACTTAAAACAGAATTACTAAGGATGAGGTATTCTAACCAGATCTGAATATTTTGTGGGAATTGTAACTTTTTAATATTTCCCTATCTTTGAAGAAGATGTTGATTATTCAAAAGCTAACATATCCTATGACATAACTCAGAAGACTCATCAGCTTTTGCAGCTGACTCACTTTTGTGGGAAAGGGGGTAGGTCATCAGGCTGCTAGGCAGACAACAAACCCCCTGAAATACAGTATAAAAAATACACTGTGGTGCATGTAGTCAGACACACACAACTTTGACTGTTAGAGGATGAAAAGACTTTTGCTATGTTGTAAACTAGACAGCCTGAAATGTACTGTCATTAAAATTTAGGTCTAGTTTTTCACAATTATTGTTTATTATTTGGATTGCAGTAGCTTGCAGTGGTCGCAGACAGGATCATGGCCACATAGCTAGGTGTGGTACAAACACTTAGGAAGACGTGCTTCCTGCCATAAAGAGCTTTATGTCAGGCAAATTAGAAGTCATGAAGAAGCTGACATTGTTAGTGAACCAATCTCTCAGCACTCAATACTATTTTACAATGGTTCTGAACATCACTGGAGGCAATATATGGGTTTGTTTGAAAACAATTGTATTTTAAAAATATTGAACATGCTGCAAGACTTCACCAGCAGTGCCTGAAAGTTTAAACCAAAAAATGAGCCTGCACACACACTTGAGTAAATCCAAATGAACCCAGAGATTAAAGGCCTGATTAAACTGAACACGTGTCCAGATTTTGAGACAAATTTTCAAATACCATCACGAATTGGTTTCCATGCCTTGTTTAGACTCCTGATACAGAGAAGCAGGACATGCTTTCAACTGTCCTGGGTCACTATTTTGGAGTTGCTCTGAATATAAAATCTCATATCCTGTCCTGCTTCAGTAGCTTAGTTTCATTTAACAAATGTTGCACAGATCTTCACATTGTCTTACAATTGTTGATATGCATATTTTTGTGATGCAAACCTTTTTGCAATGATTATTTGTATTTTCCTACATAAATATAAGAAAACTAATAGTGTCCATACTGGGTCAGACCAGTGGTTCAGCTAGTCCAGTATCCTGTCTTCTGACAATGGCCAGTGCCAGATATTTCAGAGGGAATGAACAGAGCAGGGCAATTTCGAGCAATCCATGCCTGTTGTCCAGTCCCAGCTTCTGGCAGTTGGAGGTTTAGGGACACCCGGAGCATAGGGCTGCAACCCTGACCATCTTGGCTAATAGCCATTGATGGACCTATCCTCCACGAATGTATCTAATTCTTTTTTTGAACACAGTTATTTTACTAGAATGTGATATACTGACTAATGAGGTGGCATTAGTACAATAGCCTAAATGATCTCTTTTTCGTTTAAACCACTCTAGTAATATATACAGTTGGTTGAATAAGTCCTGCTGACTACTTTAGTCCTTTTTTCTGCTCATGTATCATTTATAAACCAATATGAATTTCTGTGAATATATTTTGTATTCACCAAATAATTCTTGTGAACAAATTTCAATTTGTGGGGTTAGAGGTGTTCACGACATGTTCACTTAGATTGTGTGATGGTTAAGGCTGTGAGTTTGTCACAGAGGTCACGGAAAGTCACAGATTCCATGACTTTCCGTGACTTCTGCAGTGGCCAATGCGCCTGGCTCAGAGGCAGCTCAGGCAGTCCCTGCGCCAGGCGCACCAGCCGCTACTGGGCAGTCTACAGCCTTCCATGTCACCCCCCACAGCAGCAGCAGAGCTTGGGTGTGGGAGGGGGCAAGGGGTTGGGGCATGGGACGGGGTGAGGCAGGCTCTGGGTGGCGCTTACCTGGGGGACTCTCTGGAAGCGGCGACATCCCCCTCGCTCAGCTGCTAGGCAGAGGCATGGCCAGGCAGCTCTGCAGGCTGCCTCCGCTGAGAGTGCTGGCTTCGCAGCTCCCATTGGCCGTGAACCACGGCCAATGGGAGCTGCGGGGGCACTGCCTACAGGCGGGGGCAGCCTGCAGAGCTGCCTGGCCATACCTCCACCTAGCAGCTGAGAGAGTTGATTGTACAAATGTGATTTATATATGCAAGTACACACCGAATATGTAGATATAGCTTAGGGTGCCAGTTTGAAAATTTGGACAGAAAACAATTGTTCTTCATGCTGCTCTTTCTGATGTCACACATCATTTACCTCAAAATAGTATTTTCAGGCTTTCTCTTTCTTTGTTATCCAAGCCAGCTCAATATCCAGAAAGTAACTGATCTCCATAGATCTGTGCAGAAATGATAGGTTTCTATACATGTGTGTTTCACATCCCTAAATGTACAGGTTTGGTTTGCATGGAGTTCAACCTCTGTTGATTTGCTTGTATTTTTAGTGGGGGTCGCTAAACATGAAGCTGAAAGGGGACATTCCTGTGACTGCCAGCTTTTCCTTCCAATAGTCAACCCATAAGCTTTGGGACATCCATTTTTAACCTGGATACCTCTCTGGGACATCCATGGTGGCATGACCCCACCTATTCCTCTTTAACAGCCCCATTGTTCTCCACCTATTCCTGGTCTCCTGGATCTAAGAGACTCACCTGGAATTCATGGGAAATGTTTAATGACTCTTCTGATTTCCAGAGATGTTAAGCGTGAAGGATGAGGAGTTGCTATGTAATATGCTATGAATATTGATGTGTAATAATGGTATGACTATTATAAATGTCCTGATCAGTGAGAAAGAGCTGCTGTATAATCATGGTTACGGCCCTACCAAATTCACAGCCATGATAAATGCATAACGGACCATGAAATCTGGTCTCCCTCCTGTGAAATCTAGCCTTTTGTGTGCATTTACCCTATACTATACAGATTTCACAGGGGAGACCAGTGTTTCTCAAATTTGGGGTCCTGACCCAAAAGGAAGTTGCGGGGGGGGGGGCGGTTACAAGGTTATTTTAGGGGGGTCGCGGTATTGCCACCCTTATTTCTGCACTGCCTTTAGAGCTGGGTGGCTGGAGAGTGAGGGCTGTTGGCCAGGCACCCAGCTCTGAAGGCAGTGCCCTGCCAACAGCAGCACAGAAGTAAGGGTGACAATACTATACCATGCCACCCTTACTTCTGTGCTGTTGCCTTCAGTGTTGGGCAGCCGGAAAATGGTGGCTGCTGGCCAAGGGCCCAGCTCTGAAGGCAGCAGCGCAGAAGTAAGTGTGGTCATACCGTACCATGCTATCCTTACTTCTCCCAGCCTGCAGCTGTCCAGCTCTGAAGGCAATGCCGCCACCAGCAGCAGCACAGAAGTAAGGGTAGCAATACTGCAACCCCCCCCAATAACCTTGTGGCCCCCACCTCCCCAAATCCTTTTTGGTGCCTCCTACAATTACAACACCATGACTTCTCAGATTTAAATTTAGGAAATCATGAAATGTACGATTTTTAAAATCCCATGTCCGTGAAATTTACCAAAATGGACTGTGAATTTGCTAGGACCCTAATCATGATGGATTATTAGAATTTTCCTGAGTGAATGTAGTGATATACTTAATAAGTTGCTATTGGACAAACAAGCAGGGAAGCAACACAATAGATCGATAAGCAACCTCTCAGCAACTGGGGAGGCAACTACAGGACATAGGCATACTTCCAGGCTCCTGGACAAAGTGACACAACTTCTTTTGCCAGGCTGGGAAACTAACAGATCAAAATGCTATAAACAGTTAAAAAGCATTACCAGGAGAGAAGGGATGTCAATTGTCAGGGGCTCTTCCTGCTGACAACAGAGTGAGATGGAAGAGAGAGACAGGTCCAGCAGGAGTGTGTGAAATCAACTGAGGTTTTCCTTGGTTACCAGGAAATGGTAAGCCTCGGGCAAAGGCATGCACACGTGTAGACTGTTCATTTTTTTAAGATCTGTTTTATTTGACATGTTTTTGCTCTAAACAAATAATATTTTGCTTTGAGAAGGCTATTTGGTCGCTGGTTAGCACTGTCATTCCTTTCAAAGGGCATAGAACTGCAGGCACTGAACTTAAGTCAGACCTGCTGAGTTAATCATGGTAGATCACAGGGGACAGCAGCCCAGGGCCCAGTCTGAGAGTGAAAGAAGCATGGGATTCCACCTTGAGACAGGTGACAGCTCAAGTCCTGAGAGGGGATGCAGTTGAAGAGACCAGGAGGAACAAGGGAAAAACTAAAGTGTTTTCTATGTCATGTTTAGTTTGTCATTCTCTGGCTTCCATAGAACTGAGAATCTCTTTGCAAATTTCAATGTACGTTCACCATTCTTTCTAGGTGATCATGCCTTCCTTTTATATTTGTCTTAGATTAAGTCTCCTATCTCCACTTCCTACTCAGTGCACTCTAGACTCTACTAGTCATTTAGTCAGTTTCTCTTTAACAGCCCCAGCCTTCCCCATTGAGGTAAAAGTCCTTCTCCATTTTGCCGACATCTTCAGTTGGGTCACATCAGGCCTAATATGTCTCACTTACCTCATATGCCACATTTTCCTGAAAGTCTGGCATCTTGACTCTTGTCATCAGTATGCTGAGAAGATCAACACTGCCTGCAGAAGTGCTCCCCATAGAAGACGTTAGCAAGGAAGTACCACATTTTGCACTGCTTGCAAATCATAAAATCTGTTTCCCTTTTGAGGTTCATAATTCCTCAGACTTGTATCCCTTTTAACCTGTATAAAAGCTGAAGAGGAGAGAAAAGAAACAAGTGAAAGACAGTCAATCAGTCAATAATCCCCCCATATAGCCACAGAAAATGATCGCCAGCTGTAGCCCAATTAAATTCAACAATTTAACAGTGCACTAGTGTTCACAGGAGAATATACACATATACGAACTGTATACCCAGCCAAACTACTTTCATACAAACTGTGAGGATTTAAATATAAAAAGCACACTTCTCCTCAGGAGTCTTTTAACACTTGGTTAGAGCTCTTCAAATACAAAAGAAAGATGAAAAGGAAGAGCAAAGTCAATGAAACACTGTGCAAGGAGAGCCAATTAGTAAGTAAATCCACACTGTCTCTTGAACATAAAAATATAAACAGCATCTGTTAATAAAAGCAATAGCTTAACAGGTGCTCATAGGAGAATGCTCACTTATAATTTACTTACAGGTTAACCATTTGAAAGGTCACGTTAAACAAGGCACATTTAGAGCTCACTTATTCTTTCCACCCCAGTTCAAGGCTCTTGTCTGCTGGTTTATGATCCCTACATGAGGAATGGAGTTATTCCTAATGTATGTCTTGTTTAACTTGGTCGTTTTAATAGCCACCCCTTTTTCCAACTTCGTTTTTATAGATATCATTATCTAGATGCCAGGCTGCATTTGAACTCCTCCTTACTCCCCAGTGTGGGCATGTAGTCCAAGTCACATTTTAGCCCTCAGTGCCTGGAGTTGGGCAGCTTCCTCAACAAGTATTTTTACAGAACTCCAATACTGGACAATTTTGTATCTCCCTGTGAAGCATTTGGTCCTAGCCGCTGTAGGCAGAATCCTGAATTTGATAGAGCATTCCTGTGTTAGGGATTCCATGTGAGCAAAAGACTAAACTGACAATATTTGGTATGGGTAGGACAATACCCATCAAGTTCAGTTGGTCAATAATAAAAAATAGCAATGCCTTTACTAAGTGGGTGCAAGGCACTGCCATGCTTCTCGCTTGCCCCCTAGGAGCAAGGATGCCCCTCCTCACACACTGGCTTTCTACCTTGGCTTTTCTGCTTGTTACAACATGATGGATTAACATAAGGTTTTTTCTTTTTCTTTCTGGAGGGTCTTAGTACACTAATTACACTGTTATACTCATTGAATGCTTTGAGCAGGGGGTTGGACTAGATGAGCTCCTGAGGTCCCTTCCACCCTGATATTTTATGATTCTATGAATAGTACCCTAGTTCATGAATAGTTCCATTCAATTCAATGGGAATTCTCATGAGGACTCAAGAACTACTCAACATGATCAAGGGTGGCAGAGTGGATCCCTTAGCCGCCAAGAATAAATGTCTCAAGCATTAGACCAAGAAAAAGTAAATGCTACCTTAGTTTTTGGTCAATGATTCACATTCCTTTATGCTTCATCCTTTTCTTGCCTACCTGTTCCAGTCTGTATTCTTCCATTCTGAAAAGATTAAAACGTGTAAAGGGAAGCCCATATAGGCAGCCACCTATGGCCCTGTGTCTTTAAATGAGCTTCCCAGGAGTATGCTCCACTAAGGTATATTTTCCATCACTAGCAGCAGGTGATTTGAGCCTGCCCTGCCCCCCGCCATACCAGCCAAGACGGAGCAGCAACAGCGGCCATGGACAAGAGTGACTCTCCAGTGCAGCTCCAGTCTGGCCACACACACCTAGGCTGTGGATTTTAGGATACCGCTGTCTGCACCAGTGGCAGCAACCAGGGTAGGGAGCTCCAACTCCAACGTGCCTGTGACCTGAAAATCCCCAACTCTAGGAATGGCTTTTTGGGGTCTCTGCCCCTTTAAGGGAGCCTGGTGCCATGCCACTGTGTTAGTCAAAATGTCTAGTGCTGGCCTTGACATTAGTTGTCCAATCTTTCTTCATTTGAAGTCAAATGCAGAGCTGCCATTGATTTTTTTCCAAACCGGAACTTACAACCTTCTATCACAAGGCAGGTCTCTAACTAGAATATTCTGTGCACAACATTCTGAGGGATGCTTTTAATTTAACAAGATTGGTATTGTTCAGGGCTAGCTGCACTTCTGATCCCCTTGGGGCTCTCTCTCTGAGCGCATGCCCTCCAAGTATTAGGCTTCACACCTTTACTTAGATGCGGTGGAATCTTGTGATTTTTCCACTCTCAGATGGGGAGCTGGGCTACAGTAGGAACAACTGCAGAGCTGGTATTTTAGTCAGCAGCTGCCACTCTCCAGCCACCCATCCCTGAAGGCAGCAGTGCAGAAGTAAGGGTGGCATGGTATGGTATTGCCAGCCTTACTTCTGCGCTGTTGCTGGCGGGGCGCTGCCTTCAGAGCTGGGCGCTTGGCCAATAGCCACCGTTCTCCGGCCACCCAGCTCTGAAGGCAGTGTAGAAGTAAGGGTGTCAATACTGCAACCCCCCTGCAACTCCCATTTGGGTCAGGACCCCCAATTTGAGAGACTCTCCCCCTGTTAAATCTGTATAGAATAGGGTAAAAGCACACAGAGACCAGATTTCACAGTCCATGACACTTTTTCTTGGCTGTGAAGTTGGTAGGGCCCAGTTTAGACACAGTGGAACAGCTGCAACAGAAGACATTAAGAAAGACCCACATCAACATGTCCAGTGGCTTGGGCAGGCACCTGGAATGTGGGAGACCCAGTTTCAAGTCCTGTTCTAAATCAGGCCCTAAAACTGATGTTCACCTGTGAAAAGTTTCAGTTCTGACAAATCAGCATTTTCTGATGAAAAACCATGTTGTCAACCAGCACCAGTAACATGCTAGAACCTTCCCCAGGGTTACAATTTGGAACCTCTCCTCCTGGGATACCAACATGCAGTTGATCTCAGGAGAAGCAAACTTCAAAGGAAAAGAGTACTTGTGGCACCTTACAGACTAACAAATTTATTTGAGCATAAGCTTTCGTGAGCTACAGCTCACTTAAATTTGTTAGTCTCTAAGGAGCCACAAGTACTCCTTTTCTTTTTGCAGATACAGACTAACACGGATGCTACTCTGAAACTTCAAAGGGTATGCCTACCTTGTCCCATTAAATATCAGTGAATGGGGCAATCTGAACCCATTTTCCCCTTTCCTATGAATCTTCATGTAACTCCTTCTGTAATTAACCCCTGGTAGTCATATAGCAAACAATGACAGAACAATTAAACAGAGGAACATATAACAGTCATTAAATGTTACAGGCATCTCCCACATTGTTCACAAATATATTATACAATATTTCACTTGTAATAACAGTCCCTTAGCATCTCAACTGAAATTTCCGTACAATAAGGAACTGTTTCCCTGCTGGTAGGTGGCAATGCACCACCTATTAAGCAAAGAGATATTCTAGCCCAGTTTCTTGCAAACCTCTGTTACTTAATTCTGATTATTTGAGACAGATGTAAAAAGATAACCTCTTTAAACTTTCTGTATACTTGATGGCGTTATTGGCTTGCCTGTTGCATCATTGACACCCTGTGTGGCATTTTTAACACCACGGGGACTCGGGAGAGGGGGTCATATATCTGAAGACATGAAATGCTAGCTGATAGGTATTTCTTTCCTTACATTTTGTTTTTAGAATTATCTTATTCTAGGTTCTGCTGTTTCTATATATTGATCATATCATTCTCACCTTATAATAAAATTGACATTTACCTGCCTGAGCTAATCGGCAATAGGGTTTTTGCTCTCTCCTTTCCCCCCTCCATTATCTCCTAATGCTAAAAATCACAATTTAAATGACATTTTATCCTTTACAGACCTCTCTTTCAGTTCATTTTAAATGACTAATTTACTTAAATAGCCTTCAATTTGCCTTGGAACTTTTTCAACTGAATGTGGTAAGAAAATAAAAGAATGTATGCGATCTATTTAAATAATTGCCCCTTAACATCTCTCAAACTATGCAGAATAATTTTCTAAGCAGCTATAGTGCCCAGTACTCATTTTCTTCCTATTTTTGTCCTTTGTCCTCATTCCTGTAACTGAGCCCACTGTCATCTGGTAGAAATATTTACCAGTTGAATCTGAATTGGCCTGGTAACAGTGAGAACACATCTGGAGTCTAGACTCAGCGGCTCTATGGGCAGGGTCATATCTCTGTGCTACATCAGCCCCAGCGCCTATTGCTGTTTACATAGGTGGTGTGCTGCATCATCTGTTTCAGCTGTCAGACGGATCAAGCCCCCCATTCCCTTCATTTTGGAGAGCCACCAAGGGAACAGGGCCCTCTCCTTCTCACTGACCCTCCTCTTCCAACTATTATCAGCTGGAGACAGGAAACAGGGGACCTCTGGCATACACAAACGAGAGAGAGAGAGAAAAAAAAATCCCCAAAACCTATAAATTGTAGCATTATCAGTATATCAAAGCTGTGCTGTTTAAGACTATTGGATTCAATTTAGAAGAGTACCTTTGTCTGATATATAAATGAGCCTGCATAAAAAATGTTTAAGTGAGAGAATAATCTCTTGGTATCTGGGAAAGTATTTTCTAAATTCATTAAAAATCTATATGCTCTTCCCCTCTCTCCAAGGGAAAACATTGATGCCCGGAATCAGGAAGGCACTTAAGCATGTGCCTAAGTCCCATAGCTTTAAAATTAAGCACATGCTTAAGTGCGTTTCTGAATTGGGGTGCTTGCCTGCTGTGGGGTGCTTAAGGACCAGGTATAAAGGAAACTTTGAAATGGCGTAGTAGTAACTTATACCACTATTGTGACAAAGGGGTTTCATGTATTTTGCCCCTTTGGTGGTGCGTAAGGTGGTTTCTGTTTGTGTGCAGTACGTAGTCAGGGATCCTGTGGGATGAAAGCCATTATGCAAGTGTAAGAGGGTACGTCTACACAGCAAAGAAAAACCCATGGCACGAAGTCTCAGAGCCCCGGCCAGCTGACTTGGGCTTGCGGGGCTCCTGCTACAGGGCGAAAAACAGCAGTGTAGATGTTCCCATTCAGGCTGGAGCCTGTGCTGTGAGCCCTCCCCTCTTGCCAGGTTATGGATCCTGGGCTCCAGCTGAAGTCCGAACATCTACACTGCTATTTTTAGCCCCATAACCTGAGCCCCATGAGCATGTATCAATTGACCTGGGCTCTGAGACTTGGTGCCATGGGTTTTTCTTTGCAGTGTAGACATACCCAGAGAGTACTGATGACTGTATAGGTGTTTTTCTTTTTGGGACTTATTACAAAGTAAACCAGTCTTAAAGAATAGGAGATAGAGAACCTGAGCTTTTCCCCTGAACTCATTGTAAATAACAGAAAAGATTACATGCTAATGAAATGCTTTTCTTAAAAGGTCTAGTAAATGTTTATATATTTGAAGTTTTGACATCTCTGTGTTTCACACTTGCTTACAGGTCCTATTCAAGATAAGAGGAATTATCTTCACACAGCAAGAGAACAGACCCATCTATATAGGGGCAGCAGGTTTATATAATTTCTGGTGGTGCCCAGAACGGGTCCAAGTCCTGCCCACCTCCCCACACACACACACACCTGCCTAACACTCTGGGAGGGAGTTTGGGTGTGGGAGGAGGTCTGGGGTGCAGGCTCGGGGGTGGGGTACGGGGTTGGGGTGTGGGAGGACGTGAGAGGTGTGGGCTTTGGGAAGGAGTTTGGGTGTGGGAGGGGTGTGGGCTCTGGAGGGAGTTTGGGTGCAGGGTGCAGGCTCTGGGCTGGGGTAGGGGGCTGGGGTGCGGGAGAGGGTGAGGCGCTTACCTCGGGCAGCTCCCGAAAGCAACCCCACACCCCTCTGGCAGTGGCTACTAGGCGGGGGGGCTGGGGGATCTCTGTGCACTGATGCCCACAGGCACCGTCCCTGCAGTTCCCATTGGCCACAGTTCCAGGTCAATGGGAGCTGCGGAGTCAGTGCTCAAGGCGGGGGCAGCGCGCGGAGACACACCCCCCCCACCCAGGGCTGCAAGGACGTGCTGGCCGCTTCCAGGAACGGTGTGGAGCAAGGGTGGGCAGGAAGACACCTTAGCCCCACTGCGCTGCCGGTGGTGGTGGCTAAAATTGTGTGGAGATGCTCTGCAGGAGGTGCGTGGGGGCGGCAGATGGGCTGGAGGAGAGACCCAGCCCGGAACATTGGTGGAGCCAGGCCCCTGCGCCCTAAATATTCCTGGAGCACAGGCACATATAACTCGCCGCCCCTGCATCTATATGGAATAGACTTCAACCAATATTTAAAAACAATTCTTTCCTGAAAAATGACTAGGTAAAAATGGCGACAGCTTTTTCAACATATCTACTCCTGTTATGTATCCAGAGCCCATCTGCTTGCTTAGTAACAAAAACAAGGTTTTACTACTTTTACTTCTGCTAGTCCGATAGATAGGACCCTACCAAATTCACAACCATGAAAAACGTGTCATGGACCGTGAAATCTGATCTCCCCCTGTGAAATCTGGTATTTTGTGTGCTTTTACCTTATACTATACATATTTCACAGGGAGAGACCAGCATTTCTCAAACTGGGTGTCCTGACCCAAAAGAGGGTTGTGGGGGTTCAGAAGGTTACCTAGGGAGAAGGAATGGGTTACCTAGGGAGGTGGTGGAATCTCCATCCTTAGAGGTTTTTAAGGCCCGACTTGACAAAGCCCTGGCTGGGATAATTTAGTGGGTGTTGGTCCTGCTTTGAGCAGGGGGTTGGGCGAGATGACCTCCTGAGGTCTCTTCCAACCCTAATCTTCTATGATTCTATGATTTAGGGGAGGTCGTGGTATTGCCACCCTTACTCCTGCTCTACCTTCAGAGCTGGGTGGCCGGAGAGTGGCGGCTGTTGGCTGGGCACCCAGCTCTGAAGGCCAGCGCCCCACCAGCAACAGCGCAGAAGTAAGGATGGCATGATACGTTATTACCTTCCTTACTTCTGCGCTGCTGCCTTCAGAGCTGGGCAGCTAGAGAGTGGCAGCTGCTGGCTGAGGGCCCAGTGCACTGGTAAGGGAGGCAGCTGCGTAGAAGTAAGGGTGGCAAGACCATACCATGCCAACCTTACTTCTGCGCTGCTGCTGGCGGCGGCTCTGCCTTCAGAGCTGGGCTCCCGGCCAGCAGCCACCGCTCTCCAGCTGCCCAGCTCTGAAGGCATCATCACTGCCAGCAGCAGCGCAGAAGTAAGGGTAGTAGTACTGCAACCCCCCCGCCCCCATTAATCTTGTGACCCCCCCAACTCCTTTTTGGGACCCCCTACAATTACAACACCATGAAATTTCAGATTTAAATTTCTGAAGTCATGAAATGTACGATTTTTAAAATCCTATGGCTGTGAAATTGACCAAAATGGACTGTGAATTTGGTCGGGCCCTACCTATAGAGTTAACACTGCAGTAGGAGGATTGTGCTGAATACTATTCTGGTTTATATGCACCAGCAAAGTTGAAAACTAAGTTCCAATTGCAGGGCCAAATTCTGTCCTCATTGTTTACAATTGTACAATCTAATTAAAGTCAATGGGGTTGCCCACACAAAAATGAGGGAAGAATTTTGCTTATAGAATCATAGAAATGTAGGGCTGAAAGGGACCTCAAGAATTCATGAAGTCCAGCCTCCTGCACTGAGGCAGGACCAAGTAAACCTTGACCAACTCTCACAGGTTCTTTCCAACCTATTATTAAAAATCTCCATTAATAGAGATTCCACAACCTCCCTTGAAGCCTACTTCAGAACGTAACTGCCCTTATACGTAGAGAGTTTTTCCTAATATCTAACCTAAATCTTCTTTGCTGCAGATAAAACCCATTGCTCCTTGTCATACCTTCAGTGGACATGGAACAATTGATCACAATCCTCTTTATAAAAGCCCTTGCCGTATTTGAAGACTGCTATCGTACTCCCTTCCAGTCTGTCTTCTTTTCTCAAGACTAAACATGCCCAGTTTTTTTTAACCTTTCCTTATAGGTCAGGTTTTCTAAACCTTTATTGTTTTTGTTGCTGTCTCTGGACTCTATCCAGTTTGCTCACTTCTTTCCTAAAGATTCCTAAAATATCTATTTTTGGGGATAATGTGTAAGTCAGAAATAAGTCCTTTCCAACGTGGCTCCCTGATTCCAGGAAGAGTTTGCAAAACTGGCAGTATTAAAAAAATATGTGTAAATGGATTCTTGTGTCTCAGTGACTCTATGATTGATTTAATTAGATGCAGAGTTAGGCTAATGCTGACCATTTTGAAAATCCCACAATGTCATTTTACTAGTAATTTTTTCAGAGTGCATTTTTACAAAGAACCTAATTGGTTTTTGAGATTGAGGATCAAAAATGATCAACTTTACTAAAGACTTTAAATATCAGTTGTGAACCTTCCTTTTAAGAACACTGTGATTTGCAGCCACCAACCAAAAGAGCTAGCTGGACTCTTTGCAGAACAGAAAATTTAATTCAGATCATATATCATGACTCTTGAATGTAATATTTTTCTGAATAAAAAATGGCAAAAATCTCTCCTATTATGAAAAGCGAGATTATTTTCCACATAATGTGAATGTTATCGTATAGTCATCACAGTATTTCCACGAAGAAGCAGTCCAGTTGGCCACAGCAAATAGGCAATCAAAAAAACTTCTGAAAGTGGAAGCAGACGTGTTAGAATTTATCTTGTAAACTAATACGTGGTAGTTCTTTACGTGATACATGATGTGATATATAATTAGCAGAAGTAATATAACAGCCTACAAAATTTTCCAGTGACGTGGAGGTCATATTGTTGCTAAGAACTACAAGTGACTTGCTTCCTAGTAGAATTTTAATATCACTAGTGTGTTTAAATTAGAGATTATATGAACAGGGTAGGAAAACTTTGGGTACCACCAAATATAAGGGGCTTGGATTTGGAATTAATTCTACAGGTACTTGCTTATCTGTATTTTTTTGTGCACCTTATATGCAACTAGTTAGTACCACTAATAAAAAAAACATGATTAATCATTTAGAGATGTAAAAATGAACCTATTGTGGATATAGACATTGTCAATTCACTCATGCTCATGTGCTTCTGTAGTTTATACCTGACGTTAGTAGCAAGTATGAGAAATTCCCAGTAGCAAGTATGAGAAATCCCTTTGCTTATTCATGTGTACCAGTTTCTCCCAGATGTATACGGTGATAGCTTTTCTAGCAGAATTAAACATAAATTTAAAACTAATTTGTCCGTATTCTAAATGTACTAAATATGGGACCGATCTCTGTCTCTGTATCTCGTTCCCTCCAGAGAAACTTTGAGAGCTAATAAACATCAGTATTTTTTTTTCTTTTTATGTAGACTATTAAGCACATGTGATATGAACAAATGATGTGGGGAACACAAATTTGATAATGGGTTCTACAATCTAGCAGCCAAAGTATAACAAGATCCAATGGCTGAAAGTTGAAGCTAGACAAATTCAGATTGGAAATATGGCATAATTTTTCACCAGTGAGGACAGTTAACCACTGGAACAATTTACCATTGGTGGTCATGGTGGATTCTTGATCACTGGCAATTTTAAAATCAAGATTGGATGTTTCTTTTAAAAGATCTGTTCGAGTTCAAAAGGAATGGGGAGGGTTAGCTCAGTGTTTTGAGCATTGGCCTGCTAAACCCAGGGTTGTGAGCTCAGTCCTTGAGGGGGCCATTTAGGGATCTGGGGCAAAAATTGGGGAGTGCTCCTGCTTTGAGCAGGGGGTTGGGCTTGAGGTCCCTTCCAACCTTGATATTCTATGAATGGTTTTGGTATGAGTTCAATTGCCCTTGTTATACAGGAGGTGAGAGTAGGGGATCACAAGAGTCCTTCCTGATCTTGGAATCTATGAACCAGTGAGAATCCCTCTGATTAAAACATCCATCATGCTTCAAATAATTCAAATGGGAAAAATATTAGTTTGGCATTAACTAAATGGGAGATTTTCTGCCACATAACGTGTAAATTCAAAATTCTGCAACCCACATCAGCTCCTTAGGTAACATATGGCCTGATCTTTGTTCAGGTGAAGTCCATGAGAATTTTGCCTCTTCAGTAGGCGTAGGGCTTGGAAAACTAGGCTCAGGGAAGGGGAGGAGCGGAGCCGCAGCGCGCTCGCCGCTCGGGGGAGGAGGCAGAGAAGAGGTGGGGGGCAGGGCCTTGGGGAAAGGGGTGGAATCAGGCCATACCCCATCCAGCCCCCTGCTGTGAGCTGCGCAGGGCAGAGTACCCCCACGACCCCAGCCCACACCCCAACCCTCTGCCCTGACTCCTGCACCCCCCCACATCTCCACAACTCCAGCCCTGACTCCTGCACCCCCCACACATACGCAGCCCCCCCACACCCCATGCCCTGCACCACCCACATCCCCACCCCAAGCACCAAACGGGAACTGCTGCAAACCACCCCCCACATTCCCACCTGCACCCCTTGCACCAAATGGGAGCTGCCCCACACCCCAATCTCCTGCCCCAATCCTGAGCCCCCTCCCTCACCTTAGCTCCTGGCCAGACCCTGCACCTAACCCCCAGCCTGCTCCTGCACCCCCAGCCCTGTGCTTGGTGCACCCCCACCCTCAGCTCAGTGCAGAGAGAGACAAAGAGAATGGGCTAGAACCAGGGAGAAGGTAGGTACCTGCTCTCTGTGAGTGGGGGGTGGGGGGATCCTGTTTGCCCCTCCCCAGCCCTGCTGCACTTGCAGTTTACCACCGGCCCCTCCCTTGCTCCACGGACCAACCCTAGCACCCACCCTGCTGTGCTTTTGCCCTCGGCCCCTGCCTTGCTCCAGTCATCAGGGACTAATCCTCTCCCCATGCCCCACTGTGCTCATATTGCTCCTGCCTTGTTCCAGATGGGGACCAATCCTTTCCCCACTGTCAGGGTGCATAAAAATCAATGACTCTTTAAAAAAAATCAAAAAATCAGATTTTTTTTATTTAAATCAGATTTTTGAGGAAAAAACCTATCTAAAGATAGTTTTAATTAAGAATAATTATATCTCATCATGGAATAGGCATGATAAATTCTAATTCTATAGTATGAGACAATATATTAATGTAATGTTTAAGAAAAGTTTTGTAAATGAGTTCTAATAGTTCATAGATTAGGGATCCAATTTTATGGGGTTCCACAGGCTTCTGTATAGATTATTTAGGTTAAATTTTCTATCTACCCAATGGGACTCAATGCTCTGTCCAGAAGATACCATCAGAGATGCTTAGTTTTGCAGTTCTCAGACTGTCTATTTGTGTCTCCAGAGGTAATATGCTTGTTAACAGCAAAAATGTTTTTAAATAAATAAATAACATATAGAGATGAGAAATAACAGACCTCAACTCTATTGTCCCTCTGCAAATTTGTGTACACAGAGTCAATCCCTTACCTCTCTTTAAAAGTGAAAAGTTTCAAAAAGTTCAATGAATAGAAGATTGTTGGGAGCGGAGTAGATCTAGACAAGGAAAAGTCTGCAGATAAATGTGAGAAGCAAGGGACATATGCTTTTTTGTTAAAATATTATGTTTGCTGTTGAAGAAAAAAATTCAGAATACTTAACGTTGTTATTTTAGTTAAATAAAACAATTTAAATATCTGTCTGGTGATGTTCTCTCCTAAAACAGCCTGGCAAGAAAATCCTCCAAATATTAATGATTAACCTGTTGAATTGGAGATAGTTCACCTCCCAATGTCTTCATCAATATCTGCCTCAATTATTTTTGGTAAATGAAATAACCAAACAATCATTCATTTTCTGATATAGCTGTAAAACTCGTCTGAAAAGTTTTCAAAATAAATCACTGTTTAAAAATGTGTAGTGTATACCTGCTAAAAATGAAACTACGTCTATCGCTGAGTTGTGAAGAATATGTATTAAGGTTATAACAATCAACAAAAATGCACTTTTATGTAGAAAACCAAGATTAAATTGAGTCTTCCCGACTAGTGATTTAAATAATGATTTATATCAACTCCACCCTGCTCACTGTACTCTTGCCCCTGGCCCCTTCATTCCCCAGGGGGGCCCACAAATATGTTTGGCGCCGGGCCCACAAAAAGTTAATCCGGCCCTGCTAATGAAAGGTGTGCTCCTGTAATTGTGGACAAATTATTGGACAAATTGTGGACAAATGTGAGCTCAGATCATTTTTATACCCTCTGGTAAAGGTGGGTAGGAGCTCATGAAAGATGCTGGCCTTGCATTGCTCATCTCAATGTTTTTGAAAGAACAGGTTGAAGTTTTCTGGTTTAAGATTAGTATGTGCTATTCAAGTTCTTGTTTGAAATATTATAGCTATCATTACATACCATAAATACTCAATTTACAAATGATTTAAAATCTAGAATATTCTCACTCGAGGTTCTGAATCGAATAAGATAGTAAATATGTGGCATGGTGCATGATTGAGAAGTGAGAGAATAAACTGGAGAGAGACTTCTTAGTTTGGAAACTATTCCTGGCACATTAAGTGAGAATCAGTCATATCTATTTTACTCCATTTTATATATGTAATTAACACATTTGGTGACAAGAACCTGGATTGCAATCCAGTTGCAGAGAGAAGAATTTGTTTCTTTTGTAAATATTCCTATTATTTTTGCACAAAAAAGATATATAAAGTCCTCAGAGCAATGATAATTAAGCCAAATGTAATTAAATAAACCCAGTTTATATGCACTTTGGGTCAAAACCGGAAGCTCCTTCTTAATTGGTATTTAATCCTTATTAAAGCAGTCCCTCTCCCCCGTTTAGGCCAAATCTTGACCTTGGTTCTAAGTGGGCAGAAAGCCCATCCAAATTGTCATGGTTTAGCTGGGTTGTGCTTCCACAGAGAGATAAGTGAATCTGAGTGTGAGGGACTTGTTCAGCAGTATCTGTGATTGCCCACACCACTGGAGCCAGTGATTCTGCCCACCTCCATCCACTACATGGCAGTAAGAGGGTGACATCACTGGAGCAGCACTTTCCCAACATTCCTGAATGTGGACAGGATTTTCTCAACTGAGCAGCAGTTTGAGAGATATTGATAGGGGCCTGAACTTCTGGCAGACAGTTCAGAAACAGAACAGTTTCTTCCAACAATCCCACCAACCCAATCAGAGCCAGGGAGACAGGACAGCAACCCTTCCCCCTTGCTAATTCTTAGGGGGCACAGAGAATCTCCATTACTGTTGAGCCCCTCTGCTTCTCCTGCAGCAGGTCACTCCAGAGGGTTTACTGCTGTCCCAGAGCTTCCATGAATGGACTGGAAAAGAGTCAGATCTTGTGGAGGGGAAACAAACTTAATTTGCATGTTTTCCCCATCTTCAGCAGCTCCAAGGGACCAACATGCAGAGCAGCTGAGGAGCCTCTCTGCTCCTCCTCCCAAATTAGACTAAGAATCATTCAGACCAATGCCAAGCCATCAACATATGTGAAGTCCTGTGAGAATTTGTGTCATTGACTTAAAAGAGGAAGAAGTGAGTTAAGATATAGTCAGGAGTATAGGATTTGGTCCAATGGGACTTTTACTTGAAGAAACATAGAGCAAAGATTAAGGATCCTAAGATTTGACTCACTGATCAAAGTGTAATATACATTGAATGATTTACTCTTACAACTCGGAAGAGTTTATAAGAATTACTTTATTTATTAATTATTAGGCTTTTATGTGGCCACACAGGGCAATAGTAAAGATGAATTATATAATTCTTTAGAGTTAGATTAATCATTGGATTTTGCAATGTACCTAAGCAGCTTTGAACTATGCTTTATAAGCATAGAGTGATCTGCCTAAGATGAAAGTTGAACAGGAGCTCTTTAATTTTTTAAAATATAAAAATTCCTCCCTTCAGAAATGTGTCTTTTTATGAATGAAAAACTGTAGAAAGTGATGACATTGCAGTGTAAAAGGGCACCATTAAATTTAACCAAAACATTAAAGAACACAGACACTTTGAACTTGCTATGCTGGCTAATGTGTAACCTAATTAGATGGGTTAGTTGTTGCACCCTTTATTATGTGGTAAATTCTTCCTGCAACACCTAAAGGACTTTGAACACTCAATCTTTTGTTTTCTTTCTTCTTTGTCTGGTTTAAACTAACCTAATGTCTCAGCCCCCGCCCCCTTCCGCTTCCCGACCCCTCCTTGTGTGTGTGTGTGTTGTCTTGTATTTATGTGGGGGAACGGGCATATTACATTTGAAAAGTAACTTTTGCTGGCTCGATCTGTAATGTTTCCAGTATATGTACTGTCTGGCATATTATTTCATTTTAAAACAGTGATGAACAGATAGTACTGCTTCAGTGAATCTTGAGCTTCCTATTCTCATCAGCTCTCTGATTGGTACCTTTATTGGCCTCATGACATCTACTAGTTTGACAGCACTGGAACCTGAAATTGGTTATCCACCAAATGAGATCAATATAGAACAGGCTGTAGGAGTTCAGGGTCCATGATAGCCCTCTGCTGTTATCTAAGTTCAGCTCTGTCCTGTCAGGAGCACTTCTAGAAGTGAGAGCGGGTTGTTCTCTCTCCATGCCCTTTCAGTCCTCATTCTTTCTTACAATACTGGTGATAGTATTATTTATGACTATGATTATTATGTTGTTGTAGACACTTCTCTGCTTGGAACTAAACTGTGGGAAACCCCCAACTCATTTCATATTGGCCATATAGTAGTTATCAGATGAAAGCTCTTTGAATCTGAACCCTTTGTTTAGAGATTGTTTACTAATACCTTGACCTATCTACCTCTGTCCCAAAACTACTACCTGAGGAACCAGATAAATTAAGCTGGATTAATGTTTTGGAAAACATAAGAATACTGATGCTTTGTAATCTTTATCAATTTCTTGAACTGATCTAACTCCTTTTGAAGGTTCTGAAATGTTTGGTTAACCTTTTTCCATTCTTTTCATTTTTGCATGCTTCTGCACTTCTGGTTTCCGTCAAGAGACCAGAAATGTAAATGCCAAAATACCACAACAAAGAGAGTGCTCAAGATATTTCTGGCTTGATTTAGAAGCAGGAAGTATTTAGAGTCTCATGATATTTCCTGCTGAAATTTTGCAAAGTGAAGCACTTCAGATAATCATCTGAACTGTTGGGTCTTTAATGAATTAAACTTGAACTCAGAAGAAGCATTAGAGCTGAGCCCTTCACAGCTGATCAGATTGTCCACCTATGGGAACAGATCCTCAGCTGATACAAGTCAGCATAACTCCATTGAAATCAATGCTGATTTTACAACAGTTGAAGATCTAGACCATGGTCTCTCTGTATGTTGGTCCCATGGCAAGTCAGGCCTTATACTTGTGTTTAGAACCAATGGGCTACATTTTGGAAATCTGTAAGCAACATGCGTATGTAAATACTGGAAAATGAGTTCACATATACATGCCTGAGCATCTACATAGAGATTGAGCCCTTAAAAAAACCCCAGACACTGTTGCATTCTAGTCTAATAGTACAAAACTCCGTAGTATGTAACAAGATCACATTGTTATGGACCATTACTGTAACATATTTTTTCTAAGAGACATGCAAATAGCATTTTCAAACCAAGTGTATATACAGTGAGTGATGATAAAAACTGGATGTTTACCACACTGTGATATTTATCTTTAGCACACTATTTACATGATTTCCTAATCTTAATATGGAAAATACTGCAAAAACTGTACGATAATCAATGTAACTGCTCAGTAGGTAGAGCAAATGAAGAGCAAACTGCTCCAGACTGGCAAACGCAGCTAAACATTAATAGTAGCCTTGTAGCCTTTACACTGGATAGTAGAGCAGAATGCAATGTTATTTCAAGGAAATTATATAATACTGTATCCAAGGTTGCTGCACAGAAATTACTATTACTTACTAAGAAATTAAGTTCATTTCACTGTTACTGTCTTTCCCCTCCTGCCCATACGTTGTTTCACCGAGAGGTTGCATCTTGTTACCACTAAATTTGTAAGATCTTCTGGGCAAGGACTGACTTTTTATATTATGTCATACGTGTGGAGTTTAATAGACTAGTCAAATAAACAATCGGTGAGATTCTCATTCCACAATGTAAAGAGAATAAACAGAGATTTATGGAGATGATAAACTAAGATTCAGAATTAAAATAATTGCAAATCCCTGATCAATATAATCAAATGTCTCACATTTGGGCACTTAAAATTAGATATTTAAATCAATATTTGGACTGCAATTCAGGAGAGTACTTAAATACATAAAATCACATTGACATCAATGGGACTACTTGTGTACTTAAAGTGCATACATGCTGCTGCTTCGAATTTCTATATTGCCTAGGAGCCCTAGTCTAAGACCCTATTGTGCTAGGAACTCTATAAACGCAGAACTAAAAGACTGTCTCTACCCCAAAGAGCTTACAATCTAAATATAAGACAAGAGATAACAGATAGATACAGAAAGAGAGACAGGCAGCCCACGGAAACAATGAGATAGTACTGGTCAGTATGATAGCCAGCGATCTCAGCACATCAGCGACTTAACTGTTGTCAAGAATTTTTGGCAACACAGAAAAGGAGAGTTTTAAGAAAGGTTCTTTCTGAAGGAGGATAATGAGTTCATTGTTTACAGGGAGCTCCTCCCAAGTGTGAGGGATAGTGTGGGAGCAAGCACAAAGGTGCTAGTTTAAACATTTACAATGTGTGTGATGGAGGCTGGCATCATGGGTCAGTTGGAGGCAGCCGTCAACCTCTTGGCAATGAATGAGAGGTGATAGTTGGGGTGGTGATAGGACATATAGGGCCTTGAAAGTGAAGACAAATAACTTATGTTTGATGCGATAGAGAAGGAGTCAGTGGAAGGATTCAAAGAGAGGGGTGACATGGTCAAAGCAACAGGCTAGGAAAATGATCTTTGCAGCTGCATTATGAATGGATGAGAGTGGGGCATGATTGCATTTGTCAAGGCCAGAGTAAAGGATTTTGCAATAATCCAGAGGTGGGATGATGAGAGCCTGGATGACCATTTTAGCAGTGTGGATGGATTGGATGGAGAAAGAATCTGTAAGATTTAGCCATAGCCTGGATTCAGGGCTAGTTCTAGGGGCCCGCAAGCAGAGTGGTTTATCTGGGTGCCAACTTCCAGGGGGCTCCATACTGTTGTGTTAGTCACCCGATTTTTAAATTTTTTCCCCCACAGATTGGCTGACCATTTTTTGTTTTTTTGCTTAGCCTCTGTTGGGGAAGGGGGGTTGTTGAACAAAAACTACTCACATATTGAAATTAGGAACATGTGTAAGCACCTTGCTGAATCCGTGCTGTGGAGAATTGTGATTGGATGGCAAATTGCTTATTCAGATAGTAAAAAAAATGGTTAAAGAAAACAAAATATAGCAATAAAGATGCAAGGCTCGATGTCTAGTCCTGCAAGATGTATAAAAACTACACTAATATGAGGACTGGCTACCCCAACCCTTCTCCTATTTGATTGTTCTTTCCAGAAGACTCAAATATGAGCAAATATCCAACTTACAAATACAGTTGAAAGGCAAAAGAAATAAAAATGTTATGACAGAGATACAAAACTGCTGCCCAGGCTGGTAGCCAGGCCACCTGAGACCAGACAATAACAGCTGGAAGCTAGCAAGAGTCATTACTGCCACAGAAGAGCCATAATCCTATTTTGGGGAAATGGACAGTGAGAGGGACCAGAGAAATTGCTAAAATGTACTTTAAATGCCAGGGTTATCCCAGAAACCCACAGATAAAGAGGAAAAGGTATAAACTTGAGTCTTTGAAGAACAGCAGAGAACAAAACAATGTATATGATTTCCAGCAGCCACATTATACGCACCAGCAACACTGAAGTTGCCAACCCTAAATTGCACCTGGCTAAAATCACATCATAACCAGCCTGGAGTGAATCTTGTTATTGTCAGTGTCCTGAGCAAACCAGCTAAATACATACAACACTGAAATAATAATTATCTCAAAGATATGTATCCCCTTGGATTAATTCTGGCATGGTAGCTAGTGGGGGGTCATATAAAGACAGGTATCAGGTTACTGCCAAGGAAATGAGAGGATGCCATGTTAGTAGTGAAGTGACTACACTGCCTGTGTTAAGTCTCTGAGCTTGTTCAGTGTGAACTAGATTTTTTTGTCAGAAGCCTGAGCAAGGTCAGACTGAGCTGAGTTATAGTGCAGTTAACTTGAAAAGTGTGGCACTTCCTTTCCTAATAACCCTGATTCTTAAATACCTAGTAAACTCTACATTCACTACTCTGCTTCTTTCATTGTTCAAGCCCCGGTCTGCATATAATTGAATTTGTCTCCTGTATAGTCTATTATTTTGATTTACCACAAGTGTATCTCATTTTCTTGTGATCAATTTGATCAAGTCTCTGAAACATATTGTTGGCAGTCAGAGTCTCTTAATCCAATAAAAAAAGCCCAAACAACACTTTCTGAGCCTTAGGTGCTAAAGTCTAGTGATGTGGAATTGTAGGAGTAACTGGTAATTCACTTTTATATATCTGAGACTAAATACTTTTTTTAAGGTGTTGAAAGGTCCATTGTGTTTCACTGAAAGTAGAAATCACACGTACCAAAGACACGAGATTATCCCATGAAATAACACAAGCTGCAGGACTTCAATGGCATCTTTCCTCTCTGTATTGTATCCAAGTGCAAGAAAAGCACTAGTTTTAAAAAAATCACATCCAGCAATTTCTAAGCAAAGGAATCACCTGATCTTTTTAGAGTTTTAAATCTGTGTTTTTCCACTAGGAAGAGGCATATGTTAACTCCAAGACCAATTCAAACTAGCTGTAAAATCATAAAAATATCTCAGAGACAAGTCATCAATAACTATATGAGATTTAATAACCTGTAAGCCCTAAAAGCCATCTGCATTGCATAGAGGAATGAAACAAATGAAAAAGTGATATGATGCAGGAAGGAATGAGCTGTTTTAATCTGTTCTCTCCCCCTGTGTTAATGTAGGGTTGCTTGTGACTTGACATGGAGTTACCTACATTAAAACCCATCATGAGAACCCGATGCTCCTCTTTTTGTGACTATATTCTGGAGCCACCATCTCAGTCTGTTTGCTGAGAGAGTCTCAAGAGACACCAAGAGAGCCTTCAAATAATTCAATTTATGTTGCAATATTTCTAAGGGAATGGATCCAGGCTCAGATCCCAGATTTGCCATTTGTAACATAAAGGAACTCAGGTAATAGTATTCTCTAAGGTTGTAATCACTTTTTTTTAAATGAGGTGTTCTTGAAAGAGAAGCTGAACTATGGCAGGCTGTGGTAGGAAAGGAAACATCTTGTTTACGAATGTCAGCCAGCAATTAGCATCATTTAAAGAGTGGAACCACAACTGCTGTTTTTTGTTAGTTTTGAAAACCTCATTTCTTTCTTGTGGCCACGTTTTAAGAGGCAAAGTAGACAGTGAGACTCTGAAACGAGTTCACAAATAGTTGATTTCATATTTTAAAATCTTGCCTAAAACTGTCACCCCCCTCGTGTGGATCACAGATGGTGAAGAACTAATTTGTTACCGTTTGATAACTGCTTTTATGTATCAACGCTCTTATTTACTACTCTGTGGGGGGAAATGACAGACTAAAAGCAATTATGTGTTTTTCTTTCAGTTTTTCTTAAACCACTGTGCTCCTTGGCTTCCCCCCCTCAACTCCCCTAAATACGTTTCTTATTTGAAATATAGCATTGTGAATCTTTTACATATGTCGGTTTTCATTTAACCCTCTCTTTTGGTTTTCAAGAATGCATCTGGTCGAGCAGATCAGCTGTAATCATGATTGTTTATAATGAAAAGTAATAACACCCAGGAGTGTTTCTCGGTGACAGCATATTATGTTTCAGTATTAAAAATGCAAATTGTGACTTTGCTTTCGAAAATTTGTCAGGAAAATGTTTCCACGTGCTAGAACAGCTAACACGATAGTTGAGTCTTCAATGTCTGCATTTTAGAAAGTGACCACCCTTTTCTCTAATGTTGGGATGTCTAATGCCAGTAGGCTTTCTAGTAAGCACACCCCCACACTTCAAAAAAGAGCCCTTCTAGGTATGTTTTTCAGTATATCATATCTTTTTAAATCTTTGACCCTGAGAATTCACGAACAGCTGAGTTTTTCTTCTTTGTTATTTCTAGTGACGTGCAAACCAGTCTTCTGATTTTACCATTGAGACTTCTATTGTTCTGGTGGTGGCTTGTGCCTATGAGTGTGGTAACTCACCATACCCACTAAGACTGGGAGATGAGTTTGGGCATAAATCTTTACCTTACCAAACTATACAGTTTCAAGTGTGCTGCTTAATAGGGTCAAATTCTGCACTCATGCTCCATGAATTGAATGAGATCACACAAATATCAATCAGTGGGGCTACTCATCTGCTTAAAGGTCAGCATGTCTTAAATACCTTGGGGAAACTGAAGCTGCAGTGCAGAATTTGAAATGGAAAACTACTAGATTCATCAAGAAGCTTTTAGGCACCTAGACAATCAGTGGGGTTTACAAAGCCTGGTGTAGGTGCCTAGGCTCACTATACAGTGAATGGGAAGAGATAGGTGCCTCTGAATGGGATTCATAAAACCTAGTATGCTAGCCGGCTCCTCATCTACGATGTCAAATTGAGAAGTGCCCAAGTCCTGCTCCTTTCTCAGAGATAGGATCACCTAAGCTGAGGGGAGAGATAGATACGCTGGAGGGTAGGGATAGGGTCCAGAGTGACCTAGACAAATTGGAGGATTGGGCTAAAAGAAATCTGATGAGGTTCAACAAAAGCAAGTGCAGAATCCTGCACTTAGGACAGAAGAATCCCAGGCACTGCTATAGGCTGGGGACTGACTGGCTAAGCAGCAGTTCTGCAGAAAAGGACCTGTTGATTACAATGGACGAGAAGCTGGATATGAGTCAACAGTGTGCCCTTGTTGCCAAGAAGGCTAATGGCATAATGGGCTGCATTAGTAGGAGCATTGCCAGCAGATCAAGGGAAGTGATTATTCCCCTGTATTCGGCATTGGTGAGGCCATATCTGGAGTATTGAGTCCAGTTTTGGGCCCCCCACTACAGAAAGGATGTGGACAAATTGGGGATAGTCCAGTGGAAGGCAACGAAAATAATGAGGTGGCTGGGGCACATGACTTATGAGGAGAGGCAGAGGGAACTGGGCTTATTAAGTCTGCAGAAGAGAAGAGTGAGGGGGGATTTGATAGCAGCCTTCAACTACCTGAAGGGGGATTCCAAAGAGGATGGAGCAAGGCTGTTCTCAGTGGTGGCAGATAGCAGAACAAGGAGTAATGGTCTCAAGTTACAGTGAGGGAGGTCTAGGTTGGATACTAGGACAAACAATTTCACTTGGAGGGTGGTGAAGCACTGGAATGGGTTACCTAGTGAGGTGGTGGAATCTCCATCCTTAGAGGTTTTTAAGGCCTGTCTTGACAGAGCCCTGGCTTGGATGAGTTAGTTGGGGTTAGTCCTACCTTGAGCAGGGAGTTGATGACCTCCTGAGGTCTCTTCCAACCCTAATCGTCTATGATTCTATGAAAGGCACCTCTCTCTGCTTGGGTTCTCAGCTGCGAACCCTTTCTTGGAGGAGGCACCTACACTGTTTTCTCGTAGCTCAGTTGTTAGGATACTCATCTGAGAGGTGGCAGATCCCTGTTCAAATCCCTTCACCCCCAGAGGTGAAGGGGGCACTTGAACCAGGGGTCTCCCGCATCCCAGGTGAGCATCTAACCACGAGGCTAAAAGTTATAAGCCTCCTCCTCCTCTCCTCTTCTCTCCATTATAGGTAAGCTCCGTTATGGGGGGATGGCCCAGTAGGTGAGCTCTGATCACACCTATCAGATTCGGCTCTGCAGAATAATTAGGCAGAGGAATGCCTATCTTGCTCCAGTTTGTGCATCACCCTAGGGAGTCTGGTCACCTCCATAGGGTTGCAGTGCACATGAATCATAGAATCATAGAATATCAGGGTTGGAAGGGACCTCAGGAGGTCATCTAGTCCAACCCCCTGCTCAAAGCAGGACCAATCCCCAACTAAATCATCCCAGCCAGGGCTTTGTCAAGTCTGACCTTAAAAATTTCTAAGGAAGGAGATTCCACCACCTCCCTAGGTAACGTATTCCAGTGTTTCACCACCTCCTAGTGAAAATGCTTTTCCTAATATCCAACCTACACCTCCCCCACTGCAACTTGAGACCATTACTCCTCGTTCTGTCATCTGCTACCACTGAGAACAGTCTAGATCCATCCTCTTTGGAACCCCCTTTCAGGTAGTTGAAAGCAGCTATCAAATCCCCCCTCATTCTTCTCTTCCACAGACTAAACAATCCTAGTTCCCTCAGCCTCTCCTCATAAGTCATGTGTTCCAGTCCCCTTATCATTTTTGTTGCCCTCCGCTGGATCCTTTCCAATTTTTCCACATCCTTCTTGTAGTGTGGGGCCCAAAACTGGACACAGTACTCCAGATGAGGCCTCACCAATGTCGAGGAGAGGGGAACGATCACGTCCCTCGATCTGCTGGTAATGCCCCTACTTATACAGCCCAAAATGCCATTGGCCTTCTTGGCAACAAGGGCACATTGTTGACTTATATCCAGCTTCTCATCCACTGTAAGGTCCTTTTCTGCAGAACTGCTGCCGAGCCATTCGGTCCCTAGTCTGTAGCGGTGCATGGGATTCTTCCGTCCTAAGTGCAGGACTCTGCACTTGTCCATGTTGAAACTCATCAGATTTCTTTTGGCCCAATCCTCCAATTTGTCTAGGGCCCTCTGTATCCTATCCCTACCCTCAGCGTATCTACCTCTCCTCCCAGTTTAGTGTCATCTGCAAACTTGCTGAGGGTGCAATCCACACCATCCTCCAAATCATTAATGAAGATATTGAACAAAACCGGCCCCAGGACCTACCCTTGGGGCACTCCACTTGATACCGGCTCCCAACTAGACATGGAGCCATTGATCACTATCTGTTGAGCCTGACAATCTAGCCAGCTTTCTATCCACCTTGTAGTCTATTCATCCAGCCCATACTTCTTTAACTTGCTGGCAAGAATACTGTGGGAGACCGTGTCTAAAGCTTTGCTAAAGTCAAGGAAGAACACGTCCACTGCTTTCCCCTCATCCACAGAGCCAGTTATCTCATCATAGAAGGCAATTAGATTAGTCAGGCATGACTTGCCCTTGGTGAATCCATGCTGACTGTTCCTGATCACTTTCCTCTCCTCTAAGTGCTTCAGAATTGATTCCTTGAGGACCTTCTCCATGATTTTTCCAGGGACTGAGGTCAGGCTGACTGGTCTGTAGTTCCCAGGATCCTCCTTCTTCCCTTTTTTAAAGATGGGCACTGCATCACTACATCATGCACACAAGCAGAAATTTTGGTGGACCTAGGGAAATTTTTACTGCAAAAATTTCAGTGCTAGAGCAAGTTTAGGCACTTACAGAGTTCGGTATCAGCTGACCAGGCATTTTATGAATCCCATCCAGTGGCAGATTAGCCACTGGGCCAACAGGGCCCATGCCCAGGGGTCCTGGCCAGTTGGGGGGCCCCAGCAAAATGGGTGCCCACATGCCCCAACCCCGCTCCCCAGCAGCAGAGCCGGGAGGGCAGGGCTGGGGAAGCCCTCACACCCTAACACTGGTCCCTGGCAGGAGCACCCGGCGGAGGGGGAAGCCCCAGTGCCTGGAACCCAGCTGTGGTGCCAGGACTGGAGGAGCTCTAACTCAGGGGTGGCCAACCTGAGCCTGAGAAGGAGGCAGAATTTACCAATGTGCGTTGCCAAAGAGCCATAATAATACATCAGCAGCCCCTCATCGGCTTCCCCCGCCCCGATCCCAGCGCCTCCCACCCACCGGCAGACCCGCAGATCAGCGCCTTCCCCTCCCTCCCGACACCTCCCAATCCGCTGTTTCGTGGTGTGCAGGAAGCTCCGGAGGGCAGACGGGGAAGAGCGAGGACACGGCAGGCTCAGAGAGGGGGCAGGAAGGGGTGGAGTGGGGGCAGGGCCTGTGGCAGAGCCAGGGGTGGAGCAGGGAACACCCCCCAGCACATTGGAAAGTTGTTGCCTGTAGCTCCAGCCCTGGAGTCGGTGCCTAGACAAGGAGCCGCCTATTAACTTCTGACGAGTCGCATGTGGCTCCGGAGCCACAGGTTGGCCACCCTTGCTCTAGCTCCCTGCCACAGCCTCAGGGATGGGGGAGCTCTCACTCCCTGCTGCAGCCCCAGGGCCATGGCGGGGTGGTGGTGGTGTGGGGGAGACAGAGCTCTTTGATCTTCGGGCCTGGGGGGGGGGCAGAAAGGAGCAAATGGGTTGTGGGGCCATAGTGGGGGGCTGGAACTGTGGATTCAATGGGGCGGGGGCAGAATGGGGTGGGGCTGTGGGCGGGGCCACAGGCGGAAAAGGTTGGGAGGGGCCCCCCACTTGCTCTGGCCCAGGGCCCCACAAAACCTTAATCTGCCTCTGATCCTAGAAGGGCATGATTCCGGGATTTAGGTGCCTAACGTGGCAGTTAGGCACCTAAGTCCTTTTGTGAATCTAGGCCTGAGTGCTTTTGAAAATTCCACTTCAGGATCTCAAATCTATATAGGTCTCATTACATCCTTTACAAACATCTTTTGGCTCTAAATTTTCTAGAGCCTCTGTTACTCTTCCCTGAGTAATTTTTTAAAATATTTCTTTCTTTTTTAAATATTATATCTCTATTGTAACATTTTGAAACAAATAGATTATACAAATGAGGGGCCTGATTTTGTCTCCCATGCTTGCATTGGGTAGTACCTTACTGCACAGGCGGCCCCACAGACTTCAGTGGGACTGATTGTGGAGTAAAATGCTATTCAATATGAGTAAGGGGGGGCGGGGGAGGCAGAATCTAGGCTATAGATAAATATACATAAGAAATATCCCTCCAGACATGTTCACACAGCCCAGTGATTAAGCAAACTCTACCGCTACCATATACAAAACCAAAATGAACTAATTAAAATGCAACGAGAGAGACAAACAAAACATAGAACAGAGATAGAATGCCCATTTAAAGAGGAAACCATCATTACAGAGCTCTTACAACAAACATAGTAGTCGCGCTTATTTTCATTCTTTAATGTCAGAAGCCTTCAATATAATCCATAAATTGTTTCCATATGTTTCAAATAAATCTCTGTTGTGTATTTTACAGTCGGCCTCTCAAGGCGGCAGTCTGAGTAAGGCTAGCAATTCTCTCCTCCTTTTGTATGTTTCTCAGGGTGACATTCTTCCCTGGCAGTGGGCCAATACAAAGCCTACGCACCACGTAAGTCCCACTTAAGCCCATTGGCTTCAGCAAGAGCCGCACTTATGAAAATCACGCCCAGGGTGTATACGTTTGGCCATGCAAAAACTGAGGCAGCCAGTATCGGTGGCCCCTTTTGAAAGTGTTGGCCCGAGTGTGTCTGTTATTTTTGCTGTATTTTAGATCCGCCATCATTTTGACAATTATACAGCCTGGAAACTGTTTTATTTTTTATAGTCTTTGACATTATAATAAAGTCTCGAATTTTGCAACCCGAAACATCCATGAGTCTGAGTCCAGCTCCAAGAAATCATGAGATTAGTCTTAAAATAACACATTTTGTATACTTTATAGTTGCCTATTAGTTTTTGAGCCTTTAAGATACATTGGGGCCAATCTTCATGGTTTTCTCCTCAATGATGAACTAGAAACTTACTTTTTTACATGGATGCTAAGATTCCTCAGATATTCGCATGACTGCAGGAGCTAGGGCTTAAAGAAACACATCAATTATAGTGAGACTCATCATAGAACCATGAGACTTGGAAACACAGAGTCTCACATGTATTATTTACCTGGAAGTTTATTTAGAAAGAGAATATAGAGAAAAGACACAGTTGTCTTCTGTTCTCCTTTGGCATCAGATGAATTCCTCAAAAAGGTCAAAGGAAGAACTACGCTCCAGCACAAAGCTTAATCAACACTTGAAGTGATGCATTGACCTAATGGAGGCTCTCTGTATAGAAGTGTCTTTAACCCTACATGGAAAGGAGCAATAGCTTCAACAGTAGTGATCTATGAGATGGTTCTATACTCACAAAAGAAAAGCACTTTTCTTTACAAAAGGCCCCATCATCAAGGGGCTTTGCCTATTTTGCTTGTTGTGAACATATTTGTGGACGGAGTTAGGGCATAAGGCAAGAGTGGAGGGTAGTGATGAAAGGCTTAGTGTGGAAGGGCTAGGGGCAGGACTTGAAGCTAGGAGAGCATGGGTAGGTGTAAGAGAACGTTGGGGGAATAAGAAGAATGGATCCAATATTAAGACAGAATGTGGGGTTCATTGAATCAGGGCAGTGGCTGAAGAGGCAGGCAGGAGGAACAGACCTGCATTAGGTGGAGAAGCAAGCTAGCTGATGTGGGTAAGAATTAACAGCCTTCTCTCCCCGACATGTGCTACAACTATGTTGAAGAACCATCCTCTCCTCACAGGGAATTCATGGACACACAAATCCCAGGCAATATCTTCTCAGCAGCCTACAAGCTTTGATTATAACTTCATCCAGTTTAAGTTTGATTTTATATATAAATAATGGGTCAGACATTCAAAGTCAGGCACATATAAATAATTGCATATGACCAATTTCTGTGTACAAATGGCAGATATGCAAGTGCAGATCAGGTAATGCATCTATAGAAGGCCTGCTAGATGTCTAGCTGGCCACTGTATATGTTACTCCCATCAGTTTGCATGTGTACATCTGGTATTTGCATATAAAATTTGGCAGTAAATATCTGTGCTTTCCTTACTCTGAAAAATCTAACCTATTATCTTTTGAGATGTTCATAAAATTTGACCATAACCCTTCTCAATTCACCAATCTATGTATATGGGGCATGTATACCCCTTGCTTTTGTTAGTGTGTGTATGTGGATGGGTAGATGGTGCGGGAAGGGCACGTGAGGTGGGGTGGGTTGGGGTGGGTAGTTGGCATCTGCCCTTAGAGGAGATTGGTATTGCATGAATTTCAGAATCAGAGAGGAAGTTCCGTGTATGGAATTAATTGTATGTGAGTCCAAATGTGACAAGGATATGGCATTAAGGTTTTTAAGGCATGTGATAAATGTCTGGAAATGGGTACAAACATAGTTCAGTGGATCTTGAAATAATGTGCAAAACTTTGTCAATCTCCCTGATGATACTGTTCAGAAATCATTTGACTCTGCTTTTGCTTTTCTTACATGGCTTGTGACACCTTTTTAAGTAATACGTCATTAGTATGTCTTATTTTGATGGTGTATTCCTTAAAAACTGGCAGAGTTTTTACTCACAAGGTATCAGATTCAATTTAAGTACAGGATTTAGGGCACGCCAAGCCAAGGTACTTCTTGCCAGCAATTTGACATCATGTACAAATAAGGTTTGAATTCCTGCTCTGAACGGATCATTTAGCTTGTTTGAATATCATTTAGACTAAGGTAGCTTTATTTTTTGAAGCTTCAGTAGTGTCAAGTGTTGACTTTGACAGATTTATTGAAGCATTGGTTCTACATTAAACATATGTCTTCAGACACAGCCTGAATATATGCACTGTAAATGTGAAATCCGAAGTATGGAAAGTCAGCTACCCAACTGGATAGGAAAAGTACAATACATATGTGCCATAAAGTATGGCCAGTGATCCTCAAATGCACCAAAGGGAGTGCAAGGTTGCTCCAGCACAAGTGTGAGCACAGGCTAAGTATTTGCACTAGTTACAGTAAAAGTGCTCTCCCGTTGGCATAATTACTCCACCTCAATGAGAGGAGGGAACCTATGTCGGCAGGAGAGTGTCTCCTGCCATCATAGCATGGTGTGGACACTGCTTTAAGTTGATGTAACTTGCATCACTCTGGCGGGTGGCTTTTTCACACCCCCGAGTGACATAAATTACATCACTTAAGCAGTCGTGTAGATAAGCCCTACATGTAGTCCTCCATTCTAAGCAGAAATAAGTATCAAGTAGAGCTGACCAAAATTTTTTTTGACAAAACAGTTATCCATCTATTTTGACTAAACCGGTTTTTTCATGAAATCATATCAATGTCAACAACATTTTGTTTTGAAAAACAAAATGGAAAAAAATGTTTAGGAACTGTTGAAACATCCTGTTTGACATTTTTATAATGGCAAGTTTTGATTTTTCATTTTGTAACAAGAAGTTATTTCAAAATTAACTTTATTTTTATATATATATATATATATATAAAATCACAATGTAAACATTTCCATTGGCCCAAAACAAAGCTGTTTTTGGATTACATTTTGTGAAAAATTTCAGAATTTTAGGTTTTTTTCTTTAAATTTTCCATGGGACAGAAAATCAGTTTTCCAACCAGCTCTAGTCTAAAGCCCTTGTGTGCCCATTTGTTTACTCTCATGACTGCATGATAAGAGGTGGGTATTTGGTTAAAGAATGGGCATGTCTTAGAAAACGTGGGTTTTTATGCAATCCCCAGCATGCTTTTATGCACCCTTATTTGGGCTCACTCCTGCTACCAGACTGGAGTAAATTGGTGGCTACATAGTAAACTCTCATCACTGGCTTGGTTCTCAGACTGCCAGGGGAATAAACTCCATACAGCAGCCCCCAGCTCACATGTTGCTATAACCAAAGGTCTAGATTTCAGTTTAGAGTATGATGAAAACTTTACAGTGAATAATTTATTTGAATTTAGTACTTTGGTGTTTACGGATTGACACTAAATTTTATGAATTTGTTCACTAGTCACAATTGTTTAACAAATCTTTTTATGTATTTGCAGTATTGTTGTAGCCATATTTGGTCCCAGGATATTAGTGAGACAAGGTGGGTGAGGCAATATCTTTACTGGACCAACTTCTGTTGGTGAATTTCGAGCTACAAAATACAAAAAGAGCTCTTCTTCTCAGAAGCCTGTCTCTTTCACCAACAGAAGTTGGTCCAATAAAGATATTGCCTCACTCACCTGGTCTCTCAAATATTTTTTATGGATTTTCAGGTTAGAAAGGACCATTATTGCCATCCTGCCTGATCATAATGGTCTCTTCTGCCATTAATGTCTATGAAAATATTTGTCACACCTTTGCAAATAGCGAACAAACAGCAGCCTTCAGGATTTGTGAATTAATATCCAATCTGTGTCACTGCGCAACCAAGTCATATAGTAGGGTTTTTTTGTCTCTTTGTTTTTGTTTTTATTGAGCAGCTATTTGAAAAACCAAAAGGTTCATACCCCTTGAGTTTTGAGATATCTCAGTCTGTATAACAAAACAACCATTTCTGTGACAGATGGAGGGATTTTCACCAGTGCTCAGCTTTGGCCTAACTCTCCTTCTATTGAAGTCTTTGGGAGAAAAGTTATGCCCACACTAAGGATTTTTGAAAATCTCACCTGCTAAATATAAACATATTGTAAAGATGGGCTATAAATTCTATTTTGGGTTTTCTTGAGATAGGGCAACAGATTTTTTTACTGTGTTTTTACTAAAGGCAGGTCTACACTAGAAGAGCTACATCCGCACAGCTGTACTGATGCATTTGTGCCGCTGTAGCGTGTCCGGTGAAGACACTGTATGCCGACGGGAGAGCGTTCCCCCATTGGCATAATTACTCCTCCTCTGCTAGAGGTGGAAGCTATGTCAGTGGGAGAGCATCTCCAGTGACATAGTGTTGGTGTGGACAGTGCTTAGGTCGCTGTAACTTGTGTCCATGGGGTGTCTTGGGGTGTTTTTTTCACACCCCTGAGTGATGCAAGTTACATCGACTTAAGTTGTAGTGTAGACCTGCCTAATTGAAGTTTACATGACTGATAAGTTACCTACTTAAGGACATGATCAAGCAATTGAAATTTGCAGTCCAATCAGGTGAAACTTAATGTTCACACAGATCAGATTGCAGCATCGTGTCCTTAATTTGTATTCAATTTTAAAATGTTCCATAAATAATAAATAATGTTTAGACTAAATAGCAAAGGTTACAGTTAGCTCAGTTTCATCATCACAAGGAAATAGAAGTTATTTATTACCTGGGGCAAGTTGAGTCATGACACGCATTAACAGCTAACACTGTATAATTAGTGATACAAAAAGAGAATCACATATTGAAATTCAAAATGTACCCTTCAGTGCTGTGCTTAAAATTTTTCAAGAATGTACTACTTTAGTTAGGATGGAGTCTTTTGTGCTCAGGAGAGAATAGATGCAAGGGTAGCCAATGTGAAAAAAAAACAAAATATTTTATGGCTTATTATTGGTATTGGTATGCAGAAATAAAATACAATAAAATTGCTTGGAAAATGGAACAAATACTTCAATGCTCCTGTTTTGCTTTTATCAATTGTTAATTTGACAAATGAATGTTTCAAAGATCTGGCTCTGGCTTTTGCTGCTCTGGATCTGCTACACCATATGTTATTGTGCTGTGTAGTGAGGGTGTTGCATAGCTCATTTACTATCTCTGGTATCAATGTAAATTTCTGCACTTCTGCTGTGCTAATGATAAAACTATCTTTTTTTCTTTTTTGGCATTCTAAAATGATCATCTCAAATATTCCCATCTTATATCGCTATATGATGTTTACTTCCTATATCACTAACATAACAAAGGAAAGGCAGCTTTAATTTAATGTTGTGTAATGCAAACGTGAGTTACTGTATATCCCTTAACAGCCCATCGTTAATTTCCCTTGCATGCTGTTTCCAGGTTTCATATATTGCTGGTTGTTGTGATAGTATGTGAAGTATCAGCTGCTGTTTCACAGCTTGGATTTTAAAGGGTCCAGAAGGAGAGATCAAAAGCTGAATTTCTAATATTGCCTCTAATGGAGGAACTAATACCCAAACAAGCGGGATGTAGATTTCTTTCCTAACAGAATGTTGCTTTTGCATTGCCACACGAATAATCTTGCACCATACAGGACATTTTCCAAAACAGATTCTATTCCCTATAGAATCTTATACCACCCTCATCCCGTCAGTATCTAAGTGCCTATCAGTAGTGCATTTAGCGATGTGATTGAGGCTTCATCTGCACTTGGAGCTGGTGATGTGATTCCCACCTCGAGGAGACATGCGGGAGCTCAATGAGAGCTAGTGCACGAAAAATAGTATTGTAGTAGCCATGCTACTGTGGCTACATGATTATTTTAGCACACTAGCTCTCATCAAGCTAGCAGAAGTATGTCTCTTCAAGCTAGAGATCACACCCCCAGCTCCAAGTGCTAAGGGTATGCCTACACTGCAAAAAAACAAAAACCCATGGCAGCGAGTCTTAGAGCTTGAGTTAAGGGACTTGGGCTTATGGGGCTCATGCTATACGTCTAAAAATAACAGTGTAGACATTCTTATGATACTAGACCCCATATTCTTCACAGTGATATTATGATGATGTGATTCTGACAGAGTTGGCAATGGGCTTTGTTGCAAGGGTAGGTTCCTGGGTTAGTGTTTTTGTTGTGTGGAGTGTGGTTGCCGGTGAGTATTTGCTTCAGGTTGGGGGGCTGTCTGTAAGCAAGGACTGGTCTGTCTCCCAAAATCTGTGAGAGTGATGGGTCGTCCTTCAGGATAGGTTGTAGATCCTTGATGATGCGCTGGAGAGGTTTTAGTTGGGGGCTAAAGGTGATGGCTAGTGGTGTTCTGTTATTTTCTTTATTGGGCCAGTCCTGTAGTAGGTGACTTCTGGATACTTGTCTGGCTCTGTCAATCTGTTTCTTCACTTCAGCAGGTGAGTACTGTAGTTCTAAGAATGCTTGATAGAGATCTTGTAGGTGTTTGTCTCTGTCTGAGGGGTTGGAGCAAATGCGGCTGTATCTTAGAGCTTGGCTGTAGACAATGGATCGTGTGGTGTGGTCTGGATGAAAGCTGGAGGCATGTAGGTAAGTATAGCAGTCAGTAGGTTTCCGGTATAGGGTGGTGTTTTTGTGACCATCGCTTATTAGCACTGTAGTGTCCAGGAAGTGGATCTCTTGTGTGGACTGGTCCAGGCTGAGGTTGAGGGTGGGGTGGAAATTGTTGAAATCCTGGTGATATTTCTCAAGGGCCTCTTTCCCATGGGTCCAGATGATGATGTCCTCAATGTAGCGCGAGTAGGGGCATTAGGGGATGAGAGCTTAGGAAACGTTTTTCTAAGTCAGCCATAAAAATGTTGGCATACTGTGGGGCCATGCGGGTACCCATAGCAGTGCTGCTGACTTGAAATATGTGAAATAGTTGTGGGTGAGGACAAAGTCACAAAGTTCAGCCACCAGGTTTGCTGTGACATTATCGTGGATACTGTACCTGTTGGCTTGTAGTCCATCTTTGTGTGGAATGTTGATGTAGAGGGCTTCTACATCCATAGTGGCCAGGATGGTGGTTTTCTGGAAGATCACCAATGGATTGTAGTTTCTTCAGGAAGTCAGTGGTGTCTCAATGATAGCTAGGAGTGCTGGTAGTGTAGGGCCTGCGGAGAGAGTCTACATAGCCAGCCAATCCTGCTGTCAGGGTGCCAATGCCTGAGATGATGGGGCGTCCAGGATTTCCAGTTTTATGGATCCTGGTCGGGGTTCTAGGGGTGTGTCTGTGCAGATTTCTTCTTGTGCTCTTCCAGGGAGTTTCTTGAGCAGATGGTGTAGTTTCTTTTGGTAACCCTCAGTGGGATCAGAGGTAAATCAAAACAGAGAAGTGTTTTAAGATTATCATAGAATCATAGAATTTTAGGGTTGGAAGAGACCTCAGGAGGTCATTTAGTCCAATCCCCTGCTCAAAGCAGGACCAACACCAACTAAATCATCCAAGTTATCTTGCCTAAAAGCTCATAAAACTCACCATTATCAAGAATGCCATAGGCACAAAATGAGAGGGGGAGGGGGAAGAGGAATAAAAACCTCACCAATTTTGTTCCATATCAGAAAACTTGAAAAAAATAAACACTATAAAAAGACTCCATTGATGTTGGTAGGCCAAAAATATCTGACCTCCTTGTTTTCATGGCTGGAGGTATAGACTGTGATTCTTGAAGGGTAGCCCTTTTTTTCAGTCATTATTAGTGCTTGCTTATATAAAACTATCAAGGTACAAATAGGAATAAATGTACTTATAAACATAAAGTCCAGGAAGATGCCTGAAGACAAGCACCCATGTCCATATTTAGGCACCTAGCAGCACTTTTTGAAAATCCTATGATTTATTCAGATGTCCTCATAGGAACTTAGAAGTCTAACATTAGGCACTTACTTCTGAGAGCCTTGGCCAAGAGATTGAAATACGCTAATACAAAACAAAGAACAAAATCCTGCTCCTGGGGGTATGTAAATTAAAAGCCTAAACTAGTGCAGTGCAGGCAGTGGACAAAAAATTATTATCCGTAAGATGGGTAGGAGAGATGGCTTTTCCGAAGATATATGAAGATGGGGCTAAATATATATATATATATATGTTAGCTGGGAGGCTGTTCCAGGAGGGTGGCATAAAGTCAGAAACAGGAGAAAAAGATAAAGACAGTAACAAGGAGAGAGGACTGAGGCTGAGGACTATTAAAAAAGACAATTTCAATAATTTATTGTGTAATTTTTTGTCCTTTTGTCTTAAATTATTGCCTCTCCTATCTCTTGCAGCTTG
Source organism: Eretmochelys imbricata (assembly GCF_965152235.1). Taxonomy (NCBI): domain Eukaryota; kingdom Metazoa; phylum Chordata; order Testudines; family Cheloniidae; genus Eretmochelys; species Eretmochelys imbricata. The sequence continues at coordinate 33,017,793 of NC_135574.1, forward strand.
ATGTTTCTTTAAATCTTATTACCTTATTGAGCCCAATCCTGCAGTCTACCCCCATTCTAGCACAGCTCCTATTGAATTGAATGAAAGTTTATCTGAATTAGGATAGGGCTCATGGGAGTTAGAAAACCTGACACTGAAAAGGAAATAGACTTATTTCCTAAGTTAGGTGTGCAGACATTCCTTGTTTATATAACATAGACTTTCTCTGATATTTTCCTGTGGACATATTCTCTGTGTAGGAGGATAATTTTCCCTCAGAAATTTTTTTCTCTGCTGTAAAAGTGACATATTCTGGAAGTGTTGTTTTTCTAATTTTTTTTCCAAGTTGCAAATTTGATGCAAAACTCACTGGCCCTTTTTTGCTGTTTAAACTTGGTACTCAGGGGAATGTATGTGATGGGATGAAAATCTGGGTCAGAGCATGAAATTCCTTTTATTTGTATTCATAAAAAATGCACTCCACACATCAAAGGGAAGAGGTGTGAAGCAGTAAAAAAGAGAAAGGAGAGAAAAATCAGACTAAAATATTCCCAGATCTTACATTTACTTAAAAAACACACTGACAATACTTGAAATGTGATAAGTTTGCTCTAACCATCAGAAGAAAAAGTTTTCAGTATCAACCAACCTACTATTTTGGCTCATTTCTTAAACCAGAGAATGGGGGAAACATTTCTAGGTATTCAGTGCCTCTTTTATATTAGAGGCAGGACAAGGCTCTGTACTCTAAAATAATCCTGACATTTCCAAATTTTTAGAGACTAGATTTTCAATATGTAGGTTATGGCATAACCATGAGAGGGCAAAAAGCACACAAGCACACTACAATAAGAAAAGGGATAATCAAACACCAAAAATGCAGGAACCACCATAGACTTGTGCCACGGCTAGCCTAATATTTGAGTATTTCTTGGGGAAAAATTGCAATTTGTGCATCTTGCTGGCACTGCACTGGCCAAATATTGGACACATTTTAATGGAAATCTGCTTCCTAATCTGTTTATCATCTCAAAGATGGATTGTGTTGGATGACTTCAACATCCATGCCAAAGATAATTTAAAGGTCAGGTCAAGATCTTATATGCACTATGAGAGTTGGTTTCTAACTGAACCCAGGTACCTTGGGTACACTTAAAAAGTACCAGTTTGAGATATATTCCTGCTATGTAAAAATGGGAACTATCAGTAAAACTGGTATTAGCTCACAAAGCAGACACCTTTTTTTTTTAATGTCTTGAAACTTTTTATTAAGGCAAAGTTACAACAAAAAGTTATCATATTACACTGTGCATCACTTGCTGAGGAACAGGTTGTTATTCAAAGATCCTGGCTAAACATTCTGGCTTGCTGGCAGGGGAGCCCTCCTCCTCTGAGTACGCTAGAAAGGGTGAGCAAATTTCTAAATACCTATCTTCTTTTTTGGCACTTTTCTTATGTATACACAGCTTCTCTCTTCCAAGAACACTCCATATTTTACTATGTCACAATTCCATTGGAGGAGGGGTCACATTGTTCCAGTAATGCACAACACAAAGTCTAGGTGCGAACAACAAAAAAGAAATTAGTTGTCATATTCAGGGTCATCTTTTTGGGCAGGACTGAAGGTAGATGGTGGAGTGTTTCTGATACATTTCTTTTGCATTAATGTACAGGGAGGGCAGCAGGCTTTGACTCTGCAAAGAGTTCTGCAACATTTGAATGATCTGGTGCTCAGCTGCTCGAGGATTTCCCTAACACAGAGTATAAAAATAAGAAATAATTTTATAAGAAATAAAATAAGAAATACATTTATAAGAAATAATAAATGAATAATCATTCATTTAAAGTGGGGTGCTGTAGAAATTGCCATACTGGCCTACACCAATGGTCCATGTAGTCCAGTTTTGTGTCTCTAACAATGGCATGCACCAGTTGCTTCAGAGAGAGGTGCAAGAAATCCTGAAGTAGGTAATTATGGAATAGCCTGCCTACAGGGAAAATTTCTTACTATCCCCATTAATTAGAAATTGCCATATCTCCTGAAATCTTGAAGTAGAAGGGTTTATATACTTCCAAAATCTTTATTAATGTAACATATAAATTCTCCATCCATTTTTTAATCCTGCAAGCTCTTGGCTTCAGCAATGACTTATGGCAGTGGTTCTCAAACTGTGAGTTGGGACCCCAAAGTGGGTTGTGACCCCGTTTTAATGGGGTTACCAGGGCTGGCTTAGACTTGCTGAAGCCCGAGCCCCAGCATCTGGGGTCGAAGCCAAAGCCCAAGGGCTTCAGCCTTGGGTGATGAGGCTCAGGTTACAGGCCCCTTGCCTGGAGCTGAAGCCCTTGGGCTTTGGCTTTGGACCCCCTGCCCAGGGCAGTGGGGCTCAGGCTTTGGCTTTGCCACACCCCCCGCAAAGGCGGAGGGGGCTTGAACAGGCTCAGGCTTCAGTCCCCTCTCTGGGGTCGTGTAGTAATTTTTGTTGTCAGAAGGGGGTAGCAGTTCAATGAAGTTTGAGAACCCCTGCCTTATGGCAATGAGTTCCACTGGCCAATTATGGTGGCGTGTAATGGGGATGGATAATAGATGGGATGATACATGACTAAGTCGATCCACTAGTTATTCCTACCCCTGTGGAGGCTGAGTGCATGGACAATCTGCTTTTGCTGCCCTCAAGCCGTGGTAGCAGTTGTGGGGCAGTTTGAGCACTATCCCACCAGAGTAAGGGAAGAGATTCTTTCTGCTGAGTCCCAGTGAAGATCCACAGAGCTCAGCTTGGTATTGAACTTGGAACTCAGTTTAGAAATGGCACCCTTGCCAGGATTTGCTCCTAACAAACAAAAAAACTTAAAGATTGACCTTGACCGGGGGCAGGGGGGGGGGGGAGGAGGGGGAGAGGGGAGGCCGCCTCCCTGATTGCTGCCCTGTCTAATGGCAATAGACAATCACAGCCACAGTGTCTAGGGGAGAAAAGGGACAGCTCCTTGCTCCCCTCAGTGTGCACACTACCTCAAATGGGGTGGGGAGGATACAGGATCAAGGCTTCACTCAGGCCCACACCAACTGCAGGAGCAGGTGTACCCAAGAGCTCAGGGATGATTGTGCTTTCCTGAGATACAAACCTTCCCTGAGCACCTCCTGGATGCAGGGCTGGGTCTAAAGGGCGTAATTTAGTTTAACGCTTTATATGTCAACAAATCCTTTCACTAATAACATTTCATTAGGACTCCACCTGAATGCTGCTAAAACCTGATGGATGCACATTAGAGATGCACTTCACTATGGTAATGTGATGGGATACAAAGCTATTCATGGATAAAATCCTCTCGTTCACGCAGGGGCAGAATAGTTAAATGTTGTTAGACAATGGATTACTATGATTTGCCCTCTCATGATTTGCAAATTAATTGTGTTTCCCTTTGCCATGCATTTCTGTTTGTGTTTGTACTGGTACTGATTTAGGTCCTGATTCAGCACATAACCCCTGTTGAACCTGAAGCATGTGCTGAAGTCCCAAGAGAAAGTCAGGGCCTAACTTGTATTTTGTAGTTAAGTTGAAACCAATAAAATCTAGTTACAAAAAAGGGAACTTTCAGAATCTGTTTATAATACAGTATTGACCCCACCTTCCCTATTGCAAAGCCATATTCTTTCTCCAGTGATGCCGTATGGGAACACACGATTGCAATTGTGCCCCAAGAGCATGGCAGCAGCACTCAGAATAGTTTCTTCAGGTTTTTTTTCCACATGGCTTTGCAGAATGATGCTGCCATATGTGCTGTTATATTTAAACAGCAGATGCCATGCACTCACAAAGTTGAAGAATGCAGAAGTATACTACCATTTGCAAACAGGTTTTCTGGGGAAAGCTGAATTTCCTTGCAAGGCTTTGAATTTATTGCTGACATTTCATTGCTAATTACAGCAGGCCATATAGGATGCATTTGTACCATTTGTGGTTTCTCTCTTGGGGCACCTAATAGATTGGTTATCTAGCTTTTATGTTATATTGTTCTCATCACAGTTATAGAGCTGTAATACTTCTCCTTTGCAATAGTGCTAGTGTACATGAACATAGAGGAAAATGCTTTATTTAGAAGGGGATTTGGGACACAGGTCCTGATTTGTATTTTCTCCAGTGGACAGCTTAACCAGGGTCTGAACCATGGACATTTTTGTATCCTAAACCAGGACCATAATCCAGATCAAGAGGCCGACTATCCTAAAGATACTGACTGGGTGTATATACTGAGAGTCATGTAATGATCTGAATCCAAGTTTTCAACACTAATGCTAATTGTCTTTAACACTAATAAGTTCTGTGTTTGAAAATGATTAGCCATTTTAATTAAACAAGAAAACTCAAGGCCTCACCAAAGTCAGTGGAAAGTCCCTGTCACAGAGTAGCTGGTCTCTGTGGGTCAATTAAGCCCAATGCCCCTGGAATGGTGCAGGTGAGCCTAATTCAGCTAATTAAAGAGGGCTGGGCTACACAGGGCCTATAAAGGGCTGCTACCAGTAAGTAACTGGGGAGTAAGAGTCATGCTGGAGTGGTGATAACTCTCAGTGTAGGTCTCTGGAGTGAGAGGGTCTGGGGCTCAAGGAGGCAACCTTGCAGCTGTGGCTCTAAGAGGGCAGCAGAGCTGGTAGAGGCGAGGCAGCTATCAGGAACTGGACTGCTAGAGACCCCTAGGAGAGGTGATCCTGAAGCCTGGGACCCAAGTATTGAGTTAAGACTGCATTATCTGTGTTACTTTGCTTTCCTTGGCTGAGACTGGGCATGACAACGCAAGCTTGGAATTGGGGAGCAGCGGTGGCCCCTGGTGACAGTCTCCCATTGAATTAATTTATAATATAGCCTTCTAGGGTTCATAAATAGATGTATGAACTGAGAGTGGAAGAAAAGACAAGGTAGAGATACGGCACCTAGAAGGAATGGGTGTGATCCAGCAGCTGCTGTCTGCATCAACAGACAATGTCTGTATGGAAATGGGCCAACAGAGGTGGGAGGTCTTATGTTTAAAGATTAACATTTATTTAATCTTGTTGGTTTGGGGCTGGTTTAATTCCTCCCATAACTTCAGAGACTTCAGTGGCATTATATCAGGGATGTATTTTGCCCTTTGTGATCAATGTATTTGTGAGGGGAAAATAATTTGTCCTTATAAACAATGGGATTTTCACACAAACATCCAAATGTTTACTTGTATAACTTCCACACTGTCCTTAAAGCTGCCTGTGATGGGGTGTGCTTCTCTGAAAGTAGAACTAGTCCAGGTGGGCTCAATCAGCCAATTAAGCTGCAAACAGGGTAGATATAGACTGAGTTGAGGGTGCTAATTAGATGGAATTTTACTTGTGAGGGAACAGGTGAGCTTTCTATAAAGCTAGGAGGCTGGCAAAGATGAACCTTAAAGACACATAGTAGGAAGAGAGCAGTAGGGTTGATGAAGTTCCAGTCCTCAACTGCTCTCTCTAGGGCCCTGAATGGGACTCTAGGGTAGAGGGCAGGCCTGGGTTCCCCTACCATCCACTGCAGAGTTGTGCTGCTTGTGGCAGTGAATGGGAAGACTGCCCAAGTTGCTGCTGGAGTGACATAGTCATGGCAACAGGCAGGAGGGCTGCTTGTGGAGAGGGAGCCTTTCAGTGTCTCCTGGAAGGAGAAATAACAGTGTGACCTGACCAGAGGGCTGAGTCCTGAAGCAGCCAGACTGTGACTCTTTGAGCAGGAGGAAAGTTGCAATGGTAGAAAAGAATCACCGGAAGGGGGTGCTACCCAGCAGTGAGTAGAGAGCACCCTGTGACACTTACACTGATGATTCTTTAATAATTCATGTACCTATGAAATGAAAGGCTACACCAAACCCTCCACAGAGTAGATAGTGTATTAAAACACTGTCATAGTTTGGGCCAGAAGGTGGCTGTAAAACTACAATTCTACAGTGGGCAGGGGCAGAGGTGCACTGTCCCAGTGGTACTTCCTGGTGGTACACCTTAGGTAGGCACAATGGCTCCAAGACCCTTGGAATATCATGGACTAAAGTGGCTCCTGCTACATCTTTTTCTAAGGGTACACACTAGACACCCTCCGTCCGCACTTGTTCCATGGCCCATTGCAAAGGGTGCAAATTTGTGGTCCTAACATCACTATGTTCCTTTCTGCCTCTTCGTAGAAGCTAGCACCACTCTCTGCACTAGTTTGGAGCAATCCTGGTACTGGGAAAAAGCCCTGACTCTGATTGTGACTAGATGCCTTCCAGGGACCCCAGGGTGTGTGGATGGAAGGTTTCTTGCACCACCTTACCATGCTTGCACACTCACACAAGGCTAGTGATAACATGGCAGATATCTCACCTGGTCACGCTGGGTTAACTTGATCAGAAGAAATTCTGGTTGAACTAATGAGCTGTATTTTAACAATGATAGGTGTTACTTTTGCAGGGTTAGCTGCACCTCTGTCCCCCACCCCACCAGCTGACAGTCCTTTTGCTTTTCCTATCCCAGGGTGGCATTTTGCAATTGTCCCATTCTTATAGCAAGTCCTGGGCTACTGCATCCTATGTATCAACCATCCTTACCAAGCAGGTCCAACTGGGTTCACACTTGTGGTTCTTCCCTTTGGTAAAATGTGATCAGTGGTGTATAGTGACCAGGCAGCCTTAAATCTGAAGTTTAGTTTTCCCAGTGGGAATAAAGCATAAGAGAAGAATTATTTGAAAACAACTAACATTCATCATGCATGTCTCTTTTATACAAAGGCTTAGTATCTCCTGGTGCTAGCCCAGGCAGACTTGGCTTCTTCATTCACTTCAGCAGGTACCTGTGTCAATCTGGTTTTCCTGGATAGCTCCTCAATAACTACCTGCTTTCTGCAGAGAGAGAGTGTCTCAATAAAAATGATTAGGGGGCTGGGGCACATGATTTATGAGGAGAGGCTAAGGGAACTGGGGTTATTTAGTCTACAGAAGAGAAGAGTGAGCGGGGATTACATAGCAGCCTTCAACTACCTGAAGGAGGAGCGGGGGGTCCAAAGAGGATGGAGCTAGCCTGTTCTCAGTGATGGCAGATGGCAGAACAAGAAGCAATGGTCTCAAGTTGCAATGGGGGAGGTCTAGGTTGGATATTAGGAAACACTATTTCACTGGGAGGGTGGTGAAGCACTGGAATGGGTTACTTAGGGAGGTGGTGGAATCTCCATCCTTAGAGGTTTTTAAGGCCTGGCTTGACAAAATCCTGTCTGGGATGATTTAGTTGGTGTTGGTCCTGCCTTGAGCAGGGGATTGGACTAGATGACCTCCTGAGGTCTCTTGCAACCCTAATCTATGATTTATCCAGCCAGAATTCCTTTGTTCTTGGGCTTTTGATCTTGCTTGCCAAAAACCAGTTCAGAGGTCAAGCCAGAATCCTCAGATGCATTGGCTCTGCCCTTGTCCCATAATAGCCCTTAAGTGTGGAATGACTTATCTTGAGCCAGGGTTTTCTTCCTGTCTGTTTTTTTTTCTCCCTCAGACCTGCTATTAAAATAAACCAGTATATACATGTGAGTTGCGGCAAGTTGTGGAAAAGAACTTCAGGGGCTGATCTCATTTGCATAGGCACACCCACCCCGCCTAGCATGAGCCCATAGCTGCCCAAATGGTCACTCTGGCTGCTGTGGGATCCCCAGTTTCTCTGTTGTTGGGGCAGGAAGAATAAATTATTATCCTGATTATGTGGATCAAAGACAGTGGAACTGTATTTGGCCTTTTGTTATGGTGGAGGGACTCGCCATCAACTAAGTAGCACTCGCTAGGCAAGGGACATGGGTTCCAAAACTCAGTGAATGGAGAGAGAGAGGGGGCCTGGAGACAGACATTAATGACTGGGATGGGCCCCTGGTGAGGGTCCTACATGCAAATTGCACCTTCTCCTCTCTCCACTGTAGAATATCAGAGCTACTATTGATTCCCTTAGGAGTCTAGTTACAGGCTGCTGAGCTGAATTCACTTTGGGCCAATGGTGCACCAGCACTGAGGCTCCCCTACTACAAGCTGAAATCACTAAGTGTTGTGTTAAGTAGTGGGGAGGAGGGGCACCTGAAGATATATTGTGGAGCGGCTCGTGGGACGGCTGGAGCAGCTCGTGGGATGGCTAGTGGAGCGGCTGGTGGAGTGGAGCAGTTTGCGGGATGGCTGGAGCAGCTCACGGGGGGGTGGGTGGTGCTGGCAGAGCAGAATGATTTGTGGGACCGCTGGTAGAGCAGAGCAGAGCCCCACGGAGAGGTGGGGCAATCAGCTTCAGACCACATAAGGTGCCCCTTAACCCTCTCATTTCCACCCAGGTTGGGAGGTAAAGCTCTGCAGATAAACTTTCAAACTCTGCAGAGACTTTTGGGTTGTTGGACTTTTGGGACTTTGGGTGACTTTTGGGTTGCGGGACTCAAGAACCAAAGGGAAAGAACAAGGCCCAATTTGCTTGGGATGGGTTTTGCTCATGGGTTGTGTTATGAATCCTGTTTGTGGTGTTTCCCCAACATAATGCCACATTGTTTCTCTCTGTTATTAAAAGGCTTTTGCTACACTCAGACTCTGCGCTTGCAAGAGGGGAAGTATTGCCTCTTGGAGGCGCCCAGCGGGTGTGGTATATATTTGTCCTAGGTCACTGGGTGGGGGCTCGAGCCAGTTTTGCATTGTGTTATTGGAACGGAACCCCTAGATACTGAACGCGGCCCTTGTTGCTGTCAACTCTGACGGGCAGAAGGGTTACATACATGCAGTAAACATCCCAACAATGAGGTAAACATACAGTATTCATACATTATTACAGAGAAGCACTGCATCCATCACAATAGGTACCCCTAAAAACCAACTTATATATTTGGGTGCTTAAATATGAATCCAGGTCCTACATATTCAAAAGGGTAAAGTGATTTTTGGATGTTGCAGTTGTTGGGTGTCCAATTTGAAACCCTTTAAAGAGGCCTGATTGCCAGAGGGTAGTTGCAGAATACTTTTTGAAAACTGGATCCCTTTATGATGTTTCAAACTGGGCTCGCCTAAGAGAGGAACACGCCATCATGTGTTACTTTTGAAAATGTTAGGCTCTGGTGTACGGGGAGACTTTGGCAAACGAGTAAAGTGCCTGAAACCACTATGGCTTATTGCTAAAAGCAGCCAAGTCAGAAGGCTGTAAATTAGCCAAGTCAGCAGGCTTAGCTTAACCAAGGCAGGCGGGGAGGTGGGTGTTTTTTGGTTGCCACAGAGAGGGCAGCTTGACCCCGCGTCCTTCCTGATCAGAATTGTGTTGAAGTTGCTGATACATGCATCTCAGAAGAGCAGGATGTGCCCCAGGAATGTCTATTGGGGCCCCTAGGCTGCAAACTCTGGAAAAACTCACACCTGGTTAATCGATAATCAGAAGGAACCTCTCGCTTGACCATTGAAACTGCTTGCTTAACAAGCTTGCTTTAAGGGACATGTCATTCTATTACTAATGTATAAATAAGGGAAAAAAGTTTGAGGTAGGGGGACTCTTCAGGACTGGACTCTCTCTCTCTGGATGCATCTTGTGTTTCCCACTGGCAGACGGGCTGCCACTGTGCCACTCGAGAGCCACACTCAGCTTTGGTAATTATCGAGGGTTGGAGGTGTTTTACTAACCTGTTGCGGATGTGTCTATAGGTGCTTGAGACTTAGTAAAGTGTAGCGTTAAGTGAAAGCACTCTTGTGTTGTCCTGTTTGTGCCAGCCATCTATCGGTTGGACGGCCGTGTCTCCCCTGATTTATTTCCTGACACCACCTCGCACAGAGTAAAAGTTACCAAGAGCTTTGGGTTGAAAGAACCCCGGGTAACACTGGGACTTAATTTTAGGCATCCCAGTTTGAAAATGTTGTTCATTAGGCTTCAAGTTTCAATGCAATTGTTAAAAAGAAGGCAGTATGAGGAGAGAGATACAACACAAGGAACTTTTATTCCCTGCTCATCCTTTCTTTATGCTGGATCTATGAGAAGTCTATACTGCCTCCTGTGGACTAAAATGTGTCAGTCAGGTGTTTTGCCTGATTAAATAGAGTAATGGATCTGCCCTGTTACACATTCATACAGTGAGTGTTATAGCAATTGAGCAGCTAATTTCTTTAGCATGTGGCAATCACGTTCTTTAGCAAGACATGTGGAAGTATATTTATCTAACATTTTCATGACCAGCTAATAAAAGCTTATGTTCAAATATCATTTCAGAACATAATGCCTGGAAAGCACCATGCACCTTAACAATACTCAACATTGACACTGGTTACCTATTGTAATAAGCAGGGATCCTAGTGTTTTGTGATTTTTGAAAAAAAAATCAAAATACTCTGATAAACCCCATAAAAATCCATGTTTTTCCATGATTAAAATGAAATGCTGAACTTCAGTTTCCCTAGCCACAGTATATGCAGGTATCAGTTCAACACAATGTTTTATTGATATACAGTAGAACACTGTTTATCTGAGCCTCCATTAGTTGGTTGTCCATATTCGCCAGAGCCCCAGCTGCTCTCAAACCAAAGCAGCAGGTGGTTTGGTTGTCAGCCCTGTTGGCTGAGGCTGACAGCCCGAGCCCATCCCACCTCTTAAAGAAAGGTATAGAAAACTCTTTGCCAATTCTCCTGATTATCTAAATTTTTGATTATCCAATCTGGCCCCAGTCCCCATTAGATTGGATAAATGGCATTCTACTGTACAGTTAAAGCACATTCAAAAATCAACCACAAGAGGGGGACACTGAATAAGTGACACTGGTACTTTCAGTAAAATGTAGTTTAAAAATATGTTAGCTACAGTATTACTTTTTCACAAAATGAAAAACTAAAGATTCTCTGTAAAAATGCAAATTCCATGTTTTTTTTTCTGGGACAAATGGATTTCTAGGATCCCTGCTAATAAGGCAGCAGATGGTGGCAAAGTGAAAGCAGCCAAGTCTTGGAGGATCAATGGCCTCAAGGGGCAGGAAGCCAGAGGATTCCAGGATAGTAGGGAAGAGCTGGGGGGAGAAGGGAGTGTGCATGGTGGGGCCTTTCTGGAAGAAAGAAGGTTGGAGTTGCTCTGAGTGCAGGAGAGTGAGCCTAGGGAACAGGACTATCATGGACACTGCTAGACTGGGACTGGTGGGGAACACTTCAAACTCATGCTTTTGCGTGTCCTGGGGGCAGGTGAAGGCCCAGTAGCTGAGGATCAATGCACTCACCAGTGGTGGTCCAGACTGAGCAGCTTCTGAGTAGCTACCTCACCAGGCCAGTGCACCTCAGCTTTCTGTGCACCACCAGTGGGATTAGAGGCCTCAGATGGGGCAGGGCAAATGTTCTGGGCACCTCCAGAGGTGGGGGAAGGGATTGTGCTATTGTTTCGTGTTTAATTCCCTTCAGTCCCCCATTCCCTTTCAGCCTAATGGTTGGTACCCATTCCCTTGCCTAATATTTGTTTCTATAAATGCACTCAGAACTCCTCACTGTGTGATTGGGTCTTTGTGTCTGGGGCTTCGGGACTCACATAACCGGGGGGATGCCTGCTCTGAAGAGAAATAAGCGGTTAGGACATCTACCAGCACCTGTACCCAGGATAGAGTAAGGGGAGGTTTGGTACCATATGATGCTGCAATTCTCTGCTTGTCTCAGTGACACAGCAAGAGTAATACTGCAAAGATGATCCCATTCTAGCTGTTTCCAATAGAAAAATGCTGGAACTTGATTCTTACTGAGCACCGGAGTATTCTATAAAGACTGCTAGCATCTCAGTGAGAAATGCAACTGTTCCTTCTAAAAAGCTGTTGGATCAACACCCTGAGTAGGGTCGCCACCTTGCAAACATACACAAGGATGTATGCTCTCCTCTTTCTAGTTTGCTTTCCTCCCTCATTGTGTTCTCCCTCCTCTCCCTCTACTTATTTTATGAGGGTATCATATTTATACTTCATGGATATTAAGGTCAGTAAGGACCATTATGATCATCTAGTCTGACCTCCTGCACAATGCAGGCCACAGAATCTCACCCACCCAGTACTGCGATAAACCTCTCACCTATGTCTGAGCTATGGAAGTTCTCAAATTGTGGTTTAAAGACTTCAAGGAGCAGAGAATCCTCCAGCAAGTGACCCATGCCCCACGCTGCAGAGGAAGGCGAAAAACCTCCAGGGCCTCTTCCAATCTGCCCTGGAGGAAAATTCCTTCCCGACCCCAAATATGGCGATCAGCTGAATCCCGAGCATATGTGCAAGATTCACCAGTCAGATACTCAGGAAAGGAATTCTCTGTAGTAACTCAGATCCCACCCCATCTAACATCCCATCACAGGCCATTGGGCCTATTTACCATGAATAGTTAAAGATCAATTAATTGCAAAATCATATTATCCCATCATACCATCTCCTCCATAAACCTATCGAGTTTAATCTTAAAGCCAGATAGGGCTTTTGCCCCCACTGCTTCCCTTGGAAGGCTATTCCAAAACTTCACTCCTCTGATGGTTAGAAACCTTTTGTCTAATTTCAAGTCTAAACTTCCCGATGACCAGTTTATATTGATTTGTTCTTGTGTCCACATTGGTACTGAGCTTAAATAATTCCTCTTCCTCTCTGGTATTTATCCCTCTGATATATTTATAGAGAGCAATCATATCTCCCCTCAGCCTTCTTTTGGTTAGGCTAAACAAGCCAAGCTCCTTGAGTCTCCTTTCATAAAACAGGTTTTCCATTCCTCGGATCATCCTAGTAGCCCTTCTCTGTACCTGTTCCAGTTTGAATTCATCCTTCTTAAACATGGGAGACCAGAACTGCACACAGTATTCCAGGTGAGGTCTCACCAGTGCCTTGTATAACGGTACTAAAACCTCCTTATATCTACTGGAAATACCTCGTCTGATGCATCCCAAGACCGCAGTTGCTTTTTTCATGGCCATATCACATTGGCAGCTCTATCACATTGGCAGCTCATAGTCATCCTGCGATCAACCAATAGTCCAAGGTCCTTCTCCTTCTCCGTTACTTCTAATTGATTCGTTCCCAGTTTATAACTAAAATTCTTGTTATTAATCCCTAAATGCATGACCTTACACTTCTCACTATTCAATTTCATCCTATTACTATTACTCCAGTTTACAAGGTCATCCAGATCTTCCTGTATGATATCCCAGTCCCTCTCTAAATTAGCAATACCTCCCAGCTTTGTATCATCCGAAAACTTTATTAGCACACTCCCACTTTTTGTGCCGAGGTCAGTAATAAAAAGATTAAATAAGATTGGTCCCAAAACCGATCCTGGAGGAACTCCACTGGTAACCTCCCTCCAGTCTGACAGTTACCTTTCAGTATGACCCGCTGTAGTCTCCCGTTTAACCAATTCCTTATCCACCTTTCAATTTTCATATTGATCCCCATATTTTCCAATTTAACTAATAATTCCCCATGTGGCACCGTATCAAATGCCTTACTGAAATCTAGGTAAATTAGATCCACTGCGTTTCCTTTGTCTAAAAAATCTGTTACTTTCTCAAAGAAGGAGATCAGGTTGGTTTGGCACGATCTACCTTTCGTAAAAGGTATTTGTTGTATTTTGTCCCATTTACTATAACCTCAATGTCCTTAACTACTTTTTCCTTCAAAATTTTTTCCAAGATCTTGCATACTACAGATGTCAAATTAACAGGCCTGTAGTTACCTGGATCACTTTTCTCCCCCCCTTTTTTAAAAATAGGAACTATGTTAGCAATTCTCCAATCATACAGTACAACCCCTGAGTTTACAGATTCATTAAAAGTTCTTGCTAATGGGCTTGCAATTTCATGTGCCAATTCCTTTAATATTCTTGGATGAAGATTATCTGGGCCCCCCGATTTAGTCCCATTAAGCTGTTTGAGTTTCGCTTCTACCTCAGATATGGTCATATCTACCTCCATATCCTCATTCCCATTTGTCATGTTACCATTATCCCTTAGATCCTCAATAGCCTTATTAAAGACTGAGGCAAAGTATTTGGTTAGATATTGGGCCATGCCGTGATTATCCTTAACCTCCACTCCATCTTCAGTGTTTAGCGGTCCCACTTCTTCTTTCTTTGTTTTCTTCTTATGTATATGGCTATAGAACCTTTTACTATTGGTTTTAATTCCCTTTGCAAGGTCCAACTCTACTTGACTTTTAGCCTGTCTCACTTTATCCCTACATGTTCTGACCTCAATAAGGTAGCTTTCCTTGCTGATCCCTCCCATCTTCTACTCCCTGTACGCTTTCTGCTTTTTCTTAATCACCTCTCTGAGATGCTTGCTCATCCAGCTTGGTCTACAACTCCTGCCTATGAATGTTTTCCCCTTTCTTGGGATGCAGGCTTCTGATAGCTTCTGCAGCTTTGACTTAAAGTAATCCCAGGACTCCTCTGCCTTTAGAGCCATAAATTCTTCAGTCCAATCCAGTTCCCTAACCAATTTCCTTAATTTGTGAAAGTCAGCCCTTTTGAAATCAAAAACCCTAGTCACAGATTTATTTTTGTTCAGTTTGAACTGAATTAGCTCATGATCACTTGAACCAAGATTGTCCCCTGCAACCATTTCTTCTGTGAGGTCCTCACTACTCACCAAAACCAAATCTAAAACGGCATCCCCTCTAGTCAGTTCAGCAACTACTTGATGAAGGAATCCACCAGCTATCGCATCTAGGAAAATCTGAGCCCTATTATTGTTACTAGCACTCGTCCTCCAGTCTATACCTGGGAAGTTAAAGTCTCCAATGATCACACAGTTTCCATTAATATTTACTTATTAAAAACATTAAAGAGGGCTCTATCCATATCCAAATTAGATCTCGGCAGTCTATAGCACACCCCAAGCACTATCACAGGGGAAGCTCTAGTAGTTTTCTCCCCCAATGTGATTTTTGTCCAGATGGACTCTGTCTTATCCATTCTATTGCTTCTTATTTCTTTACATTCTACCTCATCATTGATATACAATGCTACTCCACCACCTTTACCTTTATTTCTGTCTTTCCTAAACAGCACATACTCTTCAATACCTGCAGTCCAGTCATGACTACTATTCTACCATATTTCTGTTATCCCTATAATATCTGGTTTCACTTCCTGCACCAGTAGCTCTAGTTCCTCCATTTTGTTACCTAGACTCCTCGCATTGGTGTACAAACATCTTAATTTTTGCTGTTTGGCCTTGCTCACGTTCTGTACCCGATTAGGCACGGTCATTCTATAGCCAGTATGACCTATTAGACTGGTATCTACACTGCCCTTTCTCCTTATGTCCATTCTCCTACCCACGGCTGTATCCTTTCTTACTCTGTTTTCTTCCCTCTCAATGCTAAAATCCGATGTGGAGATTACCTGGACATCTCCCAACCATCTCCCGTAAACTCCTAGTTTAAAGCTCTCTTAATCAGTTGTGCCAGCCTCCATCCTAGAAGTCTATTTCCTTCCCTACTCAGATGAAGTCCATCCATGTCCTCTGTCCATGAACTGCTCCCAGTGGCCATACATCACAAAGCCCTCCTTATAGCACCACTGCCTAAGCCATCTATTCATAGAATCATAGAATATCAGGGTTGGAAGGGACCTCAGGAGGTCATTTAGTCCAACCCCCTGCTCAAAGCAGGACCAATCCCAAATAAATCATCCCAGCCAGGGCTTTGTCAAGCCTGACCTTGAAAATATCTAAGGAAGGAGATTCCACCACCTCCCTAGGCAACATATTTCAGTATTTCACCACTCTCCTAGTGAAAAAGTTTTTCCTAATATCCAACCTAAACCTCCCCCACTGCAACTTGAGACCATTACTCCTTGTTCTGTCATCAGCTACCACTGAGAACAGTCTAGATCCATCCTCTTTGGAACCCCCTTTCAGGTAGTTGAAAACAGCTATCAAATCCCCCCTCATTCTTCTCTTCCACAGACTAAACAATCCCAGTTCCCTCAGCCTCTCCTCATAAGTCATGTGTTCCAATCCCCTAATCATTTTTGTTGCCCTCCGCTGGACTCTTTCCAATTTTTCCACATCCCTCTTGTAGTGTGGAGCCCAAAACTGGACACAGTACTCCAGATGAGGCCTCACCAATGTCGAATAGAGGGGAACGATCATGTCCCTCGATCTGCTGGCAATGCCCCTACTTATACAGCCCAAAATGCCATTGGCCTTCTTGACAACAAGGGCACATTGACGACGCATATCCAGCTTCTCGTCCACTGTATCCCCTAGGTCCTTTTCTGCAGAACTGCTGCCAAGCCATTCGGTCCCTAGTCTGTAGCGGTGCATGGGATTCTTCCGTCCTAAGTGCAGGATTCTGCACTTGTCCTTGTTGAACCTCATCAGATTTCTTTTGGCCCAATCCTCTAATTTGTCTAGGGCCCTCTGTATCCTATCCCTACCCTCCAGCGTATCTACCTCTCCTCCCAGTTTAGTGTCATCTGCAAACTTGCTGAGGGTGCAATCCACACCATCCTTCAGATCATTTATGAAGATATTGAACAAAACCGGCCCCAGGACCGACCCTTGGGGTACTCCACTTGGTACCGGCTGCCAACTAGACATGGAGCCATTGATCACTACCCATTGAGCCCGACAATCTAGCCAGCTTTCTATCCACCTTGTAGTCCATTCATCCAGCCCATACTTCTTTAACTTGCTGGCAAGAATACTGTGGGAGAGAGTGTCAAAAGCTTTGCTAAAGTCAAGGAACAACACGTCCACTGCTTTCCCCTCATCCACAGAGCCAGTTATCTCGTCATAGAAGGCAATTAGATTAGTCAGGCATGACTTGCCCTTGGTGAATCCATGCTGACTGTCCCTGATCACTTTCCTCTCCTCTAAGTGCTTCAGAATTGATTCCTTGAGGACCTGCTCCATGATTTTTCCAGGGACTGAGGTGAGCCTGACTGGTCTGTAGTTCCCAGGATCCTCCTTCTTCCCTTTTTTAAAGATGGGCACTACATTAGCCTCTTTCCAGTCGTCCGGGACTTCCCCCAATCACCATGAGTTTTCAAAGATAATGGCCAATGGCTCTGCAATCACATCCGCCAACTCCTTTAGCACTCTCGGATGCAGCGCATCCGGCCCCATGGACTTGTGCTCGTCCAGCTTTTCTAAATAGTCCTGAACCACTTCTTTCTTCACAGAGGGCTGGTCACCTCCTCCCCATGCTGTGCTGCCCAGTGCAGTAGTTTGGGAGCTGACCTTGTTCGTGAAGACAGAGGCAAAAAAAGCATTGAGTGCATTAGCTTTTTCCACATCCTCTGTCACTAGGTTGCCTCCCTCATTCAGTAAGGGGCCCACACTTTCCTTGACTTTGTTCTTGTTGCTAACATACCTGAAGAAACCCTTCTTGTTACTCTGAACATCTCTTGCTAGCTGCAACTCCAGGTGTGATTTGGCCTTCCTGATTTCACTCCTGTATGCCCGAGCAATATTTTTATACTCTTCCCTGGTCATTTGTCCAATCTTCCACTTCTTGTAAGCTTCTTTTTTGTGTTTAAGGTCAGCAAGGATTTCACTGTTAAGCCAAGTTGGTCGCCTGCCACATTTACTATTCTTTCTACACTTCGGGATGGTTTCTCCCTGTAACCTCAATAAGGATTCTTTAAAATACAGTCAGCTCTCCTGGACTCCTTTCCCCCTCATGTTATTCTCCCAGGGGATCCTGCCCATCAGTTCCCTGAGGGAGTCAAAGTCTGCTTTTCTGAAGTCCAGCGTCCGTATTCTGCTGCTCTTCTTTCTTCCCTGTGTCAGGATCCTGAACTCTACCATCTCATGGTTACTGCCTCCCAGGTTCCCATCCGCTTTAGCTTCCCCTACTAATTCTTCCTGGTTTGTGAGCAGCAGGTCAAGAAGAGCTCTGCCCCTAGTTGGTTCCTCCAGCACTTGCACCAGGAAATTGTCCCCTACACTTTTGATAGTCATAATCTTGTCACACTTTTGTTGCCCTTCTCTAGGAACAGGCAGAATCCCACTAAAGATCACCTGAGCCTCAATTTCCTTAAGCGTCTTCCCCAGCCTCGCATAGCCTCCCTTGATACGTTCCAGCGAGAATCTACTGGTATCATTTGTTCCCACATGAACGATAATTAGGGAATTCTTTCCCGCTCCCTTTAGGATCCTTTTCAACCTCAGGTCTACATCCCGTATCTTAGCACCTGGAAGACTTCGTAAAAGTTCCCTCAGTCCAGCCTTCATTTATTGCTGACCCCGGTGATTCTGCTGCAACCTTGCTACTTCAGCACCCCTGGAAGCAGCATTTCCTGTTGATCACTGTCACTGATATTTCCAATTAGAAACACTGTGTTTTGAAGATTATTAATGGGATATGGATCCCTTTCACCTCTAAAATCTCTAGATTAGTAATGACTGAAATGTTTTAACAGCTGGTGGCTGTGTGTGGTGATCTTGGGTCCATGAAATGAGTTGGTGGTCTTAGTTTTGTTCCTAATGGAAGGGTCTCCATATCATAAAGAACTTCATTGAGATAGATGTTCATTGACTCCCTTGCTTGCAGTCTCAGAAGAGAGTCAAAGAACTTAATAGAGTTAGAAACGGAATCCCTCTTGCGCTTGGGACGGATCTTCCCACAGCAAGATTGAAACACATTGATGGAACAGTGTGGGAAAGAGAGCCATTCCAATAGGTAGATGGGAAGTTTCATAATACCATAAAGGAGACCACCTCTTGCATGGGATGGAGGATGAGAGCAAGGATAGACAGGAGTTAGTCACGGTCTCCTTCACAGCACCCAAACTCCTCCCCTCTGTCAGAAACATTTGTTGGAGCTCCATGGAATTTACCTCTTGGAGTTTTCTGGGCCTTCTTCCTTTCTCTCCCTCCCTCTCTTCTATGGCATACTGAACGTTTGATTAATGCACCAAAGCCACCAGCACTGGTCTGGTAGGAGAATATTTGGTTCCCTGTTCCAGCTGAAGAGAACTATAGGTGCCATGGTGCCAGCTGGTAAAGAAAGAGGGGATGCATGAAAAGCAGAAAGGGAAAAAGTGGAACTGAATGTAAGAGTAGAAGCTTGAATGGAAATCTGTCCTGTGTTCAGTGTTGGATTTGGGGTGCAGGTTTGTGCCTTTTACAAAGACAGGATTTCTAAAGTTCAGAAGTTCCCATTTGGGATTTGGTTTGGGCCCCTCAATAGTAAATAGATCATGGTTTAGAATGAAAGGGGTGATTTTCCCCCCCTATTTACCGAAATTTAAGTTCTTAAACAAACCAGTAAAATAAAATTTTAAAAAGTCTCAACAACAACAAAAAGATGATCTGAGTAACTATAACAAGCTTTGAGAAAAGCATAAGTTCTCAGCTTTTTTCTGGTTTATCCACAGAGACTCTGAAATACTTGAAACTCTTTCACAGGGTTGCTTTTCTTTCCAAACCAAGAGTGCTGCCCTAGTAAATGACAAAATCCAGATAGAGTGTGGAAGCAGCAGGATCCCAAATTAAACAACTGGGAGGTTGATAAATGCTTCCAGTAGCAGATTTAACTACAGATGGAAGCATTTGTCCATTCAACACGCCACAGTCCACGTGTTTAGGGGCTTCTGAACATCTCTCTGCAACATTAACTTCATAAAAACTTCCATCAAAGAGCCCCCATCAGAGTCTGTGCCTTTTTTTTTTTTTTGAGTATTTTTGTGCTACAGAGTTACACGTTGAAAGGATCTGCCCTTCCCACCTTCCCATTTTTCTGCTCGTAAATGGGAATCAGATGGAAGGTATCATTTTTCCCACAAAGATTATCAGGCAAATGAATTCTTTTATAACAAATGATTTAAAAAAAATCTTTTCAAAATGTTATCTGTGTGGCCATTAAATGCGGTGAAATGGAGAACTTTTGTTTGAGGCTGAAGTATCTCTAATTGTATTGCTGTCCTTGGCCAGATAACATTCTTCACTAACCAACACCTTTAACCAGCATTTTCTTAATATCCTGGACACCTGATAATTTTGTTCTTCATTCTTCTTCTTCTGCAGGTTGTTCAATTGTTTTGGTAAAGAGCTGCACTGATGTTTTGCACTTCACACTGATACAATAATTACATACCTGGCATTAGGAAAATAAATCTGCAAAAGTTAGTATTTATTAGAGTATCTCTAAGCATTGGGAATGATGTATTTTTAAATGATTGTCCTTGAGAAATTAGGTGTTAGGAATCAACATGTGATTGCTGTTGCCTAGATAGCATCCTATCAAGAAGCTAAAGATTGTTAATGTACTCTAACATATTTAGCCATTAAGGAGACTGATTTCAAAGAGGATATTGCTATTGCAAACTGAATATTTAACAACAGTCTGACTGGATAGTTGTGTTCCTCATTCAAATATAGTTGCAAAAGATTGCTGTGGTAGAAAATTAGTCATTTACCAGCTGCTAATGAAAATGCCCAACCATTATAATTTATCAGATTTATGACAAAAAAAACTCTGTTTAGCTAATCTATGTGGCCTTATACCCTTAACTGGCTTGGAGTTGAACCATGATTTGAGGACTTCAATAGCTCAGACATAGGTGAGAGGTTTATCGCAGGAGTTGGTGGGTGAGATTCTGTGGCCTGCATTGTGCACACTAGATGATCACACTAGATGATCATAATGGTCCCTTCTGACCTTAATATCCTATGAATCTATGAACACTTCTCTTATTCTGGAACCAACCATTTCTTACCACTCAGGCCCAACTGGACATTTGTGTTTCTTCCTTTGGGAGCTTGTGACTAGGGCTATACAGTGACAAGTAGCCTTCTTAAAACAAGTAGATTTATCTAGCAAATGGACCAAAGCATCAGAGAGAATTATTTTAACAAAACAACAGCCTACATGCATATGTATTCACCTAATTTTACCCTTCACTACAGCTAAGTTAGATGCATTTCCCTCTTGAGTTACAGGAACAGAACAGGCCCAATTTAGATTATTTTAGAAAGCTCAGGAGCCCTCAGAGATAATCTGGTCTCGATTTGCCTTCCAGTGAGTGTCTTTGTTTCTCCTCTTTATAGAAGATCCCTTTTTTCAGAGCCCCACTGTCCCTGAGTGAACCATTTGCTCAATGGCAAGGCCTAGGTGTTACATCTTCCTTGTGCCTCAGACTGTCTTTTCCCAGGTTATCTAAGGGCTTGTCTACACGAAATATGACGTCCTGGTCAACGCTGCAGGGGAGGGGGAATCAATCTAAGTTACGCAACTTCAGCTTTGTGAATAAGGTAGCTGAGGTTGACGTACTTAGATCGACTTACCGTAGTGTCTTCACCACGGTGAGTCGACTGCTGCCGCTCCCCTGTCAACTCTGCCTGCAGTGCTGGCATACAGGAGTCAACGGGAGAGCGCTCGGGGGGGTTGATTTATTGCGTCCAGACGAGACGTGATAAATTGATCCCCGCTGGATCGATCACTGCCCGCCGATCTGTGGGTAGTGAAGACATATCCTTAGTTTGAGGCAGGTTATGTGTGAATCTACCCTTCGTTAGCTTGCTGAGGACTAACTGTCCATGTGGAACTTGCTGATGTGCATTAACTGTTAGCGCACTTTTATCTGGTCCACTGTGAACTCGGACGAGGTCAAAATGCATTATCAAACTGTTAATGCTTGTCAGCAGGGGTCACATGGACAGTTAAGCTGCCGCAGGCTAGTGTGGTGTAGAACTAATTGTTCATTGAAACAAGCCTTGAGATAATGCTTCTGTGATAGTTCCTCTATTGTTTGGCAGAGGCCTTGTGTCTGTGGGGGCATATGCTAAAACTCTCTGCTCCCCCTGACATTCTAACACAGCACCTCAGCAATTTTACGCCTAGACCATATTTTGGAGTATAGAACAATATTTACCAGCAACCCTTCCCACATCCGTCATAGATCAGCCAAAAAACGTGGGTCCCCACAGCTGCTTTCACAAAAGATGATGAATCTTTCAGAGCCTGTTGCATTGCCAGACAATCCAGTCCCCAATGATAAGAATGATACTTCGTATTTAGAGAGCACCTTTAATCGGAGGATCTCAAAGCACTTCACAAACATTAATAAATTGATCATCACAAATAGGGAAGTAGTAAAAGTTTTCATTTGACAGATATGAAATAAGCATAGAAAGACTGTGGATGGGATTTTCAAAGTGGCCTAAGGGTGTTAGGCACCCAACTTCCTTTAAAATTCAATGGGATTTGAGCATCTAACTCCCTAAGGCTCAGTCAAAAACCCCAGTCTAAGTGACTTCCCCAAGGTCACACAAGAAGTCTATGACAGCGCCAAGAAAAGAACCTAGAACTCTGAACTCTTAACCACAAGGCTAGTCTTTTCCTTCCTGTGTTAATCCATCACTAAGAGAAATCCTCTATTCTTTAAGTTAAATAACAGAGGATTTCTCTTAAAGATACAAAGAAACACTCTTACAAATTCTCTGCTTTGTTTGTTTCTTCGAATGTCGTTCTTTTGGGTGACTAAACCTTAGTTACTATCTCTCAGAAGAAATATATGCTATAAAGTATACCTGTAACAAAACAGACACATGGATAGGTACATTTTAAAACTCTGGCTAGTGATTAGCAATCTGTTAGATATTCATTGTGATACCATTAATCTTGATGAATAAACTGCATTTAGCATCACTTAACATTGGGTGGGGGAACTTGTCTTTTCAGTGGTTACACAATAGGAAAAAAATCACTGTTCTATCTTTTGCATTTTTTGCTGCTAATTTTGCCCTAGGAGAAAATGAGTTTTCACTAGTGAAAACTTATTGCAGATTCTGTGTAGCAAAACCAGAAATTGTGCATCCCTGTGCAACCTGAAAAACTTTCCAAAAAGTTTGTGGCGATTACCTATAAATAGGTCTTCCTTGGCTCACACTTTGAACCTTTGCTTTTTTTTTTTTTTTTTTTTTACAACAACTGAAAAATGTATAAAGCACCCAAAACACATTTTGCTGACTCATCACTATTCACATATCACACTGAAGATGTGCAAAAATATACATATTGCTTGTATGCTGTAAACAGTCAGTAGATTGTGGTCTGTTGATTGCAGACAGTTTATATTGGCTGGATTGGGCTTGAGCTGTCAACACACAAAGAGAGAAATGGACAAAAGGGGTTCTGAGAGCAGATGTTGACACGAGAAGCTAGAATTCTGGGATCCTCAGCCTGTGGATGTGGAAGCCCAGCTGGGAGAAAGAGACAGGCTGCATTCATAGAGCCTCTCTGGGATCCTTGCCCCATGCAGGTAGCCAGCCATTGAGAGACAGGAAGATGAAAGGCTGCTCCACAGATGTCACCTGCTGAGGGTTTAGCTGCCTGTCCAGAAATGTCATGTTTGGCAGCTGGTGCAGAATCCCTCCCACCAGTTCTGGCGCACAGATTCTCACAGTATTCCGGGAAAGATGCTTACACTAGGGCTTCCTAATGGGACTACATTAAAGAGAATTTTTGGCTTCTGTCTGTAATAGCACATTGACATTAACCTAGCTGTCCATTTATTATACAGTTCTCTGAAGATCAGTCACTCTAACAAAATGAATTTTAGACATAATCGCCAAGCCAAATCAGCCTGGGTATCTCTCTATACAGCTATTGCTTCTACATTCATGCCATCAAAGTGATTCTACATTCTTTTGTGTCTGTCTAAGCTCCTGATACTGCAATAAATTTAGTAATTAAAGGGGAAACAATGTAGAGAGATTAAGTTGAAATATTTCAGAGTAACAGCCGTGTTAGTCTGTATTCGCAAAAAGAAAAGGAGTACTTGTGGCACCTTAGAGACTAACCAATTTATTTGAGCATGAGCTTTCGTGAGCTACAGCTCACTTCATCGGATGAAATATGCAGCCACAAAATCTGTAGATATCCCAAAATTCCAGCAGGTACATTCAGGCCAAGCAATCACACTCCAAAACTCCTGGTACCTAAATTAGCCACTAAATAATGATTGTCTGGGGTTGGACCGGGCATTGTCTCATCAGCATTCATAATTCTAGCACCAGAAGGAATGAGAGAACAAGACTGCAAAGGTAAGAAAGAAAGGTGATAACAGCTTAGTAGTGAGAAAGCAAAACAAGTTGCTTCCTAATTTTGTTGTGAACTCTTTCTCTAATTTTCCCTTTTCTCTTCCAAATCACTAATTAGAGCAATGGGCATATGTTGTGTACTTCACACTGTTGGCCAAAATCTGCCTCTTCATCATGGGAGTGTACAGGAAGCCCTTTTCCATCTTGTGCACTGGCTCAGAGGTTAGCCAGAATCCTCACCCCTGCTATATTGGTGAACACTAAAATTGGCTATCACCAGCAGAACTATGGAAAATGATAGTGGGGAAAAATAACATTAGAGGTTAGTAAACATATACTAAAGTGCATAGGTGATAGCCAAAAGCTGATCCCTGAATAACTTAATAGAACAAACCAACCTGAGAAGAAGGTTCCAACATAAAGGTCACAGCCTAGGAACGTCCAGCTAACAGCAAAGTAAACCAAGATAAGAGCTGAGGTTTAGGGTAGGCCCAAAAAAGGAAATAACTGTAATTTGGCCTGTCTTTTTAAAATAGTATAGCGATTTGGAATACCTTGATTTGTGCATTCCCAACTTGCGATACCTTAAAGGGGTCTGATTTTCAGAGGGAAGGACTCACTATTTTCTGAAAATCAGGCCCCATTAAGGTGTCTTAAGTTGACACCCGCCTCCCAATTAACACACTCAAAGTCACTAGTCACTTTTGAAAATCTTGGTCCATAAATTTAGGGTAAAGAGAGGCCCCAAGAATGTCTAAAACTCTTCAAAATAATTGAGAATTCACAGAATGCAAAATTAAAAAACCTTGCCGGTAATCCCTAGATCTTGATTCTTTTAATTTTGACATTTTCAGATTTCCCCTTCCTCCAGATTTAATCAGTTGTAATAATGGTGTAGATGATGCATGGCAAAGTTTGAGAATCTCTTCATTAGCAATAACCTATGGGATATAGAAAATATGCATCCAGAAAGTTTGCCAGCTTTAAAAAAGTAATGATCTTGGTTCAAATGTAATATTATGTTCTCTACCCACCAGGTTAGACTTCCATCTAGTTAAGAAGGGTATTTTAATTAAAGAACATAAAATTTAAATGGTTTAGAAAATGTCAACATGGGTTCCTATTTTTAGCCCAACACAGATGATAGAACAAGAGGGCATAAATGAAAATTAAAGAAAAACACATTCAGAACAGATGTCAGGAAGCATTTTTTTTTTCAAGCAGCGAATCATAAATGTGTGGAATAGCTTACCAGGCAAAATAGTTAAGGCAAAAACATGGAGGTCATTAAAGAAACAATTAGAAGACATCATGGTGTAGATTGCAAAGGGAATGAGACATGATGAGCCAAATGGCCTCTATTCACTCCAAAATCTTCTCTTGTTCTTGTGTGAATCAAGAAATCTGAAGAAATACTAGAAGCTTCTCTAGCCTCTATAGTAGGTAGTAGTTTGAAGAGAATAATTTATAATTTTCCTGTAGACAGACATCAAAGATTGCAGGTATTCCAATATAACTTTGCATGCATACAGTAAGATCATTATTCAGGAGGTTTTGAGATAGAATCTCTTCTATTTAAATGTACTGTATATACAATATCAATAGTATTATACGAAGCATTCTCTAACAGGAATGAGGTCTTGTCTACAATGGAAGAATTTTGCCAGTATACCAGCAAATCTTCCTAGTAGAGAGGCATCTTATACCAACAAAAGAATTATTTCATTAGTATAGTTTATACCTGTTCCTCAAATGAATTAAGCCACAGTAGCAAAAGGACTTTTTTTCTGGTATAACTGTGCAGTAGAAGGGCTTTTCACAGAGTCATAGATATTTAGGTCGGAAGGGACTATTATGATCATCTAGTCTGACCTCCTGCACAATGCAGGCCATAGAATTTCACCCACCACTCCTGCAAAAAACCTCACACCTATATCTGTGCTACTGAAGTCCTCAAATCGTAGTTTAAAGACTTCAAGGAGCGGAGAATCCTCCAGCAAGTGACCCGTGCCCCATGCTACAGAGGAAGGCGAAAAACCTCCAGGATTCCTTCAATCTGCCCTGGAGGAAAATTCCTTCCTGACCCCAAATATGGCGATCAGCTAAACCCTGAGCATATGTGCAAGATTCATCAGCCAGATACTACAGAAAATTCTTTCCTGGGTAACTCGGATCCCACCCCATCTAATATCCCATCACAGGTCAGTCTTTTTGCCAGTCCAAAGACGTTGTAAAGACTCATATCCCTAACTGATATTGTTATACCTTCAAAAGTTTCTAGTGTAGATCAGGCCTGAACGAGAAAGCCAAAGCTTGTCAGATCGGACAAAAGAACAAAAGCTTCATGGTAAAGATAGTGACCCAAATTCTGCCTTCACATTCAGGTAACATCAGAAACACATGGTTCAAACTGTGGTTCAACTATTCATTGTTACTTATATACCCCATGAATGTAGGAGAGGGGAGGCATATAACAAATGTTACAGGATAGCTAGTCCCTTTGAATAGAACTGGGCCCAGCACCCCTGTGTCAGAGCAGGCAAGCCAATCCAGCCAATAAAAGGGACTGAGCTACAGCTGAGCCTATAAAGGGCTGTCAGAGGGCAGGAAATTGGAGGTAGAAGGGAATTATTAAGACAGACTGTGTCTGGGGAAGGGAAGCTATCATGAATGGAGCTAACTCCTATCGTTGGTCCCTGGAGCAACGGGCCAGATACTTAGGGAAGCAGCTCTGGGACTACTGTTCCAGGAAGGGAGCAGAGCTGACTAGAACTGGGAAGCTGCCAGGAGTGCCTGAGGGTGAGGGTCCTGAAGCCTGAGGTACAAGTGTGAGTTAGGACTATTTTCTGTTGCTTTACATGCCTGCGTGGAGAATAAACCTTAAAGGAGACTGGACATGGCAGTGAGTTTGGAAGCTGAGGAGAAGCTCTGCCCTGTGACCCATGGGATAAAATCACAGTACTTTGGGTATAAAATAGCAGCTCTGAAATAAAATGTCTAGAAAGCTGCAGAAGCTAAAATATCCACAGGATTTATAAATCAAAGAAAGCTAGAAGTGAGCTAAAATTAGACAATTCCACTATCCCCAGGCACCACAGTTATTGCCCATGTACTCTGCTTGACTAACCTGTGAAACAGTAAACACTAGGGAATTAAGGGACACCACATTGCGACTTTAGTGCCAGAAGTAATTCTTACCAGATAGGCTCATTAAAGCTTGCAGTGTCCCCTGCTTCAGAAGAAGATAGAGTAGTTGATCATAGATATGAATTCATCTTCTATACATCTTTTATGTTTCTGTTAGGCACTGGGGAAATGTGCCAGTGAATTTTGGTATAAAATAATTGAGCCTTTTCAAACTCTCTTGCATTCACCCTTTTGTTCAGACATATCTGAATGTATTTTTAACCAGTTATTCTGCAAATACCTTTGTTAGAAATGAGCCCATCTTCTCTCTAAGCACCTCTGAAAACTAGGCTACTTTTATTTAGTTGCCTAATTTTAAGCACCCAAGTTTAAAATGTTGGCCAGATAGTGTGCCACCCTGCATGCTGGTGTCAGGGAATAGATTCTAACGCCAGAAGGGACCATTGTGATCACCTAATCTTATTGAATCAGTGTCCCTTATCACTGATTTACTGTGTTGGGGGCGGGGGAAGCAGAGCTGATACATTCCTCGCTCATTCAGGTGAGTGACAAGAGACAGATGGAGTCAGGGAGTAGGGAGAGCTTTGACTCAGTCCCCTCCCTGTGATGGGTGGCATAGCTCAGCCTACATGTTGGGGAGTGTACTGACACCCCCTGAGCAACAGGAGGACCAGAAAGGAGATTGGGACCCTGTCTCCTAGGCTGCTCCATGGGCAGCCCCTTATTATGGGGTACCTCACAAACCCCATGGTTTTAATACATGTGGAATTAATACAATATTTCATCAATCTTGCTTGATTAAAATCCATTTTTGCAAAGAATTGTAATTGACATAAAAACTGTTGGCTAGCTAGTTATTTACATGTGTTCCCCCCCATAGAATTTATAAGGTGTTTAAACAAAACTAAATGCAAGCTATATTAGAAAGTATGATTTCCTTAAGTTAAAATAACAGATGTTTCATGAATCCAGAAGAGCTACCAAGGTTTCTTAGGTTTTCTTCCATTTATGGTAGGCAAATTAACTGTACTGTGTTAATTAAATGTAGGCTGAAAAAGATTTGGGAGTCATGGTGGATAATCAGCTGAACATGAGCTCCCATGCAATGCTTTGGCTAAAACAACTAATGTGATCCTTGGTTGCATAAATAGGGGAATACCGAGTAGGAGTAGAGATGCTATTTTATCTCTGTATTTGGCACTGGTGTGACTGTTGCTGGAATATTCTCTCCAGTTCTGGTGTTCAAATTCAAGAAGGATGTTGGTAAATTGGAGAGGGTTCAGAGAAGAACCACGAGAATGAGTCTATCACTGTAAGGAATGTTTTCTAATCTTTTAATCAAAGAGCTCAGTGTAGTTACCTTAACAAAGAGAACCTTAAAGGGTGATTTGATCACAGTTCATAAGTATCTATGTGGGGAACAAATATTTAATAATGGGCTCTTTAATCTAGCAGAGAAAGGTCTAACATGATCCAATGGCTGGAAGTTGAAGATAGACATATTCAGATTAGACATAAAACATACATTTTTAACAGTGAGTAATTAATCATTGGAACAACTTAAGGCTTGTGGTGAATTTTCCATCACTGTCTATTTTTAAATCAAGATTGGATGTTTATCTAAAAGAAAAACATCCAGGAATTATTCTGAAGAAGTTTTGTGGCCTGCGTTATAAAAGGAGATCAGTCTAGATGATCACCATGATCCCTTCTGGCCTTTGAATCTACCAATGTAATTTACAAGGGGAAACACTATGTTACTGTGGCTGGGTTGACAATGGTGATCTTTGATTGGATGACTGTACATAGATAGTGCTCTCAAGAAGAGCCAGGGGATCCATGAAACACATAGACCTGAATAAGTCTCTCAAACGTATGGAAAGAAAACAAGCACATGTATACACATACACAGCAGAGCTTGGGTCCAATTAAAATATATGTTGCTAAATATGACTTTGCACTAAAATAGAAATACAGTCTCCTGTAAAAATACAAGAATTAGCAATCAGGTTGTAATTGTTTCTAAGGGGGAAGGGGAGAGAATGCACATTAAAGTTCATCATAGGGTCATGCCTATTGTAATTTACTAATTCTAAATATTGTGGAAGTTTAATAAAACAGAGACTGTCTTAAACTATTGAAGCTGTGTTTGTTGGCTACATAGCTGAGCATTTGTGTTGGAAGCTAGAGCCTCTGGTTTTAGTTTCAATGTTAGTTAGTTATACGTTGCATTCACACTGCAGTTCACTAAGGAAGGTGTAGGAGTGTCAAGATATGGAATATTCAAGCATTAGTGGTTCTTCCAGTCTCTACTGTCAGGTACTGACCAGCTGGAGGAGCTAAGCACCCAAGGTGGAGCCAATTGTTCTGTGATTGGGAAAGACCTTCAAATGACTCAGTGCTGTTGATTCAATTATTGATAATTTTTTCTTTTGTAATTTAATTTATTTTTTGAATGTTTTTAAAAACCCTGAGTCTTAATATCATTACTCTTCTGCTTGGTTCTGCCAGCACACTCTGTTCAGAAGCCACATTCTGCTCATCCCTGCTGTATTTTAACAGGAAATTGTTCTGTTTGGAGCAATGCAAAAGCAAAGTATTCCATGAAAATGTTATTTTTAAGTAAAACATTCCTCTGTGGAAGGAAGATGTCAGATTTCATTTTAAACAATTAATCAAGAAAAAATTGTTTAGGAACAAATAATAAAAAGGAGGTATGCTGCTCCAAACAACCATCTTTTAACTAATCAGATTTGTGGACGTTGTCTTTTTTAATAGTCTTGCTAACATCCCCTGAACAATTTGACTCACGTTCACGTTTTACACACAAGCTGTTGTGACTTCAGACATAGTTCTGAGCTAGGACTGATGTATAAACTGCACAATCCCAGGAGTGGCCATCAGAGGCTCCCCTCTGAATCACAGCACTTCCCACTTCCTCTTTGCTCTGGTGTGGCGAGGGAGCATGGGCTGCTAATGTACCACTGGCTTATACCAGCAGTGACTTATGCCAAGCAATGTGCCTGCTCAGCTGTAGTGGCAAGTGAGTAAGGGGTGTGTCATGGACATACTACCCATTCCCTGCCCATCTGCTGTCAGGCAGGAGTTAGCAGGCAATAGCCCTGTTTACTCCAGTGTGCCCAGACCCAAGGTCTGGGTAGTCTATGTAGGGTTTAATCCAACTTGCAATCTAGTATTTATGGTCTGTTTTTTCAATTCATCATGCATGTATAAGGGTTTATTTAAACACAAGGCCTACAGCGAACAAAGAAGTGTATCATACGTGAAAAAGACAGGGCAATGGACTTCCATCTTGAGTGTACCTTTATAAATCATCTTATAAGGGCTGTGGAGTTCAAGGTTAACCAAATGTAACTGCATGCTCATTGTGTGTTAAATAGAAATTAAAGTTCTGGGGAATAAGTATGCATTAGAGCCGGGTGCCTATTGGTGCATGGCTAAGGTTTAGATGTTTAAAAAACAAAAACAATCAAACAAAAAAAACCCATCTTCTCAGGAGACCATCGACTGTGAGACCTACAATACAGGAGCATGCTGGATCAGAGTAGTGGTCTATATAGTCCTGAATGCTGTGTCAGTGGCCAGAACTGGATGCTTCAGTGGGAAGATGCAAGAAACCCTGCAGCAGACACATGTAGGATAATGAGGACTTGTGGCACCTTAGAGACTAACCAATTTATTTGAGCATGAGCTTTCGTGAGCTACAGCTCACTTCATCGGATGCATACCGTGGAAACTGCAGCAGACTTTATGCATCCGATGAAGTGAGCTGTAGCTCACGAAAGCTCATGCTCAAATAAATTGGTTAGTCTCTAAGGTGCCACAAGTCCTCCTTTTCTTTTTGCGAATACAGACTAACACGGCTGTTACTCTGAAACATGTAGGATAATGTTGTTTTCAGGGAAAATCTTTTTTTTTCTTCCTCTCCCTAGTCTCTCTCTCTCTTCCTCCCCCTGCCTTCCAGTAGTTGGCTTAAGACCTAAAAAATCTAACCTTAATTTACATCTGCTGTAGTCATAAACTTAGTTAACCTTTCCACTGCTAAAATGTCACTTTTCTAAAACTGATTTCAGAATAAAGCTGTGTTTTGTGAAACCCAGCATCTGGGGGCAGGAGGAGAATCGGTATGAGAGCTGACCACATCTCTGCAGTCAATTGTTGTCTCCCAGCTAGTAGTCAGAGATTAGAGAGTGGAGGTTACAAACAGCAGTGTCATCCATCCAGTGGTTGGGTTCCTTATGTACGTCCTGCATATTACTACAGCTCAAACATGACACTGACATATTACAGATCCTCAAATGTGGAGCCTAGTGTACTAATGGGGGAATTCTGTGTGAGTGCAGAATTAATGTCCACACACCCCCTCCTGCCCTGGACAAAATAATTGATTCTGATGGGGAGGCAAAGGGAAGCCGTGAAAGGGGTCATGCTGCACACTTTTCACCCACCAGCACCTGATGTGGCACCAGAAGAGAGGGCAGCTGGCTCATGGATTGGAGCAGCCAGCCATGAACGGGGAGGGGGCAGTGGCTGCATTCCTCACAGCATCCTACTCATGGGGCCTGGTGAGGAGGCATGGGATATGGGGGTGACAGAGTGGGACACATAGGGCTCTGGGGAGGTCACAGACTGCGGTTCAGAAGGGTAAGTGGGGAGACAACATTGAGCCTGAAGGGGGGGTGCAGGGACACATGGGGACAAGGATAGCTATGCTTGGTGAATGTGAGAGACTAAGGGTTGCCCAGGGTCTGCATAGGGAAGGCTCCCTAATAATCCTCCTCCCCACCCCCCAAAAAACCAAACTGTTTCATACTTCTCCCACCCACAGCCAACAACCCTCCAGGTTCACTCCCAGGCTCCTTCCCAGCAATTACTTCCCTTTCCCTCAGCTCCTCCATTACCCCTGACTCCCTTTGTGCTGCTTCTGAGATGTGCAGAAAATAGATTTCTGTATTGTAGTTTAAATGAATTATTACTCAAAGTTCACTATTAATATCCCTAGTAAGGAATCTATTTGTCAAAAAACATTTCCTGAATCTTGTTTGTTGTCTGTATTGTTACAAACATAGTTGCTGACAGGTATTTTGAAATAAATTACCAAAATAATTGAAACTGGTATGATTATATTGTGTTGTTTATGACAAAAATAAGCAGAATTTTACAATAGTGTGCACAGAATTTTTATTTTTTTGTGCAGAATTCCTCCAGGAGTACTACTGGTCCATAGGTTTGTCCTCCCTCTGGACAAACCATGAGGTACTGTCGTAAACTTATCCTAGCAGTAACGAATGGGGAGGAGGTGAAAGAGGCACTTCAACAAAGCACTTAAACATGGTTAACTTTATAAACCATGTTCAAGTCTATCCATATTCAGTAAACTCAATTTTAAACATGTGATTAAGTCTCATTGGAGTCAGGTCCAGCTTAAAGTAGGGGCATGTGCTTAAGTCCCGTGCTGAACTGGGGACAGAGAGAAGGAAAGAGTCTGCACATTGAGTAAAGAAAAGGAATGAAAATTGAGGACTGAGAGAAAACAAAGGGTTAGAACATGAGGAAGAGAGACAGTAGGGGAGAGGAAAAAACCAAACCATATACCAATGGTGTTTAATTTAGAATATTAGGCAAAATAAGTTCTAGTTTTGATTCTAGTTCTTTTTTATTATTCATAAGCTGGGAGATGTACAATGAACCAGAAATGACTGAGTTTTCATCCACTTCTAGACTCTCTAATGTTTCCAGTTCTGCTAGCCTCAAGCAGAGGTGGGTAGCTGATACTCATGTCCTGGCACATCTTGCCACCAGAATAAATCCCCATATGTGATCCGATTCATCTTGATTTTATATGCTTTAAAGATTTTTTTTTCTATCAATACTGTTCACAATTTAATTACAATAATTAACATAGTTTTCCAATATTTTTTTGTGCATTTGATTATATGCCTAAAAATGTTGCAGCTGTGTTTACCTATATGCCTTTTGTCTCAGGCTTCATCTGAAATGAGAAGTAAATATCATTTTATATATAGTTTTCCACTTGCTTTGTGAACTGTTTTTCACGATACCCCAGTTTAGCTTCATACACTTTCATACAAAGGAATGTGCTCAACATCTCAAATGAGGGTGCTTCTGGGACAGAAATCAGAGTAGGCAGAAATTCCCTGGACAAATTGGGCAGCTTTTCAAGTGGTATGAAAATACATAATCTTCATAAACAATATAGATATTTTATGTTATCCAGAGAACTTTGCAGGAAAATGGAAGAGGGGAGGGTATAGGACTTTTTCTATCCTCATTCAACAGAGGAAGAAAAATCAGGGAGATGCAGACCAGAAACCAGTCTTATTTCCTGACATATATCTGAAACCAGTTATGTATCTGTTGCAGGTTTCTGAGAATGCTACAAAGGGGCCAGTTCTGTCACTCTTGTTCATATGGAACACTACATTGTTCCATGAGAGTTCCTGGTGTGTGTATAGTGGCAGAGCTGGTCCAATAATAAATAATATATTCACTGAATTTTGCAATATTTTTATAACTCATTAAATGAATATATATTTTTGTTCCTTATTTGTCCAGTGGAGTACGATTACTTTGATAGTAAGAGCTTGCTTATCATAAAGACCATTTTTGTGAAGGGGTCAATTTTTGGACACTTTGGGGAACGGGAATAGGCACTATATGGCTGTTGTGGAAGGGAGATCTCTCCCTCATCACCAGAGCATCAGCTACCATATGTAGCTCATAGATCAGCCAAAGGTTTGTGGTCCAGCAGCTGCCAACATGAATTTCTGATGGATTAGGAGTCTCTCCATAGCTTTCAATGGGAGTTGGAATGGGCCCATAGTTTCCAGAGTGCTTATTGAGATTTTCTCCATAGAGATACAGAATCCAATGTGGCCTGCTATATACTTGTCTGAAAGTGCCTGTTTTATCTACACTACTCTGTTGCCAGACTCTTCATGCAGCTACAGCACAGCAGTTAGGGGAGAGAGATGAGAGTTGCAGGGTAGCCCCTCGTAGAGCAGATTGAAAGTTTATGGTGATCATCTAAATTGCAGTACAATCAACCTGGAAACATGAAGTGCCAGCTATGCACAAGAGAATGGTAGAAAACAGAAATTAAATTAGGACAAGAAGAGGAAGTCATGGAACTGAAAAGAGAGTGAGAAGAGAAGGGAAGATAGAAATGAAAATAAATAGTGGGTCTAGAAAAAGTTCCTAATTTGACTATCTCAGTTTTATTTTTAGAGTTGTAAACCAGAACTAGAATGTGTTGGATCTTTTACCTTTTGGTCTTCAGAGACTGCTAAAATACAGAATTTGAGTTTTGTAGCAAGTGTTATTGCATTGTGAGTCTGAGACAAATGCTATAGTTGGCTTGAGGGCACGAGTAGAGTCCTTAAGCACCCTGAATCTTATCCAAAGCCCATGTAAGTCTATGGGAATCTTTCCAATGATTTCAATGAGCTTTGGATCAGGCCACTGTTAACATCACCCAGTCACCATTTTAAACGTTTGGGGTTTGGTGTACAGATATCTCAGCCTGATTAGTACTATGGCAAATTCACCATTAAAAATCCTTTAAATTTTTTATTAAAGGTACAGAAAAGGAGGAAAAAACAGTTAAAGCATTTGAAAATGTAAAATATTAAATAAGGCTTTCCTTTTAACATCCCTTGTTCCTTTTGCTTTACCTGGAGAGTTTGTAGAAGCAGAGACTCCATTGTTTGATCATCTTTTAGATGGTATCAAAAATGGTGGTGATGACCCTTTTTAGAGAAAAAAGGAGAATTTAGTTCAGATGGGTCAGAGCTGTTGTTGATTGTTTCTAAAATCTGATCCTGTTTCCTAACAAGACACATACAAACAAATGGGGAGAGAAAAGAACAGCAAAGATCAAAAATGTAGCCTTTGTCTCTGGTGTTGACTTTCACTTGCAATCTTGCTGCTGGAAAAAACACAGGTAATGGAGTACAGACTTATCAGCCCCTCTGAGACTTGGGAAACTTGTACCAGGGTCAGGCAGTCTAGAGCATTACATTTATCTGCCTTTTTGGTCAGAAGCTCCCAGAAATGTTGTAAAATATGCAGTCTTGGCTGGCTAGCCAGACTCTTATTAGACAGAAGGCAAAAGAACAGGGGATAGAAAAGAGAAGGAAAAAACATGGGGAAAGAAAATGACATATGGGTGGGGGGATCTGCATATGACACAGTCTCACATCCCAAGTGGTGGTG
Organism: Eretmochelys imbricata; assembly: GCF_965152235.1. NCBI lineage: Eukaryota > Metazoa > Chordata > Testudines > Cheloniidae > Eretmochelys > Eretmochelys imbricata. The sequence continues at coordinate 33,053,167 of NC_135574.1, forward strand.
TCGATATCAGAAGTCCCTCTCTCTCACCCAGTCTAATGAGGACATCTCTCAGGATTAGGGTGAAGAAGTAGATGGTAGGAATTGCATGCATGTTAGAGAAGCTCCCTCCAATAGCCAACTTTGCTCCCAAAGTCTCTTCCCGTTGGGACCCCAAAAGGAAGTGATCATTATTTTATCCACTTGTTTCACTTAATTTACAACACACCAATTTCGGTTCATTGGTTTATAATCTCTCACTGTTCTTGTTTACCAGGCATGATTTTAACACTACTTGAATTATATCAGTAGGCCTTTAAGCATTTATAGACTTCCTTAAGCCATTTAATTTTAAGTTGATCTGAATTTAATTTTTGGGCTCCTTGTTTGGACTAATTCAGTCTTTGTCTCTTCTGCACATTTTCCCATCAACATCTGCTGTTATAGATTGTGACATCTTATGAACTTACACTTTTTAAAAAAATTTCAAAAATGCCTCAATTTTTTGATTTCCAATTTGAAACCTTAAAGTGGCCAGATCTTCAGATCACAACACTTTCTGAAAATCAGGTCCCTTTAAAGGTATCTCCAGTTGTGTACCAAATCGGAAGCACCTAATGTCACCCACCATGTTTGAAAATCTTGTCCATTCTCAAGACAGTCAGGCTCCAAACTTGACTTCTTTTCTTTAACAGGTATGACTTTTTAAATGCCATCCTGATCCTGAAAATTGATCAGCTCTCCAAAGTAAGGGCCTTAGTTAGCCCCAGTCTCTCCTTAATGCTTGTGAAGAAAATAAGAAAGGACTTGATAAGTATGGAGGTAAACGTATGTTACAGATGGGAAGAGGTGAGTGAATGGTGTTGCTGTAGAGAGTGGATGGGTAGTGGCAATGGAGTGGGTGGGGTAGCAAGGGGAGGAGGGTGAGCATGGGGAGCACCATGAAGGCAATAGTGAGAGGTAGATGATAGGAAGAGAGGCTATTGTGGACTAGACGAGAGGAATCAGAACGGATGGGGGTTACAGTGCTAGAGCAACAAGGTATTAAGGAGGAGATATTGACAGGGGGCAGTAGGAAATTCACAGTGGAAGCAGAAGACTGTTGGAAAGGGGGTTGTGTGAAAAAAGGAGTTACAGTGGGGGAAGGGACACTATCAGAAGCCTTGTCAGCCAGGCTTGGCATGCTGCAGCTGTTCCTGGCCAGCCAGAGGAAGAGATTGGGCAGTTTGCCTGCCATGCCAGCTGGCTGAAGTTGTTTGCCAACCTGCAGGGGGCACAGTTGGTGGGTGGAGAAGTTGCTTCCCAGCTGGCTGAGTAGCATCAAAACATGGCAGCACTCAAGGAATGCTAAAAGTCTCTTGATAACTTCTGTATTGGGACTCCCCACCAACATCAAAACCAGGACACAAGATATTTTTAGAGTTAGGGGTTGAATGTTGTAATGCTCACTGAAGATTTCCCTCCAAGACTTTGGACCAACCAGCATCAAAACAGACTTCAAATAATCCATCCCAGGTTTTACACCAGGTTCATTGCTTGCTCAGAGATAGGAGACTTTGGGAGTTTTTCTGTCAGAACTATGTAGACATCCAGATAGCTCTGCAATCTAGATGTACTGAGTAAAGTTGCTAGTCCTTTATCTCAATGCTGGGACTTAGGCCAGTATTTTCAATCTTAGGCACCTAAGTGAAAATCAAATTTATTTAGGTGCCTTAATAATAAATATACCTAACTGTTATAGTGCTTTTCATCAGTAGATCTCAAAGCATGGTACAAAGGAGCTCAATATCACTATCCCCATTTTACAGATGGGGAAACTGAGGCACAGAGGCATAGTGACTGTGGATTAAAGTGCTCAATCTTAGGCAGCCAAGTTTAGAAAATTAGCTTTGTGTGGAGTAATGGGAGAGATGAGAATTATCTGCTACATGAAAACAAAGTTTTTGGATTTTTCAATACCCTCTGCTCATAAGAATTATGTATACAAGTCTTTGCTAGGCCCCCTATAAATGTTCATGTGAAATGTAGTTCTTGTGTGAAAAGTGACTCTTAAATGGTTAGGGGCTGTGTTGGAGGAGGGTTCCCATATATACTGTCTCTAAGTGATTGTACGTACCAAATGGGCTAAACTTACAAGTAAATATATATTTTTTTCTTAACTGCCAGCCTTAAAACATATTGTGGGACCCAAACAAGAAGCTGGGTTCTTTTCTTCTCATGTTTCCTCATCGTCCATATTGAAGATACTGAAGGCCAAACTGTGTCCTCAATGACACCTATGCGGATTCATTGACTTGAGTGGGTTTGCATAAGTGAGATTGGTTGGAATTTAGTCAACAGTTATGTTGATGCTCTACTAGAACAAATACAATCCAGTTGCCTGTCTCTTAGTTATGTTGCATTTGAATTGCTGCTAGTAATAACAGTAGGGCTCAGATTTTCCTAGATGCGATAGCTGATGGATTCCTTCATCAAGTAGTTGCTGAACTGACTAGAGGGGACGCCGTTTTAGATTTGGTTTTGGTGAGGACCTGAAAGAAGAAATGGTTGTAGGGGACAATCTTGGTTCAAGTGATCATGAGCTAATTCAGTTCAAACTGAACGGAAGGACAAACAAAAATAAATCTGACTAGGGATTTTGATTTCAAAAGGGCTGACTTTCAAAAATTAAGGAAATTAGTTGGGGAAGTGGATTGGACTGAAGAATTTATGGCTCTAAAGGCAGAGGAGGCCTGGGATTACTTTAAGTCAAAGCTGCAGAAGCTATCAGAAGCCTGCATCCCAAGAAAGGGGAAAACATTCAAAGGCAGGAGTTGTAGACCAAGCTGGATGAGCAAGCATCTCAGAGAGGTGATTAAGAAAAAGCAGAAAGCGTACAAAGAGTGGAAGATGGGAGGGATCAGCAAGGAAAGCTACCTTATTGAGGTCAGAACATGTAGGGATAAAGTGAGACAGTCTAAAAGCCAAGTAGAGTTGGACCTTGCAAAGGGAATTAAAACCAATAATAAAAGGTTCTATAGCCATATAAATAAGAAGAAAACAAAGAAAGAAGAAGTGGGACCGCTAAACACTGAAGATGGAGTGGAGGTTAAGGATAATCATGGCATGGCCCAATATCTAACCAAGTACTTTGCCTCAGTCTTTAATAAGGCTAATGAAGATCTAAGGGATAATGGTAACATGACAAATGGGAATGAGGATATGGAGGTAGATATGACCATATCTGAGGTAGAAGCGAAACTCAAACAGCTTAATGGGACTAAATCGGGGGGCCCAGATAATCTTCATCCAAGAATATTAAAGGAATTGGCACATGAAATTGCAAGCCCATTAGCAAGAACTTTTAATGAATCTGTAAACTCAGGGGTTGTACTGTATGATTGGAGAATTGCTAACATAGTTCCTATTTTTAAGAAAGGGGGAAGAAAAAAGTGATCTGGGTAACTACAGGCCTGTTAGTTTGACATCTGTAGTATGCAAGGTTTTGGAAAAAAATTTAAAGGAAAAAGTATTTAAGGACATTGAGGTCAATAGTAAATGGGACAAAATACAACATGGTTTTACAAAAGGTAGATCGTGCCAAACCAACCTGATCTCCTTCTTTGAGAAAGTAACAGATTTTTTAGACAAAGGAAACGCAGTGGATCTAATTTACCTAGATTTCAGTAAGGCATTTGATACGGTGCCACATAGGGAATTATTAGTTAAATTGGAAAAGATGGGGATCAATATGAAAATTGAAAGGTGGATAAGGAATTGGTTAAACGGGAGACTACAGCGGGTCATACTGAAAGGTAACTGTCAGACTGGAGGGAGGTTACCAGCGGAGTTCCTCAGAGATCGCTTTTGGGACCAATCTTATTTAATTTTTTTATTACTGACCTCGGCACAAAAAGTGGGAGTGTGCTAATAAAGTTTTCGGATGATACAAAGCTGGGAGGTATTGCTAATTTAGAGAAGGACTGGGATATCATACAGGAAGATCTGGATGACCTTGTAAACTGGAGTAATAGTAATAGGATGAAATTGAATAGTGAGAAGTGTAAGGTCATGCATTTAGGGATTAATAACAAGAATTTTAGTTATAAGCGGGGGACGCATCAATTAGAAGTAACGGAGGAGGAGAAGGACCTTGGAGTGTTGGTTGACCACAGGATGACTATGAGCCGCCAATGTGATATGGCTATGAAAAAATTAATACGGTCTTGGGATGCATCAGACGAGGTATTTCCAGTAGAGATAAGGAGGTGTTAGTAGTGTTATACAAGGCACTGGTGAGACCTCAGCTGGAATACTGTGTGCAGTTCTGGTCTCCCAGTTTGAATTCATCCTTCTTAAACATGGAACAGGTACAGAGAAGGGCTACTAGGATGATCCAAGGAATGGAAAACCTGTCTTATGAAAGGAGACTCAAGGAGCTTGACTTGTTTAGCCTAACCAAAAGAAGGTTGAGGGGAGAGATGATTGCTCTCTATAAATATATCAGAGGGATAAATACTGGAGAGGGAGAGGAATTATTTAAGCTCAGTACCAATGTGGACACAAGAACAAATGGATATAAACTGGCCATCAGGAAGTTTAGACTTGAAATTAGATGAAGTTTTGAAGCAGTAAAGTAATCAGAGTTCTAAATGGATACGGGGAGCAGATCTATTGAGTAAGAAGTTGCTGTTTTACATAGTATCTTTTCACACTTATAAAAGAAGGGAGAGCCTTCAGTCGAAGTTTCTCTCTCCCTTTCTTATTAGCTGGCTGCTTGGTAGAGGAAGGAAAAAGAATTAACACTTCAGAAGCATGTTTCTGTACTTTGTGGTGGTGTTTTGACAGACTGCTGAAGGTGATAGACTTTCTTGCTGTCTTTCTGTGGCCTCGGCATTCTGTTTCTTCAGCACACATCAGTGCACAGCAAGGAAGGTAGCAGATCACTACCACAGTGTTTGCATTCTCTTCTTGAGGCAGCAATCTTCCCCCCTCATTTCATAGGAAAATTAGCTCAATCTTTGAACCTACTGAAATGTTGAAAATTCACTGACTGAACATAAATGTTTGAGATTTAATTTCTCATCTGCATGTTCCCAGACAGCTATATGACACCATTCTGAGACTGCCTTAAGATCTAGCAGTCCTTATGTCCCATTGATTGGTTTAAAATCTGTACAGACTTCAGTTTGGTCAATATGAGAATGGGAAAACTCCCAGAGGCAACTACCTTAAATATTTTAAAGAATAGTACTAGTGATAGCAGGGTATTCCACACTGTTGTCTGAGTCTTAAACCACATGTTATATCACTTCCATCCCCTTGATATATCATAAGCTACAGTCATTTTACATGTTTATTAAATCACTGACTAATGCCAGTTACAATACTTTGACACTTATGTACCCAGTTTCTGATGAACTTACAGCCCATGTGTAACTTACACCTCTATTTAAGACTTTGGTGAATTTATTTTAGAGACTACCATGGGATCTGCAGTCAAATGCATTGGGTCAAATTCAACCTTGGTATGTACTTCTAAACATGGGGCTGGATAGATCTCAACATCAAGACCCCCTCTTGGGCTCTCCCTAACTTCAAAGGAGAAAAATCAAAAGAAAAAGGAGAGAGTGGCCCAGAAAAGAGTAGGGATAAGAAGATAAATGTCAGATCTCTCTCCCAAACAACGTTTACTCAAATACAGCTCCTTGGAGCCTGAAGATCCTTCAGCAAGTTTAGCCAGAACTCTTTGTTCAAGGAAGGGAGAGAAAAGGGCAAGTTTTTTTTCTTGGCACACACTATGTATTATACCAATAAACTAATCCAAGCATTTACCAAAAGGTCCATTTTGGTCACGTTTTGATGCCTGGTGGATTCTGGGGATTGGGATGATTTAGGGAGGTGAAGAAATTGCTTTGTTTACTCTCTTGGTCATTCCTTGTATTCCCTTGTCCCTATTCCTTTCAAATACACTGTGACCCATAAAATTTTGCACAAGCTCCTAGTGACTGAGGTTTCTTTCTTCAGATAGTCTGACTGGTTCATTTAATATTTAGAGAATTTTGTAAGCAAAACTGTATTACGTGCTTTTGGGATAGGGTGGTATCCAACGTATGCACTTCCTGATGGCAGCTAAAGACGCTGCCTAAAAATACAACTAATGGATTATATCCGATCCTGTCATCCAATGAATGGACAATGCTGCTATTGAAGTCCATGCTCACCTATCTAAATTTCTCCTACACAAGGCAAATGTAGGGAAGTTACACTTCTGTAATTTATGAGACCTTGTCTGAACAGTATGGACTTCTCTTTGAGGAAAAAACACCCACTGAAAGCTAGATTAAGCCCAAAACTGCGCTAGGGAACATATCGTGTGCTGAAAGAAATCAGAGCTGTGAGAGAAGGTGTAAACTCTGTAAACAGGATGCACAGTCAAAGGGTTAGTTTTCTGAATCATTTAGAAAAGGGATGACAAGCAAACTATGCTTGATTTCTGTTAGGAGTTAAAAGGAGAAGTCAAAGGCATTGTAGCCATGCTTCACATGAGGTCACTAAGGTTGTCATAGGCAGCCTTAGGATACCTGACACTCCTATTCTTCCAGTTCCTTTTGGAGATACGTTATGTATTGGACAGTCAGCTATGACCCACTGCGTTTATAAATTCTTGGATGGTGTTCTCAGAAAAAAACCTGATCACCATGTTAGTAACCATTTCAAGTGTGGCTTAGTCACCTTTCCGGTCCCTTCATTCCCTGCCTGCACGCTCTTCTTCTCCCTGTGCAGTTTCCTATCTAGCTCAGAAACCTTCTCAACTCCCACTCTCTTGCTCCTGCTGTGACACTCCTCAGTCATCCTCCCCCCTCGCCCCCACAGATACTTGCCCACCCAGTGTCTCTCAAAGCAGTGCCCTTACACTAACCTCTGTAAAGTAAACAAGAAAATCCACCTGGAGGAGAAGAGCTGGAAGGAGGGGTGTGCGCTTCGGTGGAGGGGGAGAGACAAGTAGGGAAGTGGGTGGGAGGGAAGAGAAGCAGAGAGTGGCCTGATGGGGGAGAGGGAAGGAGCAAGGAGGAGAGGGGAGTGAAGTAAACCAGCACACGAGGAGGAGAGAGAAACAGTGAAAGACAGAGGCAAGAACAGAGGAGAGTACAAAAATAAAAATGGAAGATTTCCTTCATGATATTTTGCAGGCTAAAGACAAGAAGGGGAAAAAAAGAGAGAGAGAGAGAGAGAGGTGAGAGTGTCAGAAGCAAGATGGGGTAACCAAACCAGCGGGTAACATGAAATTGATGAGATGCCTGGCAAGAGACTATCACAAGCTCAGTAACTCCAACCATAAAAGATTGGGAACCATGGTCCTGGGCTGAGACCATCAAACTTATTTCACTTTTGGACTCTGTATAATTCTGACATTTATGTTATGCTCATCACTATGGTATGTCAGTGGTCCACTCTTCCACCTGGTCCCTAGTGTTTCACTTTCAGATATGGGCAGAGAAAATCATCCGGGAGATCATCAGCCTGATAGTGACAATAATCAGGCCTTCCTGTTGGCCAGATTCTGCCCTTATCTGTACATATAGCTCCCACTAAGTTCCATGTGCATATCTGAGGGCAGGATCGGTTTTGACTGTGCATAAAATTAACACAGAAGGCCTATACATTGTCTCATCTTCCATTTTTATTATTTGTAGTTTATTTGTGCAACTAAGCATGTATCATTGGTTAATTAATGCTGCCAACACTGTGCTCCACTAAATGATTGTTTAGCCTAGAGTGGAATAAAATAATACAATGACTAATACAGTATCATTATGTAACAGAAAATTAAAAATCTGATAATTTGATTGTAAATCTCAGGTGAGTTTTTTACATAAAAGTATTAACCTCAAGTAGCTATAAACAGGTAAATGTTTTATTCATCCAACTGATAATGAATAAATGCTTATGATATAAATTCTGTATAATTAATACTCCTGGGATAAAAAAAGTATGCTAATAGGTTGTTAGTTAATTAAGGAAGTAATATGAGGTAAACAAAGGTGATTAGAGCATACCTTGGGACCATAAACAGAAATTGTGCCTTAAATGGTCTGTTTTAAAAAAAAACACATTATACAACAAATTGTGAGTTTTAATCTAGAGCAAAGGCAAAATGCTTTATGGGGAAATACAGTGGAGATGTTAAATGAAGAAAGAGCTTCAGATATCAGGTTTTTGTGCAGCCCATATAGCTATCTTTGTTATTTTTTTTCATATTTGATCTGTCCTCAGATAACTGTAGCTAGCATAAGATCTGAAAGAAATATGACAAATTAAAAATATCAAAAAGTTCTAATTCTGCAAAAACCCTTCCTCATCTCTGCTTACACAAGGAAGGGGTTTGTAGGGCTCTAAATTTTGCAGGTTTGTTACTTGCCAGTATTCTGGCTTATCAGTACTTTTGGCCTCAGCCAGAATCTTTGTATGTAAGGTGACCCCTCCACCACTGCAACACCATTTGAGGCAGTTGTGTTCAGGATATTCTCTAATCGAACAGAAATGATGCAGAAAAAGATGAGAGGCCTGGCATTAGTTGGCTTCGACTTGGACCTGTCCTCACATCTAGGTTACAGCTAAGACTTTCAGAATCTTTTTGCATAACATCTCTACGGTCTTTCCTGTCAACCCCCACAACTAAAACTCTTGGCCAGGCTCTTCTCTCATGTCTCAATTACTGCAACATCCTGCTCCCTGACCTTAACACATGCAATCTCGCCCTGCTCAGTGAGCATTCATATCCATTCAGAATGCTGCCGCAAAGATCAGTTCCCCAGTCCATTGCTTTGACCATGTCAGCCCTCTTTGCATCCCTTCACTGGCTCCCCATTCTTTATCATATCAAATGTAACCTACTTGCCTTCACTTTCAAGGCCCTTTGTGGTCCATCACTACCCATCTATGATCTCTGATTCAGTATCAAAAGGTCAACTCCTGCCTCTGATCTGCCCACAGTGCCAGCCTCCATTGCCCACTTGTTAAATTTTCAAACAGGCACCTGTGGGCTTTCTCCCATGTTGCCCCTCACTCTGAAGGAGTTCCCCATAAACATCTGCAATACCAACTCATTATCTCCTCTAAAACTCTCCTTTGCTATGAAGCCAGCCTACAAAAAACTTCATACTTAGGCTGCTGGTGCGCAGAAACCACTGTTTATCATGCTGACCAATATTGTCTCATTGTTTCCTTGTACTCCCCTGTGTGTTTCCACCTGTCTCTTGTCTTATATTTAGATTGTAAGAATTGTAGCATAACAGGGCCCTGGTCCATGACTGGGGCTCATAGATGCTACAATAATACAAATAAATGATGACACGCTGCTAGTACTGCAGCCATTTGGGCCATCTAGGCACAGGCCTGTGTTGATGTGGTAGAGAGCTGTGGTGCACTAAGGGGAGCTCTGGCAGGGATCCTACCTCCTCTTCCTGGTGCATAAGAGGACTGCACAGGCCACACAATTCTTTAGATGTGCCTGGCCTACTCCTGCTAGTTTAGATTTTTATTTTAATGTGTACAAAATCTAATCAACCTGTATGTGTGTGAATTTATTTTTACAACAAGGTACATGACAACCTATAGAAAATGAGAGATGTTACTTGTGAGCTGCTAGCCTAAGTGGATAATACACTGCTTTATAAGAACACAACAGACATGCAGTCAAATATTCAGGAAGTGATCACTGAAATCAACCGTGTGTTGAGCTACCAATTTAAGTGGTCAGAAATGGAAGTTCTTTCAACCTCAAGATAGTGTCCCCTCGGCTCTTGTTAGTAGATGGAGGAAGGCAAGTAAATAATATCTAGGAATCAATTAAACCCAGGTGAGAGAGAAACCCTTAAAGATAACAAAGCTTCTATAAATTGAAATATAAAAGGTCATCTGAGGCACCAGCCTTAGTTGCATTTCAGTTTATGGGGCACAGTGAGCACATTCCAAATTATCTCAGATCCCCAAATTAGTTCTGCATTTCAAATACTGCTTCTGTACAGTCTGCGTTCTTTAAACAAGGGAATACAACCATATCTGTTTTCTTCTTGCACAATAAGAGGCTGAAGATGAGAAGCACCAAAAAATTTGCCAACCTTAAATATGGAGGTTTAAAATTACTAAATTTAAAGCTCTATCAGTGGGCTTTTAATTTGGCTCAAGCTTGCAGAGTCTGCAGGCTGATGAAGTCCAGTTACCACAGGTGGAAACAGAGCATCAATTAACAGACACATGCAAGGCTGGCACTTACCAAGTATTCACCCTGAAACATCTAAAGACAAAAACTCAGCGATCAGACACACCTGGAAATCTTGGAACAAACTTCAGAGTTATGAAAATCAAACATGGTCAACATTTTCTGTTAAATATTGAACAATTCTCCTACAATATATTTTTCTGCATATTGTACAAAGGCTCATTGTTATGTAGAAGAAAGTCCATATTAATGCTGAAGACCAGAATAGCTATTCAACTCAAAAGCTGTATAGAGGATCTGTTGACCCTATCAATAAAGGTCCTGAACCAGAGCCTCTTGAAGCCAATGCACCCTGGATCCACAGAGGGATTTAGGCATTGCTATCCTCAAAGCCTGAGTTAGGTGCCTAGGTTCCCTATACAATATGTGGGGAGAGAGAGGCATCTAAGAATGGGATCCACAAAAGCCAGCACATTACGCAGGAAGCTCCTCAGCTAGCCAATGGGAGAAGCTGATGAGAGGGGTGTACCCTAAGACCTCACTGTGACACTGCACCCCAGATTAGTCATAGTGATATTATTATGATATTCTAGCGTAATTATGTATTTTATACAAACTGGGTCATATGAGGTGTCATTGGAAAAGTTGTGATTTGCTGAATATGATTATCCTATTTTTATACATATATCATTTTTGTGTATACGTTACGAATATTGGCTATGTATCTGAATTTCAATCATGCTTACTCTGGGTGACACCCACAACTAGCCTTTCAGGTACAACAGATAGGGTTGATGGCCCATCAGCAAAGACAGTGGACTGTGGAATAACTTAATCTTCCTGTGGGCGTTTTGGCCAACCTGTAAGCAATGGCTGCTATAACACTGCAAAGACATGTGACCAGGCCACATGATTCTGGACTCCATCTTTGACGTCAGTATTTTTCCACAAACTGGTCTGGGAACCACGTTTTGAAATCAGGGCTGCAGGGAGGTGCTTGTCTCTGCTAGTGACCCATCACTAGGAACCCCTCTCCTGGAGTCAGGAGGCTTAGGTTCTAAATCATTTCTTGTGAGAAGGAGTTAGGTGACTGCCTCACTTCACACAAAATGGCCAGAGCAGAAAGAGGTTGGAGTGGTGTCACCAACCGACTTATAGCCCAGAGTTTACAGCACTCACCGGGGATGCAAGAGACACAGATTAATTCTCTCCTCTGCTTGATGGGGAAAATGGTGGCTGACCCCTGTTCAGATCCTCTCAGGAGAGGTGCTGCAGTGGCTGAGTGCTCTCTCTGTCTCTCTCTCTCTCTTCACCTTCCCTCCCCATATACAATTAAAGAACCTTTGAGCGGGGGGGGGGGCTAATTGCTGGATTATAGAGTCATTCTCACTCATGTTCTGTCTCTCTCTGGCCTAATGGCTCTCTAAATGTTTATCTGAAGTGGAACAGCTTCAACAGGAGAGGTTAAGGGAGCGTCATGTTAGAATATCCAATAGCTCAGTGGCTAGAGCACTCTTTTTAGACGTATGGGAGACCCCATTCAAATCCTTTCTCCCCCTCAGGCAGAAATGGGAATTAACCAGGGTGTCTCATATCCCCAGTGAGTGCTCTAACTATTGGGCTACAACTTATAAGGTGGATGGCAGCAGCACCTACTCCTCTGGCCACATTTTAAATGAGACCTGATCTGGTTAGTGGCCTCTGAGAATGTCTGTCAGTTTGTGGATCACACTGGGACTTGGGTGGGAGATAGGCATCCAGGGGCCTTGAGTGAGTCAGCAGTGTGTATTTTCAGAGGCAGAAACTGAGGTGCCTATGGAAATTTAGGCACCAAACAAGTTTAGGTCTCCACAGAGCTCTGTGGCAACCAAGCAGGAGTTTGGTGGATCACAGTGATGCCTAAAACTGGGACTTAGGCATTTAAGTCTGAGGGCTAGGGGACTAAATACATTTGTGGATCTGGGCCTGAGAGTCTTTTGCACGGTCTTCAATAGACTTCAGAACAGACCCCTACTTTAACAAACAGGATTAAAGCCTTCACACATGTATAAAGATGTTAAGGGATTTCAAATCTCTGTATCAATATAGGAAAAAAGAATTTACCTTTACCAATACCTAGATAAGATTTTTGCCCCAGTTCTGCTCCCTGAACGTTAACAAGGATTTTGCCATCGACTTAAAAAAATGAGAGCAGGATCAAGCCCTTGGCCTTTACTTATAAGGTGATCCATTTTGTGAATTTATTCTTAAGAGTCTTAATAGAGTACACTGTTGGCTGGAGACTTTGGCAGGCATTTCAAAAGCACCCAGGGTTAACCTTTCTCGCTCCCATTGGAATAAATGGTAACATTCCCATAGACTTCAGTGAAAGCAGAGCTAGGCCAACACTGAGCCCTTTTGAAAATCCGACCGTTCATCAGTCAAGTCTTAAAGACACCAACTTGAGATCCTCCATTTCTGATTCTTTCTTTCATACATTTTGGGTTGAAATTTTGGAAAAATATATTTGACAGAATTAAATGGGTTTTAAAGAGAACAATATCAACATTCCCTGTTGCTTGTTATTTGAAGGCAGCTTATTTAGACGAGTTCTCAGAACGTGAAATAAAATTACTGAAAATAGGACCATTCATGACGAAAAATATCCTTGAGTCACCAGAGAGCCAATTCACCACCATTTGGATGAGAAAGGAGATACAACAGAACATCCTTTGTTATAAAAGACTCATCGAGAGAATGGAAGACTGTAGACTTTTCTGCGGTATTTTTAATCCCTTCCTAACTGGGAAAAAATTGAATTGGATCCTAAACAACAAAGCATTTAGCACCTGTTTACCTTTAAGTTTAAAGGACTTGAATGAGACTTAACATTAAATGCATGATTAAGCTAATGCTTAAGGACTTTGCTGAATAGGGATAGTCTTAAGAAATGTGTTGAAAGCATGTGCTTAAATGCTTTGCAGAATCAGGGCCTTAAATATATGCTTGTCCCATTTATAGTCCTGATGCTCTTCTTGCTCTTGATTTAAATGTTTTTTCTTTGTTTACTTCTCCTGAGCCTGATTTTCAGAGGCTCTAAGTACCCACAACTCCCAGTCAATTCAAGTGGGGATATAGGTGCTCAGCACATCTAACAAGCCCTTTATTATCTTATATAAAGCACATTTCTCTAACCCTTAGTTCCTTGAGTCGTCCCATATATTTCAAACTCTACTTAGATGAGTAAGGGTTTATCAGATTAGGGACAACTTTTCTACTGTATTGTACCTGAATAAATATGTCCAAAATTGTTCTTTTCCCTTGTCCAGACTTTGAAACAGAAATGAATATTTATTACCAGTTACCAGGAGCTAGTTCCATGAGGAATTTGCTCTATCAAGAAATTTCAAAGAAGTTGCAATGTATAAAAGCAAAACTACAATAGTTATATTAGCAATACTTTTGCTCTGATTATGTGGTGTATACATTTTAAACGTACAGTACTTAGAGACTCAACTCATTGAATTAAAATGCTATCAAATGCTGGGTCAGCCACAAGCACTATGTGAAGTTCATCGGACCTCGATTACAAATTAAGCAGTTCACCCTCTTCTAGTTAGTTATTCTGAAATGACTCTCTTGGGAACATGAAGCTGACAGCTCAGGATGTACTTTCAGACAAAAGAGAAGTTTAAAAAGAATGATAATGTGAGACCACTTTTGCTGTAAGAGCACATCCATGTAGGCATAGCGCTTTATAAATAAGAAGGCACTGTAAACAGAGGGTCAGATCCTCAGCTGGTGTAAATAATGTCCATGCAAATATGGTGATTTAAACTAACTGGGCGTCCTTGCCTTCTATCTTCTAGGCTGTGATGTACAGAATGAAACTGGGGATTTGGGACAAAGAATTAATTCAGATTGTGATAAATTTTGTGAGCAGAAATCAAGTGGTGTCTAAGATAGATTTTCATTTTCATCTATATTTTAATTGTGACAAGACATTGTAGAGTATCTCTGCCTTCTCCTGGGTTGGTCCTAGTCATTCATCATGCTCTGAGAATGTTAATTCGTAGCTTCATAGGTGCAGTAGTATATGTAGACTGTATCTTGTATTTCATAGGTTTGTTTTGGGATGAGGGGGGATGAAGGGAAGAATAAACATGGGGTAGGAGTAACAAAATAAAAGAATATTTAAATGATTTCAAATGGATTGTAAAGTGTTGAATCATAAAAGATTGGCAAAAAAGCCTTCTCCTCATGAGGTCTGGCTAATATTAGGAATTATTGCCTCAAACGCTGCAGGTGTGGATCCATTTCTTTCATTGCTTGCAAATGGGGTTGCAACTGCCTTTGACAATGTAAAAACTGCACAATCCCCATGCCCCAGGGCAGACAATGATGTTGGTGAGATGCTGATTTTAGGATAGAAAATTACAATGGTTATATAGTAAACAGCACCTGGAAGTTTACTAATGATTTTTACAATTAACAGCAGCAGTGTGGTCTGATTATTCATGCATGCTTTCTATGAAAGAAAAGAAAAGAAGCAGATGTTGAAAAGAGTCACATGGATTGAGTGATATATATAATATAAAATTTTTGGTAACCGGAGGTTGAGCCTCCTTCCTGTTATCAGCTTCTTCTGGCAATAATACGCAGACAAAAATATATATAAAAATAAAGGAAGAGCTTGGAACTCTTTGATCTCTTATTAATTTATATATATATTAAAAAAATAAAAAATATCTGTGCGCGCGTGCCTGTGTGCATGCTTATGCATACACATATGCAGCCTTTAATCTCTGTGGTTTGATATGTACCTTTGGCACATAATAAGCTGCATGGACATGTAGTTCTCTTCTCTTAAACAACTGGATTTTCTGTGATAACATTCAGAATGTTGGCTGGATCTATCCTCTGAGAAGTCCACCAGGTATGCACCTGCCAGGTTAGTTAATTTCAAAAAGCTGAGATTTTAAAACACACCAGCATCTGCAACATGAGTGTAAAAGTACTATAAGGCATACTTTAACCTTGTATATTTTCTCTCTAGTCGTCATTTATTTTCACAGCTGTTCTCAACCCATTGCCAAGCACAGGCCTCTTCAATTCCTTTCTATAATTTGAATCTTAGTCAGTATTGACTAAGAATGGGTGAGGCCACTCACAAAAAAATACAAACGCTTTTTTTTTTTAACCTTTTGCAAACTTCTGGAATTTTTAGAAGGCTTTTAACTGTTCTATTAGTTTGTTCTTATTAATTTTTACATACTTCAACCTTGGCAGGGTCCGTTAGGGACCAGAATAAGAAGAGTGGGTATGCGTATACCCATACATCATGCACAATAAGAATGAGATTGTTTTCACTGAATTTCCATAAAACTAATGTGGTGTAAGAAAGATAAGAATTGTCCCCAAAAATGCTGGGCCAGATTCTCAGTTGGTATAAATCAATATAGCTTAATTGTTTTCAAAGGAGTTATGCTGATCTGCATCACATGAGGCTGTGGCTCTGTTCTTATATGACTTCAAGCCCGATTTTTGCACACCCAAGAGATTCCAGCAGTTTCAGAAACCTTCACATAATCATGTTCACATCTGAGTGGTAATCTGAAGCAAACCCGAACTCAGAATATAATCTTTATCTACGAGGTGTAACAAAGGTATGACACATAGTGCTGGTAAACGAGGTAATTTGATTTCTGGCTCCAGTCACCTGACCTGCTACAAAGGTTAAGAAAGACTCCTGTCACATGACAGGGTCAGTATCACCTAATGGATGTGGTCACTGCTACACTTCTTAATGGGTAATGTGAGCAGATGTAAAACTTTTATCCTAATTTATCCCTTAATTATCCTTATGCCAGTAGATGAACGTATCATGCAAATCAGTCTGTTGTGCTATGACTTAGAAGTACTTTGTTAGACCTCTTCCTACTGGTTTCCAAGCAAGACAGACTTCTTTGTATCTCCAGACTGGATGTGCGACTGTGACCAAATTGGAACTCTGATTTTATTACTTAGCTGCTCAACACAAAAGTAAATATGGTTACATTGCATTTCAGAAAATCCATAGGCTTAATCAATCTTCTTCGGTCTCTTCTTGGACCATGAAAAGCAGCCCTTCAAACAATTGTGACCTTCCCTCTTCATGTCACATTCTAAAATGCCTTCTTTGTGGGATGTAATAACTGCTGCGGGTCAGCACTGGGGCGTAGAGGCTGCCTATTATGAAAAGTAAATTTGTTTTCTTCCAAGTCTTGCGCAGTTCTCTAAGGATCTCTTTTTAAAAGTCTCACTTTGATTTCTGCCTTCCTGTGATTTCCCCCTCCTTTCTTGCTACACCCACTTGATCTTTTCATTGCTCATTCAAACCAAACCTCTTAACATTTTCAGGTTTACCTATCACATGTGTGTGGATATAAATATACACTGTACTGTGTATCTGCCACTTTACTCTATATGCCATCTGTCAAGGTTCCTTCCCCACTTTGAACTCTAGGGTACAGATGGGGGGACCTGCACGAAAGACCCCCTAAGCTTATTCTTACCAGCTTAGGTTAAAAACTTCCCCAAGGTACAAACTTTGCCTTGTCCTTGAACAGTATGCTGCCACCACCAAGCGTTTTAAACAAAGAACAGGGAAAGAGCTCACTTGGAGATGTCTTCCCCAAAAATATCCCCCAAGCCCTACACCCCCTTTCCTGGGGAAGGCTTGATAATATCCTCACCAATTGGTACAGGTGAACACAGACCCAAACCCTTGGATCTTAAGAACAATGAAAAAGCAATCAGGTTCTTAAAAGAAGAATTTTATTTAAAGAAAAGGTAAAAGAATCACCTCTGTAAAATCAGGATGGTAAATACTTTACAGGGTAATCAGATTTAAAACAGAGAATCCCTCTAGGCAAAACATTAAGTTTCAAAAAGACATGAAAATAGGAATATACATTCCCTCCAGCACAGTTTATTTTACAAGCCATTAAACAAAAGAAAATCTAACGCATTTTCTAGCTAGATTACTTACTAACTTTACAGGAGTTGGAAGGCTTGCATTCCTGATCTGTTCCCGGCAAAAGCATCACACAGACAGACAGAACCCTTTGTTCCCCCCCTACCCCAGATTTGAAAGTATCTTGTCCCCTCATTGGTCATTTTGGGTCAGGTGCCAGTGAGGTTACTTAGCTTCTTAACCCTTTATAAGTGAAAGTGTTTTGGCTCTGGCCTGGAGGGATTTTATAGCACTGTATACAGAAAGGCGGTTACCCTTCCCTTTATATCTATGATGCCATCTATCTATCACACACACAGAATATATGAACATATGTCTGAGAGATGCTGAAAGAGGCTGTGTCATTGTTAATGGGGTCACTGGTAATAAGTGTGGCACAAAACCACTTACTGATGCCATTTAGAACCATAGTCCCTTGCAGGTTCAAGTTCTACCTATCAGTTCCATGTTCGCACAAACCAGTGGTGATATACCCAAAGAGAGTCTTTCACAATTTGTCTAATATACGAGAGGCAGAAGTTGAACATTTCCTGCAATAATTCAGATATCTAGACTTTCATTTGCATATTCCACAGTATATAATGTTGCAGTATACTGTAAAGTGCTATTTCCGTGTTGTCAAATTTCATATTATTATCAAGTCTTGTGATATTTTGGTGTTTTTTTTTAAAGTGCCAGCTTCTGCTGTCCTATGATAACATGAGACTCTCAGGTGTCATTGGGGGGGGAAAAGAGGAAGTTTCCAGACCTCATGGTTGTGGAGAAAAACTTGAAAACATGAACCCTGAAGGGCCCCCCAAAAATAAGACACAAACTCTCATGATTTTTAATCCAATCATGATTTTTGAATGCTTAGGTTTGGCAATACTGAGTTTTAAGGGTTATGGCTGCAATTCCACTTACAATGATGCAATGGTATGAAGGAAAATAAGGTGAATTTCTAGTTGTCCCAATTTCAGGACCTAATCCTTTGAGATGCTGAGTACCTTATGTGGTGTGTTGAGCCCCCTCAAATCCCTTTGTGTTGTGATGTTTAGAATTGTGAATTTTCTGTTAGATTTTTCAAGCATCCCCTTTTAATTTGCTGGGTAATATGAGTTATGACAAAGTAATCAAGAGGTTGCGAGAAAGACCATAATTGCAAATAGCAAATGAGACCTAGGAGACAAGTTACTCTGGGTCTCTTAGGACCTTCTGTCAAACCCACTACTTAACTATACTACAGTATAAATTGCACAAATTATTTTGCCTGGCTAAGAAATATTACAAATGTCAAGCTATTTTACAAAGAAAAATGCAGCTGACCTACATGTTGTGACATCTAACTCCTGGCAGATTTTGCCCAAAACACCACTTCCTGTTAGCAAGTGCTGGATAATGCTAAGTGGGTTCTGCTGATGCTGAGTCAGATGGACCATTACCCCACCTGGATATAAGGAAGTGAGTGGCTCTGAAGAGGAAAAAGAACACCTAGGTTTTGAGCAAAGCAGTCCTGAAGGAGGATCCTTAGGAGCAACCAAGCCTGGGGACAAAGTCAGAGCTTAACTAAATTATTGTATTATTCACTTTTTGTGCATAAAGCCCAACTGCAGGAAAGGGGTGAGTTTGGATTCCACATAACATGTGGATGGTATGGCTGGAGCAGGTGAGGAAAGGTGCTGTTACATTTCATAATACAAATATCATGGACCACTATTAATAGGGAGAATACATTCTGTTATTAAGTCTGTCCTCTCTCTGAAACATGGAAACTAACATATTGGATCAGGCCAATGGTCCATCTAGTTTAGTATTCTGCCTCTGACTGCGGCAAGCATAGGATGCAAGAAACCCTTCAGTGGAGAATTACAGAATCACTTGCCCATAGGCAAGTTTCTTCTTTAACCCCATCACAGTTGCCTTTCTCAGGTCAGCCACAAGGATAAACACACAATTTATGGATGCTGAGGAATACGGGGTAAGAGTAGATATCACAGAATCACAGAATATCAGGGTTGGAAGAGACCTCAGGAGGTGTTCTAGTCCAACCCCCCTGCTCAAAGCAGGACCAATCCCCAATTTTTGCCCCAGATCCCTAAATGGCTCCCTCAAGGATTGAACTCACAACCCTGGGTTTAGCAGGCCAATGCTCAAACCACTGAGCTGTCCCTCCCCAACGGTACGCTTTGCTTGGTAAAATTAAAGATTTGTCTGGTGGTGATCACTGTCTTTGGAGAATGTACGGCAAGATGGACGTGCACTTCTAACGTTGGAGTACTCCTGTAGTTAGGTCAGTGCCACCACTGTTTCTCTTCCTGTATGTGGGACGCTATCCATAGCGGTAGTGAAGAACCAAGTTGGAAGTGGGAGACTGTAATATGTATTTTGTGTGATTATTTCTGCAGTCTTTGAAAGTATGTTTGAAATGAATTAAAAACCGTTTTAGGGGGTAATCCTGCAAGGTCCTGAGCACTATTTAAGATCTGACCCTGCACAGTCAGCAAGAGTCAGCTGAAGTGAATGGGAATTAAGGCTGCTCAGCACCTTATAGAATTAGGCTCTTTTTTAACATGGGGTTTGAAGATGACAATATTTCAAAAGTGAAGGGTTCCCCCCCTGAATCTCCCAGGTGGGGGGTGGAAGTGGAGGAGTGTCTGCTTTGGAACTGATTAGATCACAATATGCAAATAAACTGAAATATGTCATACCAGAGCTATGCAAATTGTAACAAAACAGACAAAAGCTTCATCTTTACAACGCAAACAATTGAAAAGGTCAGAGACAATATTTAGACTGACAAAATACATTCTAGCATGTTTCACCCAATTGAAAAGACCCTCTTCTAACCATCAGAAACGATCATTGCAAGAATATTTTAAGTTCTGTTGCAAACAAATGCAAATGATTAAAATTACCAGCTTAGCATGCTTTGTTTTTAGGTTTCTGATCACCAATATTTTTACTTCTCATGTCAAGAATAGACTCTGTCTTCAGTTAGCTCACCAGTAATAGCCACCTAGCACCCATCTATCCCATCATAAAGAACAAAGTGGGAACAACAAAGACTAGTCTGAATACAATTAAAAATAACTTGTTGCCATACTATCTTGTACTGTGTATCTGACAGATATCAGCAACTAACCATGGTTCAGCCAGATGGAGAAACTTCAAGGAACAAGCTATGTACACCAGGAAGTGGTGATGGTAATCCAGGACATGGCATTCTTCCCTCTGAGTCAGATCTGAACCTATGCCTCAGTCTTGTAGTAGGTTCCCCCCCTCAGTCTTGTAGTAGGTAATACTGTGCTGCTGAGGTTGCTGTTTTTCAGCTGAGATATCAAACCATGGTCCTGACGTTGTTCTCATTAAAGATCTCCTGGCATTTTTCAAAAGAAAGAGAGTGTTAGCCCCAGTGTCTTGGGCAAATTCCAACTTGGGTAATTATATTCTGCTTAGCTAAATTTCCCTTGTAATTTTGTTGGGATGTCGTTTTTCCTTCCCTTCCCTAAACGGTTGTGTAGTATTGCGTGTATGGTGTAACAGCTACTATGTTACACAGCAGTTGTAGCTGCATGTCTGGAGTGAGAGAAGTGATCTTTGTATAGCTTGTGTATCAAATTAAGTCTGCAAAGTGGTTTTGGACCCTTTGGTTAAATAAAAGATCATCTTCTTAGGATATATTTGTGAAGTGAAAGCAAAACAAGTCTTTGTCTTGCAGTGATCGTTTTAGCACAAAGTGTTTTCTGCTAGGAAAATAAGCTTTTCCTGTGGGAAGTTGCTATGCACCATTTGCATTTTTTTGTTCTAGTCTGGCACTTTGTTAATCAAGTGATAACACATGAATATTGAATACCAATACCTATCAAATATTTGAAGAGGGGTTCAGCTGAGAAAATGCTTCTAGGCTTATTTTTGCTATTTACAGAATTCACAGAATAAGGGAAAGTGGGAGAGAGGGGAAGGTACTAAAAATTTCTAATACCGCATTTTTCTATTGAGATGCCTTCTTGATAACAATTGGTCTTTATATAGTGCTTTTCATCATGAGATCTCAAATGGTTCTTAAAATGGTTTATTTTTGTGGAAGTCATCCTCAAATGAAAAATGTGTTCAATTTCCTGGTACCAGGTTTCCCACTGAAATAATAGGATAGACCACCACATGTGACAAGATGTTAGTCCTGTCATTTCATGTCCTGCTGGACAGTGCCTTACAGTGGTGGTGGTGATGATGATGATGATACAAGCTCCTATACAGAATAGAACAAAGAATAGACTAGCATTGATCAAATATGGTAGATCATAGATGAAATCTCTCCTATGGACTCCAGACTGTTTGACATTAAAAATGGACCCAAGCTACCAAATTTAATCAAGACCCTGATTTCAACACCTCACGCTCTAAATTCAGGGCTCTTTCTGAAGTGGGGTTTGGGTTTGATTTGGCCTGGCCTGTCACTAGGTGAAGTATTTGATACATGCAACCCCCTCACCACCAAATGATCCCCCTATGCTAGGTGATCCTTAGGAGCTGGCTGTTGGGGTATAGAGGACAATCTGGGCCTGTGACTTTTGTAACTGAATTGGATCCATTCAATGTGGATTTTCAGGGGGAAGACTGGATGGTGGGGTTTTATCTCATTAGACTATGTGCACTTGAGTTGTCTAGTTTTCCTTTCTTTATAACCAGTTTTCTATATTTAGGTTCTTATCCCTTGTTACATTAAATGAAGTCAATCCAGGTGTCTGCTCAGATTCTGTGTTTACTGTCCACTTGCGCACATTTTTATTGGTGCGTTAGGTCTTGGCTATTTGCAAGACAAAAGGAAGCCTAACTGGATTCAGGAACCAATGGCTCAAGTGTCTCCTTTTAAAGCTCCATCAAGTACAAATGCATCTATTGTACTCGTCAGTTACCCTAAGTCCAAACTAACTAAGATCCTGACCCTGCAAAGACTTAGGTAAATGCTTAATTTTATGCAGTATGGGCTTGAACCTATTTCCATACACTTGAATGATGCAGGATCAAGCCTCACAGCCTTGATCTGGGCTACTGAAGCCAGTGGGAGTTTTGCTATTGATTTCAATGGGAGTCGGATTAGGCTCTATGAGAGGTGTCACCAAAGTGTAGGAGACTACTCACAGTACACAAAATTACGGTATGTATTAGTCTTCTCAGAATTGGAGCCACAGTGTATCTGCAGTGGCTGCTATCTGATATGGGAAGCCCCAGAAAGGGTTATTTCAGTAAAGCTCTTTCATTTATTCTTACTGCTTTGCTGCATTACTTACTTAGGTGTTATGAGGCTTACTGTATTACTGTTTGTGAAGCACTCTTCCAATGAAAGAAATTATGCAAAGGTGGGGGAAAGCACCCAAAGGGCCCAATCCTGAAATGTGCTGAACACCTTTTTTTAATTTGTTGTTAGCTGAGGGCATTTGGCTGCCAATCTGGTCCTCTGCACTGGTGCAGGGGTCTGCTCATACACAACTCATGGCAGGATTGAAGCCTTTGACAGGAAGAGGAGACTTGGTTTTGCCCGTGCCCTTTTTATGGAGATGTTGTCCAAATGTTTCTATTTGCTTTCTACTGTGCCATTCACTCTTTGTTTAACTGATCTTCCATTTGCATACATTCCCCCAAATAACCCATTATTTTCATTGTAATTTGTATCTTAAAAAAACAAAAACAAAAAAACCCCACAAAAAACAACACTTACCAGAGATGTTGCCATGAAGAAAAATAATAAAAATTACATAGAAGTCTATAATTACAACATTAGCCTGTAATTATTACAAACAAGATACAATACTGTACAAAGCAAAAAAATAGGAATAGGATTTCTGGTGTGTACACCCCCCCCCCCCCTTGTTAAGTAATATAATGCATCTGCCTTTAAACTAAGTAAAGCCAGAGAATCCTAACCAAGACTTCCCACTCTTACTTATATCCTTTTTCTGGATAGCAATGTTACATAGGGTGACCAAACAGTAAATGTGAAAAATCAGGACGGCGGGGGTGGGGGGGTGGGGAGTGGGTAAATAGGAGCCTATATAAGAATAAGACCCAAAAATTGGGACTGTCCCTATAAAATTGGGGCATCTGGTCACCCTAATGTTACATGGGATCACAGGCTTTTCTGAGAACCTTACAAAAACTAGGCCCAGTGAGAGTTAAAGGTGGAGTGAGAAGTCCTTGGTCTGACTCGCTAGTAATCTTTTGTATTTAAAAATAGAGAACACCACAACATGGACTGGAAGGCTGAAATGGGGCTCTGTGCTCATGATACTGTCCAATTCATTGTAAAGCCAGTAGGTAGTTGGTGCACCACCAGATTTTCTGCTATTATCCTTGTCCTTCCGCTATCTCACCTGCACTGCTGTCCAGTCCCTTCAATCCTTGATCAGCTAGCAGCTTCTTACACCTTCTTACCATTCAGTGTTCTTCTTTCTACTGTTAAAATTGTGGATTTCACTCAGTTCAGCCCAAAGCTGCAACAAGATTCTGGTGTGTGCATATGGCCAGGTGGCTGTCCATAGATACCTAGGCTTATCAAGTGCCATTTTTCTGCTGTTGCAAATACTGGAGATTGGCAAGCCTGGAGAAACTGCAAGCAGCTAGGCACGTGGATGTTGAGTAGAGAGGTATGAAGGTAAACCACTTCTGGTCAGGGATCAGAGGACAGGTAAATGGCAAGGTATTCCTCAGGAACCAGAAGACATGGGCTTATGGGAATTATATTGGAGGAACACATATCTTGATCATTGTAGATGCCTGGGGTTGCACATATTTCCTGCATTAATTTTGTGGTAGCAACATATGATAAAAGCTACCTCATGATCTGCCCTAGAGTTCCGAGCATGGCTGCTGCCTCACTGTGTGACTCTGACTGTTAGTCTGTGGATGAGGGAGAAAAGAGAGGGAGAAAACCAGGATTGGGCACAAGATTAGCATGCAGCGAAGACAAAGCGAGAGTTAGTTCATTCCCTAATATGCTCTGGGGTAATGTAGCTATGTGTTGCCCCTTACTGACGGCAGATTGTTGAATCACAATTTTACCCAAAATCCTTGAAGGAAAAAAAATGTACCAACACTTAGAACCTTAAACACTGGCATTGAAAGGAGGACTTACCCTGAAGATATTGATTAGTGTAGACTTCGTTTAACCAAACATGTTTTTATTTCACGTGATAATATTAATTAAAAAAAAAAACAGATTTGAGAAACCTGAGCAGATTAGTTAAAGAGCATTTTAGGATTATAAAAGCACTTCTAGCTACATCAACCAGATGCCATTTCAAACACTGCTGTTTGGATTAATTAACTGAGTTCAGGATGCCACAAATATTAAAACTGGTAGTTAAAACCACCCCACACCCCCTTATATTTTGTTCTTAAAATCTTGGCCAATTAGATAACGGTGTATTAAGTAAAATAGTACACTGAACCAATCACAAGTAATAATCTATGATTCATGTAAATGTTTTATG
Source organism: Eretmochelys imbricata (assembly GCF_965152235.1). Taxonomy (NCBI): domain Eukaryota; kingdom Metazoa; phylum Chordata; order Testudines; family Cheloniidae; genus Eretmochelys; species Eretmochelys imbricata. The sequence goes on from NC_135574.1 coordinate 33,077,810, forward strand.
GCAGCAGTGAAGAGATTTAAAGTGTACACTGTTACAAACATCTTTCACATATGGTACGCAGAAGGCATATACATATGTACGGTGTATTAAAAGGTCACTATTAATTGGTTTGACAGAAATGCTGCAAATCAAGTATTTTAGCAAAAAGATTATTATAACAGGATATAATTGATTTTTAAAGCACGATCCTGGTTAAGAAACACAGAGATAATATGCTTCAGGATTTACTAAAAGAGCAGTTCTGTCTTTCTACTAGAGAGATGCAATTTTTTAAGACTGTAAAATTATTTGATAAAAGTAGCTTTTAATTACTTTCACTCTAGCAGAGATGAAATCACTTTACAGTGTACAATGTAAATGCATTTCTCATCATATTAATACTGTTCTAACACTTTCTGATATAAAAGCTGTGGTAGAAATGCTATATTTATAAATCTGGGTGGCCAATCCTGTATTTTTATTCAAAAATGAAAACATTTAAATACAGATTAAGAGCTATATGTTATTGTACATGAACCTGTTTGTGTATATGCATAGTGTGTAATATATATACTGGGTCTGTTGCAAGCTGATGGATCCAGGACCAAGGTTACCTTATGGATCTGCCAGATCACATTGTTGCCAACCTTAGAGGTAAATCCTCAGATCAAGTGGTTAAAGGACATGAGGTTCAGAGATGCCAAATGCCTCCTCTTCTTATCTGCCAGGTTGCAGCCAGAAGCCAAATGAAGCTTAACTCAGAGATAGCCTCCTTTAAAATGATAAGGAAAAAGTACTGGGGAAAACACCAGCAGTTGTCACTGGAAATAGCTGCACCCTGACAGCTTTTGTTTTGATTTTGAGTTTACTTAAGACTCTAGGAAGAAGCCTTGGGGCCACTACTCTGATAGAAGAGTGGAATGGTAGAGGAGCCCTGGAGGGGTGCAAAACATCACATTGATGACTAGTGTCAGGTGGGACGTTGCTGGCCCAGAAAGGGAGAGACTTTAAAGTGACCTGTCTGGTAGGGTGACCAGACAGCAGGTGTGAAAATTCAGGACAGGGCATGGGCAACAGGGCAATAGGCATCTATATAAGACAAAGTCCCAAATATTGGGACTGTCTCTTTAAAATCAGGACATCTGGTCACCCTACTGTCTGGAGAGCCAAGTCACTAGAGGAGAGACCTCTTCAGGGCTGAGTGGTTGTAGCCAGCAGGCATTAGATGAGAAAAGAACTGCTATTCCATGTCCAGCCTGAGGGGATGCTCTAGTGAATCCACTCTTCCCTTAGCCCATCCACCTTGATGCTGCTGAATGAGGGGTGAAGCTGGTGCCTCATTTCAATGCATATATTTATTTCAACAACAAATTATGCTTTTTAAGAGAAAACAGGGAGATGCGGGCAGATGGTTTTGTTTTTTAGCAGGAAACTACAGAGGGGGCTGGGGATAGTTCTGCAATAAAGCAGAGAGCCAGACACGCAGGATAGCTCTGGGGATAATACTATCTTCTGTATTCCTATAAAGTATAAAAAGAAAAACAAGAGTCATTTTTTCACCATTGTCACATGACAGCCCCTCCCAGCCCATCTGCTGCTGCTCTGGTCAATGCCAGTGCCCAGCGTGAAATATTGACATCCCCCACTCCCTAAGGTACTGTAGCTTGAAACAATCAGCAACAGTGACAGATCCAGGAAACATCAAGAATATCAACTCTCTCACTGGTGACTGTCCTCAAAGAGAGATGTTGTTTTAGAGGGGAAAATTCAGATAGCGTAGAACTGCTTAAGAGTTAAATCTAACACACAATATCAGGAACCTTTGCAGCTGCAGAAGGCCATGGATCCTTCCATTTGTCAAAGAATGGCCTAACTGAAGGAAAGATCAATCCACAATCAAAGCCCTTACACTATCTGATGATCTTAAACCAAAGCTAAGAGTTGTTAACTCACTAGGGAAGAAGAGCTTATAAAAACCACAAGCTTCCCAGTCATTTCTAGTGGGTGGTCTTGGCTGGCATTTAAGTCCAGAATTTTATAAACAGAGATAAAATACTCTAGTGTGTAGACACAGATTAATCTCTACATTGTGTGTGTCTGTTTGGGTTTTTCAGTTGAAATAAAAAAAGTAAGCAACATTCAGTGAAGGAATTAAGGGGATGCCATTAAACTCTGCAATTAGCATGTTCACTTTGACACATCTTTATAGCTGACACTATGATCTAATTTCTAGGTGCTCACATTAGGTGAGGGGGACCATAAAAGTTCTCAGAGGTGTGCCAAGATCTCCTCCAGAAGTAACATTCCCTCAGTGAAAATGGTACTTCAAGGAGTGCTGTCATGGTACCAGGCTGGCACAGCACTATAATCATTTATGAAATCCAGGCGGTGCTTCTGGGGATGATGTTACAGAACATCTGGTTTGTGGATTCATAGCAGTGTTATTCCAAGCCTGCGCCTAAGTAGTTCAAGATGAAACTATAGCACCTCTTCTAATGGGAAACCAGTAAGGATGGGAAAAAACTAATTTGGATAACAAAAAGGAGTACTTGTGGCACCTTAGAGACTAACAAATTTATTTGTGCATAAGCTTTCGTGAGCTACAGCTCACTTCATCGGATGCATTCAGTGGAAAATACAGTGGGGAGATTTATATGCATAGAGAACATGAAACAATGGGTGTTACCATACACACTGTAAAGAGAGTGATCACTTAAGGTGAGCTATTACCAGCAGGAGAGCGGGGTGGGAGGGGGGGAAGCTTTTCGTAGTGATAATCAAGGTGGGCCATTTCCAGCAGTTGACAAGAATGTCTGAAGACCGGTGGGTGGGGGGGGGGGGAATTCCAATTCAGCAGTTTCTCATTGGAGTCTGTTTTTAAGTCCTTTTGTTGAAGAATTGCAACCTCAGGTCCTGGGGGGCAGGCCAGTCCTTGCTTGCAGACAGCTCCCCAACCTGAAGCAAATACTCGCCAGCAACCACACACCACACGACAGAACCACTAACCCAGGAACCTATCCTTGCAACAAAGCCCATTGCCAACTGTGTCCACATGTCTGTTCTGGGGACACCATCATGGGACCTGGTCGCGTCGGCCGCACTATCAGGGGCTCATTCGCCTGCGCATCTACCAATGTGATGTGTGCCGGCAGTGCCCCTCTGCCATGTGCATTGGTCGAGCTGGACGGTCTCTGCGTGGGAGAATGAGTGGACGTGAATCGGACGTCAGGAATTATGGCATTCAAGGACCAGTTGAAGAGTACTTTGGTCTCTTTGGTCGCTGGATTGCAGACCTGAGGGTTGCAGTTCTTCAACAAAAGGACTTCAAAAACAGACTCCAATGAGAGACTGCTGAATTGGAATTAATTTGCAAACTGGATACAATTAACTTAGGCTTGAATAGAAACTGGGAGTGGAAGGATCTTTACACAAAGTAAAACTATTTCCCCATGTTTATTTCCCCCCTCCAAGCTCCACTGTTCCTCAGACATTCTTGTCAACTGCTGGAAATGGCCCACCTTGATTATCACTACAAAAAGTCCCTCCCCCCACCTCCCGCTATCCTGCTGGTAATAGCTCACCTTACGTGATCACTCACATTGTGGAAAGAGTTGTCACTTTGGATGGGCTATCACCAGCAGGAGAGTGAATTTGTGTGGGGGGGTGGAGGGTGAGAAAACCTGGATTTGTGCTGGAAATGGCCTAACCTGAAGATTACTTTAGATAAGCTATTACCAGCAGGACAGTGGGGTGGGAGGAGGTATTGTTTCATATTCTCTGTGTATATATAAAGTCTGCTGCAGTTTCCACGGTATGCATCTGATGAAGTGAGCTGTAGCTCACGAAAGCTCATGCTCAAATAAATTGGTTAGTCTCTAAGGTGCCACAAGTACTCCTTTTCTTGTTACAGTGTGTATGGTAACACCCATTGTTTCATGTTCTCTATGCATATAAATCTCCCCACTGTATTTTCCACTGAATGCATCCGATGAAGTGAGCTGTAGCTCACGAAAGCTTATGCTCAAAAAAATTTGCTAGTCTCTAATGTGCCACAAGTACTCCTGGTTTTTTTGCGAATACAGACTAACACGGCTGCTACTCTGAAATTTGGATAACGTAAGCCAAATGTTCTCACTTTCCCTCCCATTTTCAGAACAAAACTCAAATCAACTCTTTTTAGCTTCTAGAGTGTTCTTAAATTGATGTTTTTCTTTGCAGCTTCAAAAAGCATGTCCTCAAATGCATATCAGCTTTATGACTCAAGAGATTTGGTTGGTTTAGAAAAGTGTTGGAGAAGTACACAAACTTTAGATATTTATCTGTAACGAACCCCAAAATGTCTGAAGTCACTAGCATTCAGTCTAAGGAAAGTATATAGGTCTCCAACAAATTTCAACAAAGGCATGGTACATAGGTATTCTGAGGGTAAAGCGTAAGGGGATTATGCCTCTATATCAGCAGAACAATTGCACATGAATAAAAGACAAAAGGTACTCAAGGAGGGGAAAACCTCTATCTCTGCTTTCTCTCCTAGCAGTTCATACATGACAATGAGATGTAGATAGCAACTTCATTATCAGACACATGAAAAGTTCTTTTCAAATTATATGTTTTTCAAACTAGTCAGTTCAAACAAAATTAGAATGATTATTAATTAAGAGTATGTGAATAAATTTGAATATATTACTGGTTTTTGCATCTTCACTGTTTGTTATCTTCATAGTCTTGTTTTACGGAATTTCATGGCTATGCAGCAATCCTATTTGGTGGGTTATCTCGGTGGAAGAAGAGACAGCAGAAGAATTAGAAAAGGAAGATGCTCAGTTAATTAGGAAGGGTATTAGTTCCTTCTCCTAATTAAAATCAAACTAAAATAAGAATTTGACAGGTGTTTGGCCAAAATGAAAGCATTAGCTACTTTTTCACTTTTGGGGAAGTGAACAAGGGGGGGGAAAGAGAGAGAACTTGAAAGGCATTTTGAGGACATTTTATAATAGCTTTTATCTTGTTATTCAATGAATTCTCTTTGACAGTTCTTCTGAGACAGATTTTTTTCCCCTCTCATAGCTCTGCTCAGATATTTAATTTTTTTCCTTGTAGCGTAGGTCAGTTGGGATTCTTTTTTTACTTGCTTTACATTTTGTTTTTACTTTTTACAATGCTTATTTTTTAAATTGTAATTGGATTTTTGTTGTTTCTATTGGCTTATTTTATTGCCAGACTGAAAGAGCTGAACTGGGGCCTATCCTGAAGGACAGTTCCTGAGAAAATGCTTCTGATAGGACATCTCAACAAAGATCCCATGGTGGACATCCTTCCACATCGTCCTGTCTGGGAAGCAGGAATGATCTCAACCCCTTGAAAAAGTTACAAGACCCTTCCCAAAATGGTGAATCCTCACCACAGATTCACATGAGGCAAGGGCAATGCATTGAAGACCCTGTGCTTCTACATGAACTCCAACCTCCAGTGTGGGAAACTTCAAGTCACATTATCTTTTCTGTGGCTACTCAACAGGGCTAGATAGGAGACAATGCGTATCTCCACTAATCACAGCCCAATGGTGCTTCCACACCCACAAACAATACAACTTAAGAACATAAGAAAAATCATACTGGGTCAGACCAAAGGTCCATCCAGCCAAGTACCCTGTCTGCCTACAGTGGCCAATGCCAGGTGCCCCAGAGGGAGTGAAGCTAACAGGTAATGATCTAGTGATCTCTCTCTCCTGCCAGCCATCTCCACCCTCTGACAAACAGAGGCTAGGGACACCATTCCTTACCCATCCTGGCTAATAGCCATTAATGGACTTAACCTCCATGAATTTATCCAGTTCTCCTTTAAACCCTGTTATAATCCTTGCCTTCACAACCTCCTCAGGCAAGGAGTTCCAGAGGTTGACTGTGCGCTGAGTGAAGAAGAACTTCCTTTTATTTGTTTTAAACCTGCTACCCATTAATTTCATTTGGTGGCCCCCTAGTTCTTATATTATGGGAACAAGTAAACAACTTTTCCTTATTCACTTTCTCCACACCACTCATGATTTTATATACCTCTATCATATCCCCCATTAGTCTTCTCTTTTCCAAGATGAAAAGTCCTAGTCTCTTTAATCTCTCCTCATATGGGACCTGTTCCAAACCCCTAACCATTTTAGTTGCCCTTTTCTGAACCTTTTCTTATGCCAGTATATCTTTTTTGAGATGAGAGGACCACATCTGTATGCAGTATTCAAGATGTGGGCGTACCATAGATATATATAAGATATTCTCTATCCCTTTTTTAATGATTCCTAACATCTTGTTTGCTTTTTTGATTGCCGCTGCATACTGCATGGATGTCTTCAGAGAACTATCCACAATGACTCCAAGATCTTTCTCCTGATTAGTTGTAGCTAAATTAGCCCCCATCATATTGTATGTCTAGTTTTTTTCCCCAATGTGCATTACTTTACATTTATCCACATTAAATTTCATTTGCCATTTTATTGCCCAATCACTTAGTTTTGTGAGATCTTTTTGAAGTTCTTCACAGTCTACTTTGGTCTTAACTATCTTGAGCAGTTTAGTATCATCTGCAAACTGTGCCACCTCACTCTTTACCCCTTTCTCCAGATCATTTATTATCCAGATTTACTTGGTTTTGGGGATGTACTTATTGTGATGGGTTTCCCCTGGAGTGCCACTTAAAACTGGGTTACCACTCAGCCCTCTGACCCACCAGCCTGGGCTCCCTCTCACACTGTGCTGCTGTGACAAGCTGCAGACCCACACCCAATCCTACACTTCCTCACCCAGCTGCAGTTACATGCAGGCTCTATGACTAGCCACTGCATGAACTAACAATAGAGAGGCTACAGCTAAAATAACCACCAGCTTCGCAGCATAGGACCCCCCCCACCCACTGGAGCATAAATCCAAAATTATACCATCTTGCACTGCACCAGGCACTGTACAGTGTAAGCTCATAGAGTTTGCCCCTCCCTAAATGTGGAGAGGAAATGCAACAGCCCCCTGAGCTAAGATCCCCAAGCACTTCACTCCAAATTTACTGGTTTAGATTAAAACATAAAATAAGTTTATAAATTACAAAAATAGATTTTAAGTGATTATAAGTGATAGCAAACAGATCAAAGTGATAAATAAACAAAAAAGCAAACTAATCTTAACATACTAGAAAGATAGGATTTGAATTAACAATCTCTCACCCTGACTGACGATACAAGCAAACTGGCAGATTCTCAAGGTACAAGCCGCACTTGCTTTACAGCTTGGAATCCCCCAGGTTTTTCATACACAGGCTAGAAATCCCTTTAGCCTGAGTCCAGCACTTCCCCCAGTTCAGTCTTTGTTTCTCATGTGTTTCCAGGAGTCTTCTTATGTGGGGAGTGAAGAACAACAGATGATGTCACTCCCCACCTTATATAACTTTAGCATATGGCGGGAACCCTTTATCCCAAACTCAGTTTGTGGAAAAACACTGATATCCCAAGATGGAGTCCAGAGTCCTGTGGCCTGGCCACATGACTTTGTATACCTTGCTGAGTCATAGAAGCCATTCCTTACAGGCTGTGTGGAGCATTCTCAGGAAGGTTAATTTCATCCATAGTCCATTGTCTTTGCTGATGGGCCATCAGCATGATCTGGCTTCTTCACTGTTGTTCCAGAATGGCTACTTGTGGGTGTCACCCAGAGTAAGGCCGATTGAAATATGGATACATAGTCAATATTTCTAACTTTAGATACAAAAGTGATACATGCATACAAACAGAATAATCATATTCAGCAAATCATAAGTTTTCCAATGACACCTCACATGACATCATACAAAAGGCATCATAATTATGCCATGATCATATCATAATAATATCACTGTGAAGAATATGGGGTGCAGTGTCACACTTCTATAATTTTGTTTAATATTATAAGGGTTTTATATATAATGGTGATACACATTAACTACCAACTTTTAAGGGGTCCCAGACAATTTTTCCATACAATCCAATGTAAGGTCCTTTTATTACAATCCACTTTTGTTTCCAAAAGTAGGGAGAAATAGAAATCTTTGAGGATCTATCAAGATTTCAGGGGAAACCCAACTGCTTGGGAAGGGCTCCTGAATAGTATTGCTGTATTTAATGAAAATACTTTAAAACTATAATAATTTTCACGGATGGAGTATTCACTCCACATCAGCCCCTGAAGGGGTTAAGGTGGACGGGTGTGCCAGTTAACTGCCGGGGCTGCACCTGGAGGAGGAGCCAGGGAGCAATGAGGACTAATTAAAGGATGAAGACCACCTGGACAGGAACAGGCTGGGATGTATGAAGCCAGCTAGGTGAGGGCAGAAAGGGGCTGTAGGAGGGAGGAGCTTAGCCATCACTCTTTCTGAGGCTGGGGAGAAAAGGGAGCTTGGCTTGGAGGGAAATGTATGTCTAGAGGAGGGTGGTGAAGGAGTCTGATGGAGGTAATGTAGAAGGCAGTCCTGGGAAACAGCAGCATTGTATGGGACAGTGCAGAGCTTAGCTGCTGGTTGCAGGGTCCCTGAGCTAGACCTGGAGAAAATGGTGGATCTGGGTTCCTCTGTCAGCCACTGGGGAATTGGCACCATTGAGGGGCAGTGAATACGAAAACTCCCTGGAGTGGTTGGTACAGAGAGACTTTGGTACACAAATCCCTCATGGAAGGGGGAAAACTACAGTGACCTTGCTGGAAGGCTAAGCCCTGAAGAGGGAGCAGTCAAGTCCTGAGAGAGAGTCAGATAGACTAAGTATTTGCAGGAAGGAGCATCAGACTGGTAGAGCTAGTCCCTAGATGGGGCTACAAGGAGGCACTCCAGTGGTGAGTATAGGATCTCATGGCACTTCCATTAATAAAAAATAATATGCAGCAAAATAACTGCATATTATGAAATCATGCTCACTGTACCAAATCAGTAAAATAAATTAAAATAGCATCTGGTACAATCTAGAGTTTTTATCTGTAATTTTCTTTGCTAAAGTGGTCACTGCAAACATTATAGACCTTCTTATATGGGAACATAGCAACTGCCATACTGGGTCAGAGTTATGGTCCATACAGGCTTCTATTCTGTCTTTGACAGTGGCTACCAGCAGGAACTTCAGAGGAAGTTACAAGAGAAACCTTAATGGTCAGTTGTGAGATAATTGGCATCCCAGGTAAATTTCATCCTAATCTCCAGTAGTTACTATTTTAAATCCTGAAGGACAAGGTTGTATATCCCTGTAATGGGGTGTGCATACCTCACATAGGCGAGAAAGGGATAATCCCACGCTATGGGTGAAGGAAGTCCTGCCCCTCAGACCATGCTGGGCATGCTTCAACTGCTGGGCTAGTATAAAGGAAAGCAGCTCAGCTCACTCTGTAATGGCCACTGAGGAGGAAGCACACTTGGTAGAGCCTCTGACTCTGGGAACCAGAGATCCTGGGGACCAGACTGGAGACCTGTTATCTACAGTTGATCAGCAGGAGTCAGAGTTCCAGGGAACTACCACATCAGGGACCTGGAGACTCTGACAATATATGGATTACAGCTTCAGGAAACTTGGTAGGAAGTGGCCCAGGGAGGCAGAGTGAGTAGTATCTCCCCCTATGTAAGGTCAGCATATTGTGGTAGGATCCCCACTGACTGGGCGGCAAACGCATTGACCACTGACAGGGCCCTGGGCCAGAACCCGGATCTGGCCATTGAACCGCACAGCTCTGAACTCTGAGGGCAGCCATACTGACTCTGACCTGCGGGCCATACTGCTGTTAGCCTAAGAATGGTCTGGTAGACTGCCACCATGGTAGAATCATGACCCCAGTCTTGCCCCCAAAGAGGGATGGGGTCTGCACACCCTGCAACAATCTCTTACAAATCTTTCAACAGCATTAATGATAACTCTGGATATTCCCGTTGTTCATATAAATGTCCAGTCTCTGACATTTGCTAATATTTTGGTCTCAATTACATTCTATGGCAATAAGTTCCATAGTCTAGTACATACTGGGTGAAAAGTATTTTATTAGTGCTGAAAAAAGCCAAGCCATCTCTTTATCTCTCATCTTAAGCACTGACCCAGCAATTTAGATGAGTGGTCCCTTTCATTTTGCTGGAGTGGGGTTCTAGTTTATATCCCTTTAATTAAAAAAAAAAAAAAGGCTTTCCCCCACGCTAGGGTGATCAGATAGCAAGTGTGAAAAATTGCATACTTTCTTTTTCGGGGGTGGGGTAATAGTTGCCTATGTAAGACAAAGCCCATAACATTGAGACTGTCCTCTATAACATTGGGATGTCTGGTGACCCTCCTCTTTCCCCCCGCGCCCTCCCATGGTGAAATTAAATTCACTGCTTGGGAAACAGGGTGAAATTTCTTCCTTGTGCAGAAATCAATGAAATTGATTGAAATTCTAGTTTCAGTCACAAGTTTCTGAAATAAGAGGGTCATCCTAGACCCATTCAGTCAGTGAGACCATTTTGAAGTGACCTTTGAACGTACGTTCCCTAGGGTAAAACTATTATAGCTGTATGAAGTTTGTATCCAGTATAAGGATTTCCAATCAGGGATTCTGATATTGCCTATCTCAGTGAGAAACAAATTGTTGGCACTGACAAGCTTCTGGCAGCAGCAGACAGCTGGAAAATCATAAAGAGATTATAGAGGGCATTTTACTGGCAAGTGGAAGCTTTTACTTCATTGAACTGACCACAGATGAGTTTAGCTGAACAGCTGGAACTCAAGAGTATGACACATTGTCTAATACTTGATGCAAAGGTAGGAAAATACCGGTAGGTAAGCCACTTTTGCAGATACCATGTACAAACTCTTTGAAATCAGTTTGCCTCATCTCTATTCTAAGTGTCAAAAAATACATGCTCTGTGGTTTTGCAGTAAGGAACAATATACTTCTAGCCTGGAAGCCTTGTTACTAATTTCAGCACCACTGATGCTGTCATTATCTTCTCTGTTCAGGTCATCTTTGGACCATAAATGTTGTTTCTTCAAGAAACAAAAGCCTATGATAGATTTGGGGAGAGGGAGGGAGACAAACAAAATAAAAAAAAAATACTTTCACAGCTTTCCCATTAGTTCTGGGAAAACATAATAAAGCCACAGCTGGTGGGCACTTATTTTTTTCTTAGCATTTAATAATAGAATTAATTGGTAAGTGGAAAGCTTTCAACCCTTTCTGTTGTACATTGCCCTCTGCTATCATTCTGAATAGACGTTAGAATCCAAGCTAATTGTAATTTCTTAAATAAAGAAGAAATATATTTGAATCATCAAAAATCAACTTTTATTGTTTTTGTTTGTTTTCTTGTGAAAAAGTGTTAACGTTGTATATCCATAATCTCTGGAAAAGGTGTAGTTAGCATGAGGAATTCAGGCCCCTGATAAATTCTCTGTTGTACCCCTCCAATGTACACCCACCCACTGTGATTGTCTCATTGTGACATCACTTGCTTGAATGACATTTCAGTAAGTTTTGGGGTGAGAACAGCTCTGTAGAACAGTGACAAAAAAAGTCAAAGTTAGCAGTGTTAAGAATGATGAACTGCAGTTTCAACTGAGTCATCTACAGTAGTTCATGCTGATTGATCCATCCCCATTGGAGACAATTATCATTTAGTCATTGTGCTTTTGCAACAGTATTCTAATGCTGCAGGACATACCTAGCCAGCTTCAAATTAGGGATGGTGAACTTATTGTGATAAAATGAGAACTGGTCTTAATTTTTGGCCAGACCTGTAACTGAACCAAAACCAAATGTTCATCCGTCATTATTTCAGACACAGATCTGAGTTCCTGTGCTTTCCAGGGTGGGTCTTAACATGGAAAAGTCAGCCGGTGCTCAGATGCAATGGTGATGAGCATGGTCTAAGAGCCTGAAAAGAACAGAACTGGTAATTTTGGAATTTTCCAAGCCCCCTCAATATGCATGCTTCTTTGTACAGTGAATACCTAGTGGTGGTGTGCTCTGCTGGACTTCCAAAAATCATAACTTCAGCAAAACTGACTGATATATAGGAGTAACCTGGTTTAAAATGCAAGATAATCTTTGTATTTGTTAGCTGATTCCAGACAAATAGCCCTTTAGCTGGTAAAACAATTCACAGAAAATATCTTGTTTCATCAGTTTTGATTTCTATCTCATTATACTTCTGCCTGAAGATGACGTTTATCATAGAACACTATTTATGAATCATTTAAGAATATTTAAAAGCAGCATCTAGCAAATTGTCCCCTTGCTTTCTGTGCAGATGCAGGGGAGAATGTCTGTCTGTAAATATACTATATACTGTTTGCTAAATTAGCTAAATCTCTGCCCCCCCATCCTATTACAGTTTATTGACTTGTCACCCCAAACTGGTGATAAGCAATTACACAGCCTGAGAAGATGAGTGACTTGAGGTTTTTAGGATTAGATTTTCAAAAGCACCGAAGTGTTTTAGGTGCACAAGGCCCATTGATTGACCTGTATCTATTTCCTGCCTGTGAACCATGTCAGACTTGTCACCCTGCCCCCAGAAAGTCTTGCAATATAATAGATAACACCCTAGTCCTGCTGTTGTTATCACATAAACTAATAGATTTCTGCCTGGTACAATGCAAGAATTATTGAAATGAAGTGAGTGAAAATGTCATATGAAGGCTCTGAGGAATAAAGTCAAGGACCTAAGTAAGGAGCAAGTCTATGACTGGGATGACCAATAGCATTTCAGATTATATAGATTGTGATGGTTACTAATAATGCCTAGCTCTTACATAACAGTTTTCATCAATAGATCTCAAAGCGCTTTACAAAGGAGGTCATTATCATCCCATTTTTTACAGAGGGGTTAACTGAGAGACACAGTAGTGAAGTGACTTGCTCAAGGTCACTCAGCAGGCTAATGGCAGAGGCAGGAATATAAGACAGCTCTCCTGAGTCACAGTCCAGTCCTTGATGCACATCACCACACTGCCTTCCACAGGCCTGCCCTACAATTCTAATGGAACCCCGTTACACTGAAGTGGTATTTTTCAATAGAACGTAACCTTTCATTAAAACAGAAGAGGATCTGCTTGGCAAGCTATTCACTCCCCTTCATCATGGGAATGTTCATAAGAACTCCCTTCATCTCCCTGTAACTGTAGTGGCACAAGGGTAACCTCGGGAAGTCCATATCTTCACTTTCACAGGGAAACAGCTGAATGATCAACTGAAGTCTCTTCAAATCCCTATTATAGCAGATGCAGCAAGAGGGGGAACCAACACTTTCCTCTTATCTTTTCCCCCCAGAAGTAGTGGCACTTGCCTTCTTGTCCCTCTCCTTCTTTGCTTACCCGAGCAGAGGAGTAGGTAGGTAGATAGAAGGGGAAATTTTGGGTAGCTATTGGGGGCTAATAGCACTCAAATGGACTCTAGTTATGTCCACACATCACACAGTAGCAGGAGTGTCCAAAGCCCTTCAGTGTTGGCCTATCCTCTGATCAGCTGGCTAGCTTGAGTTTAAAGCACTACCAGAGTTCAATTAGGTGCAACACTCTATAATTCAAGTAAACTTTATATTGAAGGAGGGGTGCTGGAACAATTGGCATAGTGGGAGTGCTGAGAGCCATTGAACCAAACTGTAAACCTTGTATATAACGGAAACCACTTCAAGCCACAGAGACTGACAGCACCCCTAGTTCTAGCACCTATGCAGTGAAGATGGTCTCTTAGATAGGCCTTTCTGAGCCCCAGTTGTTTTGAAATATTGTAAATGGGATGAGGCTTTTAGTGACTCCTACTACCATTATTGTATCTAACTATGCAGGATGGGGTTACTTAGGTTTCGCAAGGACCAATTTTTTGCGTTGTCAAAAAACAAAGCAATTTTTTTCTGGTTAAATGGCTGAAATGTGAAGCTGGCAAAGAGAAATTATGCCTGTCTTGTTATGTTTTTATTTTATTTTGCACTGCTTCAGACATAAGCCAATGTGACTGATGTATTCTGGCATGATATTTCTCAGTGTGAGATACTGATATAAAGTTAGATTACAATTTGACTGATACTTGTGTGAATGTTACCCTTCTCAACTGATTTAAGCAGACACTGGTGGTGGCATGAGAACATCCTCGTTAGCAGGTGATAATGTGAAAGCACTCTTTCGCTAACCTTGGCTTTTTATTGTTTTGTTTTGCTTCAGCCTCCCATTATTTCCAGCAAAATCAATGGCATCCACTTACTGCAAGACAGCCTTGTGAACTGGGCAGACTTGGTACAGCCCATGTTGTGGGGGCGAGGAACACAACATGTCCTGGCTGTTGGCTGAAACATTTAAAAAAAATTTTTTTGGTGGGATCCTGGTCAGTGTGCAGTGCACCCTACTCCATTAATACATTGTTAAATTGGAGGCTCAGATGTGCTTTCAGTAACTACTGACATTTTATCTGAAATAAGGATGAGAAATTTCACTTACTACAAAGCAGAGCATTAAAAAGGCTCCTTATCTAGGGGACCAGAATAAGGATATTAGTAACACTGCCTGCTTCTTTTTAAAACCCTATTAGTGTCAGGTAATATGTTTCTCCAATGGTGCTTGACATTCACTTGGCTACAAAAATATTGAGACTGAACTTTCCTAGGGAATATTTTAACATACACAAAGAACTATCACCAACTAAAGAAAATGGAATCTTTGATTGGCAATAAAATACATATTAGCTTTGTTCCTAAAATTGCTGTAGTGATCTGTTTCTAAGGGGCGTGTGTGCACATGTGCATATTCACACGTGGCCATACACCCTCATTAACTAAGATGTAAACTTACACTTTTGTCTGAATTTAGCAATTATGAAGCATGAGCATTGGAATGTCCCACAGATCAAAATCCAGTGTTTATTTTCATACTGCATAACATACAATGGTGAAGGGATATCAGTCTCACACTGCTGTGTTGATATATACCAACCTATTGCATGCAATATTATTTTTATTTACATGGCATTTTAAGTCTGTAAGGCATATACAACTGTGCTAAACAGGCTGCCCCCCCCCCAAAAAAAACTTGCATGCTAAAAGGCACAAGCAAGTGTTATACAAACGCATGATGTGTGATCATTAGAGTGGGAATGCCTTGTGAACAGAGGTGCCGACTGTATGGGTGCTCTGGGGCTCAAGCACCCACAGAAAAAAATAGGGGGTGCTCAGCGCCCACCAACCACAGCTGTTTGGTGGGGCCCAGGGGCTGGCTGCCGATCAGCTGTTTGATGGCTGATGGAGGTGCTGGGGGAGGATGGAGAAGAGCCAGGAGCAGGCCGGCGGAGGCCTTGGGGGAGGGGGCTGAGAGGAGCGAGGGACAGGTGGGCAGGAGGCTGGCGGAAGGGGGGAGTGGGTGCAGGAAGAGGTGGAGCGAGGGCTGGGCCTCAGGGGAAGGGGAAGAGTGGGGGCGGGGCTTCAGAGCCAAGGTAGGGTGGAGTACCCAGTGGGGAAAAAGAAAAGTCAGTTCCTATGCTTGTGAAATAGGTATGTTTTCAAAGGGACAACAGGGAGGCACCTTAGAATACCATACTTTAAATGGGAGGCTGTCCCAAGCAAAGGCTAGAATGCATGATATCAGAAATATCCGTCACAAAAGAAGTGGGGGTAGAATGTAGATAGTGAGACTGGGTAGGACATGATGGAGGGAGATGTAACTGTGTGGGGTTCTAAAGAGCTTTGATAGTGAGCTTAATGCTAGAGAATAGAGAAAACCAGTGGCGGATTAGCCAGTGGGCCAATGGGGCCCTTGCCCAGGGGCCCTGGCTAATTGGAGGACCCCAGAAAAATAGGCACTCCTGTGCTCTGACCTGATCCACCCACCTGGCGCTCCTTCCAGGGAGCAGGGGCTTGCACCGCTCCACCTACCCCTACACCGGGCAGGCAGAGTGGGGCAAACCCCCAAACCCACTCCCTGGCAGGAGCGCCGGGAGGGCGGAGTGGGGCAAACCCTTGTGTTCCGACCCCATTTGTCCAGTAGGAGCATGGGGGGTGGGGAGAAATGAAGGCAGAAGGGGTGGGGAAGGGCTCCCACAAA
Source organism: Eretmochelys imbricata (assembly GCF_965152235.1). NCBI lineage: Eukaryota > Metazoa > Chordata > Testudines > Cheloniidae > Eretmochelys > Eretmochelys imbricata. The sequence goes on from NC_135574.1 coordinate 33,093,834, forward strand.
ACCCTAAGCTGCCTCTGGAGAAAGCCAGCACTAATATTCAAAAATGGTGGGTAAGCCATGAGCAGAGTGTCAGGAAGCAGGAATGATCTTTACAGCAGCATTTTGGATGGCCTGAAGTAATGGAGGCTGATGACTGAGTAATGGTCAAGATAACTTTGAAAGCGTTACATATAGCACATCCCAATTAAGGTAGAGGAGGAGACTGGAGTTTAGTATCTCTGCTAATTGACTTATCTAACAAAAACTATATATTTGAACTAATATACTATAATGCATTGACTGTCAATTTCATAGCACTGGGTATTTCGTTTAAGAACTCTGAAATATCGAGTAAAGCAGAGAAAAGGGGCACGGTCAGGCGGCACCTTTGCCACATCAATCCTTTGCTGCATTTTCAGTACCTTGGGACCATTAGCAGTTGGCATAAGTGACCCTGAGACTATCCTAACATGGTGCAGGGGTACTGGCTCTGAGCACTGTGTCGTCGGTTACCTTTGCCCACAACTCCCACCTGACTTGTACCATGTGCAGTTAAACAATAACAAAGGATCCGGTCCTTAAAATTGCCAAAGGAATTCTGAAACCGCATAACCTATAGTGGCAGGAAGTGAACCGGAACGTTGTATGTATATTATTATTTCTTTGTGTGTTGTTTTTAATTTTTCAGTTAGATCAAGTTGTCTGTCTGTCAAGTACCAATACCACAATAAATAAATGTAAATAATACCAGTGTTATTTTGGAGGTGGAGGAAAGAGGCCAGTATGCCCCCATGCTTGCAGTGCACTAGTCTCACCACCTCTTTTGTTCCCACTCAGTCTCTGAAGTGAAAAAATAGAGAGGCATGTGTATAATCAATCAATAAATTTTTAAGACATGACACATGCAACATTGCCTACATCTAACCCAACGCTAGCACAGGATCCCTTCTCCCATCACACACAAACTCCTTTCTTACATAACGCTCTTCACAAGTGATTTTTGTTGTTTTATTCCCCAGTGTCAGAGACTCAGTGTTGTCTGTCTCAGACTCCCAGAGAAGTTAAAATGACTGTCATACATCATAAAGGCTCCCCTTTGTTATGAGTGCTTTGTGGTTGGTTCTAATTAGAACAGTGAATTACTTAAGGAAACAGGAGGAATTAGGTGGTTCCCAGGCATGTAATTATCTATCCACTGTATGAGCCTCAAAACTCCCACTGGTAGGAGTTTTCCAAACCTTTCCTTCAAATGTCCAGTTTTATATTTAAACTTTCAAAACATTACTGATAATCTCCAACCCCCGCCCCCAAAAGAAAAAAATCTTTAGAACTAGTAAAATCAGATGCCTGCTGATCATTACAATTGTGCTTAGGATCGTACAGAGCAACATCTTGGCCATCTCATTCAGAAGATTACAAACAGCACCATGCACATTAATAGCACCTTTCATTTGAATTTCATTTCAGCACCTCTCAAATTGCTTTACAAACACTGGTTGAGGCTCCCAATACATCTGTGAGTTTGTTAAGTGTTAAGTCCTCTTTACAGATAGTGAAGCTAAAGCACAGAGAAGTTCATGTTTCAGAGTAGCAGCCGTGTTAGTCTGTATCCGCAAAAAGAAAAGGGGTACTTGTGGCACCTTAGAGACTAACCAATTTATTTGAGCTAAGCTTATGCTCAAATAAATTTGTTAGTCTCTAAGGTGCCACAAGTACTCCTTTTTTAAGAGACGTTCATGTGGCTTGCTCAAGGCTAGGTAGGGAGTAGGTGGCAAGGGGACTTCAGTATTTCCATGCCTACTTTACCAAATACCTGGGGGTAAATAAGAATTGGTAGCCTGTGTTTTTCAAGCCAGAGTGCTTACCTGAGCTTTTGTAGCCTATAGCAAAGTAAACATAAATATTGCACATTGAGTATCACAATGAAATAAAATCAGTTCTATTCCACCTACTGCTATATAACAGATGTTGGTTCTTCATAAAGAATAGGAAATCTGCATTCCTACTTTTTCAATGTGAAATTGACATATCCCTTACTGCATTTTTCTAACTTCCAAATGAGCTCTATCAAAAATAATATTGGTTGATAGGAACAGGACAAGTCCTCTAACCTTTCCTATCCTGCCAAACAACTGCTTAGGATGATTGTTTCTATTTTTAAGACCACCTACAACATTAGCCATCATCCCTCTTGCCATCTACATTTGAGATTTGAAAAACCTTTTGCTGAAGAAAAGGACAATGCTCTCATCCAAGCTTGCTGAGAGTACTTAGAAGCAGAAGCTGCCGCACAGTAATACATCACTGTCTGACAACACTCTAAACCTATTGTTTTCACTCTAATGTTGAAATCGGTTTTCCTTTTAAAATGATCTCCTTTGGGTGCTGAAAAGAGTCCATCAGTATAATGCTGATTGGCTCGACTTTATCTGCATCAGAAAATGTAACACATTAGGTCATCTATCAGCACTGCCATTATTATATTGTCAGGTGCTACAAAGCTTAGGAAGTTACCAGTTCCCTAAACCCATTGTATTGCAAGCTGTTCTTGGTTCTCAGAGACTAGCTTTACTATACATATGGTTGTGAATTTTCTAAAAGTGAATGGCCTCTACTAGGAGGTGAATCTCAAAAGGGTTGGTTCAGATGAGTGCAAAAAAAAAAAAAAAAGATCAGTAACTCCTTTAGTATGTAAATCAGGTTAGAAATATCATGAGACTAGGTGGTCTTGTGAGGTTTGCAGTATTGTCCTGGTTTTGGCCAGACTGAAAATAGTGGCAGAACTTTTCTTAAAGTATTTCAGCCAATCCACTACCGCTTCTTATCAAAACCAAGAAGTGATCATTCAAAATGCAAAGCAGGGAAAGGAAAGGTTTGAAAATAGATAACAACAAACTGGGGCCTACTTCACAAATCAAGAAAAAGCCCCCTATCTCTGAGAAGGTGAGAACCATATGTTTGTGTGTATTCCTTATATTCTCTGTTAAACCAGAAACCAGAAAAATAAATAAATAAACCTTCCCAGCTCTGTCACAGCTTTCATTATTTCAGATCTTTCCCTTCATAATGCAAAGTAAACTTATTGTCTAATTAAGTTAATAGATGTCAGTCATTCAAACATAAAGAGCTGCTAGATAGGCCAGAACTGGGGAATTCTTTTCTTTAAGTATCTGCACTTAGTTTTAAACATAATGGCATTAAAACAACTGACTGAGGTCTTTAAAGACATCAGGGCTTGGATCAGTACTTGAGGCATTCACCTGTGAGGCAATTAGGCTTTTGCCTCATATTACAGTATTTTGGCAAGTTTCCTGAAGAATCCTCTTTGTGTGGCTTCTTATTTTCTTGAAGGGCTACACTAAGAAGATGTCTACAGTTTACAAAGATGCTGACAAGCTGTTTCTTAGTCGTGAGAGAGACCAACAGGCCTAGCTGTAATAGCATTTATAAGATGTCAGCTTGTCAATTAACTTCTATAAAAATATTATGGTATTCTATAGTAATGACCAAAAAGTATTGCAGGGATTTTTGTAAGCTTTGAGTCATTAGTGTCAAATACTTTGACGCTTTTAAAAGCGGTGATGAAATATGCCTATTTCTCATGAGGCCTTGGGATGAAATACTTATTCCTGCCTCAGTGCAGGGGAATAGACTAAATGACCTCTTGAGGTCCCTTCCAGCCCTACATTTCTATGATTGTCTCTCCATAACTTATTTCATAATTCTCACCTTCTGTTATACTTTTTTCTACAAATATATCTGGGGGGCTGTTCATGAGAATATTCCCAGTTCCATAAGTTCTTGAAAAGTCTGACAATGCTGTAACTCAACTTTAAACAGCAGTTCATCATAACTGACAAAAATAAGATCTGAGCCACAGCAGTACAAATCAAGCCTATTTTTTTGGGAGGAAAAAAAAGCAAACATTTTAACAAATATCGAGGCTGATATTTATACCCTTCTTTCAGAATCAAAATATTTGAGTTTGTGGTTGGTTGTTTTTTTTGTGAAAAATCAAATTTTTAAGGAAAACAGGCAATTTTTGTAGTTTTGACTGAAAATGTTCAACCAGCCCGAGCCATAACAGCCAATAGGAGGAGAGAAATAAATGCTGTTTGTCTGGGCAGTAGATAATGTTTCTATCCTGCTAGGTATATAAGAGGTGAGCCGGCCCAGTAATGCATTAGTCAGAATATCCAAATTGATGGATTTATATTAGGGCTGTTGATTAATCGCAGTTAGTTCACTCAAATAACTCAAAAAAAAATCATGGTTAAAAAAATTATTTGCGATTAATCGCAATTTTAATTGCATTGTTAAACAGTAGACTACCAATTGAAATTTATTAAATATTTTTGATGTTTTTCTACATTTTCTACATTTTTACATTTTCAAATATACTGATTTCAGTTACAACACAGAATACACTGCTCACTTTATATTATTTTTGATTACAAATATTTGCATTGTAAAAATTATAAACAAAAGAAATTGTATTTTTCAGTTCACCTCATGCAACTACTGTAGTGAAATCTCTTTATGGTGAAAGTGCAACTTACAATCAGGTTTTTTTTGTTACATAACTGCACTCAAAAACAAAACAATGTAAATCTGTAGAGCCTACACGTCCATTCAGTCCTACTTCTTGTTCAGCTGATTGCTAAGACAAACAAGTTTGTTTACATTTATGGGAGATAATGCTGCCTACTTCTTAATTACAATATCACCAGAAGTGAGAACAGGCGTTCATGTGGGACATTTGTAGCTGGCATTGCAAGGTATTTATGTGCCAGATATGCTAAAGATGCATATGTCTCTTCATGTTTTCGCCACCATTCCAGAGGACATGCTTCCATGCTGATGCCATTCATTAAAAAATATTACTGTATTATTTAAATTTGTGATTGAACTCCTCAAGGGAGAATTGTATGTCCCTTGCTATGTTTTACCCACATTCTGTCATATATTTTATGTTATAGCAGTCTCAGATGATGACCCAGCACGTTTGTTTTAAGAACACTTTCACTGCAAATTTGACAAAATGCAAACAGGTACCAATGTGAGATTTCTAAAGATAGCTACAGCACTCAATCCAAGGTTTAAGAATCTGAAGTGCCTTCCAAAATTTGAGAGGGATGAGGTGTGGAGCATGCTTTCAGAAGTCTTAAAAAAGCAACACTCCAATGCGGAAACTACAGAACCCAAATCACCAGGAAAGAAAATCAACCTTCTGTTGGTGGCATATGACTCAGATAATGAAAATGAACTGCTTTGAATTGTTATCGAGCAGAACCCATCATCAGCATGGACACATGTCCTCTGGAATGTTGGTTGAAGCATGAAAGGACATGTGAATCTTTACATGCCAGATGCGCTAAATATTTTGCGGTGCTGGCTACAACAGCGCCATGCAAACGCCCGTTCTCACTTTCAGGTGACATTGTGAACAAGAAGCCGGCAGCATTATCTCCTGCAAATGTCAACAAACTTATTTGTCCGAATGATTGGCTGAACAAGAAATAGGACTGAGTGGACTTATAGATGCTAAAGTTTTACATTTTTATTTTTGAATGAAGTTATTTTTTGTGCATAATTCTACATTTGTAAGTTCAACTTTCATGATAAAGAGAAATTGCACTACAGTACTTAGGTGAATTGAAAAATATTATTTTGTTTTTTACAGTGCAAATATTTGTAATAAAAATAAATACAAAGTGAGCACTGTACACTGTATTCTGTGTTGTAATTGATCAATATATTTGAAAATTTAGAAAAATCCAAAAATATTTAAATAAATGGTATTCTATTATTATTTAACAGTGATTAGTCGCGCGACTAAGTGCGATTAATTCTTTTACTCACTTGACAACCCTAATTTATATACAAATATTGTGTATTCTGCCATGATTTTCTGCCTTCTGTGGCATAAGTTGAACATTTGTTTGAGAAGTGGATGTGGTGATAGTCACACTCAGGCAACGGTGAAGGGAAGAAAACTGTCCCCATAATGGAAGCACAAGCAGGAGATGTATAATGTCTTGGGTACTAAGTTTAGAGCAGGGGAACTGCCCTGAAGAATGTGCTTCAAGTAAGCTGGGTGGAATCAGTGTCAGGGCCTGGGAAGAAACGGTCCACCAGAAAAGTGCTAGGCCTGGTAACAACAGCATTATGCAAGTTACATTTAATTCTCCTGCTCAGAAGCACCTTGAAGACTTGCACAATAAATAGAACTGAACATATTTTCAGCACTGTTTGATTTTTCTTTGCAAATTATTTGTGTTCAATCAGGGAGCAATAATAGTGCAGTAATTAGTAAAAGATGTGTATGGAAATAAACAGAGAGCTAATAATGTTTCTAATTTAAATCTACAGTGATAAATATTACCTTTAGATTAGAGACTGCATAATCAAATGGAATGGAAATTGAGCTGCTCTCCCACTTAAAGTTTTAATGCCCAAATGCACCAAAAAAATGGCTTATGTCCTGTCTGTGTGCAGGTGTCAGGCTGCACATTGTTCACTCATATTAACAAAGGCATGTCAGCATGCAAATTGGTTGTGCTGGGATATAGGTAGGTCAATGGGGAGTGGAAAGCACAGCTGAATAGAAGATGAATAAAGAGAAAGCAGGTGTTGTTTGATGTTGACATCCACAGGCAACTTAAAATCTACTAGCCATAGAACTGCTTTAACAAACAAGCCATTGGGTTTTTTTAAGGAAGACTGAACTATGTAGCAGCCAAATATTATTATTGTTAATTATTTATTTTATTAATTAGGAATTGTGTATTTTCCATTGTTTTCTCATAAACAAAATTATGAATCTAGTGGGTCCTTATTTAAACAGTCTGAAAACATAAACAATAAACTATGTTGGGCAAAATTCCACCATAATATTCACAAATGTTTATCTTATGAAAGTGACCAGCAACAGTAGGTGAAGTGCAACAACAATAACAGTATCTGTATAATTCTGCTCCCGGGTGCATTTTCTGCACCTGAAGGGAAACTGTAACCATTTTTTCTTAGATGATAAGTCTGAAATTTCAAAAGGTAAGAAACATCTCTCCGCTGGAGTGAACAGAGAGTTGTTTTGTGCAGGGGCACCTATTTTGTTATATTTGGGTGCACAGTGGGACCCTGATCCCTGACTAGGGCCTATAAAGGTTGCATTGCTATAATCCTGTTGGGAAATCACTACAGGTATTCATAAAACTTTTTGTTTGTTCTTGAAGGTGGTATGCAGAATCGATTTAATAAAAACATTACTCACCATCCACTTAATGGTGTATTAGCGAGACAAAAACAATACATTTCGTTTATTGAATTTTGCAGTAAGAAATACAGTAAACCCAATGATCCATTGTAGTATTTTTCTTTATGATGCCTACTTCTTGCTAAATCTCATCAATAGAGTTAGAATTCTATAGGTCCATTCCCCTTTCAACAGAAGTGAGCACAGCATTGCTAGCATTATTACTCCCTGAATCCAATGCTGAATTTGCAGACCAGCTGGCAGAACAAAGGCCTCAAACCTGAAAAAAATTAGTGATTTCATATGTTATATTATTTTAAAGGTTGCCTGCAAAGATTGTATATTTTTACCTTCCTTTCCAATCTATGGAAAGGCAGATTTAGGGTTATAATAAATCCTCACAGGCTCCAGGGAAAAGGCAGCACAGACCTGTATTATGTTACTCTTGGGTAATTCATGTGACGACAAACATAACAGTATTTTGCAGTCAAAATGCAACAGTGAATGGTTTATAATACAAGTGAGTTTAATGGATTAGTGGAACATTATGGAAGAGAATCCCTCGTCCATTTCAGCCGTGGAAACACCACATTTGACCAACATAAACATAAATAACCCCAACCTGTATTAATATCTTCCTCCGACCTGTACCCATACCCTATGTATGGAACGTCCTCTCTGTGCTTATTCAAAGTCCTTCTGCAAACAAATTGACTCTTCAAAGCTTTTCAGTGATAATGCTGAATTGATAATCCAGATAACTGAGTTATAAAAAGGAAGAGAAAACCACATCACAATGAAACTATACCCTCAAGCTGTGCATAATTTTGTGTCATAATTGTAATCCTCACAGGACCATATGTAATCTAATGGACTGGAGCTTGAGACCAGGGTTCTATTCTTGAGTCTGCCACTGACTTGATGTGTGACCTAACTTCCTTGAGACCCAGTTTGCCCTTCTGTAAAATGGGGGTAGTAAGTTTCATGTATCTTTGTGGCACTTTTTAAGATCTATGCTAACCAAAGATGCCCCTCCAAATCATACTATTTAAATAATTATAATACCTTCTTTCATTTAGCATTTTTCATCCCTTGATTTCAAAGTGCTTTTCAAAGGAAGGTAAAAATCATTACCTTCAGTTTACAGATGAGAAAACAGAGACACAGCAGGGTGAAGTGACTTGTGCCAAATCATACAGTGAGTCAGGGCTTTGGATGAGCATTGCTCTATAGGATAGGAAAGTATCTAGCTAATAAGTCTAGGGCCTAGAATCCATGTTATGATTTTATTTTATATATAACCATTTGTTTCCAGTACTACTTCTTGCTGTCACTTGAATCACTACGCTTTGTTAAATAAAATTTTACTTGTTGTCAATATGAATATATCTAAGAGTTGTGTGTTAAGTGGAACGGTGATCAGAGGTGTGACTGGTAAGCTGGGTACTGCTTCTTTGGAAGCATTGAACCTGTGAGTGTCCAGTGGACCAGGGGCCGGAGACTCCAGGGAGATGCTCAGAGGTTTCAGGGGTTGGAGGGTTAGAATCACTAACCTGCAGAGCAAAAGCGGGACCTGCGTAGGCCTGGAGGGGAGTGTTTGTATTGTATTGTATGGCCAGTGGAGTTGGGGAGCTGAGCCCTGGCAGGCACAGACAAGGCTTTCTCACATTTTATGTGAGATAGCTTGTTGTTCCTTTTTAACTTGTCTCCAGTTCACGGGGGTAGGGGTAGGGGTGGGAGAGAAGCAGGTGATCAAAATCACATCGGTAAGAAAAGTGTGTTTCTAGAGAACAGATGAGAACACCATTTACATACATACAGGAGTTCTTCTTACTGTCGCTATTATGCAGTCTTGCAAATTAATGAATCCCAACAGCAGTACCCCACTCACAAGTTGTAGTTACCTCTACTGTATACAAATACAGAGAAAGCTTAAGCTGATTGACTGTGTGAGTTCTTCATTTTCAAACAATCTAATTTTTAACCAAAGCTAGATCATAAACAGGCATGGCAATCATGCAAGGAATATTTTCCATGCAAAATCAAAATTAAAAGGAAGAGATTCTGCCATCCATTCATAAACTCCAAGGCTGGAAGGGACCACTGTGACCATCTAGTCTGACCTCTGGTATAATGCAGGTTACAAAACTTCCTCAAATTATTTCCTGGAGCATATCTTTTAGAAAAACAGCCAATCTTGATTTAAAAATTGTCAGTGATGGAGATTCCATCACCACTGCCGGCAAATTGTTCTAATGGTTAATTGAACACTGTTAAAAATGTATGCCTTATCTCCAATCAGAATTTGTCTAGCTTCAACTCCCAGCAATTGGATCATGTTATATGTTTCTCTGCTAGATTGAAGCGCCATTATTAAATGTGTTCCCCATGTAGGTACTTGCAGACTGTAATCAAGTCACCCGTTAACCTTCTCTCTTATGCTCAATAGATTGAGTTCCTTGAGTCTATCACAAAAAGGTATAATCCTTTAATTATTCTTGTGGCTCTTTGAACCCCCTCCAATTTATCTACATCCTTCTTGAATTGTGGACACCCGAACTGGACATAGTTTACCAGAAGTGGTTGTACCAGTGCCAGATACAGAGATAAAATATATCTCCCTACTCCTACTTGAGATTCCTTTGTTTATGCATCCAAGGATTATATTCACCCTTTCCACCACAGCGTCACACTGGGAACCTATCTTCAGCAGATTATTTACCACATTCCCCAGATCTCTTTCAGTGTCACTGCTTCCCAGGATAGAGTTCCCCATACTGGAAGTATGATGGTGTGATGGGAGTGTAGGAACTCTGCACTGAGGGGGAAAAGGTTTGGGGAGGTTCTGTGTGCTAAGGTAGGCCTTCCCCTTTGGCCCTGCCAATCATGCATGGTAGGGAGGAGGGCTTTAAAAGGAGGAAGCTGCAATATGCAAGGAGGGAAGCCCTGAGAAGGAAGCAGCTAGAGTGGCTCCTGCAACTGCAGGAGGAACCCTCATGCCAGAAAACACCCAGCTCTGTGAGGAGTCCAGCCAATCCCAGGGGCAAGCCCCACATGGAGGGACTGACTCAGCCTTAAGGACTCCAACAAAGCTGCTACCCAGGCATCCCTGAAGTAAGGTGGTGCCTTGGACTTTTTTTATTTTTTGGCCCCAGGAGTGTCTTGGTTAGTGGACCTGAACTTTTGCTTTTCCTCCACCAAGAAGCAAAGTCAGCAGGCACACAAGGGTGGGGCCACCACCACCAGTCAGAGGCTGTAGCCTGTACTAGGCCAAGCCCATGATGGAAACTGGGCATGGCAAGAGGCCCCAGCCCAGCTAGGGAGGCACCTGGGGAGACTTTTCACATATGACCTACATTCTTTGTTCATAGATGTATACATATAAACTTAGGTATGGTAAAACACATAGTGTTTGCTTGTGCCCAGCTTACCAAGTGATCCAGCTCTGAATCAGTGATCTGTCCTCTTCATTATTTGTCACTGAGACATTCCTCTGGAATCAGTGAGTAGGCCTGATGAAATAGGTATGAGTAAAGGAAGCAGAACATTGCCCAGTATGGTAAGAGGGCGATTTATTCTTTAAGTTACAGACATGCAATGTAATATTTGTAAAATTGTCAAACAATACACACAGATAAAGCAACATTCAACTGTATCTGAATTCACTTCAATTAGTGTATTTTAATATATTGATTATGCATTTTATGCTTGTATCTTTCAAATTACAGCACAACTTTGCAATAGATCCTTCCAAGTAATTATCTATTAATTTTGGCATTTGTTTTTTCTAGAGTGTAGATTTTCCATCCTTTTGACTCATGTAGTTAAACACCACACTGGTGGCATGATTTCATTGTTATGACTCAGGAACGTGGCCTAGAAGACAAAGTAAGAGAGAGATATGGCGGGGGAGGGGGGCAGGGGGGGAAGGAGAGGCAGAGGAAATAAAACAAAGAAAGTTCATACTTCTGTGCCCCTACAATGTTATTCATTTACCCTCTCCCCTACTCAGTGATCTAGGACTTGCCATTCCCTTTGGATATATATTTATACATTTATCAAACATGCACCTATTGCATAAGATTCCAGGTGGCTTTTCAACAGTTAAAGCATATATTAATACCAGAAGTTCATAACAAACTGCCAGCAACTGGCAGGAAGCAGACAATCTCTGTATTAATTACAACTGACAAAACCATAAATTGAAAGAACTGTATTACACAATCCTTTAGACATGAGGCACCTTTTATCCAAAAACTTATTTCGGCAAAAGTCTGGATAAAAAAGGCGCGTTTTGCATCATGCCTTGTAGGTCAACTAACTTGGGTACTGGTGGAACAACAAGGGGAATGAATTCCAGAATCATTGATGCAGATACTGTCTGCTTTGGCTGAGAAGTGTAGAATACAGTTAGGAGAGTGGGAGAAAAGGTAGTTTTCATAAAATTTTGTGCTTCGCTTTACCCTGGACCCTCTAGTCATTGGCTGACATTAGAGTAGCCCAAAGGTTTTATTATGGTGGTTCAACCTGCGCAGTGGATTTGATCATGGTTAGTTGAAATGGTGGTGAAGATGATAGATCCTTATCGACACTTAAACTACACCAGGTTTAGCCTTGGTTCATCTAACGTGTTTGCTGCCAACAGTGTTTTGACATGATTAATTTTTGTAGTGTAGACAGCAAGGCTTAAAGGAATAAGTGAGGGCTCTGATCTTGGTTCAGTTTCAGGGTAATTGCTGAGGGTCCATTGCTCCTAGAATTTCAATTGAAAGTGGTGGCCTGTAATAAATTTTTTTCTGTCCATGCTTGGTTTAGATGCTGGCTGTCTTTTTCTCTCAGATGTGGACCTGTATATTTCCTTTGAATTTCTACTTTGGATGTTGGGATGTAAAATTATTAACTAGAAATAGGACTCACACTGGACAGTTGATGTCTTTAATACATTTGCATTCATCATAGTTTTGTTACGCTGTGTTTAAAAGAGAATACTTTATTTTTTCCTCCTCTCTTCTAAGGGAAAGGGTAAAGAAAAGCGTATAGGTCGCAAAAACACAGCACCTACAAATAACAAACATACATAGAGTGGTCCCCTTATTTCCTCATCATTATCGTGTATCTTTAGTCACTGTTGCTTTGGAAGCATTTTGTACTGCAGACAAGCTTTTCTTGGTTGAATCTCGCCCTTCTTCTCCTAACAGATCATTAGTTTTAAATCTAACAGTGATTTTGATTTTAAATTCTCAAGTTGGTCTGCTTGACTCCAAATTGGATGCTGTGGTCCCTAAAACAGTGTCTTTGGAAGATGTTATTATGTTACAAGATAAAACTAATGAACTTCAAATTATATTTGAAAGTTCTAAGACTCTGTTGGAAATTGGAGGTTTCTGAAAACTATATTAAATATTCTACTCTTAGACTAATAGGTCTACCAGAAAATATAGATGGCTTTTGGTTTTGTGTAAAGCTCCTGTTCCTTCTTGGAAACAGTACTGGGATAAGACTTTAGAGAGCCATCATTGCAGATGCTTTTTGTGTCTCAAGACCTTTTTTTTCACTTTTTCTAATACCTCTTTATGTCATAAATTGATTTTACCTTTGGATCAATAACTGATAAGCAGCGGGTAATGTGAAAGCTATGGAATCACCATAGTAGCCTGTCATATTTAGGAAAGAAAGCACAGTATCTTTCTGGATGTTGCATAAGCAGAAGAAAAGCCGTTGTTAACAGAGGGTCTGGTTCTGCCACCCATATTCATACCGAACAAAACTTTATTTCGTAAGTGGATATTTTTTCACTGCTTTGTTTATGAATCATGAGAAGTACAGTAGGCACTGCAGTGTTTGGCTGTTGCATTGTGGTCCTTGAATGTTCATTCGAGGTTAAAGCTTCATTGGAAGGAAGTATCAGATGATGAGATGCTGTATTATGCAACAAAACTTCTTACTATACAGCATCTTGGTTCAAATAAATATAACTAGTAAAGACCTGATTCTGCAACCACTTTGAGCACAGGACTTCCATTGAAATCAGTTTCACCTGTTTGCAAAGTCCTATGTGTCGAGTGGCTATAGAGACATGCCCTTTGAAAACACTTTTGCTAGCCTGCTCCTGTATCACAAAAGTAGTGGTAGCTGGAGCTTACCCTTGGATTGGGGACAGCCATTGCTTAATTAAGAAATCAGGTCTTGGGCACCCGGACTAAGATTCCACAGAAAGTGGAAACCTTTGCTCTTCCAGCCTGTTGTTCCTTCCCTGTGCATGCTCATTCTGACACACCAGCATTCTGACACACCAGGAATAGTTAGGTGGCCTGGGATAATCTGATAGGTAAATTGAATAAGATTCTGATGCTATTACATACAGTGTGCAAAACAAGGTGTTGGTCATACAAGTAGTTGCTTGTGTGTGCCACCAACATTTGCACACACACGTTGCATACACAGCTGCATATTTTGCAGGCACTGTTACCACTACACCTTATTGGTATCATTCGGAATAGAGGGTGCTCAGCACCTTACAAGACAAAATCCTGAATAGACTGGTACAAAAAGACATAGTGCACTGGTTAATCAGGGTAGAAAAATCAGAGTTAGCTTTTAGGGCAGCTGAATGTTAAATAACATTAATCTGTTTAGCCCCGTACCCCTCGTTCCCAAAGGTAGAGGTTCCAAGGATTTTCTGTTGATCTGACACAGCCCTGAAGTGACAAAGCTGACATCTTTCATGGGCTGTCTGGGTATTTCTGCACTCCAGTTAGGAGTGGGGAGTCTGTCTACTTGCACGGAGAATCACTCCTCCCAGCTACAGTATAGACATAATCATTATTTTGGCTGTCCCTCTGTTGGCCATAGGCTATGACTGAGGAGAATTTATAGAGAAAACTGAAAAGAGCACGTCGAAAGTCTGCCTCTTCAACGGCAAGAAAAATGGCACTTCTGAATTACCGTGAAGTAGGCTCAAACACATACTGTTATGATATTGTGTGTTAGCTGGGCTTTCGGGTAATACAATGAGTGATGTAGAAGTAAACTTGTCAGGGGAAGGATATACAGTAAGCTGGACTTGCCTATTTAAGGCTAAATGGCAGTACTACAAATTCCTGAATTTTTGGAACATTCTCAGTGTTTTACACTTAGGTTGTTAATAGAGCTCGATCAATTTGTTAGGAAAGCTCCTTAGTGTTTGCATCTGTTCCTCTTGTCAGATGGGCAAGTTACACATCCTAAATAGGAAATTACAGCTTGATCCTGGACCTATTGAAATCAATGCTAATCCCCCCATTGGCTTCAGTGGATGCAGAATTTGGCACATAAGCCCAGACCCACGAAGGAGCATAGGCTCCTAAGTACCAGGTTTGCTTCCACAGCTATCCACAAAACTCCTGCTGAACTCCTTGGCACCTTAATATTCCAAGTAAAAATTCTCTAGGCCTATCTTTCTGCCTTTGGACATGCACACTGGTGTCTCCCTCTAGGCATCTGGATGTTTATCCCCATGTAGAGCCCCAGAAGGATTCACAAACCAGGAAAAGTAGGCATTTGGCTGGCTAAGTCTCATGCAGGGCCCGATTTGGAAGGCGTGCTCAAAGGCCACCTCACAGATCGGGTCCCATTCAAAATTCTGCTGGAGGAGGAGCTAACGCCCACCTTATAACTTTTAGCCCAGGGATTAGAGAACTTGCTGGGATGAGGGAGACCCAGGCTCACTCTCCCTCTCTCTGCCAGAGGGGGAAGAAAAGATATGAACAGAGGTCTCCCACCTTTCAAGATAGTGGCCTAGCCACTGAGCTATGGGATAGTCTGATGTGGGCTCCCTCAGGTCTCTCCTGTGGACGTTATCCCACTACGGATAACTAATGAAAGAGTGATTGGAGCGGGGGACTGGAGCCAGGGTCTCCCACCTCACAGTGGGTGCCCTAACTACTGGAGTACAGAATCAAATTATCTCTCTCTCACACACACACTGACTGACTGTTCCACTGTGGCTACTAGATTAGACCCCTCAGATGAATTACATGGCCAAACACCTGTATTCCCCTGGGTTGTGGATCACTCTGAGGCTTAGGTGGGAGATAGGTGCTTCCCTTCAGGGAAGTAGCAGTGTGCATGCTCAGAAGCATAGACTCCTATGGAACGCTTACTGCTAAAACTGAGTGAGTTTAGGTGCCTACAGGGTTTCAGCAGGAGTTTTGTGCATTGCTGTAGTCCTGAAACTGGGACTTAGGCACCTGAACCAGAGACTTAAATGCCTAATTCTATATTGTGCATTCAGGCCTTAGTAGGGGAATTCATATGGGTAAATTTCCCAGGCTTTTCACAGGGTTAAAGTCACTGGAAATTGGTCAGTTAAACCCCCATTCAGTGCCTTGAGACCTGATCCCGTAAGAAAAAAGAATGCACAGATCCTCTTCATCACTGAGCATTTGGGCCGATAGTTCAGCTAAACTGAACTCAGCAGACAAGAGAGTGCCCATATCTAGCTAATTTAATTTTGAATAGCTTAGTTAATTAAAATAATATCTGTGACTCAGTTAATTAAAATAAGGAAATCTGAAATGAGATTTTTTTAGTAATTCATAAAATGTGGACTTTACAAAAGTTTTGAAACCTAATTAAAGCTTATTACAAATTCAGAAGTGAACTCAAAGTTATTTGTGGGGTTACAAGAGGGTCCTAAATATCTCTCCACAACCCATCTCTGAGCCGTTTTTATCTGACACGCAGTGGAAGAGGTGGAGATTGGTAGGGAAAATATAAATGATTACATTTGTTCATGAGTAGGAATGGCATGTACCATGGAATCCCTCTTATCGAAACTTCCGATTTCCTGAAAGCCTCATAATCCATAATCAGGTCATGCTCTCTGCCTTGCACCAGTTACATAAACAGCAAACTTTCTTACATATGCTGTGTATCCAAATACAATCTGAGGGCTTGACCCAAAGTCCAATATTGCCACGTTCCATTTGGATAAATGTAAATGGGGGTTCTTCTATATCCACAGGACAAACGTTCTCTTTTTTTCAAATATATACAGTATTAAAATCATAATGGACACTTCACACACCTTGACAAATGATACTAAAACACTGGCTAATATGCTAAATTCTGCCTTCACACTGTGGATACACCATGTCTTCCAATTTACTTTGTGGATCCTTTTATAGGTCCTTGCGTCATCTGTTGGATGTGATATATCTTGTTATTTAAAGTTTGATCTTGGCATTGATGATTGTTCTACATATAAAACATGGAAAGATTCTATCCTTATTGGTTTAAATGCTTAGCTCTGGGATTCCCATATATTAAAAGTTAAACCGTAACCATTGACTAGTTCACATATGCTGAAACCCCTGTTTATGTCCATAAATAATATGACCATAATTGATTTCACTCAGATATGTTATTTTATTTCGAAAAACTTACACAGTTGCAACTTCTGCTTATGTAAAATTCAGTGCTGCCGCACTGGATAGTGTAAGAAAAACAAAAACTAAAACTGGGGGAAATGACAGGTACAGTCTGCATCATAAGCATTTGTTGACTAGGGAGAGAGAAAAATCACACCAGTCAGTTAAATAAACCGTGTTAATTGCATCATATGGGCATATAGAAGAGACAACAGAGAGAGCGATAATATTGTCTTTAGCAATGCCATCAGCTGTCTGAAACATGGGTACAAATCCTGTTTGCCTTATTCACTGTAATCTCATCTGCAGAAATCTGGGAGTCTAATTTGTGTAAGTACATCAATCAGGATTTGACTCAGTTTCTTCATAATTCAGCTGCTGCAAAGGAAAGCAATGGTAGATATTCACGAGGTATGCATGCGTGCACATGTACACACATGGTGACCCACATTCCCTTTGTCTTACTCCAGCAAGTAGTCTCACTAGCTTCAGCATGTAGGACTACTGGCTTGAGGAAGGTGAGCAGAATTTCACTGTGTGCACCTGTATGTGTATGGGTGTACACTCCTTTATAGCATCTTGTGTAGAAACTAAAACTTGTTCTTTAATAACTTGAGAAGCAGGTACATTTGAATCAAGGAATGTCTTAGCCTGATCATAATCTGAAGGATGGGGACAGTCCAGTATTTAATTCCATCTCAATCGTTCGTTTTTTCAGTGGAAAAACAATGGTGCTTCCACATCTATTGAGACAAATGCTGTGTGAAGCAATTTCAGTCTCTCTGTTTGAATATAGGTTTGGTGATGGCAGCTATGGAAATTGGCAGTTGCTGATCTAGATTCATAATCTCTTATTAATCCTCATTAAGTACTATATATGGTGGTTATTTTACTAGGTATAAGGCGCACTTTTTCTATGTTAAGATGGATCAGACACAACCATGAAAGAAATTTCTTTTAGTTCCCGTACCCTGACAACGCTATCGACTCAAAATTTTCTTGTACTCCAAGTAATCTCCAATTTTTACTTTTTAATTGATTTTCCATAAATTCAGTTTTATGATTAAGAGCAACATTATCTCTAATTAAAGCAGTTGAAAGCTGCTTAGCATTATCCAATTCCTGATTTAATCCTCGTGTTTTCCACTCACTATTTGAAGAGTCTCTTCAATCAAGACTTTTTCTTTCAATCTGAAAATATGACCTAAATCTCCAGTTTAGCAACAATATGGTCTTCCAATGCCAGTAACCTGCCAAATCCTATGTAGTGACTATTCTCAAGACGAGATGAATTACAGTATCTCTTCAGCTAAGTAACACCCCTGTTCCATGGCAAGGGTATCCCAGGGTCCTGGCAGAGAAATACTTAACCACAGCCTGATCCCTGAAACATTAGTGGCAGACCACAAATACGTATCCAGCAGTCTTTGGGACTCTATAGACCATTTAAAATGCATTGGCAATTAAGGATTTTTCCAGGTTTCCCTGCATTTAAGGTACATGTAGTTAGAAAAGATAATCTGCTCCTCCAAAAAATCACTGCAAAATAAGGTCTTCACTTTCTAGAATTTTTAAAGGTGAACTCCTACTCCTGCTCCATGAACCCCAGAAACAGAGTCACACAATACACCCATGTCCTCTGGTTATGACAGAATGGCATTGCTGCTGTGCTGTGATTGTCGGGGAGTGCCTAAACTGAAGGGTTCCTCTTCTGGGCATTGATGCGTGTGATTTTTTTCCCTGAGAATCACTGTTCAGCATGCAATCAGGAAGCCAGAATACTGCCTCCTTCTGCAATGGCACTAGCCCTGCCAGGTCAAAGGGCGCATGTGGTGTTTTCCATTACCAGCACTTTCAGCTACACTTTCTCATTCTATGTATTCTTACATGGAGAGGAACATAAGACTGTAGTGTGAACAGAATGTAATGCTACATTCTGGGATTTTCTCAGGACATGAGGTGTTACCGTGTTAACTACTTGGTAAGGCAATGAAAGTGTTCTAGAAAAACAGTTTGGATGAAGATTTACATGGTGCCATATGGAACAAATAGACACTTTCAGCCACAATGACCTTTGTTTTTGATTAAGAAAACAACACAAAAAGGAACCAAAGTAAAGTCTCCATGAGAGTCATGTGTGTGTGTGTGCCCTTTAGGATAGTGAACTGAGGAGGACACAAAATTGCTTCCTAACCCTACAGACAGCAAAGTCCTTAGAGGATTAAAAGTGCAGTTCATAGAAAACAAAGGAATAAGCAATATGTAGTGAAATCCTGCGAACATATCAGAGGATTTCCTTTTGCTGTTATACCATTTACAGAAAAAGTGCAACTTCACATTGTCAAAGCATCATTTTTTCTATCAAAACCAGGTGTTATAACAAACTAGCAACTGGGAGAATACATGTTTTGAGACAAAGAGAGGGAGACACTGGTACTGCAGACTTGCTATGCCCATACCTTTACAGATTTATGGGTCAAACCTGTTAAAAATAGATGCACAAAAATGGGGCACACGTCCAGTGAGCACCTCCATTTTATAGACACAGCTGGTATAACTGCACAAATAAATGCCTAGTAATGTTTTTAGGAACCTGTGTTCTCACCTATGTGTGAGTAGTTATTGTAATTATACACCCAAATGTAGGTGCATTATTGTGTGAATAATTTTTGCATAAGCAAATATGCTACTTTTCAAAGAATGGGTTCTTAAGGTAACCTCTTAGACACAGTAACATAATATTTCCTTCTGTATGTATAGCACAACTTTATTATTTCCACATAGAGTAGAGACCTAATCCAAACCCCAGTGATATGCTGTGGGAAGACCTCCCTGACTTTAGTGGGCTTTGGATCACACCCAAATTTTCGAACGTTAACTGGAGACATGAAAAGGTTCCCCAAGAAACCTGTTTGCAGTGGAATGTGCTCTTTTTAATTCTAATGATTTCCAGCTATTTTTATGTTCAGCAGTTAGTTTTCAGACTGATGAGAAGGAGTCTTATTTGTGCAGATGGGAAATGCTTATTATGCTAATAGTGTTCTGCATTGTTAGCGGAGATTATTAGACAGAGATGTTAGAAATACCTCCAGTGGAATTAAGTAGGTGACAAGGTAAAACAAAGAGATAAATGACAACAGTGATTAGGAAACGGATTGTGCTGAATACAACAAGTGCAAGGGAAAAACAGAAAGAAACTCGATTTCTTACAAGAAATAGGTTGGTCAATAATGTCATCTTTTTGGGGGGAGGGATAGCTCAGTGGTTTGAGCATTGGCCTGCTAAACCCAGGATTGTGAGTTCAATCCTTGAGGGGGCCATTTGGCATCTGGGGCAAAAATTGGGGATTGGTCCTGCTTTGAGCAGCAGGTTGGACTAGATGACCTCCTGAGGTCCCTTCCAACCCTGATATTCTGCGATTCTGTGAAATGACAAAAAAATCTCTGCTAGTTCACTGGTCATTGATTCTAAATATGGTCATTAGACTACAGTGTAATATTTAACCTGGAGAAAGCGTGAGGAAATGTCAAAATGGTCAGTGGGGAGCAAAACCAGAACACCTGAAACCAAGGAAACCACAGACACCCTTGTGTTTTATATAATTAATATATTCAGCCAAATATCTGTATCATGTACGGCCAACTATGTATTTTTTACATTTAATCCAATGAAATGTACCATTCATCTCTCTGAAGTCTTAGTAAGTCAAGAAAACCCAAACACTAGAGGCAGGTGTGCTGGCTCAACATACTCTACCAGTCATCAGAACAATATTTAAAACTGTTGCTCTTTAGGTCCATTTGTGCTATACCTACAACCCCTGTTCCAGCCATTACCTGGTTTATAATGGTGCCAGTGGCACCATGGAGCCGGGCCCATGCTCAGAAGGGGCCCTGGCCTGCTCCGCTTGCACTGCACCCTGAGACCCCACCAGACAGCTGGCTCCCTCCCCGCCCACCACTTGCTCCTCTCGGCCTGCCCACCAGCCGGCCAAGGGCTCCTCTCTGGCCCCACCCGCTGGCTCCTCTCTTCCCCCTAGCCAGACCCCAGTGCACCTGTGGCTCTGGGCAGTCTCTGCTTCCCACCACCTGTGGGGCCCCACCTGTCTCCCCGGAGCTGAGCTGCCTGGGACTGGTGCAGAAGCCTGGCCACTCTTGGCCAGTTGTGGGCATGTGGGACAGTGTGGGGGGCTTAGCTGGGCCCCTCCAGGCAAGAGAGTCCTGATACAGTCAACTCCCAGCAGGGCCGGTGAGTGTGGCTGGGAGGCAGGGCATGGGGAAGTGGGTCTCTAGGGAGTCTGGGGAGTGGGGTGGGTTGTGAGGGGGGCGGGGAAGATCTGTGTGTGTTGGGGCACTAGGGAGTGGGTTTTTTTTCCTTAGTAATTTCTACACTCACACTCACACTCATACTCCTTCAAATTAATCAAACTATTGCTCCTATGATAGACTGGAAGAAAAAGGGAGAGAAAGATTGTTAGTGTTATTTCTATTTTTAAATGCTCACGTGTTACAGTAATGAGGGCCATAAAATAGGTTAAACAACACTTTTTTCCATTATTCAGCTCTCTCTAATTACAGTGCTGCCTCTTTAAACATAACCCCCCCCCCCAAAAAAAAAAAAAAACAACAACAAACCACAAACAACAAACCCAAACCCAGAGACTTATTTTGCAATACTTCAAATAACAGGACTGTACTATACAAATCAGTGAAGGCTAATTCCGTAATGATTGGTGGCTGAGTTACCTCTGATATCACAAATGCACCACCATCCCATCCTCTCAAATTACGCGATAAATCAAGTTATTAAACATTTGCAAGATTTTTCTCTTGTTTTTTTTCCTGAGTGTTTCTTTAAGGAGACAGTCCCTTCTGCCCCTTTTTCACACTTGCCAAAAGAAACCACACACATTCAGGAGGGCTCAGAGCAGTGGGACATTTTGTACGAAATATGATTTCAGTGAAGGCATATTTTCCTTGCAGAATCTTTAACATGGAAAAAGATATTAAGAAGGCTATGCACACATCTCAGGCTTTAGATTGCATTAAGTAAATGAGTTCCTAGTATTAGAAAAGATTGAGTACTGTTTTCGGTGTGTATGTTTAAAATCAGTCTGGTATGCGTGTGTTTAAAGTAATAAGGTAGACATCCGAAAGTTAATGTTTTATTAACGGAATGCCTAAGGATACCGGGGTTCATCTCACTGAAACTGACAGCTATTATGCTTCATTAGGAGTGACGGCCCACCCCAAGAGCAAAGGACAGGCAAATCATATAGTATCATGTTCCTCCTTGATTGAACAACTTCAGGGGCTCAGAGCTAATTGCATGGCCTCTCGTTCAGCTGCAAAGCTGTCTTTTTGTTTGTTTGAGGAAGTGTACCATTGAATAAGAGGTGAAAGAAAGGCCATTTCTCTTTTTTTCCCCTAGTCTCAGAAAGGTCAGGAGCTGGCTTCATCTGTCATGCTTAATCAGCTGATGAAAACTCTACCGACGCCTGAGGTTTGTGTCTCCTCTATTTTAGGCATAAATCTTAATGGGAGAATCATTCTGTAATGTGTTACTTCCTGAAATGTGGTGCTGCTCTTTTAGGAGTGAGCTGGAGGCTTCTGGTAGCACAGTATATCTGAAGCCCTCCCTGGGTGACATACTTTTGTCTAGTGATATGTGACAGCTTCCCAATTGCATATGATAAGGCACGTGCACTCAGACTCCAGTGAGAGGTTCTAAGAAATGGAATGTATATAGGATTTGAATGCAAGGCAAATAATTACAGCAATTTCAATTAACAGGATGCTGTGGAGTGAAGAAAGAAGGTGGGAGTATATTTAAATTACCAAAATCCTGTTTCTCCCCTTTCCACCCACCCCCTTCTTTTAAATTCTAAATGTTAAATGAACAGGAAAATACTGCAGTCTATGTATCTAAGAGAGAGAGAACATTATAGTTAAGGTTCTCAAGAGAGAGCTGCAGTGGTTATCCACATGGGTCTGGGAAAACAGGGTTGTCCAATGGCAGTCTTTGCAAAAGAAGCAGGACAGAACCACTGCTCTTGTCACATGACCAGGACATGGGTAGTTGTGACTAATGGTTAGAGCAGGAGTCAGCCTAATGCTCAGACCAGGAAATCAGGAGCCAGGAATCAGAGCTCAAGGTTAGAGTCAGAGGCCAGACGCCAGAGCCAAGGGTCACAGCCAGAGTCAAGAGCTGGAGCTGAGGGTCAGGGTCAGGAATCAGAGTCAAGGGTTGGAACTGGGTACCTGGGGTGAGGCAAAGCAAGGGAAAAACTGGGAACAAGCAGGTGCTATCACAGTTGTGGGCAAACGCCTTGAGCAGTCACTGAACTGTTGCTACTGCTGGGCTTAAGTCTGTTGACTCTTCCCACCCATCAGGCTGTGCAGCCAATCAGGCAGCGGTCTACAGGCTAGCTGCACATTAGGTTGCCCAGAGACCGGCTCTGCTGAAGGCCTTGATTCCTGACAGCCCTGTTCCCTCTGCACGGGTCAGCACAGCTAACAAGGCAAGGGAACAGACACTACACCGTCTTTCTCCAAGACTGCAGCAGCAACCGGGCTCCCCAATTCCTTCCAGAGCTCCTGGTGGCATGGTGCAATGTGGTGTAGTGTATCTCTGCATCACCCCCAAGGTCAGGCTTTGGCTATATGCATGACCTAGCTCCCAGTGTTCAGAAAAGAGTGGGCTCATAGGTTACTATCATCATGTATTATTATGTTGAGGTAAGGCTCAACAGTTACCATCTAGCTAGAATGAGTAACAGCAGCAGTGAAGGCGTGGTGGTACGGCTTCAGCATGGGCCAGTAACCCAAATATGTACCCAGGGCCACTGGCAGACTTGTACTTGGATGCTAAAGCCCTTGCTGCTGCCTTTTCGCTACCATGGTTACTTGTACTAGCCAGATTAAAGCTAGCATGAGTATGCCTACCTGTGCTACAATCACACCTTAATTTGCAGTGTAGACAGTCCCTGCCTTGTAGAGTTTACAGTTTAAAAAGACAAGCAACAGACAAAAGGAGAGTGAGATGCAGCATTCAAGCAGGGTGGTTAGTGTGATCATACATACTATTTTTCCCCCCAAGGCGAGCAACATATGAAAGTTGGAGGCAAGCGAAACAATCCAAATCTGCATATTTTATATAAACTACATATATTCTCATAGCTGCACATTTTACATACGTTTTATATCTTTAAAAATTGCATCAAATCTACCCAGCAGCCTGCCAACCTAACTGAATAACACTGCAGAAGTGGGTTATAGGAGATTTTAAGGACAAGAGAGGAATGGCCTACAGATCAGTTCAGACAGGCTATTCTATGCACAGGGCCGCATGGAAGACAACATGGAGATGTTTGTGGTAGAAGAGAGTGAGTATAGTACTACTGGCAGTGTAGAGGCAGTGGGGGTGATGCAAGAAGGATAGCAGGGACAGGGTCAGCTGTGAAAGACCTTGAAGGTAAAGGCTAAGAAGCTCGAAAAGGAGGGAGTCTGGGCAGGATTTCAAAGAAGATCCAATAATGGAAAAAGGAAGATGATTTTAGTAGCTCAGTGGTAAATTGACTGGAGAGGGTTGGTGTGATTTACAGAGAGACACAGAAGGAGGAGGGGTAGTTAAAATGGGAGATGAGGAGAACCTGGGCCAATGTTTTCATGGTGTGGATAGAATGAAAGAGTGGCTCTTAGAAATGTTATGGAGAAAGATGTGGCAAGATCTGGACAAAGCCTGGGTGCGAGGGACAAAGGAAAGGGAACAGTCCAAGATGACTCCCAGACAGTGGCTGAGTGACAGGGAGGATAGTCGTTATGCAGAATACTGGTGTCTACAGAATAATCAAAGAGACCAAAGCAGTCATTGAGGAGAGCAATAAGTGTGAGGATTTTCAGTTTGAGGAAGAATTAAAGGATTTTTGTTCTATGAAGATCAGAAGAAGGGTATTGTATATATTAAGCCAGTGGCTCTCAACCTTTCCAGACCACTATTCCCCTTTCAGGAGTCTGATTTGTCTTGCATACCCCCAAGTTTCACCTCATTTTAAAACTACTTGCTTACAGAATCAGAGATAAAGATACAAAAATGTCACAGCCCACTATTATTGAAAAATTTCTTACTTTCCTATTCATACCATATAATTATAAAATAAATTAATTAGACTATAAATATTGTACTTACATTTCGGTGTATAGTGTATATAGAGCAGTGTAAACAAGTCATTGTCTGTATGAAATTTGAGTTTGTACTGACTTTGCTAGTGCTTTTTATGTAGCCTGTTGTAAAACTAGGCAAATGTCTAGATGAATTGATGTGCTCCCTGGAAGCCCCAGGGGTACATGTACCCCTGGTTGAGAACCACTGTGTTAAGGTACTGTACTAGATTTTTCTTCCTGGACCTGGAATCTGCAATTCAGGCTGAGTCTCCTACTGATTAAGCAATCAGATGAGCTCCTCCCCCTCAAATATGGAAGCAGTTAAATATTCTTACTCCGAACCAATGTAACCTACAGAGACAAAACTTCTCTTGTTCTTGTTGTGTAGAATCTGCAAGAAACTTCCTATAGACAGTAGAAAAGGAAATTTTATGCTCCTCTATGCTCTTCTTGTGGGCCAGGAGAAATCCAGAAGGATGCATCTATTCGCAAATCTTTCAGCCCTGCCCTCACTTGCCAACTGTGTACTGTCCTGCTAGGAGCCATTGTGGACTGAAGTCAAACCTGCTGTAGGTGTGATACCCCTGTGTGCCCCCTTGAAAACCTTGTCCCCACTTGCATGGCAGGAATACACTGGTTCCACTTCTAGGGGACTCCTGGCATCTGCAGACATAGTGGCCGGATTTGGAATTTTATTTCCTATTGTATTTTTATTTGCAATTTGTTTTTTTAATGTATGTATTATTAAAACTTTCTTTGGGGCTTTTTAATGCTAACTGTATGCCTGATGCTTCAGTCCCTGTTCTCAATGGCAGTTATAGATGAGGAGGCAGGGTCTCAGTTTCCCCATCTGTAAAATCGGACCAGTAATACTTGTTTGCCTACTGCAGAGATTGGATGAAAACTGATTAGTTAGGACTCCATCCTGTAAAGTGCTGAAAAGACTCTGTGAGCTCTGAGCATTGGAGTTGGTTAAAAAAAATCATAATGTTTGTATGATGTTTTGGACAAAAAAAAGTCGTCATTTTGTGAAAAAGTTGTCTTTTTTGACCACTGCCATTGATCACCCTCAACTTTCACTGACCTGCACAGGAGTCAGGATTTCTGTGCTCAGCACCTCTTAGAAAAAGGGTCCTTAATATTTTTAAAGTCTTCTTAAGATGCAAAGCGCTACCCAGTTATTGCATGTTGAACATTGTGATAGGCTATGTTTATGTGAGCACCCATCAGACTTGCTCCAGGGTGTGTGTCTCCCTCTAGTGATGCAATACTACTCAACAAGCTATGGTACTGAATCAGAAATGTGTATGAGAGTTTTATGCAACCAGTTCTCCCCCTAGTGGCTGCAGTCTGTGGAGACTATAAACCTAGTACTTCCAATGTGCCAGAGGTTATCACTGGTTAACCCCATAAAAATGTGTGGATCAGCTAAAATTATAATTAATGGTACTGGGATTGCAGGCAATCACATATGAAAGACTGCTTGGTTTGTCCTGTATGGCTGGCCCCCTTGCCACTGGAGAACAGTGTTCAGTTTGGGCAAGTTTCCCTTTCCCAGCCACTGGAGCATGATGGCCCAGATGACTATATTTATGGCTGGCTTGCTGAGGGCTGATTTGTCTGCCTGTAGCAGCCTGTGGTTCCTTAGTTCCAGCTGCCTATTCAGCCATGCTCTCTGTTCTCACTAATCGCCATTTCAGAAACCAAATGACCGGGGGGTGAGCGTAACTATCATTAGGAAAAACTATGACAATTAAATATAATTAATAAACACTCCTATTACAGGGCATATGCATGCTGTGTGTCTAAACTGGAGTGAGTCTGAAAATTAGCACACCTCATTACCCAAATGAATTGGTATTACCCGGCATAACTTCCACTATTAATATAGCTTAAAGAAATCTTCCATTTGCTCATGTGTATCTATTTCCAGCAGACTATGTGCTTTTTAGTCAAAGAATATTAGAATGAACCTTGCTAATCACATCAGTCCAGATGGTTGCCTCTCTTCTTGCCAAGTGAAGTACTGTAGCCCCTTTAATGTGTCATTTACATAAGCTTTGTTTTAATCAAGATCCATGAGCTACACTCTACTCTTCTCTGCATCTTGGGTTCAATCCTGAGAGGTTCTGTTCCTTGTTATCAGCTCCTATTACAGGTAAGGGCGCTTAGCATTTTGCAGGATCTGGTCCTTCATCCCAGTCTTCTCACAGAATTATTGGACGCTTTAATTGATCAATGTCCCCTTTTGTTCCTGAAAGTGCAGATGGGCATATATGTGCCAGTCTTAGCCAAATCTGTGCAAAGGGATTGATGCAGACATAGAACCCATTCAAAACAAACTCAGACTTGGGTTTTGTTCAGCCTGCATTCCTGGACCAGCTGTGATATGTTAGAACTGTTTTTGGGTTCATGGATTAACCAGTTAAAACTTTTGCAATTTTTTTTCTCCCTCTGGATATTCACTAACTTTGAGGCTACTTTCAGACAGTCTTCCAAGTCTGGTCAGAATCTGGTAACATGGGGCAAATCACAAAATGTTATCTAATACACAAACCGAAATATTGTCTATGTATTATTGTAGTTGCTAGAGGCCACAGATGAGATTGGGACCCTTTTTCTAAGCACCGTACAAACACATCATAAGAGACAGGCTCTGCCCTGAAGACCTTACAGTCTAATAGACAGGACAGACACAGGGTGGAAGGGGGAACCAGGCAAGGTGACTTGCCCATGGTCATATAGCAATGCAGTGGCAAAGCCAGAAAAAGAACCTAGCTCTCTGAGAGCCCTGTTCACTAGGCCATACTACTTGGGTTGACAAGATGTGAATGTGAGAAAATTGGATAATGTGAATCTGAACCTTTTCAACTTTGAAGGCCTGCCATCCCATGTGAACTGGTTCCAATGTTAAAAATGTGGAAACCTGTTTCAGGCCAGGCTTGGGAGTATTCACACACAGCTAGTCATACTAGCTAGGGAGGTGTGCATAGTGCGGGCACTACCTGGTGTGTTAAAAAGATGCAAAGAGTAGAGCTGTGTGAAGTAAAGATTTTTCAGTTCACTGCCAATTCTGGGGGAAAAAAAGTTGTGGGGTCGAATGACACATTTATTTTTGGCAAAAAGGAACCATTTCATTTCAGTTGGGACCATTTTAATTTTTTTTACATTTTTTAAAAATAAAGTTGAGGACATTTTGAACGGACAGGTCATTTCAAATGAAAAATGTCACCATGAAACACTAAAAAAATTGTGAAAAATTAAAAGGTTTTGGGGTTATTTTTGCCCAAACCAATTCAGCAAAAATTATACAAATTTGCAACGTGTTTTGGAGATCCCAGATTTGTATTTTTCAGTGCAAAAGAGTTTTGACCAAAATATTTCACCTAGCTCTAGTAAAGAGTAACAGGAAGGATTAAAAAAAGTATTGTGCAGTTAAAGCACCTGTGCTGTTGTGATGGATGGAGAAAGCATTGATCTAGAAAGCTTGAATGTAGTCCAGCTACCTACTCTGACCTTGCTGCATAGAAATTCTGATACCAAACAGCTTTTATTTTAGAGGAACTCCCGAGCAGACCCCACTGCCCAGAGTTTGCAGGCATCCACTGTCATAGTGTGCTTCTTCCCCATTTCAAACAAAGAGTACGTACAGAGCTTTTGTATCAGTGACACCTTTCTAGTGCCCCACCCACCTACACTTCACTGGTAGCTCGGGTAGCATAGCCATTGATGCAGCAGAGAGGAGTGAGGAAGAGGTGAGTTCATGCTACATCAGTCCATGTAGTTGGCCAAGGAGACTATTTAAGTGGATGTTACACACTTCTCCCACATACTGTAGAGCTTAAGGGAAGGATTATGCCTCCTGTTGAACAACCCCTGCTGGAGCATCTGCTGGGGTGGTCCAGCTTTGAACAAGTCCAAATGCCACTGCCTAAAGGGCACAATCTAGCTTTAAACTGGGAACCAACAACACCGGCAGAGATAGTTGTAATGCCTGAGTAAGAAAGCAGAATAAAGATAACAATGACCAGAAAAAAACATGTTGACCAGGAAGGCTGCTTCAGTTTTGCTGCTGAAGATTTCAGGGCTGAAAAATAAAGCTCTCAAAACCCCAAGAGAAAGAGCTTTCAAATATCTCAGGTGTTGGAGACTCCATGTCTAGAAAGTATTAGGCTGACAGGAAGAGCAGGGGTAGGAAATGTTTAAATTAGTGGAAACTGGATAGCGTTTCTGAAAGAAGCTGTTTTATTTGGTTTTGGTTTGCCTGCAGCACTTGGTTTCCAACTGAAATGTTGAAGAAAAACCTGCTAACAAACATATTCTCTCCATCCACACGGAAGGATGGAATTACTGAAGAGTGATTCCTTCTCACCACCAGAGAGTGAACTCTTACAGCCGCCTGTTGTGTTGCTGCTTCCGTTGCCCTCTACTGCTCCTGCCTCTGTTTTACGGCAGATTTGTTGTGTTTTGTGACACTTTAATCGAGTCTTCTTATTAAATGTTCAGGCGCATTGTTCATGTGAGGCAAGGGCTTGAGAATAACCTACATCAATGCCTAATGACATCTAATATAGCACGGTGAGTGTAAATGGGAGAACACCGCAACTTTTCTGGTACGATTACCGACAACGTGCTCACTCGTTTGATAAGTTACAGAAATCTTGATAAACCCGGCAGTCTGCCTTCACATAACGCCATCACCCCGAGTGCCCTGCTTTAGTGTTTGCAGGAGGAGGTTGTAAATTATGATACATTTCCTGCGTTTGCTAATACCAGCTGAGTCTTCCACATCCCTTGGAAATAAAAAAGTGTTCCTTAATTACATGTGCTTGCAAGGAAGAGATCTGCAGCCAGGACTAGAACCTGGAAGACAAATTCTCCTCTCTTTTACACACGTGCAACCCCACTGAAGGCATTGGGAGTTGCAGCCATATAACGCAGAGGAGAATTTGGCCTTGGGTTACAGACAGGTGGTGTCACTTAAGTCAAAGGAGCAACATGGCAGCATAAACAAGGGTAGTAGCTGGTTTAATACAAACAGGATTATTTTATTTTATTTTAGTACCTTATTAATTATTGCTATAAATTAATATGTATATTACAGTAGCACCCAGAAGCCCTAAACTGGATCGGGGCTACAGTGCTCTAGATGCTATTCCAACACATAAGAAGACATGGTCCCTTCCATGTTTAGACAGGTGTAAGAACAGCTGTAAGAACTTGAATAGAATAGAAAGAAAGCTGGTTTTGTATTGCACAGAGGTGCCATCACCTTTCCTCAGCCTCTGGCAGGTGTGTCATCTGGAGTAGAGGTGTCACACCAAGACAATATTAAATCCTATTTTGGTCATTAATATTTATTTTCTGTCTTTGCTCCTGATCTTGTGACTGGCTCCAGGATGATTCAGGAATCTCCTTTCATGAATCTGTTTGCAGGATCAAGCCTTTACAAAGCTCTTGTGTCTAAGTGCTATACAATAATTATTGGAAAATATACGAAGCTCATACCACCTGAGAATCCCTCTCCTTAATCAAAACACATCAGGTTTAAGGCAGCCAACTGATCGGGGGAGGAAAAGAGAAATAAACAAAATAAAGATTTAAAAAACAAAACAAACAAAACAATCCTAAATAGATGAGTGAATGATAAGGCCTTGCACCATGAACTAGAATTCACCAAAGCAAAGGGGAAGAAGCAGAGATACGGAGGAGCCACTTCACACTTCTTCGAAAGAGCACTGGAAACAAGTCAATAATACCACCATGCCGCTGACAGACCGAGTATGCAAATAGTCTATGCCACTGATTTCTACATTACCGGAAAATGTATTTGCTTAAATATATCAAAAATCTAGCAGGAAATGAAATAAATGAAGGCAATATAAAAATGGTGCTTTTGGGGGCATACTTCAATAAAAGAAATTGGAGAAACTTTGTGTTTCATGATACTTGTTAAACTTTTCAAAAAGTTGATATGTGGACCCATAACACTTCCCTCCCTCCATTTTTACAGGGAAATGTCTCAGGGCTAGATTGTTACCTTGCAAGCTGTCCTGAGTAAGGGGCAGTGCAGCATTGCACTGCCTCAGGAGCAGAGCAAACTGTGATTCAGAAAGTCACAGTTTAGTCCCTGCTTCACTCTTGCTCAGTAGGGGAAGTAAGCTGTGGCAGTCCTTTTCCTGGTGCAACTTACTTCCCATCTGCACTAGCTCAGCTGTGCTGGCCAGCCTATTGTGCAGGAAGAACCACACCTCCTCGCTGTCTGCAGGGAGCTGTGGAGTAGGCAGGCAGGGCCAGAGAATGGGTGGAGTGACTACATAGCACTGTGACCCCAAATCCAGGTAGCCCGTGGAGGAAAGGCACCTTACATCCCTTTACTTTCCTGGGTGGGCACGTAGGCCGGGTAATGATTGACTCTGATAAATGTAAATGACAAAATTTTGGGTCTCCCTGGAAACCCTTCATTGTCTGTCAGCTTTCAGAGAATCAAGTCAGTGACAGAAATCAGTGTACACCTAAGGGAGAAATTTATTGCAGTTGAGAGATCCAATGACAGAGGAAGAGAAGACCTTAATCTGGACCTTAATCTGGCCTATATAAAGGATAATATTTCTCCCCCATCTCTCTCCTCTTGTTCATTGGTACACTTTGATAGGCTGGCTATTGGAAGGTATGCACACACTGTATTTAACAAACTTTGCATCAGCACTGCAAAAAATCATTCAATCAAAGTGGAATAGCATTGTGTGCAGTTTATACTCTGACATAGTTACATATTTCCTGAACAGGATGTCATCAAGATGCTCACCATGATAGCAAATGAAAAACTATAATACACTTTAATAGTTGCCAGCAATTGAAAAATGCCTCCAGACATAGTAATCACCCACAATATCCTGTACAGGCAATAAAAAATTATGCCAAACACTCCCCAAAAATGTTACTTTGGTATTGACACAAAGTGCTTAACCATGGGACCTTGACTAATATAACAACAAAATTCAGCATATGCAGATGGCAGCTAAAGAGCACCAGTGAGTTAGCTGCTTGTTGACAACACATCTGTTATGCGGCACTCATAGCTGTATTCAAACTGTGGCACAGTGTTCTTGTTTAGGGGCGAAGGGGTCAATAATATATTTAGAGAAAGTAGCTAACTTCCTAATAGATAAATACGTGTCTGGCATTTGGATGAATTGTTGGAAGATTAGCAGGTTGACTGCAATGATGTTTGGCCAGATTTCTGAGACGTTTACCCATCTTGAGTAGCATCTCAATCCACGAGTAATCTTAATCTCTTGGAGTGCAAGGTATTCAAAAAAGGTCCTTTGTGGGTGACCAATATGGCAGGTTGTTCCCCTGAGACAGACAACCCATTATAGGGTCTGTTTCAGCTCTTGCAACCATATAGCTTTTGAGTAACTCCACTGAAGTCAGTGAGGCTGCACTCATGCAAAGGAGACTCAAGGCTGTAGTTTTCTAAAACTCGTATCATAATTCCACAAAGTCTGTCTGCTAGCACAAGAACAAAGATGGCTGCCAAAGCTTGAGACCCTCATGTGACCTTCTACCCAGATTGTTTGGTATACTACCCTATTAAAAATACAGTGATGAGCAGCACTGAAACCGGCATAAAATAATCATATGCCATACAAAATCCATCCAAATGAAATAATAAAGAAAGCATAAGTCTTAAAGAGAGGGATCATGGGTTCTAGTTGATAGCCATTAAACCAGAAAACACATTGACAATGGATTGTCTTCAGCAGTTCTTTAGAGGACAGTAGGCACAGGCAGATTTCCAGATGAAGTGATTTCTGTATGCTCGAGGTCACTGCAGCAAGTGCTTGATTACTCCCTGACCAGAGGCATCCTGTGGAACCTATAAATGCTGACTAAGTGAATAAGAGTACAGATGGTCATTAGGACAGCATTCAAGGAAGGGGAGTCTGTGTGTGTGTGTATATCTATCTATCTATCTATCTATCTATCTATCTCCAGGTCTCTCCTCATTAAGGGCCTAATCCAAAACAAGTTAGTGGAAAGGCTCTCACTGACTATTATAGGCTTTGGATCAGTCCTAAAAGTTTTAAAAACCTAAAAGGCCAGCATAAAGTCTGTCTGAAAAAGACATGCCAACAATATGAAATAGGAGAAGTGACAAAAGAAAGACAAACATGAAGTTAGAAAGATTTTCTTTAGATAAAAGGGTAATTAAGTTTACACAATGTCAGTTCATAAACAAGGCTTCTTCTGCGGTGCTAGTTTTGCTTATGTTTCCTTTGTGTCGCTGACTGGGGGAACTGAGTTACATGCCATGCATTGTAGTCAGATCCTGATGAGAACTCTCGTTAAATCCCCACATCAAAATCCTTTCAGCTTCTGCAGAATGGAGTCCTGCTCCGAAGGTGTAAAAGATGTTAAAAATGTAGACATTCAGTGAGGTAACAAGGGGTGGGTGGTAGTGGTGCTGATATTATATCTGAATGTCAGTGCATGTCACGGATATGTGTGGGTGCAAAGAAGGGTGTGTGTGGGAGCAGGTGTGGGAGGCATGTGACTTTTGTGACAGGATGTCAGAGCTTCAACATCCCATTGAGGGTGGGATTTTTAAGATTGAGAAGAAAAATGTTGCTTTGTAACTAAATACAGTCCTACCTTTTGTACATTTGATTATTCTGAAGTTTACACAGAACGATCTGAGCCATTTAGGATTCCCTGATAGGGAAAATCAACACCTATTGTTGTGGGAGATTACACAATGTTGTAAATTATCAGGAAGAGAACTGCCTTCTGGCTGATGTCATATTGATTTTCACTGTTCAGTTTTTCCCACCAAGGTGCAGCTGCAAAACACAAATGTGCTGTGTGGCAGCACACCACTCAAAGGAGCAGGAACTCTTTGTGCAACAGGGTGGGAGGCACATTGCAAAAGTGGAGATGATTTTTAGCAAGCTCCAAATGCATTTTTTTAGCTTTTACACTAAAAAATATGTTTTTGTTCAGCACAGATCCAATAAAGTGCCTGACTGAGGACAAATACAGCCAATTCAATTAAGTGCAAAGGGCAAAGAGGCGGGTTGTTTCTCGTGGGTGTTTCTTGATCAGATGACGCAGTTTGTTGTGAAGTGAAGATGTGAATATCAGCAAATGTCTGGCGCTTCACCATGCCCTAGGGGATTTCTGGGAGAGGTTGTGCCTGAGGAAAGTACAAAACCACACTCTGCATGTAGTTGTACACGGGGGGTGGGTACCAGTTTTGCCATGGCTTAATTATGGTGCATATGCACCAACTAGATCCTATTGGCCAGCATGGAGGTGGTGTTGGGAAGGAGCATTCCCAGCATCCTATAACGTACAAGGAGTGCGAAGGGCCTGGAGATGCAAGGGATGCTAGGGTTTCAGGATGGAGTAAGGTTGCTAGTGCACACACTTTCCCTTATTTACCAACACAGCAGCCAAGCACAATCTAGCCCTAAATGAAAACTGAACACTTTAAGCATACTGGAATATATTCTAGGTGTGAGCAATCAATTCAGATAAAGTAAAGATGCCTCAGAAGCCCATATCTGCTAGGTGTCACATTGCTTAGTAATAGCAATTTGTTAGTTATGTGTGGCCTGATTTTTCAGATGTCAGTGACTTTACTGGTGGTTGAAGACGCTCAGCACCACTGAAAATCAGGTCAGCAGTATGCTAGGTGATTAAGGAACATAAGAATTGCCATACTGGATCAGTCTCGAGGTCCATCTAATCCTGCATCCTCTCTCCAACAGCAGTTGCTTCAGGGGAAAGTGCAAAGATGTCACAGTACGCAAAGATAATATAATCTGTCCTGCATTAAGGTTTCATCCTAATCCCTGTTAGAAAATGGATTAAACCCTAAAGCATTAGGTTTTCATTCCTTCCAAAAATGCATTAACTGTTATAACTCTGACTATTTTTGTTATCCCTAAAAATGTCCAATCTCCCTTTGAATCTTACTGTTCTTAGCCTTAACAATTTACAAACATAAGAAAAGACACTTTCACAAAGAGTTTACGATCCAAAAATGCAATCATGTGTATGTGTAAATTTACTTACATGATTATCCCATTGAACTCAATGGCATTTCTCATGAGGGTAAATTTATACACATGCTTATCTGTCTGCAGGATCGGGGCCTATATTAGGAACATATAGACAATGTTGGGAGAGAGCAATGGTTGGGAAATGATTCAACATAAAACTTTTATTAATCTATTATTCTTTTACCCCTTTTTAGTTTTCTTTCTTGACTCTTTGTCCCATTTATTTCTGTTTTCTTTCTATATTATTGAGATTGCTTAATGGTTTCCACTCTAGCTCCCTGTTTTCAGTTACTTTTAATGTTCTGAAATGATCACCTTTAGAGATAAACTTTTTCATGCTTGTACTCTCTGTGAAAGCGCTTTTTTTCTTTTTAAGTCAAAGCACAAAGAGTCCAGCTATTTTTGAGCATGAAGAGAGTAGGGAAATAAATATCTTTCCAATTATAAACTCATGGCTGTGACTTTTTTAGAGCAGCCTTAGAGCCAAAATTGATTGGCACTCGAAGCTAAAGTTTAACATGGAAATAGCCCTTAGTTTCATGAGATTTCCATCACAATTTTGCAGACACCAAGGGCGAGATTCACAAAGGGTAATAGGCAGGCCCACTGACTGGTGTGGGGGTGGGGAAAGGGGACAATTGTCCAGGGGCCCAGGTGATTTAAAAGGGTCCTGGTGAAAGTTCCCTGTAAGCAGGCTCACAGGGAACCCACCCAGGACCCGGCCCCCAATGTGCTGCGGCCAGGGTGCCCCTCCCTGCAGCCCCAACTGTGCTGTGGCCTGGACCTGCAGTGGCCAGAGCGCCCAAACCCAGGTGTGGCTGGGGCAGTGTGGCCCAGACCCAGGTGCAGCTGGGGCGCCCCTTTCCCACCCAAACCCATCCCTGGCCCGAACTTGCTGGGGCTGGGGGAGGGGTGCCTATCCTGCAGCCCCCACCCCGGAGCTGTTGCAGCAGGGAGAGGTGCCTCCCCCTCCCCAGCCCAGGTGCTGCTGCAGAGAGAGAGAGCTGGGGGAGTCCTCTCTCCGCGCTGTAGCCCCGGAGCACCCTCCTGCACCCCACAACCCTCATCCCCAGACCCACCACAGAGCCCACACGCCCAGCTGGAGCCCTCAGCCCCTTCCACACCCCAACCCTGTGCCCCAGCCCTGAGTCCCTCCCCCCACACTCTGAACCCCTCAGCCCCACCCCCATGACATGAATTTTGTTATGTGCACCAATGTGAAGGTGATGTGTCACACATAACACATAACAAAATTCATTCCACACATGGGTGGGAAAAATTAGAGGGAACACGGTGGCTGGGAGCCAAGGGCCCTTTTAAATTGCCCAGGCAGGCCGCAGGGCTACTAAGCGCGCGTGGGGTGGTACTGGCAGCGGCGAAGGCAGCCAGGCGGGCATGTGGAAGCTCTGGCCATGCGGAGAGTGTGCCCAGCAGCGCAGCCAGCAGCAGCTCACTGGGCACCAACCAGTGCAGGCGTGGCACTGCCCAAATCTCAGGCAGACCTTTCTAGGGGGCCCGTTGACTGTTCTGCCCTGGGGCCCGGAAATTGCTGTTGGCTGGCGGGCCTGGACATAGGTATTGTGATGGCTCGAACATCACTGAGATTCACAAAGCCTGGGTTTGGCCCCTAAGCTCCCTATACAATGAATGAGTTGCGCTGGGACTTAGGTGTCCAGCTGCCTAGAGTGAGGCAGCCGTACATGTGCCCAGAAGCGGGAACATAGCTACCTAGGGAATTTTTTTAAAAAAAATTAGGCCCCGAGTGAGTTGAGATACGTACAAGATTAGGCGGCAGCTGAAAGGAGCTTTTGTGAATACCAGTGGTGCCTAGGTCGCTTTGTGATAGCTAGGTGCCTAAAGCCTTTTGCGAATCTAGCCTCAAAGGCCTGATTTTCCACAGCCTTGTACAGTGTGCAGCTTGTTACACCTGTGCAAGGGGGGACCAAAGTGAATGGAAAAACCTACCGACAGGGTAGCAGAAAGGCAGCGAAGAATCAGGCCCTGAACCTGTGGCAGCTCAGCCATCAATAGTATATTCTCCCTTTCGATGTGCACACGTAATGGTAATAAGAGTGACATATTCACATTGAGAGGAAAGTATATCACATTGACTGAGCTCGTTTTCCCCCTTCATTTTGCCATCCGCTCTCAGACCTCTCCTATTCTATGCTCTTCATGGTTTCCCTTCACTGCTGGGTTGGTAGGAAGTCATTTCATACACTGTAGGCCTGCCCAGACTAATGACCGTCATGTGTGGTTTAGTTCAGAAATCAAAGCTGTTGCATTAGCTTCCTTTCTGCTAAAAGGTTATAGGTCTAATAATTAGAGCGGCCCCTTGATGAGCACATTGAAATCCAGTTTGCCTGCCTTAATGGCAGTGATCAGAATAAAATTATAGCTCTTTAGAGCAATCATCTTTGATATGATGTTAGCTCTGCATTGTGTTAAGTTAATGCACTGTTATTATTTCCTTGGACATTAGTGGGACCGCTCTCATGGGCAAAGTGAGCGGGTTTTGGCCCCTATGATACACTGTGAACGTCGC
Source organism: Eretmochelys imbricata (assembly GCF_965152235.1). Classification (NCBI taxonomy): domain Eukaryota; kingdom Metazoa; phylum Chordata; order Testudines; family Cheloniidae; genus Eretmochelys; species Eretmochelys imbricata. The sequence goes on from NC_135574.1 coordinate 33,131,255, forward strand.
TACCTTTAAAGAAGAAAAGCTGCATGCATGTATCACCCACACTAAAAGTTTTTATTCTCTTCATATTGACATGTGATAGTTATTTCCTACAGGGCCTCCAGACAAACAAGACAATTTGCTCCTAATCAAGGTCACAGTCCAGGAAAGCATGTGCTTAAGTCCCACGAACTTCAATGGGAATTATGCACTTACTTAAAGTTCAACATGTGCTTAAATGCCCTTCCTAAACAGAGGTGTTTGCCTGAACTGGGGCCCAAATCTGTGAAAGTGCTGGACAATGGAAACAATGACAGTACTGGCTTTTAAATACCCTGTAATACAAACACACATGCAAAAATCTACTAGCAAATTATTATAGAAAAATAGAGATTTGAGGGTTGATGCAAAGCTAGGGTTGCCAACTTTCTACTCTCACAAAACTGAACACCCTTGCCCCATCCTCTGCCACACCCCTCCTCTGAGGCCCCGCCCCTGCCTCAGCCCTTCTCGGAGGCCCCACCCCCACTCCCTCCATCCCCACTCCCTCTGTTGCTCACTCTCCGCATCCTCACTCACTTGCTCATTTTCACCAGGCTGGCTCAGAGGGTTGGGGTGTGGGATGGGGGTGATGGCTCCAGCTGGGGGTATGGGCTCCAGATGGGACCAGAAATGAGGGGTTCAGAGTGCGGGAGGGGGCTCTGGGCTGAGGCAGTGGATTGGGATGCCAGAGGGGGTGAGGGCCCCATCTGGGAGTGGGCTCTGGGGTTGGGCCAGGGATAAGGGGTTTGGCATACAGGAAGGAGCTCTGGGCTCGGGGTGGGGGTGGAGCTGATGGATTTGGGGTACAGGAGGGGACTCCAGGCATGGCAGGAGGTTGAGGTGTGGGAGAGGGTACAGGCTCTGAGCTGGGGGTGTGGGTTCTGGGGTGGGGCCAGAAATGAGGGGTTCCGGGTATGGAAGGGGTCTCCAGACTGTGGCAGGCGGTTGGAGTGTGGGGGGGTTAAGGGCTCCAGATGGGGGAACAGGCTCTGGAGTGGGGCTGGGGATGAAGGGTTTGAGGTGGGAGGGGGATCAGAGCTGGGGCAGGGGGTTGGGGCATGGGGGGGTGTTCGCAGGTGCAGGCTCCGGGCAGTGCTTACCTCAAGCAGCTCCCTGAAGCAGTGGCATGTTCCCCTTCTAGCTCCTACATGGAGGCACGGCTAGGTGGCTCTGCACCCTGCCCCTTCTGCAAGCACCACCCCCGCAGCTTCTATTGGCCATGTTTCCCAGCCAATGGGAGCTGCAGAGCTGGCACTTGCAGTGGGGGCAGCGTGTGGCGCCCCCTGGCTACCCCTACGCGTAGGAACTGGAGCGGGGACATGCCGCTGCTTCCGGGAGCCGCTTAGAGCCACAGCAGGCAGAGAACCTGGCTTAGCCCCTCTGTGCCGCTGACCAGACTTTTAATGGCCCGGTCAGCTCTGCTGACTGGAGCCACCAGAGTCTGTTTTCTTCCAGTTGAAAACCAGACACCTGGCAAACCTATGCATGTTGGGAGTCTCTCCATTGATTTTAGTGGGCTTTAGATGATGTCCTTAAAGCACTTGAACCCACCTATCCAAAAAATTGTTCATTATTTTGGAAAGGTACAGTTCCCAATACATTTTCAATTGAAATCAGTATTCTAGGAATGTATAGCCAGGGAGGATAAAGAATTGACAGATACTGAAATTTCTCTCTCTGCATTCTTATACCATAACCATTACTATGCTATCCGGATACTAAAATGCTCTACTAGTTTTATGCCCTGATCCTACAATGACATATGCATAGGTGCCTGACTGATTATATTGTTTGCTGCATATTCAGAATGCCCTTACTTGTTTGTCTTTAACCTTGGAAACCCAGGGAGCTATGTAAAATTTTTTGAATGGAAAAAGAAAGTGGTTCAAGCATAATTACTCTGTGTTTTAAAATTATTGTATGTGAAGATGAAATAATGTTGCCTGTATAACTTTTACTAATTCCAGAAATCTCTGTAAATGACTTGTGAGTCTGAAGGGTTTGTTCTGGCCAGAGATAAAGTGAAATAAGAAAAATCTTAATTTATCTTTGGGCAGTTTTGATTGTACAACATTCAGTACTTTGAAGTGTCAAAACAAGTTTAATACATTATGGAAACAGGCTTCCAAATATTTTTTTCCAGTGCAACTATAATTCCATAGGTTCAAATTCCCTTTTTTATTTGAGTTAAAACAATAAAATGGAACATATGTAAGATTTTAAATGGAATCTCCTGGAAATAAAATCCGTCCTCTTTGTCAATTTTATACTTTTTTCATATGTTTTGAACTTTATAAAAGGAACATCTTCCAAAATTATATTAATCAAAGTCCTGGGTAGAGAAAAATCTCCCAGAGAATGCTGGTTTCATGTTACTGCTAAATTGCTTCCAGTGTTTTAGATCAGTTCCTTGCATAACATTGCATTATTCTCATTCTTGTGCTTGTTCCCCTGTTGCCATTTGTAGTCCTGATTCTTCTTTATCCAGTGACATAATCTGACAGTTTTTGCCACCAGAAGAAGACAGTTGTTACCCAACTCAGAAGATCAGACTGCAATCAAGCAAGTTACTGGTGTAATGCTGCCCCTGGTTGGGTTGCCTGCAGGGATTTAACCTGGGACCTGTAGATTTAAAAGTATGAACATCTCCTGCTTACAGCTAAAGGACCAAGTTCATTAGCTTTGAGGAAGCAGCAGACTCATATTCCACTGTATATGGACAAACTACTAGCAAGAGAAAGAGACCCATATTGCATTAATGTGATTTACATTTGGGTTTCAGTGGTTTTAAAGACTGCCATTTCTCCCAACCATATCTGGTATGGGACATCGTGAACTGTATTCATCGGTACCTGCTATGGGATAGTAGGAACATCATTATTCCTCCCATGGGTTGGTCTGCTTCACATCTGGCACTTCAGGTGAGGCCTCAGCTGGAGTACTGTGTCCAATTCTAGGTTTCACATTTTAGGAAAGATTTGGACAAACTGTAGAGAATCCAGAGGAGAGCAACAAAAATGATAAAAAGTTTAGAAAACTATTAGGAAAGTTTAAATAAACTGGGCGTGTTTACTCTTGAGAAAAGAAGACTGAGGGGGGACCTGATAACAGATTTCAGATATGTTAAGGCCTGAAATAAGGAGGAGTATCATCAATTGTTCTCCATGTCCACTGAAGGTAGGACAAGAAGTAATGTGTTTAATCTTCAGCAAGGGAAATTTAGATTAGATATAAGGAAAAACTTTCTAATTATAAGTATAGTTAATTACTGGAACAGGCTTCCAAGGGAGGTTGTGGAATCCCTGTCATTGGAGGTTTTTAAGAGCAGGTTCTACAAACACCTTTCAGGGATGGTTTAGATTTACTTGGTCCTACCTCAGCCCAGACAGCTGGACTTGATGACTTCTTGAGGTCCCTTCCAGCCCTACATTTCCATGATTCTATTCCTTCAAGGACAAGGCTCTTCCCTGGAATTCAGTTCATGCCTATATCTTGGTCAACAGGGCTCAATTTAAGTAAGATTCCCCCCCCCCACACACACACACACCTTTTTCTACCCTATAGCTGAGACTAATACCTCTTCAATATTGTCTACCTTTATGAGCCTGGGAAGCAAGATATATGAAGCCAAAATTAGATTGCTCACATGGCAGAGATTAGTGTAGGTCTGCGGTTTTGAGCCTACTCTCCCTTATTTTTTATTTCTTACACTGTTAACCTGTTGTTTTTTTCTTTTGCTCCATGGGGAAATAGCCACAGCCTTGGGTTAGCTAACATGGTTCACCCAACAGCTTAAAAAGTCTTTTAAGACCAGTTTTCTCTTTAACCTACAGTAAATCTGTTACTAAAGCACAAATTCTCTGCTTTGGAAAGCAGACTAACCAGCACAGAGAGTGTGAGCAATGACACTGATGTGTTCGGTGCCCGCACTGCCCCAGCTCAAGGCTAGAATGCATTACTTCTCAATGGACCCACCTTGTATCTGTCTGGAACCTGGGACTCCGGGGCCACCTCTTACATACACATCTTCAAATTAGCAAGTCGTGGTAGGGCTGTCACATCAACTAAGAACGTGTTGAGGTTTATTTAAAAATGGCTTCTACAGAACAGCAATTCTTTGCTGAAGTGCTCAGAGATTAGGGGGTCTGATTCTGATGTGCACTAAGGCCATTTTATACTGCTCTGACAATGTAAAAGGGATTTAAAATGGATGGAAATGAAAATGACTTTCACTTTAAGGCCCATTTACTTTGAGGCCTGCCAGAGTGGTGTAAAGGGGCCTGGGGTCTTATCTACACACACAAAAGTTGTACTGCTGTAACTATCTCAGTATAATCAAAGTAATACAATCCCCTAGTGTGGATTTAGTAACTGAAATACAAAAGTGCTTATATTGGTATAGCTTATTCTCATACGGGAAATGTAAAAGAGAATCAGGCCTTGGAGTCTTTTGATTTTTTAATAGAGTTTGTACCTGTGAGAAAACCCAGTTCCTCCAGTTTTCTGAATGTTGGTTTTGTTTTGAGTAAGGAATTTTGTGTTGTGGATAAGGTGGTGGTTTGTCAATTGAGAAGTGATTCTTAAAACAAAAGGGAAAGTCAGGAAGTTCAGTGCGATCAGACAAAAGTGATCAGTAGTCTTTCCTCTTTCTTCTTTCCCTTGGACCTTCACTCTTTGAGTAAGATGCTATATCTTTAGCAGTGGAAAACTACTTCTCAACTAGTGGGACTGTTACCAAAAAAAAAAAAAAATAGACATGTCCTTCCATTTCTATGCCATTTTTAAAGATAATGAAAAATCTAACCAGTAGGCCAAAATAACATTTTTCGGAGCAAAACCAAATCTACTTAACTGTATTCTTATTATATTTTGGGCTCAAATCTGATCACTGGCCTACGAAGTATGATACACTTTTGAGAAGCTAGCAGCAACCCCTCCTCACAAATATAGCTAAGTCAGGATACTACTGTCTTCCAAAAGGCGCACTAGGATACATATGTACTTGTACTTCAGTATCACTAAAATGAGTTTAACTTAGAGTGAGAAGCTTTTGATCTACAAACTAGTTATCCCCATACAGTACTCCTGCCAGAAGCTCAACTGCCATGGTCATATTTCAATATGGCCCATGTATTTGTTAGAGTAAGAAAAAACATGTATCTCTACAGGTGCAAAATCAATAGTAAGCAGTCTGCCCATATGTGATATACATATCTTTCATCCAGTCCAACATGCATGAGACAGATTTGTGTCACTTGCTGGGGGTTTTGGGTCCATGCAACAATAAATGAACTGGGACTGTCCTTATTGGGTCTGATTCGGATATAATTACCCATGTTGAGTAGTTCCTTAATTTGCAAGTTGTCCCACTGAACTCAATGTACTCGTAACATGAGTGAAAGCGATAGAATCCTTGGGGCTAGATACTGACCCAGACTGTGAGCCTGCCAGAGAGGAAGATGGAGAAAGGTTTGTTGATGGGAATAGGATTGTACTGCGTTGGGATGGCAAGCACTGGCAGCCTCCACAGATTGAACATCGGAATTGCCATACTGGATCAGACCCATGCCCCGTCTAGTATATCCGGTCTCCAACGGAGACCAGTGCCAGTTGCTTTACAGCAAGGTGCCCCAATAGATAGATGTGGTACTATCTGTCCCTTACGAAGGTCTCATCCTAATCATGTATAGTTAGAAATTGATTTAAGCACTGAAACATTAGATTTTATCTTTCAATATTTTTGTTATCATTAACTATTGTAATTCTGGATATTCTAGTTACTCATATAAATGTCTAAGCTCTCCTTGAATCTTGCTAATTCTTTGCCACAATGACATCCATGTGTTGTCTGCAAAAATATTTGCACACGTCTTTATCAATTTTGAATTTGCCACCTTTCATTTTCATTGGTTGGCATAATCTGGATAAGCATCTGAACTTTTGGAAGGTTATAAAAATCAAAATGTAAACCTTTTGAGGTGCCTCTATCCATAGAATGTGTATGTAGTGTTGCTATGTTAGGATACTACATGGTCTTATGTGCATTTTTTGCTACAAAAGCCTGGAGGAAACCAACAGCAAAACAGAACTGGTGCTAATGCTGGGGGTTAGTTTCCAGCATGCTCCAATATGTATGTTGGCAATGATGAGTGGCTTACTGACTGCATGATCCTGTGTATATTTTGGCACTTCTAGGCCTCGTTTACTCTCGGCTCCTACTGTATGTGTACTTTGGCATGTTGGTTTAGTGCATGCTCCTAAACAGTATGTAGATTTGTAATGTTGACTCTGGGGTTTGCACGTTTTTATGCCTTTCATAGTACTTGGACAGAATAAGAATAATTGAAAAGGGAAAAGGCTATTATTCAGTTAGCTTAATAATATCACAAGTCAGCAGCTAAAGTGGGAAAGTATAAAATACTTAATATCACTTTAAGCTGTGGATCCAAAATCCAAATGAGGTTTGGTTTTAAGTTGTGTCACTGGAACAGCAAAACACAACATGGGAGGTTTTACCAAAAAACAAAGCTTAGCTGCCTAAGCCCATCTTTAAACATACGAGAAGAGATAGGATTTATTAGCCATCCTTTTCTCTTCAAAGACCACCCAAAGCACCCTCATACATATGAGGCCTGATTCTTCTCTGCAAAGTCAATAGAGTTAAGTTTGTATCAGAGCAGAAACTGGCGCACTAAATACAATTCTACTCCACCGTCTTCATTTAGCCACTTATCTTTATTTCTTCCTTTGGTGGTTACTTAAGCCAAGTTTTACTTAATATCTTTGCAGTGAGAGTAGCTCTGGTGTAAAGATAGGTTGTGGTCTTGTTTCAAAAATAAAGACATTGGTTCAGATCAGAATCCCTCATATTCACACCTGGAGGGATGCCCCCCATGCCTGGACCTCCCTCCTTCACTGGGACAAGAGGCTCAGGTGCCTCTGCAGCACTTTACCTCTCCTCCCTGGATGTACAAAGAGCTTGCCCATGCAGGCTAGGGTCAGCATGGAGGAAGGGGTTAGAATTAGGGTGGACCAGAGGTGGGACAAGGGAAACAAACATCTCAGTGATAGGTATCTAAAAAAGTTCTATTCTAGTCTCTATAGTCTTATACAGCACTCATCACCGTAGCATGGGAGAACCTAGTTAACACAGTGCTGGACTCTACAAAATTGTTATATCAACAAAGCAAACTCCCGGTGATGAGAAACATTGCCTGCTATTTTGGGCTTCATATTCATGTAAGAGTGAAACAGGAAGGTTTGGCTAGTGGTTAAAGCCTAGTATGAGCTGTCAGGAGATCTGGTTCTGTTTTCTGCTCTGTTACAGGCCTAATTTCTGACCTTACATGAGTCACTTAACCTCTCTATATCTCTTTTTCCTTTTCAGAGTAACAGCCGTGTTAGGCTGTATTCGCAAAAAGAAAAGGAGTACTTGTGGCACCTTAGAGACTAACCAATTTATTTGAGCATGAGCTTTCGTGAGCTACAGCTCACTTCATCGGATGCATACCGTGGAAACTGCAGCAGACTTTATATACACACAGAGATCATGAAACAATACCTCCTCCCACCCCACTGTCCTGCTGGTAATAGCTTATCTAAAGTGATCATCAAGTTGGGCCATTTCCAGCACAAATCCAGGTTTTCTCACCCTCCACCCCCCCACACACAAACTCACTCTCCTGCTGGTAATAGCCCATCCAAAGTGACAACTCTCCACACAATGTACATGATAATCAAGGTGGGCCATTTCCTGCACAAATCCAGGTTCTCTCACCCCCTCACCCCCCTCCAAAAAACACACACACAAACTCACTATCCTGCTGGTAATAGCTCATCCAAAGTGACCACTCTCCCTACAATGTGCATGATAATCAAGGTGGGCCATTTCCAGCACAAATCCAGGTTTTCTCACCCCCCCACCCCCATACACACACAAACTCACTCTCCTGCTGGTAATAGCTCATCCAAAGTGACCACTCTCCCTACAATGTGCATGGTAATCAAGGGGGACCATGTCCAGCACAAATCCAGGCTTTCTAACCCCCCCCCCTTTTTTTCAGGGACACACACACACACACACACAAACTCACTCTCCTGCTGGCAATAGCTCATCCAAACTGACCACTCTCCAAGTTTAAATCCAAGTTTAACCAGAACGTCTGGGGGGGGGATGTAGGAAAAAACAAGGGGAAATAGGCTACCTTGCATAATGACTTAGCCACTCCCAGTCTCTACTTAAGCCTAAATTACTAGTATCCAATTTGCAAATGAATTCCAATTCAGCAGTTTCTCGCTGGAGTCTGGATTTGAAGTTTTTTTGTTTTAAGATAGCGACCTTCATGTCTGTGATTGCGTGACCAGAGAGATTGAAGTGTTCTCCGACTGGTTTATGAATGTTATAATTCTTGACATCTGATTTGTGTCCATTTATTCTTTTACGTAGAGACTGTCCAGTTTGACCAATGTAAATGGCAGAGGGGCATTGCTGGCACATGATGGCATATATCACATTGGTGGATGTACAGGTGAACGAGCCTCTGATAGTGTGGCTGATGTTATTAGGCCCCGTGATGGTGTCCCCTGAATAGATATGTGGGCACAGTTGGCAACGGGCTTTGTTGCAAGGATAAGTTCCTGGGTTAGTGGTTCTGTTGTGTGGTATGTGGTTGTTGGTGAGTATTTGCTTCAGGTTGCAGGGCTGTCTGTAGGCAAGGACTGACCTGTCTCCCAAGATTTGTAAGAGTGTTGGGTCATCCTTTAGGATAGGTTGTAGATCCTTAATAATGCGTTGGAGGGGTTTTAGTTGGGGGCTGAAGGTGACGGCTAGTGGTGTTCTGTTATTTTCTTTGTTAGGCCTGTCCTGTAGTAGGTGACTTCTGGGAACTCTTCTGGCTCTATCAATCTGTTTCTTCACTTCCGCAGGTGGGTATTGTAGTTGTAAGAAAGCTTGACAGAGATCTTGTAGGTGTTTGTCTCTGTCTGAGGGGTTGGAGCAAATGCGGTTGTATCGCAGAGCTTGGCTGTAGACGATGGATCATGTGGTGTGGTCAGGGTGAAAGCTGGAGGCATGTAGGTAGGAATAGCGGTCAGTAGGTTTCCGGTATAGGGTGGTGTTTATGTGACCATTGTTTATTAGCACTGTAGTGTCCAGGAAGTGGATCTCTTGTGTGGACTCAAATACGGATGATACCATCTACTGGGATCACAGGCAGACAGAATCATGTAAGTCTTAATGTGTTAATAGTTGTAAAGTGCTTTGAAATCTTCAGATGGGAGAAGCTATTGATGGGAGATACTATTAAGCAGTTTTACTGAAGATTTAAGTCTGAGATTGGCCAAACTGGCTGCGATAAAATAAGAACTCTTAAATTTTCACAATTCTTCTCTTTAGATCTGAACTCAAAACCACAACTTTCTTAATATTCTACAACATTATGACATGTCTACATCTCTGGGGTGAAATCCTGGTCAATGAGAACCTCACCATTGACTTCAATAGGACCAATATTTCCCCACTGGTTTTCAGCCATACCTGGGACCAGCGCTATTGAAATACTATGCAAAAAAATATTCTCATGGAGTTTCAGATTGTGCCGGGAAGCCGATACGTTGAGAAAGCAAGTCATGAGAGAGCCTATGCTTGTGATATTTCTAACCTAATTTGCAGACTGGGGAGATTTAGATAGTTGGAATAAGCATCCAAGCTTTTGAGTACTTATCTCTACTAAAATCTTGCGCCATCTTGTTTGGGGGAAACTGAGGAACAGATATGGTAAGTGATTTGCCCAAAGATATACAACAGTTTAATGGTGGAGTTGGGAACACAACTTGTGCATCCTGAAGAAGGAAGTTTCTTCACACAATGCACAGTCAACCTATGGAACTCTTTGGGGAACGTTGTGAAGGCCAAAACTGTAACGGGGTTAAAAAAAAACCTATACGAGTTTGTGGAGGATAGGTCTATCAATGGCATGGGATAGATCACTCTATGACTACCTGTTCTGTTCATTCCTTCTGTAGCACCTGGTATTGGCCACTGTGCGAAGACAGGATATTGGCTAGAGCAGGGATCAGCAACATTTGGCATGGGAACTGCGGGAAGCGATAGCCAGCACATTCCTTGGCCCGCATCGCTTCCTGCAAGCCCCATTGGCCTGGAACGGCGAACCATGGCCACTAGGAGCTGTGATCGGACAAACCTGGGGACGCAGCAGGTAAACAAACTGGCCCGGCCCACCAGGGGTTTTACCCTGCTGGGCCGCATGCCAAAGGTTGCCAATCCCTGGGCTAGAGGGACCATTGGTCTGACCCAGTATGGCCATTATTCTGATCTGACTCTTAGTTCTATGCCCTAATAATAGGACTATGATGATGCTTTCTTAGGAGGCTTCAGTGGGAGGGAATAGTGAGGCTGATACAATGCTCACTGAAGTCAATGGAAAGCGTCCCATTGACTTTAGTAGAGTTGGATAAAGCCCAGTGGTCTTTTCCAGTAATATGTACAAAGAGGAGCTGTGGTAGAACTAACTTGACTCAGCTAAGGTCATTATGTTGGCCTGGTGGACAGACAGCACGGTTTCAGTGAAAATAGATGACAAAATTAAATGATGCTTGGTAACCGTTTCCGACACCTTTTTTCCCCAAATTCAACAAGTGCCTGCAGTCTTTGTCAAACAAAATTTATCCTTAGAAACTCTAATGCAGAGTATATACAATTACCATAATTCTCCTTTATCATTTGTACCAGCTAGTTCCAAGATACTGAGCACATTGTTCATCATTAATTGTACTCCTATTTGCTGCAGAACATTTTAATGGATTGTGAGCATAACATGACAGCAGCTTCCCTGAAAGTTACTAAAAATACCAGTTTTGTCAAGGAAAAAATCTTTGAGGAATGCTATTCTCTTGGACCCTTTCAGTCCTACATATGTCTCAGCTAAGGTTTCAGTAAATTACCAGGTTTCAGAGTAGCAGCCGTGTTAGTCTGTATCCGCAAAAACAAAAGGAGGACTTGTGGCACCTTAGAGACTAACAAATTTATTTGAGCATAAGCTTTCGTGAGCTACAGCTCACTTCATCGGATGCATTCAGTGGAAAATGCATCCGATGAAGTGAGCACTAGCCCACAAAAGCTTATGCTCAAATAAATTTGTTAGTCTCTAAGGTGCCACAAGTACTCCTTTTTTTAGTAAATTACCAGTTACACTTTGTGAGCAGCAAAGAGGCATGTGCAAAGGTGAAGTTACTGAAGAAGCATATTTAATGCAAGTGGTAACTAGGACACTTCTGTTCATACATACTTCTTAAACAAGCTAGGATTTTCAAAAGCAATAGTTTTCAGAGTGTTATATTTTGGACACCCCAAAACCACTAGTCACTTTTGCTCAAGATCACTACTCAGTTTTAAAAATCTTGGCTTTAAAATGTACTTTGCCACTGCATGCATCCGATGAAGTGAGCTGTAGCTCATGAAAGCTTATGCTCAAATAAATTTGTTAATCTCTAAGGACTTTGTGCCACAAGTCCTCCTTTTCTTTTTGCCAAAATAGTTTCAAAAAGAACTCTAGGAGATAATCAACAAATTCTCAAATCAAAGTGACACTCATTCAGGGTCCACAGTTTTCACCTTCAGTCTTGAAAATAGCTTGGTTTGAGTTCAGTTCTCAGAATGCCTGAAGACGGTCCAGAGACAAAGGAGGGTTGTTGTAATTTAACCAAGCCATCTTGCCCATTCCTACTGTCTGTTCATGCAGCTCTATGTTCTGGGACATCTGAATCTTGGCAGCAGTTCCTGTAGTATCACTAATTTCATGTCTCTGCCCTGTCAAGGGTATCCCCTTGGTAGACTTTGGCACTCAAACAAATATCAGTCACGAAACCCAGTATCAAGAGAACGCTGCAGGAGCAGTTCCAAAAAATAGACAGTGGATGTCCCTGAAAATTCACAGTGCTTTAGCATTTTATTTTTCAAAATGTTCTTCATTGTATAAAAACGCCTAGAAGGATATTATTGATTTGGTGACATATTTTACAAACAGTTTTATAGCAGGCTTCAAAAAAGTTATTAACTTCCCTACAAGACATTTTCCTCTCATGCTATTTGAAAATCTAAGGCCAAATTTTGCTGTCAGTTATACTGGTGTAAATCCAGAGTAATTCCATAGGTGTCAATGAAGTTAACTCAGATTTATATGGCTATAACAGAACAGAATGTAGCCCCTGGCATTTAATGTCTGCTTGTCCTGCCCTCTATTTACTTTGCAGTCATCTGCCATTTATTGCTTTCCCCTTCTGTATACATTAGCTCTCTTTGTGGGATGTTTATCAAAACCGAAGTATTTCTTAATTTTGCTGAGATTTATTTTGTTTTCTCAGACCAGAATATAGCAAGTCTCAGATCAATAAATTTCCCTTGGAAACTAATACCCTGCAACCTGGCTTTTACACAGAAAAATGAAATAAATATTTGTGAAATAGTGAAACATTGTTGCCTTATCTTGAATTGTGGCCATGGATACAGTTTTTTTGCCAGTCTGTTTTCCCAGAATACCCTCTCACTATTAACAAAATCTCATCTTGTCTTGGATTTGTAGTTCTTGTAGATGCCCAAATCATTTTCTTTTTGGCAAACTTTGTTAAATTTATTTGACAACTAACCTTCTGCCTTTATAAACCTTAGAGCAGAAGAAACAGGCATAGACTGGGTAGTTTTAATAAATGAATGCACTATTAGTAATACTGTACCAGAGCCTTCTTTATCTGGACATGAGTGTTTACATACCGTTTGTGTTCACCCCCACAAAGAAATAAATTTAGAATTCAGTGGTACGAGATTCAGTTTGACTCCTACTGCAGGCCCTTGATGAAAATTACACAACATAATAAATAGAGTATTAAAACAAAGGCCTGCCCAGGTCAACTGAGGCAACAATAGTGTGAATACAGTGTATGGCTTGCTCCAGTTTTATGCCAGATTAACTCTACTGAAATCAATGAAATGACACTGGCATAAAACAGGAGTGGTATTGTTCAATGGGCTGATGAAGACTGACCGTATTATAGAGGTTAGGTGCTTTAGGTATATTTCTTCTGGTACTTGGAGCAGGGGAGTGAGGAGAAGAATGTGACTAGATAATGTGCTATTTCCAGCCCACTGGTGGCCACTATATTCGAAACTTGCTGATTCTTTTGTATTATTCCCAAAACACACTATTGGTGTGGATTGAAATAAATGGTCATGAAACAGTTGAAGAGGTGAGTGGAAAATTGAGAAAAAAGTAGTAAAGTATGTACTGTCTGAATGTATAAAAGAGCTGGGCCTTTGAAAATGTGTGTAATGATTTAGGGCTAGATTGCAATACAGCTTGAAGAAGAGGTAGCGTGTAGCCATGTTGACCTAGCAGCCCAGCAGGGACTGGATTGTGATTCTGAGAGTCACAGTTCAAGCACTACTTCAACTTTGCTCCATGAGGGAAGTAAGCTCCAGTAGCGCTTTTGCAGGCTCAGCTTGCTTCTTCCACTACACTGCCTTGTACCACTTAAGGAAGGAGGGAGAGTGAAGCAAGGATCTGCCCAGCCTCTACTTACCTGCATGGGGGAGTAGCATGCCATGGCAATTTGGGTAACCAATGCAAGTGTGTAAGGGGGTTCCTACACCCTCTTGTTCTCCTTCCCTTGTGAGTAGCCAAGCTCACAGCTAAGCCCTTAACCACTGTAATATGTTACTTGCTCTATTCATCTTAAGCTTTTTCCTCCCAGAAATATTATTTTGGTCTTGCTAGTCAGAAAAATGAATATGAATCTTAGCCGAGATACAGCCCACCATCAAATGCCCACAGCAGAACACAAGCCAAATCTGAATGTCAAGATCTGTGCACATTCCTAATAACAACTCGACTGTATAAACAGACGTTAGGAACATAAATGAGTGAAGAGTAAAATAGAACAGCGCCATTTTTGGTATTTAAGTTCCCATTTCAGACACCCATTATCTATGCCATAAATCAAGGCGTGAGATTGTAACTCAGTGTAATTTCAGGGGACTATGTATGATAAGATTCTTATCTAAGACTTATTACAAGATTCAAGAGCGGTTTGGACATTTATATGGATAACAGTAAGAGTTATCAAAATTAATGATACATTTGGGGTAGGCTATTAAACCTCGAGCTTCAGGGTTTAAGCCAATCTCTAACTATTAGGGTATGTCTATGCTGCAATAAAAAAAAATCCATTGCTCTGAGTTTCAGAGCCCATGTCAACTGATGGTGGCTCACGGGGCTCAAGCTATGGGGCTAAAAATTGCAGTGTCAATATTCGGGCTCAGGCTGGAACCTGGGCTCTGATACTCCATGAGGGAGGTGGGTCTCAGAGCCTGGCCTTCGGTCTGAGCTCAAACATCTATGCTGCAATTTTTTGCTGCAAAGTCTGAGCCCTGCAAGCCAAAGTCAGCTGACCTGGGCCAGCCCTAGCTGTGTTGCGGGTCTTGTATTGCTGTGTAGACATACTCTTAGAGACCTGGATGAGGCCTAATGTTGGCAACGGATTATCCCACATCCAGCTACTGCAGGGTTCTTACATCTTCCTCTGAAGTATCTGGTGCTGGCCATGGTTAGATATGGGATACTTCAACCATTAAAACTAGGTTATGTATATTGAGTGGATCAACAGAGGCTGCTGTACATAGAAATGGAAGAAGAGTAAAGCTGTGGGAAAAGTTTCTATATAAAGCAAAATGGAAAAAGTATATATTTTCACTAATTTTGATAAATATATATTTTTTAATATTCTTTGTCAGTAAAAAAAAAATCGAACATTGTTTTTTGAACAGAATGACCACTCTGGCTGCGTAGAATGGAAAGTTTATCAAAAGTGATAGCAACGTTCACAAACTGTCCGTTAAATTTCAGTAAAATGACAAATTTTCAAAAGAATATCACATTTGCAAAATGGAATGAAATACATGAATAGAAAACTAGATGTTTCACCCAGTCTTAGTGAATTTCATCCTGCAAGGAACTGAATAGAAGGCGCTTAGCCCTGCACAGGATTGGCTTTGTGAGCAGGAACAGGTCCCCTTCCTTGACTGTTTGATATTGTACATGATACCTATATTTATGTTGATAAGCCCTGGGCCAGGTTTAGCTATCAGGTACACTCAAATGGGCTTAACAGGTATATAGCTGAGGGCAGAATTTGGTCCTTGTTTGAGTTGCCTTATTTGGTAGAACAAAAGGAAATTGTACTGCTTGGCGGTCCTCACTTATTCCAGCCTCCAGAGTCTGTAGTTCTTCAACCTTCTTAGTTAGGCCTGTACTTTTTCAGTGTAAAACAACAAGGCCTTGAAAATACAGTGCTGGCTTGGCAACTGACCACTGCCAGATAACAACTGACACGAGGACTAATTTGGTAATGTGCAGCATTAGAGAGTGACATTTACTGTATCTCCTGGTGCAATTGATACAAAGCATGCAGCCGCGGCAAGCCTTGCATGGTATTTGCAAAGTGTCAACTTGAAAGAGTCAGGCTGCTCTTATGTCAGCTCTCAGAGGCAATTGCTGCAGCCCATCAAATCAACCTTCAAGTAGTATAAACAGGGAGATGCTCTCCCCTCCATTCAGTGTTACTATTCTGTGTGGTTGCTAGTTATATCATATGTCAACACATTGTACAGATAATGAAAATAGGGAGTCTGAACTTGTACGGCAGATAAAGGTTTCCCTGGAGAAGCAAAATTACTGTGAACTTGTCAAGAGAAGATTAAGGATTTTGCAGAATAATCAAAGACAGGGAAGTTAGCCCTTTCAATATGCCTGTTAGCCTTGGTATGACTTACTGTATGGAATAATTCTCTGACTAGTTCATTAATATGTAAGTTATAATAGTCTCAGTGAAAGGATATTTCAGGTACAAAATGTTGGTGATTCTCTCATGCCTTCCGGCTAGGTAGGGTATAGCTATTGTGACAATGATCTCAAAATTAGAGATCTCATGAAGGACATTTTCATTTGGATTTGCTTAATAGATCAGCATTTCTGGGGTTTATGCGTGTTATCGAATTCTCAAATGGGGTTACTGTTTTCATTTCTCCCCTCTTCTCGAAAAAGGCTGGGAACCAATGGGAGCTCTCCATCATAATAGGGTGGGCATGTGCAATTTTACTTTCACCCATTGACTTTCTACCAAAATAGGCAAAATGCTTAGATCTCAATAACACAGCGGCACTCTTCATTTAAAAATGCAGCTGTAATCTGTCAGAGGGTTCAGAACAGAATATCTAGTTTTAGCATTCAACCTCATTCCCAGTCAGTCTCCTGGTGAAACTAGCATGGGGCTATCAGTCAAACCCACTGATAACAGAGGGTTAACAGCACAACTCTTTCCACTCCAGAGGCCTAAAAATGGCATGCAGACAAACAAACATCATCACACATTCTCCTTGGTAACTACCGCACTTACGAGGGTAACTCTACCCTTCAAAACACTGCTTAGACAGAGCACAAGATTATCTCAAACTGCTCTCTCTCTCTCATATAGGGCTTTGAGCAGCATTTTCATTACAGCTGTTCAAAAATTATTTGAAAATGAAATTTCAAAGTTGTTTCCATTCACAGTTTGAAATGGACCCATTTTCTATTTTTTTACATTTGTTGCAATATTTCTGAACCAATCAGTTTCATCAACATCATTTGCTGAGCCATGTCTGATGTATCAGATACTGAAAGCCAAATGATAACACATTTCCCAAATGATTTTGATAAATATTTCAGTAAAAATGTATTGAAGAAAAATACTGTGAAAGGGGAAACATTTTACTAATGGCAACAATTTTTTTGTGAAAAGTTCTGTTTCTGAATAAAGGCTTTTTTAATTAAAAAAAATGTTGTGAAAATTTTCAGACAGCTCTAATATTTATAAAATAAATGGTTGTCCATGCTGGATTGGCATTGTAATTTATTAAAAGAACATTCCTGTACACATAAAAAGATGTTGTGAAGATGAACTCATTAGCCAGGACTGGCCTTGCGGTTACAGGGAGTGACTCAGACATGGTAGTAAGCCACCTTTGCAGATTACCAGATCCCTATCCAGTCTGACGGAGTCTACGATTTTGGCCGAGTATGGATTGAATGCAGCTCATTCACCTCTAAATAAAATATACGTGAGATGGATCATGAGACAAAAAACTGAATTACTTTCCTTTTTGACAAAGAGTTAAATTTGTGAAAGTCTTGAGATTACATATGAACTTTTAATGGCTTGCGATTTGTTACAATACTCTGGCTAGGAAAAAAAAATCACCGTTTTTCCCTGTTGTGAAAACAATTCCTTGCACTGTTCCATAGTGAATAAATTCAGTGCTAATCTGTGCACTGAGAGCTTTTTTTGCCCTTCTGTAGAAATATTAGACTTCTGCAAATATGACAATAATAGTCTCAGTGCATTGCTGTAATTTTTGTGTTCAGAGAGTGTATATTCAGGAGAGAAGGTTGTATGTGATACCAGATTTTTTCCTTATTTTAAGGAGACAAGTATTGGAATTATATGCCATTTTAATCAGTAATTTGGCACATCTTTAGACTTTACATCATTTGTTGTGGAAAACATTTTTACAGAACTATAACAGTATGTCCAAGACAAGTCACCCATGTAAACATCTCATGAGATAAACTTTGGCTGTAGCTATATGAATTAAAGTTTATACTGTTCTGAAAATCACATCACTTCCTATGTTCTGTACAATTTTTTATACTCTTTAAAAGATTTTTCTTAAGGTTGTTTGCAAAAAGCTTCTATGTGCTGTCCTATACTTAAAAAGAAGACAACACCTTTTGTTTTAGGAAAACTTTTCATACAGAAATTTAATGATTAAAACAAAGTGGAACAACAATCTTCAGGATAAGAACTGGACTGGAACTCCAGAGATCTGGGTTCATTTCGCAGCTCTGCTGTAGACATCTTATATGATCTTGAAGAAGTGACTTCATCTTTCTTTGCGTCAGTTCCCCATCTGTAAAATGGGATTAATACTACTCACTTTGTCTTTCTTGGGTAAAATTTTCAGGCGTACTCAAGTAACTTAGGAACCTAAGTCCCATTGACTTCCCATGACAATGAAGGGAAGGGAAGGAGTTTTTGTATATGGCTGGCTGAGTTCCTGTTGAATTGATCATTTAATGCTGCTGAGTTTTAATTGTATTGTTAATTGTAATGTGTTAGGGTACATAAAGTCTTGGATAGGTGTGTTTTTACATATTATTTAAATCATATAAATAATTAGTAACATTTGAAAATACGATTTAGCCTACAATATCACTGACATACTTTTGAAAATTTTACTCTCTGTCTACTTAGACTATAAGGGCTTTGGGACAATGACCATCTCTCATTATGTGTCTGTACATTGCCTTGCACAATGGGACCCTGATCTCATATGGGGCATCAACAGGGTACCATAATACAAATAATACTAATTAAAACATATACTATTAGGGCCAACTCCCCAAACCTTTGCTGCTCATGAAAGTATCTCTAACTCACAGAGTTAGATGGAGTTATACTCACATGTGTAAAGGGTTGCATGCCATGTCTTTAAATGAGAACACCAGAACTGCAGCATGGACAACAGCTGTAGGAAACCTCTTGTAGAATTTTGGGCTGGTCAGTCTATTTTTTCTCATATTTTCCTCTTCAAAACAAAATTACTGCTTCCAAATGAAAATTACCGCCTTTTCAAAACCGGCAGCAGCAAATGCTTGTAAAGATTTCCACCTGTTTTAACTTTAAAACTCTTTCAATACTGAGCATGCTAGTAATCACTTATGGTTTGATCATATCCATGGATTGTACAATTCCCGAGTGCTGCAAGCCCATCATGAAGTGTGTGGCTGTTTTTAGAGGTAAGTCCAGAGTTTGACATTCAGATCCAAACTCACATCTTATTGTTCGTAGCAAATATTGCTTTGCACCTACTTTTATTGTTACTTGTTTTGGCGTGTTTATGGTAATTAACACTGACAAAGTTTATAAAGCACTTGCATCTTGCAGAGGATTTTGAGGATGTTTAAGTTGAATGTTGCTAAAACAAAAAAGCACTCTTGGGATGTGAAAATTTATTCTCGTTATTGGTAGTTTTTCAAAGGATTATTACAATATGGATTTTTAAAAAGCTGTGCAGATGCTATCAAACTGCATAGTCATTATTTTAAATGGACTCCTTATAAACTGTTTTCAAGTTATTCTGAGTGTCATGTTGGCTACCTACAATCATTATTGAAAGAGTTATATAAAGTAGATTTCAGGGCAAGAAATTCCCAAACTGGCCATACCTGTGTATAATTCTGAAAATGAAGTCTTCTGAAAGCCAAACTGTGAAAAATGTGAGATCAGTTTAGTATCCCTCAGAAACTGTTGTGAAATTTTTGAATTAACAAAGTAGAATGTCTTGGTGACTGCATCCTGAAAGAACTTTTTCTTGAATCCCAATTCTGGCCTTCAAACAATCCCCCAATCTCGCCAAGCTCATCATCAGAACGAAGCTCCCCACAGATCAGGACACAGCAACTCAAAGAGGTACCAGACCCTGCCAGAACAACAGATGCAAAATCTGCAGGCACATCTCCTCACTGCTACGATGATTAATAACCCCCACAACACACCTTTCAGGGTCCTACACATGCCTATCACCACATGTAGCATATCTTGTGGGGGAGGGATAGCTCAGTGGTTTGAGCATTGGCCTGCTAAACCCAGGGTTGTGAGCTCAATCCTTGAGGGGGCCATTTAGGGATCTGGGGCAAAAACTGGTGATTGGTCCTGCTTTGAGCAGGGGGTGGGACTAGATGACCTCCTGAGGTCCCTTCCAACCCTGATATTCTATGATTATCCAGTGTGCTAAACGCCCCAATAACAACTATGTGGGTGAAACCTGACAATCACTACACTTTTGAGAGAACTCACACAGAAAAAATATAAAAGACAGATATGCCATCTCACCCATGGACTAACAGTGATCACAAAACAATCACTCTGTATATGATCTCTCAGTCCTTGTCCTCACAGGAAACCTGCATAACACTTTAAAAAGAGGAGCCTGCTAGCTTAAATTCATACCTTTGCTAGACACTAAAAATCATGGTCTTAATAAAGGCACTGGATTTATGATTTATTACCACCATCCGTAATCCATTAACACCCCTTTTTTGTCTCGTGACTGCAGAGGCATTAACTGGCCACTTCATCTTGAATGGTCTCTTACAATATGTGTTAACTACTTATGCTAAACAATCTGTTCCACCTTGTATTTAACTGTGACACTCTGAACACCTTTCTCAGATCTGAAGAAGAGCTCTGTGTAGCTTGAAAACTTGTCTCTTTAACCAACAGAACTTGGTTCAATAAAACATATTACCTCACTCACCTTGTCTCTCCTGGTTACATTCAGGCCAACAGCTGCTTTCAGAGATACTTCAGAAATGTGTCAAACTTCCCTCTGTTTTTTGCTGTTTGGGGTATGTCTACTGAAGGGAAAATACATAATACAAATACATAATACATAATACATAATACAAATAATAATAAATTGGAATTCCCAAATCTGGATGTTGAAGATTCTCAACTGTGGCAGAGGTATACCCCTCAAACTCCATAGCTACAACTTTAAGTCTTGCTATATTTGGGGTTAATTTTCAGAATATATTGTTGTTTCAAGATGCCTTATTCTGGCTGTCAAACAAAAAATGGCCCCCTTACTCATTCTTCAGATTGAATGTATTTAACACAGAGTTTCGTAATGAGTCTAGAATTATGTGGATCATATTGATGTTTGTGTTGGATATCCAGGCTCCTGTAACGTGAAACTGCACACACGCATGCACACACATACAACAACTTAATTAGATTGGGCTGGCTTTGCTAAATTCATTGCTGGTGTCACAAGCTAAAGTCAGGGGAGTTTCACCAGGACTTAGTTTTGCCTGTTGTTTGTAATAGGACCATGGTCACCATGTCTGATCAGCCACAGGGCTGATCTACACTACCGCTTAAATTGATCAAATTTATGTCACTCAGGGGTGTGAAAAAGACACCCTCCCTGCCCCCAAGTGATGCAATTTACAGTGACCTAAGCACTATCAACATCACCATTATGTCGGCAGGAGACTCTCTCTCGCTGACATAGCTTCTGCCTCTCACAAAGGTAGAGTAATTATGCCAACAGGAGAGCACTCTCCCTTCACCAGACACGCTACAGTGGTACGGCTCTGCCAATGTATCGACCTGCCTACAGTGCTGCAGGGCAGACAACACAAATCTATTACAGTTGCTCAAAAGTGATACTTTTTTTCATGTGCTGGTCACCATATTAAGGTTACCGTTGCGTCTCCCACAAATGCCCCATCCCATATCTGCACAGAAATGTAAAATATCAGATAACTCATCTGCATAACAAACAAATTCAACATTCAGCACAAAGCAATGACACTACAAACTAATCAGCGTAATATAACGGTGGTCATGTACATTCCTGGTCAGGTCTGATTGGCAAAGATTCTGAAGAAAAGCCTGGGCATTAGAAGAGCAATATGCCATCGTTGTCATTAGCTTTAGAGAGACTAGTTTTGCTACGAATCCTTTTGCTTATTGCAACACAGGCAAGCCTGCCGAGGCAAAGGGGGCCATTGCCACGGGATCCCTGGCTGCCGCCGCAGCTGCAGTAGTGGCAGCAGTGGCTGGGAGCCCTTTTCAGTCGCCCGGGCAGGCCACAGGGCTCCTAGGCACGCGTGGGGTGGTCCTGGCGGCAGCGACAGCAGCCGGGCGGGCATGTGGAAACCTTGGCCATACCAGAAGAACGCCCACTGACTGTTCTGCTCTGGGGCCCGGAATTGCTGTTGGCAGGCCTGATCACAGGTTTCTTTTGTAAGTTTACCGCTGCCACCCTACAAACTTGCATTCTCCCTTTCGGAGAAATGTGTGGAAATATATTAAGCTAAGTTGAACAAGAGAAACTAGGCGCTTCGTTACCTCAAGTGAATTTAGCTTAGATCACTGGTCGGGTTTTTCTTTTTATATTATGTGTTATGGAGATAAGAAGTAAATTAACATTTGTTTGTAATATGATTGACTAAGAAACCATTATATGAAACTTATATAGTCCATCTATTAAAATTCAAGATTCTGATTGTGTGAAACGTTGCTGGTGCATGCAGAGCTCATATTGCCAAATGCAGATGCATTACAGTCCATGGGATTATGTGCGTTTCTATGCTTGCTTTTAAGAGTTTGTAGCATCAGATCCTCAACCTGTTAACCACTGAGAGTGTTCTGTTTCTCCCTACACCGAGAAGGACAATATACTTTGTCTGAATTACTTTTATTTTGGATTAAGGGAAAATACAAAACAAGCAAAACAGAAACAGTGTCTGTTCTGTAATATGCTCTCTATACCTCCGCCTCACAAAATGGTAGTTGCCTCTGCTGACAGCAGACTTCTAGAAATGTAAAGGTTCAGTATTCTTAAAACTAAATTCTAATAGTTGAAACACTTACACACACCGCACAGAGTGTGAGTTATCTTCCCAATAGCACAGTCAGGGGAATAACCACACAGGGGAAGGGACATCACTACCACAAACCACATGTTGTGGAAGTCTCTCCTCAATGTCAATACTTTTTTTTTTTTTTTCGGCCTAGGGCTCCACAATACCAGCGAATTACTGTTTCTAAAATACTTGTACTCTCTCGGCTCATTCTTCTTGCTTTGTGGGAGTTTGGGAGGAGAGTGAACAAAATGCCTCTCTTATCAGGGGAAATTCCACTGCTAATTCCTAATAAAGATTCAGTCAGTGAACACCTAGCTCAACTCTGACTTGCCCTTTAAAAAACAAACAAAATCCCCCACCTTTTAAAGCAGCATTTTCAATTTTCTGAGCTCACAGTTAAAATGAGTTCCCCTGCTGTCTTCTTGCACTAGGATATATTCAAGCAGCTTTTCAGAGACCTGTGGTGTTACAGTGCATCATGTTTTCCTCTGCCTCAGGGTTCCTGCCAGTGACAATGAGACCTCCATGCCCTGGAAAGTAAGCCAGATTGGATTTCAGTTTGAACCTCTGCCCCCCAAACAAGCACACCATGATGCGGGAACCCACAACAAACCCAAACTTTAGCTGGATCAGTCGGATCAAGGGCAAAAGGTGATCTGGAGGATAAAAAGATTGCAAATCTTGTCTCCATAATTGTGCTGAAACAACATGCCAGTCCCATGGCTTTTATGCACATATTTCTGGCAGCAAATTAAAGGAATGTGTTGTTTTCTGCCACCTTAGAGAGTCATCCAGTACTTCAGTTACTGAGTGTATTATTACTGAGGTTTTGCCATTGCCACTCTAGATTCCAGTCTGCCTGTATTGTGGCTATAAGGAGGCATTATCAAAGTGGCTGACTTAATTCCACTTTTTAGTGAAGAAAATAAATGTTATTTGTCACAGTGAGAAGACTTAAGAAGTTTTTAATTGTGAAATCTCAGGCAGACTAACTTTGGCTGAGAGGTTCCCCATTTTCTCTGTTAGCTGCTCGGGGGGAGGGACAGAGGGGGGTTAGAGGGACGGAACCTTGTTTTTATTATTCTGTAATATTTCCCCACATTTAGAGCTGCTCTAAGGTCATTTACATTTATGGCATTTAGGTTGGAATTCAATTAGGCAACAGACACAACAAGCAGTGCAATTTGGGTTGTTGCTATTTGCGCCTCTCGTGGTGTTGTGAGGCACGAAGCCAGAGCCTGAGTGATTGAGCTTCTCAAGAAGTCATTAATCCCCTAAAAAATGCCATGCCTGGAGAGCCTAGTGGCTATTAGGTAATGGAAATGATAAAGGAATAAGGATAAAAGTCAGACCTTGTGTATTTACTGAACGTTATTGACGTAGCTGTGACATCACTGACGGGCAGACAGAAGACACCTTCTGTCTAGATAGTTATGATACCAGCTGGCAGTGATAGCAATGCCACCCAAGTGGCTGGAAATTTTGGTAAAGTACCTGTGAACATGATTGCCAGCTGCCTTCAGAACTCTGTACACAATAGGTGTTTCCTGATGGCCTGTCAGTGCTGTCATAATCATGTCAATATCGTCTGCTATAGACACGCGTGCCAACCTTTTCCTTTTATTTCCATATCCTAACCCAATTTGAATAAAAAATATAGCAGGGAGGGGTAATATACCTCCAGTTCTACTCAGGTAGGATCCCTCAGCTTGGAAGTGGGCTCATGTGCTTGTACAACATGCCTGCACCTGGAACTTGCAGAGGCCTCTTTGCTGGTGTGGGGCTAGAGGATGGAGGTAGATGGATGCTAGTGGAGGTAGAGGATGGTGACTTGATGGGCCAGAGAGATGGGTAAGTTGGAGAGAAGGGGCAAGCATCATGTCTTCTTTGGCGATATGGAGATTCCAAAGAAAAGAAAATATACCCAAGACTGTATTATTTTCTGTGCAGCCACTTCCAGAGTAGGATTTCTTCAGAAGAGAGGGTCCCTGGGGCAACCATAGGGAATCTCTTACAGACCCACACATCTAGGGACCAGGAGAAAACTGCTGAGGCACAGAACTGCAGAAGAGATGCTAGATCTCTACACATATGGCCATTGCCTCTCTGGGATCTGTGTGGATCCCTCAAGATCTGCAGAGTGTTTTAGATAGGCCTTGTGGCCTGTTCTGTAAGGAGGCAAACCCTGTCCACCACAGAATGATTTTATGGGAAACTTTGAACCAGCTTGAGAGAGTTTTACCATTGGAGGGGGGAATGCTGCCCATGGGAATTTTAGGCAATTACTCTTACCTGACAGGACTAATAGCTTGGAGAGCTGGATAATTAAAAGGGAATGGAGTATTTTCCTGCTAGCTAGTTCAGGTCAGGTATTAGGGATTTGTGCAAATCTGATATTTAATTGAAAATCTACAGCTGCCTGTTTGCCAGAATTCATGAGTCTGGTATAGAAATCCCACAAAGCTTGTGGGTTTTAGCTACCAAGTTCACTGCTGTTCCGCCGATGGCTTCTGATATAATTGTTAGAGCCACGGAATCTAAATGAGAAAAAAATAAAACTGTAAGAAATACTAAAGATAAAAATCATGTCATATACAGGAATAAATACATGGCCAGGGAGTCCTAAACACTGCAGACAAGTTGTGCAGGAGGTCAGACTAGGAGATCACAATTATCCCCTCTAGTTTTACAATCTATGAGTTTGTGTTTATTGCACAAGAAAATGATAAGATGGTGGTAAGAGGGTGTATGATGATTCATCTTTAACCACAATATATATATATTTGTCCTAGGGTGAGAACTTACAAATTGCCATAGAAGATCAGACCAGTGGTCCATACAATATCATGTTTCTGATTATGTAGCAAGTAACAGCTGCATCGGAGAAAGGTGTGATGAACCCAGTAATGAACAACTATGGAATAACCTACCCATAAGAGAAGCTTCTACCTAATTTCCATCAATTAGTGGTGGGTTTATACCCTGAAGCATGAGATTTTACATCCCAATTTTGAAATTCTATCTAATGTAACTATAGATATCCTCATTATGCATCTAAATATCTACTCCTTTTGAACATTTTGCTTAGCTTTTCTCCTTAATCCTATCTTATAACAATGGGTTCCACACGTTAATTATTTCTTTGGGAAGAAGCAATTCTTAGGTTTAAATATGCTGCTTTTCAGTTTCCTTGAATGTTGCTTTGTTCTTATAGTATGAGAAATGATAAATAGGAACCCCTAATTCAACTGACTTATGCCCTTCATTGTTTGGCATACGTCTGCAATTACCTTGTGAAATAGTATTAGTTTTTCTACAGGTGATTGCCTACATAGAGTCCACTCTTGATGCATATGAACCCCATACACAGGAGATCAGACTGTTTTGGGCAGCCGTGTCTGTGAGGAATGTACTTGCACCCCAGATGTCCTTATTACCCACACCCAAAGGTGGAGTGGCAGAGTGGGCCCATCCATTCCTCAGTTCCTTCTTACCACCCATTGCCGCAAGATGGAATCCCTTCACAGTCTTCCTGCTTCTCTGTGTACTGTGCTAGTGTTGCTTAGTACTCTTTTTTTAATTAGTTGGTTAGTTCTTATAGTTAGTTATTGCCCATTGACTGTAAATAAAATTTTCACTTAAGTGTCAATTAGGTAGACATTCATACCCCTCACCCCTGTACAGCAACATAGCAAAAGCTACTATATTGGGATTCAAGGCCTGTCCCTCATGTGATACTTCAATGCTGGCTAGTGGCAGGTACTCTGATGCTTCATGAACAGGGACTCGTGGACAGAACAGGGACTCGTGGAGGAGGAGCAGGAGGAGGAGGAGACTTGGGACTCATAGGGTACCTCTCTCCTTGTATCTCCCCACCATCCATCATGTGTTTCCCACTCGTTATTCATATCCCTGCCAATGATTGCCCTACTGGATTCTGAAGAGGGTATAGCTGTACTCTAGAAAGCTTGCATCATCTAGAGGTCCTCCCCCACAAAGAAACAGTATAGGCCACCCCAGCCAGTACCACTAGTTCAGCCTCAGAATCTGGAGGCAAGAGGAGGAGACTGAAGAAGAGCATCAGCTGCAAGGGGAAGAACAACTGGTCCTGGGTAGGATCTCTACATCTGCCTCAATAGATGACATCAAGGTGTTCCAGGAGCTCAATAGGCACATGGCAGAGACCTTGAATGGCCACTGTTAGTGGCTCAGGAGAAATCACATAAACTCGTGGTCATTTTACATTCTTCCACACCTGGCAGGCTTGCCAGGCTCATAAATGAGGGACTGCTGGAGACTGTGAAGGACCTATGGCACACACCAGTTTCCATCCCAGCCATATCAAAACAAGTTCATATGATATACCAGGTCCCTTCTGGGGGATTTGAATATTTTTATTTCCATTCAGTACTAGTTCATTTGTACTGGCTGCAATCCAGGAGAGGTCAAAACAATAAGGATCTCCTAAATACACATCGAGAGAAGAGAACCCGAACAAATTAGACTTCTTTCTGCATATGATATATTCATCAGCCAGCCTCCAGATGTGGGTGGCTAATTATCGGCCCTCCTCTTTAAGTATGACTATTTCAATTGGAATATGCTATCTAAGATTGTAGATGAGCTTCTGAAGAATACCAAGAGGCAAGACAGACCAGTGTGAGAGAAGGATAATTGATTGCCCCCACTTTCTTACTGGTGGTGCTAGATGTATCTGGTACCACGGGATTTACTATGGCCACATCTGTGACAATGCGGAGGTTATCCTGGCTTGAATCCTTGGGGATCCCCAGTGAGGTCCAAGCAACAATGAAGGATCTTCCCTTTGTGAGCAATGGACTTTTAAACTCTCAGATGGATGAGGCCTTCCATTCATTAAAGGATTCCAGGGTAACGTGTTGTCTGGGTCTGCATATTCCTGCCCCAAGGAGGAAGCAAGCAAGACTTCAGACATCCTTCAGACAATGTCTTTCTGCCTAATATTATTATCAGTCACAGAGGACTTAAGAGCTGCCAAGAAAGAAATGGATATTTCACCAGAGATGGCCCTCTGCCTCTTCGACCCTAGAGTCTGGTATTTCCACCAGGCCACAGTTTTGACACCAATGTCAAGAGCTGGACAGAATCATCTGAGGATCTTTTGTTTTTATCTCCCACCCTCCTTTGGCAGCCGTCTCTTTTATATTTGGGAAGCATGGACTTCCCACCTCTGACCAGTCTTTCACCTGGAGACTGTGCACAAGGGGTATTTCTTCTCAGTTTCAGCACTTCTTCTCCCTTCCTCCCCTTTCCCTATCCCTTTTCAGGGATGATCCTCCTAAGATATGCTCCTTTCCTGCTACAAAATAATCCTACTCCTCTGGTATTTGGTACTGGCAAAGGAATTAAAGGACAGTGGGACTTGCTCCTCCCTTTATGTTCTTGGCTGGGGAGAGGAGCAAGGACATGAAGGGCACAGGTTCAGCTCCAGGGGACACTGGTGACAAAAATAACCTGATCTCACATCCATGGGTTGAGTGGGTACCAGCAGTGGAATCCCATATGGACAGCACATCTCAAAGTACCACAGTTACTGCAGGTAAGTAACTCTTCTCTGTGTATGTATTATTTAACTTCCAAGATTTTAGAAATGTAAACAAGTGAACATGCACAATTATTGGACCACTAATGGAGATAATATTAAACAGCTGCAGAGTGTGAGGGACAACTGAATTTACCTGAGTTGGTCTGGTAGGCAGGACAAATATGATTCCTCTCCTAACTTGAGTACTTTGTCTACCTTGTAATCTTATACTTTACCCAACGTCATACTACATGACTCCTACTTAAAGGAGCTCTTATTTTTATAATCCCTATCTGCGTTTAAAAGTGTCAGCAAACTCAGAAGGCTTAATACCTAAATTACAGCAATGCTCTATTGTAAAAGCAGGAATTCCTGAACAAGATCAATGGCTTTTCCCCATTTTGTATAGTTTCAGTTCCTAGAACACAAATTAAAAAGTTAGCATTTGGCGACAATGTCTGATGTTTCACCATTTCATCTTGTACTTTGAATGAAGAATCACTGTGATCTTAGGCAACTTAAGCAAGGGAGGCACATGTGGAGTATTGAGCTGATTTTGCCACATTTCAATTTTTGGTTCCTTATTGCTGTGAGAGTTTTGGGAAGCATGGCTTGTAAAAGTAGTTTGCAGTTGGAATGACCTGGCAGTGGAGTTAAATGGTGCAAAGGAGGCACAATGCTTGTAGCTCTCGGAACACCTCCAATCATTGAAGTAAATGTCAGTTTTGCCACACTGGCTACAAATTAAAAAAAAAAACAACCCTGTCAAAGCCAAATATTTTATTCAAGCAGTACAGCAGTGATCTCTGCATGACACCTTTCATGCCTTTTCACAGCATGATCTTTTACAGGAGTAACAAAATTATTCCATACACAGTTCTGGAAATGTTTGCCCAGGGAGGAGCAAGAGTCAGGACTCTGCCACCTACAATACCTCCAGGGCAGACATGCACACAGGTGTGCGTGGGTGGGGAGTTTATAACTAAGGAAGAAGAATACACAATGAACAGATAAACCGCACAAAGGGACTATGTTTGATCTTTGTTCTAAAAATTCAAAGAGAGCAAGAGCTGTGAAAATTACTTGCTGTTCCACTTAACAACAGAATTGGTAAAATCTTTTGCATAGTCCCATAGCTATTTTCTGTTTTCATAAGGGCTATCACATAAATTTCACCTTATTAGCTACAAATGAGATTCTTCACAAGATGTGAGCAGCCTAACTTTCCTAGTGGTCCTACTAAGGAATCCTTTATTATGTTAAAATCTTTGTGGCAAGGACTTCAATCAAAGGACTTGTCATTCTGCATGTGAGTTTATATTCCCCAGTTCCACTGAATGATACGGCTTACTGTATATAATAAATTCTTGAGCTTTTCACAAGCTCATTTGTGTGAGTCTCATGATTAAAAATTCTGTTTATGTTTTGTTGCTTGTCAAGACATAATCAGCTTTCATGCTGGGTCTATCTGATATCTTCCATAATCAGTCAGGTTTATGGGGAAAGCAGGAGTAGAAATGCCATAAAAAGCACTTCACAGAGATGATTTTGTAGCTGTGAACTCCGTTTTCATTCTGCTTCACCTACAATCTTAAAGCTATGGGTTGCCATCAAAGAAGTTTTTAGTAATGACTTAGACTCTATTAGCTAACTAGCTCCCCCTCTTGAAACTTTAAAAATCCTGACAGAAAACTGCACAAAGAATTGTAATGCAAGAGGTGAAAAGAAATCAAACTGTACTGTGTTACTTTTGTATGTTTTTAACAATTTTTTAAATTTGAGCAGCACTCTGAGCACTGGGGAAGTAGCTCTTTGATGAAGTTGGTGCTGATTGCTAAGCTGAGCCTTTAAAAGAAAAAAAAGACAAGGTTTTGTAATGTCTGTTGGAAAACAGTTGTGGCTGCAGAGGTCACTGTAGTGTCTTCTTCACGCAGTGAGGGAGCCAGGCAGCACCCCACCCATGTGGCTTTGGTCACGGGGAGAGCAGGACAAGGGGGACCAGATGAAGTGCTGGTTCCGCGCTTCCTTTCAGCTGCCTCTGCTGGGGACTCCAGTGGACCCCCTGGCAGAAATTAAAGCTGCCCTGTCAGTGGAAACACCATCTGCATCCTCTGGGTGGTGAATCTCTTTCGAGGCACAGCAGGCCCAGTGAAACAGGAAGTGCAATTCAAAGACAATGGCAGATACAGTTGCTCTTTAACTCTGAATATCAGGCCATTTCTTCAGGTGTCTAAATGTGGAATTAAGTGCCTAATTTCAGACACTGAAGGTGGAGAATGTTGATCTATGTATAACTTTGCACGCTCCATAGAGGATTACTGATCATGTGCATAAAGTTACACATGTGGACATATTTGCAGGAATTGGGGCTATATAAATGGTGCATAGGAGTATCCGGGTTGGGCTGAAATTGCTATTAGGCTCTAATTGCTATTAGGCTCTGAGTTTCTGTTCTCAGGTGTGCCCTTCCATTTGCTATGTATGGCACATTATCAGAGGGTTGCCAACTTTCCAATTTCTTAAAACTGGACACTATTGCCCCTCCCTTCACCCGCTCGCTCGCTTCCTCTCATTCACCGCTCATTCACTGTCCCCTCTCCCCAAGACTCACCTGCCACCTGTAGAGCTGAAGTGGAGCCTGCCCACGAGATGCAGGTAGGAGTCGACAGCTCTGGCTGAGAAGAGGCTGGGTGGGTTGATGACCCAGCCCCCCCGGTCCCCATGCTCTGGGCCATGCTGGCCGTGGCGTTTGCAGGCAGCGATCATGGGGAGCGGGTGGTGTTGTCACTTTGTTTGTCTGGGTGAGCCAGGCCGGGCTGGGGGGAAATGCTCTTCCCTTCCCACACTGTGTGTGAGAGCTGGAGGCCAGGCTCCACAATGAGCCGCAGGCCCTGGGCTTTAAGGGCACTGGTCCCCCATCCTCCCGGGCCGCGCTGAGCCCCCGTCCGAGTAGCATGAGGAGGGATGCGAAGCGGAAAATGGTGCTGCAAAGTCACCTCTGCCCTGGGGAAAAGCAGATGCCCCACATGGGATCCCTGGCTCAGGTTATGGCTCCGGTGCCAGTCAGGTGTGTCTCAGAGCCCTTGGAGTTGCTTCCCATGAAGATGGGGCGTTTCTGCAATGGGCGAGGGGTTGGGGGCAGAGCCGGGGACCAGAGAGGAGGATGGAAACAGGACACAATCCAAACACAATCCTGCATCGTGGATTGGCCCGCACCTGGCTCACAGCCATGCTGCCCCCGGCTCTCTGTAAAGTCCACACTGTGGTCACACACGCGGTGGTGAGTGGTGCCTTAGCTCCCCCATTCTAGTTCCTATTTGGGCGGTAACCTGACTTTTGGAGTCTGCTCAGTACTTCTGACTGGACATGGTACGGATCCCATTTTGACCGGACTTTCCGGTTGAAAACTGGACACCTGGCAACCCTACATTATCATAGATAGTGTTACCATGGTAGCACCTGGAGGTACCTCAGCTGAGACCAGTGGCTCATGGGGCTAGGCACTGGACAGACACAAGTAAGAGACAGTCCCTACCCTGAAGAGCTCTAACTCTTAATAGACAAGGCAGACAAAGGGTGGGACAAAGAAAGTATTATTACCCCTGTTGGTAGATGGGGAACTGAGGCACAAAGAGATGAAGTCACTAGCTGAAGGTCACACAGAGAGTCTGTAGCAGAGCTTGGAACTGATTACAGATCCCCTGTATCCCAGTCCAGAGTCTTAACTACAAGACCATCCTCTAAAATACTCAAAAGTGACTCCTGAATTTGAGTGCCTTAAATTTTTGGTTTCAGAGTAACAGCCGTGTTAGTCTGTATTCGCAAAAAGAAAAGGAGTACTTGTGGCACCTTAGAGACTAACCAATTTATTTGAGCATGAGCTTTCGTGAGCTACAGCTCCGATGAAGTGAGCTGTAGCTCACGAAAGCTCATGCTCAAATAAATTGGTTAGTCTCTAAGGTGCCACAAGTACTCCTTTTCCTTTTTTAAATTTTTGGGTGTCTAACCTGAGACTGATTTTCAGGGGGTAGGTCCTTAGAACATTCTGAAAATCCAGCACTTTATAGTGTCTCTTGAGTTGGGCACCCAAAAATGGAACCAACCAAAATTACTCATTCCTTTTGAAAATCTGTGTCTCCATCTCTAGTCACACATGCATGTGTGCAAAGGAGGAATTTTATGAGATACACACTGCACATGCAAATCTGCCAGGATAGTCCAACTGCTTTAGAAGAGTGAAAAAACCAACCATGTCCAAGTGACAAAAGGGATTAAAATGCCTTATTGTCTACAATGCACTTCTGTCTAGCACAATAATACCATATGCAAACAAGAAAAGCTGTTTTTTTAATCAAACACAGACACATTTTTTTAAGAAAAACTAGTAAACTTTTTAACAATGTGCAATTTGCCCTAAACTCTAAATGAATCCTTGTAGAAAATAATAATCATCTAAAATCAAAGCAAAGTGTTGAAATAGATGTTGCATATCCAATCATCTATCTTTTTTTATTTATATCTCCTTATTTACTCACTTTAGAAACAGAATGTAATGATTCAGATCCTCATTAGATGAGTTCAGTGGCGCTATACCCATTGACATCAGCTGAGGATTAGTCCTAAAATATTTCCTGTAAGAAAAATTAATTGTTTGGTGTATGCAGATCATGTACATTTTATATCATAAAATGTGGTACAGTATCACTTTATATATTGTATGCTTGAGATGCTTTTATAAAGTGTCCACAAATACAGGCACACATTCGATATCTGTGGCTGCATGCAAGAGCATTTTTTAGTGTTCAACTTGTTTCAAACAGGGGGTCCTTTAGGCAAAAAGTGACTGTCTGGCTTGGAGGTGACGCAGAGAAGGTCATTTACATTAAGTGAACTAGACTGGGCTCAGTAATAGTGAGCCATTCTCAAACTACTAATGACCATCTGGATTACAGATGCAGTAGCCAGATTGTCTGTTGTGTCCACCAAGTGAGTTGTCTTGCCCTGGGAAAAAACTGTCATCTGTCTGTCTTGCCCTGTAGACACAAGCTTTCTTCCAACCTGTCCACATGGATTTACTGGTGGCAAGGTCATCCAGTTCTCTGGAACGTCACTCACTTGCATTTTCTAGCTGGTTAACAGCTGCCAACGTGTTTGGAACAGAACAGGATGGCAAAGGGCTGGGAATAAGACTGTAGAACTGAAATATTTTCTATTTCTTTTTGATGCACATTTACCAGTAGTTAAAGAAAACAATACCTATTTATTAGTTGAATAACAATTCTTTGTTAAATAGATGATGTGGGTTATAGGGTGTTTCTTTTCTCTGCTCCCACGCTGTGAAACTCCTTCCCTTTTGTCTAGAAGAATAAGCAAATCACTGCAAGACCTAAAATCTTGTTTAAAAATGCACCCGTTTGATTTGGCATTTAATTAGCACATTTTCGTTTTGTTTTACTGTGGTAGTCATGACTTTGCTTTCAGGTTTCCTTTTAGTTTTATTAATGTAATTGTGCTTTGCTTTGCAATGCTGGCCAGGAAGTGCACAATCTATTTGTGGGGTTTTTTAACATCACATTATTATTGTTGCAGCAGAGGAATGTAAATATTTTCCCAGTTGCAAAAGCAGCAGTTAATTCCTGGAGATTTTACATTGGCGAGTTTTATACCTATGCATTACACAGCCATTTCTGAAGTATATTTGCGAATGTTAACCTGAGGGTGAATATAATGGACCCTCCTAATTATTTTCAGGACTTACTTGTTTCCTTGACTTTGCATGTAGAAAATGAAGCCCTGAAAAGGAGCAATGCCCAAATTAACCAGTTTGCCCTGGGAAACACTCCTTCCTGAAAGGTTCCACCCTGAAATCTCTAGGTAGACATCGCAGGGATTTATTTGTGATTGTCACAGGTGAAGTATTTTTGCTAATTAATTTTGCTAATGAGGTGATAAACAAACTAAGGAAGTCATCTACCTCTCTGACACTAGTTCAGACTTCATTAGTGAAAGCCTGTCCATGACAGTCACTGGTAAATCCCAGCCTGGCGTTCTTTACATATGCCAAATATATGGCACTGCTGCATTCTGCCTCAAACTTCAGAATGAAACCTTGGATGTTGCTGGTTGATACCCTGGTGTTTGTGTGTGTGTGTGTGTGTGTGTGTGTGTGTGTGTGTGCACATGCTCACACATCTAAGCATGTGCATAACTATATGCATGTGTGCATATGCTTAAGTGCCTTACTGAACTGGGACCATAGTAAACAAAGATAATTGATTAGAGGAGAAAGGGATGATGAGGGGGAAATAGGGAGAACAGACAAGGAAAAGAAGAGTAGAAGGAAGGGTGTAATGCTCATTATCCAGGTTTCTTGGACTATTAATGTTTAAATAGTTTGTGCGCTGCCCTAATATTTAGAGGTATTGAGTGTCATTACTGCTTTTATCTTCAGTATACATGCAAAGACAAGACAGTATGTATTCTGGAGAAATCCTCTGTGATGTATATCAACTGACATTTCTAAAAGAACTGAAAACTTTTGCGAAAACACATTGGAAGCAGTCCCCAGAATGGCCCATGACCCCAGTATTGACTGGATAATGTATCTGGACAATAACTAGGGTCACCATATGTCCTGTTTTGGCTAGGAGAGTCCCTTTTTTAAGCCCTGTCCCGGACATCCTGACTTTTTTTTGCAAAACTGGGCATTTGTCCCGTTTGCTCTTGCCAACAAAAGCAAACGGGACAAATGCTCAGTTTTGCAAAGAAAAAAGTGGGGGAATGCTCCCCTTAGTGGGGTGCGGAGGAATGTTCAAGGGGGCAAGCAGCAATGTTTGGGGGGGAAGTCTCCACACACCCCGTGTGCAGCCCATGATCCCTGTCCCACTCCCCACCGGGAGGCTGCACAGGAGCCTGGTCGATATGTCTTTGCTATGCCCTGCCTCTCCAATCAGGGAATGATGGGGTGTCACATGCTTATTCTGCAGCCCAATCAAAGGGCAGCTCTGTTGGAGCCCAAATTCAAACTCTTCTCAGGTTTCCATGGAGAGATCCGGGCCATGGAGCTGCCACACGTGGGCCCTGGGTCCTACTGAGCAACGTGGCTGATAAGTGCCCGACTGGGTCTCTCAGCATCTGCTTTTACCAGGGCACCGAACACGGCATGCCCTCCCACCCTGTCCTTGTGTCCCCACCCCCAAGCAGTCCCCGGAGCCCCCCTCACGACCTTTTGCCCCCTGCCCTCAAGTGATCTGCAGAGCCCCCCACCCCGGCCTTGTTCCCCCTGGCCTCAAGCAGTCCCAGAGCCCCCCCACCCGGCCTTGTGCCCCCCGCCCCTGAATGGTCCCCGGAGCCTACCACCCTGGCCTCATGTCCTCCATACCCTGTGTCCTTCTGAGCCGGTCCCCAGAGTCCACTCCAGCCCTCTCCTCTGCTCCAACCAGCCTCTTTCTCTTCCCAGTCTGCCTCCAGTCGCCCACTTCTGCCACTTCCTGGCTCCAAGCCCAAAATTACTCACACATACTTGCACACCTACACCCTGCTTTGCTGCCCAGATCCCAGCCAATACCCATTCCTCTTCCCCCCTGCCCCCATATCTGCTACTTGGCTCAATTGGAGGCACAGAGGAATTGGGGGGGGGAGGGCATGAGTGGTGATGACAGGTGGCTTGGGCCAGCCCTGCATGTCCCATTTTTAGTTTAGGGAAATATGGTCACCCTATCGCTAACTGGCAGCTGGTGGAAATCCTTGGAGTAAGTGAGTTTTGAATTATGTATGGGCTGACCTCATGGAGTTTGAAGATTTGTGAGCTGCTCAATCTATTTGGATTAAAATAATCCCTGTATTCTGAATTTGCAGCCTTTTATATCTACCTTAAACCCATGTTATTCTTTTAGGGCAATTAAATGAAAACAACAGCAACATATTGTTCCAGCTAAAATGAAACCTATGTTACATATTCTGGACAGAAGTGCATTTCCTGCTCATAAGGCTGGCATAACACGGTGTTCCACAGTTTATATTCTAACAATATTACATTTATAGTTTCACTGGAATTTCTCTCTCCATCTCTCTCGGCTCCTTTTTCACACTCTTTCTTCTATACTCACTGCCTGTTTCCTCCATTAGATTTTTTAAAATCCCTGACCCTTTTCTTCTCCTTCATTTTCTCATGCTCTCCTAAGAAAAAAAATAAGAACCCAATAAACATTCAGATCAAACGTTCAATCCCATGATGTTTGAATGGGTTCAAAAGGAGCCTGGCCATTCCTGGTTTGAACTCTCCCTGATTGCAAGATTAGTGACTCCTCTGTAGTGTCCAGGCAGGTGCCTTTGGACCCCTCCTAACCTGGCAATATTTGAGCTATTGTGGCTGTAGCCCAAAAGGATGCAGCAAATCTAAAACTAACCCATGTTATGTGATGCCCACAATTTTGAAATATATGCAACTGCCTTAAACAGCTAGGCCAAATTCACAGGGCATTTGCAGATGATTTTTATTCAGGGTCACAAAGCCATTGTTTTGCTTAGGTAATTACTGCTCAAGTGTATTGATCTATCATTTAGCAAACTCTATAGATCTCAGGGGTCTGTTCTTTGAAATTCTTGTCAAAATCCCTCAGATTAGATTATCAGGCCATTAGGGCAGAGGCTTTGCTTTCTTCCGTGTCTGTAAAGACCTAACATGGGGGTTAGTGTTAAATAAAATAAAAATAATTAGTGTCTTTCTGAGGGAATATGTGGTAAGTATGCAAAGTTAAGTTAAGAAACAGAGTGCAGCTGGTTCTTGGTCTTTTATATTTGACTGTTGCTGTTCACATACAGTATAACAGCCATGCATGGGGGAGGAGTGTTAACGTGATATTCAGTGAAGGTTACATGGCGTGGGTGGATCACAGTTCCAGGAAGAGCCTGAGGTTATGGTTAACAGAGTTCATGCCAACTCTTCATTTGAAAATTTAGTGGCGCACTATAAATCTGATGTTGACAGAATGAAGTTTCACTGACACATGACATGGCGACTGTGAGGCCCAACCAAGCTCAAAATACAAGGCTGTCTTGAGATAGCTTATAGGAAAGCAAGACTAATTTCAGCTGAAATTTTTGCTATATTTCCCCTATTTCTCAACAAATTTTCTTTCCTTTGATACATACTTTGAAACCCTGTCTCTTTTATTTTGTTTGCAGGAATTCAGACTCGTTTTCCACACTTATCTGTTAAGCAGACTCACTCCTCAAGTAATCTTAAGTACAGTTTCTTGTACCATTTAAAAGTAGACTTGATCAAGTCATGAAAACTACATTGTAGGCAACAATCCTATATTATCAAGGCAATCTAGAGTCTTAGTTCTTTAATATGAGGTCTCTTTACTCATTCTTACTATTGCCAGGAAAAACAAACAGAAAGACTCACTCAGTTGTAACACTGAACAAAGGACTTTATTACAATAGAAAAAAGTATTATCCCTAAAGCTACTATTTCTCTCTATCTCTGATTACTGTAGAGCTTCTGCCTCAGTCCTTCCCCAGCTACCTCCTGTCAAGTTTCCTGCTATAGATTTAAAGAAACAGTACCCATCCCCTCACAGTTAGCACCATAGAAAATATATAGCTTATTGTGTCCATTAATTGCATTGGTCATTGTACTAATTGAACTAATATTCAACAAAGGAAAAATATATAAATAAAAACAGACAAGTTACAGTGTGAATGTGAATCCTATGCATGCAGCTAGTATATTCTGCATTATCAGCTTTAAGATTTAATATCCCATATATGTTGTGTTGGAAAAATGTAACCAATGAACAGAATGCTTGGTAGGTGAGACATTAGTTATTACCTTTGAATGCTTCACATTGAATTCCATGTTTTTATGCAACCTACCTAAAATATATTGTATTAAATTGTATCATCAGACAAATGGACTGCAGTCATTCACAGCTCAGTAAGATAAAAAAGTATCCCTTAAATGCAGGACATGGAAATCCTTTCTTGTACTGTGGAGCTTGAAAATGAAGTGCTGTGCTATATAGGCAAAACCACCAATGATTTCAGTGATACTAAGGAATATAGGATTGGACCATTTGTGTGGCCAGCCATAGTATTGTCTTTCTATGCTGGCTGTTTCCTCAAATAATTGTTCATTTTTATACCCTTGCCTTCATTTTAGGTGACATTCCCCCCTATGCAGAAATGTGTACCACTTGACACACAGGCCTTCTGCTGACTTTTTGCACAGGGGTGAATCACTCTTTGAATGCCTCCAGTATGAC
This sequence comes from Eretmochelys imbricata, assembly GCF_965152235.1. Classification (NCBI taxonomy): domain Eukaryota; kingdom Metazoa; phylum Chordata; order Testudines; family Cheloniidae; genus Eretmochelys; species Eretmochelys imbricata. The sequence goes on from NC_135574.1 coordinate 33,169,651, forward strand.
ATGAGCGGAAAATCCACAGGAGCAAGAGTAATACAGGACTTTCAAATTGCTATGAAACAAGAACACATGCTTGTTCTTCCTTTCTTTCTTTGCTTCTTGAAGGCTGTAGTTTATTAGATCTCTTTTGTTTTGCAGCGTAACAGGAATGATGCCTGTGGAACTGGAGTATACTTATAATAAATGGCTTTTGTGATTTTCAAACACTTAGGCTTTGCTTTGGCATTTAATCGCCCCAAAAAGCCACTTATTGTGAATCGCACACCTCTACCAGGAACATTATCTCTTCATTATCCTACATTACAGGAAGTTGTTTTATCTTGAAAACATACATTTTTAATTAAAAATTTCACTTACGCTCAGCAGGCTTACATACACTTCATAGTCTACTAGCCTATTTTTTAAAGCATAAAAGTCATGTTTTAAAGCAGGTACAGTACAGAGAGAAGCTTGGATTTAATCAGTTAATCATTATGGTTACACTGTTCATAATCACATTATTTGCTTTTAATGTCAATGTGATTGATAGTTCCAAAGGAATCCAGTGCATTAATTATTTAATTGATCTACCATTAAATGCTTAAATACTTGATAAGCTTTACGGGTGTATGCTGTATGTGAAATTGAGCACTCCCTCCCTCCCCACAGAATCATAGAAATGTAGGGCTGAAAGGGACCTAAAAAGTCATCAACTCCAGCCCCTTTGCTGAAGCAGGACCAAGTAAACCTAGACCATCCCTCATAGGTGTTTGTCCAACCTGTTCTTAAAAACCTGCAATGATGGGGATTCCACAACCTCTCTTGGAAGTCTTTTCCAGGGCTTAACTACCCATATAGTTGGGCAGTTTTTCCTAATATCTAACCTAAATCTCCCTTGCTTCTTGTCCTACCTTCAGGGGACATGGAGAACAATTGATCATGGTCCTCTTTATTATTGCCCTTAACATACTTGAAGGCTGTTATCTGGTCCCCCCCATAGTCTTCTTTTCTCAAAACTGAACGTGCCCATTTTTTTAATCTTTTCTCCTAAGTCAGGTTTTATAAACCTTGTATAAGTCTTGTTATTCTCCTTTAGACTCTTTCCAAGACATCTTTCCTGAAGTTTGGTGGCCAAAACTGGACACAGTACTCCATCTGAGGCCTCATCGGTGCTGAGTAGAGCAGGACAATTACCTCCTGTGCCTTACATATGACATCCCATTAATAAAGCCCAGAATTATATTAACCTTTTTTTCAACTGCATCACATTGTTGACTCATGTTCAATTTGTGCTCCTCCATAGCCTCCAGTTAGTAGGACTGCCGTACTACCACGTCAGTTCATTTAGTATTGGCCAGGGACTTGTAATAATACTTGCAGCCAAATTCTTCAGTCATTTGCATCAAGTTAAACCTGGAGTCACACCATTTGTACCAATGCAAGTGTGTGCCATGACCTGTCTGTGATTTTCACTAAAAATAACAGGGGGAGAGAGGGCGGGTGGGGGGAGAAAGGAATGACACCTGGATCCCCATGTTGGGGACTGACAGCCCCAGCACCACCACCAGGCAGGGTTGGGGGGCACAGCTGTGGCTCCAGACCTTGCCAAAGCCGTGGGCACACAGTAGCAGCTTGGGCTCCAGCCTCAGCCAAAGCTGAGGGGGATGGGTGCACAGCCCTGGCCCCAGACGCAACAGTGAGGGATATAGGGGGGGCTCACAGTCCTCGCTCCGCACCGGCTGAAGCCACAGTGGGAAGGTAGGCATACAGCCCCAGCTCTGGCTCCAGCTGAAGGCGCGGGGGTAAAGAGGGGGTGCACCGTCCTGGCTCCGGCCAAAGCCGTGCGTCGGGGACACACAGTCGCAGCTCCACTCCCATCGATGACAGCTGAAGCTAAAGTAACGGAAGTCTGGTAAAGTCATGGAATCTGTGATTTCCCTGGCTTCTGTGACTAAATGGTCTCCTTAGTTATAACTTTGCACAACCCACTGTCAAACAATGGCACTAACAGGCAATCTTAGTGGAGCGGCTGAGGACTGAATGGGTACTAAGACTGAATCGACCTCTTGTCCCGTAGAGAACACAGCTTAAGCACATTAGTGGGGCAGTGCTGGAAAGCATGCTCTCTGGGTGCCAATGGCATATTTATTTTGTGGCTAGGCAGTGGACTTCAGACTCCCAGACTTTTAATGTTGCACTTAAATTAATTCAAACTAAGCTAAGGTTTGAATAGGTTGGAGGAGACAGTGCCGAGAATCAAACATGTGTAGGTTAGTCACTAGTGGATTCAGTTACTGAGATGGAAAGATTTGGGGCAGGAAGAATGCAAATATGAGAGATATCATAGGACAAAGTACAAATGAAATGTAATGGGAAGGTTGTGACAATTTGAGTAATCTGTGCATACACAACTTATGGCTTCTGGTTGACATGCTGTATCATGGAATGTCGCAATGTGTAATAAGTCAGCCATGAATTGACAAGGGCTGTGACACATATCTGCTGAACCAGGGACAATAATGTGTCACCAAACCTTAATGATCACCTATTCAGGTGGAAACATCTTGGGACAATGGGTGGTTGAAACCTAGGAGAACTAGTTCCTCCAACTTCTCTGCCAGGAGGGTAAGTGCAGACTGGAAAATCCCTAAAAAGGACAAAGGTGACAAAGCAGGGGTTTAAAAAGCACTCACAGTAGGAACAAAGACTCACATTTTTTCAGGAAGAGGAAGCTTTGGGCAGGAAAGAGGAAAAGAGGGTCATATTTTCATAGCAAGGGTCCCTAACTACAGGACCAGTTAAGGCCAAATGAAACTGACCTGCAGGAAAGAGACTTCAAGATTCAGAAGAGAAGCCATGAGCTGCAAAAGAACGATATTGGACACTCGAGGGGACTCTCACTTAAGCCCAGAGAATGCCACAGAATGGTGAGGAAACTGAGGCAGGAAAATGCATACAGGTGTGTTTATTTTTTTGTGTAGCTCTGTAAGTCTTTTGTGTTATCTAAGGAAGAGTAAGAGTATTTAGAATCCCTTACAAAGCTTGCATGTCTGTTTGCCTTTCTCTCTCCCGTGTCCCTAAATAGGTGAATTGTAAACCCAGAATGCCCACAATGGGGAGCACTGGGAAAGGGTGGGCATAAGCTACCAGAGTCATCTGAAGTAGCCAGAACTGATCCTCAGGCCTAGGGCAGCTGGGCTGTGTGTTTCCATTCCCCTGAAGGGGTAACAGACAGAGTGCCTGTGCCAAGAGGAAGTGCCAGAGAGGCTAAGGGGAGAAACACTTCTGCAGCCTACTAAGACCCAGAGAAGAATACAGGGACTAAGTGCGAGGCCCCAAAATGCTGCATCCTGGTGCATGGCCAGTAGGGGATGCTTTATCAGGGCTGTGTGTAACAGAGGCGAATAGCTGTTTAAAGCAGTGGCAGAATACGAGCAGAAGCAGGACAATAATGGGTGTATAAAAGCCTATGAGAGTCGTGTGAGGAGAAGTTTGACGGCAGAAAAAGAAGATGGCGGTATGGTGATGTTATAGTGAAAGTGAGAAACAGGTCAACTTGGGCCTGATCCTGAGAGAGGCTGAGCATCTCTTAGTAGGTATTGAATATTCAGAGTTGATTGAAATCGAAAGACAAAGCAATGGGTACAAAGAAAGAAAGATGATATAGCGAGAGGGGTCAATGGACTTAAATACTGAAATATGCTGGAAGTAGGGTACAGATTTACATTAGGCGGAGGACAAAACAATACATATGGAGAGCAAAGCTCTCTTTGTGTCTGTATCACATTGCCCAGTCCTTTTGTTGCTATGGTTTTCTACCACCTGTCTGCTTTCAGATTGTTTACTTCTCTCAGTACTGTACTGTACTATTTAGATGGTTATCTCAGTATGATGCATTGCGTTACCTCTCTGGCTTCACATTGTATTAACTTGAATTCTGTGAAAAGTGTCCATTAAACCATTGTGTACCAGCTCATTTCTTAGATATTTTTTAAAGAATTACATAAATTGGATCAGGCTTTTAGAGTCAATCAAAATAATTGGTTATTTCATTATAAACCAAGTCTGTTTTTTCAGCACATTGGACAAATGATGATCATGTGGGTAACATTTAGCACACAAAAGACTATACAGCAAATGGAGTGTAGTTTACCTTTGGATCTTGAATTGCTCTCTCCACTGTGATTATCAAGCATCATCTGCATACAGGCACAAGGTTTGCTTTTCATTTATGATAACAATGACCAGAATTGTATTACAGCAAATAGATTTTGATTTTACCATTTTTTAAAAATAACTGGCATAAGACTTAATTTCACCAGTTTAACTCCAAGTGGTAAATGTTCAAATTAGCTGTAATGTCCAAGCAAATTTCTAATTATTTTATTTTTACTTTTGTATTGGTGCTGGTGGAACCCACACTGCAAATTCTGAGCCAGACGTTCAGCTGGTGTATACTTCCATTGACTTCAGTGTATACTTTTGTATTGCTGCTGGTGGAACCCACACTGCAAATTCTGAGCCAGACGTTCAGCTGGTGTATACTTCCATTGACTTCAGTGAAGCTATACGCATTTACACCAGTTGAAGATATCTGGCCCCAAATTTGTATTTATTGGGTTATGCAGACATCCCAAATATTGAATATTCCTGTTAGCCCTGGAGAGGCAATATAACCAAGAAGCCTTAAGCTGGATTCTTGTGCAATGGAGTCAACTGAATTGTTTACTATTTTCCAATCAGTTGTACCTGTGCAAATCCAGACTAAGTCTCAAAGCCCAGGCTGAGTTTGTTGAGGTAATTGAAGAAAAATCTTTTTACTTATAAATTGAGTACATTTGATGTGCAAATCATCGAGAGATACATATGAAACCTAGCAATACCACTGTTAAGTTCGCTTTTCAGCATATAACCGAACTTTCAGCCCTGAACCTGTATCATGCAAGGGCATTGCAACCAGATTTCAGAAAGGAAGTCGATGAGAGGAACAGGAAGTTAAGGCGGGGCTAGCTGCAAAGAGAACTCCCTAACAGAATGTGAAATCAGAACAAAATCAAGGCCCCTGTAACGTCTCTGTGAATACTACTGGACCTATTAGTGATACAATATATCCTGGTCATAAGGTTCTTGCCCATCCATCCTTTAATGTAGTAATCCCATTTCATCCCCAGCTTCCTTCATTCCTGGCCTTGAGTCTTGTGGATACCTCATCCGCCTGATCACAAAAGAGGTGTTTTAAGTCCAAAACCATGCACATTGGAATACTTTTGGCATGCAGTAGTCCTGAGAAAAATAATGAGAAAAAGTAGCTTTGTAGACATCAAAGAGAAGAGTCCTACAATCAGACTGCAGACTCCAGCCAGAGGCAAGGGTGGTGCAGCCTGAGGCTGGGGTAGATGCAATCCCTCCCCAAGCTTTCTATTACACAGGGGGATGGACAGGCTGCACTGTCCATAGGGATGGGACAGGCTGCTTTCCTATTGTCACCTGGCCAGTTGCAAAGACAGAAGTTCCCTTGTACCTTCCCTTTTCTAAACACCTGTATAACCCACACACCTTCTGAGTGTCGTGTTCTGTCCCATCTAGTGGCACCGAGACCACTTAGAGAGAGATATAAAATGAGTATGCTCTATAATCTTAGTTAAGAGCCAGTTAGCTTTTAGCTCATGCACTAGAGGCTGATGCATTAAGCTCCAGAGGTCCCACCCACTGATGACGGGGGTCTGTCAGTGTTACACCTGCACTAGGTCTAGGAAGAATCTGGCTCAGAGTGAGCACCTTGTCCTCATGTAGGTGATGGAGAAGGCAATAGAACAGCTATAAAAGTGGTGTTATGCATGCAGCAAGCAACAACAATTTCCCCTCACTTACACTTCTCCCTCCTTACGCCAAACATAGTAGGGATGCAAAGGTGGGTCATTCAGCAATAGGAGATAGCAGATATGACAAACAGATGAAACATAGCTGAATGGTTGCCATGGAATGAAACCTGTCATGTGTACTGTTTCTGTCTAGCATGCTTGACAGTTCCCAGTGAACAGAAGTGAAAAAAGTACCTCTGGCACAAACAAACTAGAGTAGTGGCCTCTGATAGCTAGCTGCCACATGGGGGAGGAGCAAGTCAGAGCAGTATTACTCGTAATAGTCACCTAGAGCTAGTAAATTCTTTTGCTTATTTGAGCAGTAGGTATTTTTTTAGAGTAATCCCCACATTTAAGGCCTGATCCTGTATGGTGCTGCCAAGTGCCCTCTAATCCTATTCAAGTTGGAGGGTGCTCAGAACAAGAGGATTGGGCCCTTACTGAACTTGTTAAAGCTGCATTTTCAGGAAACCTGTGACATCTGAATGATCCTTACCCGCCCAACCACCAGGGCTAAACCTGTGGGGACTGTTTAATGTGAGCTGCAGGCTTTTTAGGTTTTAACCATAATTTTTCAGAAAGGATCAAATCTCTCACAATTTTAACAGTTCTGAGCGACTTGACACTATGAGAAGCTACAGCTTTTTATTTCTTTTAGTAAAAATAGGGTTTACAAATTAGTTTTACCAAGAAGAATTCTTATTTAAGTATAACATAGTATTTAATTCTCTAAATAAAGTATATGCTATCAAATAACAATATCCTCCACTGCAGGGATTTGAATTTCTTCGGCTGCATTATGCAGGTCAGATTAAATGATCACAATGGTCCCTTTGGGACTTAAAACAATTGTATTCAAAGATTCAAATGCCCTTATTCCATTAAACAAATGGAAAGTATTTACCCCTTGTGCTTTGCACAGCACGTATACATATGGTGCTCACGAATTATCGTAAAACTAATTCTTGGAATTTAATAATTTACAATCAATAAATTGTTTCAATGTCACTGAATTTATGTGACCAACACAGATTATTTCAGGAAAGCTGATTGCAATTCTTAACTACTAACAGTAATAACTCTTGTAAATTAATTAATATTACTTAATTGTTATCTCCAAACAATCAAACTCTCTATCATTCTCCTTCCATAAAACTCTGCAATAACTTTATGAGGTGTTTCTATGAATCTGAAAACCTAATGTGATGCAGAATTCTTCTCCTGAAGAACAGAGAATAAAGACTTTAACTTTCATCTTTCCTGTTTGTTGAAATATTGTCCAAAGGCTAGGATTTAAGGTAGCCTCAAAACAGTGTAGGAGCAGTGTTAATTTATTAATTAAATAGTAATTTTGCTGTGCAGACCTCTTATGGCTTTGTTCAGATGACAGTTAAGAGTCAGATGGAATCTAAGGTTTGAGATTTGCGTATGAGAAGCACAACATAAAGTATCCCAACTTTGGTATCTATTAATTCTCCCTTGGCTTCTCTGTCAGAATGTCTGTCTCTTTCATTTGTCTCAAAGTGGTCACTTCCATTCCCTGTCATATCCCAGTCTCTCCACTCATCCTTTCAACTTGCCTAGGTTATGCCTCTCAGGATTTCAGCTCCACTTTATACTCAGAGTTTCCTCATTGGTCACATCTAAACAGGGACTTGGTCTTATGTTGCACTTGTCCTTGGAACTCCATTCCCAAAATATCTGGCACTATGCTGGTGCTTCTGCAAACAACTAGCATCTCGCTCACTTATGGCTCTTCTGGTTGAAATGCATGGTTGGCTGATTTTCTTGACAGTTTCTGGCAATCAGGGAATCACTTGGAACATTTCCCTGAAAAACTGGTAGCCTTGAGTGCTCACAGCTTCCCTTTTATGTTTCGCGCAGAATTTCCTTATGCCTTAAAATGGATTTTGTCTACTTTGGAACTCAACAATTCTATGAAACCGACTGCTTACAGGCTGGTTCCTATCTTTCCTTTGCGGCACACTCTTCTGATCTCTGTTATCTGTGTCTAGCCATACTTTGATACCTCCTAATTTTGTATAAATGCTCCGCCACTCTTCTTCTCAGGGCAGGTCTACACAAGAAATATACATCTGTGCAGCTGCCCCAATGCACCTGCGCGGCTGTAGTACATCTGATGATGACGCTTTAAGATGACAGGAGAGAGCTCTCCCATCAGCTTAATAACTCCACCTCTGCGAGAGGCAGTAGCTATATCAGTAGAATAAATTCTGCCATCAGCATAGTGCTGTCTACTCCAGCGCTTAGGTTGGTATAACTATATGGCTCAGGGACTCAGTCAAGTTCCTTTGCTGGTTGCTTAGCACTTTGCAGCAGGGTTCCAGCACTGCCATTTAGTTCTCTACAGTTTACCCGTCTTTCATTTCTTAAAGGAACATTGAGAAGCAAAGGGCACCACTTTTACCAGTACAGGTGCAATGGTCCTAAGGCAGGTGGACATGCAAGGTAGCCCATGTAAAAAGGATCCATGTAACAACCCTGTGGGCTGCACAATACACACAGTATAATTGAAGCAGGTACCGCAAAACAACTGTTGCCCCCAAATAAATCAATAAATCTCTCTGCCTTCCATTATGCATGCTCTAGTGGCTGCCTGCATTTTGTGTGTATTTTGTCTATGGCTGCTTGTACATTCCTTCTAATCACATGTAGCACATGCGGTACCCTAGGAATCATTGCAATTACACATTGCAATCTGTCCTGTTGTTCACGGTGGTGGTGTCCAGTAGCTTTAGTCAGGATTGGGGCACCACTGTGCTAAATGTACAGCTATATAAGAAGATACAATCCCTGTCCTGCAGAATGTACAATCTAATATGTGTGCACAGTGGTCATACATGGACCTTGTCTATACTGATGGCAGGTGTTAGGTATCCATAGCTACATGCCACAGGAAAAAAGCAGGCTGCCTGTACACATGGCATGAAAGACTCCAGCAGCTCCCTGTGGCAGGGAAAGGTTCTACTGACGGGGATCTACTTCTGCCTTTCCCAGTTGCCTCCCCCTGCAGAGCCTTTTTCCATTGCCGGAGCTTTTCTCTGCCACAAGGAATGGGCGGCAGAGGGACACTATACTACTAAAAACAGAAGTGTAGATGGGTAAGGCACAGTTTGGGCATGCAGAGAGCCATGTAGACTACATACCATAAGGTTTTGGCATGTCTTTACTCGCCCAAGTCATGCCTCACCATCTACACTGCTATTTATTCCCACCTTAGTTAGGCATACAGTGTATGTGCTTGACATGGCGCCTTAAGTGTAGCCATAGCCATTGTTGAGTGCGGTACACTGCCACTTCTGTTTATTAGGTTTATCTATCTTTCGTTGCATATCTCCTTCCCCCACACTACACCCCCACCACTTGCACATTGTACTCTAGACAGGAAGATCCTTATGCATCCTAAGAATGATTAGTCAGACAGGCAATGAAGTTGAAGGTACACTCCAAGTTATATGTTGTCTCATATGTATTAATTAATACTAATGTATAATAAATTATTATTACTAAATTATTATTATTTTATTGTGGTAGCACCTAGGACCTTAGCACCTGGACCAGGCCTCCATTGTACAAATATGTAAGAAAAAGATGATCCGTATCACCAAGAGCTTACATTTTAAGTAGACATAGTTACTGTGCCTTGATTTCGATCTGTTATAATAAGTACACCCTTCTGTCACTCAGCATACAATTTTTAAGGATACTCAGTCTTAGAATGAAAGTAAACACTAATCTTTGTTTCATTTGTGCCCATCAATACTCAGTTCACTTAGGGTTTATATACTGATAGTACATATATACTGATAGTACATGATTTAAAGACTATCCCTGACTTTACACACAGGTCACACATTATAGAAAATATCTGCATTATAGAAAATGAGTAAATAAGTGTTATGGGAAGATCTGTTAACAATCAAAAGAATTAGGTATTAAAAATTCAAATCAAATATGTCAGGTGAATGGGTAATATATATGGTAATGCAAATAATTTAATTTGAACATGTTTTTACTAACCATTTTAAATGTTTTATAAAGTTTTATAAACCCTCAATATTTATACCATATAGTTTCATGGGATATTTCTGTATTAAAGGTGGTCAATCATTGACATAACTGGCCTACTATTATAACCTGCTTTACCAGCAATACAGTTGGCACAATTTAGTAGATATGGGTTGGGAAAAAAGAAGGGACATAAAGAAATATTTTCAAAAACGTTTCTGTTTTTTCAAAAATTGAACTTTTGTCAAATATCAAAAATGTAAAAATTCTGACCAGCTTTAGAAGCTGATCCAAAAATGTGGGGGAAATCCTGAAAATATTATAAAAAACTCTGTTTCCCCCTGAAATGTCCATATTCAACATTTCATCATTTGGTCACCTCTATGACTAAATTTGGCCTCTTTTAATAGTATATTTCTAAGATCTAGTATTTTTTGAAATTATGTCAAGAATGTTGTTGGTCAACAATATAGACTCATAGACTTTAAGGTCAGAACGGACCATCACGATTATCTAATCTGACCTCCTGCACATTGATGTCATATGTGATGTCATTCCTCGGAGTATCACTTTATTTTGGACGGGAGAAGGTAGTACTGCTAATAAACTGAAACTCCAAGAGAATAGATGCTACCAGTGTGTCAGATAGTCCAGATATCCAGCATATCCTCTCATTTCTCTAAACCAGTATGTCCATCTTTCTATGTTGTTTTTAAGTTCTGACAAAGATTAATAAATTCCATTTTTGCAGCCGTGTTGGTCTCAGAATATTAGAGAGACAAGGTGAGGGAGGTAATATCTTTTATTGGACCAACTTCTGCTGGTGAGAGAAACAAGCTTTTGAGCTTATACAGAGTTCAGAAGAAAAAGAGCTGTATGTAAGCTTGAAAGCTTGTCTCTTTCCGCAACAGAAGCTGGTCCAGTAAAAGATATTACCTCACCCACCTTGTTTCTCCAAAGATTAATAAGGACTAGATCATATTTTCATAAAAAGCAGTACTTAGTTCCCCTTTAGCAATCCTATTATTTGGCAGAGATTGTAATCTGTTTTTATAGATCCATTATAGCATTTATTTTAAAATGTCTCATTTATCTAATAAAGCAATTTTTCCTTTCAGTGAAATCTATCTTATTTTTACCTTTTTTATTGATCAGATATGTTTTATGTGTAATACGGAAAACAGACTGTTACCAAAAACAAGAACAAAAGGCAAATCATTACAAGATCTGAACTGCCAGAATTAGGCCATCACATTACAAACTGGTAATTCTCTTTGACAGCCTCAGCTGTACCAATCATGACATTCGGCAAATTAGCCAGGCCAAGAGCAAATAAAAAGAAGAAACAGGTGTGAAACCAACTTCCTGCCTCCCGGGATAAATACATTGTACACTGAAGGGCAATGCACCTGCACTATTGTTTCTAGTCAGGGCGGCAGAGAGGGGGGGGAAGCTTTTAAGTGCAAATACTTGAGATTCGACAAAGACAAGAGACTTCTCTATAATTTGAGTGTAAATGGGCATTTTCTTTTACGGGAGCCTATAATATGTTAACTCTTTGAGTTGAGATTTAAAACTCAATTTGAATGTTCAACAAGCACTTGCTCTTAAATAGAAGATGCAGTGTGGCTAAACAAAAAGCTATTTTCTGCCCTTGTCACAAAAAATCTGGATAAGCAATTTTATGCCTACTATGGCTCTGATCCTGCAAAGAAAACCTGATGGCTGGAGCCCCTTTGGCTGCAACTTTAACCATGGCTGTCTTTGCTGGATCACAAAGTGGAGACTGTCTATATTCCCTGGTTTCAGAGTAGCAGCCATGTTAGTCTGTATTCGCAAAAAGAAAAGGAGTACTTATGGCACCTTAGAGACTAACAAATTTATTTGAACATAAGCTTTCATGAGCTACAGCTCACTTCACCGGATGCATGCAGTGGAAAATACAGTGGGGAGATTATATACACAGAGAACATAAAACAATGGGTGTTATCAAATACACTGTAATGAGAGTGATCAGGTAAGGTGAGCTATTACCAGAAGGAGAGCGGGGGGCGGGGGGTCTTTTGTAGTGATAATCAAGGTGGGCCATTTCCAGCAGTTGACAAGAATGTCTGAGGAACAGTGGGTGGGAGTGGAGGGGGAAATAAACAAGGGGAAATAGTTTTACTTTGTGTAATGACCCATCCACTCCCAGTCTTTATTCAAGCCTAAGTTAATTGTATCCAGTTTGCAAATTAATTCCAATTCAGCAGTCCAGGGGACACCATCATAGGGCCTGATCACAACAGCCACACTATCAGAGGCTCGTTCACCTGCACATCCACCAATGTGATATATGCCATCATGTGCCAGCAATGTCCCTCTGCCATGTACATTGGCCAAACTGGACAGTCTCTACGTAAAAGAATAAATGGACACAAATCAGACGTCAAGAATTATAACATTCAAAAACCAGTTGGAGACCACTTCAATCACTTTGGTCACTTGATTACAGAGCTAAAAGTAGCAATTCTTCAACAAAACAACTTCAAAAACAGACTCCAACGAGAGACTACTGAATTTGAATTAATTTGCAAATTGGATACAATTAATTTAGCCTTGAATAGAGACTGGGAGTCACAACAAAAGGTTCCCCCAATTCTGTTCTCCTGCTGGTAATAGCTCACCTTACCTGATCATTCTCATTACAGTGTGTTTGGTAACACCCATTGTTTCATGTTCTCTGTGTATATAATCTCCCCACTGTATTTTCCACTGCATGCATCTGATGAAGTGAGCTGTAGCTCATGAAAGCTTATGCTCAATTAAATTTGTTAGTCTCTAAGGTGCCACAGGTACTCCTTTTCTGTATTCCCTGACTCTCTTATACATAAGGGATCTAAGAAAATGAGGGAAACGGTTCTCTGGATTTATTTTCTCCTTCTTGTATGTTGATGAGTCCAGGAAAAAAATTGCAACATTTATTTGTGAGATGTGAAATAACTATTTTGTATGCAACATATGGCCAGCTTAAATGTGCTTCTATGTTGAAAATACATTCTTTTTTTAAATAATCAAGATTTTTTGGAATGATGGGCTGAAATTACCATGATTTCCATCCATCTCTTTCTACCATATATGGTATTGCATTTCCCTGCTCTTGTAGTGTAATGTAGTGAGACAAATTGTTTTGCAATGAATAGTAAAGGAGAGAATGAGCCTGTCGGGGGGTGACGGGGGCTGCGTTCTGAGGGGGCTGCCCCTGTTGGCCCAGTATGGAGTTGATACACTCCATTGCACAGTTGTTGGGACTCCCTGTGGGATCAGGTAATTGCAATGAGATCAGCTCAGGACCCCAGCGGGGCCAACCGAAGAATCAGTCTGCAGCCCCCAGGCAGGGCACAACAAACAAACAGTTTATGGCCCCTGAGTCTCCTGGCTGGGGCAAGTAGGATTCTGACCCTTTGGGCAGGGAAAAACAAGCAGTCCGTCTGCAGCCCTTGGGTGGGGCAAAGCTAACAAACAGTGACCACACCTAGTGGCAAATGGGGGTGGGGGTGAGTAAGATGATGACAGACATATTTAGGATGGTTTAAGGATGCCACCAACACCAACCACCCTACTACACCGGGTTCCAACCCAAAGCCCTATGAAGCCTGGAAATTCCCTATTAAGGGTTTAAGCATCGGCTTCTACTATTTCCTGGGTCACTTCCTATTGCAAGGTGCATTTCTGACATCTCCCTGGCTGGCAGCAACTCGGCCATCACATTACATTACCGGCGTCCCAGTCAGTCTCCATGCTCAGCTGGTCATCTGCGCTATAGTCCAGGTGCACGGTTCCCACGCCTTGGACATCGCAGCCTTTTGCATCATGGACCATGTCATTGTTTCATGCCTATCATACTCTTAGGTGCTTGAAACATTATTACTAAGAAATTAAATAATATTAGATAATGTTCTGGCTGGTAATTTTGTTCCTGTGAATTGGATGGAGGTAGCACTGCTCAGCTAGGTCTTATTGGCCCTGAGATTGGTAGCATTAATACAGTTCTTCTTTAGCTCCCGTGGGAGGGAGCAGTGCTTTGGGCTGCAGAAGGACCTAAGTCCACTCCCCACTGCTGTCTTGTGGTTCTAAGTAGTCATGGAGAGCTACTGGGAAAGATGGGCTACCATAAGATATTTTTTTCCCTGTGAGCTGCCACAGTTTAAAAGCAACATGGAATATTGTGGCCGGTACTCACAATTTCTCCCCATTACTACTTCAGTCATTGGCTGCATTGGAGAACCTTTCACCAGCTGAGCTGGCTGTCAGTGGAATTAGAGGCAGTAGCCCACTGTTATTATTTTGTTGAGAGCTATGAAAGAAGGAACCCCCTTGCCCCTCCAGATGGTCTAGGTAGGGGTACTTACTGTCTGATCTCCTGGCAGGAAGAGGTGCATGGGAAAGAAGAGAGAGAGATGGACACAAGGAAGAAGCAGCAAAACACAGTCTAAATGATTTGCTTCTGCAATACTCTTGTTGTCCCACCCCCAGATTCTCTTCCTGTATGCTTTGGAGCATTTGTTTCCTGGTTATTGTTTGAGGTTGGTAGGTGTGTAGAAAAGGGGATTCTTTTTTCTTTATCCTCTTGCACCCTTCGGGTGAATAGGTTGTCCAACAGCTTCTGTCATTTATTTTGCTCTTGTGCTAAGCAGTTCAGGCTTCTCAGTGTCTTGTTGATGAATTTGGCTTCTTTCCCTATTGTTCTGCATAAAGTTTCTCTAGGTCAACCTCTTTTTTCTCTTCCCAGGTGGTGGCCATATTATCCTTTGATGTAGACGTTGTGTTCAGGCTTCTTATTCAAGTCCACCATGAATTATGTCTAGTGTTTCCCAGAATATCTGACAAGCATCCTTTGGAGGATGCAGTGTACACTGCCCTTTGACTGACTATGACCCTGCCTCCTTCTTGTCCCTGTTGGATAGTCTAGCATCCACAAGAGTGCTATTTCTGAGCAGCCCCTGTGCTCGTGTGAGAGAAAGGGCTGAAATTGTAATCATCCCTGACTCCCTGAGATGAGTAGGAGATGCTCTGACACCCCAAAGATTTTCCTAAGTAGGTAGGCATGTAGATAGATGGATAGCAGGGCTCCTGTGCCAGCCATAATCTGGCCCCATTTGTGTGTGAGTAACATCGTCTATTGTTTAGATGCTGCTGATATTGTTGATTATTTGCAATCCCTGGATTTTTAGTGAGTTTATTCAGAGGGGTGTCACACTCTGATTTTATTCCAGGCCCAATGTGCATCCTGAATGAGGATGAATCTGCTCAGAAAACCAAGCTTTTTTTATTGTTGTTCCTCTCCCCCCCCACTTGAAACACAGGGCTTTTAGGTGACTGCTTCCAGATGGGACCTTGAGCCACTTTATATAAATCTGGAAGGAGGACAATGGAGCACTGTTATGTATCCTGAACTTGGCTCTTACCACTGTCTGAAACACCTTACAGAAAGATTGCATGTGCAGGAGAGAAAGAGAGCTGTTGTCATGACAGAATAAAAATGTAGCCTTAGAACGCTGATCTGTACGTGATGGACCTGCTATAGCGACTGCTTATGATAAATGCTGCCATTCTTATTTATGTAACGCAGAACAATAGAGAGAAATTGAATACACATCTATAGGACAGTACCATTACTTACGTAATTTTCTATAATCAGATAATTGAATTGCAAGTAAAGTGACTGGTTATCCTTTCTTCCTAAGTACTGGTCAGTCTGAGGCATGCACATGCATGGTGGATTAGTGTTTGATTGCCTACGACCTTTTTCTTTACTTATGCCTTTACCTCATACGGTATAGGACTAAATGATTTACTGAAGTTTTATGAGTAAGCACCAACACTCATAATTTTAACATCTGTCAGTGAGCAGAATTGATAACAGCGACTGCTATTATGGTATCTTTCTCCACTTAGCATAAGGCCATCTGGGATTTGTGTTATCTGAGGGGGAATGAGCATCTTTTTTATTGCTTCACTCCTTTATTTAAAGTATTGGTCAGAACTTATTTTTGAATAATAATAATAATAATTAACAATTGTTTTGTTATGTAAGGCCATTTAAAAGAATACATCTAGAATACCAAAGCTACCGCTCTGAAGTTGAGCACCTGGTCTTGTCATTTGGGTCTGAATTGGATTCACTTGACATGGTATTTTTGTCAAGCTGTGGTGGGTGAAGCAAATGGAAGGTTGACATCCATGGATGCAATGATGGATTTAGTACAAATTATTATCAAAGTGGTTTAATTTCAGTAAAGAAATAATCCTGTTTTGCCTTTGTCTCCTCTCAGCTTTGACTATTTATTACATTGCTGTTTGCCAGGTATACCCATGTACCAGGAAGACCCTGTTTTATATCATTATAGGCAGAGCTGGCAGTGCTGCCTGTTATGAAGGTTGCCTACCATACCCCATTATAAGGCTCTTTGCTCTGAAGAGCTAGATTCTATCCTTGCCTCTGCCAGAGAATTCCTATGTGATACTAGACAAGTCTCTTAAACCAAACCTCTCCCAGGTGGTCACTAATTGTGTGAGCCCCCAAGGACTGATTTGTGACAGTGCTGAGCTGCAGCTGAAGTCAATGGGAGTTGCACTTTGAACATATAAAATGTTACATCATGCTAAATATTGTAAAAAAATAAATAAAAATCAGGCATAAAATAAATAAAAATAAATAAAATAAATAAAAATCAGTTGTGCACCCAAATTTAATGGACTTTTTAACCTTAATCTCTGTGCTTCAGTTTCCCAACTGTAAAATAGGGATAATACCATCCCTTCATCCCATAGAGGTGTTGTGTAAATTAATGAATTAATGTTTGTAAAGCATACAGATACTAGCATGATGAATGCAATAGAAAAGTCAAAGAAGGACTCTGAAGAGAAGCTAAACGACTGTCTCATTTGCAGCTTTGGTGAAAATGTTTCATTTCCCCCTCCCCTCCACCCCATTTACTTGAAAAGAGTGCAGAATTTAATTGTGCCTCAGAATTCAGCACTGGTACATTGCTGCAGACTATAGTCCCAGTTTGCTGCAGAATATGTTGGGCTTTGTGTATAATCTTTGCCATATAGACCTTGCAAGTTCAGTCCCCCATCTGGAAAAATTGTTTTGGACTGTGTTCTTACTTGTTCTGCATCAGAACTACTTCATCCTCAACCCCTAAGGAACAGAAGTGGTAATGGTTGGTGGGGTTTGTGAGAATAAGCTCACTCTTTTCTTTGTGTTCCTGCTTTCTCATTTGAAGCTAGTGAGTTTTGTTAAGATTCTTGGCATACTTCTGGCCTTTTCTTTCAGTGGAAATCCATGTGCCAGATGTAGTATGATAGTGTTTTTTCCAGCTGTGCAGTTTGTCCAAATTATATCACAGTGCAAGAGCAATGTATGATTATAATGTCTGGTCACTGTAATTCCCAGAACCCACTGTCGCATTTTTCAATAGGCCTGTGAAATAAGGGTTTTTTGTCTTCCCCCAAAGGTAACTAACCTCTTCCCTCATAATCACATTACAGGGAACAAGCTCAGCAAGAAGATACGAGAGATTCTTCGGGAATATATTCCAGACTCTAAATGGCCTCTGTGTGGATCTTTAGATCTTTTCCAGTGTGCCTGCTGCAGAAGTGGAGCCCAACTGCTGGTGCTGGGGTCTGCACATAGTTTCCAATATTGTTTTTTAAAGTTTGGCAAGAGACAAATAAGCCCCAGGAGATATGTGTGTACATTCTGGTGAATTCTACCGTATAGTCAGCATGTATCATGTATTCAGCATACTAATGTTGTATGTTAACATACACACACTTATTTCTAAAAATGTAAAGGAGAAGCTAGGCTTTTATTTATAAAAAGTTTCTAGCTCTTTTTCTCAAAAAGATAATCTTGAAAACATAACCCAATGTACCACTTCTTTTAGTAGTGTGTTCTCTGGGCGTAGACTGTCTGTCTGGTTCCCGTCCCTGGACGTACAGCTGCCCAGGCCCCAAGGCCAGTGCTGAACCTCTGCCCCCTCCAAAGCTCTGCAGTAGATTAGGCACAGGCTTTCCCAGAGCTCCTCCCGAGTGGGTACAGTTT
The DNA here is from genome assembly GCF_965152235.1 of Eretmochelys imbricata. NCBI lineage: Eukaryota > Metazoa > Chordata > Testudines > Cheloniidae > Eretmochelys > Eretmochelys imbricata. Next base: position 33,187,609 of record NC_135574.1, read on the forward strand.
AACCCTTCAGGGACAGCTGACAGTTGAAGCAAATGGATTTCTAAACCAATCACTTCACTTTTAAACAGCATGTGAGTGTGTGAGCTCCTGCCCCGTGGTTAGAATCTGTGGCGATAAGTGGTAGGGGTGGGGGAACCTGGGCAACCCTGCTTGTGTCCGCAAACGCTGCCCCTGTAGGTCCCATTGGCCAGTTCCTGGCCATGGGAGCTGCAGGGATGCTGCTGGGGCAGGGGCAGCGCATGGAGGTACCTTCCCCTCCCCCTCCCACCCCACGCCAGGGGCTGCAGAGTCGAGCTAGCAGCTAGCTGCTTCTGGGAGCTGCATCGGGCCATGGTATGCAAGCAGCCTGTCTGAGCGCTCCTTTTAGTAGCCCAGAGATCACTGCCTGTGATTTATTTATGCGGGGCCCCCCTTGAGCCAGGGCCATGGGCTGCAGCCCCTAAAGCCCGTGCCTTAATCCGGCCATGCTTGGAACCAGGTCTGTGGGCCTCTGCAGAGTAGGAAGTCCTGGCTTCATGCAGCAGTCCTACTACTGGGGAGGATCTCCTGGCATAGTCCCTCTGTAGCAGCCCGTGCAGATCTATCTCTCTCCACCTACCATCCTGCTGTGCCAGACTCTCTTTTAAGCCCCTCCTCCAACTGGAGCATGCCCAGCAAGCTTGCTGGGGCGGGGGCTCCCTAGGCCCAGAATTGTTCCTGCACCCCTATCTCTCCAGTGTGGGGTTTATTCGCCCCGTCACACAGCACAAGAGATATACAATTCCATACAAAATAAGAAACCATTAGAAATAAGTACACCACTCCCTGCCTCAGTTTCCTCACCACTCTTGAGCATTCTTCAGGATTTGGTCAGTGTCTGTAGTATTTTATGATGAGCAGACTGGTATCAAGATAACTCTTTATTATGAACAGAACTATGTGCACAAATGAGGTAACAAATTTCCAGCAACTCTGTGTAGCTGCAGTTTGTGACTGTCATGTCCTGGACTTCTTTGTTTCTGCCCCAACAGGAAGTGTGTCATAGAAATCCAAAGGCTGTATATAGAGTACATAGGAAGTATGGCATATATATACTTCCTGGAAGATTAACTCTATAGTACATCTTCCCCTTTTTAGATCCCGTTCTAAATTTCTTAACTGAACTAAAACACTATTAAATGAAATCAACAAGCTATTACAAATACAGTAACTGATTTAACAACTCTTCAGGTTGCTCTAACAGAATGTGAATGTGTCTCAATAACTCTCTCAGGGCATTTCAACAAACTTGCTGATCTGCTGTACTGCAAACCTTCTTTAGACAGGTCCTTGTCTGTAATAAACTGTTCATTCTCATGGTCAATAACAGTCAGTTTGTGAATTGTTTTCAACCTGTACGTCTGAACATGAGAACATATGAATGGCCATACTGGGTCAGGCCAAAGGTTAATCCAGCCGAGTATCCTGTCTGCCGACAGTGGCCAGTGCCAGGTGCCCCAGAGGGAGTGAACCTAACAGGTAATGATCAATTGATCTGTCTTCCGCCATCCATCTCTACCCTCTGGCAATCAGAAGCTAGGGACACCATTCCTTACCCATCCTGGCTAATAGCTATTAATGGACTTAACCTCCATGGATTTATCTAGTTCTCTTTTAAATCCTGTTATAGTCCTAGCCTTCACTCTGCACTTTTTTCACTTTTCTCAGCCAAGTTGTTTGGAGTCTTGAGCAGACTCTTATGATTTCTTCTTAAGATTTTGCCTTTAACTGTGATTACTGAGTATGAGCGACGTGACTCCTTTTTGATGAATGTAGGTTTGACTTGCCAGTGTCCATCTTGCAAAGGATATCTGGGACTACATATCTCATGAGGAAAGCTGTATATTTTAGCAAAATCCAGGGATTTTCTATTCTTGAACTGTGGTCCGTTGTCAGTTATTACTGTTCTTGGAACCATGACGTGCAAATCCAGATATCATGCCTGACAACTGTTGCTTCTGTGCTATGTTCAAGGCAAATTGGTAAAGTAGTCATTTATAACCAGGGTCATCATGTTTTCCCAAGAGGAACGTCCTATGGAACTGCAAGTTGTTTGTGCAGTATCATTGGTCCTTTCAGCTGGGAATAGCTGTACTGACAGATTTCTCACTTGTTCATCATTTTGTCAATGTCACTATTCATCTGTGGCCAGAATACAACTTCTCTAATTCTCTTTTTCTATTTGATTGTTCCCAGATGCCTTCAAGTGTTCATTCCAATATTTTCTTTCTCACCACTGTGCGAACCACAATCTGTGTCCCCTTCAAAGCACTCCTGAGATCTCTGAAAGCTCATATTTATAGTGCGAATGTGCAGGTGGGAAGTGTTGATGTTTTCCTCCTTTACTTATTATTAGTATCACTGCTGGCAGCGTTTCATCTTTAGCTATTTCTGTCTCCAGTTCACCTCATAGGCCTGGAGATACAGCATGTGATGCTTTTATCATGTTCACATGTATGTTTGTTTATTGCTTGTTTCAGATCATCTGGCTATGTGTTGTCAGATGGAGCATATGCTTTTGAGAATGTTTCTGCCATTACTAAATGGCATCCAGGTTGGAACTCCAGAGTCACATCATACGTCTGTGTTTTCAGAAGTAATTGCTGTATCCTTGGTGGTGTTTCTCCAAGTCCCTTTTGTGTATTTCAATAAGTGGTTTATGTTCAGCTTCTATTTCGAAGGTATGACTATAGAGAAAGTTGTGACATCTTGTACATCCACATGCCAGACCTAGAGTCTCTTTTTCAGTTTGTGTGTACATCTTCTCTGCAGCTGGCATAGCCACAGATGCATATGAAACTGGCAACCAATCAGTTTCCATGACATTGTAATAGTACTGCTCCCAGTCCTACTTGTGAGGCATCTGTGGATAGTTTCAAAAAATTGAAGCCCTGAAGCTGATGTCAGAATGTGCTTTAAATCAGTGAACTCTGCTGTGCTTTGGCAACTGTGCCCATTCTCTGACCTGGTGGACGAGATGTTTTAGGTGAGTTGTGCGAGCCGTATAGTTAACTATGAATTTGCTGACATAATTCAACATATCTAGAAGCCTTTGAATTCCCTTTTAGTTCTTGGCATGTTCATTATTGCCTGAATCTTTGATTCACTGGGCAAGATACCCTTTGAGGTAGCCTGTCTCTCAAATATGTTATTTCTGTTGTTTGAAAATGATGTTTGGCCTTATTCAGTTTAAGGTCAGTTTCCAGTACTTTCCTCAGTTGTTCCTGCTGTTCAATGGCAGTGCTGCCCCCAAATTATTATGTCATCAGTGTACACTTACACACCTGCAAGACCCTCTAGAACCTGCCTCATTGTAGGAGGAAATACTTCTTGAACTGAACATATTCCAAAAGGCAGTCTGAGGAATCAGTATCTGCTAAATGATGTATTGAAAGTGGAGCTCTTGGTGTCCAAGGGGATCTGCCAAAATCCTGCCGCTGCATCTAATTTGCTGAAGAATTTGACTCCTGCCATCTCAGACAATAGTTCACTTCTTGTGGGCAAGTGGAAATGTTCTCCTTATGGTTTTGTTTAGCTCCTTAAGGTCCATACACAGCTGTAGTCCACCCTTTTTTCCCTCTACAATTACTAAGGCGTGAACCCAATCTGTTGGTTCTTCTATTCTCCAAATTATACCATTTGCTGTCATGTTTTGCAGCCCATCTTCTAGCCTCTTCCTTAAGGTTTGTTTCCCTTTTCATGTAGCTTGTACCACAGGTTCTGCATTTTCTTTTAACTGTATCTTCTGTGTTATTGGGAAGCACCCATTTCCTGTGAATACATCTTCCTATGATGCTATCGCTACTTTCATATCTGGTTCCAGGTTGTTTTTCTGTCTCTCTAAGCACCTCACACGGTGTAGGCCAAAGACTAGTTGCTTGCCTTGTGTACCACCACAAAATCTTGTTTTACTGTTTCCCCTGAGTATTGTCAGTGTACACTCTCCCAACACTAGAATTATTCCTCTAGCATAGTTTTTCACAAGCACTTTTGACTCTTCTGTTTGTGCGTGCTCCTTACATCCAGCAGTGGATTAGCCACTGGTCCGACAGACTTGTGCCAACTTGTGCGGGGAGGGGAGCTGAAAAAAATCCACTGCCACCAGCAGAAGCCCAGAGTCCTGGGCACCAGACAGATGGGAGAAACGCCCATGCCCCAACCCCGCTCCATGGCAGCAGCTGCGGAACTGGGGGAAGCTCCCCTCCCACCTGGCCCCTGATCCTGGCAGAAACTGCAGGATGCTGGAAGCATCCCCCTCCAGCAACCCCCGATGGCATCTCCAGCAGCGGCCACGTGACAGGGGAACCTCACACCCCCCAGCGGCCCCTGACCCCGTTTCCAGCAGCAGCCCTTGTGGGCCTGGGACTGGAGTAGCTCTCGCTCCCTGCTGTGGCCACAGGGCCATGGCACCAGGACAGAACAACAGGACAAGTGCAGAGTCCTGCACTTAGAACGGAAGAATCCTATACACTGCTACAGACTAGGGACCGAATGGCTAAGCAGAAGTTCTGCAGAAAAGGACCTAGGGGTTACAGTGGACGAGAAGCTGGATATGAGTCAACAGTGTACCCTTGTTGCCAAGAAGGCTAACAGCATTTTGGGCTGTATAAGTAGGAGCATTGCCAGCAGATTGAGGGACGTGATCATTCCCCTCTATTCGACATTGGTGAGGCCTCATCTGAGTGCTGTGTCCAGTTTTGGGCCCCACACTACAAGAAGGCTTTGGAAAAATTGGAAAGAGTCCATCAAAGGGCAACAAAAATTATTAGGGGGCTGGAGCACATGACTTATGAGGTGAGGCTGAGGGAACTGGGATTATTTAGTCTGCAGAAGAGAAGAATGATTTGATAGCTGCTTTCAACTACCTGAAAGGGGGTTCCAAAGAGGATGGATCTACACTGTTCTCAGTGGTAGCAGATGACAGAACGAGGAGAAATAGTCTCAAGTTGCAATGGGGGAGGTTTAGTTTGGATATTAGGAAAACCTTTTTCACTAGGAGGGTGGTGAAGCACTGGAATGTGTTACCTAGGGAGGTGGTGGAATCTCCTTCCTTAGAGGTTTTTAAGGTCAGGCTTGACAGAGCCTGGGATGATTTAATTGGGGATTGGTCCTGCTTTGAGCAGGAGGTTGGACTAGATGACTTTCTGAGGTCCTTTCCAACCCTGATATTCTATGATTCTGTGATTCTTCGGTCTTGGGGGCTGCAGTGCGGGGCGGGGCAGAAAGGAACAAAAGGGGTTGTAGGACTGCAGTGGGAGGGCAGAATGGGAGGATCCTGGGTGGAACAGGGGCTGGCCCTGGGGAAGGGGCAAAAAGGGATGGGGCTGTGGGTGGGATCACAGGTAGAAGGGGAGGAACCAGGGTAGAGGCGCAGGCAGAAGCAGTGGGGAGGGGCCCCTTGCTCTTGCTCTTGCTCTGGCCTAGGGCCCCAGGAAACCTTAATTGTAAAAGTAAACCCTGCTTACATCTCTCTATTTCATTTACTGTTGTTACATTTACTGGTGCCCCCATGTCTATCTCGTATGTCAAATGTGCCATTGGTGAACACTTTAATTGACTAGTCTTTTTTGAGGTTTCCATTATTGTGCTTAAAACCTCCTCTTCACTTGGGGAATCCCATTCTGTACTAAATACATGCAGTTTCCTGCTTTCTCTCCATATTTTAACATAATGATTTGGTTAATTGTAGTTTCTACCTATTTCCCCAGATACTTATGCTGATTCCCTTATTGCTAACATTGTTTCCTGCTTTCCATGTTTCTGTCCTTAACCAAGTTAGTTTCTTTGAACTTTTCCCTTGCTGGTTTAGCTACAGTACTTGAAATCATGAGTTTGTTCTGCTGCTTGGCATATACATGTTGCCCTTTCTAAAGTCAGATCCAGCTCCTTTATTAACTGCTCATGGTCTTTTTTATTGCTACCTCCCAGGACAATCTGGTCTTTAATAAGAGAAGTCATTTTAATATTCTATATTCATGGAACTAACACTTTAGTTTTAAGTGTGACAAACTCCCCTATTGTTTCCCTTTCATTCTGTGTTCCCATCCTGAACATATAGCTCTCATAAGTAACATTTTTTCTAGGAAAAAGAAAAGGAGTACTTGTGGCACCTTAGAGACTAACAAATTTATTTGAGCATAAGCTTTCAGGAGCTATATTTCACTTCATCGGATGCATGCAGTGGAAAATACAGTTGGGAGATTTTATATACACAGAGACGAAACAATGGGTGTTACCATACACACTGTAAGGAGACTGATCAGGTAAGGTGAGCGATTACCAGCAGGAGAGAAAAAAACCTTTTGTAGTGATAATCAAGATGGGCCATTTTCAGCAGTTGACAAGAACGTGTGAGGAACAATGTGTGTCTGTGTGTGGTGGTGGGGGTGGGAAATAAACATGGGGAAATAGTTTTACTTTGTGTAATGACAAATTCACTCCCAGTCTTTATTCAAGCCTAATGTAATGGTGTCCAGTTTGCAAATTAATTCCAATTCAGCAGTCTCTCGTTGGAGTCTGTTTTTGAAGTTTTTTTGTTGAAGAATTGCCACTTTTAGGTCTGTAATTGAGTGACCAGAGATATTGAAGTGTTCTCCGACTGATTTTTTTTTAATGTTATAATTCTTGATGTCCTGAAGGTCAAAACAACAGACTGGACTTCTACGTAGAGTATTTCCGCCGACTTCCACGGGCTGAAATTGTGGAAAAGCAGCATCACTTGCCCCATAATCTAGCCATGCAGAACACAATGCCATCCACAGCCTCAGAAACAACTCTGACATCATAATCAAAAAGGCTGACAAAGGAGGTGCTGTCATCATCATGAATAGGTTGGAATATGAACAAGAGGCTGCTAGGCACTCTCCAACCCCACATTCTACAAGTCATTACCCTCTGATCCCACTGAGAGTTACCAAAAGAAACTACACCATCTGCTCAAGAAACTCAAAAAAAGCACAAGAACAAATCCGCACAGACACACCGCTGGAACCCCAACCTGGGGTATTCTGTCTGCTACCCAAGATCCATAAACCTGGGAATCCTGGACGCCTCATCATCTCAGGCATTGGCACCGTGACAGCAGGATTGTCTGGCTATGTAGACTCCCTCCTCAGGCCCTACGCTACCAGCACTCCTAGCTATCATTGAGACACCACTGACTTCCTGAGGAAACTACAATCCATCTGTGATCTTCCTGAAAACACCATCCTGGCCACTATGGATGTAGAAGCCCTCTACACCAACATTCCACACAAAGATGGAGTACAAGCCATCAGGAATAGTATCCCCGATAATGTCATGGCAAACCTGGTAGCTGAACTTTGTGACTTTGTCCTCACCCATAACTATTTCACAACTGGGGACAATGTATACCTTCAAATCAGCGGCACTGCTATGAGTACCCACATGGCCCCACAGTATGCCAACATTTTTATGGCTGACTTAGAACAATGCTTCCTCAGCTTTCATCCACTAATGCCCCTACTCTACTTGTCCTACATTGATGACATCTTCATCATCTGGACCCATGGAAAAGAAGCCCTTCCGGAATTGCACCATGATTTCAACAATTTCCATCCCACCATCAACCTCATCCTGGATCAGTCCACACAAGAGGTCCACTTCCTGGACACTACAGTGCTAATAAGTGATAGTCACATAAACACCACCCTATACCAGAAACCTACTGACTGCTATACTTACCTACATGCCTCCAGCTTTCATCCAGACCACACCACACAATCCATTGTCTACAGCCAAGCTCTGCGATACAACCGCATTTGCTCCAACCCCTCAGTCAGAGACAAACACCTACAAGATCTCTATCAAGTGTTCTTAAACTACAATACCCACCTGCTGAAGTGAAGAAACAGATTGACAGAGCCAGAAGAGTACCAGAAGACACCTACTACAGGACAGGCCCAACAAAGGAAATAACAGAACGCCACTAGCCATCACCTTCAGCCCCCAACTAAAACCTCTCCAGCGTATCATCAAGGATCTACAACGTAACCTGAAGGACGACCCATTGCTCTCACACATCTTGGGAAACAGGCCAGTCCTTGCTTACAGACAGCCCCCAACCTGAAGCAAATACTCACCAGCAACCACACACCACACAACAAAAACACTAACCCAGGAACCTATCCTTGCAACAAAGCCCGTTGCCAACTGTGTCCACATATCTCTTCAGGGGAAACCATCATAGGGCCTAATCACATCAGCCATACTATCAGAGGCTCGTTCACCTGCACATCTACCAATGTGATATATGCCATCATGTGCCAGCAATGCCCCTCTGCTATGTACATTGGCCAAACTGGACAGTCTCTACGTAAAAGAATAAATGGACACAAATCAGACATCAAGAATTATAACATTCAAAAACCAGTCAGAGAACACTTTAAACTCTCTGGTCACTCGATTACAGACCTAAAAGTAGCAATTCTTCAACAAAAAAACTTCAAAAACAGACTCCAACGACAGACTGCTGAATTGGAATTAATTTGCAAACTGGACACCATTACATTAAGCTTGAATAAAGACTGGGAGTGAATTTGTCATTACACAAAGTAAAACTATTTCCCCATGTTTATTTCCCACCCCTACCACCACACACAGACACACACTGTTCCTCACACGTTCTTGTCAACTGCTGGAAATGGCCCATCTTGATTATCACTACAAAAGGTTTTTTTCTCTCCTGCTGGTAATTGCTCACCTTACCTGATCAGTCTCCTTACAGTGTGTATGGTAACACCCATTGTTTCGTCTCTGTGTATATAAAATCTCCCCACTGTATTTTCCACTGCATGTATCCGATGAAGTGAAGTATAGCTCCTGAAAGCTTATGCTCAAATAAATTTGTTAGTCTCTAAGGTGCCACAAGTACTTCTTTTCTTTTTTTGGATACAGACTAACACGCCTGCTACTCTGAAACTTACCACTCTTTCTAGGGATACAACTGTCATCAAACATTTTCGTTATTTCTGCATAGCGTTTCTCTCTCTCTCACCATCGTCTGTATGGAATGCACTGTATATCTCTAGGGCTTCTGTGCCTGCCACTGTTAGGAGCAGAGCAATGTTTTGCTCTTCCTCCTGTTTATTTGCCCATGTGACTTTCATATACTGCTCAAATTGCTGTTTGAACCTTTTCCAGGCATATACAGCATTTCCACTGATTCTCAAGACTGGCAGGGGGACGTTACTTAAAGTTGCATAGGCTTTGTAGCAGCCATTACAACATTACCTCCCACTGTGTCTTCCAAAATGCTGTGACTTCCACTCCTGGTACCATGAAATATCTGGCAAGTGAGCAGATCAGTGTCAAGATAAACCCTTTATTATGAACAGGACCTATGTACAGAAATGGGTAACAAACTTTCTACTGCTCTGTGGAGCTGCAGCCTGCAACTGTCCTGTCCTAGACTTCTTCATTTCTGCTTCTGCAGGAAGTGTGTCATAGGAAACCAAAAACTGCATCTAGAGTGTACAGGAAGTTTGATACCCCTCCACTTCCTGGAGGAGTTACTTTTATAGCAGTGTCCTTTCAGAGTTCCAGCTCAGCTCCTGGATTTCACTCCTCCAGCTCATGCTTCAATTCCAGATCAGTCAGTCTGCCCTCTGACTCATACAGCCAGCTCCTTTCAGCTTCAGCTGCTCTGGCAGTCAAAAGGTTCCTTGTCCCTCAGAAATCATGCACCTTTGTATGTTTCCCGTACCTTCTAGCCTGTGGTTTTCAAAGCTAGCACTAAAACCTTGTTTCTTTGTTCCTCCTCCTGTTTCTTTTCCCATTTTCCACTGTTCTGCAGACAAGCTGCAAAGAACTGGTTTTACCCCGACTACAGCCACTCCATTGTTCTGCTATTGCAAGGTCTATTGAGCTGTTGATCATACTTAATGACCATCGTATTCAGAGGCAGACACCGAGGCGCCAGTTCCCCCTCTGTAACCCAAGCAGTATGATGCAAGAATACAGCAAAAGACAGCCCTAATGCATAAATAGAGACAATTCATAATAGCAAACAGAATTAATAAGTTGTATGTAGACAGGTCCCCCAAATCATCACACCATTCTATGGAATTCTATAGCATCAATGTTATACTTTGTTCCATTTCAAAGGATTCTTCAAAAACACCAAAAAATTTGCCTTTTACTTATTAAATTGGATAGGGCTATTCTAGCAAAGAGGAGTAGGAAGAAGGTTAAGGGTTTGATTTCAGAGCATGAAATGTCTGGTTTCCTGTCCTTACATGACTCAGGCTACCTCCTACAGAGTGACTGTCTGGTCCCACAGTCCAATTAAATATTTACTGAATGTCTACAGATGCTGCTTCTTCAGACATAACCGCTGTGTTGAAGACCCTCAAAGATGCACCACACTAATGATCAGAACACCAAAAGTTCTGGACTAGTTACTGTGGTAGCATGGGGCCTCTGGGTTGCTTTCTTTCAAAACATCCCTATGAAGCTCATTAATGCTGTGGTATCCCATGAAGGTATGAGGAAAAGTGTACTCCTCTAGGGTCAGAGCTGGATGGATGGCTAATTAACCCCATGTGCTGCACCTGAGAAAAGACCAGCAACTTAATTGGCTGATCCTCATAAAAGGAGGAGCAGGAAATAGGAGAGAGAGGTAGGTTGCAATACCTGCCATTGGCTGGAGCAACTGCTGGGAGGAGCAACTCCAAGAAACAGAGGGACAGAACGGGGAATGGGGAAAGTCCTATTACCACAAAGGGCTCTGAAGCAAGAAACAGGAACTTTTGGGTTGATGAACAGGAACTTTTGAGGTAAGGAACAGATTTGGGGGAAGGGGACTCAACCAGTAAAAACTTTGTGGGGAAAGGCTGTGGATTTTTCATTCTGTTTTTGTTAAGAAGGCTTGAAATAAAAACCACAGCAATTAACTGCACACTACCCTGTCTGGATTCTGTGAGAAGGCCTCAGGCAGCATTCCCCCAAGGAGTAAGCTGGCTCTGCAGGCACCACTCTGGGTCCAGCCAGAAGAGGGCACTATAAGGTAAGCCCAATCCTTCACATACCTGCATAACAAGTATTCCAGGTACTATCCAGTAATGGGTAGACTAAAAAAAGAAATGGCAGCTGGTGGCTAGCCTCAAGTTGCATCCATTTGAGAACAGTGATATGCTGAAGGCAAATTGTGCATTTCTTCTACCAGCTGAAGAGTGGGTTGAGCTGATCTCCCTGCTTCCTATGGTATTCACATGAGTCTCTGCTCACTTGTAAATCTTTCCTGCCAGAAGTGACTTTTCTCTGTGGGGCGCTATCAATACACCTAGTGTATTCTTCAGGTACAAAGTATAAGCTTTTCCAGCAAATGGACTTGTCAGAGATTTGTTTGAAAAGTAGCGTTGAGCTTCTTGCACTCTTGGTGGTGGTGTTTTTTGGTCTACTGCTATCATGAGTACTATATATTAGGGCTATCAAGCGATTAAAAAAAAATTAATCACGTGGTTAATCACACTATTAAACAATGATAGAATACCATTTATTAAATATTTTTTGATGTTTTCTACATTTTCAAATATATTGATTTCAATTACAACACAGAATACAAAGTGTACAGTGCTCACTTCATATTTATTTTTGATTACAAGTAAAAAAACAAAAGAAATAGTATTTTTCAATTCACCTAATACAAGTACTGTAGTGAAATCTCTTTATCATGAAAGTTGAGCTTACAAATGTAGAATTATGTTAAAAAAACCCTGCATTCAAAAATAAAACAATCTAAAATTTTAGAGCCTGCAAGTCCACTTAGTCCTACTTCTTGTTCAGCCAATCATTCAGACAAAGAAGTTTGTTTACATTTGCAGGAGATAATGCTGCCCACTTGTTTACGTTACCTGAAAGTGAGAACAGGCATTCTCATGGCACTGTTATAGCTGTCGTCCCAAGATATTTACATGCCAAATGTGCTAAAGATTCATATGTCTCTTCATGCTTGAACCACCGTTCCAGGGGACATGCGTCCATGCTGATGACAGGTTCTGCTCGATAACAATCCAGAGCAGTGCGGACAGACGCATGTTAATTTTCATTATCTGAGTCAGATGCCACCAACAGAAGGTTGATTTTCTTTTTTGGTGGTTCAGGTTCTGTAGTTTCTGCATCGGAGTATTGCTCTTTTAAGACTTCTGAAAGTATGCTCCACACTCAGATTTTTGGAAGGCACTTCAGATTCTTAAACCTTGGATCGAGTGCTGTAGCTATCTTTAGAAATCTCACATTGGTACCTTTTTAGTGTTTTGTGACATCTGCAGTGAAAGTGTTCTTAAAATGAACAACATGTGCCGGGTCATCATCTGAGACTGCAATAACATGAAATATGTGGCAGAATGTGGGTAAAACAGAGCAGAGGGGACATACAATTCTCCCCCAAGGAGTTCAGTCACAAATTTAATTAAGGCATTAATTTTTTAATGCGCATCTTCAACATAGAAGCATGTCCTCTGGAATGGTGGCCGAAGCATGAAGGGGCATACGAATGTTTCGCATATTTGGTACGTAAACACTTTGCAATGCCAGCTACAAAAGTGCCATGCAAATGCCTGTTCTCGCTTTCTGATGACATTGTAAATAAGAAGAGGGCAGCATTATCTCCTGTACATGTAAACAAGCTTGTTTGTCTTAGCAATTGGCTGAACAAGAATTAGGACTGAGTGGACTTGTAGGCTTTGAAGTTTTACACTGTTTTGTTTTTGAGTGCACTCATGTAACAAAAAAAAGTACATTTGTAAGTTGCACTTTCATGACAAAGAGATTGTACTTCAGCAGTCGTATGAGGTGAATAGAAAAATACTGTTTCTTTATCATTTTTACAGTACAAATATTTGTAATAAAAATAATGTACACTTTGATTTCAGTTACAACACAAAATACAATATATATGAAAATGTAGAAAAAAATGTCAAAATATTTAATACATTTCAATTGGTATTGTTTAACAGTTCGATTAAAACTGATATTTTTAATCACAATGAATTGTTTTTAGTTAATTGCATGAGTTAACTGCAATTAATCAACAGCCCTACTATATATATATATATATACACTAACTAATTGGATGGATTCCTGGCATGCAAAGGGCAGCAATGGACCTGGAATTATAGCTCTGGCATTCATTAGTAATATACAGAGTCAGGGGCTTTATAAGCATTCCTGTGAAACTGTTTGCTCTTACTGGTAGGCACAGTTACTGCATGATTGGGACAGACAACTAAGGCCCATTATTATTACTAGTAGTAGTACAGTGTTAGTGCCTATAAGCCCAGTCTTGGACCGGAACCCCACTGTTCTAGGCATTGTACAAACGCAGAAGAACCAAAAGAAAGTCCCTGCCCCCAAATAATTCACAATCTAAGTGTAAGAGAAGACTCAACAGATGGATACAAGACAGAGGGAGCCCAAGGAGACAATACTGGTCTGCACGATGGGCAGCCTAGCCATAGGTCAGCAGCCTAGCCATTGTCATGTTTCTTGTAGACATCATGGTAAGAGATTTTTAAGGAGGGATCTGAAGTAAAATAATGTGGTAGCTGGATAATCTGTTCAATCTGGTTGAGAAATTTGGGCCAGTATATCTGACTACATGACTCCTTCATGAAACACTTTTGAGTCAGTCATTGACCAAATGTGGAGGATTAAGAAAAAGCAGGGAAGTTAAATCCATTCCTCACAACTTTCCTCCAGGTTGGTGAGTAGCATCATCTTTGCCGAACCACTTAACGTAATAGCTGACAAAGTGTGTATGTGGCGCGGGGGGGGGAGTTAAATCCTCCTCCTCCCGTGTGATTAGCATTTTCAAGTGGAGCTGAGTTAGTTGAAGCAGATGGTTTACCTTTTCTGGTAGTGCTTCTAGTTGGACAAATGAGACTTATATCATTTCTACATCTTACTCTCTCTTGCGGTGCTTACGAAGTCGTTCCAAATTTTATGCATGTGTTTTGACTTATTTAATGCAGACGTACTTTTCCAGCAGTAAACATGATTACCCAAATACTTTAACTAGAGCGCTTCTGCTTTTCTCTCTGGTATAATTAGTCACTCTGCACTCACATTGTATTTAGGGGGAAAAAACACACATGGCACATCTTGCAAATGTGCCTATATTCCCATACAGCTGCCGTCTTCATTTTATTCTTTTCAACTGCTTATAGTACTAAATCGCTGCAGCTGGGCAGCAAAATGAGCAAAGTTGCTACGGCACCTCGCTTTCCTTTCCTTTGCAAAATCCACCCATCCAGGTATTGAGGGACAGCCCCTGATTAGCAATAGCTTAACATGGGGCTAAGTTTTCTTGGATTCGAGCATTGAATTACTTGGCAGGATATCTATTAGGTTTGAATTTCAAAGCCAAAAGAGTGATCTGAGATCGCATACTGGCAGTTCCGCAGTGGTAATTTCCATGTTAAAAGAATACTTATCACCAGCACCACAGCGAAAGAGGCAGCTTTACACAGAAAGGGCCTCTTCTGAAATTAATTTGGTGTTTGGTTTATTAAGGAGCAGTTTCCAAACGCGTTTTTTCCCCTGTAAAGAGGACTCTCTTCTAATTTTCCTCAGATTTTTTTTTTTAATGTCCAAAGACAAGCAGTTAAATGTTCACAAAATTCTACTGAGAGGCATTTCATTATGCAGCACCACCACACCTTCTGTCCCTGCCCATTTAAAAAAGAGTAGGCAGAAATGATCTAGGTCAAGGAGTTCGCCTTGATCTGTTTGGATTCACTGAATTCAGTGGAAGTGTTGCCTGTGAGAGGATGGCAGAATTGGACTCTTTGGTTTCAAGGAGTGGCTCATATTCTGGTGTAATTTAGGGGTATGAAAAAAGGATGCATACTTTTAAGTTACCATTTTCACAAAGTAGGCATTTACAAATGAAAATAAAAAATTACATTGCAAGATCAGCCTGAATAATATTGCCTTGTGGATAGACCACTGCTCCAACAGTCAGAATCCCTGGGTTCTTATTCCTGCCTCCTGCTGTGGTACCTCAGACAAGTCACTTCCCCTCTCGCCCTTCATGTGTCTTGTCTGTTTAGAGTGTAACCTCTTCAGGGCAAGGACTATCTCTAGCACAGTGCAATCCCAATCTCAGGGCCCTGCTATAATATAAACAAAAGCTTTTATAAATCAGGCTCCATGTTGACATGAGAAAACAAAGGTCATGTTCTGCTTCTTTTCATAGTTGCAAATCACTCTCTGCTCTGGACAAAGGGGCATGAAACCTTCATGAAGTTCCTTTCATGGAGCTTCTCACAGATTGTGTTCCTTTCTCCCTTCTCAATGGAACAATATCAGCAGCTCCTCACAGAATGGCGGCATCATAATGTCACAGTTAAATGAAAACCTTATGAGAAACATGGAAGCTACTCCAGAATTGAGTCCAAAATCATTTCACTTCTGCTGACAACACCATGGACTTCCAATGATCACACAGACTCTACAAATGTTAATAAATTAGGCCTCCTAGTAACAGATAAGCCACATTGGGAGACCCAGAAAATGGAGTATCTTCTACCCTAAGGTAATGTTGAGGGAGGTGATTCTGTGCAACAGGAACAGGATAGAAGAAAGAGCAACAATGGGAATAGGGTTAGGGAATGAGGAGGGTGAGGAAGAAGAAATGAGATCTGAATGTAGGCAATAGTAGAATTCAGGACACTGAAGGTGTGAACTGGTTTGGTTTCCAGCTATGAGTTTGTCAGTTCTTAGCTAATGCCTTGGCACTTGGTTTACCAGAGTCACTTGTAATGTCTATATTCCATGCTACAAAATGAAATATGTTTGTTTTATAATTCTAGAAATGCCTGCTCTGAACTTGTGAACTCAGATGGGAAGAGTGTCTCCCCACTCCGATCCCGGAGGATAATCAAAAATTAAGTGTGCCATGGTAGGACAAGAGCTTTGTTCATTGCCCCATCCACCCATGGAGAAGTATGTGCAGAAGTCCTTGTCCCATCGGTTTCAATGCTGAAAGAAGGACATAAAAATAGCTAACATGAAGACTTTTCATCTCTATGCTCTTTAGACTCTCACAAGGGCTGGAGATAAGAAACAAAAAGCAGAGATCCCCAGGGTCGACCTGGGATAAGCCCTAAAAAAACATTTTGAAATACAGACTGCAACTCATTTGTGCATATATGCTTGCTTGCTTTAACTTCTACATAACTCTTAGTATTTTTTCCTAGTTAATAAATCTTTAGTTTATTACAGGATTGGTTACAAACATTGTCATTTGTGTGAGATCTAAGGTACAAAGTGATCTGGGGTAAGTGACTAGTCTCTTGGGGCCAGGAGCAACCTGAAAAACCACAAACATTTTGCGATTTTTTTTTTTTTTAATATGAGTGACCATTGTCACTAAGTCCAGCTTGCCTGGGTGGCGAGATGACTGGAGAGCCCAAGGGGACTCCATGGTAAGACTGTTAGAATGATCTAGGCATTCACATTTGTTACTGGATTGGTAAAACACTGTTGTAAAACACACCACCAGTTTGGGGTGTCTGCTCTGCTTTTGACAGTCTGCCCTGAAGTTGACACTCTTGCACTTGAGCTACTCTAGGCACCATGTCCAAAGGCCAGGATAAGATATTTAAACATGGGGCGGCAGGCAAGGAAAAGCCAATGGGAGAGATAAGCAAGCCCCATGGACCTCGAGGAGGATCCCTGTGCTTCTTGAATTTGGAGAAGGTGTCTGCAAGTTCATCAACCATTCTTGTATTTTAAACCAATTAATTATTTTACAAAGGTGACATCTTTTTTAAATATAGGGATATTCGGTACCTAAAGAGAATCCTGCAGCACATAGTGTAAATGAACTTAATTTTAAAATTAGTATTATTTAGAAGAGCACCCAGAAGGTAGGCTGGGTAACATAATGTGTCTTGTTTTGTTTTTTTTTTCATTTTTTTCCTACAGTCTCTCTGTATTTATGTTTTTCTTCTGCTCCATTTTCTCCCTCTTCTTTCCTTTAGATTCTTCCCCTAATCTGTTCTCTTTTCACAGTTTCCCTAAACAGAACACAAACCTAGCAAACATTAAGTTTGAACTTTCAATCCCACCATGGTAGAGTGATTTCAAAATGAGGCTGTCTGTCGCTGCATGTAAACAAGTTGAATAATTTCATTATTTTCAGGCTTTGCCCGTACAGCAGAATAATTCACACTACTTCAGGGAAGTGACACCTGCTAATTAACCACAAGCAGAAGAATTGCTTTATCAGCCATTGTAAGTCATTTTTCTCCTCCATTTTTTAAAAATACGTTTACTCTTGTATCAAGACGTTTCCATGAATCATCCTGTTGAGAAAATTATCACTTGGGATGGTCTCAGCCATAAGCACTTTTATGTTTCATAGAGTTTAATGCTAGAAGGGACTATTAGTTCATATAATCTGTCCTCATGTAGCCCATTACATTTCACTCCGATACTCCTGTAGACTACAGGCTTTAGTTAAACTAAAGCCCTTCAGTCATCAGGAGACTAAACTGTGTGCTACAGGCACAGAAAAGGAGAGATGATGGTGCCACTAATGCCTGAGACCCCTACAATTGATTAGGTGAGATGCCCAGATAATCCCATCAGATTAACCACACCCTATGCTGCAGAGGGAGGTAAAAAACCTTCAAGGTCCCTGCCAATCTGAACTGGAGGAAAATTCCTCACCCACCTCAATTAGTCGATCAGTACAATCCTGAGCATGTGAGCAAGACACACCAGCCAGGCATCTAGAAAGAAGATTCTCTGTACCTCCTCAGATCAATGGTCCACCCTATCAGCATCTCCAGCTCTGGCCAATCTCTGATACTTCAGAGGAAGGTGGAAAAAATAAAAAAAATTACATCTCACTAATTGTGTAGCAAGGGAAAACATTCCTTCCTGACCCCAGCAGGCAACTGGCTGAAGCCCTGAAGCATGAGATTTGATTATAATCATTGTCTTAATGCAGAGCTTTAAGTGCTGTGAGCATGTTGCAGGCAATTCGGGCATTCCTTTTCTCTCCAGGACCCATGAAGTAAGGGGATGAACCTGGGAATTCATAGATCCATAAATTCCAAGGTCAGAAGGGACCAACACGACCACCACCCCCTACACACGCACACTGGCAGTAGCATTTCTCCCAAAAACATTATTAAAGCATATATTTTAGAAAAGTATTTAAGTTCATTTTAAAGATTCCAAGATGGTGAGTCCACCACCTCCCCTGGTAAATGGTTCTGTTTAATTACCTTCATAGCAAGGATATTGTTTCTTGAATTTGTCTGACTTCAACTTTCAGCCATTCAGTCTTGGTATGGCTCTGTCAGCAAGAGTGAAAATCCCCAACTATCAGATATTTTTTCCATGTGTAAGTACTAGACATAGTGATCAAGTAACCTTGCAACCTTCTCTTTGATATGCTGAGTAAGTTGAGCTTCTTAAGCCTCATTATAAGGCTTCAGAGGAGTAGCCGTGTTAGTCTGTATCAGCAAAAACAACAAGGAGTCCTTGTGGCACCTTACAGACTAACAAATTTATTTGGGCATAAGCTTTTGTGGGCTATAACCCACTTCATCAGATGCATGGAATGAAAAATACAGTAGGCTGGTATAAATGTACAGCACGTGAAAAGATGGGAGTTGCCTTACCGTGTGTGTGTGTTGGGGGGGGGGTCAGTGCAAATGAGGCCAATTCAATCAGGGTGAATGTGGCCCATTCCCAATAGTTGACAAGAAGGTCTCTAAGGTGCCACAAGGACCCTTCTGTGCCACACCACTGCACTGAGAGTTCATATTTAAGTGATCTACGATGACCCCCTAAACCCTTCTCTGAATCACTGCTTTCCAGGACAGTCTCCCATCTTATTGGTATAACCTGTGTTCTTGGTTTGCAGACGTATTACCTTGTATTTGACTATATTAAAATACATTTTCTTGGATTATGATCGTTTAATCAGACCATTCAGAACATGTTAACAGAAACATGTCCTCCTCATTGTTTACTATCCCACCAACCTTTGTCATCTGCAAACGTTACCAGCAAAGGTTTTATATCCTCATTTAGATCATTGATTAACAATATTGAATAACATTGACCTAAGAACAGATCTCTAGGAGACCTTGCTAGAAAAAGCTCTGCTTACTGGTAGCTCCCCATTAACACCAAGATTTTGAGATCTCACCAATATTTTGAGACCTGAGCCTGTTTTTAACCCATCTAATGTTTGGATTATTCATTCCATATTATTGTAAATTTTTTTAATCACAATGTGATGTGATATTTAGTCAAATGTCTTGGAGAAATCCAAGTATATCATATCAACACACTTGTCTATCAACCAGACCTGTAATAGTATCCAAAAAAGACAGCTGGTTTGCCTGAGGCCTACCTGCCTGTGCAGGTCAGGAATGGGATATAAAGAGCCTACAGACGGCAACTGAGATCAGAACCCCAACCCAGTCAGCCTCAACTCAGTCCCTGGAAAAATCATGGAGCAGGTCCTCAAAGAATCAATCCTGAAGCGCTTACATGAGAGGAAAGTGATCAGGAACAGTCAGCATGGATTCACCAAGGGAAGGTCATGCCTGACTAATCTAATTGCCTTCTATGATGAGATTCCTGGTTCTGTGGATGAAGGGAAAGCAGTGGATGTATTGTTTCTTGACTTTAGCAAAGCTTTATACACTGTCTCCCACAGTATTCTTGTCAGCAAGTTAAAGAAGTATGGGCTGGATGAATGCACTATAAGGTGGGTAGAAAGTTGGCTAGATTGTCGGGCTCAACGGGTAGTGATCAATGGCTCCATGTCTAGTTGGCAGCCAGTGTGAAGTGGAGTGCCCCAGGGGTCAGTCCTGGGGCCGGTTTTGTTCAATATCTTCATAAATGATCTAGAGGATGATGTGGATTGCACTCTCAGCAAATTTGCGGATGATACTAAACTGGGAGGAGTGGTAGATATGCTGGAGGGCAGGGATAGGATACAGAGGGACCTAGACAAATTGGAGGATTGGGCCAAAAGAAATCTGATGAGGTTCAATAAGGATAAGTGCAGAGTCCTGCACTTAGGACGGAAGAACCCAATGCACCGCTACAGACTAGGGACCGAATGGCTAGGTAGCAGTTCTGCGGAAAAGGACCTAGGGGTGACATTGGACGAGAAGCTGGATATGAGTCAGCAGTGTGCCCTTGTTGCCAAGAAGGCCAATGGCATTTTGGGATGTATAAGTAGGGACATAGCGAGCAGATCGAGGGACGTGATTGTGCCCCTCTATTCGACATTGGTGAGGCCTCATCTGGAGTACTGTGTCCCGTTTTGGGCCCCACACTACAAGAAGGATGTAGATAAATTGGAGAGAGTCCAGCAAAGGGCAACAAAAATAATTAGGGGTCTAGAACACATGACTTATGAGGAGAGGCTGAGGGAACTGGGATTGTTTAGTCTGCAGAAGAGAAGAATGAGGGGGGATTTGATAGCTGCTTTCAACTACCTGAGAGGTGGTTCTAGAGAGGATGGTTCTAGACTATTCTCAGTGGTAGAAGAGGACAGGACAAGGAGTAATGGTCTCAAGTTGCAGTGGGGGAGGTTTAGGTTGGATATTAGGAAAAACTTTTTCACTAGGAGGGTGGTGAAACACTGGAATGCGTTACCTAGGGAGGTGGTGGAATCTCCTTCCTTAGAAGTTTTTAAGGTCAGGCTTGACAAAGCCCTGGCTGGGATGATTTAATTGGGGATTGGTGCTGCTTTGAGCAGGGGGTTGGACTAGATGACCTCCTGAGGTCCCTTCCAACCCTGATATTCTGTGATTCTATGATTCTATGCTAGGTGCTGTACAGATGTATAAACTCTTCCCCAAAGGGCTTACATTCTAGATAGACAAAACAGACAAAGAGTGGGAGAAAGAATATGTTATCCACATTCTACAGATGAGGAACTGAGGCAAAGAGACGGTACAGTTCTTGCCCGAGGTTCCACAGGATGTCTGTGGCACAGCTAGGAATTGAACCCAGATCTCCCAAGTCCTACTCCAGTACACAAAGTACAAAACTTTCTCACCTTGTGGTCCTCTGGAAAATTTTGGTAGTGTGTCAAAATCACTAAACATTCCAAAGATGCTGTCCTACTCTGCCTCTAAAGCAACAGCAGCTGCCATTGTCACTGTACAGAGGGTGATGGGGAGAGAGAGCCAGGCTTCCATACTCCTCACACCTGAACCCGCCTGGCATATGGTTCCAGCATCCCTTGCCATCCTTGAGGCACTGCACAAGCAGGAGCTCCACCAAATTGGTGTGTATGTGTGTGTGTGGGGGGGGAATGCAGGAGAAAGTCAAGCTGAATGCCACCTGTAAATCCTTCTGGGCCCAGCACATGGTCCATGTCACCACTCTGGAGGGCACTGTTCCCTCTAAGCTGTGCACATGTGCACACGCACACAGATCCTAAACCCCGCATGCACAAAAATTTGCACAGAAGCACAACAATTTGCACAGAAGATGTTTTTTGTGCACACGGCCTGTCAAAAATGAGAAGGAACATTGCTGGGGGGACCAGATGGGGCAAGGGCCCTCATCTCCCATTGTGCAAGGGAGGAAAGGATGGGTCAGGCTCACCCTCCCCTGACTACCGTCTGTACTTGGCACATGGTGTATGGGAACATGTAATTATAATGTTAACAATACAGATTATAGGGGAAGCTAGGACTGAAGACTCAGGGTTCAGTTGTACAAAATAGAATTGCTTTCCACCTTTGCCCTTGAAAGCTTCCAAGGAAACTGTATACAAAAACTCTTAGAAGTTTATTTAGATTGAAACGAGAGACAAGGTGGGTGACATCATGTGTTTTACCTCTGGACTATCTCTGTTGGTGAGAGAGACAAGCTTTCCAGCCACACAGAGCTCTTCCTCAGGTCTGGGAAAGGTACTCAGGGTCACAGCTAACTGCAGGTGGAACAGATTGTTTAGCATAAGTAGTGAGCACATAGTCTAAGGGTCCATTCAAGGTAGAGTGGCCCGTTAACACCTCTGCGGTCATAGGACAAAAATAGGGGGTTAGTGGGTTTCAGATTGTTGCAATAAGCCATAAATTCAGTGTCTGTTCTGTCCATGATTTTTGGGGTCTAGTAGAGTTATGAATTTAAACTCCCATCTCATCTTTTGAAAGTGTTGTGCAGGTTTTCTTTGAGGATGAGGACTGATAAGTCACATATAGAATCATCTCTTTGTGAAAAGTGTTCGCCCCCCAGGTGATGTGGTGTTTTTTGTCTTTTATCATTTTCCTGTATGAGTTCATTCAAGAGCATAGTGATTGTGTGGTTTCACCCTCGTGGTTGTTATTGGGGTATTTAGTGCAGTGGATGTGGTACACCAAGTGTTGTGATAGGCATGTGCAAGACCTATGGATCTTGAAAGATGTGTGTGGGGAATATTGATCACAGTAGCAGTGGAGATATAAATTTTGCATCTGTTGTTCTGGCAGGGTCTAGACTTGCTTTGAGTTGGTGTGTCCTGGTCTGTGGGGAGCTTGCTTCTGATGGTAAGCTTGGAGAGGTTGTGGGGTTGTTTGAAGGCCAGAAGTCGGGGTTCAGGAAAGATTTCTTTCAGGACGGGGTTCCCACTAAGTATGGTTTACAGTTGTTTGATGACTAAGACCCCACTTAACTTGCGATATTGCAGATTCTGCAATATTAGGCTTCCACTGGAATTTTGACAATGGGTGCCCTGCCGTGTGCAGGGCTGACAGTGGGAGTCCTGGCTGCCCCAGGGCTGAGTGCAGGAGCCCCCGCACTGAGCCCCGGGCTCCTGACAGTGGAAAAATGTGGAAAAGTAATAATGGATCTTATTTCTGCAAATAACAAGGTCCATTATTACTTTTCTGCAATTTCCCATGGCTTGTCCGTAACTCAGCTGCAATTTTTGGACAATCATCCCGTGGTGCAAGTAGGGCCTTATTGATGATACCCCATATGGGTTCCAGTGTGGGTTGGTGTACAGCTGCAGAGGTGTTAACGGCCCACTCTACCTTAAATGGACCCTAAAATAATGTGATAACTACTTATGCTAAACAATCTGTTCCACCTTGCATTTAGCTGTGAGGCTCAACTACCTTTCCCAGACCTGAAGAAGAGCGCTGTGTGGCTCAAAAGCTTGTCTCTCACCAACAGAAGATGGTCCAACAAAGATATTACGTCATCCAAGTTGTCTCTCTAATTTCCTGGGACCGACATGGTTGCAACTACATTTTAGGTTGAAAAGTCCAGCACTGAAAAGTTTGTAAATAACCAGTTGCCTGTGCACCCTTAATTAGACTTCATTGTGTGTATACCATCTTTAATTTCATAATCTCAGACTATTTTTTCAACAGGTCCCTTGCCTTATTCAATGTACAGGATGCATGCACAAAAGGACAGAATAGAGGTTGCATGGACAACAATAGATTTGGTATTTCCTAACTTTCAGGTGCTTGATTGTGCAATCTAAGTAAGTTCTTTGAGCATCATTTTTAGTGTTACAGAGTAACAGCCGTGTTAGTCTGTTTTTGCAAAAGGAAAAGGAGTAC
Source organism: Eretmochelys imbricata (assembly GCF_965152235.1). Taxonomy (NCBI): domain Eukaryota; kingdom Metazoa; phylum Chordata; order Testudines; family Cheloniidae; genus Eretmochelys; species Eretmochelys imbricata. The sequence continues at coordinate 33,211,191 of NC_135574.1, forward strand.
TTCTGGCACCTTAGAGATTAACCAATTTATTTGAGCATAAGCTTTGAGCTACAGCTACATCCGATGAAGTGAGCTGTAGCTCATGAAAGCTTATGCTCAGATAAATTGGTTAGTCTCTAAGGTGCCACAAGTACTCCTTTTCATTTTTAGTGTGTGATTTAAATAGAAGGGGAGACATAAGGACAGCTTCTTGTGGTCTCTATGCAATCCAACATGTCCTTCCCCAGTAAACTCTGGGTTGGTCTCCTGGTTTTCTCCAAAGTAGTCTTGCAATAGACAGGTAAGGTGAAAGACCAAAGACATTGCAAATCCATATATTACAACTGTAATTCCAATGCCCTGTTTAGGGATCTTATCCATAGTGCACAAGTCAGAGGGGAAACTATCCCCAAACCAAAATTCTTGGACCAATTCTCAAATGCAACTGCTGCTTTTTTTATGGCATAGTCCACTTGCCAGTTGACCTGTGAAGTGACTCTGCAATGACTTTAGAAAACCCTGGGTTTTAGCCATTCCACTTGGGAGGAAGATTGTATGTTGTCATGGCAGCAGTTAGAATGAGAAGGGGATAAGTAGCAAAGGTGTTAAAAGGCAGTCAAAATAACAACTTGAAGATAACTAGGATTTGTTTTAACTACAGTCGGATGGGTAAGGTTAAGCCCCTATACTGACACCTAGGAACCCTGGTTCAGAAAATAAATTAGGTCAAATGTGTCAGTACAGGATCAGTGGTAATAGGATTTGAACCAAGGATCATTCATATGGAGTGTAACATGATCTCAATCTGATCTACTGAAGATCATCTTGTTTTAGTATACTTCTCAATTCTCTACCACTTTGGTATTATTGACACCATACGATGCTAACTGTGACTCTGGGGTTCCTTGAGTAATAGATCTCAGTCTTAAACAAACAGATTCCTTGGGCAGCAAGTGAGCATCCCTGGGCCTGGTAAACGCCAGTTCACAGGTTCAAATAAGTTTCTGTTTGACCTCCATGTGAGGATCATGTTGAAAGAGAGTGTTCCTGCTCTGCTCTTGTGAAAAGGAAACAGTCAAATCATTGTTGGCAAAACCCCAGAGGGAGAAGAACTATTCACAGTTTCCACTGTAAATAGTACTCTGCTCTTTTTTTACATAAACTAACATATGAATGGGGTTAAGGCTGTTTAGTAGAGCTATGAGAGCCTCTTTGGTGAGCCATAGCTTTTCTACTCTTTCTATGGTTTCCAAAGCTTCTAAGTCTGAGGCAGAAGTCTAAAGTCAAAATACTGTATTTGTGTAACTCAGCATTTAATAGCCAAAGAGTCACTTAATCATGAAGTGGAGTCACACAAACCCACAAAAGCTTTGAAGAGGTTAGAACTGCAAAAATGCTTGTGTAACCCTTCTGCCCATCAGAGTTGGCAGCAACAAGGGCCGGGTTCAATATCTAGGGGATCCATTCCAATAACACAATGCAAATCGGCTCGAGCCCCCACCCAGTGACCTGGAACAAATATATACCACCCCCGCTGGGCGCCTCCAAGAGGCAATACTTCCCCTCTCGCAAGCATCTAGTCTGAGTGTAGCAAAAAGCCTTTTAATAACAGAGAGAAACAATGTGGCATTGTGTTGGGGAAACACCACCAACAGGATTCATAACACAACCCATGAGCAAAAAAACCCACCCCAAGCAAATTGGGGCATGCCCCTTTCCCTTTGGTTCTTGAGTCCAGCAACCCCAAATCACCAAAAGTCCAATGACCCAAAAGTCTCTGTCCCTGGTCAGGGCAGCCCTAGAGTTTGAAAGTTTATCTGCGGAGCTTTACCTCCCAACCTGGGTGGAGATGGGACGGGGGTAAGAGGCACCTTACATGATCTGAAGCTGACCGCCCCACAGCTCCATAGGCCTTCGCTTCGCTCCGCCAGCCGCCCCACGAACTCCTTCGCTGAGCTCCGCTCCGCGGCCCACAAGCAGCTCCCACCGTCCCACGAACTGCTCCACTAGCCGGTCCACAAACTGCTCCGCGTCCCACCAGCAGCTCCCGCCATCCTACGAACTGCTCCACCAGCCTGTCCACAAGGCACTCCAGCCGTCCCGCAAACTGCTCTACAATATATCTTCAGGCTCCCCCACTACTTAACACAACACTCAGTGATTTCAGCTCTTTGGTGAATTCAGCTTGTAGTAGGAGAGCCTCAGTGCTGGTACACCATTAGCCCAAAGTGAGCTCAGCAGCCTGTAACTAGACTCCTAATGGAATCAAAATTAGCTCTGATATTCCACAGTGGAGAGAGGAGAAAGTGCAATTAGCATGTAAGGCCCTCACCAAGGGACCCATATCACCAAGTATTAATACTTGTCCCCAACCTCTCTCCATTCACAGAGTTTTAAAACCCATGACCCTTCCTAGCGAGTGCTACTTAGTTGATGGTGAGTCCCTCCATCATAACAAAAGGCCAAGCACAGTTCCAAGCACAGTTCCCATAATCAGGGTAATAACAATTTATTCTTCCTGCCCCAATAACAGAGACACTGGGGATCCCACAGCAGCCAAAGTGACCATTTGGGCAGCTATGGCCTCATTCTAGGCGGGGTGGGTGTGCCTATGCAAATGAGATCGGCCCCTGAAGTTCTTTTCCACAACTTGCCACACCTCACCACCAGATGTCAGGGTGGAGCTCCTCCTGACACTGCTTACACTTGCAATGTGTATTCTTAAAAAGTAATAGTTAACATATTCATCCAAATGACTAAATAAAGGCTACACTCCTGAGCAGTATTATTATGTGGTCAATGCGTGATCTGGCATTTAAAGTCCGTCACCACCGGTTTCACGAAATCTGGTCCTACAGATGACACTGCTGCCCACACATGTCTAAATATATATGTGTCTCTGTCTGTCTTTTTTTGCTCGAACTTGCTGTTTTATCCCAGGGCAACTGCCTCATCTTCATCAAGTTGACAAGAAGAAAGTCGAGCAGTACAGAGTCACAAACCACTTGAGAAATGCAAGCTGGGCATTGCTGCAACAAGGAAATAGAAGGCATAACACAGAAGTCATGACTGTGCAACTCTTGCTCAGGTTGGTGATCAGTTACTCATGAGAATAGCCCATTAACTTATAAGGAACTATTCATGTGAGTAAAATTTGCAGAGCACCTGGAAAGATGAGGCTGCTAGTGAGGAATGGAAGAGGGGGAAGCTTATGGTCCTCCTAGGCACTTAACTATAGTGAATAATCAGCATTTTTATTTGCAGCATGGTTTAGCATTGTTACCTTTGAGCAAAAATGTCATCATGTTGCAGTGCACGTGCTAGCTTGATACTGTGACATAAATATCACAAATACTGCCTAACCTTAGTGCAGACCCCACCAGTATGATATTTAAGTCAAAATGTCATGTTGTGCCAACTTATTGTCTCATCAAAGTGGCATTTCTATTGTGCCAAGAATAGTTTATACACGCACGTACCACGTTAATTAAAAGAAAATCATCTCATTATGATGAAACACGATGTAGATTGGAGACTAAACACCATCATGCCATGATGTTCTATTGGAACATGATATTTTGTTGGCCTCAATATTATTTCATGGAACAACCATGGACCTGATGACTTGTCGAGGTCCCTTTCAGCTCTACATTTCCATGATTCTATGACACTGACATTAAAAATATAGTATTTATGTCTGCAAACCAATGGAATGCAGTGGTCACCATTACAAAATCAATATTTGCCAGCAAACGCAACAGTTACCTTCTTCTCAAAGTATATAGCAAAAGGCTTTGGTGCCTCCTATATTACTGTGCAGTAGCTGCTGACAGATTAACAACAAGCACTGTAGAAACCGTTACAATAATATAAGTGACATGAGGAGACAACAGAGATATAATCTACCCTAGATGCAGAGATCAAACAATGTGATTTTCAGAAAGGAATCAATCCCATTACAAATATGTTGATTTACAAGGAAAAAATTGAAGTTTTTTAAAGTAACAATTAAAATTTAACTTCCTTAGGTATTTTAGGGTATTTTTCACAATACCATCAGAGCTGACAGCAACATGGTCAACAATCAGTTGAATATGGATTAAACTTACTTTAATTTAAACATAGTCTATTTTTGTACACTGTACTCATGCTTGTTTTGTCTTCTGGAAATGTAATATTCTTAACTCTTTATTAAGAAGCATGGTCTTAGCCTCAGGTAGATTTCTGCTCTTCTGTTTTGGAGCATATAAATCCAGTCACTCATGAACAGTCCTGAGTCAAAAGATATGAACAATATTACTGGCATGTACTGTGTGATATAGCTATTTTTCATAACTACACACTGTGCCTATTATCACAGAGTCCCACAAGGGAATGAATTACAGTACCTTCAGTAAATATGCATGGTAGATTTTTCCTAATCTTCTAACTCAAACTTTCATCCATAAATCTAAAAAAGAAATGATTTTTTTTATTACTAATGGGTTTTCCATAGCCAGTGAAATAAGTGGCTTAATGAATATAAAATGGGTAGACTGAAATTCATTTATCTGGATTTAGTATATTTAAATACCAGAAAGATCAAGGAATTCATATTGGTCACTTAAAAGCTAATGAGACATCCAGGGTTTAATAAAAATCAACAGTTATTAGCTAATCAGTTCAGCTTGGTGATTATTGGTCTGCTATTGCAGGACAAGAATAATTAAATGGCAGTTAAGGTATGGGAAGAATGGTTAGAGACTGATACGTCTATAGAAATGGCAGACATTTAATAGGCATTTTATATGTTACTATAGCAACACACTTAAATAACTCACATAGCTGCACTATAGTAAAACAAGGGGCACAGGGCTCTTAATAAGGTGCAATCTCCTTTAAGCAGATCTATAAGCATTGCAGATGAACAGAACTCGAAACATTCCTCCATGAATATTCATGAAGTAAGTTGTTTTTTGTTGCCTGCCTAGTCAGCAGTCACAAAACACATGGTGTGTGTTGGCAGCATCTTGCCTAGGTAGAGGGCTATGGACTGAGGCAATGGCAGGAACCAGGACCTGTGAGGCTGACTGACATTTCCATCTGTAGCTAAGGCTGGTAATTAACAGGAAGGAGTGTGCCTGCAGCATTGCACCATCTGCTAGGGAAACGGCTCAATAAGAAAGGAGCTGGATATCATCTCAGTGGTGGCTCGATCTGGTTCCGACATGAGGCTGGGCATCTGTTAGCTGAGGAGATAGGCTATTAGGAAATTCGACTGGGAATGAACAACATGGAAAGAGCACTCTGACCTAGCCCATAAAAGCATCTCTTCAGAAATGGTGTCTTTTTATCTTACTTACACAAGTCTTCTGAAAATGGTTTGCCGAGGGACCATTATGGATCTGTTTGAAGTAACACAATGGTTTCAAAAATGCTCTTTTATTCCAACATGAAATTCTTGAAATCAGGATACAGCTGTAATCTTTTGACAATAGAGCTAATTTCAGAGTGAGGATATGAGGTTAAATTCCTTCTTTTTTTGGGGGGGGGGGGGGAGGAAACAAAATTAACATTTAACTGTTGTACACTTCAGCTAAGAACACAGTCATCTACAATGCACTGATCAAAACATAAAATGTAGGCACATACAGTGCATGCCAGATTTAAAAATCCATGGGTATGTTTTTGCATAATATTGCTAGTTTACAGAAAACCCTTTTTGGTGAGATGAACTTAACTCATTGAGGGTTTTGAGAGCAAGATTTTCAGGGGAAAAGGTTCTACTTCTGGCTTCACAATAGTTTAGCATTTGGAATAAAGACAATGCACATGCTTAGTTGTATAATTAAAAACATTCAACATGTAAATATATTATTAATAGTTATTCAAAAACAATAAAATGTAGCACTTTGAGTTTGACATATGACAGCCCTGCGGCCTGTACGGAAATATGAAGCAGACAAAGGCAGTGTGAGACACCCCACACACTCCTGCCACATCTTTGGGATGGATGCAGTCAGTCTTCAAGTCTTTTTCATCCTTTGCCCAAAAGACTTCCAGCAAGGGTGCAAAGCGTGGCAGTGGTTTGTGGTGGTATTATGATTATTTATATTACAGCAGTGTTGGGAGGTCAAAATCAGAGCCCCACTGGGCTAGGTGGAGCACATACACATAGTAAGTGACAGTCCCAGCCCAAAGAGTTGACCTTTTAAACAGATGCCAAAGAGAAGGGAAAAGGAAGTATTATTACAAAACTGAGCTTAGACCACCAACTGATTTTAAACCAGCAGCTTTCTGAATAGCATGAGACAGCAACAACTTTCTGTCACTACCCAGACAGAATGGTTGGGCATTTAGAACCAAGAAATGAAAATCCATATCCCATTAGCAAAATTGGAAACCATCCACTCCCTTGTATTTTAAATAACTTTTACCAAGAGGTAAAATTGTTTTTCCCCAGCTTAACTATTTTTATTTATAACTTTTATTTCTCTCTGTTTTTAAATAATTTTGTACCACCTAATATATAATTGAAATGATCATTGGACAATCAAAAGGGAGGTGGGGGAGCCAAAATTAACTAGACTGGACTTTTGCTCTTCTCACAGAATTGTCACATAATTTGGAATAACTGGCTGGAGGAGGACTAGGACTTCAGAATTGCTACATTCTCATTTTTAAGTCAGGTGCACAGGCAAGGTTCCTCCCTTCAGAATAATATATCATTACTGTGTCCTGAATCCAGTGCTATAATTTCTCAGTGTTTATAAGCATTACGAATAAGATTGAGACTTTCTGTCTTGCCCTGAATAATCAAGTTCCTTCCTTAGTTCTCTCTTGTTCTAGAGGGTGGGAAATAATCTGCTACTGGCTCATACTAGCAAGCAATTACTTGCCCCAGACTAAACTGCCCAGGGGATTGGAGATCAAGCCAAGGCTCCATCCCAATTGTTGTAGCTTTCAGCCCATTACCTACTCACAGAGGAAGTAGTGGCCCCACAGAACCTGCTCTCTTCTTTGCACATAGATAGACCAATGAAGTGTTGCAACCACACAGTGTCTGACTAAACAATTATCTGTGACAGACTACATGGGGTGAAAGACTGAGGGAGGTCACAGTAAACTTGGGCAGGCCACAGGACTTTTTGCAGCTATTTTTGTAAGTGCCTCCCCATGGGGAGCTGAACACAGTTAAATAGCTTATGGGTTATTCTTCTTCTGAGGACCTTTGTACTCATGGAAGCAAAGGCAGACTCTCCTAGTGGTAAAAACTGGCCGTAGGCAGCCACAGAAGCAATTTTTGCAAACCTCTGGCTAATTGAGCAAATATACTATTGACTGAGGACTGACAACTGGGGGGCCTAGCTACAGCTGGTGAAATGGGCAAACCTTTTTAGTTTCTCAAATATCTATTTTCCTGCCAGCAGGTTCCTCACCATTCAATCAAGGGCAATATGTCCTCAATCAACAATTTTCATTTTTTTGTGCAACACTGTCCTTTAAAGCTTTCTGCAGCTGCTTGGCAACTGAACTGCTGCCAATAGCCTCAGAGAGCCCTACCCCCTACTGAACATATCAGTAGACTCCCTGAGTTCATTCACTCATGAAAACGTGACATGATCAGAGATGTTCAGATAGGGCTATCAGAGGAAAGGTCTGCAAGATTCATTTGTGTCGGTGAGTGGGGCTTTTTTGGAAGTGAGGGAGGAGGGGAGACAGCTAAGAAATAAGACTCATGACCATTGAATGGAGAAGTTTTTGTGTGCTGACATTGTCACAAGTTTAGATGTGGAGGTAAGGTGGCCCAAGAAGGCTTTGGGGAAATGGAATTTCTGATGAACCCTAAATAATGTCAGGTTTCAGAGTAACAGCCGTGTTAGTCTGTATTCGCAAAAAGAAAAGGAGTACTTGTGGCACCTTAGAGACTAACCAATTTATCTGAGCATGAACTTTCGTGAGCTACAGCTCACTTCATCAGATGTAGTGAGCTGTAGCTCACGAAAGCTCATGCTCAAATAAATTGGTTAGTCTCTAAGGTGCCACAAGTACTCCTTTTCTTTTTTCCTAAATAATGTGTAATTTAAATACAAAACAATGCAATCTCTCTTTGCATAGGATTTTCTTAGAGACTGTAGGAAAAGAAGGGGGCAAGAGCATGATCCAAATCCTACTGAAAGACTTTCAGTGGGCTTTATGTCTATCCTCAAATGAGTACCCCATAGTGAAAGTGGTTTTAAATATACAGCTGGGATTGTTTTGTCTGCCAAGCTAGAAGGTTGAATTTGGTTCCAGGTGATCCTAGCAATCAACTAACTAAAAGTTAACTTAAGGTGTCATATTGCTAAGATCTGCTGCTACTCAGCCTGTGGCCAGTCCCCAGTAGATCTATTTCAGCATCCAGTCCCCAGCTGCAAATATTCAATCTCTTTCTATCTAGACACAGGCATCTAGAACCTATGGGTCTGAAATGCCCCCCAGTCTTTCATGAGAGATAAGCCTCAAGAAACATCAATTTAATCAGTGCAATGGACTCTAGGTGGCTTTGGAAACAAAAGATACCATCTGCACTTCACTGAGCCGAACTAGGGACTCCTGATTCATAGACTTATTGGTGCACTGAGCTGATGTGCTAGAAGGAGAGCCACTATTACTATTATTTATTGTTCGGATTGCAGATACACCCACAGTATCCTAGAAGACAACAGTGGCTGTAATGAGGAGCTTACGCTGTAGGGCAAGAGGAGTATGTATCTTCCTGTCCTCACCTACAATGGACGTGTACACACGGCTCGACCTGTGTGTTCAATTGAATGTAAAAGTTAATGGTTCCAGATTCTCTGCCTTAAAAGGTTCAGCTAACAGACACCAATAACAGATCATCTGTGCTTCCATGTTTATAATCCATTACAGACAATAATGGGTTTATCACAAAGAAAGGAGAGGGGAAAACCCTCAGTTAGGACGCATCTGAAACAAAAGTTAGGATTCACAGCAAATGGACTTAGAATTGTGTCTAGTGGGTTAGAATGGCACAAACAATTGCGATGGACAAACTTTAAAGGTCTGCACCTGAATGTCTGGCTCCTTGGGATAAACGAAACGTTCTGAACCTTCTTTTAAAAAAAACACCAACACAATTTGGGACAAATTGATCTGACTGGCAATCTCTGCTCGAGGCGGGTATGGGACTGGAGTGTTCTCCAGCTGGCAGAACTATGTGGGAAAAGCTTGCATAGCACTTGGCCCTACTATATCTGGGTCTAGCTAGTGCCATTAGCCACTCATTTTCATGAGCACTAAAGTCACCCATAACATTATGAATAAAAAACCCAAAACAATGTAATAGCTCCAAATATCAGCAATTTATATCTGACCAGCAAGAGGAAAAAGATAATATATGCAAAACTTTAAAATGCTTAAACTCCACACTTTGGGTCCACTCCATGCAGAGCAGAGAATTCACATGCATAGCAACATTTCACTATTCAGAGAAGTATCATGCAATATATATGTACAGAGCCTCAAATGTTATAGAGGCTAAAAAAGGGAAAAATAAAAGCTGAAGGTTTGCTCTGTAGTGGAGGTGCAATGCTGAAAGCTCACAGCATTTGGAACATGTTGAAGTCAGTGTGCGTCTCAATAGTCTTTATAATGAAGAAGAGATTTTTTTTCTTTCTTTTGCTTGCTTCAGTTATAGTACTAATTATTTAGTGGTCTTTCAAGCCTTTTGTAATCTCTACTCGAGAAAGCACTGAAAGATATTAATTCTTAGCCATGTGTCTCATAAATGAAGGCCATTCTGCTATATTTAATGACAAGGCTGAGGCAGCAAGATGTCATTTGCTTTTTTCTCGGTTTTTAAATTGCTTTCTAAATGAACTACAGCTGTGAGGGCCAGGTGCTGTGATCCCTTTAGAAAGATCAGGAAATGATGAAATCCAAAATTTCGAAGTGTGATGGATGTCAGCTCCCGATTTGGTGTGTGTGTGAGGTCACCCTCATGCACCTGGTGCTATCTCCACAGCAAAATCACTTTACTGTGGAAAAAAAAATAGATGCACATGTCGAGTGTGAATGTAACAATATGAGGGTTTATAATTCTCCCTTTGTTTTCTCCTCATCTAGATGAAAATGATAAATATACAGTGTGTGTGCTTCTTGGTGTAGGTGCTGCAGAGTATGAAAAGCAAGTTCTTGGTTAAAATATTAAAGTTGGCTGAGCAGCAAATTGAGCAGCCACCATACAGGAAATTCAACATTAGAAAAATAACAGCTCATTGACTAACTTTACTTAATTAGAAATTGTAGCTGCAAGGTCAAGAACTCTATTAGCTAAAATTTATTACACAAAACAGAGAGAGAAAGGTGCCTGAGCTGTACTACAGCAAGCAGTACCTTTGCCGCCATTATTCCAGGCTATTTATCTGACCCTGTGGTAACTGGATGATATTTAGCAGACCTTTTAAAACTACATTACTGAATTATTATTGCCCTCACAAAATGTATGGCCGAATCCCAGAAATCAGCACAGCCTGAGTAAATGGGATGTATTCTCTGGGAAATTCATACAAAAGGCACAAGGGCTGATTGCCGGAATCCTCAGCTCTAACATTCAGTAGCTGACATGCAGTCAGGTTGCAGCTGCTCCTGCAGAAGATGAGGGGAACTGCAGAAATAGCTAACAACTCACCCCAATTTAAACTCTCCTTTGTGTATCCATATTATGTGTTGGCCCAATAGCCATCCTGACACTAACCGCAACATAGTGACATACTCTGATGGGCCACCAGGGAACTCCATTCCATGACATAAAAGGGGTGTGAAGACCACCTGCGTAGATTTCCCATTCTGTAACCCCTATCCTCAAAAGCAGAAAAGGGCAACAAAAATGATTAGGGGTACAGAAAGCTACCATATGAGGAAAGATTAATAAGATTGGGACTTTTCAGTTTGGAAAAGAGACAACTAATGGAAGATATGATAGAGATCTATAAAATCATGACTTGTGTGGAGAAAGTAAGGAAGGAAGTGTTATTTACTCCTCATAACACAAGAATGAAGGGTCACCAAATGAAATTAATAGGCAGCAGATTTAAAACAAAACAAAAGGAAGCATTTTTTCACACAGTCAACCTGTGGAACTATTTGCCAGAGGTTGTTGTGAAGGACAATACTGTAACAGGGTTTTAAAAAGAACTAGATAAGTTCATTGAGGATAGGTCCATCAATGGCTATTAGCCAGGATGGGCAGGGATGGTGTCCTTAGCCTCTGTTTGCCAGAAGCTGGGAATGGGCAACAGGGGATGGATCACTTGATGATTGTCTGTTTTGTTCATTCCCTCTGAAGTGCTTGGCATTGGCCACTGTCGGAAGACAGGATACTGGGCTAGATGGACCATTGGTCTGACTCATTATGGCCAGAAATGTAGCCACTCTGAATTTGATCTCTATCCAGAGCTAATGTTTTGTTTACACAACCAGATATGACAGTGTGTGTTACATAGGGAGAGCATTAGGATTGTTAGTACCAGTGCACCTGACCTGCAAAAGCTGTACCTAAACTTTTCCAAAATTAGGGGTATTTGAACCTTGTGGTCTTGTTCAGGGTTAGACACTCAAAAAATGTGGTGCTTAGATTCAGTCCAGATAGGCAGGCAGGAGTTTATGTGCTACAAGGAGCTCAGCTCCAACATATGAAGTTCTGAAAACTGGGAAGGGAAACCTCATGAGAACAGGATTTCTCATCTCCACTTACAGTCACAGCAGAATATACTGTACCAGAAGAACAGCCTATTGCAGATATTTTGGCATGGATTCTGGGAAGAAATGGGAAGTAAAAATAATATTTAAAAAAAAATGAACACTAAAACCCCCCAAAGAGGATTTAGCTTGAACTTACTTCTAGAACTGGGCAATAGTTTGAGTAAGTCTCTTCTGATCTTGTTCACTTAGCCATTTAACTGCTGTAAATGTGGTCCCTACCCATGAATGATGCACCAACAGGAGGCTCTTGAACTACTGTGCTGACCAACAGCTGCCCCTAGGAAGAAAGGGACAATTAATTGTAGGTGTAAATGCTAACATTTAGACATATAAGAACCACATAGTCTTTAAGGACAGAAGGGACCATTGTGATTATCTAGCCTTCTGCACATTGCAGGCCACAGAACCTCACCCATCCATTCATGCAATAGGCCCATAACCTCTGGCTGAGTTACTGAAGTCCTCAAAACTAGATTTAAAGACTTCAAGGTACAGACACTCCACCATTTACTCAAGTTCAAATCAGCAAGTTACCTGTGTTCCATGCTGTAAAGGAAGGCAACACACCCCACCCCCTCCACCCACACCCTGGATCTCTGCCAAACTGACCTGGGGAGAAATTCTTTCCCGATCCCAAATATGGCAACCAGTTAGACCCTGAGCATGTGGGCAAGACCCACCAGGCAGACACCTGGGAAAGAATTCTCTGGAGGAACTCAGAGCCTACCCTCTTTGGTGTCACATTTCCAGTATTCAAAATTTAACTTTATATATAAATCTCCAATTGGTTAACTCAGAGACTGCCTGATTGAGACTGCCAGTTGAGACCCCCCCAGTCTTAAAGCTTCCTGGTTCGACTGGGTGTGTATGTGAAGTTTTCATTGAAGGGTCCTTTCTCAACTGAATACTTGCTTCTGCCATTGTTCTACCAGAACCTGTGTGCATTAACCCCAGGTCTTGCTGCAAAGGCTATTTTTTCCAAAGCTTTTTTCTGTGAATTTGAGATTAATTTGTTTTGTTGAATAGTGGAAGAGTCCCAGAGTTGGTGGAGTTGGGACGATTTCTGTTCCATTCCGCTGTGGTTCTTATTCAAAATCCATCACTGTTTCTCTTCTGTGGGTTTTTTTTTGTTTTGTTGTTATTTCTATTTTAGTCAAAATTTGTATCTTTATTAAATAATCCTTCTTCAGGCACTCAGACCTGTAGAGAGGTGTTCTTTTAAATAAAATCAATAAATACTTGATTTAGATACAGCAGTGCCATTATCTAGCCTCAGAATCCTTTACAGCAATACACACTAATGAGGATCACTTAATGTCCCTGTCCTCCATATTGTGGCCAGTAGCTATCTCTGAGGTGAAACATGGCAACCACATGACAACAGAAGCAAATTTCACAGCAATGTCTATTGAAAGTCACTGAGGACTTCGAGTAGGCAAAATGTGAGCCAAAGAGTATATTTCCAGGATAGAGAGGAAATTGACTCTGCTCTTGTCTGACAGCACCTTCAATGACACAGAGCACCTCATTACCTGGTGGGACATTAGTTCAATTCTGACTCATAGGCAGGAGTTCTATTTGCTGAATCACTGTTCCCAGCACAATGACAGGAAGGTTTCCCATCCAAGTACTGGCCAGACCTATCAGACTAGGCATTGCAAAACATCTCTTTTACATAATCTAGGATCAATACAGGGTATGCCCAATTACCTCCCCATCCTATGCTGACAGCAGAGATAGTTGTGTACAAGTTCAGGTGTCAGCCCTATGCCACTATGGAATCACCTATATGCTGGGGTGATCTTCCCTAGGCCTTTAGATACCAGAGGTTCTGGTCTTCTAACTTAGGTCCAAATGCTCACCAAACGATGCAATAGAATGATTCCATTAAAATGTTATAATACAGGCAAAACCAAACCATCTTATAACACATTTGGGGCACAACTTGGCCCCAATACAGTCATGATTATTACAGAGCTGACAGGACCTATATTTGTTATCCCTTGCGTTCCAACCTTCCCAAAATCTCCATGAGAAAAGCACATACACGGTACACAAATGGGCACTGAACTAACACCCTAGATCTAAACACTCCTGAATTGTAGGGCTGTTCAAAATCCAAACCATAATTTCCAAATGCCACTTTTAGAAATGAAGTGGCCCCTGGTCTGTACCTAGGGCTAAATTGAAACCCTAGCTCTGAACTTCAGGTGTTTGAAATCCAAATCAAAAGTTTGTATCTTGAGCTTACTTCGGATTTTCAGTGGGCTCCACTCACAGTTGTGGGAAATGCCTAACGAGCAAATAACATTTTATTAAACCTGCAGATACCATGTATGATGATAAACGTATGGAAAAACTAGCCTTCAGCCTGATTGGAGGAAAATGCAGTTGTAAACCCCTGGGACGTAACTGATTGTTCCAACACAGCTGCACCAAAGCTGCTTCATCCCTCCTCATGTTGCTGCTCTTTAATGGCATTTTTGTAGTTTAAATGACACATGATTTATAATGGTAGTAATTCCTTACAAATTACCTGTTTTTAATAGTTCCAGGTATTTATTGTGTGTCGTGTTTTTGTAATATTACATTCAGGCATAGTTCAGCATAACTAAGTTGAGGTGGGAAAGGCTGCAATCTCTTGTAGACAGGTTTGAATCTATGGTACCAGGGATCAGCTATTTGTTAATTTTATGCAGGCTGTCTAGTTTCTGCATCTCACAGTTTGGGCACAACAGGAGGGGTGGCACTGTTAACTGTTTCAGAGTAACAGCCGTGTTAGTCTGTATTCGCAAAAAGAAAAGGAGTACTTGTGGCACCTTAGAGACTAACCAATTTATTTGAGCATGAGCTCTTTTCACTTACTTTTTTCCCCCAGCTGAACGTAAACATATCATTACACAGTTACACAACACTATATTTAGAGTTCATTTTTAACTATCTGTTAGCTAGAAGACTACAGCTTTGCTGAAATACCTGAAACGAACCTGGAAGAACTGTACTGCCCACTAAATTTCAGATGGGAGTAGGTTGTGTCAACCCTATAATGTTTCTATCCATGGAATTTTATTTCTGAATCTTACTGCGCTCATTTGATAAAACTGAAGCTGAACTAAAGGAAAATCCTTCATGTGTCATTTCCATGTTGACAATATTGGGAAAATTTTTCCACAGTATTTGACTGTAAGTTGTGCAGTAAGTGGGAACCCATTAGAGTCTGAAGTTCGCTACCAGAAACGTCAAGGAGCGGTATCAGAAAAAATAATCTAGCTGTATAACACTTTATTATATCCTTCCGTAGTTTATGTAGTTCTGAAACTTTTCTGTGTGTACTGCATTTTTACACATATAATAACTGTCTCTACGAACAGACAGCAGTCTTTTGTTCTTAGAATTGCTGCAGTATGTTCAAAGGAGATCAATACAATTGTGCTGTCACCTGAAGACTTTATGTTCTTAATCACAGTCCAATTGGCAGAATTATGATCATGCAATGAAATAGATCTCCATATAGCTAAAAGAACCATATTACAGCAATCGCCTTTAAGAAGTCAGCATCTACCAACAGTTACCGCATATCTGAGAATATCAGAAATTTCCCCTGTCCTTTGAATAAGAGGTACTATTGTGTCTGCAATAACTGTATGATAATAGTTGGCAAATGTTGACTATTCAGTAGCTTCTGCTATATTGCACTTTGCTGTTTATCATCAAGGAAATTTACATTTACAAAGTACATTATATGTTATTGTTGATTCCTTCTTAAGGTGCAAAGATATTCTACATAACACTTGACTCTAGTCAGCAAGTATATTAGTATAGGCACTAAATTAATCGCTCATGTAATTCCACTGAACCAAAAGAAATTATACTCTGGATGAATTAACTCTATATCTCTGAGATGCTTCTGTACAAGTATCAGACTTGAATTAGGTGAGAGGCAAACACCTGAGTATTTATGTCTTTCATTTGTTTAGGTGTATACATTTTGAATCTTCTGCTTATGAAAGTCAGAGGCTAATGGTGCTGGTAAGAACCAAGTTGGGTTTAATGGGGCAGCTTCTGTACTAGTTTCTTCATACACCTCTGTTCTGCCAATATACGTCAGTTCTGACCTCTCATGTCCTCACAAAGGATGGCCAGTTGTCTAGTCTTGACTCCACTCAAGGAAGTGCTATATACACAGCAGTCAGTACAGTGTCTATCATTGGTACTTGCTTATATGCCTTACTATCACAGTATCAGAGTGCCTCACCAGCTTTAATGTAGGGAATTGTTATTATCCTCATTTTACAGATAGGAAACTGAGGTCAAGAGGCCCAAATTTTTAAAGGTATTTATACATTGCTCCACTCAGCCTTGCAAGGCTTATGGTCCAGATTTTCAAAAGTATGTATGTGCTTACAGATGCGGATAGGTGCCTAGATGCTTTTGAAAATCCCACAAGGTGCTTATCTGCTATTGAAACCAGTGGGTGTGAGGTGCCTATGTGCTTTTGAAAACCCTGCTAGACACCTATTTGCATCTTTAGGTGTCTAAAAATCTTTGAAAATCTGGCCATAATGGCTAAGATGGCTAAGTCTCATTTTCCCAGCAGACAAACTCCCAAGCAACTAAGTCAATTTTGAAAATGGAACTCAGGCTCCTAAATCATTTTGGTGACTGAAAATTGTGCTCATAGTGATCTGCCCAAGGTCTCACAGGAAGCCTGTGGCACAGCAAGGAATTGCCTCCCAAATCTCAGCCGGGCAGCCTAATGTCTGGCCAACCTTCTTATTACCTCCAGCCCACCTTGAATCAAGTGCTAGTGGAAATCCACCGAGGAAGCTTGTTCGCATGAATTTCCAGTCAGATTTTGCACAGTTAGGGAGTTAGAATAGCTATCTTAATTTACCGGTGCAGAACCAAACCACAGAACCATGGGTCTCTACCTCTGCTCAAAATCCTTCTACTTCCACACTCAGTTGATGTCTGTCAGACTTTCTACAGTCCCACTGCGAAAGCTGTCTCCATAGCTTGTTGTTTCCCCACCAGAGATGGATATCCTTTCCCTTTGAATGTAGACTGCTACATCAGTGTTCCATGTGGATTACTGTAGTTTACATGAGCTGCATATTTCAGCTGTCGTGCTGAACTTTTGAAAGTGCATTATAATAAACTACTCAGTCAGAGCCATGCACTTTAAAAGTATGCTTGGGTGCATTCAAACTTCAGGTGAATTAGAATATCAGAGCTAGGGCACTTCCTTTAAGATCGGCCAATGTGAGGAAAGAACTGGGCTGGGGACAGTTCATTGGAGAGTAGGTGTATCATAGATGCAAATATCAGGCCTGAAGCACACTGTGGTGTAGTAGGGGATGGCAGGCTGGGAAGAATGGAATGTGTCTGGGTCACTTCATCATGGAGCAGAGGAAACTAAAGCTAGAAGGGTAGGTCCTGGGTGTTGTATGAGGTCCTGGCCATACACAAGAAGCATCTGCAGTAGAGTGTCTCTGATTATATATGATAATGGACATAGTATTATATGAGTATATGTTCTCAGTCTCTGAGTAAGGGTAGCAAGCTGCAGAGATGTAGGGGCATATGAATTAAGGTCTGAGTTCTGGTTTGGATTTTGTAAGTTTGGATTTCCTTCAGTGTCTCATTTCTATGGAACCTGACTCAAAACCTGGCTTTCTTTAGATTCACAGCTCTGGTTCTGACTGTCCTGAAAGCAGTGTGGGCTTTTGATTCCTGCAGAGCTTTAGCTTCTATAGGGACTCCTCTGTTTTTCATTGACATTCCTACAAGTACTGTCTCCAGAAACCTTCAAGAGTCCCCCATCAGCTGAAGCAGTTGTAAAGGCAATCAGAGTTACATGTCCACCAGAAAGTAGCAACATCAACCAACATGCAGAATTCAGTATTAAATGAGTTGTGAAAGATCCCTGCTGTAGACAACATATTGCAGGAGATGTGGCAACAGTACGACAATACATAATTCATCGTTCAGCAGTGTAGCCATGTTGCTCTCCGAGAATAGTGCCAGTATGTGAAAAGACAAAAAACAAAACAAAAAGCTAGATTAAAAGCATAAGAGATTATAGATATACATAGTCTTGTCATGCTGTGTAAACTGTTGAAACTTGCACATTGGCGATGGCCTGTCTGATAATGGTATTCAGAAATAATATTAGGGGAGGTATGCAAATTCTACGGCCAATTTAGTCACTCAAGCAAGGCTGGAAATCTCCTGGTTAAGGCTGCAATGGGAGATAACTTGCCACAAGATGAGCTGATTGGAACTCTGCTAAGTATATGCTTCAGTGAGTTCTGGAGCAGGCAAAAGCTGTGCATGCATTCATGGGGAATACAAGCTGGGCAAGGCACTTGCCGAACACTGGAGATTTTTGGAATTTAAGAGCGGATTGCTCTCTTCTCCCACTTTTTCAAAGGTAGCTCCAGCAATCTGTGTTAAATGCCTAAAAGCCATGCACTGTGTTGTGGCACAGAGATGAGCAGAACACCACTGCTGCAAGACTGGCAGATGGCATCGTCCTCTGGCTGACTGCAGAGTTCAAAAAGAGAGAAATCTTCACCAATGGAAAAAATAAAACCAGTCTGTGCTAGAAGCCTTAAAAAATGGGGGGTGGGGGTGGGGATAGTTCCACAGGGTTTAATTAAAGGAAAGTGTTCCCACTAGCAGTGTGATATGTAATAAGCACTCAGGAACAGACTGGCTCAGCCCACTTTTTAGCTGAATAAGCAGGCAGCTCAATCTGAGTCTGCTCAGGCTTCCGTACAGCCTCCTCTGTTAACCATCTGAAGAGACGACAAAGAACCCATCTCAGGAGCTCAAGCCTATGCAGTACTCGGATAGCACCTTGGAGCAGATGTTATTCAGGGGTGGGCCTGAGCTTTAAAGTTCCAACCTGGATCGGATCAGCCATGCTGTTTAAGAGGTGTGTAGATCTGGGGTTTAATTATAGGCCATCTCTGCACCCCAGCCGGAAAGGGCTCACAGAGGTATGAGACCTGCATCTCTGAAATTGCATAACTCTGCCATAACTCTCTTGGATTGGGTCCTCTGTTCTTTGCTATAACTTGTGCACCAGGGAAGGGCCAAACCTAAGTTGTGCAAACAAAGCCCCAGAGATAGTTAAAGTGCAGAGAGATGGCTGGGTTGGGACACGAGCTGGAGAAATAGCTTACAAAAGCATTCACAGATGCTTCTTCCAATTTTAAAAAGAATTTGCTTCACGTATGTTCAGGTTCATTTTCTGTGAATACACTAGAAAACAAGTTTATTGTCCCTATTCTGGAGGGGTGAGTTTCACCCCAGTGCAGAGGACAACATGCAGCCTATGCGACAATTAAGTCCCCCTAAAGCCTTATTAGTGGGACCCTGGCATTCTGCATACCTTGTATATACAGTACATAATGAACACAGTAATACAGTATATAATGACTTGAAATGTTTGTTCATATATATACATAATAGAAACAATCTTTTAATAATTTCTGGCCCCCCCTCCACCCCTCCCGCCCTTTTCCTCTGTATCTTTTGTGAAGTGGTAAGTATTTGTTCATTTTTGAATGACTTTTTGTTCAGGAAATTAAGGGAAAATTCATATTAATACACATTTAAAATCCAGAAGACCAACTTCACTTATCATTAAGTAGCAAGTGGCTCATCTGCCCCAAAATACCTCAGCTAGTTAGCTTGCATACTTGGTCGATCCATTCAGTTTACTACCTTGTATCTATCTGCCAAACCTAGCTGGGTTTCAGATGGCGCCTTTGCTCTCTCATTTAAAGATGAACTTTGATGTAAGCCCCACGCCATTCCCTTAACAGTTTTGAAAAAAAGAAGTGTTACAATGTATATTAAATCATGCTATATTAGTCTGAATTAGACATGAAGTGAAATGCCATCTCAAGAAATGTGCCAGAGAGTGTTTCCTTCATGTAACGACCCCCGCAATGGGTTGGAATAGAACATTTCATCCACAGTCACAAACTCCCCACAGTGGAATCCTAGGAGAACAGAATGGTGCTTTTCACATTCAAGTTATTGCTAGCTGCCTTGGAAGTAAGAGTAGCACCATACTTTAGCAACTGTTGTAGAGCTGTACAAGGCCTGCTGGATGGGGATCGTGTGGCTGACATGAACTACGTTCAGCAGGTTGCATTCACAAGGGCAAGGGCGGTGGATGAAACTTCCCACGGGGGAGGCTAGCTCCTTGTCCTGCCTCTTCCACCCACAGCCCCGCCCACACTCCACCCGTGTTCCATCCCAGGCCCCAGCCCACCCGCCGCTGACTCACCGCTCACCTCTTCATTCCCCGCCACGAAGTTCCCCCCTCGACTCACCTCCTCCCCTGCCTGCCTGCCACTTGCCCACCTGTTGCTCGCCTCCTCACCGCCCCTGCCAGACCCCCTCTCTGCTTGCCACGAGACACCCCGCCCACACCTGCCCTGTAGTTGGCTCACAGCTCACTTCTTCAGCCCACTCTCCTATGAGAGCCTCTCCCCTTTTCTCCTTAAAGCACTGATTACATTCCCCAAGGGAACTGAAGAACTGAACCTATAGATCAATTGCCAGATGGATTCTCCTCTGTGTGGCAGGGAGTTCAATGTACACTGAATAGAGAGAGATGAAAAGCCAGGCAACCTGCGCCAAACTGAAGCCTAATCTCTCCTTTTGAAAAAGTGTTTGTCATTGACAGCCTGCATTAAGGCAGTAGTTTAATAATCTTCTTACACAGAATTCCCTGCCAGACTCATTTACTTAAACCGGGTTTGAATAAAATGACTAGATCAAGAAATAAACTCACTGGCTATGTCAGCCCCTCCTTGAGCGTGGTTAGTCAAAAATACTTCAGAGAATAACTGACCGGTTGTTTGGAAACTGTTTTTAACTCCAATAACACATTTTTCTAATATATAAAACCCAGCTGATTGTGGCCAAAGGCTTCCTGGGCATTGGCAAATGCCTGTTAAATGGCTTCATTACCACTGTAATGGCCCTTTAACAGTTTCAGTGAGCTGCTACTAGGTCTCTGGAAGGCTTTTTCACTTCTGTAAAGTTGAGATTCCCCTCACCTCGCCTCACCTCCTCATTCCCCTGCCTGCCACTGGCATCCTCTCTCATACACACACAGCCTACACCCTGTGGGGATGGGGGGTGAGGAGGAGGGATGTGGCCGGCTGCTGAGGGAATTTCCGAAGTGGGGAAGGTGGTGAGGTAGGGGAGAGGAGGAAGACTCACCAGGCAGCAGCAGCTGGCCATGGGAGCCTCCAGAAAAGGTCAGAGGCAGGACGGGGCACATGGCCCAGGTGGCAGACGGCAGGGACAGCTGTGCTAGGTCAGGCACAGCCTCCCCTTGCCTATTATACCCGCTGCCCATGCACAAGGGTCACAGAGAGATCCAAGTGAGTGTAGAACCAAAACCTCCAGGAAGTCCCTTGTTACAGCACCTCCAAACCCTAAGGGTGGGATGGTCTTCTGCCTCCTTTTCTGAGGCCCAGATACAGGAAAGAATTCCTATTCAGGTAGAGCGCTTAAGCATGTATTTAAGTCTAATTGAAATCAACAGGACCTTTGTAAATGAGGAAAGTTAAGTCTTTTCCTGAATTGAAGCCTGAATGTTCAAGGGGGTGCAAAGTGTCTTCTTCTCCCATAGCTGATCTTTGGCATGCCACTCCTTGTTTCCCCAGTTCTTCTAGGAGGGGGTGGATTCTCTCCCTTTCCCTCCACCCAAAACCATACATAAAGGGCAACAGCAGGTGGGAGTCAGTCTCGTTTTACTACTAGTGGCGTTTGTACTCAGCAGCAAGCGTAGTATCCCATAAGTCTAGGATTTCAGGAGCTCACATGCCCCTTATGGACCTGTAGCAGCCACCAGATAGGGATTTCGGAGTGCCTCTCCTACTGCATGTTTGCAGTAATACTTGCTAATGAATCTCTGGGGTTTCTCTGGCTAAGCAGCTCTATGGATGATGATTATCATCATTATTTATTATTTGTATTCTAGTAGCATCTAGAGGTCTCAACTGAGGTCGAGCTCCCATTGTGCAAAAACAGAGCGAGAGCCAGTCCCTGCCCTGAAATACTTAGTATCTGGTTGGAAGGGGAAACAGAGGTCCAAAGACATGAAGTGATTTGCTCAAGCTCACATACCAGGTCAATCTCCTGAGTCCAGTCCTGTGACCTCTCCCCTGGACTACACTTGTCTCAGTTATATGGTGTAACCTATGCCTACTCAGTCTGAGAACTGCTGACAGCAGGACTAGGTTGATCCTTCTGCTGCATCTGGTGCACAGGGCCTCCAGCCTCCATTAGAAATTGGATTTATTGAGTAGAGTGTAGGCTTAGAGAGGGAAAGACCCTCCCTGACACCTCTTTGAAGATATCCAGGGGATGAAGCAGTTACCTGGCAACACCCTGAAGACCCAGGCTAAAGGGCAGGAGACTTGTTTTATTATTGCCTGAAAATCTACCAGGGACAAATAGAAAGAAGCATGGTTTATTGTGTCTCCTGAAGGAGGTGCTCCTCTGACAGTGCACCGTCTTCCCAATATTGCATCCTACTGTTCATATGTAATGAGAGCCCAGTCCTTCTCAGAGATCAGTAAGTGAAACCCACAGATCCAGACACAGAGCTCCAGCCATCAGCGTGATCTTAGCATAGGAAACAAGAAGGGCCTGATTTCACAACAGTAGCGTTTATACAGACTTTACACAGGTGTAAAGGACTGAACAAGATGCAACCCAGAGGAGAATCAGGTCTGTTACCATTTCCAAGGGGAAAATGTTATCATCATTAAAACCTCCACATTCTCCAATGGGGACAAAGCAGGTACCACAGTTTAACTGTGGCAACTTCTTTGTGTATCTGTATGTATCTGGGGAGCTGATAATTCCTCCATAGCTTAATTGCATCAGGCTTTTTTGTCTGTTAATACAGAGGCAACATAAACACATTCATTGTGGAGATTTCCACTAGGCAGAAGACACGCAAAAGTTAGTGCTGCACCACACCCTGACTAAAGCAGGGACAGATTGCCACTTGCTTTGTGATAATTTGGAATGGAAACATGATGATATACCCAGGGTGAGATCCAGACTAATGAGTAGTTGTGTCCCCCTGCTCTCTAACCTGGTGTGCCTTTTTCACTGCTTCGCTGCTGTAACCACCAGTCCTGGTCTGCTCACAAACAGCCTCCAGTATGTGAGTTACTCCCAGCTGTGTCTGTGTGAGTTGCAGCCAACCAGTCTCAGATTGGCTTTTTATTGCAGGGTGACCCTAACACACTCGCAGACCTAGCTTTCCCCCCAGAAATGTATATTTTGTACTGCCCAGTCCTTTCCTGGACAATGCAAGCTTATATAAATTTTTTCATTTAATTATAAAAATGATAGGCATACTGTTGCTGTCCCAAATAGAGTTTCCTAAACACTTAAATTCAAACACACTGGCTTAGATAAAAAAGTAAAACAAGTTTATTAACTACAAAGAGAGAGATTTTAAGTGAACACAAGTAATGAGGCATAAAAGTCAGAATTGGTTACCAGAAAAATAAAGGTAAAACACAAGTAATGTCTAACTTAACAAATTAGGGCAAATTCAAAGCAAAGTCTCTCTGACCACATGTTTCAGTAGTTTTACTGGCTGAATTTCTTTCAGTCAGGATCCCTCCCCCAGTCCAGTACTGCTTCCTTTGTTCTTCAGCTATTGTGAATGCCGTGGCCAGAAAAAAAGGGAGGAATCCTTTGGGTGTGTCTGGCCGTCTATTTTATAGTCTTCTCCCTCTTTTGAGAAGCATCTCCTACTGGGAACATGGTGACAATCAGAATGTGTGGATGGGAATGTAATGCTGTTTCTTTCCTAAGATGTAGATTTTTCACCCATGTTCCCTTTGCTGCCAGTGAATAGCCACTTAGCAGGTGATGGCCCATTTGACCTTGACCTCCTTCAGTGAGGAACTGGTTTGGCTGCTTCCCAAGCTTAATATATGTCTTAGAAACACCACACAATGGAATCTTATAACTTTACACACAATGTCGCCGCACATATAGTATCAGGACCTGTGAATTATGCATTTTCAAATGATACCTCACAAGGCATACTTTGTACAAAGATTATTATAACAGTGAGCACGGGGTGAATATGGGCGTACAGCCCGTCACAGTGTGGCCAGGTGGTGAACCACGAAGTGCAGGCCATGCAAAAGAATCTCAGCAATGTGCTCTCATCTTCAGTGAGCTGTCTCTTTTGTAGCCAGATGTCCCATTGACAGCGCAGAGGAGGAGCTGGCTCTGCTGCAGGTGGGTAAGGTGGAGACTTGTGACAGCCTTAGGACTGTCAGTAGAAGGCGGAGCAGGTCCCGCACAGTCTTAAATCAGTCAGTGATCCTCCCAAAACTCAAGAGACTCCACAGCCCTGGGCTGCATGCATTGCAAGGGCTGTAGGGGGACCATGAACAAGCCATGACTTTTACACGCTGTCCCAGGAACCAACGTTCAGCCCTGGTGCTCTTTTTGCATTTTGACGGCTAGCTCTGCAATTAATAATGCCAGGAATGTGGATGAAAAATGGGAAAAGCACTGACATTGGGCTTCTTAGAGTCCAAAGACTGGTTCTGTCAATGGATCCATGAGCAGTGCCAACAGCGAACAGTATTTGACTTCTGTGACATAGCTACTTTTCCAACTGTCCTGGGACTTATCAGTTGTACACACATCCCTCTCTGTGCACCTGCACAGGATATGGGCACAAATCAAGGACAGGAATTCTTTCTGTTCCCTAAATATGCAGGTGTGTGCAATGACAAATGTCAGCTCTAAATTTACAGAAGTATTCATGATGCACACACACTCAGACAATCTGCCCTCTGCCAGCTGTCTGAAATGGTTTCCTTGCTGACAGAGGCATGGTAAGTACATTTTATGGGCAGATCTGATGGAGGATTACTCTATAGCCCTCTCAAAAATGTATAAAATATTTGTTCTGTTGTATCCTACAAAACATAGCCATGAACCAGCTTTAATTAGGTGGGGGAAGGGAATCTACTGAACCTAAATATGACTGAGGGAAAAGAGACACTTATTTCACTTATGCAGACATCAGATGGACAATGAAAAGAAAAGCAATGATTAGTGGCTCAGAATTGTGCAGGCAAGTTCTCATCAGTATTTACAGCACAGCGTAAACATGAGCTTTTCTCATCACCAAAGTAAAGTGAGCAACATGGAGAGACTACATCAGGTTTAAAAACAAATAGAAGCCCATAAAACAGCCCAAAATATAAGCCAACAAAGGAGAGCCACGACGAATTAGCAATCATCAGACACAATCAAACAGAAACCAGGACGCTCCCATATTATCCTCATCTGATTCCATGCGATTGCTTCTAAATGTACTTTTAGGGTTTGGGGTTTTGTTATGGCTCTAATCCCACAAAACAGAAACATCATCCTCCGTGATCTCTGACTAAGCACATACCAAAGAACTCTGAACTAAAGTTTAAAAATAGATTTATTATATATTATATTTTATTATATTTATTATTATATTATATATTATTATAGTATATTATTTTATATATATTATTATATTATTATTATATTATAAATCAATACGTAGTTAGATATAATTTTGAACACTGACTGAACATTTGTTTGTCATTGCATTTGTATTTTTGTTAATAAATGTGTCAAGATGTAAGTATAGGAATGGGAGTGGCCCCTTTATAAATAGGGTGCGGCACTTGATGGACAATGCTTTAGAAGTGGGCTGTGAGCAGAACGTATTGTGTTGGAGGGATCTGTCGGTGTGCAGCTCCAGAGCAGGAAAGACCCAACCTATGTGAAGCTCCCTAAAATGATCACGACGCTAACAATACTAAAGCGATCTTTCAGGATGACAAAGCATCATCATTGAGGATCTAAACACAGCAAAATGGTGATGTGCTGCCGACGTTTTAACATGTGGTTTCCCCACAAACCATTTTTCATTCAGGTGGTGATAACTGCAGATGTGCCAGGGATGGGTTTGCTCTCAGAGTGGGGAGGGAAGATTTTTGGAATTTATGCCTTTATTTTCAATTTATTTTGGAATTTATGCCTTTATTATGACAAAAACACTTTATTAGAACCATAGGCAAGCTAAGAGGTAACTCAGCTTGGCAGAATTTACTTTCTAAGTTCACATTTCAGGAAAAGATTTTACTTTGATCCTGAGAAATATCCAGTGATATTTATGTTTAGCCCGGTGTTCGACTGTATGATTTGAATTGGAGGATGAGGGTGAAGACCCTGGATACCGCAAAATGAAGATGTGACTGCAGCACAAGTAGGCATACCTGTGCTAGCTTTAACCTAGCTGGCCTGGGTAATAATGGTAGTGAGGACATAACAGCATTGGCTTTGGCACGAGCCAGGTGCCCCAGTACAAGCCCAGTAGGGATTCTGTGTAAATACTCGGGTTGCTGGCTTGCATTGGGGTTCCTGCCACTGTGTCTTCACTGCTACTGTTGCCTGTAGTAGCTAGATCAAAGCTAGCATAGATATGCCTACCCAAGCTGTGATCACACCTTCATTTGTGGTGTGGACGTACCCCAAGTCAGATCCTCCTCCAGAAATATTTTTGAAAATAGTTACCTTTGGTGCAGGCTGGTTCATTCTAAAGTCAAGAAAAAGTTCTTAAGAACCATTTGGAGCCCTAGAGTGGTAACTCATCTCTAGAAGCATTTATTTAGATGCATCTAGATGGAGTGATTGCTATCTGAGACAGGAAATCATCCCCATTTTGCTTTCCTTTTGGCAGAGGTATTTAACAAGGGGCTCCCAGCAGCCCCTGAAAGCCCTCCAGCATTTAATTCCAGGCAAAGTAATATGTTCTGCAGCATTCCATCCCATTTATAGCTTTCTACAGACATATCGGCATCATGCTGTAGCTCAAATTATGTAGCTGAAAAAGATAATTGGTAAATCAAATAGCAGCGTAAATCACTCCAGCTCTATCCTGATCTCTCATTCCAGCAGGTATGTTATCTTGAAATATTTTATTCTCCTTTTTACTCCTTAGATTCATACAACCCAGCTCCAACCTCGCTACATCACTAGCTTCTCCTCAGCTCAGGAGTTGCCTCCCTGCCTGTAGCTTTAATTCCCCTGTGTATTATTCCCCCTGCTACATGACTGAAAATTTGCCTTATTTTGATCCCTTTTCCAATGTGGTCCTCTGAGTGGTTTTCTCCCCCATGAGTTCTCTTTTAAGGACCATGCTCACCTCAGACTTTTGGAGATCATTACATGCAGGGCTGTTAGCCCCTCAGCGTATGGAATTCCTTTTCAGGATCTCATGTGAGGATATATTCTGGACTGAATGGATCTCTGGCTGTGAATGATCAAAGCTGTTAGTTGCTGTTTAATTCTTCACCCCTTCATTTGGCTCCTGGGAGGATGTTTCAGCAGATTTTCTAGAGACAGAAAAAAACAAAATCCTATTAAACTAATGACCCTCGGTTGTATTGTCTACAAATGAATGCAGGCACAGACAATTGCCCAGTTTTCGACGATGGTTCTTTGCTCAACAATCTTCTATATGTTTCCTAATACAAAATATGTGTGCATAACATAATGAAGGATTGTGATTACCTCCTTTACTCATAATTATTGTGCTAAAGCTATGACACTCCACTAACTGCTTTCTGATTATTAAGGGTATAATCAAAGTCCATGCCCTGATTTTCTGGTATAGGACTTTGGTTGCCCGCCATCTATTCTTCTCATTCAATATTTCTCAGGAATTTCCTGTGAAGGACATAAAATCTTTTTGTTTTGTTTTTTTTTGTTTTACAAAACCAAAATTTGGAGCCAATTTTGACCTGATAACATATCATTAGTAAATCAAGTTTTTTATACAGAATCCACCTCTTCCATTAGGCAAAACATTATTGCAGTTCTGGTCAGATCTTGCTTGATCTGCATGTGCTATGCTCATCATATTAGCCACATGAAATCATTGTATATTTGGTACTGTACGATTATTAATCACCCTGATCCCCAAACTAAGGCTTATTAGGTTGTATTTGCAGGAGTTTCAGTAGGAATAATTCCTGAAGGGATGTCTTAACTGTTCACTGAGCTCTGGCATACTTCATTGAACATCCTTTAATTTTTCTTTATGTCTTTGTAGTCCTGCATTTATCATTATTTAATTTTTACATCCAGAGGCCTCAGTTATGTATTTTCCATATTGCCTCAGACAGACTGGGTTGGTCTCCAAATGACAAATATGCATTTTTCTTTTTATAGAAGGAGGTACATGAGTACAGTTTTTTAGCCCTCAGAGTTTGGCTTCAGTCCTATGACAGCCATTTCTCCATGGCTGAATGGACAGATGCCCCCTCTTTTAACATCAGTGTTGGCCATCTGCTGAGGCTAGCAAATGTCTGGGCCCTTCCAGTTTGCCTTCTCATTGGAGGAGAAGTCAGTGATGCAAAGTCTGGGGATAGTGTAAGTGTAAGATGTTTTATTTACACAAGTACACCAGCCCTGAAATGAGATGATCAAACAACATGCCGACAATCCTTTCTTCCAAGAATCTCAGCCCAGTTCCAATGCCCGATTCCCAGGGAGAAACTCTTGCCTCAAGAATGCACTCTAATCAGAGACCAAGTAAGAGAACAAACCCTCCTGCTGTTCTCACAGCACCATCTCTCCTGAAAGTTGCCTCTGCACAAGACTTTGCCTAATCCAAAGCTAAGAACACCAGGACATCTCTTCCTGAGAGTCAAAACATGCTGGCATGCTAAGAAAAACAATTTGGAAGACTATGTGTTACAGCACCACCTGGTGGTGCCTATTATAGTTTTGAAAGTATATTATTTAGTATATTTCAGCATTGCCTCTAACTGCAAACAATTAGATCCTCCATCTTTTGTCTTTTATGTAGCAATTATAATCACTCAGTGAATACTCCAAATAAACACTGGTATGTTTTCAAGCTCCACATTTACTGTTCTTTTGGCTTTTCAATAGCTGATTGTCTCGGTACAAAGAATTCACCTACAGTTCATAATGCACCAAGATTCATACAATATTTAAATATGTTACCTGAAGAATGTGGCCTCAGTTCTCCAAACCAATGGAGGAGTACTCAGTGAAAGTCTAGGGAAGTGAGAGCTCGGTGAAGAGGAGGCAAAGGTGACATTAAAATAATCAGATGTTCTCATTGACACTCTTGTAAATTTCCATCCAAGATGTGGCACAAAAAACAATCCAGATGGTTCTGATGAGCAACTTTCTCATGACCTTGGTCAGGCAGCAAAAATCTGTGTTCATGCTTCTAGATTCATAGATTACAAGACTAGAAGGGATGATTGTGACCATCTAGTCTGACCTCCTGTATAACATAGGTAACAGAACTTCCCCAAAATAATTTCTAGAGCACATCTTTTAGGAAAACATCCAATCTTGATTTAAAAATGGTTAGCGATGGAGAATTCACCACGACCTGTAGTGATTTGTTCCAATGGTTAGTTACACTCAGTATCAAAAATGTATGCCTCATTTCCAGTCTGAATTTGTCTAACTTCCACTTCCAGCTGGTGGAATGTGTCATGCCTTTCTCTGCTAGATTGAAGAGCCTATCATTAAATATTTGTTCCCCATGGAGATAGTTATAGACTATAATCAAGTCATCCCTTAATCTTGTCTTTGTTAAACTAAATAAACGGAGCTCTTTGTCTCTATGAGTATAAGGTGTATTTTCTAACTCTTTAATCATTCTCATGATTCTTCTCTGAACCCTCTCCAATTTATGAATATCCTTTGTGAATTGAGGACACCAAAACTGTACATGGTATTCCAGCAGCAGTTACACCAGTGCCAAATACAGAGGTAAAATAAACTTTCTAATCCTACTCAATATTCCCATTTATGCCTCCCAGCATTGCGTTAATTCTTTTGGCCACAGCATCACGTTGGGAGCTTATTATCCATGATTATCCACCATGACTCTCAAATCTTTTTCAGAGTCACACCTTTCCAGGATAGAGTCCTGCATTTTGTAAGTACTACATTCTTTGCCTCTAGGTGTATACATTTATATTTATTCATATTAAAATGCATATTGTTTGCTTTAGCCCAGTTTACCAAGAAACCCAGATTACTCTGAATCAGTGACCTGTCCTCTTCTTTATTTACCCTCCCTCAATTTTTGCATCATCTGCAAATTTTATTGATGATTTTATGTTTTCATCCAGATAACTGATAAAAAAGTTAAGAATAGTGCCAAGAACCTGTCTCTGTAGGCCCTCATTGGCAACATACCCTCTTGACGACAATCCCCCATTTATAGTTACATTTTGAGACCTATAAATTAGCCAATATTTAATGTGTGCCATGCTAATTTTATACTGCATGGTTTTTTTTAAATCAAAATGTCATGTGGTACTAAATCAAATGCGTTACAGAAGTCTGCATATATTATGTCAATACTATTACCTTTATCAACCAAACTTGTACTCTCATCAAAAAAGATATCTAGTTAGTTTGATAGAATCTATTTTCCTAAACCCATATTGATTTGCATTAATTACATTATCCTCCTTTAATTCTTTATTAATTAAGACCTGTATCAGTCACTCCATTATCTTGCCTGGAATCAATGTCAGGCTGACAGGCCTATAATTACCTAGATGTGACAGGTGTCACAGGTGTGGAGGTGCCCTGTTGGAGGCATGATGGTCCTGCCTCACCCCATCCCAGAAAACAATAGAGCGGTTCTCCAAGCTGCCTAGAATAATTGTGTGGAACACAGCCAATGAGAGGGGCTGCAGGGAGCAGCCAATTGTAGCCAAGTAGGCTCATATAAAAGGAGCTGCAAGGTCAGAGTGAGTTCAGTCTGCTTGCAGGGACAGGGGAAGCAAGAGGTGTTCCTATCTGGCTGCAGGAGCTGAAAGGCTAGACAGAATATCTGCTAGCAAGGCTGGCTGCAGGAGCTGCAAGGGACTTATCAGGTAGTTGCTGGGAATGACTCAGCAGGGAGTTGTGGTCAGTGAGTCCAAGATGGGAGGGTCAGCAGGAAGGCTGGGGTCACTGGGGACTCAAATAGAGGCAAGTAGTTCCCAGGGAAGAAGCCCTCAGGGCACTGCTCAGTTCCAGAGAAGGAGCCTTGCAACTTGGCCAGACTAAGCAAAGGTACCATGCTAGGCCCTGTTGGACTGTTTAAAGACTGGGCCCAGGTAGGGCTGCAGGACATTTTAGATTGTTTGGTTGGCCCATGTACAGAGTGTGACTTGGCCAGAGGGCTGAGTCACTGGAGACCAGCCTGACAAGCGCAGCAGTTGGCATGGGGCACCATGAGCAAAGGAAAATGAGAAAAACTGCTGGCGCTCATGAGAGGTGAGTGCACCCCATTACACCAGGGCAACCTGATTATCCTTTACAAAAAAATGGAATGGAAAGAGTATTATCTTTACCATCTGATAAGACTATGTCATCTGTTTTTTCTCCAAACAGAACAGAAATATTTATTGAACATTTTTGCCTTTTCTGTATTACTGTTAATAGTTCTATCATTTCCATCTGTTAATAGACCAATACCATAGCCAGGATTCTTTTTGTTTTCAAATATATTTTAAAAACCTCCTTATTTCCCTTAAATCTGCTGGCCATAGATTTCTCCTTGTGTCTCTTTCCTTCCTTTATCAGTTTCCACAATTCCTACCTAACTTCTGGTTTACGTATCAGCTACCACTTTCTCCCCTTGGCTTATATATACATATTCTTAAATGATTCTCAATGATCATTCAGTTTTCTAATTAAATTCTTCCTCTCAGATGAAGCCTTGGACAGCACTGATCACACTGCATTGATGAACACATTTTGTAGAAATGAATGGTTCATTTTATTCATATACTTAGCGTATTGTGATGGGCATTAATTCCTTGTCACCGAAGTCTGTTATCTTCAGAAGTCACATCATCCCAGCCCTATTCCTCCTCTTTAAAATATCTACATGAAACTACTAAGAGAGATGAGATGTCACAGACTTACCTGCCACAAAAGTACATCTCCCCCCAGGATAATCCAATGCCAAGAAGACACCAGCAGTTGGATGAAAGGTGGCTGGCCAGTAAACACACAAAAAGAAATGGGTTGGAGAGGAAAATCATTTTGAAGAACTTGCCAATAATCCTACCTTACAATCTCAGCATTCATGACCAACTTAAAGATTTCAGCTGCTCTTCAAGGGTAGCTGCAAGTATAGTTGAGCATATTGCCGTAATCCAGCCTGGATGAGACAAAGACATGGATAGCCATGGTGATGTGCACATCAATTAGTACTGTTGACTAACATAAAGCTTTCTTCAGAGGGATGAGAAAGTGGCATCCACTACTTTCCCAGCCTTTGCTGACCAGGGAATGAAACTAGTTTGCTTCTCAATGCTAGAGTCCCCTGCGTGGCAGTGCAGAACACCAGCATTAAGCCAATTTCAAGTCCTTTTTTGAAGTCTGAGCTTCAGCTGTTTACCGTGAAATATAAGTTTTCACTGCTATGTTTCTGGGAATAGTGAAATCTGTACAAGAAAGCACTTTTGTCAGCTATATTTAGCTTTCTTGTGAGACTTCATTATGCATTGCACTGTGTGATACATATCTCATGGAAACAGAGTAAAACACCATGCACGCTTTATGGAATCACACGCCTGGAAAATATGGAGTAAACAGCAAGTGTTATGACCAGTGTTAAGTTTCACCAAAAGCTTGATTCAGCTGTGTGCAGGTGATCTAGCCAAAACTACTATTGTTTTGGTAAATACTCTAGTAAAACATGTAATAAAGTATAAAACCCAGGTCATTATTCATTTATTGCAGACATTTTTCATATAGAAAAGTGAATGAAAGACTATAAGCATGGTTTAAGCATTATTGTTGATTCATGCCAAATTAGGTTTTTAATCCAGGTATAAGGCTATTATTATTAAAGCAAAACATTCTTCCTCTCAGGTACAATACTGCTTTGTCTAACTTCAAATTATGCCTTGTACATACCAAATGACCAGTCAAATTTGTGCACCTCTGTTTTAACAGCCTCTCTTGGCACCATTCACTGTTTTTTGAGTAGTGAGTTAATATACTTTGATTGGAATGGAAGAAAAATATATACTCTATAGTATTGTGGTCTACTGCATGGTATTTTGAATACCATGAAAGTGTTGTGTAATGATATCAGGCAGTGCTGTCATGAAATGCCACTCAGGTGTTGGGCCTTGAATGTATCGATTTCCTCTCTCAAAACAAAGGGGAAAATGTTTAACTGGAATATGTTAAAACACTCTTCCCCACCATTTACTTTTTGAGTTCACCATCAGCTATTTATAGGATGGATATCAGCAGTTGGCCTTATCATGCTTGCTATCATCACCTGAAGAAACTGCTGAGGAAAATTCTGCAGTTGGCCACCATTTTATATTTTAAACAGGATATTTATTTTATTTGATACAGCAGCATACTTTGTGAGAGACACAAATTGTCTAATAGAGATAGACAAACCAGTTCAGATAAATTAAGAAAGGTACCAAACTCAACTCAATCGCCAGCTCAAATCCAGTTCTGTCATCCATTGATCATATGCTTTGATACAATCTAACATGATCATCTTTGGAAGATACTGAAGACACAGAGATTCCAAAGCATCTCATTAAACTCATCACAAGTCTCTATCACCAACAATAGACAATGTTGCAAACAGCAGTAGGGGACAGTGAGTGGTTTTCTACTGAAAAGAGTGAGAGACAAGAGTGTATTTTTTCCTCTAGCCTCTTTAACATATACATAGAATTTATTACAAGACAAGCCTTGAAAGGTTTTGACAAAGTGGAAGGAGCTGGGATCTCCATTGGTCAACACCTTTTAACTGACCTCAGATATGCTGATGACATAGTGCTTTTTGGTACAGCCACCAGTGCATTTTGGAGTATGTAAACACTGTTAGTGAGGAATACAGACTAGTCCTGAATGTGACAAAGGCAAAATGTATGTACACTGACAAAACCAACCAAAACAAGATGCCAGCAGACATCACAATTAATGGACAAGCTTTAGAGGCAGTAATGACTTTAATTCTCTGGGATCATGTATATCCTACAAGGAGGCTATTTAAAAAAAATCTGAAGACTAGGGATGACTTGCTAATATATGGTCTTCCTTAAGATACTGTAGAAATACCATGGCATCTCTAAATGTATGAACTTGCAACTGGTAAAAAAGCCAAATTTTTTTCTGTAATCATTTAGGGATGTGTATCTTGGGAAGTGAATGCTGCTGACCAGAAGAAACATGAAGCTTTTGAAACGTGGTGCTGGTGAATATTCTTGGTATCTCCTGGACAGGAAAAAAAAATGAATGCCTATGTTAGAAATAAGAAGAAAAGGAGTACTTGTGGCACCTTAGAGACTAACAAATTTATTTGAGCATAAGCTTCCATGAGCTACAGCTCATTTCAAATATTAGTGGAGAGAAGCAGATCCTGATGTCAGAATTCCACAAAGTTATGTACTTTGGTCACATTAGGTGTAGACATGGAACTAACATTGAGAAAGTTATTATGGAAGGAATGATGGAGGGTCATCATAGTAGTGGAAGACCAATGACAAGATGGACTTAGATTACAGGAGGTTCAGCTGCTGAGTTCTCAAAGTTAGTAATGGATTGTGAAGGCTTTTGAAAATTCTGTTATGCTGTCACTGACATTCAGACATGGATAAATGGTTTGACATTACCATACCCTTATCAGGTGACACACAGGAACTCTGGTAAGAGACTAAACGTCTTTCCATGATATGGACCAGGGTTACAAAAAGTTATACCTCTTTCACATGGCAGAGGTCAGTTTCAACTTAAAAAATCAAATGCAGATAAAACATAATATCAACCAGAAAATAACATCTACAAACTAATGCAGCCAATTAATGACATACACCCACCACAGAAATAGCTAAGAAAGAAGTCGGTACATGGGCCATCAGTTAGTAACTACAACAGTGACTTTCTGATTCCACAGCTACTTGTTCTCAAAACAGTTCATTCTGGAGTGGCCTGTTCAGCAACTCACATCAATCCACTGCACTACCTAAAATCTCAGATCTGGATGAGGCTGCGTATTTTGCATCCTATTGCATGTGATTATGCTCCTAGAAAGATTTGAACTGCAATACTGCATCAGATGCGTGGTATATTTGGTTCAGTATCTTGTCTCTGGCAGTGACCAGAACCAGGTACTTCAGAGCTAGATGCAAGAAACCCCACAATAGGCAGATGTTGGGTAATTTCCCACCCCCCCCCCCCATTAGATTCGCTTATTCTAATTCCTAATAGCAGAGATTGGTTTAAACCCTGAAACATGAGGGTTTTTTTAATCACATCCAGTACTTTTTTTTTTTTTTAGCAGTCACTATTTTAATACTCTGGATAGTCTTGATATTCATATAAATGTGCAGGTCCCACTGAATCTTGCTAAGTTCTTGGCTTTAATGACATCTTGTCTCAATGAGTTCTACAGTTTAATTACTCATTGTGTGAAAAAGTAGTTCCTTTTGTCAGTTTGCTACCTTTCAATGTCATGGAAAGTCCTTATTCCTGAGTTATGAGATGAGAACAGAAGCCCCATGTCTATCTTCCTTATCCCATTCATTATATTATATACTTTTATCATGGGCCTTCTTATTCATCTATTTTCTAACATGAGCAATCCCAGTTTTTTAAGCTATCTTCATATGAGTTTTCCATGCATGCAATTCTTGTCACTCTTCTCTGAACCTCTCTGCAATATCTTTTTGTGAGAGAGAGTGACCACTAGTGCACGCAGTTTCCTAGATGAGGCCACTCCACTGATTTATATGACTTTATATTTTCCCCATATTATTCTCTATCCCAATCCTTAGACTCCTCACATCATATCTGTTTTTTTGAGTGCAGCCACACATTAACTGAAGTCTTCTTTGAACTGTCCATAGTGATGCATAAGTTCCTTTCCTGAGCTGATATTGTTAATTTAGAACCCACTAAGGTGTATGAGTAGTCCAAATGTTTCCCTCCAATGTGCATTACATTACATTTATAAAAAACTGGACTTCATTGGCCATTGTTTTATTTATTCAGCTAGCTTGGTTGAGTCCCTCTGAATTTCTTCACAGTAATGTCTGGATTTGAGTAACCTAATTAATTTTGTATTATCTGCTAATTTTGCTATCAGCTCAACCTCATCTTTCCTCATAGTTAAGGCTAAGAGTTTGTCATGGATATTTTTAGTAAAAGTCAGGGATCAGTCACGGGCAAGAATGAAGAATTCATGGAAGCCCGTGACCGGTCCCTAACATTTACTAAAAATATCCATGACAAAATGGGGAGCCTGGGCAGCTGCGGGTGGACTGAGAGCTCCAGGGGCCACCACCACCCGTGGAGGCTCAGAGATCCAGGGTCCCCCTCTGCTGGTGGCTCAAAGCTGCAGGGTCATCGTTCTCCACACCCCACCTCCCATGGAGGTAGAGTGCTGTGGGGGTTCCCATGGCTGCCAGGAGCTGCGGGGGTCCCCACTACTGCCCATAGCAGCTGGGAGCCCTGGGGGTCCCTGCTGGTGCCTGCAATGGCCGGGAGCTCCAGGGATCCCCGCTGACTTCCATGGCAGCCAGGAGCTGCGGGGTTCCCCCTGCCACCTGCAGTGGCCAGGAGCTGTGGGGGGCTCCCGCTGCCCCCACAGCTCCCTGCCTTCACAGGCGGCAAGGGGCCCCGCTGCTCCCAGCCAACGCTGGCTGAAGTCACGGAGGTCTTTGGAACTCATAGATTCTGTGACCTCCATGACTAAATTGCAGCCTTGCTGATAGTTAATAAATGCATTCAGCAACACCAGACCTAAATACGGAACCTTGATGCATCCCATTGTTAACCTTTTCCATTTGTACTCTGTTTTCTTTTCCTAGCCAATTTTTAATCCATGACATTACTTTGCCTCTCACCCATGTTGTCAAGGTTCCTTCCCCACTCTGAACTCTAGGGTAGAGATGTGGGGACCTGCATGAAAGACCCCCTAAGCTTATTCTTACCAGCTTAGAATAAAAACTTACTCAAGGTACAAACTTTGCCTTGTCCTTGAACCCTATGCTGCCACCACCAAGCTTGTTAAACAAAGAACAGGGAAAGAGCCCACTTGGCAACGTCTTCCCCCCAAAATATCCCCCCAAGCCCTTTCCTGGGGAAGGCTTGATAAAAATCCTCACCAATTTGCATAGGTGAACACAGACCCAAACCCTTGGATCTTAAGAACAATGAAAAAGCAATCAGGATCTTAAAAGAAGAATTTTAATTAAAGAAAAAGTAAAAGAATCACCTCTGTAAAATCAGGATGGTAAATACCTTACAGGGTAATCAGATTCAAAACATAGAGAATCCCTCTAGGCAAAACCTTAAGTTACAAAAAGACACAAAAACAGGAATACATTCCATTCAGCACAGCTTATTTACCAGACATTTAAACAAAAGGAAATCTAATGCATTTCTAGCTAGATCAACAGAAGTTCTGAAGAGCATTCCTGACCTGGTCCCGGCAAAAGCATCACACAGACAGACAGACCCTTTGTTCCCCCCACCTCCAGCTTTGAAAGTATCTTGTCTCCTCATTGGTCATTTTGGTCAGGTGCCAGAGAGGTTATTTTAGCTTCTTAATCCTTTACAGGTGAAAGGGTTTTGCCTCTGGCCAGGAGGGATTTTATAGTTCTGTATACAGAAAGGTGGTTACCCTTCCCTTTATATTTATGACTTGTCTAGTTAGTTTCTTTAAGTATTCTCTTGTGAGGGACCTTATCAAAGGCCTTTTGAAAATCTAAGTAAATTCTGTCCACCAGTTATTGTTTATCCACTACTTTATTGACATGTCCAAATAATTATATAAGATTAGTGAGACATGATTTCCTTTGCAGACATCAGGCTGGTGAGACCCTATCATGTCATGATCTTCCTGGTGTTTTATTATTTGCTTTTAATGATTGTTTCAAGCTTTTTACCAAGTACACTGAGAGGCAACATTTGCCAGATAAATTCTGTTATGGTTCCCAAACCCCATCAAACCAGTTACAGAGTGGGAAAACACTTCACCTAAAGATTGTGGGCCAGATCCTCTCCAGTGATCTAGCCCACTTGTGATCTAACAGGGCAGAATGGTGGAGAGTTGTTGGCTCTTCCCATCTGTAGATTCTGACTCTATGTTACTGTTACATCCATCACACACACACCCCTCCCCTGTAATGCAGTGCTTACCTTTAAACAAGTTTTGCTTAAGATTTTAGGAATAAAAAGGTTCTTCTATTCAGTACTTTAAAAATTAGTTCCCTTCAATAATTTCAAAAGCTGGCCCCTTCTAGGTCTGTGCTTTCAGGAATGAACCCCCAGCAAGTGTAGGTATGAGGGCTCCCCAGCTCCTTTCACAAACATCTTTCATGAAGACAAAAAGTAAATTTATGTGATTTAAAGTGTATGGGTTTGTTTCTTCTGACTACATGTTTGTGTGGAGATTAGCCCCCTGAAGGAGCTTGGTTGGGAGTGTCTGGGGACTGTTACAATTATATCATTAATAATAGCGCAGCACTCAATGAATTAACCTTAATTTATGTCATAAAGCAAGGAGGTGCTTCTATACTCAGCAAAGGAGAAGAATTAGACATGGAATACTTTTTATTTTAAAACATAAAAATACAGTTTTTTACGTAAAACAGAGTAAATAATATTTCTTCAAGTAATACTATTTTCACCTTCAAGATTCACACTTTTAATTTTCTAGTACTTTTCAAAACCATTATCTTTTAAAACAATTTCTCACATAACCCTGGCAACTGAAATACATTTATTCCTTTTAACACTTTGATTTGTTTGAGAATATTATTAAACTAAAAGCTTAAAAAGAACATGAAAACCCGTCAGGAACTGAAAAAGTAGCTGTTATCTAAAAAGGCATTCCCCCTCCCCCCCTTCTTTAGTTTAAACTGCTCATACAAAACCTGTCTTAATTTTGAATTATTAACATGAGAGAGAAATATAATGAAATGTTTTGCTAATACTCCATTATCCTTATGACTTCAACTGCAGCTCAAAAATGCAATTAATTCTGCAACTTGCACGCTGTGGTGAGTGTCATTCAAGCTGCAGCAACTTATTGGGTAGTTAAAAGGATAAAATCAAGTAGTCATTCTACTAATCCCTTTACAAGAAAACTGCTTTCTGCATAAAAGTGGAACTTATGTGGTCATTAGCAGATGCTACATCAAGCAACCAAAAATATACACATTTAAATTCTTAAGCACAATCTATGAACACTACACAGATGGTTTCCAAGAAACTGTACCTAAATTGATTACGATAAAAATGATCTGCAGCAATTGTTTCTGTCAAAAGGGAGAGCAGAATTTGTCCCAATGTGTCTCTCTGCCCACTCATGCAGAGAACCCAGCTGCTGGGACAGATGTTGCTCTAAGCACTTTATTTTAGGGTCATTAAAATGGTTACAGGGGTGAGTCATTCATTGTTTTATAAATTGTGCTTACTAGCTGAGCTCAACAGACAACTTCTTTGTAGTTGATCAGAAAAAAAAGTTACATGTCAGATCCCATCTACCTACTGCTGGTTGTAAAAATTAGTAGCAAATAGTGGTGCACGTTCACAGGACGGGGTGAAAAAATCACTTCTCTCATTTCTTTTCAAAAAGCATCTTTACTTAGCCCTATTGATAATACTGGTGCCTGTACCTTAATGTACTTTGACTAGAAATACAAAACCTGCCTCAAAGGCCTTCTTGTCTTTGTTTTTTTATTTCATTAATCATTACAGAATTGGGCTTTTGAACATGACACGTTCCTGCACGATCTTCTCTACCAAGGATTACAAGCAGGAGTTGTCAGATAGGAAAGGTTTAAGATCAGTTGATTAGACCAGTGAAAAATGGGTTCAATCTACTTTCCCGCTGGTTTTGCAAATGCAGTTTTTTGGCAGGTTAAGTGTACTCAGGCTTTATGCAGAAATATTTGGCTAAATCTTTTCTTTGCTGGCAGGGTCTGTCGTTTTCCATGGCTCATCTAATTTAGGATTGACTTTGCTTTGTGTATGTGATGTATTGGTGTGGCAGCTAATATGTCGTTAAGAAACAGAACTGTAAAAGGATGAAGAGCAGTGAAAAATATCAAGGTTAATAGATCCAGCTCCTTCTCAGACAATTTTGTTGACTTTTTGTAGCCCATGCTTCAAAAGTGCAAAGTATAGCACATTTCCATGTTATGTCCTTCTAATCCATAAAATCATGTCAACAATTTTATTTATCTGTAGTAAAAGAAAGTGGTAAGTAAACTTTGGCTACTAGATCCTGCTTGGGCAGAGCGACTGTCTAGATAATCTAATTGGTCTTCTAAACCTTTTTCTTCTTAGATTGTCATGTGAAATTTTCTCTTGTGCAACATCTAGCCCAAAAACTTGCTTAAATCCCAGTTACATCCACAAAATGTACAGGCCTTGTGTTCAGCCCTGTGAAGAGAGCTAATTTCACCCTGATGGTTTAACATGTTTGATTTCGCTATATCTGGAGCAGCCAATCTTGGTTCCTCAAGAGTCAATACAATGTTTTTAAAACTAACCTGTTCTGACTATGCCAAAAATTACAGTTTACAAAAATAAAATAAAACTTGCAAAATCAATGGAAAATTTCAAAAACTAAAAAATTGGTCCTTTTCAAAACCCAGGGGAATGGAACCACCTTCAGATTTACTGACTGGTCTGAAGAAGAAATAAGATGATCCTTGAAAAGTCTGACCATCCCTGAGAGACATGAGGATGAGAACCAGATAAAGGGAGGGAAGAGCCAGAAAGGGTAATCACTAAAAATATAGTAACAAATTTCACTGCTTTCATAAGCAGGTAGAGTTTCAATTACTTTAGTATTTCAAAACAAACCTCAAAACACAAAAGGAAATTGAGCCAAAACAGTTATGTTTTACATGTATGCAATGTAGCTGTAGCTGTGTTGGTCCCAGGATATTAGAGAGACAAAGTAGGTCAGATAATATCTTTCATTGGACCAACTTCTGTTGGTGTGAGAGACAAACCTTTGAAATACACAGAGCTCTTCTTCAGGTCTGGAAAAGGTACTTCCAGCATCACAACTAAATGCAAAGTGAGGGAACAGATTGTTTAGCATAAGTAGTTAGCACATAAGGGATCATGCAAGGTTAACACTGCTGCAGTCATAGGACAAAAAGATGAGCTTAGTGGGTTATAGATTGTTGTAATAAACCATAAACCCAGTGTCTCTGTTCAGTCCAAGGTTTTTAGTGTTTAGCAGAGTAATTAATTTAAGCTCCCAGGCTTGTCTTTTGAAAGTGTTGTGCAGGTTTCCTTTGAGGAGGAGAACTGATAGGTCAGACATAGTATGATCACTTTATGAAAAGTGTCACCCACAGGTGATAGGGTGCTTTTGCCTTTTATCATTTGCCTGTGTGAGTTCATTCAAGAGCATAGCAAGGTTTTACATGGTTTTATATTGAATTCATACATTCTTTCAGGTACCCATGACATTGGGCCAACTTTTGCTTTGAGTCTTGAGCTTCAAACAAAACCCCAAGACAAGCAAGCTTTACAATATTCACAAATCTATGCAAGTTTTACACAGACAGATTAAACAACACGTGTATCTGGATTTTTTCATATAAAAGACATGTTTCTTATAATCTTATGAGGAAGAGATATTCTTGTTATGTGGACAATTGTGTTAGGAACTATTGAAATTGGCAACTGTGCTGTACTACAGAACCTTTTTAAACAATGAGAGGTAGTATGGTCCAGTGGCTAGAATACTGGATTGATACTCAGAAGACATAGGGTCTAGTTCCAGCTCTGCCACTAATTTGCTGTCTTACTGTGTCTAGTCATTTTACCTCTGTTTTCCATCCTGTCTTTGTCTGTTTGTTCTATTTTGATTGTACACTCTTCAGAATAAGGACCACCTCTTACTGTTTCCGCACAGTAATTTCTATAAAGGAGCCCCAACCTCAGTTGGGGCCTCTAGGAACTATTGTAACATGGAGTCCTGCTTTTTATTACAGAACACTATACTCAGTGTTCAGATGCGATTTTTAGTCTCTAATAGCAGCCTTGCTGTCACTTTTTCCACTTGTAAGACAAATGTATTTTTTAACATCTGTGGTTCCTGCATTGTTCACAGAAGAACACAAAGAGAAACATCCTGGTGATAAGCAAGCTAAAGAACTTAAAAGAATTTTTGGTACGGTACACACCAGGCATGAAAACATAAGGCTGTTCACAGCTATATGTCACTCTAAATTCCATTATGCTTACATTACATTCTGTTTGTTCCTCCTGCAAATGCACTGACAGATTTTTGTAGCCCCATGCATGGCTTTTTTTAGCATATGAAAGCTTTGTAGTTTATTTTAGCCTTGGAGATGCTTAAGAAAATCAAAATGTGCTTCCATGTACTGTGAAGGAGACTGAACAAACCAATTCCTCTGTTAGAGACAGTATAACAGAAATTGCTGAGGAAGTCACTTATATTGGCTCTGTTCGGATTGCAAAGATGGTTGATGGCTTGATGTGTACACTAAAGAACCTGGAAGGGTACTTCATGAGGAAGTGGATATCAGCATATCTGTTTCAACTTCAGGATGACTGTTCTTTTTCTGTATTATTTTACTGTGGTAGCAACTAGAGGTCTCTCAGATGAGATGAGGGTCTCATGTACAGCGGCTAGCCCATACTCAGGTTATGTCTACATTACAGACTGCTGCAGGCACAGCTCTACCAGTGAAGGATGTGACCCCAAACTGACAGAATGGAGCTGGGAGAAGCCCCAAGGGTAAATGCAGCTTATACTGGCAAAACTGCACTTTTACTGATATAGCTTGTTTAGTTTGGGAGTGGTGGAATAAGTAATACCATTAAAAGTATAGCTTTGCTGTATATCCCCCACCCTAGCACTGATTCTGGAGCAAGGAAAAGATAACCCCTACACCCCAATAGTAGGAGCTACCACAAAACGTCAGCAAATCACCAAGCTATGGCTATTGTACTTTCAAGTTCTTGACTAAAGAGACTTGTGCGAGGGTAGGAATTTAAGGTTTGGGGGTATCTGATGGACATGGAGGAAGGAGTACTTTCTCTGGTCAAGCTGAAGCATATAGGCTTCTACTGCAATTGGCTCCTTATCATCATGTATACTTTACTACTGTATATGTTCTGACCAAAAAAACAGAGATGCTGGCCAGAGTTAGCTCGTGGAGCAGTAGACAAAAAGAATATTAATACATTTGGGCTGCCCGTTCATAGCAAACTGGAGGATCTGAAAGCACCTGCGACTGCGTAGGTGTGTTTTTCTACTCTTGTTGATTATCTTATCGAAAAGGTCTTTGATGGAAACCACATCCTCTCACTCAGAATCAGGAAGGGTTTATTAAAGTAGCTCAGAGCACACAATGAACCCCCCCAAATATCTCAAATAAGATTCTCTCTATTCTTCTCTGTAACTGAGATGTAAACATGACCTTTGCAAACCAAAAGTACTTTCCAGATTGAAAGGGTGTTTCAGAGGCAAACTAAGAAGAACATACTGCACTGTGATTTTGCAGTGCCTTGCGCATTGTGTGGTTATTTACACCT
Organism: Eretmochelys imbricata; assembly: GCF_965152235.1. NCBI lineage: Eukaryota > Metazoa > Chordata > Testudines > Cheloniidae > Eretmochelys > Eretmochelys imbricata. Next base: position 33,254,616 of record NC_135574.1, read on the forward strand.
GTTATTATTAATCATATTTATTATGGCAGTGCCTAAGGGCCAGTTGAGAACACTGTACGAACACAGTAGTAGACAGTTCCTGCCCTGAGAAGCGTACAGTCTAAGTAGACAAGACTGACACAAGGACGGGGAAAGAGTAGAACAAACAAGCAAAGTGAACAATGTGTTGGCAGCAGCTGCCATGTTAGTTCCACTGTTTTCTCGGGAAGAGGGTTCATTAGGAGGGGATTCGCTAACTGGAAAGACAAGGGAAGAGAAATGAGGGAGGCAGGGCAGGGAAGAGGGTAGGAAACACAGGTCTAGAGTGAAGCTGAGATGAAGAGACAGAGAGAGAGGCAGGGGGAGGGAGAAGTTTGGAGCCAACAGCCAAATAGAGCAGAGAGAGTCCAGTCAAACCTGAAGAAAGTACTCTGAATTTCAAAGGTCCCTGCTTTGGCTGCTTCTGCTCTGAGTGGCTGGAGTCTCTGGCTAGCTCCACTCCACAGTTCTCCCCCAAGGCTATATGACAAGGGCAGAGGGGAGGCACCACCTGGGTCCTAGTCCCTCAGTGTGTGTGTGTGTGTGGGGGGGGTCCTCCCCTGCACACTCCTGGGTCCAGCTGGGCCCCATTTCACCCCACCCTCAGTGCAGCTGTCCCTCCTGCTTCCGCTGCTTCTTTATCTACCAGCTGGAGTCTCTGGCTGCAAAGTAAATGCTACCATTCTGTGTTGGTAACATAACACCCACTTTTCACAGGTGTGAATGATCCACAACAGGCACAGCAGGAGACAATAACTTCAAAGAGCAATGCTAAGTTAAAATTACTGTATTCAAGGACTGAAATTCTTGCTTGACCCAGAATAATCAAGGAAATTGAGAGTTAAGACTTCCACTCTGTCCTTCACCCATTTACTAAGTCTTAGTATTAAAGGAATCTGAAATAAGTACCATTATTTTATATATTTGCCACATCAGATTCAGAGTGAGTGAAGGATGGAGAAAATGAAATCAATGAAGTTTGGCTGACATAAAATCCATAACAAGGTGGAGAATCAAGACGTTTGGCTCTGTCTTTCCTTGCTTTTGTTTATTTCAATAGAACCTCCGTTAATTTTAGCCTGTTACAAAACCCAAGTTACCCACTCTATGTAATCAACCATGACAGCAACATATATAAACCATGCACTTTTCTTTGTATGTGGGACCTACAGTAACAGTAGCAATTGTTTTGTTTTTTAATTATGTGGAAAGTCATGGAAAGAAAGCAGAAGGATATTTACTAAAGGCCTAATCCACTTCCCACTAAAATGAATGGGTGTATTTCCATTGCCTCCACCAGGAGCTGGAGAAAACCATTATATTGCAACGAAATATTCAACTTTAAATGTTTGAAAAACCTAAAGTCTAAACTACTTAGTGGTGTCCACTGAAAGTTACTGAAACAGATGGAGGTCAGAGTGGCAAAGCATAATTCATTTCTGGAACTTAAGAACCTGATACACAGTGGAAAAAAAACACACAGTTCTCTAGTCTGACTTCAGTCACAGTTTCACTTAGCACATTCAATAATTCTACAAGTGTGAAAACATACTCCCATCTAGATCATGATGTCACACTGCCTGGAGTGGCTCACAACTGGGAGTGCCTACCTCAGGACAGATGGCCAAAAACGGGTCAGACACCCCAAATTGCTGGTATGTTCTATAATTAGATTTCACGAAGCCAGTGACAAATGTGAACTCCTGGATCACTCTAACAGTCTTACCATGGAGTCATAGACAGTCCCCTTAGGCTCTCCAGTTGATTTATTACCCAGGCAAGCTGGACTTATTGATACATTTTCATTTATTTACACACAAAATCACAAAATATTCGGGTTGCTTCCAGTCCCAAGAGACCAGTCACTTACCCCAGATCAATTGGTATCCTATATATTACAACAAAGTCAACGCCTGTAGCCACTGCTTTAATAAATATGAAAAAAGAAATAGGAGAGTTATTTACAGATTAAAGCAAGCAAACATATACACAAAGGAGTTGCAATCTAAACCCTAAGAGTGATGAGTTGTAGTGACCTGTCAATTCAAAATGTCTTTCAAGGTGGATCCAGTTTAGTGTCTCTGGGCCGGTGAGAGTTCAAACAGCAAAGATAGAAAAAAATTTCCTGTGTCTTTGTTTTATTTCCTTCATTCAGCCTCAAAGTACATAGGACCAACTTCCTTGCAGGTAGCATTTCCAAGGTGCAATACAGCCATTCACCAGTCCTTTATATTGTAATGTTTCTTGGTGGCTCATCTAATTTTGATAGGTCTTCTGGATAGACGGGGTGGTTGGGTGGGGGGTGAAGCGGGAGGAGACACTCTTCCCATCTGAGTTCACAAGTTTAGAGCAAACAATTTCAAAGTTATAAAGCAAAACTTACATATTGCCTTATAGTGTGGAATATAGCCATTACAAATAAGATTAATGCGTGCAGCAACTTACAAACACGCTATAGATCAGTGGTGGGCAACCTGCGGCCCGTCAGGGTAATCCACTGGCGGGCCACGAGACAGTGTTTACATTGACCATCCGCAGGCACAGCTGCCCACAGCTCCCAGTGGCTGCGGTTCGCCGTTCCCAGCCCATGGAAGCTGCGGGAAGCGGTGCGGGCCGCAGGTTGCCCACCACTGCTATAGATTCTAAACAGTAACTACATTTTTATAAGACTAATACCTTTTTTGACCACCACTAACACATAAGTGAACTGCTCTCGTCTCCAGGTATGCATTTGTCAGTTCTTATTTAATGCCTGCAGCCTGGGCAAGAGCTGCCACCTGGCCTGCCAGCGTCACACATGGGTAAAATGTTCAAAAGTGCCTAACTGATTTAGAAGCCTATATCTCCTTTTCTTAAAGGATTTAAATTTCTAAGTGTTCAAATCCCTTAAGAAAATGATTAATTAGGCATTGCAATGCTGAGCACAGCAACACCCTAATAGCTTTAAAAATCCAGGCTGCAGGCACTAACGTGCCTCGGTGTCACTGAAAATCTATAGGACTTAAATGCGTAAGCCACTTAAGTACTTTTAATAATTTTACCCTATATTTTAGCATTTAGAATGAGACAACCCAAATAAGTTGATCACTTTAACTAGTTTCAGGGGTTAAATGTTGCATAATTTTCTGAAGATGGCCAAATGTTTCAGAAATAGCTTTATATTTGAGAAGAGATGTTCTTAGTAAGTTACAAAATAATCAAGTAAAGCTTCAGGGATGTTTGTTGGAAGACAATCGGGAGTTGGTCCAGCAGGGGGAATGCCTGGTTATAATAATTAGACGACAGATTTTCACATTATCCAACGATAACAAGATGAGCTTGATCACATTTAAGAACAAGATGGGGAAAGAAAGCCAGTAACCCAATGCATGTTAGGAGAAAATGAAGGCTGGGGAGAGCGTGTGTATTAGCTGTGGATATATACTGTACATTAGAAACTCAGAGTACCAGTGACCAGCATCAGTTGCAACTAAAAAGTGTCAGGGAGAATAATTCAGCCATCAGGGATAAAGTCATAACTCCATTGTTCTCAATTAAGTCTCTGTCACTGAGCTCATGGCTAATGGTGGCCCGTAATTTTATCTCTGAGCATCTATATGCACTAAGCTCTTCAGAGCTTTAAGGATGAGTGTACTCTTCACTGATAGTCTGGAGCAGTGCTTGAACTGGAAAAAAACAGTGGACGACATAGATGCTTCAGCTTTTTTCCATTCTTTGAACAGCACCAGGGTGTGGCATAAGCACTCATCATACTAACCCTGCCCCAACCAAGCTCTTCTAGAACCAGGTAAACTCAGCTCCTTGCTCCCAGCAAGAAGCCCATCTCCTCTCCCCACTCCTGCTCCCAGCTCTTAGATAGCACTTTTGGTCCATGGATCTCACAGAACTTTTAAATAAGAGTAGTTCAAGTATCATTATCCCTCTTATACACATGGGGCAACTAAAGCACAGACAGGCAATGACCCTTGCTTAAGGTCACCGATTAAACTTAGAGCTCCTATCATCTGGTCCTGTAACCTATCCGCTGGACGATGCTGCCTGCCTTTTCAGATGTACGGAAGAGATAAGTTGCTGATTGCAATGATGCACAATTTAATGGATTACATTGTTCTGCAACAAATTGGAAGGCAGTTAAATGGCATTATGTTCAGTAGTTTCTAATCCAATAGATCATATATGCAACCAGACTGGTACTAAATATGGATCATAAAACTGATCGTCAGTTGGTGTTAATTGATGTAGACAAAAGACCTACTCCAATTTGCACCTGCTGAAGATCTGATCCTTATTTTTTGTTTTATTCCAAAAGATCCATGAAAGCTGTTGTAGGCATATGTATGAACAGATTAATGGCAAGGGCAAATAGGTATTTGCATGTACAGTTTCCTAATGGAACAAGTTGGGCCTCAACTAATGGATCCAGATAAGTTATTGTATTCAATAGGCATGTGATTATGTTAGAAGATTTCAATTTTGAAAAAAAATCTCAGTATTTACCTATCCAAGTAGTAATTTCATCCCCTCCGCCCTGCCTTTTAGAACAGGGGCCAATCGTGGTCTCATTAAAATTAATGCCAACTCTCCAAATCATTTCAGTAGGACCATTACCAAGCCATGACGCTAATTTTAAAGTTTTTGAAAAGTCTGTTATAGTTTTCTCTAATATTGAAGAGCCCATTCCTGCAACTTCCTCATAAGAGAAGATTACCAGCATGAGTCATTTTAGGGTACGTCTGCACAGTAGCTGGGAGGTTGCTTCCCAGCATGGATAGACAGACATGCGCTAGCTCTGCTTAAGCTAGCATGGTAAAAATAGCAGTGTGGCCAGGGCCTGGGGTACAGACTCAGGTGTTTGTCTACACATGCTGGGAAGCAGTCTGCCAGCTGCTGTGTAAACATATTGTAGCTGAATAAGGGGCTGGGTGAGCAGAAGCGGCTATGTTTCTGAAACTTTACTCAATAACTTTACTAGTATGATACTCTGGGCATGAGATGGCAGCTCAGTCCTAATACCTATTATAGTTTGTTGGCCTTTCTTCTGAAACCTCCAAAAGTTCAAATTGTGATGTGTTGTTTTAAATCACAAGAACACCTGGGGATTATGCCTGTTGCCATTGAAGTCCATGGCAAAATTTTCATAGATTGCAATGGTTGCAAGACTGGGTGACTGAGACCTCCAGTTTGTTACACATCATAATAGTTGTCAGATGGTAACCACTGTCAGATAATAACCTGAAGTAAATTTGAATTCTCCACAGTCAGTTTCCATTGCCCTGAGCCACCCTTCCTCCCTTCCTCTGTTGAGGATGCTGATAGCCGTACATTTAGAAAGATGCCTATTCTGCCTCCATGGTGATAAATACTTGAAGTTCCTTGCCTAAAATGTTATGTTTCTTGTCAGGTATTCTCTTTGTTTTGCCTATTCACATTTCAGCCACAGTAAAAATATGAAAAGGGTGATTAGCCAAAAACAGTGTACTTTTGGAGCTCTTTAGTACATGGTGAAATAGCCAATACAGCCATACAGAAAAGTCATGAAGATGGGTGATTCTGAGTTCACTCACACAGAATAAGCCAGGAGTAAATCTGCTGAAGTGATGGAGTTACACCAGTGTAAAACGGGTCTGAGATCAGACCCAGACCCTATATATTATGCTGACCAACTTCCAACGATTTATTGTTAGTGGAAGGACTATTAAAACAATGTAATTCTTCAGAAAGTGAGTTATGGAACTGAGGCATTAGGTGTATACAGATGAATCACTTATTTTCAGTATAATGAGGAGGAAGATAAATCAGTATCACTTAAAAAATTGTCTATATGAATAAATAAAAGCTCAGGACACAAGTGGCATCAGTGGTCTATGGCATGTTCTTGACTATTGAACAGACAAACAGCCCAATCCAGCTGGAGTCACTGAAAAGACAAAAAGAACAGGAGTACTTGTGACACCTTAGAGACTAACAAATTTATCTGAGCATAAGCTTTCATGAGCTACAGCTCACTTCATCGGATGCAATGGAAGTTAGATCAGGCATTCCAACGTTGTAAAATACTCAGCATCTGACTTTTGTTAACATGGTCCAGGGCCATGTTTCAGCTTGTGAACATGACAACTGTCTCCTGCAATATATGCAATCATTGGTTTATGCAGAAACCAATATAAATAGTATTTATTTCTCTGATCATCTGACTGGCCTCACTGAATTCAATAGCCTTGAGGATTTATGGTTATATGCCTCATGTTGTGAGTTTTTTGAGTGACTTAGCTGGCAGAAACAAAAGCGGAGACTTGTAGTAACAAGTTTAAATGAAATATAATCACAATCAAGATGCCTTCACAGCAGGCCTCTCAATGGGGAAAAAATTTGAAAAGGGGACACACGAGCTCTGTGTGCAAAAATCACATTAATTCAATCCATGCACTGAAATTCAGATTACGTGGAATTTACAGATGAATTAAAACAAAAAATTAGCAGCACAGAAATCAAAATGTAAATAAAGTTTAGTAAAACCATGAGATTCAGGTTAGTAAAATGAATCTTACATGTATTGGATATTCAAGAGTTGGCAAGCTCAGCATTTCACATGTGGTTTTTTAGCAATTCTCCAAGGAATAGATAGCATCATCCCTTGCACTTAATCTGTTGTTCTATTTTAAGTAAAACATGCAATTTGCAACCTTGTTTTTTCTAATATTCAACAACTTGTTTCCATGTATCAGTTAAAAATATAGCTGCATTGTTGACTAACTGGGAGATATAATGTTCCCTGTTTACATTTCTTTCCAATAGGGTTCCATTAAAGCTTTGTGTGTGAGAAGGAAGTTTGCATAGGAGGAGGTACACATGACTGTCTGAAGTTTCTTGCCCTAATGCTTTCTTTCGGAGGTTTTGTTTAGAGTTTGAATTGATAGAATTTTGGGGAGGCCATGCCATTTGGCATTAGTCAGTTTGTCCTGTGGGGCATCAGAAGCCTCTCCTCTCAGCTGGATGACTGACATTTGGCGTTGAGGGAATGGACACCTGGTTTTCCATGGTGCTGGTATGCACGTCCAGCTGGAAAGAACTGTAGCAATGGATAGATGGCAAAAAGCAGCACAGATGAATTCCAAAGCAAGCTTATCATTTCACCAGTGGTCCACAAACACCATTCAGGTGGTCCACGGATAGTTCCCTCTAAGATGCGCACCTGGGAGGCCGCACACAAGAGAATGAAGGGCCACTAACCTAAGTAGTGGTGCTGCACAGGTGTGGCTCCACAAATTAGGTGCCTGGACCCCGGAGAAGATGCACATGTAAGGTGAGGTGGTGGCCTTGGGCGGAATAGAGGGTAGGTGGGGGGGGCAGTGGGGTGAAAAGAGGGGGTGGGAGAAAGTTGGGACATACAGGACTGTGGTGGCCAGAGAAAGAAGTGACTTTCCCCTGCCCCAGGGCTGCGGCTGCTGGGGAGAGACCCCCACCCCCTCCTTCCCAGCCTCAGCTCTGTGGCTGCTGTGGTGGGGGAGAGAGGGAGAGACCCCCTTCCTTCCTAGCCCCAGCTTGGGGGCTGCTGTGGCGGGGGAGAGAGGGCACATCCATTGCATTAGAGAGGTAAGACGACTGATATTAAAATATAAGTTGTGTGCTTTTATTTGTAGAACAAAAAAAGTTAATTATTATAAAAGTTTTATTTTATATAGTGCTTTTATCCAAAGCGCTTTACAATAGTTAGCTAATGGTACAAACAACATTTGGAAAGATCATTAAGTGGTCCGCCAAGACCCTCAGCAATTTTCAAGTGGGCCACAAAAAAAAAAGTTGAGAACCACTATTCTAGAAGACACACACAACAACTGTATGTGGTTTACAGTTCTTAAAAATCTCCATGAAAATGTATTTCATTAATACCACAACATGGGTCAAACTCAGCAAGCCCTATGCACCACTTAAGTCCCACTTAAGTGCTCAAAATAAGTGGGTCCATTATCCAGCCCATAATATGGGATTACAAAACATAAGTATGCCAGATAAATCTAACAGCCCTCTTTAATATAATTACCAATTGTATGTAGGCAAAGGGATAGATGCAGTGTATTTGGCTCTCAGTACGGCACTTGATCCAGTGCCACATAATAAACAAAGTAGTAACATAAATACCAACTAGATAAAAACGCTGAAGTATGGATTTGCAATTGATAAAAGAGAGCAATTATTAATAGTACTATTGAATGTACAGACTGGGGAGAAGTCTCCATCCAGATAAAAGGGTTAAACACAATTTGTTTTTTAAATGATCCAGATGAAAGTGTAGTCTAAATTTTGCTATGATACCAAAACTGGAGGATAAGCAAAACGTACTAGAGAAAAGATTGAAAAGTCCAAGTAACCAGGAGACATGATAAAAGAGGGTTACGTAAAACAAGATAAGTTTTGATAGAGATCTGCAGCAAGGGTATAATACCTTCTTCTAGCATGAAGAAACAGAGCAATGCAGGTACACACTGGAGGATAGATATCTGGAAATCAGTAAGTCTGAGAAAGTAGAAAGTAAACTAAGTAAAGTCTGATTTTTTTTCCCCAGAGGGCAGGAAGGATACACAGGATCTTTCATCCCAAATGTTTGATGCCTGACTCTTGATTGTAAAGTTTATGTAATATTGTAATTTTATACTGATATGGGACTTTTCTGAGTCTTCCACTATTTGAATATCTCCACTTCATATTCTAAGTATATCTTGTTAATATATGCACAAACACAACACCACATGGGATTTACAATGTGCATATACCACATTAATTCTTAGGAGTATATGAAGCCCTCTCACTCACACTGGTGTAAGTCCACTTACTTCAGTGGAGCTACTCTTGATTTATGTCATTATGGTAAGTCAGATCAGAATCAAAGTCTTAATGTCTAAACCCTCCTGCTCAGTATCTGACTCCAGTTCCTGAGAGTTGACTTCTGTTCCTGATATATCTGACACCTGTTGCTTCTTGATATAACTTGTTGCAGGGTGAAAAGGATTCCTTTTCTTATGCTGGAGTATATCAAGTGGGAAAATGGGGAGGACTGATACTGTACTATGATCTAGTGTTTCAATACTGTCTCATTTAGAAACATATGCAGAAATGATCATTAACCGATAAGAAACTGAATACACAATTATCAAGCGCATATGTCCATCTGTATGTTTTGAATGTGAATTTTGGCACACATTTAGCCCTGTAACTGTAAAATGGTGGATGGCCAAACATGTCTCTGGTTTTTTTATTGCAACAAAAGTTTACCAGAAGTAGTTCAGATTGAGCTTGTTTTGGAGACTTGAACAGGGCTTGATTTTCATATTATAGTGAATGATTTCACAGATGCCTATAGAACCAACACTACATCATGGTCTCTATCTTCTCACTATATCTATATATCTAAAATGAATCACTGCCCTCTCCTTAGTGGAGTATCAAAGCTGTTCAAGTGTGTGTGATGAAGTCACCCTCCAGTGGCTAAATACTTCTACACAAGCTACAGTAGTGACTAAATTGTGTGTAATTGTATCACTCTCTAGTGACTATGGCTTGTAGAAGACAAAAGCCTGAACACTGCTATCACCCTATATTAGTTATTATTAAAGATGGTCAAAAAATTGTAACAGTTTTCCATCTGAAAATGCTTTTTTGATAAAATCAAATTTTGTGACATTGTATCACCCATGACATTTTTGTTTTAAAAATTTGTAAAAACACCTATGTCAGAAAGTCCTATTTTCACATTTTGAGAATGAAAAGTTTCAATCTTTCATTTCAAAATGAAGTGTCATTTTGAATTTTACTTTTTCAATTTAACCAAATTGGAAAAAAAATCAGAATTTCATTTTGTGAAAAAATATGGATTTTTGTCCCAATTTTCTATATTTTTTTTTCCAAAATCTCAATATTTTTCACTGTATGGAAAATCTATTTTCCAACCAGCTCTAATTATTAGTTATATGAACTAACAGTTACTAGAAGATTTCATTCATTTGGACTTTTGAAAACAAACTAGGAAATAAAGTGTTGACTGCTTGTTTTTAAAGTTTGTCAAACTGTTTTCAAGTGTATTACTCCATCTGAATTTTGCTTACATTCTAAATGGAGGTTTTGGTGTATCTTCAGTGCCACTTTTAAAAAAAAAATTGTATCAGTAGATCTGGAGGCGAAAAGATGATGCCTCAAATGATCATATAAGACTTATTTCAGTGTTTCCACACACAGCTAATACATGATTATCAGAATTATCTTTTGGATAGAAGGCGTTAACTCAAATGATCACCCTCCTTCCTCAGAACCCAAAGAGAGAAAATACTGGAGGACTGAATGACAGTCACTTTCCTACAGATTTTTCTCTATTCTTTCTTGCCACTTACAGAATTTTATATGTATTTTGCAGCCACATAGACAAATTATTATTATGTTATCCCCTGAGCTTGGAGGACCATTGTGCTAGGCATCATACTAGCACATAGCAAGGAACAGTCCTTTGCCTAAGGACAAGACGAAACAAGGATCTGAGAAAGGGAGTTGTGTGTGTGTGTGTGAGAGAGAGAGAGAGAGAGAGAGACAGTGTGTGTGTGTGTATAAACTAATGAGGAACAGAAAGTTGAAGTGCATACTCCATAAGAATTTGACAAATATTGGGCCAAATTAATTGCAGGTGTAACTACATGGACTTCAAATGAGAAAGAATTCAAATGTATACTTGAGGTAGTTGAAGAAAATAATTTACCAATGAGAGATGAAATTTGATTCCCTATCTTATTTGTAAAGCAAGCTTTTTTTTATATACATATATCTGATTTACAGTCTTGCTTTCAAATTGGCATCTGGCTATCCCTAAGGTGAATTCAGCTTTCTAAATAAGCTTTTAAAAAAATGCCTAAATTTGAGGTATAATGTGACATAACAATGTACTTTGATATTGCCAAAGTCTTGTTCAACAAATGTAGCGTTTTGAATGGTTACCTATTCCTCTTTAGAAGGCCTATGACAATTATCTAAAGATTATGCATGCTGATTCTCTGTCTTCTATAATAGTTGGAGAGCTTTCAGGATGGGACAATTGAAAAGAAAGTATTTGCCTTCTTATAAACAGTTTTTGCCATTCCCCAACTGTCTTGTTATTTCTAATGAGTACTCAGCACTACTTTCATTTGCCTATATATTCTTGTATTTGTATCAAACGTGTGAATGGATGAGCCTTGTTGTATAAAAATAATGTTCAAGTTTGGAAGATGAAATGAAACCAAATGGTTCTTTTCCCACATTTTAATTACTTTGGGCCAACTCCTGCAGTCTCTCACACAGGGCTAGCTTGTATCATTTGGCCACAGCTCTCAATAGGGGACAGTGCAGAGCTGCACCATCCTTCGGGAGTACAAGGAGGATTGCACTTCAGGGAGACACAATTCTTCCCTAAATTCCCTAGTGTGCAGATGGGGGGAGTGCATCGGAAGCCCCATCCCTGAGAATGGAGCAAACTGCGTCCACCAGTATTCCCAGCCTACTCTGCATGCTGTGGTGGAGCTGTTGTCTCATCTCCTCCCTGACTTTTTTGGGTGATCAGCACCCCTAGGAAGGTTCAAGGAAGAAGCAGTCCCTGTACTCATCTTGAAGCAGCTGTAGCATGATCTTTAAAATGCCACGTATTTCTGATTAATTTTTCCCTATTGTTGATATCTAGTTAAATGACAAGTGTAAGAAGCTGAAAGAGAATAAAAAGGAAGGTGCAAATTTAAGAGCTGAGTACAATAGGATGACCAAAATGGAAAGTGTAGAGACACAGAAACAACTGGATAAATGAACAGTATAAAGAAGCAGAATATGTAAAGAGAAATGCAAACACAGTGGTTGTATCACAACATAAGAGAACTGAGTGGGACATATAAGCTGACGATGTCAGCGGTGAAAAAGTGTGAGCAAATAATTGAGGATGAACAAGCAAAGTGTCAGCAATGGAAAGAATATTCTGAAGAGCTGTACAACATGCAGAACATGGTATATGCTTCCCAGTACAAATGAAGGAGAGCACAGAATAGAATTCTTAGAAGAAGAAATAAAGACCTTGAGAGAAAGTTTGAAAAAGGAAAAGGCAGCAGGAAGTGACAACATAACCACAGAGCTGTTGCAAGCAGGCAAAGAACACACAGCAAAGGCAATGCAAAAGCTATTCAACAAGATTTACAAGCAAAACCAAATGCCGAGCAAATGGGGGAAAGTGATACTAGTACCAACCTATAAAAAGGGAGATGAGTGAGTGCAAGAATTACAGCAGAATCAGCTTAGTGAGTGTTCTGGGAAAAGCATTCATCAAGACTTTGCAGAGCGCAATGAGGAATAGGCTGGATTTAGACCAGGATGAAGTGCAACGGATCAGCTAATGATGATAAGATAGCAGCGAAATAAATCAAACACAACCAACCCTGTTATAACAACTTCAAAGACTTTAAACAGACTTTTGACAGCATTTGGCAGAAAAGAGTTATGGCAAGTCTTGAGAATGTACGGCATCCCCGAGAAATTGATCAAGCTGATAGAAAACATCTACAGCAAGTCAATGAGTGCAGAGAGAACAGACAAGAATCTGATAGGATAGTTCAAGATGACTTCTGTAGTGAGAAAAGGATGAACGCTATCACCAGATTTGTTCAACTTGGTACTGGAAGCAGTAATGGCTTTAGCATTGAGAGATGAAATGGGAGGAGTCATGTTATGTGGGAGGACAGTGAATATAACCTTAGATTTGCAGAGGGTATTGACCTCAGTGCATTGGCCAAGGAAGATTTACAGAGAATAACTGACAAGGTGAATCAGGAATGCAGAAAATTAAGACTGAAAATCAGCATAGAAAAGACAAAAATTATGGCAATTGGAAGACAAGGAGGAAGAGGTAACAATCAAGGAAAGAGACGAACTAGAAAAGGGTGAAAAATGTATGAACTTTGGATAACTAGTATTAGAGAATGGGAATTGTGGAAATGAAGTAAAAAGAAGATTCACACCAGCCACCACTGATTCAGAAAACTCTTCAAGGTCAGGAAGGCTAAAGAGATTTTGATAAAATGTAAATTACAGTATGCAAGACAACTGCTGTATGTGTTGGAATATGAGGAAAGCTGATGAACATAAGGTATTGACTGCAGAAATGAACTGACTGAGGGGAAAGTTTCAAAACTGCAGAAAATTTAAAGAAGTGATAAGAAAATGGCCAGGGCAAGAAATAACACTGCTACAAAAGATTCAAGAAAGATGCCTGCTATGGTTTGGACAAGTGTCAAGAATGGACCTTGAAAGGATACCATACATGGAGATACATTGCAGAGTACAAGGAAGTAGAAGTAGAAGAAGTATGAGGATGAATTGGATAGATACAGTGAAGAATGACACAGAACAAAAAGATTTAAAGATGAACAAAGCTGCAAAGCTGGTACAAGATAGAAAGTGGTGGAAAGACTTCATTTAGCCCCCTCATTGCTGCTGAGTTGACTGATGAGAAAGAAAGAAAGAAAGAAAGAAAGAAAGAGAAAGAATTTATCCAAACTACAGATGGGTCAGAACTGTGAACTATGGATCCCGAAACTGAGGTATCCAGAACTGAGGATTTGGTTTGGACTGGTTTATAATGCACAGTTAGCTGATTCTAGTTTGAAAATTGGGCTGCATGCCTAGAAAAAGATTTACAAATCTCATAAGATACATTGAATTTCAGGTGTAGCTGGATCAGATATATCATAAAAACACCTCTTCCCGTTGAACCTTGGTACTTCCACTTCTCATCCAGACTGCAATTAAGAACAAATATGATGACAATAATAAAATATTAATCTTTTGAATGGATTAACAGAACTTTCATACCCACACCTCCCCACTCCAGATAAGTTGCGTTCAAGTCTGATCTGATCTTTGAAAAGAGTTTTAAGTGAGGTCTTCTTTTATCCAAACCACTCCTTCAGGTCTTTAGCCATTGGGCCAGACTCACCAGTCAAATCTGGTAGTTTTGTGCCACTTCAGCAAAGCAAATCAGCTACAAACCTGTCTCCTGCCAAACCAGGTTTATGGCTGCATAGCGAGAGTGGTTTAAAGCAGCTGGAATATACTGAAAAATGTGGCCTAACATCTATATATTGTTCTCATGTATTGATCATATTTTTCCTGCTTGGGCTTTAGAAAGAGAAGTCAGTATTTCAAGTAAAAAGACTTAAATCAGTTTCCTAAGAGTTTGGCCAAAGCACTTCTGAGGCCAATGCATAATTTAAAAAATAACAAACTGTGGAATGGTTCAGCAGGGCCCCTTTACAGTGTAAATATGATGTTGATTTGGGTACTGGCAACATTTAGAATTTTATATAACACATGATGTCAACTGATAGCCTATTAGCTAATTTGGTATATAGCTAAGTTGTGTTCCCATTTTTTCCCCTTCTAGATCTCTGTGGACTTTTGGTTCTCATTTTAAATTGTTTCTATACCTTTGCCATTTGCTGGATATTGCTCACCTTTGTCAATGGGACTTGATGGTGGATGGCTTTTTTAATGACTGTCTCTTTTATTCACCAACATTTCAACATTGCACATGTAATACATTTGCAGGCAGGGCTTCCCAACCCTCCGCACATCGATCGTGAAGTGGTGACGGTACTTCAAGGACAGAACTGCTGTGATGGGTAGTTTTTCCATATATCTCACCATCTTTAGTGGTAGGTCATTTCTCTAACTTTTTGGCCCTGTTCAAACAAATACATTTGTTTGGAGAAGTTTTTGATACACACAGACCTCTTTGATGGTGGAATCTTCTGTTCTCCTTAGAGGTCCTATTCATCTAACTAAAGCTGAAAAACAAGAGTTGTGTTTCAACTCACTATACAAGTCTAGGGCTTGTATGTAATTTTCATATTTTGACCTAAATATAAAGTAAAAAAGACATATCCCTGTCTTGAGAAGCATGAGCATTAATGAGTGGGAAAAAGAGGAGACTAGACTGGCTGTTTAATGGCAATTTGGTATCTGAAACCTCCAGGTTCAAGTCTCAGGTTTGGTTTTTCACTCCTGAGATGCCAGCATAGTATTTGGAAGTGTTTTCTATCCTTTGATGGGGTTTTCACATGGTGCAGGCCAGAAACTGTTGCTTAATAGAAACATACCCCATTCCACAGAGTTTTCTAATATTTCATTCTACTTTTTTATTAGTATCTGAAGGAGAATTTGGAGTGAATTTTAAAAAAATTATTAGCGTCATTTTGTTGACCCTTCCTGCTTTGGGCTTTTCTACAGAAAGGTCTTCCTTCACAGATGCTAGCAGATTTAAAATAGGTCTCTGGGGCTGGGCTGAATGAGTTTTCAATCACATAATTTTGAGGATGGCATTTTAAAAAAAACATTATTCTTGTCACTTGTATGGGGTGTTTTATACTGTTCATGATATATGTGCTTTGTCATTTTTATTGTGGTAAGCCTGTTTCCCCAAAGTACCACATGGATCTAAACTCTCTATAGATTCAAGATGTGATCAAAAATTAGATCCAGAAAGCATAACTTGGTCATAATGGTCTTGGTCACAACTCTGCATCAGCAGGCCTTGTTCTCGGATGTATTCTTGCTAATGATTCCTTGGTTTCTATAGGATTGGTTTTGATCACTAATTTCCATTTTGAGATGGTGGCTTGATGATTGATTGTATCCACACTTTCCACAGAAATGATCCAAAATTCTGTTTCTGATTAAAGTATGTAACTGTATCACAGCAATTTCTTCCGTATGCTGCTCTTATTTCATGTTATGGTTTAAATGAAAATTTATATGTTTAGAAGTTAGTATACTGGAAAAGTCATGTTGTTCTTGGATCTCCTGCTGGATCTGCAGGAGCTGGACTAAGGTTTCGGTGTACATTTGCTGGGTTTGGGAAACCTGATCCCTCACCTCTTCTCTGAAATAGCTCTTAGCGCACTTGGGGTGAAATCCTGGACCCACAGAAATCTGGAAAAACTCCTATTGACTTCAGTGGGATAGGATTTTACTCTTACTATATTTTTAGTGTTGTATTTATCTTGAGAATAATGTGTCTAATACTTTAGCATGTTGTTTAACTAATATGTTGCAGGAGAAGTTTGGATATAACAGCAGATTTCTAGCGGATTTAAATTCATAGCTCCGTTGACTTCAACTGGAAGATCTATCTGCCCCATAATGAATTATTTTTTTATTGTCTCAGTTTAAACAATAAGGTCAACATAACTGATTCAAAATGATATAACCAGTGGGGAACCAATACATTCAACATGAGGCTAACTGTTCTGAAACACTGCTAGTCAACCTACAAAACAAACACATCTGCCAGAATAGTATCTAGGACTTCTCAACTGAGGCACCTACATTGTAGCTCAGTGATACAGTAATTGTGTCATTTTCTTCCCAG
Organism: Eretmochelys imbricata; assembly: GCF_965152235.1. Classification (NCBI taxonomy): domain Eukaryota; kingdom Metazoa; phylum Chordata; order Testudines; family Cheloniidae; genus Eretmochelys; species Eretmochelys imbricata. Next base: position 33,271,057 of record NC_135574.1, read on the forward strand.
TAGATACCAGAAGAATGAATAAATGAATACAGCTGAGAATAAGAATACAAGTCTGTCAGAAATATTATTATTGTGTGTATGATCATAGTACTTAGGAGCCCTAATCATGGACACCATTGTGCTAGCCGCTGTACAAGTACAGAACAAAAAGACAGTCCCTGCCCCAAAGATCTTACAATGTAAGTGTAAGACAACAGATTGAGGCAGGCAGACAGACAAGAACAGTAAAAGAAAAAATGAGACCATATTGGTAATCTCAGCACACCAGCAGCCTAACTGTTGTCAAGTTTTTTGCAGGTATCACAACAAAGGAGAGTTATAAGGAGGGATCCGGATGATCATGAGGTAGCTTTGCAGATGTTCATGGGAAGCTCCTCCTAAGTGTGAGAGGCAGCATGGCAGAAAGCACAAAAAGTGCATCTTTGAAATTTAACAAGTGACAATAGTGAATGAGAGATGATAGGTATAGTGGAGATAGGCCATGAAGGGCCTAGAAAGAAAAGACAAGTAGATTATTTCTGAGGCAATAGAGAAGGGGGAACCAGTGAAGGGACTCAAAGAGAGGGGTGGTTTGGTCAAAACAACAGGCTAAGAGAATGATTTTTGCAACAGCAATCTGAATGGACATGAGCAGGGCAAAATTGGATTTGTTAAGGCCAGAGAAAAGGATGTTGCAGTAATTGAGACAAAAGGGGACAAGAGCCTGGAGGAGAGTTTTAGCTGTGTGGATGGATAAGAAAGGCCACATTTTAGAGATGTTATGCAGAAAGAATCTGCAAGATTTAGTCATAGCTTGGATGTGAGGATCTAGCGAGAGGTCTAAGTTGAAGATAATGCCCAGGTTATGGGCCTGAGAGACAGTCAGGCTGGTGGTGTTGTCTATAGGGATCATGAAAGGAGGAAACAAAGCTGGAGGAGGGGAAGATTAAGAAATCTATTTTAGCCAAATTGAGCTTGAGCTGATGGCTGGACATTCATGACATGTCAGAGAGATAGGCTAAGGTTTTAGTTTGGATGGAAAGAGAGAGGTTTGGGGTAGTGAGGTAGATCTTGAGAGTTGATGGTAGTTGAATTTGAGTTTGTGGATGAGATTTCCAAGTGATGAGGTAAAGAGGGAGAATCAGGGGGCCCAGGACAGAGCCCTGTGGAATCCCCACAGAAAGTATAAGTATACTCCAAAGGCCACGGCTGAAGGAGTGATTAGAGAGATAGGAGAACCAGGAGAGGACAGATTCATGGAATCTAAGACAGGACAATCTTGCAAGAATAAGAGCAGAGTTCACATTGTTGAAGGCCAATGGCAGGTCAAGGATGATAAGAATGTAGTACTGTTTCTGAGTTTTTGCTAAGAAGACATAATTAGAGAGTTTGTCTATAGCTGTTTCGGTGAAGTGAGAGGGGTAGAAGTTAGATTGGAGAGAGTCTAGGATGGAATTGAAGGAGAGAAATCGCAGATGGTGATTGTAAACAACACATTCAGTGAGCTTAGAGATGGAAGGGAGACGTGGCAGTAATTTGAAAGGTAAGTGGGATCAAGGGTTTTTTTTAAGATGGGACAGTCTGACGCATGCTTGTATTATGAGGGGAAGAGTCAGAGGAGAGTGCGAGGTTAAGGGGAAGAGTAAAGGGTAAGAGATGAGTGTGTGTGAGGTAGATTAGGAGATGGGATGTGGTTACAGGGGCAAGTGGAGGGTGTTACAGGAGGAAAGAAGATAAGAAACTTCAGCACCTATGACAGGAGAAGGAGAAGAAAATTTTAGGAGACGAGGGAAAGTGAGCAGAGGGAAAGGGAAGACGACATCTTATTTTGTCTATTTTCTTTTGGATGAAATTGGCAAGATCCTGTGCACAGATAGAAATTGAGGCGGGAGGTGGACGTGGGCTGAGGATTGATTTAAAAGGTGGCAAAATAACCTTAAAGAAGTTATGTGCACATTTCACTGATATGATATTCATTTAATTACAATTATTAATGCACCTACAGTGCATTATTTCATCTTGCTACACAGGTAATGAGAACTTTTTTCCTAAAAAGAAGAACAATCATCATTTCCTTTGGTACTCAATTTAATAACATTAATCATGGTGAACCCTTTTCGTATTAGTGTGAGCATAATATAACCCTGAAGGAATTTCATTGTAATTAAGCTAATTTCATCCATATTTTTAACTTTCTATTGCCATTTCTTTTCTACTTTTATTTCTGTTTTGCAAGTAAAATGCATTATGTTTTTTTTTTAACGAGATCAGTTGACTCCAATATATTTGGGACAAAACCTCATGTGAGGAGCCAGAGGGAGGAAGAATATTGTCTACTAAGTTACATTTACTATGAGGGACTTACTCAGCCTGACCACACTGACTATTTTTAGGTAGCACAGTGCTCTTCTCATCCTCAGAGAGACTTTGTTCTGATATCCAGATGACTCTAGCTACCAAAAAATTGACTCATCATTGTTTGGTCAGATTGTGAGATCATCGGCCCTGAGGAGATTGCACTGGAGCAGAATGCACTAAAGAGGGACCAACATCCACCAAAAAAAGTTGACCTGTTAGAGAATCCACATTGACCTTGGAGAACCATTTTGAGTGTGTGGACAACTGTATTCCAGGCACTGGGAAGAGACCTATTACTACTGAACCTGACTCTGAGGTAAGAAAGACTGGAGCAGTAATAAATTATAGTGTCATTACCTCACACTATGCCAGTGTGATTTTTAAGATAATTGGAGTGCAAAATATAGGGTCAAATTATCAGCTGGTGTAAATTGATGTTGCTCCACTGGAGCCATAAAAGGTGAGTAAATTGAGTAGGACAGATGGTCTAAGTGGATAAGGCATTCAAGAGCTCTGAGTCCAATTTTCACCTCAGTCGCTGATTCCCTATGTGTGGGGCCCTACCAAATTCACGGCCATGAAAAACACATCACGGACTGTGAAATCTGGTCTCCCCCCGTGAAGTCTAATCCTTTTTGTGTGCTTTTACTCTCTACCATACCGATTTCAGGGGGGAGACCAGCATTTTTCAAATTGGGGGTCCTGACGCAAAAGGAAGTTGCGGGGGGGGATCGCAAGGTTATTTTAGGGGGGCCACTGGATTGCCATCCTTACTTCTGTGCTGCCTTCAGAGTTGGGCAGCTAGAGAGTGGTGGCTGCTGTCTGAGGGCCCAGCTCTGCAGGCAGAAGAGCAGAAGTAAAGGTGGCAATACCATACCATGCCGTCCTTACTTCTGCGCTGCTGCTGCTGGCGGCGGCTCTGCCTTCAGAGCTGGGCTCCTGGACAACAGCCACCGCTCTCCAGCTGCCCAGCTCTGAAGGCAGCTCCGTTGCCAGCAGCAGCGCAGAAATAAGGGTAGCAGTACCGCAACCCTCCCCCACAATAACCTTGCGATCCCTCCACAACCCCTTTTTGGGTCAGGACCCCTACAATTACCACACTCTGAAATTTCAAAATTTAAATAGCTGAAATTGTGAAAGTTAAGATTTTAAAAATCCTATGACTGTGAAATTCATCAAAACGGACCATGAATTTGGTAGGTCCCTCTCTATATGATTTTTTAATTAAGGCAAATTACTTAATCTCTCTGTGCTTCAGCTCCCATCTGTCAATGGAGCTAGTGGAAGGAAAGAGGAGAGATAGTGACACAGGGAAGAAGTGTGGTGAAATCAAGTGAAGGAAATGGCAATGGACATGTCCACACTTTGAGCTATGGGTGTAATTCCTGCTATGTGTGTAGATACACACAATGTATGGGGAGTTGACAGCAGTCAGTGGTGATGGCAGGAACAGACAAGCAGCTAGTATAGACAAAACCACAGAGCCAATTGGGTGGACTAATTGATCAAGCTGTGTAGAACAATCAAAGAAACAAGAGCATTTAACCAATTTGTGCATGCCATTAGACATGGAGCAGGTGGTGCCTGGCAGCGAATTTACAGTGTACCTGTGCCTCTCTTGGCTCACAACTGGTTCACTCTCCATCCTTTTTTCCCCGTCTTGCCCAGCATTTAACTCCTCCATTACAGGTAATCTAGATCTACAACTTGCAATCCTGTGAGAACATATTTCACCCATCAACTCCACAAATGCCTATACATGGGCAATCCCAGACACAGCTGTCCCTACCAATTAAACTAGCTTTTGGCCTTATGTGTCTAGAAATAAACTGATTTGTTGGGCAAGGGTCCTTATAAACAAGAAGAATCCTTACATTAATATAAAATTTCAATGGAGCGAACCTAAATGTCTCAAATGTGTTATAATAAAATATTGAGTTGCTTTTGAGTCAGTTAGCATTTTAGCTGCAGAATTATGGATAAATTGTAATTTGTAAAGTAAAGTTTTTGAACGGTCTGTGAACAGAGAAATGCAGTTATTCAGGAGAGAGACAAGAAAGCCCTGAATTAACAATTTGGTGTCCTTTTGGGACAGAGTTTTCTATGTGCCAGAGATGATAGAATGAAACTTTTTTGTAATCTAATTTCATGAAAAAATACTTGTGAATCAAAGCCTATCAAAAGACATCACAGCTTTGCTTCAGCAATGTCAGCTGAAATGGAAAAGTACCACTAATGGTACCACTAATGGTACCAGAAATTTACATGCTGAACCTTGACACCTAACTGTAGCTTCTAGAAACATCAACTAACAAGAAGTTCCTACTTTGAGACCTTTGCCATTCATCCATAATTATGAACTGAATTAAGAACATAATATTCCAGTATGCTGTGGTATGTAATACACCATTAAAACAAATCAATAGTAAGTCTAAGAGTGGCCTCTTATTTTGGAGGCATTTCAGAAGTATTCTGAACTGCAACATCTTCTTAGTAGTTGTAAGTTTAGAGGTAGGAGTTATATAACTTGGTTGTAACCAGATTTTCATTAAATTTCAACCTGAAGAGAAAGAAAGAGTAGTAAAAATAACTCAGATCCCTTAGACATGAGATTAGACATGTTCTGGCTACATAAATAACATGGAAGGGGAAGACTAACTGGATGAAAAATGGAAAATATTTTTCCTGAAAAATTTTTCATTGAAAACATTTTTCTGCATTTTTGTTGGAAAACTAATTGAAAACGTTTCCAGCCAGCACTAATTATTAGGCTTAATGAAACATTTCCAACTCCTAAAGAAGATACAGCTTTTTAATTTATTTTACTTTACTTTAGTTTATTTTACAGTCACCTATGTAAGAGTGAACCAAAATAAATCCAGAAACTAGTAAGCCAAATCTGGTTTGGTAGTAATGCCTATGTGCTTAGGTAGGTAACAATGCCTTATCATTAATTTGTATTGTGGTAGCAACTTAGATCTCCAGTCATGTACTAGAACCCCATTGTGATAGGTTCTGTACAAATGCAGAATAAAGAAACTGACCCTACCCCAAAGAGTCTGCAGTCTAAGTAATAGTGAAGTATTGATATGAACCATTTAGCACTGAATCTGAAGTTGAAACTTTAATGTTGAAGCTCAATAAGTACAGAGAAATAATACAAAGGGGCATAAAAAAGTTAGACACTTGGACAGGAAACAACAAAATGAGATTTATCCTGGTAAAATTTAAGATAACATGCTTGTGATAAAATAATCCAATATATAAGCATTGTGAGGGAAGAGTCTCCCCCATTAGGGAAGAGGATAATGAGAAAGCAGTAAGGCCAGTAGAGACCTATGCATGATGGTGCACAGCAGAATTCCCATAGATTTGAGTTTGCCTGTGACGCAGTATGCCAGCCGTAAATCAATATGATTTTAGGCAGCATACCAAGAGCCATCTCTTCACAGGCCAAGGAAGAATTAATGTCTCTTTATGACTCTAGTGAAAATTGAGTAGAATACTGTGTTCCACCACTCTCAGGAACAGAAAGATGTTGTCAAAGTGGAGGGAATACAGAACATAGTAATAAAATTAAAGGCTAGAGGGAAAGATATATGAGGAAAAAATGAAAATAATTAATTATGCATAGCCTGGCCAAACAATGACCCGGGGTGGGGGGGGGGCACGATAATCATCTTCATCTGTGTGAAATATGCAAAAAACAGAGGCAGAATAAGCCTTTATGGTGTTGTAATCAACAGTAATTGGAGTAAAACGAGCAAAGGAAAGTATAGTCTGAGTATATGCATACAGTTCTGAATAGTGAATCCTGATGGAATGTGGAGTAGTCTCCTGAGGGAACTGGAGTAACCTCCAGGTGATTTAGAAAGAAAAAACCTTTCAAAAACAGCTGAAATGGTGTATAAATAATGTATCCGACCTCATGATAGTTCCAGAAAATGAATAAGCTTTTTGTAGGAGGCAAAGCACTGAAGAATGTACCATGGGGAACAATTCTACTTTTGATGTACAGAGAGATGCATGGAATGAAAAAGGAGACTGTCTTTACCATTACTAATTTCTATGTTGCAGTATTATCAGCTGGAATGTAATATTTCAAATACAATAAGATTCATAGGTGAACCATTTAGCTGACTGAGAGGTTTAATTTATAAGTATTCTGGCTTCAGTGGGTGCAGGGTTTTTTCCATTCTTTTTTAGATAGAAAATCTGAAGGACACCAAAGCTTTTGTAATGTTAAAAATATTATACACACTCACACAACCTGCTATTGCTCAGGGAAGGGCTGGAGCAAAGGCCACATGAAGCTACTTTTACAATATCCCGGTCTTGGGGCTGTGTTCTGTGCAGATCCAGGCCTCAGGGCTGCTCTACTTTGTACCAACTGCCAATGGCCTTTAAGGACTCTGCTCCCATAGAAAGGCTGGGAAGCTACTGGATCACCTCAGCTGTGGATTTCCAGAGTGCTCCCGTCTGGGGAAGTTCACAGCTGGCGTACAATAACAGGAGCTACCCGTCTGCAACATCCCACATATGGGACATGTATGAGGCAGGTGGCAGCATTACCAGAGCAGCACTACTATTCTTCAGCAGTCCCAACTTGGCAGACTGATAGCCAGACAGCAAAACTTCAGAGGAATCCTTAGGCTCCTTGGAAACAGATTAAGGCTGAGCTGGCATAGAACAGGCCTCAAAAATTAGTGAGCTACAACCAGCTCCTTTTCATTCCTTGGCAGTGCCTGGTGGACAATGGGTGCCGTTAAGAGTTATCCCCCTTCTATATCTCCAGCTGACTAACTGTTTGATCTTGGACATGTCCCCTTCTCTAAAATGAGAGCTTAGTATTTCCTACCTCACAGGGGTGATCCAAGGCCTAGTTAACTCAAGTCTGTGAGGCGCTGGTCGTGATAAAATGCTTACAAATAAAAGCAAAGTAAACTCTATGTATTTCATGTAACGTTACAGGCATTGCACTGAAGTACATTCCCACACGTGGAGTATGTGTCTCAGCATATGTTGTACATTCTGAAGCAGTGAAGATGTGACATTCATTGCTCATGCTACGCATGATGTAATAGTACTTGCCCATCATAAAGTGAAAAGTCATAAACAAAATGTGTTCCATTCAGCAAAATATACACTTTTATCAGTTATTGAGCAGATTTTTCCAGTTAAACTCTGGTTCTATAATTTGCAACAGCAGGTACTTGACTATCTGCACATGTTTACTGGAAAGACTTGTGAAGTTATTACAAATGGTGGGAAATATTCTGCACATAACACGGCACTTCTCCATCAGGTTAATATGATCTAGAAAAAAGCAGCCTTTTGTCTAATAGAAACCAAAGAGCTGGTTAGGAAGAGGTATCTTGGGATTACATCATTAAATGGTAATCATGCTAGTGCAAAGCTGCAAGCATATAAAGTTAAATGTGGAGATTATTTTTTTCATTTGAAACAAAAATCACAGGATATTATAGATTTTTACAGAAGTGACTGCTCTCTCAGTCACTGAAAAAATAGAATGTCTTTGCACAGTTAAAACATTTAGTTAAGAAATATAAACTAGTAAATATATCTAACATTTTAGTTAACACAAGGCTGAAACAAAACACTAGAGTCTTCAAAAGGCTACAAAACACATTACATCACATACCCCTTAAAATGGATCATGTATTGCCTTTTTTTAGTGCAAACCAGTTTTTGATTAATTTACTAAGCAATAAATGAATACTTAAGACTTAAGCTTTGTGCTTTGAAACTCAGCTACTGAATGTCCTAACTAGCAAATTAACACCCATTATGTATTCTTAAAATGAAAACCCATAATTCCTTGTAGAGGCATCTTTGACCTGTCAAACTGAACATCCTTTCTGTGATGATGATTAGGTGGAAAATTCATTGTCCAGGTGCTGGGTTCTGCTAGCTAAAAAAAAATAAAGCAAATCACTAAGCTACTGCTGCTATTGTGATCTAATCATTGGTTTCCTACAGTAAATGACAAGCCTGCTTTCCTGTAAGTGGCATTCTTTCTTCCTTTGTGCCTCCACAAAGCTTTATTGTTCTCATGTGCTGACAATAGTAAGAACCTCATGCAACCCAGCTTGGACTGAATGATTCAGGATTCCATAAGCAATGGCATTTATATATCGTTTGCAATAAAATTAATAGAGCATATAGCAGCCTGAATCTCATGTCACTCCCATATTTATAGAAACATATTTTTGTTTATAACAAGTATATTGTTTCAGGTTTAGTGCAGTGGTTCTCAGACTGTGGGTCGGGATCCCAAAGTGGGTCACAGCCAGGTTTTAATGGAGTCTCCAGGGCTTAGACTTGCTGGGACCTAGGGTCGAAGCTCAAGCCCAAGCCCCACCGTCTGGGACCTAAACCGAAGCCCACGGGCTTCAGCCCTGGGTAGCAGGACTCAGATTAGAGGCCCCCTGCCTGGGGCTGAAGCCCTTGGACTTTAGCTTTGGCCCGCTACCCAAGGTGGTGGGACTTGGGTGGGCTCAGGCTTCGATCTCCCCTTCTTGTGGTCATGTAGTAATTTTTGTTGTCAGAAGGGGGGGTCACAGAGCAATGAAGTTTGAGAACCCCTGGTTTAGTGGATGTAGAAAAATGGATTCAAATGCGAGAATCCAATATGGAATTAGATAATTTCAAATTATAGTAATGACTCCTTGCCCCCTAGGACTTTTTGGTTGTCACTGTGTGGCACATCATGGTCACTCAGAAATTCATGGTGGCAGCAGGACTAGAACTCTAAAAGATATGGTCTATGAATTATTTTCAAGAATTTCTATGTCTGTATTACACAGGAGGTCAGACGAGATGATCACAATGGTTCCTCCTGGCTTTGGAGTTATGAATTTATGAACTCAGATCCTTCTATCTCAAAAGCACAGATCCCTACCAAAAGGCAAATTTCAATTAGCTGTCAGCTGTAGAAGGTCTATGATTCACAGCTGAAGAGTTCTTATTCTATTCAGTTGAATGTGATAGTGCATATATAGAATAGTGGTAGTGGTGCATATGCACAGTGTTAGTAGTGGTGTACGTAGACACAGAAAAACTAGACACAGTTAATTATATTAGTGTGTTCTGTCACAGGGACCATCAGTCCTGAAACAGAGGTTCCACCGCCAGCACTAATTTGAACCCCTTTCACATCTGCAAATATTCTAGATATGGTTAAATATAAGCAAGTAAGATAGATAAGGAACCAGCCACAGCTAAAATGCAAAAAGAAATGGAGTACTTGTGGCACCTTAGAGACTAACCAATTTATTTGAGCATGAGCTTTCGTGAGCTATAGCTCACTTCATCAGATGCATACTGTGGAAACTGCAGCAGACTTTATATATACACAGAGAATATGAAACAATACCTCCTCCCACCCCACTGTCCTGCTGGTAATAGCTTATCTAAAGTAATCGTCAGGTTAGGCCATTTCCAGCACAAATCCAGGTTTTCTCACCCTCCACCCCCCCACACAAATTCACTCTCCTGCTGGTGATAGCCCATCCAAAGTGACAACTCTTTACACAATGTGCATGATAATGAAGTTAGGCCATTTCCTGCACAAATCCAGGTTCTCTCACTCCCTCACCCCCCTCCAAAAACCCACCCCCATACATACACAGACTCACTCTCCTGCTGGTAATAGCTCGTCCAAACTGACCACTCTCCAAGTTTAAATCCAAGTTAAACCAGAACATCTGCGGGGGGGGGGGGTAGGAAAAAACAAGAGGAAATAGGCTACCTTGCATAATGACTTAGCCACTCCCAGTCTCTATTTAAGCCTAAATTAATAGTATCCAATTTGCAAATGAATTCCAATTCAGCAGTTTCTCGCTGGAGTCTGGATTTGAAGTTTTTTTGTTTTAAGATAGCGACCTTCATGTCTGTGATTGCGTGACCAGAGAGATTGAAGTGTTCTCCGACTGGTTTATGAATGTTATAATTCTTGACATCTGATTTGTGTCCATTTATTCTTTTACGTAGAGACTGTCCAGTTTGACCAATGTACATGGCAGAGGGGCATTGCTGGCACATGATGGCATAAATCACATTGGTGGATGTGCAGGTGAACGAGCCTCTGATAGTGTGGCTGATGTTATTAGGCCCTGTGATGGTGTCCCCTGAATAGATATGTGGGCACAATTGGCAACGGGCTTTGTTGCAAGGATAAGTTCCTGGGTTAGTGGTTCTGTTGTGTGGTATGTGGTTGTTGGTGAGTATTTGCTTCAGGTTGCGGGGCTGTCTGTAGGCAAGGACTGGCCTGTCTCCCAAGATTTGTGAGAGTGTTGGGTCATCCTTTAGGATAGGTTGTAGATCCTTAATAATGCATTGGAGGGGTTTTAGTTGGGGGCTGAAGGTGACGGCTAGTGGCGTTCTGTTATTTTCTTTGTTAGGCCTGTCCTGTAGTAGGTAACTTCTGGGAACTCTTCTGGCTCTATCAATCTGTTTCTTTACTTCCGCAGGTGGGTACTGTAGTTGTAAGAAAGCTTGACAGAGATCTTGTAGGTGTTTGTCTCTGTCTGAGGGGTTGGAGCAAATGCGGTTGTATCGCAGAGCTTGGCTGTAGACGATGGATTGTGTGGTGTGGTCAGGGTGAAAGCTGGAGGCATGCAGGTAGGAATAGCGGTCAGTAGGTTTCCGGTATAGGGTGGTGTTTATGTGACCATTGTTTATTAGCACTGTAGTGTCCAGGAAGTGGATCTCTTGTGTGGACTGGACCAGGCTGAGGTTGATGGTGGGATGGAAATTGTTGAAATCATGGTGGAATTCCTCAAGGGCTTCTTTTCCATGGGTCCAGATGATGAAGATGTCATCAATATAGCGCAAGTAGAGTAGGGGCTTTAGGGGACGAGAGCTGAGGAAGCGTTGTTCTAAATCAGCCATAAAGATGTTGGCATACTGTGGGGCCATGCGGGTACCCATAGCAGTGCCGCTGATCTGAAGGTATACATTGTCCCCAAATGTGAAATAGTTATGGGTAAGGACAAAGTCACAAAGTTCAGCCACCAGGTTAGCCGTGACATTATCGGGGATAGTGTTCCTGACGGCTTGTAGTCCATCTTTGTGTGGAATGTTGGAAACTTCAATCCATCGGTGATCTTCCTGATAACACCATCCTGGCCACTATGGATGTAGAAGCCCTCTACACCAACATTCCACACAAAGATGGACTACAAGCCGTCAGGAACACTATCCCCGATAATGTCACGGCTAACCTGGTGGCTGAACTTTGTGACTTTGTCCTTACCCATAACTATTTCACATTTGGGGACAATGTATACCTTCAGATCAGCGGCACTGCTATGGGTACCCGCATGGCCCCACAGTATGCCAACATCTTTATGGCTGATTTAGAACAACGCTTCCTCAGCTCTCGTCCCCTAAAGCCCCTACTCTACTTGCGCTATATTGATGACATCTTCATCATCTGGACCCATGGAAAAGAAGCCCTTGAGGAATTCCACCATGATTTCAACAATTTCCATCCCACCATCAACCTCAGCCTGGTCCAGTCCACACAAGAGATCCACTTCCTGGACACTACAGTGCTAATAAACAATGGTCACATAAACACCACCCTATACCGGAAACCTACTGACCGCTATTCCTACCTGCATGCCTCCAGCTTTCACCCTGACCACACCACACGATCCATCGTCTACAGCCAAGCTCTGCGATACAACCGCATTTGCTCCAACCCCTCAGACAGAGACAAACACCTACAAGATCTCTGTCAAGCTTTCTTACAACTACAGTACCCACCTGCGGAAGTAAAGAAACAGATTGATAGAGCCAGAAGAGTTCCCAGAAGTTACCTACTACAGGACAGGCCTAACAAAGAAAATAACAGAACGCCACTAGCCGTCACCTTCAGCCCCCAACTAAAACCCCTCCAACGCATTATTAAGGATCTACAACCTATCCTAAAGGATGACCCAACACTCTCACAAATCTTGGGAGACAGGCCAGTCCTTGCCTACAGACAGCCCCGCAACCTGAAGCAAATACTCACCAACAACCACATACCACACAACAGAACCACTAACCCAGGAACTTATCCTTACAACAAAGCCCGTTGCCAATTGTGCCCACATATCTATTCAGGGGACACCATCACAGGGCCTAATAACATCAGCCACACTATCAGAGGCTCGTTCACCTGCACATCCACCAATGTGATTTATGCCATCATGTGCCAGCAATGCCCCTCTGCCATGTACATTGGTCAAACTGGACAGTCTCTACGTAAAAGAATAAATGGACACAAATCAGATGTCAAGAATTATAACATTCATAAACCAGTCGGAGAACACTTCAATCTCTCTGGTCACGCAATCACAGACATGAAGGTCGCTATCTTAAAACAAAATAACTTCAAATCCAGACTCCAGCGAGAAACTGCTGAATTGGAATTCATTTGCAAATTGGATACTATTAATTTAGGCTTAAATAGAGACTGGGAGTGGCTAAGTCATTATGCAAGGTAGCCTATTTCCTCTTGTTTTTTCCTACCCCCCCCCCCCCGCAGACGTTCTGGTTTAACTTGGATTTAAACTTGGAGAGTGGTCAGTTTGGACGAGCTATTACCAGCAGGAGAGTGAGTCTGTGTATGTATGGGGGTGGGTTTTTGGAGGGGGATGAGGGAGTGAGAGAACCTGGATTTGTGCAGGAAATGGCCTAACTTCATTATCATGCACATTGTGTAAAGAGTTGTCACTTTGGATGGGCTATCACCAGCAGGAGAGTGAATTTGTGTGGGGGGGTGGAGGGTGAGAAAACCTGGATTTGTGCTGGAAATGGCCTAACCTGACGATTACTTTAGATAAGCTATTACCAGCAGGACAGTGGGGTGGGAGGAGGTATTGTTTCATATTCTCTGTGTATATATAAAGTCTGCTGCAGTTTCCACAGTATGCATCTGATGAAGTGAGCTATAGCTCACGAAAGCTCATGCTCAAATAAATTGGTTAGTCTCTAAGGTGCCACAAGTACTCCATTTCTTTTTGCGAATACAGACTAACACGGCTGTTACTCTGAAACCTGTCAGCTAAAATGCAGTTTATCCAAATCTCTTAGGAAAGTATGACCTTTGAATTTCTAAGGATGAGTAAAAAAGAATAGTACAAGTATTCAGGGACAAAATCCCTCAGGCTAAGGCACAAAATGTGTTACACCTGGCAAGGGTCATAAAAGGTAATGAGAAGACGTTCTATAAATACATTAGGAGCAAGGGAAAGACAAAGGTAAGTGTAGGTCCTCTACTTTGAAGGGAAGGAGAACTGGAGGGATAGCTCAGTGGTTTGAGCTTTGGCCTGCTAAACCCAGGGTTGTGAGCTCAGCTCTTGAGGGGGCCATTTAGGGATATGGGGCAAAAATTGGGGATTGGTCCTGCTTTGAGCTGGGGTTGGACTAGATGACCTCTTGAGGTCCCTTCTAACCCTGATATTCTATGATTCTAATAATGGACATCATGAAGGCTAAGGAGTTCAATACCTGTTTTGCATCAGTCTTCATTAAAAAGGTAAATTCTGACCAAATACTTAACACAACTGATCTTACCAACAAGGGGAAAGGAACACAAATCAAAATAGGGAAAATGGGTTTAAAGAATATTTAGATAAGTAAGATGTATTCAAGTCAGTATGGCCTGATGAAATTCACCCTGGATATGTAATGAGCTAGCTGAAGTAATCTTGGAACTGTTAGCGAATATCTTTGAGAACTCATGGAGCATGAGTGAGGTCCCAGAAGACTGGAGAAGGGCAAACATAGTACATATCTTTAAAAGGGGGAACAAAGAGAATCCAGGAAATTATAGACTAGTCAGCCTAAGTTGGATACCTGAAAGATACTGGAACAAATTATTAAACAATTGATTTGTAAGCACCTAGAGGATAATATGATTATAAGTAATAGCCAACATGGATTTGTCAAGAACAAATCACGCTAAACCAACCTGATTTTCTTCTTTGACAGGGTGCTGGACCTAGTGGATATGGGGAAGTAGTAGGCATGATATATCTTGATTTTAGTAAGTCCCACACGACATGACTAGATGACCTCCTGAGGTCCCTTCCAACCCTGATATTCTATGATTCTGTGATTCTATGACATTCTCATAAGCAAACTAGGAAAAAGTGGTCTAGATGAAATTGCTATAAGACAGGTGTAAAACTGGTCAAAAAGACCATAATCAAAGCGTAGCTATAAATGGTCCACTGTCAAACTGAGGGGACATCTCTAGGGAAGTCCCACCAGTGTAAGTCCTGGATCCTGTACTATTTAATATTTTTCATTAATGATTTGGATAATGGAATGGAGAGTATGCTTATAAAATGTGCATATGACATCAAGCTGAGAGGGGTTGCAAGTACTCTGGAAGACAGGATTAGAATTCAAAATGACCTTGATGAATAGTAGAATTGTTCTGAAGTCAACAAGATGAAATTCAATAAAAGCAGGAAGGCATGGGAGGTAATTGTCCCACTCTACTTGGGATTGGGGACTCAGCTGGAGTATTATGTCCAGTTTGGGGATCTTTTAAGAAAGACATGGACAAATTGAAGAGTCCAGAGGTGAGCAACAAAAACAATAAAGAGTTTAGAAAACCTGACCTATGAGGAAAGGTTAAAAAGACTGGGCATGTTCAGACACTTACGTAAGTAACCTGGTTCTCAGAAATGCTGAGCAGCCACAAATCATACTGAATCCAACAGGGATTCACAATGAATTCACAACATGGATTTTAGGTACCTAACTTTAGGCACTGAATTCTGAACTTGTTGAGTTCAACCCCTACATCCCTTTCTTATCTCTGAAACTGGGAATAATAATTCTTATCTCTGGGGACTATATAAATAATTGAATACATGGTGACTCCTATGAGAAGAAAACTAACTTTCAGGAAACTTACTTCCCGATCATGTGCTAATGTGGTAAATAAATGGTGTTGAAAATACATTACTTAACATATAGCAAAATGTGACTGAGTGCAAGAAAGAATGTTGAAACCTCACTAAAAAGACCCCTTGACTGGACACTGAAAAACAGCCTGGCTCAAACCCACCCTTTCTAGATAATCTCAGGGTTCAATAGACACTTTTATGTTTTCATATTAAGGATTTAATATCATTGTATGCATAAAGATGTTTAGCGTTTAAAAAGAAGGAAACTTTCCAAGATTTCTGAGACGACGAACGAATAATATATCCAACTTCAGAATGATCCCATAAAATGAATAAGATTTGACATATAAGTGCTTATCATATCTTGAAAGTGTTTAGTGTTGGAGAACATTTTGGATGAGGCACTTTAATATATGGAACTCTAAGTCATTTTGTCATTCAAATAGATAGACACCAAATTCTCCCATCACCCAAGCCCATGCAACAACCTATGAAGTCAAAGGTGTAACCGAGTGGGGAATTTTGTTATGATCAATACTTCCAAAGTCAATGGGAATATTGGGTTCACAAGGAATTGCCCTACATTAGAAGCTGAGGCTAGATTACAAGTTTGCAAGGCTAATGAAAAATGTGCTTCCCAAATGAAAGTTTTACAAAATTGCAGTGCACCTAATAAAAAATCCAGAAGGCATGAAGATAGAATATTGTGTTAAACAGCAGAGACTTCATTTGTTTACAATAAATAACGGAGGCAATTGCAATCTAATGCAAACATGTCCAGTACAAGAGATACTGTGTCATCCTTACAATAAAACCAATAAGCAGCCATTTTGCAAAGATGTGTCTCACCCATATTACAATGGAGAAGAGTCAAGTGTTACAGGGACTTATTGAATCAGGAGGGATGTAACAAATGTGTCACATCTCCCTCTGGGAAGAAGGTGTGGAGTTTCCTAGGAAGCCCCAGGGGGAAGAAGGTTTCTTCATTTAAGCTATGTGATCATCTAACCTTAGCTATGAGTTGAACAGGACACGAGCCCGCACCTCAAACCCCTCCTGCGACCTAACCCCCTGCCTTGAGCCCCCTGCTGCACCTTTCCTGCATCCCAACCCCCTGCCCTGAGTCCCTTCCTGCACACCGCACCCCCTCCCACACCCCGCACTCCCTCCCACACCCCAAACCTCTGCCCCAGCCCTACATTCATGGCCCTGCATGTAATTTCCTCACCCAGATGTGGCCCTCGGGCCAAAAAGTTTGCCTACCCCTGTTCTGAATCAACAGACTCTCATTTTGTGTTTTAAAGAAAGAGTTGTTATGTCCTTGTTGCTGAAAGGTAACATTCCAAATGTTAACCAAATGTAGCCAATACAGTGTGGTCTTCCTGAGTCTGTACAGAGCCTGCCCCAGAAATGTGAACTTCCCAACCAACAACTGTTGTCACTGAGTGTTAAAACAAAAGCCTAACAAAACTTTAAATATTATCATTCACTATTTCCATGCTTATCTCAGAAGAAGAATGAGAAAGAGGTTGGGAATGACTATGAGAGGTGGCTATTTGGGAGTTGATGCAGGGAAGTAAGTTCAGAGGGAAGAAATGAGAAGAGACCTAAAGGCAAGGAAGAGAGAGAGAAACCAAAAAAAAAAAAAAAAAAAAAAAGGAGGAGGAGGAAGGAGGAAGAAAAACAAAGGGTAAATACTGGTCCTAAAGGGAAGCATATTTTCCTATTGAGTGGTACTGAACACAGCAATAAGGCACCAGACAAACAATAAATAATAATAACTAAAAGTTTAGCTACTACAGAAAGGCCAGATTCTATATCTGGTCTCTCTGCATTGATGTCATTGGTGGCACACTGTGTGGCATGGGGAATAGGTGACCCTACATTTTTACCATAGCCAGTGGCCTATAATTAAAGATAGAATTCCACCCTCTCCTGCCTTGTTTTAAGCAGTCTAAAGTCTCTGATCAAAACTATTTTTGTCAGTTCAGATACGTTGCAAGGCTTCAGCCATTTTCTCACCACAAAATTCATTCTAATCATGGTATTGATCACCTCAGATGTTTATATATTGCCAAGCACTGATAATAGGACCTCCCAACCACAGGACCATTATCACATTTGTATGTTATTTATGGTACAGCAATTTGTCTAGCTTTCACAATCAATTATACAACAGCTGGAGCAGTTACAGGGGTTACCTGCAAAGCCTCATGCGCAAAGTGAAGATTAGATAAACACTTCAGCATTGTTCAGTTCCCAGTAGGCTTGTACTGTGGGCCAATTTGGGTCTCAACTGGCATCAGTCTGGCTCTTCCACCCACCTTGATGTGCCTTACCCTGCCTTCCTCTGCAGCCAGTTCTTCCAGTCTCCCTGTGACCCAGAGACTCCTTGATACCAAATGGCAGAGGGAACACAGGATGCATAGGATTTTACAGGGATTCGGTGAGTCAGATATCTGCATAATAGTTCACCAATGTATCACATGTGAGATCTCAACTGAAAGCCAATTGCCTACTGGTCATCATAACCATTCCAAAATGTGTGGATGGATAATATTTATGGATTTATGTGTCTATACTGAAAATTATGCTCTTAAACACTTGGAGTGAAGACAGATCACCAGGAGGTGACATACCTCACAGCTAATCCTTTCAGGCAAGAGGTAAGTGACACCTATCTCCCTGTCTGGCATTTGTTTATTGTATGGCTCACACTGTATGCCTTTTGCATACTGAGACAGCAGTGGAATTGGGGAGTTAATGCACAGCAGTCACAGACAAGGCTTTCTCATGCCAAGGGCAGGTGGCAGCGAGGTGCCTCACAACCCTGGGCACCCCAACAAGCCTCACATTCCCCCATTAGGAAGTAGCAGGGATTGGGTAGTTTAGAGTACCTATATGCCCAGGGCAGAATGGATATGGAGGCAGAAAGTGGCAGGTTTCCTTATACTAAATAATTACTTTTTCATACTTCTTTGCTAGGTTTAGTTGACATGACTTAGCTACTTGACTATTTAAAGAATTTACTACATAGCAGCAGGTTTCAGAGTAGTAGCCGTGTTAGTCTGTATTCGCAAAAAGAACAGGAGTACTTGTGGCATCTTAGAGACTAATGCTCAAATAAACTGGTTAGTCTCTAAGGTGCCACTAGTACTCCTTTTCTTTTTACATAGCAGCAGTATCCCGTGTCATCCTATTTAGAGAAAGCAGACAAGAAAACAACTCTATACATATTTTATTTTCTCTGTTTTTTACTCAATATCTAAAATTCAGGAATTAAAATCCTATTTTCACACTGTGACACATACTTAGACTTATGCTCCAAATGCTACTCCCACTGAAGTCAGTAGCGGGTATACCTGAAGGTAATTTCACACTTTCTGTGCCCTTTCTGTACTCTTGGGCATCTCTTGTAAGTGAAACTAAATCTCCTCTCACATACACGACTAGTGACCAGACTTACCCTCACAAAATTTTTCCTTGCTTCTGGCTAGAGGACTTTAGAAAATCTGAGAGAGTACCTTGTCCTAAATATATTAACCTTACCCATCACGAGGGGGTTTCTTAAACAGAATAAGCTTTTAATAGCAAATAGGTTACAAAAAAGAAAACACACAACATGGAAGATATTAAACATTTAAGCACAGTATTCAGGATTCTGTCTTAGGGGTCTGGCAGAGCTCTTCCCCCTCCTCCATTAGATACAGAGAAATCCAGTTATTTAAATCACCCCTGATTCGTTCGGAGCAGATTGACAAACCTTTTTTTAATGTTAGTGAGCACCTACTCATGTGAGTACTAGATAAAAGTCACTGTGTAGAGTTTGTTTAGGTCTTGGCATTTGCAGAAGTGCACTGTGCATTTCTATTGCAATAGACATATTTTCTATTTCTTTTCCTTGCTTCTAAAGTTAGCATGCTATTTCTTACCTGGGTCCTTGTAGCTTTATATTTATGGTTTAATAGGTGGGAAATTTGAGAGATAAGTGTTTAGTTAACTCACAAAAGTGTGTTGGAGCTACATATTGAGGTGTTTGAGATGGCTGATAGCCATCTGCGAGATTAGTGATGTGAGCTAAAGGCTGTCTTAAGGATAAACATATGGAAAGGAGAAAGGAAAAGTGACTACAGATAAGGAGATCATCTAAATCCTGTTAAAGAAATCCACACAGCAGGATCCACTATAAATGGGAGAAAATGGCTTTTTTTTTCAGAGCTATTATTACTAGTGTAGGAGAAAGTCCCAAGTTGCAAAATCAAGGTCAAAGGTAAAGTAGGGATTCTGATGTCAAAGTGATTTGTAAGCATTCAGGAGACAAAATGAGTACAGCATTCATTGGAGAAAAAAGTAGGAAATTAAATATTTTGTTCCATTAGTCTATAACAAGAAATGCTGTTTACAAAACTGATTAGATTCTAATATAATAATGTTTTCAAAAATCAATAGCGTAGATAGTGTATACCATTCAACTGATGCAATTATGTTTCTTTCCACTAGAGAATCCACAAGAAACTTGAATCATAAAAGCCTCAAAGTCTCTTTCTAGACATTCTAGTTTCCAAAGAGCTCTATCTATTGTGACTATCAAAGGATCATTTCCTCCCACGACTATGGGGTGGAACCATGCTATATGGAGTTCAGACTTTTAAGTTAAATCTTGATCTGCTTTCATCTTACATCTCTGCTAGAAACAACCTTCAGAAAAATCATCATTTGAAGTACCAGCCATTGTACATTGGAAATAAGTAGTGGGTATAACAGGAACTGAGTGTAAAATTGATACACTGAATTCTGTTTATGTATGTAACTAGTACATTCAGAACTATATCCTACAAAATATATTTATGTCTGTTTCGTTTAGGGTTTTCTATCACATTACCCAGTATATATGTGATTCCCAAGTAAACTAAATGTTAATGAGTTTTCTGCTTTTCTCTTATCCCCAGTTCTGGAAGCTCTGCTTGAAGAATTTTTTCTTTAAATAATCATGCTATTCTGATGGAAAGGTTTTGTCATAGAGGAGGGTTTTACTTTGTGCTGGTCTTTGGAAGCTGCATTACAGCTGATCAATGCAGCTCTAGAGAGGGGTTGTGGATGAAGACATAGTCACTAATGGGTCCTAACCATTGATGACTTTGAAATAACAATGGACATGGACTTGAAATCAGTGGTGGGACTGGAGTATAGGAATGATGTGCTCACAGTACCCCATAGGAAATCCATCAAGGAAGTGGGAAGATGCATTCAAACTGGAGCCACTGCACATCACATGTATATACAGTTTCAGATACTGTAATCCAATCTAGGAGTAACAAATATGTCACATCTCCCTCTGGGAAGAAGGTGTGGAGTTTCCTAGGAAGCCCCAGGGGGAAGAAGGTTTCTTCATTTAAGCTACGTGATCATCTAACCTTAGCTATGAGTTGAACAGGACACGAAGACTTCACACTACTTAGGGGCAGGAGAGGAGGGGAAAGATGCTTTCAGGGTAAGAGAAGGACAGGGTCCCAGCTACTTTTGTCCCCTTTTGACCAGGATCATGCTGGTCTTACCTAGGTTTAATTTGAGCTGTTTTCAGGCAGGACTGACTCTTGTAAGCCTAGTGACATAAGTGTGATGGTGCTGGTTGCATCTGTGGAAAGTGAGATATCACTTGGGTATCATTGGCATATTGATGGTTGCTGAGCTCACAGCATATCAACTTACCCCTCCATGTGGTCTCATGTAAATGCTGAGGAGCAAAGCCAAAATGGATTCTTCTGGAATCCAAGAGATTAGGGCTCCTGGAAATGTATACATTTTGAAATAATTGGCTCAACAATATTTTTTCCAAATTTTTATATATAGAATTTTACTCGGGTCCAAAAGAAGACATTGCCACAGTGAACAGAAGAAGGCCTGATGTTAAAACCCTGAACAGTACTCCAAAATGAGACAAAATTTCCTCTGGAGCCTTTTGTCATTTATTTTGCATGTTCTAAATTAACCAATTAAACATTTCAGAAATAAAAATTGTTTGTCCGGTAAGAGTAAAATATTTGAATAGCTGGGTTCCATAAATCCACCTATGTAATATAAGATACCAGTCCTGTTTTTACCTACCCTTTTAAAGGATTAACAGGGAACTGGCAAGATGAACAGTAATGTTGATATGAGCTTCCAGCTGGGACTGATTACAGGCTACAGCCTAATGCAGTAATGTTTTGTGTTACTACAACAATTTAACTAGAGAGTGCTCACAATACATACCCCCCACCTTCTGCCTACTAAGCCCTGACAAAGAAACCATTTAATTTTGTTCTGATCTTGACCTTTGATCTGATAAATCTCAAAATGAATTATCTAGCAGATACATGGTCCTGTGCTGTTTCAATGTGGGTACATCTGTAAAATTCTTCTTCTGTATGTTGAATACTCACAGCCAAGTCTCTTACCTTGCCTCCCTCCTGAGCCTAATCCAGCAAACAAGATGAACTGCACTGAGCGGGCATGGAAACAGTTGTATCACATCAGATGCCATTTCCTGAACATAAAAAAAGAAGGGATAAAACAGACCGAGCTTTAAGAGCAACTATTGTGAAAAGTTATCTGGTTAACTATCTTCCCTACAGATTGTGCAATAAAATGTAATATGAAATGTCAGTAGCATATTTTGGGTTTTAGATAGTGAGCTGAAATGTATGGAAGTTGATTTTTTTTATCATGACAGAAAATCCTGGGAAAGGAAGTGTATTGTGAGATATGTCAACAGATACTACAGTCTGGGACAACGAGGATCAACTGTTCTTGTCTAGTTATTAATCTTCTTAGTGATAGTTTTACAGATTTTTGTTAGGTTGCTGACCCTGAAATGTTTCACTTCTGACCATTTCACATTTGGAAGCTTTGGATGCCAGCCAGCATGTCTCAGAAAGTTCAGGCCACTGTGTTTAGGTGCATGGAATGAATAGAGGAAACCAAAATATAAGCATCAATGGACACAATATCCTGTGTGGAAGTTGGAATTGTTGGGTAAGATGCAAACTTGGGGTCACATTTTGTCCAGCGACTATGCCAGAAGTCCAAGACAGAAGGCCCAGGGGTGAAAAGACAGCCCAAAGGGGGAAGCTGTGTTGGCAAAGAGCAAACAGAAATCTTCAACTCTATGGGGTGGGTAGGCAGGTGACCAGCAGAGCCCCAAAATTGTGCGGCACTTAGTGGGGAGAGGTTATCACTAAGTCAGACAGGTGAAGTGCTGATTCAGTGTCTCCCCTAGGTCATCCCATCTGGTGGGGCTCCAGCCACATAATAAAGCTGCCTCCTTTCCACCAAGGAAGAGACTGGTAGAATATCTCTCTATTCCCCTGACTTGGGGTAAGTAATTCTTGCTGGGACACGTGGGGACCATGTAATCTACACCTTCCAGTGGCAAACTGGGTGAATTTGGTCCTTGCATAAAACTAGAAAATGGGAACCATAATATGTGACATATTTAAAATAATATCAAACACATGCAAAAAAGGTGGTAAATTCTCCATCACTTGCAGTCTCAATCAAAAAGAAAAGGAGTACTTGTGGCACCTTAGAGACTAACCAATTTATTTGAGCATAAGCTTTCGTGAGCCACAGCTCACTGCATCGGATGCATACTGTGGAAAGTGTATCTCAATCAAGATAATCTTTTAAAAAGATATACTGGATGCAGGAATTGCTGGATAAAATTCTGTGGCCTAACATTTTTTTGGAGGTCCAACTTGATCACTGTGGTTCCTTCTGGTCTTAAAAATATGAATCTATGAATAAACTGCTTGGGAGTCAGATGAAGCCCAAGGATTATTCACAGAAAGGATGGCAAGTGATTCTGACTTTCATCAAGTGTAGCCTTCTCATATGAAATGAGTGAGCCACAAGTTTCAGCCCTGGATTTTGAATCACAAAAAGTTCTGAGCTGTTCAGGTCTGTTTGGCACATTGCTGTGGCAAATCACATCCACGTTTGGATTCTTGTATGTCTCTTCCTCTCCTCCCCCTCCCACCTCCAGCTTGTTTGGATCTAATATATATTATTTCACATGCCTCTGCATTTCCACTGATTGAAATGACAGTGTAAGTGCTGAAATCCAAGGAGAAGTACTGATCTTCCAGTATTTCTGGTAGGGCCAGTTCAGACAAGGAATGGTGGAAACAATGTGAAGTGTAATGTTTACTGCTCATGCCATGTTGGCTGGAGCATCAGCTACTTTACACCAAAGGAAAACTTTGTGATCATAATTTGAGGCCCCAGGGAAATCAGGAGGTCTCTGCCATTAGCCCATCCTTAGCTGGGGAACCATCACAGATTCCTCCTCTTGTTAACATGAAACCTCCCTCCACCATACAGCTAATTTCCTCCACATACCAGTCTGAACATTTCCCCTGGTATGAGAGAAAAGAGAGAGAAGACTGCACATGAAGTTGTGGGCCTTGGAGCTCAATGGTGCCATTAAATGACGGTTTAGAGGAAGCCAAGTTTTAACAAACTCTTTTGTGTTTGTATAGCACTTAGCGCAACAGGCCCTGTTTGGGATTTCTAGGCACTGCTTGAATACAAATAGCAGCAGCACTACAAGGCACACAAGACAGCTTTTTCTAACAAGGTTTTCAGGTCCATTTTGGAGACCTAAGAGGTTACATGTGGGTCAGAGAAGCATCTAAACATGTTGGTGTGTAGATGAACCTATGAACTTTTCTCAGATAAGCCCAGCACAAGAATTTTTATTTACTGGGAATACAGCTACAACTCGGGAAAGTTAGCTATGAACACTTCACAAGTCATTACAATCTTTATGTTCATTGCATGCGAACATTGGTATATTCTCAAGCAGTGCTGCTTGAGAACTTATTAGAGTTCATTTACTTTATATATTTGGATCTGTGATGATGACAATTCAGGTTTTAATGGTTCATATTTCATGGATAGGTCGATCAGTGGCTATTAGACAAGATGGTCAGGGATACAGCTGCATGATCTGAGTGTCTCTAGCCTCTGTTTGCCAGAAGTTGGGAGTGGATGACTGGGGATGGATCACTTGATGATTGTCTGTTCTTTTCACTCCCTCTGAAGCATCTGGCATTGGGCACTGACAAGATATTGGACTAGCTGGACCATTGGTCTGACCACATATGACTGTTCTTGTGATCATTTGTAAGGATGTTCATAGGAGCTGATTTGGGATAAAGAGAGAGGAGATGCAGAAAAGACAGGGAAGACAGCAGGTCATGAAATGTGTGTGGAATGTGGTCACGTTCCATTGCAATGGGCAACTTTATAGATAAATAGTGAGGAGCACCCACTCCTCGCCAGCATGGACCCATTTAACAGGTTGCAAAGAAAAGGTCTCTTACCCATGCAATCTCTTTGAGAATCAGCTAAGCTGAGCTGTCCAAAGGATATTTTGGGCACCTCCAGTCTAAAATACCGCACAAATGTAGGCTTGAAAGGATTAGATGGACTACTTGTGAACATTGCAGCAATGGGGCTGCCTGAGTTATGCTGCTGAATGTCTACGGGCATTTCAGTAAAACGTTCCTGCTCTGGAAGTTTAATGTAAACAATCAGTAAATGTTGCTTCCAGTTCTGTAGGGCTTTTCCTCCTCTGTCATTAAGGAATGCAGGTATCTTTAAATCTAGGATCCATCTGTGTAGACAAATATTGCTCTTTCTTGTGGAAAAACAGGAAGGAAAAGATTTAGAATGCCCTAAAACTCCCTAGACCTTCCAGTTCCTGCTTCACCTCCCTCCCGAAAGTGTTCCCACCTCCCTCTCAAGAGAATCAATCACCTAATCAGGATCCCCTTTGTTTATAAAGACTATCTCATCCAATCATGGAACAGAATCATTGACTGTGTGCCTTAGATGAAAAATCTCTGATCGTGAACCATAAACAATTTCAACAAACAGTTCAGGAACAATCTACAGGCTTCCTTTTATTTGCATACAACATTCATTAAACAATGTTGAACAGTGAACAAACGGGTAAAAATTGCTGCCTGTTCATGGATAATTAGGAAACAGACAAAAAAGCTAAATTAACAGAATTATTAACCTTTCCTTGCAAATTGTTAACACAGCTCAATTAGGAGAAAGAATGGCCTACTTGAATTGAAGGCCTGATAGTGAAAACTCCTGCTCTAGGTGCCCACTTCTAAAATGTCTGGCTATGTTTTTCATAAAAATGGAAGCCAAAAGTTAAGCTTCCAAAAGCTTATGTGGTCTCATATTCAAGAATGCTGAACACCCAGTAATTTGCATTGACCTCAGTAACAGCTGCTGGTTGCTCAGCACTTTTGAAAACCAGACCACTGATTAAGGTGTCTACATATTAACATAAGCTCTGTTTTTGAAAGTGTTGACCTCTGCACATCCATGTTCCTATTTGTAAAAATGGGGAGTAATACTTACCTATATCACTAGCAAAAGCCTAGTGAATAAGGCACTAATGAGTTAGGTGGTCTAAGCTTTGTTCTCAGCTCTGCCATTCACCTGTTGGGTGATCTTAAACTAGTTGCTTCACCTCTCTTTCCACCTTTGCCTTGTTAATTTGGACTGAAAGCTTTGCAGGGTAGGGGCTGCCTCATGACTAAGGCTATGATTTAGTCACGAGTATTTTTAGTAAAGGTCTTGAACATGTCATAGGCAGTAAACAAAAATTCACAGCCCCATGACCTGTCCATGACTTATACTATAAATACCCCTCACTAAATCTTGAGAGAAGCGTGTGTGTGTGGGGGGGGGAGAGGCAGGGACTGCTGTTGGGGGTTGAAGTTGCTCATGTTGTGGCGGTCCGGGGTCAGGGGCACAGCTGCTCGGGGGCTGCCAGCAGCAGCTGCTCCAGCCACCTGAGGGCTGCCAGCAGTAGCTGCTCTGGGCCCCTGGGGACAACTGTTCAGGTGGTCTTGGGGCCAGTTGCCTGGGGCCACTCCAGCAGCGGCAGGCGTAGCTCTCCCTGGGGCCACCTGAGCACCGGACTCAGAGCCAGCTAATTGGGTAGCCCTGGGGTCAGCCACACTGTCAGCTGCCGAATTCACGAAGGTCACGGAAAGTCACGGAATCCATGACTTCTGCGACTTGCATGACAGACATGGAGCGCTACTCATGACATGTTTGTACAGCTCCCTAGCATACCGGGACTGAAATCACAGTTGGCGCTTCTACTTGCTATTGTAATACCAAGGTGAGCAACAGAATCATAGAAATGTGGGGCTGGAAGGGACCTCCAGAGGTCATCTAGTCCAATGGTTCTCAGCCTTTCCAGACTACTGTACCCCCTTCAGGAGTCTGAAGCCCAAGCCCTGCCGCCCATGGTATAAGCCCAAGCACCAGCACCACCTGGGGCTCAAGCATGTAACTTAGCTTTGCAGGGCAGTTGCCCTGCTTGCCACACCCTATGCTGGCCATGCACTTACGACACCCCTAAAACAATCCCGCAACCCCCTGGGGGATGTGAGTTGACGTACCCCCGGAAGACCTCTGTGTACCTCCAGGCGTATACACATACTCCTGGTTGTGAACCACTGATCTAGTCCAGGCTCCTGCATTAAGGAAGGACCAAATATATCTAAACCATATGTCACAGGTGTTTCTCTAACTTGTTTTTAAAAACCTTCAATGATGGGGATTCCACAAACTCCCTTAGAAACCTATTCCAGTGCTTAAATATCATATAGTTAGAAACTTTTTTCTATAATCTAACTTACATCTCGTTTGCTGAAGATTAAGTTGATTCATTTTTTATTTATAATTTTTTATATTTACCAATAATTTTTTTCCCAAGAGAATATTATTTCCAACTGTGGTCAGCATTTATTAGGCCCATTACCATTAGCCTACGTGGAGGACTAGTATATTCGAAAAAGTGTCTTTTGGCAACTAAGCTGTAGTCTCAGGTCTATAGTTGCTTTTTTAACATTAGATACATTTGTATCCATTGGGTCAGAGAGAGTTGTGTATTCAAATCTCTATTCCAAGCAACTTTCAAATGATCAATCTTTTGGACCAGAAAATCATAAAAGGATACTGCAGGCTGAGTAAATCTGGGAAATTTCCTCCAAAATAATAAAAGTTATGGAGCTCCCAATGTGTCCAGTCCAAAAACATTCATCAGTAAATGCTTTAAATGTAAATATTTCTATGTGCCAGAGCAGTACAAACCAAATTGTTGCTGAAGATCTATAAATGGCTTAAATTATCATTGTCAATTATCTCATTACTCCTACCTTCACTGTCCTCTTTATAACAGCCCTTAACATATCGGAAGATTGTTATCAGGTCCCCCCTCGGTCTTCTTTCTTTAAGACTAAACATGTCCCATTTTTAAAATCTTTTAAAATGTGCATTGTGAAGATTCATTTATTACTTTCTATAAAGCACCTATGACACTTGCATGAAAATTTCCATCTAGGTGAAAGCATTATTAAATATTAAGCAGCCATAAATGGTTTGCTTTCTTTTTTTCCTGCTTTTTTAAAAATAGAAATCATTATGCAAGCTCCGCCAATAAGCACAGAGAAATCCAGACTGTTCTGTGTGGATATGCAGCATTTAGCTGTATTCAGAAAAGTAACTATGCAAAAGTGACAGCTGCTCATTCAACGGCAGAAGGATCTTTTGGTTAAGTTGTTGCTGTGGGACTCAGGAGACATGGGTTCAATCTCCAGCTTTGTCACAACCTGTGTAAATTTAGACATATCACTTTCTGTGTCTCCTTGTACCTTTTGTTTGTTTTATCAGTTTCACAGCTGTTAAGGCCAGAAGGGACCATTTTGACCACCTAGTCTGACCTCCGATAATACAGGTCATAGGACGTCACGGAATTAATTCCTTTACCACATCCACTCTTTCAGAAAAGCCTCCAATCTTGATTTCAAGATTTCCGGTGATGGAGACTCCATCACCACCCTTGGAAGTTGTTCCAATGGTTAATTACCTTCACTGTTAAAAGTGTGCACATTTTTTTCTATCTTGAATTTGTCTAGCATCAACTTCCAGATTCTTGAAGGAAAGGACTATTTCCCACTATGTGGCTGTATGGTGCCTAATATAATGGGGCCATAGAATTGGCTGAGACTTTAAGGAACTATTGGAATACTAAAATTGTAAAAATATTTTTTACTCAATGGATCTGTGGCCTTGTCTGTCCTTGATGTCAAATCTGTCTTGAGTCACTTTTCTGACAATCAGTGTTTTTTATTTACTTATTTCAGAGTCAACGCGGTTATGGAGAAGACAACTGGATTCTATTCTGCCTCATGAGTCATCTGTAAAAATGGCAGCTACGTGACTGTAAAATTTTTGTCATTAGTCAGAGTGTAAGAGACAAGAAACAATCACAATCTCACATTTCAGGTTGCACATGCCTTGCTTGAAGTTAGAAATTTCCTCTTTGGACCTGTAAACCAAGCAAACGTACAGAGAATACAAATAGAACTGACACCACAATATCTATTTTACAGAGTCAATTTTCTGTATAAAACATACAAACTAGACTAGTCAACTGTGCAGATGACCCAACTGGTTGAATATCCAAAGGCGCTTTATAATAGGAACCACAGTCTATTTAAATATTGATGTGAAATGAAGGACTACCTAAGGAGAAATGTTGAAAGACTGAGGCTCAGTGCCAGGGTAGTGTCAAAAGACTGCACAGCAGAAGTGCCACATGACTTGATCTCCCATTCCAGATATGTTTTGTTGGCATGCTGATGGCAGCACTGGGCGGTAAGATGAGACACTCCAAGGTTGAATTCTGTTGCTTTGGATAACTCTTGGTTTTTCTTTCTTGTTGTTGCCAAGAAAATATTTTCCAGATCCCTTACTCTGCTCAATAGTTGTTGGGTTTTTTTTGCTTGTTTTGTTTGTTTTTTTGTTTAAAAATTCTAATCTCTAGTTCCATAGCTCAGGAATTAATATACTGGGCTGGTAAAATAGGGGGCTGTCTGGCCTGTGTTCTGCAGGAGCTCAGATTAGATTATCCAAGGGTCCATTCTGGCCTTAAAAATTATGAATCTCTTAAAAAATGTTTACTAGAAGCTACTGTAAATGATTTTACATCTTCCTAGTGATACGGACACATGACATGATCTAGTGAAATGCTCATCACCTATGTGAAGTGCTGAGCAATTTCATCACCCCTAAAATCAGTGGAATTTGACAGCACACTGTATCTCAGTGGATTGGGCCCACATCTCATAAAAGTTATCCAGCTGGATACGGAGGGTGGTTAAACACCCTATTTACTATGCCTTTGATTTATAAACATCATGGTACACTTATGGTTTAGTCACAGTGCAGCCAATAGTCTGGCTTAGCCAGTATACTTCTTTTACTTGTGTACCTTCCCTGAAACTGTCCCTCACCTTCTATTCTCTGACAGCGATCAGGTAACTTGTCATTAGAAGCTAACTTTGGCTCTCTGAGAGCCTGATCTAATACCCATTGAAACCAAGGGGAGTCATCTCAGTGGGAGAGCATCTAAAAGTGCACTGCAGCTTGTACTACACTGGCTCAATTCATATGGGAAAGTTATTCTGATTCTACAAGAATGTAATGACACAGTTGTGCAGTGTGGTACCTGAGGGCAATCCAAAATGCTATTGTGTGGAATGCATGGAACTATTTTGGGCAAAACCAGCTCAGAAAATCATGGCAGAACCTGATTACATTTCATGTGGTATTGTAGTTTGGATAGGACCTTAGGGGGCCCATCAACAAAAAGTGGGGCTTTATTACAGAGTCCTCCATAAAAGGAGTTGTACTTTGAGAATGCCCAGAAGACAGAACTAGACATTTCTCTCTCAAAGCAACATGCAATGTATTTATTGCAATTTGTGTCCAACAAAATGTAGGGCAAAGCAATCACCAGAACACATACACTTTTCAGTGTTCCCTGCTGTTGGTTTCTACTGTTCATGGCATGAGCTATCAGAATGACTTTTGTCTGACCTTAACTCATGCTAACCATAAAAAAAGTAGAAAGACAGCAGAGATCCATAGTGCCTGAATTACTCTTTTGGTAAATGTATATTTGGGTTATTTTAGCTCTGTCAATTCACTGATCAACAGAATAAATATGGAAATGAAAGGAAAAGAAAATCTTCTTTGTCCAGCACCACTAGTATTAAAGTGGCAGCTGTAGGGTAACTGCCCCTTCTCTCCCTTCCCTCCCCATCTAATGTATGTGCCACTTTTCTGTTGCTACTGCCTCACATGTTGAGAGGTCACCCTAGGCCTTTCCAGGTTGCAGAGCAGCCTCAAGCAGGGCAGCCGTAACTTAGAACAGCTCCTTATGTTATCTAAATTACCCTGCGGGCTCTTTTGGCTCCCAACCAACTCAGAACCCCAGGGACACAAAGGAAGCTAGAAGTCACCTTTGCCCCTTGTGCTCCAAGAGCTACACAACCCCTCACCCCATAAGTTAGTCATTTTACAGATGCACCAGCTGATTAAAGGGGAGATTAAGGAATTTACAAAGGGTTACATGGCACGTTTAGTACAAGAAACAGGGTTAGAACTCATTAATTCCAGTTCCCAGCCTCTTTGTTCTAACCACTAACCATTCCTGCATATGTACAGTAGGTATCACCATGGACCTTTTTCATGAGAGCTAAGGTGCATTTCTTACCAATTTATGTTTGGTAGCATGTTTTATCTGACCCTGCAGGGCTCTGTGGCGCAGACTACACTAAGTACTTCCCAGAAATGAGATCATTTTTGACAAAGTCTTATAGAAAGATCTAATCTTTCTGTTTTATATATATATTAAACCACTGAACTGAACTCAATAGAGAGTTATCTCCTGATTCTAGATTTCTGTCGAAAGATTATAATTTTTTATTAAATCTCCTAGATTGATAGAGTAATTTTTGTAGAAATGTATATGCTTCATCACTATTAAATTCTATAGATTTTTTTCCATAAGGAAGGCCTTTCAAGCTGCCTTCTTTGTTCATGTAATCCATATTTTCACAGCAACAACATCAGCATACGTGGAAATCCAATGAATATCTGACATTGTATGGAACATAGAAAACAGCTGTTCTAATACAGCTTTCCTAATGACAAACCTTTCCTCTGCAGCTAACATGCTTCATAATATCAAGGTCTGATGACCTTCTCCTCTTCCAGTTTCATCTGCAGTACTGAAAAGTGCTGAGCACCCTTAGGGCTCGACTGATTTCAGTAGGAGTTTGAAGTCAACGGGGAGTTGAGAGGATGCTCAGTACCTTGCAGGCTTGTGCCCGTGACACCAATGATTCACATTTATATTAGCATTTATTATATGTATTACACGGTAGTTCCTCATGGTCCCAGTCAGGGTCAGGACTCCATTGCACTGTACAATTCAGTTCCTGCCCCCAAAGACCCTACAGTCTAAAGCCGTATCCTTCAATGACTTCTGCATATGTGGATCTCTGAACTGCAAGGAGCACCGTGGACTCCAGTGGAGTTCCACTCAGAGTCCCATGCGTAAAAATGCCATTGCAGAGTCAGGGCCTTCAAAAGCCACCACACTGACTTGTGAATCTTCTCCTTAATGCTAACAAAGGCTCCATCTATTTGTCAGAGTTTCTCTGTGTGATGCCTCTTTTGGCAGCATGAAGAACTTTGTTTTGTGATCTTATGGTAACCAGTGTCCTTCAGCAGTGACATTTCCTAAGGAATTACTTATAATCATGAAGTTTCACAATAACAAATAAATTTCTATTATTGTATATTTAACAATAATCATATTAATTAGTAGATCAGAATAAGTAATATAGTAGCACATTGGAACTCCAATCAAAGATGAGAGTTCCACTGTGATAAGAGCTGTACATACAGATAAAGGTGATCCAGTCCCTACCTCAGATATCCTACAGCTAAGTGTCAGATTGTGACAAAATAGATGGACAAAACAGATGACAATACTTAAAAGTCTATTATTACATGCAAAAATGTTCTCATCATGGCAGAGCGCATAGATTATAATAAAACCACATTGCAAGCAAGAAGTACAAAAGCAAACATAATCAACCTTCCTGCTATACAAGCCATTTTAAGTAATGTGGTTGTGGCTGATAACCTATCGGGAAAAGAAACGCTTTTTCTTGTCAGCGCTGCAGCTTTTTACAACAGTTTCTCAACATAATACAGTGAAGCTCTTAATACAAAAACACTCGAAATAGTTTCAGATTCATGGCACAGCATCAAAATGCAGCTCTTTCCAGATATACTATTTCTCCGAAATGATCCCAGTCATTCAAAAATAGTTTCACTCAATTTAACTTCCTAGTGAACCTTCTAAATTACTGATATTAAGCACTTGGTTTCACAACAAACTTAATGAACAGTTCTGACAATCTCTAAGCAGGGCCACTGGAAATGCATGGGCCAGATGGAATCACAGATTACAACACTTTCCCATTGGCCTACAATTTTCTGGCACCTGGCGATTCATCGCCTGGATATGTATTATGGCTGATGCCACAACCCTTTTGCTTGAGAGCTGAATCTGAACTGAAAAAGCCAAATTTCAGAATATAAAGCTACCCAAAGGACTGATTCTAATTCCCCAGGCACAGTGGATCTGAGGAGGCCAGGATAGCCCAAAGCTTGGGGATTTAGGATCATTCCGTTGGGTAGCATTATCTTCTGAAGTTGGGTGTTTTGAAGAAGAAAGATGAAATCAGGACAGAATGTGAGAGGAGAGAGGAAAGGGAAATGAACCAGGCAGAGGGGGTCAGGAAGAAATTGAAAAAAAAGAAGTGTAAAAGAGGAATGAGTAACAGTAGAAGATTAAGTCCCTTTGCAATGTTCACAGTGAGGTTACAGAATCTGTAAGTTTCCATTATGCTAGAAATTTTGTGATTAAATGGAGGGGTCCAGCTAAGCAACAGGATATTTCCTCTTCACTCTAAGCTGCAAGAGGTGACAGGAACAGTGTTTGAAACTGAACGGAGTCATTTGTGGAGACAATGGGGGAAATGCATTTTAACCTCATTTACATGATGTATCTAATTTTGAAATGGCCCACTAAAACCAGACATATCCAGAACATTTTCTAGCAATCAACAGCAAAATCTCTACATTGTCCTCTGTTTCTCAACTGCCCTAAGCAAAAGGATATTTCCACTTTAGCAGATTAAATTTTAGACCAAGTCATTTTGTATTTAAAAAATGAAGATTTTTCTTTGCAAAAGAGCTACAGAGAAGCCTAATATTTATAGATATTTATGTGATAAGTCACCTGTGTTACGAACCATTTTAATATCTAAGATCCCGACTCTGAAATGAGCTCTTTGTGCATGGACAGCTGCACCTTGTGGAGCGGTTTTAATTATTTCAACGGGATGCTGTGTGTACAGAGAACCACCTCTCAGAGGTCACTAGAGGATCAGGGACTAAGAATGAACACCACATTTTATGCAATGTAGTTGTAGCCATGCTGGTCCCAGGATATTAAAGAGACATGGTAGGTGAGGTAGTATCTTTTATTGGACAAACTGCGATTGGTGACAGAGACAAGCTTTCAAGCCACACAGAGAGCTCTTTTTCAGGTCTGGGAAGGTACTCTCAGTGTCACAGCTAAATGCAAGTTGGAACAGATTGTTTAGCATAAGTAAGTAGCACACATTCTAAGGGACCATTCAATTGTGATGACTACCTTAATGAGGACAACTTACAACTCGCTGACACCACCTACTACAAAGAACTCAAGGAAGCCCCTACACCACAATTTACCCAGGAACTTAAGGATATAATCAAATCCTTCCCCAAACAACTCCAAAAGAAACTCTACAAACTCATCTCCCACAAACCTAACCCAGGGATTTTCTATATACTTCCCAAGATACACAAATAAGGAAACCCAGGCAGACCCATCATATCTGGCAACAGCACTCTTACTGAAAGACCATTGGGACTCAGAGAAACCATCCTGAAACCACTCACCACACAAAGGGCCCGCTTCCTCCAGGACACAACTGACTTTCTCCACAAAATCCACAACATAAACAACCTTCCTCAGAACACTATCCTCGCCACCATGGTTGTCCCTTCCATATACACCAATATCCCGCACAATGACGGCATAGTTATCTGCCTCAAATATTTACAAGGCAATGGACAACCCTCAGATATCCACCCCACACATATTGCCAAACTCATCCATTTCATCCTCATCCATAATAATTTTACATTGAACACCAAATACTTTGTCCAAACCACGGGAACAGCCATGTGTACTTGGATGGCTCCCCAATATGCCAACTTCTTTATGGGCCACCCTGAAGAAGAATTTCTGGAAAAATGCACCACAAAACTAATGATATACCTGAGGAGATACATCAATGATACTTTAATCCTCTAAACCAGAGGTCCCCAAACTGTGGCGCACATGGAGGAATGTCCAGGGGAGGCCCTGATTGACACTGGTGTAACTGAGATCAGAATCTGTTTTAAAGACTGACAGCAAGCTGACAACAAGCATGGAGTTCAGAAATAAAAAGAAAAGGAGTACTTGTGGCACCTTAGAGACTAACCAATTTATTTGAGCATAAGCTTTCGTGAGCTAGCTGTAGCTCACGAAAGCTTATGCTCAAATAAATTGGTTAGTCTCTAAGGTGCCACAAGTACTCCTTTTCTTTTTGCGAATACAGACTAACACGGCTGTTACTCTGAAACCAGAAATAACATAGTTGGTCCTTGTTTCTTTCCTTAATAGCTATGACACAGAGAAAAGAGCAGAAGTTCACAGAATCTGTCAGTAAGCCAATGTACAATTAGGGTGGGTATGTGCATAACCCGTAAACATTAGTAGCAGCCATTTTTATCAGGTGTAATGGCACACCCTTATTTTATATTTCTTGGAATCACAGACTTAGACAAATTATAGTTGTGGGTCAAATTCTGACACCCTGACTTGATGCTCAACAGTACCTTACTCCAGCTAAGTCAATCGCACAACTCATGGAGCAAAGTGCTACTCAACTGAATATAAACTGGGGCTTCCCATGGAGGAAGGAAGTATTCTGCATTAATTAGGGAACTGGAAACTGGTGCATTAAGAGCCACATACAACATAGCTATCCTTCTTTCAGAGATCAAGTGTCAGAGCATACAGTGAGTTGACAGTGACACTCGCTACTTCAACAAGCTGCAGAAAGACTCAAACCCATCTATTATTTTGAAATAGCAGATGCAACAAAAAACAACTAGAGAATACCCAGAGTACTTACTGCTTTCCATGTACTTTTTGGGTAAAGAACAGATTGCCTTTATTACTCCTGACCTTACATTTCTTTGTCAAACATATCAATCACTCCCCCTTAACCTTTAATAGGAAAGGCGAAAGTTGTTTATTGCAGCAATTCCTGTGCACCACAAGGACACCACCTCCATTCTAAACCAGTTACATTTGCATACATTTCACTGATTATCCAAAAAGATTGCTTCTTCCTTTAAAATATCTGTTCATTTTATTTTTTGTTCCCAAGGAGGTCATGCACTGCCAGGGAGGTTAAATTTAAAAGTCAGCAGTATTTGGCAGAGATTTATGTGGGAATGGATATGGGTCTGTGCAGCTCTCAGACTGATTAAATAAAGGATGTCATGGGAGTAGTATGATAGTATATGCATACTCCAGTAAATGAAAGTAATGCATTAGAATGCAGCTTTAGGGTCTAATTTAAAAACATAATTCAGACACAAGCAGAAGCCTTTAAAATATTGGCAGATGTCTTTATACTGCATTTCATATAGAGGACAAAGTGGATTAAAGATAAATGTAATCCAAATAGTGGCGCGGTTTCATTTATTTTCACTTGTGTTTTATGTCTTTTAAAGAAATTTAATTTGAAGAGGGTTGTTTTCCATTTTTCATATTTTTATGCAGACCTGCTTACAGAAGTGGGTGAAAACATCAGCACAAAGTGTTGTCCCTACTCTTAGGTTGCAACGGTAGGTAAGTCCCAGTCTTCTTTTCTCAGCCTAGATGCAACAAATATTGTTGTTAAAAAAGGGACATTTAAATAATTGTGAACTTTATTTTTTCCTCCTGATTTCCTTCCCTCTCAAGGTGATTAGGCTCAAGTAGTTATTTCTCACTTAGAATTCTTAACTTCTATTGCAGCCCATTGTTGAAGGGCAGAATGACTATTATTGCCTCTGCTCCACTTTTTATTTCCCCCCATGGTACTCTATCAGGTTGGTGCTTTTGTTGCATTGTTCTCTCCCACCTTCCCACACTGATTGAGAAGTTGCGGGGAGGGGAGGCGGGGGAGGAGGGAAACGGAGTTCATACATGGTTTTAGTGCATTAGCAAACTGAACAAAAGGTAGTGAAAAGTTAACCTTGCAGGAGGCTGTAGGTCCCGTGGCACAGTAATATCTTTGTAGGCCCTGATCCCACAATTGGATCCGTGTGGATGGACATCTGCCACCATGCAAAGACCTACTGACTTCAGTGTCCGACCACACACCTCTGACTGGAAGACCTTATTTCTCAATAGGAGTCTCTCCTGACTAAAAGAAGAGGCTATTAAAAATAAAAGCTTGAAATTACTCAGTTAAAATAATGTACTGACTAAAAATACATCAAAACAATATTCACAGTGTTTCATTATTATAGTTGTGCTCTGATTTTTTATTCAACAGCTTCTGTATTAAGGTACTCATCCTGCTCTCTTTGAAGTGATGACCAAGCTCTGATTCATGTCAATCAGAACAGGATAGGTCCCTATCAGAACCAGAATTTCACACCTATGAAATATACAATTGGCCGAATTTTCATGAGAGCATAGTACTAGGAGGGGGCTCCTGGGTCATTGAGTCTGTTCCCCAGCTATCAGAGGGAACCACATACTATTATCCTTTTGATACATTTATCAGGCTCCATCTTGAAACCATCCGGGTTGTTTTCCCCCACTGTTGCTACTGAAAGGCTGTTCCAGAACCTCATTTTTCTGATGGTTAGAAACCCTCTTCTAATTTCCTGACAAAATTTTCTCATGGTCAATTTATACTCATATTTTCAAGGTAATGAGCATTTGAAATGTTAATTTAAGTCAATGGCAGCTATAGGTGATTTTCCCTTTTAAAAATCAAGCCAATGGCTAAACCACGACTTAATCCCTTGGCACCAGCAGAATGATTCCCCACTGAGTGGAAAGTTTTCTAATCCTGCTTGATTTAAACAATGGGGCAGATGATAAATTTCTCATGGTTTGCCCTGTTAAGTGTCAAGCACAACATCCAAACGTCGATCAGAAAAATCCTGGATTGAACAGGAATGGGAATAGTTCCCCTGCAAAAAGTGACTCCTCCCAGAGAGGTTTTAAGAGAACCATAGTCCCAGCTCTATGAATTTTCCAACTGAACATCAAAGGTATGTCAAAGTGGCTACCTAGTTCACATTATGCAATACAACATGATCAACATCATTGCCTTGCAAGAAACCCATATCAAAAATGACACCCAACAATTACGCTGCTGGACTGCCAGCTACATCTTGTCCCATCTCTCCACCACCTGACTAAAACAGCATTCACTGCCATTCCCCTTTATTAGGCCACACTGACACCCTTGGAGACATGCCAATAAATCAGCACTTCTGATTAAGCACATCCTGTGTGAATGGAATATTTTCTTTTTCCAGCTAATGATGCTAATAAACCCAATGAGGCTAGAAGTAATAATAATACTTAGAAGGTGCAGTACATAAGGCATAATGCTATCAGAGGATCTCAGAACTCATTATAAATATTAATTAGTCAAGGCTCAAAACTCTTCTGTGAGACAGGTTAGTATTATCATCCTGATTTTACAAACACAGAAGCAGAAACACAGGCCTAGGAGGCCAAACTAGCTTTAAAATCTATGTATCTGTGCTTTTAATGGCCTCCCCATCCATACAAGATTAAGGTGAGAAGAATGGATTCGATCAGGGGTATATATTGTGACAAAGTTCCTCCTCTACGTTGGCGGGTCTTGTGCTTATTGGCAGATTTGCTCACCTTGGAGCTTCACGGCAGCCCTCAGCTTGGCCGTTTTTCTGAACCCACAGTTCAGGTCGACTCCTCTTGTGTCTGACCAGGAGTTGGGAGGATTTGGGAGGAACCCGGGCCCACCCACTACTCTGGGTTCCAACCCAGGGCCCTGTGGTATTCAGCTGTCTAGAGTGCCTCCTGGAACAGCTGTGCGACAGCTACAACTCCCTGAGCTACTTCCCCATGGCCTCCTCCCAACACCTTCTTTATCCTCACCACAGGACCTTCCTCCTGGTGTCTGATAATGCTTGTACTCCCCAGTCCTCCAACAGTGCGTGTTCTCACTCTGAGCTCCTAGTGCCTCTTGCTCCCAGCTCCTCACAGGCACACCACAAACTGAAGTGAGCTCCTTTTTAAAACCCAGGTGCCCTGATTAGCCTGCCTTAATTGATTCTAGCAGCTTCTTGATTGGCTGCAGGTGTTCTAATCAGCCTGTCTTAATTATCTCCAAAAGGTTCCTGATTGTTCTGGAACCTCCCTGTTACCTTACCCAGGGAAAAGGGACCTACTTAGCCTGGGGCTTATGTGTCTGCCTTCTATTACTCTCCTACAGCCATCTGGCCCAACCCTGTCACAATATATATCCATATCTATATCTATATCTATCTATCTATCCCCTAGCCTCCATTTCCAGCAGCCCACGGCATCCCCACCTGATCTG
Organism: Eretmochelys imbricata; assembly: GCF_965152235.1. Taxonomy (NCBI): domain Eukaryota; kingdom Metazoa; phylum Chordata; order Testudines; family Cheloniidae; genus Eretmochelys; species Eretmochelys imbricata. The sequence goes on from NC_135574.1 coordinate 33,310,031, forward strand.
CTACCTCTCCTCTGCTTCCATGTTGGTCCCCAATCGAGAGGAGAGTAAGTGCCGTAGAGGTAGCTGACTCACCCCTTTTACATTACAGAAAGAATATCTATGTGGATTGGGTCCACCGTGTGTGAAGATATGAAACAGTCTCCCCCTAAGGACTTAGTACAAGCACATGGCAACTGATTGAACTACGACCTGACGAAATTGTAGTGGGTATTCATATTTTAAGTATACTGTAGAATGCTTCAGACAAAATAGCTTCAATCTCTGCAAAGTTACCCCTAAAAGATTTCTCCACTATCCACCTAACATGTAGTCTTTGTGTACTTATGAAAAATGAAAAACAGATATTGAAAAGGATGTTGAAAAACTGGACATGGTACAGAGAAGAGCCACATATTTGAGGGCCAGAAAAAATGCCTTTCAGTGAAAGACTTAAGAAGACCAACTTGTTTATTTTGTCATAAAGAAGATTGAGAGGTGACTTGGTTATGGTATATAAGTATCATTATGGGTAGAACATTCCAGGTGTTAAAGGATGTTTTAATCTAACAAGAACCAATGGCTGCAGGTTAACGTCAGGTAAGTTCAAATTAGTAGTAAAGCATACATTTATAACACTACCAACGAAAGTGTCAGATTCTCCATCTGCTAATGTCTTCAAATTGAGACTGGATGCCTTTCTGCCTTGTCTTGCCTTTCGTCAAAACAAGTTATTGTGTTCAACTGAGGTGAGACCTGATGAAATTCTACAGCCTGTGTTACACAGGAGGTCAGACTACCTGAATTAACGGTCCCTTTTTGCCTTAAAAACCTAGAAATCTAGGTTTTTAAGGCAAAAAGGGACCGTTAATTCAGGTAGTCTGACCTCCTGTGTAACACAGGCTGTAGAATTTCATCAGGTCTCACCTCAGTTGAATTTATGAATCTAAATGACTATGTCACATTGGGTCAAAAACATGATTTTCAAAAAGTCCCAAGACATGGATGTGTATTATATACCATAATAATGCCTTTGATGCCATGACAGTCTGCCGAGGGAAATGCCATTGGGTAAATAAACCATGTTTTAAACAATTCTCAAAATATGCACCTATCTAAGACAGATGAAATGCAGCTCAAGGACCTGGCAGGAACTTTGGTAAAATGAAAATTCCCTATAGGGCTCAGAAGGAGGGCATGCTGGAGTGAGAGATTTATGTCAACTGTGAAAGGGTACACTATCCTTTTCCCTAGTGCTAATGTAAGTTAACTGGCCAGTGCAAATGACCCTGTCATCTCTCCACTTCCTTTAAGGTATCTATCACCAATGACAGTGCAAGACTGGTGCAGACCTTATGCTTAGGTATAAAAGTGACCTCGTGGGGGATGGGGGAAGGGACCTCCATACCAGTTTTGTCCTACATATGAGCTCTGTAGCTGGACCATGAGCTGAGTACAAAGGGTCTCCCTGCATTTGTCTTTGTTGAAAAATAATGAGCACGCCTTTAAAAGGTGTGGCACTGGGATTCAGAGAAAGGTGTGTCACACAGCATCAATAGCAAAGCATCACCAGAAGGAAAATGACCTTGGAATTTAGCACCACTGGGCACTGAATCTGAAGCTAAAGGGACTCTGAATGTTTTGGAATAAGCCCTTATTATATGCCAATTTAAATTCCACTGAAAAATTCCACTGCCACAGCCAGGTCTGAGTCTCAGTTACTTCCAAGGCTAACGTCAACCAACAAGGCGAGACTTTGTTTCTCCATTGAAAACTATCAGGAAGCTGACAGGCCTCTTTCAGTGCTCATTGCCCTTTCCAGGTGCTGGTAATCTTCCCATTATTAGGAACGCTGAACACTGACAGCAGAGGTGACACGTCGTGGGCGCACACAAGATCATGTGCTCCTTCCAGATTTCTCCCAGGGTGGGAGTCAGGCTGAGCACGGCTGAGGGGGATGTGCCTGGGAAAGACACCAGGCATCTAGCGTTCCCACTGAGCCCGGCTAGGAGGCACCTGGAGCAGAGAAGAGACACGGGGCTGGCAGCAAAGCTCCATCAGAGGGGGTGTGGTGAAGCCTGCTGAGTCCTGTCCCTTCTGTCCCCACAGCTGCAGTTACCTGCTTGGCAGTAGGGGTCCAAAGCCCGCTCTGGCCCACGCTGTGCCCGCAGAGGGGAAGCAATGGGAGAAGTAAGAGGGGAAGGAGCTCTGAGGGGAGTGGGGGTAAGGTGGTACCAGCTTGGAGCAGGTATACGTGGTGCAGGGGGAATGATAAAGGTGCCAAAGGCAACATGTTGGGCGGTCACCTCCCCCACCCACCTTTAAATTGTGCCCTCTCACTATCATAGAATCATAGGACTGGAAGGGACCTCGAGAGGTCATCTAGTCCAGTCCCCTGCACTCATGGCAGGACTAAGTATTGTCTAGATCATTCCTGACAGGTGTTTGTCTGATCTGCTCTTAAAAATCCCCAACGATGGAGATTCCATAACCTCCCTAGGCAATTTATTCCAGTGCTTAGCCACCCTGACAGGAAGTTTTTCCCAATGTCCAACCTACACCTCCCTTGCTGCAATTTAAGCCCATTGCTTCTTGTCTTATCCTCAAAGGTTAAGGAGAAGATTTTTCCCCCCTCCTCCTTGTAACAACCTATCAAGAGTTGCGAGTTGTCTCTGACTGACAGCACATTTATAGAGCTACACGCAGGAGGCAGAGAACTTCCTTCCCATTTTGGTTATAAAAAAAAAAGAAGGGGGGAATTTAAAAACAACATGTTTTAGCTTGTTAATCTCTATAAAGGTTAAACTTCTGAAGTTGAGTTAATTGGAAAATGACAAGTCTCCCTAATCTACAACAGGATTCTCCCTCTTAACATTAAAATGGTTTTGGAAACTTTTGTTGTTTTTGTTTGTTTTATCTGACTAGTGCTAAAATAAAACTGTTTAAAGTTTTCAATGTGGATTTTTAAATGTGGAAGTCCTTAATATAAGAGCCATATGTCATTCTGAAATTATGGTAAACAAAGCCTATTAAGAAGGTAGATTTTGTGTGTGTGTGTGCGTGCATGAGAGAGGGAGACAGTACCTGACAAACTGTGTGTGTGTGTGTGTGTGTGTGTGTGTGTGTGTGAGAGAGAGAGAGAGAGAGAGAGAGAGAGTGTACCTGGCTGACAAACCAATCAAAAAAGTCTGCAGTGTGACTGAATAGAAAACTAATGAAGCAAGACAGTTTGAAAATAGCTAAATGATGAAAACATGTCTTTTGTCCTGTAAAATTTAGATTTAAAAATCAAAATGGTAACAGGTATTGATTTAATGAAGGGGCAAAGGAAACAGTCATCAAATAAAAACTATACAAGATATTTTAAATGGTAGATTTTTACAGACTATTTAGGCTTTTTCATCCTTTCCAGAAGATGGGCAGGCAGGAGGATGAACAAACCAATACAGGCTACTTATTCTTGCAAGTACACCAAACAAAAAGTTAATAACTATAACCCGCTATTGCTAAATTGTTTTACAAAATATGTTTTACATTTCAATCTCAGCTTTAAAAATTATTTACATTGATGCTTCCTGCTACATAACTATGAGTCAGATCTTTCCATGGGAGCCTTTCTATTGACTACAATGGGCCTTGGATCAGGTCCAACGGACCTTCCATTAAAGTAAATGGCAAAAGTCCAGATGATACAGACCCCAATTCTGCAAACATGCATATGGTTAATTTTCATCATCAGGGTGGGTTCTACTGACTTCAACGGAACTATTCCCAGACATAAAGTTAAGCACATGGGTAAGCCTTTGCAGGGTTGGTGCCTTACATGGGAGTGAGATTGTTCCCTATAATGGATTTCTTGTTTTCTATGTCTAGATTTTTCTGGGAGGAGCTCTGGGGAGATTGTACCTCAATAAGCATTAACTCTCCTGATGCCGTTTGGTGCACACAGGGAATGTACACCGTGCAACTTCCAGTGGCTACTCCCTACTCCCAGAACACCAGCCATATATGTCATTCTATTTAAGGTACTTATATGGTTCCCCAGGACTGTAATATCTGAGCACCTAGCAATGTTAATATATTTATTCTCAAAATATCTGTGATGGAGGGAAGTACTATTCCCCTCATTTTACAGATGGGGAACTGAGGCCCAGAACCTTAAAGGTATTTAGGCTTGTAACGTCTGTTGATTTTAATGGAAGTTAGAAGGCTAAATACCTTTGAGATTCTGGGCCTAAGTGACTTGCCCAAGGTCACACAAAAAAGCCATTGTGGAGCAGGGCAATAAACATAGGTCTCCTCAGTCCCAGACTACCATCATAATAAATGGACCCATTCTTCCTCCAATTGAGTAGGAAGTTGACAACTATGAGGAATAAGGTTAATGTGATTCCCACTTTTACTTCCATCAGGTAGCACAATTAGTAGTATCAATCAGTGGTCAATAATATATTTGAAGATATGGAAAACTGAGCTACCACATTTCTAAATTTAGAAATACTCATCCATTCTAGCTCTAGATGTACGATACCTCCTACAAACCTTTGCACATCCTTATCTCTGGATTCAGGGAAGAACTTACTGTGCAGAATAGATGGAGCAACCATTTAGCATAAGGTCAAAAATTCTGCCCCAGGCACACATGTATACATGCTTCCATTTTTTGAGTCTCCTTCCTCAGGTGGACAGTGCTTGCCTTTATGTGGAATAGCAGATAGTGGAATCAAAGCTGGATTTTGAAAATTTCAGATAACTGGGGGTCTGAGAGGCAATGTAGTCCTAAACAGCTTCAAAATTCCAAGGGGACCACAGCTAGGTCAGGAAAGGAAGGCTAGTCTTGTGATTATGGTACTTGCCAGGACTCAGAAGAGCTGACCCCATTTCCTTGTTCTGCCACAGATTTCCTGTGTGACTTTGGATGAATCTTTCAATCTCTCTGCACCTCTGGGTCCTGATCAGTATGCTCGGGATACACTATTCTTCATTTCTCCCTTTTGGTTTTAAATTCTTTGGGACTGTGACTAGCTCCTTGTGTATAAACCATGCCTAGCACAATGGTATCTCAATCTTGGCTGCCACCTCTGGGAATTCCTCTAATGCTAGCAATAAACAACAATAACAAAAGGTAAGCAGAAAATTAAATCCTCATTTTTGATCATTGTATGAGGGATCCCCTGTATGCTTTTATCTACAGTAGCCATGTCTGAAAGAAAGAAAGCTTACCTCTGAAGAGTACGCAAATCTTCATCAAGATTTATTCACATTTAATTTCATATGTACAGTATTTCAGTATGGTAATGCCTTTACAAAAGGATCCTGTGAACTACAAAAGGCTCCCTTTAGGGTATGTTTTAACAACATGTTGACAGAACAAGACACTCCACTGTAGATTGACAGAGAGTTAAACCAAGTATTAGAAAAGTAGGAGGGAGTCTACCCAGCAACAAACTAGCTGAACATAATATAATTTGGCATTAACCTAATAGAAAACTGTCTTCATAAATTAAACAACTTCCATTTCTCTCCCTCTAGGATAGAGAATTAAAAATAATTAGGTAGCACTTTAATGTGCAAGAACATCAATTACTCCAAGCTACAAGTGAAATGCTACTTTACGTAGATAAGGAGTTAATCTACTTTATTAAGTAAATGTGTCACCTCTGCATAAGTGAACTATACAATTATAACCAATGTGAGTTGCAGAATTCACCCATATAAGAGTTTTAGAGTTGCTGTGTACCAGATGTATTTAATGTCTGAAGTTTTATCTCTAGTTTGTACAGTGTATTATTCCTTCCATTTAAAATGTAACCATAGCTATAAGACCAACAAAATCTAGGGATATACATTTTTAAAAGGAAGTAAATGTGGTAGGCAACATGATGAAGTATTTAGAGCAAGACGCTGGGAATCAGGACTCCAGATTCTGCCACTGATTTGATGTGTGGTCTTGTGCTAGCTATTTAGGGCAATTTTTTTCAAACTTAAGTGCCTAAGTTAGTTAGGCACCTAAATCCATATATAGACACCTAACTATATGCCCTGATTTGGCAGGGTACTGAGTACCTGCAGCTTCTACTGACATTTATTTAAGTGCTTAAATATGGATGTAGGTGTCTAACTTCAGATGGACATCTTAGGAGATGCTAATCTCTCTGTGCTTCAGTTGCCATATCTGTAAAATGGAAAAAAATAACACCTACTCCACGGGGGTGTTATGGTTATACTAATCAATATCTGAAACAGACCTTGAAGATTCATACATTCATATATTTTAAGTCAAGAAGGGACCATTAGATCATCGAAGCTGACTCCCTGTATAACACAGGCCATAGAACTTCACCCAGTTACACCTCTACTGAGCCCAAAAACTTGTGTCTTGCTAAAGCATATCCTCCAGAAAGGTATCTAGACATGGTCTGAAGACACCAAGAGGTGGAAAATACACCACTTCCCTTGATCGTTTGTTTCAGTGGTTAATCAGCCTCACCACTAAATATGTTTGCCTTATTTCTAATTTGATTTTGTCTGGTTGCCAATGGCAGCCACTGGTTCTTGTTACCCCTTTCTCCATTAGATTATAAAGCCTTTTGACTCCCAGTTAAAGGCTTTCTCCTCGTGAAGGTACTCAGACACTGTAATCAAGTCACCTCTCAATTTTGTTTGGATCAAATAAAAAGATTGAGCTGTGTAAGTCTCTCTCATGGTAAGAAATTGTCTCCATCCCTTGGGGCATTTTCGGTGGCTATTTTCTGCACCCTCTCCAAATGTTCAATATCAAAATGTGGACACCAGAACTGTATACAGCATTCCAACACTGGTCTCACCAATGCCATATGCAGAGAGAAAATTGCCTTTCTACTCTTACTCACCACTCCCCTCTTTATATATCCAAGGATCACATGAGCTCTCTTGGCCACAACAATGCACTGTGAACTCATGTTCAGTTTCTTGTCCAGTATGATCCTTCAGTCCTTTTCAGAGTCACTGCTTTCCAGGAGAGGCCCCTTTTCTGTAGCTATAGTCTGCATAACTTTGCATTTGGCAGTCTTAAAATGCATTTTGTTAGAATGAGCCCAGGTTACCAAGCAGTCCAGATTGCTCTGTGTGGCTGCCCTGTCCTCACTATTTACCACTCTGTCAATCCTTGTGTTAACAGCAATGCTATACTTTACTTCCAGGCCATTGACAAAAATTGGGCCTAGTACTGATCCCTGCGGAGTCCTACTAGAAACATCTCTCTTCAGCAATGATTCCTCAGCTATTTGATGAAGTTTGCTATGCAAGTGTAAATAACTCTATAAAACAAAACAAAACTGAAACCATGTTTTCAAGAAAGAGCTTAATGTATAAGTATTACAGGTTTTTAAAGTTTGTTTTGAAAAAATCATTACTCCTGTAACCAGAATGACTTATTATTGTAAATTCTACAGAAGGTGTTTGTGTGTGGGTGTTCAGCAAAACCACACAGAGAGCTTTTTTTGCCTTAGTAGGTCACATTAAATACTACGTGCCAAGTTTCTTCAGGGAAAAAAAAAACGACAAAAATAAATGATTAAACCTCCAATATTTACTACATTCTAAAAGGCAATTAGGCTCCTACAAAATAAATAAGCAACATAACCAAAAAGGCACAGATTTTCACTTTCAGCATCAGACATTTGTGAGATGCAGGGCTAAATGCAGTCCATTCTGTTATCTTGCAGCTGAGTTTTCTATAATGAAATATCCATTGATCCATTCCATTTTATTGGCTTTAGATGAGTTCTAACCAACATGCCAGTAGGAAGTCTCTTGTGGTATCTAATCTAATCATTGTATTGGCGAAAATATATACATACTTTCTAGTGTTTGTCCTTGATATTATCCATATGTTTGGAGTGCTGAACAACTGGGGTTGTAGAAAACATTTAGGAATCACATTCTTTTAATCAATCACTTTTGTATATGTTGCACCAGACAAATGAAAATCACTCATTTACATGTCAGTGGGAGTTACGTGTCTTAAAAATGATCTTCTAGACATTAGTGTAGGCTGCTGTTTGTTTCCTTTTGGAAAAAAAGAAACGATATACTCAAGAATGAAAGCAGAAAAGCCTGTGTAAGATCAACAAATTAAAAAAATAGTATGTTCCCAGTGTAGCAATATCTTTGATACCTAAGCTCAATTGGCACCTAACTGGTTTCTTTGGAGACTTAAGCGAGGTTGGAGAGCATGATATACTGTATAGGACAACAACATCTGTTTATCCTTGACAAATAAACTGTAATTTGAAGCACTTCGACAGAGATTCATGGAATGGGTACAAAACTTCATATTGTGCAGTTATTTAAGTTATAAGTCTCTCTTTTTTTTTGAGGTTGGCAAAATGCTTTTTCATAAGTTGTTTTGGGAAAAGAAGACTATATTATTTAAGCTATGGTATAGAATGGCAAAATGTGGACAGACATGGCTTCAGAATGCTGCTGTTTCTGCCGGCAGCTCATGCTGCTAACGCTTTCGATTTAACATTGTATGAAAGGTGTCTAAATGTTTTAGGGGAGTGGCATCGTACCCTGATTTAGAGGCTGGCACTTGTGCAAATGGCAGCTGCTCACTTGATAAGTTGTGTGTCCTACAGTGAGCACATGATACCAGTGCTCTGGCACCTTCACTACTTACCTGAGAACCTCCAGATAGATTTTAAGTGGCTGATTTTGACATAGAAAGCAGTAACTGCTCTGGGGCCCTTCTGCCTGAGACAACACCTTTTTCCCCATGATATGCTGCCACAGTGCAGACAGTGATGTGAGATCCGTCTTGATATGACTGAGAGGGGGTGCTGGCAGTTCATTCTCCATTGGAGCCCTGGGACTGAAAAGCACTTCTGGTTCAAAATAGCCTGAATTTGTCAATTCTCAGGACGCTGCAGGATTTATTTGTTTCACCCAGGTCTGTGGGCAGACCTGGTTTGAAGTACCAGCCAATGTGTCAGGGTGTTAGTATTTGCATTTAGAGCTGCTGCTTGTAAGAAGGTGAAATTACTGAAGTGTATATTTCGTTTGTAACTGTAAAAAAAATTAGCAGGGCATTTAGCCTGCATGTGGGCAATTTTATTGTTCTAAACAGAGGGCAAATAAATTGATCATCATTAAGGCTATGATTTAGTCACAGGTATTTTTAGTAAAAGTCACGGACAGATCACAGGCAGTAAACAAAAATTCATGGCCCATGACTTGTCCATGACTTTTACTATATACCCTTGACTAAACCTGGGGGCGGGGCGCTGCCTGGGGGCACCGCGCGTGCTGGGGGAGGGTGGCCCAGGTGCTGGAGAGAGAAGGGGCGGGCGGCGGCCCTTGGCCCAGGAACCCTGCTGGTGCTGGGGGCAGGGGGTTGGCGGGCCCGGCAGGCTCCCTACCTGGCTCTGCACCTCCCCCACAGCAGCAGCAGAGTTTGGGTGTGGGAGGGGACAGGGGTTGGGGCACAGGATGGGGTGAGGCGGGCTCTGGGCGGCGCTTACCTGGGGGGGCTCCCCGGAAGAGGCGACATCCCCCTCACTCAGCTGTTAGGCAGAGGCGTGGACAGGCAGCTCTGCGCGTTGCCTCCACCCAGAGTGCTGGCTTTGCAGCTGCCATTGGCCAGAATCTGCGGCCAATGGGAGCTGCGGAGGTGGTGCCTGCAGGCAAAGCTGCCTGGCCATGCCTCTGCCAAGCAGCTGAGAGAGGGGGATGTTGGGGGGCACGGTAGCCTGAGACTGCCCCAGCAGTGGCAGATGCGACTGGAGCAGGGGCTGCTCAAGCTGCCCCTGAGCCAGGCGCACCAGCCACTGCAGAAGTCACAGAAAGTCATGGAATCCGTGACTTCCGTGACCTCTTTGACAAGCTCACAACCTTAATCATCATTCCTAGTATTGTTCATTGAGCCCATACCTTGTGTTAGTAAGGCAAATGTTTTGGTGAATCTTAAGCACATTTTGGGCATTGTTTAAAATCCCAAATGAGGCCCAATCAGATACATATGGACAGACCCTGGCACTTGTGCTGAGCCTTGTTGACTTCAGGGGGATTCTGCACAGGTGCAGGGATTCTTCTGCACTGATCAGACTGCGGATTAGGGCCAAGATTGATGTGAGCCAAAGTAGTTTGAGGTTTCTTAACTCCATATTTACCAAATAGAAATGAGCTTCTTCAGGAATAGGTGGAAGAAAAGGGACTGAACAGTTTATACACTTATTGATAAAGAAGGAAAAGGATAGTGCATTTACACTTGTTTTCCAGAAAATCCTTTACCAGTGACAATGCCAGTTTATTTGTAACAAAGCTTCCAACCAGCCAGCACACAGCCTTTCAAGATATATTGCTCTTGAAAGGCACTGTGCTCCAGGCACTAGCCTGAGACTCAGGAGATGTGGGTTCTATTCTCTATTCTACTCCTGAGCTGCTGTGTGACCTTGGATATGTTACTATAATTCTCTGTGCCTTGGTTCCCACTGTTACAGGTGGGATAATAATATTTCATTTCTCCCAACTTTTATCTGTCTTTTCTATTTAGATCATATGCTCTTCAGGGCAGGGATTCTTTCTTGTTATGTGTTTGTACAGCACCTGGCACTATGGGGGCCTAATCTTGGTTGGGTTCTCTAGGGCTACTGTAGTGCAAATTATTACTAAAAATGAAATAAAGCTTTCACTGCCCAGTAGCTACATCAGTGGTAAACAGTAAAGCAGTTTGAAAAATACCAATGACCTTTTACAGGGAAATGTATTTCTTTTAATTTTTTTCCAACATTTCCTGGATATATTTTTCAGTTTTTCAGTGAAAACCACAAAACTAAACAGTTTTCACTTTAAAAAACCTGGTTTTCAGTAAAAGCATTTTGTTTTTTAAAACAATTTTATTGACCATCAGAAACTGTGGAAATGTTCATGTTGGTCAAACAGCCATTTTTTGGTCAAAAGTGTTGGTTAAAAGATTTTGAACTCTAGTAGAAAGCTGTTTAGACAACAATCATAATGTCAACAGGCCCATGTACAGACATGCAGCAAAGCACACACAAGTACTTGATGCAGCTTTGACTGAATGGCCGAAGTGCAGAGGCTTTTCAGTCTCAGACTACTCTCTGCTGGCCTGGAGGAGAAACAGAACAAAACCTTCATGGACCCAGTCCAATGAGCACTCAGTGGCAGGCAGCACTAATGGAGGAGTAGTCTGGTGACCTTCTGAGTGATCCGATCAAGATTTCAAACTCAGTGGCCAACACTATTTGACTGAGTAATGAAGTTGTTATTTGAATTTGACTCAAGTTCTGACTCAAAGTCTTATTAGCTGTGGCAGTGGTGTTTTAATTTATTTTAAAGCGAGGACAAAACCAAAATATGTAAAATAAAATAAGAATAAGGCACGCTTAAAAAAAAAGAACGAACAAAAAGGAACTCTGGCACAATAAGAGAAAACAGAACACACAAGCTGCAGAGAAATATATCTAATCAGAAGCAATATTTCATTTTAATTTACTTGAAAGAATGAAGCCACCACCAAAACTTTAAAACCACATTTTCTTTGTCAGATACCAAATTTGAGAGTCTTTGATGACCCTGGACAAATGATCAGAATCTTTATCTTCCTCAGCTCCTATGAAAATATGCTGTAGGGAATACTCTTGAGCTGGCCTAGAGTAGATGATCTATGTCTCGCCAATCTCTAATCACTATCATTCTATTATTTGATTTGTGACCATGTGCATCATATTTACTCGCTTAGATTTAGTATTTGCAGAGTTCGGACATACTGAAAAATGATGTTTATGACACTGATTTTTAAAGCTATCTTAAGACATACAGCACATACAGTAGTTTCAAATTAGCATAGCATGCATACATTGCTTTGTGTGCTTCCTGGAGGGGGTCCAATGATGACTGACTAACACATGGGATGTTTCCTTTTCGCAGCATTAACACTAAGTCAACACCTGCAGTGATGTAAGCCCATGACTCACCTGCCTGAACTGAGGTCTCTTTAGGATCGTCGGTTGTGTGCAGAATACATCTGCAACGTCCAAATAAACGAGCCCTTCTGAAGTAAGTCAGCCCTACCGCTGTTTAGAATGCAGAGCCCTTGTGAAGGCTGAGGTGAAGCAGCTGGCTAGCAGCTTTTGTGAGTCATTTTAAAAAGCCACTCTCACAGCTGGAGAGAAAATAGCCCTGGCAGCACTGGCACTGCATTATGAACTCTAAAAAGTCCTTCTCTGGGCGGAAGGAAAAGTTCACCCAGCTGTCAAGCATTTGAAATGTTAAAAAAGAAAGAAAAGAAAGAAAGAAAGAAAGAAAGAAAGAAAGCACACAACCCCTCACTTGCAATGGGTAGAATACAGAGGCCACCCCAGAGGAAATTAGAGTTCCTCTGAGGACTGAGAAAAGCGTGGGCTGATGAGTTCACTTGTAGAAATCAGGAAATCTTTTGGCAAATGGGGCTATCCAGCAGCTTTCTATAGTCCAAGAAAGATTGCCTGGTAAGGTCTTTTCTGATTTAAGCGCTCCTCTCCAAGCCACCTGAAAGAACTGTGTAGCTATAAAAGCACTTGACCTCTGTTAAGGTTGTTGCCCAGAAGTATTGATCTGAAAGGTTAATCTAGCAAAGAGAGGAAAATCTAAGCCTCAGAACAATCCATCCCAAATCTCATTGTTTGTCTCCATTTTACAAATGTAAAATGTGGTCACTGAATGGTTTCTAAGGGAAATCAATGCAAATCCATTAGATGCTGATACTGTATATTTGCTGTATTATAAAGGAAGACTGATTTGAAAGCATCTGTAGACTGGTGTGATAATACAGTTCAAGGAGAAAGATGTGGAGACACATTACTTGCAATAGCTATGGTGCCTGCAGGGATTCTATCTGAACGTTTCAGGGACCAAACAGACAGGAAATCATTAGAGATCACTTCCCAAACTGACCTCTCTGAACTTCTTTCTTTGAAGACTACCTTATTTACTGCCACACAAAATGCACTCACAAGTGTATTTTCATGGAACAATGGTGACATCTTGTGGCCAGTTTCACCAATACGAAAGGTATCATCCCTCTGGTAATCTTAAATAATTGAGCAGCTGTTCTAGATTTCAGAGGCAGCAGTCAAAATCAATTTTGGCCCTTTCCCATCCTGTCAGCACAGTTCTTTAGACATCTCACAAGGGTTTAAGCCAGTTGTACCTAAAAGAGTCCTGAAAAATCCCACCCTCCCTTAAAAGTAGTTGAAACTTTCCTGAAGAGGGCTATAGCTTTGTTGCTGGGGGAGGGGAGAAATCTTGCTCCTCCTCCCCTGCTCTGTAGAGACTAGAGGCAGTGTCAGTCCTAACTGTGGCTGGCTCTTGCCCCACGGTGTCAACATATTTCCTTACATCCTTTCCCTCACACACATACACTACAGCCCTCCATAACCTTGACATAAGTGCAGCCTTCAAACCGTAACTCTTAGTATTGTAGATATATCTGAAAATGTAATAACAGTATTTAGAAAAGTATTAATGCACAGATCAAATTCAGGCCCTTCCATTTTAAACAACAGGAACGTGGTGGATGATCAGCTGACTATGAGTGACCAGTGTGAGACTTCAGCCAAAAGACCTATTGTGATGCTCATATATATAAACAGTGGAATCTTGAGTAGGAGTAGGGAGATTATATTACCTCTGTATTTAGCACTCATAAAACTGCTACTGGAATGCTCTGTCCAGTTCTGGGGTCCATTATTCAAGAAGGATGTTAGTAAATTGGAGTGGGTTCAGAGAAGAACCTCGTGAATAACTAAAGGATTGGAAAGCACCATAAAGAGAAAGACAGCAGGCACACAATCTAATTAGTTTATTAAAGAAGTTAAGGGGTAATTTGATCACATTCTATAAGTACTTATGTGGGAAACAAACATTTGATAATATTAGGTATTTAATCTAGTAGACAAAGGTATAACAAGATCCAATGGCTGGAAACTGAAGCTAGACATATTCAGACTAGAAATGAGGCACAGATTTTAAAGGGAGGGTAATTAACCACTGGAACAATTTACCAAGGGTTATGATGGATTCTTCATCCCTGGGAATCACTGGAAATCTTTAAATCAAGACTGGGTATTTTTCTAAAAGATATGATCTAGTTCAAACAGAAATTAAGTCAGGCAAATCCTATGGCGTGTATTGTACACATCAGACCAGATTATCACAGTGGTCTCTTCTGGCCTTTTAATCTAAGAACTCATGAACACCACACCACAGTCAGAAATCTACCTTTATAGAAATCACATTGAAACTTCTTTTTCAGATTTGCAGTGACTGTCTTCCAAGGCAAAATTCTGAACTAAATGAATGTTATTCAAAGGCACAAGTACACAATTCTATCATTTTCTGCTGTATAAATCAGGTCTGTGAGAAATGGCCAGCACAGTGGAATAATGGATTCCCTGTTTTCTGATACTCTATACTTCAAAGGGAAAGGAGACTTCTAAAGGGCTTTTACAAACAGCAGGAGGGGTAGAAATAGCCATTGTAATCACTGAAAAGAAGAGAGAATATGATGGACAGAAGGTGGACAAAACTAAAAGTTGGAGAGGTCATGAACAGGAGGCTTCACATGGGACAGGTAATCAAAAGAAGAAAAGAATGAATCTGAGACTATAGGCACCGACTCCATGGGTGCTCCGGAGCTGGAGCACCCATGGAAAATAATAGTGGGTGTTCAGCGCCCATGGGCAGCCCCACAGATCAGCTCCTTTCCTTCCTCCTCCAGCCCTCCTGCTCGCCGGCATGCCCCGCGGATCAACTCCTTCCCATCCCTCCCAGTGTTTCCTGCCCACTGTGACCAGCTGTTCAGTGATGTGAGGAGATGCTGGAGAGGAGGGGGTGGAGCAGGGACAGGAAGAGGTGGGGAGGGGGTGGAATGGGGTGGGCAGGGGCAGGGTGGGGTGGAAAGAGGTGGGGCATAGGAGGGGTTTGGGGGAAGGGGTGGAGTGGGAGCAGACCTGGGGCAGAGTGGGGGTCAAGCACCCTTCGGGAACTCAGGAAGTCGGCACCTCTGGATGAGACCAAATTAAAAAAAGGAGGAGGGAAAAGAAGAAATATTTTAAAGCATAGGGGAAAAAACTGAATATCTGCCAAAGAAAGGAGTGGTAGATTGAGTGGGGGAGATGGAGGAATAGAGGAATAGTGAAAAGACAGCTGAGTTTTTTGTTTTTTATTTTGCATACGAACCATATTAGAGATGGTTGAATTCCAAAAGGACATAGTCACACACAAAAAATTCTGAATACTAAGGCTGCCAGTCAATCCAACTGCATTTGTGTTGTTTAGGATTTGCCAAGACACAAAACTTTGGAGTGTGGATGATTTGGCCACTACCTGCATTCACCACTGGGCATGTGTCTTTGACTCATCAATACTCTTTATAAATCTTTAGTCATCCAGTTAGGGAATAGAAACTAAACCATCTGAATTTAAATACCTAATAACAACATTGGCTCTGTTGGGAATGCTCCATAGATGGATGTCCCAGGTGAATACAGGAATAGTTTTGAATACCAAAAATATGTTTGGAAAAACTCAGACAGGATCATAAATACATCACAGAGTCAAACCAGGCCCAAATTAATCAAATTTAGGACAACATCAAGGCTTTCCATCTTATTCTGTGTAAGGGGCAGCATGCAACTATATCACCCAGCTGGTTTCCCCCTTACTGCTGGGGATATAATACTATAGCATCCTCGATCAGCAGCAGGTTACTTCACTCCCTGTGATGATTGAACTGTGCTGGCTGAGAAGTTGGGGGCAGTAAGGCTCTCTTGATTCCCCATCCTTGTCACTGCATTCCCCAATGGTCTCCCGAAAGGACTCTCAGTCTTTTCATGTATGCAGACCAGGCCTGATTTATCATGATTTTCAGTGTAGTACCTGGGACCAAGAAACTCATCCAGATTCTGCTAGCAAAACCTTCACAATGACTAGCAATAGCAGCACACTCTCCACACTTTAACCCCACCCCCCAAAAAACCACAACACACCCTAATCATCATGCTTGAGGTATAACAAAAGGACAGAAATGTCTCACAGAAAAAAGTTTACAAGGAAGTGCTTAGGGCGCCCCGGTTGTTAGGAGACATGTACAAAAATACAAAGAAGGAAAAGAATTATTGACACCCCACACACCATTATGAAACACTGATCCTGAAATTATGATGCTGAGCATGAATTATGAACCAATGGAATAAACATTAAACAGTAATGTTAGTGATAAATGCTTGGCGGCAGTTGTATCTATAACTGTTCTAGGTGATATTAAAAGAACATGGTACAGATCAGAACTAGTATAGTCATGTCCCTATGACTGCTTTTTAGCTTAAAACCACAATTCTGATATTGTACTATGGCAGAAAATTCCTAACAAACCACTGCTTCACCCCAAGTATCCATTTCCTGTTGCTCTGGTACATTCTACCTCAGGAGAGAGTCCCTGCTATGATTTCTACTTGCCCACATTATTGCATAGATAGTAGGGAAATAAAAATTGCCATACTGCATCACACCAGTGGTTCATCTAAGAACATAAGAATAGCCATACTGGGTCAGACCAATGGTCCATCTAGCTCATTACCCTGTATTCTAACAGTGCCCAGTGTCAGATGCTTCAGAGGGAATGAACAGAACAGGACAATTTATTGAGTGATCCATCTCCTGTCATCCAGTCCCAGCTTCTGGCAGTCAGAGGTTTAGGGACACATGGGGCATGGGGTTGTGTCCCTGACCATCTTGGCTAATAGTGATTGATGGACCTATCCTCTATGAACTTATCTAATTAGTTTTTCAACCCGTTATACTTTTGGCCTTCACATCATCCCCTGGCAATGAGCTACGTAGGTTGACTGTGTGTTGTGTGTGAAAAAGTACTTCCCTATATTTGTTTTAAAACTGCTGCCCATTAATTTCATTGGGTGACCCCTGGCTCTTATTCACAGCCATGAAAAACATGTCACGGCCCATGAAATCTGGCCTCCCCCCATGAAATCTGGTCTTTTGTGTGTTTTTACCCTATACTATACAGATTTCACGGAGGAAGCCCAGCGTTTCTCAAATTGGGGGTCCTGACCCAAAAGAGAGTTTTAGGGGGGTCATGGTATTGCCACCCTTACTTCTGCTCTGCCTTCAGAGCTGGGAAGCCGGAGAGTGCCAGCTCTTGGAGGGTGCCCAGCTCTGAAGGCAGCACTCCAACAGCAGCAGTGCAGAAGTAAAGGTAGCAATACCATACTGTCAAGGTTCCTTCCCCACTCTGAGGTACAGATGTGGGGACCGGCTAACTTCCTAAGCTTACTTTTACCAGCTTAGGATAAAACTTCCCCAAGGTACAAACTATTTTACCCTTTGCCCTTGGACTTTCATTGCCACCACCAAACTTTATCTGGGTTCCTGAGAAAACGTTGTTTGGAAACGTCTTTGCCCCCAAAATCCTCCCAACCCTTGCACCCCACTTCCTGGGGAAGGTTTGGAAAAAATCCTCACCAATTTGCATAGGTGATCACAGACCCAAACCCTGGGATCTTAGAACAATGAAAAAGCATTCAGTTTCCTTACAAGAAGACTTTTAATAGAAGTAAAGAAGAATCACCTCTGTAAAATCAGGATGGTAAATACCTTACAGGGTAATTAGATTCAAAACATAGAGAATCCCTCCAGGCAAAACCTTAAGTTACAAAAAAGACACACAGACAGGAATATTCATTCTATTCAGCACAGCTATTTTCTCAGCCATTTAAAGAAATCATAATCTAACACATACCTAGCTAGATTACTTACTAAGTTCTAAGACTCCATTCCTGTTCTGTCCCCGGCAAAAGCATCACACAGACAGACACAGACCCTTTGTTTTTCTCCCTCCTCCCAGCTTTCGAAAGTATCCTGTCTCCTCATTGGTCATTTTGGTCAGGTGCTAGCGAGGTTACCTTTAGCTTCTTAACCCTTTACAGGTGAAAGGATTTTTCCTCTGGCCAGGAGGGATTTTAAAGGTGATTACCCTTCCCTTTATATTTATGACACATACCATGCCACCCTTACTTCTGCGCTGCTGCCTTCAGATCTGGGTGGCTGCAGAGTGGTGGCTGCTGACTGAGGGCCCAGCTCTGCAGTCAGCAGCGCAGAAGTAAGGGTGGCAATACCATAGCATGCCATCCTTACTTCTGCACACTGCTAGCGGTCACTCTACCTTCAGAGCTGGGACCCTGGCCAGCACCTGGCGCTCTCCAGCTGCCTGGCTCTGAAGGCCATGCCGCCTCCAGAAGCAGCACAGAATTAAGGGTAGCAGTACCACAAACCTCCTCTACAATAACCTTGCAAATTCTTTTGGGGTCAGGACCCCTACAATTACAACACCGTGAAATTTCAGATTTAAATAGCTGAAATCATGAAATTTATGATTTTAAAAATCCTAGGACCGTGAAATTGACCAAAATGGACCATGAATTTGGTAGAGTCCTAGTTAAGTGAAGAGGTAAATAACACTTCCTTATTCACGTTCTCCACACCATTCATGATTGTATACACCTCTGTCACATCCTCCCTTAGTCATCTAAGCTGAACAGTCCCAATCTTTTTAATCTCTCCTCACATGGAAGCTGTTCCATTCACCTAATAACTTTTCTTGACTGTTTCTATCAGTTCTAATATTGTGACTCTGGCCATGGTATGAAGGTGAGCAAGACCTGCTTGCCTCATGTTTCCCCCTGCAAAGTGGGGAGGGAGCAAAGAGGGATAAGGAAGGGAAGGAGCCCCTTCCTCCCTTGAGCCAGAGTAGCTGGCTGGGTGCCCAGGAGAAAGAAAGTTATTCCACGAAATGGGTGAAGTAACTTCCCCCCAAGAGCAAGTTGGGAAATATGGGCAGAATTGTAACTCCGAGTCACAGTTTACTCTCTGGTTACTCTGGCTACATGCTAAACCATACTCAGAAAAGATTGTGAAGTTTCAGCACAGCTTGTAGAGAATTCGCTCTCTGTACAGTTGAATTAAACACTTTTTATTGTTATTTTTTGTATCTATTTGAAGTTGATATTTTTCTAAATCACATTTGGATACTTAAATATTATTATTCCAAACACTATAGAGGGGAAAGACATTGCCTGAACCTGCAAAGTGCTGAATGCCCCGGAATCTCACAGTAGTCAGTGAGAACTGAGGGCATTCAGCACCACATAAGACTGAACCTGACGAAAAAAGATGGAGTGAAAAAAGCAGACAGGAAAAAAGAGAGAGCAACATCTGACGGGAAGGACATAGGCAATAGAGGAAAAGAGAGAGAGATTGCTCTCCTAAAATGAGAAAGTGAGAGAGGGAAGGATTCCTATAGGCATTTGGAGAAGGGCTGAAAGAAAATCAAAAGTAAAACTCTTTCCCTGAAATATTCCCTCTACATGGGAAGATTGGCAAGGAGGACAAGAAGAAAAAATATTAAAGCCCCTGTATATACCATATAATTTTATGTTTATAGCGATTAGATTTCAGAAATGAAATAATCCAAAGAAAATACATTGCTAAAGTATGTCATATGGTTTAACAGCAACAGAAAGAACCTGAATGATTAAAAAAAACTTATATAACTGTTTTGTTTTATTCATTTACATAAATCACATTTACTGTAGGTGTTTTATTCAAAATAAAGTTTTAGGAAAATAAATTGAACAGATGAACCTAAGCAAACCTGGTGATTTTTTCATGAGTAGTGTTTGATGATAAAAGCATAAAAGCATAATGTGGTATCATTTCACCAAGGCACAATATGGATTATCCATATGGAGCAGAAGTTGATAATACTGCAAAGAAGCAAAAATAAACAGAACAGATGCACTTGTAAAATCAAGTCTGCACCCACCCTGACTACCTGCTTCTCAGTGTAGAAACTTCTACCAGAGTTTTACACTGGCTCTGTCCCATCCTGTGTCTGAAACAGGAGATAGTGCATATCTGGTTCAATGTGTGTTAGGCTTTACCCTTTGATGCACAAAGTATATGGATCTGCCATAAGCCCCAGCTCAGAGTCTGGCTCTCTAGCTGAAGCTGTGAAGATCTATGTTTTCAGCTCTGGAAGCCCCCATTTCAATCCTCAGTGTGTTGGCTAAGATGGCAGACATTATGTAAGTGGGGTCTTGTCTAGGAGTCCAACTGATGTGGATCTCAGATGTTTGGGAGGCGCTTCCAGCAGAAATTTGTCTTACGTGCCCCTATCTGTGCCAGATCCACAGAAGATGTGAGTCTGCTACAGACCCTGGCTCTTTGACTCAGGATGAAAAGAATATTAGTTTCAGCTCTGCAGGCCCCTGGTGTGTTGGCCAAGATGGTGGACATCACACTTTCTAAACCACAAACACTTTTATATCTGAGCAAATGTATAGAATATGTGTGGGGGAGGGTATGGAGCAGAGAGAAATACCAAGCTAATATTGGTACATGCAAGGCAAGTTTTATTTTATAACTCCCTTTTAGCACCAGGGGTCTAATCCAGTGCCTACTGACGTCTATGGAGAGATTCACATTCACTTCAGTGGGATTTGGATCAGGCCCTAATATATTGATTGTCTAGGTCGACGCAGGGATCTTTGGAGTATCTACATTCTGCCAGTAATGACTAGTCTTCATTTGCCCATTATGTCATTCAGGCCACTGCAAAGGGGCCACACAAGGTCCTCCACATACTTAAGCCTCAGTGTATCCTCTGCACATTATACCCATAAGCAGGTGGAGTGGGTCTGTTGGGGGCTGGTTTCAAATAGACAGGTGCAGAAGTGGCCATTGGTGGTCACAGGCAGGCCAGGATAAGGGTACTGGATTTTTGTGTAGGGAGATCCAGTGGGCAGGACTCTCATGCAGAGGGCAGATAGGGATTAAATTTCCATCCTCCTAGCTCAGTTCCCTACACAAATGCTGTTTACACTGGTTCTGTTTAGCAAAGGCTGAATAATGCCCTCTCCTGTTTACCTCTGCTTACCCTGGTTGGCACTGCTTTAAAGTTCTGATTTATTACAAGTGTGCTGTGCCTGGTTATGCCTTTAAAGTGTACACTGCATTACTTGAGTAGAAGTGACTGTAAGCTGCTGCAAGAGTAAATGCAAGAGTAAGTACTCAGAAATTACATGAAAAACTTTTGTATTTCTTTTTTAAAGCATGCATTGCCTATTCCAACAGTAAAGCCAGACAGATGTGAATCTGCAGCTTAGCAATAGCATTTTGGGGAGCAACCAACATTTTGAAATGTTAGCATATAGGCACAGGCTATTTTTGCCTATAGTAGAATTGATCATGTGGGCAACAGCTGGAAGATACCATACATGGACTCTGATATAATAGAGTAGCCACCCATCTGCTGCATTCCCAGAGTGGAGGGAAATAAATAGCACACCACATCCTACACACTCCAGCTGTCCCCGGCATCCAGTGCTCTGCTACTCTTCTAAAAATAAATAAGACACTTTGCTCTTTTTCAACAAAAAAGTGCTAGTTTAAAAAAAAACAAAAAAAAATAGACATGTGGCAAAGTAAATTGTTAAAAAGTACCTGGGAGCTTTTCAGAGCGAGAAAGAAAGTCACCCTTTATCGGAAGATTGCATTCCTTTCAAGCACTGTTGAATAGCTGGTCAAAATCTAGATCACACGCTGGTGAGTGTGTTTGTTTTGGAAGGTACTCTAGCCACTTATTCTGTATGTTAGTGCTATTTTGCTGATATGCAGTGGTAAGTATTATTGCATCCACACCATTGAGGCTGTAATTAATTCACCATGACTCAGTAATATAGACATAGCCTCTTTATGCAGTATATCCATCCTAACACAAACTGGCTAACTCTTCCTCCCCTGTAACTGTTGCAGTGCATTTCAGGTGTTATGTAAAGACAAGGGACTGGTTCTTCAGCAAGCTGGATGGTTGATAAACTGAAATTGTCAGTGTGTTCCTCATGTATGGAGCAGAATGGAAAAGGGAAGAGAGACCAGGGTGAAGGATCCAAATGGTAGCTGCAGGAGATAAAAAATAGCATTGGGCATCAAAAAATAGGCACTATAATAATTCATACCTCCCTCTCAGGGTTGATACATGAGCCCTGTATCCCCTTGCTACCTGGCAACTGCATAAGAGTTTTTGGGATTTGTATGTAGAGGCAAGGGGAAGAGTTGAGCCAGCTATTCACACCCAAAAATCCCCATTGGATGAGGGTGGTTCTGACCCAATCTGGTTACCCTCTACACTGAAGAATGAGTGAAAAGGGATTAGTCTGGCTCTGTGTCAATCCCTCCCTCCCCACCACCCACCTTAGACATAAGTGGAATGTTGGGGGCATGCCTGCGATGGAGAGGGCATGGCTGGAGTGTTGATGCAGCCTGGTAAACTCTGAATGAGATAATAGTTCCTGGGGAGCTGTTATGTTACCAGCCAGTGTAAATTAGAGCAGCCTCTGGGAGTTATGGGTGAGCAAAGGTAACATGCAGCTACTTTCATACCTCTCCTTTGCATCCTGTGCCAAGTCCAGCATATTTGGATGCAAAGGTCAGGCCCATAAGGTTTCAGGGTATGTTTCTGTTCTCTAGCTGGATGAGTGTAAGATATAGGCAGCTTTCCGGAGCATTTTGATATTTCCTTTACACTTATTTTGTTTCAGTGAAAATTCCTTCCAGAAACCTGATTTGGAAAGTGAACCGAAAAAAAAAAGAGGGGGGGGGGAGAGATGGACAGTCTAAATGAATTTATTTAAAAAGTGTTTAATGACTAGTTGTCATAAATATAAAGGAAAGGGTAACCACCTTTCTGTATACAGTGCTATAAAATTCCTCCAGGCCAGAAGCAAAACCCTTTCACCTGTAAAGGGTTAAGAAGCTAAGATAACCTCGCTGGCACTTGACCCACAATGACCAATGAGGGGACAAGATACTTTCAAATCTGGAGGAGGGGAAACAAAGGGTTGATCTGTCTGTGTGATGCTTTTGCCGGGAACAGATCAGGAATGCAGCCTTACAACTCCTGTTAAGTTAGTAAGTAATCTAGCTAGAAATGTGTTAGATTTCCTTTTGTTTAATGACTGGTAAAATAAGCTGTGCTGGATGGAATGTATATTCCTGTTTTTGTGTCTTTTTGTAACTTAAGGTTTTGCCTAGAGGGATTCTCTATGTTTTGAATCTGATTACCCTGTAAGGTATTTACCATCCTGATTTTACAGAGGTGATTCTTTTACCTTTTCTTTAATTAAAATTCTTCTTTTAAGAACCTGATTGATTTTTTTCATTATTCTTAAGATCCCAGGGTTTGGATCTGTGTTCACATGTACAAATTGGTGTGGCTTCTTATCAAGCCTTCCCAGGAAAGGGGGTATAGGGCTTGGGGGGATATTTTGGGGGAAGATGTCTCCAAGTGGGCTCTTTCCCTGTTCTTTTTTTAAAACGCTTGGTGGTGGCAGCATATGGTTCAAGGACAGGCAAAGTTTGTACCTTGGGGAAGTTTTTAACCTAAGCTGGTAAGAATAAGCTTAGGGGGTCTTTCATGCAGGTCCCCAGATCTGTACACTAGAGTTCAGAGTGGAGAAGGAACCTTGACACCAGCCATAGTAATATTCTTGCTGTATTTACTCAGATTTAGTTTAGATACAAGACTTTACTGTCCAATAGTTATTTTGATTCTCCATGATAAATCCAGATCAGAACCAAGGATCAGTCATGAGCATATGTGACTCCTCCACAAGTAAATCAGAATTACAGCTACTTAAGCTTTCTACTTACTTCTGATCTGACTGGGCCCTTCATTCATGATCTTCCACGATAAATTCAAATCAGACCCTGATTCACATGTGTTTCAAGTCTAAAACTCTTAGTGAATAGGGGAGGGGAAGAACATTCTTTAACATACATCAGGGCAGACATGCCAAACCTGCGGAAAAAAACACAGAAATTTGGCTTGTTTTTGGCTTAATTGGCTTGTGACTTGCTTGTTGGCTAGTTTTTTGGATGTCTGCTTGTAGCTTGTTGTGGCTTGTTGCTGCTTTTTTTTTTTATCAGCTCCCAGCAAGCAGAAGCATGGGGGGAGAGAGTCGGGGGTGTACAGCGGACCCACCACAGTCCAAGACTGCATACTGGAGGGATCTAGTCAGATAGAGTGTTTGGGTTCTTAGGGATTGGCTTGTTTTGGCCCTGTTTTGAAAGGGGATTAGCTTCATTTTTGGCTTATTGTGAAAGTCAGGGTGCTTATTTACAGTGTGAAAGTTGGCAACTGTGACAGCAGGATGCTATATAGATGTAAAGCAACATGGACTTTAGCAATAGATTGGCATGATGATGCCATGGAACATAGTATGATATAATTCAAGACATTATGTAATTTACAGGAAAATATATTTCTCTACTGGGAAAACAGTGACTAAATTATTGACAGATGTTAAGAGGATTCTGTCTTGTACAAACAGGTTATTATTGGCATTATCTAAACCTAGTCACATGCCACCCTTCAAATGTGAACCCCCTTGCTGGAGTTAATAGTGTGTTTTCTCAGAGGGGAAAATGTGAGGGCAATTAAGAGGCCTCACCAGTGGCTATGTTTTCTTTTCACCCTTGAACCTTTCTTACTAGGTCATTCACCATTAGCTCCAGTTCCATTTAACATCAGACATATAAAAATATCAAATCATATGAACCTTGTACATTTCCTGTCTTCAAGGATTTCTTCTTGCAGCAAAGATATTTGCCATCTGGTGAACCTCCATACGCATGAAATTATAATTAAATTGCCCCTAGTCCCATGCATTCTGTTTGTCAGAATGTTCTCTAAAACAGCCATTGAGTGGGATATAAAATTGGATTTTATAAAATGATTGGTTTGTTTGTTTTCCACTCCTTCACTAAAAATTAACACAATGAAAGACAGTGTAATAAGGTTTTAAGTTCAAGTGAAGAATGTTACACCTGTAAGTAATTAATTCATAAGTATTAAATTACTTCATGATAGCACTTTAAACGTAGCACTTTATTTTTCCATTTTCACCTCCCTCCAAGTTTCCTTAACTCCACAGAAACACTTTCTGGCACTTTCCCAGGAAGTAGCATAGACCTGGGTAACAGGCTCTTTGTAGAGCTGACAAATCAAAGGCAGTGAAGAGTTCAGGAAGAGCCTAAGCCTTGATGAAGACCTAAAGATTTTCCGGTTTCAGAGTAATAGCCGTGTTAGTCTGTATTCGCAAAAAGAAAAGGAGTACTTGTGGCACCTTAGAGACTAACCAATTTATTTGAGCATAAGCTTTCGTGAGCTACAGCTCACTTCCATCACTTCTCCTGATATAAACTTACAGATCTCTATGCCACAATCATTGTGTCTTCTCAGCTGTGACATCTGAGTAAATAATTCACAATAAATAATATCACAGAGTATTGTTTTTGTTCTCTAACTGGATGAGTGTAATTCTTATAAACTATTTTAGAGGATAGCTTAATGGAGATACTTTAAGTCTTTCCCAGAGAGCTAGCATGAAAAAGCAGGTTTAGGGAATTTTAGGCAAATTTGACACATTTGCCTTTCAGGACCACAACAATTTTTCCTGCTGTAGCTTTCCCAGTAAAACTGGACAACTGTAACATTTACTGGGCGCAGAGTTTTGTTTTCTGACATTCACACACAGTAACTGTTTTTGTGGGCATGGTCCTAGCTGTAATTGGCCTGTGCTTAATTGCCTCTGTAGCAGGGCTCTGAAGAAGGGCTGTGAGAGCCTGGTTCCCTTGCTATGGTAAGTATTGTCTTCTATAAAATGTACTAACAGCCTTTATGGATCATCACCACACACTGAAGAGATATGGTTATAGCAGCAGCAGATGGAGACATTTTTCTGCCAAACAGACTTCTGAGCCGCAGGTAATGCAAGGGACCAGCCCTAACACCGACACCAGCATAGCTTCCTCATTACAGCCAGGCACTTCTGAGAGTCTTAAACCAAAACCAGCTGCCACAGAGAAATATAATAGTTTGCTGGTTTTGACTGGGATAAGAAGATGCCCATTACATCCAGAGGAAGTACAGGTTGTCCATAGGCAAAAGAGCATCACTGAACATGCTAAGACAATGGCAAGCTCCCTTCAGCCAGCCTCTCTTTTGAGCACCCAGTGTGGCCTCTGCCCATATGAGGTCAAATCAATAGTGTCAGAGGAAGTCAGTATCAGAGCTGGGATTAGGATGCTGGTTACTCTCAGTTCTGTAATGAGGTCACTACAACTGACATCTCACAAGCGAGCATCCTACTCCCAGCTGTGACATTCACTTCCTCTGTGCCCTTGGTCATGGCATGTGGATTTTTCTATCTTAGTTTTCCCATCTGTAAAACGAGGATACTAATATTTACCTTCTGTCTCATAGGGGCATTGTCATGATTAATCTTTTAAAGAGTGTAAAGCTCCAAGTTCTGTGCCTGCTAGTGAATATAACATTCCTCAAATCCTCCAAGGTATTTAAATACCGAACTCCCACTGATTTCAACTGGAGTTCGGTATTTAAATACCTTAGAGGGTATGGGCCTCAGTGACACAGACCCTCTGCTTCTTTGAAAAACCTTTTTTTCAGAACAGGTAATAATGCACAGGACCCCCCACATAAGCAGCTGGTTTAGCTTCTTCTTCCATACGGGAATCGAAAAGAAATGGAAAACTTTGTGTTCACAGTCATTTGTTAGCTGTTCTTGTAACTGCACTATAAATATTAAGACCTCTGACACAACCTGAAAAAAAAAACTGTCCTTGCCATGTTTTCCTCACTTCCATTAATGATCTACTGTATTGTTACTGGGTTTGTTGGGATAAATTAGCAATACATTTTCAGGCACATTTGGCAAGCTTAGACAAAAATAGGTTTCATATGTACTGAATAAACATCTTCTGCATGAATATCTCCTACACTTCAGCTGCTTCAATACAGTAGAGGTTTATTGACTTACTGCAAGCTACATTGGAATGATTGCTTCATATATTTTGATATGCTACATTACATCCTGTATCTTTTCTACATCTATAGCCCAAAGACTTATTGGAATCAATGCGTCTCAGATTCATAAAATTTACATGACTTTAAAAAAAAAAAGATTATTGTACAAAAATCCATCAACCTTGAGAAACTGCAGAGATGGGTGTTTTCTGTGCTGGAATACACTTTAGTTTTGTAATGCTATTCCTATGTATTTTCAGTCAGAGTATAAATGTACAAATCTGGCAATTTTTAATAAAGAGGCATGAAACAGTTTTCAAACTGAGAATTAAAAAAAAAAAAAAAACAAATAAAACTGGATGGTTGGTAAAAAATGAGAGTAATATTCTTCAGACCTGGTGGGAAAGGGTTTCAGATGAATAACCTCTGATTTACAAAAGACTGTCCTACTTAGTCCACAAAAGCCGGGGAAGTTTTCTCCCATGAGTTTTGCCTTATGAGCAGAAGATATCTAAAGTAAAGTGCTTCTAAACAGTGTTTTTACATATGATTGTTGAGTGCGGCAGACTGAGACAGACTGGGAGCAGAACTGACAAGGAAATATTGTCACTAAGTCAAGGCTAAAACAGAATTGAAAAGCCACTGGGATATCTGTTGTTCTCTAGCAAATGAAATAGAGGATTATTCCTAAAACCCAGTCTCCTCCCTTGCTCTGAATGAATATTTGACTTTTGCATGTAAGGAAAGGAGAAACAATGGGTTAGTTATTTATAAATATATAAAAATGTGCTCATTTAGTTCTCTGGGTGAATGTTCATTTGTTATAGAAATATCAATTAATACGTGGGACTCAATGTCCAAAAATAAGACTGTCCCATATCTGCCCCACCAAAGTAAAGCTTCTCTCAACCTATCTATTCATTCTGTCCCTACACTGAAGCAGCTTTGGAGAATGTGTCAGGCTTGCTGTGTGACCTAAAGCTCAATACATTTGAGATTTGGAAAACCAATGGGAGAAAATCAATTCCACAGCTGATGATCCCTTCCCTGTTAAGCCAGTTTACCCATACAATGTTGCAAACAAATGTTGTTGAAAAGTTTTCTCTACAAATCAAAGAACACTGACCCTGGAGCCAGTGGAGTGAACTAGATGTTTGCATCGGAAGAAGCAACTGTCAATTTAAAATAAAAAATGAAAGGAGGCCTAATTTGTTGCATCACAGCATTTTCAGGCTCTAGTGTAATGTAAGGCCCTGAGAGAAGTATGGATGATCAACTACTGTAAGTGTCTAATTAAATTTTTCCACTCAATTTGAGTAATAATCATGTACAAGCAGGTGGCAAGATATGATTACTGCTTACCTTCTCTTTCTCTTTTCTCCCACCTCTGTTTTCTTTGTCCAACTGTTGTATACACTCTTTGGGGCAGGGACTGTCATTTTACTTTATGTCCACACCCTGTCTAGCAGAATAGAGCCCCGATCAGAGCATCTAAGTGATACATTAGTAGTAATAAGTAATAAAACCATTGAACAGGGCTACACATGAAATGTCTTTTTGGGGCTACTGCAATTCTGTCCTCTTGCAAGAAGATAGATCACTGCATTCCATGGGCCCGATCGATTCTGCAGGGAAGCAGACCGTTTTGTTTTTTGTGTGTGACAAAATGTTTTTTGTAGAAAAATACCAATTTGCCTACACTGAAACTTTTTGCAGGAGGGGGTCAGTTTTGATGAATTTCTCAATTCATTTTTTTCTTAGAAAAACAGACGTTTTCAAATAGTCAAAATAGGATGTTCTGACATCTGCAGAATAATAAATTCTGGTTTTCCCATTTGAAAAGAATTTCTGTTTTGAAATTTAAGCTAATTCGAATTAAAAAGAAATAGATTAAAAATGGTCAAAATAGAAAAGCATTCAGATTGACCCAAACTGAATTTTTTGGGGGGATTTCCAGTTTGCAAAATCTGCTATTTTGATTGTTCAGCCCAATTCAGGACAGGAATTGTTTTTTAATCTCAAAAATGTTCATGGGACAAAATACTACTTCCCACCCACTCTATTCTCCATTGACTTACACTTTGCGTAGTCACCTGCACCTGTGCAAAGTAAATGTCAAGTGCTACCTGATTAGAATGGTATTTTTGTACCCAAGCCTCACAGGTGTAAGTGACTATATAAAGTGTAAGGTAGTGGAGAGTCATGCCCTATGATTCCAGTAAGCAATATAATTTCCCATGTTGCATGATCCCATAATATAAAAGGAATATGGCTCAAATGCTGAAACAACAGCTTCACTCCTGATTTATTGTCAGCTAATGAATTCCCAGGGGAGCCACAACTCATAGGAAAAGAGCAAGATTTTTTTAAAAAAATTATAATCTTGAAGGGGAGACAAGAAAAACTCTGTTATGATTAACGTCCGGTCTCAGAGCAAATGGCATCTATGGAACATAGGCATGGAATACAGGAAAGCAAGATCAATTGAACTGTGCCCACTTGAGGAAAGAGCAAAACTTTGTTGCTGAGGTAGACTTTACTGAAAAGATATTCCATGACCAGGGAGCGCTGTTTTCTCTATTAACTGATCTGAGGTCATTCCATTGTTAACATAACATTTTTCAAGTTAATTGCACAATTAATGGGAAAACGCACCAACAATTAAATATAGCACGGTTTAAAAATAGATGGACACCTAAAACGTTCTAAAAGTCACTACTAAAATTAGTATTAAGGGTAGCCTTGTAAATAACATCTATCCCAAATGCAAAATCCAAAATACTCTTAAAAGAAATCTTCAAATAAAAGCAGATTTTCCATAAAATTAGTCACATTTATCCAGTTATTTGTAAAGACTGAGGGCATGTCTACATTACAAGGACTTTATCATCATAGACATAGCCTACACTGACAGAAGGGGGTTTTCCATCCGAGTAGGAATACCACCTCCCTGAGTGACGGTAGGTAAGTGGACAGAAGCATTCTGCACTGGGCATTAGGGTAGCACAGCTACATTGCTTAGGGATTTGGATCAAGCCTAAGACTTGGTCTTCACTTAAAAGCCATCACCAGACCTATGTTAGTGAGGGGTGTGAAAAACACACACCTGGTACAAAGCTATGCTGGCAGAACCCACAGTGTAGATGCAGTTGTGTTGACAGAGGAGTGCTTCTGTTGATGTAGCTAACATTATTTTGGGGAGGTGGTGTTCACACACTGATGGAAAAACTCTATCTGTTGGTGCAAACTGCATCTACACTATGGGGCTATGCTGGCATAGCTGTGCTGACATAGGCTTTGTAGTGTAGACGTAGAAGTAAACTAGAAGAACAAGCAAAATATTCAACCAGTGTGTCTGCCCAAATTTAGCTTCTGTCAACGAGACATCATTTCCTTGCCAAATGTGCTGTGCTTGCAGTCTAACTAGTTCTCCCAGGGTTAGTATATAATAAAGTACAAACTCAATGGAGAATTTATTTTTCTGCTGAAATTCAAACTAGAACAAGCAGATACTACAGTGAGATAAGAAATGCTCCTGCTATGTTGTGCAGCTGCACGTGTTTCTGCCGTATTCAGTGTGGGAAATATTCCCTGGCTTTTGAAGTATAAGCAGTGTGCCGGCAAAGCTTTTGCATGTATCTTTGTGTCTTCAGCTATCTGAAAAGTAGCTACACGTAAGTGGATGTTGAAGAAAAGGACCCATGGAGACCGTGGAATTAATGGCAAGTTGGATACAGGTAAGAAACAGTGTTGAGGTGGTGTTACAGTCGCTCATGCTGTGAATTCTTTAAAGTGGCTGGAGTCTTGAGCAAAATAACGGGGATGGAATTTTCCATTTACAAAGTGCCTTGGCAACATCTGAACCTTGAGTTTATTCTTCCCTGCTTTTGGAGGCTAACGGTGCACTTTTTGTTTAAACAGCATCAATAACCATAAAGGAAGAGAGAGATGCCCTTGTAACTTGGTTTAGCAAATGATCTTACAGAACCAATAACATGGAACGCTGAGCCCTAATAGTTTCTTTTTAATTTTAATTATTTTGCTGTTTCTCTTGTATCACTGGGATCTGGTCTAAACACAAAGTGTTTCTTACTTATATCTATTTATCTTAGGCATTTATATGGCCCCAACTATTGTAGTATCTGAGCATCTCACAATCTTTTTAATGTTAAGTGGAGAAGTACTGTTATCCGAATTTTACGGATAGGAAACTAAAACAGAGAGAGACTAAAGGGCCAGATTTTTGAAGGTGTTTAGGCACCTAAAGATGCAGATAGGTGACGCAGGATTTTCAAAAGTAACTAAGTGTTCAGGAGTTAGGTGGTTAACCTGCTTTGGCATTTCTGAAAATTCCACTCAGCACTTAGCTGCATCTTTTGGTCCCTAAACGCCTTTAAAAATCTGGCCCTAAGTGACTTGCCCTTGGTCAGACAGGAAGTTTGTGAACCATAACTGTGGGTGCCTCAGATTGTTACTTTCATGGAAGGGAAGACATCAAAAACATGACAAGAGGAATCAAAAACAAAGGAATGTGGGAATTTAGCTGTGATAAACAAATGCATGCCGAATGTTGCACATAATGAGTGAGAACAATACCCTTCAAAGCACTGTTGTATGGTACCAGAAGTCAGTGACTTGAGAGAATTGCTTTCTAAAAGGATAAAATGTACTGCATAATATTCCATTACAGTTTTAAACTGCTATTTTTCTGCTCTGTTTACAATGCAGACTTTCCCCTGAAATTGTAACTGAATGCTGTACATGCTTATAGTTACACCATGCTTAACAGAGGCCAACTATTTCTGCAAAGTGAATGAAACAGATTATGAACCCAGTTCAGTACTGGGAAGCACTGGTGTGGTCTGAGACGGTGAAGTCGGTGAGTGTGAGAGATGCAGATGTCCAATGAAATGATATAGACAGAAGTGACGGATTTAAGAGAAAGATGAGTCTGAAGGAAGAACTGATGCTGAGGACTAGACTATTGAAAAAAACCACAACAGAAAATGAGGGGAAATACTAGGATGGACTGAAAAAAAGGAAATATTAACAATTAGAAGTTATATAGGGCCAAGATTTTCAGAAGTGATCAGTTATTTTTGATGCCTCCATTTATGGCTGTCCAACCCGAGGCAACTTAAAGGGGCCTGATTTCCAGAAAGTACTGACGATTCACACTGAAAACCTGGCCTCTAAGATGCTCCTTCCCATAGGCTAAGTGGCAATTTTAGTGAGAAGGGCAGGAGGAGGAGAATCGAGGCACGTCTCTTTCCCACCCTGATTTCTTTCATTCAGCATGAGAAATATATCATTCCCCTACAAAGTTTACTAAGCTATTATGCACTGACCCACTAGAACCCTGGCAGTCTCTTGATGGAGTGCATTATACATTCTAGTGTGCACGCATAGAGTACATTTTAAAACCGCTATAACTTTGACAAATTACAACCGATCTTCACCAGACCATCAAATGGAATGGAACATCTGTGATGTAGGAATTCTCACAGCCAAATTTCAAGTCTCTACCACCTACTGCTGAGGAACTAGAACCTCTCAAAATATCTAACAACAATTTACCAGACGAAAATTGCATTTTAGGAATGTTATAACTGTCCCCAAATCCAGTGATAGAAACCCAGGACATTCAGAGATGAGATTAAATTTAAAAGCAATCCAAACATATTGAGGTATGGCAATGAACAGTTAGGGCACCCAGACAACCTTAACTTTGTCCTGTAGCAACACCATGCAATAACCATATAGTTATGATTAAGGAATTGTAATGGTCCCAGTTTCAACTGATTTTTAAAGACACATTAGATTTTTTCCCTTTCATGGTGTCAATTCAAAACAGAGTTAAGGTTGTTTGTGTGACGTAACCATGCAATAGTATCACAATCTGACCGAAGGGTTCTGATTCTGCCAGCCCCTCTTAAATACTCCTACCGATTGTAATGCGGCTATTTGTGAATCAGGGTGGTACTCAGCATGAATAAGAGAGGTGGAATCTGGCCAAAGGATTCAGGTAGAGAATGGAGAGATGAAGGTTAAACAATTCAAAATTATGTGTCCTCATAGTGCAAGTAAATTTTATACATTCTGAACTCTTCAGATAGAGATTGAGGTAGGGTAAGAAGTAAGAAAGAGGGAAGACAGAAATGAACATCAACTATAGAAAACAAGGTAAAAGAATTGGGTTCTTGAGAAAGAGGAGAGTGAGAATATTTGGGTAAACAAATAGCAATTCTTTGTCCACTCATCAGATTACAGATCCTAGGACCAAAGTCAGTTTCTGTACAGAATTCCCATCAATTTCCGTTGGAGCTCCATGCACAGAACAGAAGGGTGCTATATACTCAAACTTGGGTTTCTTTGATTTATTCTCTAGGAAAACATACTTTCTTGAAGACCCACAAAAAGCTGCAATATAAAAGAATCAAGAATAAATTTTTACAGCAGCGTCTCACTTTGTGTGTGTGTAAATGTATTTTGTGCAAGCGAAGTTTAACATTGTAAGAAAAGGTGACTGCCATTTAGTTAATTTCCCTCAACAACAACAAAGCAAACCTAAAACTAAAATATACTCCTTAAGCAGCAAGCACTTTTTCCTAATTGAGCTGCTGCTTATGCCTCAAGCAAGATGCTTATAGTCTGAACATTTTTATGATAGCAAAAAAAAAAAAAAAAAAAAAAAAAATCCAACACAATGCCAGAGACTCCAACAGCTGTGAGTCAAAACTAAATATCACATGGGTGTGATTGCCATGGAAACTAACTCATAAGCACAGGACAAATTAGAAAGGAGTGTGAAACATTTCCTCCTTGTCCACTCTCCCAATTTATTTATTAACCCGAGGGTGTTTGATGGTTACTTGCTCTGACTAAAATTAGACAATGGAGCTCTAGGTCCAAATTATATTTTTGATAAGCATTTGATCTCCATTCAGCATTAATGGGATTGCACTGAGAGCAGAATCAAACAGACCATGTTTTTGTCTTTGTGTTAAAAAGGTTAAAAAGAAGTACCACCAAAATCCAAATTTAGTATAGAAATGAGTTAATGTGCTACTTACAGGATCAGGCCAATCAACCACCAAAAAAAAAAAAGTAGTGAGTAGCAAATGGTTAGAAACCTAGTCAAGATGCCAAATCCCATCAGACGCTTTATGGGAGGTGTTGCGGGAACACCCATTCTGCATTTTGCAATATCTTAGTGAAGGACCACAACATCCATTGTACTCTGAGATGAAGGGTGCATCACCCTATCTTGTGCACATGGCTACTTCTTAGACGCTGAAACCTTTATATTTTGTAAGACCAAGGTGAAGAAATTTGTTGGCAGCAAATTAATGTCATTGATAGTGACAATAAAATCCCCCCATACAGGTTATTTATGCCCAGATGAATAATGCAGGCAGGGTACAAAGTGTTAGGGTGAAGGATATGTGCTAAAATGCCCACTAACTACTAAGCTCCCTACTGGAAAACATCTCTATGGCTCTCTATGGAGAGACCTGCACAGGGGCCACTGGATTTTGTATGATCCAGAAAAAGTAGTCATGGTTGTATCCATGCTGACTGTGGCTTTTCTGGGATACAGCTTATTATGTCAAGAGGGACTCACGGAAATTCCTGAAGGAATGTTACCAAACAGATTAACATTTAATAGGCTGTAGCACCTGGTGGAGAGGAACTGAGCATCCACATTTACCATTATAAAGAGGCTGACTGACCACTGTGATAGAGCCCCCCTTCCCCTTTTCTACAGCAAGAGGCAAGAGCTTAGGTTGTTAGCTGTGTGTCTTAGTTCTCCCTAAAACCTCAGGAGAGGAACAATTTGCCAACCTGTCTGAAACTAAAAGCCAAAATGTTGAGTTCATTGATAAACACAGAATTTTAAATAGATTTTGGCATTCACTGATCACAGTATAGTGTGTGCTGTGATACCTAGGCACAAGGGCAGGACTTAACATGAGAATGGCAGTGTGGATTTTAATTCTAAATTCCTTGTTTGTGCTGTATTTAGCTCTTTACAATTAATTAGAGTTTTAATATTTGATTTCCTCACTTGTTTGTTTTTTACATGTTTATTTTAAAAGTACGGAGATCATCACAAAAATTAATCAACAGAACACAAAATTGCCAAGTAATGCCTACCTCAAAAAAGTGCAACAGTAACTCCAGTGTGCAAGCTAGAATGGCATTCTATCAATAGTGGCAACAGGACAATTGAAGGCAGGCACATACATATGTGTGTCAACGCAGCTGAAGCAGCATCGTTTTAAAAGCATGCGTAGGAGATCGGGGAACAATTATACAATGTAGCAAGAGTCAGACCAAATGGCATGGTCTATAAAGGTTCAATCTTACCGAGAGAGGAATGAAAAAAACCCAACAGCCTCCTCAGCATGGGAAACCTCAATTGGATCAGTAAGACAGGCAGGGAGCCAATGAAAAGAGTAAATATGCTCTTGATATGTGTATCTAAACTGGACAGGTTGTGGTTCCAGATGGCCAAAAAAAAAAAATTGCATCCAGTCTGAACATTTTAAAAGTTTAATTTTATTAAAATGTCCTTACAGGGCCTGCCTGTGCAAGAAATGGAGTGGATGCCATTCTGTGCAGCTGCAGGTGGGAATGTGTTCATTGCTTTAGTTTTTATTTTGAGTTTATTTTTTTCTGGTTTCAAGCCGCAGCATGGTCCCTAGGCAGCCTTTCAGGTGGCAAGTCCAACAGGATGTCTGAAAACAAGGCTGGAGCATCCCGGGGGGCCTGTTTAACTGAGGATGCACAGACGGCTGGGAAAGTTCTGTTCCCATGTCAGTCACCAGCATGCAGAGTGCCAGCTTGGAGGCCAGCCTGTCAGAATTTCAAACTGCCACCACGAAAGATATGAACTTTGTACATGAGCCGAGTAGGCAGCCGGCAGATGAGTATGCAGCGTGCAACAAAAAGCGTTTTCATTACAAACATGGAAATTACAGTTTTAAAGAATTTAACTTGCAAAATAAAGGCTGTATTTTAAAAATCATATTTAAGATAATCTTGCCTTGATTCCCATGCTACATTAGGACTGTTCTACTAGCTCTCAGACCTAGCACCATGGCCTTACTGGGTTTGCCTAGGACAGAGAGTTGATCAGACCCCAGTTGGATGTATACCTGTGATGGTCCCCAGCTGAAACTTCTCCTCCCATACCCTCAAAATGGCTCTGCTTGTGAGGGCTACCCAACGCACTACCCCTAAATAGTGCCTCCATTTGTAACCCCCACTCCTGAAACAAGCTTTGCTCAATGCTAATTTTAGGCTAGTATATTGCAGCTCTTAATAATGCTCTGTAAATCATTTGGGGTGAAGAAAAATAGCTTAGATCAGTGGTTTTCAAACTGTGGGTCACGACCCAGTACTGGGTTGTGGAATGTAAGGCACTGGGTTGCGGCGGCTCCAGTTAGCACTGCTGACCGGGCCGTTAAAAGTCCTGTTGGCGGTGCTGCCTGGCTAAGGCAGGCTAGTCCCTACCTGTTCTGACACTGCGCTGTGCCCTGGAAGCAGTCAGCAGCAGGTCCAGCTCCTAGGTGGGGGGGCCACGGGGTTCCACGTGCTGCTTCCGCCCCAAGCACCAGCTCCATACTCCCATTGTCAGGGAACTGGCCAGTGGGAGCTGAGGGGGTGGTGTCTGAGGGGGCGGTGAGGGGGCGAAGTCCCGGATGACTGGAAAAAGGCTAATGTAGTGCCAATCTTTAAAAAAGGGAAGAAGGAGGATCCTGGGAACTACAGGCCAGTCAGCCTCACCTCAGTCCCTGGAAAAATCATGGAGCAGGTCCTCAAAGAATCAATCCTGATGCACTTGCATGAGAGGAAAGTGATCAGGAACAGCCAGCATGGATTCACCAAGGGAAGGTCATGCCTGACTAATCTAATCGCCTTTTATGATGAGATTACTGGTTCTGTGGATGAAGGGAAAGCAGTGGATGTATTGTTTCTTGACTTTAGCAAAGCTTTTGACACGGTCTCCCACAGTATTCTTGTCAGCAAGTTAAGGAAGTATGGGCTGGATGAATGCTCTATAAGGTGGGTAGAAAGCTGGCTAGATTGTCGGGCTCAATGGGTAGTGATCAATGGCTCCATGTCTAGTTGGCAGCCGGTATCAAGTGGAGTGCCCCAAGGGTCGGTCCTGGGGCCGGTTTTGTTCAATATCTTCATAAATGATCTGGAGGATGGTGTGGATTGCACTCTCAGCAAATTTGCGGATGATACTAAACTGGGAGGAGTGGTAGATACGCTGGAGGGGAGGGATAGGATACAGAAGGACCTAGACAAATTGGAGGATTGGGCCAAAAGAAATCTGATGAGGTTCAATAAGGATAAGTGCAGGGTCCTGCACTTAGGATGGAAGAATCCAATGCACCGCTATAGACTAGGGACCGAATGGCTAGGCAGCAGTTCTGCGGAAAAGGACCTAGGGGTGACAGTGGACGAGAAGCTGGATATGAGTCAACAGTGTGCCCTTGTTGCCAAGAAGGCCAATGGCATTTTGGGATGTATAAGTAGGGGCATAGCGAGCAGAACGAGGGACGTGATCGTTCCCCTCTATTCGACATTGGTGAGGCCTCATCTGGAGTACTGTGTCCAGTTTTGGGCCCCACACTACAAGAAGGATGTGGATAAATTGGAGAGAGTCCAGTGAAGGGCAACAAAAATGATTAGGGGTCTAGAACACATGACTTATGAGGAGAGGCTGAGGGAGCTGGGATTGTTTAGCCTGCAGAAGAGAAGAATGAGGGGGGATTTGATAGCTGCTTTCAACTACCTGAAAGGGGGTTCCAAAGAGGATGGCTCTAGACTTTTCTCAATGGTAGCAGATGACAGAACGAGGAGTAATGGTCTCAAGTTGCAGTGGGGGAGGTTTAGATTGGATATTAGGAAAAACTTTTTCACTAAGAGGGTGGTGAAACACTGGAATGCGTTACCTAGGGAGGTGGTAGAATCTCCTTCCTTAGAGGTTTTTAAGGTCAGGCTTGACAAAGCCCTGGCTGGGATGATTTAACTGGGAATTGGTCCTGCTTCGAGCAGGGGGTTGGACTAGATGACCTTCAGGGGTCCCTTCCAACCCTGATATTCTGTGATTCTGTGATTCTGCGGCCAGAGCCACACAGAGCCTCTTGCATGCCTCCGCCTAGGAGCCAGACCTGCTGCTGGCCGCTTCCAGGTTGCAGAGTGGTCTACGGTGCCAAGACAGGCAGGAAGCCTGCCTTAGCACCCCCGCTGTGCCGCTGACCAGGAGTCACCTGAGGTAAGCCCGCGCCCCAACCACACACCCCAATCCCCTGCCTCAGCCCTGAGCCCCCCCCAAACCCCTCATTCCTGGCCCCAGCCCAGAGCCTGCACCCCCAGCCCAGAGATCTGCCCCCCTCCCATACCCCAACCCCTTGCCCCAGCCCAGAGACTTGCACCCCCAGCCCAGAGACCTGCCCCCCTCCCATACCCCAACTCCTTGCCCCAGCCCAGAGCCTCAGCCCACACCCTGAACCACTCATTTCTGGCCCCACCCCACAGCCCTCACCCCAAACCTCTGCCCCAGCCCTGAGTCACTCCCACACCCCAAACCCCACATCCCCAGCTCCGTTGGGTTGCGGGCATCAACAATTTTTCTTCAACTGGGTCGCCAGAAAAAAAGTTTTAAAACCACTGGCTTAGATTACGTAAAAATAGCTCTGAATATACATCCCATCACCTCTTCTGGGGCAGGTCTGATAGTTTCTCTTTTGGGCTTTGTTGTCAGTATGTTTAAATGCTCTGAATTCTGAAGCTTCAATGCATTCCACATTGGGTGTCACTAACAGGGAAGACACAGAACTCAGTAGTTTTAAAAATATTGAGGCAAAGAAGACTAAGCACAAAGACTGACAGGTGCCCCAACAAATCTGCTGCTGTTGAGTGCTGCCTGGGGAGCACTTCAGAATTTTATTTTCAAGACCTTTCACAATTTTGCTGTCACAGGGGAAGAGGAAGCATGTGGAACTTTAAACCTCCAGATCCAAAAGTCTGGGAATGGTGGAGTGAGCACACAAAGACACCCACAAAGGTTTTTCCTGTCTGTAGAAGAGCTTGGAGTCTTCCTTTGAAGAGATTGCCACTACGTGTTGTGGAAGAAAACTGATGGTAGAGGGGTTGAGGCAACAAGGAAGGATAGCCTATGGGAGTTTAGCTTTCTTTGAGGTCCTTCATAAAGGGTTTCTCTGACTTTTTATCAGTCTCACCTAGAATAGTCACTAGGGATTATGACTGAATACATGCATATTTCTTGTAAGAGCACCAGGGACAGTCTTCAGTGCAAATGAGAAAGAAATCAGGAAGCTGTCACCTTATGAGCAATGTTGGTAAATATGTGGTCACTCACAATGCCCCTTTCAGTGTATGATGCACTCAGCCATGTTTGGTACGCTGATGTGAAATGGTAATAGATGGTTGACCCACATCACATTCTGTTAATTAAATGTGCACCATGAATCCCTTACCATAACCTGCCTGGGTACAAGTTAACCTCTAAATTACTCAGTAGATCATTACAACATGGAAGTCTGTATACATTAGGGTTGCGGAGAGGTTGTTTTTTATTTTTCAGTTATGAATACCATAGATAGTAAGATAAAGTGCAATGACACTGAACAATATATTAAATTAGGGAACAGTTAGCATCGATCAGTTCAGGTCTGTTGCCAAGGGAAATCTTGGTGTATCTCATTTTAAATTCTATTGAGCAAATGAATGTGTAATTTCCTTATCATGAACACTGGCTGATCTAAAGGAGCTTCAAGAGGTAAGGAGTGCTAATGGATCTTGGAATTGGATCCTAGCCATGGCAATTATCCAGGAACTGAGCAACCATAATGGATGATCTATGTATGTAGAAGGAAGAATGGTATATTGGCGTTGGTCATAGGCCCCTCTTTATGCTGCATTTCCTGTAATAACCATTCTTGTCGTTATAGTGGCCCTGCCCATTTCTGGCAACATTCAGGACCCTTTCTGACAACAACAGTACTGTTTAATGGCATTCCTTCAGCATTTTTAAAATCGGTTCCATTTTTGGTTTCATAGTTTTTAATGGAACCCAAAATTCATTTTGAGCAGTTCAGAAATAGTTCAGACCAAACTATGCGGCAGCAGCAATCACAGCTGTAATCTATGACCACAATTTTATGTACATGCACACAGACACACCACCTGCCTACTAAATGCTACTTCTGCTTACAGCTTACTCAGTCACACTTCAGTGCAGGAAAGCAGGGAAAAGAAGGTATTACTAACTTCCCTGACTAGTTACAAAAATGGAAGACAGTTCTGTTTCTTTTTGTATCAATAATAGAAAACAAAACTAGGGGGACTGTAATTTGTGTTTGTCTCAGTTAGCTAGATATTGTTACCTAGCTAGCATTTGTTCAATAGGGCTGGGTTACATGACTGAAAACAATTTGTCTTCCAAGCTTGTTGACTCTAACAGCCCAACTTGCCATTCGTGCTTGATATGAACTGTTCAAAAAAGAATAGCTGCCATGCAACTGATGGAGCTTAATGCTTATGTCAAATGGATATGTTCACAGGAACCATGAAACAGCATCTATGATTTTTATAAAGGCTGATTTACCTAGTACATTTGCTCAATATTGCTGTAGATAGTTTTCCCATTAGTCAGGTGACAGGGTTTGATGGTGCAAAACACAGGTTTTTGGTCTGTGTTAGATGCCTTTCCAAATGTTTCCATTGTAGAGTGGGCTTCACTTCCGTACCCAATAGAAAATGCATGGGTCTTGACCGAGCCCAGCAGATCCCTGCAATCCATCATGAAACTCAAGGGATTCCCTGGATATACAGAGCCTTCTCTACGGAGTGAAGCCTACAAATGGGAAACCAAGAATTGCTGGGAAGGAGACTGCCACTCGAAAAAGGGGGAGAAATCATGATAAAAGAGAGAAGAGAAAGACCAAGAGAGAACAGTGAAAGGCAGAGAGACACAAAAAGATGGGAACAAAGGAGAGAAAGAGAATGAGAAATGGGTGAGGAAGAAAAACAAAGGGAAGAAATAGGTTGCTTCTAAAGATAACCTTAATCATATTTTCCTCAGAATGTTACTGAATGCAACAGTTAGCTTTACTAACTGTGTTCATTGCTTCATAAGAATCACACCCTATCCTCCATGAAAAATTCCCACTGACATAAATGAGATTTCTACTGTGCATTGAGAGTGGTTTATGGCTCTAACATCAAAGTCCTGGCCCACGTACCCTAATGAAAAATGAAATTTGTCCCTCTTCATACAGTTAACCCTTGCTTTTACATTTCTTTTATGTTACGTTGCAGATGCCACATGTAAAACACAAAGGACGTGGCTACCCTTTCATTTACATGACTGTTACACTAGTATAACAATTTATTTCAGTGGAGTTACTCCTAATACACACTGGTGTAACAAAGAAGGATCCAGTCTATAATTTCTCCACTAACTCACAATAGCTGCTCTTTTTGGCATCTCCTTTAAACATAGCTTACAGTAATAAGTCACTCCAGTATTGTCATTTCCATGCAGATAAGCCAAAGTGCACAAAGGAATCTCCCCACAACCAAAAATAGTCA
This sequence comes from Eretmochelys imbricata, assembly GCF_965152235.1. Taxonomy (NCBI): domain Eukaryota; kingdom Metazoa; phylum Chordata; order Testudines; family Cheloniidae; genus Eretmochelys; species Eretmochelys imbricata. The sequence goes on from NC_135574.1 coordinate 33,351,585, forward strand.
GTAATATTTTCTTTATCTACTAGTATTGCCACGTGCTCTTATAGTTGCCCTGTCCACTCATTCCCTGCATCCATCTTCCTTTATCTGCTACTTCCTCCAAGAATTATTCCCTAAACTGTCTCTTCTGGACCTTCTTTTCTGCTGTCTCATCTTCCAGTTCTGGCAGGAGTTTTGTTTCATTAATAAACCATTCATACTCATTTATCTTCCTGACTACCTCCTTCCTCCAGCTCACGTTCTCTAACCCTCAGCTGTTGTAAAGATTGCTTACTGTTACACATCTACATTGTACCAAATTAAATTCTCTATAGGCCTCTGATTGTTCTCAGTGAATAAAAGTTACAGTTCTGGCAACATACTGTCTGGCTGATTGCAGTGAAACACACTTTGTTTTTCAGTCAAAGGATCCCAAATGATAGAAGATAAACTTGTAACATGGCAAGAAAAACATATACTGCTAACGCAGGGAATAGGATACTGCTGAAAGTAAACACACAACAGTTGGTGGAAGTGTAGGCCAACTGACAGGTTGCCAACTCAGGGATAAAAAGGAACCCGCTTGAGACTTGGTAGCATGGGAGTGGGTAAAGGTTCATACAGGTCCTTTCTCTGGTTATGATTTGTGTGGGTTTGTACTCCAGGAGTTTCTCCCTGAGTTTTAGCTTCACATGGCTTCAATACAAAATCATAAATCAACCCGTATTGGTTCAAAACTGGGCCAGGTTCAATACAAAGGTTGCGCCAAGTTTAAAAAACTGCAGGTGAACTTCAAGTTTATAACAAAACCTGGAACCAGGAGAAAATCAGGCGGTTTGGGACTTCATAACAAAAGTTCCATCAACTCAAGAAACACCCTAGTGTAGAAACAACTCACTAGAAAAATATTTTGTGATGAATGAGCCATCCCTCCCACCCCCATTGATTGAACCCAGTCAAATATTCCTCACCATTCACAAATGTTTCCACTGACATTTACTACAAAAATATTTTCCTCATGACTAGATGGCAAAATATATACTAACTTCCATATCACTCTTTTATTGGAGGGAAGAGTTTGTAGACCTACAATTGTCCTAACGGGTTGAAAGTTGGACACCGAATTTCATAAATGGATGTTGGCTTTGAGAACACAGTCCTTCCCCTTGTTACTCTGGTGTTAAGCACTGTACAGCAACATTTCATGTACCTACCTTGTGCATCTGTTGAATGTACTGGTGTACAGTTTTATGTCACCTATCTCCATTCACCACAGTCATTGCCACAAACAAATCAGCAATATAAGGTGAAGTTCTATTTGGGGAAGTTGCAGTCAGAACAGTGTAATATGCCCTGTATCAGAGATTGGTCAGGTTTCTGGAGAGCAATGCACTGTATATTATTGTGTTGTTTACAGTGTTACATAAAAAAACCTCCAACTTTGTTATATTACGTAATTTTATCGGTTTCCATATTTCTATCATTCATCATAGTTTGCCAGACAATCATTGATGCATAGTCATTAAGATGTGAATACATGTGATTTCTTAATTGTGAAAGGTCACAGGTCTTAGCCCTGGTCTACACTAAGGAGTTCGATCAAATTTAACCGCATTAGGTCAATTTATAAATGAATGCGTCTATACAACCAACCCCGTTCCATCGACCAAAAGGGCTCTTAAAATTGACTTCCGTACTCCTCCCCGGCGAGGGGAGTAGTGCTAAAATCAACCTTGCTGGGTTGAATTTGGAGTAGTGCAGGCGCAATTCAACGGTATTGGCCTCCGGGAGCTATCCCAGAGTGCTCCAATGTGACCGCTCTGGACAGCACTTTCAACTCCAATGCACTAGCCAGGTACACAGGAAAAGCCCCGGGAAATTTTGAATTTCATTTCCTGTTTGATGAGCTCAGCAGCACAGGTGACCATGCAGTCCCCCCAGAATCACAAACGAGCTCCAGCATGGACCGAAAGGGAGACACTGGATCCGATTGCTTTATGGGGAGAAGAATCTGTGCAGGCTGAACTCTGATCAAAAATAAGAAATGTAAATATATATGCCAAAATCACACAGGGCATGGTGGAGAGAGGCTATAACAGGGACACACAGCAGTGCTGCGTGAAAGTTAAGGAGCTCAGGCAAGCCTACCAAAACACAAAGGAGGCAAACGGTCACTCTGGGTCAGAGCCCCACACATGCCGCTTCTATGATCAGCTGCCTGGCATTCTAGGGAGGGACCCGACCACTACCCTACCACTGTCCGTGGACACCTGCAAGGGGGGAGTCTCATGCAACAGGGAGGAGGATTTTGTGGATGAGGAGGAGGAGGAGAATGCGCAGCAGGCAAGTGGTGAATCTGTTCTCCCCAGCAGCCAGGACCTTTTTTATCACTCTGGAGCCCATACCCTCCCAAGGCGGGATCCCCGACCCTGAAACCAGAGAAGGCATCTCTGGTGAGTGCACATTTGTAACTACAGGGTTTAAAAGTAATAGTGTTTAATATTTGATTTGACCTGAAGAATTGGGAGGCATTCGCAGCCAGTACAGCTTCTGGAAAAGTCTGTTAACGTGTCTGGGGATGGAGCGGGAATCCTCCAGGGACATCTCCATGAAGCTCTCCTGGAGGTACTCTGAAAGCCTTTGCAGAAGGTTTCTGGGGAGGGCTGCCTCATTTCGTCCACGGTAGGACACTTTACCACACCAAGCCAGTAGCACGTAGAAGAACAGCAACAGCATTTCTGCCTTTACTGGTCAGCAGCATACCCAATAAACAATAAATCCAAGAGATAGCACAGGAACGAGAAAGGGGTCTGCCAAAAAGAAATGCCTAAGTCAAGTACAGATGCCAAGTACAGATGCCACAATGTAGTCCTGACATGGTCACCACCAACCCAGTTTCAGCATCTCAACTTGGAACTTTTGCTACTTGCAGACCAGTGGCATCTGCCGCACAGAAAGGTAGTCTTTTATGGACAAATTGACTTGGAAAAGCAGGAAGCAATATTGCTTGTGTCTAAAAGGATTGTCATATAATCACAAAACAAATTTCAGCTGCTGGCCGCAAATCCATTTTCCAAAAACTTTCCTATCAACAAAACTTTGCTTACATAAATTTTCATGGAAAGCAAATACAAAAGATGTATTTATATGGAGAATTAAAATTTGGTTTCTAATTTGACTTTATTTTCATGAACAATTTCTAACTCTAATAACAATTACATCGAAACTGCATTAAAGAATTTGTAAGTTTACAAAGTCAAGCACTCAAAAATTAGGAAAAGACAAAATGTAAGTGTATTTCACCTGACAGGGAAAATTTTAGCCCAAATGGTGTAAGTCTGGCAAAGTTATAAACAACTGAAAACAAAGTCTGACAACAGAAAGCATTGTGCAATCTTAACTATATGACTCATTATCTTTTCCGCCTGTAATATTCTCTAACTACACCATTATTAACAAAAAAATTCACTAACTTTTCCTCCTTTGTTGAAAATGTATGAGAAAATTTTTTCTCTGTAACATATTCAATTTGAGCACCCCTTATGGTAACTTACATTTCTGATCCCATTGAGATGACAGCAAGGAAGGTTACTTATCTTATAGTAACTGGAGTTCTTTGAGATGTGTGGTCCCTTTAGGTATTCACAGTAGGGGTGCATATGTTCTTTGTGTGCCCAGGACCGGAAATAGCAGTGTCCGCAGCTGACTGTACTTCTTGGTGGGACTGAGAAGCCAGTCATCTAAGAAGGGAAGTCTGTGATAGTGGCATCTGCTGAAGTGGACTGCTACCACTGCTATGACTTTTGTGAACACCGTTGGGGCAGCAGATAGCCTGAAGAGGAGTACCTTGAACAGGAAGTGGTGCATGCCCACTGTAAAGCCCAGAAATCTCCTGTGGGGGATGGATGGATGTCAATGTGAAAATATGTGTCCTTCAGATCAAGAACCACAAACCAGTTGTGTTCATTTAGTGGGCTGTGCAACCATCCTGAATCTCACATGACAGATGAAGATGTTCAGCTGTCTGAGGTCCAGTATTCCATTGGATTCCATTTCCTTCTTTTTGGATTCCATCTCCTATTTGATAACCCCTTGTGAGAGAGGTCCCTGAAGAATGGTGGGGAAGGGGGTTTGTGAGGTGGGGCTGACTGGAACTCAATGGTATAGCCTGCGGAAATAATTTCAAGAAGCCATCTGTCTGAGGTAAAGGTCTGCCATCATGGAAGGAAACAGGCAAGGCAACTGTCAAATGGGGAGGAAGGCAGTGATAGGAGAACTGGTTGAGAGCTCTTGAGTGATCAATCAAAATGCCTTTTTGAGGGGGTGATGAATCTCTAAGGAAGACGGTGATGGAGCCATGCTGCTATCTTGTTGCAATCTTTGGTTTTTATCTGGTGGCTGTTGGTGGTAAAATGCCTGCGGTGGTGGCCAGTATTTCTGCTGTTGTGGTCTTGAGAATTTCTGCCCTGATAGTGGAGTATAAATGAGCAGAGAGCAATGTGAGAATCTTCTGGTGAGAGAAGTGCCTCATCTATCTCCCCCCCCGCCACCCCCCCGTTCCTCAGATGTTCTTGTTAAACCCTGGATTTGTGCTGGAAATGGCCCACCTTGATTATCATACACATTGTAAGGAGAGTGATCACTTTAGATAAGCTATTACCAGCAGGAGAGTGGGGTGGGGGGAGAGAAAACCTTTTGTAGTGGTAAACACCCATTTTTTCATGGTTTGTATGTATAAGAACATCTTCTGTATTTTCCACAGTATGCATCCAATGAAGTGAGCTGTAGCTCACGAAAGCTTATGCTCAAATAAATTGGTTAGTCTCTAAGGTGCCACAAGTACTCCTGATAGCTGAAGAGGGTGTTCTCTTTGAAGGGGAAGTTCTCCATGGTTGCTTACATCTTCTTAGGGAACCCAGATGTCTGGAATCAGCAGTATAGTCTCATGACCCCAAGGTTGTTAGTGTTCAGGATGCCATGTCCACTGCATCAAATAATCCTATAATAATGACCTGGCCACTAGCTTCCTCTCACTAAGCATGGCCTGAAATCGAGGCTTATTCTCGGGGGTATATTGTCAGCAAACTCTATTAGCCAGTTGTAATTGCGGAAATCATACTTTTATGTGGGGGCTTGGTAGTTTGCAATTCAGAAGAAGAAGCTTGCCAAAGAGAAGTTATTTCATCCCAATAGGTCCAGCCTCTTGGCCTCTTTATCTAATGAGGTGGATTTTGGATGATGGAGTGTAATATGTTCACTGACCACCTAGACTATCAACAAGTTGGGGTTGGTGCAGGAAAATAAGGACTCTCTCTCTCTTCAGGAGAGACAAAATCTCTCTTTTTGGCTCTCTTTGGGGTAGAATCATAGGTGGCCAGGGTCTGCCAAATGTCCTTAGCCGGATCCAAAATGGCCTTATTCATGGCCACCTTGGCAGGAGCCATAGATTGAAGAATATATAGCAACCTGTATGTTGGGGTCTGCACTTCCTCCAATGAAATTTGGTGGGTGTTGACTATCCTCCTGAGCAGCTCTTAGTATTGCCAGTAATCATCAGACAGAGTAGTGGAGACTGGCAATCTGTCTCATCTGGAGATGAGGACAAAGCTGTAAGGGGTTCCAGTAGGACCAGCTGGTTCAGCTGCATCTCTTGATATTCTGCTGGAGCTTCCTCTCTAAATGTTGGAGGGCAAGATTGGTACCTGAAATAAGCCAATTCTGGGGCTCAGTGGTAAGGATCCCATGCCCCCCAGTGTGGTCATGTTGAGTCCTAAGGGTAGGGAGGTGGACTGTATGGTGGTGACAGTGTTCCTTCAGTGTAAATATGAGTCCTGGGTATGGAAGGGTCTCCATGAAACCCTGGAAGGACTATCAGGGCTAAGATATCATGAGGAGGCTCTTTTTGAAACTGGTGGAGCTGTCTCTTGTTCCTTCTCTGAGTAGGATTCCTCTGACTCAAGAGGTGGGGCTGCGGTGTCATCTACATGATGTTGGCACAACTGGAGTTGGGTCGGAGAGAGTATCCTGATGTCATAGCTCTGTTGGAGCTGGGGATCGGGGAGTGGTGAGTGGATGGTGTTTCAGTGTCCTGCAGTAACACCAGTTCTATGAGGAGTAGGGACTCCAGATCTGAGTAGATTTCCAGAGCCGCTAGAAGGGTGTATCTCAGTTTTGCTAGGGGAGAGCTGTCTGGAGTCTTCAATATTGGAACCATCGATGCAGGCTGAGGTATGCAGTGTGGCACTGCTCACAGCAACAGACGCTCCTGGTACCACTGGTCCCTGTCTGACCTCTCCATGAGCTCAGAGTGAAACCTGTATAGGGCATGGATCATTATCCAAACCTCAGGGGTCATGTTTCTGCTTAGGTAGAGTCTTTTGGCCTGGCAGGGCATTCCGCCCGTTCAGCACTACTTGGCAGTTCCAGGCAATGAGCTGGAAAAAGGGAGGACCCCAGATCTGATCTAGGCTTCATGATTAGTTCCATAAGGTGCCAGCAGAGTCAGAACTTTTGAGCCTGCCTGGTGTGAGGGAGAAACAAGTTTCAAATCGCACACCTGGATGGGATGTGTGAAGCTCCTAAGAAGTAGAAGCAAGCGTGAGGAGGGTCACTTACCAGGAAGATCTGGGGGTAGGGGAGGCAGGGTTTGAAGCCCAGAACACTGGGCAGAAGGATTGGGGAGAAAAAGCGTGGGGAAAGGAACCCTCCCCCACCTCTACTAACTCGCTAAAGTAGATTTAAGCTAACTATGTTAAAGTAAAAATGAATAACTACATACAACTATTTACAGGTAAATGTCAAGGGAAGGAAGAGAACACGAACACAGAAAGACTCCACCCCAGACCATAAGTGGCAGACCAGGAACTGAAGAGGTGGTCAGTTTGCATCATCACTTAAGCCTTCCATTTGCAGCATGAGGAGGCATCGCCTATAGGTGCAGATCAACAAATGCTGCTTATTGAAGAATTTCTGGTCCTAGGTGGATGGAGCCCATCTGCACCCCCCACAGTGAATGCTCAGTGGGACCAGCACTCAAGGAAGAGCCCAGCAACAACGTAAGAACATTTCCAAACCTCCGCTGGGGACATTTCACACAGAAACACTGGTTATTCAGTGTCATATGTTTAACTATTTGCCCGTTTAAAAAAATAAATGAGGGAAAATAAAGATCTGTCTGTAAATAATTAGTTGTTTTGAGATTGCCAATTTGACACCTGTCTCATACTGAACAGGTAAATCCCATTTCCTTACACCACCCTCAGACTGAAAAATTTTCCATTCTCAAAACAATCTCTTTAAGAGATTCTTTCCTCAGCAGTGCTCCATTGCTTGATGATGCTGGAAACCTGTGACTGATTACTGATATTTCAACTTTAGGAATATCTACCTATCTAAGGTATGTATATGGCCCTGATTATGGTAGTATTTGAGCACCTCACAATCTTTAATATAATTTATCCTCACAATGCCAGCTGACTCCGGCTCACAGGGCTCAGGGTAAGGGGCTGCTTAATTGACATTTGGGTTCCAGCTCTAGGAGCTGTGAGTTGGAAGGGTCCCAGAGCTCAGGCTGCAGCCTGAGCCTGAATGTCTACACAGCAATTAAACAGACCCTTAGTCTGAACCCACTGGCACAGGCCAGCTGCAGGTATCAAACTGCCGTGTAGACAGTGCCCTAAGTGACTTGTCAAATTGACATAGAAAGTCTGTAGTGGAGCAGGGACTGGAACCAAGGTTCTACCATTGGAGCATCCTTCCTCTCCTAAGGACTATCAGGGAGATAACACGGAGATTAATGCATGCTCACATAGAGCGCTTTCAATTCAGTCATGTTTTGGCAGAAGTTAAACATTATGACCATAAACACTTGCTGCTATTTTACATTTTTGACATTATTTCTAATCTGTAAGACAATTTGTTCATGATTTCAAGGGGTGCACTGGAGAAAATAAGCAGATTACTACTCTCTGCTTTCAGTATATAAAAAATTCTGAAAAAAAAAAAACAACCCCAAACCCTAATCTAAAGACATATGCAACACAGACCCTATTAAGCAATTGTTAAAATTTCTGGCTTTGGGGGGTTCTGCTGTCATTGCTAAGACCCTTGCTATACTCATATCTCATAGCTGAAGAACAATTATTTGTTATTTTATTTCCTTTTACAGTTGATTCCCACACATCTACATAGTGGGGCAGTTCACGTGCAGATCTAAAATAATCTTTTGATGTGTCTAATAGTTAATAATAGTAAATGTTTCTCAAATAAGAACACAGGCACATTAACCAAAGAGTTTCATGAATGCTTTAATTGTGGGAACTAGATGCAGCACATAGAATAACTGATCTTTGGCCTAAGCTCAGAAAGTCCCCATGCAACAGAAATGTCCAACTGTGGAAGCAAACCAGGGTCAGCTTTGTAAAGATCCTTATCAGTAACTGCTGTCAACAAGTCAATATAGAACAGCTGGAGTTTTAGACTTGGTCTGACCTTGTACTCTGATTTACATTGCCCCAGATCAAACAACTTAAATAATGTCATAAAACTAAGTGAACATAACTAGTGCTATTCAAGCAGTTCTTTTTCATCTAAACAAGGTTAGAAGACATCATTCAACAACTTCGCCCCATAACATTGTAACTAGAAATGAGTCCAGATTAAAAGCTCAGAACTAGCACTTCCCAATCCTTAGATCCATGCAAAAGGCTGGATCCAAAAACTTTGCATCTCAAGACCATTCCTGATAGGAACTCTGTTTTCCTGTGTATTTTAAACAGACCACCAGCACCACAATGGAACTGGACTTTTTTGTGGCTTGTCTTTAAGAGACTGTTTAGTACAAAGGAAGTATTAATTTTATCTATGGTCTATAAAAATCTTCTTTATTCTTTGATGATGGTGAGGCACTGGCATGATTCAAGCTTCTGGAAAATAAGGAGAATAGAGTAGCACAACTCTGGTATAGCAGCAAATTAGTTCTAAAAATAATGCTCAGCTCAAGTGTTTGATCCGTTGACTACAATGGGACATGATCAGGTACTTACATAGTGCTTCAGATGTTCATAATGCTTTACAAACACTATCTATTTTTTTAAACTGAAAAATAAATGCAACTGGCAAGAATGACCCTCATTTGTGACTTCACTGAAACCCTTACAAAAACAAAAAACATCACAATCTAATTTAGTAGAATTAGATAGAACAGTAAACTAAACTTGAGAAGTTGGTTCTATTTTCAGCTCTGAATTGATTTTATGTGCGATCTTGATTTAATTTAATCTCAGTTTCCCAATTCCAATTTCCCAGACTGCAGCATGGGTACAATAATGCTTGAAAAATGCTACAGATCAAAAGATCTGTGAAAAATGCTAAATATTGTTCCTATTATAATTGAAAAGCAAGTTGATATTTACAACCGTGTGTGTGTTATCAAATCCTTGAGCGTGTGCTGGAAGTGAATACACATTTACTGAGGTGTCATATTTGGGGGGGCCTGTTTGATTCAACCGAATGTCAGTCTCTACACCTGCTATGATGTCATTTATTTATTTTAGACCTACATTTTTGTTGATCTGTTTACTTGCATGAATAGTCCCACGAATATCCCGTTGATCACATCTCTTGATCAATAACTTCACTACACATACATTCGTGTATTGGAAAGATGATGAAAGACCAACTAGACAATATGATCTAGGGCTAGCTCCTGAATCCTTTGATAACAGAGGTGGTTTGGACCCTTCATCTTGTGTATGTAAGATCTTGTCTTTTTATACAACACAGTCTTTCTTGCACTGCATTAATATCCCAGTGAACACTGCTGTGTCTGTAGCACCTGATATGTCTTGGTATTCGTTTTTTAAAAGGCTTTGAAGAAACAACCCTAATTTTTAGCATCTTACTACTTAAGTATTGTCATGGATCAAAACTGGCTAAGAGGAAGGAAACAAAAAGTAATACTACCTGGTCAATTTTCAACCTGGCAATAGAGTACCAGTGCACCGCCTTGAGGCACTCCACTATGTCCTGCGTTGTCTAATCAATTTGTTAATGAAATAGACAGAAAGGTGAGTGGTGAGGCAGCAAAATTTGCAGATGATACAAAGTTATTTACATTAGTTAAGTCCAGAGAGGATTGTGAGGAACTTCAGAGGGATTTAACCAAGTTAGGTGAATGAGCAATATGCTAACAAATGAAGTCCAATGTTGATTTAAAAAAGTAATGCACACTGGAAGGTAGAATGTATACAAAAGTTAACAGCTGGGTGCCTCAGTATTAAGTTGTTTAATTAAAAAAAAAAAACTAGTCAGACATTTTACAAGCTTCTAAATTAACTCTATCAACTCATGAAATGGACCAGGGGTCACTGTGGACAGCTCAATCACAACCTCTGTTTGGAGTGCAGCTGCAGTCAAAAAAGCTAACAAGATGTTAGGATTCATAGAGAATGGGTTGGTGAATAATGCAGAAAATAATTCATATAATGCATTCTAATGGTGTAACCTCATCTAGACTACACTATGAGGTACTGGTCACCCCACCTCAAAGGATATTACAGTACTGGATGAATAAGAAGTGACATGATAAAAATCCATGAAACATCTAGAGAAGGTAGATCAGGAACTTCTGTTCTCCTTCTCTCATCACACAAGAAGCATGTTACCCTCAAAGAAATAAAAGGGTGGGGAATTCAAGAGTGATGTAAGGAAATATTTTTCCCCCACACAGTGTTTCTAAACTGTGGAATTCATTGTCACAGGATAGCATTAAAGCTAGTAGAGATTGGGAGATTTATTGCACCTTCCTCTGAAGCATGTGGTGCTGGCCAGATGGGTATGATCCTGTCTGGAGTAGGGAACTGCAGCTAGCCTGCCGTCCTGCTAGCTTAACCCCCAGGCAGTCTAGCAAGCACAGCTAGGCCCCAGTTGAGCCACCGGATTGGCCAGTTGGCTCAGGGGCTCAGCAGGCCTGCTCTTAAGACCACCAGCAGGGTGCTGACTGTTTAAAACGTTTGCCCACAGCTGTGATAATTTCTGCACCTGCTTGCTCCAGCCTTGTTCCAGCCCTTTTCCTGCTTTGGACTCAGTCCTGCCCCAGCCTTGACTCACTCACTTGACTAACCTGGCTCTGACCCACAGCTCTGATTCCTAACCTCCAACTTTGGCTCAGACCTTCAGCTCCGATTCCTTGCTACTGACTCCTGCTCCAACCACTAGGCCAACATCCCAGTCCCTAGCGAATCCCAGTGTGGCAATTCCTAGGCTTTTGTTAAACATTCCCAAAAGGAATAACCAAAAACTCAAACAAGAAAACCTATATAAATGCAGAAAATTACAAAATAGAGTAACTGCAGAGCACAACCTTATTAAAACATTTGTCTTTAATTAATACACAATGCCCTGTCTCAGTAGGCTCAATCCCAAGGAAAACATAAAACAAGCAAAAAAATTACGGCATTCCAGTTCTTCTTTGCCTGTTTTATAGGTCATCCAGCTACTAATGCTGAAGGTAAAGTGAAGAGTTGTGTTTCAATGCTCTACATCTACTACAAAGCAAAACATCTGCTAAAACAACTCAGGATTGAAGACATGTACAATAGTGATTAATAGTTAGCTCTTCTTAGGGAAGTTATTTTTAAACCTGTGGGGACAAATATATCCCTGAGGTAATTCCACTGACTTCAGAACAGTTACCTCATAGATAAATTTGGTCCTTGAAGGCTCTAGAACTACATAGGATTATAAGGGCTAATAGTTTGTCATCTTTTTTCCAGTGGGGAATAGGCTTGAATAAATAGTGAGTGCAAATAGTGAGTGCAAACTTTTGTTGTACTCATTCATAATGTAAAAATCTGAGTTTTTGCTGAAGAAATAGTGGCTATTACAAAATTCTATGTTGTAGATCACATCCCTGTAATCCAGTGTTTAGTAAAATCCAATTAAAAGGAGCTCCTTTTAATTAAATCAAAAGGCATCACACCAATTCTTGAACTGGTTTCTTTATCTCGTATTCTGGTATTTATCTGGTATTCTTTAAACTGATTTGGGAATGAAATTTCCTTTTACTGATGCCATAAGAAAAAAAGGTGGGTATTTTTTGGTATGTTTGTGACATGATCAGTCAGCCTCGCCCAGTCAGCCTCACCTCAGTCCCTGGAAAAATCATGGAGCAGGTCCTCAAAGAATCAATCCTGAAGCACTTGCATGAGAGGAAAGTGATCAGGAACAGCCAGCATGGATTCACCAAGGGAAGGTCATGCCTGACTAATCTAATCGCCTTTTATGATGAGATTACTGGTTCTGTGGATGAAGGGAAAGCAGTGGATGTATTGTTTCTTGACTTTAGCAAAGCTTTTGACACGGTCTCCCACAGTATTCTTGTCAGCAAGTTAAGGAAGTATGGGCTGGATGAATGCACTATAAGGTGGGTAGAAAGCTGGCTAGATTGTCGGGCTCAACGGGTAGTGATCAATGGCTCCATGTCTAGTTGGCAGCCGGTATCAAGTGGAGTGCCCCAAGGGTCGGTCCTGGGGCCGGTTTTGTTCAATATCTTCATAAATGATCTGGAGGATGGTGTGGATTGCACTCTCAGCAAATTTGCGGATGATACTAAACTGGGAGGAGTGGTAGATACGCTGGAGGGGAGGGATAGGATACAGAAGGACCTAGACAAATTGGAGGATTGGGCCAAAAGAAATCTGATGAGGTTCAATAAGGATAAGTGCAGGGTCCTGCACTTAGGATGGAAGAATCCAATGCACCGCTACAGACTAGGGACCGAATGGCTAGGCAGCAGTTCTGCGGAAAAGGACCTAGGGGTGACAGTGGACGAGAAGCTGGATATGAGTCAACAGTGTGCCCTTGTTGCCAAGAAGGCCAATGGCATTTTGGGATGTATAAGTAAGGGCATAGCGAGCAGATCGAGGGACGTGATCGTGCCCCTCTATTCGACACTGGTGAGGCCTCATCTGGAGTACTGTGTCCAGTTTTGGGCCCCACACTACAAGAAGGATGTGGATAAACTGGAGAGAGTCCAGCGAAGGGCAACAAAAATGATTAGGGGTCTAGAACACATGACTTATGAGGAGAGGCTGAGGGAGCTGGGATTGTTTAGCCTGCAGAAGAGAAGAATGAGGGGGGATTTGATAGCTGCTTTCAACTACCTGAAAGGGGGTTCCAAAGAGGATGGCTCTAGACTGTTCTCAATGGTAGCAGATGACAGAACGAGGAGTAATGGTCTCAAGTTGCAGTGGGGGAGGTTCAGATTGGATATTAGGAAAAACTTTTTCACTAAGAGGGTGGTGAAACACTGGAATGCGTTACCTAGGGAGGTGGTAGAATCTTCTTCCTTAGAGGTTTTTAAGGTCAGGCTTGACAAAGCCCTGGCTGGGATGATTTAACTGGGAATTGGTCCTGCTTCAAGCAGGGGGTTGGACTAGATGACCTTCTGGGGTCCCTTCCAACCCTGATATTCTATGATTCTATGATTGACCTTTGAATTTACCTTATACAACGTTAATCTCTACCATTTAGAGCTCTCATATATGCCACAAGTCTTGCCTGCCATTTCCATACCTGTTTGTCAGCCATAATGTTATCAAAATTCTAGATGTAAGATTAAGAATGGTGATGGGAATAAAGTGTGATTTATTATATAGGACATGCATTTCTATTTATGCATTCATGTAGGCCATGTCTGCAAGATCTGTAATGCCAGCTTACACACACTGCACAAAGATGAAAAAATGAATAATTGTTTTGATATTAAACGGCATGTGTGATGTTGCAGAGCAACATCTGTTATTAACAGTATAAACAAAAGGAGTTTTACCAATTGCATGTCATTCTGTGTAAAGGAACAATGTAATGTGTCTGATTTGGTAACTCTTTGCAGTCACCAGGAGGGACTATGTAGCCCTACTATGAAAAACAGGAACAAGATTAGAGCAACAGTTTTTTTTCGGCTGAGTGGAATAAAGCTCCATAAAGATGCTAGAAGAGTGTACAAGAGTATATAGAAATGCTAGATGACATCAAATTCATGGAAACCATTTCTATATTTAGAACCTTCCCTCTATTTCTCTCCTCCACCCTAAGGTGACATGAGTGGCATTAATGGAATGGTTGTCATATTCAGAGTAATATGGTAAGGCTGAATACTTTTAAGTACACACCTTAGAGTAGAACCATGCAGTTAGAAAATGTGATCTAAGGATGACAAGAATATAAATTAGTGGTGCCTTTTTGTAACTCCATTTGTAATTTTGGTTCGATGGTCTGTAGTATAGCCTAGAAATTACTCAAAGACTACATAAAGTCAGTTTGTCCAGTGCTTTGTAGATCCATTTCTGACTGACCTCTTTCTGGATAACTCCCAATGTTCTCTTTTTCTTAAAAGGTCCTATTATGATCCTCACCCCGCACCTCTGCTGCCACTCTGCAGCTTCTCCCCATTTCCAGATTGTTCCCAAGCCAATCTCTCTGCAGTTTCCTTTTCCTGATGTCTCCAGAACAGGAAAACATCCAAAAATCATCTTAATCTTGTATTGGGTAAAACAGATACATCTGCCTTTGTTCCATTTTAACGAGCTTTGACTAGCAGCTCAATTCAGTACTGAGATGCCCAGGATTTGCACACGCCCTTGGGATTCAGAGGTGGAGTCATGGTAATACACAGTCCTATCTCTTGCACAGCTTCTGTTTAGGGACCGGCCAGTAAAGGAATGTCACCTGGCAGCCAGTCATGTCCTGAATAAATCACTTAGCAGTATGTCAGGAAAATAATGCCTCTTACATTCAGAGTACATGCCACCAATTGTGCAGCAGTCCAGTTATTTTGATGGCTGCTGTTTGCATGCAGGAGCAAGGGCTGTGAAGATGGGCTAAAGAATGGGCATGCAGCTTGCCCTGACACTGGATGTGTAACCACGCAATGCACCATTACTACAGGTTGCAGAGTGCCCATAGGAAAGTTTAGCTAAATGCCAGTGACCAGTCAAGTACTTGTAATTGTTTTTCTGTGCATCCCAAGAGTGAGTTGGTTTCTTGCATCAGCAATAGAAATCTGTTTTAATCTCTCCTACATGAGAAGTGTGGAATATATCCCCAATTTTTATGTCACTGCACTCCCAAAATATTCATGCAGTGGAACACCACATAGGGGCTAAAGTAATCCAGAGCAGCGGGAGAACAGTTCCCTAAAAGCACAGGAAGAGCTCTCTCTCTGTGGTTTGGGTGAGGAGCACTGCCCACATCTCTTGCTCCCACTTGGCTGGCATAACGAGAGCTCCCTCTCTTATTTCAACCTTTTTAAAAAAAAATGTTGATGCCTGTTCTCTTCAGAATACAGAAGTGAAGTGAGCCCTCTATTACCCGGCAGAGAATGAGTTAGCAGCTCTTACTATAGAAGCAGAATCTGGGTCTTTATTACTATCCAACCAAGATTTTTCTAATTTTATCAGATAATCTCTAAAATGGGCATATTTACTTGTAAAGTTCAGCCATTTTGGAGCATGCTCATTAGAAAACTATTATTTTTATAGTAGGAAGAATGAATTTTTTCAGCTTCACAGAACTCAACACCTGAATGCATCATCAAATTTTAAAAAATTGGATTTTTTTTGTTAAGAACAAGCATGGGACATTTCAGCTAGATTTTTTTTGTAAAATATGACTGTATAATTAGGTTGATATAAATAATTTTGCAAACTTAAATGTAGCATTTGCTAGCATGTATATGGAGTAATATATATTAATGTTTATATTTATTCGGACAAATTAATATCTTCCTATATAGTCAAGTCTGAATATTTTAACTGCAGACACTTCCATAGCATAGCTGCATTGGCATATACTAGTTCATTTTTAATTAAAATATGTTAACAGAAAAAAATGTATTGAGATAGAAATCTTGTTTTCAGGTATGTCCTAGATGTATACATATTATGAACACAATTTCACCATAATTTCATTTCTGACTCCCCCCCCATTAACCCATGTGTACATTTTTTGTTTTCCATCTGTTAATTTTTAATTTTGTAATACCAGAGCTGTAAGTGTGTCATATATATAACTGAACTCACACACTCAGCTCATGCAATGTTTTAAATTATACTTTTTATTTGTTTATTTTTTTACTTAACTATAAGTGTCACATGGATCTAATAGCTCCTAACATTCCTTCTTTATAGAGGTTCCTAGGTAAAGACAATGAACATTTTAACAGATATGTTTAGTAAAAACAACCATTCAAAGGTAATAGTCTGAAAGACAGAGGTGAATAGCTACCATTGCCATAGGTTAACCTGACTTATCAAGAAATTTCTGCAAACTTCCTAGGATAGGATCACAAAGACTCAAGACCTAGCTGGATGAATAAGCACCTTAAAATGTTATTAGGATTAAGCAGAGAGCCTATAGGAAATGGACAAAGGGACTAATCAGGAGAGAGAGCTTGTCAAGGTTCCTCCCCCACTCTGAACTCTAGGGTACAGATGTGGGGACCTGCATGAAAAACCTCCTAAGCTTATCTTTACCAGCTTAGGTCAAAACTTCCCCAAGGTACAAAATATTTCCCCTGTTGTCCTTGGACTGGCCGCTACCACCACCAAACTAATACTGGTTACTGGGGAAGAGCTGTTTGGACGCGTCCTTCCCCACAAAATACTTCCCAAAACCTTGCACCCCACTTCCTGGACAAGGTTTGGTAAAAAGCCTCACCAATTTGCCTAGGTGACTACAGACCCAGACCCTTGGATCTTAAGAACAATGAATAATCCTCACAACACTTGCACCCCCCCTTTCCTGGGAAATGTTGGATAAAAAGCCTCACCAATTTGCATAGATGACTACAGACCCAAACCCTTGGATCTGAGAACAATGAAAAAGCATTCAGTTTTTTACAAGAAGACTTTTAATAAAAAATAGAAGTAAATAGAAATAAAGAAATCCCCCCTGTAAAATCAGGATGGTAGATATCTTACAGGGTAATTAGATTAAAAAACATAGAGAACCCCTCTAGGCAAAACCTTAAGTTACAAAAAAGATACACAGACAGAAATAGTTATTCTATTCAGCACAATTCTTTTCTCAGCCATTTAAAGAAATCATAATCTAACACATACCTAGCTAGATTACTTACTAAAAGTTCTAAGACTCCATTCCTGGTCTATCCCTGGCCAAGACCCAGCATACAGACAGACACAGACCCTTTGTTTCTCTCCCTCCTCCCAGCTTTTGAAAGTAACTTGTCTTCTCATTGGTCATTTTGGTCAGGTGCCAGCGAGGTTACCTTTAGCTTCTTAACCCTTTACAGGTGAGAGGAGCTTTCCCCTGGCCAGGAGGGATTTCAAAGGGGTTTACCCTTCCCTTTATATTTATGATACGCCCCCCAAATCTCAGCTAGGGTGAAACACTGGCTGGGATTTCTTCCTGGAGCTCTAGGAAAAACAGAGTTAATAAGACACATGCATCTCTAAATATACTACCAAGTACATAAAGACTAACAATATTTTCCACATCTCAAGGACGATTTTAACCAGTTGATTCTGGGAAACTTTCACGGGAGAGTGCATCAGCCACTTTGTTAGAAGCTCCTGAGATGTGTTGGATGTCGAAATCAAAATCTTGGAGAGCTAAACTCCACCGAAGAAGTTTTTTGTTAGTTTCGTTGACGGTGTGAAGCCACTTCAGTGCAGCATGGTCGGTTTGCAGGTGGAAACGCCGTCCCCAAACATATGGGCGTAGCTTTTCCAGAGCGTAGACAATGGCGTAACATTCTTTTTCAGTGACTGACCAGTTGCTTTCCCTCTCAGACAGTTTTTTGCTGAGAAACACTGTGTCAATGGAGTGGTATGCCCGTTCAGTCAGTCCTGGGGTGGATGAGAACGTTGGCGCGTAGCTAGTGCACAGCTCCTGGATCTGCTGTCGCTGCATACGCCCAAGGGTCATGGAGAGGTTCACCTCTTCCACACCACCACCACATTTCCCTTCGTAGTAGACACCTTCGGGCCACTCAGCATCATCTCCTCCGTGGGCTGTAAACTGACAAACCTTTAATTCTCTGGAATAAAAGGGCTTTAGAGAATTAATATGGTACACCTTAGGCTTTCGGTTGGAGGTGGGGAATGCTATGAGATAATTAACAGCTCCCAGGCGCTCCTGGACCGTGAATGGCCCTTCCCACGATGCTTCCATTTTATGGGCCTGGAGTGCCTTTAAGACCATGACCTGGTCTCCTACTTTGAAGGAACGCTCTTTGGCATGTTTATCATACCAGGCTTTTTGCTCTTTTTGAGCATCCTGTAAGTTTTCTCTAGCAAGGGCTAAAGAGGTTTGGAGGGTGTTTTGTAGGTTGGTTACAAAGTCCAGAATGTTAGTTCCTGGAGAAGGTGTAAATCCCTCCCATTGCTGCTTCACCAACTGCAATGGCCCCTTAACCTCACGGCCATATACAAGTTCAAATGGGGAAAACCCTAAACTGGGATGTGGTACAGCTCTGTAGGCAAAGAGCAACTGCTGCAATACTAGGTCCCAATCATTGGAGTGCTCATTTACGAATTTACGTATCATGGCCCCCAAAGTTCCATTAAACTTCTCCACCATGCCATTTGTTTGATGGTGATAAGGAGTGGCAACCAAGTGATTTACCCCATGAGCTTCCCAAAGGTTTTTCATAGTTCCTGCCAGGAAATTAGTCCCTGCATCTGTGGGGATGTCGGAGGGCCAACCTACCCTGGCAAAAATGTCTGCTAGTGCCTGGCACACACTTTTAGCCCTGGTGTTGCTTAGAGCTACTGCTTCCGGCCATCGGGTGGCAAAATCCATGAAAGTCAGTATGTACTGCTTTCCTCTGGGTGTCTTTTTCGGAAAAGGACCCAGAATATCCACAGCTACTCGCTGAAATGGAACTTCAATGATGGGGAGTGGTTGTAGAGGGGCTTTGACCTGGTCTTGGGGTTTTCCCACTCTTTGGCACACCTCACGAGACTGGACATAGGTAGAAACATCCTTGCCCATTCCCTCCCAGTGGAATGATCCCCCCAAACGGTCTTTGGTCCTGTTCACCCCAGCATGGCCACTAGGGTGATCATGGGCTAAGCTCAAGAGCTTGGCCCGGTATTTAGTTGGAACTACCAACTGTCTCTGAGGATGCCAGTCTTCCTGGTGTCCACCAGAAAGAGTTTCCTTGTATAAAAGTCCTCTTTCTACAACAAACCTGGATCGATTAGAAGAGCTGAGAGGCGGTGGGTTGCTCCGTGCCGCCGTCCAAGCTCTCTGGAGGCTTTCATCTGCTTCCTGTTTGGTCTGGAACTGTGCCCTTGATGCTGGGGACATCAGTTCCTCATTGGATTGTGGACCTAGGCTTGGTCCCTCTGGAAGCGATATAGGGGATGGAGCTGTTTCTGTTGACTGTGAACCGCTCTCCGCTGGTGCACTATGTTGGGATTCAGGCTCCGGCTGAGCCTCTTGTGTAGGGTTATCGGCTGCTGCCAGTTCAGGTTCAGTGGGGCCCTCTGGTGTTGAGGTTGCAAGTACTGGATTCAGTGCTGGCACGGGGTCTGGTGTTGGTTGTTTGGCTGGTTCTGGTTCTGGGACTGGTTCCGTCTGGGTCTCTGGGACTGGATCCACTACTGCTGTTGCAGACATTGGCCTGGGGTCCGGGTCCATCACCTCTGACTGGGTCCTGATAGAAGTTTCCGGAACAGAGCTAGGCCTCACGGCTTGTTTAGCCTGGCTGCGGGTGACCATTCCCACCCTCTTGGCCTGCTTCACATGATTGGCCAAGTCTTCCCCCAACAGCATGGGGATGGGATAATCATCATAGACTGCAAAAGTCCACATTCCTGACCAGCCCTTGTACTGGACAGGCAACTTGGCTGTAGGCAAATTGAAAGAGTTGGACTTGAAGGGTTGAATCGTCACTTGGATCTCTGGGTTGATTAAATTGGGGTCCACTAAGGAAGCATGGATAGCTGACACTTGTGCTCCGGTGTCCCTCCACGCGGTGACCTTCTTCCCGCCCACACTCACAGTTTCCCTCCGCTCCAAGGGTATCTGGGAGGTATCTGGGCCTGTGGACCTCTGGTGTGATTCCGGTGCAATGAACTGTAATCTGTTGGGGTTCTTGGGGCAGTTGGCCTTTACATGCCCCAGCTCGTTACACTTAAAACATCGTCCAGCTGACGGGTCACTGGGGCGAGGAGGGTTGCTGGAGAACGGGGGGGTGGGACGATAAGGGGTCTGGAGGGTTCTTTGGGAGGTAGGTGGGGCTTTGGGCGGCCCCCGGTAATAGGGTGTGGTCTGGGGTGGTCCCTTCTGGTCTCCACTCCAACTGCGACCAGTTTTCTTCTTCTCTGCCACCTCCACCCATCTGGCTCCAATCTCTCCTGCCTCGATTACAGTTTTGGGTTTCCCATCTAGGATGTATCTTTCTATTTCCTCAGGAACACCCTCTAAGAATTGTTCCATTTGCATTAGGAAGGGCAAATTTACTGGAGATTCAACACTTGCTCCTGATATCCAGGCATCCCAATGTTTCACAATGTGGTAGGCATGTCGGGTAAATGACATGTCTGGTTTCCACCTTAGGGCTCTGAACCTCCGACGAGACTGCTCGGGTGTTATCCCCATTCTGACTCTCGCCTTGGATTTAAACAGTTCATACTTGTTCATGTGTTCTTTAGGCATTTCAGCTGCCACCTCAGCTAAGGGTCCACTGAGCTGCGGCCTCAGCTCTACCATGTATTGGTCAGTAGAGATGTTGTACCCAAGGCAGGCCCTTTCGAAGTTTTCTAAGAAGGCCTCAGTATCATCACCTGCCTTGTAGGTGGGGAACTTTCTGGGATGGGAAGTGGTACCTGGAGAAGGATTGCTAGGGTTTGTTGGTATATTCTGCTGGGCCTTTATCCTCTCCACCTCCTCCACATGCTTCCTCTCTTTTTCCTTCTCCTCCTCCACATGCTTCCTCTCTTTTTCCTTCTCCTCCTCCACATGCTTCCTTGCCTCCATTTCCCTCTTGTGGGCAGCCTCCTGTGCCTCCTTCTCCAGCCGCATGAGTTCTATCTGTCTTTCATGTTCCCTTTGTTTTTCCTCAGCCTGAAATTTGGCTAATTCCAGCTGTAGTCGAGCTGAGGATTTGGTCATTCTAACCTCTCTGTTTTTAACTAACTTTACACCCGAGGTTTAGAAATAAACAAACAAAACTTGGCTGTAAAATTTTGCTGTGCTGGAATAGAATATCTATTCTCTGATAGTGATTGTCAGCCTACAGAAAAAGACAATTCCCTTGTCTCTGCTCTGGGCCCAAATTAAAGCAAAAAACCTCCAACTACTTGGAAACCTGCTTACCCAGCCCAAAGAAAAAGCAAATGGGTAGAACACACACCCCCTATTTACTTTTAGGAAGAAAAGAAAAAAAACCTCTGGGTTGGAAGACTGGGAATTTCCCTGCAGGAGTTAAGTACCCTGCCTCCAGGCAAAGAAAACCTGCAATTCACAAAGATAATCCCCTTTTGTCTCTGCTTGGCCACAGTTTCAGCTTTCAGTTTCAGCTGCTTTCCAAAGGAAAAAAAAAATTTCCTTTTTAAAATCTGTATTTCTAGTTCAAAAAATCTCAACTGGATCTCAAAATGATTTCAGGTTAATCCCACCGCGCTGCCACCATGTCAAGGTTCCTCCCCCACTCTGAACTCTAGGGTACAGATGTGGGGACCTGCATGAAAAACATCCTAAGCTTATCTTTACCAGCTTAGGTCAAAACTTCCCCAAGGTACAAAATATTTCCCCCGTTGTCCTTGGACTGGCCGCTACCACCACCAAACTAATACTGGTTACTGGGGAAGAGCTGTTTGGACGCGTCCTTCCCCACAAAATACTTCCCAAAACCTTGCACCCCACTTCCTGGACAAGGTTTGGTAAAAAGCCTCACCAATTTGCCTAGGTGACTACAGACCCAGACCCTTGGATCTGAGAACAATGAAAAAGCATTCAGTTTTTTACAAGAAGACTTTTAATAAAAAATAGAAGTAAATAGAAATAAAGAAATCCCCCCTGTAAAATCAGGATGGTAGATATCTTACAGGGTAATTAGATTAAAAAACATAGAGAACCCCTCTAGGCAAAACCTTAAGTTACAAAAAAGATACACAGACAGAAATAGTTATTCTATTCAGCACAATTCTTTTCTCAGCCATTTAAAGAAATCATAATCTAACACATACCTAGCTAGATTACTTACTAAAAGTTCTAAGACTCCATTCCTGGTCTATCCCCTGCAGAAACCAGCATATAGACAGACACAGACCCTTTGTTTCTCTCTCTCCTCCCAGCTTTTGAAAGTATCTTGTCTCCTCATTGGTCATTTTGGTCAGGTGCCAGCGAGGTTACCTTTAGCTTCTTAACCCTTTACAGGTGAGAGGAGCTTTCCCCTGGCCAGGAGGGATTTCAAAGGGGTTTACCCTTCCCTTTATATTTATGACAGAGCTACACAGAGATTAGACAATGTAGGAATAAAGTGAGAATTGCTTAAAGTCTAAATGAATTACCTCTTGCCAAGGAAATTAAAATAAGAGGGTTTTTTTAAAAAAATTAAAAGAATAAAGGAGGATGAAGTTGGACCACTTTCCAGTGTGGCTAGGGAGTAAATTTCAAAAACTAAATAGATATTTTGCCTGAGTTTTAATAAGGATGAGTGTGGCACATGAGCATAATGGCTTATGAAAATGAGTGTATGCACACAGAAGTTACCTCAAAGGTGGAATAAAAAAAAACCCCCAAGAACTTAGAGAGCTTACTACACTCAAACAGGGTATAGAGAATACTGAAAGTAATGGTCCATTAGATTGCTGGTTCATTGAGCAAGGATTTTTAATAAATCTATTTGGGAATAGTGCTATATGACTGGAGAATTGCTACTGTTTACCTATATTTAAGAGAGGGTAAACAAGTGATTTAGGCAGTTATAGATCTGATAGTCTGACATCAAGAGTTTGCAAGGCTTTAGAACAAATTTTGAAGGAAACAATTAAATTCATGGAGGTAAACATAAAAGGGGATATAGTGCAACATGGGTATACCCAAGCGACATCATACCAGGCTAACCAGATTGCCTTCTTTGAGAAAACATGTGTAAGAAAGATGAATTCAAACTGAAATAGGTGCAGAGAAGAGCTACTAGGATGATCACGGGAACAGAAGGCCTATCTGATGAGAAGAGATGGAAACAGCTTGGCTTGGTTAGTCTAGCAAAACAGAGGTTGAAATGGGATGTGATTACTCTCTATAAATACATCAGGGAGAGTGATGAGCTATTTAACCTAAAGGAAAACACTGGCATAAGACCAAAAAGGTCTAACCTGACCACGAACATATTCAAGCTGGAAGTCGGAGGAAGATTTCTAACTATCAGAGAGGTGAGGTTCTGCAACAGTGGTGAGGGTTAACAACTTAATTAGTTTTAAGAAAGAGCTGGACAAATTTATGGATGGGGTAGTATGACAGGGTTGTTTGTGATAATGGAGGGCCAGGTTAGGCAGCCTTGGGGGTCCATCAATGGCTATTAGCCAAGATGATCATGGATGCAATCCCTTACTTCGGGTGTCCCTATATCTCTAACTGCCAGAAGCTGGGACTCGATCAGGGGTTCTCAAACTGTGGGTCAGGACCCCATTTTAATGGGGCTGTCTTAGACTTGCTGGAGCCCAGGGCCAAAGCCCAAGCCCGAGCCCCATTGCCCTGGGCCAAAGCCCAAGCCCTTGGGCTTCAGCCTGGGTGGTGGGGCTCAGGTTACAGGCCCACGGCTGGGGCGGAAGCCCTTGGGCTTTGCCTTTGCCCCCCTCTCCCCCACCAGGGGCAATGGGGCTCAGGCTTTTGTCCCCCCACCAGGGGCAATGGGGCTCAGGCTTCATTTCCCGCCCCCACCCCCAGGGTCATGTAGATGGGAGTCATGGTACAATGAAATTTGAAAATCCTTGGATTAGATGACAGGAGATGGATCACTTGAAATTGCCTTGTTCTGTTAGTTCGCTCTGAAGCACCTGGGACAGGACAATGGGCTAGATGAACCATTGTTTCTAACCCAGTATGGCCATTCTGATGCCCCTTCCAATATATGTTTTATGTTCCTGAAAGCTCATGCTTCAGGGCTACAGCCAATCATCTGCAGGAATCAGGAAGGGATTCCTCCTCCAATGTATTCCAGGGTGGGGATGTTGTTCTCCTTCCTCAGAAGCACCAAAGATGGCCATGGCAGGAGATGGAATGCTGGAGGGTGTTAGCCAGAGGTCTGAGGTGGCACTGAACATTCTCTCTCTCAGATGCTTAGCTGGCTGGTCATGCTCAGGATCTAACCCATCACCATATGCAGGGTCAGTAAGGAATTTTTCCCCAAGTTTAATTGGCAGTGACCTTGGGGTTTTTCCACCCTTCCTCTGCAGCATTGCGAGAGAGCCACTCACCAGAATTATCTGGTGTGTCTCACTTAATCAATGGCCTGCCAGTGCAGGGGCCTCAGACATGGATGCACCTGACTCCCTCCTGTTTCTCTGTCTGTGCCACATAACAGTCTAATTTCCTGTGGGCTGTAATACTTTGGTCTAATTTTGGTTTGGGGGTTTAGTCATAGGTGAGGAGGTGTTGGTAACCTGTGAAATATAGGTGTTCAGACTAATTGATCTGGTGGCCTGATCTGCTGATCTTGTCTGGCCTTAAATTCTAGGATCACTCAACATCTTGATTCATTACTTTCTCTAGCATTTGTTGCACAACCAAAACACAGACTGACTTCAGTGGGTGTTGGAGTGTAAGGGACAAAAATCTTTCTTTTAGCCAATTAGAAAGGTATTAGAGAGAAAAATCGGCATTTTCTGCTCCTTTGTGAGCAGTTCTAAACAGCCTTAGTGCCAATGGCAGTTTAATTCTGGGCAACAATAAAAAGTTACGTTCAGCTATGCCATATGACATTTTTGTATTGATTAAAGCAGACTTTTACTCCAATCTTGTCAGGTTGGTTTCGCCTGCTAATTGTTAACAGTCATTCGCCAAGCTTGTGAAGGACAGACACTCAACTCAGTGGCACTTCTGTCTGTCTGACACATGGTAACTTTAAAATTCTGCATTTGATCAATTCCAAAATTCCAGAGACTGCTCTAGGCATCAATGTCCAGACCTTGATAATTTTAGGGAAAATGTGGGACACAGGCAGCCCCTAACAGCTTTTTAGCACAGCCACACTTTCAAACTCTTCTGCAATTTCTGTAGATCAAACCGCCAGTTGACGGGGCCCATTAACACCGTCCACCATAACAATACCCCTATCTCATCAATGCTTACCCTCCCAATATGGTTTAACTGTTGATACCCTGAATGACTGGATAATAGTGTGATTGCAAGGGGTGGGGGGGAAATGGGAGAGTGCAATAGCCCTGCCATGGGATGGGGGAAGAGAATGGGGGAACCCTGTTATGTGGGGGAAGAGGAAGCACACAGAAAACCTGGCAGAGAGTACAAGAAGATTGGGGAGTGAGTGTCAGACAGAGCCCCTGGAATGTAGGTAAGGAAGAAATTGGGAAGGGGTGATGGGGTGCACACAGAGTCCCCAGTATGGGAAGGAGAATGGGCCCTGTTATGGAGGGAATTGGGACTTGGGGGGCATAAAGAACAAAAACCACTTAACTTACAGTAACTTTTGCTCCTCAAGGTGTTATGTGTATGTGCACCCAGTGCATTCAACCCAGAGACTTTTGCCAGCAGTACCAGCAGGTGATGCATGTGGCCCAGTTCTCCTCACACTCAGGCCAGGGCATAAAAGGGGCATGTCCACCACTTACCTTTCCATTCCATTCCTTTGCACAATTCTAAGTAGTGTCTGAAGTAGCAGGGAGAGAGGGAGGGTCATGGAATGCATATGTGCACAACACATCCTATGAACAACAGTTCCCGTCAGGTAAGTAACCATTTTATTCCTCCTTTGAGTGTTTGTGCACATATGCATTCCATTGTAGGTGACTCAGCAGCCATTTGCCTACAGGTGGAGGGACTTAGGTTTAACTGAATAGAGATTGCAGCACTGACTTGCCAAAGTTGGCATCAACATGAGAGGCTTAAGTGATGGTGTAAAGAGTGGAAAAGTTATGCACAAATGACCATGTTGCTGCCTTGAATATATCAGTTATTGAAACATTGCTCAAGAGAACTGATGTGCTGGACTAAACTCTGGTTGAATGAGACATTATTTTGGATGAAGGAGAGACTTTAGCAAGATCATAATGGCATTTATGAAGTCTGGCATGCAGTGTTATGTACATGCATGAGACCATGTGGCCCAGAAGCTGCAGGCAGACAAGCACTGTTGTCATAGGGTTGGATTTGAGGCTGTCAGAAAGGTCAGCTATAAATTTATACCTTTCGGATAAGCCATGGCTGCTCTGGCGTCAAGGTGTGCTCCTATGAAAGTTGTGCATTGAGCAGGTTGTAACTGTGACTTCTCCAAAGTTACTTTCAGGCGTAGATGGGCAACACTTGTTTGATGAGTAGGACACTATTCTGAACCTGGTCGCTGAATTGTCCAGGTAAGGAAATATTTGAATTCCCAAATGATGGAGGTGGGCTACTAAGACCATCATGCACTTAGTGAAAACCCTCAGGACTGAGGCCAGATCTAAGGGAAGTACCATGTACTGGTAGTGGCTGGTGTCTACCACAAATCAAAGATACATCCATCCTATAGGAAGTATCACCAAGTGGAAGCATGTGTCTTGTAAACTTAGGGCAGCATACCAATCTCCAAGAAATGGATAATAAAAGCAAGAGTGACTGACCATCCTGAATTTGATCTTTTTGATGAAATAGTTCAGCTTTCTTACATCTAGACTGGGGTGGAGGCTCCCCCAGATTTCTTCTGGACCAGGAAATGCCAGGAATAGAAGCCTTTTCCTCTTTGTTGGTAAAGAACTTCCTCTATTGCTCCCAATTCTAGAAGAGACTGTAGCGCTTGAACTAACGTGATCTTGTGAGAGGGATCCCTGAAAAGGGATGGGGCAGATGGTAAGGAAAAGAAACGAAGTGAATTGGATAATATATCCCTCCTTTACTGTGCTGAATACATAACAAATAGGTTTTTCTCCCAACCACAGTAAAAAGGGGGAAGGTACAATCCAAAGAGGGAAGGGATAACATGGTTGTGCTGTCCTCAATGAAAAAGTTAAAATTAATGATATGAGATGGCAGATGTCTGGTGAGAAGTCCTCATCTGCATCCCGAGAGAAGTAGCTGCCCTCCTCAGGAGATCCTGGAAAACTCTGAGATCCTCTGGATGGTCGTGATGTTGATACTGGAGTAACCGATTTACCTGGTAAGGAAAAGGAAATATGGGGAGCAGTATCAAAGTTTCCTCTAGTAATTCTCCTTCCTCCCTAGATTCCATGACAACAAGTTGAGGGATGGTAGGAGGATGTTGAGAAGATGTGTCTTGTACAGAGGGAGGAGGATAATTCCTCCTAGAAAGTAAATGAGATTGAGAGCAGCCCAAGAGCAATAGGGCCACGGAAGCAGAGGTATTGCATAGAATGAGCCATTCATGGCAGGGGACCCCAAGCTGGAACTTCCCTATATGGAAACCAGTCCTGTTCTTTAGGTCTGAAAGTGGAAGACTTATAGGGAGATCTCAAGAATCTGTCATGTCTCCAAGATTATTCTTCTTCCAGGCCCAAAGAAAAAGAGACATAATGGCTCTTCAGGAGAGGGATGAGCAGTTCCTATAGCGGTTCCTGTAGAGGTTAATACTGACAGTGCCAGCATTCACACAGACTGTGTCATCAGAGCTGGGCGCACAAATATCAGAGCTGCTTGCACTAGAGGAGAGACAGGCAGGGAATAACAAAGAAAATCCCTTGTTGCCAGGAAGGAGTAGAAGGCACATCAGTTAAATGTATTGGTGATGATGGACCCGGTTGAACTGAAGTACACTGAGAAGGACCAAGCTTGGATGAAGATGCCAATCTCAATGGCCCTGATGGAGCCAGAGTCAATAGTGCTGCCTCTGATGGAACTGGTGAGTGCTTCTATTTGAGAGGTCTCAAACCAGTATTGGAGGACTTTCCAGACGATTTTCTGGAAGAAGGCCAAGACTTAGAGGTCTAGTCAGAGTCTGAATGCTTAGAATGCTTCAGCTTGGATAGAGAAGGAAGAGCATGGCATTTACCCCTAGACTTATGTTTGGAGTCAGAATAGCCAGAGGAGTACTCTGAGTTGATTCAGAGTCCCCTGGATCATGATCAAGACTCAGCTCAAATGCAGGCTGCATTGCCTTCTTCTTGAACTTTAAGATTAACAGGTTTCAGAGTGGTAGCCAGGTAAGTCTGTATCAGCAAAATCAACAAGGAGTCCTTGTGGCACCTAAGAGACTAAATTTGTTAGTCTCTAAGGTGCCACAAGTACTCCTCACTGTTTAAGATGACAGTTTTTCCATGTCTTCGTAGAGTGGGAAAGGGAGTACAAATAAGTCACTTGTCCCTCACACAGCCCTCATCCCAACAAATCAAACAGCTCTTGTGCCTATCTGAGACAGGGATAACATCCCTGCATGTGGCACATGGTTTGTTTAACTCCTACAGATGTTTTCATAATAAAACTTGCAGGTACTAATAAAAATTTACTCTATTTTAAATACTAGCTAAAACTATATAACAAATGTTTTCCAAAAGCTGGCTATCCTAATTCTACAGGGAGCGCTAACTCTCACCACGGGCGGTATAAGGAACTGAGTGGGAGGCAGGGATGTGCCCCTTTTATGCCCTGGGAGAATGTGAGCAGAGCAGGGGCACACACACTGCCTAGGGGTACTGCTGGCAAAAGTCTCTGACTTGAGTGCACTGGGCGCATGTACACCAATAGTGAAATTTATATGTGCGCAATCACTCCAAAGAGACCCACTGCTATGGGAGCAGATTAAGGGAACTGGTGTGGAGGGAGGAACAGGGGTCACACAGACCCCTGAGGCGTGAAGGAGAGAGTGAGGAGGAGTTTCAGAGTTCCTGAAATAGAGGGAGAGGGTGGCACACAGAGCTTGTAGGGCAGATGGAGGTATGTAAGGAGCTGTTGAGGCGTACAATAAACTCTGTCTCTAGAAGCTACAAAGTGTGCAACCCCCAAGTCCCTTTGTTAGAGTAATTCCCATTATTCATTTTATTGATTCATACATTGCAATAAATGTCCGGGGTGCTTTACAGACAAAAGCCAATGTCCCTGCTACGGAGAACTCGGAATCCATGTTGGGATGCTAACATGATGAGGACAGCAAATATGCAGAAGAGAGAAGGGTGGGCAAGAATATGGCAATAATGTCATGGACTGCACTGGGGCCCAATCCAACTATATCATTAAAATCAATGGAGAGATTAATAAAATAGAGATGGTGAAATCCTTACACCCACTCTCGCTCCATTGCACCAGTTAAAATGCTTGAGTGGCATAAAGGGGCCCTTAAAGCCCCAGATCCAACGGGAGTAGGAACCGAGAACAGCCATAAGGAAGGAGTGTTGTGCCAGGAGCAGCTTAAAGCCATTTTAGCGCTCCTCTGCCCTGGGCTGCGAGCTCTGTGGAATGCCTCTTTTAGGTGTAGCATAGGTTCTCACCCAGACATTCTCACCATGGGTCTGATCCAACTCCCATTGCTTTCAAAAGGCATTGGGGCAGACCGTGGTTTGAATGTAAGTATTTGGGGAGTTGGCAGGGGAGGAGAGGATCACAATACTTATAGCTGTGAAGAAGACCAGGTTTATAGGCACTGACAAGGCAAGGCAGAGAGTGATTTGTTCTATACTGCTTTTCAAAAGCCTGGAAACCGCAGTGAAAAGCTGCAGGATAATGAAGCAAGTCCAAAGACATGGTGTTCTTGAGCAGAGGCTGTGATTTATTTATTTGGCAGTAAACACTCCCTTGAAAAAACTTAAGATTGTGTCAATTGCCCCTGCATGGAACAGATACTGGTACTGTAACTTCGAGACAAATTGACTTAATGGTGAAATGAGATGACAGAGCAGTTACAGTTCATAAACTTTTTTTTTTTTGGTCTTTATCTCGGGAAAGCAATCATGCTTAAGGCAGACAAGGTCGCTGGAAAGTTCAAAATGCATATTATTCAAGTGTCACATTGGCCTATCTTAGTGGACTCACTCCTAATATCAATTACAGAGAACACTGTCTAGTCGTATCTAGGGTGGCTGAAGTCATGTATGTTACTGTCAACATTTCTTAACAGTTCAGTGGTTTGCTGAATGCGACTGACATGATTTCTGCTGGTTTGGCAGCAGTACAGTGAAGTTTCTTTTAGAAGCAATGAAGTGCATGGACCCAGAAAGCTATTATAATCAAGGGCACATTATCAAGGACACAATGGAGGCAACGGGAGAGGAAATAGTGTGGCAAACAAGCTGCTTTACTGGGGTTTAGCCATAGAGTGTTCTTTGAGTTGTCTGGCAGCCACTGATGAAATTTTGGAGCTAATCCTGAGCCTGCTTATGTGAGTACCTTAGGACTCAAAGAAAAGGAAATGCAGAATTTCCAGTGCACCAGTGGGCAAACCGAGGAGAGCCCACAGAGGGGTACACTGCATCGTATGCATATATCCGCATTAGATCTCCATGCTGCAGCATGAGATAGGAGGAATGTGGGTTTGTTGGGGCATGACCAGTGGTCCCCAGTACTAATGGCCAAAAATTTATTTTTACTTACATTCACTTTATATAAGTGGCAGATAGGCAGGGAGATTAAATGGCCAATGTTAGCCTTAAAGAAAAATCCATACATTTTACTTTTATGCTAATTCTGGAGGTTTTGGGACCAGTAACTTGCCCTTTCTCCCTTCTTTAGAATAAATCCTGCCCCTTGCTCTGATGGTCTCACATAATCCTCCCCAGGGAGTTAGCTACTGCATTAGCAGCTGGACCAGCAGAGAAGTTGCTTGCTACTCCCGTTTTAAAGAGCATCAGCCCAAAGAGATCAGAGATAGGGAAGCACCTGTATCCCCCAAAGGGCTGATGGCAGTTTGTGATGAGGGGAGCTGGGAAGAATTCCCTCTCCCACTACGGTCCCAAGGACAGTGGGGAGCAGGTGGAAGAAAGACACAGGCGTGGCAGGGCGGGCACTGTATGGAAACGCTGTGAAACCAGCCCTGATTGCTGAGCTGCCTTTTCCTTTCTCCGCTGTCTGAGAACCCCAGCACCCTCTCTACTCCCTTCCATGGGGCCATTTGATCTGTTATTTGACCTTCCTCAGAGAGAGGGGCATTCACCCAACTTGGAGAGGAACATGGAGGCCTTGGGCTGGGAAAGGCCATAATCCTGCTGCCCTTTCAGCCACCAAAAATTCCCATGACAACAACTGAAGAATTTCCTGAGTAAGGACTGCTATAAAACTTGAAATTAAATGTGCATCTTTTCAGGGGGGAACCCCTATGCGAGCACTTACATTTACCCTTTCTTGTTTCAGGACCGACCTCATTGTGTTAGATGCAAAGAGACAAATATGATGCATAGTGCTGCTTAGAAAGCTGTGGCACGATACAGGCCACAAAAAGAAAAGGAGGACTTGTGGCACCTTAGAGACTAACAAATTTATTTGAGCATAAGCTTTCGTGAGCTACAGCTCACTTCATCAAAAGCATCCGATGAATACAGACTAACACGGCTGCTACTCTGAATACAGGCCACAACATTCAAGAAGGATGGTCCTTTTCTCCCCCTACAGCCCTGTAATCTTTGGGTCATATCATCCCCATTGGCCAAACTGCAGGACCATAGAGTCCTGGGGCCAGGAAATCTAGCAAGGCCATCCTCAGCAATTCTCCTATATCACTGTCAGAAAAGTAGTGTTTGTGCCCCCAAGGAACAAGCCACAGAGCCCTCCTAGAAACAGTGAGCATCCTGGGAATCCAAGGACAGTTCCTCAGCTGCTTGAGCCACTAGTCATCATCCCTTAGGTCCTTTGCAGCGTGGATCCAGTGAAGCTGTACTACGAGGTACTACCCCTGCAGCAGCTGCCCTTGGGACTGATTATCAAAATCTTTTCCTGGGAATATCCACGGAGCTGAAGGAGTTTCAATATGTATTGCCTCAGGACACTCACTGTCACCAGATTGCCAGTCTCTGCAGCCTCCCCACATCAGAGCCACAGAATGACCTCTGCAGGATCTGGAGTGGGGAGGATGATGGTTGAGACCTGGGATGCAGGGTGGAAAGAGGGTGATCCCATACTCTGTGTTTTCAGAAGCTCCTAGCACACTAGGGTGCTGGACAATTATGAGGCACCTAGGTGCTACTGCAATATATATTTTAAAATTAAATTGGTTCTTTATTTTGTGGGGGTTTGAATGTAGCATTTTAAAATAGCCTAAGAATACAGATGAATCTAAAATCTGCTTGACAGAATGAAGGAAGAGAAAATACCAAGAAAGTATTTTAGACATAATACTGGGACAGACTTTTGCAACCTTTTCAAATAAATCAAAAAATAAAATAAGCATGATTATTTCTATAGATATTTTTGAGAGCTCTCTTTTGCTTCTTATACAAAAGAGTTTTTAAAGCATTTGGACAGCCATTAAACATCTGTGACCCAATTTTCATGAAACCAGGAGATATTTAGGCAGCAAAGTGCAGTGACATGGTTGCGAACCCTTCTTACAGCCTACATTAATTAATGTACCCCCAGTGTGTGAAGCAGCTTTCAGAAAACTAATACTTTAAAACTCTTGAGAGTAATTGCTTTCTTTTCAGGGGATTTTTCAGATGGGTGCTGGACAGATCAAAGATCATATGAAGAGTTATCTAACAGGTCCACTAATGGAAAGATAATGGCTTTTATGAGGCTGATGGAAAAATAAAGCAGCAGACCTGCAGATGAATTAAAAAGAAGAGAAGAGTCCTTGTAAAATGAAGCAGTAACAAAAATCCATTAAACATTGGATAATATTAATCCTGTAAATAGTACTCCACTTTCATTTTGTGCATCATCGTCGGTGAAAGGTGATTACTTGCCACAAAAGCTATGTACTGTTTCATTTTGCAATTGCCTTGAATAAATCTATTGGACACCGACAGCTGTACTGAATATGAGCTTACAACAGTGATTATATATTTAAGGTTGAAAGTAAACATTGACGGGAAAGTATTTGAAATAAATATTCACAAATCTTTAAAACAACCACCACATTTTTTCCCCAAGGAATTCCCTATATGATAAAACTTCTCTAAAAGAAAGTACAGACAATTCAGCAAGTACATTTTTCTGCAATAGATCATGCAAAACTGTTGTTTCCCGAATCATTGCTTATAAAACCTGAAATTTCATCCTTACATTAAATGGTTGGGATAAAGTCATAGGGCCTGATACAGCTCCTACTGATTTCTCTGAAAGCTGGACTGGATGAATGGCTTTGTAAAACACT
Source organism: Eretmochelys imbricata (assembly GCF_965152235.1). Taxonomy (NCBI): domain Eukaryota; kingdom Metazoa; phylum Chordata; order Testudines; family Cheloniidae; genus Eretmochelys; species Eretmochelys imbricata. The sequence continues at coordinate 33,385,003 of NC_135574.1, forward strand.
TAAGGTGAAATCCTGGCTTCACCACATCAGTGGGGCCAAGGTTTCACCCTTAGCTCTATTAAACACATCTTGGGATATTAACTGTCCCCTTCTTTCTATGCACACATTGTTTTCTTAATGAGAAGAGCGAATGACGTCTTGGATAGAGTAGGATGGGATATATATATTTTGGACTGGTAAGTTAATTGGTTTGTTGTGTCATGCTGCCAGCTGTGAAATTATTAAGTTTTCTGAGGCCCAAGAGGTTGTGTATCTGTGTCTTTTTTATTTAAAATCTAAAGAGTTAATTTTCAAGCAACTAGCTTAAAGCAGTTGTATAGTCTTTTAATATATTATTGTGTAAGTAAGAGTGAGTACTGTTTTGCCTTGCTTGCATGACAGCAAATAAGCAGTGTTGGCCACTCTGAGGAGTTCCAATTTAACAAAAAAACAAAACAAAAAAGCCTACATTATTGCTGGTAATTCTATTTGAAAAGGAAGTTAATAGTTCCAGAACAAAAAGAAAAGGAGTACTTGTGGCACCTTAGAGACTAACCAGTTTATTTGAGCATAAGCTTTCGTGAGCTACAGCTCACTTCATCGGATGCATACTGTGGAAAGTGTAGAAGATCTTTTATACACACAAAGCATGAAAAAATACCTATAAAAGATCTTCTACACTTTCCACAGTATGCATCCGATGAAGTGAGCTGTAGCTCACGAAAGCTTTTGCTCAAATAAACTGGTTAGTCTCTAAGGTGCCACAAGTACTCCTTTTCTGTTTGCGAATATAGACTAACACGGCTGTTACTCTGAAACAGTTCCAGAACAGATTTTCACTATGTGTAGAATTCAGTATTGTAGGTAGTGCATACCTATTGTTTCAGTGCTTGAGACACTCACAACAGGTCACATACTGAAGTTTGTTTTTGTTACCATATGCTATTAACAGTGATTCACCTATGTGAATTATCTGGAATGTATCCTATGTGCAAGAGATAATATTTTGTGTATTGATCTTGGGACTACTCCCTTTCAAGAAAATAAAATGGTAAACTTTGCAAACCGGACATTTTCAGTTACTTCATTATTCTTTTTGTGAATGAGTCAGTAATGTTTCTGGTTCCTGTGAGATACCTAAATGAAAGCACTTACTGGATGTAATTGAATGAAACTTCTCAAAGCAGTAATGTTTGCAGGATTGGGCATTAAGGTCCAGATCCTCAAAAGATTTAAGTGGAAATGAGATGCCTAAACACCTTTGAGGATTTGGGCCTAAAGGGCTTGCCTATACTATGGCACTCAATAGGTGGTGGAAATGCCAACTGAATGCATTCACCCTACCCACCTTCAGCTGCTATAAGGTTTACTCTAGTGTCCACAGTGAGCCTGACTTATATTGATTCAGATCGGGTGGCTGTCACAGCCAACAGCTGACCGCAGTGTTTGTGCCACTGTGCCAGTTGCCTTCCACCCAACTGACAGTCTCAGACAACTGAGGCAATACCTGACAAATTATGGGTAAACTTTAATTGGTGCACTTCAACTGATGAGAGATCAGCCAATGTAGAGGAACCTAAACTCTCTAACACTTGTCCCAGCATGTACTGGGGTCATTGTGAGACCTTGGATGGATGCTATGGGGGGAACAGCCTTTTCTTTGATTGTTCCCCAGTCCTGATCAGGAATCTGGAGGAGTCAAATATGCAGCAAAAGAGACTTTTCCTCAAAGCTGAGTTCAATTAACTGCCATTTCTATCAGTTAGAAGGCAAGATCACATATCCTTCATTTTTAAACGTAAGAGAGAGGATATGTTTTAATGGGCCAGGATCATTTAGGTGTTACAATTGATGTTAAATTTCTGAAGTCAAGCTATTCCAACTGAATAATTCATTTGATTGTGTCATCTCACTACATCAAGTTGGTAGCGTGATGTTATATTTTACCTAGTTTTCGAAACAATTTGGTTGATAAAAAATAGATCTTCCTCAGGTGGGAGCTGGAAGAGGGGCTGGAAATGAAACAGCTTTTCATAAAGACTCCCCCTTGAGGGAAAGGGAGGAAAAAAACCTCTTTAAATACTAGAATGGGTTTTTCATTTTAAAAGCCTGCCATTAATTTCCAGAGAACAAAATTATTCTAGTAGAAGATTATTCTAGTAGATTAAAAGTTATTTGGAATCAAATGGAACAGTAACAGAAAATACCCTATGTTCTCTCAAGCTCCCTCTATGGTATTTGATAATACTTTTTCATGCCCAGACAAGTTAATAAAGAAAACTGCTTGTCCATAGAGGGCCAACATGCAAACACCTGACGTGGTATGGCAGAGCTGCCAAGACTGAGGTTCTTTTCTGAAAGATCACCTGGGCTCTCTCTGTTGCCAAGCTATGACATGCATAGGCAATGTCAATGCTGGGGGCAAGGAGTTTTTTTTAATGGATCCTTTGAAAATATCAGTCTTTGAACTGGTAATGCACCAAGGCAAAAACAGCAGAGATGTTTTCATTTCTACCGTTAGGCTGAATTAGAAACTTGAGAGGTCAAAATAAAACAGAGCAAAGGGGAAATTAAATGCATCGGGCTGATGTAAATCACTTTTACGGTTAAAAGAACATAAGTGGTATGCAGAAAAGTAATTACTAGAACAGTCTTTACAAAGTTGCAAGGATCCATGTCCATATTGTTACACAGAACTTATTCAGCATGTCTTAAGTCAGCTGGATCCTGAAAGGCCCTGCACTCACAAGGTCTATGGGCCAGTGCTGCAGAAAGTGTGTATTTTTTCCTGCTGCACAACGTAAGAGATGGCTAGGCAATAGGAAGCCCATGTAGAAGCACGTACACCCCTTTGCACATTCCAGATAAGCCACTATGGCACTCTTGGGTCCACCATGCAGAGTGTGGAGAAAGTTTTGCATTGAAGTTTTTCAATGTAAAAGCGGGTTTTTAACAAAATGAACATTTTTGTGGAAAGTGTACCCATTCCTTGACCATTTTCCAGCTTTTGACAACAAGTAGAAATTTTCTGCTGAAATTTTGATATCCCCACCGTTTGTCACAATTATCTATGTGACTACCCTCCCCCCGCCCCCACCAACACAGTTCTAGTGCAGAAGCATTATTGGGAACACATCCAGTGCATTCACACAGAAAAAAAAAATGTATTTTGTGGGTAGGAAGGAGCACCCATGGCCTCGCTCAGAGCCAAAGCTGCATAGAGGCAGTGGTGCTCAGTCACCATAGGCAGGTTCGCATGCCCTGTGTCCTAATGAGCGTTTAAAGAGCCCTTTCTTAACACCCACTATCAGAGCATATTCTGTACCTTGGAATGAAATAGTTTAACTGGCTTTTCTTCATTTCTGAGGAATTAGCTGCACATCATGCACTTAGCCATTTAGATTTAATTTGGAGAAGCGAGTTTGGACAAATAATTCCATTAATTTATAATGGGTTAATCAGTTTTCCCCCCTCAAAAGTGGAAGCGTCCATATGCTGTACTGCCAGATATTCAAACTTCACCTGGCTTCCATCAGTACACAGACCAGTACTATCGCTTGTGCATTTCTTTGGTTGAAGTTCTTATGGTTTTCCACTCTTGTAGCATAGCCAGGAGGGGGCATGGGGATTTCTGAACCACTGAAATCCCTTTCTGACCTTTCCAAGCACAGGTTGGTCTTTAAAAAGATGATAGCACAGGTCCATGGATTCCAGCTGTGCAGAACTTTCTTCCAATATCTTTGGTTGTGTGGAAGTGAAATGTGTACTTATTCACAGAGAAAAGGAGCAGGGTACAGGTGTATTGGAGACAGACCATAAGATTCCTACATTAGGGGTCCAAACCTGGAAACACTTCCAGGTGTAATGTTTATTACTATGAGAAGTCCCATTAATTTCAGTAGGACTGTTCATGATAGTAAGTACTATACCCACTAGTGAGGGTCTGCAAGATTGGCCCCAATTGAAAATTTGGATCTTCGTTTTTTTCCTAGGAAAAACCATGTATGTTATTAGTGAGAAATTACTTCTGGATTCCTGTCTACCGCTTTTTCTTCCCAGTCAGTAAATTAAAAATTGTGTAATAAATATAAAGCTCAAGAGAGGAAACACACCCTTATAAACTATGTTTGCTTTGGTGAGATGCTGCTACTGCATTCCCTCCTTAGATGTCCTGTTAAATACAGATCGCACTGTACTTTTCCCCAGCCTATCTTACTCTTTGCTACAAATCACTCCAGTATTTACCAATGTAAGATTGAAGTAAAAGCAAGAAGGTAAATATATCAGTGTTTTGAAAGAAACAGGAGGCAACATCAGTTCCTCTCTCTCACGCGTGCATACACACACGAAAATCTCCTAGAATTGCCAAGTGTATGATTAGTAAAAGTATGAACATTTAAAAATGAAGACTATTTTATTTATATTGCATCTCTACCACCTGGTTCTCTGCCTATCAATACATCGTTTAAACTTAGAGTGTGTGCCCTAGAAACCTCAGATGCAATCTGCACAGGGTGTGTTAAGGGGTAAGATACAACAGGAGTCTCACTCTAAATTTCCCAGAAGATCAGCAATGCATTTTTTGCAAACATATTTGGAGCCTAGAGGAACTATTGCAATACATTTAAATAAATAATAAAATATTACATTTGACAGGCTAAGAAGATTCTCAGTCCTTATGAATCCTTGAGTAATTTTAAATCTAGACTTGTTTAGTTTCTTTATTTTAACTATTTTATTTTGGCTGCAGACTGTAATTTTTAAATACCTCTATTGGTGTGTGTGTGTATATATATAATCTATATCTTCCTATATATAGGCCTACATTAATTATATATATATAGATATATATATAGATATATAGAAGGTAAAAATATACACCTACCATACAAAGGCAACAAATAATTTTTCATTTTCTAAAGAGCTTAGTCCTCTAAGCAATAGCACCAGGTTCTTTTAACAGCCAGTGAAAGCAAGCAGGACTCCTATGTGAGCATGGGGTCTGGGGAAGACAACAAGGAGGGAAATATACTGTAACAGGTTGTAGCAGATCCAGCACTCACCGCCTTGGTGCCTCCTGCTGGTCATCTGGGAATTAGCTCGGTTCCAGCACTTGGAGCACCCCCTGCTGCCCAGTGTCTCTCCTGCCTCAGGCCCCCATGTCACCCCTGGACCCTGGTGCCCCTTACCTTGGGGTTCTGCCCCACAGCAGTGCCCCCACACTCTGTGTCTCCCTTCCCATGGGGAACCTCCTCCTCTAAGCCCACCTTGCCTCAGTGGTTACTGCCAGTCATCATCTAGCCCCCGTTCTCTGGGGCAAACTGCAGTCTGTAATGGCCACTCATCATTGGCAAGGGGGCTGGACCAGCTGCCTCTGCCTATCCCCAGGCTGCACTCTCTGCAGCCCCAGTACCTCCTTAGGCCTTTATCAAGGCCTGAGCCTGGGGAGTTGCCAGGCCAGAGCTCCCCAGCTCCTTTTGCCCTTCCCCAGCTCTGCTTCAGGTACCCTGCTCCCAGGCAGCTAGTCCTTCACACACCAAAGCTAGAAAAAGAGGCATCTCTTTTATAGGGCTCAGCCTGCCCCTGACTGGCTTCCTCCCAGCCTCTTCTTATTGGCTCTCAGCCCCAGTCCTCTTCAAGGGCTGGCCTTTAACCCTTTCAGGGCTGGAGCGGGGTGACCGCCCCACTACACAAGTGAAAATCTGAGTCCACTTTTGGCATGAGGCTTGGGTGAGGCCCCAGTACTGCTGCATATGTGGAGTGGCTGGCAAAGCACTGAGCTTGCTAATCCTCCTGGTGAGGTAGCGACTTGCAGACTGTGATAAGGAGACTGGTGAAACTGGGACTGAGAGGAGGAGGGAAGAGACACTGTGGCTGGAAAGTGGAGTGGGGGAAAAAACACTCTGGATGGTCAAGGAGACACACTAGGAGCCGTGGTGTGGGGCAGACTGGGACTGGTAGCTGACGATGGGAACTGGGCATTGGACTGGGGTAGGTTTTGGAAGCCAACTGGCTTGGAGGTGAGAATATGGAGATTAAATGAAGAAGTGGACAAGGAGATTAGGATTAGGAACCAGTAGCAAAGGAATGGGACCATTGGGGATAGAAACAAATCTGACAAGGAGCTGGGGTGCAAAGGTAGAATTGGAACTGGCTGGACAGACTGGGACAAGGAGCCAGGGAAGAGACATGGGGGGGGGGGAGGAGGGGAGAAGAGAGACTGAGATTGGATGAGGAGTTTAAGGAGGGAGACCAGAGAAGGAGGCTTGGATGCAGTGGAAGGGAGTGGTTGGATTAGAAGCCAGGAGTAGGGATCCAAGACTGGCTGAGCAAGGAGACTGAGACTGGATTTGGGGAGGGGGAGATTGGGAATCAGACTGGCACAGCAAGGAGAAGGGCACTGGGACAAGGAGCCAGCAGTGGGAAAGAGACAGGACTGAGGCAGGGAGAGGTTGGAGGGTATGCAGGAAAAGGGGTTATTATGCTTGGGGTAAGTAGGCAGAAAAGTCTGCACCCTCTAGAGAACACTTCCCTCCAGAGCCTGGACTGGAAGCCAAGTTTCCTCTTGTCTCAATATTCCTATGCTATCTGTGAAACCTACTGATGCTTGTCCACACAAATGATGACAACCTACTATGTCTGTCAGTTATTCTGTTAACTCAAGTCACACAGGTCTGCTCTGCAAGGGTCTAACCCTGCTGATTAACTGATCATATTGGGTGTCAATATGATGCCACTCAATGGAGTTTCTATTTTTCAGTTTGCCTTAGTAAAAACCTAGGAGATCACACATAAAAATCTAAGTTAAAAGAACATTATTATGTTGCAATGTAACACACTCAAAAGATCACTGTAACAGGAATACTCACCTCTTGAGCACCTCCTGCTCCTGTGTCTGATACTGCAAGCCTTGTCCTGCTGCTGGCACTGTGTGGGGAGTCTTCGTTGGTGCAGCCCTCTGGCCAAGTCACACAGTCAAAATGAATGAATTTCTTCCAGGGTAGCAAGAGTTCCACAAACTACCAGGGTCTTCAGCCCCGTCTCTGGGCTCTTTAAATTCTGCCCTTTGCTCAGGCCTCTAAAAGGAACCTTTTCCCTGGCTTGAGGATTAGCCCACTTAATCAGTGGAACCCAGGCCTGGCCACTACTTCAGGTTCCAACCCAGGCACCATATAAACAGGAGACATGTACTGCTTCCTTTAATTTCTTCAGTTAGCTGCTGCTACCTTCCCTGGGCCTCTTCCTCTAGTCCCTTTACCTCCAGTCATTACCTTAGGGTTAGCCTCAGGTTTAGCAAACACATAGGGTTGCCAAACCTCCAGGATTGTCCTGGAGTCTCCAGGAAATAAATATTAATTTTTAATTAAAGATTATGTCTTGTGATGAAACCTCCAGGAATCTATCCAACCAAAATTGGCAGCCCTACAAACATAGCTCATTGAATTCCCTTCAGGCAGGGCAGGGCAACTTAATTTTCCTTACCCCCACCCCTAGTCCTAGCCAGGAACTGACCTGCTAAGGCCCCGCAGCTCCTTTTAGTTGAGCCTGCTGGGCTCCGATTGGTTGCTTCCCTGAGGCTGTTCTAGGTAGGCCTGGACGACCAAACTTTGCTACTCCTTCCTGGGGTGGGATGTAGTAGCACCTCAGGGCCTCCAGCAGGGGGCCTTGAAAGGCTAAGTATACTCCATCATAATCACATACTATTTTTTCCCACAGGATCTCTGCCTCATTCAGTGCATAGATGGTCCGGGAATGAAAGAAGGTTGCGTAATAAAGGAAGATGTCGCCTGTAGGATGCCAGCCTCCTTTGTGGAAAAAATTAGAAGGTGTATAGTAAATGCAGAAGGGGATTGCATAAAGAACAAGGATGGTCTCATCATTAAGGCAATTGTATGCTGCCCTGGGGGATTGGATTCAATCCATGCCTCTGACACACAGAGTTCCTAAGTGATTCTGTGCAAGTAACTTAAACTAAACCTTTCATGGGAGGCTAACTCTTCAATCTCCCTGGTCACTTGATTACAGACCTAAAAGTCTCAATACTACAACAAAAAAACTTCAAAAACAGACTTCAATGAGAAACTGCTGAATTGGAATTAATTTGCAAACTGGACGCCATTAAATTAGGCTTGAATAAAGACTGGGAGTGGATGGGTCATTACACAAAGTAAAACTATTTCCCCGTGCTTATTTTTTCCCTACTGTTTATTCACACTTTCTTGTCAACTGTTGGAAATGGGCCCTCCTGATTATCACTACAAAAGGTTTTTTTTCTTCTCCTGATAATAGTCCACCTTAACTGATCACTCTCGTTATAGTGTGTATGGCAACACCCATTTTTTCATGTTCTCTGTGTATATATATATCTTCTTACTGTATTTTCCACTGCATGCATCCGATGAAGTGGGTTTTAGCTCACGAAAGCTCATGCTCAAATAAATTTGTTAGTCTCTAAGGTGCCACAAGTACTCCTCGTTCTTTTTGCTGATACGGACTAACACAGCTAACACTCTGAAACCTACTAATTGTGTGTTCTTCATTTTCTGGGCGCTCAACTTGTGACCTTAGGGCCTAACTTGCAGAAGGGCTGAACAGTCACAACTGCAACTGAAGCCAATGGGAGCTGTGCCTGAACATATGAAGGGCTATGCAATGCTGAGTATTCTGAAAAATCAGATCCTAGATGTCTGAAAATGAGCACCCAAAATTAGGTAAATAGTTTTGACCTTCATCTCTCTGTGCCTCAGCACACCATCTGCAAAATGACCTCAAAAGGGATCTCCTGCTCCTAATGAAATTCTAATTGCTTGTTTAATGGTAAGGAGAAAGTGTTTCTTCCTGCACTTCATTACTGTTGTTACATGACTGTGCATACTGACTTTTTATAGCCTTTCCTTCACAAGTCAAACAATGGCTGCCTACAGCTCCAAAATTTCAGTTGCTGAAAGTACAATTGTGCAATGACTGTGGTCTTGGCTGGCCTCTGCTTTTATTGCTGCTGTTCTGCTGCTAGCTTATGATTCTTTCTGCTGGGAGGGCTGGCCCTTACTTCTCTCTTCTGTTGCAGTTGGACTTGCTATGATCATGTTCCCTGCAGTGCTTTCCCTCCATGCTGTTCCATCACAGACTCTGATGCCTGAGGGTGATCCTTAAATTCTAAATCCTCCATTCTACAGAACCTTAAGGCACACTCTGCTGTTCTAAGTACCAAATTGTAGAGTGATGTTGCATGTAGGTTTATATGTACTCCTAAATCTTGGGACTTCAACTGATTTGTCATAAACACAGTGGACACCTGGGGTAACCATTGCTTAGCCTGGTGCAAAGTAAAAGCTGATTTCTTTTACAATCTGGTACTTTTTAACCGCTCGACAATGGGCCTCTCATTGGCTCTCCTTAGATTTTATAACTCTTCGTTTTGTTTTGGATCAAGATGTAAAACCTAATAGCTAGTTGCCTCTTCACATCTAGCTCATCTACCAGCAACAGACTGTTCACCTTTATCACTTTATCATTCTTTGAAAATCCCTATTTGAGCATATACAAATGTACATAGGTAGCTTATAGCAGTGGTCTTGTCAAACACTGACTTTTTAAAGGCAATGCACATGTTACGATAGTTATTTTCCTTTCTAATTGTAGGCCGCGCCTACTCTGTCCCCCTCTAGTGGTGGCTATGTCAGCTAGAGATTGATGGGCCTGCTACAGCTTCAGCTGATAAAAAGATGTCTTTTAGCTCAGGAAATAGAGACTTATGCATTAACACCAAGGGGTCCTAGGTTTGATTCCCACGGCTGACAACCCACCAGTGGCACTGGTGTCACAAAATGTGACAGAGTAACTATTGGTAAATGAAGATGTTTTTTAACAGCAACCATTATAAATGTCTAAACATGGCCACAGGGATAAGGCTTATATTTGCCATTAACTTTTCCATATTTACAAGATCATGTTTATTTCGTATTACTATTTAAACATACACATTTTACTATGTGCATTAAATAATTAACTATTTTGTCAGCTGGTGTGGATGTGCCTCATCTTTAATGTCCCAAATACATAATGACAGGCACTCAGTGATGGGAGTCATATAAGAGTCAAGATAGAGTGACAGAATGCATCTTTTTCAGCATCCTGTAATACTTTGCATACAAGACTGGAACACAGTTTGGGAATTATCTGAAGTTTTTCATTATGGTAGTTTCTTGAAATAGTGACATTTGTCCTCTTACTTTGCCATTGTCTTTTTGATTAACCTTCTTGTTTGTCACTTGTATAGGAAGACTAGAGCATTTCTCAATTCCTTTACTTTATATATTTTCCATATAGTTATATACTCAGTCATTAAGGGTCCAATTCAGCAAAGTAGTTATGAAGTTCAGTGGAATTTACTCATGTGCTTAAAGTCAAGCATGTGCTTAAAATTACTCATGTGCTTAAAGTCAAGCATGTGCTTAAAGTGCTTTGCTGGATTGGGACCTAAAATCGTTATAATTTCCTATTGCTTGGGTTTTCTTTCAGATTGAATTTTTGAGGCATTCTCTATGTACATTGGTATGTCTTTGTTCATGCTTTGATTTTTATCATATGGTACCTCTCACTTCAATGGCTAACAACATAGTTACAGCCATTTAAAAATATTGGGCCATTCTGAAGCATAAAAAGCTTTTCAACTTCTGTTCAAAGATGTCAGCAGGGATTAACTGAAGGCTTATCTGGTACTGAATAAATAAAAAAGCTGCACTTTTTGCAGAAGAAAAAAGGTGGGAAAGAACGAACAATCGTAGCATGATGCTTTTATTTGGACATATAAATGGGTCAAAAATTATCTACACATGCAGTGCAAACAATGTGTGGTCTAAATATCACCCTTTTCAGTTGTAGTAGGAATACTGTCGTGTACAGAAAAAGGTGAATTGTTTCAAGAAAGACATATTATATATTATATAACTACATGCAACATATTTATTATCTATAGGATTCTTTATGTGTTTTGTAACCTATATATCTATATCTATCTGTATGCCCACAGACATATGGGGGTACCAGTGTTTACATGTACCTCAAAGCAGTGGCGTATTAATGCCTAGGCCGACAAGGCCTAGGCCTATGGCGGCAAATTTTCAGGGGCAGTAAATTTATAATAGCAGCCAGAGGCTGCTTCCCCCGGTGCCGGTTCACACCCTCCGCCCTTGGCCCTGCCCCAACTACACCCCTTCCCTGCCCCCATTCCCCACTCCCTCCCTGCCCCTATTGGTCCCCTTCCCCAAATCCCCACCCCGGCCCTACCTCCTCTCCTGAGCATGCCACGTTTCTCCCCCTTCCCCCCTCCTTCGCGAAGCTGTTTCGCGCACAAGCACTGGCAGGGAGCAGGGAGAAGTAGGACCCAGTGGCGCGCTCAGGGGAGGAGGCGGAGTGGAGGTGAGCTGGGGCAGGGGAGCTGCTGTGGGGGGGGCAATTATTTCTGGGCCTAGGGGCAGCAAAATCATTAATCCGCCACTGCCTCAAAGGGATGTTGTGATGGCTAATTCATTGATGTATATAAAATATTTTGAGATCCTTGGATGGCCATTACCATATGCATGCAACTTACTTATTATCTATAGGATTCTTTATATGCTTCAGAAATATGTTTCAAAATGTATAAAGAATCCTATAGATAATAAATAAATTGCATGACTATGATGATGGCCATCCAAGTGTCTCAAAAGATTTTACATACATCAGCCATCACGACATCCCTGTAAGTACTAGTACTTCCATTTTATAGATGAAGAGACTGAGTTTTGAGACATTAAGGGTAAAATTGTGGCTCCATTGAAGTCATTGGCAAAACTCCCATTGATTTCAATGGAGCCATAATTTCACCTTAAAGTGACTTGTTCAAGATCACAGAGGAAGTATGTGGAAGATCCAGTTATATAACCCAGACCTCATGGGTTCCACTCCTGTGTATCAACAAAATGACTATCCTCTCTCCCTATTAGTGGTCATGGAACATTTATCAAAATTCTTATTTATAATATAGGCACCTGGGCATTTTAGAGTAGGGACTGATAGGAACACAGGAATTTCAAATGTATATTAAGACGCTGAGTTGTTTCTATATAGTGCCAAATCCGTCATCCTTCACATGGTGACTGATATTTTAGCTTAACACAACAGGACTCAATTTACTAGAGTATTACTACCAAATTACTACAAATTTACTACAAATTCATAGTTCTGAGACCCTGTGGATGCCCCAGAGTTTTCCCAGTTAAGGTGTTACAGAAGCTAATCCTAATTTGGGGAATATAAAATGTTTACCTCACCTTCTAACCTTGGTCTCCTGGCTCTGGCTGTACACCTTTGACTGCCAACCAATATAAAGCTACATTTGCCTTCAAACCCATACAGATAAGAGTCCAGCTGTGATTTCATGTTAAAAAGTACCTGAAGAAAATGGAGAAGTGGCCGAATAACGAAACTTTCAGAGCACATCATCCTTGAGAGTGACTACAGAATGTTTATCGGTTAGCTAAAGCTGGGCCCAAGTCATAATGTTCAGATATAAATACAAATCACCCTACGCCTGAGGGCATTTGGCTTTGAGTTTTTGTTATGGCCATTATACAAAAGCGACCGGCACAAAGTGCAGGCTGTAGTTCAGTTTCCACAAAGTAAGAAGATTTTCAGGTTTGGATGTTTGGTTCAGACCCGACGTTGTTATTAATGCTGATCAGGGCTACGTTAGAAGATATTTACATCTTCTAGGTTCTTCACAAATCCTGCTGTGTCGTGTTATATGCACAGACTAACGGTAGATTGATCTGCTTTGCTCCTACCAAATGATGACGGGCAATATAAACTGTTTATTTCCCATCCTGGGTTTCGCACCTTGCTCTGGAGAATAGGTGTTCCTTCTTTGGCATTTATGCTTCCTTTGGCACTCTGACAGAGGCACAATTTTATCTTGTCTTTTGTCCTCATTGACAGTCCCTGGTGTAGCATTGTATTTACACAGATTCCATGAGCAAAGTTGGATTTTGTGGCGTGATTATGGGTAGCTCTAGCATTCCCTAGTCTCTTTTGGCAAAAAAATAAAAATCTCGAGCCACATGGGAACAACAAACCACCTCTCTCATTTCTCCACTCTGTAGTCCTTGTAATCCAAAGCTAGGGGACTGTATGTACAGCAGGCTGTTTGCATGCACTATATAAATCCATGCTCCCAAACCTACGCTGAACATGTGTCTTCTTTATGTCTTCCACAGGGAAACTGCCTCCAGCTCCTTGCAGTGTCACTGTCAGACTTCAGATCCCTGGTATTTAATAGTGTTGTTGCATCGTCTCTCTTTCAGTCTGGTTCCTTATTTCTTATTAGGGCCATCATGCAGCCTGCCATCTTGTGTATCTCTCCTGTACACATGCATTTGGCTTATAAACTTCAATAATTCTGCAGTCTCTGAACCAGCAGTTGGAAGATACTTTGTTCTCATTATTCTTTCTTCCTGTGCTAACTCTGTGTAGACTTGTTTCAGAGTAACAGCCGTGTTAGTCTGTATTCGCAAAAAGAAAAGGAGTACTTGTGGCACCTTAGAGACTAACGAATTTATTTGAGCATGAGCTTTCGTGAGCTACAGCTCACTTCATCAGATGCATACCGTGGAAACTGCAGCAGACTTTATATATACACAGAGAATATGAAACAATACCTCCTCCCACCCCACTGTCCTGCTGGTAATAGCTTATCTAAAAGCCATTTCCAGCACAAATCCAGGTTTTCTCACCCTCCACCCCCACACACAAATTCACTCTCCTGCTGGTGATAGCCCATCCAAAGTGACAACTCTTTACACAATGTGCATGATAATGAAGTTAGGCCATTTCCTGCACAAATCCAGGTTCTCTCACTCCCTCACCCCCCTCCAAAAACCCACCCCCATACACACACAAACTCACTCTCCTGCTGGTAATAGCTCATCCAAACTGGCCACTCTCCAAGTTTAAATCCAAGTTAAACCAGAACATCGGGGGGGGGGTAGGAAAAAACAAGAGGAAATAGGCTACCTTGCATAATGACTTAGCCACTCCCAGTCTCTATTTAAGCCTAAATTAATAGTATCCAATTTGCAAATGAATTCCAATTCAGCAGTTTCTCGCTGGAGTCTGGATTTGAAGTTTTTTTGTTTTAAGATAGCGACCTTCATGTCTGTGATTGCGTGACCAGAGAGATTGAAGTGTTCTCCGACTGGTTTATGAATGTTATAATTCTTGACATCTGATTTGTGTCCATTTATTCTTTTACGTAGAGACTGTCCAGTTTGACCAATGTACATGGCAGAGGGGCATTGCTGGCACATGATGGCATAAATCACATTGGTGGATGTGCAGGTGAACGAGCCTCTGATAGTGTGGCTGATGTTATTAGGCCCTGTGATGGTGTCCCCTGAATAGATATGTGGGCACAATTGGCAACGGGCTTTGTTGCAAGGATAAGTTCCTGGGTTAGTGGTTCTGTTGTGTGGTATGTGGTTGTTGGTGAGTATTTGCTTCAGGTTGCGGGGGGTGAGGGAGTGAGAGAACCTGGATTTGTGCAGGAAATGGCCTAACTTCATTATCATGCACATTGTGTAAAGAGTTGTCACTTTGGATGGGCTATCACCAGCAGGAGAGTGAATTTGTGTGTGGGGGTGGAGGGTGAGAAAACCTGGATTTGTGCTGGAAATGGCTTTTAGATAAGCTATTACCAGCAGGACAGTGGGGTGGGAGGAGGTATTGTTTCATATTCTCTGTGTATATATAAAGTCTGCTGCAGTTTCCACGGTATGCATCTGATGAAGTGAGCTGTAGCTCACGAAAGCTCATGCTCAAATAAATTCGTTAGTCTCTAAGGTGCCACAAGTACTCCTTTTCTTTCTGTGTAGACTGTAAACATTATCCTTGGGAGAAGCATTAATTTGGGTGGCAGTCTGGTAAATGACGGTATTCCTAGGATTAAACAAACAGCCAAATACTTGGTTTCCTTAATCCCCTATTAACATGAGAATCATTATCATGTACCTCTACTGAGGAGAGGTAACACAACAAAATTAATTATCAGTGTCATAAACAAAGACCTCAGTGAATAAAGAAGCCAATAGCAGAATTACAGACAGCTTTTCCCTGTGCCTCATATAAACTACCTATGCTCTGATTTAAGGTACCTTAGATTTATCAGCTCTCTTATGAATTAGGTGGCCAGCTAGCTTCTCCACACAATGTGTGTTTGGTGTGGAAGAATGCCTGATTATTGCCTTTACACATGTAACCTTTACTCTTGCATCATAGGTCAGTGACATAGTCAAACACTTTTGTCATTCCTCTACATAGCTAGCTTGGCAATTGCCCCCAACACTGTAGCATCTAAGTACCTGACAAACATTAATGAATTTATCCAAACACCCCAATAGTGAGGCATTATTGTGCCCATTATGCAGACAGCAAAATGAGGCACAGAAAAAGATTAAGGCTCTGATCCTGCAAAAATTTACACACATTCTTAACCTTATGCACTGTGAGTAGTCCCATTAAAAATATAAGATGCACAGAGTGCAAAAAAGTTAAGCTCAAATGTAAGTCTCTGCAGGACTGGGGTCGAAGTGAAACAGGAAGTCTGTGGCAAAACCCAGTCCAGTGCCTTAACCATGAGGATATTTTTTCTCCTCATTTCTTCTTCATGCAAATCCATGAGCAATGCAGACCATATATTAAGTTTGTTATGTAACCCCTCTGTCAGGTGATGTTGGCAGCAACAAGGACTGGGTTCAATATCTAGGGGTTCCACATAACATTACAAAATGGAACCAGGCTGAGCCCTCATCCAGAAACCTGGGAAATCTAAAGACCACCCCCAGATGCCTCTAAAAGGCAAAACTTCTCCAGTTGCAAGCACAGAGACTGTGAATAGCAAAAGAAAACTTTTATTAATGCACATGAATTTGGGAAAATACCCCAACAATGATTCAAAAGTATGCAAACAATAAGTAAACTCTTGTCCCAACTGTATCTTGGGCAGCGTTCTTTGCCTCAGTTTCCCACCTTCTGGTGTGACAGTCCAACAGATGAATGTCCTTTAACACTCCACTCCCTGTTTTTCCCTCCACTCCACCCCACTCATGGCTGGGTGTCCGAGGTCAGTAAAATCTCAGAATCCAAGGGTCCATTCACATGGGTTCACCTTCCACCCTGAAGTGGGGACAGGGTTGAGCCATGCCTCCAGGACCTCTGCTGCTCACTGATGCCACTGCTCACCACCAGTACTGTTCTCTCTGCCACCGCTGGCAGCGATCACTGCCATCGCTTGCCACTGCTCAACCCTGTCTCTGCTGCTGCTTGCTACTCATGCCGTTCATGGCCTCTGCCTCCCGCTGTGAAGCCATGTTCTGAGGTTCCACTGCTTAGCCCTGTTCTTCATGATTTCAGCTCTGTCGTGATTTCATTGGGTAGTGGGGAACCTCATTAATGCTGCGTCATTATCACTTCCTTAGTGAGTGAGGTTCAGTTTAGGAAGACCCCTTCAATTACACCATATTAAGTATAGTTCCACTGCTGTGTAGTCATACAATAAGGACAATAACATTTCCTTATCCCTGGGTCCAAGTCTAAAGTGAATTTTAGTCCAAAACAGCCAAAATTGATCTCGTAGGTAGGCAAAGCAGGGCTGTCTGCTGGTCACCTAGGCAAAGTAGTTGTGTCTATGCAAACAGGGTCGCTCCCGAGTCTTTTCCCCAAGTTCATCAGTAGGTGGGAGGAGGGAGCTCAGTCAAACGCAGGCTTACAGTTATTAACACCGAGTAGGGTGTGAGGCGCTTGACAAATTGCTCCTCCTTGTGCAGGCGAAGGGAGGTGGTTCAACAGTCGGAGAGGATAGGCGATGTTTTCACGGCCATAGTCTTCTGGGGGTTCTGCCTGGGAAAGCAGCATTAATCTTTGCCATGTTCCGTTGGAGCCTCCCAGTTGAGGCTGCAGTAGAGTTGCACTGATTCCTGCTAAATCAAAGAACACCCACTTGTCCCTTCATTGGCCAGCATCATGCACTTTTGGGGGGCTATGTTGGCTGCTTGAAAGCCATCTTGCCTTCCTGCTGGCCTCCCCTGTACTGGTAACATCCCTCGCTGAGGAGACTTTCCTTCAACAGAGTCCCTGTGACCTATCTTACATCAGGGGCTGAATCAGGCCCATTGGCTTAGGTAATCGGTCAAAATGAACATTAAACATGTTATCCCAGATGCTAATAATAAATTTCATTTAACTTGTATCCCATAACTCCAAACTAAAAAATGTATAATTTTGTATAGATTATGTCCTAGCTAATTCATAACTGATCCCAGAGATGTTACTGTTTTACCAGTTCTACTCAACGTCCCATGGTTTTAGACTTGCAAATGCAATCCACTGCTTTCAATCAGCTTGATCCTGAATTCACATAGCACTTAATTATTTTAATATGCTTCATGTTGCTAATTTGAAAAGCACATGAGGAAGGAGTCTGTGCAGTATAGATATGACAATTAGTGAAACACTCTTTTTTTGTTTTGTTTGGGTAGTACAAATCTTACCAGTAACTTTGTCTCCTTACTCTAAAGAGAGTAAATGAGACAGTTGTTCTCATGCCAACAACTGTTGGTGCCAGAGGAAGTGATAGAAATATGTTGCCTCTGGAGGTTCAAGTGTATTTAATAATCCCCACCCTTCCCATCTTTATATTCCATTATTGGTCCCTCTCTTCTATTCCTTGTTATCGTCTAGTAAACAGGCAAACACATAGACACAAATATATAAAATTTAAAACAACAACAACATGGCAATAATATTCTGATGTCCGTCTGAAACAACAACAAAAACCAAAAAGCAGGAAACTTTGAGCAAGAACAACTTTGACTCAAACTTTGTGTGATGCTGAGGTTCAGTCTGTGAGTCCAAAAGGTATATCACGTAATGCTTTGACTTAAATTAGAATTCTGATGTATTTTCACATGCTTAGGTTTAATTTCCCTTACAGCATATATATTTTAGAAACACCAAGATACAAAATAAAATTTAAAAATCCATAAAACAGTTTAAAAAGAAAAAAGCATGCTCCTAACCATGCACATTTCCTGTTCTGGGCTTATTTTATAGAGGAAAAGTCATATTACTGGAGTGATATAACAGTCACAGAAAAGCCTTTCACTAATGTCCTATCCATGAAATATGCTTTTTTATCCCCAACCTACCTGAAGTATGGGGACTTTTGACTTGCTAAAATAGAATAAGTGATAGACAACTGAATTACAAGGGACAGATCCTCTGCTGGTGTAAACTATCATAGCCATTGGAGCTGCCCCCAAGTGTACAATGCTGATGGGTGACTTTGGTAAGACTTTACCATGTATACAGGAACGTTATTGTTTTTATATGTTTTCTCTGTAATGCTCTTACCTATAGAATAAAAGTGCTTGTTTAGAAAGAGCCATGTGTTAACTTGTAACTGCTGGCAACACACTGTTCATAGCCCTCTGAGAGAAAGTGAAGCACCAGAACTGGTCTTTAGGCTGGGGATATCATAGTGTAAGGCAGGGAGCAGTGCATCCTTCAGATCCCAGTCATGATACAGAGAGATATGGGTATTGCCCAAGAGCGGTGATGGCTGTCAAGTGGGAGCCAGAATCTTTAAGTGGATGACCTCAAAAGGAATACATGTGCAATTAACCTGAAACTGTGACATAAGGCACACTCTTTTGACGGTGCCCTCACTAATATAAAAAAATAGAGCAGTACACATGTGTGATGGGGCGCCTGCCCCACAATGGGCTCTAAGGGGTTAATAGAGCCCTAGGGAGGCTGTGCAGGAGGCAACCAATCAGAGAAGGGCTTAAGGGCCAATCAGGACCAGGCAGCCCCATATAAAAAGGGAGCAGCAGGGCAGAGGAGCCCAGGGAAGAAGGATGGACTGTGTTCCCGGAGGGCTGAGTCAACTGCCAACACCCTAGACAGAGCAGTGCTGCTAGCAGGGACCAGGGGAGCAAGAGACAGTGCCTGGCTGGTTGCTGGGGTTTGAAGGCTGAGGCAAGGGCAAAGAGGATACTGAGGCCACAAGGAAGTAGACAGACAATTGGCTGCAGTAGCCATTATGGGAAGAGGCTGAACAGTGGACTGCAGATCCCCTAGAAGGGGGGAGCACAGTGTGTGGCATAGCCAGAGTGCTGTGTTGCTGAAGAAGATGCCATGGTCCTTGGAGAGATGGGGGTCCTAGAATAGGAGTGACAGCTGTGAGGCACCTCCAGAGGAGGGTGCACTGGTGAACTGAGCTAATCCCCAGGACAGACAGCGGGAGGCACCACAGTGGTGAGTAAACCCCATTACAGCATGTAATTAAAAAACAAACCAAAACAGCACACTGAACACACAAGTTGCCTGAAGGGAGAGGATGAGAGAAACAAACCAACCATATGTGACATGTTAGTCATAACATATAATGCATGAATGGAAGGAGTTCTGATATCACAGTGATAAATGCAGTATAAGAGCCTAAAGAAGAAAAGGAGTCCTTGTGGCACCTTAGAGACTAACCAATTTATTTGAGCATGAGCTTTCGTGAGCTACAGCTCACTTCATCAGATGCATACCGTGGAAACTGCAGCAGACTTTATATATACACAGAGAATATGAAACAATACCTCCTCCCACCCCACTGTCCTGCTGGTAATAGCTTATCTAAAGTGAGCAACAGGTTAGGCCATTTCCAGCACAAATCCAGGTTTTCTCACCCTCCACCCCCCCACACAAATTCACTCTCCTGCTGGTGATAGCCCATCCAAAGTGACAACTCTTTACACAATGTGCATGATAATGAAGTTAGGCCATTTCCTGCACAAATCCAGGTTCTCTCACTCCCTCACCCCCCTCCAAAAACCCACCCCCATACACACACAGACTCACTCTCCTGCTGGTAATAGCTCATCCAAACTGACCACTCTCCAAGTTTAAAACCAAGTTAAACCAGAACATCTTGAGGGGGGGGGGGTAGGAAAAAACAAGAGGAAATAGGCTACCTTGCATAATGACTTAGCCACTCCCAGTCTCTATTTAAGCCTAAATTAATAGTATCCAATTTGCAAATGAATTCCAATTCAGCAGTTTCTCGCTGGAGTCTGGATTTGAAGTTTCTTTGTTTTAAGATAGCGACCTTCATGTCTGTGATTGCGTGACCAGAGAGATTGAAGTGTTCTCCGACTGGTTTATGAATGTTATAATTCTTGACATCTGATTTGTGTCCATTTATTCTTTTACGTAGAGACTGTCCAGTTTGACCAATGTACATGGCAGAGGGGCATTGCTGGCACATGATGGCATAAATCACATTGGTGGATGTGCAGGTGAACAAGCCTCTGATAGTGTGGCTGATGTTATTAGGCCCTGTGATGGTGTCCCCTGAATAGATATGTGGGCACAATTGGCAACGGGCTTTGTTGCAAGGATAAGTTCCTGGGTTAGTGGTTCTGTTGTGTGGTATGTGGTTGTTGGTGAGTATTTGCTTCAGGTTGCGGGGCTGTCTGTAGGCAAGGACTGGCCTGTCTCCCAAGATTTGTGAGAGTGTTGGGTCATCCTTTAGGATAGGTTGTAGATCCTTAATAATGCGTTGGAGGGGTTTTAGTTGGGGGCTGAAGGTGACGGCTAGTGGAGTTCTGTTATTTTCTTTGTTAGGCCTGTCCTGTAGTAGGTAACTTCTGGGAACTCTTCTGGCTCTATCAATCTGTTTCTTTACTTCCGCAGGTGGGTATTGTAGTTGTAAGAAAGCTTGACAGAGATCTTGTAGGTGTTTGTCTCTGTCTGAGGGGTTGGAGCAAATGCGGTTGTATCGCAGAGCTTGGCTGTAGACGATGGATCGTGTGGTGTGGTCAGGGTGAAAGCTGGAGGCATGCAGGTAGGAATAGCGGTCAGTAGGTTTCCGGTATAGGGTGGTGTTTATGTGACCATTGTTTATTAGCACTGTAGTGTCCAGGAAGTGGATCTCTTGTGTGGACTGGACCAGGCTGAGGTTGGTGGAGCCTGTATAGAATAGACTTATAGATCCCAGGTATCTATATGAATGCTCCTTTAAATGGAAATCGGGCCCCTATAGTACTTTTCAGCCAAAGATCTCAAAGCTCTTCACAAAAGAAGAGTTTAAGCCTTACCCACATTTTACAGATTAGGAAACTGAGAACCTTGAACTATGGGAATGCCACTTGAAACATCCAGGGTGGGAATTTTGAATATACCCATTGCTGGTCTAATTCTTCCCTCACTGAAGTCAATACAAGTTTATCATTGTCTCCATAGCCAACACAGAGCACTTTTGAAAAATCTCCTCATTTCCTCCTCAAGGCCATAAAGCAAAGTGCTGACAATGCTGGTGATACAGACCAACCATTTTTGTTTCCCAGCCACATGCGCATTCCTTTCCCACTCCCGCTCTCACCGATTATGCTTTAGTGGAATTGAACCCAATTTACCATATCTACTTTTTAAACACAGATTAGAACCCCCTTTCTATTTATAACTTTATCTTAAGACAGTTTGAGAAACAGCTTGATAAGATTGGGTGACTTTAGCAATTTGGTGGACCAGTCACTGCAAAACCCTGAATTGTGGAAGCCAGAGGTGAAAGTAGGCCGATACGCCCCTGTACAGCGTACCGGCAAGAGCCGGTGCGCCGTACCGGGGTGGATCAGCTTCCCCAGGCTCAATTTAAAGGGCCTGGGGCTCCCAGCAGTGGCTGGAGCCCACGGCCCTTTAAATTGCTGCCAAAGCCCCACTGCCGGAACCCTTGGGTAGCGGCGGCGGAGCTGGGGCAGTGATTTAAAGGGCCTGGGGCGGTAGCAGTGGCCGAGCCCTGGGCCCTTTAAATCGTCCCCGGAGCCCCACCGCCACTTCCCCAGGGCTCTGGCAGGCTTCGGGGATGATTTCAAGGGCCCGGGGCAGTAGTGGCGGCCGGAGCCCCATCCCCGGAACCCTGCTGCTGGAGCCCTGGGGAAACGGCGGCTGAGCTCCGGGGACGATTTAAAGGGCCCAGGGCTCCGGCCCCTACTGCTACCCAGGGCCCTTTAAACCGCTGCCAGAGCCCCCAGCTGCCGCTGTTACCCCGGGGAGGGGGAAGGAGGCACTTGCCAGTACAGGGTGGGCAGGGGCTGACTCTGACCTCCCCCAGCCCAGCCCTGTACCAGTAAGTCCCTAGACTTATTTTCATCCCTGGTGGAAGCTGATAAATCATATGATGGCTTGTATAGCCTAGCCACCAGTCCGCAGCAGATGCAAGTTCCTGTATCCTCTTTTAAAGAATTATATGGTATATTGTGACTACATAATACAATGTGTGTAACAGAACTACTCACAAAGGAGAAGACTCCCCTGACCATGATGACTGTGATTCTTATAGCCTAGCTAAATATAGCATTCAATTGTGACCTATGTTCATTATTACATCCATAATCAGAATAATCTGATTTTTTTTAAAAGAATAAATAAAACTGATTATACAACTAAGATAAACATAGCAGAAAGCCGGCACTGTGTATGTATGTCTATTATGAAAATAATTAAAGTATTCTAAAATTTATCTCAGTGCATTGTAGCGAGCCAAGCTCGTTCCCAATTGTTCAGGGAGTTGAGAGTTCTGTAGGTAGTTCGTATATTATGGCCCCCTGGATTATCAATCCCTTAGATGCCATTCCTGCAAAAGGAATCTCCCCACATGGAATCCACTTCGCTTCAGTGGAACTGTGCATGGATGTAAGGGTCCTTGTAGGTGAATCTTGTTGCAGGGCCAGGAATTTAAACTGGTATTTCTAGAAGCAATGTTTTTGTGGCACTGACTTCTAAAGAGCTTTACTTTGGAAGTGCTATAAAAACAAGTTTCTGTTGTACCTTTATAATTTGTTTGCCCTTAATTTATTCTTACACTAAGTTAAATTACTAGGAAATCTGTGGCCTTCCATGATCATCACTCGTTTATAATGATCAGACCCAATTCTACTCTCAGTAATGTCAGTATAAGTCAATTGATTTTAATAGGATTTCACTTAGAGCAGAACTGTGCTCATTCTGTTTGCCTGTGCTTTGTAGTTTACAGGGCACCACAGATCACCCATATTATAGGGAGACCTTCATTCCCCAGGCATAATGGAGTAACTTAAAGATGAAGTCATAGTCCTAACACAAAAGGTCTTTATGCTATTAATTGAATTCAGATTGAACATTCACCTGTTGTAAATTATGATTGCTCCTACTTGTGATTGAACCGTGTGGATAAAAGCTGTATACAGCACCACACAACTGCCTGTCTGCAGTAATATGTAAAACTGAATTATTATTTAACACTCCTGTAAAGTTAAAGAAAGAGAAGTGTAATGCTGTCTCTTTTCAGAGTAGCAGCTGTGTTAGTCTGTATCCTCAAAAAGAACAGGAGTACTTGTGGCACCTTAGAGACTAACAAATTTATTTGAGCATAAGCTTTCGTCGTCTACAGCCCACTTCATCGGATGCATGCAGTGGAAAATACAGTAGGATGATTTTATATACACAGAGAACATGAAACAATGGGTGTTACCATACACACTATAAAGAGAGAGATCAGGTAAGGTGAGCTATTACCAGCAGGAGAGAGAAAAAACCCTTTTGTAGTGATAATCAAGATGGGCCAGCCATTTCAAGCAGTTGACAAGAACGTGTGAGGTACAGTAGAAGGGAGCATAAACATGGGGGAAATAGTTTTTACTTTGTGTAATGACACATCCACTCCCAGTCTTTATTCAAGCCTAATTTAATGGTGTCCAGTTTGCAAATTAATTAACCTACTGTATTTTCCACTGCATGCATCCGATGAAGTGGGCTATAGCTCACGAAAGATTATGCTCAAATAAATGTGTTAGTCTCTAAGGTGCCACAAGTACTCCTGTTCTTTCTGTTGTCTCTGTATGTAAGATCTCCAAATCGGTAATACTAAATGCTAGGACAACATTTATTCCCTGGACAGTTTACAGTTCATTAGCAGCCGCATTCACAGCTATCTGACAGTTGGCCAGAATACTGAGCTAAACTAGAAGATAATGAGGTATAGAAAATATCTTAGAGGAATATAAGGTCTCTAGAGTATCATCAGATTGTACAAAGAAAAATTGCAAATGGTTTGATAGATTTATTTGTTTAGAAAATCACTAATGCCTCTGTGGCACAACTGAAATAACTCCATTCCAAAATGTTCACTGATAATAAATTGCCAGCAATCCCTGCCCTTTGAAGAAAGGGGAAAGAACTTAGAGATGTTTTGTCCCTGTGGATCCCATTCTGTTGAGCATGTGCCTCATGCATGTGAGATTGGAGTATTTTCACCAGCAGTGTGTTTTGTTCAGGACTGTGTTCATGACTGTACTCTGAATGTCCTCCCTCACTCCAGGGCATCTAGGGCAGAATGGCCTTGACCACTTCTCAGCCCTCTTGCTAATTCAGAATCCCATCAGATACCAACTCCAAAAGAATAAGGATTGGGGGAGGGAGGTGTCATTGGATCAACATGGGTAAAACATCTCAAAGAACCACAGTTACTGTACGTAAACACCCATCGCAGGGCTGCAGGTTTGGGAAAGAAAATGGGGAGGATCATGATTTGTTTTTTAGGTCCCAAGATGGTGGGGGCGGGGTGTGTGTAGAGGCAATAGACAGACATAACTCAGTCCTTTTAGAAATTCTGAAACAGTGGGATGAAGGAACATTGTACCAGTTTGAATGCACAAACCTGGACGAAACCAAGCTTCACACTTTAAATATCTCCAGAACCCTTCTTCATTATTTCGACAGGACAAAGCCATTCAGGAAATCACCTCGTTTATTGTGGTAATGGGGAAGGTCAGGCAATCTCTCCCCAGAGATTTTCTAAGTGGATGCTTGGTGTATTACAATCTATTACCAACTAGCAGATATGACTCTTCCCCTCAAGCATCAGAACTATAGACTAGGCTACCTCTTTGGCTTGCCTAAGAAATATAGAGTTCATGATCCTACAGAATGGTAGGAGGGAAAACAAAGAAAAAGAATGATTTCAAGAAGGCAGACTTTAGCAAATTCAGGGCATTGGTAGGCAATGGGAAGCAAGTCTATGCGGAAAAACAGTTCAAGAGAGTTTGCAGTTTTTTAAAGAGACATTCTTAATAGCAAATGATCCCACTAGGAAAGATAGGAAGTATGGCAAGAGACCACCCTGGCTTAACCAGGAGATCTTCAATGATCTGAAAATCAAAAAAGAATCCTACAAAAAGTAGAAACTAGGCCAAATTACAAAGGATGACTATAAACAAATAACACAAGTATGTAGAAACAAAATTAGAAAGGCCAAGGCACAAAACAAGATTAAACTAGCTAGAGACTTAAAGGATAACAAGAAAACATTTGACAAATACATTAGAAACAAGAGGAAGACCAAGGACAGGATAGGCCCATTACTCAATGGGGGCAGGGGCAGGGGGGGAAACAGTAACAGAAAATATGGAAATGGCAGAAGTGCTAAATAACATTTTTGTTTCATTTTTCACCAAAAAGTTTAGTAGCAATTGGACATCTAACTTAATGAATGCCTGTGAAAATTATCAGAGGCTAAAATAGGGAAAACAAGTTAAAAATTACATAGACACGTTAGATGTTTTCAAATCACCAGTGCCTGATAAAATACATCCTAGAATACTCAAGGAGCTGACTGAGGAGATATCTGAGCCATTACCAATTATCTTCAAAAAGTCATGGAAGATGGGTGAGATTCTAAAGGACTGCAAAAGGGGCAAATATCTATAAAAATGGGAATAAGGACAACCTGGGGAATTACAGACCAGTCAGATTAACTTCAGTACCCAGAAAGATAATGGAACAAATTAATTTGCAGACACCTAGAAGATAATAAGGTGATAAGTAACAGTCAGCATGGATTTGTCAAGAACAAATCTTGTTAAACCAATCACATAGCTTTCTTTGACTGGGTAACAAGCCTTGTGGATGTGTCAGGGCGGGGGAAGTGGTAGATGTGGTATATCTTGACTTTAGTAAGGCTTTTGATATGGTCTTTGCATGACCTTCTCATAAACAAACTAGGGAAATACAACCTATATGGAGCTACTATAAGATGGTACATAACTGATTGGAAAACCCAGAAAGTAGTTATCAGTGGTTCACAATCAAGCTGAAAGGGCATATGCAAGTGGGGGTCCTGCAGAGATCAGTTCTGGGTCTGGTTCTGTTCTATATCTTCAATGATTTAGATAATGGCATACAGAGTACACTTAAAAAGTTTGTGGATGATACCAAGTTGAAAGGGATTGCAAGTGCTTTGGAAATTATGATTAAAATTCAAAATGATCTGGACAAACTGGACAAGTAAATAGGATGAAATTTAATAAGGACAAATGCAAAATACTCTACTTAGAAAGGAAAATCAGTTGCATACATACCAAATGGGAAATGACTGCCTAGGAAAAAGTACTGCAGAAAGGGATCTGGAGTCATAAGTGGATCACAAGCTAAATATGAGTCAACAGTATAACACTGTTGCAAAAAACCCAAACATCATTCTAGGATGTATTAGTAGGAGTGCTGTAAGAAGGACACAAGAAGTAATTCTTCCATTCTACTCCACACTGATTAGGCCTCAACTGGGCACCACATTTCAAGAAAGATGTGGACAAATAGAAGAAAGTCCAGAGAAGAGCAACAAAAATGATTAACGTTTTAGAAAACGTGACCTATGAGGGAAAAATTGAAAAAAAAATGGGTTTGTTTAGTCTGGAGACGAGAAGACAAGGGAGGGGCATGACAACAGTTTTCAAATACATACAATGCACTATACGGTGGGTAGAAAGTTGGCTAGATTGTTGGGCTCAACGGGTAGTGATCAATGGCTCCATGTCTAGTTGGCAGCCGGTGTCAAGTGGAGTGCCCCAGGGGTTGGTCCTGGGGCCGGTTTTGTTCAATATCTTCATAAATGATCTGGAGGATGGTGTGGATTGCATTCTCAGCAAATTTGTGGATGATACTAAACTGGGAGGAGTGGTAGATAACGCTGGAGGGCAGGGATAGGATACAGAGGGACCTAGACAAATTGGAGGATTGGGCCAAAAGAAATCTGATGAGGTTCAATAAGGATAAGTGCAGGGTCCTGCACTTAGGACGGAAGAACCCAATGCACAGCTACAGACTAGGGACCGAATGGCTAGGCAGCAGTTCTGTGGAAAAGGACCTAGGGGTGACAGTGGACGAGAAGCTGGATATGAGTCAGCAGTGTGCCCTTGTTGCCAAGAAGGCCAATGGCATTTTGGGATGTATAAGTCAGGGCATAGCGAACAGATCGAGGGACGTGATCATTCCCCTCTATTTGACATTGGTGAGGCCTCATCTGGAGTACTGTGTCCTGTTTTGGGCCCCACATTACAAGAAGGATGTGGAGAAATTGGAGAGAGTCCAGCAAAGGGCAACAAAAATGATTAGGGGTCTGGAACACATGACTTATAGGAGAGGCTGAGGGAACTGGGATTGTTTAGTCTGCAGAAGAGAAGAATGAGGGGGAATTTGATAGCTGCTTTCAACTACCTGAGAGGTGGTTCCAGAGCGGATGGTTCTAGACTATTCTCAGTGGTAGAAGAGGACAGGACAAGGAGTAATGGTCTCAAGTTGCAGTGGGGGAGGTTTAGGTTGGATATTAGGAAAAACTTTTTCAATAGGAGGGTGGTGCAACACTGGAATGCGTTACCTAGGGAGGTGGTGGAATCTCCTTCCTTAGAAGTTTTTAAGGTCAGGCTTGACAAAGCCCTGGCTGGGATGATTTAATTGGGGATTGGTCCTGCTTTGAGTAGGGGGTTGGACTAGATGACCTCCTGAGGTCCCTGCCAACCCTGATATTCTATGAAAAGATTGTTACAAGGAGGAGAGAAAATTGTTCTCTTTAACTTTTGAGCATAGGACAAGAAGCAATGCAGCAAGGGTGGTTTAGGTTGGACATAGGAAGTTTTTACCAATCTGTTAGGGTGGTTAAGCCTTGGAATAAATTGCCTAGGGAGGTGGTGAAATCTCCATCACTGGAGATTTTTAAGAGCAGGTTAGACAAACATCTGTTAGGGATGGTCTACATAATCTTACTCCTGCCTTGAGTGCAGGGGACTGGACAAGAAGACCTCTCAAGGTCCCTTGCAGTCCCATGATTTTCTGATTCCTATATCAGAGATCCACAGGGCAGCCCCTTGCAGCTCAGCCTATATAGTTGCCAAACATTACACCCTGGGTTTAGGGACTAGATCAGATGCCAAATTCAGGAGAGCAGTTCTACACTCCTTGTTTATCTGGCAGTAGCTACGACTCCTTGCACCTTCCTCCTATCAATCTGGGAACTGCCAATTAGTCATCAGAAGTGGGATCCACACAGACAGACTTGAAAAAGAAAGAACAGTCACTTATGTTACAGTAACTGTGGTTCTTCAAGATGTTTTGTTTGTGTACATCCCACAACTTGCTCTCCATATCCTCTTTTTTGGCATACATCTCAACTGGGATTCTGAATTGGGTGAAGGAACTGAGGTGGTCAGGTCTGCTTTGCCCTATATGCCCTGGGGTAGTGGGTGGCAGAAGGACATGCAGGGCACAGGTATAGCGCCAACAGACACTGCTGGTGAACAAATTCCTATCTCAGTGGTTGAGGCTCATATACACCAAAAGTGGGATCCACATGGGGAAAGACTAGAAGAAAAAATATCCCTTTCTTTCCAAAGAATTGAAAATCCATCCCACCACCTTTTGTTCTCCTGGGCAAAGGGATTATCACAATCACAGTCCCTCCATTCACAGGTCTTGTCTACACTGCACGACCACCACCAATGCAGTTCCACAACTGGGTCTACAAGATGCGATTAAAATTCC
This sequence comes from Eretmochelys imbricata, assembly GCF_965152235.1. Classification (NCBI taxonomy): domain Eukaryota; kingdom Metazoa; phylum Chordata; order Testudines; family Cheloniidae; genus Eretmochelys; species Eretmochelys imbricata. Next base: position 33,413,914 of record NC_135574.1, read on the forward strand.
ATTCACTGGTCCACACTAGCCAGTCACTGGTTCCACTGTTCCTACCACTGGTGGAGCTGCATCAGTGGTAGTGCATTAGTGGGAGATTTAAAAAAACACAGGGTAAAAAAACAGCGTTCTGGGACTTATCCAAGCTAGCACGAACACCACCAGTCACCCATAATGTGATGGAGCAGAACAAAAGGATGGTAAAGCCATGGGCATGATACAGCTACGCTGTAGGGAACATCCACTGCACCATTTCAAAAGGGCTGTACTTGCCCATGCACTCCCAGCATTCCCAGCCCCGGTCCACACTGGGGAAGATTTCTAACCATCTCCAAACAAGTTCAGCTAAAATTATTTCAGAGCATTGGTGCAGAGCTGGTTTGAAGTAGTCTGGCCTGTTTCACTGAAGCAACTTCAAGAACCACAACCGTAGCCACAAACAGGTTTTAAAAAAAGGGGGTAAACCAGGTGTAAACCCCACCATTAACTAGCTTTAAAATTACTTTCACTATTTTAAACTTGTTAGAAAATGCCCCCATTGTACACAGGCCCCCATAGGAATTGTGCTGCAGTCAGGACCAATGCCTTTGGCTGCTGGCAACTCCTGCTAAGACTCTGTGGCTCTGCAAACCCCCGGCTGCACAAGGGAACTAGTCCTAAGGGCTGAATGTGTTATGTAAAAACTTTTTTTCCAAAATGTAATAGGTCGGTCCTGAATTTCAAACGCAAAGCTAAAAATCAGGTCATCGCATTTAAAAATAACATGACAGGTTTCAGAGTAACAGCCGTGTTAGTCTGTATTCGCAAAAAGAAAAGGAGTACTTGTGGCACCTTAGAGACTAACCAATTTATTTGAGCATAAGCTTTCGTGAGCTACAGCTCACTTCATCGGATGCATACTGTGGAAACTGCAGAAGACATTATATACACAGAGACCATGAAACAATACCTCCTCCCACCCCACTCTCCTGCTGGTAATAGCTTATCTAAAGTGATCACTCTCCTTACAATGTGTATGATAATCAAGTTGGGCCATTTCCAGCACAAATCCAGGTTCTCACCCTTTTGTGCTGGAAATGGCCCAACTTGATTATCATACACATTGTAAGGAGAGTGATCACTTTAGATAAGCTATTACCAGCAGGAGAGTGGGATGGGAGGAGGTATTGTTTCATGGTCTCTGTGTATATAATGTCTTCTGCAGTTTCCACAGTATGCATCCGATGAAGTGAGCTGTAGCTCACGAAAGCTTATGCTCAAATAAATTGGTTAGTCTCTAAGGTGCCACAGGTACTCCTTTTCTTTTTGCGAATACAGACTAACACGGCTGTTACTCTGAAACCTGTCATTATGCAAGGCACTGCATTTAGCCGTATGGAGTGGAAATCTATCAACTGCATGAAAAAACTTGTACAGATACAGACAGACATCATCTTCCTTTCCAAATGCAAACAGATGGATATCGTACCAAAAGGACTGAAGGTAAAAAATCTATTACAATCTACATACCACACAGACTATGCTGACAGCTTGTGCCACACGCTCTCAAAGAAACTGCAGAATCACCTGATCAACATCCTCTACAGCAAACAGGGAAAGATTAAGAATGAGCTCTCAGAACTGGATACTCTCATAAAAAACCAACCTTCCACACAAACTTCCTCATGGCTGGAATTTACTAAAACTAGACAAGCCATTTACAACGCACACTTTGCTTCTCTACAAAAGAAAAAGGACACTAAACTTTCTAAACTACTACATGCTACAAGGGGCCACAGCAATGGTTCCCTCAACCCATCCAGCAATATTGTTAACCTATCCAACTATACTCTCAGCCCAGCCGAAGAAGCTGTCCTATCTCGGGGCCTCTCCTTCTGCCCCTCCACCCCCACGAACATGATACAGTTCTGTGGTGACCTAGAATCCTATTTTCGACATCTCCGACTCAAGGAATATTTCCAGATACCTCTGAACAACATACTAATCCACAGAGGCCTCCCTACCAACATTACAAAAAGAAGGATTCTAGGTGGACTCCTCCTGAAGGTCGAAACAGCAGACTGGACTTCTACATAGAGTGCTTCCGCCGACGTGCACAGGCTGAAATTGTGGAAAAGCAGCATCACTTGCCCCATAACCTCAGCCATACAGAACACAATGCCATCCACAGCCTCAAACAACTCTGACATCATAATCAAAAAGGCTGACAAAGGAGGTGCTGTTGTCATCATGAATAGGTCGGAATATGAACAAGAGGCTGCTCGGCAGCTCTCCAACACCACTTTCTACAAGCCATTACCCTATGATCCCACTGAGAGTTACCAAAAGCAACTACAGCATTTGCTCAAGAAACTTCCTGAAAAAGCACAAGATCAAATCCGCACAGACACACCCCTGGAACCCCGACCCAGGATATTCTATCTACTACCTAAGATCCATAAACCTGGAAATCCTGGACGCCCCATCATCTCAGGCATTGGCACCCTGACAGCAGGATTGTCTGGCTATGTAGACTCCCTCCTCAGGCCCTACGCTACCAGCACTCCCAGCTACCTTCGAGACACCACTGACTTCCTGAGGAAACTACAATCCATCAGTGATCTTCCTGATAACACCATCCTGGCCACTATGGATGTAGAAGCCCTCTACACCAACATTCCACACAAAGATGGACTACAAGCTGTCAAGAACACTATCCCCAATAATGTCACAGCTAACCTGGTGGCTGAACTTTGTCCTTACCCATAACTATTTTACATTTGGGGACAATGTATACCTTAAGATCAGTGGCACTGCTATGGGCACCCGCATGGCCCCACAGTATGCCAACATTTTTATGGCTGATTTAGAACAACGCTTCCTCAGCTCTCGTCCCCTAACGCCCCTACTCTACTTGCGCTATATTGATGACATCTTCATCATCTGGACCCATGGAAAAGAAGCCCTTGAGGAATTCCACCATGATTTCAACAATTTCCATCCCACCATCAACCTCAGCCTGGTCCAGTCCACACAAGAGATCCACTTCCTGGACACTACAGTGCTAATAAACAATGGTCACATAAAAACCACCCTATACCGGAAACCTACTGACCGCTATTCCTACCTACATGCCTCCAGCTTTCACCCTGACCATACCACACGATCCATCGTCTACAGCCAAGCTCTGCGATACAACCGCATTTGCTCCAACCCCTCAGACAGAGACAAACGCCTACAAGATCTCTATCAAGCATTCTTACAACTACAATACCCACCTGCGGAAGTGAAGAAACAGATTGATAGAGCCAGAAGCGTTCCCAGAAGTCACCTACTACAGGACAGGCCTAACAAAGAAAATAACAGAACGCCACTAGCCGTCACCTTCAGCCCCCAACTAAAACCCCTCCAACGCATTATTAAGGATCTACAACCTATCCTGAAGGATGACCCAACACTCTCACAAATCTTGGGAGACAGGCCAGTCCTTGCCTACAGACAGCCCCCCAACCTGAAGCAAATACTCACCAACAACCACATACCACACAACAGAACCACTAACCCAGGAACCTATCCTTGCAACAAAGCCCGTTGCTAACGTGTCCACATATCTATTCAGGGGACACCATCACAGGGTCTAATAACATCAGCCACACTATCAGAGGCTAGTTCACCTCCACATCCACCAATGTGATATATGCCATCATGTGCCAGCAATGCCCCTCTACCATGTATATTGGTCAAACTGGACAGTCTCTACGTAAAAGAATAAATGGACACAAATCAGATGTCAAGAATTATGACATTCATAAACCAGTCGGAGAACACTTCAATCTCTCTGGTCACGCAATTACAGACATGAAGGTCGCTAACTTAAAACAAAAAAACTTCAAATCCAGACTCCAGTGAGAAACTGCTGAATTGGAATTCATTTGCAAATTGGATACTATTAATTTAGGCTTAAACAGACTGGGAGTGGCTAAGTCATTATGCAAGGTAGCCTATTTCCCCTTGTTTTTTCCTTCTCCCCCCCCCCCCCCCCAGACATTCTGGTTAAACCTGAATTTATGCTGGAAATGACCCACCTTGATTTTCATACACATTGTAAGGACAGTGGTCACTTTAGATAAGCTATTATCAGCAGGAGAGTGGGGTGGGAGGAGGTATTGTTTCATGGTCTCTGTGTATATAACGTCTTCTGCAGTTTCCACAGTATGCATCCGATGAAGTGAGCTGTAGCTCACAAAAGCTTATGCTCAAATAAATTGGTTAGTCTCTAATGTGCCACAAGTACTCCTTTTCATTTTAAATGTGGACTGTTAAGATAACAAATTGTATTTACAGTATCTGGTAGCAGGAATTTACTTCACCAGTCAGAAATTATCAGATCTATCCTCATTTGTGGAAGACAGTAAATTTGATCGTCCTCACACCTGTTACATTTTCTACATAAACAAATAAATGGACAGTTGTATGCACTAAGGTGATTAAATCCCCAGTTAATTAAAACACAGCCTGCAACAGTACATTGATTCTGTAGATCTCATCTAAAACTCATATATCTCCATTCTAAGATGGCATTTATGTAGCCTAATGTTAGCATTTTTTTTAAAGCTAATGCTCATTATATACAGCTGAAAACATAGATCATATATATTTATATGGAGACACATTTGTCAACTATTTAAAAAAAATTAATTAGTTCTTTTGTTTTGTATTCTATTTCAAGGCATACAAAAGCCCTTTAAAAATATGCTGAGGACATCCAGATGCTGACAGAGAAACATTAGAAATCACGTGTCTCCTTTCATATGCTTAATACATGCAATCTTCTAAATATTAAATCACAACTACAGGCTATAAAAATATGTTCAACTGTTTCCCCAATAAATTACACTCATGACTGGGGGTAATGCCACTGAAATCAATGTAGTAAATTCACTGTGTAAGACAACTTGGGCTCACGATGTCTTATTTCCAAGTTAGTGTGAAAATGGAGTAAAAATCAAGCAGCCCTAATTATTAATAGAAAGCTAAAAACATGACTGCCATACAGAACTATAGCTGGTTGAAAATTTTCTATTGAAGCTCTTTTTTCAATGAAAAAGAGCGTTATCCTCAAAACATACTTTTTCATGGAAATTTTTTGTTTCATCACATTTTCTAGTATTTCATCCAACCCCCCTGAAAATATGAAATATTTAAAACTGAAACAAATCAATATTGGGTTATCCTATAATGATTTTTCCATTGAGAAACTGGCAATTTTAAGAACATAAGAATGGCCATCGCGGGTCAGAGACCAGTGGTCCATCGAGCCCAATGTCCTGTCTTCCAACAGTGGCCAGTGCCAGATGCTTCAGACAGGGTGAACAGAACAGGGAAATTTACTGAGTGATCCATCCCCTGTCATTCAGTCCCAACGTTCAGCCATCAGACATTTAGGACACCAAGCGAATATGGTTGCATCCCTGACTCTCTTGGCTAGTAGCCATTGATGGACCTATCCTCCTTAAACTTATCTAAGTCTTTTTTGAACACAGTTATACCTCTGGTCTTCACAGCATCCACTGGCAACAAGTTCCCCAAGCTGACTATGTTTTATTTGAAGTACTACTTCCTTATGTTTGTTTTAAACCTGTTGCTTATTAATTTAATTGGATGACCCCTGGTTCTTGTTATGTGAAGGAATAAACTTTCTCCACACCAGTCATAATTTTATGGACGTCCATCATATTGCCCCTTCAGTCATATCTTTTCCAAGATGAACTGTCCCAGTTTTTTTAATTTTTCCTCAGATGGAAACTGTTCTATACAACTATCACTTTTGTTGCCCTTCTCTGTACTTTTTCTCATTCTAATATATTGTTGTTTTTTTGAGATGGGGCAAACAGAACTGAAAGCAATATTCAAGATGTGGGCATACCATGGATTTACATAGTGGCATTACAATATTTTCTGCTTTATCAATCCCTTTCTTTATGGTTCCTAACACTGTTTGCTTTTTGACTGCTGCTGCACATTCATCAGATGTGTGCAGAGAACTATCCACAACAGTACATTGATTCTGTAGATCTCATCTAAAACTCATATATGTCCAAAGCAGAGGGAAGGAGAGGAGGTGGTGGTGGTGGAGCATCCATAGGGACACACAACTTGAAGAACTCCAGTTCTTTCATAGGTTTCAGAGTAGCAGCTGTTAGTCTGTATTTGCAAAAAGAAAAGGAGTACTTGTGGCACCTTAGAGACTAACAAATTTATTTAGTTCTTTCATAAGAATACAACTGGACATCCACTTTGACTACCTCTGTTTTGAAATGATCAAACCCTTGTTTCTGTCCACAATGGATATAAATAGTGTAGGAGATTTTCCTAAATGATTTGGTCCGGTCTAGTCAGAAGACTAATGCCCTCCTGATGTCAAGAGTATGGAATACGACTTCTTGACTAGTCTGATGCAGTCCTGAGAAGAGAACTGAGATGAATGGTTTGATTAATATGAAATTCTGAGGACACTTTGGGTAGTCCCATAGTGACACTTCCTCTCTGGTGAATACCGTAAATGGGAGGTCTGTCATTAAAGACCACAATTCTCCTACCCTGGAGGCAGAAGTGATTGCAACCAGAAGGTGTGTCTTTGTAAATAAATCTAGTAGCGAACAATGTAGCTAGTGGTTCATTGGATGTGTCATAAGTCAATTAAGGACTAGGTTCAGGTCCCAGGTAGGAGTAGGGTCTCTGATTAGCAGGAGATATTCAACAAACCTCTTGGGAATCTTGCTGGAGTTGGGTGAACAAAGAATGAAAAAACCCTCTATCGGTGTATGAAAGGCTGTTGTTGCTAAGTGAACCCTAAAGGAATTTACAGAAAAACCCAATGTCTTCAATTACAACAGGTAATCCAAAACTTTAGGAAAAGGAGAGCGAGTTGACAAAATCCGATGACTGTTACATCAAAGATGATATCATTTCCATTTCTAGAGGTAAGTATTGTAGAGGGTTTTCTGCTGTTTCCTAAAACTTCTTGTACCTCCAAAGAACTGAATATCTCTATTTCCAAGAACCATCAAGGAACCATGCTTGGAGACTCAGAATCTGCAAGTTAGGGTGAAATGTTTGACCTGCATATTGAGTCAGTAGGTGAGGACTGATCAGAAGCTTCAGTGAAGGACAAGAGGTGAGACTGATCAGACTTGTCTTGGCCATGTTGGTGCACTGAGTATGACTGGCCTGATCTAGTCAAAAATGTTTAACAGCAACGGTGTTGGTGGATACATGTCCTCTTGTCAATGAGATAGAAGGTTGAGACCACCTCTGGAGCAATAACTGATGCAGTTTCCATTGGCTGCCATGGCAAACAGATCGATCTTTGGGAACCCCCAAGTTAAAAATATTGTGTAGAGGACACAAGAGTTTAATTCCTATTCATAATTTAGAAAGATGTCATCTGAGGTCATCTGCCATGGTGTTTTGAATACCTGGGAAGTAAGAAGCTGAGATCACTGTGTGGTTGATAATGCACCAGTTCCAGAGTTTTATCACTTCAGCACAGAGATAGGGAATGTACTTCTCCCTGATGGATGATATAATACATGCATGTCATGTTGACTGTCATTATCTCTACTGACTTTGATCTGATTGGAGGTACAAAGTGACGGCAAGCATTTTTGACCACTCAATTCCAAAAGGTATATGTACACAAGCTGCTCTTGTAGTAAGCATTTGCCCTGCACCTGGTGAGGTCCCAAATGTATTCCCCCAACCCAAAAGCAAAACATCTGATGTTATCACTATGGTAGATGGGATATGAATGAATGGAATAACTGCACGTCTTGGTCAGGTCCTCCCACCAGCTGTGTTTGCTGGGCTTGTAAACCATGGAGGAGGCATGACAGCTTCATCATGTAATGAGGAGGAAACATTCACAACAGGTGTCACTTCCTTGTCTGCCTTTGCTTCTTGCACCTGACGACAATGGGTACTTCTCTGTTTCATTCAGGGGTGTGAAAACGTCATGATTTTCTGGTGATAGAACTCCCATGGATCCCAGCAAGACCAGTATGGGGGCTAAAAACAACAAAGGGAATAACTGTTCCAACACTATAAACATAGTATTTACTTTGAAAGATAACTAACTAAATATTACAGAACAGGCATATGCTTAAACTCTGTCTTAGGCCAAAGGTGGTTGAGAAGGAACTGAGGGCAGTTCGCCCATGCAGCCCCATATGGCCTCTGTGCAGGCATGAGGATATGTGGGGCGCATGTGCAGGCAGAATGGGCACAGCTCCCAAAATCCTCTGATCAAAACTGCAGGATGCACCTGAAGTGGAGAACCCACCAGGACACTACTTGAAGAAGAATTGTTTGTTTAAATTGACCATTTCAAAGATGCCTGTTCTTCTTTCCTGTAAGTTAAAAATTATTCCGTCTTTACACAGTGCTTATTCAGGTAAAACCTTGATATGCATCCCTTTATATCTATATGATATGATTGCTATTGCTCACTAAAGGTAACCTAGAAAGATTTTTTTTTAAATTGTCTTTTGTCCCCCTTTTATTTCATCATGATGAGGTAAAAGGGACCTAAAGGTTGTTTGCTCCTTCTCCTTCTCTTTTATTTCCAAAGTATTTGAATAATGAGATGTCTTGCTAGAGGTATCTCCAAGCACATTTGTTATGAAATCTTTCTCCTGAATTGAAAGGACAGGAATGTCCCATTTTTAACAAATCCAGCCTTCATCAGAACTGTAGTGGTTTAAGAGGCACCAAGAGTGGGGTTCACAAAGGGGCATTAGATACCTATCTAAGTCCAATATTCAGGTGCACTAGCATTCACAAAGCCCCTGCTCAGCTGCTATCTAAGCCTGTAGGTGCCTAAAGTCTCTAGGTGCCTACGTTTCCACTGCTGAAGTCCTTGTGGCAGCTGGGCATGCACAGAGCCACCAAAGTCCTGAAACTGCACAGTAACTTGGTGCCTAAGTCATGCCTAAGCCCCAGCAGGATTCACAAACTAGGCGCTCCCCTACCTAGCCTGCTTCTGGCACAAATTCCAAGTCAGTGCCTGAGTGCAGTTAAAAGCAAAATTGTGCCCAGCTCTCCCATAAATAAGACATTTATTAAAAATGTTATATGATCTTAGAGTCATTAGGTAGGTAGCAAGACATGAAGGACCAATTATTTTACAATGTGGCCGCTAGGAACACATTGCTTTGCATGAGTGATTACTCATTTGCACAATTTTTGTGCGTGAGCACTTGTGTGATCAGATGATAAAAGGATCATTAATGATTTGTATTATGGTAGTGTCTAGAGACCCCATTGAGAGATCCAGATTCCATTGTGGTAGGGAGCTGTACACATACATTCTAGATAGGTTTGGCAGAATTTGATTTTTTTTAAATTTTGTTGATGGCTAATAGTGATGTTTACTTTAAACATATATTTTATTTTTCTCTATTTAAATGTTCACAGTTGCAGGAAATTGGAGGAGGGGTCAGAAAACGGAGATGGTCAGTCAATAATTATTTAACAGTAGATGTGGAAATTCAAAAAGTTAAAGCTTTATAACTGTTAAAACACAAATTGTCAACATCACATGTCAAAATATACAAAGTAAATATCCTTAAATCAAATTCTACTTTGTTCTCAAGCAGCATTTTTCTTACTTTGTGTATAAATTTCAATAATTATTAATTTTTCAGTATGTGTGTATGTTGAAATCAATGTTACTGACATCTACCAATAAAGAATCCTTCCAAGCCTACGTAATAAATTGTGACTGCAAATTGAGCGTAATGTGAGGAGGTGCTTTGAATTTGAAAAGTCTATCAAAGAACTGCATGTACAAGTGATTTGAGCTCATAGAAATGGAGGCCATCTTGGGGTCTTTTAAAAATGGGAACAGAAAGAATAAACTTGTAAGGACAATACCATAGATTCCCTATTCATTTGGTTCTGGATAGACAGTTATTGTGCTGCTTTTTTTGAAAATTTGCTTCATGTCACTATTATGACTCTTAACACCGTTTGCTGGGCAAACTAATCTGTTTTATGTCACTTTTAGACACTGCTCTTCCTCTAGTGCATTAAACAAAAGAATTGCCAAAGGGTAGGGGTCTTAACAGATGGATTCTGAAAAATGTCCAGCTAAATACAAGAATAAGTAGACTTCTAAAATGGCACTAAATACAATGAAAACATTTTAAAATAAGCCTCAGAAAACTAACTGCAGCCATTTTTTGTCATGGGATTAAATAATTTTAGAACATTTTATCTAAATATATGCATCAGGACGTAGACTTTTTTGTTTTATGTGGCATCAGCTGTGTGAAGGCTTCTGAAAAGTCACCAGGCATAGAGAACATTTGCCAGGAATGTGTTGATGGCAATTTAAATGTTAAATGGCATTGTGATTTTTAAGTACGTGTTACTGTGGCCAATTGTAGTGTAACAGCTTGTGATAGAGCAGAGGGAGGTGTGTGATTTTTAAAGTCACAAGGGCAGCTTGTGTTTACTGCAATTTCTTCTACACCACAGAATGTGAGGTGTTGGATATGGAAATAAACGTTTTTCCAAGGCTGATATTAATAGACAGTGAGAACTATGCGATCCACTGAAAGAATAAAAAAGAAAACAATGCTGTTTTTAAAAATATTCTGAAATGTTTCACTTTGTATAAAAAGCATCAAATAAAACTTTTCCATATTCTTTTCAATATACAGTGATACTGGTATCCATGAAAATTTGTCAAATTGATAGGCCTGGAAAAGTAAGTTTCTTTTGGATATGCAGACCAGATATAGAATAGGCAGCCACAGCTGAATCCTTACCAGTGTGATTCAGCCTAAATCTGAACCACGTCATTTTTCAGGTTGTAAAACTGTTTTTAATGACTGGAAGAGCAGGTTATCTCACAGGTGCCTATTACAGATTTCCTTGCACCTTCCTCTGAAGCAACTGATACTGGCTACTATCAGAGACCAGATACTAAACCTGATGGACTACTGGCCTGATTCAACATGGCAATTCCTATGTTCCTATTTCTAGTTGTTTTCATGTTAATTCAAACCTTTGCCTGTCTGCTGATTTTGATGGTGGTTTTAGAGATGTGTCCTCCTGACACAAGTATCTCATTTCACACAGTTCTCCAGACAGCCATGAGATGGTCACTCAGTGTAGGACAGCCTTCAGTCACTACTGATACTGGCTGTTCTTCAGCCAGTCATTTTGAAGGGAATGATTTAGTAGCCTGTTACTCCTACCCAGAACTGTTCATTTCCCCATTGCTTGAGCACTTTGAGGAGTGTATACCATTCTTCTGAGTGTACAGGAAATTAAATTAAGATATAGGCCACTTTTCCAAGCTCATCTGTTGCTGGGTTTCTAAACTAGAAAGATATTTATGATTTATATATCTCCAACAATGTTCAGCACATGTCTGATCAGGTTTATCTTGTCATCTTTAATCTTTTTTAAAAATATAATGGTCTGAAAAGGATAGAGGGCCACCGGTTTAAATAGCTTCAGGATCACTAGCAGAAGTGAAACTTAATAGGTAATTATGTATCAGATACACAAGTGCACCCTGACATTGTACAAAGGTCTCAAAACCATCAGTACATTCCTCCCAATTACATATTTACATCCTGCTATTGTGATGTCTCCCTAAGGCAGGATATCAGGTTTGAAGTCAGGAAGACTTTTACTATGTTGGTGGTGCCTAATATCTAAGAATAAACTAACTCGGTTGGAGAGTCACTTTCATGTTTCAAAACAGGTGATGAACCCTCTGGGACAAGTGAAAGGTCAACCAAGCAAAATGAGCACCTACTAGTACTATAAACATAAGACTACATGCTATCCTTAGTAAAATCCACCTGACCCATTTTCTTTACTGGAGCTGCCTGGGTGTAAATGAGGGAGGAATTTAGTCTAGCATGTTTATATTCCAGAGGCAGTTCTTTGACCCTAAAAAGAAATGGAAGTGGGAAGAGAATAAAAATGTAAATTTAAACTATTCATAAATATTATGATATTAATAAAATCAAATACATACGAGGCCAAAGCCTGAGTTCATCACTCAGGATAAGTTCCTGGCTGACATCCGTAGGAGTCTGGCTGGAGTGATGACTAAGTAAAAATGGACTCAAAACTTTACAGCTTGACCAACAATTAATGACCTTACTCCTCCATAGGAACAAAGGAATTGGCATATCAAGACTCAGGCTTCAACTAGCCCAGTGTCATATATTTGTAGATTTCAAGGCCGGAAGGTACTATTGTGATCATCTAGTCCAAGGGTTGGCAACCTTCGGCACACCAGGGGATGGGCCGTTTGCCGAAGGTTGCTGACCCCTGATCTATTCTGACATCCTGTATAATACAGGCCATAAAACTTCCCTAAAATAATTCCTAGAGCAGATCTGTTAGAAAAACAATCTTGATTTCAAAATTATCAGTGATGAAGAATCCACCATCATCATTGGTAAGTTGTTCTAATGGTAAATTAACCTCCCTGTTAAAAGTTTACACCCTATTTGCATTTGTCTAGTTTCCCATCTGCATTTGTTTAGTTTTGATTCCCAGCCATCGGATCTTTGAAGACTATTATCAAATTTTTGTTCCCCATGTAGGTACTCATAAACTGTGATCAAGACACCTCTAAATCTTCTCTTTGTTAAGATGCATAGATTGAGCTCTCAGAATCTATCACTATGAGGAATGTTTTCCAATCCTTTAATCATTCTCATGGCTCTTCTCTGAGGCCTCTCAAATTTATCAAGAGCTTTCTTGAACTGTGGACACTAGAACTGGACACAGTATTCCAACATTGGTTGCACCGGTGTCAAAAACAGAGTTAAAATAATCTCTCTTCTCATATTTGAGATTCCCCTGTTTATGCATCCATGAATTGCATTTACCCTTTTGGTCATAGCATTGGACTAGGAGTTCATGTTCAGCTGATTATCCACCATGACCCCCCAAATCTTTTTCAGAGTCACTATTTCCAAGGACAGAGTTCTCCATTGTTTAAGTATGGCCTACATTCTTTGTTCCTAGATGCATATATTTACATATAGCAGTATTAAAACACATTGTTTGTTTGCGCTCAGCTTGTCAAGGGATCCGTATTGCTCTAAACCGGTGACTTGTCCTCTTCATTATTTACCACTCCCCCAATTTTTGTGTTATCTGAAAACTTGATCAGTGATGACTTTATATTTTCTTCTAAATCATTAATAAAAATGTTCAGAATTACAGGACCAACAATTGATCCCTGTGGGACTGCACTACAAATGCAACTGTTAGATGATGATTCCCTGTTATATTTTGAGACCTATCAGTTAGTCAGCTTTTAATGCGCTTAATGTGTGTCATGCTAATTTCATATTTTTCTAGACTTTTTTTTTTAAAGAAAATGTCATAAGGTACCAAGTAAACACCTTACTAAACATATTACATCAACACTATAATCTTTATCAACCAAACTTGTGATCTCAAAGTGCTATCAATTCAATTTGCCTGGATCTATTTTCCATAACCCATGTTGATTAGCATGAATTATATTTGATTCAGACTTTATTCTGTTTGCACTTTGTAAATGTGATCCAGTCATTATCACTCATAACTAAGTTACCATTAATTTTTAGTTCTGTGATCAGTTTGTCTTTATCTGTCAAGACAAGGTGTAATACAGAATCCCCCCTTGTTGGATGCAACCCTTTTTGAGTTAGGAAATTGTCATCTATCATATTTAAAAAATTCCAAGCTTGTTTTAGTTCTGGCAAAATGAGACCTCCAGAACATATCACTCAAATTGAAGTTTCCTATGATCACACAGCTTATGCATATTATACATATAGATATATCTGGCCTGTGACAGTGGCCAGCACCAGATGACTCAAAGGAAGGGGTAAGAAACACCACAGAGAGCAGTTGTGGGCTAATCTCCCCCCACCCTTGAAGGTCTCATCCTGATCCCTAATAGTTAGAGATTGGGCTTAAGCTCCTTCTAATAATGCTAACAGAAAGTAACCCAACAATGCTTGATATTTCTGTTATCCAGATAAACATCCAGTCCTTCTTTGAATCTTCTCAATTTTTTGGCCTCATGAACATCCCCTGGCAATGAGTTCCACAGTCTAATTTCTTTTAGTCAGTTTTGATTTTTTTTTCTCCTTTCAGTTTCTGAATATAGAAAGAAGCAGTCATTCTACTCTTCATGTCTTCCTGGTTTTAGAAATTGCAGAAATTCATCTGAGAGACAAAAGGCCTATCTGACATCACTTGGACAACTGGCAAGGTGTTTACCTGAACAGAGAAGCCAGTTCATAACTATTCAGTTGCTTAATGCTTCAGTAAATAATCCAGTGTCTGTGAAGCTATTTCAAGAAACCCACAATAATTGTTTAAAATGAAACAGAGATTGAAGCAGGTGGATTGTGTGGGCTAAGATGTCACACACATAAAATCTGCACTGAAAGACTGTGCAGTTCAGTGCACTTAAAACAGCTGAAAACAGAGCAGGAGTGGGTCTGGGGTGGTAATATGCAATGTCATTTGAATCTATTTTGGTTCAAGGGAGTTACAGGGTACTTATTGCCCTGAGGCCTGATGTAAAGCTGTAGTGAATTTCAGGATTAGTCACTGAAAAGACTTTCTATTTCCACCAAAGGAAATACATGACTGATCAAGTCAATTCCAGAGTTCAGTCTGAGTCCTCACTTTGCATATTGTGTTTGGTTATACATTTCCATTTACTCTACCAGTAAATTAGTACAATACCTTTGGTCTGTGTATTATCCCTTCCCTTTTTGTACTCTGACTACATCTTGGGATTTACACCTCATTTCCTTGGCAAATGCCCAGACAAGGCCAATTGCTCAGCTGCAGAACAATAAGGTATACTTCTACAGTCTATCTTCACACTGGGTAAACGACAACCACTATGCAGTGCTCTGCTTACTTTGGAGGGAACTATAGTCACAACCAGAAGTGATCTTCAATCTTAAAGGGACAATATGGTTCACTGGATAAAACTGGGGACCAGGAGTCATGAGACTTTACCGTTTACTTGTTGTGTGACCTTGGAAAGTTACTTTACTTCCCCATGATTCAATTTCCTCATTTGTAAGATGGGAATGATCATACCTACCTTTCTTTGTTTATGTGTTTACACCAGTGAGATATAATCTGCTGCTCTATAATTTCATGCAACTCTGTGTGACTCATCGTCCTTCTCACAGAGGGTAGGCATCTAATCAATGCTCACTCAGACTATGTGGGCAAATAGAACTATGATGTGGGTACCTCTACAGTTCTCGCTACTGCTGGCAGAATGAATAGGAGATGTGAAGTTTCTCCCACTGATAAAAGTGGTTCCCCTCTCTCCACTCCAAGAAATTATGAGAGTGTAGGCACAATGTTTTTTTCCATCCATCCACAGACAACATATAGGGTAAATGAAGAGTCTGAAAAATAATTGTTCGGAATTAACCAGGAGTGAGAGGACAGAAGAGATTGTTCCATTCCAGGATCCAGAAGATGAAGTTGCATCAATAAATAATTATGCTAAATTGCAATGATGCAACCATGCACAACTACTATAGCAAACACTGCAACTCATTTTCAGAATGATATTATTTTGCTTCCCTCTGCAAATCCATTTGACGAAGAGACTACCTACCGTTAAAGACTGAACAGCACTGTTCTACACAAATAAATAAACCTTGATTTGCAACACTCACACATGAGAGGAGGAGCTTGTGGGAATTCAGCAAAGACCACTGCTTACCATGCTCACCAATACTGTCTCACTGTTTATGTATGCTTCCCCATCTCTGTAACCATCTGTTGTCTCTTGTCTTATTCTTAGATTATAAGCTTCTTGGGTAGGGAGCATCTTTTTTGTTCTGTGTTTGTACAGCCCCTAGCACAATGGGGTCCTGGTCCATGACTAGGCTTCCTGGGTGCTATGCTAGTGCAAATAAATAATTAACAATTAAAATAAATTACATCATCTGTCAGTATGACTTTTAAATCATTTGTAATGTATGACCTGTTGTAAATGTGCAAGTTACAGATGCCCTGCTTTCTGAATGGTCTTTTATTTCAAATTGCTCACTTTGTAAATAAACAATCATAAATCACTACTAAACATAGGTGAATGGGGTCCCTTTTTGACATCTAATAAAAAAAAACCTAATCATTCTGAGCCAGCAGGGATAAATTGTGCATTTTTCATCCAAAGACTGAAGAAACATATACAATTTGGAGAACAAACATACCCAATTTCATTGGGGAGTACAGCCTTAAAATCAAATTACATAAACAAGAGAGGACTTGTTGCCCTTCCCCTTACAGATACACAGTACGATCACAGATAGAGCTGTCTGAAAGCTGGCATTTTTGGTTTGCAGGAAATGCAGTCATTTTGAAATTTGGTTTTGGTCCAAAACTTTGTTTTGTCTGAAAATTTCTAACCAACTCTAGTAACTCATCTTTCACCTGGGCTCATAATGATGTGGCTTTTACTACAGTTGCCTTTTCAGGTAAAGTGGTTTAATCTTCCAGTCAGTCTGATATTCCCATCCCTTCTGGGAAAAGGAAGGTGCAAAATGAAAAAGACATTGTCTGTTTGGCAACAAGAATTCCACAAAATAAACAAGCTGCCTCCTTGTCGGGTCTGTCCTTCCCAGGTGTTTTCTCCTGAGATCACAAATTCTGTCACTGAAGGGTGCACAAAATAAACAGCAAAAGGATTCTGAGCGTAGGCAGCTACTAAAGGTGTCCTGGAAAGAGAACAGAAGCACTAGAGGAAGGAGAAATCCCAGATAGGAGAGACTGGCTATTTGGGGAACTTTAGGGGATTTGTTTGAAAAGATTTCTGGGTAAAGAAAGTACACTGAACCACAACTTGGGCACAATATCTGCTCCTTTTCAGGGGCCCAGGATTAGGAGTGTCAGTAGAGGGAGGGCTCCTTCTGTCCCCTCCTTTCACTTGATCCCAACCGCAGTTGGACGGGGATCTTGTTATAACCCGTCAGAAGCCTAAAACCAGGATAGCCAGATATCTGGTTAGATAATAGTCTAATTCCTGCTTGTACTCCCCTTAATTGCACAACATGTTCACACAGAAAAATTTCATTCACCTTGAAACACAACAGTATATTTAAGAAATTACTCTATAAGGGCACATAAGGCCACACACATAAGGGCCTAAATCTGCTGTCAGTCACAAGGATGTTAATCCCAAATAACTCCAGTGAAATCAACAGAATTACTCTGGATGTAAGGAATTATTTTGGACAGAATTACTTTGGATGTACCAATGGAAATGAGAACCATTTCTTGTCCTTAATGTGTTAGTCTGGTGAATGGCTTTAGGCATACAGTACAAGTATATTATGATGAGTTTTTATATTACTGCACTTTTATCCCTTTTTACCTATTCTCTAAACCAATTCTTTTTATTTTTAATCATTTTTCCAATATTCAATCTTAATTCCATTGTCATTGAGGACATAATTGTACTCCCTTTCAAGTCAATGTGAGTCTTTCCATTGACTTCAATGACAGATGGATCAAGACCCTTGGACACCTTGACAGTGTTTCAAGATTTTGCCCAGTTCTAGCAACAAACTGTATCTACTTTTCTGTGAGCATACATCATGTTGCTAATCTGTCAGATGCAGACGAAAATAACCAAAGGAACCACTATTGCAGGCATGTTTCCTTTATACCGTTAGGGCTCCAGTAACAGTATGTACCATGCCCGAAGATTTTTACTCTCCACTATGAAATTCATTGCCAGCTGACAGATATTAAAATCATTGTGGGTTGTTGTTTTTTTTCCTGAGAAACTTTCTCAAGTCTGATAAATGTTAATGCAAAACCTATGGCACCAGCATGACCTGGCATCCACCCAACCACTGCACCTGCACAATTACAGCCAAGCTTTCCTGAACACTTCTTCCCTCGCAGCTTGGTTTGTTTTGGGGTTGCTGTTGCTTTGTGATTTTTTTCCCCTCTCTCTGAACACTGAGCACTTAAGGCAGGCATAATTTTTCAAACATTGTTTTGGAGAGTTTGTTGGAGCTAATTGTATATGTCCCGGGAGAGGGACTGCGAGACTGGCCCACACTGAAGCAGGAGTTAGTGAGTTCCAGCAAAGATGCCATTGAAGATCTGCAACCACCTGGCTTGCCTGAAGGGCAACAAAAGATTCTGCTCAAGGAGTGCAGAGTGAACAGCTGCTTTCTGCTCAGGCCACTCTGACTGTTCCCACTATACCAATAAAACCAGAGCTATCAATCACTAAACAAGATCAGCCAGAATTTTACTATCTCCCTCCCCTCTCTTTCTCTGCTGCAAATAGGTTTGAGTGTTCTGCATCGATACACAGTCAGGTGTGTTTACACACAAATTATTTGCATGGATGCTTGTGACCTAACAAGGCAAAGAAAAGGAATGCCAGCTCATTTTGCTGCCCTTTGAGTACTTCCATACAAATTTTAAGAAAAGGAGAAAAAATATTAAAATAAGAGGAGCCACATTCTCAGTTGCTGCAAATCAGCAGGAGTTATGTCGATTTACACTAGCTGAGAATCTGACCTATCTTGTAAACTGGTGGGTAGTCTGACACATTAAAATATTAGAAACAAAAGGAGTACTTGTGGCACTTTAGAGACTAACACATTTATTTGAGCATAAGCTTTCGTGAGCTACAGCTCACTTCATTGGAAGCTATAGCTCACGAAAGCTTATGCTCAAATAAATTTGTTAGTCTCTAAGGTGCCACAAGTCCTCCTTTTCTCTTTGCAGGTACAGACTAATACGGCTGCTACTCTGAAACCTATTAAAATAGTAGGTGGTCTTTTGCAAGAGAGGTGAATTTAGATATATTGGGCCAAAAATCAGACCTGGGTCAAAGAGGTGCAATGACACTGAAGTCAACAGACAAGATATTGTTCTCATTTACACTGATATAAATTTGGAAAAGAGTGGAGTTACTTGGAATTTATACTGGTGTAGCTGAGACTAGAACCTGGAACTGCACTGTCTTATGTCTGGTCACTGGTTAAGGGTCCATTAATTTTCAAGCAGAACTCCTGCATTGAAAGTGGTAGGGAAGTTCTTCTTAAAGGCAGATGATACATTACAACTTTCAGTTTGGCCTTTGGTCTAGATGCTACTAAGTATGTAGTGGATTTTCATTAGTATTGGAAACTTGTAAGCCCTGTTTTCAGACTAAAAGGAGTTCCATATCCCTTTAAATAAGTCTAAATCCTGAGGGCCTCATTTATGTTTTACTCAGTTCTCCTTATTCAGGCAAACTGAGGAAGCTGACCAAGGTTTAGGATTTTATCCATCGAGATTATTAGATATAGGTTATTATTTCAGGACTTCCTGGGGAAGGTTGCTTGTCTTTTTGTAGCTGACCTCCCACTTAAAAAATTCTGAATACTTTGAGCTGGCACTGTTTAATCAAACCATTGGTCCATAAATAATAAAATAACGAATTTATTAGACCATAAAGTACATGTGTACTCCATGTGTGTACATGAGTTCTTAAAAATGTGTGACTGGCCACAAAATACTGTAAAATGGAAGAAGACCTTTGAGAAACAGGACACCACACATTTACCATAGTAGACAAAACTACAGTAGTCACTTACATACTGTGGCCCAGCTTCTTAGCTGGTGTAAATCAGCAAAGCTCCAATTAGTGCAAAGGCTGAGGATATTGCTCCACATATTTATATGACTTTTTTTAAAATTGTGATTAAAAACTTTTATTTGAAATATTAACAGCACATAGGTTCAAATATAGGCACGGAAAAGTTGTAGATAATAAGGAAATGTTTTGTCTCACTTTCCCCTTAATTTTGATGTTTTAGTTATTTAACTATACTTGGGCTCTGTTCTATGAGCCAAATTTTCAAATAAAGACAACTCCGTTGCACCTACAAAAATATTCAGACATGGTCACAAGCAGGCAAATGAGCACATAAAATGCACACATTTGCACATTTATATGCCCAATCCCCAGTTTTGTGCATACACAAATATATTTGATGGGTGCAATTATCTGTTGTGTTCAAGCGTGTAGTCTTGTGGTTGCAGTTTAATCACCTAGGCCTTGGTTCAGCAAAACACATAAGCCCATGCCTCTTTAAGGGATGGATTTACACATGAGCTTAAGTATTTTGTTCATTCAGGGCATTAGTTTTGAATAATTGTCCCATTATATCTACTGCTATGTATTTAATATATTATTTAAAAATTAGCTGTGGGACAGTCCCAATGGTCTAATGGGACACAGATCATGGTGATATGGTAATGATCAGATGACATTCACTGTCAGCTCTAAGGAAGCTGGGTGTTTTGTGCTGCTGTCATAGCAATCTCTATAGGTCATTTGGGTGGGAAAGACTGTCTAAATCCTATTTTTGGTGGAATAAAGCATTGATGATGAGGGCCTTCCAAAAGATAGGCCTACTAATGGGGAATCTAGTACTTCTATTTAAGGACTAATGCTCTGCCCTATCTGAATAGGCAGAAATAATCCACACTTTGAAGGAAGAAAGACTGAGAGGGGCCTATCATAAACCTATAAATCTAAAGCTATAAGAACCTGCACTGCTGGACCCCAGCATTGGAATGCAAGATAAGCAGGACTCTGGGAGAGAACAAGCCACAGTATGAAGCTAGATGACAGTAGCATGGGGGTCAATAAGGAATGTCAACTCCCCAAGAATCTGACCTATGTAAGTACAGGGATCCAGACGTTTCTCTAGTGGAAGTCTGTATTCTATATGCCCAAATAAAATGCTATTTCCATTATGGTTTTCAATAAAGTAAATTACTAAACTTCATGTACCTACATACTTGTTTGCTTTTAAATGATAAATAAGAAAACCTTACTGGCTGAGAGAAATTTCTCATTCCTACTGTCACCATCACCAGTGTTGTAGGAGACCTTCCTTAGAAACCTTAGCACTTCAAATTTAAAATCTATACACATATAAGCAGTGGTTCACCCACACACATGTACAGTTTCTTAGATTCACATTGAGTGGCTAAAATGCAGGGAAGATGGATTTTCTAAATATTACAGATGATAATTGTCTAATACAAAAGGTGTTGCACCCTACTTGATGCTAACCAGTTTGTACCACACTAGTATGGATTAAGATGAACTAATCACTGCACTGGCTGCTGGTGGTTCCCTAGGGCCCTGTGATCATGACCAGATTACATTCAACATGGGCCCAACCAGAAATATGTATAATTGATGCTTCCTCTCTGAAGAATATGATTTAATCAAACACAAGTTATTGGGCTCAATACAGCTATAACAGAGTGAAATTTCATGGCCTGTGTAATACAGGAAGTCAGTCTAGATGATTTAATGGTCCATTGTGGCCTGAAAAACTATTAAATGAGAGCCTATAGGTAAACATTTCAAAAGCATCTAATTGATTTAGGCTCCTAAGTCCCATTAAAAGGCAATGGGACTTAGGTGCCTTTGACCCTAACAGCACCTCCATGCCAGAGGGCAAGGAGTTTGCATGTTTGTAGCAGTGAGTCTCAGCTAGCCTGACAGCCGAGTACACCCATACTTACTGTTGTCATAATCTGTATCTAAAAGGTGTCATGTAAGGTATCATATGTGAGCTGGTAACATGCTAGTCATTAATATCATTGAGTGGTGTGTGTATGGGTGATATATGAAAACTTATAAACATGTGCTGGAAATATGTTCTTAAAATGTGTTTGGCAGGTATGGCTTAAGCCATCCCTCCTTCGACAAAGGAATGTGGTCCTATGTGCTTGACCTGTATCTCCAATGTAAATTGAACAAAGAGATACAGTGAATGTACATTTACATAAAAGATAAACAAATCCATAAAACTAGAGAGTGAGGGAAATAACTACTTAACTATCATGACATGGGAAGGAGACTGCAAAAATTAACATAGTGTCAGCTCCCTGATGGACAGAGCAAGTTGTGCCCCCAGCAAGTTATGCCTGACTTTGAAAACAAAAATAAAACTTTGAGGATATGAGAAGAGAGGTAAAGCCATTATTGGCATCCTTCACTTGAGAAGGCAAAGAAATCAAAAGCTTTGAGCTTTGTGCTGGATTCTGGCTAAGAATTGGCCAGCCCTGCTGAAAGAACAGCTGTGGGGAGATATGTACTTTGGACAAAAGGCTCTAGTTTGTTAAGTGAGTTTTAGACTTAGAAGAAGCATTTTTACATTTCTTTGTTTTGTTTGTACCCATTTCTAGCCCTATTCCTTCTCCTTGGTATCTCTTAAATGTCTGTTCTTTGTTACTAAACTTAATCTTGTTTTATTACACAACTATCTCAGTGCAGTGGTTCAAACTGAAGAGTAAAATCCTCAGCCAAAAAGCCAGGCTGGTGCTGTGTACTCATTCTTTCAAAGGACAGCAAACATGATAAGGTTTGAGAGTGCTTCAGTGAGAGGGGCTGAGCACTGCAAGGGAGACCGTTTTGGGGGAGTTGGGACTGGCAGGGCTGTTGGTGTCACTCTGCAAGGAGTAACCAGGCTTGTGGAAGCCAGGAGGAGGCCATTGTGCTGTGAGCAGGCTGCTGGTGTCAGGGCTATCAGCCAAAGCTGCACCGTGTGGAAGCTCCCAGTGTTACAGGACAGAGGGTGACACAACCCCTCACTATTAAAAACCTACACTTCATTTCCAGTCTGAATTTCTCTAACTTCAACTTCCAGCCACTGAATTGTGTTATAACATTCTCTGCTAGATTAAAGAGCCAACATTATTAAATATTTGTTCCCTGTGTAGATACATATAGACTGTAAATCAAGTAACCCCTTGATCTTCTCTTTATTAAACCAAATAGATTGAGCTCCTTGAGTCTGTCACTATAAGGCATGTTTTCTAATCCCTTTAATCAGTCTTCTGCCTCTTCTCTGAACCTGCTCCAATTTATCAATAGCTTTTTTGAACTGTGGGCACCATAACTGGACCCAGTATTCCAGCAGCTGTCGCTTCAGTTCCAAAAGCAGAGGTAAAGTAACCTCTGCACTCCAACTTGAGATTCTCCTATTTATGGATCACATTAGCTCTTTTGGCCACAGTCTTGGACTGGGAGCTCAAGTTCAGCTGATTAGCCACTTCGACCCCCAACTCTTTTCCAGAATCACTGCTTCCCAGGATAGAGTCCCCCATTCTGTAACTATGGCCTACATTTTTTCTTCCCAGCTGTATACATTTAGCCATATTAAAACACATATTGTTTGCTTGTGCCAATTTACCAAGCAATCTAAATCACTGTGAATCAGTACCTGTTCTCTACATTGTTTACCATTCCCCCAATTTTTGTATCATCTGCAAACGTTATCAGTGATTATTTTGTGGTTTTTTTCAAATCATTGATAAAGATGCTAAATAGCTTAGGGCCAAGTACCAATCCCTGTGGGACACCCTAGAAACAGGCCTGGTTGATGACAATTCCCCATTAACACTTACATTTTGAGACCCATCAATTAGCCAGTTTTTAATCCACTTAATGTGTGCCATGTTAATTTTATGTCATTCTAATTTTTTAATCAAAAGGTCAAGTCTAATGCCTCACAAAAGTCAAAGCATATTACATCAACACTATTACCTTTAGCAACCAAATTTGTAATCTCATAAAAAAATGATATCAAGTTAGTTTGAAAGGATCTATTTTCCATAAACCCATGTTGATTTGCATTAATTACATCACCCTCCCTTACTTCTTTATTAATCAAGTTCCATATCAGGCACTTTATTATCATGCCTGGGACCAACGTCAGGGTTACAGGCCTATAATTATCTGGGTCATCCTGTTTAGCCTTTTTAAAAACTGGCACAACGTTAGCTTTTTTTCAGTCTTCTGGAACTTCCCTAGTGCTTCAAGTCTTATTGAAAATCAACCTTAATGGTCTAGTGAGCTCCTCAGCCATCTCTTCATATGTCCATTGAATATCTGCTTGCATGATATACCAAGTGAAGCCAGGCTTGCAGATATCGGAAGAAAAGTCTGGTTTGCTGAGTCATGTATGTGCATGAGGTCCTGGATCCCAGTACTTGTAAACATGAACACACTGTTTTCCTAGAGCTGGACTTAAGGCTTTTGAACAGGGAGGCTATGGAGTAAAACCTGTCTATCAGGAGGTAAGCCATGGTGGCTGTGGCACTGAGATCTGTTTCTATGAAACTTATTCACTGTGACAGCTATAATGTCAATTTTCTACATTCAGTTTTAGGCCTCAGTGAGGGAACAGATGTCTGGTGATGAGAAAGCTGTTCTGGATGTGGTGCCTCATCTTCTCCAAACTAGCCAATCATCCAGATAAAGAAATATTTGGACACCTACGCAGTGCAAATGGGCCACTACCACCATTGTGCACTTGGTGAACACCCTTGGAATATAAAACAAAGGGAAGCACCATATACTGATAGGCCTTGTTGAATTGAAGATACTTTCAGTGGCCCAGGTGTATCACCACATGAAAGTAAGCCTGCTGCAAATTGAGGGCAACATGACAATCTCCAAGGTAGGGATAATAGAAGCAATGGTGACCATCCTGAACTTTCTTTTTCTGATAAATCAGTTCAGCTCCTGTTGGTCCAGGATGGGTCAACCACCTCTCTTTTTGGTAATCAGGAAGTATGGGGAATAGAAACCCTTCTCTCTGTGTTGGTAAGAAATTTCCTCTATTGCTCGCAAATCCAAAAGGGACAGTAATCTCTGAAGCAAAAGAGTTTTGTTAGATGTATCTGACTGAGCCAGTGGCAGCAGGTGAGGCAGTCAGAAGGAAGGGTCAATGCCGACTGCCGGCAGATAGGCGGTTGAGAGCTTCATGGAAGACCTGAGACTGCCACTATATGAAATGCCATCAATGGAGCCCAAACAGTCAAGGCTAATGGAATAGGTGCCAGACAATGTAGTAAACCAGAGTCCAGCAGAGGCAGACACAAAAGATCCTTCACTACAAGGAAGGCCTGCAGTGTTGATGACACCAAAATCAGAGGCAAGTGTTCCATTACCATTGCCGATGGTACTTTACAGCGCCAGAGACAAAGATGTGCCTGGTAATGGTCAAGGCACCAGTCTCAACAGTGCCATCTCAAATGGTGATGGTGAGTGTTGGTGTTTGTAACCAGACTTCAGTTCTGCACCAGAGAACTTTTTAGAAGCTTTCCTGTGGAGCAAAGAGACTTCGAGAGTCTGTTGGTCTCAGAGGACACAGATGGTTTCGGACACTTCTAGGAAGCTGCAGGTGAATATTATGAGCCATATTTCTCACCTAATTTGGGCTTAGAGGCCAGGGTGACTGGAGGGTTGCTTCTTGTGGAGGAACTGTCAGTCCTCTGGTCAGGGTTAGGTTCTGAAGGGGGACTCATCGCCTTCTCCATGAGATGCACCGAATGGCAGAAACCCCTCTGCTTCTTTATCCTCATTGGACAGGAAGTACAAATAGGACATTTATACCTCATGTGTCTCTCACCCAGACAAATTAGGCAGCTTTTGGTCCTATCTGTAGCAGGTATCATAGCCCTGCATGTGGCACACTGCTTGAATCCTCGGGATTTTCACATGTTAAAGCCCCGAATAAGAAAACTAATTATCTGGGTTAACTGAACTATACCAATATTAAACTATCTTTAACTATATATAAATTAGAGAAATTCTCTTTCCAAAGGCTGGCTAACTAAAGCTGAAGAGTGATGGGGGAGCACTAATTCTAGCCACGGGCAGTAAAAAGGAACTGAGAGGGAGGCAGTGGTCATGCCCTTAATAGCCTTGGCTTGGCACACAAAAGTAGCAGATACGTGTGCACTAGAGAGCATGTACTGCTGGCAAAAGTCTCTGATTCAAGTGCATTGGGCGCAGATACACATACAGGAGAATGTATATGTGCACACCCACTCAAAGGAAAACAATCAGCACATAACTATATCACCTAATATAAATTTTGGTAATCAGGAAGTTCGGGGAATAGAAACTCTTCCCTCTGTGTGGGTAAGAAATTTCCTCTCTTGCTCACAAATCCAAAAGAGACAGTAATCTCTGAAGCCTATATTTGCCAGAGCCAGTGATAAATTCTGTTTTAACATTGAATCTGTAACTTCTTTGACAGGTTAAACTGACTTAAATTTGCACAGTTTCAACACAAAACTAAGGTATAAATTGGCCTCAGTTTGAACCGATTCCAGATTTACCCAAAATTGGTCCAGGGTTTACTCAAAGAGACATACCAATATTGAGAGTAACCTGTGCTAAGGTTTGAGTTTGAACGGAAACACAAACCCAGGCAGACATCTTTCATATTGATTTGAAACAAGGATCTCTTTGGGTGGACTCTGCACCTTGAGTTCTTTCTTCAGGCTGCGAGAGTGTGTTGGCTGCTGTGAAATCCAGATCTGCAAAGGGACATCGCATATTGTTCTTTCTGATGATTGTGCTGTGTATGAACTGGTTCTCAGCCACACGGATTCCCAACCCTCAAATAAGCAGAAAATATCCTGGATGCGTCCTTGATTGATTATAACACTGCGCAAAAAAGAAACCTGCAGGGTATAACTCACAAGGTCCATATGCAGGGCAGATTGCTGGACAAACCACTCTAGAGATACAAGACTAATTATTATTGGCATTCAACCTCATTATCAGGAAAATTCTCCAAAGCTCTCTAGACACAAGCACAAAGTGTTTGAAATATCTCAATGTAAAACAGTCTGTGTAACATCATTAGTGCAGAGCTTGCTTCCACTGCATCTGACATCCACAGATGACATTGAAAGTGAGTGGAAGACACTGCTTTATATAACATGCAAGGTCATTGATGAGACATGCACATAATTGGCTTTCACAAGCACAGAACACAGGACTCAGCTGATGAGAAAAATGATTCAAAGGGAGTGTTGGCTGAAGAGAAACAGAGGCACATAAACCCCTGATTTCTAAACCCAATCTGCTGCTTGGACACCACACTATAAAACAGGGGTTTTCAAACTGGGGGTTGGGACCCCTCAGGGGGTCACGAGGTTATTACATGGTGGGGTCGCAAGCTGTCAGCCTCCACCCTAAACCCTGCTTTGCCTCCAGCATTTATAATGGTATTAAATATATTTAAAAGGGGGGGGTCACACTCAAAGGCTTGCTATGTGAAAGGGGTCACCAGTACAAAAGTTTGAGAACCACTGCTATAAAACATCAGTACAAGAGGGATGCAAAACATTGACTATCAGCTTAGCCTGATGTCAAATATGTTCCCCAAATATGAACAGAATTTGTTTGTCCAGCTGTACAATGTGCAAGCCCCACATTAACTCACCTCGCCCAAGCTCTGCCACAGTGACTCCCTGCTATACTGTAATGCTGGACTAAGGCAAGGTATGAACAGATAATGCAAACACTGACAAACCACCGAAAAATCCATTTGTCATCACTGACATGGATAGAGATGAACATCTGTGGCTGCATAACTGCATGAATAAGCCTCTGTGATTACCAAGGTCAAGGAAGCCAAAGACCAGATACAGCTATCCATTACCCTTGCATAAATCTAGAGTAATCCCATTGACTTCACTGAATTTCCTCTGGGTTTATAGTGGGTAACCAAGAGCAGAAACTGACCCATTGAATAGTGACTTTACTTCACAGTAAAGTGAGTAATATTTTAATCTTGGGTTCAGTGGTCTAAGTTTCTCTGACAGCAAATGATGGCATCAATAACACCTAAATTTGCAAGTTGCTGCATTCCTTACATGACTTTATCTATCATCAGCTGTAGGAGAGGAAACACAGGACCTTGAACTTTGCAAGCAAAGGAAAAAAATTATGATCAAAATACATTTGTTTTAAAGCATATTTACTTGTATAAGTTTTTCTACCCACACTGGTAATGATATTGGATAATGAACAGTGGTTTTGAAATGCATTTCTTTGAAATGCTGTTATTTTTAATAACCTAACATTTCAAATGACTGATTATGATTAAGGTGCTTCTGACACCATAATGATGGATGCAATATGAGTATATAGATAGAGAAGTAGATAGATTGTCCATATACTATAACTGAAAACTTTGTGCCAAATTTCTTTTAAGTGGAAAAGGATTTGTTAATTAATTTTCCCCTCTATTTTTGTTGTTATTTTTTAAAAACTAAGAAGGGAAACATACATAACAGGCTACTATGAAACAACTCAGTTTGATCTGGACCCATAGCACAAGAGGTGATTTATCGTTAAAGTTACCATTCCGCTTAACTTACCCCAGGAAACAAGAGCGCTACTTTGTGTATTCTTATCATGCAAAAGTGCCAAGTGAAATGAAACAGTTGTGTGCCCTTAAGACGACAGCAAGTGACACTTTCGGTCAGCTAAGAGGAGTCAGAGGATGTCCAGAGAATAAGGGTTCAGAGCGAGTGAGTAAATTTGCAATGAAAAACTTAGAAACAAAACAGTGCCCCAAAATGATAGCTGAAATTTTAGCACCTAAGATGGGAACAGTTTCTTACCTTTCTCTATTACTTTAATTATCCATATTTTTGTATTGATTTCTCTCTTGCTGAATATTTTTATACTGGCTCAATTCAAAAGCACCACAAAGCACATCACATAAAGTCACATGGCTAGCAATGCCTCCTTTTTCTAATTTCAATTTGTATCATCTCAGAAGCGGTAGTGCTCTGTTACCAGATTTGCCCATTACTTTGGGGTATGCTCATTTATTAGGGTTACTCTTCTGGGGAGGTGGACAGGTGGGGTGGTTCTGTAATTCTATCCATGTACTACTTGTGTCACTTGTGTTCTCATACAGAGCTCTACTTCTCCCTTCTGCAAGTTCCCTCCCAATGGAGCTATCATACAGGACCTAGGTTCCCCCGGGGCTGGGTTCTGGGCATCAGAGTGCTTACTTGAGCATGAGTAAGGGTTTTTGTAGGGAAAGAACAATGGTTCAAGGGAGAACACTAGATTTGTTTGTGGGTAAACTGAATATACCAAAGTTGTTTTGTTCAGGCTAGACAAAAGGAACTGATCTTTCCTGGGTATGGGCGGTGTTCCTTCAAGGGAGCTCACAGTGCAATTAGGCAGCTTCAGTATTTTGGATACCAATGAAGGATTTATTACTAGAATTGGTCTGATAACTACTGAGCTGGGTGTGTGCAGGCGTGGGTTCATCAACATCAGGAGCAGAGATCCCCCATGATGCAGTGCTTTCCTGCTTTTCTGGTCCAAGAGTTCCATGCAGTTCTTGCCTTGGAATCTCTGCTCTCCATTCTGTATGCTAATGGAGATGCCTCCCCATCCCCTCCTTGATGTAAATGAGGCTAGGGGAGTTTCCTTAATCCTGTCACCCTTGTCTGGAGGGGTTTAGGTGTGTCTCCCACTGCCTTTTCATTGCTTTTTGTAAGTCTTTCTTCCGATCGGCTTTAGTGAAAGCAGACGCTGGGGTGGGGAAGGTCTTTTGTGAGTCAGACAGTCTGGGTAATGCACTCTGGTTCCCCAAGAACACAGAGCTGATAGCTAACAGCTCTTAAAAGCTCTGTTTAAGAAGAGGAGACAGTCTGATACAGGAGTAATGCCATCATGTTGGCCAAACAGCAATACTGAAAGCTCACATTTATGCTGATATATTAATGTACGCAGTTTCTTGCCATGAGGAACATGATTTACTGCAAGTGAGAGGAGCAAGTTTCCTCTTTTTGCTTTTTTATCCAAAGACAATCAATAATTAAGACTTTATTATGAATAATGTCCAGGAATCATTCTCCCATTATTACATATCACATGGTTTTGGTAATACTGTACCAACAAGAAATGTACCATTGTAACTGCCTTTAATATTTATAAGACTTGATTCTACAGTCCTGACTCAGAAAAAACTTCCTGTACTTCTCCTCTACGCACCAACAAACTCTCCCTCTCTGATTGGCTGAAGTTAATACTGTGAAAACTATTAGTTACCTCCTGGGACGTAAGCAACAAGGTTTTTCCCCTTCTATCTATTTCCTTGAGAATATTAGGTATTAGTATGCTGTGCTATAACTGCCCCATGTGGACTGCTCCACTGGCACGAACTAAAAGGTAACGTAGCTCTGGCTGAAAGAGGAGCAGAACCAGCAGCATCCACACAAGGGACTTACAGATCAGCATGCTAGTGTATGCTGCAGTTCACACCCCTGTAGTCCGAACTGCGGGGCCGAATAGACAAGCCCTTAGTTTCAAAGGAAAAATTGTTACCCTTTTGAAGTCCCTGTTCATAATAAAGGGATGTCCAGCTATTTCTTATGAAGACTCCAGTCCTCTCTGTTTCTTGTGAAGACTCCAGTCCTCTCTGTTTCTTGTATGTTAACTAATAAAATACCACAAACAAAATATTAAAATAATAATAAATAATATAGACATATATGAGGGCCAGATTCTGATACCTTCATTCACATTGAGTAGTACCTTGCTGCACAAGTTGGACAACTGCGATCAATGGGGCTGCTTGCAGAGTAAGGTACCACTCAGTGTAAATGAAGGTACCAGAAACTGGTTGTTAGTGCTTTTAAACTTCGAAGGATTTCCATTGAGTAGAACCCTGACCCCATTCAGATCAAGGATAGTTTTGCTATTGCCTTCAATGGAAACAGGTTTTCATCAACAAACTAATCCTCCCATCACTTATGAATAAGTATTATCAACCCCATTTTACAGTATGAAAACTGAGGTGAAATGACTTGAGAAGACAGTTCATTGAATTTGCATGATTATGCAAGGTCTGAGAACCCTCATTTACCACTGACCACAATGGGAATCAAGGGTGCTCAGAGCCTTAAACCCTTGGAGACTTGCCCAAAGGTCTCAGTTTCAGATTCATTACTAATTCAAAAGTTCTGCTCTGCATGCTAGGCTCATGTTCATACATTCATAGTGTTTAAGGACAGAAGGGACTATTCGATCATCTAGTCTGACACTCTGTATATCACAAACCCTTAATGACAGGTTTCAGAGTAACAGCCGTGTTAGTCTGTATTCGCAAAAAGAAAAGGAGTACTTGTGGCACCTTAGAGACTAACCAATTTATTTGAGCATGAGCTTTCGTGAGCATCTGATGAAGTGAGCTGTAGCTCACGAAAGCTCATGCTCAAATAAATTGGTTAGTCTCTAAGGTGCCACAAGTACTCCTTTTCTTTTTACAAACCCTTAAATCTCACTCAGTTACCCCAATACTGAGCCCAGTAATTTAGGACCATACCTAAGTCAATATTTTGCTCTCTAGGCAATATATTTTTACTGTTATTTATCACAGAAGAAGTTAACACTGATTCTTAGCCCTTTTTTCAATGAAAATGACGTGCTAAATATAAAATTCATCTTATCACAAAATATTTGGAAGGAATGTATCATAGGACTTACTGGGAAAGACTTTAAGGGAAGATTGCATATCTCTTATTGCTTTCTTTGTATCTTTCTGTCAGCATATTTTTAAAAAGGACACTATGAGCTTCAGAATATATGTTACAAACAAATAAATGTCTTAACCTATGTTTCTAGCTACATCTGAGAGTACTAACAATGAAAGCATTTTAAAAATCCAATGCACTTGTCACTGTTTATGTGTAACACACTCAGAATGGCAATTTGTCCCCCTCTAGTGATGACTGGGCCATACAGTGAGGTTGATGAGCCTACTTGGCTAACATTGGAGGGACTTTTAGCTCTAGCAGTAGAGGTGCATGCTTTAAAAGTCAGAGGTCCCAGGTCCAACTGTGGTCCGGCATTAAATATCCATTATGCTTTGTTCATTTTGTTTACAGTCAATTTCACTTTCAGGTTCTCCATGCTGCAATGTCTGCATTGCTAAGACTAGGGAGGATATTTTTTTTTAAGTGCAACTGTTCCCTACAGAATTTTAAGGGGGGAAATTGAAATATTTTTACTGCACTTGGATTTGATACCAATGATGCGTGCCTGTGGGAGCAGAAATGAGATAATTTTGATTCGATGGGTAGGGTTTGTAACAGCTTATTTTCAGAAAAACTAATTGTGACAGTCCACTGGTTTTGCCAAAGGCACCATCTATATATTTCCATAGAAGATGTGAAACTTTGGCAAATCTAATCCTTTCAAGTCCTTCCGGGTTTCCCCATTATTGATTTCCTGTTACAGTTATTAGCAAGTTGGATGCTGTATTTATAAATTGATGTTAAGCATTTTTCTAATTTGAAAAGCAACGTTTTCAGGTTCTATATAGGTAAAGAGTGGCATTGGTGCCTCCTCTATCGTGCAGCTCCAGCTGCCTAAAGACGAATTAGACAGCTTCCTAGCCACTGATGAAAATGGCACAGTGCAGTGTACAATAAGAGCAATATTTTGGTTTAGGTACCTGTTCCAGTAACAGTGGGTTACACTCCTTTCCCCCACCCAAAGCGCGCACACACACTTTACACTTCATGCACACTTTCCCAGCAAAAGGCAGAACAAGAGCCAATGGTTGGAAGCTGAAGCTA
Source organism: Eretmochelys imbricata (assembly GCF_965152235.1). Taxonomy (NCBI): domain Eukaryota; kingdom Metazoa; phylum Chordata; order Testudines; family Cheloniidae; genus Eretmochelys; species Eretmochelys imbricata. The sequence continues at coordinate 33,446,404 of NC_135574.1, forward strand.
GCCAAATTCAGATGAGCTATCAGGCACAATTTTTTTAACAGTACAGGGGGTAATTAGCCATTGGAACAATTTACTGAGGGATGTGGTGTATTCTCCATCACTTGTAATCTTTCTATCAAGACTTTTCCAGTAAAATCAAAGCTTTCCAAAAGATATGCTACAGCTCAGAGAGAATTTGCTGTGCTTGATACTGGAATTACTGGGTGAGGTTCTACAGCTGGTGTTACCTTCTGGATTTAAAAATCTATGAAAAAAAAACAAAAATGAGCGGGTACACAAAACACCACATTTCTGTGACTTAATCTGACACCCCAATAGTGAGCTGTGTACAAAATAGAATTAGACAAAGAGCTGGAAAATTATTTGTGAAGCTATTTCAAGAATTCAGAATTGATCTTTCATATGGCTTTATTCACACAACTTTTTGTTCACTTACCCACCCAATTGGAAGAATTTTTCACACACTTTGGAGAATAGCCAATCTTCACGTGCATATTAACACACCAACAGGGGAGTTCATGTACAAATCTGGGAGTTCACTATTTGAGCTGAAAGTGTTCAACTTCAGTCACCAAACCAGGGACTAGAAACATTGCAGTCACAAGCTTGGGTATTCCCTTAAGTGCTAGCATTTTTATTTCCTTTGAGCCGATTAGGGTGTATTTCATGATGGTAAAAGTTTGGACTAGAATATTGTAAGTGGATAACTCAGTGAACATTTGCACTGCACAGCACTGAACCCATTTTTCCTAAGGGACTCTTCAACTGGACTGCATTCATCCATTTTACCCAATAACTACCAGTACATTAAACGAAGTCTTCTTTTCTATTTTGTCCTGCTAAGCTGAGCTGTTCAGAGGGCTTCATTAACATAATCACGTACATAGTGGGGGTAAAGTTGCAGCTGATCTGGGGGATGTAACATACAATTGTTTTGACCATTGACTCTATCCACTCTATGTTGTGTCTATCCTACAGCAACCACCTACACTTGTACCAAAAGTTAAAATGATAAAGTCAAAAAGAAACATTTCGATTAGATTACTTTGATGTTTCCAAAACAAAATATTTAGGAATTTTGTTTTTGTGGTAAATTTCAAAATTCAATACAGGACAAGATGGTATCCAAACATATCCTACATACCCTGTCAATCATTATTGTCGACCTGTCAGCTAAACTGAATAACCAACCTCCATCTCTTTCGCCAGAAGGCTCTGTTTATAACCACCACCACCCATATTTTCAGCCTGTGTTTGGTTATTGTTCACAGATGTGAGGAATGGGGGGAGAAATGGACATTATATAATTTAGTAAATTGTAAATAGTTCAGCATTCTTTCAAGCCAGGGACCTTAGTGCAGGAGCCAGATTTTGGGCAACATCTGCCCAAAACATCTGCCCAAAACTCAACTCCAGAGGCAGAGGTGACATGTGGCGGGGGAAAAAGGGTCACGTCCCCCCACCCACACACAGTTGGTGCTTGGCTTGTACTGAGCATGCTAACATGGACTGAGCATGCTCAGTAACATCTGCTGAAGCTGCTGCCCTTGGCAGCAGATATGGGTCATCTCTCCTAGGGGCTGGAAATAGAGTGCTAGATTCTCTGTTATCCTGCACCTTTTATAGCCATAGGCAATGTGGGTGTCATTACCAGAGTCATATATCAGAATAGCAGCCATGTTAGTCTGTATTTGCAAAAAAGAAAAGGAGTACTTGTGGAATGCATCCGATGAAGTGAGCTGTAGCTCACGAAAGCTTATGCTCAAATAAATTGGTTAGTCTCTAAGGTGCCACAAGTCCTCCTTTTCTCATTGTCATGTAGTCGCACTTAACACTCTACTTTGCATCTATGTCAATGATATCACAAGGTGCAATATAGCAGAGAACCAAGCCCAGTAAATCCTTCATTACACACTTGACCCAGCTTTTGCCAATACAAAGTGTGGATAGTACATATCTAGCCTTATTTTATTATGCACTTGTACAAGGTGGTTCAAGGTATCCTTGATTTGATACGATCTTTCCCCTCTCTTATGTAAATCTCCATGCAAAGTTAATTAAATTATTTCAAGTATTAGGGCAGGAATTGAAAATATCCAGAGACAGATTTTGTCAAGGTGCCCGAGACTAAAGAATATAAAATAATTACCTGCTAATGAACAAATTTAAACTGAATTATTCAGGTCAAAAGAAACAGAAATACTATGCAGATTGGAAGCAAAATGTGAAATGAGCATGGCAAATTATCTGGTGATAGTTGAATCCAATATATTCAAAGAAATCAGGGCTAGTTTATGAATGATTTTGAAACAAAAAAAAAGGCTAAATTCTGACAATGTATTCACAATAACAAAGATTGATCTTCTCCCGTTACATTACTAGTAGAGATTCTTTGAGTCACTAAAGAATTATTTTACAACTACATTTCTCTTTGAAAGGAAACCAAATGTAAGGTTACAGGGTATATATCTTGCAATCTTTTATCAGTACACTACTCTATGAAGTCGGGTTTAGGGGCAAGTAGACATTGGTTCTAAGATCATTCCTTAATAACTTGATCTTTTAGCTCTCACCCTCCCCATCTCCTCTTCAGGTTTCAAACACTGAAGAGCTCTCCAAGATATTCTAATGGAATACTTCACAGCAAGTCTTTTCTTAAAAGCATCTCTCCTTTCTCTTTTTCTCTCCATGAATAAGATTCAACTCTTTTAAAAATAGGTCTGACTGTGACACTTAATCCAGCTGGAGAGAAGGAGCCAGCGTCACAGAAAACTTAGCTTCTGGGTGTGAGCTGACTGCAGCAAAAAAATGGGTCAAATTTGGATTTAACCTAACTTTCACTTTTTGATCATTCTATAAACCTCATCCTTAGTGTAGTGTCTCTTGTCTCACATTGAAGATGATACAGTTATACTGAGATAAAACTGGTGAGGGAAGAGAACTGGGCCTTTAGCTTTTAGTCCACTGTTTGCTTCTCTCTCACTAGTTTACCCTCATTTTATATAATCTTTCTTCCTTTTTTTTTTTAACTCTGCCTAGTAATTTTCCATTTTTCCGCTTCTTCTTTTGTAAAGGTGGAATCCAACTAAAAGCCTGGATCCAAACTCCAGGTCAGGATCTAAACTTCATCTCTCTGCTCCAAAGAGAAGCAACTTCATTTCCAAAGCCAGTTAATATTGCTGAGTAACAACAACGTATTAATCTACCATCTTGTTTACAAAATTCACCCACTTCAAAGCCAGGAAAAGAATAGTTAATGACATCATACACTGCAAGCTATCCATGTAATAAATAATTCTTACTGAGAAAAAGGTAAAAAATATGTCATCGTACCACAATGATTTTAACGCTGACCCAAAATGAATACTATTCTTTTACCAGTAATCATAAAACAGAAATACAACAGCCCTTTGAAAAACAAGCTTTAATTTGAACATGTATGTTTATGTTTCATTTTCTACGAGGTTTTGTTGTGAACTCTCTTAAATGGCACATCCTTAACTTCACTATTGCATATGTACCAAGACACATTATCAGCTTAGGCAAAACATTTTATTGCCTCTTCTAATCAAATCTGGAGGACGTCTGAACTCCCATTAAACATACTTTACTTCACACTGGGGGGGGTTGAATTAATTAATTAGTTCCTGTTTGTACAGCACGCTGAATATGTAAAGCACTGTGTAAAAGCTATGCTGTTATTAAAAACAATAATGATTAATAAATCAATTTTACCCTTTGACTCTTTCCAGTTTAGCTGCAGATCACCCCTCTAATGCTATTAGAAGCAATCATTTAATGGGCCAGATGCTAAGTTACTGTAAATTGGCATACCCCTCATTTCCATGGAGCTAGACCAATTTACACCAGCTAAGGAGTTAGTCTTCTATTTGAGCAAAAATCACAGTTAGCAAAATAATCATTTCTAAGCTTTAAAAATGATTATTCTCGCTCTTGCTTTATCTATTTGTTTTTCTGACTTTCCCCTCGGATTCCTAGGGTGTTTTTAGCATTATGTTTGTTGTTATGAATGAACTTGACTCAGATTTGGATTTTATTTTCCCCCATAGAATACTGAGACAAAATGCTGAAAAATGAGCTCCAAGAACTCAGCAGTAGCAATTGTCCAGTCTCACTCGATGCAATCAAGAATACAACTTTAGAATGTTCTCACAACTAATTGGTGCCAATTATGAAGCTGTGAACAAAAGATGAGTCCTGGCAGGATGCACTTTCTTCAGTGAGAACAAAATTTAAGCAACAGGGCATTCAACACACTGAGATTGATGGCATATTTTCTACTCTTGAGAGCACTGCCCCGATGTGCTGGATTATTTTGCTCACATCCCTGTTTATGGTTCCCAAGACCTCAAAGCCAATTGAAGTGAAGGGGACTCCTGGCATTAACTTCAGTGCATTTTGGATCAGGCCCTTTTTTCTACACTCAAGGTGAAGAATAGAATGATTTCTTTGTTTCTGAAGAAGTGCACCCCTGCACTGATTGCTACTTGGGAAAAAATGGCTTATCCTTTGGATTTATACATACATAAGCAATACTTATTTAATAATTTGTTTATTTGCTTTTAAAATGGAGCAAACTTAGGGGAAAAGAGAGAGAAAAAAAGAGAGAAGATACTTCCAAATCCTTCAAACTACAACTGGGTAAAGCATTTTATCTGAGCAATATTGCCCTTTTTGCCTTCTTGGGAAGAATCCCTGAACAAACTAATTTGTTCATTCTTCAAAACTGTTCAAAGTATACTTTCCGTAAACATTTTTTCAACCTTTGGGTTGTTCACAAACTTCAGTTTGACTATGTCTCCAACTATTCTCAATTTGTTATTCATGGAAATGTGATTGGTTGGCTCTGTCACATTTTATTATTCATGATCCCTGTTTAGATTTTTGAAACTTCTGTAGACAGAAGAAAGGAAATCACAGAGTTTTCAAGAGGCCTGTGTGAACACTTCCACCAGGAATCTTAGAGCAAACTTCAAATGGTGCTGTCACCTGGCTCAATTTTGGTTATGAGAATCTGTTTAAATGGGGAAATGAATGAATGGATTACTCAATCTCTTTCTCCTTCCCACTGTGCGAATGCACATCCCTGGTGCAAGTGGTTTATTACAGCCTAACTGGGAATGTATTTGTGATTTGAAATCATAGGGTGCAATTCTGCAATGATTTAAGCACATGCTTAAATTTGGGACTATTCACATGCTGAAAGTTAAGTACCTACTCAAGTCTTTGGAAGTTCTAGACTGTTACCCTGATCACTGCTTGAGACTATATGTAATTAGGACAATAATAAAATGATTCTTTAAAGTAGCAATGTTTTTTAAAAAGTCAAGAAAATAAACTTGATCCTGTTGAAAACAAAATTTGGATAAAAATCAACGAGAAGTAATTGTAATACTTTGAAATTGTGTAGCTCCTTTTAACAAGGATCTTAAACCCTCCAGATGGTTGGTATGATTATTTTCCTGAAGTCAAACAGTGAGTGAATAGTCGACTCAGAAACAACACTCTTTGGATATCCTGTCACTTGCTCTGTCCATTTCACAATACTGCTTACCTTAATAAATAAGGAAGGAAATATTGTAAAGGATCTTGGAAATCTGGGAACAGTGATAACCAAATAAATGCCTCAGAATCAGATATCCAGAAGTTTCTTGAGTCAGCAACTTTGGAGTTAAAAGACAGGGTCTTAATAATGATTTCAATTACTTGCAGTTGAAAGCCACTTCCACACAAGTTCTGAGCAAGAATTGGTAGAAGGATGTTGAATTATCATGATTATGGTTATGTCTTCACATATAGATACTCAAAATGCACTGGCAGTTTGTGCGTATGTACATAGAACAAAGTGTGCCAAAAATACTCATTGGCACGTGCAAATAGAGGTTTCCACATGGCCATATATTTTGCAATAAAATTGTGTCCTTAAATTGAAGCCTATTTAGACTTTGAGGTTTTTTTCAACTATTAGGTTCTAAATTAAATCTTAGGTTTTAATTTTACTAGAAACAATCAAGTAGGATTACAATGACTCTAAAACAATTATTTCAAACATTCATACACATGATATAAATCTGAGAAGATGTTTCTTATTTGAAGAAGCTTTAAAACATTGCCATTTGCAATATCTAGCAAAAAAAAAAAAAAAATCCAGGCCAATAAAATCACTTTTTTTTTTTCAAAAGGGAGGGAAGCCTCCGGGTATGCTGAGTAAAAACTCAGTAGAATTTAGTTTTAAAACTTTATGCTTTAATTAAAATGTATACTGATGCGTATTCATATCCCTGAGCACAGCAGTATGGTAATAAGCCTTTAAAAATTCAGATATCTGCAGTTTCATTGTACATTTTTCAATCTGATCAAACATTCTTTTCTCTCTCTAATCAGTGCTTTTTCTGGTTTATGCATACAGTATGTAATCTGATTTCATCCCCCTTGTGGGTTGTTACATATCTTAAATATGTAGAGTAAAGGTGCATTTAGAAACAAGAAAAGAATGATGTGAGAATACAGTTGTTTTCTTCAATGACTTGTATATGTTAAAAAGACACCATCACCTCCAAAATTACACTTCCATCTGAAAATATTATTCCTTCTATTATTAATAGAAATTGAAATAGATTAAATGAAAAAAAATCTCCATTATTTTCCCTTGGTTTAATTTACACATTTATAGTCACTTTCATTGTTTACTAGAAAGTTATCACTTCCTGTCTCATACAATAGCATGATGCACCCTCTCTCTCTCTCTCTCTGGGGGCTGATGTGCATGCTGTTCCCCAGGCTTTGAAAGAGGTTGTTTAGCAGGAACAGCAACACCACAGCTTAAAATGGAACAGAAAAGTCAGTAGGTAGCATGGCAGGCATGGGGGAGGGGGAGGGGAAACAGGTGTGAAGAGAGGAGAGAGAGGATGCGGGACTCAATATGTTTAGTAGGATCATACTAAACATCAGATAAAGAGCAAAAGACCCCAGCGCTTGTGATAAAGCATGTAAAGCATTTTAAAAACTAGTTAAAAGGTGCTCAATCATAAACTGGGTTTTTTTTAAATGTAGAAAGAAAAGGAGTACTTGTGGCACCTTAGAGACTAACTAATTTATTTGAGCATAAGCTTTCGTGAGCTACAGCTCCCTTCATCGGATGCATTCAGCTGTAGCTCACAAAAGTGTATGCTCAAATAAATTTTAGTCTCTAAGGTGCCACAAGTACACCTTTTCTTTTTGCGAATACAGACTAACACGGCTGTTACTCTGAAACCTTTTAAATGTAGGTCAGTTTTGAATATTCAAGATGACAGTATCCCTTCAATCAGGGATGAGAACTGGATTTAGGCTCTCAGAAACAAAAGTTCTGCTCTAGTCAGATTATGTGTGCAATTATGTAGTGGTATACACAGCAGGCAACCTTAATTCTGGCATATCCTAACTCGAGTGCTTGATTTTGCAACCTTAATAAAGTTCTTTTAACATAAGGGTTTTTTTGTGTGTGTGCCTATCTGTTCATTTATGTTGCTTACTCTTGACTGGCCCACAGATAAGGTAAGGCACCGAATTACCCCTAGTAAGGTAAATCTTCTAAAAGAAGGTGTTAGTCCTGGAACTTCCCAGTAATCATGTTTGTTGTCTCTACCACGTGTATTCATTACAATAAAAAATAATTACTGCAGATTGCTGTGATCACAGAAGCTGTGAATGAATTACATGAAAGAACTTCTGTTGAAGTCATAGGTAATCTTGTAATACTTAGTTCACTTTAGTTGTTATCTGTAATTCAATTAATGGTTTGTTAGTTAATTGGTTCTGGAGGACGGGTTGCCTTTTGTTTTGTTTTTTCCCCTTGCCCTTACTTTCACTCTAAATCTTGATTTTAAGCAATTTCTCAATAGAAATCACCTGCGGGGTTTACCCACTGCCTTGTTGACAGCATATAGTTTTGTAAAGCCTCTGCCTGATTTAACTTGGGTGAAGTGCAGAGCAGAGTGCACCTGCGTTACTATGGTACTGGAACATGCTGTTACTTGATTGGAAGTTGAGGAAATGTGTGTATCTTTGTCTGGGGACAAAGCACAGAAAGCTTCATTGCTAAGAGATTGCTGTTTTGCTTGGGAAACTGGACAATGTTTACAGAAATGGGGCTCATATGGCTACATGTAGGATTGCTGCTTGATGGAAGATGAAGTAACTGTGGCTATTTAGAGTATCCATGCCAAAGGATATTTTGCAACCCTTGTGATAGGAGTAGCTGAGCGAATAGGGAATGGGAATTAGCCATGAGGATTCCGATTCAATATGTTCTGGGAGTTGTATACTGTGATTGGGAAAGACTTGTACAAAACTGTATTCAGATCGTGATCTTCTGTCTCCTCTGTCAATGTGCCCATAGAAGCCGAACATTCTGTCCCTCTCTGTTCCAACTGAAAGAACCCCAGGTTTTCATGTTTTTTGCCAGTGTGTGTGATATTATTTGGTAAAAATTCAAGTAATAACTTTCACATCTGAATTTCTGCTGCATTTATGTTTCATATGAAGAGAGTCCTGTGACTGGCTTTAACTATTGCATTTTTCGGTTCATCTCATTTATTACAGTCTCAACTTTAGAGAACTATTTCAAATGAACACAATGTACATTCGAACATAAACCTCACTCAGATTAAGACAGTACGTGCACATAAATGGCCAAAGAAACAAAATGTTAGTGTCCATCTTATTATTTGTATTGTGTAGTGTGATGACCCCACAAACATGGCTGACCCACTGAGGACTGAACCAGTGACCTCCAGAGCTCAAAGCATGAGCAGAGCTCAAGCTCTTATTATACTGGCAATCATAGATTGAAAAGTTTCAGAGTAGCAGCCGTGTTAGTCTGTATCCGCAAAAAGAAAAGGAGGACTTGTGGCACCTTAGAGACTAACAAATTTATTTGAGCATAAGCTTTGGTGAGCTAGAGCTCACTTCATCGGATGCATTCAGTGGAAAATATAGTGGGGAGATTTATATACACAGAGAATGGTAACACCCATTGTTTCATGTTCTCTGTGTATATAAATCTCCCCACTGTATTTTCCACTGAATGCATCCGATGAAGTGAGCTCTAGCTCACCAAAGCTTATGCTCAAATAGATTGAAAAGACATCTTTGTATTAATTATGGCACACCACAATCAGAGAAGGCAATTTGAGTATTAATTAGTGAGGGTGGAATTTTGGCCCTATTGAAATCAATGGGAATTTTGTCATTGACTTCAATGAAGCCAGGATTTCACCCGGAAAATTAAATTGTCCTGTAAGAGGTTAAGAAGTAAAATTCTTTGTCTTATTATCTACACATTTGGGCTATTGTTCTGATTTTTGCCACCACACTGAACACATTTTGAGATAAAATCTCAAAGGGTTTTCATGATGCAACTTGCTCTTTGTATTTGTGACAGTCAGGGGAAAGTGCTGGTAACAGCCTCAGCTCATCTTCAAAAGAATGTGCAAAAAGATTGCAAGTGGAATGCAAGCAGCAAATCTTGTGCCTAATGGGGATATTTTGTTGGGGGGGGAGGTAAGAAAAGGTACCTCCCGTGCACCAGCACTTGGGATCAAGTAGTGACCGCAGCCCTAGAGATGGGACCTTCAAAAGCATTCACACACAGGTCTAACTCTGATCCCATTGAAGTCAATGCTTTGATGTCAATACGACGCACTTTTGCAAATCCCATCCTAAGTAAGAGCACCACAAATTAACTGCTAGCATCAGAGCACCAGCTGCTCTGTAACATCTCATTAAAACAGCCATGCGATACAGAGTAGCCAAAACAAAATAGGTGTTTGTTTGACAGCAGTTTGTGGATGAGCAGCACTGCTGTAGCTCCCAGTTTTCCCAAACTCAAGCTCAGACTTCAGGCGAAACTGGGGAGTGGAGGAGGAGGAGGAGCAGGAAGAGGAAGAAGACCATAGACATTGCCGATGATGCAACAGAGTGACAGAAATAGGACTGTGGGATAGAAAGATGTTACAACAAAAACAATACCTGGCAAAAACAAGTGAGCATCATGGAGGAGTACTTTTGTCTTTTAATATATAACAAAAGAATACAAATAGAATGACATAATACATCACTTTGTGAATTCTCTTTTTGTTGGCTACCTGATAGAGGTAGAGAATTTAAATAAGAGAGTAGTGGCTTTGCACACCAGGTCTGGAAGGATAATTCACGTGCAAAGATTGGTGTGCAAAAATGAATAGAAATGGTTGTGAACGAAACGGAAAAAAGCTGTAATTGTGATCATTGGTGGAGTGGTGTAGGTAGAGCAGGGCAAATGAAAAAGTGGAAAACTAGGTCACATAAGTAAGCAAGGACATAATTGTGAGGCTATTGGAGAGATTCAGTAGTGAGGAAGTAGTGAGGAACCAGCGTGTGCATGGGTGTGTTTGTGTATCACTACCAGTGATGATTGGGATTGTATTTTTGTGTACCGCATGATGCCAAATACATTGTCAGGCTCAAAAATATGCATTGTTATTCTTTATTTGTGGCACAGATGGGGAAAGTAATCATTGCAAACTAGGGCTGTCGATTAATCGCAGTTAACTCATGTGATTAACTCAAAAAATAATCACAATTAAAAAAATTAATCAAGATTAATTACAGTTTCAATTGCACTGTTAAACAATAAATACCAATTGACATTTATTAAATATTTTGGATGTTTTTCTACATTTTCAAATATATTGATTTCAGTTTCAACACAGAATACAAAGTATACAGTGCTCATTTTATATTATTTTTATTACAGATATTTGCACTGTAAAAATGATAAAAGAAATAGTATTTTTCAATCACCTCACACAATTACTGTAATGCAATCTCTTTATTGTTAAAGCACAACTTACAATGTAGAATTTTTTTTATTACATAACTGCACTCAAAAAAAATGAAAAACTTTAGAGCCTACAAGTCCATTCAGTCCTACTTCTTGTTCAGCCAATCGCTAAGACAAACAAGATTGTTTACATTTACGGGAAATAATGCTGCTGGTTTCTTATTTACAATGTCACCTGAAAGTGAGAACAGGTGTTCTCGTGGCACCTTTGCAGCTGATATTGCAAGATATTTATATGCCAGATATGCTAAACATTTGTATGCCACTTCATGCTTCGGCCAGCATTCTAGAGGACATGCTTCCATGCTGATGACACTCATTAAAATAATAATGGGTTAATTAAATTTGACTGAGCTCCTTAGGGGGAGAATAGTATATCTCCTGCTCTGTTTTATGTGCATTCTGCCATATATTTCATGTTATAGCAGTCTCAGATGATGACCCAGCACATGTTGTTCGTTTTAAGAACAGTTACACTGCAGATTTGAAAAAATGCAGAGAAGGTACCAATGTGAGATTTCTAAAGATAGCTGCAGCACTCGATCCAAGGTTTAAGAATCTGAAGTGCCTTCCAAAATCTGAGAGGGATGAGGTGTGGAGCATGCTTTCGGAAGTCTTTAAAGAGCAACACTCCAATGCGGAAACTACAGAACTGAACTACCATAAAAGAAAATCAACCTTCTGCTGGTGGCATCTGACTCAGATGATTAAAGTGAACGGTCTGCACTGCTTTGGATCATTATCAAGCAGAACCTGTCATCAGCATGGACACATGTCCTCTGGAATGATGGTTGAAGTATGAAGGGACATATGAATCTTTAGCAAATCTGGCATGTAAATATCTTGCTACGCCAACTACAACAATGCCATGTGAACACCTGTTCTCACTTTCAGGTGACATTGTAAACTAGATGCGGGCAGCATTCTCTTCCGCGGATGTAAACAAACTTGTTTGTCAGAGTGACTGGCTGAACAATAAGTAGGACTGAGTGGACTTGTAGGCTCTAAAGTTTACATTGTTTTATATTTGAATGCAGTTTTTTGTACATAATTCTACCTTTGTAAGCTAAATAGATTGCATTACAGTACTTGTATGAAGTGAATTAAAAATACTTTTTTTGTTTTTTTTTACAGCACAAATATTTGTAATTAAAAATAAATATAGAGTGAGCACTGTACTCGTTGTGTTGTAACTGAAATAAATATATTTGAAAATGTAGAAAACATCCAAAAATATTTAAATAAATGGCATTCTATTATTAACAGTGTGATTAATTGCAATTAATTTTTTAATTGCTTGACAGCCCTATTGCAAATATCTTATGCTGCAGGAGATCGCATTTATCCTTTCAAGATATGGCTGATGACTCCAGTTCAAAACTGCCAAACTAACTGCAATGGTGCATACAAAGGGCCAATTTTTCAAAAAAGTGGCCTCTAATTTTGCATATATATTGAATTATAGAAATTAGAACATGGAAAAAAATTGTTAGATTATTCCGTCCCCCTCTCTGACTGCACGGTAGTTTCCTTCATCTCCAAACTAGCATATTTGAACCAAAAATGCCCATTTGCAAGGGTAAATGAACAAAATGGTCTAGACAAATGTACTTTTGCACAAAAGAGTGAGAAAAAATAAGAGAAGGGTTGATGCAGGCTGGAAATCTGGTCTCACGTTCGGGACAGCTGACTCTCAAACTCTTGTGAAAACTCTGAGCATGACAGTTTTCTGAGATCTTCCTTACTCCACAGGCATCTCCACTTGGACCTGTAAGTTGAAATAAAAACATAATACCATTAGAAAAATAATTATCATAGTACATCCAACCTAGCTGGAAGCAGGAAGTACTGAAAGCCACATAAGAATATCTGTTTCATGAGATTTCGTAATCCATTGCTTGTCCAAAGAAACTCAGATACTTTAATAAACATGGAGAACTTTTGGAAGCTTACTGAAACTGAGAAACCTGCCTACAACTTTTGAAGTTCTCCCAATATTACACTATGTATAAGTAGTTTTTTTTTATAATTCCCATTAAAGGTGCAGTGAATGTTTATAAAGCCCATGTCTTTATTTACCTGTAAAATTAAAGAATCACTCCACTTAACTAAGGAAGATCTGGAATAATCCAACTTGATGTTCTCAAGCACTTTTCTAGTTCTGTTGCCTTAATCACAAAGCTACCACACAGCATACTGAAGAGTATTTACTTAGGTGAAAATCTCAGCTCTGAACGGTTTCTACCCCTTTGTCCATTTGATGCACTGAAGGTTGTTTTTCTATTTAAAAGTTATGTCCATGTTTTTAACAAAGCTTTCTTTCTGCCACTACTGACTCAGTTAAGTGCTGTGACTGCTTCTACTATATTGCTTCTATTTCCCTTGTTTCCGAGTAATGCGTCTTATCTCCAGCTGTTGCCACACATGCTCCCTATCTTTATTTCAGCTCCAGTTCCCGCCAGTCACAGTACAATTTTTTTCAACTGCTGCCAATTCTCACCACAGGAAGCACACACAATTACTCCAGTAAGGTAATTAATATATTTTACAAGCAGGATGGCCATTTTTCAATGCAGGTGCATTTAATAAAGAAAGGACCATCAAGAAATGAACCAGATTGGGATGACTTGTCATTCTGAGCCAAGAGGAACACTAAAGGCAATGATCAGGTTAAGATTCACTTGGAATTAAAGATTATCGGTGAATAATCTGTTTTCAAACAATGCTGTTCTCTCCCCTCCCCCCTCCAACAGTATCAGTGAAGTCTGTTGGAAACAAGCTTGGACAAAGAGCAGTTTGTAGTTTTACATTCCCCATTCAGCAAGAATATGAGGCAAACATGATTGTCTTCTCTGTATTTTCAGGGTGGCCACCCAGGAGGAAAAATACCCAGTTAGGGAAAGGGGAAAAAAGAGAGAAACAAGAAAGGAAGAAGTAGTGAGGAAGGGTGGCCCAGTGGATGCTAGCCTGGGATTTAGGAGACTGAGTTCAAGTCCCTCTTCTGCTACAAACTTCCTGTGGGACCTTGGGTAAGTCACTTAATCTCTCTGTGCCTCAGTTTCTCCTCTGTAAAATGGGGATAACAGCACTTCCCTGCTTCATAGGCGTGCTGGGAGGATAAATATCTTAAATATTGTGAGGTGCTCAGATAGTATGGTAATGGAAGCCATAAATTCCTCTAAAATCAATAGAGAGCACACCCCTCCCCCAAACATGGCAGATACTCAGTGTAAGGCTTTTGATGGGTGTACAGGTCAGATACAGTACTTGTGGTTACACCAAATACAAGGGATTCTAGTTAGAGACAAGTCCAGATGTTCTGTCTAACCCTTCTGCTTGACTCTTTATACATCAATATTATCATCCATGAGTGTCTGTATGCTGACCTCATAAGAATCAGTAATGTTCTGGGAACACTATGGGATCCCAGTGGGGAACAGGCCAGCTTTTCTAGTACCACTTATGATGTCTTTGTGTAGGATGGGTCATATACCTTCTCATCTAAAATCGCATTCTTTTGTTCTTGCCGCTAGTGTTTGTTGCTGTATGAGGCTTATTTCTTGTTCTCTCTTCCAGTCTAAATTCATATACATCCCACATCCCTCTTCCTTAATGGCAAATTGGCAACAATGATGGGACTCAATGTACTGGACTCTCACGTTTGCTGAGCTGTGTGGCTAATACAGCACCTCATACTGAAGGTGTCCACTAATGGTTGAAGCACTATGTGCAAGAGCCCATACTGAATTAAGTTTCGGGAAGCATATTAAACACTGTCTGTCTGTCTGTTTCTGACACTCTCTAACCTTAAATATCACACACAAGAAAAACATCAAGATGCCCAGTACCTCACTTCTGCTTAACAATTTGCCCTTACAGATTTTTGCGTGCTTTGGAGTGAATAATAACCACTGTTCCCATTTTTAGCAGAAAAGCAAATTACAATGGTATGGAATCACCTGAAAATGAAAAAGGGAGCATTCTGAATCAAAATTCACAAAAACACTTTCAACACTTTCACATGGCTCGAATTATGATTCTAAAGAAATGCAGCAGTTTTGTCTAATGAACTGAATATGGGCAAGAAACCAGGAACTCCTGAAATCTTAACACAGTTCTGCCACTGACTTGTGGTGTGGCATTGGGCAAGTGACTTATATTTTCTTTATCTCAATGCATCAGTCTATAAAATAGGGTATCAACATTTACTGTTCTCTCTTCTAGAGGTGTAGGTGAGATGAAGGCAGCTGGAAGGCTAAGGGAGTTGCCAGCTTGGGAGGCTCTCTGAGGCATTTCTGTCTTGATTAACTGTGAAGCACTTTTCTGTGCTGGGAACTTGCCATCAAGTTTGGTAGGACTGGGCTGGTTTACTCATTTGCTGTGTTTGATATCTAGGCTTGGCTGCTGACTGTCTGGGCTAAGGTGCCCTGCAGTTGGGTGAATTAGCAACTAATTCTAGCAGGGCTCTTTGAAGAGAGAGCAGTGCAATTTTTTTAATAAATAGACCAGTGATTAGAGATGTCTGAGGGCTGGTCTACACTACACAGTTAGTAAGGCAGCTTATTTTGACCTAATTATGTCAGTGTCTACACTACAGCCTTCCTCCCGCTGTCTTGTCAATTTCAGGACAGGAGAAGGGGGAGGGGGCAGCTGAGAAGCCCCAAGCAGCTTCCTCTGCTCCCTGTGGGGAACACAGAGTGGAGGGGGGGCAGCTCACTGGGAGCCCAGGAGCTGTGGGGCAGGAAAGAAGAGAGGATGTAGGAAGGTGGTTGTTGGTGACTCCTTTCTGAGGGGGGGTGTAGACATCATGTCCCAGGAGGTGTGTTGCCTGTCTGAGGCCCACCTCCCAGATATTAAAGAAAGTTTACCAAGGCATGCATCCTCTGACCACTAGCCAATATTCCTCATCCATGTGGGCACTAATGATACTGCCAGATATGAACCTGGCACACAGGATCTGGTCCAAGAGGTGAATACAGCTGAACCACTCGGTAATAGTAACTACAATGTGATTAAATTTAACATCCGTGTAGGGGAGAAAATACAAAAGAAACCCACCACAGTACCAGTTAGCTTCAAAAAGGGAACTACACGGAACTGATGCTAGCTAAACGGAAAATAAAAGGAACTGTCACAAGAGTGAAACGCCTGCAAGCTACATGGAAACTTTTAAAAACACTATTATAGGGGCTTAAATGATATGTATGCCCCAAATTAAAAAAAGTGAGTGTGAGGCTTGCTACCACGGCAAAACAAAAGAGGTGGTTAGAGGCAGAAAGATATCCTTTAAAAATAGGAAGTCAGATCCTACGGAGGAATAGAAAGGAACATAAGCTCTTGGAAGTCAAATGTAAGAGTATAATTAGGCAGGCCAAAAAAGAATTTGAAGAGCAACTTTAAAAAGCAAAAAAATTTTAAGTACATCAGTAGCAGGAAGCCTGCCAGACAATCAGTGGGGCCACTGAACGACTGAGGTGCTAAAGGAACACTCAAGGAAGACAAGGCTATTGTGGAAAAGCTAAACACATTCTTTGCATCGGTTTTCCCTGCAGAGAATGTGAGGGAGATTCCCACACCTGAGCCATTCATTTTAGGTGACAAATCTGAGTAACTGTCCCAGATTGAGGTCTCAACAGAGGAGACTTTGGAACAAATTGATAAATTAAACAGTAATAAGTCACCAGGACCAGATGGTATTCACCCAAGAGTTCTGAAGGAACTCAAATATGAAATTGCAGAACTAGTAACTGTGCTATGTAACCTATCACTTAAATGAGCTTCTGAACCAGATGATTCCAGGAGAGTTAATGTAACACCAATTTTTTTAAAAAGGATCCAGAGGCAATCCTGTCAATTACAGGCCAGTAAGCCTAACTTCAGCATCAGGCAAATTGGTTGAAACTATAGTAGAGAACAAAATTATCTGACATAGATGAACACAATATGTTGGGAAAGAGTCAACACAGCTTTTGTAAAGAGAAATCATGCCTTACCAACCTATTAGAATTCTTTGAGGAGGTCAACAAGCATGTAGACAAGGGTAGACCAGTCATATAGTGTATTTGGACTTTCAGAAAGACAAGGTTCCTCACCAAAAGGTCTTAAGCAAAGGGAAGACTCACAGCATACGAGGGAAGATACTCTCATCAATCACTAATTGGTTAAAAGACAGGAAACAAAGGGTAGGAATAAGTGTTTTTCACAGTGGAGAGAGATAAATAGGTGGTCCCCCAAGGATCTTTACTGGGACCAGTGCTGTTTAATATATTCATAAATGATCTCGAGAAAGGGGTAAACGGTGAGGTGGTGAAGTTTGCAGGTGATACAAAATTACTCAAAATAGCTAAGTCCATGACCAAGGGATCTCAGAAAACTGGATGAGTGGGAAAGAAAATGGAAGATGAAATTCAATATAGATAACTGCAAAATAATGCACTTTGGAAAACATAATCCCAACTACACACCCATAAATCGATGCCGTCTAAATTAGCTGTAATAACTCAAGAAAGATCTTGGAGTCATTGTGGATAGTTCTCTGAAAACATCTGCTCAATGGGCAGCGGCAGTCAAAAATGCTAACTGTGTTAGGAATTATTAGGAAAGGGATAGATAAGAAGACAGAAAATATCATAATGCCACTACATAAACCCATGGTACACCCATACGATTAATACCAGGTGCAGTTCTGGTCACCCCATCTCAAAGAAGATATATTTAGAATTGGAAAAAGCACAGAGAAGGGGAAGAAAAATGATTAAGGGTATGGAAGAGCTTCCATGGGAGGACAGATTAAAAAGACTGGGACTGTTCAGTTTAGAAAAGAGACGGCTAAGGCTGATATGATAAAGCTCTATATATCACGAGTGATGTGGAGAACGTGAACTAGGAAGTGTTATTTTCCCCTTCACGTAACACAAGAATCAGGGGTCACCTGATGAAATTAATAGGCAGCAGGTTTAAAACAAACATAAGGAAGTACTTTTGCACACAAAACATAGCCAACCTGTGCAACTCATTGCCAGGGGACGTTGTGAAAAACAAAAGTATATTGAGTTGAAAAAAATAATTAGGTAAGTTCATGGTTGATAGGGTCATCAATGGCTATTAGACAAGATGGTCAGGGATGTAACTCCCTGCTATGGGTGTCCCTAAACCTCTGATTGCCAGAAGCTGGGTCTGGACAAGAGGGGATTTGCCCTGGTAATTGCACTTGGTAATTGTCCTGTTCTGTTCATTCCCTCTGAAGCATCTGGCACTGGCCACTGTCGGAAGACAGGATATTGGGCTTGATGGACCGTTGGTCTGATCCAGTATGACATTTTTATTTTCTTGTACATCTTTCTGGTTGAGGGTAAGGGCCTAAGCAGGGACAGATGAATCGTAGAAATGAAAGCATGGCTGCGAAGATGTTGTCAACAGGAGGGTTTTGGCTTCCTTGATGATGGGATGCTGTTCAGGGAAGGAGGGCTTCTGGGAAGAGATGGATTTCACCTAACCAAGAAGGAAAAGAGCATTTTCACACACTGACTCACTGATCTAGTGAAGAGGGCTTTAAACTAGGTTCAGAGAGTGCAGGTGACAAAAACCCACAGGTAAGTATAAAAAGGTGATCTTAATGGGGGGCTAAATGTTGTGGAGGAGGGGGAAAGGAATCCAAAATTGCAATAGGGTCATAGGAGCAGCAAGAGGGAAAACAGTGGGAGAATCTGCCACAAATGTAAGGAGTATAGGGAATAAAACCAAAGAACTGGAAGTATTAACACATAAGCTAAATTATGACTTAACTTGCATCATTGAGACTTGGTGGGGCCAATCTGATGACTGGAATATTGGTATTGAGGGGTATAGCTTGTTCAGGACAGACAGGCAGGGGTAAAAGGGACGAGGCGTTACATTGTATGTCAAGAATATACTTGTTTTGAGGTCCAGAAGGAGGTGAGAGGCAGACCAGCTGCAACTCTGTGTGTAAAGATAAAAAGGGATGAAAAACCAGGGTGATGTCATGGTACGGGGATCTACTCTAGACCACCAAATCAGGAGGAGGAGGTGGACGAGGCATTTCTAGAAAAAATAGCAAAAATACCCAAATCACAGGACCTGGTAGTAAGGGGGACTTTAACTACCCAGACATCTGTTGTAAAAGTAATATGGAACAACACAAAATGTCCAGTAAGTTCTTTGAGTGCCCTGGCAACAACTTTTTATTTCAGAAGGCTGAGGAAGTAAGTACATGGTACAAACATTTTAGACTTGATTTGGACTAACAGGGAGAAATTGGTTGCCAATCTGAAGGTCGTACAAGGGTTTCATGGAAACCTTGCCTTAGATTCACCAAAAGTTTGTCAAACACAGATGTTTTGAAGCAACATTTTGGGCTTGACTAATTGGCAATTTCCATAAAAATTTGTTTCATCAGAAAATTTCTGATCAGCTCCAGTAGATGGTGATCATCATTTGCAGACAATACATAGGCTGCAATTTATTGATGTTGGGCCCAGTTTAGCAACACAGTTAAGCATGTGCATAACTTTAAATACCTATTTACATGTTTAAAATAGTGATATGAATGATACCAGACTAGGATCTGGGGTAACAAACATCATCTAGTTGCAGGGTGACCAGATGTCCCGATTTTGTAGGGACAGTCCTGATTTTTGGGTCTTTTTCTTATATAGGTTCCTATTACCCCCCACCCCCGTCCCGATTTTTCACACTTGCTGTCTGGTCACTCTATCTAGCCAGGTATTACTGAAACCTGGTGGGATGATTCACATGATTGGAATATTAAATTAATGGTTATAATCTATTTAGGAAGGACTGAGTGGGCAAAAAGAGAAGGGGAGTGGCACTGTGATGGGGTGTACAAACCCACACTGGGCAACAAGGGGTAAAGGGATTATTTTGGGCTCAGCCAGCCCCATCCCACCACAGCTGCAGCAAATGCTCCATCTGCTGGAGGAATTAAAAGTCAGGGAATTAGATCCTTTGAGCTGCAGAGCTGGAGGTGAGCAGACCTGCAGCCCACACCTCCAGTCGAGCTGAGCCAAAGACTCTGAAACAGCTGCCCAAAGGCGCCTCCGTGAGGGAAGAGAGGATCCACTCCGGAGACAACCAGAGAGAGAAGCATCCAGTGGATCTAGGACATTGGTAAACCCCACTTAGCTATTGTGGTTTGGGTTTCCCCACCAGGGATGGATGAGAGGAAGAGGCCCAGGGAGGACAGCCTTAAGCAGTCTTGGTTGCCAGACTACTGGTAGCCCAAAGGACCCTGGGTCAGAGCCCAGTGGACTGGGAGGGCTTACTGTTGGTGTCTGCTATGGACCACCAAATCACACTCGGGAACAGGATGACTGGCTCCTGAAGCATCTACCTATAAGGTGCAGTGAAATAAATGCTGTATGAAAATGGGGCACTTCAATCTGAGGGACACATGCTGGAGGTCTCATGTTTCCAGTACTAAAATATCTTTGAAATTTCTAAATATTACAAGTGACAATTTCCTAACCCAAGAAGTGTTGCATGGGGGGATTCTATGTTAGGTCTCTTCTTGATGAATAAAGGAACTGATCACAGAATTAACAATTAGTGGTAGCTTAGGGGACAAGTGATCATGACTTGACCACTTTGTTATTTGCAAACAGAAAACAAATTCAAGCCAGTAATATATATACTTGGTGATTTAAAAGGGCCAATGTCACAAAACTGAAAACAATTATGAACCATATCAGTTGGGAGAAAGAATTGAAACAGAAAAATGTGAATGATGATTAGGACTTATTTAAGAATTTTTAGTAAATGCCCAAAAAGCCACAATTCCGCAATCGAGAAAGAAAACCACATTGGTTAAAAAAACAACTTGGCTTAGAGGGAAAGTGAAGGGAGCTATACAATATTATATAAATGGAAAAGGAGGTTGATAGTAACTAATATAAATCAGAAATAGAACTTCAGAAAATGTATAAGGGAAGCAAAGGGACAGAAGGAGAAATATACAGCCAGCAGAGTTAAGGACAAAAGGAGGAATGTTTTAAAGTACACCTCTACCCGATATAACGTGACCCGATATAACATGCATTGGGATATAACACGGTAAAGCAGTGCTCCGGTGGGAGGGGGAGCTGTGCGATTCCAGTGGATCAAAGCAAGTTCGATATAATGCGGTTTCACCTATAACGCGGTAAGATTTTTTGAGTCCCAAGGACAGCGTTATATTGGGGTAGAGGTGTACATTAAGAACAAAAATAATTCTATAACTGGTACTGGTGCACTGATAGAATTGTTAATAATAATGAGGAAAAGGCAGAAATGTTCAATAAATATTTCTGTCCTGTATTTGTGAAAAAGCCAGAAGATGTAGTCATATCATATGATGATGAAGAAACACTTTTCATTCCAATAGTAACTCAGGAGGATGTTAAACAGCAGCTACTAAAGCTAGACATTTAAAATTAGGATAACTTACATCCAAGCATTTTAAAAGAGCTGGCTGAGTAGTTCATTAGACCGTTAATTTTGATTTTCAATCATTCTTGGAACACTGGTGAAGTTCCAGAGGACTGGAAGAAAGCTAAGATCATGCCAATATTTTATAAGTTTAAACAGGATGATCCAGGTAATTATAGGCCTGTCAGCCTGACATCGATCCCAGGCCAAATAATGAAACGGCTCATATGGACTCGAATGATAAAGAATTAAAGGAGAATAATGGGTTTATGGAAAATAGATCCTTTCAAACTAACTTTTTTTTCTTTTTTAATAAAATCACAGGTTTGCTTAAAAAGGTAATAGAGTTGATTTATTATACCTAGACTTCTGTAATGCATTTGATTTGATACCACGTGACATTTTGATTAAAAAACGAGAATGATACAAAATTAATATGAATTAAAAACTGTCTAACTGAGCAATATTAAAACTTATTTGGAAATGGAGAATCAACATTGAGTGGGTGTGTTAAGTGGCATTCTGCAGGATTGGCCTTGCACTATTTATCATTTTTATCATCAATGACATGGAAGAAAACAAAATCATCACTGATAAAGATTGGGGGAGTACTAAATAATGAACAGGGCAGGTCACTGATACAGAATGATCTGGTTCATTTGGTGCAAGCAAACAATATGTGTTTTACCACGGACAAATGCAAAGTCAGACATCTAGGAACAAAGAATGTAGGCCATACTTACAGGATGGGGGACCCCATCCTGGGAAGCAGTAATGCTTAAGAAGAGTTAAGAAGGTGGTCATGGTGGGTAATCAGCTGAACAGGAGCTCCCATTGAGGCACTGTGGCCAAAAGAACTAATGCTATCCTTGGGTGCATAATCAGGAGAATATCAAGTAGGAGTAGGGATGTTTTATTACCTCTATATGTGACATTGGTGTGACTGCTATAGGAATATTATATGCAGTTTTGGTGTCCACAGTTCAAGGAAGATATTGATAAATTGGAGAGGGTTCAGAGAAGAGCCATGAGAATGATTAAAGCATTAAGAAAACATGCCTTATAGTGATAGATTCAAAGAGCTCAATCTATTCAGTTTAACAAAGAGAACATTAAGGAGTGGCTTGATCTCAGTTTATAAGTACCTACCTGGGGAACTAATATTGGATAATGGGCTCTTCAATCAAATATCCAACGGCTGGGAGTTGAAACTAGATGAATTCAGACTGGAAATAAGGACAGTGAGGGTAATTAACCATTCAAACAACTTGCCAAGGGTTGTTGTGGATTCTTTATTGCTGGCAATTTTTAAATCAAGATTGGATGCATTTCTAAAATATATGGTCTTGTTTAAAACAGGAATTTATTCAGGGACATTCTATGGCCTGTGTTGTACAGGAGATCCGTCGTTTTTAAAGACACTAAGGACAATTAGGTGCTCAACTCCCATTGAAAGTCAGAGGAGTTGGGATTTAACTGCCAGATTTCTGCCTTTGGATATCTCCCTAGGTGATTAGGCTTGTGGAAGTTCCTTTCTATGTGGAACCCTCCTCACCCTCCATTCCCATGCAGAGGGAATTTCATTAAACACCACCACCCTCTTACAGGGTCAGAGATCTACAGCTGGGGAGGGTGCAAGTGCGGGAAGGGGTGCAGAAGGCTCTGCTGGGGGACAAGCATTGTTCCACCCATGTCCTGAGCTAATGAAGACTGGGCTAAATTAATTTTTTTCAAGGTTTCTTCCATACTCGGAGAAACTCCAGGCTTAGGTCCTGAGAGCAACGGGTCGAAGGAAAGCCCTGGCAGTGGGGCTCCAATAAAGCTGCACTTGTCAGAAACCGACTTCAGCTGATGCAGAGGCACAGGGTATTCACATGGAGGGTCCTGGCATCCTATAGATCTCATAGGAACCACAGTTCTTGGAGGCGGAACACTTACTCTCCAAGAACAATTTGTCCCCAGAGATCCTCCTGGGGCAGCAGCACAGCCATAGACCACCTTTTACACAGGGCTCAGCCGTAAGAATCAGTCTTGCCCATCATGTTATTTTGTATTACTGTATGGCAAATGTTTGTAAGTGAGATATAGGGCACTATCCAAATTGCAACTCTTATCGCTATAATGTGCAGTGTCTTTGCTAATGAAGGGCCAGATTCTGCCACCCTTCTTACAGTGATTAATATCTTATTCAGTACGAAGCCCTACTGAACTCAATAGGAAGTAAGTGAAGTAAGATTGCGACGTAAGTCACTTCTCTGTGTGAATGAAGGTGACAGAATCAGGTCCATAATATTCAGAATTGTATGCATCATTTGCATACTTATTCTCGCTTAAACTCTGTGATGCTAAGCATCTGTATCACCAGAAAGCACAATGTATTCTCATGGACTTGCCTATGTAGCCCACAAGAAATTTTCAGGAAAAAGCCTTGATTCATTTATACGGATTTGTTCTAACTTTTCTTAGGAGTTTTGTTTCTCTTATCTTAACATGTGCTGCCACCTATAGTCAACTCTGAGAAATGACTCTTTGCTCTTTCAACTTCTAAAATACATAGCAAAACATCTCAGTTCTATTATATCTCCTCACTTTCTTTATGTTACTGGAGAAAAAAAATGATGTTACTTCAAATGAAATATGTGCAAGGATAAAGGAAAACAATTTGCTATTTATCTTAACGATAGTCTGTTGATAACATCTCACTGTTTGTGAATACAATATTACAACATGGCAACCACTTCTCTCCATTCTGTCTTGAGAAGTGGAAAAGAAAATCATAGAATCATAGAATATCAGGGTTGGAAGGGACCTCAGGAGGTCATCTAGTCCACCCCCTGCTCAAAGCAGAGCCAATCCCCAACTAAATCATCCCAGCCAGGGCTTTGTCAAGTCTGACCTTAAAAATATCTAAGGAAGGAGATTCCACCACTTCCCTAGGTAATGCATTCCAGTGTTTCACCACCCTCCGAGTGAAAAAGTTTTTCCTAATCTCCAGCCTAAACCTCCCCCACTGCAACTTGAGATCATTACTCCTCGTTCTGCCATCTGCTACCACTGAGAACAGTCTAGATCCATCCTCTTTGGAACCCCCTTTCAGGTAGTTGAAAGCAGCTATCAAATCCCCCCTCATTCTTCTCTTCCTCAGACTAAACAATCCCAGTTCCCTCAGCCTCTCCTCATAAGTCATGTGTTCCAGTCCCCTAATAATTTTTGTTGCCCTCCGCTGGACGTTTTCCAATTTTTCCACATCCTTCTTGTAGTGTGGGGCCCCAAACCGGACACAGTACTCCAGATGAGGCCTCACCAATGTCAAATAGAGGGGAATGCCTAGCCATTCGGTCCCTAGTCTGTAGTGGTGCATGGGATTCTTCCATCCTAAGTGCAGGACTCTGCACTTGTTCTTGTTGAACCTCATCAGATTTATTTTGGCCCAATCCTCTAATTTGTCTAGGGCCCTCTGTATCCTATCCCTACCCTCCAGTGTATCTACTCCTCCTCCCAGTTTAGTGTCATCTGCAAACTTGCTGAGGGTGCAATCCACACCATCCTCCAGATCATTAATGAAGATATTGAACAAAACCGGCCCGAGGACTGACCCTTGGGGCACTCCACTTGATACCGGCTGCCAACTAGCCATTGATCACTACCCGTTGAGCCCGACAGTCTAGCCAGCTTTCTATCCACCTTATCGTCCATTCATCCAGCCCATACTTCTTTAACTTACTGGCAAGAATACTGTGGGAGATCATGTCAAAAGCTTTGCTAAAGTCAAGGAACAACACGTCCACTGCTTTCCCCTCATCCAAAGAGCCAGTTATCTCGTCATAGAAGGCAATTAGATTAGTCAGGCATGACTTGCCCTTGGTGAATCCATGCTGACTGTTCCTGATCACTTTCCTCTCCTCTAAGCACTTCAGAATTCATTCCTTGAGGACCTGCTCCATGATTTTTCCAGGGACTGAATTGAGGCTGACTGGCCTGTAGTTCCCAGGATCCTCCTTCTTCCCTTTTTTAAAGATGGGCACTACATTAGCCTTTTTCCAGTCATCCGGGACCTCCCCCGATCGCCATGAGTTTTCAAAGATAATGACCAATGGCTCTGCAATCACATCCGCCAACTCCTTTAGCACTCTCGGACGCAGCGCATCCGGCCCCATGGACTTGTGCTCATCCAGCTTTTCTAAATAGTCCCAAACCACTTCTTTCTCCATAGAGGGCTGGTCACCTTCTCCTTCTCTTCTCTGTGCTGCCCAGTGCAGTAGTCTGGAGCTGACCTTGTTTGTGAAGACAGATGCAAAGAAAGCATTGAGTACATTAGCTTTTTCCACATCCTCTGTCACTAGGTTGCCTCCCTCATTCAGTAAGGGGCCCACACTTTCCTTGACTTTCTTCTTGTTGCTAACATACCTGAAGAAACCCTTCTTGTTACTCTTAGTAAGGGGTTTATTTTATTCCTGCTAATGTGCAGCTAGCAACTGTTGAATATCATCTGAGATGATATTCAGAGCAAATTTTATATCTAAATTTGTATTAATTTAATTTTAAAACAGTATATATACACTGCAGGATCTCAGAGTACAATGATTACACTCAAGAAAAATTAAGGTTAATTACAATAAGATGAGGATCATCATCTAGTCAAAAGATTAAGAGAGAATTTTATAGCACTGATATTTAGAGCAGGTTTGGGAGACTGAAAGGTAACTATTGTTTGTGCTTCAGAGGGAAAATGGCAGCAGAAAGAGTGAGATCATCTCTAACCAAGGTTTCAGTCCAATAGAATGAATACCTGCCATAAACTTTGCATGACCATGCAGGGGAGAGACCGGTTTTTTAGTATCATATCTGCTAGCACTGCTGTATTTCTATGTTCCGAAACAAGGCTCTTGCAAAACAGCAAAAGCTATTGATAATTTGACAAAAGTGCCTTGGTCTCTGCACAGCAGGAGGGGGAAAAATATCTAGGCTGTTATAATTGGTATGAAATGTTCCTACTATATATTCCCTTTTGCCCCATTTTTTTAAAAGGTGAAGAGGGAAATCACTTTTAATATTTCTTTTAATTCATATACCCAAATGGTGGCCAGTTTTCAGATTTTAATCTTCACTTTAACAAAGAGCAGTTGGGCAGCTATTGACTATGAAACACAGCAGTCAACTACCTTGTAAATTAGAAGCTGCGGTAGTAAAAATGGATTTGTATATCACCGGGAGTAGAGAGAGTGTCTGCCTTGTAAATTTAATTAAACAGCAGGTGCAAAATCAGGTCATATGGCTTTGATGTGCCCCATGTGAGGATGACAACTAGACAATGACTCTAATATGAAGAAATTTGCATACATTTGCATTGGATTGGATGGAACACTGTAGCTCTCACCTATTTTTTGTGTTTCATCTCTGGGAAGTTGAAGATTTGAATGAACGGTGCCTATTTAGTTACTGCAACTAAATACAAGCAATGCTTTCATTTGCTGTAGTAGGGAACATATGGGTTATGAGTCCTTTATTACAATTTTAAAGAGAATGCTTACTAGATAATCAAACATTTGAAAATGCAGCAGAGATGGTTGTAATGATGGAAGAAGCAAAATGGGAGGGAGCCGGGGGAGACCCATCTCTGAGTTTTAATCTTTCCTGGATGAGCGTTTGTTCACTAGAGCATTAATGCAAATCTGGATTTTTGGTCTCTGTCCAGGGGGTGTCACAAACAATTCTCTTTGCTTTAGTAGTTAATATTGTAAACAATGAAATGATGTAGGTCGGAAGTCTTTGCAGATCTGGCAATTAGTGTCTCATATAAATTGTGTTAAAAATGCATTTTATTGCCCTACTGGACAAAGTTAATATAAATGGCTAGACATTAGCTATCATAATCACTTTGAAAATGGTTTAATGGCAAGTACTTTTATGCACCTCAAGATTTCTTCCTTAGGTGTTTAAAAAATCATTAACAATTGCTGTCATTTGCTATATATACTTCTTTGCAAAACTCTGAATTCCATCACTGACTAGTTTACAGCTTTTACAATGGCAAACTGCATAGGGTCAGGGGCTTTTCAAACATGATTCAATGGGTATAAAGCAACCCTACCCACAGAGAGAAAGGGAATTACGCAAAGGCTGAATCTTGTCCATTAAGTATTTCAAACCCGGCATGGATCAGCAGTGACCAAAAACTACCCATTTGATGGCTGTTCAGGGAACTTATGAACATGAATGTGAAAATGAAATGAGATGTGTCTAAAGTAAAGGCTACAGCGACCCTTAAAGAAATACTGATCCGCATAAGAAGACAAGCAAGGTGGAGAAATTTGCACTGCTGCTCATGCTCTTCTTTGTTCTCTCTATATAAGAGAAGACTTCAGACTCCAGCACTGTTAATCTAGCAGCTTCTTAGGTAGCAGCATTATTATCGTTAGCAAAACAGTAAGAGCAGGAAGACTCTAATTGCAGTGTATTTTACTGACAATCGACACAGAGTCAGATCCTCAGCTGATGGAAATTGGCATAGCTCCACAGAAGTCAATGCAGCTACGTCAGTTTTGTCCTAGCTGAGGATCTGGCCCCCAATACTCTGAGTAATTCAGATCAGATATTTTTAACTAAAACTATTTCTCAAACCCAACATATCACACACATCACTGAATACACAAGGCTACACTAGTGCTGTCTCTTCTAACTGCAGTTTCCCTTCACAGCCATCCCCAAGTTGCTGAGAATGGACTTTAGCTGACAGTCACTTACAACTTGTATCTCACTCATATCAGTGGTTTTCTGAATGCAGGTTTAGTAGATGTAATTTTCCTCAGTATAATATACCATTACAGCTTGATTGTATTCTGCAAACATAAGTGTTCTTGGGAGCCACATGTGATAGTTTCTTGTACACCAAGAAGAATTCTCCAAGGTCCAGAAATGTCATGTGTGATTAGAGTGCAGAGAGTGGGCAGACCAAAGGGGGTGATGGGCATTTGTCCCCACTATTGGCCCTAAAGGGATTCTAAAGAAAAGGCAATGCAACCAGAGGATCCCTTTAAAGTAATACAGCTGTGGGAAAGCTCCACTTTTAAGTGGATATCATGCGACAGTGACAATGTTTGTCATTTCTGATTACTCAGGAGACCTAAATGTCAGCTTCTTAGACAGCTTGCTAGCTTATGGAAAGACAACATCATAGAGCCTTGATGTTTTTAAACTGATGGATTTGGTTCCTTTTTTAGATGCTATTCACAGAGCAACATCATTTTTCCATGTTGATTAAAGAATATCCCACCTTCCAGAAATGATGCCTTAGCCCTTCATAATTAGGAAACCTGCTGTTCAGTCTGTGTTGTGCCCACCTCTGTGCCTAATCCACAAAAGAAATAAGTATGCTATAGATAACCACTAGAGGACTTACCGCTTTAGCTGAAACTGTAGAGGCTCATTCTCTTACTGCTGGATCTCCCAGGCTCAGCTCATGGAGACAACCAAGACAAAAGTTACATATACAGTTTCCAGCTCTATATAAACACAAAGCAATGATCTGAAACTTCGCTTAAGAAAAAAATAATTATGTTATTTCTTTCTGCTTCCTCTCCTCCCCCTCCCCTCCATTTTTTTTTTTTTTTGGAAGTGCACAATATATTTAAAAAGCATGAAACAAAACTCATTCATTTTATCATTTTTCAATTTCATTTTTTTAAATAACCTGAAAAAGTAACCCATGGAAGCAAACATCAGAGGTAACCACAAACATGATTAATTATGAGATCAATAAACAATTTAGCAGTTCTGAGGCAACATTCAAATGACCTTCCAGAAGAAAGCGCCAGCAGCGTATATTAAAGTACCTGTAAAAATCTTTTTCGAATAGTTAACATGCTAAGTGAATTCAGGCAGGTTGGGTAATGTTTATTTAGCTGTGTTAAATGCATTGTAAGGTTACTCCAAAAGATCACAGAGAAACTGAATAATTAGGAGAACAAAAGCACCAAAAAGACACATATATATTGTAAAAGGGATAGTAATAAAAAAAAAGACCGGAAGATCAAACAGAGTCAAAAGTTAGCTACATTTCACCAAACATTGCGCTTTCCTGCTATGGGCCAGATTGTGCCAGGGTCTTGTGCAAGTGCACAAGGAGGGGAGGGTGCAAGGAGCCCTTTTCAAGTCCGGCCAGTTATACATCTGCCCAATTGACAGCATCCTGCTAAAAAATGTGCAAAGATTAAAAATAGCAGGTGCGGCCACTCCATCCCTAGCCAGCCATAGAAAGGAGTGCACATTGTACTCTCATAAGAGGTGATGCCACAGGCAGGCTATTCTCTTGTGTGTTAAGTAGCTTAAGGTGGCATTGTTGCTGAACAAATGCCTCCTAGAGGAACCCCTGGAGCAGTGTGGATGCAAACAACCCTCAATGTTGACTTGTGCCAATGTCTAGCGAGGTTTTTATAAATCACCCATGACCATAGAATGTGAGTTCCCCCCAATAGTCCTGCCATTACCATGGGGGGGACAGAAAACAGTGGCATAGAGCATGCTATACTGGTTCTATGCCAGCCAGTAGCTCCACTATGCAAGAGGAATCCTCAGCTCTCATTGTTGAGGCAGCTTTCCAGCCTCTCTTGCTACCAGAGCAGTGCAAAAATACCCAAGCAGGGATTGAGAATCTGGCCCACTGTTACCATTTGCGTAAATAACTACACAATGTGTGAGGTAGTGGAGAATCAGGCCCTGTACTCTGAGAGACTTCTACTAGTACATGTGCTAATGGGATGCTAGGAGTAATAAGCACAATCAAATACACATTTTATCTGACACTGCTGATCTTAAATTATATGCAAATTAACCTAGTATTTACTATTGAATCAAATAATGTGAATGTACAGTGCATGAGATTTGCAGTTACCTTACATTTCCAGAAATGTAAGATCAGCAAGCAAGAGGGATGGTGATGGCCCATAAAATTTGCCAATTGCCTTAGATAACTAAGAACCAGGTTCAAATATGCTTACTCACACTGAATAGGACCTTATATTACAACTAGTCCCATAAAAATTAATGAGGGCATTCCAAAAGTAAAATACTACTCAATGTATGCAAAGATGTAATAATATAGCCCTAAATGAGTATTTTCATTGTGCCATACATAGCCATCAATTTTTAAGAAAAAACACTGACTTACTTCAATGGGAAGTTCTGATCAAAATCCAATGTTACAATGTGGAACAGTATTTTCAGCATTCAGAATATTTCTTAGAGTTTATGTGAGGGAAAAACAAGGGAGTACTGTGGGTATTGAGATGACCGTTCATAATTACCTTTGGAAAACCTAGCGAGTTTTTAAAGACCATCTATGTATATTAAGCAAGGTGGAAGCAGTAAGCCCAATTTTTCATAATTTACCCATATTCTCCATAATGTATGTGCTTTTCTTCTCTAAGATTACTCAGAAGTGAATGCTTCCCTTACTATTCCTACCTCAACCAGAGGAAACACCAGATGAGGGCAACTTACTGTTATTCATTTGTATTGCATTATAAGAACATATAGCAAGAGACAGTCCCTGTCCCAAAGAGCTTACAATCTAAATAGACAAAATAAACAGAGGTGGAAGTAAGGAAGTATCACCCCCATTTTACCAAGAGAGAACAGAGACACAGAGATTAAGTGACTTGGCTCAAGGTCATATAGGAAATCTATGGCAGAACTGGGAACTGAAACCATGCCTCTTGATTCCAAGTCTACTGCCTTAACCACAAAATCATCCTTCCTCTCCAGCCTCCCACACAGCCTGTATATCTTAAAAAATAATAAATGCGATGTAACTAGGAAAATATACCAATACAGGATTCATCATCATCAAACACTCTATAGTCTATTGAGGACCATTGCACCAGCCAGAGTGACTACAGTAGATGACATCATATCAGGAATTGTAGAGTGATGTTACCGGATCTGGCTCAACTTAGTAAAACACAGGTATGTTAGATTCTGAACTTTGTCTCAGCTCAGAGACATTTTTTGTCAATGGGCAAGACCTAGTCATTGGAGGATGTCCATTGTTTGAAATCCAAGTCCAGCATTGGTTATTGAGGTGCCTAATCAGAGGCCCAGGACAGACAAACCGTAGGCAACAAATAACGTCAGAAGCGAAGCAGTGTTGCCATTTGGGGAACCTGAAGCACAAGGGATCTATCATGGTTTCACACTCAATTCAATCACAGCCAGTCACAGCATTGAAATCCCCATGTGCTGGCAATGTGTCATGCAGCTGAGATGACCAGATTTTTTGCTGCTAGCTGATGGAAGAAATGTGTCCTTTTCCACAGATGACATGTCTTCTTTTGGCATATAGGCCACAAAGACAGATAAGTAGGCATGGTGGTGTTGAACTTGAACATAAAGTAAGTGTGAGGACATGGGGTTCCGTGTAGTTAAGGTCTGTGTTACAGGTTGTCTAATAAGTGCCACACCTGAGTACAGTCTAGACCAGTGGTTCTCAAAGCTGGTCCACCGCTAGTTCAGGGAAAGCCCCTGGTGGACTGGACCAGTTTGTTTACCTGCCACGTCTGCAGGTTTGGCCGATCACAGCTCCCACTGGCTGTGGTTTGCCGCTCCAGGCCAATGAGGGCTACGGGAAGGGTGGCCAGCACGTCCCTTGGCCTGCACTGCTTCCCACAGCCCCCATTGGCCTGAAGCAGTGAACCGCGGCCAGTGGGAACAGTGATCAGCTGAACCTGCAGACGCGGCAGGTAAACAAACCGGTCCGGCCTGCCAGGGGCTTTCCCTGAACAAGCGGCAGACCGGCTTTGAGAACCACTGGTCTAGACCCCGGAGGGTTGCTCCTTTAATAGTGATTTCATCACTTTGTGTCAGGCAGGCCCTTGTGATGCTGGCAATTACAACCTTGTAGCCAGTGAGTTCTCTGACAAGGACTGTCTTGTACCCAGTAACATTTGGTGTCAACATGTTCCATGTGGTGACACAGAACACACCTCTGAGGTCTGAGTTGGACTTCAAAAGAGTTGTGGCCTTCCCTGAGCAGGGCTTGGGTCATGCCCGTCACATGCATGCAAAACACACCCCTCCTCCTGGAGTCAGTAATAACAAGGGCTTTAGCCCTGATGCTTTATTGCAGTCTGTCCCATCATTTCTCTCTGCCTCCTTGGGACTGGGGAGATGTAGAGGGCTTTTTGGGCTGCAGCGGGGAATCTCCATTCCCAAGAACTCTTCCACCATATTCCATTGGTTCCTGAATGTGTTTCAAAGATCTAACTCCTTCTCCACCTTGTATATCCATGCATTGTCAGTCATAGCTCATCCACCTTCACCACCAATGGGGTCCATCGTTGGTCACTATAAACTCTGGTTTAGTAGCTTGTGGCCAGTAAGCAGACTATTGATGGTCTATTATTCCAATGGTGATAGCTGTTCTTTTCAAACGCCCAATCATCCTTTTTACCAGCTGCAAGCGGTGTTACACTGCACCGCTAGAATATGGCACCGAGGGTTGGTGCTTTTTTCCATTTCATTTGGAGCAAACGTGTGTAAATACTTTATTAAAATAAAAAACACATGAAGTGAAAGCTGTTCCCTACTGATTGATTTTTCAAAAGCTCCCTAGACTGATTCAGCTACAGATGTTTGCAAAATGATTGGATGTAAAGTGGGCTTAATTCATAAAAGCAATAAAATGTTGCTTATTGACTGAACAGATGAACTAGCTAAGGGGACATAATTCGGAGTGTTCTTATTGGAAATGCTTTGAAGAAACATAATGATGGTGCAGAGAAAGAGCTTTATTAGACACGGTGAATATATTTTCTGCAGAACATTCTGGAAGATTTGAAATACTAAATTTTTTTTTCCTGAATTGTGGGCTGTATAATTGTACAGTGGAGTAAACTTGTTGTGACTTCTCAAACTACTTAACTTAATTCACAGTTATTACAATCTTGTAATAAACAGATTTAAAGCAATTTTCAAGGACAAAAAAGAAAAATAAAACATTACAAGGCTGACAAGCCTATGAAAGGAAGGAAATTCAGTCATTTAAAATTCTGCCCTACTTTGCCTACATGAAGAGTTTCCAGGGAATACAGATTCTGTGCATTTGAGACAGTCAGTCCTATAGGCACAATGAGGTAAAGCCTAGATAACCTGGAATGGGAGGATTAGAGTGAGGAAACATTGGCACTCATTTCTAAGATTCCCTTAGTGAAGCTTTCTGCAAATCACACGATCTAGTATAAAAGGACTTGTGAGATGGATGCAGAGGGAAGGCCTTTTAATCCTACATATCCTTGTTTTCTGCAAAGATGGCACATACAGGAAATCTGTACATGGGCAGACTACAGTTATGCTCACACAGCAATCATTACAAGGTCATTCAACACTGCTAGAAAACAATGCCTGGGCCAGTGCATTACAGAAAGACTTATTACTGGGCCTCATTGTCAAAATGCTCCTTCAAAGTCTCCCTGATTCGAATAGCCCCGCATTGTGCCCCTCTAACAGCCTGGTATCTGGCTGCTCAAAAGCGGCCGCCAGCAAATCCACCTCTATGTTCCACCCCTGTGGAAATTTTTCCCCTTAGCTTCACAAATGTTAGGCAAAGCACAGCAGGCTGCTATGACCATGGGAACAGTTTCCTCACTGAGGTTTAACCTTCCAAAAAGGCAGCGACCCTTTAATCTGCCAAAGGCACATTCAACAGTCATTCTGCACCTGCTAAGCCTGTTGTTGAAGCGCTCCTTGTGGCAGTCAAGGTTTCTGGTGTAAAGCTTCATAAGCCATGGGAGTAAGGGGTAGGCTGGTCTCCAAGGATTATCCAAGGATCATCAACATCACATGTTGATGTTGGTGAAATGACCCCGGTGATCCACCAGCACTTGCAATACCATAGAGAAGCAGCCCTTTCTGTTGATGTACTCCATCACAAGATGACCTGGGGACCAAATGGGGATATACATGTCATCTATCACCCTGCCACAGTTAGGGAATCCTATTGCTGCGAAGCCATCCACTATTTCTCCCACATTTCCCAGAGTCACAGTCCTTCAGAGCAGGAGGCGATTAATGGCCCTGCACACCTGCATCACTGCAACCCCCACGGTGGAAGTTCCCAACTCCAAACTTATTAGCGACTGATCATTAGCAGTCTGGAGTTGCATGCTTTCACACAGCAATTGCCACTCACTTCTGCACCATGAGGGCAGCTCTCATTTTGGTGTCCTTGCACCACAGGGAGGGACGAGCTCCGCACACAGTTCCAGGAAGGTGGCTTTGTGCATCCAAAAGTTCCGCAGCCACTGCTCATCATCCCAAACCTGCATCATGATGGAATCCCATCACTCAGTGCTTGTTTCCTGAGCCTAGTAGCGACAGTCCACTGTGTGCGGCTGCTCCATGAAAGCCAACAGCAATCTTGAATTGTTTCTTTCCATGGCAAACACAGCAGGGCAGACACCATGGAGTCATTATCAGATCTGCAGCTCATGAAATACTGCAGAATCAGCCACATTGTGGTCATAATGCACATGATGAGACTGGAGAGAAGTGCAGGATCCATGCTTTCAGACAGAGATGGGGGGTGCAATTTACAGGGGCTGCTGAAAAGTGGCATGAAACGTAATAAGAAGCCCACGGAATGTTGGGCCGAAGAAAACTGCATCATGGGATGCTGGGACTGCCCCTATGAGGCACTGTGATCCATTCCCAGATGGGCAGACGGTGGCAAGTTGCACAGTGGGGTAGCTACCCATGGTGCACTGCTCTCTCTATCAATGCAAGAGCGCAAACTGTGGACATACTCCGCTGTCATAAGAAGCATTGTGTGGACATGCAAAAGCTATTTAATTACAGAGGTAGGTGATCATCGATGTAATTTAAGTCGACTTAACTTAGTGTAGACATTGCCTTAGATACCTCTAACGTGGATAAGAAGTAGAAGAACAATTGGAGAGATCAGAAGGCAGTATCCCACAGAAGGGAACTATTATTGCTGAGACTACATACTTTCCCTGTTTCACTATAGAGTTTCTGCCTATAACCTTCCCCAAACCCTTTCTGCTACAGTATTAAAGAAACAACACACATCTTCAAACCACAACATATGTCATCATTTCCCACCCAGCTGTAGCAATAATGTTTACTTACCTACTTCACGGGAGTATTGTGAAGAACAGCTAAAGTCTATACAGTGTTTTGAACATGTAAAGCAATACATAAATGCTAAGCATTAATATTACAGTTTGTAACTATTTCTTCAGAGCTTTTTTAGTCAAAGCTAACACTTACATGTAACAATTTTAGGCCTAACCTTTTAAACCTAGCTCTTCTAATTTTGCAAGTGTAGTTTGGGCGCTCAAGTATTTACAGTGGCAATAAGTTGCAAACAAAAGAGCAAATTTCCTAAAAATGCAGGCTCTTCATTTTCAAAGCTCTTACACATATTAACAATTTAATTTTTACAACACGCTTGTGAGGTAAATAAAGTATTTTTAGCTCCTTATTACAGATGGGGTAACTAAGACAGAGAGGGTAAGTGACTTACCTGAGGTCACTTTATGAGACAGTGCCATGATTAGAATCCAATTCCCTGTTCTCTGCTCATATCACTTGTTGGCTTGAATGTATGCTTTCACTAAGGGCAGGTCTATACTACTGCTTAAGTTGATCTAACTTACATCACTCAGGGGTGTGAAAAAGACACTCTCCTGAGCGACTGACTGAGCCAACCACGCACATACCATGAATAAAAAAATAGCAAGGAGTCAAAGTAAGAAGTTAAAGAAAGGTCCACACAAACCACTTGGAAAATACCAATGAATAATAAATACATTTGTAGAAATCTGAATCTGTGGACAATTTGTTAACTGGAAAAAACACAAGAGTAAAATTTGCAGGGAATAATATTCATGATGAACAATTCATGATACTCTACTCCTGACCAACCAAGTGGTGGTATTGAGTCTGTTGATCTCCCTCATTTCCCAAGCCAATCAGAAAACTTTTTCATCAGTGTCATTAGGAACCAATATACAACATTTAATGTTAAAACAGATAATACAGCATATATCATCTACTCAGCCACTATCTGAAACTGTCATCCATAGCTGCTCAATGAAAAGCAAATATTACATTTTGGTGGAAAGTATTCACTACTATCCAAAGTATCCAGTGCAGAATAGATTGTTTCACTCAAGCCATTAACTACGCAGCCAGTAACAGATGTTTGCACACTAGGCAAATTATTACTTGTGTGTGTGTATGCTGTGCATCTTGACACTTCAATCTTTAAATTCTCCACTTAGAAGGAAACATCACCTGGAGTAGGAAAAGATCCAGGGACAGACAACCAAAAAAAGAAAGGGGTGTGTGGGAAGAAAACTGCTGAAGAAAGAAAAGTCTCATGTTCTTGACAACTTTTTTTCTTTTTATTGAAATACAGAAGGATTGTCTCTGTTCCTGCTTGAGTTCAGAAGTGTATGGGGTCTGCTGCTTTTGCTCCTCAGAAAGTGTGAGTCAGTCCATGAAACTCAGAGTTTCCATATGGGAAACCATATGGGAAGCTTGGAGGAGGATGTCCAAAACTGGGGGAAGAAGGGGCACTCAACTCAAGTAGCAGGTTGTGCAGTGGTATATCTCTTATAACACAGCAGCATGTATATCACAAGTCTTTATCAAATGTGCCAGAAGACTTTTTCAGTCAGGATTACATCATCAAAGCTTCACAGTATCACTCAGTAGTGTTGATTTTGAAAAAAATTCTTGAAAATAAAACATCTGCCAGAGCAGTACATTTATTACAGCAAAAAGCAGCCTAGCGTTGCATGAAAATTTGGCCATAAAGTCAAAGTCTATTCCAAATCACTCAGGAGACCATTTCTGGAATAAGACTATCTCAGAGTTACTATGGCAAAATGTATGCTGCTAGTTCTGCTAGAACAGTAATGAAGTTCATGGCTACAATAAACCCAGAGAATCATTTTCCTTATAGGATTTCACCAAAGCTTCTCTATACTTACAATGCATAAGCCTCCATTATGTCCCCTGATTAAGGGCCATATATTGCCTTCTGTCTTCAATACAAACTAAAGAGGGCACAAGGATATGGATATGGTCCTAGACTTACAGTTAATATGGGACTCACTGATTTCCATGATAGACTTGAGACCCACGTGTGGGCAGGAAAGGAGCAAACAAAGAATACAAAAGAAATCCCAATCATATTACATAATACAGTCATATTATTTTCACTTACACAGATGTAAGGATCCAATCCTGCAAAGGGATTGACATAGGAATAGAAATCCAGTTGTGGGGATCTCTGTAAAGGGTTCAGGCTCTAAGATATAAGTAACTTCACTGTGATCAGTGGAGTTATACCAGTATAAAACTGATGGGAGAGAAGAATTAAGACAACTTTTTAAAAGTCTGTAAACATTTCTAAAATTGGTTTCTAGCATCTGTGGCATGTGCCACAAACATGACTGGGTGCTATATTATGTATACAACAGTAGTGCCCAAAATGTGTGAGGTGCTGTACAGACATGTCGGCTATACAGTCTCTGATTCAAAGAGCTTAGAAAAACACACATATTTAGCTGTAGGCGTGTGAACAGTCCCAATGGACAGGTCTGCAGTGCAGAGTTAGCCTGGGCTAACGTACCACAGGTGGAGCATCCCCATTGCAATGCCCTTAGCCATTCCAGATCCATGTAACTGCATCCACAATGGGCGGGATGGATTTCTGTCAGGATGGTTCATAGTCCTTCATTAAACTGGGCTGCTCGTGAATTCATTCTCAGGGTTCTCTCTCTGTCTCTCTTGCCTAGTGTGGAGCTGCTGTCTGTGGCAGTGACAGGAAAACAATACTTTTATGTAAATAACTCCCAAGTGGACTTATTCATTACTAATGCAGACATTCTGGAGGTGAAAGCAAAGAGCGTTTGGCTGCAAGAACTTGTAATAAGAATGTTATTAAGGAATTAAGTCTGCAAATTCACAGCACACCTGACTGACTTCTCTGCCTTGCCATTTCTTTCCTGTCCACTAAACATAAAGGTGTCATTCGAGATACATTTCCACAAATTATGGGTCTTACTAATATCACATCACAGCTTTACCAGAAGGCTGCTGCCAGCTTCTGCCCAGCTGCCAGCATGATGGGAGGAGGGTTTCTTGGCCAGCATTTCTGTTCAAATGCTGTGGAATGTGTCAGAAATGGAGCAGGCAACTGTGGGATTAAATGGCTGAGCCAGATGATTTCCAATGCAGAAAGAAGGAGTTAGGCAAGAAAGTACATCCCAGGTGGAATTGTGGGCTAGAACTGGAGAACTAACAGCACCCAGGCTTGATGAGACTGCATTCCCACAACAAAGTAGGTGGGTCGCCAGCCCAGGAGAACATAAAATCCAGGCTCAGGCCTATACATTGAACCAGGGCCGGCTCCAGGCACCAGCATTCCAAGCAGGTGCCTGCGGCGGCAATCTTAAAGGGGCGGCAGTCCATGAGTTGTTAGGGGGGCATGGGTTTTTTCGCCACGGCGGCAATTCGGTGGCAGTTTGTATCTTCACAGTCCCATGGCACCAATTTGGCAGCAGCCCCCTTCTTTGGCCGCCCGCTGTGGCAATTCTGTGGCAGCCCCCTTCTTCAGGCATTGAATTCGGCACGCTGCTTGGGGCGGCAAAAAGTGTAGAGCCAGCCCAGCATTGAACCATGCCTGGGTTCAAAGCACCGCAGGTTCAGGCTAGAGAGTTTTTTGTGTAGACAGAAGGGAGATCAGGGGCAACACCAATGCTAACTCTGCAATGAAGACACATCTATTGAGAGGAATTAGACTACATGTCCCTAAAGTAAAGTACATGCGTAAAAACTGGCAGCATCAGGGCCCAAAATAGTATAACACACATGAAAGTAGAGGAAAAGGGATATAACGTGTCAAATGACGAAGATGATCCCTTCTTTTTTATAATATTCAAGTAGGCTTGGCAGAATTCATTTTTAATAATGTCAATGGATAATATCAATGTTTATTTGAAAGCATATTTTTAGCTTTTTATCTATTTAAATTTTCACAGCTGTGCAAAATGATGGGTTTTGAGCTTTTTTTTATTTTCGCCAATTTAAATTTTGACAGTTGCAGAAAATTATGGGAGGGATGAGACAATAATCATTTAATGTCAGCAGACACAGACTCAAAAGTTAAAGCTTTAGAACTTTTAAAACACAAATTGCCAGCATTACATGTCAAAGTATACAAAGGAAATTTCTTTAAATCAAACTGTAATAAATTCTTGAGCATCATTTATCTTATTTTGTCTATTAGAAATTTTGATTATCATCGATGGAAATATTTTTTGCCAATTTGTTTGTGTGCAATGAAATCAATATTTACCAGTAATAATAATATATATAATTTATATATAAGTAATCCCCAGCCTCTCTCCTAACTAGTCATGATTATCTCTTTATGTATTCTGTTAAATGCCACTTTTAAAAAAATTGGTTTCAATCCTTATTTATTGTCTGTCTTTATTTTTTAATTTTAACTAATATCAGGCGTTTTATTTTTCACCCTTGTTTAACCCTTGCCTTCTCTCTAGTTGTTAATTTTACACTTGTTTATGCATATTTTTAATCTATGTCTTTTACAAATAATGAATCCACAAGCTATTCATATCTTTTTAGTAATTCTGTTTTTTAAAATATTGGCTCCTGGTCTATTTTCTATCACCTGTATTCTAAAGATTTTAAGCTTTGCCTATCATTGATATTTGTCCCCACAGCATAACACCTTCATTTAGCCTACATTCCCAATTCGAAGATGTTGCCTACTCATCAGATTATGATAATCCATTACATTTCCATTCCATTCCCTTCCAACAGGTGTTACCTCTCCTCCTCATACACAACTACCAAAGACCAATTAATCCAATTAAGATGCGGTTCTATGGCTACAAAACAGTGGGTCAGATTCTCAGTGATGCTAGTTGTAAGGTGCTCTAAGCCAGTGGTTCTCAACCAGGGGTACACATACCCCGGGGTTATACAGAGGTCTTCCACAGGATAAATCAGCTTATCTAGATATTTGCCTAGTTTTACCACAGGCTACATAAAAATCACTAGCGAAATCAGTACAAACTAAAATTTCATACAGACAATGACTTGTTTATACTGCTCTATATATTATACACTGAAATGTAATTACAATATTTATATTCTCATTGATTTATTTTATAATTATATGGTAGAAATGAGAAAGTAAGCAATTTTTCAGTAATAGTGTGGTGTGACACTATTGTATTTTTATGCCTGATTTTGTAAGCAAGTACTTTTAAAGTGAGGTGAAACTTGGGGGTACGCAAGACAAATCAGACTCCTGGAAGGGGTACAGTAGTCTGGAAAGGCTGAGAGCCACTGATCTAAGCCACCATTCCACTCCTCTGATCCTGAGCTGCCCAGGGTGCCAAGACAATTCTTGGCAACAGTTACAGAAGTCTAAGGGCTGCTTTAAGTGCGCTTGCTGCAGGAACCAGTGTGCCAGGACATAAGGTGCAGCACTGTGTGCTCTATTCTGTCCCCGCACATCCCCAACACACCTATTCCTCTGTCAGGAGAATCTTCAGATGATGCAGTAAAAAGCAGGTAAAGTTGGAGCCAAAAATCTGGCCCAGTGTGTTTAGTCACATCACTGTGCAGGGGCAGGGCATGAAGATGTGTTCCTCAGGGAACCTATCTAGGTGTAGCACCTGCTCCATGAGGCTGCAGGAGGCATTAAAGGTACTTCTTTTAAACCAATGGACTTACTGTAGTTTTACACCAGTGGGAGAAGAGAACTCGATCCAATATGAACACTCACAATGTGGATGCTATTAGACAGATATATCCAGCAATAAGTTTATCCTTCATAAAAGGCCAGATAAAGAATCAGAAACAAAGCAGGTGACCGTAAGAAATGCTGCCCCTGGGAAATCGTAAGTTGTATGTCAGTCAGTGAACAAATGGCAGGGAAATAACAGTATTTTACACTTCTATAGAACCTTTCATCTGAGAATGGCAACGTATTTTAAACACATTATTAAACCTCACATCACTACGCTAACTAGGTATTATTATTAGAGCTGGATAAAGTAGGGATGGTGTTCCCCCTTTTGCCCAGTGGTTAGAGCATTCACCCAGGATGTGGGATACCCAGGTTCAAATATCCGCTCTGCCTGATATTGAGTGGGAATTTGAACTTGAATCTCCCATCCTGTAAGTAGCTGCCCTAGCCACCCAGATGGTATTCTCCGCTGGGTCTCTCTCAGTCTCTCCTGTTGAAGATCCTTCTGATTTGTATAGCTACTTAGATATTCATTGAGCAAGAGTGTAAGACTGATTCTACACCTAGCAGTTAGGGCACTCACACACAGGCAGGGGGCACCTGGGTTCCAGAACCTACGCCAATTAAGATTGATACTAAGTCAAACAGCTTCAAAAGGAGACATTGAGACCCACCTCAGTATAACTCCTCTCTAGCCCAGGGGTTAGCACAATCATCGTCAGAGAGAGAGACCCATGTTCAAATCCTTTCTCTACAGCAGGTAGAGTGCAGATTTGAAGCCAGGTGCCCCACATCCTGGATGAGTGCTCTAACCACTAAGCTATTGAGTAAATGGCAGCAGCAGCTGCCAACACATCCAGTTTTATGAATGGCTTGTCCAAATTTCCTTTGCTTTTAATTAAAAAAAAAAACAGTTCAATATGCCCAGAATTGAAATGAAGTGTTTGGTTTCGAGTCAAACGAAACATTTCCTTCAATCTGAAAGAAATATTTTTTAAATTTTTGTTTCACCAAGAAAACCAAAAGATTTGCATTTTGGGCCGATTCAAAATGAAAACTCAATCATTTTCACAGCTGTAATTATTATCCGCTTTTGTAGCTGGAGAAACTGAGGCTTAGACATGACAAGTTACTTAACCAAGGTCACACAGTGAATTAATGGCAGAGTGGATTCATCATTCCCAATCCCATACTTTAACCTTGATACCTTGTTGGATCCAGACTTCAGAATTTCTGCACATGCAACACCTGATCCAAAGTCTATTAAATTCACTCAGGGTATGTCTATACTGGCCTGGGGCAGCTGACTCAAGCTCATGGGGGTCAGGCTAAGAGGCTGTTTAACTACGGTGTACACAATCGGGTGTGTGCTGGAGCCTGGGTTCCAGGACCCTGTCAGGTGGAAGGGTCTCAAGGGTGGAAGGGTAGCCTGAGCTGGAACATGTACACGACAGTTAAACACTCCCTTAATCCAAACCATGTGAGGCCAAGTCAGCTGGCATGGGTCAGCCACGGGTGTCTAATTGCAGGGTAGACATATCCTCGGAATCCATTGATTCGGGGCTCTGGCTCAGGCTTGTGGATACATAGGGGAGATCAATAGGGTCAACCTCTGTGTGCAAAGCCGAGGGGTGAATTTTGACCTAAATATTGTAGCACTTGAACTAGTGTTGCTGCAAAAATTACAGTACAGCTTAGTCAGGAACCACTCCACCAGAGTTAAGTATGAAATACCCTGGGCTATTAAATACTCTGAATTTACATAGTGGATAAACACCCTGCAATTTAGTAAAAGTGTTTCTGGAACTGAGATGCCCTGGGAATATTCACAGCATTCAACTGCCCTTCATTTTGTAACTCTTCTTGAGCATTCATTGATGTAGCTGGTCTGGTGACATACTGGGCTAAGATATAAAATATGCAGGAATACTGTCTGCCGCAAGACCTGCCAGAAGTTGGTTGCTATACCATCTGGGCTGCTTTTATTTATCCAGCTGTATTTCTCTGGTTTTACATTTTTAATTAGTACATTCTAAGGAAGGGGCAACTTTTGCTTAACCTCTTCAGTGCTGTATAATGTATGTGAGGCAAACTAAACCTCATTCCCAGTACTCCCCAGTCCAGGTAACAATATCTTGAACCACTGACGTTCCTAGAATGTACTGCATTCTACCGTCACAGTCTGCAGTCTTTTAGTTAGTTATTTTGGTTGAGGGAAGGGAGGAAAAGGCTCTCTCTTGAAAATAAGACTCAATCACCGTATCTCTCCACCACAGGATTCCTCCATAGCTTCCTTTATTCCTTCCATCACAGGTCTCATCCTTTCCCTTACCTGCTTCCCACCCAAAACCCATATACAATCTTTATGTCCATATTTTCATATGTCTGGCTTCACAGATAAGCCCATACATTTTATATGCATCCATAATGTATGCCAGAAAACCTGTTTATGCCTGCAAAAGATCTATTCACAGAGATTTGGTAATTCCACACTAATTACCCCCTTATACATGCAATTATGCATTTGTGCATGCAAATGATTGCTCTGTACATCAATTACTACAAACAAAAGCATGGTTGCTGCAAATGCTTAGGCATGTGCTTAACTTGAAGCTAATGAGATTAACCATATGCTTAAAATTAAGCATATGACAGTTTGCAGATT
Organism: Eretmochelys imbricata; assembly: GCF_965152235.1. Lineage (NCBI taxonomy): Eukaryota > Metazoa > Chordata > Testudines > Cheloniidae > Eretmochelys > Eretmochelys imbricata. The sequence continues at coordinate 33,490,210 of NC_135574.1, forward strand.
TGAGTATTTAGGTTTAAATCCTACAAAAAGTTTGCATAGTTTAACTTGTATAGCACTGTGAAGTCCCAGTGAAGTCAGCTGAACCTGTGCGGATACTTTTACCTGACCAGGGCATGATAAATGCAGGTTGTTGCGGAGAGGAAGTTGGTTGATTTTTGCTTTTTTGCACCCTCGTGTAGTTCTCAAAACTTTTCTCTCAAGAGATAAGGGAGTGTTTTGCCTTTTTTTCTCAAGCTATTTTTAAAAGACTCAGATTGGGTTAAACACAAGCCTGGGGCAGTTGGCAGTTTGGAAATGCATTTTTGGCACTCTGAGTTTTAAAAATGCATTCGTTTTATTTTAGCCAAATATTTGTACCCCATGTCAATATTTTCTATTATTTTTCCATCACAAATATTAGTACAAATATCTTTCCAAATGTTAGCAGGAGAAAGGCTCCCAGGTGCAGCTACACATTTGCACTGTGTATGACCCCTTTCACATGCTAATCACGGCAATATCAACACTTGTACCCGGCAGAACCTTCCCATTTAGGCCAGAAAGAGTTTTGGTTAGTCAAGAGACCCACGTAACACAGAGAGCTTATAGCAATATCAACCATAAAATTAAAATAGAAAAAATAACCTAAAAAAATGAAACTGTCAGGTTAGAAAAAACAAACAAACAAACAAAGCCCAGATGCATTAGCCTGTTACTATGTGGTACTAAACACCTAAAATTATCTTAATAGATGGGTTTTTTTCAATTACTGTCCATTATCTATAATGTTTGCTTACTTTTCTGCATTTCATTGATCTTGCATGATAAGAATAGATACCTCTCTCAAGATACCAAGGTGATAGGAGCCTTCTAAATAGCTAAGATCCTAAGAGCTGAGCACTGACAAATCTCACCAACTTCTGGCACTGATCCAGAAAAGCACTCAAACATACACTTAATTTTAAGCATTCAGGTTGTCCCTAATTAAGAACATGCTGAATTGGGGCTCTAGATAGTTTCACTTTAGTCTCTGGTCAATTTCTAGGCACTTATTTTTTTGGTTTTCATGCAATGCACAGTGCTGCAATGTTTGTACTTCAAATATTGCCTAGGACAATTAAATCACAATTAAAAACAGCTTCCATTGACATTTGTAGAGCATTGCTGTTAGAGCTGGTTGACAATAAATATTTTTATGGGAAAAATTATTTGCATCTAAATGTTCTTTCTTTCTTTCTTTCTTTCTTTTTCATTTTACCAAGTTTGAACATTCTCCCCTCTCCCAGGAAAAAGATGAAGTGAAAGGAAGTGTTCTCTCCCTACTACCACCAAAACAAAAAGAAAAATACATTTTGAAATGAAACATTTTGAAAAATGTTTTAAATTTGCTGAAATAATAAACTATTTTTACATTATTTGCAAATACACCCTTCCATTTTTTTCAGCCAGCTCTAACTGATATATTTATTAAATATATATAATAAAGTTTTATAAAACATTATTCATTTTTAACAAAACTTCAATGGGTGCTGTAGAGAGCAAGACAACATCATTCGTGTTTGGCTTCACTCACTCTCACAAACAGAAGCCTGGGAGTGGACTTTATTTAAAATACTAAGTTTATTTTGTGAGCAATGGACAAATGTCAATGCTAACATTCTTAGCTATCTTTGATACTGTTGACCATCAAGTACTACTGAGATAATTTTGTTGTAACTTGAAGTAACTGCACTTGAAATCAATGGACTCAAATATTTAGTCACATGAGTAAGGATTGAAGGAAGGATCCCAGATTCATAGACAAAACTCAGATCTTCCAACAGGAGGAACAGCTCTTTGCTGCTGCAACTACTGGATTATGGTGTTATATTAGATCTTCTGAAGAATTTTGCATGTGAAATTAAGAGGGCTTTGCAAAGAAAAACTTCACCAGAGCTTATGCAGCAACAGAAGAATCATAACATAAAGATTTAACATTATGGTAATATACCTTTTAAAACATCTGAAAATGTGTAATTTGTGTAGTTGGTACTGGACTGAAGTTTTGCAAGATTAATCTAATTTATGCAGGAAAACATTTTACTTTTAACTTGCTAAAATTGCTCTACAAAATGCACAAACAGCATCAATGCAGTGCAATAATACTTCTTTAAATGTAATACAAACTGTTCATTTGTACAACTATCTCTTTAGCTCAAGAAATTAAGCACAAAATTACATTGCTAGAGTTCAGAAGCTTCACAACAAATGCAGCATCAACATTACAGCAATAACAGTAATTTCTATTTTATATTTCACAAACAACGATTTCTGAATGTTCTGAATTCCGTTTTATTAAAGACACGTCCATAAGTTAATGTATTTTCCCAGTTAAGAATGTCTATAATCTCAAGTCAACTGTGTTATTTTTACCATGATTTCTATACATTCATAGGTGAAGATTACCTGAAGTTAGCATGATAGCACATTAGATTTCATCCAGCTCAGAAGTGGGAGACCTGCTCAGATTGAGTAGACCAAAAGAAAGTTTCTCAGATAAGGTGTAATCCTGTAAGATGTAAGATCTTCGATTCCACTGGAAGCCAGTGTAGTTGAAGGCACTAAGGACCTCTCCCGAGGCACTCAGAACCTTGTAAGAGATGGCCCTTTGTGACCTGTTCAGGTCCTATTTGTCAGAAACAGGCTTCCTTGCATGACTCAGACAAAAGAAAAAAGGGCTCTGTAAATTTTAAACATGCAGTGTAGTAAAGTGCATAAGACTAAGTAGAACTGGCATATTGTCTAATATGTATTCCCCATGGACTATATATTAACAGTTCTATATTTTTGCGAACAGGGGAGTTTGTAAGAGAAAGTCATAATAAAACTGCTGTGGTTAGGAAGGGCTGCATTGCCAGTGCAACACTGCTCCTATCTCCTTCACCTGCACCTGTATCCAGACAGAGAACCGAACCATGGATGCCTTACCCAGATCCTGGTGTGGATTTGCAGAGACTGTGGCCTGCACTTCCCATCTCAGAAAGCCAGGCTGGGGGGACCATCCCGTGGGAGAGGTGTCTGCTGATTGACTCTCTCAGGAAGCAGATGGGAGAGCTACAGGAGGAAGTGGCTAGGCTGAGGAGCATCCGTGCCCATGAGGAATTGCTTGAGAGTATTCATATGAAGACATCCAAGGCTGAGGAAGCTATTCAGCTACAGAGGATGGCTGTCACACCACCGAAGGAGGAGGATATGGCTCTGTCGCAGGGAGGACACTGGATGCTGGTTACTTCTGCAGAAGACAGTGCTCCACCCTTACTCCCAAACCACCCACCACAGTGATGAAAAACCATTATGCTCCCCTGGCAAACAAGTAATGAGGAATCTCCCCCAAAGGTGGAGGAGGAGAAGCCATGTACCCCCAAGGCTGGGAGAATCGCAGCCACCACTCCCAAGAGGAAACGTAGGGTTGTAGTAGTTGGTGACTCTCTTTTGAGGATGACAGAGGCACCCATCTGTTGGCCTAACATGGCATCCTGGGAGGTATGTTGCCTGCCAGGGGCCCGTATCCAAGACATTATGGAGGGATTGTCTAGGATCATCTGGCCCTCTGACTACTACCCCATGCTACTCATCCATGTGGGCACTAGTGATACTGCAAGGTACGATCCTCAGAAGATCAGAAGTGACTACAGGGCTCTGGGAATAAGGGTGAAGGAGTTGGTGGCACAGGTGGTGTTCTCTTCAATCCTTCCAGTCAATGGTAGGGGCCCAGGCAGAGAGAGGTGCATCCTAGAGATGAATGCTTGGCTGCAAGGTGGGACAATATGCATGACTGGAATATTGGTATAGAAGGGTACAGCTTGCTCAGGAAGGAGAGGCGGGGGGAAAGGGAGGAGGTGTTGCCTTGTATATTAAAAATATATATACTTGGATTGAGGTTGAGACGGAAATAGGAGACAGACTTGTTGAAAGTCTCTGGGTAAGGATAAAAGGGATAAAAAACAAGGGTGATGTCATGGTAGGGGTCTACTACAGACCACCTGATCAGGAAGAAGAGGTGGATGAAGCTTTTTTTCAAAGAACTAAGAAAATCATAAAAAGCACAGAACTTAGTGGTGATGGGGGACTTCAACTACCCAGACATCTGCTGGGAAAATAATACAGCGGGGCATAGGTGCTGACTCTGTGAGTGCTCCAGGGCTCAAGCAACCTCTGAAAAAATAGGGGGTGCTCAGAACAGACGAGCTACCAGTAGGTGGCAGGAGCACGTACATAGCACATCATGAAACCAGAAGGTGGAAAGCACCTACTGGCAAAACAAAAGTCAATGCCTATGCAACAGGACACAGATTATCCAACATATTCTTGGAATATATTGGACACCATTTTTTATTTGAGAAGGTGGAGAAAGCTACTAAAGGAGAAGCTGCTCTAGATTTGATTTTGACAAATCAGGAGGAACTGGTTGAGATTTTGAAAATGGAAGGCAGCTACGGTGATAGTGATCATGAAATGACAGAGTTCATGATTCTAAGGAATGGTAGGAGGGAAAACTGCACAATAAAGATAACAGACTTCAAGAAGGCAGACTATAGCAAAATCAGGGAGCTGGTAGGTAAGATCCCTTGGGAACAAGTCTAAGAGGAAAAACAGTTTAAGAGAGTTGGCAGTTTTTCAAAGAGACATTATTAAGGGCACAAGTGCAAACTATTCCACTGCATAAGTAAGATAGGAAGTATAACAGAGGCTCCTCTGAATTTAACCAGGAGATCTTCAGTGATCTGAAACTCAAAAAAGAGTCCTGCAAAAAGTGGAAATTAGGTCAATTTACAAAGGATGCCTATAAACAAATAACACAAGTATATAGGGACAAAATTAGAAAAAGCCAAAAGGCAAAAAACGAGATTTAACTAGTTAGAAACATAAAGAGTAACAAAAAAACATTCTACAAAAAGAATGGTAGGCCTGTTATCAAGGGGGGGGGGAACAATAACAAAAAATGTGGAAATGACAGAAGCATTAAATGACTTTTTTGTTTCAGTTTTAACCAAAATGGTTATTAGTGATTGGACATCCAACATAGAGTCATATAAGATTATGGTTGGAAGAGACCTCAAGAGGTCATCTAGTCCAACCCCCTGCTCAAAGAAGGACTAACACCAACTAAATTATCCCAGCCAGGGCTTTATCAAGCTAGGCCATAAAAACCTTCAAGGATGGAGATTCCACCATGACCCTAGGTAACGCATTCCAGTGCTTCACCACCCTCCTAGTGAAATAGTGTTTCCTAATATCCAACCTAGACCTCCCCCACTGTAACCTAGACCTCCCCAAATAAAACCATTGCTTCTTGTTCTGTCTTCTGCCACCACTGAGAACAGCCTAGCTCCATCCTCTTTGGAACACCCCTTCAGGTAGTTGAAGGCTGCTATCAAATTCTCCCCTCACTCTTCTCTTCTGCAGCCTAAAAACAAACCCAGTTCCCTCAGTCTGTCCTCGTAATTCATGTGCCCCAGACTCCTAATCATTTTCACTGCCCTCCACTAGACTCTCTCCAATTTGTCCACATCCTTTCTGTAGTGGGGGGCCCAAAACTGGACACAATACTCCAGATGTGGCCTCACCAGTGCTGAATAGAGGGGAATAATAACTTCCCTTGATCTGCTGGCAATGCTCCTACTAATACAGCCCAATATGCCATTAGCCTTCTTGGCAACAAGGGCACACTGCTGACTCATATCCAGCTTCTCATCCACTGTAATCCCCAAATCTTTTTCTGCAGAACTCCTGCTTAGCCAGTCAGTCCCCAGCCTATAACAGTGCATGGGATTCTTCCATCCTAAGTGCGGGACATAGTGAATGTCAGTGAAAATGAGGTAGGATCAGAGGCTAAAATAGGGAAAGAACAAGTTAAAAATTACTTAGACAAGTTAGATAGATGTCTTCACATCACCAGGGCCTGATTAAATGCATCCTAAAATACTCAAAGAGGAGGAGATATCTGAGCCATTAATGATTATCTTCAAAAAGTTATGGAAGACGGGAGAGATTCCAGAGGACTGGGAAAGGGCAAATATAGTATCAATGTATAAAAAGTGGAATAAGGACAACCCGGGGAATTACAGAGCAGTCATCTTAACTTCAGTACCAGGAAAGATAATGGAGTAAATAATTAAGCAGTTAATTTGCAAAGACCTAGAAGATAACATGGTGATAAGTAACAGTCAGCATGGATTTGTCAAGAACAAATTGTGTCAAACCACCAAATAGTTCTCTTTGACTGGGTAATAAGCCTTGTGGATAGGGAGGAAGTGATAGATGTGGTACATCTTGACTTTAGTAAGACTTTTGATACTGTCTCGCATGACCTTCTCATAAACAAACTAGGGAAATACAACCTAGATGTAACTATTATAAGGTAGGTTGTAAAATTGTTCCCAAAGAGTAGTTACCAGTTGTTCACAGTCAAGCTGGAAGGATATATCAAGTGGGGTCCCAGGGGATCAGTTCTGAATCCGGTTCTGTTCAATATCTTCATCAATAATTTAGATAATGGCATAGGAAGTACACTTCTAAAGTTTGTGGGGGCTACCAAGCTGGAAGGGGTTGCAAGTGTTTTGGAGGATAGGATTAAAATTCAAAATGATCTGGACAAACTGGATAAATGGTCTGAAGTAAAGAGGATGAAATTCAATAAGGAAAAATACAAAGTACTCCACTTAGGAAGGAACACTCAGTTGCATATATAAAATATGAGAAATGACTGCCTAGGAAGGAGTATTACAGAAACGGGATGTGGGGGTCACAGTGGATCACAAGCTAATTATGAGTCAACAGTTGCAAAAAAAAGCAAACATCATTCTGGGATGGATTAGCAGGAATGCTGTAAGCAAGACACAAGAAGCAATTCTTCTGCTCCACTCTGCACTGATTAGGCCTCAAATAGAGTACTGTGTCCAGTTCTGGATACCACATTTCAGGAAAGATGTGGACAAATTGGAGAAAGTCCAGAGAAGACCAATACAAATGATTAAAGGTCTAGAAAACATGACCTATGAGTGAGGGGGACATAAGAACAGCCATACTGTGTCAGACCAAACGTCCATCTAGCCTAGTATCTTGGCTTCTGACAGTGGCCAATGCTAGGTGCTTCAGAGGGAATGAACAGAACAGGAAATCATTAAGTGATCAAGGCCCTGTTCCCCATTCCCAGCTTTTGGCAAACAGAGGCTAGGGATGCCATCCCTGCCCATACTGGCTAATGGCCATTGATTGACCTATACTCCATGAATTTATCTAGCTCTTATTTGAACTTTGCTATTGTCTTGGCCTTCACAACATCCTTAGGTAAGGCATCCCACAGGTTAACTGGGTGTTGTGTCAAGAAATACTTCCTTTTGTTTGTTTTAAACCACTGCTGACTAATTAAACCTCCTGCCAATTAACAAGATAATAGTTTTCAAGTACATAAAAGATTGTTACAAGAAGGAGGGAGAAAAATTGTTCTTCTTAACCTCTAAAGACAGGATAAGTAGCAATGGGCATAAATTGCAGCAAGGGCAGTTTAGGTTGGACATTAGGAAAAACTTCCTGTCAGGGTGGTTAAGCACTGGAATAAATTGCCTCAGGAGGTCGTGGAATCTTCATCATTGGAGACAAACACCTGTCAGGGATGGTCTAGATAATACTTAGTCCTACCTTGAGTGTAGGGGACTGGACTAGATGACCGCTTGAGGTCCCTTCCAGTCCTACAATTCTATGATTCTATTATTTTCTAGATATGGGTCTTAAACTGTACTATTAGATTCAGATCCAGATTTCAAACACTTCCGTTTGTGGAAGTTCAGATCTGATTTGTGTTCATCTCTATTACTTCCCCTTCAATTGCACAGATGTGGTCTGTGATGCTGTATGAAAAGGAAGATGACCATTTATATCATTGTTGCTACCGCTGTTGGACAATTGCACTAAATTTCATACAAAGTGTATCATGTAAGGCAGTGGTCCCCAACGTGGTGCCCGCGGGCACCATGGCATTTATGTGCGCCTGCCGTCAGGGCTGGTGGCCAAGGAACGAAGAGGAGAGGAGCACATCCACTGGAGAACATGCCGCCGAGGAGCGTGACCACCGGAGAAGCTGCCGCTGAAATGCCACTGAAAAGCGTCGCTGCTCGGCACACGCTTCTGAAGGCATGAATGTGCTCTTGGCCACAGAAAGGCTGGGGACCACTGATGTAAGGTGCCAATGAAAAAGTATGATGATCCTGATTAAATCCATGTATCATCATTGTATCTGAAGTTATGAATAATGGCAATGTATTTGTGTCTCAAATATGTCTGTTCTTGGGGTGACACCCACAAGGTCGTTTACATCCAGTCTTGCCAGCCCATTATGAATGGACTATTCAAGCTTGACAGGCCATTAAGAAGAATCAACTCTCCAGATAGCGCTTCCTGAAAGTGCCTCCGGCAGCAAGGAGCCAGTGGCCACCCCTGTGATTCAGCAAAACATATAAAGGCATGTGATATGGACATTTGCCCTCAGACTCCATCTTTGTTAGTAACTTTCCCTACACAGGGACTGTGGGCTTTGTTTGGGATGGTAAATTTCCATGCACATGGCAGGTGATATAAAAGACACCTGAGACATCTTCATTTTGCCTCATTCCTGCTCCAATTCTCTCGACTGTGACTTGACAACTAAAAGGGGTATTTTGAACTATGGACTGAGGACCTTTCAAACTGTTACCAGAAATACTTTTGCAAGCCAGCAGTCTAGTCCATCACTGCTATGATCCTGATCTATGAACACTGAATATCATTTGTATGCATATGATTTATTAGCTATTCAATAACCCTCTTCTTTTCTTTCATTAACAAAATCCTCAGTTTACTAAGGATTGGCTAACAGCATATTTGGGTAAGATTTGGAATATATATTGATCTGGGGGTAAGTGTCTGATCCTTTGGGATTGGTAGAACCTTATGTATGGTGAATTGGGTTTTCAGTAACCTCTCACTATATTAGACTTTTTTGTCTGGATGGGAGCAAAGGGCTGGAATTCCTAAAGGGGACTGTATTTGGCTTCTTATTAACCAGGTGGTGCTACATAAGCTCTTTTGTTACTGGTTTGGTGAATCATATTATAGAATAAACCACCGCTTTGGGGGATCGTCTGCTCTGTTTCTTGCAGTCTGCCCTGAGTATGGCATTCTCAGTGTGGTGCGTTCCAGGCACCCAGCCACATGGTCCACAGCTAAGTCTTTTTAATTATCAAAGACTTTTGAATGATGTTGGAAACCATGGGCTAAACCTTGCCCTGACTTACACCTAATACAACCTCGTTAGTTTAATTGAGATGGCACAGGAAGAAGGGGAGCAAGCTGTTTAGTCTCTCTTATTGAGATCTCTGATATCTCAGTATAAGCCTTTGAAATGGATATCACATAGATGCTCACAATGGAATAAAATCATAAACCACACCAAAATGTGGCCTAATTTGATGCTGGTATTCTTTTCGCATCAGCATTTAACTGTTCCCTAAGTAATAAAAGTTGATGCTAAGTGCACTTCATGACTGACTTTTTTAAAAAGTTATTCTGGCGCTCAAACCTACAACAAAATCTGTGAGTGTGGACTCTTGCATCCACACAGAGCACCGCTATCCCATGCAGGTTCAGGGCCTTAATGTGCAGTTTCTCAGGCATAGTCAGGTCCAGGGGAAATTTTCATTCAATGCATGCCAAATTATTAAGCTGCAATATTTGATTTTCCATAATTCAATCTTTGCCATATCTGTTAAATCAATCTGATTAAAAATACCCCCATCCGGTTCTTATTAAAATAAATCATCAAATTAATTTGTTACTTTCTCTCTCTTTCCCCAGAACTGGATTTTTATTTTCATCAATGTGTCCCCCCCTATTTAACAAACCGGACAAGGGACGTGGCAGTGATTCTGTCAGTAATATAACTCCACTCATACTATAGCAGAGCTGTTCAGAACAAGGTTTGCTGTATTTAGAGATAAACCCAAGAGTCCCACAGTGAGGATTTGTGCTCAGGATAAGAGTATTGAGACGACTCAGCTTGAACAAACACTTCATTATCGATGAATAATGAATGAGATCTAACAAAACTGGGTGTATTGCTTAAAAGAATGGCAAGCTGAACTGTCAATACCTCACGGTGTGTGCAAAGACAGAAACAGTTTGATGAAGCACAATACTACATAGACCTACCCACTTCCGGTCACTTCTGGACTTACAATCAAGCAAATCAAGGCATATCTCTGAGTTTGCGCATAAAAGACAAATAACGTATAGCGTGTTAATTGTTTAACAAAGTTCTTGTTAATTACCCTCTGGTTTTTTTTATTTTATACAAATAATAAATGACATAAATGATATGGGATGCAATCCTGACTCCACTGAAGTCAACGGCAAATTTCCCATCTACTTCAGTGGGTCTGGGATTTATAGATATGTGATTGTCAAGATTTTCAATACCTGCTTCAGTAAGTAGACAACCCTCTGCCGTGGCTCTTATCTGTACATCACCAAAAATGTGTGTTTTAAGGAGGGTTGATCACGGGCTATTGACCAGCACCCAAGAAATTTTAATTAATTAGTTTGATTTAATTGGGGATTGGTCCTGCTTTGAGCAGGGGGTTGGACTAGATGACCTCCTGAGGTCCCTTCCAACCCTGATATTCTATGATTCTATGATAAGTTCAAATATGTTCCAAGCATCAAAGAAGTAGGGAGACAGGCACAAAAGCAAGTGACAAATATTGAGAGGGGAAAACATTGTTATTTGTTTTAAGTTTCCTTGGTTTGTGGCCTCTACTGTGTAAGAAATTTGCCTGGCAGACATAAGGCTGTTGCAAAAAGATATACCTGAAAATTGCCACTGGAGTTTAGATTTTAGATACCATGTGGTTCAGGTGAGTACTAAAGACTTCCTTTTATGAAACTAGAAAATGTCTTTGATATATTTCTTATGGAGCATAAGACAAGGGTCGGGAATTTACAGATCTTGATAAGAGTTATAATGAAATGAAACTTAGTAAAAGATAATTCTTCAAAATGTTAGTAAAACAATCCCAATGTTCCACTACTGAACTTTATAATATCTATGTATTTATACTTCACTCATTACGATAATATCTGAACAGCTAATAAGCTCTATTACTAAAATGAAGCATTTCATTGCCCATTGAAAAATGTTCCAGGAGGTCAATAAGCCTTGAAAGTCCCGATTATTTTTAGTACATTGTACTCCTGTATGTACAGTGGAGATCTGAATTATTTATGTGTTGATGGTGCAGGATGGCATGTAATTTCACATATCATCAGGCTGAGAAAACCACCCCTAATTTGAAAAACAGGCCATTACCACATAACAAATAACATTTAAAAATATGTTTAAGCTGAAACCACAAAACATTCAAATTTAAGACTGAAACTGTGTCTTTCCTATGCCCTATTATGGAGCACAAAGTAATGCATGTTCTCCTGTTGGTCTGGAAATAAGAAATAAATAGATATTAGAGAGACTAGGGTGGATGAGGTAATATCTTTCATTGGACCACTTCTGTTGGTGAGAGACACAAGCTTTTGAGCTACAAGCTACAGAGAGGTCTTCCTCAGATCTGGAAAAAGATACTTAGAGTGTCACAGCTACATAAAAGGTAGAAAAAATTGTTTAGCATAAGTAGTTCCTATTCTAATAGGAATATGGAAGAGAGTAACCAATTTGTACTTACAGTACCTGTGCATAACTGTGAAAACAGATATAAATTGCCACAGCAATGTAATTTGAATCTGACGATGCTTAAACAAATTCATAAGACAAGAGAGTGCTACCACAAAGAAACTTGATATTTATATTCCAGTAATGCCCAGAGTTCCCCACATCCCCTCTTAGCCCCATGGATTGTGATATTATAGACAGGGCTGGTAGCCTCACCTATTAAGGTTGCCTGGGAATTCCGTGTGTGAAGACCATATTTTAAATTACTTCCATTTTTGCCAGACTTCAATGATATGGGCAGAAATTTTCCTTGCTAGGAAATTACACACACAGAAAATACCCTATATGTTTAAACAACGTTACTAAGGTCACAAAGTCAAGCATTTAAAATTATGAAATAACAAAATTAAGGTTGCATGTGCAAACTTAATTTGTTCCCCTGGTGTGTTTGCATTATGAACCAGTCTGTAAAGACATGACTGTATACTATTTTTTCAACAGGGCTCCTGCCCCATTCAGTACAAAGGATGAACCTGGGGATGAATCAAGGTTGTGTAGTGAAAGAGACTGTTCCCTGTAGGATCCCTGCCAAATTTGTTGCGAAAGTTGGAACTGTGTTGTGAATGAGGCAGGAAATTGCAGAAAGAGAAAGCATTGTCTCATGCTTAATGCAGCTGAATGCAGCCCTGGAGAATTCTGATTCTACCTCTGCCTCTGCCACAGAGTTCCTATCTGTGCTAGGTAAATCACTTTAACCAAACTTTTCATAGATGGTGTGTGTTCCTCATTTTCTGGGTGCATGACCTCAGACCCTGGGACCTTATTCCGAGAAATGCTGAGCACTCAGCTGCAACTGAAGTCAACGGGAGCTGTGCTTTGAACATATTACGTGCTCTATAATGCTAAGTACTCTGGAAAATCAGGATCTCAGTGTCTCAGATTGGGCACCCAAAATTACCTTAATCAAAGCTATAGCAGGCTGCTCGGGGGAACCACCCTCAGTTTCTTCTCTACCATCAAAAAAAAAAAAAAGAAAAAAAAGAACAGGAGTACTTGTGGCACCTTAGAGACTAACGAATTTATTTGAGCATAAGCTTTCATGGGCTACAGCTCACTTCATCGGATGCATAGAATGGAACATATAGTAAGAAGATATGTATATACATACAGAGAACATGTAATGGTGCAGTAAGAGGCTAATTAATTAAGATGAGCTATTATCAGCAGGAGGAAAAAAACTTGTCGTGATAATCAAGATGGCCCATTTAGACAGTTGACAAGAAGGTTTGAGGATACTTAACATGGGGAAATAGATTCAATAAGTGTAATGACCAAGCCACTCCCAGGCTATTCAAACCCAAGTTAATGGTATCTAGTTTGCATATTAATTCAAGCTCAGCAGTTTCTCACTGGAGTCTGTTTCTGAAGCTTTTCTGTTGCAAAATTCTCTACCACCAAGTCTCAGAGGAAAGCTCTAAAGCAGAAGGGAAGGAGGGCGAGTAGTGAAGCACCCATAGAGACACACATCTCAAAGAACCACAGTTACTGCACAGAGTGAGTAACCTCTCTCTCTTTCTTCAAGTAGCATCCCTATGAGTACTCCAGGTGACTCCTGAGCAGTATCCCCATAAGGAGGAGGGAGCTTCAGAATCAAGTCCAACACAGACAAAATAATTGCACTGCCAACTGCTGCATCAGATCTAGAGGCACTGACTAAGGCACAGTGCCTGGAGAAGGTATGTAGCAGCTCTGCAGATCTCAGATACTGGGACTTTTTAAGTAGAGCCATAGATGCAGATTATGACCTTATCGAGCAAGCTGACACACCAGCAGGGTGTAACAAGCTATAATACACCGAAAATCTATTTTGATAGTCTTTGGGTAGAAACAGCAGAACCTTTAGATCTGTCTGCAAATGAAATGAACAGTCCAGGAGATTTATTAAATGATTTAGTCCTATCTAGATAGAAGAATAATGCCCTCCTGACATCTAGAATATAGAAAGTGGTCTTCAGGTTGAGAATATGTGGGTTTTGGAAAGAAAACTGGTGGGTAAATGATCTGATTCAGATGAAACTATTAAGACCCTTTAGGAAGAAACCTGGGGTGCAGTTGTAAGGAAACTTTGTCCTTGTAGAATACTGTGAAAGGAGGGTCTGCCATTAATGCCCCAATCTCTCCGACTCTCCAGGCCAATGTAATTGCCTCTGAGAAGGCTTTTCATGGACAGATTCAGTAAGAAGCAGGTTGTCATCAGTTCTAAAGGAGATTTCATGAGACTTTTAAGAACCAAAGTAAGATCCCAAACTGGGGTGGGGACATGCACCGTTGGGAAGAGGTTACCCAGACTTTTCGTGAACCTTACAGTTATAGGGTGAACAAAGAGCAAGAACCGCTCAATAGTGACACGAAAAGCTGTTAATGTTGCTGAATGGACTCTAAGAGAGCTAAGTGATAGACCCATTTTCTTTAATTGCAGTATTCCAGAACAAGCAGAAGTGAAGCAAATTTGGGAACAGTATTCTGGAGATCACACCAGTAAGTAAACCTTCTCCGTTATTGAAAGTATGTATTTCTCGTAGCATCCTTCCTACTATTTAATAACATCTGTTGCACCTCTGCAGAACAGACTGACTCTAACACTACAAATCATCAAGACTCCTTGCCTTGAAGCTGAGAATGCTCAGATTGGGATGCAGCAGGTGACTGACATCCTGGGGGGAGGAGTTGAAGAGTGATGAGAAGATTGGTCACTGGACAAAGAGCTAGTCAAAATAGGTAAGGAAACCATGGCTGCCTTGACCACATCAGGGCAATTAGGATAACTCTGGTCTTGTCCTGTCTGATTTTGTTCACCACTTTGAGAATAAGAGGTGCTCGGGGAAACACATAACACAGCTTCTTTGTCCAAATGAGGACAAAGGCATCCCCCCATGGAACTGTGACCTAGACTCCTCCCCTGAACAGAATAGCTGGCATTTTTGTTCATAGCCGTGGCAGAGAGGTCCACTCTGGAAATCCCCAAGTCTCAAATATGTCAACCAAATGGGAGTATCTGGTACTGAAAATGATCTTGGTCTATGACACAATGCATGAATCTTGGGTGGATGGGTTTATTGCTAAATGTATGTATGTGTCCTGAAGATTGCGGGCCAAAAAACAATCCCCTGAATCCAAAAAAAGGAATTATAGCTGCCAGAAAACCACCCGGAACATTTGAGACCTCATGAATTTGTTTAGGAGTCTTGGATCTTAGATTGATTTCCACCCTCTGTTTTTCTTTGGTACAGGGAAGTACCTCAAGTAAAAGACCCTTCCCAGGTGCTGGGCAGGGACTGGCTCTATCTCCCCTAAATGATCAAGGGGAGATATATCTTCTGTCTCAAGTCTTAGTAGGAACTCATGAGAAGGGTCCCTGAAGAGGGATGTGGAAGGGGAATGAGGAGAAGGGAGGTAGGTAAAATGGATGGTGTAGCCTGATGATATTATCTCCAGCACCCATTTGTGTGATACACTCCTATGATATCTGGAAATGGGAGAGTCAGTCTCCAAATGCGAGGAGGTGGACAAATTGTTATAGCTGACAGGCTAGAGAGAGGAGAGTGTCCAAACTCTCTATTATGCCATCAGAACTGATGCTTCAAAGATGAAGCCTGCTGCAAATGTTTGTTGGGCAGATTAGAGGGTCTTTTCCTCTGGAACCTATGTCTTCTTTCCATCAGTTTCTGAAAACCAGAGAATTGCATTGAGTGGGATCTTTGAGCCATTTGCGATCTACTGAATTTTCTTGTGTTTGAAGCAGTGTAGATGCCTAATGAGCGTAAGGGAGACCTACAGTTTTTAAAAGTGTACAGTGACTCATTGGTATTCTCCACAAACAACTTCAGACCATCAAACAGGAGATCCTCTACTGCAATAATTCTCAGCCAGGGGTACACGGGTACACAGTACATCCACTCATCTAGTTTTACAGCAGGCTATGTAAAAAGTACTAGCAAAGTCAGTACAAACTCAGATTTCATACAGACAATTACATGTTTATACTGCTTTATATAATATACACTGAAATGTAAGTACAATATTTATATTCCAAATGATTTATTTTAGAATTCTATGGTAAAAATTAGAAAGTACGCAATTTTTCAGTAATAGTGTGCTGTGTCTCTTTTATATTTTTATGTCTGATTTTGTAAGCAAGTAGTTTTTAAGCAAGGTGAAACGTTGGGGTATGCAAGACAAATCAGACTCCTGAAAGCGATACAGTAGTCTGGAAAGGTTGAGAGACACTACTCTACCGTATTCTCTGGGGAAATCCAACAACAGTAGCCAAGATGCCCTATGCAACAACACTGTTGTGTAGATGGAACAGGCTGCAGTATGTGCAGCATGAAGAGCTGTCTAAAGAGATATCCTAGCCAGTAACAATGTAACAATCTTGGCCAATAGCAATGGTAGCATGAAATTGTTCACTTTGGTTTGGAGGAAGATGTTGAATAAAGGAATCAATTTTTGCATAATTTATAAAGTTGTAGTTGGCCATAAGTGCTTGGTAATTCATAATGCAGAATTGTAGCGTTGCCAGTGAGTAAGATCCACGCTCTTCTGGTCTCTGTTTTAGAGGTGGACTTATATCAGTGTTTTTACCCCATTCATTTAATGTGTCATCCACCCAAGAGTTAGGTGGAGGATGAGAAAATGGGATCTTGGAGATCTTGGTAGGAACATAATATTTTTTATAGGCTCACTTACATGTGGGTTTTACTGTACCCAGGGTTTGCTAAATGGTTTTTGCAGGTTCCAGCAGAGCCTCACTGATAGGAATGGCAATTCCACATGGTGATACTGAATGAAGGACCTCCAACAATTTGTGTTGGAATTCTTTGACCTCCTCAAGAGGTATCTGTAGGGGGCCTGCCATCCATTTAACATGATCTTGAAACTGCGAAAAATCATTGTCTATAGATGAAGGGGGAAGCATTACTGCCTCCTCTGGTGAAGACGACGAGAT
This sequence comes from Eretmochelys imbricata, assembly GCF_965152235.1. Taxonomy (NCBI): domain Eukaryota; kingdom Metazoa; phylum Chordata; order Testudines; family Cheloniidae; genus Eretmochelys; species Eretmochelys imbricata. The sequence goes on from NC_135574.1 coordinate 33,506,934, forward strand.
GGTAGTCAGCCTCTTTGTCTGCCCTGGTCTCTTGGTCCTTGAACATTTTCTCCTATTCCTGAGGGGTAGATGCTTGAGTCTCCCTATTATCCACAAGGACTGCTGGGGCACGGATGAGCTAATAAGGGGCATTGTAGTTATGAAGTCTATTTTTTTACAATCTTATGCTTTGTATGATTAAGTTAAAGGGTAATAATGTTACACTTGTGCAAAGTGTCTTGTATTATAAAAAATTCAGCTCTATAGTGCCCCCAACACAGATCTGTGGCTGAATGTTACAATTTACCCTTCGTGCTTAAAATGCATGTTTTAGATCCTTTTGTTTGTGAGATTAAAGTTTATGAATAAATTGGAGAAGAAAAAAGGAACTCATGTGATATATAGGGACTATTAAACTGCAGTTTATATTTATACATATAAATCAATCAAAAGGTATGTGTTTGCTAAAAATTAGCAACTTTAATTCTTGCCTTCATTTAGTCATCATAGGGCATTCTAAATGAACACTAGATGTTAATGTATTACTTTCATGTTTATTGATGGCTGACACAGGTACTTATGATAATATCCCACTATTCAGCACTCACAATAGTCTATTAATATATTTATGGATTATAAAGCCAGAGGGGATCATTCTGATCATCTAATTTGCCCTCTTCTATAACACTTCCCTGAATTAATTCTTGACTGAACTTGAGCCAATCTTTTAAAAAATATCCAATCTCGGTTTAAAATTTTCCAGTAAATCTACCACAATGAACCATTGGTAAGTTTTTCCAATGGTTCATTACCCACACAGTTAAAAAAAAGTGCCTTATTACTAATCTGAATTTATCTAACTTCAACTTCCAGCCTTTGTGAGATAGATTGAAGGATCCTCTATTATCAAATTTTTGCTCCCCATGCAGCTACTTACAGGTTGTGATCAAATTACCCCTTAACCTTTTCTTTGTTAAACTAAAACAGATTCATCTTGAGTCTTTCACTATAAAGCATGTTTTCCAATCCTTCAATTGTTTTCATGGCTCTTCTCTAACCCCCTTCCAATTTATCAACATCTCTCCTGAATTGTTGACACCAGAACTGGACACAGCATTCCAGTAGCAGTTGCATCTTTGTCAAATATAGAGGTAATACATCCTCCTTACTCCTATTCGATATTCCCCTGTCCCTATACCAAGGATTCCATTAGTCTTTTTGGCCAAGAGTTGCACTAGGACCTTCTGTTCAGCTGATTATTCACCAGGAGTTCCAATTAGGACTGGCCAAAAAGGGGAGAGATCCCTTTCCGTGAAAGTTTTTGAGAAAAAGTTTTGTCCGAAAGCATGACAAAACATCAACACCCAAAAATTTCCCCAGAAAGGGATTGAAAAGAAAAACTCCATTTTGGGAGAGGGGAAATTAAATTTTTCAGCTTTATGGCTGCCCTAGGTGAAGGATCTTGTCAATTTCAATGAAAATGACAAGTGCTTTCCAGGCTGGTTGCCCAGCCACTCTGCCTCCCCATCGATCACCCAGAGGTCCCCAGTGGTCTGCCTCTCTGTACCCTGAGTCTGTGGGGGAGGTAGCATTCAATAAAAGTTATGTCAAATCTGTCTTACATTCAACAAAGTGAGTTATGGAGAATTGGCATTTTCTAATGAAACTATGTTTTGCTGGAAAGTTTCCAATCAGCTCCACTCTCAAAGTCTTTTTCAATGTCACTGATTCCCACAATAGAGTCCCCCAGCCTGTCAATATGGATTCATTTTTCCTCTAGATGTATAGGTCCAATAACCGTGCGGGACACTACTAGAAACACACCTGCTCAATGATGATCCTCTGTTTGCAATTATATTTTGAGATCTATACAACAGACATTTTTAACCCATTTAACGTGTGTGATGTTGATTTTGTTTCATTTTAGTTCTTTAATCACAATGCTGGGCAGTGCCAATTCAAATACCTTATGGAAGCATAAATACATGACACAACACTATTCCTTTTGTCAACGAAACTTATAATTTCAGTAAAAAAATCAAGTTAGTTTGATAAGATCTTTTTTACACAAACCCATTTTGATTGGCATTACGTCAGCACCCACAATATGCTATATTGAAGGCAAGGTGGATAAAAAACAATTATTTTTTTAAATTAAAAAAATATATATTTAAATTGGATTGTTCAAATTTAAATACAAGTTTATTTTTCTAAACAAGCCTATTTAAAATTAAATTTGAAATTATGAAAACCTATTAAAATAATTTAAATTAAATTAAAAATATTAAACGGTATATTTGCTTGCAAAGTTTTAAAGAAAGTCAAACCACTGAACTGGTTTAATTTGCTAGCTAAGCAGCTGCAACCAGAATTTGGTGAAGTGCTAAACCAACCAGCCTCTATTTCAGGTGCAAAGAGAATATTTTAATTTCAGTTTATTCAACTAGTTCAGTTCAGTAGCTAGTTAATTCAAAATTAAGAAACCAGCTGTTAGTTGAAAATGCTTGGTTTCCTCCTCCAATCTATGAATAAAAACTAGATCTGAGAGGATGAGATCTACTAGTTCTAAAATCTTGAAGGACAATGGTAAACAGAAATTATCAATTCACTAACTACAAATAATACTATGTTTAAACTTTCTGATAAACTTATTTTCTTATATATATAGCGCATTTAAAGTAGATTTATTTAACTAATTTTTTTTAAAAAAAATGTTGTTTGTGTGTTTGTAACTGAATTTGAATTTCCATCCAAATGCAGCTTGACATAAATCAGAATTAAAAAAATAAATCTAGTAAATTAGAAATGCGTCTGTCAGGGTTTCCTCCCCACTCTAAACTCTTGGGTACAGATGTGGGGACCCGCATGAAAGACCCCCTAAGCTTATTTCTACCAGCTTAGGTTAAAAACTTCCCCAAATCCTTCCTTGTCCTTGGATGGCACTGCCACCACCATCAAGTGAGTTAGACAAAGATGCAGGAAAAGGACCACTTGGAGTTCCTGTTTCCCCAAAATATCCCCCCAATCCCCTTCATCCCCTTTCCTGGGGAGGCTTGAGAATAATATACCAACCAAATAGGTAAACAAGGTGAGCACAGACCAGACCCTTTGGTTTTTAGTGTCCTAAAAACCAATCAGGTTCTTAAAAGCAGAACTTTATTATAAAGAAAAAAGTAAAAGTAACACCTCTGTAAAATCAGGATGGAAGGTAATTTTACAGGGGAATAAGGAATAAACCTCCTTCTTAGCATAGGAAAAATTCACAAGCTAAAACAAAAGATAATCTAATGCATTTCCTTGCTATTACTTACAATTTCTGTAATTTTAGATGTATCATTTCAGTAGAAGCTGGATTACTTGCTTGGTCTCTCTCTTTGTCTCATGACAGAACACACAGAGAGCACAAACAAAACCACTCTCCCCCCACCTCCCCCAGATTTGAAAGTATCTTCTTTCCCCATTGGTCCTTCTGGTCAGGTGCCAACTAGGTTAATAGAAGTGATTAACCCCTTACAGGTAAGTGATTCTGTACCTCTGGCCAGGAGGGATTTGATGTTACTGCATATATAAAGGTTGTTACCCTTCCCTTTATATTTATGACAGCATCGTTTGCCATTTTCTAACAATTTCAGTGCTGCCAACCTCAAAAAATATGAGTCATGTCCCCACAATTCTTTTTTTTTTTAATCAAATGATGGTTTTAGTCTGCAATGTGGGTAGCCTGCTCAGGGAACTCCTCCCCCCTCCACCCCACAGACACATCATATTCTACCAGGCAGGTACACAGATTGGTTCATGATTAAACCCTTCATGAACACAATTGCAAATGCTACCACTATTACTCAGTATTTCTCAAACCAATTATCTTGCATTAGACTATGTCTACACCGGCAATTGAACGACAAACCTTTTGTCTTTCAGAGGTGTTGAAAAAAAAAACCCTGAAAAACAACAAGCAAGAGTGTGAACAGCGCACTGTTGGCAGGAGTGATCTCCTACTGATAATGCAAACGTCGCTCGTTTAACTACATAGCCAAATTTACCAAACCATTATAATTATACTGGTAAATTACCCTCTGGAAACAAACATTGACAAGAATAGCCAATCCTTGTGTATGCTCCAGATGTTCTTGGTCAAACAAAATACAAGGCCAAACCTGTACATCAAAGATCTTGTGCATTTTGAGGTGATTTGTGACAAACTTTTTTACTTTGCCATCAAAACCATTTCAGTATAAATCATGTAATGTTAATCATATTTTCCACACGTGATTAGATATGGCCTACTCAAGATTTTTCCTTTTATTAATGTATCAGTTACAATTACTGCGATATCAATTCTCATTGGCATATTGTAAATCTAAATTTTTGTTTCTAAAATTTTAAATTAATTACTATTTAGTTAAAATGCTATTTTTAAAAGAAGTGCTCCCGGAGAAAGTTTACTGTATTTCCATTCAACAAGCACCTTGCAACCATACAAAAGGCAGTACTTTTAGGGGTTTGCACCACTAAAGAATTTATCTTTCCCAGTCAAGAATTTGCCAGTTAAGGCCCAAATCTGCAATGTGCTGAAGAGGAGATAACCAATGTCCTGTAGGATTGGGTTCTATTATGTTTAATTACCAACATTCATAGATTCATAGAGTTTAAGGCCAGAAAGGACCATCAGATTATCTAGTATTTCACATGCCATTAAATGTCATGCAGTTACCCGCGTACTGAGCCCAACGACTGGTCACTGACAAAAGCATACATTGTGTTTGACTAAAGCATATCTAATAAAAAGGCATCCAGTCTTGATCTGAAGACATCAAGAGATGGAGAATCCATCACTTCCCTTGGTACTTTGTTCCAACTGTTAATCACCCTCACAATTAAATTTCTTAGTCTCCAAATATCCACAAATCCAATATCCTCCAGGGATAATGGATGGTTTGCAAAGGCCTGCAGTTTTCACCTACAACACTGAGATTTGTCTATGATAGATCATCCATGACAGCGTTCCAATTTCCTCCTAATACCACTGGGACATCAGCTCTGATGGATAAAATGTCAGTTATTTCTGCAATAAAGGGTTCATTCCCACCATTATGATTATATACACTCCCTAAAATTAATCTCTTAGTATTGGATTATCCTGGATCTGCCCTCTATATCTGACCATGACTGAATAAATTGAAAAGGTAGGCTCTTATGGATTGATATCATTACTCCCCCACTTATGCAGTTGAAAGAGGAGTGATATTCATATCCCACCCATAGTTTTTAAATTCTGTTGGCATTTTCATTCCTTATAAGCGTTTCCTGAAGAAAAGCCATCTGACATCCATTTGATTTTAAGAGCCTCGAAGTTTTGATTCTCTTGGAGTTTTCAGTAAGCCCCCATACATTCCAGGAACAAAGCTTAACAGAGTTCATGAAAAATTCCAATTGACACCCAATAGCTTGGCATCCTCCAAGTGCCTCTCCATACAAAAAACAAACAAACCAAAAACAAAGGAAACATAGACCGCCCACCTTACTCTTAACATACCAGACTTCCAATATGAGCATGTTCAGGTCCCAGATGGTGTATGCTTGCACCCACCCACCCCATGCATAATATGAATTAATTAGGAGTCTGCCAGAAATATACCTATATTTACCAATACCTACATATGCCAAGGTATATAAATGAATGAAACCTACTTCTTAATAGTGACGAATGCATAAATAATAGTACATAGTATATAAATGTTCATATTCACATGGTATATAAATATTTATACCAATACACAAATGAAAAAAAGTAAACAAGAAGTGACAAATGATGTGTGCAAATAAATATAAATATATTATTACCATACACATGTTATAAATACATAAACTTTAAGTATGGGTTGAAAAAGTAAAAATAAATATACAAGTGCTCATATAAAATGATACATGTAATCACAAATAACACACAAGTAAATAGATATGAATATATTAGCATCATGTATATATTATAAACATATACATTTAAGTAGAAATAAAGAGATACGAATAATATAGTTATTATTAATATATAGATATACTTATGTTTTCTTAACATATTGAAATTATTGATTATCAAGCTATATTAAATACCCTAACAGTACTACTTATACCCTATAAAACTAATATTAAATATGCCAGATGCAGGTACCAACTGTTTTCAGTTCCCTTGAGACTGAAGAAACAGTAGTTAACCCCTTTGGCTCTCTCTCTGCACTTCCATTTATTAAACAGTTGAAGCACCTTTAAGGAAAAATACAATTTTTTAGGTATACTCTTGGAGTGTTCTTCAGAAAATCAAGTCCAGTACCACTTCTTATCTCACCAACTCTCCTTCCATGCTAATCTGGATTAATCCCCATTTTAAATACATTAATAGCTCAAAACTCAGGGCATACTAACCATAAAAAATATTACTAACTGGACAACTTTAGCCTCCTTCACATATCTTTGTGAAAACTATCACTTACCAACAGAGCAAGGTCCTTTCTACAATAAGCTTTGATTTGAAGTTATGAAGGAGCTTGGGAATTGTTGGCAGGCTGCACATAACACTCCACTTGAAGTGCACCTTAAAAAGTATGTTAGTCAAAAACATTTTGTGAGAAACACATACAAATGGCTGAACTCCTTAATTTATCTAATTGACTATACCATAAAAGAAAAATAAGAGAAGGAACTAAACATCTCCATTTCCTCCGACAGGTGGGATAATATATTGCACAATAGATGCAGAACATTCAGTTCTGTTTTTGCATTTCTTTCTGAACAAAATTCTAAATAGATATTATTGGACCACTGAGGGACTGCATGATGCTGGAGTTACCCCGACAGGGGATGGATGGATCACTTGATGATTACGTGTTCTGTTCATTCCCTCTGAAACACCTGGAGTCAGCCACTGTCAGAAGACAGGATACTGAGCTAGATGAATCTTTGGCCACACTGACTTAGACCATATCACACAGTAAATGTTGGAGATGTGACAGCTCCAATGCAGACCTGTCACATACAGTCTTTGAATGTCAAAGTATATCCACATTCTGGAAGGAAATGTGTGGTGCTCTATCTAAGGCCAAGTCCTAAGTCCAGCAACCTCTGTGTTTGGGGCATTCTAGAACATCTACCCTGTTCTAGTAATGCCAGGAAATGGATTGCTGCAGCACTTATAGTGGCCAAAGAGTCAGTTTACAAAAATGGAAATCTGCTATTCCTCCCACGTTTCTGGGATACAGTAAGCAAATACCGTTCACTGCTCCTGATGGAATACTGATGTATGGCCAGTAGCTGCTTCGAGAGACTTCTCACCAAAAGGACCCTTAAAACAAGATGTGAGCTTGGCTTTTTCTAAGTCTAAAAATTAATGTTGCAGAACAAAACCCAGAGAACAGAAAAAAAAGGGGGTGAGGAATCAGAAAAGAAAAGCTCATTTGAGCCATGTGGCGGAGAAGCCAGCAAGAGATTTCCCCACACAAATACCCCTTGCAGACAGTCGTACTGGCAAAATCCTGCCGATGTCCTCCTGAGGCTGGGAAACTCTGTTCTGCCCTTAAAAGCCACTGTTTTGCTCTAAAAATAAAAATCACTCCAGGAAAAGAGGTAACACAGAGCAACCTCTCAACAGCACTCAGTCTTGGGGAAAAAAGCATTAACCCCTATTAACTCTACAGTGATCCATGGGATAACTCTGCCAGCAAAGTTGGGGGGGACACAGCCTTTCAAGAACCCTGCAGAAGACCCAGGTGCACAAGTTCCCAATTGCACCCTTCCAACACCAAGGCTCAAAACACCTTTCACATGGCCAGTTTACCACTCTTCTCCCCCCGCCCAACCTCCTCCACTTCTGCCCCACCTCTATTCCTCCCTCTCCCCATCTCCCAGTTCTCCCTCCCCTTCCCCCAACCTCTTTCAAACCTCCTCCCTCTCCCCCACCTCCTCCCCACCCCTAGCCACCCCCATTATCCCTTCCCCCATGTGAGCTCCTGCCAGGATTCCACCCCTCTGTGGCTGTGTGTCCTCCTCAATGTTTCCCTTCGAGCCTAATTCCCCTTTGCCTCGGTATCTCCCCTCCCCCATGCATCTGCCCTGCCATCCCGGGTTGAGGGAGGAGCTACTAGGTATGAGGCCAGAGCCACCTGATCTACCCCTACTCTGCACTCAGGGTCCAAGCAGACAAGGAGAGGTCAGCTCCAGGGAGCAGCCTCCCACCTGTTCAGGAGCAGGACAGAGCACCCTCTCATGGCAGGAGACTGTTACTAGCACTGTTTCCTCTGTGCCCAGCTGATCAGATCAATGGTGCTGAGCTGCACTAAGAAGCAACTTGGGACTGCTCCCTGCCTCCCTTCCAAGTGAGAGCTGAAACAAAGTTAGGGTTGAGCTGAAAATAGAAGGGAAGTTATCCTCCCTAAAATTACCCCCATGATAATGATGTATTAAGGGAGCATGCAACAAATATATTACTACCTATAAGAACATAAGAACGGCCACACTGGGGCAGACCTAACATCCATCTAGCCCAGTATCCTGTCTTCCAATAGTGGCCAGTGCCAGGTGCCCCAGAGGGAATGAACAGAACAGGTAATCATCAAGTGATCCATCCTCTGTCGCCCATTCCCAGCTTCTGGAAAACAGACGCTAGGGACACCATCACTGTCCATCCTGGCTAATAGCCATTGATGGACCTATCCTCCATGAATTTATCTATTTCTTTTTTGAACCACCTTGAACCCTGTTATAGTCTTGGCCTTTACAACATCCTCTGGCAAGGAATTCTACAGGTTGACTGTGCGTTGTGTGAAAAAATATTCCCTTTTGTTTGTTTTAAATCTGCTGCCTATTAATTTCATTTGGTACCCCCTAGTTCTTGTGTTATGAGAAGGAGTAAATAACACTTCTTCATTTACTTTCTCCACACCAGTCATGATTGTATAGACCTCTATCATATCCCTCCTTAGTCACCTTTTTCCAAGATGAAAAATCCCAGTCTTATTAATCTTTCCTCATACGGCAGTCATTCCATACCCCACTCATTTTTGTTGCCATTTTAGGAACTTTTCCAATTCCAGTAGATCTTTTTTGAGATGGGGCGACCACATTTGCATGCAGTATTCAAGATATGGGCATACCATGGATTTATATAGAGGCAATATGATATTTTCTGTTTTATTATCTATCCCTTTTTTAATGATGCCCAACATTCTGTTAGTTTTTTGACTGCCGCTGCACATTGAGTGGATGTTTTCAGAGAGCTAGCCACAATGACTCCAAGATCTCTTTCTTGAGTGATAACAGCCAATTTAGACTCCATCATTTGTATAGTTGGGATTATTTTTTCCAGTGTGCATTACTTTGCATTGATCAACCCTGAATTTCATCTGCCATTTTGTTGCCCAGTCACTCAGTTTTGAGAGATCCTTCTGTAGCTCTTGACAGGCTGCCTGGGACTTAACTATCTTGAGCAATTTTGTATCATCTGCAAATTTTGCCACCACACTGGTTACCCCTTTTTCCAGATCGTTTATGAATATGTTGAATAAGACACCACTATTTACCTCTCTCCATTCTGAAAACTGACCATTTATTCCTACCCTTTGTTTTCAATCTTTTAACCAGTTACCAATCCATGAAAGGGCCTTCCCTGAGAGCCTTTATCCCATGAGAGCTTACTTTGCTTAAGACCTTTGGTGAGGGACCTCGTCAAAAGCTTTCTGAAAATCTAAGTACACTGTATCCATTGGATCCTCTTTGTCCAGATGCTTGTTGACCCCAAAAAGAAATCTAGTAGATTGATGAGGCATGATTTCCCTTTACAAAAGCCATGTTGACTCTTCCCCAACAAATTATGTTCATCTATGTGTCTGACAATTTTGTTCTTTACTATAGTTTCAGCCAGTTTGCCCAGAACTGAAGTCAGGCTTAACAGGCCTAAAACACTGAGTTTCAAAGTTTAGAGTCCAGTCCTCCATGTACTGAGGGTTAATAGTAATTTTGCCAGTGATTTCAATCTCTTTCTCTAGTTATTTATAACACATTCATCAATATAGTATCTGAGCACTGGGGACTAGGATCAGACCCTTACTGAATTCTAAATAGTTATTCTGAATTATGACCATGCCGATTCCTGTGATGCATCCAGCATTAAAAATCAATGCATATTTTGGGTCTCTGAAGTATACGCTCTTATTTAATGATCAGTTCTCTTGCTGTGAGCACAAAAGCTACACAAGTTATATTAATGCTCACATTCAAAAGGGTTACCTAAATGACTTATGCATCCTCTGATGCGATCATCCTGGTGGACAGTAGCTGACTTTGTACAGAAGACAGGTACTGCCTGTGGGAACCTCCACTTCCCAGCTTCAAAAGGATCTACGTAGATGTTTAGAGAAATTTACACCAAACCTAGTGTGGAAATGCTGAAAGATCAAAGGTGAATCAAAAGGAACTTAGAGTAGCAAACAGGATAATAACATCTCCCTCAACAAATGTCTTCACATACTGCCCCTAAGGCAGTTTGAAAGCTCATAGGTACATTGCCTATAAAGTATGCAATGGAGCCAGATGTTGCCAGTGGAGCAATGTATTCCACGGCTTATGTGAAACAGAGTACAACCATGCCCTGGGCCCCCAAATGCTCTTGATTCCTGAAAGCAACAAAATGCATGTAAACAACATCATGAGCATCAGTAACAGAAAGGCAAATGCTGCAGCAATATGGGAATGCCTGTTTATTCACTGTGCACCAATCTTCATCCTGCCTTCTCTGGGAGCAAGAGATACATTAGCCCTTTATTCATGCATATTCCAGCTCTGCTCCACCTGATTAATTTTGAGGATGGTCAAGCATGGTGCTGAATGTGGACAGAAGGGCTCCGTGTGGACTCTGTGTTTGGGACTCTTCCTCAACTGGGGCAAAGGTCAGGGATAAAAAAAAAGTATATGGATCAAAGGAATATGTTTTGCCTGCATTAAGGTCTCCATTGCTACTGCAAGCTAAATATATATTTTTAATTAAGTAGATGGATTTATTTTTTTTATGAGCAATACAATATCACTTGGTATTTACAAGATATTTCTAGAGGCTAAACAATGTACGTTAGCCAGATTTGGTTTATCTCTTACCAATCCATATACTGTATAGAACCTAGAAAACACAACTTTAGGCACAGAGGAAATACAGTCTAGAGGAGTGAACAGAGTGGAATAATGCAGACCAAACACTAGCCCTTTCCAGAGATCCTTCCCATGTAAATTGTGGGATTCATGTACTTACAAAAAATGCCACCCTTTCAATCTCTGTAGCAAAGTGTTTGCAATATTCATTTCAAAGCAAAGGAAACAAGAATTCATATAGAGCAAAGAAAGTTAATCTGCATCCACAGTGCACTTCAATCTTTGAAAAGTTAATCAAAAACATCAGTACAGACCTGCTGACTCCTGCCAATTTATCCCTTTTGTGCCTGTTTATAGGAAACATAAACACACTAATAACTCCGAAATATTTTGTTTTTTGTTACTAGACCCAGGCACACACACACGTAGAATACTGCATTATATTTGCATACATTACAAATATTCATTAAGGGACTAAGTGCTGAACGCACATCATCCCCCCAGATATCTTTGTACTGTATACTGTATTTTCCAGCCCTTATCTGTTTTGGATTTTGAGGCTGATGAGCCTTAAAAAAAAAAAAAAAAAAGATAATGAATCATAACATCTGTTCTCTTTTCTAATCAGAACCCTTCCTTAAACTCTGAATACAATAGTTCTTCTATAGAAGGCACAAATGAGTCTGCAACTAAAATACTCTCATTAGATGAAGAAACAGGTAATGCTGTTGTGACTATGGTTACTGAAGGAAACACCATGCAAAACGATAGCATTGAATGCAATTTTCTGGGATTCTTCCTGTGAGATGTACCAGCTTAGCAAGGCTAACTTCAGCAGTAGTGCAAGCGAGGACAGAGTATATTATCAGACCAGGAGATGAGAGCTCTGAGTTCAAATGGGGGCAGCTAAACAGGGGACCCAAACCCAGTATTTACACACTTAGTTTGGCGCACAGATCTGTGTGAAATACCCATATTTTGTACCTATGGACCAATTTGTATGAAATTCCGATTCAGATGCTCTTTTAAGACATCTGTGTTTGAAAACTTATCTGATGTGTTTATCACAGTCATTCATAACAAAGTTTCTTCTAAACAGCTATGATACAAAACCAAAGAGTGAAACCCTGGCTCCACTGAAGACCATGAGAGAATTTTACTTCCTAATTACACAACTGATGCACAGTAGTTTGCTATGTATGCTTTTCACCTTTCCAAAACAAAGAGTTAAGGCAATATTTTTCAAACAAATCATGATACACACATTTAAGGTACAAATGGGTTTTGTTACAGGTACATAAAAGTGACTCAGTACTTTGTGTGAATCTTCATATGTTGGGAGGAAAGTGTCAGAACAAGGGGCTTTTACAAGTGTGGATAAGAGGAATCCCTAAGAATGATCTACATTGCTCTTCAAAAATTTGGCATTGTGTAATGACAAGCTGTACTTCATTAAAGACTCTTCATTAATGTACTCTAAGTAGTGGTAAGATTACTCAGGAAGTGAGAGGCAGAAATATAGTTTATAAACTGGGAAAAGATTACTGTTACAGCCTAGCCCAATACCCATCTGTATGGTCACCAGTCTGTTGTGAGTGGACTCAGTTGCTGGGTCCCATGTGCTCTCTAGCTCTGGGACCCTGGGGTATAGTCCCAAGCTCAAACCTCTTTTCTGACTCCCCTCCTTGAGTGGTGGGATGCCACTGTCCAGTCACATTAGTCCTTGAAGTCAGTTCCTGAGACATCCCCCACTCCCAAGCAACTTCAGTTGCTTACATATGCTCCCTCAGAGTTCTACCTGGGCTGTAGTCACTTTGGGTTTACTCATTTAATTCTTCTGAAGACATCACAGCAGGAAAGCAAGGAACACAAACAGAACGGGGGGGGGATCGGATCTCTTAACCACATTGTCTTTAATCTTAAAGCACTCAAGAGACAGATCTTTGAAAAAACAAAGATCCTGAGATGCACCCTCACCTAGTCTGGTTCACTCTTTCTGTGAGTCCACGGTTTGTCAGCATTATAGGCTGGGCAGAGACCCTCCTGCCCTCTCTCTCTCTCCTGCAAACCCTTCTTACATGTGGCAGTGGGCAACCTCCAGCTGCAGAGAAGAACCTTGCTCTTAAAGAGGGCCTCTATCTCTCGGCCATGTATTCAGACCGTGAAGTTCCATACCCACCAGCATGCTTGCCTGCTCCTTGTGGGCCTCTGTGTAGAAAGACCATCATTCCATGTGGGTTTGCAGAAGTGGAAAGTCAAAATTGATAGTTTCAGACTGCAGCCTTACAGGGCCGGCTCTAGGTTTTTTGATGCCCCAAGCAAAAAAATTGCCACCCCAAGCTCTGAGAGCGCAACTGCCCAAGCAAAAAAAAAAAAAAGAAAGATGGCCAGAATGCCGCCCCTGGAATTGTCATGCTTGCTTTGCTGGTGCCTAGAGACACTTCTGCAGCCTTGATGTGTTACCCGGGGTTCTTTCAACTGAAAGCTCTTGGTAACTTTTACTCTGTGCGAGGTGGTGTCAGGAAATAAGTCAGGGGAAACACAGTCGTCTGACCGATAGATGGCTGGCACAAACAAGACAACACAAGAGTGCTTTCACTTAAAGCTAAACTTTACTTAGTCTCAAGCATTTATTCACACGTCCACAACAGGTTAGTAAAACACCCCCAACCCTTGATAATTACCAAAGCTGAGTGTGGCTCTCCAGTGGCACAGCAGCAGCCCGTCTGCTAGTGGGGAACACAAGATGCATCCAGAGGAAGAGTCCAGTCCTGAAGAGTCCCATTACCTCAAACTTTCCCCCCTTATTTATACTTTACATTTAGTAAAAGAATGACTTGTCCCTTAAAGAAAACTTGTTAAGCAAGCAGTTCCAATGGTCAAGCAAGAGGCTCCTTCTGATTATTGATTAACCAGGTGTGGATTTTTCCAGAGTTTGCAGCCTTGAGGCCCCAATAGACATTCCTGAGGCACATCCTGCTCTTCTAAAATGTATGTATCAGCAATGTCAACACAATTCTTATCAGGAAGGACACAGGGTCAAGCTGCCCTTTCTGTGGCACCCAAAACCCCCTCCCCTCCTTCCTTGGTCAAGCTGAGTTTGCTACATGGTCACTTTATGGCCTGCTGACTTGGCTGCTTTTAGCAATAAGCCATAGTGGTTTCAGACACTTTACTGGTTTGCTGACATCTCCCCATACAGATGGCTCTCAGTGGTGGTCCTTCAATAAAGTGTCAAATGACTTTCCAGGGCAGGGCAGCTATCTGGGGTGCCACGAAACAGGCTGAAGCTAAGAAAATCCAAATGAATGCAGCCAGAGACAATACTTCAACACAGGTAAGAAACAAACTTCACAATTTGATACAGTCATATCCCATTCCACCACAGTTTACATTAAGAAAGAATTGAGTCTTACATTTCAAACCAAAATATGGCATATCAAATCTCGAAGTTGGCAAACATACCAAATGGATCATGGGTTCAGGCCAGGTCTACACTACAAATTTTTGCCAGCATAGCTATGTCATCCAGGTGTGTGATGATGTGTGATCTGTGACTATCGTAGCTATGCTGGCAAAAGCCTTTAGTGTATAGTTATACTGGCAAAACTGCAGTTTTACCAATACAGATTATTTTGCTTGGGGCGGGGCATGTGAGCTGGAATAAGCTGTCCCAGCAAAAACAGAGTTTTGCCAGTATAAACTATGCGTACAGTAGGAACGCTTTGCCAGTATAGTAAACAAGTATTCCTATACCGTCAAAGCACTCCTAGTATAGAGCAGGGTTTAATTTCCAAACATTTTCACCTGAAGTTGAATGTGCTCCCAGACTTTGAGTTTTTGCCAAACTTTGTAAAATTCATTAGGCCAGATTCTTTGTACAAATATACAGACCTTTTCCACTCAATTCAATGGAAACCACCCACATGCACCGAAGGAGAGAAGTTTGCCAAGAATTTTGCAAACAATCATAAAAAGAAAAGGACCACCCATGAAAGAGATGATGGATGGTCCACTGGTTAGGGCACTAGTCTGGGCCTCAGGAGACAATTCAATTCCCTCCTCTGCCACAGACTTCCTGTGTGATCTTAGATAAATAACCAACAGGCAGATTTTCAAAGTTATTTAGGCACCCAAACATGAAAACAGGCACCAAGTGGGGTTTTCATAAGCACTTAACTCCTATTGATTTTGACTGGAGTTAGGTGCCTTATCTGCTTACGTGCTTCTGAAATTCCCACTAGACTCCTGTCTGCAACATTAGGAGCCTTCTAAATATCTGATCCTTCATCTTGCGGTGCCTCAGTTCCCCATCTGTAAAATCAGAACAACAGTATTTCCCTACCTCACACAGGCGTTGTTAGTATATATATAATTGAAAACTGTGAGTAGTTTAGGGAGATTAACAGAGCTGCTTGGAAAAGAGAAATACCTCTTAGCTGAAATTCCATGGAAAATGCCATCCCTTTTGGTGGTTTCCAAATGTTCTAACCATCCCTAGGCAATAAGATGGAGCTTGTTATGGGAATGTAGCAGCTCAGAGAGAATATATTATTTTTTACTTACCACTGTATTGTCACAATAAGGCACTGGAATTAGTATCACAGAAACCAAAATCTTCAGTTTTTAAAATGAGCCAAAAATATTAGCATGAATCATCCAACATGTCCATGAAGACATAAAGGTTTAGTCTCTCCTAGATGCACAGCTGATTCCTGTTAATATTAACGGGGCATTGTGCACAGTAGTGGTGCTCTGGTCGTCCCTCCCCTTCTGGGTTGGAGGGAGTCCACACTGCCTCCCTACATAGCTGAGATTACTGCCTAGTCTTGGGAGAATTAGCAGCCTAGGAATTAGTGTCCCAACTGCCCTAATGGGCAAAACCCCAAACACTCTATAGGCTCTGGCTCTTAGGCAGGAACAGAGCCACCAAGGAGCCCACAGACTCTGGCCCTCAGGCAGGGGCAGAGCAGTGAGTAGTCTAGTATCTGAGTTTTAGAGGACGATAGGCTAACACCAGACACCTGGCCCACCGTGGGGAAGCTGCAACCCCAGGGGTGGGGTGGGATGGAGTAGGAGGACCCAGGCCCACCCGACTCCACCAGGTCCCAGCCCAGGGCCCTAACACTGGTGGAGTGTTCTGCCACGGAGTCAGCATGGGATCCAGCCACAACACGCTGGCCATGTTTCAGGCTGCAATACAGCCAGACTGGAGTCGGCTGTCCCTGGGCCACATCCTCCCCTCCCCTTGAGGTGTACCTGGATCAGTGGGTGTCCTCCGTCTCCTCAGGGGAGGTGGCCAGCAACAGTCTCAGCAGCTCCCCTGCAGACACAGGCTCCTTCGGGAGAAGGCATCTCTTGGTTTGGCAGCGAAGTCAGCAGCCTGGAGTGAGCAGGATGCATCTGTTTCCCTCCCTCCTGCAACTGTGCTGGAGGCTCTGCCTTTTATACTTCTTGTCCCACCTTTCCACTTGTTGCAGGAGGGCAATGCGGGTCTGGCTCCGCCCACCTGGGCACAGAGGGTGCTTCCTACCCTTCCGGGTTGGACGAAGGTCACACCCCCTCACTACATGCATACTGAAGAGATAGAACAATCTCCTTAATATACTAAAAAGTGTCTTTCAACATTAATGAGAAAGAAACACACTTGTATACGCTACACGTAAGCTGCTTTGGGGATGGGATTACATGGACCCTAAAATAAGTCCACAGAAATAGTAAATCAAATCACTGACATTATTATTGCTGCACAAGCCTTTCCTTACACATACCTTTAAAATGGAGACACTGAACAAATTAGTCCCGGTGAAAAGCTGTATTGATTAACAGAGCTGGTAAACTAGTAAACCAACAGGTTGATTGTTTACTTCTGTCCCCATTTAGTTTCCATTTGCACTTGCTCATCATGGTGCATAAGTACTATGGGCCTGATCCAGAGCCCACTTAAGTAGGTGGAAAGATTTCCTTTGACTTCAGTAGGCTTTGGATCAGGCCCTATGCAAAGAACTGTGGATCAAGGACTGGTTTATTTCATTTCTCTTCTTTTCCCCTGTCCCTTTCAGAGGAGGCGGTTGGAGTGGGGAGGGAAACAGACTCACTCAAGACCCCTGTGTGAATTGTCACACTACATCTTCTGACCTTTGCTTTATTAGTTGAATTTCAGCACAATTAATTTAGTGACTGAAAAACTTTTCAGATTGCTTTAATGAATGTGCCATTCAGTTAATGCTAACTTTTAGTGTATTGTATTTATTATGAAGCATGTACCCTAGAGTGTTTCTCGAGTGAAAAACCAAAGAAAGTTAATCAAATCATATCAACACATTGCCAGACAGCTTCAGTGACATGGCCATTTCATGCCAAGACCAAGTTTATTAAGGTGGATCATTTAACCTAGCTTCTGCTGGCTTAAATATGATAGCAGCTCTATTCAAAGAGGAAAGAACAAACCATTTTGGAATATATAGGCAACTTTTAAACCTTACAGGCCTTAAGCCCTACCACCCTTACTCATGCAAGTGGTCCCATTGAATGAACATATTATTCACACCAGTATAGCTCTGCAGGGTAGGAGCTTTAGTACGATGTAGGTCAGAGCCTTGAAACAAAATGAGTGCCCAACATTATCAGGAAATAAATGAAAGCACTTCAAGAAACATCTACACAAAACTTAAAATAACTCTTATGTTCTCTTCCCAACATTCTTCTATATTTTATTTTAAATGTATCTCTTATTTTTATTTGTTTCATGTTTCCCCAGTTCCATCAAAACACCAAATAATATTTTTAAAAGAAGATATTAACAAAACCTACACTAATCAATTTAACTGAGCTTTGCATGAAAATGTTTTATAGTACTTTTATTTCCCTTTAGTCAACAGTACTGCCAGAGTTGAGAAGACAAACAAAGGGCTTTTCTGTGACTCTCCTTTATTGATATTTCTAGATCTGCTCAAAAATGGAAATAATTTTCTGTGAAAAATATTGTTTTTTTTCTTGGTTTTTGACATTTTAAACATTTTCCAAACAGCTATAAAAGTGGTCAAAAACAGAAAACTAATTTAGTGAAAAAATTGACTTTTCTCCCCACTTTTTGTTAAAAATTCCAGAGCTTGTCAGAAAAAAATTTTGAAAAAAAAAGTGCAGTTTTGATAAACTCAAATTTGCACTTGGCCCTTGTACAGCCATTCAGAATGTACAAGAAACCTCTTGCTGAGTTTATTTTACATATAAATAAGCTTCTGGTCCTTTAAATTTCAAGGTCTGACCACAGTACTATAACACAGTCTTCCTCTCTAAGATCTGGATGAGAAAGTTTGGTTAATGACATACAGAGTGCAGGGACAAGTGGCATTTGTGTCTCATGGCAAATTCATATTTTATTTAGACTTTGACATTTTGATCTTTATCGATTGAGGTATTTAAGCTTACATAACTTACAGTTTGCTATAGTATATTCATATGTTGTGTGCATTATAGCCAATTACTAAATATAGAAATTGATCAGTTAAACCACTGTATATAATAAATAATAATAATAATATAGTCTAGATTAAGCTTTATTATCTCCAGCAGAAGAATGGGACTTTTGCGTCCAAGGTCTTTTGCTTACACAATGTACACTGTTTTATGGAGTATCATATGTGTAACTGCTGCCATTGCCACCTTGTGACTGGAGTTCCTTTATTTTCTTTTTGCAAATTTTGATTTGCTGACCAATTCTCCTGTATTTGTAAGGTTTTCTGTCACGACAGTGACACCTGCTGTTGAGAGCAAAGTTTAAAAAATTCAAAGAAAAAAAGATAATCATTTCCAAGGCAAAGATTGCTTACAGGCCTCTGACATCTGGGAGTTGTATCTTCTCCTTTGTGAGGTGGGCTAGAAAGAAAAGAAAAAAAGATTCAAAACTTAAATTAGATAAGGGGTAAAATTTTCAAATGGAATCTAAATCCTAATGACTCTGAAAGAGATTTAGGATACATTATCTACACTGCAATCAAAGATGTGATTGCAGCTATAGGAGGCATACCCCTTATAGCTTTAATCTACCTAACATGGCTAAAAATAGCAGTGAAGACAGGGCAATACAGGCTTCAGCACGGGCTGTACAAGTCCACCTGGTCCCCCTGTATACGCCTTTGCATTGCTAACCTAGACGGAAGCCTGTACCCCATGTCGTCACTTCTATTTTTAATGCTAAATTAGAGGTGGTATGCCTGCCCAAGAAGCAACCACGCTTTTGATTGCAGTGTAGACAGACCCTCTGGCTCCCAACTCTCTTAAGAAGCCGATTTTTGAAGGTTTTTACGTACCTAACTCCCATTGAACTAAGCACCTACAATCCTTTTTAAAATCTTATCCTAAGTCACTTCTGAAAATGGCATTTAGGTGATTTTGAACATTTGACCCATTGTTCCTTGGCCACAATCTTCTCATACAGAGAAACATAAATAGTGAAGAGATCTTTTTGCACAAGGGAATCTGGTTCATGTGTTGGCACAGCTGGTATGGTTTTTCCACTAACTCAAAACACTGACTTTTCAAGTCAGTTGTAGTACGATGAGGCCAAAATTCCTAATAAAGACAAAGTTTGAATAGAGAAGTGAAAGAGCTTTGTGCAGCTTTTATTGTTTAATGTCTTTTCCCAAGGAAAATTTGTGTCGGGTCTATTTTTTCTACTTCTTTAAAGGAAACTAAAGCATTCTCTTTTAAAGATATATTTATCTATATCCCAGCTAAAGAAGATATAGTTGTGTGATTGCAAATCATGGAATAATGCAGCAAACTGCATGTCAGTAGAGTACACAAGCAGTGGAAGTGGAAACACACACACACAGTGTTGTAAGAGAATTCCTATGTGCTAGCATACATAAAATATGAGCATCACTAATAAACAGCAGCTGTAGTATATAACAGGCTGGATCTTTGCGTGGAATATCTTTAAGGTGTTTTTGGCATAGCTTCCAGGACTGTCTTGACCAACACTTTCCCAGATGTGTAGGATTATGGGATATATCTGTTTGAATCTCTCAGGCAAACACTTTAATTCTTAACCACACCTGGGTTAGATATTGCAATCGGCTCCCATTTTCCATTTAACATTTTCCTACCTTTTTCATTTTAAATTCTCTGTGTTTTCCCTTATCACTTAATACATTTTCTTCATTATTGGCATCTGGGCTGTGTGCTGTAACACAAACACCAAAAGCCCAAATCAAGTTGTTTTAAAAAATTTTTAAAAGAGCGAAAATATTCCCATTTCAGATGGAAGAGCAGATGGAGCTTTTGGCACTTTAGAGGATTTAAATTGACCCTCTGCACCAAGCTAGGGGAAGACAGACTGTCACTATGACTGGGAAACACTAAAGAGATCTGGTTTTCCCATAGAATATACAGTAGCATTTTCTAGTTCTTTAGCTCTAAGCTGTGCATGGTGATGAAAAAACAGCTGATTTTATCAGCTCAGGCTATTTTACACCCCAGGAATGCTCTTCACTTGCTTTCATGTTGAAATGGGTAATAATCATTCGGAATTCTTGGGTATAATTTCTATCTCACCCTTTTCTTAGCAATGCCCGTGGGGATGCTGAGTAGGCTGCAACTATGTCCTCCCCCTCCTTGATATTTTTATTAAATAATAAAGTGGTCTAGCAATTTAAACATTCTAACCCTAAAAGGCCAGATCATCAGCTGGTGTAAATGGATTCAGCTCCATCGACTTCACAGGAGTTACATTCATTTAGATCCATTCAGGATTCGGCCTGAATTCTCAAGAACAACCAGATTTGCAACCTAAGAATGTTTCTAAATTCACCATCTATCCAGTTTGAAAAGCATTGCTGCAGTATACCACGAAAGAGTTTGCACCGTTCCATTTTGTTTTCAGCATGACATCCTTTGACTCATGCCAACAGCCCAGTTTTAAATATCTGACTACTAAAATCATGTCTAAGCAGTGCCAGAAATGCAACCCATAAAAGCCAGAAAAATTAGATTTATTTTAATAAATGTATTGACTTGAAAACAAAGACAGTAGCAAATGCATTTTCTGTGTGACATGTAGAGGTAGGTATATATTTTGCTTTATTGGAGTGTAGCATTCTTTTAAAAGACATCCTTTAAAATGAGTTTAGTTGACAGCTCAGACTGGCACAAACCTCAATTTTTGTAAACAGTTCGGGAAGGCCAGACTAACACCTATGCAGATTCCCACTGACTTCAGAAAAGCCATTACTAGTATGGCACCTCTTCCAAGCAAGATCCAGGGAAATTTTATGAGGGAGTCTGAAGAGCAGTGATGTCTTCCCAATATTTTTAATAAAAGTTTTCCTCAAATATTGTCCAAGATAAGCACAGTGTGCTAGGGTGCCTGTGCTCACAAAGAGCAGGTGTGGGTGGCAGTGAGAACTCTATTGATTCCCTGTTTACACACACTACCCTTTCATCCATAACAAAGAAAGGCAGCAACACCACTGGGCAAGCAAACATCTACTAAGTGCACTAGCTGAGAATGCTTGTGTTTTCTTCCTGGGAAAGAAACTTGGGACACTGATAGTGTACCATCTTCAGTGTGTGCAGTTTGAAGGAGAATGGTGTAGGATAACGACTTGGTAGTGAAAGACTGGCAAAGCATCTCATCCCTTCCTGTGTTTAACTGTGGAATGTACCTAGGGGCTGAGACATGGCTTAAAGTAGATCATTTCTGGGAAACCCCGGATAGCCCCATAACCTTTAACTTTTTGCCACTCACTCTGGTCTCTATGGTGAAACTCTAAATAGGGCCTGAGTCACTGTGATGGTGGGTGTGATTTCAGAGTTGTGATTGTAGCTTACCCTTCATCCACTAGGAACTGGGCCTCAAGCTCAACTAGGGCATCATTCTTCTCGCTTGTGAGTGCCTTCTAAGAAGTATTCCTACTGAAATCAAGAAGTAAGTGATAGAATTGCTTGAAAAACAGCAGGGGGAAATTAAAATTTATTTTTTTCCTTTTTTCTCCCTTGCTTTGTTTTTGTTGATAACAGAAAACTTTCAACTAGCTCTGTTAAACTGCTAGGCACCTGGCAGGCTGTGGCCCTTATGCCACTCGAACAATTTTAGATCACTACTAATATAGGCTGGATTTCACCTGACCTAGAGAAGTATGCTCTGTATCCCCTTATCAAGTCCACTGTAACTGGCTTTAAAAGCAAATTAATTAGGTTATTTATCGTTTCACAATAGACTGATCAATAGTAAATTTCATGTGCCAATACTGATTCAGTTATAAGAGGGTCTAAAAGCATTCTAAAACGATTAACTTATTTATACTCAAGTGTTTCTAACCATATTTTAAGCCAAGTTTTGGCATGAAGCAATTTTTCAATGGCGTTAACAACACAGGTTTGTGGTAGACATACTGAGAGATGCTCAACTACAAGGTCGCAAATGATTTCTCTATCATACTAACAAAAAAGTGCTCATTTTTGTGTTTATTTTTCTTTCTTAGCTTGTTCCTGATGGTTGGGAAGTTGATAGTTCATTTTTCTACTGCCATTCACACCAGCTGCTATAAAACAGCTATAAAAATACTCCCAGTACAGATCTTGACCGTAGATCACTGTACCTCGACCCAGCTGCAGATGGATGGAGCAGCTGGTCCAGAGAGGTACTCCCATACCCACTTGGTCATGATGCATGAAGCAGCACAGTTGCTCCCCAGCCTTTATTCCTGTTCAGTCACAGATTTATGAAGTAATGAGCCACCTACCTGAAAAAAACAACAGCTCTCCAGCACACTTTAAACAAACATCCCAAACACTCCAAAACTATAAATAACTGTCGCTCAGAAGTATTGCTAACTTCTCTTATTACAAATCTTGTTAAACAGGAAGAGAATGTGGTGGATCAATGAGAAAGACAAACATTTCTGGGTGGGGAGCTAGAATCATATGGCAGAGGTTGGCAACTTTATTTCTCAGGACCGTTTTTTATCAAGATGTGATGGAAGTGGGGCTGTAATAATTCATGGATATTGTATGTGGCCTTCTTATTGGGATGTATACTGTATGAATATGTTGGTTTAGTTGAGTAGTGGGCTGTAAGGAAAACAAGCAGGAAGATAAAAGAAAGATTTGAGATAAGCCACCATAGTAAACACTCAAGGGCTGTTAAGAGACAAAACCCAAGCTATTAGCTGTGAAGATTCTATCTCCCTTGATTCAGCCAAGTTCGAACCAGTTTTTGACAAGCACGCTAAAAGCCCAGAAACAAAGAAAAGCAAAAGGTTCCTGGAAGATAAAAAGAGACTTTCTTTCCAGAGGTGGAGCAGTATTTGTTGATCAGTTGTTCAGACTAAGACTGGTACTTGCTGGGGTGTCTGAAGGAGCTAGGTCTGCCTGTCACACCATCTCAGGTGATAAGGCTTTAGATGTAAGATATACATGTGTGTAAATTGTTTATTTTTTTAAAAAATCCTTTTTTTCTTATGGTATGGTTTGTTCCTACTATTGAAATTGAAGAATTATTTGATTTAAGAGGGCGGTCTGATCACTGTATATACCACTTGTCACAGAACTGCAGGCATCAAACATAGTCAGAGCTGTTGGGTAAGATCAGTTGATTCAGTTGATACACAGGGTACTGTAACATAGGGCCAGGTCTAAGAAAGGAAGAATTGTAGAATTCCACCCAGGAGAGATAAAGGCAGGAAGCCTGACACTGGAGAGCATAAAGAGGCCACTCCTCCAGTTTTGAACATGACAGGCCTCTTTTTGGGTGGTTTGTCCCTGAGGTGCTTCTGTCCAGTATCAGATGGGGGATGCCATTTTGAAGAGAGCGTTACTTCACCTCTGCTGGTGTAATCTCACACACACCATGAGCGTGAGGTCATGCCAACAGGGGCAAGGCGGTGTGCGTCTCAAAATGGTGACCCCCGTGTGGCATGGCCGCACACATACCATGCATAAAAGGGCATTGGTGCCAACTCCGTGGGTGCTCCAGGGCTGGAGCACTGACAGAGAAAACTTATCAGGTGTTTAGCACTCACTGGCAGCCAAGCTCCCCTTCTTCCCCCCATTTTCACCTGCCAGCGGCCCAGCAGATCAACTCCTCTCCCTACTTCCCAGAGCCTCCTGCATGCCACAGAACAGCTGTTCCGTGGCATACAGGAGGCACTGGGAGGGAGGGGGAGGAGCCAGGACTGGGTGCGCTCGGGGGAGGAGGCGGAAAGAGGCAGGGAAGAGGTGGGGCGGGGGTGGAGGCAGGGCAGGTTCTTGGGGGAAGGGTGGAGTGTGGACAGGGTCTAAGGCTGAGCAGGGGTTGAGCACCCCTGGGGAAAATTAGAAGCCGGCACCTGTGTGCAAGGGCACGCTGGCGTGGGCAGGTCGACACCATTCCCAGAAGTTCTGTCCAGTATTCAGGGAATGAGTGCACTCAGAAAGACCAGAAAGGACCAGGGAAACAGCTAGCTCTGTGTCACAAGTAAGCACCTGCAGCTAGCCTGCTTATCTGCTATTTAACCCCCAAGCAATCTAGCGAGCACAGCTGGGCCCCAATTGAGCCACCTGATTGGCCCAGCCACCCAAGTTGCTGAGAGGATCAGCAGATCTGTTCTTAAGGCCAGCAGCAGGGTGCTGGATGCTCAAATGGCTCCTGCGCCTGCTTGTTCTCATCACTGCTCCTATCTTTGCCCCACACTTGCCGCCTTGCTTCACTCCAGTGAACCCAGCTCTGATTCTTGACTTCTAACTCCGGCTCTGATCCTTGGCTGTGGTATCTGGCCTCTGACTCTAGCTCTGACTCTGGGCTCCTACTGCTGGCGACCGGCTCCTGCTCTAACCACTGGACCTGACTCCTGCTCCAAGAACTAGGCACAACCACCCACATCCCAGTCTCTGACACTCTGTTACAACATGACAACACTTAAAATATGCATTCACGGCCAGATATATACAGCTCTGAAATGGTATTTATCTAGCAACAACGTGATTTTTCAATATCCTTTCATGGATCCCCATGTAATCCTCCTTAGCATTCTAACAGCTCTGCTTATCCTTTAAAAGGACCCACCTTCTGCCTATTATATTTGCTCTGCTCTTATTTAGGCTGCTGGGTTATTTATATTCTCTATACTCAACTCTCTTGGAAAATCAGCAGCTGCTCTTAAATCTCAGAGACATTACATGAACAATGGCTGGTTTTCCAGATAATGATGAGATGTGTACTACCTTTGAAAAAGGCAAGTTTGAACCCTCTGGGTCCACTATTTCCCAGAATGAACATAAGTAATGCAATAATTTGTCCTGCACTGGCAGTAAGATGGAGTGGATGATCTAATAGGCCTTTTCCATCTCTAACTTCTATGATCCCATTAATGCCAATGGGAGTTGAGTTTGTGCATCGAGGGGAGAATACACTAGCAGAAAGCTGAGTTAATGGAAATAACGAGGTCTCAGATGGAGAGGTCTGTTTTCAGACTTTACTAAGATTAGCTGCAGATTTTACACAGAT
Source organism: Eretmochelys imbricata (assembly GCF_965152235.1). Taxonomy (NCBI): domain Eukaryota; kingdom Metazoa; phylum Chordata; order Testudines; family Cheloniidae; genus Eretmochelys; species Eretmochelys imbricata. The sequence goes on from NC_135574.1 coordinate 33,532,531, forward strand.
AGGTACTAGCATTTCCTGCTCTCAACAGCTTCCCTCTTAGACTTCCTCTCCCCTATTCTCCCAGCAAGCTCTTACATAAATGAAATGCCTACAGAAATTCAGTACAGCCGTAACATTCCATATTAAATATTCAGTAAAGCTATACACATTACATTAATTTTAGGCCAGCCTGTGCCCCATGCACCGCCTTACTCTTCCTTCATGGTCTACTCATGCCACTGGCAGCCATGCGAGAGGGAGAATAATCTCCTCCAGGCCACTCTAGTTCCAACCGCTATCCTCTACAACACATTGGTGGGAGTCGGTGAGCTGGGTTAGAGAACAGAGAGCTAAGGAAGCTGCTTTTAGTGCAAACAACAGTTGGAAGAGTCCATTTCATGAATCTTTTAGTAGCCATGTCAGACAGCCAGAACCAAACTCACAGTGGAGTTACTTTGCATTTACACCGGTTTAACTGAGACTTGTATCTGCCCCGTTATATAATATCAGTGGGTGCTGGAAAAGCACTCATGTAAAATAGGCTATTTGATGTCAGCCAAGGAGAAAAGTACCATTCATTGTCTACAATGATCACATAGGGCTGTGAAACACATCCAGATAAATATAACTGCCCTCCCTGCTATTTGGGAAGATGCATTTTATTCCCCAAAACAGCAGCTCATGGGCAAAAGCGTACTTCTAACAACCACATCCAACAGCCCCAAGATATAGAATCATAGACTATCAGGGTTGGAAGGGACCTCAGGAGGTCATCTAGTCCAACCCCCTGCTCAGAGCAGGACCAATCCCCAACTAAATCATCCCAGCCAGGGCTTTGTCAAGCCTGACCTTAAAAACGTCTAGGGAAGGAGATTCCACCACCTCCCTAGGCAACGCATTCCAGTGCTTCACCACCCTCCCAATGAAAAAGTTTTCTCCTGATATCCAACCTAAACCTCCCCCACTGCAACATGTATGACAGCTCAAAAAGGACGCAATCCATCCGTCAGCATTTACTTCCAAATGCTCAGACTCTGTAATCGTAAGTGCAGTGACACACAGCTGCCCTCCCAACAGTGCATTCTTTTTCAGCATGCTGGTTCAAACACAGCGACTTTTTCACTTGGCTTCCCCATGCTGCCAGATGGGACTCTCCCTAGTGCTAAAATGTTCCTGGTCACTACCCTGGCACCATTCCAGTGAAACTGTCCTGGGCTTGAACTGATACGAGTAGAATCTGAATAAAGAAAGCCTCCGGGGCAAAGAGTGTTAGTGTTGCAGAGCATAGGAACTTCCCCTCCGGCAGCTCTTGAATAGTTTGCATGCAATGCTCTTTGCAGTTCAATGCTGTTTTCCCATTGGCTCCAAAGTATTATTATTTTTTGTACTATAGAGAAGTACCTGCTTAATAATGGTCCATTACTTTATAATCATTAACCAACCAACATCTAATAAAGTGAAACCTTCACAGCATTAAAGGAACACAGATGTTGTTTTCAGTGTTTAATGAATAGGGTTTATGCATCATCATACTATATTACCTGACCTCTCTCAGTCTTGGACCTCGAATAGCAGGCAAAGTTATTTACCACATAATCCACATATTTGAATGTTGCCTGTGGAATTACCCGGAGTCCATTTGGAAAAACAGCCCTGGGCAAACATGCTGGTGAGGATAACATCTGAGCAATTGAAAGCAGGACAGTTGAGAGATACAGCTCCCAGAATGCAACTGTTCACATGCTCTGTGGTCTCTTAGAGGCATGTGAAAAGTTTTACACTTAGCAAGAAGCCAGAACATTTTGCCTGTTGGACAGTTTCACAGAAAGGCAAGAAGGAATAAATATCAAGCCGCCACCAGTGTGGCTGAATTGTTCTTTTCCATTTAAACAAAAAAAAGCCACATGAAACAACTATGTATTGAAGCAAGACCTGATCTCTCTGAAGTCAATGGCAAAGCTCCCACTGGCTTCACATACCAGAATTTTACCCTTAATGAATATTAAATTTGTGAAGTGAATCATAGCAGAAATGGGGAGCAAAGGTTAAAGGATTCATTACCACATGTTTTCATAATAGCTGAATCACCTTATCACCATCATTCAAACTAGCAAGTAGAGGAACTTGGAGAAAGAAAGAGTCTGCCAACTGTAACACTGAGCTTCTGACTAGGGTTGCCAGCTGTGGGGATTGAAGCTGAGATGCCATAATCTTAAAGCACGAACCTCTACTAGCTGAGCTAAAAGACCCCCTTCTGTTATCCACAGTGTTAGCAAGCTCAGTCTCTGTCTGTGGCCCAGCCACCACTCCAGGCGGACAGAGGCTCACATGGGTGTGAGTTAAAGTTATTCCAGTTTTACATGAAATTAACCCCACTTCCATCAATGGAGTTACCCTAGGGTAAAACTGAAGTAATTAACAGGGAATCAGGCCCCAGCACCAAATATGCTGATAAATGGCAAAGCCATCTAGTAAGTATAAAGTCATTTTCACTGTCAATGATATAAGTAGCAACATCTCCACCATGTACTTTATGGCTACATACAATGCCAACATGAGAAGATGACTCTGTTAGATCCAGGCAAGCATAAGGGACCCATCTGCATGATCTTACCCACCTTTAGACAGTACCAGACAGTTACAACTGCTGAGATTTTTAGTGATGTTCACTTCAAGTTGTCAGGTGAATTGTGTTCCTAATTGTTTCCGGTTTCCAAAAATAAGTAACTGATATTGCAACAGTTAAATGCTGGTTTGTGTTAGATACAGAACACACTGTGTGGGACAAGGTGGGCAAGAAAGGTGCTATAACGATGATTGTGAGGCACCTGTCACTACCTGAAGTACCAACAGCCATTTTGTTGTGTGGTTTTAGTATAAAGCCTGGATGAGTGAGAGCAGCTCAACGTTTTCATTCCCTAATAGCTTCAGTCAAGTTCTGAAGGCTGTTCCCCTCATCCTGACCATCAGGGCAGCTGCAAGGACATGCAGATCTCTCTGTCCCTGCAAGGAGAACCCATGGTTTTACTTCCCCATGGTTGGGTTACCTCTTCTGGGTAACACATCAGATCCCAGAGGTGAACCCCTGAATAAGTCTCTGGGAAGTACTTCCAGCTATTTCTATCTCTAATCACTTCTGAAAAATTGCACACTGAGGTCTGTTCTACACTACAGCGTTAGGTCGACATAAGCTGCCTTATGTCGCCCTAAGTCTGTGTCTACACTACAATGGTACTCCGACCAATATAAGTCACTCACTACATTGACCTAATAACTCCATCTCTGCAAGAAGCATAGCGCTTAGGTTAATGCAGTTAGGGCAACAAAGTGTCTATGTAGACACTGTGGGCTGGTCTACACTAAGGGGGAGGGGGAGAAATCGATCTCAGTTACACAATTTCAGCTACGTGAATAACGTAGCTGAAGTTGACGTACTTAGATCTACTTACTGTGGTGTCTTCACTGCAGTGCGTTGACAGGAGACACTCTCCAGTCAATTCCCCTTGCACTTCTCGTTGAGGTGGAGTACCGGAGTCAATGCTAGAGTGATCGGCGGTCAATTTATTCCATCTATCCTAGACAAGATAAATCGACCCCTACTGGATCAATCACTGCCAGTCAATCCAGCTGGTAGTGTAGACAAGCCCTCAGCTACTTACATCGCCTGTTGGCTGTCAGCCCTGCACAGGGCTCACATCCCAGAGCACCACTAGGCTGACAGCTGGAGTCCAGCTGATGCGTCCTGGTGAGGGATTTGGGGCAGAGGGGAAGGAAAACCTGAGCCCGGATGCTGCCTAGACTTTGGTTCTCTTCTCCCCCAGCCCCCACCCAATTTCTCTCCAGGTTCTCGGGCCTAGCAGCGCTCCTGGGATGGGAGTGGGGCTTCTGCTGTAAGCCTGAGCAGGGTGAGGAGGCACCAGCTGTCACTGCCTCACAATGGCCCACTTTTGGTGAAGATGCCTACCACTGACAGAAGGAGCTAGTATGGACATGAAAAAAATTCACAGTAATTACTCCAGTGGCTGTACGTCAACCTAACTTAGGTTGACTTAATTTAGTAGTGTAGACAAGGTCTGAGAAAAATCTGTGTACAACAGGGTGCACTCACCTCTTGTGAGCTCCCCGCTGGCTGACTGCATGTGCCTTCACACTCTCTCTCAGATTGTCCCTGCTCTGGGATAGAGCAGTGCCCCAGAGCTCCCATGCTGGAGACAATGTCTTCACCCTTTTGGGGCTTCCCGGCTACAGCTCTCCAGCTGGGCCACTATAGTTCAGTTCCCCCTCTGGGGTGCCTCAATGTCCAGGCCACTTCCCCTCAATGGCTAATGGGAGGGACTCCAAGGAACTGCAGGTCCCAGCCCAGGGACCCTGTAGATCACAGCCATCAGTTGTGTCTCTTTAACTATGTTGCATGACTTCTCTAAATCTCTGGGCCACTTCCCCGCATCATCTTTACCCTTATCTCAGGGCCTTCTCCAAATGGAGTCCCAGCAACCAGCCCAGGGCTCCTTCTCACTTTCCCCAGCATCTGGCAGCACTGCCCTGTCCAGAGTTCTGTAGCTCTTTCGGCCAGTCACAAACTACCCACACTCCTACAGCAAGGAATTGAGCTCCCGCTGGCCCCGGAGCTCTTCTTATACAATGTTGCTGGGCCTGGATTGGCTGTGTCCCACAAGCCACTCTAGGCAGCTTGGAGGACCCTCTCCACCGCCCTTTTTTGGGGCAGGGTGTGGCAGGGCCACAAGAGCTCCAGAAGGGAGTCTCAGAGGGTCTGATGTACCCCGTCACACTGTGCTACACTATGCTGTGCATGAGCTTTTGGTGGGTGATCATTTAATCAGATTTATAGAAATCTTTTCCTTTCCCTACTGTTTCCCCCCATTGTTTCCATTTCATTCATTGCATCATGCCTGAAATTAGCTTGCAAGTAATTTGGGGGCAAGTGTAAGCGGGGGAACAGTCCCGCTCTTGTGGGGAACTTTCCTGGCTTCTGCACTACCCTGGTGAAGTGGGCTAGCGAAAGGATCTGAGTCCGCGCTCCCACTTCCTTTACCCAGTGGCCTCCCTGTCCTTGAGGACTCCCCTTCCACTCTCCTCTCTGGCAGAGTCCTCGTAACCCCAACAAGGCTGGACCCAGGATTCTTGGGGGGCTCGACCCCCAACCCTCCTGTGGTCACCTAGAACAGGGGCTAGGGTGTCCCCACTCCGGGGTACTCTCTCTGCACTGGGCACTTCTCCGACCCACTGACCATTACATACAAGTTAAAGCAAATACAAGTTATTTAATCAACAATTAATTTTAAAAAGAATAAGGAAAAATGGGAAAGATTAAAGGAAACACATCACCCCGCTCTGTGGCAGGGAACATCACAAACAGTGTCTCTGGAATGTCCGGGCAGTTCACAGTCTGTTCCTTGTAAGGCCCAGGCCTCCTTCTCAGGCCCTGGCTGTGCTGTAGGGATGCTGTGGGTTGGACACTTGCTCTGGTGGTGGCCACATGCTCTCAGGCTCTAAGTGGTAGGACCCTTCTTCCCAGTGTCGCCCCCGCCCTGTTGGGGTTATGATCGACGCCTGGCCTGCAGAGCCCTTGGCTGAGTCCCAGGGTCCCCCTCGGTCTTCCCAGCTGCTCACCGCACCCAGCTCCAGACTGCTCCAGCCCCAGCTGCACCACTCTGTCTCTGCACTGCTGCTGCTCTGCCTCCAGCTCCCTGGGCTGCTTCTTTGGCCCCTCTGGCTCTGGTTGCTGCAGCTCTGCTCCCAGGACAGGTCTGCTCTGCAGGCTGCTTCTGTGACTCTGCTCCCAGCACTGACCTGCTTCCTGGGCTGCTTTTCTGGCCACTCTGGCTCTGGTTGCTGCAGCTCTGCTCCCAGGACAGGTCTGCTCTCTCTGGGCTGCTTTTCTGGTCCCTCTGGATCTGGCACAGCTCTGCTCCCCAGCTTAGCTTGGGCCCCTGCTTTCTCCGTAGCTCGGCCGCACTCTGTCTCACCCAGGCAATTCCAGCTCACACGGTGGACGGGACCTCCCTGGCCTCCTGACTCCCTGATTAACCTGCCCGCCTGTCATTCAGGCTGACCTGGAGCATTGGCCTCTCCCCATTGTTCCTGGAGACTATCAATCTCAGGGTCCTGGTTTCCCATAGACCCTTCCCCTTTCAGTACTGGGAGCTAGCCAACCAAAATACCACCACTGAATGTTAGTAAGGGGGCAACAGTCCCCTTACACAAGGATCATGTCAGATGTGACCAATGAGGTGCCCACTACATTATTGGGCATTGCAAAATAAATAAGCTAATAACTAAACAAACAAACAATAATAACCGACACCCAGCACATTAACAATTGAAAAAAATCCATTCTTTCTTACTGAAAATTGTAACTGAATGATTTTTCTCAATTAAAGCTGAAATTATGAAATAAGAAATAAACAGAATATAATGTAATATTTGCTTTTTAATGTCTATGAAATTTGCCAACAAATTTCACTTAATTTTTGAAAATACTTTTAGCCATTTTACTTTCCTCTGCTGTTCGTGTATTTTAAAAAATATATATTTTTTCATTCTGCAGTGTAAGATCAGAACTGAAGGTTACATCCATCATTTCACAGATCTCTACCATGTACAGTCCCACCCTGACCTTGTGTTTCTTAAAGACACATTGTAACGTGGAGAACTACAGACACCAACATATGGTACAGATAAAGAGGAGGGTATAAAATGTATTCTCAGCTTTATCCTACAGAACTATAAAGAACAGGAGATATTTTGCTGTAGCTGTCACTGAGAAATGAATGTTTTTGTCATTGGCTGCCCAATACCCAGACCTAATCAAAGCCATACATCATAACCTTCATTCTGTACAAGGAAAACCTTATTCTCATTATATACTGTAGCCACACCCTGCTGAAAAATCAGAATGGGTGGGTAATGTTTTGGCTCAGTCTTTGATATGATAGATAATGGAAAAACAATACAAACGTGTGTGCTGTAGCTGTTAAATACTTTAGCAGAGTAATCTTGTGATTATGAAATCTAAGAACAAAGGAGAAACTGACATTGAATTAACTGAATTGTTATATTTACACTACTTAGCACAGCATAATGTTCCAGTGGTGTTATTGTCCTTTTGTTGAGTCACCATCCATAATGCAATTTATAGGAGACAAGTTGCCAGGTTTGCAGTGATTATGAACCCTTTTCCCAGATGGGTAGATTGCAAATGATGGGGAGATAAGGTGACAAAATAGTTCCTTTCTGCTATAGCTGTGTCTGCATGAGCAAATTTACCTGTTATTGACAACTAGCATCAGAGGACTGGTGCTGAAAACTTGCTTCAAGCAGGGTTCAAACACGGTGTCTGAAATGCTGATGAACATGGCTGGATCCTTCCCCACTTACAATTAAACCATTTCCACCACTGGTTCACCTGTACACAATGCTGACGACAACCTTCAGCAACAAGTGAATTTTCCAGTGTAGACAGAGTCTATGAGATGTTAGATGTTCTTAGTGGCGGGGGGTGGAGTTTGTTATGCTAATGTCCAAGGGAATCACAGGCAGTCTAATTTATCAGGCTAACATTCTGTAATTACAGCACTTGGTGAGGGGCTTAATAGACATCCCTAGGATAGATAGATAAATAGATTAACTGCCTACTTACTGACTGTGGCTGGACAGAGCGTTGTCCTGCTACCTGCTCTGGACTGATATGCATGAGGTCAGACTAGATTATCACAGTGGACCCTTCTGGCCTTAGAATCTATGAGTCATGAGTCATACCTATGACTGAACTCTACCCTGAGGACTTAATTGCAATAAGTCAATAAGCAATAAAAAAACGTTGATAGAGCCGTTTTCCTTTTCAAAGCACTCAGACATTAATTCTTCCCACAACCTGTGATGTGGGTAAATATCAGTGTCCCCATTTTACAAATGAAGAAATCAAGGCAACAGATAGATTCAGATATTTTAAGAGAACATTCTGCGTTTGAAAGTAGTTGGGCCATAAGCAGTTTAACATCTGATTTGCTACATTTGGGGACATCACTGGCAGCGTGCTGAGCACCTTGTGAAAGATGCTTATGCCTTCAACTCTCAGTGACTTCAATTGCATTGAGGGTACTGAGCACCTGGGATGATCGGTCCCTCTATCAGTCTCTGCTAAAATAATAACAAGAACAAATGCTTAGCAAAAGATCAGTTAAAACCTTTTGATGCTGATTCTTATGTAAAAAAGAGTGACTGCATGCCAGGTACAAGTAACACATCTACTACATTTCACAATGACATCCTTTAAATGGTTCAGCCAACTGAAATAGTCGATGTGGAAGGCTTGAACCTGGCTAGTTTGAGCTATAGCTTATTTTACAGAACAGCAACATGCGATCAGCACATGAGATCAGCACATAGCCTGAAAGTTACCTTCCACCAGAAATGAACCTTAGACAACTTTGTCATGGGTGGGCTAACTGGCCTTTTGAGGAAAGCTGGGCTCTGTCTTGCCCATGATTTAGCAGCTATCCATCGTCCGCATTGATGAGCTGGCAACAGAAGGTCTAATTTGGGGCCCCACCTGAGGTGATAGGGCTTAATTAGAAAGACCAACTCCAGGTGTGGTGGTGAACCAGGGAGAAAGGTACTTAAATAGAGCTGGGAAGGCTGTAGCGGAAGGAAGACCCTGAAGGAGAGTTCTCTGGGAAGAGCCTGAGGAAATAAAGCTGTCACCCACAATGAGTAAAGTAAACTTCTGCGGGGAGCCCTGAGATAGGACCTAAAAGGAGCAGGAGTAAACTGCTAGAGTTCCTGGTGAAGGGAAGCAGTAGGGGAATCCTGCTGGGGAAGAAGCAAGATAAAAGAAGAGAACAGGCCAAGAAGCAGAGGACTTCCGTGGAGCCTGAGAAATGCAGAACTATTATTCTGGGTATTTGATTTGGACTTTATGTCAGATCTTTTGTTATCCTGGAAGAGTAGTGAACTGTTACATGACTTGGCCAGAGGGCTGGGCCACAGTAAAACCCAGTGAGGGAAATAGGAGAAAACTCTATCTGGGAGTGGCCACTGGGTGGGGTATGAGAGGCAATACCCCCTGCAATGCCTCATCCAGGCCTGAGGTGAGGATGTGGTTTTACACCCTCAACCCTTTCTTTCTTGAATCAACTCTTCTCCCAATCCACACTGGTGAATGTTGATTCCAAATTCACCAAGAGAGAGTCTGGTGCCATGCCATTTCCCATGAAAACCTACAGTTCAGGAAGGAAGGCATATATTCCACTACTAGCTAGTCTCAATTTAACATATACAAATATCACATTCATTGTTATATTTTTTCAAAGGCACATTGTGGGTCTGATTCTCATTTCCATCATCTCTCTCCTCTGAGATTTTTGCTGGGTTGAAGCTTTAGCTCCCACTCAGGAATCCATAAGAGTAGGGGTGCCCCCAGAAATGTTTCCTATAGTACATGCCATCAATCCCTGGGAAGCCATCCTCCCTGCAGCTGCTGACCCCAGCACACTGCCCACTGAGTCTGCCCCACACTCAGCTCCTGCCTTCCAACCCAGCCTGCCCCAGGTGCAATGTCACCCCCCAATCCTGAGAGGGACATGGGCTGCCAGAAGCAGGACAAGTTCTGGCATGCCCCTGGGGAGCGGAGGGAGGTCTGGCGCAGGGCCTGGCCCCACAGCAGCAGCAAAGAGATGCAGCATTGGCTGCCCCTCTGCCATTCATAGGTTTGGTCCCATGGCCCCACAGCTGTAAGGCCGCACCTGAGCAGCACTGCAAGTCTATGCACCAGGCTGCAACACCATTTGCTGGGTTCTGGTTTTGCAACCCTGCTATCAAAACAGAGTTGCCAAGAGTCAAACCTCTGGGGGCAGACAGTGCTGCTCCTCCTCGCTGCTTCCAGTGGTAAGCACCCTGCATCACATGCATATGGCTGTGAGCGCCACTGCATAAGAGCTCTACTAATTTGAGCTCCTGAGTATCAGTGCCGGATCAGTGCCCACCCCTTCCAATGTTCCCAAGTTTCCCTTTCAGTGCAAGGGAGAGTGCAGCCACTCTAAGTCACTGCAATCTCCTCTCAGCTGGGGCTTGCACCAGGGTTCTTGGAGGCAGAAGCTTTTGTAAACTTAAGGTGAATTTGGCCCAGTGAGCGTGCAGAAACATGGACCTTATTTTGAGAGATTTTTGAGCAGCCATAACAGCAGCAAAAGTCAAGGGAAGCTGCAGGTGCTCATTACCTCAGATGTCAGGCCCTAAGTGTCAGTGTGTGCTCCACATACTATAAATGGGAGTTGCCTCCACGTCTGGAGGCAAATACAGATGTGAGTCATGTGCCGAAGAGTACGTGTGTTCCATGTTCTTGCAGGTGTATATTGGAAACAAACCAGCCCATTTACAAAATCTATCCTTTTGGCGGAGACCCTTTTTTGTAACAAAAGCCATCAGTTCTGAAGTTCAGACATTCAGGGCACCCCGTGAAGCAGCTCAAATAAATGTATGCACATACATACATACATCCCCTTTTACATTGTTTGACAGATTATACAAAAAGGTCTGGGAGGTATTGGAACACTTTACAATACTTTCTTCGTTCTCATACAGCACCTTTTTCTCCAAAGTGCTTTAAGAGCAAAACCCTGCCTTTATTTATAGGAGTCACACAGGAAATAGAAGACACGAGTCATGTCCCACAGGCAGCCAGTGGATCTCTCAAAATGATTCTGGACAGCCTGTGAGAATGGGACTTGAAAAGCACCTTCCTACTGCTTTGAGGAAGAACTCTATTTTTCTCTCTGCTAGCATGGGCTATAGCCTGTAGAAAGGAAGGTTTGAATGTGCAGTCACATGCCCAAGCAGTGCATGCTAGGTACCTTGCCCTGCTGCTGCATGAATACATGGGTGCCAGCAGAAGGAGTAAAGATGCTCCCTGTAGTCTCTTTCCACCCGCAATAACTGTGAAAAAGTAGATGAGCCTCAATGCCTCGGCTAGGGTAGGTAATTAGTATTCCACCCAATTTACAGATGGAGAAACTAAGGCAGAGAGCGGTTAAAGGACTTGCCCAACATCAGACAGTGAATCAGTCAATCTCACTGCTGGGGCTGGTTGAAAATTTTTCCTTGAAACCTTTTTCTACAAAAAATGACCTTTTCTCAATGAAAATTTCACCGAAATTTTCATTCAAAATTTTCCAATTTTAAAAGTGTCCAACTTCTTGTTTTTCACTGAAAAAACAAAATTCCACTTTTTTTTAAAGCCCCACATTTTCCATTTCTTCCCAATTTTTTCTGTGGAAAATACTATTTTCCTTCCTGCACTCATCAATGCCAATAATAGACCCCTGAAATACTGATTTCCAGAGCCTGACTCTAACCACTGAATTTTATAGCATGATGTTTCAGCAACATTATGGGGAAGGTAAAACCAAAAACCCAGTCCTGAATTATCAACATAAAGCAAACAGAAATGTAATCACAAGAGTATATCTAGGGCTTCCAGCATTTCTGTGATACTTCCAAGACAGTATTTAGGCAAGAGTCAGGGCAGAGACCCATACTTCCAGCAGTGATAGTATCTATATGGGCAATTCCACAGCCACAGAATTAACTGTCAGCTACAATTTTTCTGCACGTAGGGCTGAATTGACCAGATTTACAAGCCCATAAATCAAAACTGCAGTTATAGTCCCTGGAGGGTGGGGGAAGGGAAAAGCTATGACTCCCAGAATAATTCAGGGCAGAACACTTACCTACCACGTTAGTGTCTTTCTCTTTGACTGCTGATTTAGGAGTCCAGTTCTGCCTTCTTCGCACCTGATTTATACATTTGACACACATCAGTCTGCTAAAATCATTGATGGGTATAAAAAGAAGGGAGCGTGAGCAAAACATGTTGTTTTGGTTATGAACCATTTCAATATTATTTTTAAAGAACTTCTTTTGGCTAATTTTTCATCTTTGTTTTAATTTTAAATAAGGATGGAGGGACAGATGACTGGCTGGATGATGCCAGGTACATGAATAATATGATCTGATGTAAAAAAAATGGAAAATGTAAAACACAGCACACTCTATTTGAACAGACAGTGTTTTAGTCAAAAGAATAATTAACCATCAAAGTTCAGAATTTCATTTAATATCTGAGAGAGGGTGCTAATAGCTCAGATGGGCCAGGATCCAACCCCAAATCCAAACACACTCAAGCCTTAAAAAAGCTCAGATACAAATCTTGCCCTGTATCTTTAGACTGGGCAGAACCAAAATCCCAGTTCTGAATCTGTCAAGTTTTGGAATTTGAACCAGATCCAAATGTGGTGACTTGGTCTCATCTCCTGTTAATCCTTCTTGACTCCTACTCTAATATGAAATTACTGTGTGTACAACCCTGTTTTCTTCTAAGTTTCAAAAAGACAATCAGCTTTGATCCAGGGGAGAGGAAAAGAACCCTGTATTTCTGAAAAATCAAAGAAAAAGCAAGCAAGATGGAAATCACTTTTAACAAACATGTTTGTCCCACTTCCAAGGAAACCTGTATAGTTTAAAGTACTGTTTCGCCATCTGCTGGAAAATGTGCACACTTGTATCGTTGCTACTACCAGAGAGTCTAATGTATAGTCACACAGATACAATTCAGAGGATCAAAATTGGGTCAAAAACGCTTTTAGAAATCCTAAAGCCAAAGGCAAGGTTCCATGACTTTATAAACATTTTGTTTTTTCAGATTGGAGCAAGTAAATTAGCATTGCCATGCAGTGTTTAAACCTACAATTTGCAGCATAATGTTAATATACGGGAAAGTGGGAAACAGGAGAACTTGAAAGTGAAGTTGATTAGAAGGTGACTGGCAGCAAAATGAAACTGATTAGTCTGTGTTCATTGTCCTCAGTGGGATAATGCAAAAAGAAAGCAAACAATGAAAAGTAAATTACGTTTTTATAAAGTCATTGAGACCTATTGATTCAAAGTATTCTTTTTAACACAGATGAAGAAATAAGTCTTTTTTCAATATAGGAGTTTTAATGTGATATGTCCGTTTAAAACAAACACCAGATTTAGTACGTTCATCCATTAGGGAGCCTCTGACTTTTCCCATTATTCCTGCTTAGACCATCTTTCCACTGAGATTCCTTGATCCTTCCACAGTACCCTTTACATGTATGTTTTTCCGGCTTTTAATAGAATCCATAATTATTCCCACAGTTATTGAGCCCACTGCTCTCCTGCTCCTACTGAGGTTGCCACTCCCCATAAAACATTCCCTGCTCATCTCTCAATCCCACTGAGACTGTCTCTATCATTGTCATCCCTCCCCTCCGCCCAAGATCTCCAAATCCTTAAAGATGAGGCCTAGATTGGTTTTGATTCTTCCAGTAGAAATGATGGTCCATTAAACCTGAAGCTTCATTTCAAAATGACCTGAAGTAAGCTAACGTATAATAACTTATGTGATTCATAAGCAGGGTTTTGGTTGTTCAGATGTATCTTCTGTGTTTGAGCAAGGAAAGGAAATATTGCTCCAGTCTTTCTGCTTCTTTGCTGTTTTTTATATTAACTATTTTTTAAGAGACGGTGGAAAATCTCCAGTTCGGAAAGAGGTACTTAGATGAGACCGTGTCAAAATATCTCTTGAGAGTATAACAGTTTCTTTTGTGCTGATGCACAGCAATGGTAACCAGAAGAGTTCAATGCACATTTAGCATAACTCCAAATTTCTTATGACAATTTTGACCCAGTGTTCTGCTGATTTGGTGTGTCTCTTGTTTATTTTTATTAGATTCTCCACTCTTTTCCTCACCAGCTTCTTTACGAAGCTTGCTTGAGATGCACTTCCTAATTCCTCAAGTTTTCTGCTGCATTCAAGCCTTGTTTCCAAAATCGGAGTGTGAAACAAGTCTGCCACTCTTCAGCAATTCCAGGCCAATTAGCCTGTCATGTGTCAAAACTTCCACTTCCAACTATTTCCCTGTGTTTGCTTTGAATTTTTTGTTAAGAGCTCCATGCAAAGAACACTCTGTTGCCATGCGCTGCAAATATTTATACTGATCCTAGAGAACCAGTGAACAATGCTGCACATTCTTGAGCACCATCAGCACATTATCTATACATGAACTGTCTCTATATATGCAAACATCTTTTGTGGAGCATTCTTGTAAGCTTTTGTGGAGCATTCTTGGAGCTTGCTGTACATTTAAGGCTTGCTACACTGTGCCACTTGGAATATCTTTCTGCTCCCCCCGTAGTCCCCAGTTGCCAGTCTACTGAAGTACAGTGGAAAAGAACATTGGGGCCCAATCCTGTGAACATAACTCCCTAAACAAGTGGTTCCACTGAAGTATTCATTTGGATTACTCAAATGAGAAATGGTGGGTGCAGGCAACAGGGTCTCACAGTTATAAAAAATGAAATTTGAAAGTTCAACACTGAACATGATTTTCTTTCTAGATAAATTATAAAAAAAGAAAAGTCCAGGTAAATGACATTAATATTACTGTCATTTAATGCTACATGCATTTAACAAAATGTTTTTACTGAACAGTGGCCCTTTACTGAAGGGACACATCATAAATAATAAACTATCATCTACCTATTGTGCTGATTTTCTCTCAACAAAGGCATGAGGTACAATCATTTTTCCTAATATTATTTAAAATTCTAAAATAGATAAAAAATAATCAGTTGGTTTCAAAAACGTATTCCTCAGATGAATTCAGCCCATTCTAGCCACATATGGAACAGTGGCTTTCTTAGAGCATTTCAAATACATGAAAGAGGTACTTAGTGCTGAACACTATAGTTTCATAAGAGACAAGAAAGCGCACAGGATGAACGGCAAAACTCAGGGGGGTCAGGTTTTCATACCTGGTCTCTGGATCAAAGCATTTCAAAGTTGAAGATGCAACATAGCCATGACCAATTGCAATAAACATGTCTATATCAGCTGGAGACTGCATTTTATGTGATTTTTGTAAAATTCCAGAGAAAATAATTTTGAAAGCCTGCACATTTTACATATCAAAACCACCTGGACAGATGTTACTTCAACTGTAGCCATTACATCATGACAACTGAAATAGCATTCCGTAAATCTCTCTAATACCCTTCAGAAAGGTCATGAATTATTTTTAAATGCACATAATGCTGAAGTGAAGGATACAGAAGGTAGAGCTGTCCCTTTGGATTTAGAGTAGCATGGAACCACAACTCCCAGTAAAGTCAAGAGAAAGTGCATAGCAGTACAAGGCTGCATTCTGCTTTGATCTGCAGTTTGGTAGTGTCTGCCTATTTTAATATTTTATTTTTAAATTATTTTGCCTGATGTGCTGCTTGCCTAATGTGCTTCTCTGAGTAGTTTTAAAGTAGACTTACCTCAAAAATAGGTCAAAAATCCAGTCCTGATTATAAATATGTAATGTATCTTTGCCTCACCTCACAATATTATTATTTTTGTGTATTTTTTTCTTTAGTACAAACAATGATCTTGGCCCTAAACAAAATAAAGACATTCCCTGAACCAATCACATGATGAACTCTATTCCTAAGAGACACTGTTATTAACTATTTTTATCCTTATTTTCTTTTAGAGCCCATAATGTGCTAGGCATGAGAAAAACAGAAAAGAAGGTAGTGTCCCTGCTCTGAAGAATTTAGGATCTAAAGCAGACAGGCAAAGAGTAGGGGAATGGGATACACCATGAAAGGGTGTCAATTGGACATATCCTAATAGAGTATTTTAAAATAAATAATAATACTTAGCTCTTATATAGGGCTTTTCATCAGTAGATCTCAAAGCACTTTACAAAAGGAGATCATAGAATCATAGAATATCAGGGTTGGAAGGGACCTCAGGAGGTCATCTAGTCCAACCCCCTGCTCAAAGCAGGACCAATCCCCAACTAAATCATCCCAGCCAGGGCTCTGTCAAGCCTGACCTTAAAAACTTCTCTAAGGAAGGAGATTCCACCACCTCCCTAGGTAACTCATTCCAGTGTTTCACCACCCTCCTCGTGAAAAAGTTTTTCCTAATATCCAACCTAAACCTCTCCCACTGCAACTTGAGACCAATAGTCCTCGCTCTGTCATCTGCTACCACTGAGAAAAGTCTAGATCCATCCTCTTTGGAACCCCCTTTCAGGTAGTTGAAAGCAGCTATCAAATCCCCCTTCATTCTTTTCTTCCGCAGACTAAACAATCCCAGTTCAGTGTCATTATCCCCATTTCTCCTGTAGGAAACAGGCACAGGGAAGTGAAGCAACTTGTGGAAAATCACACAGAAGTGAACAGTGGCAGAACCAAGACTGGAACCCAGGTCCCCAGTCCACTGTTCTATTTACTAGGCCACACTATAGATAATAAGATATATCTTATCTTATTATTATATCTGCTATTGCCCCTTTGTGTCAGCATTATTAGCCCATGAATTTCCTGTAGATGTCACTGTAGAAGTGTAACCTCAGGGGAGACTTGAATGCTGAGAGGTTGGTGGTCTTGTGGAGTAGCTCAGGAAGGGTGTTCCATGTGCACTGAGGGGTGGTGGCGGGAGAAACAGACACATGGTGTGGTGAGGCTGTTATCATTGGCAGAGTAGAGGGGGATGAAGTGTTGTTAAAAAAAATCCAGTAAGGGCAGATAATTAGGGATGAGAGGAGTTTTGCAGGAGCTAGAAGGCCAGGAGAAGAAGGATGATGCAATGGAGGAGGGGGAACGAGTTAAGAGATTAACAGTGAAGGATATTATGGTCAAAAGGATGGTTAAGGAGACGGTCTTAACAGCTGCATTTTGTATATGCCAGAGTGATTGCCACGGTTGTTTGGACAGGTCAGAGAAAAGGAGGTTCCCATAATCAAGAGAGAAGATCACGAAACCTTGATGAAAGTTTTAGGTGTAAGGACAGAAAGAAAAGTCCTTAGAAAAGTTGTGGGGGTTTGGACACTGTCTGGATATGTAGCTCTACAGAGACACATCAAAGATTTCTTCCAGCTTCCATGTCTGTTATACTGGGTGAATAGTGGATTTGTCAACAGTAACAGAGAGAAGGAAAAAGATGGGTGGTTTCAGGTGGAAGACTAGGAATTCAGGTTTGCCTATCAAAGTTGACCATGAGATATCCAGGAAGAGATTTCAGGAAAACACATTGAAATGTAGGACTAAGTGGATGGAGATAGGCCATGAGTGGCCAGGTAGATTTGTGAATCATCAGCACAGAGACAGTAGCTGAGGCCATGTAAACAGATCACTCAAAGAAAGGGTTTAAAACAGTAAGAGGTGTGGGGAGGATAGAACCCAAGAATACCCCATGGAAAGTGGGAGAAAGAAGGAGGACCTCCTGAAGGAGACAATGAAGAAATGGCCAGGGAGGCAGAATCAAAACCAGGAGAGGACTTAGTTACAAAATTGTAAGGAGGATAAGACACTGAGAAGTAGGGAGTGACACTGGCAAAAGCAGCAGAGAAAACAAGAAGGATGAGGATGGAGTAAAGACCCTTAGAGGTCATTAGAAACCCTGGGTGAGAGCAGTTTTGGTGGAATGCAATGGCTGGAATAGAGACTGGAAGGATCCAGGAGCTGGAAGAAAGGCAGCACATTTGATGAGTTAGGTCATAGACACAAGGCTGGTGGCCGGGATAGGTGTACTTGGTGCTAAAGACTGGGATGCAGGGAGGGCCAGAGTTGGGGGTTATGTGCCGAGAATCTTAAGAAGAGGAAATTGCAGAGACTGAGTACTTAAACCCTGGATCATTACTGATCCTGACATCTTCCCTCTGTTGACTGTGAGGTCAGGGAAGATGATGCTGGCAGCTGGGTGGGCTCAGAGAAAATAGGTGATGGGTTAGTTTGGGTTTTATTCTTTATTTATACTATAAACTCATTCTTGTGGGCGCTAGAGGAGGAGTGAGTATTTTGGAGACATCTGAATGAGGAGGTAGTGCTACCCCTCTAATAAAAAAGTTAAAACCAAAAGATTATCTACTATTTTTCTGGAACCAAAATAATGTATTGTTTTTGTGCTTCCCCTGCTGCCTATGAAGCAACGCTGAGTTATTGCTGTTCCAGCACTATGCCCAAATATGTGTTGAGATCACTGATGGCATCAAGACATTTTAAAAGTTCCACCAAAGCTAAAGGAATGTTGAGAAAGATGAAAGAGCATTAGCGCCTGTCAAGAAGAGAAATGTTACTATAAAAGTACTGAATAGTGTCATCTCCACTAGAGCCCTGGAAAATCTACCACACTGCAGATGAAATTCTGGTTTCCTTTAGAAGCAATAATAGTGCAGCAAGTTGAAAATCAAACATTCCTAGTGCCGTATTTTTGGTAATCTTTCCACATCTTCATCTGCCACCACGTTTTCATATTTTAGAAGGTGAATAACAGTTGAGCAAACCTTCTGGAGTTTGAGGTTTTGGGGAACCTCTCAAACTACTTTTTGAGGCTGCAAAACTAAATAAAAACCATCTGAGCATCTGGCAAAGCTCTTTTGACTGAATATTTAAAAAAAAAAATCTGATCCTAGCATACAATGAACCCAATCCAAGGCCATTTAAGTCAATGGAAACTTCATTATCCATTAAATTCAAGGGGCTTTAGATCAGGCCCAACTATACCTCCTCCTTAAATGATAAGAGAAAAGAGTCCATTTATCTAATTACAGGTTTTCTACACAATCTGCAGATAAAAGTTATGGATTGTAGACTGTGCCTTTCAGTTGAACAGGCTTGGCCTCTGTTGGACCAATGGGAAGCAAATTCCCAGAGTTGAGAATGCTCTGCTACAAGCCCTCAAATGTCTAAACAGGCACTGTTAGCTCAAGCCCATCATCTGATCTTAACTACCATGATCGTATGTAGGGAGAGAGCATTGTAGGAGTGTTAGTCACCACAATGAGAGTAATGTGGCTAATAGCTCTCCAATGCTTTCAAAAAGGCATCATTTCAGTTTCAAGCTTAGTGCACTAGGAGCACATGTCAATGTTGGAAGTAGCAGCCACTTTCCCTGTGGACAGCCTGTGGTTTCAGTTCCAATGGGAACATGAGACCATCTTCACTAGCCCCCACTCCAAACCCCTCATTGAATAGTGACCATTCTTACTGACTTACTTCAAACTAATTTGGTAACATCAGCCCCATTGTAAAATATGGGAGGTAATGGCCACTTTAAGTAAGGGAAACTTGTAAACAGAATGGCAGGAAACACAAAAATCGATCATGAATCATTCTGATTAATTGAACTCTAATTCTTTATGTATATTTATTACTAACTGGAAAAGAGTTTTAACTATACAGAAAATGTGAATAAGAACAAACCAGCCATTTATTAGCATAAGGGATCTATAAAAAGCTGAGACACATGGTCTTCATTTTCTTAAAGGTCTTCCTTTTCATTAATTTTAACACAAACTAAGTAACATATGTATTTGAATATCCTCAGACAATTCAATCTTCACTCACAAATTATGTAATGTAAATATGGGGCAAACACAATACATTCTTCATATCAAAAAAAGGTTGATTTTCTGCTGCCAGTGCAAAACAGAAATCAATACAGACACTCTATGGTGCTTCTACAATGGCAAGCAGAAAAATAAACACTGAAAGCCAATTCAGACGATTCCTAGAACCTTAATATTCTACCACCAGCCTATTTCTAACATAGGTCCCAATCCAGCACACTTTAATCTTTTGAGTAGCATTTTAAAGTTATTAGCACCCTGTGTAAGAGTTTGCAGGACGGGGCCGTATTGATTTTATTTCTATACTTTGAGTGGAAAAAAATTCTAAAAAAACCCTCAAAACAACTAGTGGACATGCTTTTAGCTGGGAAACAGAAGATCCTGTATGGTTAACTCTTACAACTGCCTCTGTTCACAAAAGTTTCAATGGAAAAAATATATTCTCAAAAATTTTCACTATAAAATGTTCTGTCCAGGTGGTTGGACATTTTTTGAAAATCTTGTTGAAAACAGTTTCTTGAACAGTATCCCCTTGTTCTTTCCACAGCTACATTATTTACTACCAGTTCCCATAATTCATAGAATCACAGAATCATAGAATAACAGAATTGGAAGGGACCTCTGGAGGCCATCTAGTCCAACCCCCTGCCCAGGGCAGGACCAATCCCAACTAAATCATCCCAGCCAGGGCTTTGTCAAGCCTGACCTTAAACATTTCTCAGGAAGGGGATTCCACCACCTCCCTAGGTATTGCTTTCCAGTGTTTCACCACCCTCCTAGTGAAAAAGTTTTTCCTAATATCCAACCTAAACCTCCCCCACTGCAACTTGAGACCATTACTCCTTGTCCTGTCATCTGCTATCACTGAGAATAGTCTAGATCCATCCTCTTTGGATCCACCTTTCAGGCAGTTAAAAGCAGCTATCAAATCCCCCCTCATTCTTCTCTTCCGTAGACTAAACAATCCCAGTTCCCTCAGCCTCTCCTCATAACTCATGTGTTCCAGACTCCTAATCATTTTTGTTGCCCTTTGTTGGACTCTCTCCAGTTTCTCCACATCCTTCTTGTAGTGTGGGGCCCAAAACTGGACACAGTACTCCAGATGAGGCCTCACCAATGATCAATAGAGGGGAACGATCACGTCCCTCGATCTGCTGGCAATGCCCCTACTTATACACCCCAAAATGCCATTGGCCTTCTTGGCAACAACTGCACACTGTTGACTCATATCCAGCTTCTCGTCCACTGTCACCCCTAGGTCCTTCTCTGCAGAACTGCTGCCTAGCCATTCGGTCCCTAGTCTGTAGCGGTGCATGGGATTCTTCCGTCCTAAGTGCAGGACTCTGCACTTGTCCTTATTGAACCTCATCAGATTTCTTTTGGCCCAATCCTCCAATTTGTCTAGGTCCCTCTGTATCCTATCCCTACCCTCCAGCGTATCTACCATTCCTCCCAGTTTAGTGTCATCCGCAAACTTGCTGAGGGTGCAATCCACACCATCCTCCAGATCATTTATGAAGATAGTGAACAAAACTGGCCCGAGGACCGACCCTTGGGGCACTCCGCTAGATACCGGCTGCCAACTAGACATGGAGCCATTGATCACTACCCGTTGAGCCCAACAATCTAGCCAACTTTCTACCCACCTTGTAGTGCATCCATCCAGCCCATACTTCTTTAACTTGCTGACAAGAATACTGTGGGAGATCTTGTCAAAAGCTTTGCTAATGTCGAGGAATAACAGAGAGGAGGATCGTAGCACTTGAGAGTGAATGCCGCTTTCCACAGTGCTTAACTGGTAATGAAAGATATGCTAGGGCTCAACCAGTTCTTTTACTTTCATAACTGATCCAGCAAGCCCAGAGGTGCCGGTGCTATGAACTGCCAAGTCTAGAGGTGCCGGGGCTCAGCCCTGGCATAAATTAAGCACTGGCTTTCCCACAAACACCCAACCTTTTGTAGACACTCTGCATGAATGGCAGGGAAGTGGCTATGTTTTCTGCACCTCATCATCTCCAGGAAAGTGAAGAACTTGCCTCTTCCCTCATTGCCAGACTACAGTAATAGGGATTTTTTTCTTCCTGACACCTAAGGCAAATAAAATAACTCTCCTACTTATCAGCTGGTGTTATGGCCTCTACGTCACTACGGCTACAGAGGATGTGCTAGAACAAGTAGAGTGCAGGTGGGTGTTGGGTAAATGTCCCTCAGATGGCAGTGAGAATCATCAGGGAGGTGGGTGGATGGTGCCTACCTTTCTTGGAGTTAGACACAACATGGTCTTTCTCATTCCTTTAAGCGGACTCTGAGCACACCTGTGTGTGTCAGTTTTGCCTACTCATTTTCATATATCACCAGCAATGATTAAAGTATTGCTGAGTGGCAATGAATACATTTCCTTTCCTCAGCTGAAGGCAATGGGAAGCTTCCCTTTCCCTCCCTGGCTTGGCTAAGCTGCTCTCTTTGGCTCTTCAGGCAAACTGTTTCCATCTATGTTAACCACTTCTCACCAGCCAGTAGAAAATGCAGGCGTATAGACAGAGGATGGCACACCATACCTATTCTGTCCCTGTCCTGCCTGCACGGAGACCATCACATTTAATACCAAGATTTCATGAAGTAAACAAATATTTGCTTGCGAGCTGACTGAGACCAACACAATAATTTTGACAGTAACTGGAGGAAGAAGGGATTAAAAACTCCTCTTCAGTCCCTGTCCTATATGCCTTACACAGGCAAAGCTCCCATAAAGTCCATGAGAGTTTGGCATTCATAAGAAGTACTTGAGCCCTTAGGTCAGTTTTTCAAGACAGCTCAACGCCCACCGGGGTGAGCATTTTGGAAAATCTGGCCACTTAATGGAGTGCCTAAATGGGAGCTGAGCTCTTTTGTATATCCCTTAGTGGGTATTTCCAGTCATCACTGAGTCTACAAAATGAACTATTCTCTATATTCTTGAAAGAAGGATTTGCATGGTATAGTCATGAAGCAGGAAGTAAAACAAATCTGACAGATTAATTAATTAGATAGATATCATTTAGATAGATGGGATAGAAAAGATTTAGATGAGTAGATACAGTACAGGATGGAGATAGATACAGTAGATAGATTCTCATGAAATAGACTTTCCATGTTTGGTGTGCAGCTGGATAGCACCTGCCTGACATTTACAGCAGATAGCTTTTATTCATTTCATGGGATATTCATCAAAATGTGTTTGAGAGATGGAGAAAATTCCAAGTATGTGTCATCACTTTACTGGCTTGTGCAGCTGTTTCCTAAGGCACACAATGATGTTGTGTTGTTAAGGAAATACACTGTCACTCTGCCGAACAAATAAAGCATTTAGTTTTATCAAGTAACATTACAATAATGATGGGAGATAACAGACTAAAAATACTGTTTATTCAGTGAGAATGGACAATAACTCTGCTGTCTATGAAAAAGAATGTAAAGAAAATAAAAATCACATGACTCATCTGATAAATATTAATATTCTGGCTGAGTAGTACCTGTTTGCTAAAGCTGGCTTAAAATTCTTGCTGATATAAGCCTAGATCAGGGATAAGGACCTGCAGAAGCCCCTTGCTATAGAACGCCACAGAGGAGCCAGAGCCCAAACTATTGGAGCCAGAGGCAGTATTGTGGCCAGGGAGTCTGACATAAATCTAATAATTAATTTTAGAAAAGCTTAATCCTAATAAAACATATTTTGTTCATGTTTGAAATACACATCTCAAAAATAGTTCATATTTTTCTCATTTAAGCCAAAGAGCTCATGATATCCTTTCCTGGTAATAAACCTACTCTGACTTGCATCTCTCCTTCATAAAATACAAGGTATTCTGCGAACGTGGTTAACGAGAAAAACATTTTTGTAGCTGTTGCTTATTAATGGAGATAACATTTAAATTGCCCAAAGCTGTGCATATGGAACCCTTACTGAGCCAACGATATCTGAAGTAAATGGAAAGGGCCTGATCTATTTGGCACTGAGGAGGCCTCAACTCGAGTATTGTGTCCAGTTTCGACTGTGACACTTTCGGAAAGGTATGGAAAAAAATGGAGAGATTCCAGAGGAGAGCAACACAAAAGTTAAAAGAAAAGGAGTACTTGTGGCACCTTAGAGACTAACCAATTTATTTGAGCATAAGCTTTCGTGAGCTACAGCTCACTTCATCGGATGCATACTGCGGAAACTGATTCCACAGTATGCATCCGATGAAGTGAGCTGTAGCTCACGAAAGCTTATGCTCAAATAAATTGGTTAGTCTCTAAGGTGCCACAAGTACTCCTTTTCTTTTTGCGAATACAAACTAACACGGCTGTTACTCTGAAACCTGACAAAAGTTAAAAGATTTAGTGAATCTGACTTACAAGGCAAAGTTTAAAAATTGGGTATGTTTAGTCTTCAGAAAAGAAGACTGAGAAGGGACCTGGTAAGTCTTCAGATACGTTAAGGACTGTTTTAAAAAGGACAGTGGTTGTCTCAATTGTCCACTGAAGGTAGGGAAGAAGTAATGGGCTTAATCTGCAGCAAGGGAGATTTAGGTTAGATATTAGAAAAAACTTTCTAACTGTAAGGATTGTTAAGTACTGGAATAGGTTACCAAGAGTGGTTGTGGAATCCTCATCATTGGAGGTTTTTAAGAACAGAGGTTCGACAAATACCATCAGGGATTGTCTAGGTGTACTTGGTCCTGCCTCAGCATGGGGGACTGGATTAGATGACCTCACAAGATCCTTTCCAACCCTATATTTCCATGATTCTATACCTGCAAGCTTCACTTCATGCAGATATCTTAGTGACGGTTTGAAGACTTTTCAGCCACTTTTAACCCATTTTCCATTAATCTGCATTCCAGATCCTGTATTTTTTTTTAAATAAAATAAATTTGAAATCGGCTGCTGGGCCACAAACTGCTGCCAAAGTCACAGCTGAGCATCTAAAGTTAACTGAAGTACAGAAAGGTTAACTTACTTGAACAGGGACATGCAGGACTTCTGTGGAAAAGCTGGGAAGAGAAGTCAGATGTCCATACTCCCAGCCTTGAACTTCTTGGGAAAGGGGAATCCAGGGGCTAAATGTCCCATCTCTACCCCTTCAGGGGTGTGAGACAATAAACATTAAAAACATGATTTTTTTAGTGTCGAAGCACTGTTGCTCTTGTAATCTGGGACATTGGTCCAGCATAATTTTGGAGGGGAAAGTGGAGAAGTTCTACTTTTGGGAGGAAGGAAAGAAATAGTTTTCTAGCAGGTTAATTATAGTAAATCCAGGACAGAGAGGGGGGCCAAAACTAGTTTTATAATTTGGACTTAACTTGCAATCTTTACAATAAGCAAATGTCATTGTGCTGTACGCATATAAACGATGTAATATGTATGTATGTATGTGTTTATAAGAACCATAAAATCTTTTGATGTCACCAGAGCATACACACTGATAAAGTAACAACTTGAAATGGACATTCATTCACACTGTCAAGCGCTACAAGACTGTCAATGGGATGTAACATCAGGATAAATTTGTTCAGTTCTTCCAAACGCAGACACAGCATCATGAATCCACCAAGAAGCTCCATGGTGGCAGCTGAAGAAGGGAGTTCAGATGCTCTGTTATATATAAAAGAGCAGCTTCACAGCTCCCTGAGATCCCTCACTCTTCTAAACACAGCCTTAACCACTGCAATCATAAGCTTTTCTACCTGAGCCCTCACTAGCACCTCTTAATAAGTGATCAATGAATTCAGTTTTTACTGCAAACTGTCAATTAAACCTTCCTATCATTAACAGAGAAAAGAGTTCCTTGTGAGGGTTGGAACCTGTTAGATTTTGTTCTTCAGAACAAAGTTAACTTATGACCTCATGATACTTCTGGTGGCACCTTAAAGACTAATAGATTTATTTGAGCATAAGCTTTCATGGGTAAAAACCACGAAAGCTTATGCTCAAATAAATCTGTTAGTCTTTAAGGTGCCACCAGACTCCTTGTTGTTTTTGTTGACACAGACTAACACGGATACCCCCTGATACATGATACTTCTGCTATGTCATTGCATCATTATGGATGAGAGCCCAGAGCCCACTGTTGTTAATTGACTTCAGTGGGCTTCGAATCAGGCTGCAAAGCCATCATGGGGAGGTATGTGTACTCTGATAGACATGGTGAAACAGTGCTGGAGACAACTGTAGACCAATGTCGTTGCTACTTGATGACAATTTCCTGGCTTCATGTGGTGATTCTCTTGTATGCCATGCCACTCTTCGCATGTCATCTTTCCCTTGCTTCCTATGGCTTGTTTCTCTTTCCTTTGTTTTGTTTTTCTCACAACATAAAGCAGTAAAATATACGGTCAGATGTAAAATATTATTTTAGGATATGATCAAAAGGATTTAATATTTTACTTAACTGTGGGGTTTTTTTCTCGTTTCTTTTTGTTTGTTTTATTTCTCTTTTCACTGCACACAACTGAAACAAATCAGAAACCAAAAACTAATGCTCTATTTATGACAGCATTTATATGGAACAATTCTGTTTTTCCCCATAATTCCACCCCCCATTTGTGATAAATTCATGAGATATCTTTTAGCTGCCACTCCCCCATATATAATTTTTGCTGCTGTCTCACATTTTGATGATGAAAAGAAATGTGCTGTAAAAATGAAAGTGCAGCTGGCACTCTTTTTTTAACCTCAAAGGACAAATAAATGAATGGGATTTTGTTCCATTGCTTTGTGGGGAAAAGTTTAGGTCCAGCTGGTACATAAAGCCAGTGAAGCATTGTGTGAGATCAATCTGTGCAAGATTTGCATAACCATTGCTGACCCTGACTACTGGTCCTCAGTGTGGTTATTGTTCTGTAATATAATTATCTAGCTCACAGCCGCCCAAAGGAACTGAGAAAGAATACAGTGACACCTGGAAAACAGTGGCTTGCCAATATATCCATATGGATGCCGTCTTCACTTTGATCTATGTACTGGGAGCAAGGGCTATGATTTATTTTTATTCAGAACAGAATGTCTAGGTTCAGCAAAGGTCTCTAGCATCAGGAAATGCCTCAGTGCGACAGGCTTTTTAGAGATGATTTCATTCGGTTACAACAATAAGGAGACAAACAGAATAAAGACTTGCTCTATTATCCCCCAAATAAACCCGACGTAGCAAATTGTGTTGTCTGCTATTTCCTTCCCATCATAAAATCTTTCCCTCAAACAGTGTCTGATGTCTGCAGTGATAGCAAGTCCTGGAGCTGACCAGAAAAATATTCCACTCCACTTTAAAGCCCACTCAGCATGTCACATCTGGCACGTCACATTGCGAGAAGTAGCATGGCATTACAACGCTATAGTTTTATTGCATCCCTGCTCCATACCTTTTAGACAATTCAGCTGTCATTTGTCACAGGTTTGACACTAACATGGGGCATTATATTTCCCCTTACATTTCCTTATCTCAGTTTTTTTCTAACTGTTCTTGGATTCACGTCACTTCATCCTTCAGAACACTTTGTTGAGCCCTCGTGGAGCCCAGAGACTCCTCCTATTAGGTCCCTCTTACCGCCCCACCTCAAAGACCCTGTACCACAGATGCCATCTCACTGGTGGTGGAGAGCTAGGCAGTTGATGCCAGTCTCTGACAAACAGGATCTGCCCCTTCAAGGTGAAAATACTGCCCCACAGCACTTCTAGGGCCTGGTCTACACTACAAGTTTATGTTGGATTTAGCAGCATTAAATCTGAATTAACCTTGCACCCGTCCACACAACGAAGCCATTTTTTCGACATATAGGGCTCTTAAAACCGATTTCTGTACTCCTCCCCAACAAGGAGATTAGCGCTGAAATTGACATCGCTGTTTCGAATTAGGGATAGTGTGGACGCAATTTGAAGGTATTGGCCTCCAGGAGCTATCCCACAGTGCACCATTGTGACCGCTCTGGACAGCACTCTGAACTCGGATGCACTGGCCAGGTGTACAGGAAAAGCCCTGGGAACTTTTGAATCTCATTTCCTGGTTGGCCAGGCGAGCTCATCAGCACAGGTGACCATGCAGTCCCAGAATCGAAAAAGAGCTCCTGCAGGGACCGAACTGGATCTGATCGCTGTACGGGGAGAGGAATCCATGCTATCAGAACTACGTTCCAAAAGACGAAATGACAAAACATTTCAAAAAATCTCAGAAGCCATGAGGGACAGAGGCTACAGCAGGGATCCAACACAGTGCCGCGTGAAACTTATGAGCTCAGACAAGCATACCAGAAAATCAAAGAATCAAATGGACACTCCTGGACAGAGCCCCAGACATGCCGCTTCTACGCTGAGCTGCATGCAATTCTGGGGGGGGGGTGCCACCACTACCCCACCCCTGTCCATGGACTCCGATGATGGGGTACTCTCCACCATGCCTGATGATTTTGCAGATGGGTTAGGTGAGGAGGAGGAGGACAAGCTTGGGGAGAGCACACAGCACATCATTCTCCCCGACAGCCAGGATCTTTTTTTCACCCTGACTGAAATACCCTCCCAACCCAACGAAGCCAGAGAAGGGACCTCTGGTGAGTGTACCTTTTAAAATATAATACATGTTATAAAAGCAAGTGTTTTTTAATGATTAAGTAGCCCTGAGGACTTGGGATGCATCCGTGGCCAGTACAGCTACTGGAAAAATCTGTTAACGTGTCCGGGGATGGAATGGAAATCCTCCAGGGACATCTCCATGAAGCTCTCCTGGAGATACTCTAAAAGCCTTTGCAGAAGGTTTCTGGGGAAAGCAGCCTTATTCCGTCCTCCATGGTAGGACACTTTACCACACCATGCTCGTAGCAAGTAATCTGGTATCATTGCATGACAAAGCCTGGCAGCGTATGGTCCCAGTGTTTGCTGGCATTCAAGCAACATCCGTTCTTTATCTCTCTGTGTTATCCTCAGGAGAGTGATATCATTCATGGTAACCTGGTTGAAATAGGGGAATTTAATTAAGGGGACATTCAGAGGTGGCAGTTCGTACTGGGCTGTTTGCCTGTGGCTGAAAAGAAATCCTCCCCGCAGTTAGCCACACGGTGGGTGGAGGGGGCATTGGCACTGAGCTGTTCGCGTTTGGCTAGCAGGGATCTTCCCTGATACCAGCCAGGCAGTGGAGGGAGGGAAAAAGTGATCATCCCAGAGAATTAGATGGGGGGAGGGGGTTAGTTTGTTTTTTGCTGCCACACGTTAACAGGAAAACCGCAGCACTAAATGGCCAACTCAAGAGGCTTTGTTTGGTATGGGAGAGGAGGGCGCTGCTGTTATGAAGGTTGCAGAAGCTGAAAGACTACGGCTTTCCGAATTCTGTTGCCCGGCACTGCGTGTGTGATCTCTAACACCAAGCCGCAGGCACTCAATATACGATGCAAAATGCGACCTTGTACCAAAATCACACGTGCTATGTAACGTGCATAGTGTTGTTCACCATGAGAGTATAGCCATTGTTCTGTAAAATGTATCTTTTTAAATACTTCACTCCCTTTTTTTCCTCCTGCAGCTGCAAATGTTTCAAGCCTCCCTCCTCCGTCCCAGAGGCTATCTCAGATAAGGAGGCAAAAAAAACGCACACGCGATGCCATGTTCTCTGACCTCATGCAGTCGTCCGGCACTGACGGAGCTCAGCAGAATGTGTGGAGGGACACAATAGCAGAGTACAGGAAAATGGCCAATGAATGTGAGGAGAAGTGGCGGCAGGAAGATCAGAGGAGGCATGAGGCAACGCTGGGGCTACTGCGGGATTAAACGGACATGCTCTGGCGTCTGGTGGAGGTTCATGAACGGCAGCAGGATCACAGACTGCCGCTGCAGCCCCTGCTTAACCGCCCTCCCTCTTCCCCAACTTCCATAGCCTCCTCACCCAGATGCTCAAGAACGTGGCGGGGGGAGGCTCCGGGCACCCAACCACTCCACCCCAGTGGACAGCCCAAGCAACTGAAGGCTGTCATTCAACAAGTTTTAAAGTGGCCTTTTCCTTCCCTCCCACCCTCCTCCCACACCCCACCTGGGCTACCTTGTGAGTTATCTCCCTATTTTTACAATCAATTAATAAAGAATACATGTTTTTTAAATGATAGTGACTTTATTTCCTTTGCAAGCAAGCTGTGATCGAAGGGGGGAGGGCGGGTGGCTTACAGGGAATTTAGAGGCAACCAAGGGGGCAGGTTTTCATCAAGGAGATACAAACAGAAGAGTCACACAATACCCTAGCCAGTCATGAAACTGGTTTTCAAAGCTTCTCTGATACACAGCGCTTCCTGCTGTGCTCTTCTAACTGCCCTAGTGTCTGGCTGCATGTATTCAGTGGCCAGGTGATTTGTATCAACCTCCCACCCCACCATAAATGTCTCCCCCTTACTCTCACAGAGATTGTGGAGCACACAGCAACCAGCAATAACAATGGGAATACTGGTTTCGCTGAGGTCTGAGCGAGTCAGTAAACTGCACCAGCAACCCTTTAAACATCCAAATGCACACTCTACCACCATTGTGCACTTGCTGAGCCTGTTGTTGAACAACTCCTTACTAATGTCCAGGGTGCCTGTGTACAGCTTAATGAGCCAGGGCATTAAGGGGTAGGCTGGGTCCCCAAGGATAACTATAGGCATTTCAACATCCCCAACAGTTATTTTCTGGTCTGGGAAGTAAATCCCTTCCTGCAGCCATTTAAACAGACCAGAGTTCCTGAAGACGCGAGCATCATGAACCTATCCCAGCCATCCCATGTTGATGTTGGTGAAACGTCCCTTGTGATCCACCAGTGCTTGCAGCACCATTGAAAAGTACCCCTTGCGGTTTATGTACTGGCTGCCCTGGTTGTCCGGTCCCAAGATAGGGATATGCGTTCTGTCTATAGCCCCACCACAGTTAGGGAATCACATTGCAGCAAAGCCATCTAGTATGCCTGCAAATTTCCCAGAGTAACTACCTTTGATAGCAGCAGCTCAATGATTGCGTTGGCTACTTGCATCACAGCAACTCGCACAGTAGATTTGCCCACTCCAAATTGATAACCGACTGACCAGTAGCTGTATGGCTTTGCAAGCTTCCACAGAGCTATTGCCACTCGCTTGTGAATCATCATAGAATCATAGAATATCAGGATTGGAAGGGACCTCAGGAGGTCATCTAGTCCAACCCCCTACTCAAAGCAGGACCAATCCCCAATTAAATCATCCCAGCCAGGGCTTTGTCAAGCCTGACCTTAAAAATATCTAAGGAAGGAGATTCCACCACCTCCCTAGGTAACACATTCCAGTGTTTCACCACCCTCCTAGTGAAAAAGTTTTTCCTAATATCCAACCTAAACCTTCCCCACTGCAACTTGAGACCATTACTGCTTGTTCTGTCATCAGCTATCGCTGAGAACAGTCTAGATCCATCCTCTTTGGAACCCCCTTTCAGGTGGTTGAAAGCAGCTATCAAATCCTCCCTCATTCTTCTCTTCAGCAGACTAAACAAGCCCAGTTCCCTCAGCCTCTCCTCATAAGTCATGTGTTCCAGTCCCCTAATCATTTTTGTTGCCCCTCGCTGGACTCTCTCCAATTTCTCCACATCCTTCTTGCAGTGTGGGGCCCAAAAGGGGACACAGTACTCCAGATGAGGCCTCACCAATGTCAAATAGAGGGGAAAGATCACGTCCCTCGATCTGCTGGCAATGCCCCTACATATACATCCCAAAATGCCATTGGCCTTCTTGGCAACAACGGCACACTGTTGACTCATATCCAGCTTCTCGTCCACTGTCACCCCTAGGTCGTTTTCTGCAGAACTGCTGCCGAGCCATTTGGTCCCTAGTCTGTAGTGGTGCATGGTATTCTTCCATCCTAACTGCAGGACTCTGCACTTGTCCTTGTTGAACCTCATCAGATTTCTTTTGGCCCAATCCTCTAATTTGTCTAGGGCCCTCTGTATCCTATCCCTACCCTCCAGCATATCTACCTCTCCTCCCAGTTCAGTGTCATCTGCAAACTTGCTGAGGGTGCAATCCGCGCCATCCTCCAGATCGTTAATGAAGATATTGAAGAAAACCAGCCCCAGGACTGACCCTTGGGGCACTCCACTTGATACTGGCTGCCAACTAGACATGGAGCCATTGATCACTACCCGTTGAGCCCGACAATCTAGCCAACTTTCTATCCACCTTATAGTCCATTCATCCAGCCCATACTTCTTTAACTTGCTGGCAAGAATACTGTGGGAGACCATGTCAAAAGCTTTGTTAAAGTCAAGGAACAACATGTCCACCACTTTCCCCTCATCCACAGAGCCAGTTATCTCATCATAGAAGGCAATTAGATTAGTCAGGCATGACTTGCCCTTGGTGAATCCATGCTGACTGTTCCTGATCACTTTCCTCTTCTCTAAGTGCTTCAGAATTCATTCCTTGAGGACCTGCTCCATGATTTTTCCAGGGACTGAGGTGAGGCTGACTGGCCTGTAGTTCCCCGGATCCTCCTTCTTCCCTTTTTTTTAAAGATTGGCACTACATTAGCCTTTTTCCAGTCATCCAGGACTTCCCCGGATCGCCATGAGTTTTCAAAGATAATGGCCAATGGCTCTGTAGTCACATCCGCCAACTCCTTTAGCACTCTCGGATGCAGCGCATCCGGCCCCATGGACTTGTGCATGTCCAGCTTTTCTAAATAGTCCCGAACCACTTCTTTCTCCACAGAGGGCTGGTCACCTCCTCCCCATGCTGTGCTGCCCAGTGCAGTAGTCTGGGAGCTGACCTTGTTCGTGAAGACAGAGGCAAAAAAGCATTGAGTACATTAGCTTTTTCCACATCCTCTGTCACTAGGTTGCCTCCTTCATTCAGTAAGGGGCCCACACTTTCCTTGACTTTCTTCTTGTTGCTAACATACCTGAAGAAACCGTTCTTGAACTGTGAGGGCTGCTCTCATCTTGACAGGTTTCAGAGTAACAGCCGTGTTAGTCTGTATTCGCAAAAAGAAAAGGAGTACTTGTGGCACCTTAGAGACTAACCAATTTATTTGAGCATGAGCTTTCGTGAGCTACAGCTCACTTCATCGGATGCACACCGTGGAAACTGCAGCAGACTTTAAATACACACAGAGAACATGAAACAATACCTCCTCCCACCCCACTGTCCTGCTGGTAATAGCTTATCTAAAGTGATCATCAAGTTGGGCCATTTCCATCGCCTCCTCACCTGTTTTTCAGGTGCTGGTTCTGCATAAATTGCACGATAATGTGCGAGGTGTTTACAATGGTCATAACTGCTGCGGTGACCTGAATGGGCTCCATGCTTGCTATGCTATGGTGTCTGCTCCTGCTTGGGCAATCCAGGGAAAAGGGCGCAAAACGATTGTTTGCCATTGCTCTGACAGAGGGAGGGGCGACGACAACATGGC
Source organism: Eretmochelys imbricata (assembly GCF_965152235.1). Taxonomy (NCBI): domain Eukaryota; kingdom Metazoa; phylum Chordata; order Testudines; family Cheloniidae; genus Eretmochelys; species Eretmochelys imbricata. Next base: position 33,565,355 of record NC_135574.1, read on the forward strand.
TTACAGGATTGTCTTACGGGGAATTAAAATCAACAAAGGGTGGCTTTGCGAGAAACAGAATGGCCTCCTCAAGGATAGAACTCAAAACCTCAAGGATAGAACTCAAAACTGGGTTTAGCAGGCCGTTGATTTCACGGAGGGAAGGAGGAAGGGAGGAGAAAATGAATACAAAACAAATCTGGTCTATTTCTTGTTTTAATCCACTTCATCTATCTTTATACATCTCACTGGCAGCAGACTGTGCAGTACAACCGTTAGCCATCGTCATCTCCTGGGTGCTCAGCATAAGACAGTGTAGTATGACTGCTGGCCATCATCATCTCTTGGCTGCTCATTAAAAGATGGTGCAGTAGGACTGCCGGCAGGACTGAATCACCATGAGACAAAACTTAAAAGGGTAATGACCTGGTTGAGTCACTCCCATGTTTGCCCAGGCGCCCCTGATCTCATCGAGGTTGTTTAAAAGAGCACCCTGGACTACATTGACGATGGCTACCAGTCATACTGCGCTATCTGCTGCCAAAAGGTTCACTGCTGCTGTGTAGCAATGCAGTACCATGTCTGCCAGCACCCAGGAGACATATGGTGATGGTTAGCTGAGCAGGCTCCATGCTCGCCGTGGTATGGCGTCTGTATGGGTAACCGAGGAAAAGAGGCGCAAAATGATTGTCTGCCCTTGCTTTCACAGAGGGAGGGAGGGAAGGGGGGCCTGACAATATGTACCCAGAACCACCCGCGACAATGTTTTAGCCCCATCAGATATTGGGATTTGTACCCAGAATTCAAATGGGCGGCGAAGACTGCGGGAACTGTGGGATAGCTACCCACAGTGCAACGCTCCGGAAGTCGACGGTTGCCTCTGTACTGTGGATGCACTCCGCCAACTACATGCACTTAGAGCATTTGTGTGGGGACACGCACAATCGACTGTATAAAAACGCTTTCTACAAAACCGACTTCTATAAATTCGACCTAATTTCATAGTGTAGACAAGGCCTAGCAGAGTTGGCCTGATGGAGCTTGCAAAACATGTGGCTACACTTCCACTCCCACGCCCCTGGATTGTGAGAAATTCAGTGGACAATCTCATCCTCTGTATTTTTAAAACAGGAAGTTTCTAGTCCTTTTGCTAGTGAAGATGAATGTGATAATCTAAAGCAATGGCTATGTTTAAAAGTCTGTCACTGGGATTTTTTCCTAAAACTGTTTGGAAACAAACAGGCGCTGTGAAGACAGCCATTGATGTCACTCTGGCCAATGCAAGCTCCTACCCAGCCAGCTTCTCTGTGGGACAGCCAGTGCAACTTCTGGCCACAAGGGTGGGAAACAGCTCAGTAGTGAGAGAGACGACACAAGCTAGCACTCTAGTTGAGCACTCTAGTCCCACTGCTGATATAAACTCCCTCTGTAGCCTTAGTCGAATTAGTTAGACAAATGTTTTCAAGTTGCTTACAGTGTTGTTGTAGAGTGTTGGTCCCAGGACATGAGAGAGGGAAGGTGGGTGAGGTAGTATCTTTTATTGGACCAACTTCTGTTGGTGACAGAGACAAGCTTTCGAGCTTCAGATTTGAAGAAGACCTGAAGAAGAGCTCTCTGTAAGCTCAAAAGCATGTCTCTTTCACCAACAGAAGTTGGTCCAATAAAAATATTACTTCACCCTCCTCACCTCTCTATATTTTCAAAGTCCACTGATTTTGAGTGACTTGGGTTTTAGGCCCATAACTTGAGCGCTTAGGGCTTGATTTTTTAAGGTGTTCAACACATGCAGCTGCCAAGAACATCTGTAACCCTTCTGCCAGGTGGTATCTGCAGCAACAAGGGCTGGGTTCAATATCTAGGTGTTCCTCTGAACACTTCAAAAGAGAACCAGCTCGTGCCTCCACCCAGAAATCTGGGAAAACTAAACACTACTCAGTGGTGCAAGTAGAAATCATTTTTTCTGGTACGCTGCACTCGTGGGAGTGATACAAAGGGGGGACACATGACCTCCCCACATGACCCCCACACGTGACTCCTTTCGGCCCCCACCCTGGGGCCCCCACACTCTCCCTGTCCCCTCCCCATGATCCACATCCACCCCATGTTACCTGGGGTGGGGGCTCTGTCCTCCTCCTGCTGTGCCAAAGACTTCTGCTGTAGAGATCCCAGGCAGGAGGACTCAGGAGGTGCAGGAGAGTGGAAGGGCTGGGGGCGGGGCTGGAGGCGGGCTCCTCCTGTGTCTTTCCAGTATGCCATATCAGCTATAAATATCTTACCGGTATGGCATACTGGACCATAACACTATACTTGCACCATTGACACTACCCCAGGCACCTCTAAGAGGCAATATTTTCTCACTCGCAAACACTGAATCTATGTATAACAAAAGAAAACTTTTATAAAGAGAGGGAACACAACATTTGTTTGAAAAAAAACACAAACAATGATTCAAAAGTATGCAACCAATAAGTAAACACTCACCCCACTCTATCTTGGGCAATAGTCCCTTGCTTCAATTTCCCACCATGCAGTGTGAAAGCGCAATGGATAAATATCTCCAACATGCCACACCCACTTTCTCTCTGCTGCACCCCACTCACGGTTTATTGTCCAAGGTCAGCAAAGTCCCAGAGTCCAGGAGTGCATTCAGGTGGGTTCTCCTCCCACACCAGGGGATAGCTGTCAAGTGATGTCTCCGCCTTTGTCATAGCTCCTCACTGTCACTGCTGCCTGTGCTTGCCACTGCCTTTGCTGAAATGCCATGTTCTGAGGTTCCACCGCTGAGCCTGGTTCTTAGTGATTTCAGCTTAGAGATTTCATTGGGTAATGAGGAACCTCACTGCTGCATTTTTTTCGGCAGTTCCAAGACCTTGTTAATTGGGTGGCAATCTGACCTCTTGAGGCAGTCAGAGAATCCCAACCCACTCTGTTGGACATTCTGCCCTCTGTCACACTGTCTAGAGTTGCCCTCGCTATTAACAAGGCTCTACTGGAACTCACAAAGACCATATGGCAAATCCTCTATAGTGACACCCACTTGTAAGAGGGCTGATGTCCCCATCAAGGACTCTGAATTACTCATCTCTCACTCTCTTCCCAATTCTCTGGTTGTTGACGCAGTGAACAAGTGGGGGCAAACCACACTGTGATAAATCCACCCCTTATAACAGAGACCAAATGCACCTGGATCTCCTGGGGAGGAAGGCCTATTCATTGACTACACTGAGATTCCACATTGCAAATTGCCAAGTGCTTATGGTCAAATACAACTTCACCAACTACATGAAGTTTGCCTTGTTTATTGAACACCTTCCTTCAAATCAAAAACAATTCCATGGAACAATTCCATGCCACTATTGCTGTGGGACAAGTACTGGCAAGAACGTCATTGCAGGCAGCTCTTGATGCTGCAGACACCATGGTCTGTTCCATTTCTATGGCAGTGGTGATGCATAGCGCTTCCTGGCTACAAATGTCTGTCTTCCCCAGAGAATTCCAGAATACAGTAGAGGATCTCCTGTTTGGTGGACCAAAGTTGTTTACAGAGAACACTGATGAGTCGTTACATACCCTTAAGGATTTCAGGGCCATTTTATGCTCATTAGGCATCTGCACTCTTGCAAACAAATGGAAGTTGAGCAGATTGCAAACAATCCAAAGATTCCACCCTATACAATTTTCTGGATTCCAGAGACCCATGGAACCTCCCAGGAAGAGACATAAGCTCAAGAGAAAGAAACTCTCTAACCCAAATGATGTGGCTTCACAACAGGCATCATCATCGAAGTACCATGTTTGACGGGACAGTTGAGGGTTCAAATTCTTCTCTCTCATTAGTCTTCCAGCTTCATTGTTTTGCCCACCTTCCCCCACTTGGAAATCAATTCTTCCATTTCCAACATGCATGGGAACATACCACCTCAAACAAATTGATGCTGGAAGTAATAATCTTCAGGCTCACTATCCATTTTATCTTCCTCCCGCCTCCTCATTCCCTTTTCCCATCCCTCTTCAGTCACCCTTCTCATGAGCTCCAGCTAAGGCAGGAAATAACCCCCCTTCTTTGTTTAGGAGCAATAGAGCTGGTACCTGCTCAGCACAGGGGAAAGAGTTTCTATTCAAACTATTACCTCATACCCAAGAAGAACAGAGGTGAAGACCAATTGAAGATCTGAGACTCCTAAACAAATTTGTGAGATCCCAGAAGTTCAAGATGGTGACTCTGGCAGCTATAACTCTTTCTCTAGATTCAAGAGATTGGTTTTCAGCCCTCAGCCTCCATAACACACACTTCCATATAGCGATACACCCATTTCACAAGGGATTCTCTTAATTTGTAATAGGCCAGTATTATTTTCAGTATTGGGTGCTCCCCTTTGGCCTCTCCTCGACTCCAGCCATTACAGACAGGGCCTTTGAGAACATTCTTGCTTATCTCCATTGTCAGGCTATCGTGGTATTCCTGTACCCTAATGATTAGTTTGATCCTACCAAGATGTGTTGTTCACTATGAGGACAATACTTTCTCTGGTTTTGGACGTATGTCTTCAGCTGAATGTAGGAAAATCCACACTAACTCCCAGTCAGAACGTACAATTCATAGGGGCCTCCCTGGATTCTGTGACATCCAGGGCATCTCTCCCCATGGACAGATTCCAGACATTATTGAGCCTTGTCAACAGGATTCAGAACAGGCCCCAGACCTCTTAAGAATTGTCTTCAATTTCTGGGTCACATGGCAGCTTGCACTTTTGTGACAGAGCTATATGAGGTTATGCCTCTGCTGTTTCCGGGATGGCTTAAAACAGTGTACTTACAAAACAGACACAGTCTAGACAAGCAAGTGTTGATTCCCCAGCAGGTAAAACATTCCCTAGACTAGTGGAAGGTCTATCATAATGTAGGGGTATGGGGGTGCCTTTTGTTCGACCAGCCCCAACAGTAACTGTGACCGTGGATGCCACTCTCTTAGAATGGGGGGTGAATCTCGGCTCTCTGACATCACAGGGCAGGTGTTCACCCAAAGAAACCACCCTCCATATCAATCTTCTGGTGCTCAGAGTGGACAGAAATGCCTGTTTTCATTTCCTTCCTCTCATTAGACATAGCTCTATCAAAGTCATGACAGACAATGTGGCCTGCATGTTTTATATCAATTGGCAAGGAGGGATGAGATCCTGCTGCTCCTCCGCTGAGGCAATAAAGTTGTGGAATTGGTGCATAAAGCATCATATAAGGATCTCAGTAATGTATCTACCCAGCATACAGAATGGCACAGCCAACATGCTCAGCTGGTGCTTCTCCAAGGACTACAAGTAGGCGTTTGATCCCCAGGTTCTGGTTGAAATCTTTCAGACTTGGGGGTTTCCAGAAGTACAGCTTTTGCCATAACTACAAACAAAAAACTACTTCTTGGGGGCAGGGAGATGGAAGGGGTCAGTTAGGTCCCAATTCCTTGGGGGACTCCTTCCTCCTGCCTTTGATAGGCAGATTGTTTATGACTTCCCTCTGATGTCTCTCATCCTCAAGGTGATAAAAAGATCAAGCAGGACAGGGCCAGAGTCATTCTAATAGCTTTGATGTGGTCAAGGCAAGTGTGGCTCCCTTACCTGTTTCATCTAGCTCTCTGTCCTCCAATAGATCTCCCAACCATTCATCAGCTCCTTTCCCAGGATACTGGTCATCTGGGAATTCTTCGCCTCAATGTGTGGTTCCTTGATGTTTCGTGGGGCTAGAGTCATCCTGCTCTGCAAAGGTATAACCCATACTATTAAATAGTTGAAAAGCTTCCACCAGAACTACTTACCTTCAAAAGTAGATAAGATTTGCCCATGGCGTGAATTCCACAATGCTGTGCCTGAATATACCCCACTTCCACTGGTCCTAGAGTATCTGCTACAGCTTAAGAAATCAGGTTTGCCCCTTAGTTCAATCAAGGCTCATCTGTCAGCCCTAACAGCCTTTCATACTACTGTCAAGGGGGTTTTTCTATTTGTTCACTCCACAACTACAAGATTCATCAAAGGTCTGGGGAATCTCTTCCCACAGATAAAAGTTCCTACTCCTGTCTGGTATCTGAACTTGGTTCTCAAAAACCTCATAACATTCCCCCCTCCCATACACACACACTCTTCTTGAATTGACAGTCACATGCTCCTTATTGAATTTATCTAGGATAGCCTCCACTTAAGTAGAAAGGGAACCAATCTCCTTAGGGACAGGCTGGCTAAAGTAGTCAGGAGGGTGTTAAACTAATAACAAAAAGGAAGGATAAAATCAGGGAAGATATGAGCAAACAGCACAAAATCAAGATGTTGAGAATAAAATTAATCAAGGAACCAAAGGGCATGAAGAGAAGAAATTCTTTGTCTATACACCAATGCTAGGAGCCGGGTAACAATCAAGAAGAATTGGAATTTCTCATTTATGAGCATAAATTTGATCTAGTTGATATTACTGAATCTTGGGGGGATGAGTTGCATGATTGGAATATTAAAGCCAATGTCCATAACCTATTTAGAAAGGATTTAGTGGGCAAAAGGAGAGGGAGAGTAGCACTCTATGTCAAAATGGTGTTACCTATTTTCTAGTCACCGATAACTTGGAATAAAATTTTCTTGAATGCTTATGGATCAGTGTCCTAACAGATAAAGCACAAGGTGAGTTATTAGTTGGTGTCTGCTACTGACTAGCAAATCACTCTAGGGAAAAGGATGACCAGCTCCTCATGCACCTATCTATAATGTGTAGGTGAAAAAGCTATGTGATCATGGGGAAATTCATTTTGAGTGACATATGCTGGAGGTTGCATGCTGCCAAGACTAAACATCCTTGGAATTTCTAAATATTATAGATGACAATTTCCTAACTCAAAAGGTGTTGCAGCCAACACAGAGGATTTCTATATTAGCCTTCATCTTGACAGATCACAGAACTAAAAATTAATAGTAGTTTAGGTACAAGTGATAATGACTTGATCACATTTATAATGTGCAAACAGAATAAAATCTAGACCAGTAGCATATATACTTGGTACTTTAAAAGGGACATTTTCACAAAGCTGAAAACAATTATGAGCCGAATCAGCTGAGCGGAAGAATTTAATCAGGATAACATGAATGATAATTGGGAATTGTTTATGAAAACTTTACAATATCCCCAAAAAGCCACAATCAAGGAACAACACTATATTGGTTAAAAAATTAATCTGGCTTAGAGGGGAGATGAAGACAGCTATAAAAATAATACATAACAAATGGATGAAAGGGTAAGTTGCTAGCAACGAATATAAATCAGAAACTAGGAACAGTAGAAAATTGATAATGGAAGCACAGGGACACAAGGAGAAATCTATGACCAGAAGATTTAAAATGAATAAGGAGGTGTTTTAAAGTGTATTAACAAAAAGGGAATACTAATAATGGTAATGGTGCATTACTAGATGGAAATAATAAAATTATCAATAATTATGCAGAAAAGGAAGACATGTTCAATAAATGTTTCTGTTCTGTATTTGGAAAAAACAGATTATGTAGTCATATCATCTGATGATGATAACACTCTGTCCATTCCACTAGTGTCTCAGGAAGATGTTAAATGGTAGCTACTAAAGTTAGATATTTTTAAATCAGCAGGACAGATAACTTGCATCCAAGAGTTTTAAAAAAGCTGACTGAGAATCTTGCTGGGCTGTTAATGTTGATTTTCAATAAGGCTTTGGGCACTAGATATAACATTCCCCAGGGGTACCCACAGTTGTGAGGCACCTCACAGATACCTGTCCTTAGCATGAGGAAGTCTTGTCTGTGTCTGCTGTGGATCAGCTTCCTGAAATCCCCAGCCTCTGGCCGCACAAACACTGACTTCCAGGTCTCCACAGGCCTTGCTCCCTTTTACAGGTAGCGGTAGACACACCAACTCTCAAGTCCTCAGAGTTTTCCTTGCAGAATCTAGCCCCTTGTCCACTGGACATTCACAGAATTACCAGGCCTGCCATTCCTAAAGAAACAGTATACACCAGCTTGTATGATTCAACTCAGGATCATCGTTTTGCTTAACACCACAGAACTGAGCCAAATATTATTTACAATGGAAACAAGAATAGGTTCATTATCAAAAACAGAGATTCAATTATAATAAGTAAGAATACTGGAATCAAAGGGTTACATAGAATCATAGAATCATAGAATATCAGGGTTGGAAGGGACCCCAAAAGGTCATCTAGTCCAACTCCCTGCTCGAAGCAGGACCAATTCCCAGTTAAATCATCCCAGCCAGGGCTTTGTCAAGCCTGACCTTAAAAACCTCTAAGGAAGGAGATTCTACCACCTCCCTAGGTAACGCATTCCAGTGTTTCACCACCCTCTTAGTGAAAAAGTTTTTCCTAATATCCAATCTAAACCTCCTCCACTGCAACTTGAGACCATTACTCCTCGTTCTGTCATCTGCTACCATTGAGAACAGTCTAGAGCCATCCTCTTTGGAACCCCCTTTCAGGTAGTTGAAAGCAGCTATCAAATCCCCCCTCATTCTTCTCTTCTGCAGGCTAAACAATCCCAGCTCCCTCAGCCTCTCCTCATAAGTCATGTGTTCCAGACCCCTAATCATTTTTGTTGCCCTTCGCTGGACTCTCTCCAATTTATCCACATCCTTCTTGTAGTGTGGGGCCCAAAACTGGACACAGAACTCCAGATGAGGCCTCACCAGTGTCGAATAGAGGGGAACGATCACATCCCTCGATCTGCTCGCTATGCCCCTACTTATACATCCCAAAATGCCATTGGCCTTCTTGGCAACAAGGGCACACTGCTGACTCATATCCAGCTTCTCGTCCACTGTCACCCCTAGGTCCTTTTCCGCAGAACTGCTGCCTAGCCATTCGGTCCCTAGTCTGTAGCTGTGCATTGGATTCTTCCTTCCTAAGTGCAGGACCCTGCACTTATCCTTATTGAACCTCATCAGATTTCTTTTGGCCCAATCCTCCAATTTGTCTAGGTCCTTCTGTATCCTATCCCTCCCCTCCAGCGTATCTACCACTCCTCCCAGTTTCGTATCATTCGCAAATTTGCTGAGAGTGCAATCCACACCATCCTCCAGATCATTTATGAAGATATTGAACAAAACCGGCCCCAGGACCGACCCTTGGGGCACTCCACTTGATACCGGCTGCCAACTAGACATGGAGCCATTGATCACTACCCGTTGAGCCCGACAATCTAGCCAGCTTTCTACCGACCTTATAGTGCATTCATCCAGCCCATACTTCCTTAACTTGCTGACAAGAATACTGTGGGAGACCGTGTCAAAAGCTTTGCTACATACATAACAAAATTGTAGTCTGCTTTCTAGAGACTTAACTAACAGGTTAACCCCTCCCCCCCCATTTAAAGAACCCTTTCTTACCTAAAGCTCTCCAGCATTTTCAACCAAGCTAGGTTGAGACCACTCTTTCATTAAGTAAACACTTAATCTTCTTTGTCCCAACAAAAGTAGAGCAAACTTTTGATGTACACCTTGAAATAGGGATCTTCCCCTACCTGCCACTGTTTTCCTCTTCCTGTCAGTTTCTTTCTTTGAAGTTCTCACAATTGTTCATTAACATTCAGTTCAGACTGGTGGTAGGAGACCCACTGTGAACTTTACAATATTTAATTTCCATGTAAGCAGCCACCTACATAAACATTTCTTTTCTGACAGGAAACCTGTTTTTCATCTTTACTGATGACCAGTCCCTTGACACTGAACTTATAGTTTTCAGTGTATATACTTAACTCCCTACACGTATCAATCATTTTGCAATGAGACAGATCACCAGTGTGACACTGGCTTTAATTTGAGGCCTGACATGACACTCATTTGGTGAGCCAGAATGTAAATACCAGACTTGGGAAACTCTTGTAACCTCTGTGTATCCCATCTTTGCCCTTTTCCACTTGGCACTAAGCAGTTCCTGGGTCACACTGGGGAACTTCCAGAGGACTGGAAGAAAGCAAACATTGTGCTAATGTTTTTAAAGGGTAAACAGGATGACCCGGGTAGTTATAGGCCTGTCATTGAAAATGGAACAGCTGATACAAGACTCAATAAAAAATTTATTGAGGGTTTTATAATTAATGCCAATCAACTTGGCATTGTGGAAAACAGATACTGTCAAATTAACTGGATATTTGTTTATGAGATTACAGGTTTGGTTGATAAAGGTAATAGTGTTAATGTAATATATTTTGACTTGGTACTGCACAACATTTTGATTAAAAAACTGTAATGATACAAAATTAACATGACACATTAAATGAATTAAAAGTAATTGTAAATAGGGAATCATCTTTCAGTGGGTGTGTTTCTGGTGGGGTCCTGCAAGAATCTGTTCTTTGTCCTATGCTATTTATTCTTTTTTATTAATGACATGCAAGAAAATATAAAATGATCACCAATAAAGTTTGCAAATGACATAACGATTGTGGGAGTGGAAAATAATGAAGAGGACAGATCTGTGATAGGCAGCAATCTGGATTGATTGATAAACTGGGAGCAAGCAAACAATGTGTTTTAATATGGCTAAATGTAAATATATACATCTAGGAACAAAGAACATAGGCCATACTCACAGAATGGGGGACTCTATCCTGAGAAGCAGTGACTCTGAAAAAGATTTGGGGTCATTGTGGATAATCAACTGAATATGAATTCCCAGTGTGCAGCTATGGCCAAAAAGGGCTAATGCAATCCTTGGATGCCTAAGCAGGGAAATCTTGAATAGGAGCAGAGAGGTTATTTTACCTCTGTACTAAGCACTGGTGCAATGACCACTGCTGGAATATGGTGTATAGTCCTGGTGCCCACAATTTAAGAATAATGTCAAAAATCAAAGAGGGTTCAGAGAAGAGCCATGAGGACTAGATAACCTGCCTTACAGTGATAGACTCATGGAGCTCAATCTATTTAGCTTCACAAAAAGAAGGTTTAGGGGTGATTTAATTACAGTCTACAAGTACCTACTTGGGGAACAAATATTTAATAATATTTGGCTTTTTAGTCTAGCAGAGAAAAGTATAACATGATCCAACGGCTGCAAGTTGAAGCTAGAAAAAAAATCAGACTGGAAATAAGGTGTCAATTTTTAACGGTGAGGATAATTAACCATTGGAACAATTTATCACAGGTTGTGGTAGATTCATAATTGACAATTTTCATATAAAGACTGGGTGTTTTTTCCTAAAACATTTTTTGGGAAGTTCTAAGGTCTGTGCTATACAGCAGGTCAGACTAGATGATCACAATGGTCCCTTCTGGCCTAAGAATCTATGAATACCAGTAAGTGAACAGTACAAACAGGGGAGAAGGTTATGCTTTGAGACAAAAGCTGAAACTGACATTCAGGCATGAACCTTGGATTTAGCCAGAAATACTTAAGAGAGCTAGAGCTTGCCAAAAATATGTTAATGCTGATGGTATGAGTATTTAGTTTGAACCAGGTTTTTAGCTCCCTGTACAGTCATAAAATAACATCTATAGAAATGTTCAAGACCAGATAAATACAATAAGCAATTCTTATGGAGAGACGTATTATAAAGAATTATTATTCTGCACATCTTAGAATAAAAAGCCATCAAAGCACACATCAGTCATCATGATACTTGAATTTAATACATCATTTTACATTTAAAATGATTACTTGCTGTAAAAATAATAAAGATCAGCCAGATACAATAGAACAAAGGGTACTATAAACCACTTATAAATATTCCAAGTTAAGACATATGGCTTTTTATATCAATGCTTTGTGCTTACTTTGGAAGTCAGACCCTAACGTGGAGACATGGAAGCTTGGGGGAAAGGGAGAGGGAATATTTACATAAAATGGTATTGATTTAAACTGCTAAGGTCCTAAAATGTGTATTTAGACATTTGGTTTTGAGTTTGAAATATTGAAATCGGCGTTCTTAAATGGAAAAAAAAGTAAATTAATACCTGATGAAAATGAACCATACTGAACAGATGAGCAGCAGAGATGGCTCTGCATGTTTTTGGTGGGATTATCCCTATTTGCTGTACAAAGAGCAAAGCTCACTGTCTCTAATGAAAAACAATAACAAACACAAATTCTAGAGCTATTAAACCGCTGCTTTCCATTTCTCTAATTCTAAATCAACCTCACATTGTGTTTCAATGCTGTGAAGGAGTGCAGGGGAGAGTGGGGTTGGGGTTGTCAATACTGCAATTCAGCTCTCAATCTTCACCTTTCAAAAATTCAAGGCCAAATTGTTAGTGATTAGCCTTAACCTAGCTGTGCAGGGCAGAAAGACCCCTAGTGCTACCACTTTAGGGCAACACAATCTTAGATCCAGGAGCTATGCACTCCAGATGCTCAACCCAGAGCAGATGGGTGGGAAGGGATGGGGAAGTCTTGCCTCCTGGCAGAGCTTGGGAGGAAGTAAACTGCACCCTTGCAAGGGCTTCAGCTAAATGCTCGCTCTTCCCCTACACAGCAAAGAGGTGCACAGGTGGAACTGTGCCTCCCTGAGCCAAGGCTCCTCCTGGGACAGTGCAGCTACTCGTCAGCCCTCACTTGGGGATAAAAGTGCCAAAGAAACAAGTCTAGCCCTTTGTCAGTAGAGCAGGGGTGGAGAAAGAGAACAAAGAAAGGGTAAGAGGTGGGTGAAGAGACAGTGATCCCTCGCATACGTTTTTTGTTCAGGATATTTTATACTCTGCCTTCCCCCCCAACCCCATCCCACTCTCCAATCTTAGGTGAGATGCCTCTTCCAGAACCTGCTCAGATTTAGGTCCACGATATTCTTGGGGTTTGTGTCATGCCACTGGATTATCACCAAGACTGTTGCTGTTATGCTGCAAGTTCCTTTGCTTTCTTCATCTCCAGCAGCTTCTCTTTTTTATTTAACCATTTGCTGGTTTGACAGAGGAAGAAAAAACAGGCAGCCTGTACCCAGAATAATACAAAATGAGTCACTCAAACTGGCGCTCTGTAATGACACCTTGCTGCTCTCCAGGAGACACTCTGGACTGATCATAAATAACACATTAATACTTAACACAGAATCACCTTAGAAAGAAAAGATAGAGAGGTTACTTACCTAGTATAGTAACTGGAGTTCTCCCTCTCGGTGCTCCACCCCAGGACGTTATTGCACCTGTAGACTCTTGAATGGGGATCTTCTTCAGCAGCATCTGTGGGTCCACTTCTGCACACTAGACACCCTTGTGCCGTAGTACGAAGGTATATTGGGGTAGGGGGAGGGGAAGGAAGGCAGACCTCCTGATCCTTCTCAACCATGGGAGTCCAGTTAGAAGACTCTGAGGCAGAGGGGAAGGAGGGTGGGTAGTGGAGCACTCACAGGGGCGCACATCTGGAAGAACTGCAGTTACTGTACAAGGTAACCTCTCCTCTTTCTTCAAGTAGTGTCCTTATGGGTGCTCCACTGCAGGAAAACACAAGCTGTCCCTCAATTACAGCCGAGGAGGGGGACTCAGTACAGACTGTAGAACCACATCAGCTCTGGAAGCAGGTATGATAGTTTAGTGCTGGGAAAATGTGTGCACCAAACAGCAGGTGGCTGCTCTGCAAACAGCTGAGATAGGAATGTTTTACATTCACCTGAGGAGGGGACAAGTCCCTGAAGTGTCATAACAAGTTAAGATGCATCCTGAAACCCATTTGGACAACCTTTGGGTAGAGATCAGATGCCCATTCATTAGTTCTGTGATCAAGATGAAAAGCCTAGGAGAAGTCCTGAAGTACTTAGTCCTGTCGAGGTAAAAGGCCCTTCTTACTTCCTGTCAAGGTTCCTTCCCCACTCTGAACTCTAAGGTACAGATGTGGGGACCTGCATGAAAGACCCCCTAAGCTTATTCTTACCAGCTTAGGTTAAAAGCTTCCCCAAAGTACAAACTGTTTTACCTTTTGTCCTTGAACCTTTATGCTACCACTACCAAAGTGTCTAACAAAAATAACAGGGGAAGTGCCCACTTGGAAACGTCTCCTCCCCCCCCCGCAATTATCCACCCAAGCACTACACCCCCTTTCCTGGGGAAGGCTTGATAAAAATCCTCACCAATCTGCATAAGTGAACACAGACCCAAACCCTTGGATCTTAAGAACAATGAAAAAGCATTCAGTTTCTTAAAAGAAGAATTTTAATTAAAGAAAAAATAAAAGAATCACCTCTGTAAAATCAGGATGGTAAATGCCTTACAGGGTAATCAGATTCAAAACATAGAGACTCCCTCTAGGCAAAACCTTAAGTTACAAAAAGACACAAAAACAAGAATATACATTCCATTCAGCACAACTTATTTTATCAGCCATTTAAACAAAACAGAATCTAACACATATCTAACTAGATTGCTTACTAACTCTTTATAGGAGTTCTGATCTGCATTCCTGCTCTGGTCTCGGCAAAAGCATCACACAGACAGAGAGGACCTTTTGTTCCCCCCCGCCCCCCCCGAGCTTTGAAAGTATCTTGTCTCCTCATTCGTCATTTTGGTCAGGTGCCAGCGAGGTTATCCTAGCTTCTTAACCCTTACAGGTGAAAGGGTTTTTCCTCTGGCCAGGAGGGATTTAAAGGTGTTTACCCTTCCCTTTATATTTATGACACTTCCCAGGTATGGAGGCTCACTTCTTTTCTTAAAGAGGAGGGCTTGGGATAAACCACCAGTAGGTGAATTTCCTGATTAATGTGGAATTCTGAAGAAACTTTAGGTAGGAAGCATGTCTCACCTTGTCACAATAAAATACCTGCTATGGTGGGTAAGCCATCAGGGGTCCTAGCTCCCCTATCCGCCTGGCCAAGGTGATGACTATGAGGAGCGAGGTCTTGAGGGACATATGAAGGGGAGAACAGTTCCCCATAGGTTCAAATTAGGGTTTCCTCAGTGAGTTGGGGTCCCATGGTGGAATAGACTCCTTGACAAGAGGAATAAGGTTGAACAGGCCTTTAATAAACCTTGTAGTGGTCAAGTGAGTGAAGACTGCAAACCCCTCAATGGAGGGGTGAAAGGCTATGATGGCAGCCAGATGAACATTGATTGAGCTCAGCAATAATCCTGTGTTTTTTAAGTTTAGCAAGTAATCAAGAATGTGTGTCATGCTGAACTCAAGAGGCCGGCTGCACCAGGCCTGGAAGTGTTTCCAAGTCTGCAGGTAAGTTTTCCTTGTCATGGATTTTCTACTATTAAGCAGGACTGTTTGTACTCCCACTGATGCCTCCATTTGCCCAAATTCTGGAAGAGTGTGTCTGAGCCTATCATGGAGGCGTCTGTGGGAGGAAGCTGCAAGAATGAAACTCCCTCGCATAGCTTTTGTGGCTCCTTCCACCACTTTAGGAAAATCAGACACCCTCTGAGGTATGGACATCCACTTGGATAGACTGTGCTTCTTGGGGTGGATGGTTCTCAGCCATGCTTGCAGATACCAGGAGTGTAAACTTGCTAAGGGTATCACAAACGTACAGGCTGCCATATGGCTCAAGAGTTGCAGGCAAACCCTTGCTGGGGTTTGAGGTCTTTGTCTTACTATTGAAATGGGGCTGGACATTGTAGCAAACCTATTCAGGGGTAAGTATGCTTTGGCAGTGGAGGAATCTAGAATGGCCCCAATTAAGTTTATACATTGAGTGGGTATGACTGTATACTTTTCTGCACTGAGGCAAACGCCTAAGGAATGGAACAGAGATCTTGCCATGCTGGTTGCTGTCTGTACCTCAGAAAAAGAGTGATCTTTCAGGAGCCAATCATCCAGGTAGGGAAATACAATTAGTCCCATCTGACAAAGCTGAGCTGTGACATCTGAGAGGACTTTGGTAAAGATCCTTGAGGTGGTGGAAAATCCTAGGGTAGGACATGATACTGGTAGTGGTTCCTGCCCAACATAAAATGTAGGAAATGCTTGTGGGAAGGGTGCATGGCTATATGAAAATAAGTGTCCTTCCAGATCTAGGGAGGGAATTATAGCTGATGGGGTTACTGTTCTGAACTGTTGAGTGTGGACAAAGGTTTTCAAAGTCCTGAAGTACAGAATAGGGCTTCACACTCCATTTTTCTTTGAAAGCAGGAAGTACTCAGAATAGAAACCTTTCCCAACGAAGTCCAGTGGAACAATTTTGATTGCATCTAGAGTTAGGAGGGATTGTACCTCTTGCCTCAAGAGACTTTTGTGAAACAGGTCCCTCAAGGGGAATGGGGAGGAGGGGCAGAAAGGACCTGAACTGGATAGTGCAACCTGTGGAAAACACCTCCAGGATCCATGTGTCTGAGGTGATGAGTTCCCAGTAAGGTAGAAAATGGGAGAAATGATCCCCATAAGGGTGGAGAGGGGCTAGGTGCAGCATAGAATCTGGAGTGGAAGATTGTTTGGGACTCTCACCCAAGGTCTCAAAATGGTCATTTTGAAGAGGTTACTGACTGGGGAGTCACAGTAGAGGATGGTCCTTTCTGATCTTCTTTTTGGGAGGCTCAGCCAGTCTCGTGGCTGGCAGTGGACAGGGTGAGAGTGTTGAGCCATCTGGGATCTATTGTAGTTTCTCTCTGTTACAGGTATATAGATGCCCCGAGATTACAGTGTTGCCTGGGAATCTTTAAGTGAATGAAGGAACCTGACTGTGGCATCACTGGATAATTTAGGCCCCACAAAGGGAAGGTCCTTGATAGTGTTTTGTACCTCCCAGGGGAGGCTGAAGGACTGCAGCCAAGAAGTTTGACACATGACACTGCCATCACCATGGAATGTGCAACTGTGTTGGAGGCATTGAGTGGGCCATGGACACACATACTGACAATTGTCTGGCCTTCTGTTAATGAGGGTTTGAAACTGTTCCCTCTGCTCCCGTGGCAGGTTGTAATGGGGTTGTCACCCGTCTCTCGTGAGAGCTCCCCCTTGGTTTATGGTTTCTTCGGTGGGTCTTCAGTGACTCAGCCCTCTGGCCGAGTCTCTCACACTGTCTGTAGATGGAACAAACAAACCTCTTCTGGGGTATACAGTTTTTACCTTCCCACAGCCCTGGTATGGGGCAATACCACTAAGGCTTCCTCGATGGAGACACTGCCTTCTTTAACAGTCCAACAGAGCCCATTGTGGTACCCTCAGTTGGTGTGTCCTGTTCGGCAGCCCTCCCTGGGCATTGTTTCTAACCAGACCAACAAGGCCCATCATGGTACCCTCGCTTGATCTGTCTAAGTTCTGGGATCAATCCTTACTCAGTCCCCACAGCCAGCCAGGAGCTCTTTCTTAGCTTCCCTTGGTCTTTGGCAGCCCCCACTGGGCTCAGGCTCTGAGCTGTCCATGCCAGCCAGGAACCCAGTCATCCCTCTTCCAGCTCCAGGCAGCAACTGACTGCTCTGTCTCTGTTACTCCTTTTTATATGGCCTTTCTGACCCCTGACTGTCTGCTCAAGCAGCCTCTTTAGACCACCTAGAGGATTTCTCCTCTGCAGGGAGCATCCAGACCTAGTCCACCCCCTCACACAGGTGTTCAATAAAAGATGAAAACTTTGAATAGTTTGTAAAATCATATATTGTCATTAGGGCTTGGAAATTACCTACTCTGAACTGCAAAGAGGCTGAGGAGTAGCTCTTGGGGCCCAGAAGATCTACTTATTTCAGCTCCTTGTGTGATGGTGTCAAACAGGACTGATGTTGCCTGTTTCATTTGTTGATGGCCTCAACTACCATGGAATTAGGTGTAATATGGGAGAAATAATACTCTGTCTCTGGGTGGAATATAGTATTTTTTCAGCCAATTTACACATAGGCGGTATAGTGGCTGGAGTTTTGCCATATCATATAGACTGAGGCCTGTAGAACATCACTGATGGGCAACGTGATTTTGCCTTGAGGTAATGTATGGAGGATGTCCAACAAGGAATGCTGGGGTTCAGGGATGGTCACTGGGGCTCTCTGTATAACTGTATCCAGCATACAGGGGAGCGACTCAGATCCTGCGAGTCTCCATCAACAGGAGCTTTAGCCTCAATTTTTTAGATTTGCTTTTCATTCCTGATCAGATCTTCCATTTGGAGGTGATACCAGTCTCTCCCAAGCAGCAGGGGTAGCTGAAGTGCCTGTCACTGTGGGGAAAAGACCTATGGCAGGTCTGACAGGGTTTGAAACAGGTGATCTTGGGCGTAATCCATTAATCGAGGCTGCAGCCTGAAGCCTCGGAATATACAAAGGCCCAAGTTAGGCGAACAAAAGAAGGGAAGGGGGAACCTCCTCTTCACAGAGCACAAACTGTGCTAGAAGAAAGAAAAAAGGAAATAAAAGAAAAGCAATTACTAAAAAAGTAAGAAAAAATAAGTGAGTGTCAGAAGGCCACGTGGCTACCTAATGTAGCACTCCATCTGAGGCTGTGGGTGGTTGCACAGAAAGGAGTGGTTGTGGGACTGCCCCAGCTTCCCCATAAACCCTTGTACCACAGCACAAGAATATCTAGGGCACAGGCACAGACCTGGGGGAAACCTGCAGCAGAACACCCAAAACAACAATTCTCGAAGAGGAACAGAGAGACTCTAGCCCATCTTCTGTCAATGCCAAATTTTTCCATATTTGTGAATGTTACTTTACTTACTTTCATCCCCTCATGCTTCAGAGGGGGTTTCCATAAACATCCTCAAAGCAAGGTCACTTTTCTTCAGATCCCTTCTCAAAATTCTCCTCTGCTGTGATGCCTACAAAAAACTGACAACGGTTAGGGCTTTGACCACTTCCTATCATTATGACCAGCAATGTCTCATGGTTTCCTTGTTCTCCCCATCTGTCTGTATCCATCTGTTGTATCTTGTTTTAGACTTATCTTTGGGGTTGAGGCCATCTTTGGTTCTGTGTTTGCACCTAGCACAATGGCGTCCTGGTGTAAGGCACTATAGTAATCAAAATAAATGAAATAAACTTCTAAGTCTTGAACTACCATAGTAATTTCTCATGCTCTTTACAGTGTTTCAAATACCTCTCTCTTTTATGCCACCATATTGTTTTACAAGTCAACATTGAATTTGTTGACCATTATACATGCTTAGGAGTCTTTCCCTAAATTAGAGTTGATCATTAGAACGAAACACTGGATAGCTGAGCTTCACATTAGTATCCGCCATCTGCGCTAACGTACATTTTTCAAGGCTTCATTTTTACTAAAAATCTCATTGTCCTATTGCTAAGCACCCTGACAGTATAGTGCACAATTTTATCCCCCAGATGTTCAGGCTGGCTCAAATATGTGCACTTCAAGTATGATTTTTTTCCCCATTAAATTGAACAAAATGTCTATTTTGAACATACAAACATGCAAATTTTAACTTACAAATTCTGAATTTTGAAGGCACCTTTACATTGGAATGTGTCCATGTTCACTTGTAGGGGCTCATTTTTGAGGGAATAAATAATTGTTTCATTTCTAAAGAAAAAACAATATTTTAGAATTAGTAAAGAAATGCAAAAAAAATCCTTAACATTTAATAAGATTATCTTTTCATTGCAAATATTTTACATCTGATTTGCACAGAGGGCAGTTTTTTCTTTTTTCTGTCCTCATCTCTATTTGCAACACTTCCTAGTTAGGCGCATCATCTGTCAATTTAATTAACATGCTGTTTAGCTCTCTTTTCAGATTATTAATCAATTAATCATACCCTGGGGCTCTCTCCTGGGCATCTCCCTCCTATCTTTTCATATTGCCATTTGTCATTACACTGCACCGTCAGGAAGTTTTCAGTTCACATGACACTGCTCATACTCATCCTATTTTGGCACTACTTCTTTCCTCCTCCTGCAATGAATTTATTAGGTATTATGGTTTATAAGTAGCCTTATTTTTCTGGCTAACACCACGAACATTAGCTCTCACTCTCATTCTTTCTACTCTCAGGAACCTAGACACTACCAAGAGGATTTTTAAAAGCATGTAAGTAACAATTTAGGAGCACAAGTTCCTTTGAGAGTGAGGCTAATGATAATATTAGATAAGATTACAGTCCTTATGCCCTGCTGCAGGACAGTCCATCAAGGCAATATTCAGAACAATTCATGATTGCGTATCCCCAACAATCCATAAAAAGCAGAAGTTAATTTCAGAAATAAGCAGCCTGCAACACATTTCAGAGGAACAAGAGAATGGGAAACAGAACATCTTGTTTACTGAGGTCTAATGGCTGATGGCAGTTGCAGTCTTGTATTCGGCACTGTACACTAGTGCTGCTACACTACACTATGGTAGCGACAGCTAGCAACTAACAGTGGAGTTTCTGTGGGGGTTTGGGATTTCTATTCTTTCCAGAAATCAGGACTAGAACAAGAAGACGATGATGGCTACTGAGGCAGCACTAGAAGTGACTCGCAGAAGAAAGGAGACAGAGAAGATGGTTGGACGCAGAAGCAGCAGCATGTACATCACTCATGAATGGCTATCTGATAGAAGCTATTTATGCATGAAATGTATGCCTAATAGAGTTCATGCAGAGAAGATCCAAAGATGAGAGATGCAGCTGGAGGCAAGGATGGAATTCAGATGGCGATTTGAAGGTAAAATGCAGGAGAGGAGAGAAAATGTGGTACAGGCAACTCAAGATTGGTGGACACCTGCCAAACAAAATGATCTAGAGGGTGGACTGGCATAATAGGAATGTGATACATGGAAGAACATGACAATGAGAATAGGACAGAGGAAAACACCAGCTAGTGGTGGTGAAATTGAGCTGAGTTGGGGAACAAGGAGGAGAAATAGGCAGAAGATGAAGTGGTGAAGAAGAAAAGAAGGGAAGCCAGTCCCTGCAAAAGAGAGGAAGAAATGCTAGTGATAGCCTGGGATCAGAGTATAAGTAAAAACGAGGATGATGTACAGGGGCCTGTGAGAGAGAATATAAGACAGATTCATACCAACAGCAGGAAGAGACCGGTCTATGTGATCAAGGACTCCATACTCAGAGGAATCAACAGGCCTCTCACCAGACCAGATCCTGAGAACAGTAGCGTGTGCTGTCTGTCAGGAGCAAGGATATGAGATGTGGACGTGAGGCTGAAAAGGATCTTAAGGAGAGTGGATATCCACTGCTTGTGCTGAGTGTCAGGACAAATGACACTGCTAGATTTTCACTGGAATGGACCAAGAATGACTTCTTGACTGATGGACTCCACTTGAGTAACTGGGACATTAACTTTCTGGTATCAAGGCTAGCACAATTGATAAGAAGGGCTTTAAACTAGGAGATGAAAGGAGAAGGTTGGAAGAGGCTCATGAAATCTCCACACCTGGCTCCACACAGGAGGAGGAAAATAAGCTAAACTAAGATATAGCAAGGGATAATGGAACACAGCAACGTAAGTGTACAGACAGCAAGGAGAAAGAAAATACAAATATTGATTGCAGTAGTAATCAGGTACGTGCTACAGTTAGTGAGAGGACTAGTCCTAATCTGACTAGAAAACTGGGCAAAGTTCAAGGGAAACAATTGATATGCTTGTACTGGGCAATACAATGGAGGAACTGGAACTAGTGGTGAAGGAAGTTGTGACACTCTGCACCCATTATTCACCATAGTGCTATTGTTATAATATAATTATGGTGCATCTTGTACAAAATATATCATGTGAGGTGTCAATGGAAAAGTTATGGTTTGCTGAATATGATTATCCTAGTTGTATGCATGTATGATGTTTATATCTGGAGTTATGAATATTGACTATGAATCTGTATTTTAAATGTGCTCGCTTCTGGATAACTCCCACAGATTCGTTTACATCCAGTTTAGCCAGCACATTGTGAAAGGGTTATCCAAGGTAATGGCTCATCAGCAAAGACAATGGGCCCTGGGAGAAGCTAAGTCTCACCTGATAAGGCTTTAGAACAAACTATGAAGGAAAGAATAATTAAATTCAGGGCAGTAAAAAGAAAAGGGGATATAATGCAACATGGGTTTACCAAAGGTACATCATGCCAGACTAACCTGATTTCCCTTTTTGAGAAAAATAATTGAATTTTTTAGGTGAGAGAAGTGCAGGAATTCTCATATACTTGGACTTCAGTAATGCATCTGACATAGCGCCACATGGGAAATTATGCAAAAAAAAGTTGCAAAAAAAGCAAACATCATTCTGGGATGTATTAGCAGGAGTGTTGTAAGCAAGACACAAGAAGTAATTCTTCAGTTCTACTCTGCGCTGATTAGGCCTCAACTGGAGTATTGTGTCCAGTTCTGGGGGCCACATTTCAGGAAAGATGTGGACATATAGGAGAGAGTCCAGAGAAAAGCAACAAAATGATAAAGGTCTAGAAAACACTACCTATGAGGGAAGACTGAAAAAAATGGGTTTGTTTAGTCTGGAAAAGAGAAGACTAAGGGTATGTCTACACTACGAAATTAGGTCGAATTTATAGAAGTCGTTTTTTTAGAAATCGTTTTTATATATTCGAGTGTGTGTGTCCCCACAGAAAATGCCATAAGTGCATTAAGTGCATTAATTCGGCAGAGCGCTTCCACAGTACCGAGGCAAGCGTTGACTTCTGGAGTGTTGCACTGTGGGTAGCTATCCCACAGTTCCTGCAGTCTCCACTGCCCATTGGAATTCTGGGTTGAGATCCCAATGCCTGATGGGGCTAAAACATTGTCGCGGGTGGTTCTGGGTACATATCGTCAGGCCCCCGTTCCCTCCCTCCCTCCGTGAAAGCAGGGGCAGACAATCATTTTGCGCCTTTTTTCTTGAGTTACCTGTGCAGACGCCATACCACGGCAAGCATGGAGCCCGCTCAGGTAACCGTCACCGTATGTCTCCTGGGTGCTGGCAGACGTGGTACTGCATTGCTACACAGCAGCAGCAACCCCTTGCCTTGTGGCAGCAGACGGTGCAGTAGGACTGGTAGCCGTCATCGTCATGTCTGAGGTGCTCCTGGCCGCATCGGCCAGGAGCACCTGGGCAGATATGGGTGCAGGGACTAAATTTGGAGTGACTTGACCAGGTCATTCTCTTTAGACCTGCAGTCAGTCCTATTGAACCATCTTATGGTGAGCAGGCAGGCGATACGGTTTGCTAGCAATCCTACTGTACCATCTTCTGCCAGGCAGGCAAGAGATGAGGATGGCTAGCAGTCCTACTGCACCATCTTCTGCCAAGCAGCCATGAGATATGGATGGCTTGTAGTCCTTCTGCACCGTCTGCTGCCAGCCAAAGATGTAAAAGATAGATGGAGTGGATCAAAACAAGAAATAGACCAGATTTGTTTTGTACTCATTTGCTTCCCCCCCTTCCCCGTCTAGGGTACTCATTCCTCTAGGTCACACTGCAGTCACTCACAGAGAAGGTGCAGCAAGGTAAATCTAGCCATGTATCAATCAGAGGCCAGACCAACCTGCTTGTTCCAATAAGAACAATTGCTTAGGTGCACCATTTCTTATTGGAACCCTCTGTGAAGTCCTGCCTGAAATACTCATTGATGTAAAGCCACCCCCTTTGTTGATTTTAATTCCCTGTAAGCCAACCCTGTAAGCCATGTCTTCAGTCGCCCCTCCCTCCGTCAGAGCAATGACAAACAATCGTTCCGCGCCTTTTTTCTGTGCGAACGCCATACCAAGGCAAGCATGGAGGCTGCTCAGCTCACTTTGGCAATTAGGAGCACATTAAACACCACACGCATTATCCAGCAGTATATGCAGCACCAGAACCTGGCAGAGCGATACTAGGCGAGGAGGCGACGTCAGCGTGGTCACGTGAGTGATTAGGACATGGACACAGATTTCTCTCAAAGCATGGGCCCTGCCAATGCATGCATCATGGTGCTAATGGGGCAGGTTCATGCTGTGAAACACCGATTCTGGGCTCGGGAAACAAGCACAGACTGGTGGGACCGCATAGTGTTGCAGGTCTGGGAGGATTCCCAGTGGCTGCGAAACTTTCGCATGCGTAAGGGCACTTTCATGGAACTTTGTGACTTGCTTTCCCCTGCCCTGAAGCACATGAATACCAAGATGAGAGCAGCCCTCACAGTTGAGAAGCGAGTGGCGATAGCCCTGTGGAAGCTTGCAATGCCAGACAGCTACCGGTCAGTTGGGAATCAATTTGGAGTGGGCAAATCTACTGTGGGGGCTGCTGTGATGCAAGTAGCCCACACAAAGATCTGCTGATATCAAGGGTAGTGACCCTGGGAAATGTGCAGGTCATAGTGGATAGCTTTGCTGCAATGGGATTCCCTAACTGTGGTGGGGCCATAGACGGAACCCATATCCCTATCTTGGCACTGGAGCACCAAGTCGGCAAGTACATAAATCGCAAGGGGTACTTTTCAATAGTGCTGCAAGCTCTGGTGGATCACAAGGGACGTTTCATCAACATCAGCGTGGGATGGTAGGGAAAGGTACATGATGCTCGCATCTTCAGGAACTCTGGTCTGTTTCAAAAGCTGCAGGAAGGGACTTTATTCCCAGACCAGAAAATAACTGTTGGGGATGTTGAAATGCCTATATGTATCCTTGGGGACCCAGCCTACCCCTTAATGCCATGGCTCATGAAGCACTACACAGGCAGCCTGGACAGTGGTCAGGAGCTGTTCAACTACAGGCTGAGCAAGTGCAGAATGGTGGTAGAATGTGCATTTGGACGTTTAAAGGCGTGCTGGCGCAGTTTACTGACTCGCTCAGACCTCAGTGAAACCAATGTTCCCACCGTTATTACTGCTTGCTGTGCGCTCCACAATACCTGTGAGAGTAAGTGGGAGACATTTATGGCGGTGTGAGAGGTTGAGGCAAATCGCCTGGCTGCTGGTTAAGCGCAGCCAGACACCAGGGCGGTTAGAAAAGCACAGGAGGGCGAAGTACGCATCAGAGAAGCTTTAAAAACCAGGTTTCATGACTGGCCAGGCTACAATGTGAAAGTTCTGTTTGTTTCTCCTTGATGAAACCCCTCGCCCCTTGGTTCACTCTACTTCCCTGTAAGCTAACCACCCTCCCCTCCTCCCTTCGATCACCGCTTGCAGAGGCAATAAAGTCATTGTTGCTTCACATACATGCATTCTTTATTCATTCATCACACAAATAGGGGGATGACTATCAAGATAGCCCAGGAGGGGTGGTGGAGGAGGGAAGGAAAATGCCACACAGCACTTTAAAAGTTTACAACTTTAAAATTTATTGAATGCCAGCCTTCTGTTTTTTGGGCAATCCTCTGTGGTGGAGTGGCTGGTTGGCAGGAGGCTGCCCCACCGCGTTCTTGGGCGTCTGGGTGTGGAGGCTATGGAACTTGGGGAGGAGGGCGGTTGGTTACACAGGGGCTGTAGTGGCAGTCTGTGGTCCAGCTGCCTTTGCTGCAGCTCAACCATACACTAGAGCATACTGGTTTGGTCCTCCAGCAGGCTCAGCATTGAATCCTGCCTCCTCTCATCACGCTGCCGCCACATATGAGCTTCAGCCCTCTCTTCAGCCCACCACTTACTCTCTTCAGCCCGCCACCTCTCCTCCCAGTCATTTTGTGCTTTCCTGCACTCTGACATTATTTGCCTCCACGCATTCGTCTGTGCTCTGTCAGTGTGGGAGGACAGCATGAGCTCAAAGAACATTTCATCACAAGTGCATTTTTTTTTCTTTCTAATCTTCACTAGCCTCTGGGAAGGAGAAGATCCTGTGATCATTGAAACACATGCAGCTGGTGGAGGAAAAAAAAAAGGGACAGTGGTATTTAAAAAGACACATTTTATAAAACAGCGGCTACACTCTTTCAGGGTAAACCTTGCTGTTAACATTACATACATAGCACATGTGCTTTCATTACAAGGTCGCATTTTGCCTCCCCCCACCACGCGGCTACCCCCTCAACCCTCCCCCCTCCCCGTGGCTAACAGCGGGGAACATTTCTGTTCAGCCACAGGCAAACAGCCCAGCAGGAACGGGCACCTCTGAGTGTCCCCTGAAGAAAAGCACCCTATTTCAACCAGGTGACCTTGAATGATATCTCACTCTCCTGAGGATAACACAGAGAGATAAAGAACGGATGTTGTTTGAACACCAGCAAACATACACTGCAATGCTTTGTTGTACAATGATTCCTGAGTACGTGTTACTGGCCTGGAGTGGTAAAGTGTCCTACCATGGAGGACGCAATAAGGCTGCCCTCCCCAGAAACCTTTTGCAAAGGCTTTGGGAGTACATCCAGGAGAGCCGCCAATGCCAGGGCAAATTAATCCTTTTACATGCTTGCTTTTAAACCATGTATAGTATTTTAAAAGGTACACTCACCGGAGGTCCCTTCTCCGCCTGCCATGTCCAGGAAGCAGCCTTGGGTGGGTTCGGGGGGTACTGGCTCCAGGTCCAGGGTGAGAAACAGTTCCTGGCTGTCGGGAAAACCGGTTTCTCCGCTTGCTTGCTGTGAGCTATCTACAACCTCCTCCTCCTCATCATCTTCTTCGTCCCCAAAACCTGCTTCCGTGTTGCCTCCATCTCCATTGAAGGAGTCAAACAACACAGCTGGGGTAGTGGTGGCTGAACCCCCTAAAATGGCATGCAGCTCATCATAGAAGCAGCATGTTTGGGGCTCTGACCTGGAGCGGCCATTCGCCTCTCTGGTTTTCTGGTAGGCTTGCCTCAGCTCCTTAAGTTTCACGTGGCACTGCTTCAGGTCCCTGTTATGGCCTCTGTCCTTCATGCCCTGGGAGATTTTGACAAAGGTTCAGGCATTTCGAAAACTGGAACGGAGTTCTGATAGCACGGATTCCTCTCCCCATACAGCGATCAGATCCCGTACCTCCCGTTCGGTCCATGCTGGAGCTCTTTTGCGATTCTGGGACTCCATCATGGTCACCTCTGCTGATGAGCTCTGCATGGTCACCTGCAGCTTGCCACGCTGGCCAAACAGGAAATGAGATTCAAAAGTTCATGGTTCTTTTCCTGGCTACCTGGCCAGTGCATCTGAGTTGAGAGTCCTGTCCAGAACGGTCACAATGGAACACTCTGGGATAGCTCCGGGAGGCCAATACAGTCGAATTGTGTCCACAGTACCCCAAATTCGGCCCAGCAAGGCCGATTTAAGAGCTAATCCACTTGTCAGGGGTGGAGTAAGGAAATCGATTTTAAGAGCCCTTTAAGTCGAAAAAAAGGGCTTCATCGTGTGGACGGGTGCAGGTTTACATCGATTTAACGCTGTTAAATTCGACCTAAAGTCCTAGTGTAGACCAGGGCTAAGAGGGGACAGGATAACAGTTTTCAAGTATGTAAAAGGTTGTTACATGGAGGAGGAAGAAAACATGTTTGTCTTCAACACTGAGGATAGGACAAGAAGCAATGGGCTAAAATTGCAGCTAGGGAGGTTTAGGTTGGATATTAGGAAAAAATTCCTAACTATCAGAGTGGTTAAGCACTGGAATAAATTGCCTAGGGAGGTTGTGGAATCTCCATCATTGGAGATTTTTAAGAGCAGGTTAGACAAACACCTGTCAGGAATGGTCTAGATAATTAGTCCTGCCATGAGTGCAGGGGACTGGAATAGATGACCTCTCGAGGTCCTTTCCAGTTCTATGATTCTATGATTATTAGTTATATTAGAGAAGATGGGGATCAGTACAATCTATGAATTAGGAGATGGCTAATGGAGAGAAGGCAATGGTTTGTGTTGAAACACGAAATATCGAACTGGAAGGACATTGCTAGTGGAGTTCCTCAAGAATCAGTTTTGGGACCACTGTTATTCAATATTTTTATTAATGACCTTTGCACGAGAAGTAGGAGTCTGTGAATGAAATTTGCTGATGATACAAAGTTGGGAGGCAACTGTCGATACGGAAGAGGATTGAAACGTTATACAAGACGTTGTGGATGACCTTGAAGACGGGAGTGAGAGAAATGGAATAAAATTCGATAGTACAAAGTGCAAGGTCATGTGCACAGGGTCTAATAATAAGAATTTCTGTTACAAGCTGGGGGCTCATCAACTGGAAGTGACAGAAGAAGTGAGAGACCTGGGTGCATGGGTCAATCATAAGATGACTATGAGCCACCAGTGTGATGCTACTTGAAAAAGGCAAATGCTATTCTAGGATGTATCAAGCAAGACATTTCTAGTAGATCTAGAAAAGTCTTAATGCCATTGTATAAGGCAACAGTGAGATCACATTTGGAATACTGTATACAATTCTGGTCATCCATGTTCAAGAAAGATTAATTTAACCTTGAACAGGTGCAGAGAATAGCTACTAGGATGATCAAGGGAACTGAGGGCCTATCTGATGAGAGGAAACTGGAAGAGCTTGGCCTGTTTAGTCTAACAAAAAGAAGGCTGAGAGGGGATATGATTGCTCTCTGTAAATATATCAGGGAGTAAACAACAGAGAGGGTGAAGAGCAGTTTAAGCAAAATACAATGTTGTCACAAGAACAAATGGGTATAAACTAGCCATGAACAAATTCAGACTGGAAATTAGAAGAAGGTTTCTAACCATCAGAGAGATGAGGTTATGGAACAACCTCCCACTCGGAGTTGTGGGGCAAACAACTTGATTAATTTCAAGAAAGAGTTGAACAAATTTATGAGTGTGTTGTTTGACAGGATTGCTTGTAATGGTGGTGAGGCAGGGCTCAACTGACCTGTGGCTCACTTCCAGTTTATGTCTTGTGTTCCTAATAGTGTATGCTTCAGGGTTTCAGCTGGCCACCAGAAAGGGATTCCTGACCCTTCCCCCACCAATGTATTCTGTTTTGTTTTCTTTTTTAAAAGTCTCCTTCTTCTGAAGCATCAGAGATGGCCATGACTGGAGATGGGACACAGGATGGGGTGAGCCAGGGCTCTGAGGTGGCACAGTGCATTGTGGCTCAGGTGCTTGGCTGGCTGGTTCTTGCTCACATATCCTCAGGGTCTAACTGATTGCCATGTGGGGTTGGGAAGGAATTTCCCCCTAGATAAGATTGGCAGTGACCTTAGGAGGGTTTTCACCTTCCTCTGCAGCATCTGGATGCGGTCACTTGCCAGAATTATCTGTGTATATCTCACTTATTCATTTCCCTTCCATTGCAGGGGCCTTGGACATTGGTGCATCTTGGTCCCTTTTGTTCTCTCCTTGTGACACACAATAGTCTAGTCTCCTGTGGGCTGTAATACTTTTGTCTAATTTAGGTTACTGGAATTAGTGTACGATGCTGGGCAGTGTTGGTGGTCTGTGATACACAGGAGGTCAGATTAGATGATCTGGCGGTCCCTTCCGACCTTAAATTCTATGACTCGGTGACACTCAGTAAAAAACAAGATAGCTACCTGCTTAGTAGCTCGATAAGCATTGTGGGATATCACTACCCCATTATTCTACAAGGTAAAATACAGTGACCCATGGAACTTGAAGCTAGATAGGGCAGAGATTCGGGTTTTGAATGTGTTAGAGCGTGGGAGTATTGGTCCCATGATAGTCTGCAACAGAGCAACTCACAGTATATTGTTTTTAAATATATATGTTTTCACCTTTTTAAAAAAACCATGGGTGAAAAATCCTTATGTTCATCTTAACCCAACGCAACTGCTGTTCGTAGTAGCAGTCAAGGAGAAAGGATCAAGTTGGCCGTCAGCATGTGACATTAGGATGGTGGGGGGAATTGTGGCTCCTAGATGCTACTAAAATCGCTTTGCTAACATGTATTAACTTCTAATCTAATCTGGCACCCCAGGCCTTTTATCTTGTGTTGATTGTTATGTACTTTGCTTCTTTTTTTTTTTTTTTTTTGGCATGTGCTCCAGCATTCATGGCCAAATACAGAATGTGCTGGGCAGCGGCTTGGCCCACACACAGCACCCAGCTCTGGAATTTTCTCGCAGGTCTATTGTCTTGACTAATCTTTTCAAAGGTGCTTTTTTTTTTTTATCCCCCAGCTTCAGAGTTGGCTGCAGAACTGTTAAATTCATTCTTTATTGCTTCTTGGCCCCACTGAAGTAAGGCTCGGCTGTTAATTTTAGTCACCTTGTGAATCTTAGTTTGTAAGTTACCAAACTGTTCCATGGATAGTGGAGTCTCTCCAAAGGCTTAGTTCTGAACTGCAGTATATACATCTCAACATTCTGGGGGGTGCCACACCAGGATTTTCAAAAAGGAGGATCCTTCTGAAGCATTCAGATCTGAACATGCCTGAAAGTTAAAGAGATTTAGAGCTCAGGTTCCACTTTTGAGTCATCTCTAAAAAACAATTCACCAATAGAGGCACTACATCAAGAGTTCATAGATTCTGTCTTCTCTACAGGACTAACTACATCAGGAAACCATTTAAAATATACATTTGAAACAAATATTTCCAGCTCACGTGGATCTGTTCCTAGTGTTTAAATGATATTTAAAAACCATCTTATAGATTAGATAATAAGTTGATTGGCAGCAAAATAGTGTTAGCTGAAATAATTTTTAAGTTAGTTTTCTAACACTGTCCTTCCTGTAATGTATTTGAGACACATGGAAAGCTCCTTTAGATTGCTTATTGTACCAAATGTACCTGCCCCCATTGAAAGCTCCCATTGGCTTATTAGGTGAAATGAACAAGAAGAACTATAAGATTTAGCATTCATATAGCATTTTTATCCATGTATCTCAAAGCTTTTTACAAAGATAAGTATCTATATCCCATTTTACAGATGGAAACATTGAGAGCTTATGTGACTTACCTGCTGAGTCAGCTGCAGAACTGGAACAGAACCAAGTTCTCCGACTCCCAGTCTGTTGCCCTATCATGCGGTCTACACTGCCGTTGAATCAAGCTGAGGTTGCACTGGTTGTCTTGGGGATGCCATGAAATTTCCATGGGAAGTCATTTTAGTAGGGCTCCATGTCTGTGACTGAGGTCGCAGAAGTCACGGATTCTGTAACTTTCCATGACCTCCATGACTTCTGGAGTGGTCAGTGTGGGTGTCCCCTCAGCAGCGGTCCCAGGGCAGCCAGAGCAGCTGCAGTCCATGGCCCGAGGCAGCGGTCCCCGGGGCGGCTGGCCAGAGCAGCCACTGTCCGCGGCCCCAGGCAGCCATTCACAGGCAGCCAGCCGGAGCAGCAGCAGTCCCGCCCAGGCCCAGTCAGCAGGCACCAGGTGGCTGGCTGGAGCAGCCCCAGGCGGCTGCCCATGGCAGCGGTCCCCGGGTGGCTAGCTGGAGTAGCCATGGCCTGCTGGTCCCAGCAGCATTCCCTGGGAGGCCAGCTGAAGCAGCTGTGGTCCATGGCCCCCGGTAGTGGTCCCTGGGCAGCCGGCTGGAGCAGCTGATGACGCTGGCGCTGGGCATCCCCCCCTCAGCAGTGGCCCCCCTGTACATCCGCCATTCCAGCAGCATCCCCCACCCCCAAGATATAGTCACAGGTATTTTTAGTATAAGTCATGGACAGGCCACGGCCGTGAATTTTTGTTTACTGACCATGACCCATCCATGACTTTTACTAAAAATACCCATGAGTAAATCATAGCCTTAATTATAAGTAGAATTGACACAGCTACCAAGTGTTCATTGTTTGTCTGTACCAGAAACACACCTACACTACCTTTGACAGATTGCTACAGTACTGGCAAATACAATCCCTGAAACTGGTCTCCATAATTTTAAGAAATGGACAAAGCAAAAACAAAAAACCTCCTCCACAACCCCAAGTAGATTTATAGCATCCTGGTTTTAAACAGATGAGCAAGGAGAAAACTAGCAGGACTGTGGCAACCTGAAGCACCACATTAAAATAATCTAAAAGAGCTATACAGTAGAACCTCAGAGTTACAAACACCTCGGGAATGGAGGTTATTCATAACTCTGAACAAAACATTATGGCTGTTCTTTCAAAAGTTTATGACTGAACATTGACTAAATACA
The DNA here is from genome assembly GCF_965152235.1 of Eretmochelys imbricata. NCBI lineage: Eukaryota > Metazoa > Chordata > Testudines > Cheloniidae > Eretmochelys > Eretmochelys imbricata. Next base: position 33,597,127 of record NC_135574.1, read on the forward strand.
GCTTTGAAACTTTACTATGCAGAAGAAAAATGCTGCTTTTAACCATCTTAATTTAAAAGAAACAAGCACAGAAACAGTTTCTGTACCCTGTTACATTTTTTTTTAAACTTCCCCTTTATTTTTTAGCAGTTTATGTTTAACACAATACTGTTCTGTATTTGCCTTTTATTTTTGGTCTCTGCTGTTGCCTGATTGCGTACTTCCGGTTCCAAATGAGGTGTGTGGTTGACTGGTCAGTTTGTAATCTGGTGTACACAACTCTGAGGTTCTACTGTAATTAAAACAGGTATATTGCTTTTATTTTAAACTAGTGTACCTTCAGGAAAAAGTTTTCCACATATTTTATGGTTTTCAACACCCACAATCATCCTTTGTTGTCTATATTCACAAGTTTACACCCACCAAACATCTGAAGTGTGATGTGAGAATAATAAAAAACCCTCTCTCATTATAGTAAACAAAAGAGCAACTAAATTTGGCACCATCCCACACAGGATGAGAGTCGTGGTTGTGTCCTTCAAAGGACGAGAGGAAGACAAAGAGAGGTTGGAAATGCAGCAACAAAGTCTTGGCTCAATTTCTATTGGGAGGGAGTATTTCATGTCACCCAATTGCAACATCTCTAGCAGACATAGGGGCAACAAGGGGGGAGGGAAGCATAGGAGAAATAGAGAACCCTTAGGTCAATGAGGGTCTAAGAAGGGCTCAAAGGGAAAAACAGTAATTAAATTATATTACACTTTTCTTTATTTTTACTTCATTAGGGCTGGATTTGGACTCCGCCTACATATCCATGCTAGCGAACAAGAGGAAGTAATAATCCACCTTAAGCCCCGAGGAGGAGTACCCAGACTTTGCGTTCAGGTGCACAGGAGTCACAGATGCCATCTTTCTGAGTTGCCGGGGGGTACTCAACCCCCATTCTGCCCCAGGCCCTGCCCCTACTCCACTCCATCCCAAAGCTCTCACCCCTGCCCCACATCTTCCCACCCCTGCCTCTTCTTACCCCTGTCCCACCACTTCCTACCCCGTTCTGCCCCCTCCCCCGAGCATGCCCCGCCCTTGCTCCTCCCCCACAGCACCTCCTGCATGCTGCTAAATAGCTAATCACAGTGAGCTGTAGGTGCTGGGGGACAAAGGGGATGACCTGATTGGGGGGGCTGCCAATGGGTGCTTTTTTTCCATGGGTGCGCCAGCCCCGGAGCACCCACGGAATCAGCACCTATGGTAGGAGTAAGTGGGGCTACTTGCTTGCTTTTTCTCTCTCTGAAATGAGTGAGTAGTATAGTGTAGGCCAGAGTAAATTACTCCCCCTGGGAATGAGTGGAAAGTAGGGAAATCAGTGATCTTCAGAGAGATGTCTCTGAGTCATAGTGCATCCTGGAGCTACTCCTGGGGTTAGTACAGCTGACTTACCACCTCCTACTTAGGGCTGGTTCTTAAGTCAAAATCTAGTTCTAAATTATTCCATCTTCTTTAGCAAGACCTTGTATGACATGCACAAAATATATGTCACCTGTGAGATCTCATTAAAATAGTTATTTCCCTGTTTTAGCCTCCTGAAGACAGAAGAACTGCTAATGGTAGCCTAGCAGTTTTTTCTTTATTTTGGAAGGTTTTTTAAAATTATATATTTATATATATAGTCCCTAGGGCTGTCCTCAGTAATGCTGTTGCTTGCTTTTGGTTTGCAGAAATTCAAAACTATTGCTTTTAATGGAGTAACTTTAGGGATAGCATTGGCCCAATATATGAGCTGAGCAAATAAATTATAGTGAATAATATATTTAATAATTTGTGGTTTTTCAGCTCATAAATTATCTTTGAGCAGCTAATGATATTCTCAGATTTATTTTGATTTAGAAACTTTTCACCATAACATTTCAGTAAATAACTCTTGTTCTGTGGATTGCACATGCGCAATACAAGGCTTGTGATATTTGACAGATATTTGGTGATTTTCTTAAAAGCCCCAGCTCTGGGAGTCAGGTGATTATATGAGAGTCTCAGCTTTCATTTAATAAAATAATAATTTCCTAGCTCTTGTTGTAGAGAAAAGCCTAAAAATATGAATCCTAGTGATGCAAAACTAGGCAAAGAATCCAAAATTTATGATTTTTAAAAATACTATGATTTTTATATCATATTCATGATTTTTGCAGGTCATGAGTTCTGAAGAGTTGCGATTAGCAATAATGCTGTGTTATTCAGAACAGACCTTAAGAAATTGGGAGTGAGCTGCAGGATCTGGTAATCATGGCAAGCTCACAGGATCCCAGGTAAGGGGAACCATAAATAATCCCTCACTGTTAGGGCAAATCAGTGTGACAGATGTTCAGAGCTAGCTTTCGAATGTAACAGAATGCTATCTTTACCATAAAAATGGTTTTAAATTACTTTTAAAAATGAAAAACACTTAGATTTTTTATGGAACCCACATCTAACAAACAATCTATGTAATATGTGAATCATAAGCAATGCCACTGATGAAGAGAACATAAATAAATTCTGAAAGCAAATTGGTATTTTGTGGAGCGATATCAAAGAAGAGCCGCACAGCAACCTCTTGTTGAATGAGTGAGTCAAACAACTGTTATGGTCCAGAAAATTGAGTTTTGATTTAAGGTTTCATTGTACAATATCAATTTGTTTTTGAGGCTAAAGCATCACCTAATCAAAAGAAAGTACCAAATATTTCTAAACTGAAACATGTTCTAATGCCATGTATGCATACTATGTATGCAGATAAAAAATAATCTCTTAGGTAAACTGTCAATAGCTGTCATTTGTGCTTTTCTTGCTGAAGATCATATATTTTGGTTTCACATACAGAGTTTACTAAAGTTTAACAAGATTAGTTAATCTTAATCATTTCCTGCTTTTTCTTGCTTTTCCTTTTTAATCTTGTTTTGTCTTGTGTCTTTTTTTTAAATCTTACTTATTCTAAATCATAATTTCCATCGACAGCTTGCTGCATGCTCAAATTAGTGACCACAAGACTTATCCACTGGAAAACAAAATCCTTAGCAGCAAAGAATTCCATTGATCCTTTTTTGGCACAAATAAAATCACAAGGCAAGGATAAAACCAACATCTAATATAAATGGAGGCCATCTTGTCTGGATTATGATTAGTTTTGAATTTTTCCTGTTGCCATGACACCATGCATGAAAGGAAATCAGAAAGGGATTGTGTCTCACTCAAGAGCTTGCTTTGTTGTGTTTAAAATGACAAGAAAACTCAATTTTAGTAAAATAAACCACAAAACCACCCACCTTTTACATTTTCCCCAAGAGATGATCAATTTAGCAGCTAGCCTGAGAGTGGGCATATGTTCAAAAATCTTGCTGGTTAAACAAATTAATTGGGAAACATTGCTTATATAATCTTTCTGTGGCTGTTTCTGCTGCCATAAAGTGAGGTTTGGTAAACACTCCCTTCTTTAGAAACTGCTCTGATCTCTACTCTTCTGAAATCTGCCCCATGGGCCATTGCAGTCGCTGAGACTAGCCAGAACACAGTGGCCTCCAGACACACCCTTGTACACCCCCTATGCTGGGGGCTGCAATGGCTCTACATCATTGGGAGAGTACCAAGAAGGGAGTGTTGCTCAGTGAGGAGAGCAGCCTGCTTTACAGCCCTTTTATAAGCAGCATAATGGGGCCAAAGGAGCAATTGAGATTCAGGCCCTCAAGTTCTGGCTGCTGTTTATGGACTTTAAAGAGACCATGATCAGAGCCGTCCCTTGGTATGGCAAATCAGGGCGAATGTCCTGGGGCCCGCACTTTGGGGGGCCTGACGCTTTGACAAAATCATGAGGAGCCGGGCGGGTAGGTGAGTGGGGAGGGTGAGCTGGGTGAGGAGGCGAACAGGGAGGCGAGCAGCAGCTGGGCAGGGAGTGAGGAGGTGAGTGGTGGCCACCAACAGCCCCCTACCAGTACCTCCCACTCTCCCAGCAGGCCCCGCTGATCAGCACCTCCCACTCCCTCTCAGCACCTACTGCCTGCTGCGGATCAGATATTTCGCAGTGCCAGGAGGTGCTGGGGGAAGATGGGGAGGAGCGAGGGCGCAGCGTGCCCAGGGGCAGAACTGGGTGGGGAAGAGGCGAGGCAGGGCAGAGTGGGGTGGGAAGAAGCAGGGCAGGGGTGGGGCCTTGGGGGAAGGGGTGGAGTGGGGGCGGGGCCTGGGCAGAGCCCAGGGGGAAGACTCCCAGCACATTAGAAACTCAGCACCTATGTCCTGGGCTCCGCACCCCCCTAGGGACAGCCCTGACCATGATACTTTCTGTTTAGAAGAGGGGTTTGCTCCCATGGTGCTGTTTCCCCTCCACAAACACTGCTGTGCAATATGCTGCACATCAGTTGACTGCATCTTCTATCCCCAAACCTCCTTCAGTTCCATAGTATTCTGAGGGGTTGACAGAGACAAACACCTACAAGATCTCTATCAAGCATTCTTACAACTACAATACCCACCTGCGGAAGTGAAGAAACAGATTGATAGAGCCAGAAGAGTTCCCAGAAGTCACCTACTACAGGACAGGCCCAACAAAGAAAATAACAGAACGCCACTAGCCGTCACCTTCAGCCCCCAACTAAAACCCCTCCAACACATTATTAAGGATCTACAACCTATCCTGAAGGATGACCCAACACTCTCACAAATCTTGGGAGACAGGCCAGTCCTTGCCTACAGACAGCCCCCCAACCTGAAGCAAATACTCACCAACAACCACATACCACACAACAGAACCACTAACCCAGGAACCTATCCTTGCAACAAAGCCCGTTGCCAACTGTGCCCACATATCTATTCAGGGGACACCATCACAGGGCCTAATAACATCAGCCACACTATCAGAGGCTCGTTCACCTGCACATCCACCAATGTGATATGTGCCAGCAATGCCCCTCTGCCATGTACATTGGTCAAACTGGACAGTCTCTACGTAAAAGAATAAATGGACACAAATCAGATGTCAAGAATTATAACATTCATAAACCAGTCGGAGAACACTTCAATCTCTGTGGTCACGCAATCACAGACATGAAGGTCGCTATCTTACAACAAAAAGACTTCAAATCCAGACTCCAGCGAGAAACTGCTGAATTGGAATTCATTTGCAAATTGGATACTATTAATTTAGGCTTAAATAGAAACTGGGAGTGGCTAAGTCATTATGCAAGGTAGCCTATTTCCCCTTGTTTTTTTCTAACACCTCCCCCCCCCCCCACCCCCCGACGTTCTGGTTAAACTTGGATTTATGCTGGAAATGGCCCACCTTGATTATCATGCACATTGTAAGGAGAGTGGTCACTTTGGATGAGCTATTGCCAGCAGGAGAGTGAGTTTGTGTGTGTATGGGGGTGGGGGGGTGAGAAAACCTGTATTTGTGCTGGAAATGGCCCACCTTGATTATCATGCACATTGTAGGGAGAGGGGTCGCTTTGGATAAGCTATTACCAGCAGGAGAGTGAGTTTGTGTGTGTGGTTTTTGGAGGGAGGTGCGGGGATGAGAAAACCTGGATTTGTGCTGGAAATGGCCCACCTTGATTATCATGCACATTGTAGGGAGAGGGGTCGCTTTGGATAAGCTATTACCAGCAGGAGAGTGAGTTTGTGTGTGTGGTTTTTGGAGGGAGGTGCGGGGGTGAGAAAACCTGGATTTGTGCTGGAAATGGCCCACCTTGATTATCATACACGTTTTAAAGAGAGTGGTCACTTTGGATTGGCTATTACCAGCAGGAGAGTGAGTTGGGGGGGGGGGGCGGAGGGTGAGAAAACCTGGATTTGTGCTGGAAATGGCCCAACTTGATGATCACTTTAGATAAGCTATTACCAGCAGGAGAGTGGGGTGGGAGGAGGTATTGTTTCATGGTCTCTGTGTATATAATGTCTTCTGCAGTTTCCACAGTATGCATCCAATGAAGTGAGCTGTAGCTCACGAAAGCTCATGCTCAAATAAATTGGTTAGTCTCTAAGGTGCCACAAGTACTCCTTTTCTTATTGTAAAGAGAGTGGTCACTTTGGATGGGCTATTACCAGCAGGAGAGTGAGTTTGTGTGGGGGGGGCGGAGGGTTAGAAAACCTGGATTTGTGCTGGAAGTGGCCCAACTTGATTATCATGCACATTGTAAGGAGAGTGATCACTTTAGATAAGCTATTACCAGCAGATGAGTGGGGTGGGAGGAGGTATTGTTTCATGGTCTCTGTGTATATAATGTCTTCTGCAGTTTCCACGGTATGCATCCGATGAAGTGAGCTGTAGCTCACGAAAGCTCATGCTCAAATAAATTGGTTAGTCTCTAAGGTGCCACAAATACTCCTGTTCTTTTTACATTTATAAGATAGGCCAATGCCTTGGGGACTAGCTACAGCTTCTTTGTGAGTTTCCTGTGTGAGGTGAGGTAGAGAAAGTTGCAGTATGTCCAATCAAAGGGGACAAATGCGTAAATTAGTATGACCAGATCTTCATCCAAATGGGATAAACAAGCTTCTTCCTAGCCACAGGTGGAAGAATGATACTTATCTCCGTTTGTAAAGCACTTTGAGATCTACTGAGGGAAAGAAGGAGGTATTATTATTCCCAGTTCTTCAGTCGTTCCTGGCTTTAATTAAAACCAGTGGTTTTTGGTGCATGCACTCCCCACCCCCAAGGTTTATTCCTGAGACAGAAGTGTCTGCATTGGATAAAAAGGATACAGCTGCATGTCTTCATCGTATCATTGCAGACCTGCCACTGTCAACTCAGGATCTCCCCCAACGGTTAGATATAGATGTACCAACAGACTAATGTTGTGACTGACCCCTAATGGACTCTGCAGTTATAGCTGTTGGCGAGGAGGCACAGCACCACCTTCCAGACATTTTGGGAACAATTAGAAAGCACTAAATGAAGGAATCTTCCCAAACTTCATTGACTCCTGCCAGGATAAGTAGGCTGGTTAGCAGCCCCATGTGGGTGAGCAACCAATGTGACCAGCAGATAGCACAGTATCAGAATCATTGTTCCATCTTTATCTGTTACCATGAAACGTTACCTACAGTGAAACCAGAGGTGCTTTAGTTCCATGCATTGGCCTGGAGCCAGACTGGGAAGGGTCCAGGATGTTTGCACAGGTGATGGTGTCACTGGCATTGGTACACACCCACTTTCTCGGTTGTCTTTCTTAGGATGCACTTTGGCCATTAATAGGCTGGAAGACTCTGTCTCTAGGCCAGCGATTCTCAAGCGCAGCCCTGAAGGACTTCAGGTGCAGCCACTGTGACTTTTGGGGTCCCAGAGGCCCTTGTCCAAGCTCCCTGCAGCAACAGCAGCAGCTTAAGCCCAAGCTGGGCCTGGCTGTGTTTCATTACAGTGTTGCTGGGCTGCTGCCTTTGGCCGTGAGAGGGAACCAGCCCTCTCTCCCCACCCCTTTTGCCTTGATTGACAAGGGGACACTGGCAGGGCCCTGATTGGCCAGAGTTCCCTGTTTCCCAGCTTGCCTCCCATTAGAGGAGGGCAGTGTCACTAGAATCATAGAATATCAGGGTTGGAAGGAACCTCAGGAGGTCATCTAGTCCAACCCCCTGCTCAAAGCAGGACCAATCCCCAATTAAATCATCCCAGCCAGGGCTTTGTCAAGCCTGACCTTAAAAACTTCTAAGGAAGGAGATTCCACCACCTCCTTAAGTAATGCATTCCAGTGTTTCACCACCCTCCTAGTGAAAATTTTTTTCCTAATATCCAACCTAAACCTGCCCCACTGCAACCTGAGACCACTACTCCTCATTCTGTCTTCTGCTACCACCGAGAACAGTCTAGAGCCATCCTCTTTGGAACCCCCTTTCAGGTAGTTGAAAGCAGCTATCAAATCCCCACTCATTCTTCTCTTCTGCAGACTAAACAATCCCAGCTCCCTCAGCCTCTCCTCATAAGTTATGTATGTGTTCCAGTCCCCTAATCATTTTTGTTGCCCTCTGCTGGACGTTTTCCAATTTTTCCACATCCTTCTTGTAGTGTGGGGCCCAAAACTGGACACACTACTCCAGATGAGGCCTCACCAATGTCAGATAGAGGGGAATGCTCACGTCCCTCGATCTGCTGGCAATGACCCTACTTATACATCCCAAAATGCCATTGGCCTTCTTGGCAACAACGGCACACTGTTGACTCATATCCAGCTTCTCGTCCACTGTAACCCCTAGGTCCTTTTCTGCAGAACTGCTGCCGAGCCATTCGGTCCCTAGACTGTAGCGGTGCATGGGATTCTTCTGTCCTAAGTGCAGGACTCTGCACTTGTCCTTGTTGAACCTCATCAGATTTCTTTTGGCCCAATTCTCTAATTTGTCTATGGCCCTCTGTATCCTATCCCTATCCTCCAGCGCATCTCCCTCTCCTCCCAGTTTAGTGTCATCTGCAAACTTGCTGAGAGTGCAATCCACACCATCCTCCAGATCATTAATGAAGATATTGAACAAAACCGGCCCGAATCAAGGGCCACCTGGCTGGCTCTGGGCTAATCAGCTTGCAGGGAGAGGAGCCAGGCAGAAGCAGAGAGGTGCTGACCTGGAGAGGCTAAATGGTGCTGCTGCTGGGGGGCTGAGTCCCAAACACATCTCTTGGACTGGCAGCATTGGCCAGGGAATGCAGGTGCTGCAGTGACTGTAAGGGCCCAGCAAGGAAAGAGCACAGGCTACAGGATACAGCCAGCCAGAGCTGGAACACAAGGGCAGGGATAGGCCCAAGGAGGAGCCTGTGTGTGTGAGAAGCAGAAGCGAGCCCAAAGGTTCCAGTTGGTAGGAGCCCCTGGCGAGGGCAGCCCCCACCACAATAGCAACTTCAGATTTTTCATGTGCTGCTATGGATATGCAGAACTTGTTTGCTAAAAAGGAAGCACAGAAGCAACCAGCTTATATTGAACCCACTATGAGTAACAACGGTAACTCCGGTTTGTTGGTACCACTTTCTGCTAGGGGAGCCATGACTTGTGCAATGAAAAGAGGGCATTTAATAGTGAGAGGGAAGAAAAGTATTGAGTTTTGTTGGAATCCATTCATCCAAAACCATTGTGATTTGTGCTATATGTAAAACAGAACTTCGTGAGATGAAATTGTACTCCACAGAGGGTCATTATAAAACTCATGAATCAGAAGTAGAGGAAAAACTATGGTGACAATTTGCTCCACAAGAAAGCTCTTGCATAAAAGCAGAAGTGAAATAGTTCAACAGCTAAAGAAACTGAAGGACTTTGTTTCCTGAAAGGATGAATTACATCTAGCAACACTTAAGGCAAATTATTGCATTGGCAGCACTGCAAACCATTTTCAGATGGTGAATTTGTCAAACCTTTAGTGCTGTCTGTTCAACCAGACAATCAATTGTTTCATCAGATAGCCCTTAGTAATGAAACAGTGCAATGACGAATTCAGGAGCTTGGCATGAGAAATTTTGTGACAACAAACTTTTTTTAAATTGATATACTTAGCAATATCTGTGTAACTTTTGTAGTATTATTAATAGTACATACTACTCTTTACATTGAAAAGATTTAGTATTTTATTTACAGGGCACTTCCAAATGACCAAGTGACTAGACTGTCACTAGTATAATATTTTAACTGTCAAAACTGCAGCTACTGGAAATTTCTGTGGCCACAGCAAAAATTTGTTTGAGAGCCACTGATCTAGGCCAGCTTTGCATAGCCAGTGGCCCTGCCTATCTGGGTCTCGGTCTGTTGTAACACACTCACAGCTTACTTCCTGACAAGGTCTCCCTACTCTGCCTTGCAGACTCCCAGTCTCAGGGAGACATTGGAAACTGGCGGCATGGCGTAGCAAAGACCCCCAAAGAAGTGTGACAGTTCTGATCACTGAAATTTGAAATGGATGATACAGTAGGGGATATCATTTCTTTCCCCCAATTTTATCTGTCCATTGCTCTTTCCCTATCTCTCATTCTATTCTGTCCAGTCTCCACTGACCTGTCTGCTTTTAATTGCTTCAAGCAGTAGAAAACGTCAGCATAGCCCCAGAAGTCCTGCATCTTCTACAAGTTACTGGTCCTGAGGCAGCAGCTGTCCATCTGTCCTGAAGCACATCTCTCAGATGGGGAAGAAAGAGGAAGAGTCACAACTGACACCAACAGGCTGCAGACATGAATTGAGTTTAAGTAGGCACAAGCTCTCTGTATGCCATCCTCTACCACTTGGGTATAGCTGGCTGTGCAGGCAATGGGAAGAAAAGTCATCAGTTGGGCAGCAGGTGATGGTATATATGAAAGCAGTGCAATGGTCGGATGGTGAGATACACTGCACCACTGAAAATTCCTAAAAGCAGTGTCCCATAAAACATGGAATACTTGAGAGATCTGTCAAAGAAGATCATGCAAAAGGGGGTCCTTAGCCAAAGAGAAGCACAACTTGCTCTTCACAGGGATCCCAAATAGATTACACTTAAGATCCAGAAACTTCCCCACCACTATTGGGATGGTGGACATTTGCCAGTCCCCAGGTGACATGTACATGGACATTGCAGCAGCAAAGATGGTTAATGCACATTTAAGAAAAGGTGCAACTAGATGTTGGTATTGACAAGATTTTGAAAAAGTAAGAAACTTAACATTTTCTTTTGTTTATTCCTTTGTCTGTCTTGTTCAGATAGACTATTTTTGGGAGAAGAGACACCAGCACTGGAAGCTTGTATAAATAGATCTAGTAAAAGCGAAGCAGAAGGTCTCACAGCAGGTACCCAGAGTAGCTTGACTTCTCAGCCAAATTTCATGTAGTGACTGCTAAATGGAGAGAAAATTATTATTTTAACAGTTGCATTGTCTTTGTTGAACATCTGTATTTAGGAACATAGCTACTGAAGCTGGGGATGGTGGGTGCGTGAGAAGGCAGAAGAGAATAATTTCTCTGTTGTGAGTTATGAGATCTATCAGTTCTGCAATATAGGCACTTGCTAATGCATAAACTGTTTTGGACCAACTGCTTTTTCAGTTCTGGCACTAGTTCAATGCCCTTTGAACAGGCCATCAGGTAGAAAAGACTTATTTTTTTATCTGCATCTTTCTTCTGCTGTCTGTGGACACCAAACTTCTCTATACCTACTTCAGTTTCCCGAAATAATGTAGTGATTTGTTGTTTCAGTTGGTGCCTTTCTGAAAAGGGTGGCATATTCTTCACAACCAAAGAACACTATAATATACAGGGAGAGAGAGCGGCTACAGTACAAGTTGGCAATGTCCATCATTACTTTGTTATTTTTAGCTATTACATCATTGCAATTAACTCTGTGCCACTCATTCAAATTAAGGCTAGAACCTCTGCTTTAAGAGTGTGAGCTTTCAGTGATTTAGTCATCTGTATTTATATTAAACATTTGACAAAGGAATACTTGGTTTTTACTTTTGATTTTTACGTGGTTTAATATTGTGTTCACAGAGTGCACCCTGCTGGCTCATAACAGAACCAACAAAAATGAAAACTTCAACCAAATGTCAAGTTATAGATTTGGGCTTTTAAATGTGTATTAGAAAATCCTAACCTTGTTCTTTTCTTATTCAAGTATCATTCCCTTGGCCCTATAGCTATGCACAGTTCTACTGCACTTAAACATGAACACACTAACAATTAGAGAAGTATTTTAAAAAATGGCTGAACTATGGCTTTCTGACCTGACAATTTTAAGCTGGGATATTGCAAAGCACTTTGTGTTTCTCTTGTGGGTGATCCCACAAAATGACAGGGTCACTCGTGAAGTAGAAAGGGACCTTGGGCTTTTTAGGCAGCACAAGTGTTTCTCCCACCCACGCAAACCCAAAAACATCAGCTCACGGGGCCGAAGATAAAAAACAAACAGATTATTTTTTAAAAAGAAAAGGAGGACTTGTGGCACCTGAGAGACTAACCAATTTATTTGAGCATAAGCTTTCGTGAGCTACAGCTCACTTCATCGGATGCATACTGAGCTGTAGCTCACGAAACTTATGCTCAAATAAATTGGTTAGTGTCTAAGGTGCCACAAGTACTCCTTTTCTTTTTGCGAATACAGACTAACACGGCTGTTACTCTGAAACCTGAGATTATTTTTTTATCAGTTTCAAGAAAAAAATGTAGCAGGGTTCGTTTCTGGGTCTCCACACAGTTTAGTTTAGACTACTTTGAGAAATTTAGGCCTACAGTCTTCTAGGCAGAATGGACTATGCTCTCTTCCTTATATAGGTCATTTTTGAAGTCAGTCTGTTCTCCTCTACCACATTAGAATAGGCCCTGGTAGTTGAAGCAATTTACTTTTGATAAAATCCTGTCAAGTAAATATTTCTCTTTTACAGGAGACCTGTGGGAGTATAAGGAGGAACATGAGGTCATTTATTGCTCACCTAAGGCCCAGTTCAAAGCTAACTGAAGTCAATAGAAAGACTAATTGATTTCAGTGGGCTTTGGACATCCCTGAGCACCCAATTCTACAAGATCCTTACTCAGACCGAGTTGCACTTCCTCAAACTTTTGGTTGGAAGGAGCGTAAACAAGGATGAGATTACTAACACTAAAAGGGAAACAAAAGGTCTGTTCCAATTGGATTAAATCAGTAACTCTTTCAAATAATATAGAATATTTCCAAAAAATGTCATAACACCTGTCTCAGTACCTTTGTTGCACACAATTAACATTGCACTAGGAAAAACTGGATTAGTTGTGCTAAAGAATTATAGTTGGGAATAGGCTGACCAGATAGCAAGTGTCAAAAATCGGGACAGGAGGTGTGGGGTAATAGGTGCCTATGTGAGAAAAAGATCCAAAAATCGGGACTGTCCCTATAAAATCGGGACACCTGGACACCCTTCTTGGGAAAGAGTGCTATCCCTTCCAGCTAACCTAAGTGTGCTATGCCGGCTAGAAGATACACAAATGGTGAAAGTGTGTGTGAGAGAGAGACATTGTGTATATATGAGAGAGATGGTGTGTGTGTGTGTGAGAAAGAAAATTTGTTGTGTGGAACTTTGGTCTGGTCTACACCTATACTTAGGTTGACGCAGCTACATCACTCAGGGCTGTGAAAAAATGTTCACACTGCATTGTAAAAGGTCAACTTAACCCCCAAAAAGAAAAGGAGTACTTGTGGCACCTTAGAGACTAACCAATTTATTTGAGCATAAGCTTTCGTGAGCTACAGCTCACTCATGCATCCGATGAAGTGAGCTGTAGCTCACGAAAGCTTATGCTCAAATAAATTGGTTAGTCTCTAAGGTGCCACAAGTACTCCTTTTCTTTTTGCGAATACAGACTAACACGGCTGTTACTCTGAAACTTAACCCCCAAAGTAGATCCAGCTAGACTGAGAGAAGAATTATTCCATTGACCTAGCAACTGCCTCTTGGAAAGGTGGATTACCTACATCAAGGGAAAAATCCCGTCAGGGTAGGAACTGTCTACACTACAGTGGCACAGCTGCAGCACTGTTGCTGTGCCATTGTAGTGTAGGCATACCCTAAAAATATTGGTTATACCTAGATATATTCACTCAGACCCTGGAAACCAGCACAAAGCCTGAGCAGCCAGATGGTATATGCTTGGACTCTCCTCTCTCCTGAAATATTTTCCCATTTTAGTACTTCTGTATTGATTTAAGTGTGAATTTTATTTTGGCTTTGAAAAACAGATCACATTTGAGGACACCAGAAAAGAAACTAATTAGCAGAAGTAGTTTTACATTGTTCCTCTTGTGTGAGCAGCAAATAAAAGCCTGGAATACTCTCGCTCAGCTATTTTCTAGAATAGACTATTGAAAAGTGTTTCTATTCAAATATGAAACAAATAGCAGCTAACAATGAAGTGAGTTTGTTTGATTTGCTTTATCTAAAAACTCTACGTGGCATATGTACTTATTATATAAAAATCACACAGAGACAGAGTGATGGAACTAATCCGGAAACAACATACAGTAGCAGAATAACCTGGCTGTAGTTTGTTTTAGCAAATTCTTCAAAAGCATCTAAGTGCTACAAAAGTGGCATCTTTCAGGAAGCACGCTTTGTTCCAGAGCCAAATGAGAATCATGATTTTAAGGTCCCCCCAAAGTGGCCTCTGGATGGCTAAAGGAACTGGTATCAAAATACAACCTCACTTTTCAAAGTTACTATTTTAAATCAAGCCTAGGTCAGAAGTGACCAAAAGTTTCTACCAGCTGTTTTATTGCCTAAGTAAAATGAGTCTGTTGGTCTCACCCAAATTGCTGTAAAATTTTCATAAAAACTGCTAGCGTAATTGGCATTCTTCAGTCTCAGAAGAAAGGTAAAGGACAGAATGGGCTTGGAGAATGGAACCACTCTCTTGTTCCTAAAGGTTCTGAGTTAGTGTTGGGAAGCCTGCACTATCTCTGTGTCTATTGTTTGTATAAATAGTCTCTGGTAGCCATTTTAAGATGAACCTCAAATGTGATAGACTGGACATTTTGCCTGAGGTTTGTGTTAAAATTTTTCACATGCTCTCTCTGTGATGCAGTGAATTCCTTGGCTGCTGAGATACCATACAGGAGGATGATCACACAATTAAAGGCACAACTCAGGAAATCCTTCTAAAAACAGACTAAATTGAAATCTGTGTAGTGATTGTGGAAACGCCTATGAGACTGAACAATTGGACTGCACATCTGATTGCAAGCTGCATACATCTCTGAAAACTTAACCTCTTCTCTAAGGGGAATTACTTAGCAAAACAAATCCTGATTATGAACCATATTCTGCTGAAACAGAAGGTGGAATTACAAGAGAATAAGGATTGCTCCCACACTATGCAAGTGTTAGAAATACAGTCTGAATAATAATTTCAGGAAGCCCTGTGGTATTTACAGAACAATTTACACAAATGCTTGACTGAAATATCTAAACCGATTGTGTGTGGAGAACAGTTGCCGCATTCAACTACAAAAGAAGGATGAAAGGAATAACTAAGTGGGCAATCATCCTGTGGACTTGACTTTTAAAATGTACAGAAGTTGTGTCCCTACTTTGCATACAATAAAATCAGGTAACTGCCTGTGCAAGTGGCCCATTAGATGCACAAAATGGCCACTTGCACACACAATCATCCAGTTCCCCTGCACACTGCTGTAATTGCACATATAATTCTTTAACAAATTCAGGCACTGTACCTTTCATGGATATGAAAGGCAAAGTTTGTCCTGATAGCAGTGAGAAAGACTACGAGATACAAGAGAGGAAAATTGTATTTCCCCCAGATTCTGACGAGCAACATAGGCAAAATTTAATGTATTAATGCAGGGAAATTTTGGTCAGAGACACTGGAGTAAATATCTGCTCTTATAAAGAGGTACAGTATATATAACCTCTGGTATTCAGACACAGCAGGAGACAGGACTTGGGTTTTAAAAGGTCTCATCTAACTAGCTGTCAAGCTAGCGAACAGGATCAGCAAGGGAGTTCTTCAGATGAAGGAGAAGCAACTATGTGACCGTTGGGGTGAGTTTGTGGTCTGGTGCTTGCTTGCCATCTGCCTTCTTTATTGAAGCTTATAGGTCTCTTTTGGGGCCTGATAAAGTTATAAGTGTTTGCATTCAAATGCTAGAAGTCTAAATACTAAGATGGGTGAACTAGAATGCCTGGTATTAAATGAGGATATTGATATGATAGGCATCACAGAAACTTAGTGGAACAATCATAATCAGTGGGACCCAGTAATACTAGGATACAATATATATATGAATGACAAAGTGGTTTGTGCTGGTTGGGGGTGGCACTATAAGTGAAAGAAACCATAGAGTAAAATATAGTAAACATCTTAAATGAATCAAACAATACCACAGAGTCTCTGTGGATAGAAATTCCATGCTTTTGACTAATAAGAGTAAAGCAGTAGGAATATAGTACTGACCATCTAACCAGGGTGGTGTGGTGGTGGCTGAGAAATGCACAGGGAGATGAGAAGCTACAAAAACTGAAAACCCAATAATAATGGGGGATTTCAACTATCCCCATATTGACTGGGACCCACATGTCACCTCAGGAAGAGATACTGAGATAAAGTTTCTAGAAGCCATTAATAACTGTTTCTTGGAGCAGCTGGTCCTGGAACCCACCAGGGGAGAGGCAGTTCTTGATTTAGTCCTAAGTGGCACACTGGATCTGTCCAAGAGGTGAATATAGCTCAGTAATAGTGACCATAATTAAACGTAACATCTTTGTAGGGGTGAAAATACTAAAGAAACCCACTGTAGCAGCATTCAAAAAGGAACTACACAAAAATGAGGAAGCTAGTTAAATGGAAATTAAAAGGAACCGTCACAACAGTGAGATTCCTGCAAGCTGCATGGAAACTTTTTAAAAACACCACAGTAGAGGCTCAAACTATACGTATACCACAAATTATAAAATACAACAAAAACAAAACAAAACAAAAAAAGAAACCCAGAGTGCCAAAAAGGCACCACCACAGCTAAGCAACAGAGTAAAAGAGGTGGTTAGAAAGAAAAGGACATACTTTAAAAATTGGAAGTCAAATCCTACTGAGGCAAGTCAAGTGTAAAAGTATAATTAAGCCGACCAAAAAAGAATTTGAAAAGTAACTAGCAAAAGTCTGCTGCAGTTTCCACGGTATGCATCCGATGAAGTGAGCTGTAGCTCACGAAAGCTCATGCTCAAATAAATTGGTTAGTCTCTAAGGTGCCACAAGTACTCCTTTTCTTTTAGCAAAAGACTGAAAAACAGCAATTATTTTTCCACACACACAAGAAGCAGGAAGCCTGCCGGACAGTCAGTGGGGCCACTGGATGATTGAGGTGCCAAAGGAACTTTCAAGGAAGACAAGGCCATTGTGGAGAAGTGACATGAATTCTTCGCATTGGTCTTTACTGCAGAGGATGTGAGGAAGATTCCCACACCTGAGCCATTCTTTTTAGGTGAGGTATCTGAAGAACTGTCCCAGACTGAGGTCTCAGCAGAGGTGGTTTTGGAACAAATTGTTAAACTAAACAGTAATTGAAACTGCAGAACTATTAACTGTGGTATATAACCTCTCTCTTAAATCAGCCTTTATATCAGGCGACTGGAGGATAGCTAATGTGATGCAGACCTTTTTTTAAAACCCTCCATAGACAATTTTGGAAATTACAGGCCAGTAAGCCTAACTTCAGTACCAGGCAAATTGGTTGAAACTACAGTGAAGAACAGAACTATCAGACATATCATAGAATATCAGGGTTGGAAGGGACCTCAGGAGGTCATCTAGTCCAACCCCCTGCACAAAGCAGGACCAATCCCCAATTAAATCATCCCAGCCAGGGCTTTGTCAAGCCTGATGAACATGATATGTTGGGGAAGAGCCAACCGAGCTTTTGTAAAGTAGATTGCCTCACCAATCTACCAATCCCCAATTAAATCATCCCAGCCAGGGCTTTGTCAAGCCTGATGAACATGATATGTTGGGGAAGAGCCAACCGAGCTTTTGTAAAGTAGATTGCCTCACCAATCTACTAGGTTAGAATTCTTTGAGAGTGCCAGCAAGGATCAAGGATGATCCAGTGGATATAGTGTACTTGAACTTTCAGAAAGCCTTTCACAAGGTCCCTCACCAAAGAAGTCATGGGATAAGAGGGAAGGTCCTCTCATGTATCAGCAGCAGGTTAAAAGATAGGAAACAAATGCTAGGAATAAACAGTCAGTTTTCACAGGGGAGAGAGATAAACAGCAGAGTTTCCCAAGGATCTTTACTGAGACCAGTACTGTTCAACATATTCATAATATGATCTGAAAAAGGGGCAAACAGTGAAGTGGCAAAGTTTGCAGATGATACAAAATTACTCAAGATATTGTTAAGTCCAAAACTAACTGCGAAGTTACAAAGGAATCTCACAAAACTGGGTGACTGGGCAAGAAAATGGCAAATGAAATTTAATGTTAATAAATGCACACTGGAAGACATAATCCCAACTATACATACAAATGATGGGGTCTATCACTCAAGAAAGAGATCCTGGAGTCATTGTGGATAGTCCTCTGAAAACATCTGCCCAATGTGCAGCAACAGTCAAAAAAAAAAACAAAAAAAAACAGAATGTAAGGAACCATTAGGAAAGAGAGAGATAAAAAGACAGAAAATATCATAACACCACTCTGTAAATCCATGGTATGCTCACACCTTGAATACTGCCAGCAGTTCTGGTCACCCCATCTCAAGACAGATATATTAGAATTGTAAAAAGTACAGAGAAGCGCAACAAAGTAAGGGGTCTGGAACAGTTTCCATATTAGGAGAAATTAAAAAGACTGCCACTGTTCAGCTTGGAGGAGAGGTGACTAAAGGGGGAATATGATAAAGGTCTATGAAATTATGCGTGGCGTGAACAGGGATGTGTTATGTATCCCTTCACATAACCCATGATGAAGGGATCACGGAATGATATGAATAGGCAGCAGGTTTAAAACAAACACAAGGAAATACTTCACACAATGTGCAGTCAACCTATGGAACTCAATGCCTGGGGATGTTTTGAAGGCCAAAAGTGTAACTGGGCTCATAAAAGAATTAGATAAGTTCATGGAGGACATCAATGGCTATTAGCCAAGATGGTCAGGGACACAACCCCATGCTCTGGTATACCTAAACCTCTGACTGCTAGAAGCTGGCACTGAATGACAGGAGATGTAGCACTTGATAAATTGCCCTGTTTTGTTCACTCTCTCTGAAGCATTAGCATCAGCCTCTGTCTGAACATAAGATACTGGGCTAGATGGACCATTAGTCTGACCCAGTATGGCAATTCTTTGTTATTACATGAAACACCACAGACACTGAATAGACAGGAACTCAAACTACCCACCGTGGGAAGGTGATGGGCAGAGCTGACCTTGTTATGACCTGAACTTGTGCTGCTTTGGATTATAGGTATTCCAAACAGATGCTTGGAGCACCAAATTAACCCATTTAAGGCCTACTCCAACTGACTGAAATGATCACTGGATCAGACCCATAGCGAGTGCTTTTTCTCTTCTTTGTTCTGATGGAAGGAGCAGATGACAAATAACTATTGTAACCATATTTCAATTTTCTTTAAAGTGTATTAAGAATTACAAGACACTATTCTGAAGAATCACAGGAGATGCATTCTTTTAAAATATCTATTGAAATTACAAATTAAACTTTCAGAATGATTCAAAGTACAAAACACAACATTAAAAGGCATTCAACAGCTCTTTTATACATCACAGTGTTAGTGGCACAAAAAAGTACTTACATTTCAAATACATAAACAGAACTTATTTTTACACTGGTCAAATACATCATCATTTATACATATGCATGACTCCTTCATGCGTATCTCTATACAAGATTAAAATACATCCACGGTAAAATGAGCAAGAAAGGTTCAGTTATGTAGCACATTCCTGTACCTAATGTTTCTGGAATTCTGTAAGAGAGATACACAAATCAAAGCAATTATGAAGATCACAGGGCTTTAAACAAAACAGCATGCTTTACTTAGCAAAGAAGCACTGATGCAGGCTTTTCTTGATATCTTTTATGTCACTCTGTGTGACAACTTCCATGTTCTGTCCATCTTTGTAAGATTTTAGAATATATATATACTTTGTATTTTAGAATATATGTATACACACTGTATATACATAGCGAGAGAACATATGGAGTTTGGTTTCAAAAAGCAAACTAGCATGAAGCTTTATGCATACTGTACATTATCAGGATGAAGAATGTTTTTTATTAAGTACATATATATCCTTAATAGGAAAGGGAGAACCTAGAAAATACATAAAACCCCACTTTTTCTTTCCTACCCACAAAATTTTAAAATCACAAAGTGATTGAATACTCTTCTGATCTAGGAGTATTGTTCCCCTCGCCCTTCCTCATCAGACAGAATATTTTAGGAATCTTAATTTTAAATATTTTCTGCATGTCAGGTCATCAATTCTATGCTACGAACTAGGCCATTCAGTTCTTCTTTGTGATCCATCATGATTTTAAGATAAATATTCCAGGAAAGATTATGATGCCTGAAAAAAACAGAACTGCGCATGATACAATATGAGGATCCATGCTGAAGGTAGTTAGAAACAACTGAAATATTAACATAAAATTACACTGCTAAGTACTTACATAATGTCCTCCGTCAGAGGATCTCAAAAATTTTTAAAAATAATTAAGCCCCACAACAACTCTGTGAGGTAGGTGACCATTGTTCCACCTATTTTACAGATGGATAAACTGAGACAAAGGAAGGATCAGTGACTTGTACAAGAACACTGTGAGGGCCCAATCCTGTACCCACTGAAGTCAATGGGAGCGCTTTGCTACTCTTTTCAGTAGGAACAGACCTGATTCCCAAGTCAGCGGTAGAACTGGAGGGAAAAAAACAACCACCTGGAGTTCTGACTCCACTCTGTATTTGGATCTAATCACTAGAAATTCATCCTTCCCAATAGAAAATGCAAACACGTGCTCTGTTAAATTTCATTAAAAACAGCATTTAAGGCAATGCAAATAAAGTAAACAGTAGGATAGATATGAAACACAATCAAAACCATACAGTTAATCTCAATCTTCAGATGAAGGTTTATAACAGATTGTCTGAAATCTGTTATAAATATTTTCCTTAGGAATGCAACAAAGGTATGAGCATATTTAAACCCACTATTATGGGGCAGTAATGTCAGAATTTAAAACAATACATTCAGGGTAGTAAATGCCATAGCATCAACAGAGCTTGTAAATCAGTGATTACTGAAGACACCCACTTTTAGGAAACAAAACTGTAGTGGTAAAATTTAAAAATAAGATGTAAGGTTATGATATTCAGCATGACTGAAAGTGATTACAGCATATTCTTTGTGAATATACACACATTATTACCCGAACATTAAGAAGATGTATCAGCTGACAGCTTGGAAATCCACGATAGTGAACCCAAGCATGCTGAGATCACACACAGTCCTATATGTTGGATATGATCAGATAAACCCAGGCATTTGTGTCTGTGTTAATGGCGATCATCAATTGAAATCTAACCTTTTAAAAATGTTTACATCTATAATGCAGTGTGGGACTTTTCCCTTTGATTTTGAAGTAAATTTAGTGCTTTGCAAAGGTGTCAGTGACAACTGTTGGGAGTGAAGTTCTCTGTCAAGGGCATCACAGATTCCCAACACTGCCCTGTTTCATCCCTGATCTGAAAAGACTACTTCTAAGAAAGAAAAAGTAGAGGTTACTCTTTATGCCTCCAATACTATATTGATAGGCCCCTACAAACCAGTTTCTCGGCTGGAACTGCCAACTAGAACCATTTGTGTTGCTTAGTGCTCACATAAGTGGACTGCTGAACTGATAGCCCAGGAAACCTGGGGTCTGTTTTGCCCACTGAACAATTAGTTCTCTGATGCTGCAACTGGATCTGTCCTGTGCAGTTCAGGATTGAAGAATAAGGGCAAGAATTTAAGTCTTCCCACACTACCTTGACAACATGCCTCAGATCTGGAGAAACTAGTTATTCATCCAGTGGTACATACCTATTAATCTTATACATCAAAATGATGATTCAGGGCAATGTGAGTTAAGTACTATCCTGAATCAGGATGCTTTTCTAATGTGGTCAGTCTTTTGAGATAAGGACATACATCCTCTAGGAGGAGCTAGACTGAGACTGAAACCTCATTAGCCACTGAAACCAGGGCTGACCAGTGGTGACTAGTTAAAGTATGCCTATCCCATTGATAAGCTCTTGTGAGCCATCCAACCCCCCATGTTATTTCGGAATAGCTAAGAAAAAAAAAGTCAATATCAGGATTTCACCATTAAAGTTCTGAATGATACACTGTAATGCAAAGCTAACGACATAACATACAACTAACATTGGCTTGTCATCAGATTGCGATCTTAAAAAGGTTGAACATCTTAAGACAAAAACTATTTCTGGATCTCCTGCAAGCATTTCTCATTTAGCCAGTTTGAAATACGAATACTTTTGAAAATGAAGAATATTGAAGTTGGACAGAGGAGAAAATCTTCAAAAGTACCTAGGTGATTTAGGAATCTATTTCCCATTTTCAAAAGTGACTTATGCCCTTAGGAGTCTCACTGAAAGTCAATTAGCTTTTAAAAATTTTACCCTGCAACATTTCTGTTCAAATAATAGATATGCAAACTAAAACTAAACATAAAACAAAACAAAACAAACAGTTTTTTTGCTATGTCAGACTGCTGTTATGTTTTGTGGACTTGATCCTGCTATGTCTTAGGTGGGAGCCCCACTGACTTCCACATATACACATGATTGCATCATTTCCTACTTCATTATATCTTTAGGTTCTCAAACAGAGTTTAACTTCCACTAGCATGCTCTGCAGAACAGTGGGCTCCGCTTGGACACAGATCTGCCCATGTGTACCGCATTCCATGATCAGGGCCATTACATTAAATTTTTGTCAAATTATTTTGCTGTTTTTGAAGCCTGCATTTACAAAGGGGTCTCTTACAGTTTTCCACAAAATACTGCAGAAGAGTAATTTCTGTGTATTAACAATATGTTGATTTGGACATTTTACTACCCTGGAAAACTTACAACATTGTAAATTAAAAAAGAGAAAAGAACAAGAAAAGAAAAATGATGCCACATAAAGGAATGTTGGAACAAAACAAACTAACCCTTAAAGAGAACTTTGTTTTGTTTTCTCACAGTATGATTATTAACAGCACGTACGATATGATATGAACCCTGGAAAATGGAGTATATATTGTAAATGGTGGACAGAACTTTCACAAACACCTCAGGCGTTTTCATTACTAACTATAAGGATGTCGAGTACTTTTCATAAATGGTAAAGACAGGAATCATTGCTGAGCCGAGAATCTGCTGATAAGCAGAATAAGTCCTGTAATTCCCCCGCCCCCCCCCCCGCCCCCAAATACCTGCCTTTAAGACAGCAGCAAGCTATCTTGAACTTCCAAATATTCAATAGCACAGATATTTACACATTTGGTTTAATCAGGATTTTTTTAATATATAAATAAAAGATTGAGATACCTGGATTAGAAGTTATGTAGCCCTCCCTGTAAGTGTACCAGACTCCTTAATAACAGCAAAAATTAACCATTCAGAAAAAGACTGGAGATCCAGTGGTAATCAATAACAACCATACATTTTTAAAAGAATCTTGATTAGGTAGCAGGTTTGTGACATCACTCAACCTTACAGCTTTCATATATTTATTTTTAAAAATGTAGTTTTCGATTGAACAAATAGCATGTAAGACTTCCTAAAATTCCTGGAAGGCAGCAATTCCAGCTGTACCCTCCCCAAAATTCAAGAAAGGCATATGATGGTCAATATGCACCTTAATGATTTCCATTATCCTTGGAAAAATAAGTACTAAAAAGGTTTTTGCCATTGCAATATTAATAAAAACACAGTTGTAATAAACAGATATATTAAAGCCACATTTAAATGATAGGTGACTCAAATAGGAATATGAATAAGACACCTCATTTTGATGCAAGTGTATATGTGAAAACATTTGATTTGATTCATTTTTAGGTTGTTTTGCTGATGTAACATAGCACAGTTCCTAGTCCACCAATATGGCCTCTGTGGGCAACATGAAACCGTTAGTTTTATCTAGAGAATCTTCATCTCTTAATTTCAGACACTTATCTTGTTCCACAACATCCTCTAAACACCTGACTTGCCTTCCACTACCTCACCTGACTATTAGTAGTTGGTCTATGTAACTGTACTAACAACAGTTCCTGGAATCATGGCACTGTCACAGAAAAGCAGGATGGGGGAAGTAAGGCTACAACAATGTAAGTGCAAGAGGGGAAAAAATGTGTGCGCGATGAGTCCCATCTTCTCATGATCTAGGTAGGTAGAGGGTCATCATCTCCTTTATTACATTTGCACTTGCAACAAAGGACAAATGGAGTAGCAAGTAAAAGGAAAGGCGAGGCCACTAACAGCAGTAGACCAAATCCCGCAAAGATTCCCACCACCTGAAAAAACAATGGAAAAATGACATGCGTCAGTACTGCAATTGGCACAGCAGGGTTCAAATTCTGTTCCAACACAAAGTCAATGCACTAGGGGAGAAATCTTGGCCCCACTGAAGTCAATGGCAAGACTCCCACTGATTTCAATAGAGCCAGGATTTCAGCATAGTTGTAGATTTTTAAGATTTTTGTGTTTAATAAAATGTATATAACTAGAGTTAGCAAGGTGATTTCTAATTTTCAGAATGGGAGAATGGTAGCAGGCTCTAATCTTGAGAAAATAATTACTAGACTGAAATGGTCCATTTCCCCTGTATCAGTCAGAATTCACAACATGACACCTACAAATTTCAATAGTGCAGGCATGCATTCATTCACACACCCTAGATTAAGCAGATGTTAATTTGCACTGAACAAAAGACAAGGATGGGGTTGCTATGTCTCCTGCACTTACCCACTCTTATTCAGTGCAAGTGGATAGTTTTACCTTTCTTTCTTTCTTTCTCGATAAAATGCGAATTTTAAGCCTCTAGCATCTGTGGTGTTTGAGGAATTCTGCTGCCAAGGGCAAACATGTTTATATTAGGGAAGTTCCACTGACAGATTCTTACAAGTATTCAAGAAGGGACACAGTTTTCCTATTTGGTCTCAAACAATTTAAAATTCAGCGTGAAGCCGTCTTAGATATTTCTATAGTACCTATCACTACACAAGTAGTTATTTGAAGTGTTGACTGACATTTTAATGTAGTCACATGTTTGCAAGCATTTAAAGTTCCCTTGAAAGAAGATTAAGATCTTTATACAGCTGAGGTTGCTAAGCACTACCTGTGCCAACACATATAGAGTTTGAGTTCCTTTATCTTTCCTCTGTCACTGAAATAACCCAAATACAATCACCCACACAGCTGATAGAAAAAGGGGAAGGTGTTGTTTTCCTACCAAGGAGCAGGCTCTGGGACTTTGCTTTGAGGCGCCAAACTTTGCCTTAGCTTCTGGCTAGCAGGTACATAATACATTTGATCCCCCATCTCTCCCCTCTGATTGCTGAAAGGGAGGAGTATTTTCTCTCCTTCTTTCTATGCTTTCCTCCAACCCCTGAGCTTCCTGACAGCTACTAGAATGGTAGGGTGATCTCACCATAGTCTACTTCTCCCTCAGCTTCCTGGCTGCTGGTTCTATTCCTCCCACAGCCTCCTTTTTTTGAGCCCTTCTCAATGAACAGCTCTAGTGCCTGCTGCTGCACAGAGCATTCCCAAGCAGCAACAGGGTGAAACTGACCTATTTCTCATCAGTTTCACTGCTGCCCACAACCTTCCCAATAGCAGTAGTGGAAATCGACAGCGTAGGAGCTAGAGGGCTGCTCGGGCCTAATTTTTAAGCCCGACCCGAAAGCAATCTGCCCGACCCAAGCCTGAGAGAGTTGAGTTGTTTTACAATATGAACCCCAACACTTCCCCCAAACCTATCACCGCTGCTGCTGCCTCCGGTCCGTGGGGTCAGTGCGGCCGCTGTGAGCCCCACTTCTGCCAGCCGCTGCTCCCTGCTCCACTGGGTGCTCTGTGGAGCAAGACGCACTGATTCTCACTGGTGCACTCACCCCACAGCGAACACAGTGCAACAAGTTGGCAGTGGCCAGCAGAAGTAAGGCATGCTGCTGCCGCACTGACCCCAC
Source organism: Eretmochelys imbricata (assembly GCF_965152235.1). Lineage (NCBI taxonomy): Eukaryota > Metazoa > Chordata > Testudines > Cheloniidae > Eretmochelys > Eretmochelys imbricata. The sequence continues at coordinate 33,622,794 of NC_135574.1, forward strand.
AGGCAGAAGGTAATCAGAGGTTACCCGACCCAACCTGAGCCTGAGAGGGTTGGGTTGTTTTTTGACCCACCTAACCCCAGCCCAACACTTGTAGTTGGGTCCCATCAGTTTTGGGATGGGTTGCTGGGCTCTACTCTGAGCAGCAGAAAACACTGCACACTTAAGTGAGGCAACTCTGCACTGGTTTTCACTCATTTCACATTTGGAAGGTTATAGGTTTTTTTTTTTAAAGTGATGCTAATTGCCTGAGAAATCTTCCTACTTGCCCTAAGCAAGAGAGTAGATTTTGGAAGGCCTGCTTGCAACAACCTGTCTGCAAGTCATTCAACATACCCACCAAGAATTATTCACAGAATGATTGTGAATAATGAATACGTGGGAAAAATCACCTGCTCATGAACAATTGCAATTTGAATGCTAGGGCTCCCTGGGCACTACAGTAATACAAACTATAACACTAGTATCGCATTATTCATTAGGAATTCTTCTCCCAGCTCTCGTCAGATACTAAACATTCTGATTAATTGGCAAATATTTCATTTGGCATAGTGTAGAAAATATACTCTAAACCTAAATTAACAGGCTTATTGATACCTGCTCTACCAGGGACTATTTTTCTTCCTGAACACTGTGGATTTCTTTCTGCAATTTACTTTATCCAGCTATTTTTTATTCCAGGGCTGAAAATCAATACGGAGTTCAGCAGGTGGCGCTGCTGAACAAAATTAAGTTTGAGGAGTGAAGTGCACACTGCTTTATTATGTAATATTAGACGAGGCCTTTTATTTTAAAAGAACAGGCTTAGCTGCGGCTCTCCAGAGACACGAATCTCAAATTTCTTTGACCTAATATTTTTATTTTTTGCCAAAGACAATTACTTTAAAATATCATTTTATAAGGTACCTTTCACCACATATGCCTGTGTCAGACAGGCAGCTAATCTGATGCGTCTGCGTTTAACGTCTTTGGGGAACCTGCTGACACCGAAGGGTGAAAGCGAAGCCGAGATTCTTCCCTGAGCTTCCTTTAAATTTCCTACTGAGCTGCAGCTGCGGCCCATACTGATCTTTGGCAATGGCACATACACAATTAGCCACATGCAATCTTCTCAGTGTGCCACTATGGGGCACCATTAGCTGAGCAGAGCCAAGGTGAAATTGAACAATATAGAAGACTGGCAAACAGTGCTCTTTACTATCAAACAGGAGGCCAGCTTACATTTTCCTTTCAGCTCAGACATGCCGATCAGTGAATTTATCCAGGATTTTTAAGATCAGGTCAACAGGCTGTCTGGTGAGCATCAGTGATACATCTTCCACCTGGTGGACTTGGCTGCTGTTGAACAATAGGCTGTTTCCTAGCATGTGTAATGTCTAGAATTGATTTTTTTGCACTAGAAGTACACCACTTTGCATTACAGCATCATGCCTTTCACCTTGATGTTATGTTATGCTCCTCTTGGTTAATACTCCAAGAACGCTTAACGTAATGGCCCCCATCCTGAAAACACTAGCAATCATAGTGCTCACCAACCTGGCTTCGATGGGAATTCTCAGAATATCAAAGTATCAAAAATATCAAAAGTCTCAAAAATTTGGGATTGAGCGTAACAGCTCTTGTATGTCATCCAATTAACGGGTGCTCGTGCTACATTTCTTGACATCTCCATTTTTCTAATTAGCAATGCCAGCAACATCAGTCATGTAACCAATTACACCACAGTGCAGTGTAGCAATCGTTACAACGATGGAAGAAATAGACATGGGCAAATATTTGTTACAGGAGTTCTTTTCATTCAAAATCCGCCTGTTTTACAGGTCACTAAACTTCTGCAAATTTGGGGCAATTTTACAAATCCTTTTAATGCAATTTTGAATCCAATGTTTTCTACTCTATTTATAAAAAATAAAAAAGCGACTTTCACTGATGCATTCACCCTAAGAAGAGAGAGGGGAGTGCACGGACAACAGCTGAGCTGCCTAGTGGATTACCCGGAGGCTAGAGACACAGAGGTTCCAAGTTCTAGTCCCACTGCTCACACCCAGCACCAGCATGACAACCGTGAAATGGTTTCTTACAGTCAAGGAACTGTCTCCACTTTTCCCGTAAAGGCTTGCCGGGCCCCCCAAAGTCACATGCTGCATCCCCCACATTTCTTGAAGCTGATGCAGAAAAAGAGGGCTCCTCAGTGAGATATGCCTGTGGCCTGCTTCACCGTGCAACAGAGAGAGACTGAAATCTGAAGCCGGTGAAGAAGGGGGGCAGGGTACAAAAATCCTTTGCTCATGATTGGTTCTTTACTGCTTGATTGACATCAAAGGAGGGAATCACCCTAGTGTCCATGCAGACTCACCAAGCCAGGGACAAATTTATACTAATAAACTCAACCAGTTCTCAACCAGAAATGTATGTCAGTTAGGAGTCAAAATCCAGGATGGAGTCTGACTGTGTTATTCCTTGTTAATGTCTATCTTTGTACCACAATGCCCTTTCCTCAGCTATTGAATGGTGAAGACACTTAGACTCACATGCTTGATTTGATCTCTTTTTAGATACAACTGAGAGAGAGAGAGAGAGAGAGAGAGAGAAACCATTTTATTGTGAACTTTTATGAAGTTTTAAAAAGCTCTAAACCTACCTGTGTTCTGTGCCAGATAACAGATGCCCTGGAGTGACCTAACTTGTTTCGACAAGGTCCTTTGTCATAATGTATAAGGAGGAAATCATCCTTTGAAACATTAAATAGAAACATTAGCAGTTAATAGAGAGTCTCTTTTCCTTCAAGATGGAGCAGATAGTGGCAGCAAAATAAGAACAAAATATTACAGAGGGGAGCAAGTTTCAAGATCCCTGAAAAGCACTGAATATGAAGAGAAAAGTTTCAGAGTGGAAAACCAACTGAAATTGGATTTGTATTCTTGCATGAGTCAGCGCTGAACAGCCCTTCCCAGAGTTGCTCCCCACAGGGCTACTATGGAAGTGATTTCATAAGGTGGAACATAATACAAATACAGCTCATGTTGGTGATAAAGAGAATGAGTTGTGCTGTGCCTGGAGGAAAGGCCAATGCAGATCAGAGTAAAGCACTGTAGGAACCTTCAGCAAGAAGATAATAGCAATAAACAAATGAAGAATTAATAGCTCTATTTTCATGTATTTTAGATTTCCATGCGCATCCACTCAATATTGTACTCCCCCTTCCTTTTCCCTATTTTATATCAGATCATGTGGATTTTCCTGTCTAGCAAAGCTACTGGTGCAGCTAAGAATCCTTTTTGTCAGGAATTAAAATGTCCTATCTTCTAACCAGGGAATGATCTGAAAGGAAAAGTGAAATCACATGGACAAAAACATTTTCAAACCTGATTGCTTACAGTCAGGCACCTTAATAAACAGACTGGTTTTCATAGGTGCGGTGCACCCACAATTGGAGTCAATAGAGTACTTGGTGCTCATCATTTCTGAAAACCAACCTGCTTATTTAAATGCCTAAATAGGGGTTTAGGCAACATAATTTGAAAATACTGGCCATGTTAGGTATAGAACATGGGAAGAGGACAGCTACTTCTTGGGTCCCAAGCCTCTCAAATGTGGCATTTATTTTGCAGCTGGGAAAGCAAACCAAGGCAGATATCTACCCAGTTCTACAGAGAAAGACGCATCTGCTTCCAGATCTGGATTGGTCACTCTTCCGTACAGCAACCAACGCAGGCACAGGGGACCTCTGCTTTTTACTTAAGTATGGGAGTACCCATGAGTTAAAACTTATCCGTAAGGCATTTAGACATAACAATTGCAGGATTTGGAATAGTTAGAGTACATTTTTGGGACATGAAACATTTCCTCTGCCATTGTTAACTACACTCTGCAATAAAACGTTTCCTTGGCTAATATCTGGAAACAGATGTAGCATATTGTATATACTCCAGTGCTTAGGCACAATAAGATATTGGCTTGTTTAAAATGTTTAAGCCCAGGACAGGAAGCAGCATAAGAGTTAAATCAAACTCCTACTGCTCTCAGAACACATTTGTTCTTCATATATCAGTTCATTTGCTTTTTCTCTTACTTTGTCCTGCAGAAGAGATGTAATAACCAAAACAAATCAACGTCAAGAAACAACTCTCACTACTGAAGTTCAGCACTAAAATGAATACTGACATTCTACATGGGATTCTGTATTTAGAGCTACCTTACACTATCATGCAGAACTGAAAGTAATACAGATATATTCATCCTGCAAACACTTTTTAGAATATAAATTCTTCAGGAAGGAGCTGTCTGATTTGTGTGTACACGGTACAGTATTAAACATAAACTATTTAGATGCCACATGGAGATGGCAAAGGAAGAATAATTTTCATCAAATAACAACTTCTTTCCATCTCATTTATGCAAAGGGTGAACAGCTCAACAGCTCTTCAGGTGGGGCAAGTAAGATCAAGTAACCAGCTAAGGTCCAGCTCCGCCCTTGCCCATGCATTTTAGCAGAGAAATAGGTGCTAACAGTAGTGATACAAAAAGGTTCAGAAGAAACACAGCATGTGAAAGAGCAGCTAGTAAGGATATCCATAGGACAGTCTTAAGTCAGCATAACAAACTTGTAAGCTTACAATATCCACCGAAGCGTGGAGTGTATACTCACATCAAGAGATTCCAGACAGTACCAGCAAAAGGCATGTTTGCAGTTTTTACACATCATTTGGGCACAACCCTCATCTCGCTCAATATAAACTTTGCACTTTGGACAGCGTTTGATGGGAGCATCATCATCTTCCATTTTATACATAGAACTGTGGGAGACATTTGAAGAAGTTTATAAGGTGTGTACCCGTGCATAATTTAAAGCAAAAATAACATCCTAATTGAAAAAAATCTGGGTTTGCATTTTAGTTTTGTGATCCGTTTTTTTGTTTTGTTGTTAAGTATCCAGAAAGCAGATCTAGTACAATAATTAATTTTTATAGTGCCTATCAAACAGCTATGCACTTACCAGACAAAACACATTTCTCTCATCTACCAATTGTTTTCTGTGACCTGGTGACATCAGTGTGTACAATGCTCTCAGCTGTCAGCTGAGCACGTGGGAACCAATCTGAAGTCAGTTTTTTACATGCCTAGTCTGTCTGCCTTTCTCCTCCTCTTTTATTTCTTATGGGAGAAGGAGAAAGGATCTGCATGTGGAAAACAGGGAGGCTGACAATGCCCAGCTGACCCAGGCTATGGCCCATGGGATGAGAAGGCAAAGGGAGAGACAGAGCGTCCATGAGGCTGATCTCCTAGGACTTTCTCTCCAAGCCAAATTCTACTGGGTTTTCCTGGATACCCTGTTCCTCCAAGGCTTGCCTCCTCCATCATAGTTCAGGGCAACTGCATCTGCAATTCCCCTCTGTGATCCACTGAGAGCCCCTACCCGAAAGCTCCCAGTTCCTTAGCTGTCACTCTCTTGGGTAGACTCCATCCTAACCAGGGTTTCGCCAGGCTGCACAGTTCCCTGCCTACACTGTGATGTCCCCAGAAAGCCAGACTGCCTAAACAGGCCAGCATCTGCTTTCTCTCTGAAGGACAGGAAGAGAGGAATTGCCCCGAGTTATAAGTTACCACCCAGCTCTTTATAAACTAGCACATTTATTCTTAAGACGAAAGCATTCTAGAGAAAACATAAAAACAACAAAAGTTCCTCTATGCATGCTAAAAGCTTACCAGGGGTCACCCTCAGTAGGCCAAAGTCCTTCCAAACCCTTCCAAGAAGGATTGACCCCCTTCACCCCACCCCCCCGGCCCTTCAACAGTAGGTCTTTGTTCATTTGCTGGATCAGAAAGAAGGCCCCGAGTCAGTTTAAACTCAGGCTATTTATCCCTTTCTTTCTCTCTTGATCTCTGGAGAATTCAGTCTGAACCATCAGATATGAGCCTCTGCAAGTGCTGGCCCCCCTCTGAAGGTGTTACAACCTAAGTGAACTTGCCTCATACCCCCTATTGTTCTTTTTTCCTGGAGGAGATGTGGTCACTCTCCTGCAGGGAATTACATGCAATCCCTGGCCCACAACGATACATCAACTTCATACAGTAAGATCTTCCAGAGATATTGCAGAAAACTGCCTTATCTGTGATATTCCCTCTCTCCAGTGCTGGCAAGGAGCTGCTGAATCATTGCAAGCACCAGATTCACAGTGCTGCTTCTCGATCTCACTCCTGCCTGCAGTAGTTTACTCCACATGGAATGGGTCCATGTCAAGGAGCAGGAGTGAGAGGGCATCCAAGGAGCATTTTTTTCCCTGGTTTTCTGGAAGAGTCTTAAAGCTCCTCCTGCTCAGTGAAGGCTTTAGGACTCTGTAAGGTCTGGAGAAAAGGATGGTGCCTCAGACAAAGTTGTTGACAGCAACTACTCCAATGGGAGGAAGGAGAACAACAGGGGAGGACTCCCAACCTGTAGATACGCTGGAGGCTCGGGATAGGATACAGAGGGACCTAGATAAATTAGAGGATTGGGCCAAAAGAAATCTGATGAGGTTCAACAGGGACAAGTGCAGAGTCCTGCACTTAGGACAGAAGAATTCCATGTACCGCTACAGTCTAGGGACCGAATGGCTAGGCAGCAGTTCTGCAGAAAAGGACCTAGGGGTTACAGTGGACGAGAAGCTGGATATGAGTCAACAGTGTGCCCTTGTTGCCAAGAAGGCCAATGGCATTTTGGGATGTATAAGTAGGGGCATTGCCAGCAGATCAAGGAACGTGATCATTCCCCTCTATTCGACATTGGTGAGGCCTCATATGGAGTACTGTGTCCAGTTTGGGGCCCCACACTACAAGAAGGATGTGGAAAAATTGGATAACGTCCAGCGGAGGACAACAAAAATGATTAGGGGACTGGAACACATGACTTATGAGGAGAGGCTGAGGGAACTGGGATTGTTTAGTCTGCGGAAGACAAGAATAAGGGGGGATTTGATAGCTGCTTTAAACCACCTGAAAAGGGGTTCCAAAGAGGTTGGATCTAGACTGTTCTCCGTGGTAGCAGATGACAGAACGAGGAGTAATGGTCTCAAGTTGCAGCGGGGGAGGTTTAAGTTGGATATTAGGAAAAACTTTTTCACTAGGAGGATGGTGAAACACTGGAATGCGTTACCTAGGGAGGTGGTGGAATCTCCTTCCTTAGAAGTTTTTAAGGTCAGGCTTGACAAAGCCCTGGCTGGGATGATTTAGTTGGGGATTGGTCCTGCTTTGAGCAGGGGTTGGACTAGATGACCCCCTGAGGTCCCTTCCAACCCTGATATTCTATGATTCTAGTGACGAGAGGCGGGGTGGGGACTGGACAAAGTCCTGACTCCAGATTAGTTACTACTTCCTGACTGACAGATCAGAGAAGAGACACACCCGTGACAACCACACCATGGGAAAATCTTTTGAACACACAAATTACATTTGTCATTCCCAGCACATGCTGGCACAAACTGGTGCTGGGACAATGGTCGCCAGCAAGTTGCAAGGACAACCGCCAAATGTTCTAAACCTACAGAAAAGAAACAAATCAATCAAAATGCTAAGCAAAACATACAAGTCCTGTATCATGCCATGAAGCTCACCACACTTGAGCTTTGGCGAGCGTGAGTGAGAGCGTGTACCAAATCTAGGGGTGCTGAGAGTCCCACTGCAGGCCCTGTAGTGTTTTACCCAGGAACCGAGAACAAGAGCAACCTAGCCAGTCAGCTGTCATTACAAGATAGGAGGGGACAGGCAGTCTTGAGAATAGCCAAGTCCCAGACCATTCATGGCTTTAACGATCGTGACCAAGACCTTGACCTGCTGCAGGAAGTGAACAGGGAGCCAGGGATGAAGCCTGAGCACAGGTGTTATGTGCACACAGCGACCTGCCCTATTCAGGTGGGCAGCTGCATTCTCTACCAATGGAAATTGCTAACTGGTCTTCTAATGCTGCCTTAAACAAGGCTCAACAATCACTCCCTCGCTCCTGGAAGAGCAGCAGTCATGGTGCCACTGACAGAGGCCTCCTAAAATAGCCAACCAGAATCAACTAACCTTTAAGCCCCTGGAATAGGAGCAGCAGTGAGTGTGGAGGGGGACCTGAGGTGGCTGAATGTGTCGTTGGCATCAATGGAGGAACAGATGGAAGAAGGGCTGGGCAAGCAGAGCTGCAGATGGTGCCAGGAGCCTGGGTTGTCCCTCTGTGCTGCTTTAACTGGTTCCACCTGCTCCCTGATGGTGGTGGTGGGGCAGCCAGGCCACTAAGGCAGCCATCACCATCCATCTCTGTGTCAAGCACAGTGTCTTAAAAGAAAAGAACTGGAATGGCTGCTGTGGACATTCACTTAAAAAACCAACAGGAGAAAATGGCCCCTTGATTGGCGATGAGGTTACATTCCTCTTGTTACGCATCAAGTAGATCTTTGCTGCTGCCACTGGGCAAGTTACAGTACTGTACCTTGTTTCTCCTGGGAGGAAGGTGATTGGTATATTCTCTTGACAGCCTTGTCCTGGATGCCAGTTGGATTTACAAGATGAGCAGAACTCTATGTCACAAGCTTTGCATTGAACCAGCTGGGGATTTTGTGGCCCTGATTCTTGTAGTTGGCAAACGGCCTGACAGGCAGAAGATGGACACCAGGTCCGACATGGATCCAAAAGCACTTCTGCAAAAGGGTATAAAATAACCAGAATCAATGACAGCTACAGGATTGTCCTTTAATTATATACTGCTTAAGAATGCTCACATGCTCAGATTGCTCATCAGACCAGCTGTTTTCTAAAGAGGCTTCCGGTTTTGTTTGCCCCATCTGGCACACTTGTGGCCTGATTTGCAGATTTATTCAGCTTCAGAGACATCTAAAATTATAGACCACTTTTCCAAATGTGGGCCTACCTCCCTAACACTGCACTTCTGGAAATGGCCTGAACTAATTGATTTTACATTGTTCACAGAATTATAGAACCATAGGGAGCGCAAGGGTCATGTAGTCTAACCCCCTGCCAAGATGCAGGATTTGTTGTGTCTAAACCAGGGGTGGCCAAACTGCGGTGGCCAACCTGCGGCTCTTGAGAAGTTAATAGGCGGCTCCTTGTACAGGCACCGACTCCGGGTTAGAGCTACGGGCGCCAACTTTCCAATGTGCCGGGGGGTGCTCCCTGCTCAACCCCTGGCTCTGCCACAGGCCCTGCCCCCACTCCACCCCTTCGAATCCCCTCCCCTGAGTTTGCCATGCCTTCGCTCCTCCCCCACAGAGACTCCTGCATGCCACGGAAGAGCTGATCGGGAGGTGCGGGGAGGAAGGGGAAGGCGCTGATTGGCGGGGCTGCCAGTGGGTGGGGGGCGCTGGGAGCAGGGTGGGCACGGATTGATGGGGGGCTGCTGACGTATTACTGTGGCTCTTTGGCAATGTACACCGGTAAATTCTGGCTCCTTCTTAGGCTCAGGTTGGCCACCTCTGGTCTAAATCATCCAAGACAGATGGCTACCCAGCCTCCTTCTGAAAACCTCAAGAGAAGGAGCTTCCACAACCTCCCAAGGCAGTCTGTTCCATTGTCCTACTGTTCTTACAGTTAGGAAGCTTTTCCTGAGATTTAATCTAAATCTGCTATGCTGTAGTTTAAATCCATTGCCTCTTGTCCCGCCCTCTGTGGCAAAAGAAATAAATTTTTCTCCAATCTTTTTATGGCAGCCTTTCAAGCATTTGAAGACTGCTTTCATGTCTCCACTTAATCTCCTCTTTTCCAAACTAAACATACCCCCAGTTCATTCAGACTTTGCTTATATAGCTTGCATTCCATCCCTTTGATCATCTTTGTTGCTTGCCTCTGGGTCCTTTCCAGTTTCTCTACACCCTTTCTATACAGTGGTGACCAAAACTGGACCCAGTACTCCAGCTGAGGTCTAACCAGTGCTGTGTAGAATGGTCATATTACCTCCCATGACTTCCATGCTGTGCCTCTGTTAATGCAACCAAAAATTGCATTTGCTTTTTTTGCCACAGCATCCATCACATTATTGACTCATGTTGAGGTTGTGAACCACCACAACTCCCAGATCCTTGTCAGCAGTGCTGCTGCCAAGCTAGTTATTTCTCATTCTGTATTTCTGCATTTGCTTTTTCTTCTCTAAGTGCAGCACCTTACCTTTGTCTTTGTTGAATTTCATATATAGCCCAGTTCTCCAGTTTCTTAAGATCCCTTTGAATTTTAGCTTTACCCTTCAAAGTGTTTGCAACCCCTTTGTGTCATCTGCAAATTTGATCAGTATGCTCTCTATACCAACCTATTAATAAGGATGTGAAATAAGAATGGCCCCACAACCGATCCTTGTGGAACCCCACTTGAGACCTCTTTCCAATCTGACATCATTCCATTCATAGCTACTATTTGTTTGCAGTTGCTTAACCAATTATGTATCCACTTAATGGCAGTTCTACCGAGCCCACATTTCTCCAGCTTACTTATCAGAATGTCAGGTGGGACCATGTCAAAACCCTTGCTAAAGTCAAGGTATATTATGTCCATCGCATTCCCCCATTCACAAAACCAGATACGTTGTCAAAGGAGGAAATCAAGTTTGTTTGGCATGATTTGTTGTTATAAATCCATGCTGGCTGCTAGTGATCACCCTTTGATCCTCCAGGTATTTACAAATTGAATGTTCTATACATTGTTCTAGTAGCTTCCCAGGTATCAAGGTCAGGCTGACTGGTCTATAGGTCCCCGGCGCCTCCTTTTCCCCCTTTTTAAAGATGGGCACTACGTTAGCTCTTCTCCAGGCTTCTGGGACCTTTCCTGTCATCCATGAGTTTGCAAATATTATTACCAGTGGCTCTGAGATTCCTTCAGCTAATTCTGACAGCACCCTGAGGTAAACAGCATCAGGCTCTGCTGATTTGAATTCATTCAGATTGGTCAGATGATCTTTGACCTGTTCTTTACTTACCCTGATCTGCATCCCTTCCCCTTTATTGTCTATGATAATTTTGTTAGTCAAAGTTAGTGTTCACTTTTAACTTATGGATTAAAACTGTCCCTGAGAAGGGGAGGGGATATTTTAAATTTTATTGAACAAAATTATACTTATATAGTTAATGGAGCTTATTTCATATTTTGTAGGCATGTGAAGTTCTCACCCAACTCAATAGAAGTTTTTGTACAGCACCTAGCCCAAAGGGGCCCCATTTAAAGTTGATTGGTAGGCACTGCCATACTAAAGATGACAAATTAATAAATAAATAAAAATAATAGAAAAGAACATTATCTCGTTTTACCCCTTTCCTGGAGGCTGGTTTACTGGTAACTCAGGGCCTGATCCAAAGCCCACTGAAGTCAGTGGAAACAGTCCCACTGAATTCAGTGGGTTTTGGATCAGTCGCTAAAAGAACCATAACCAAACATAAACCTCATTCTAAGTTCTCTCCCCTAGTGTTAGCAGGTCTCAAGATATTCCACCCAGACTCAAGTTCCCTTGCCTCCTAGAGTGCCACACAAACCCCTCATATTCAGATTAGAATCAACAAAAAGCACCTGTCACTAATAATTGCCTCACCAATAATTACCCTAGACCTGAAGAAAAGCTCTGTGTAGCTTGAAAGCTTCTCTCTTCCACCAACAGAATTTGGTCCAAAAAAAGATATTACCTCATCCACTCTGTGTCTCTGCTCCCCTGGGACTCAACACAGCTATAATACTGCAAACAATAATTATTTTGCAGGATTCCAGCACCCGAACTTGGATTGGCTCCATAGAAGACCCGTGCATTTCTATGCAGGGTCCTAGGTACTGCCATCCTACCATTAGTGCTATATAAAGCATACAGGTGCATGCTGCCCAGAGAATTCCCCCTTTCAGTAACATATTAATATAATATGCAGCAGTTTTCTGTCTGCAACTCAGTTTCCATCACATGGTACATGGCAGCATGCACGTAATAGCAGGACCTGATAAAGGAAGAAACAATTTAAGCTTTCTTCCGCTCACAAATCATATAAGGCTCCAACACTACTGTATAAACACACACAGGACCACAATCTGATCTCTGTGACATGGATCAATCTGGGGGTAACACTATTCCCATATATTTGGGAGACAGCCATTGGTCTGGAGTAAAGGCTGATGTTTCATACTGTACCTCTTTCAAACTGTAGCTTCTTGTACCTTTGCATGATTTCTGATGCAACCATACACTCAATCTGTTAAAATAAAAAAAAGAGAAATTACAAACTAGAAACAGCAATAATCCAAGGCATTTCAAATGAATGGAGACCCAGCATTTTACCTTTATAAATGATTAAAACATATGCTGGCAATAAACAACAGCTGAAATATACCCTGAGCAAGACACGTCTGAATATACTGAAAGAACCCATGTGCAGTAAAAACATACCTCATTTTCTTGTAGATGACCTCGCTTTGGGCAGGAAGCATCAGGGCAACTAATTGCTGTTTCTAGACCTTCTTTGATCAAAAGTTCCACATACTGTTTCAGGCACTGTAAAAGAGGAGGGTGTAACTATTCTTCCAAATTTAAATTATTCTGCATATCATTCATGCTTTGCCTTGCTCATCTGAAGATTTAAAATCACTTTGCAGAGGTGGGTAAATATTATTTCCCTTTTACAACTGGGGAAATAGACAAACATATTCAGAGACTTCCCAAGGTTATACAGTAAACTAAATAAGTGGCAGGAACTACATCTCCTGAAATCAATTTCCATGCTCTAGTCATTAGACAGCTTTGCCTCAATTAAAAATTACACAGTAAATAAGAGGCAAGTAAAATGGAATGTTAGGAAAATAAAAGATAAAATTAGATTAACCAGTCTTCATAAATCCCTCAGATTTATATCACCAGAAACCATAATAGTTTAGTAAGCAGTAGCTACCCATTAAAAGTCATCTGTCACGTACAACAGAATGGGAAAGGTTATGTGGCTTATTTCCCATTCCACAGAAAATAACTAACTGAACTTCTTGGTGAGGATATATTTCATTCTCAATGTGAAGGAAGAACGCACAAATGAGGACTCAAAAAAGAATGTCCTGCATAATAAAACAATTATAAATTAATAAATAATAATAATTATGCATATATATAGTATTCTTCATCCCAAAGGATCCCACTGAGCTTTAGAGAAAGCAGAATTGAAAATATGGTCTCTAAAATGTGGCATACGGCAAAACACACAACAGCTGGAGGGAGGAAAGGCGTTCTGGCTAAGGGCAAACCTCTTCGCTTATGAAAAGAGCCACACAGGGATCAGATTAAGCCAATACCATGTGCTATAGTGGCTTTTCTCTTTGCCCTTAGCCAGTCTTACTTCCCCTCAGCTGCCATCTTGCCCTGGCTCTCTCCTCAGCTCCCCTCCTACCAGCTGCCACCATCTTGATTTATAATGTCAGCACCATAGGCCAGCACCATATGCCAAATGCCAGCACCATAATCCATCCCCCTCCAGTTCTAGGCAACGGAAACAAAATACCAGAACTACAAATAGCACTTTAGTCCCGCCACCCCTCAACTGACAGAAGCATCCTAAGCATCAACACATAATGACATCTCACTTTTACTTATTTACTTCACCTCAAATCACTGAGTATTTTCAGTGAAATGGTAAGTATCTGAGAAGCCGGAGGAAATCAGCTAACCCACCAGAAATAACGTGAGTCATGTGGACTTGTGTTATGCTTAGAAATACAATACCAACTGAAACCTCCCTCTCTGCTCTACAGGGGAGAATCAAAAGTAAATAAATAAATAAAACTTTAAAGAACTCTCAATTGGCTTTCTACTGAAATAACAAGTGGTGAACAATTTCTCCCGTCTTAATTGTACCATCACATATAATGAACCCAGTAACGGCAGAGATCCACATTTATATTCTGCTCCTTCAGTCTTCCCTATGCACACTGTGCATTCTTTAAGCCTGTCTGCATGGCTCCTTTGTGAGGATTTGTTCTTCATCCCACACTGATATTTTGGCTTTCCCCTCTTGCATTTTGACTATGGCAAAATCCTCGCTTTCTCCCAACATCATACTTTCAACTACTGCAGTGAGTTACTCCATTGGTGGCAATATAGCTCTTTATATCCCAACAAATTATTTTGTCAGATTCCCCATTATGAGGTGCGTTTGTTTTTTTTTCAGGAGAAACAATATCTCAGCTTCTTGGAGAAAAATAGAAAGAAACTGAATAGCTGATACTTTTAAAAGTTACCGTTGCTGTGGAAACAGTAACTCTGCATCTTTGCAGAAAGTATATTAAGGCCCATCTCCTTGCCTTTGTCAGAACAAAAGCAACAAAGACAGGGATTCACTGCAGGAAATGCTTGGCTCCTGGAATATTTCTGATCTACAGTCTCCTGCTCGGCTGGGGCTGCTGGGAGTATGGCTGGCAACTACCACAGACAGCTGAAATCTGTGAGACCAGGGCCCTGGACTGTGGATCTCAGCACCACCATTGGCAGGGGTATCAGTCCTACAAGGGTGCCATTGTCGGCTCTTCTCACCCCCCCTCCCATCTGTAAATGGAGAGCGTGGATTCAGATGAAACAGCATATATATTTAATGACAACGCTTAACACTTAAAAGAACAGTTTTTGAGCTCAGTGCGCTTTACCATCATTAATGATTAATTTGGCAATTCTCTTCACCACCCTGTTTGGGACCTTTGCCAAAGCCAGTCAAACATATGTTCCCCTTTTCTAACATCTTCTAGGGAAGGGAGAAGCTCATCCCTGCCTTGTCCAATACTCAGGGCCTTCTCTATTCACTAACTTATCATTGAGCTTCACATACTCTTAATACCAACCAAGCCAAAATGTGCTTCTCCTGCTACATCTGCTTAGGAACCCAGCTTCTGCCTTGAAGCCAGTAAGTGTCAGGCAGAATCTGTCCCAGGTCCTGTCCCGTAAGGGTTTTATTTCAGGCGAGGCTCTTTCTGGCTGTTCAAAATTCCCTTTTCCATATAACAGAGGCTCCTGGGGCTGAAGCAGCAGCAGTGTAAGCTCCCTCCTCTTGGGCGGATCTCTCCTCCCCACACTGCCTGGAAGTGAATGCATGAGGTGGTGCCAGCATTAGAAAACCAAAACTGGTAGCACTGTTAGAAATTCCACATTGCATCAGCAGATCACCATGTCCACCCAGGGAATGAAATACAAAACAGATTATGTGCCCAGTTCACAATCCAGAGCTCAGTAACTAACCTTGATGCTATCCCTTTTAAACCATCCCAGTAAAATTACTGTAGGATTTTCCTCCTGTTAAACCTTTTGTAAGATTATTCCTAGAAGAACAAAGGGGCAAAGTGATTAAAAAAACAACCCCATCCATGAATTGCTATTTGAGTGGCAATCACTGAAAATGACCTGTAAAACGATCAGTGCTGTGTAACAAATCTCCCAGGAGGGAAGGGGAATTAAGATTAGTTGCCTAGTGGCTGGAATGGGTGAGAGAAAGTGGCAAAGGCATCTGCCTGCTATATACAGGCTCTTGTGAATACCAACATGTTAAGCAGCATTTTTATTTTCCTTGTAAGGAGACACTAAGAAGAATCATCTGTATCTAAAAAAAACAATTTCCACTGAATTAACTTGGTCATGTGTCCTTACTAACAATACTTAAAACTTGTAAATAAACAAACAAAATTTAAACAAAATATCATTGCAGCTGCATTAAACTTGGCAACTGTGAACTGATTATACAAACATTAATTCTTTAGTCTCAGTTGAGCAGTATCTGAGGGGATGGAAGTCCTGCTCAGAGAAGTTCTTCATAACTCAAGATACCTTTGTTTCTCAGCAAGGGAGAGTAAAGCAGCCAGAGTGTACTGGCCAGTTTCCCCCAGATCCTGACTTCCACATTCCCCGGCACATGTGCACACACTACCATTTTCCCTGCCTTTTCCATTCCCTTCTGTCCTCCCCTCCCTCCTCCCCACACAACTGGCCGATTCACCCATACGAGCCGAGGCACTGAAGACTGTTCAAGTAATGACAAATAATAAATCCTCCGGTCCCAATCCCATTCCAACCTAGGTTTTCCAAAGTGGAGGAAATCTCATTCACGAGTTCTTTGAATTTTTCTCACATATCTGGCTTCAAGATGAAAGATTCCAACATTGTCACCATTTATAAAAATCTTGAAGAGCGACTATGATAACTACTGCAGTATCTCTTTGCTTTCTGTGGCCCGCAAGATTCTTGTACGGATCCTCTTGAACCAACTCCCCAGGGCTGCTCCTAGCTATTCTGGGGCCCTACGCAGCCCCTGCACGGGGGGAGGAGGGGAAGAACGGGACAGGGGCTCGCCCCAGGCCTCTGTGGGGAGGGAGGGGGGCTGGCTTGGGGGACAGGGGGGAACCGCTCCCCAGCGCTCACTGGTGGCGCGGCTGGGGCCGGGTCGCTGCACTTCCTGCCACTGGTGAGTGCAGGCCCTGCCCTGCTGCACTCCTCAGCAGCAGGAAGGAGTGGGGCTGGGGTGGAGCAGGGCGGGGGTCATGGGGAAGAAGCAGAGCAGCTGCGTACTTACATTCTGTATTAAACTCCAGCAATCGTAAGTGCAGAAGGCAGATGAAACACTTCAAAGGCACTCAAACAAAATCTGTGCAAAACAAACATTTCTTTGAGCAACTGGCGATTGATGGTACTGCATGGCACCACACCATAAGACTGGGTATCCGTGACTTTGAGAAGGATTACCTGGAGCAGCTGGAAGCACAGTGCCAGGCATGGAAACAACTAAGCGATCAATACAACTAGGCAAATGGCTCTGTGGCCAGTTCAGTGAAGGCTGTTCTTCCCAAACTGGGCTGTGGAGTCATGTGAAGACCCATTAGTACAAACTATGATAGTTGTCGAATCCTCAAAAAAACCCGAGGTGACCGTCATCATCCCCACACATCTGTTTTCCCCTTCCCTGGTCTAACAAATTTCCTTACACACCACCCTTTCCCTTTCCTCCAGGCTGCTGTCTGGAAGAATTCTTGTTTCATGCAATGGTCCAGGAATTTGCATATAATGGATTTTGTAGGAATGCTGCTATCCTTTGATTTCTTGTTTTAAGAGGAGCCTGTCTGCTGTTAGGAGCATTGTTTCTTGAAGAAGCTCCCTTAGTTCAGCCATACACATGGTTGCAGGATGGGGAGGGAGCTGTCTCCTCTGTTTTCACAGCTGCTGGGGGAACTGCTCTCATCACTGCCCGGTGTCTACTAGCCCACCCTGATTCTGGGGATAAACTGAGGGGCTTTTCAGAATGGCGGGGGAAGGGGCAGTTTTATCCTCAAGGGCTGCACATTTGCAAACCAACGTGCAAACCAACTTGTCCTAATGTTACTTAAAAGCAGATTTCATCATATTAATAGAATGAATGCCCTTCAAAGGTGCTTCACATTGGCCTCCAGCTCCAGTGAAGTGCAACATCAACTGTCAGACATGGCCTGGTAACCCCCAAATAGTTGGGGCAAAAGAATCATTGCATTCTTAGGTCAGTTTGGACGGTTATGTACCTTCAGATTTAGATTAGCATGATACAGTACAATGTACACAAAGAAATTACCATAGAAATAGCCCCTGTGTGAGTTTTGAAAGACTGACTCCTACCAGAGCCTTATTGAAGTGGGGTGATCTCTGGGGTAAATGTATGACCATGTGTATAGGTTCTTTTATTGTTTTAATATGTTTTCTCGGTAATGCATTCAGCATACGAATAAATGTGTTTGCTTAAGAAAAACTGTAACCTTATAACTGCAGGTAATTACACTGTTTATAACCTCTGAGGAGAAAGCAAAGCAGACCTGTTTAAGCAGTCTGACTTGCTGGGGAACTCACAATCTGGCCAGAGAACTATGCAGCCTGGAAAAACATCAGTCACATGTCTCTGACCAGGAGAGGTGATGGCTGAAGAGCCCAGAGCCTAGAATGGGTGCCATGGCTGGACCACAAGGGAGAAATACAGGCACAGTAGCCCTTAATATTGATATCAAGTAAATAATTTAATTTCCACAATTTTAAATATATATGTGATGGCGTGTATATACCCACACAGGCCCTGAAGGGGTCAGCGTGGGCCTGAGAGGCCAGTTAGGGAACCTGGCTGCACCCGGATGAAAAGCCAGGCCTAACTGAACAAAAGCCCAGATGGGCAGGAGTAGGCTGGATTATACAGCCAGGAAGATTGCAGCAGAAAGAGGCTGCAGGGAGAGAATCTGGGAGCAGAGAAGAGGGAAGGAGAAAGCCCACGAGGGAGAATAAGCCCTGGGAGTCTAGTTCTGAAAGAATGGTCAACCGCAGAGAGTTGTTGAAGAAAGGGAGTCTGAGGGAGTTGAAGAAGCCCAGGAAAACACCAGTAAGGAACAGGACTTTGCAGACCTGGGCTGCTTTTTATAGGGTCCCTGCTGGGCTGGAACCCAGTGTAGAGGATGGGTCTGGGTTCCCCTACCAGCCACTGGGAAGTGGCACAGGCTCACTGGAGAAAAACCAAACTGGTTACCCCAGAAAGGGATAACTATATATAGTGACCTGGCTGGAGGGCTGAGTCACAAAGAGGGAGGCCTCAGTTGTGAAGAAAGAGATGGGTCACAGCTCAAGTAACTGATGGAAGAGAGCACCAGATAAAGCAAGAGCTGATCCCCACAGCAGCCTCAAGGAGGAACCACCTGCTGTGAGTGAATGCCATCACACATATACCTAAAGTTACAGAGATGCTTAACTGCTTTCCTGAATCAGGGCCTATGGAAATTAGTGAGCCTATACTAACATGGGCAAAGTAAGAAGAACCAAAGCCGAAACAGGAAGGAAAGTTCAGACAAGACACTGAGAAATGTTTTAAGTAAGGGTGATTAATCACTCAAACTAATTGCAAATTCTCTATTATCTGGAGTCTTTAAAGCAAGACTGGATATCTTTCTAAATATATATATTTATATCTAATTCAACCAGAGCTTGTTGGGCTAGATGCAGGAATTACTAGTTGACATTTAAAGTTCTATGTTATGAAGGAGGTCAAACTAGATAACCATAATAGTCCCTTTTGGCCTTAAATTCTGTAAAAGAATGAAATTTGTGATGTCCTGCATCTCAGAGCAGTTTATATTTGGTTTGTTATAGCTCCCAATCTACATTCTGAGTCACGTGTAGCTCTTCTGGTGAAAGGATACTAGACAGCTGCTCAAGTGCTACAGTGATGGGGTTAGACAGATAGAGATGGAAGTAATAGATGCACAGTGTTATCTTATTTTTTGCAGTAGTTACATTTTACAAAGTTGTGTGGTTTTGCTATGAAAGATCACCTTCTGCTTTAAAACACTACCATTCTGTTTATTTTTGTTGCATATCCTCACACATAAAATAAGAGAAAAATAATTTGGGGAGAAGAAATTCCTTTCTAAGGAAGACTCAGCAATGCTGTATTTATGCCCTTGCTGCTGCACATAGTTCGATATCCTAGGTAACATTAATCATCATATCAGACTGACAATTTCAATTTCGCAGCCAGCTTAGCAGATGAAATGGTTAAACTGGTAGACAGTTTTACCTATAGCTCTAGCAAGCCAGGTAACCTCCCAGTGTCTGGCTTTTGACTATACAGCAGAGCTGGGACATGGTATGCAATGTATTCCAAAAGCAAAATACAAAAAGGTAACTTTGCTGTTTTTAAGCTTCTTTCCCATCTAATAGTCTGTGTGGCTTTACTGTGTAAAAGGGCTAGCAGCAAAGCTACCAGCATGATCGCTGCTCTGTAATCACTGGAAGAGAAGGTGCTTAATAACCGCGAGAAGCTCCAGTATACACCCTTCCCCCATCACTGCTTCTCCAGAGTGCAAGATGCTCTGTGGCATCTACAAATCTTGTTACATTTCTTCTTAGCACCACACTAATCCTACTTGGCTGACAAGCAATTTACTACACAACATCTATGCACGTTTAATCATGGAGAGATTTGTACGAGGCAACTGAAGTGACTGTGGGAGGGATTCCTCCTTAAAACAGCAGTGATTGACCATGTCTATTAACAAGTCAAGTAATATATTACTGCATCCATTCCCATAGATCACCTAGATACCATGGTGACAGATGTGCACTAGACAGATCTTTATTCCAGTTATCCTTTTTGAAAATAGTCATTTTTATAGACCTGTTCTTTGAAACAAAACTCTATATTAAGGCTAAAGGGGATGAGGTTGGAAGCCATGACACCCCTCCAGTGTGCATGCGGCTGTCTGCGTGCTTCTCCATCCATCTTTTGTTGGATCCAGCACAAAGCTGGTGGGATGGTATGGACTCCAGCATATGGTGCAGATGGCAAAGCCACCTGAGCTGACACAGAGTCACTTGGGAAGACACTGGAGGCTAGATGATCCAGTGCCTGACATCCTCATTTGTGACGTGATGACACCACCATTTGCCTTCAATACATCATTGCTGTTTCACGTTGAAAGCATCCAGCACTGTGTCTCTGTGGAGGCCCCGATTTCAGAGCAATACAAAAGGACAGAAGCCACTGCTGTTTGATAGGTACGCATCTTAGTCTGAGTTAATATGTGGCACTGAAACCACAGAGGACACCATCAAAGAGCATGCATAAACCCATAGTTTTGCTGATTCCATGTTTCATGTCAGCAAGGCAACCTCCCTCCTGGGTGACAATGGAGCCACGATACTCAAATGAGTGGACAAGTTATGCTGGCTGCCATAAACCAGCACTACAGGTCCCTCGGTACTGAGTGGTCTGCTTGGAGGAGGAGCTCCAGGGGAGATAGGTGCGCACAATTCCAGCTTCAAAGACACAAAATGGTACAAAAAGTGGGTGGCACCAACCAGGGAGCAGATGTGGTCACAGCTCTTTGGGACACATTGATTCAGTGCATCCGCTGAGCAGCTTTAGCCAGCAGGACTTGTATGAAACCTTGGCCATAACTTAACACTACCCCACAACTAGTGGAACCAAGGGAAGTGAAGTGGCCACCAGGTCTCCAGTTGTTCAAATTCACCGATTTAAAAAAACCCAGTACAGGGGCAGAGCTATCAATATAGTCCATGGACTGTACTAGTAAGTACTTCCCAAGCTCTTCCATTATCCAGGGGTTTTTAGCCAGCAGATCCAAATAGTCAATGACCCCACTAGTCACGTGTAGGGCCCTACCAAATTCACAGCCAAGAAAAAAGCATCACGGACCAAGAAATCTGGTCTCCCACTGTGAAATCTGTTTTTTTGTGTGCTTTTACTATATACCATACAGATTTCACGGTGGAGACCAGCGTTTCTCAGATTGGGGGTCCTGACCCAAAAGGGAGTTGCAGTGGGGTCACGGTATTGCCACCCTTCTGTGCTGCCTTCAGAGCTGGGCGGCTGGAGAGTGGCAGCTGCTGGCCGGGCGCCCAGTTCTGCAGGCAGCCGTGCAGAAGTAAAGGTGGCAATACCATGCCATGCCAGCCTTACTTCTGCACTGCTGCTGCTGCTAGTGGCTCTGTCTTCAGAGCTGGGCTTCTGGCCGTAGCTGCCACTCTCCAGCTGCCCAGCTCTGAAGGCAGCGCTGCCGCCAGCAGCAGTGCAGAAGTAAGGGTAGTAGCATTGCAACCCCCCCTACAATAACCTTGAACCCCCTCACCCCCAACTCCTTTTTGGGTCAGGACCCCTACAATTACAACACCATGACATTTCAGATTTTAATAGCCGAAATCATGAAATTTACTATTTTTAAAGTCCCATGACTGTGGAATTGAACAAAATGGACCATGAATTGGGTGGGACCCTAGTCATGTGCCTGCTCTTTTTCCCCACTGATGCAGCAAACACCCCCAGGGAATATCTGTGTGCGCTATCCAGAGAATAACAGTGTTCCTCCGTGCTGTGCCTTGCTACAACCTATTACCCTGGGCAGCACAACTGCCATTCTACTGCATTAAGGGATTTCTGCCCTAGTTTGAGCAGAGGGAGGTGGCCCTAAAACCATGGCTGTCAAAGTCATGTACAATCCTTCTTGCTCCATTGTCAAGGATGGGCTTGTGCAGAGAGAGATTTCTCCAAAGAGAAGCCCTGTTTGCTTCTACAGCATTAGACATGTAGTAGAGCTGAAGCTAAAAATCCTTTGAGACATTATAACTGATTGCTGTGGAAATCACTAGCATGCCAGTTTAGGACCAACAGGCAGAACTAAATGAGCTCAAAAACAAGAGCCTGTTTCCAGTCAAATATCTCCAGAAGAGGAAGGGAAACACTGTGCTTGGAACGTCTAACTGATCTATATGTAAGACTAACACCCTCAGGATTCACCTTGATTGTAATGCTTGTAAGAAATCAGCCAGTTTATAATGGCTGGAGGAGTAGATGGGGATATTTGTCATTGTATGTACTTATAATTATCAGGACAGAAGTTGTAAGTGAATCTATGTATACAAAAATTCTACATATTTGATTTTCACCCCTCACCTCCACCCTTGTAACTCACTTGTTTTCTCAGAAGATGAGCACACAGACCATATTTCCTTGGGTGTCTGCACTGTGCACAGTACCGTAAGGCCAAGGTCCTGACCGTAATAATGGAAAATAGATAATACTCTGGAACATACTCCAAATCAGTTCTAAATAAAGTGCTTTTCAGCATTCCCCATAATGTATTATTGGGTCACTACAGATAGTCTGTCCACACAGAGTCAGTGGTGCATTACACCCTACCTTGCCAGATTCCACCAACATTTTGGGCCTTGGTATCTAGGCACCTTCTCCATCTGTACAAAGACAACATACAACAGCTGTGTGATGTGTTTCTTTCTGGTCACACTGTGTTATGATTGGAGAGAAAATACTATGAACCAGGGTGCCTATCCTTTATGATCATGCTCTGGCAACAAATAGCTGTGAAGTGGGCCCTCTGCTGTCACACTCTCACTGCTGTGTCCCATTTCCAAATGCGAGTTCCAGACATATTTACCTACATTTTCAAATTAACTTCAGGAAGCCTCCCTGCTCCCAACCCCAATTAATCCCCAGCCCTTCCCCCCCCGCATTGCTAACCCCACTGCTCCCTCCATCCCACCAACAACTCCATTGCAAGTCCCACTAACATCGCCACTGACAGCCCCTTGTCCTCCACACTGACACTCCACTCAGTTTCCCCCCACCCAGTGCCTTGTATTCCAAAGAACACACAGCGAGGCGAGCAGAGTTGCCACTCGCCTCCTCTCCCCCACTCAAGGCTATAATAAGCTCAGCCATAGGCAGCATTTGGGGAGGCAGGGCCGCAATTATACCCAGGGAAGGGGAAAAAGATGTTTGCTCTCAGCAGGGTGTTTGAAGTAGAATAGAAGAGCATGGGCCCATTCCCTCCCCAGTCCCTCTCCTGCTGCATCCAAAAGCCTGGGGAGAACAGGGCATGACCACCCCCCACCCCCCTGCCACATGCAACTAATACTCAACCCCACCCCTGCTGCACTGGGTGAGTCAGACTGTTCCCCCTCCCTGAACTCCCATTCTCTCCCTGCTACAGCCAAGGCCTTGGGGAGAATGACCCCATCCCTGACTTACTGACCAGTCCCAGTTCACTCACGTCGTGCTGCCTAGGCTCTCACACACCACCACATTCCCACACTTCAGATCTATCCCCCCACCCTGCCATTGGCCGGCAAGCCCCACACTCCCACTGGCAAAAGCAAAAGCTGAGCAGAAGTCAACTACATTACCCACAAACTTGTGTGTTGCACGAACATGCGTCAGTCTCTCTCACTGACTTGCATGTTTGGATGACATGTATGGTTCTGGATAGTACAGATTTTCTGCGGGAGATAACATTATTAAATAAGGAGTCAGGAAACTGAAGTCTCCCTGACATATTGGGAGACTTGGTCAGGCTGGTTCTAGGTCCCCGTGAATCATGCTTTAGCCCTCTTCTGAAAATTGTCATCAATCAGAATTATGACATGAGACTGCCACAAACTCATTAACAACACTGCTCAGTACTGTGAATCACCACCAACAGTATTTTCAAGCCAGAATCCAAGGCCACTGTCAAGGTTCCTTCCCCACTCTGAACTCTAGGGTACAGATGTGGGGACCTGCATGAAAACCCCCTAAACTTATTTTTACCAGCTTAGGTTAAAACTTCCCCAAGGTACAAACTATTTTCCTTTTTCCCTTGGACTTTATTGCTGCCACCACCAAGCGTCTAACAGATATATAACCGGGAAAGAGCCCGCTTGGAAAAGTCTTTCCCCCCAAAATCCTCCCCAAACCCTACACCCCCTTTCCTGGGGAAGGCTTGATAAAAATCCTCAACAGTTTGCATAGGTGAACACAGACCCAAACCCTTGGATCTTAAGAACAATGAAAAAGCAATCAGGTTCTTAAAAGAAGAATTTTAATAGAAGAAAAAGTAAAAGTATCACCTCTGTAAAATCAGGATGGTAAAAACCTTACAGGGTAATTAGATTCAAAACATAGAGAATCCCTCTAGGCAAAACCTTAAGTTACAAGAAGACACAAAAACAGGAATATCCATTCCATTCAGCACAGCTTATTTTCTCAGCCATTTAAACAAACAGAATTTAACGCATATCTAGCTAGGTTACTTACTAAGTTCTAAGACTGCATTCCTTTCTGTTCTCGGCAAAAGCCTAACACAGACCAAGAGAACCTTTGTTTCTCCCCTCCTCCAGCTTTGAAAGTATCTTGTCTCCTCATTGGTCATTTTGGTCAGGTGCCAGCGAGGTTATCCTAGCTTCTTAACCCTTTACAGGTGAAAGGGTTTTTCCTCTGGCCAGGAGGGATTTTAAAGGTGTTTACCCTTCCCTTAACATTTATGACAGCCACTGTAGCAATTCATTAGCGGCTCTTATATTTACTTTTTCAGCACTTCTATTATAAAAAAGGGAAGAAAACTGCAACCTTTCCAAAGCAATAGTCAATAAAAGGGTTTGAGGCTTTTGTTGAAGAAAATATATATAATAGTTCAAGAGGAAGGCTAACAATTTTATTTTGATTCATATAAACTACATTTAATCTTTAAACTAAATGTTTTAGTCTGTTTTCAAGAACCCCATATGTAGGAAGGAATTCTAAAACCCTCGTTATGCAAACAGAATACATATTCATAGATTCATAGATATTAAGGTCAGAAGGGACCATTATGATCATCTAGCCTGACTTCCTGTGCAACACAGGCATATTCCCTTATGAAGCAGTTTGAGAAAGATTTCTTGTGACAGAATAGGATGAATGCTCTAGCTGTTGGAGAAGTGTATAGCTGCAGGAAATGACTGGCCTTCACTTTACATATTCCAACCCACAGATAACAACCCACTAGTTTTCATGACATCCAAATGATGAAGATAAGTATTAACCTCATTTTGCAATATGATAGCAAAGAGTCAGGTGACTGGACGAAGACCTGACAGCAAGTCAGGAGTCCACGATTCCCAGCTGCAAGTTCATTCCTCTAGGACTAGGCTACTTCATTATTAATTATTATTATTGTTATTATTATTGTGGTAGCACCTCAGAGCCCCCCGTCGTGGATCAGGAACTGGTTGTGCTAGACACTGTACAAACACAACTCCACTGCTACAAGTCTGCTTTATTCATCTTGCCTAAAGAGTGTTTGTATTTGTTTAGTTAAAGGGCTCGATGCATCACAATGGAATAGTGAAGAGCAATTCTGAGTTAATACAAACAAAAGGTTTGTTGAAAAAAGGTCCAATGACTGTGAGAAGCAAGTTCTGGTATTTTGCCAAGTCCTGGTGGGGATGGGGGAACAACATTCCTGTTAAAAAGTTACTAATTCTTGTGAATATTCACAAGGAAAAATCTTTTTTAAAACCCCACACTTTAAAATGATCAGGATAACTCCTTTCAGTGGGTGAAGAGCCCTGCTTTGGAACAGTGCTGACTCACAGCAGGGAGATGTCTCCCGAAGGCAGGTTTCCCCCGGCAACCAGAGATAAACCAGTGCCTAACTGGGAAGGAAGCCAACCTTACCTGTTCACTTCCACACTATTTTTGTTCAGTCTGCATCCCCCTGCATCCCCACCGGGGAGCGGGGGGAGAGAAGAAGAGAAGAGCTGTATCTTTGGAATGGGGGAGAACAAGATACTCAAGTCTCTCTCTTTTGCCTGTCTCCCAACTCAAGACCTAAGCAGTTCTGAGTGCTCTGAGCCAATCATGACACCAGAGGAAAGTGACCACAGCTATCAGAAGATCAAGAAAGCTAGGTATAGGAAGGAAGGGGAGACCCTACCATTAACAAGGTAAGTATCTTTAAACTGCAACAACAAAAAAGGGTCTAAATAAAGCAATGACCTGAATTACTCAGGCAGCTGGTAGAACCAGGAAAGCCAAAAGGAAGGCAGATTGTACTCTTGGTGAAAGGGGCCCAGTAATAGCTGGTGAAGACTATCCACATGTAGGGCAGAGTGAAAGACTGTTTCATATGGTTCTGTCTAGTCGACTGAGAAATCAACAAAGAAAGAGAGAGTCTAACATTCCTAAAAGATTAGTGAGATCTGCAGGATAAGGGCTGTGGTCGACATCTGCATTCCTCAGGGCCAAAGGAGCTGTCCACAAGGGTGAAGCTCAGTGCAGAAGGCAGAACTTTCTGGGATGTTGTCCAAGGCAGTGGAACAAACTCTTGCAGGGTCTAAGCACCACCTCAAACTTCACCATTTTCTGTTGCAAATGCCACACATGCTTCTTTGACCTCGTCCTTGCTGCTATAAAAAGATAGCACAGTGTATAAAAGATGGATTTCATTTAAAAAAAAGTTTCCCACACATCTGCCCCATGGGGAGATAAAGGAAGAAAACTAACATCTGTGACTTGTGGTTCTATGTCACAAAAGGCTCCTCTCAGGGGTGAAAGTAACTTAAAGGACTTACCAGTACGCCAGAGTCCTGAGTGGGGGCATGGCCTCAACCAGAAGAGGTGATTTAAAGGCCCCAGGGAGCTGGCAGCCCCAGGACTCAAGGGTGAATTAAAGGGCCCGGGGCTCCGGCCGCCACAGAGCTCCGGGCCCTTTAAATCCCTGCTGGAGTCCAATCAGGACTCTGGCGGCGCTTTGAAGGGCCCAGGGCTCCCTGCAGTAGCAGGAGCACCGGGCCCTTTAAATCTCCCCCTGAGCCCGGCTCTGGTAGCCGGACTCCAGCGGTGCTTAAAGGGCCCGGGGGTCCTGCCACTCCAGTGGCAGGAGAGCTGGGCCCTTTAAATCACGGCCGGGGAAGCCGGTCCGGTTCGGCCTGGCGTACTGGCTCTTGACGGTACCGGCTTACTTTCACCTCTGGCTCCTCTGGAAAACACTCAAGATTTCGTGATGATGGGCACAGTCGAAGAACAGAAAAGTTTTAAACAATGGGAAAACCAGTGGGAGCTTTGCCCAAGGGTTTGTCTTGAGGAGTATGAAAGGTGTTATTTAGAACACGTTAGCTAGCACATTCTAAACCTCGAGCGTAGAGGAGGCAATTGTATTTTAGCATGTGCTAAGTTGGTTGAGTTGAAGCCTAGGCCCCGCCAGGGATGTTAGCTTTACCAGTTGGTAGGTTCTAAAATTGCAACTGGCCTTGACTACATTACGGATGAATCCTGGCCCTACTGAAGTCTATGGGAGTTCTGCCTTTTACTTCAACTGGGCCAATATTTCAGTCCGGAAGTTTAGAACATGCTAGCCAACCCATTCTGTTATCCAGTCAAGCCAAAGCTTGACAAAGGACTAAGTAATGACTGAAAGGTTTTGGCCTACAATCAAACCAAACAAAAGTTTTGCATGTGAATATTCTTAGAGCAAAAATTTGAGGCCCTTGATCCACTATGATCCCAAACAAAGTAGGATTATGGTACTCATAAGAACAGTGTTTAGGTGCTAGTTTTAAAAGGAAAATGTATGGATTTATTTTTCCATCTATAGGTGACTATTAATTGAACCACCACATATCCCAAAATAGGATTGTACATTGCACTGAAGACTTAGTACTGTATGAGCAGTCTGCTGTTCACTAACTTTCACTGGTGAAGGTGATTAATAAAAAAAGACAGTACAATGACTTTAAAAATCTGTAGTTTGAATATGGATACCAACATAAATGCAATTTATCTTTAAAAATGATAATAGCTTAGACACAGTTTGGCTTCCACGAGGACAAAGATAATAGCTTTTCCTGTGACCAAAACTCAAAAGGATATTAACAGCAGGTAGTTTATTTTCCTCCCCTGTTCCTTAGATTTTTGTAACTGTAGTACACTACACAGCAGTTGAAATATTCCCAATGGATTTCACTGTGTACACAAAATTTAGAGAGAGCTCACAGTCATTCTATGTGCATTAACAATCACACTGATAAAACCCACAATGGAGTACTGTAAAAACAATCACAATTGGCTAAATATAATACGATGGGAAATTGTAGTGTCTTTGCCACTCCTCTGCTGATAAGGCATAATCTGTTCCATTCAATTCATTGGCAAGTCAGCCGGTATGCAAAAGGAAACAATACCCGCATTCTATCTTTCCAAATAGCAATGTTGTGCTATTGTGTTAACGTTGGGAGGAGATAATCCTTCATGAGATTCTGACACCAGCACTTCTGGGGTCATACAAGGGGCAAAGATTCCTCAACGCTATAATATTTCTGTCTGTGCAAATCTGCACATTGATCTAAGTTCTGCATCCATTCTGATGGTACCGCACTGAAAGATTGCTTTGAGAGTAAAATATTCCTGCTCTCTTTCTCTATATACACTAGTTTAGAAAGTGACTCTAGAACTAACACAGAGAAAATCATCATAAAAGTACCATTCACATTTTTTAACCAATGTGCTATGATATTTTTTTTCATTTTTATTCTGTATTTCCATCATACCACTTGGACAAAAACTTTGCATGCACTGGTCTGTCAAGAGTTTAAACACATACTGAGTTAAACATTTTGCTGGTGTATTTTCACTGACACTGGAGAGGTTGTACAATGGATTAGCTGATCCAGTGTATTTAGGGCCTAATCCAAAGACTGATGAAGTCACTGGAAGCCTTTCCACTGATTTCAATAGGTTTAGGATTTGGCCCTTAGTAAAATCAATTGCAGTCTTCAGTGTAATTTGTTAAACTGTAAATGCTTTGGGGCAGGGACTGAGGCCTTGTGTTTAAGGCATTCATGAATTCTCGGTAGAATTCCCAGCTCTGCCACTGCCTTCCTGGGGAAGTCAGTCTGTCTCAATACCCCAAAAGTACAAGGGGGATAATAATATTTCTCTGTATCACAGGGAGATTGCAAGAATAAATGCATTCATTTTTCTGAGTTCCTCAAACACTACTGCGCTGAGGGCCTTGTAAGTACCAAGACAGAAAGACTGTTTAGGTTTTTGTGTAATTCGCCATGTTGAGCAGACTATTGAGGATAAACAAATACTAATTCTAAAAACTGATTAATGTACCTGATTGAATTAGAGACACTAAGTTAATGTCTCTGTGTTAAGTTTACTTAACCTGTTACTAGGGCACAGTTTATCAGCACTTCCTAATGATTTATCTAGAAATAGAAAGCAACAATGATATTCTACCAGGAAGAATGGAAGAAGTGAGCAACAGTAGGGAAAATGTCAGGGAACCATACCTGGTGCAGCAGTTCTCCTCTGGGCTACCATTTGGAAGTTACAGTGAAATGAAACTAAAATATCCAGCAGCTGATTTAAGGAATAAAGATGTGCAAAACTTAGCTGTGAATATAAAAAACTATCCTATGGACAACACAGACTGGCTTTGCATGAAATTATTTCATACCCTTCTGCATACTTGACCAATCACTCCCTACACAAAGGCATAATGAAGCAATTCTTATTTTTAACTGAAGGGGCACGGTATTTGTCCCAGGCCTCACATTCAATTTTTTTCCCCAATTCAAAATAATGGAATTATATTAAGAAGGACTTGAAGAAGGAAGTGACATAGAGAAGAGAAAATGCATTCACTAAACTCAACATCATATGGAAATAAAAGATTCACAGCACCAGAACAAAACTGAAAATTTTCAACTCAAACATAATCTCAGTGCTAGTATACAACTACAAAAGCTACAGAAAACTGGAAGCCTTTGAAAATAAGTGCCTATTAAAGATTCTAGGCATTGGTTGGCAAGACCTCATCACCAACGAAGAGCTCCAAGGATCACCAACAAGTGGCTCATCTCCAGCAGAATCACAAGGAAGTGCTGGACATGTTTGGGGCATGCACTCCACATGCCAATCCACAGACACTCACATGAAGTCATCAAATGGAAACCAACTACTGTGAGGAAACGAGGGCATCCAAGGGGTAACCTTAAGAAGAACCCTTAGTAGGGGCAGCAGAAACAGTTGATCTTAACAAAATAGAGCATGTAGAAGCAGCAGCAGCAAATGAGAGGAATGGAAGAGACTAGTTTCCACTCCTTGAGCCAACACTGGCACAGGAATGCTGTAATAATAAATAGTAAGTGACTTTAATGAACAGGGTGTTTTGATGGTATGTTGCTTTTTGAATGATGTAAAAAAATAATCAGTACAGCTGGTTATAGGGTGCTCTGATTTCTTTGTTTGAAACACTGCTGCTAAACAACAGACACCTCCAAGTTCTTTCCCTTTCTCTCTCTGCTCCCTTAGCCCTTCTGCTTCAGTTTCTCCATCTATAAAATGGGGATGTCAACTAACCTGCTTCACAGCAGCTCTGAGAGCATCCATCAGTTGATTTCTGTACAGTGTTTTGATGATGCTGCTTGCTAAGTATCACATTTAAATGCTCATGACAACTACAAATGTACAATATCCTGTACTTAACTGTCACTACGCTCTTTCCCCTCTCTCATCCAAGGCACGTACTCACGCAATAAGGCAGTGCCAACAGAAAACTGTTACAAAATTTGGGTTATTCATTATTTGTTGACATAAGTACCCATAACATGCCATGTAATTTCCAATCACAAAACAGTGCCTGGCCTCTGCTCCAAAGAACAGACAAAAGGAAAGAGGATAGTTTATAACGTCTGAGTAGAGCGGTCAAGGAGGTAAACATCCACAGCGAAATACTGTTTGATTATCCCAATTGCTCCCTCCCCACCCCTTTTTAGGTGGGGCGTAAAATTAATTGCTAGCTCTAGTTTAAAAAGTGCAGCACAGATCTTAATTCTCAGTTCAAAGGCTCTAACTGCTGCTCACACAAATTAAGAAAAACAAAACAAACATGTCTGACAGATAACCTGTAACTCCTTGATTTTTCATCTTAAAAGTCACACAAAGCCTGAAAAAAATGGATAAGAGAAATCAGAATGCCTTCCCTCCCAATCACAAACAGGGCATGGAGCAGCTCTGTATCCTTTCCACAGACAGAATTCCAGCTCCGTGGCTATAATAGGGTGTATAATCCTGACATACCTATTACCACAAGGATTTGTGACCACTGAACCTGTGTGCGACTGCAGACGTACCAGATAATTCTTCTCCTGCCACTGACCACCCTGTAAGCCACATTCATTCTCCACAATGGGATACATGAGCCTGGCTCTGGGAGATTTTCACGGCGTGCGAGTTGCACAGGACCCCTGTGTGCATACCCAGAGTGTAGGGATGCTATGGCTCTGTTGCACTTCCAATGCTTTGGGGACCTTCTGCAGTTCCAACACTTTTGAGTGAATTGTACTCTACTGAAGTCAACATAAAAAACAATGCCTCATCCTGACCCTGAGATATAATAAGGCTATATTTTTATACACACATGTAATAAAAAAGCAAACCAACCAGAGTACAGAAGATGCATTGGCATTGTGCTATTGTTGTCATCTGTTCCACAGGATATTCCCCAAGACAGAGTTTACAGGACACCAAAGGGTCAAGTACCAAGTCCCAGGTAGGCCTGTATCTGGCTGTAGTCATTGCAGAGCAGTCTGAAAACAAACAACAACAAAAGTGAAAAAATAAAACATTTCCATCACAAACCTTACTACATTCCTGGGCACCGCAAAGCCTTATTTTCCATATCCACTGCTGTCTACTAACTGTTAGGAAATTAAACACAGTAAATTATTATTATTGTGTGTACTGAGGTAGTGTACAATGTATTGTATTATGTGCATCTCAAAGATACAGCCCCACACCTGAGAGAACACAGGATAGATAGACAAAGGACAGGTGACAAGTGCGGAAAAGGGATGTAACATACAAGCAAAGTGATCGTGGGGACAGTAGGCAAAGAAACATCCCATTAGTTGCAGATTTCTCTTTGCTGGAAGTTACGCACTAAACTCCAACAACCCCCCTTCCGGCCCACAATCCTGCCCTCATCTTTCTTCCACATGGTATATCCTCATTTGATCCTCCATCCCATGTAAGGGCCTAATACAAAGCTCATTGAAGTCACTGGGGACCAGATTTACAAAGGCATTTAAGTGCCTAATGGGATTTACAAGGCACCTAAGAAAGTTAGTGCCTAAGCCCCATTGAAGTCGGTGGGAGTTAGGTGCCTAACTTGTTTGACGCCATCTCACTAGGTGCCTAACTATATCTTTAGGTGCCTACATACTTAAATTTTAAACCTGGCCCTGGGAATCTTTCCACAAGCTTCAAGGGGATTCAGCTCTGGCCTTACGTGAGTGAACAAGCATAGCACCACAGTGCAACAGTGCCAGAATTTCAATTAATTGCATGAGTTTATAGCGCAATCATAAAAGTTCACTTGTAGGTCATTCATTTAATTTTGATCCATTTGGGTAGTGACCAAAAATCTGGAGTAGTTAGCTCTGGTGGCAAGTATGAAATGAATGTGTGGGCGCTATCCAATTCTCAGTGGGCAGTTAATCAAAAAAAACCCACAAATAATTGCTTTTCACAGGCACCTCTATCAACTACCTTGAAAGACCAAGAACTAAATAACCCTCTTCGTGTCCTTGGAGGAGATCTTCCAGGCCAGTGTTCAGGCACAGTGGTGAGGCAGCACAGGATAAGTTTTCATGGCTTTATCTATTTTCTGGTTAAAGCACTGTCACTCTCCAGCACTGAAAATTCCATAAAGTGTTAATATTCTCACTTTGGAAAAGGCTTTGCTCATTGCAGAAACGATCAAAGGCAAACAAACAATATTTCAGTTCAGCCATTGTTAAGTCACAGGATTTTAAAGTAGTAACTGTAAAGTAGTAATTAACTGCAAACTCTACAAAACTTGTGTGTGTAGCTGTGATGTGCTGCTTATGCTGTTCAGTTGCAGGCCTGGATCCACAAAGCGAAACTGGAATGGTTGAAAAATTAACGAAGCGAGGGCTATCCAATGCACATGAGCATTATTTTTTTGCAATAGTACTGCCCCGGACACACTCATTTTTCCTCTCTAATTCATGCTTCAAAAGGCACCAAGTTCCGGTCACCTGTTCTCCTGGCTGAGGTAAACCATCTGTCTTACTCCGACCCCTCTCTGAAGGGGTTGCTTATTTAAAAAGAAAAGCAAGGTTCTCCCCTCTCAGGATATGTGTGCTGCCTGTACATTGCATTATTAGAACCGAATATGATGCAAATCATGATCTATCCAAAGAGACAGGAAGATAAACCATTTGCAGTTGGGTGTTGCTTCAATTAAGAGCATCTGGTCAACGTTACAGTAGAGCAGAGGCTAAGGCACAGGGATGCCTGAAGAATAGACAGGCAGAGAACCTCTCTCTTTGTAGGAATCACCTTTGTGAATTCCTCAGTATTCACTATACCCACTCCTAAAGTTGCACTGCATTGCAAGAACCAATATTTGCTGATATTTTTGTTCCTAGTACCAGCGGCAGGCTGACCACTTCACTGGTTTAATTTTAGAGTGATTTTAGAGAGAGAATCAGAATGGGCTAGGCCTCACCCATGCCCGAGTCTTCATTAGATACTGGGTACGGTCACTTTGAACTCACTTAGATGAGACTGGAATGTAAAGCTAGGTGTCATCAGGATACTGACCACACTGCCTCGCTAATTTCCCCTGAATGCAGGTTGGACAAAATAGGACCTTGTGGAAGCACACATGACACAGAGCTTAGGTCAGACGAACAGTTGCCTATTACTACCCAGAAAGAAAACATACCTGCTCAGAATATGCACTCAACAAAAGTGCCTCAGCTCAAAGACCTGAGGATTCCAGATACTGCTGGGAGTGCTTCACCATATCAAGGAAGTTAGTTAACCTTCCAAAAAATGAGAGCTCCATAAAAGGTTGATGGAACTGGAGAGATTATCTACATTAGAAAATGGTTGCTTGAGCAAGCATCTACATTATTTTTTCCAAGACATGCCAGTACTTTGTCTTCCCTCAGAGAAGCACTGACTGCTCCAAAAATGGCCACAACTCTTCTACACTGGCTTTAACCAGCCAGGAGGTACATGGATCTATCTTACTCTGTATCTCTGGACTTCTCAACATCTCCAGAGCTGCAATAAGTGTCAGAAGCTGAAGCTCAGATTTTACCACTCTGCAAAACTTGGCGTAAAGGCTTAGATAGCCACTGCCTGACTGAGTTTCTTTTTCCCCCAAACAACCCACATACAACGTTAAAAGAAATGTTTACAGTTAAAGCCCAAGTCTGCTGATATTTGCTACACTGCAGATATGATTCCCCCAAAGTTTACAAACTCACTGAAGAGAGCGGAACTTTTGATGTTAGCCCCCTCAGCTGCTAGGAAAGCTTAGACTCTGTCTACACCAGGGGTGGCCAACCTGTGGCTCCGGAGCCACATGCGGCTCTTCAGAAGTTAATATGCGGCTCCTTGTATAGGCACCGACTCCGGGGCTGGAGCTACAGGTGCCAACTTTCCAATGTACCAGGGGGTGCTCACTGCTCAACCCCTGGCTCTGCTACAGGCCCTGCCCCCACTCCACTCCTTCCCGCCCCCTCCCCTGAGCCTGCTATGCCCTCGCTCCTCTCCCCTTCCCCCCAGAGCTTCCTGCATGCCACGAAAGAGCTGATCGGGAGGTGCGGGGAGGGAGGGGAAGGTGCTGATTGGCAGGGCTGCCGGTTGGCGGCAGGTGCTGGGAGCCAGGGGGGAGCTGATGGGGCACTGCTGATGTATTACTGTGGCTCTTTGGCAATGTACGTTGGTAAATTCTGGCTCCTTTTCAGACTCAGGTTGGCCACCCCTGGTCTACACTGTAGTTGGGAATGACTCTCCTAGCCCAGGTAGACCACTAAAATAGCAGTGTGGATGCTACTGCTAGTCACCTGAGCGAGACCCTGGTCAGCCTGATCTGTCACCTGAGCTGCAATGTCCACACTGCTATTCTTAGTGTGCTAGCTCAAGTGGAACTAGAACAAGTCTGTCTACCCGGGCTGGGAGGCTTGCTCCCAGCAGCCACACAAACATAGCCTTACAGCCTCTAACCCACTAGAAAATGTCCTTTTAAAGTAGAGAGAAGGGCACAAAAGCAGTATCCCATCATATTTATTTTTAGTGAAAACTGATGTAGCCATGGGGGAGAAAAAACAATCTCAGGTTCAGGGACGCTCTGGATTGCTACCTCTGAGCACTGACATGCTGTTTCAAAGAAGATGTAAAAGTACTGGAAGACTGCACGGCATAATGGCTCAATGCATGAGGTGTGCTGTGCAATCTGACTTGACACACTGTCTTTTTGAGTTCGGACATTTCCAGGTGCCTCAAATCCAAGTTTTGAAGAATTTTAGACAGTTTCTTTATTGTTAACCCCCACTGTAAGCATTAGAGGAATAAAATAAACAAAAGTGATTTCTCCATACCCTAATTTACCTGGCATTGTTTACATTTACACACCGTTCCATGAAACATTTGACCTTGAATGATCACACACATATTTCTGTGTTTGTACTGGCACCGCTTACGAATACACTTCACTGGGCAAATTTAGGCTCTTGTGCACTGGCATGTGTTGCTTATGGTAACAGAGAGAAGGAAGTATGAGACAGCAGGCAGTGGGGAAAGAGATGTACGTGAGTTAGGGATGGACTTGCATGGCTCAGGAAGACCAAAATGTCACAGGTTGTTGTGACATTTCCAGCCCACACT
Organism: Eretmochelys imbricata; assembly: GCF_965152235.1. Taxonomy (NCBI): domain Eukaryota; kingdom Metazoa; phylum Chordata; order Testudines; family Cheloniidae; genus Eretmochelys; species Eretmochelys imbricata. The sequence goes on from NC_135574.1 coordinate 33,658,790, forward strand.
GAAGGGGTGGGTGCTTATGCAATTCAAACTAAAACCTTAAACAAATACACCAATCTATTCAAAATCTATGTTATGCAAATTTGAGGTTAGTCACTAGGGTGCATGGGCCTGGGGCCAATTCCACCGCCCCACACTTGTCTGTCCACTGTGCCCTATGATGATGACCTAACCACATCAGCCACATCATCAGGGGTTCGTTCACCTGCACATCTATCAATGTGATATATGCTATCATGTGCCAGCAATACCCCTCTGCCATGTACATTGGCCAAACCGGACAGTCTCTACACAAAAGAATAAATGGACACAAATCAGATATCAAGAATTGTAACATTCAAAAACCAGTCGGAGAACACTTCAACGGAGAACACCCCCGGGACACTCAATAACAGACTTAAAAGTGGCAATTCTTCAACAAAAAAACTTCAAAACCAGATTCCGAAGAAAAACTGCAGAACTGGAATTAATTTGCAAACTGGACACCATCAAATTAGGCCTGAATAAAGGACTGGGAGTGGATGGGTCACTATAAAAAGTAATTTTCCCTCTGCTGATACTTACACCTTCTTGTCAACTGTTGGCATTGGCCTTGTTAGCACTACAAAAGTAATTTTCCCTCCCTTGGTATTCACCCCTTCTTGTCAACTGTTGAGAATAGGCCACTTCCACCTTAATAGGAATTGGCTCGTTAGCACTGACCCCCCCACTTGGTAAGGCAACTCCGATCTTTTCATGTGCTACAATATATATTCTGCTTACTGTATTTTTCACTGCATGCATTTGATGAAGTGCGTTTTAGCCCACGAAAGCTTATGCCCAAATAAATTTGTTAGTCTCTAAGGTGCCACAAGGATTCCTCATTGTTTCTCCTGCAGCTATAACTGGATTGAATAGCCTTCCTTTGTATTGCCATCTCATGTGGGGACATCTCTTCTCCCTCAGCTATTCTTCTGTGACACTATGACACCTGTCTCAAGCAAGCACCCTAGGGTTCAGCAGAAATTGGTTACCTAATACAATTGTTATTTAACTGATGGCCTCTTGAACTCAGTGGGACTCTAAAGATATAAGTAAGCAGACTTTGACACAGGGCTCAGAGAGCAGGCAGAGGGTGCCGCTATAGGCTTGCTTAGAGCACCTTTGACATACCAGCCTTCAGTCTGAGACAACAGGACACACAAAGGATGATAAACATCAAGAGCATTTATAATGCAATGATGTAAAACCAATAGTTGTTCCCATGGTCATTTCAAGAATCACTACTGCTTAATGGCATTTTTTAACCAAGTATTAATTTCAGTTTCTCAATATATTACAGCATTTCACACTTAACTTCTCATCGTTTTACAATCAGGCATATATGAGAGTATTTGTCTTTACATCTTTCTCTTGGTCTTCCACAACCTTAATCCAAGGCTTCCAAAATGATTACACATTGCAACTTGAATCTCTGCCAAGTTCTTACTATCATATTCCTAGTAAGGAAGTCTGGCACCCACTGGTAAGAAAATATCCACATTTATCTGTGGTGTAAAACCAAGAGCAAAGAAACCTGACTACTTGTTAGTGGAAAAAAGTTTTCCAAATCCAGCATTGTCTTTTTTCTCTGTTGAGAAGTATAGGGTATTAAGCTCTTCAGGGTACAAGCTGTGGCCTTCTTTGTGCTTGCTTGGCACATTTGGGAAAATACCACAATATAAATAACAAATCTCCACATCAAAATATCCCCACACGTAATAAGACAATTCAGTTACCAAAAACAACAGAAGCAGAGACAAAAGCATGTTCTGTCAAGATCCATTCACCAGAGTGATTCTCCCAGGGGATCCTAGCTACAGACTATTTAAGATTTCAGAGTGTGTTCCTATGTCTTTTAATGACACCGAATATTGCTTACAGTAAGGACAAGAAAAGTCTAAGCAGTTGGTCATCTGTTGCTGGGTGCCTAAATAACTGCTGGTTGAGTTGGGATACCTAGAAAATGACCCTGTATATATACACTTCAAATACACAGGAGTAAAGCCTTTTACCCAGTGTAGTATGCTTCATCCATTGAACAGATTTTAGCTCATTGTGAATTCAGACCATTATACAGGTACTGCAAATTGTCAGCTCAGTATGTGGGGCATGAGAGCGCCTCAGGTATTAATGGTAGTTTGCATAATTAAACCCTCATAAGGAGGGTTGAAAACAAGAGTGCAACTTGATCTTAAAATTCACCTCGAGATTTCTACTGCAGTTAATGGCAGTTTCATGCACATATCTGAAAAAAATTTGGTCCACACCATTGGACACTGAATTTGTAAGACATGCCAGCATGACATTTCCTCTTCTGGAATAGCCTTGCATTGAATGCTGGGGAAAGAGATCATCATGAGTAGTGATGTATTCACTTTACTGAGTGATCCAGAAGCTATTCAGAGCTATCCTCTCATATATAATCAGAGCTATCTGATTCTGTAAATTACCAACCATGCTCTGCACATCACTACCTGGAAATGAAATCAGTCCCAAGAGTGACTCAATCACTCTTTAGAGTTCTGCTAATGTAGCATGACTATTTAAACACCAATGTATTTACATTAAGCCGGGAGAAAAACACCCTCTCACCCAACCTAATATTTACTTTCATTATTTCTATGCAATACCCAATGACCCAAAACATCATAATGAAGATAAAATGGATTTCTGTAGCACTCCTTGCCTTTGGGCAACTGTTTCTACTTGTTATGTGAAGATAAATGGTAATATTAATTTACTGATAAAATAAGTCATAATGTTTCAAGATCTGTAAAAGGCAGAGGGGATTGTGTATGGGATGAGGGAGGAATGAAGCAGATGCTCACCTGCATAAATCTCAAATAATGAATGCAATAAGAATTTCTAAGGTACATCGTCACTGTAGTATCTGCATACAATTGCTGTCAATTACATCACTTCACTGTGGTCCCGCACTCGCAATGCCACGTGTTGCCTGGGGAAGCGCATCGGCTGCCGCTGGGAGTGGTGCGAGGAGTGCCAGGAGCTAGGAGTCCTGGTGCCGCAGATCAGGTCCAACGACAACACCACCGTCACCGCGAGCACCGGGGCATGCTGGAGAGGACCCTGAAGGCAGCCATCCATTCACTGTATATGGAAACCCTGAAGCGTAAACCGGACCAGGGTAAAGCTTTTGAACTGAGCAGCAAGTGGGACGCCAGCAACCACTTCCTCGCCGGGGCCGGCTTCACCCATTTCGCCGACTGGCGGTTTGTCCACCATGCCTGACTCAACTGCATCCTGCTCAATGGAGCCGTCCGCCATGGGAACCGAGACAAGCGTTGCGGGAAGTGCAGCTACTCCAACGAGACCCTGCCCCACGTCCTGTGCAGCTGCAAGCCCCACTCCAGAGCCTGGCAGCTGCGCCACAACACCATCCAGAACCGCCTGGTGAAAGCCATCGCACTGCGCCAGGCAGAGGTTGCCATGAACTGCGCCATCCCTCGTACCGACAGCCAGCTTTGACCTGATGTGGTAGTCACCGACGAGGCCCAGAAAAAGATCATCCTCGCCGACGTCCTGGTCTCCTTTGAGAGCAGGACCCTGGCCTTCCGCGAAGCCCGAGCTCATAAGCTGGAAAAATACGCCCCCCTGAGAGCAAAGGGCTACAAGGTGCAGATGGATGCCCTGATCGTTGGAGCCCTGGGCACTTGGGACCCCTGCAACGAGCGTGTGCTGCCGACCTGTGGGATCGGTTGACGCTATGCACGGCTCATGTGGTACCTCATGGTCTCGGACACCATCCCATGGTCCAGGGACATCTACATCAAACGCATCACCGGCCACCTACAGTACCAGGAGGTGTGAGCTGGTACGACATCGTGCATCAATTATGGGAAAGGGACTGAGAGGCTTTTTCCACTGGACCGTATGAACTGGAACCATAAACTCACTGAACATTAAATCCCACCAAATGAGGGTAAATCCATCCTCATCATTGTATCCACTCATTATACTCCACACCTGAATATAGCCATTATATGAACAACATATCCCCATATCTTAATGTCTGTACTTTGACCCGTTAAACTTTTACCCCCAATCGGGGAGATTGCAGATTATGTATTCCTTATGCCACCCGTTCCTAAACTGAATTTTGCACCCCTTGATAATCTGTACCTTATTCCCTGAAACTTCTATGCTTAAACTCTGTACCGTTTTCTTTTTACTTCAACATCATCTTAATAAAATTATTAAATCTGCATACAATTGCTGTCAATGCAGTGCTAATTTTCCATATGACTAACTGTAAAAAAATATGATTGCAAGGTAGTGTAATGGATTATATTGAACTACAGGTGGATTTATATTGGTGTGCCAACTCACCAGCCAGTGCTACAAATAAAGCTCCCACAGCAGCAGAATTTCAGGCTCTTTTTATAGGGTTGGATTTATTTCTCTGAACAGTCCAACACAAATCAAACAGATAAATTGGGTTCTGCTGCCTGGCCTTTTTCCAGCTCCTTTACCTTGACCCAGGGTCTCCTACAGGATCTCTCTCACAGCTGAGCAGCTTGATGGCCCTTTGTCTAAGGACCAGGTGACCTGCCAGCCTGAACACTGGCCTTAGACCCATTACCTGGGAGGCAGCTAGTCAGTCACAGGTAGGGCTAAGCCCTCTGCCTTTAATGGGTCATCATCCCATGCCGTGGCTGTGCTTGACACTAAATATTAACACAGGATCTCATCCAAATACCATTGAAGTCAATGGAAATAACCCTATTGATTTAAATAGGATTTGAATCAGGCCCTTAAAATGTGGTTCTTATCGCTGATGTCCTTTTTCATTAAAGTGGCCCTTGCTATTATTCTCTCTCTCTCAGATTGCTGTAATGCACCTTGAACTGTTCCAAATATCACTTCTAGGTGCAGAAAAAAAGATGCCATTTATAAAGCAGGATCTTCTGTATGGAGGACATTACGGCCTGTGCTGTGTGATCTGCACTCACTGACAGCTGACTTCTGGGTGAAGTTTTAGTTAATGGCTTTGACTTACAAATGGTTTTGAACCTCCCTATATTTGAAACTGCTTCATTCCTCACATCATTCTATGCCAGTAACTGCCAGCCAAGGTGTTTAAATTAGCAGGATACTGGTTTACAAGAGGGAGGGTGGTTGTAACGTTGTCATCAGTGAGGGCCCCTGGACTCTGAAGTTTACTTCCCTCTTTGGTCCACCATAGCTTGGATTTAATGCTCCCCTCATCTGTTTCTCCAGGCTTTTCCAGGGATTTTCAGTAAAGTTGTACTGCTGACACCTGAGAGAACTCTTCAAAGAACAGAGGTAATCTGTAAATGTTTTTGTTTAAAAGTATTGATTTCAATTATATAAATGTGCCAGGAGACTTCTGACTGGGTTATTTAAAAACTCTAAATAAAATACAGAATTACACCATCTTTGCATCCATCTGCTGTGGACTGTAGGCCTATAAAAGCAGACATGTAACTCAGGAATGGTAGCTATCCTAGAAACGTACATGCCTTCCTCACCCCCATCTGAGCAGTATCAGGCCTCCTCAGAATCTTTATCATCCCAAGACCCCAGCAAGGCAGGAAGTACTATTATCCCCATTCTATCATTGGGGTACTGAGGCAGATGGCCAGATTTGATTTCAATGGGACTTAGGTGCTTAACCTGTTCAGGTTAGTGTCGTTTCCAAACCTGATACCTATCTGCATCAGCAGCATCTAAGTACCTTTGTAAAAGACTTGCTGGGATGGTTCTCAGGACACCCAGGACCAGGAGTCACCTTGTTACCCTCTGTCACCAGCATGAAGGAGTCTTGCTTGTGGTAACTGGGTGTCAGTTCCCTAACCTCACCAGCCTTCAGCCATTCAAGCACTCTCCTCTGGGCTATGCCAGCCCTATCTTTGCCTTGCAGATTAACAATAGGTAATAAGCGTAGACCCAAGTTCATGTTTTATTATTTTGTTTTGGGCTGTAACCACCAGTTGTTTCCACGACTTTCTCTCACTTCTAGGTAAATCTTTATTCTTTCTTAAATAAACCGGCTCTTGTCTTATTATAAGTGCTCACAAGTGCTGTGTGGTTTACAGGGGCAATTGTTTAAGGCAAAACTGGTAAACGCGGGTACACTGCCCCTTGAGGGCAGAGGATCTGGAATTTCTGTGAGTAGCCAGTGTCAGGGGCTGGATATCACAAGGGAGCAATTCAAGAGGACTGAGGTGCACCTATTGTTAACCTGCCAGGGGAAAGAAGAGCTGGCATAAGCAGGCGAGAGTGCTTGACTGGCTGAAGGACTGGCAAGGTCAGGGAGTTGACACTCAGCTACCACAAGCAAGACTCCTCCTGACTAACGGAAGGGAGTAACAAGTTGACTCACAGTCCTGAGTACCCCAAGAACCGTCACAGTGCCTCAGAAGCTTTCCAAGCTCTGCGATGCATATCAAACAGCAGCCATGGCCTATTAGATTTTATGTTTAATAATGCTGTAATTAGCTAACCAATAATCTATAAACAAATGGCTCCACCATACAGACAGCAACCTGCAGTAATAAACCTTTCATAACAGGAGCAGAAATTCAAAATTAATGGAGTCAGTGTAATGACCACAGAAACAAGGAGGCTTGGCTCAACTATTAGCAGCAGGAGACTGATCTCTGCTGAGAGTCGAATATAAATCAAAGCAGAATGATGTAATCTTTCCTGAAGGGAGTTAAGATATGAATAAACATCTCAACAGATGCTCAAGAAAACATCGGCAACAATCTGGAGACATTCTTTCAAGTAAAAGAGAAACATCCTGCTGCGTTCACTTTTTTAGATATTCAAAAAACGAGTTCTGATTGTTGTTTCTGAACTCTTTTCCCAGCTGAGTGTGGTAGGATTATGCTTCTATCACACGAAAGGAGGCAATTACCAAGCTTTCATATTTATAAAGGTTTTCTACTGATTATAGCCACCAGCCTTGAAAACATGATTCACATTCAAAGTCGTGACGAAAAAGTACACAGCTATAGGTCATTGGTTTACAAAGAAAGCTCACTCAAGTGGGTTTTAAAAAAACAAGTTCCAATTGAGTAGAAATAGCCAGCAGATATTATTTATTATCTGTACTGAGGTAGCACCTTACCGCTCTCAAATCATAGACCAGAACCCCACTGAACTAGACACTGTTCCAATACATAATAAAAAAGCCAGGTCCTGGCCTGAGGCATTTACAATCTAAGTTTAATAAAAGAGACATAGTAAAGGACTCAAAATTGCACCAAAACCAAAACTCTGTGAGACAACGTACTGACACAGAGGACATTACATATCCTGAATTTTGTGTGTGCTTGTGGTGGTGGCAGTCACAGGGATGGGGACATGGACAAGTCTCCCATGCTCTTTGAGATACAAGGGCTCCAGTTTTATTTGTCATTTTGGATTCAGGAATTTTCTACTAAGCATGTCCCGTTGAAAATCTGTCTCTTTATTCCCTCTCCCTTTCCTAGCTTATATTTTTCTCCCCTCTTTTCTGCTTCCGCCTATTTCCTCCTGGCCCCTGGATTTACAAGGAGCAGTGTTCCTGTATAATAACCTACCAAGCAACAGTTTCAAACTGTAACATATGACAAGGACTTTCTTGTTAATTTCAGGCTCTTCAGAAAGTAACTGCTGTGCATACACAATGCCCAAATAGCTCTAAATCTGAGCTCTGTGTTTTTCTCAGTTGGCACGAAGAGGAAAATCTGGGAAGCTTGAAGCTAGGCAATATATTTAAAGACATATGACAAACCCTTATTCAAGAAACACAAAAGTGTGCAAAGGAAAGGGTTTGGAGTCCTGACATGTAGTCTTGGCTCAGATTTCCTGTTTCCTTGGGAAAGTCGTTTAACTCTTTTTGCTCAGTTTCCCGATGTGTAAAACAGAATCAAAATACTTAATTACCAGAGGTATGGTGAAACTTACTCAATGTGTGTAAAGGACTTTAAAAACCTCAGATGAAAGATTCAAAGTACTTTTTTTTTAAATCCTCATTTTCTGCTACTTCAGTGCTAGCAACAAAGCCCACATCGCAGTTGCCTGGAGATATTAATCATGTGGGTGACAACCTAAACAACTTCAGATGCTTCATATTCTCTTAAAGTGGATACTTCTGCAGCAGAAAATAACCTTAATCACAGCAAGCAGAAACCCCTGTTAATTTGGCTCTAACCTGTGGTCTCCTATTCCTGCCACTCCTTTGAGTACCCAGCCTTTCTCAATTTCCTTGTTAACTGCAGCCAAAATCCTTGCAGCACTTTATGGGAAGGAGCATCTTTATGAACCACTATCTTTGACTAAGTACTCCAAGTCTTTTGCCCCAGTTCTATCACCAGAGATTTAAATTTTCCTTGTTTTGGAGAATGGTCCCACTAGGTTTGCCCCATTAACAGGCTGAGGGTATGTTAAGGAAAGCAATGTTTATTAGACGAAGGCGAGTAAAAAGCAAAATGACTGTATGCCATAAGGCTTGTCAGAAAATGTCATCAAAACACAGGGGAAGTGGGAGGGACATTCATGAAAAATATTGTGTGCGTTGTTCTCCAGCCAGCTTTAGGAAGCATTATAAAATCATAACTAATCCAGAGGAGTGAAGTTCTGGAACAGCCTTCCAAAGGAAACAGTGGGGGCAAAAGACCTATCTGGCTTCAAGATTAAACTCGATAAGTTTATGGAGGAGATGGTATGATAGGATAACATGATTTTGGCAATTAATTGATCGTTAACTATTCATGGTAAATGGGCCCAATGGTGTGTGATGGAATGTTAGATGGGGTGGGATCTGAGTTACTACAGAGAATTCTTTCCTGGGTATCTGGCTGGTGAATCTTGCCCACATGCCCAGGGTTCAGCTGATTGCTATATTTGGGGTCGGGAAGGAATTTTCCTCCAGGGCAGATTGGAAGAGGCTCTGGGGGGTTTTCGCCTTCCTCTGCAGCATGAGGTCACTTGCCGGAGGATTCTCTGCACCTTGAAGTCTTTAAACCATGATTTGAGGACTTCAATAGCTCAGACATAGGTGAAAGGTTTATTGCAGGAGTGGGTGGGTGAGATTCGGTGGCCTGCATTGTGCAGGAGGTCAGACTAGATTGTCATAATCCCTTCTGAACTTCTTATCTATCTATCTGTGAGTCTATGACTAGGTATCATTGATCAACCCCACCGGTGCAGTCTCTCTGCAGTAATGATCATGGAGCCATTACACTTCTTCTGGCCACTGCAGCACTGTAAGAACCACCTTGTCTCTCCCCAAACTCTTCGAAAATCTTGACCAAAAATGGAAGACTAGATGCATGTCAAACACTGGACAGACTGTCCGCATTAATAGCTGGCTTCAGAAGTGAAGGCTATGCACATGGCTCCATCAGAGCAATCAGCATTCTGCACAGCAGCAAAAGCCCAGAAATGCCCTGTTAGACTTCAGCAGGCGGAGATGGCATAGATCCAAACCACAAGTTGCGGTGCACAAATTCTCCCATCACGTCCCAGAAGCTCAGCAAATGACACTCTTCAGACCAGCTTGCAAGGGTAGAAGCAAAGAACCTCTTCCTTTCCTCCTGCACAGCCACAGCGTAAGAGTTTCTCAAATCTTTGTGCCCCAATCATTTGGCTTTAGCACGAGACTGCTGCTACTGGGGGACTCCAGCTATTTTTTCATGCAGTATGGTGGCAAATAAAGCCAATCAAGTTTAGGCTTGAATGTACTGTACAAGTCATCACGTCAGAGATCAACAAGAACATAGCCTCTGATCTGAGGCACTGAGGAAACCTCACCCAGGTCCTGCCCAGACATGCTCCCTGTGGGGCAGCTAGCATTGTCAGTGACATCAGCTGCTCCTTCAGTTTCAGTACTCTCTTTAGGCTGACGATTCTCAAATTTACCACCTCATCCCCTCATCCATTGCTTATTTCCCTCTCTCCAAATGTCTCTTTCACATCTCTTGCTAGATCAGGGGTGGCCAATCTGTGGCTCCAGAGCCACATGCGGCTCTTCAGAAGTTAATATGCGGCTCCTTGTATAGGCACCGACTCCGGGGCTGGAGCTACAGGTGCCAACTTTCCAATGTGCTGGGGGGTGTTCCCTGCTCAACCCCTGGCTCTGCCACAGGCCCTGCCCCCACTCCACTCCTTCCCGCCCCTGAGCCTGCCATGCCCTCACTCCTTCCCCTCTCCCCCAGAGCCTCCTGCACATCACAAAACAGCTGATCGGGAGGTGTGGGGAGGGCGGGGGAGGCGCTGATTGGCGGGGCTGCCGGTGAGTGGGAGACTCTGGGAGCGGGTGGTAGGAGCTGCTGGGGGGCTGCTGATGTATTACTGTGGCTCTTAGGCAATGTACATTGGTAAACTCTGGCTCCTTCTCAGGCTCAGGTTGGCTGCCCCTGTGCTAGATGATACCAGGGATTATCCCATGTTTAACATGGCCAAATCATTGCTTCTGCTTCTCATTTCCATCACCTACAGTAACTCCACTGTGCTTCCAGCCACCAAAGCTTCCAGACTCAGAGAGAAACCAAACACAGAACTCATGTTCTCCTCCCCACCCCACACAACATCCATATTCTGTGACTTATTTTTCTATATACCCTGCTAAAATTCCTTCCCACTCTGATCATGTCATCCTCCAATTCCTCTTGCTTCATTAGTCATCTTTCTCCCTTTCTGAGTCTGGTTCCAGTTTCTCAGCCTCACATTCAAAGACTTGCACAACAATGGCATTCAAAATGGCTGGGTGTATGAGTCAATTACGTATCACAGGTCATGTCATCCTGCCTTGGCCACATGGGGAAAGTCAGGTTGTCCCACCAGAAGAATGCTCTGGAAGGAATCTTCCCCTCAGGGAATAGTCCTGAGAATTTTGTTTTCCTTTTGTTAGTCCACTAGTGGAGATCTGAATTCTATTATGGCACTGTTAATGGCTCAGCCACACTGGCCTCCAGAACAGACTGACGTTTGGTCCCAAATCTCCTTTTGCATGTTTCAGAATTACATGTTTCAAGGAGAAATTGCTTTTGGTCGAGTATCAAGAAACTTTCTCTTTAAACCATGAGACATTCAACCAGTCTATACTTGGACAACTAAAATTACACATTATTACTGGCAGAGAGGCCTTAAATAGTTGTCTTGCTAAAATGCTGAGACCATAAGACAAAACAGCCAGACAGATTACAAATATATTGTAGTCAAACCTCTATTATCGGTCGCTCTCCTATAGTTGAGGTTTGTCAAGGTTCCTCCCCCACTCTGAACTCTAGGGTACAGATGTGGGGACCTGCATGAAAAACCTCCTAAGCTTATCTTTACCAGCTTAGGTCAAAACTTCCCCAAGGTACAAAATATTCCACCCGTCGTCCTTGGATTGGCCGCTACCACCACCAAACTAATACTGGTTACTGGGGAAGAGCTGTTTGGACGTGTCTTTCCCCCCAAAATACTTCCCAAAACCTTGCACCCCACTTCCTGGACAAGGTTTGGTAAAAAGCCTCACCAATTTGCCTAGGTGACTACAGACCCAAACCCTTGGATCTGAGAACAATGAAAAAGCATTCAGTTTTCTTACAAGAAGACTTTTAATAAAATTAGAAGTAAATAGAAATAAAGAAATCCCTCCTGTAAAATCAGGATGGTAGATATCTTACAGGGTAATTAGATTCAAAAACATAGAGAACCCCTCTAGGCAAAACCTTAAGTTACAAAAAAGATATACAGACAGAAATAGTTATTCTATTCAGCACAATTCTTTTCTCAGCCATTTAAAGAAATCATAATCTAACACATGCCTAGCTAGATTACTTACTAAAAGTTCTAAGACTCCATTCTTGGTCTATCCCCAGCAGAAAACCAGCATATAGACAGACACACAGACCCTTTGTTTCTCTCCCTCCTCCCAGCTTTTGAAAGTATCTTGTCTCCTCATTGGTCATTTTGGTCAGGTGCCAGCGAGGTTACCTTTAGCTTCTTAACCCTTTACAGGTGAGAGGAGCTTTCCCCTGGCCAGGAGGGATTTCAAAGGGGTTTACCCTTCCCTTTATATTTATGACACGCCCCCCAAATCTCAGCTAGGGTGAAACACTGGCTGGGATTTCTTCCTGGAGCTCTAGGAAAAACAGAGTTAATAAGACACATGCATCTCTAAATATACTACCAAGTACATAAAGACTAACAATATTTTCCACATCTCAAGGACGATTTTAACCAGTTGATTCTGGGAAACTTTCACGGGAGGGTGCATCAGCCACTTTGTTAGAAGCTCCTGAGATGTGTTGGATGTTGAAATCAAAATCTTGGAGAGCTAAACTCCACCGAAGAAGTTTTTTGTTAGTTTCCTTGACGGTGTGAAGCCACTTCAGTGCAGCATGGTCGGTTTGCAGGTGGAAACGCCGTCCCCAAACATATGGGCGTAGCTTTTCCAGAGCGTAGACAATGGCATAACATTCTTTTTCAGTGACTGACCAGTTGCTTTCCCTCTCAGACAGTTTTTTGCTGAGAAATACTACAGGGTGGAATTCTTGATCAGGTCCTTTCTGCATTAAAACTGCTCCCACACCATGCTCAGACGCATCTGTGGTTACTAGGAACGGTTTGTCAAAGTCTGGGGCCCTTAGTACAGGGTCAGACATGAGTGTCGCTTTAAGCTTGTTAAAGGCCTTCTGACACTTGTCGGTCCACTGAACAGCATTTGGCTGTTTCTTTTTGGTTAGGTCTGTCAGTGGGGCAGCGATTTGGCTGTAGTGCAGTACAAATCGTCTGTAATAACCGGCCAAGCCTAAGAAGGATTGAACCTGTTTCTTTGACTTTGGGACAGGCCACTTTTGGATAGCATCCACTTTGGCCTGTAGGGGGCTGATAGTTCCTTGACCCATCTGGTGTCCAAGGTAAGTCACTCTGTTTAGGCCTATTTGACACTTCTTAGCCTTAACAGTTAGTCCTGCCTCCCTTATGCGCTCAAGGACTTTGTGTAGATGTTCCAGGTGGTCTGCCTAGGAATCCGAAAATATGGCCACATCGTCAAGGTAGGCGACTGCATATTCTCCTAATCCCGCTAGGAGACCATCTACAAGTCTTTGGAAAGTGGCGGGTGCATTTCGCAGCCCGAAAGGGAGTACATTAAATTCATACAGCCCGAGATGTGTGATGAAGGCTGACCTTTCCTTGGCAGATTCATCTAGCGGTACCTGCCAGTACCCCTTGGTTAAGTCCAAGGTAGAGATGAACTGGGCCCGTCCCAGTTTTTCTAATAGTTCATCTGTGCGTGGCATTGGATAGTTGTCTGGGTGAGTTACAGCATTTAGCTTACGGTAGTCCATGCAAAAACGTATTTCCCCATCTGGTTTGGGAACTAGAACCACTGGAGATGCCCATGCACTTTCAGAGGGGCGGATTACACACATCTGTAACATATCCTGGATCTCCCGTTCTATAGCAGTTTTAGCTTGAGGAGACACCCGGTAAGGTTGGACCCTAATTGGGTGAGCATTACCCGTGTGAATGGAGTGGTATGCCCGTTCAGTCAGTCCTGGGGTGGCTGAGAACGTTGGCGCGTAGCTAGTGCACAGCTCTTTGATCTGCTGTCGCTGCATACGCCCAAGGGTCATGGAGAGGTTCACCTCTTCCACACCACCACCACATTTCCCTTCGTAGTAGACACCTTCGGGCCACTCAGCGTCGTCTCCTCCCTGGGCTGTAAACTGACAAACCTTTAATTCTCTGGAATAAAAGGGCTTTAGAGAATTAATATGGTACACCTTAGGCTTTCGGTTGGAGGTGGGGAATGCTATGAGATAATTAACAGCTCCCAGGCGCTCCTGGACCGTGAATGGCCCCTCCCACGATGCTTCCATTTTATGGGCCTGGAGCGCCTTTAAGACCATGACCTGGTCTCCTACTTTGAAGGAACGCTCTCTGGCATGTTTATCATACCAGGCTTTTTGCTCTTTTTGAGCATCCTGTAAGTTTTCTCTAGCAAGGGCTAAAGAGGTTCGGAGGGTGTTTTGTAGGTTGGTTACAAAGTCCAGAATGTTAGTTCCTGGAGAAGGTGTAAATCCCTCCCATTGCTGCTTCACCAACTGCAATGGCCCCTTAACCTCACGGCCATATACAAGTTCAAATGGGGAAAACCCTAAACTGGGATGTGGTACAGCTCTGTAGGCAAAGAGCAACTGCTGCAACACTAGGTCCCAATCATTGGAGTGCTCATTTACGAATTTACGTATCATGGCCCCCAAAGTTCCATTAAACTTCTCCACCATGCCATTTGTTTGAAGGTGGTAAGGAGTGGCAACCAAGTGATTTACCCCATGAGCTTCCCAAAGGTTTTTCATAGTTCCTGCCAGGAAATTAGTCCCTGCATCTGTGAGGATGTCGGAGGGCCAACCTACCCTGGCAAAAATGTCTGCTAGTGCCTGGCACACACTTTTAGCCCTGGTGTTGCTTAGAGCTACTGCTTCCAGCCATCGGGTGGCAAAATCCATGAAAGTCAGTATGTACTGCTTTCCTCTGGATGTCTTTTTCGGAAAAGGACCCAGAATATCCACAGCTACTCGCTGAAATGGAACTTCAATGATGGAGAGTGGCTGGAGAGGGGCTTTGACCTGGTCTTGGGGTTTTCCCACTCTTTGGCACCCCTCACAAGACTGGACATAGGTAGAAACATCCTTGCACATTCCCTCCCAGTGGAATGACCCCCCCAAACGGTCTTTGGTCCTGTTCACCCCAGCATGGCCACTAGGGTGATCGTGGGCTAAGCTCAAGAGCTTGGCCCGGTATTTAGTTGGAACTACCAACTGTCTCTGAGGATGCCAGTCTTCCTGGTGTCCACCAGAAAGAGTTTCCTTGTATAAAAGTCCTCTTTCTACAACAAACCTGGATCGATTAGAAGAGCTGAGAGGCGGTGGGTTGCTCCGTGCCGCCGTCCAAGCTCTCTGGAGGCTTTCATCTGCTTCCTGTTCGGTCTGGAACTGTTCCCTTGATGCTGGAGACATCAGTCCCTCATTGGATTGTGGACCTAGGCTTGGTCCCTCTGGAAGCGATATACGGGATGGAGCTGTTTCTGTTGACTGTGAACCGCTCTCCACTGGTGCACTATGTTGGGATTCAGGCTCCGGCTGAGCCTCTTGTGTCGGGTTATCGGCTGCTGCCAGTTCAGGGTCGGTGGGGCCCTCTGGTGTTGAGGTTGCAAGTACTGCATTCAGTGCTGACACTGGGTCTGGTGTTGGTTGTTCGGCTGGTTCCGGTTCTGGGACTGGTTCCGTCTGGGTCTCTGGGACTGGATCCACTACTGCTGTTGCAGACATTGGCCTGGGGTCCGGGTCCATCACCTCTGACCGGGTCCTGATAGAAGTTTCCGGAATAGAGCTAGGCCTCACGGCTTGTTTAGTCTGGCTGCGGGTGACCGTTCCCACCCTCTTGGCCTGCTTCACATGATTGGCCAAGTCTTCCCCCAACAGCATGGGGATGGGATAATCATCATAGACTGCAAAAGCTTGTACTGGACAGGCAACTTGGCTGTAGGCAAATTGAAAGAGTTGGACTTGAAGGGTTGAATCGTCACTTGGATCTCTGGGTTGATTAAATTGGGGTCCACTAAGGAAGCATGGATAGCTGACACTTGTGCTCCGGTGTCCCTCCACGCGGTGACCTTCTTCCTACCCACACTCACAGTTTCCCTCCGCTCCAAGGGTATCTGGGAGGTATCTCGGCCTGTGGACCTCTGGTGTGATTCCGGTGCAATGAACTGTAATCGGTTGGGGTTCTTGGGGCAGTTGGCCTTTACATGCCCCAGCTCGTTACATTTAAAACATCGTCCAGCTGACGGGTCACTGGGGCGAGGAGGGTTGCTGGAGAACGGGGTGGTGGGACGATAAGGGGTCTGGAGGGTTCTTTGGGAGGTAGGTGGGGCTTTGGGCGGCCCCTGGTAATAGGGTGTGGTCTGGGGTGGTCCCTTCTGGTCTCCGCTCCAACTGCAACCAGTTTTCTTCTTCTCTGCCACCTCCACCCATCTGGCTCCAATCTCTCCTGCCTCGATTACAGTTTTGGGTTTCCCATCTAGGATGTATCTTTCTATTTCCTCAGGAACACCCTCTAAGAATTGTTCCATTTGCATTAGGAAGGGCAAATTTTCTGGAGATTCAACACTTGCTCCTGATATCCAGGCATCCCAATGTTTCACAATGTGGTAGGCATGTCGGGTAAATGACATGTCTGGTTTCCACCTTAGGGCTCTGAACCTCTGACGAGACTGCTCGGGTGTTATCCCCATTCTGACTCTCGCCTTGGATTTAAACAGTTTATACTTGTTCATGTGTTCTTTAGGCATTTCAGCTGCCACCTCAGCTAAGGGTCCACTGAGCTGCGGCCTCAGCTCTACCATGTATTGGTCAGTAGAGATGTTGTACCCAAGGTAGGCCCTTTCGAAGTTTTCTAAGAAGGCCTCAGTATCATCACCTGCCTTGTAGGTGGGGAACTTTCTGGGATGGGAAGTGGTACCTGGAGAAGAATTGCTAGGGTTTGTTGGTATATTCTGCTGGGCCTTTATCCTCTCCACCTCCTCCACATGCTTCCTCTCTTTTTCCTTCTCCTCCTCCACATGCTTCTTTGCCTCCATTTCCCTCTTGTGGGCAGCCTCCTGTACCTCCTTCTCCAGCCGCATGAGTTCTATCGGTCTTTCATGTTCCCTTTGTTTTTCCTCAGCCTGAAATTTGGCTAATTCCAGCTGTAGTCGAGCTGCGGATTTTGTCATTCTAACCTCTCTGTTTTTAACTAACTTTACACCCGAGGTTTAGAAATAAACAAACAAAACTTGGCTGTAAAATTTTGCTCTGCTGGAATAGAATACCTATTCTCTGATAGTGATTGTCAGCCTACAGAAAAAGACAATTCCATTGTCTCTGCTCTGGGCCCAAATTAAAGCAAAAAACCTCCAACTACTTGGAAACCTGCTTACCCAGCCCAAAGAAAAAGCAAATGGGTAGAACACACACTCCCTATTTACTTTTAGGAAGAAAAGAAAAAAAAAAACTCTGGGTTGGAAGACTGTGAATTTCCCTGCAGGAGTTAATTACCCTGCTTCCAGGCAAAGAAAACCTGCAATTCACAAAGATAATCCCCTTTTGTCTCTGCTTGGCCACAAAGCAGAGAAAAAACAAGCTGCTTTCAGTTTCAGCTGCTTTCTGGACTTCCTTTCCAAGGGAAAAAAAAATTCCTTTTTAAAATCTGTATTTCTAGTTCAAAAAATCTCAACTGGATCTCAAAATGATTTCAGGTTAATCCCACCACTATGCCACCATGTCAAGGTTCCTCCCCCACTCTGAACTCTAGGGTACAGATGTGGGGACCTGCATGAAAAACCTCCTAAGCTTATCTTTACCAGCTTAGGTCAAAACTTCCCCAAGGTACAAAATATTCCACCCGTCGTCCTTGGATTGGCCGCTACCACCACCAAACTAATACTGGTTACTGGGGAAGAGCTGTTTGGACGTGTCTTTCCCCCCAAAATACTTCCCAAAACCTTGCACCCCACTTCCTGGACAAGGTTTGGTAAAAAGCCTCACCAATTTGCCTAGGTGACTACAGACCCAAACCCTTGGATCTGAGAACAATGAAAAAGCATTCAGTTTTCTTACAAGAAGACTTTTAATAAAATTAGAAGTAAATAGAAATAAAGAAATCCCCCCTGTAAAATCAGGATGGTAGATATCTTACAGGGTAATTAGAT
The DNA here is from genome assembly GCF_965152235.1 of Eretmochelys imbricata. Classification (NCBI taxonomy): domain Eukaryota; kingdom Metazoa; phylum Chordata; order Testudines; family Cheloniidae; genus Eretmochelys; species Eretmochelys imbricata. The sequence goes on from NC_135574.1 coordinate 33,676,527, forward strand.
TCAAAAACATAGAGAACCCCTCTAGGCAAAACCTTAAGTTACAAAAAAGATATATAGACAGAAATAGTTATTCTATTCAGCACAATTCTTTTCTCAGCCATTTAAAGAAATCATAATCTAACACATGCCTAGCTAGATTACTTACTAAAAGTTCTAAGACTCCATTCCTGGTCTATCCCCGGCAGAAAACCAGCATATAGACAGACACACAGACCCTTTGTTTCTCTCTCTCCTCCCAGCTTTTGAAAGTATCTTGTCTCCTCATTGGTCATTTTGGTCAGGTGCCAGCGAGGTTACCTTTAGCTTCTTAACCCTTTACAGGTGAGAGGAGCTTTCCCCTGGCCAGGAGGGATTTCAAAGGGGTTTACCCTTCCCTTTATATTTATGACAAGGTTAAAACCAGCTTTCTGTTTAAAGCTTGGCTCTTCTAAGTGTTTTAAAATCCACACGGTTATCTGGACTGCTTCAAAATTTGGTGAGTCTCAGAGGGGCACAGGGCATGGTTAGGGATCCACATTTAGGGCTATTTGACCAATGCGTTCTCCAGACACAGTCTCTCCCAAAAAACAGCTTTTTAAAAGTTGATAGATTCTGGCAACCTATTTTTGCTCACAGATAGAGATCAAGCCAGGGCTCAGATCACTGCACCAAGGTCTCAGGGTTACCCTAATAGAGCGCATGGCACCCACCAGACCTTTGGGAAAAATCAAATTAAAACCTTTTTTGAAAAAGACTTTGCTTCTCCAGTTAGGCATGCTAAGACTCATGAGCCTACCGGGTACCTAACTGATTATATTTAGCATGTCCACGCAGAGCAGTTAACAGGACTATTAGCCTTCAAAGTTCCACACCAGCTGGATAGTTCAAGGGGATAAGCAGTAGTCCCTTGAACTTGACAGCATCAGGCTTTGTCTACACGGGCACTTTGTTGGCAAAACTTTTGTTGTTCAGGGGCATTAAAAAAAAACTCCCCCCGAACAATAAAAGTTTTACTGACGAAAAGCATCGGTGAGGACAGTGCTTTGTCGGCAGGAGTGCTCTCCTTCTGACAAAGCTGCTGCCACTGATGGGGGGTGGAAGCTTTTTGTTGGCAGGAGAGCACTGTCCAGCTGACAAACAGCACCTACATTGCGTGCCTTTTAGCGGCACAGCTGTAGCGGCAGAAGCTGTGCCGCTAAAAGCCTCGTAGTGTAGCCATAGCCCTAGTTAAAGAGAGTCCCAGAAATTTGGAAAAGGTAGGATGGCATATTGCCAAAACCTGTCTCTGTAAGAGGGATTCTTTATTTTGGGGGAATGTATTTGTAGAAGATATTTGAATGCTTGCTGGCAGGAGAGGGGCATTTTAGAGGTGGAGAAGTGGGGAAATAAGGGTGAGGAGTTTGAGGCTGCATGGAAGGTAGGAGGATGCATAGATAGTAAGGTCAGAAGGGACCATTATGATCATCTAGTCTGACCTCCTGCACAATGCAGGCCACAGAATCTCACCCACCCACTCCTGCAATAAACCTCTCACCTATGTCTGAGCTATTGAAGTCCTCAAATCGTGATTTAAAGACTTCAAGGAGCAGAGAATCCTCCAGCAAGTGACCCGTGCCCCATGCTACAGAGGAAGGTGAAAAACCTCCAGGGCCTCTTCCAATTTGCCCTGGAGGAAAATTCCTTCCCGACCCCAAATATGGCGATCAGCTAAACCCTGAGCATATGGGCAAGATTCACCAGCCAGATACCCAGGAAAGAATTTTCTGTAGTAACTCAGATCCCATCCCATCTAACATCCCATCACAGGCCATTGGGCCTATTTACCATTAAAATTTAAAGATCAATTAATTACCAAAATCATGTTATCCCATCATACCATCTCCTCCATAAACTTATTGAGTTTAATCTTAAAGCCAGATAGGTCTTTTGCCCCCACTGCTTCCCTTGGAAGGCTATTCCAAAACTTCACTTCTCTGATGGTTAGAAACCTTCGTCTAATTTCAAGTCTAAACTTCCCAATGACCAGTTTATATCCATTTGTTCTTGTGTCCACATTGGTACTGAGCTTAAATAATTCCTCTCCCTCTCTGGTATTTATCCCTCTGATATATTTATAGAGAGCAATCATATCTCCCCCCTCAACCTTCTTTTAGTTAGGCTAAACAAGCCAAGCTCCTTGAGTCTTCTTTCGTAAGACAGGTTTTCCATTCCTCAGATCATCCTAGTAGCCCTTCTCTGTACCTGTTCCAGTTTGAATTCATCCTTCTTAAACATGAGACACCAGAACTGCACACAGTATTCCAGGTGAGGTCTCACCAGTGCCTTGTATAACGGTACTAAAACCTCCTTATCTCTACTGGAAATACCTCACCTGATGCATCCCAAGACCTCGTTAGCTTTTTTCATGGCCATATCACATTGGCAGCTCATAGTCATCCTGTGGTCAACCAATACTCAAAGGTCCTTCTCCTCCTCCATTACTTCTAATTGATGTGTCCCCAGCTTATAACTAAAATTCTTGTTATTAATCCCTAAATGCATAACCTTACACTTCTCACTATTAAATTTCATCCTATTACTATTACTCCAGTTTACAAGGTCATCCAAATTTTCCTGTATGATTTCCCGGTCCTTCTCTAAATCGTCAATACCTCCTAGCTTTGTATCATCCGCAAACTTTATTAGCACACTCCCACTTTTTGTGCCGAGGTCAGTAATAAAAAGATTAAATAAGACTGGCCCCAAAACTGATCCCTGAGGAATTCCACTGGTAACCGCCCTCCAGCCTGACAGTTCACCTTTCAGTAGGACCCGCTGCAGTCTCCCTGTTAGCCAATTCCTTATCCACCTTTCAATTTTCATATTGATCCCCATCTTTTCCAATTTAATTAATAATTCCCCATGTGGCACGGTATCGAACGCCTTACTGAAATCTAGGTAAATTAGATCCACTGCGTTTCCTTTGTCTAAAAAATCTGTTACTTTCTCAAAGAAGGAGATCAGGTTGGTTTGGCACGATCTACCTTTTGTAAAACCATGTTGTATTTTCTCCCATTTACCACTGACTTCAATGTCCTTAACTACTTTCTCCTTCAAATTTTTTTCAAAGACCTTGCATACTACAGATGTCAAACTAACAGGCCTGTAGTTACCCAGATCACATTTTTTTTTCCTTTCTTAAAAATAGGAACTGTGTTCGCAATTCTCCAGTCATACGGTACAACCCCTGAGTTTACAGATTCATTAAAAATCCTTCCTAATGGACTTGCAATTTGTGAGCCAAGTCCTTTAATATTCTTGGATGAAGATTATCTGGGCCCCCCCGATTTAGTCCCACTAAGCTGTTCGAGTTTTGCTTCTACCTCCGATATGGTAATATCTACCTCCATATCCTCATTCCCATTTGTCATGCTACCATTATCCCTAAGATCCTCTTTAGCCTTATTAAAGACTTATTAAAGGATAAATGGGAATGGGTGGTAGGGGTGGTGAGAAGGGTTCGGGGTCTCAGGTGGGGACACATGGGGGTGAGTGGCAGGGAAACTGGGGGAGAATAGGAGCATGGGCACCTGTCAGATCCACATTCTCCCCTTCAATGTGTGTGCCAGGATCTCGGGGTTATGATCCCCTGTCCGCACCCTGCTTGTGAGCTGGGGGTGCTGCCTCCAGGGGTGTCTGAGCCCCACTCCCTGCCCCCGTGTATGTCAGGATCTGGGGCCCTAATGCTCAAGGGGGGGTATGAGCCTTGTTCCCTGTCCCACCTGAGATAAGGAGGGGATTTCCCTCTCTGGGGATGTCTGAGCCCCATTCCCCATCCCCCTCATCAGTGTTTCAGGATCTGGGGGACCCCTGCCCATCAATGGAGATCTGACTCCCGCTCTATGTCCCTGCTCATGTGAGCCAGGTTCTGGAGAGGGCATGCCTTGCCTCTCTGGAATCTGACCTCCACTCTCTGCCCCCATGTGTGTGCCATGATCTGGGGGGCCCTGTCCCCCATGTTCCCCTTCAAGAGAGCCCATTCTCAGCTTGTCTTTCTGGGGAGGTCTGAGCCCCAGGGCTTGTCTACACTGGCACTTTACAGCGCTGCAACTTTCTCATTCAGGGGTGTGAAATAACACCCCCCCCCGAGCGCAGCAAGTTTCAGCGCTGTAAAGCGCCAGTGTAGACAGTGCTGACCCAGACGCTGACCTCCAGTCCCGGTCGCGCAACAGCAGGCTCCGGTGGGTGCTGGCCCAGGACGCAGACTCCTAGCCCCGGCTGTGCAGCAGTGAGCACGGACCCCAAGCGCCGACCCTGGGTGCAATCCCTGGTCCCCGTCACACAGCAGCAGGTGCCAGCTCCGGGTGCTGACCCCCCGGCTGCATGGCAGCTGGTGCTGATCCCTGGCCCTGGGTGCCAATCCCTGGCCCTGGCCATGCACCTGCGGGCGCTGACCCTGGGCTCCAGTGGGTGCTGGCTCAAGGCGCTGACCCCCAGCTCCAGGCACTGACCCACAGCCCCAACCACACAGGGGTGGGGGCTCCTATCCATCATCCCTGGCCTCTGCTGCCTCACCCCCCACCCCATCCAGATCTTAACTTGCCAGAACTTGCTGTGAAAAGTGATACTAAACATACAAATATCTCTTTTCACAGCATTATTTTTATTATTGAGTACCCCCCCCCAAAAAACCCTACATAAATAAATTATAATGATCTGGGTGCGTATACACGCATATTTGTTTGTTTTTCCTGAAGTTAATTGAGTATTTTAGGAAAGAGTGTCAGTGCAGCCACCAGCAAGAGTTGGTGGCACACTTTGAGGCCACCCAAAAATTTGTTATGAGAACCCCTGGTCTAAACCATCCAAGACAGATGGCTACCCAGCCTCCTTTTGAAAACCTCCAGAGAAGGAGCTACCACAGCCTCCCAAGGCAGTCTGTTCCATTGTCCTGCTGTTCTTACAGTTCGAAAGTTTTTTCTGAGATTTAATCTAAATCTGCTATGCTGTCGTTTGAACCCATTGCCTCTGATCCTGCCCTCTGTGGCAAAGAGAACAACTTTTCTCCATCTTTTTTATGGCAGCATTTCAAGTATCTGAAAACCACTATCATGCCCTCTTAATCTCCTCTTTTCCAAACTAAGCATACCCAGTTCCTTCAGCCTTTGTTCATGTGGCTTGCATTCCGTCCCACAGATCATTCCATCCCTTTGATCAAAACATCTTCCTGAGCCTCTTATGATGCAAATGGATGTGTAGAGCTGTATGTTGCATCTACTGAGAATATGCAGGGGGTGGGGTGATGCAAACTGCCCAAGCAGTGCACAGAATACAGCTTCTTTTCAGAAAATTGTGGTAGCTCTTGAAAGAGCATTTGGGTTCTCTCATTATGCACAGGGGAAAAGTTGGATTCCAAGATCAGGTCCAGTTGGAAACCTGGGTACACAGCCAGAAAGATACATCAGGGATTTGCCCTCCTCTCCCCTCGCCCCCAACCGGGATGGGGGAAAGCCTGGACAAAATAGTGTGGTGGGTGCTGGCTGGACTGGAAGGACATGGGCTGGTTGGTGGGGCTGAGCAGTGGGAGGGAGAAGGGTTTTAGGTCAGGATCAGTAGTTTACTTGGCCTTTATGCCATCAATAACTCCACAAGGACCACTAATTCCTACCAATGTGTTTTCGTTTTGTTAAGGAAAAAAAAAAAACCTAGGAAATTATATGGCACAAAAAACTTTGTTAACACACAGTTAAGGTTTCCCTGGGACAGGTTGCGGCCTTCCAGAATGCCTAGTTCAGCAAAACTCAAACTTCAGAAAATCAGGAAATACCTCTGTACAAGAGAAGATACATGTAAATTTAGTTCTGCCCTCTTTGAGCGACGACCCAAAACACCCATAACACATATACTCGCACTCTGACTTTTCATTGTACAGAAAGGAGCTACCTGCACCTACCCTACAATCAAACACATTCGACTCTCCTGACAGGATACCACCCCTGTGAAATCTAACAGTCACTTTACTCTCTACCCCCAGATACCATTTAAACCTATACATTCCCTTATCCATCAGCAAACCCACAGACTACTCTCATATGCTACCTTGCTACCGACAATTCCTGAGACAAGACCCTCCCTCTGCCATCCCCCAAGTGCCTTGGGACAACCTACACAACTTTGCAATAAAATTATGTAAACTAGCTCCTCAGGGAACACATGGCCTTCTTTCCTCTCCTTACACACAGGGTGGGCACAAACCCTGATCTCCTCATATCAAAGTCCAATTGTGATGCTCCTCAAAGTAATCCCTATCTCTTCAACTCACAAACACACCTCTAACCAACCTGCCACATCTACTGTGCCCACCAATTAAATCATTCAATATAGCTACATCTCCTACACTGCATGCAGCTGCAGTGCAGGGAGACAATTTGCAGTAGCCATTGCCAGCTCCAGGACACAGTTGGCTCTGGGAAAAAACATTAACTGGGCATTACATTCTTTTGCCCTTTGATAGTTAGAGGTTTGGTTGATCTGGCATCCTCCCTCATCTTTAGCTAGCTGGTCTTGGACAAGTCTTTCAGCCCTCAGCAATAAGCCTTGAAAGAGATATCTGACCTTCAGGAAACACTATCAGCTGAAAGTTTTGTACCTATCCTGGTACAAGTAATCACTAACATTAGAGAGAAAGCACTCTAATCACTGGACCTATAACCTGAGCTGTGGGAGACAGAGTTCAATTCTGATCCACCAGACACAGTGTGTGACCTCAGGGCCAGTGGCCTAATCTTTCAGTGCCTCAGTTACCCTCTGTAAAACAGAGAACACCTCTTCCCCTACTTCACAGGGAGTTGTGAGGATAAATATATCAAAGGTTGTGAGGTTTTTCCATGTACTACTGTGACGGGGGCCATATAAGTAGATAAGGTATTGTAACTAATCTTACTATAATAGATAAAATACTTTTCTCTACTTCTTCCATTTGTGCATCTGACAAAACTTCAAGTACAATCAGCTTCACTATTTCATTGCTGAGACAGGAAGCACCATCAGAAGCAATGCATGACAGTATCCTGCAATATCCTGGGCAAATGTTGTGTATTTACATTAAACCTTACTGAATTACATTCAATATTTTGGGGGTCCATTTTACTGAAAATGCAAATTTTGTGTACTACTTTCACCATGTATGGTGGGTTTGGATTGGGTGGAACTTCTTTAGGAGGACAAAGGGTCATTCAATCTGTGGGAGATAATGTGACTTTCAAAAAACTATACTGAACAACATAACAGACATGTCTGATCTTTTGGGACAATACGCATGAATTGAAATTCCTAGGAAGTACTAGGGAGGAGGGCATTCCAAACCTTCACTTAGGGATTCAGCCTTTGAAGCTTTTCCTGAGGGCGGATACCTTTTGTCCGATCACCTGTTACAGGAGGGCAGTTCAAAGACTTAGGCTGTGTCTACACTACAGACCTTACAATAGCACAACTGCGCTGCTGTAAGGTCTCCCATGTAGCCGCTGTATGCCAGCGGGAGAGAGCTCTCCCATTGGCATAATTAAGCCACCCCCAATAAGCACTGCCAGTGTCTCCCGCCGACACAGCACTGTCCACACTAGTGCTTCTGTCAGTGAAACTCATGTCGGTCAGGGGGGTGTATTTTTCACACCCCTGACTGAAAAAAGTTTTACTGACAAAAGTGCTAGTGTAAACATAGCCCCAGTTTGGATTCTCCAGGGACCAACAGACCAAGACCTTGTCTATGCTACAACTTACTTCATTACAATTTATATCACTCAAAGGTGTGAATATTCCACACCCCTGAGCAACGTAAATTATACCACCCTAAGCACAGTGTAGACAGTGCTGTCGGTGGGAGAGCTGCTACCGCCTCTCATGGGGGGTGAAGTAATTAAGCCGATGGGAGAGCCTTAGAGCTCCACCACAAACGCTACAGCAGCGCAGCTGCATCAGCAGCCGTTGTAAGGGCTGTAGTGTACATGTGGCCAAATAAAGCATTTTTGAATAAAACAGCCTGGTTTTAAACAGGTTCAGAGTCTTCCTCCTGATCAAGCAAATGGACAGGATCCCCAGTCTACAAAGGGCCCCAATCCTTAGGGAAGGGTTGGAAGGACTGACACGGATCAGAGTCCTTGTGGAGATGGAGGGTGCAAGGAGAGTGATCTCTGGTAAGCTTATCAGGATGCATGTAGGTTCTTGAGTTATTTTTAACATGTCTTCTCTGTAGTGCTTTTACCTTAGGAGTAAAATATGCTTGCTCAGAGGGAACCGTGTGGGACGATATCTGGAGCAATTACATTGTGTACCATCTCTGAGGGGAGAAGTGAAGTAAACCTGCTTAGGCTGGGAATAACACAGTCAAAGCACATGGGGGGGGCAGGATAGCTCAGTGGTTTGAGCATTGGCCTGCTTAAACCCAGGCTTGTGAGTTCAGTCCTTGAGGGGGCTATTTAGGGATCTGGGGCAAAAATTGGGGATTTGTCCTGCTTTGATCGGGGGTTGGACTAGAACCTCCTGAGGTCCCTTCCAACCCTGATATTCTATGAACTGTTCAGCCTGGAAATACGCTGGTCACAAGGGAGAGAGATGCAGATCTCCGCCCAAGAAAGGCAACAGCTAGGAGGTCGGAAGGCTGAGAGCGGGTGCCCCTGCTGGATCACTAAGGGGAAATACAGGTGTAGTTGCCCTGGACTGTGACATGCAAGAGGTATCTATGTAGAGCAGTGGTAGCAAGACTGAACCTGAAGAGGCAACAATCAAACATGGGCATGTGCACTGAGAGGAAAGCAAAGGGAGGGAAAAGAATGAGCCCAAGCACATTTGGTGGTATTGCTCTTTTGTCTTTCTAGTCTCCCCTGCTCAAAAGATCCTTATAAACATCAGCAAGGGAGAAGAAAGACACTTTATAAAAAGATTACTTGGCACACATTCACCGAATTGAAGCCTTCACTACACTGCTTTGCAATTAGGATCCCAATTCTATTAAAATCAGTGGGAGTTGGGTCTGGCCCTTAGCATTGCTACTTTCAGTTTCACTTGGTTTTCCCTACCCAATTATTAAGCATAATAAAAGCAGATGTTCTTGTGGTTAAAGTACAGCTTGTTTTCCCTCACTGACAAAATCACAACTGCATCTACAATTGGCTGTTGTGCATTTATATGTGGTTTGTATTGGCCGTGTCTCTTTTTGGTAAGGAGAGGCAGATATGTTTGTTCTTTCTGGAGATGGGAGACGTCTTTTTTTGTTTTGCTATTATTATTTTGGAATATTTGACTTTTGAGTTATACAAACAAAATAAAAATATGGACTCATCTACTAATGAAAATATCTAAACAGTACAGAATAAGTTATACAAAGATTCTTAAATTGACAAACTTTCAGCAATGTGAAAGAGTATTATCTTGCATTGCATATTCTCCTACAACATGTGATAGGTTATCAGAAAGAGACGAGAGGTCAACAGAAGACAATCAATTACTTACATGCACACACAGTACATTTACACTGCACACCCTTTACAGCGACATGTAGAGTACATACGTTGCACGCAAGCCTAGAACGGGTATAAATAGCAGCGTAGACGGTGAGACACTGCTTAGACAAGTAACAGCACCCTGAACCCCGACGGTATGTACCCTACATGGCTCGCTACATGCCCAAGCTGTGCCTCCCACATCTACACTGCTATTTTTAGCAGCGTAGTGTCCCATTGCCAGGGTATTTCTCCACTGCAGGGAAAGACTGACAGGGAAGATGCAATGTGGAAAGGTTCTGGCAGCTCCTGCTGCCTCCCCCTACTGGGGCCTTTCCCCACTGCGTCCCCCTTGCCCTGTCAGAGCCTTTCACTGCAGCATGCAGCTACATACAGCATGTGGATGCAGCCTGCTTTTCACTGAGGCGTGTAGCTACATGTACCCTCCACACCACCACCAGTGTGTGCAATGTAGACATAGCCTCCATACACACACATAATTCATTCTAAAGGGGCAGGCTGTTTAAAGGATGGGAATCAACCGCAGCTGATAATCGTTGAATCTAAGCACCGAGAACATGCAGTTTAAAAAGCAGGCTTTCGAAGTCCTGGCAGGATAATCATGCTATACGAGGGGTATTAGTGCAGGCAGTTAGACTAGCCTTGTGTTGGTCTGTGTTCATACACACAACAAGTGCACTTTGCTAAGTCTATACACTCTACCTGCCTGCTCTGTAATTCTAAGTAGACAGGGTATAGAAACCGAATCCTCCTCAGATTTCAATGCTCTACCTACTTACTGATATGGAGTATGCAGAGAAGAGAGAAGGTGTGCATGTGCTTACTCAGGACTCATGGTTGGCAGTTTCCCTACAAGGAGGCTAAAAGTTCAGCTGTGCTGCACTTAATTGCAGGTCTGTGGAGACTTATTCCAGGATTAGGAGGAAAAATATTTTGAGGAGCGTTTAAGTCTCATGCCCATCATCTTCGAAAGGATTTCATTAAATAAAGTACTTTTACAAAGTTCAAAATGATAAGGATCCACCACGCTTGTTGGGTCATCAACATCAGATTTTAAAAGGAGTTTTGATTTGAGATCAGGAAACTGTCATTGCCAGATTTAGCCATTTGATTTGTTACAAAAAAATTAATACCCAAATTTAAAGCACTGAGAAGTACCAAAGTACCATTGTGTATCCTCCCATACCACCTCACATGCACGGAAAACGCTCCGCATAAAGGTCCATAAGGCCACTACATTATCCTCCTTTAAACCTCTTCTTAGAGCTCACTGTGCTACAATGCCCAATGAACACCTGATAATTAGGAAGCTAATTTATTGTGGCTGATTCTTATTCCACTGTTCATGACTGTCACTATTCCCTTGTTCTCTCCTATGCACCTCCACCTCCATCCCCCAATCTTTTTCTCATATCCACCTATTGCCTCTGGTCTTAGACTTAGATTGTAAGTTCTTCTGGACAGGGACTGTCTTTCTGTTATATGTTTCTACAGCACCTAGCACAATGGGTCTCCACTTGGCACTACTGCAATACAAATAAAATTATAAAACAGTAAAACTAATTTAACAACATCACTGCAAAATGAATTCTCTACCATAGAGAATGCACCAATCTTGATCCTTATTTGGTTAATTCTAGCAGACAGTTTTTCCTCTAGGGTTAATTGGAAGGGAAGATCTCTGAAATAGTACTTGTTTGAACAATTTTGAGTCCTGGATTTTGTAGGACATAAATAGGAGTGATCGTGCCCACTCAGCATTAGTTTAATACGAAAATAAATAATAAATAATAATAATAATAAAAAGTAGTTCAACAAAAACTTCACTAGAGAAAGTTATTGTTCAAATCTCTATTCAAAAATTGCTGTTTAAGATATTGTACGTGTTCAAGAGACTGTTTCCTGAATATTTTAGATAACAGGATTCTTTCCAAGTTCAACTCATGATTTTCCAAATCAAACCAAAACCTAAACCACAGAGCCCTGCCCTCTCTTCAATTCAGAAAGATCACAGATAAGGTCGTCCTCTGGAGCCTGATCTGAATCATGTGGTAAAACAAAATCAGCTCTTGGGACAGGGACTCCTATTTAAAGAATATCCACTGTACCGAGAAATGAAACTTTTTTTGGTAAACTCTAATTATTGCTCTCTACTATTTACTTTAATGACCACTGTTTTCTTAATATAAACATGGCAGTGAAACAGTAGTCATACTGGTCTGACTTACCATCTGAAAGTTAAACTTAGGACCTAGTTTTCAAGAGCACTCACTCTAAAGCTCGTACATTAAACAACCTGAATTACATTCTGTTACTTAAATTAGCATTTGTGGGTTGTTTTTGGTCATTTCTAGCAACAAACTCAATCTGACTGCTGTCTCTTGGTTGATTTTATTCCACCTAGCAATCTAGGAGACTATTAATAGGAACTGCATTTCAAATACTGCTATTAAGGTCTATAAAGAGGATCTATACCATGAATACCATACAGTATTTCTGAATTGATCCCAGAACTCAACTTGTCTGTCCCAACCAGAGGTGGAGGAAATAGATGTTCAGACAGAAGGAAGATAGGAGCCTTTCAAGTACTTGGTAGAAATCAAGTCTGATTTTATTATTTACATACAGTATGTGGAAAATTCTCACGAAGAAAGAACCCTTGAGATTTTCCTGGACTGCTGTTTTATTAGTTAAACAAAAGTGCTGGAGAAGAAACATCTCACCGCTGAAGGTTCCCCGATGACTTCTTTGTTCTCCCCACAAAGGGAAACCAGAAATAATTGATACAACCCAGTGATCAACTCACACAGTGACAAAACCCTGTGCCTGAGTGAACGGACTGAGTAGTCACTGGCTTCTTCCCTGGAAGGGATGGGGAAATTCAAAGGCAGAGAGGTGCAAATGCCTCTTCTACTTTAACAGAAGGGGAGGGAGGGGCAGAGTGGCTGCTGATTTTCCAGAAGTGGCGCAAACAGCAGAACTCCCCATTAGGGAGGAGGCATCAGGAGGAGAAAGACCTCTTAGTACCTGGGACAGTGGTGGTGGAAGCAGCAGTGGCAAGAGCATTAAAGCTCTGAAATGATGTGCTACGGGGATTGACTTCTTGGATGTGGAGCCCAGAATTCATGTGTTTCTGGGAAGGGCCCAGAATTTATTAAGGGTGTGGAGAACACAGGGTTCATTAGTTAAAGAGGGTCTATTCTAGTCTATATAGGCTGCTATACCAAACTCATCACCATAGTATCTGTAGGCATATAGACCCATATAACATTTTGGTAAACTGTGGTTTTAAATTGAGCTGAGATAGTTGCATGTGCAATAGGCCCAAAGTATGTGACCAAAAAGGATGAGATAATGAGAAAGAAGAGTTGTTGTGTTAAATTTGTAGTGACCCTTTGAAATAACAGTGTTCTCTTATTTAAGGTTTGGGCTGAAGTGATAGAAATAAAACATGGTTAATTGGGTACCAGGTGCAGTAAATAATTAGTTATATAAGAAACTTCTTCATCTGGCTCTAGCTAAAGTCCGATAATTGGCAATGACATCACTTCTTTGTTAAAGCGTATAAAAAAGTAAACTCTTAAAGTCTTCATTGCTAATACCTGCCTGACAAAATTGGAGCCAACCAATATGGGTCTAAGCACCCTTGGGTTTGTCAGTATCTTGATCAAAAGCTTATAAATATTTTGTTATTGTTTAGATGTGGTAAATTGCTTATTATATAGGCTTTTTAGGCATGTTTAGAGCAACTATAAATACCATTCGACCTTTAGATTTAATAAAGGAATTCATGGTCAAGTTAACATCATAGTAATATCCTGTGTAAATAATAATAATTCCAGCAGTATCTGAGCACCTTCCAGCAGTGCATTAAACAACATGACTACACATCTATCACATGTGGTTTGTTGTCTCATCCTCTCCTCAGGAGAGCTGTGTGCACAGTGGAATGTTTTGTTGTAGCAGGGTTAATGTTTGGAGTGTTTTGGGTTTTTTTAATACGCATGATGCTCTGTGTTTACATCAAAGACGACAAGGTCAAGATACGTGCCTTGCATTTGTTGCAGAAGGTGATTAGGTCTTTCACGTTTCATAGTTCCTGGGCAGTTCATTCCACACTGTGACTGGTACTCTTGTGAGCTCAGTCCCCCACAGAGATGAACTTTACTCTTGTGGTAGAAAGTTCCACTGTGCCCAAAGGAGCAGAGTTTATAGACCACTGTCTTCCTCCCAGAACTTTCAACAACATTTTAGATATCATGGGCCCAAGCCAAGGAGTGCCTTGACGATAAGGACTCAGACCTTGAACTTGAACAACAGCTATCAAGTAGCCTCCTGACCAGAAGATGGTGACAAAAGCTGGAGGAGCAGGGCTGAGGCTCAGGGCTCCTTAGAATCACAGAATCACAGAATATCAGGGTTGGAAGGGATCTCAGGAGGTCATCTAGTCCAACCCCCTGCTCAAACAGGACCTAATCTCCAACTAAATCATATGCAGAGCACTTGTGCAGCCAGTTTCTGGGGTGATTCCTGTGCTGGAGGGAAAGCCACTCTCTCCACTGCTTCCAGTGAGGCTGGAATGAGACATGCAAGATGAAAAGCCAGAATTCATGAGTGGGGAAGGTGGGAGGAGCCCAATATATACAGGGATCACCTGGAGATGGGAGGAGAATCCAGGATGTAGTAACTGGGGTGTGCACATGTGAAGAGGGCATCAGAATTGATTTTGCTTGCGGGAGGGCAGAGTTGATTTACTGATGGAGGAGTTCAGATGTGATAAAGTAAATTAAATGAGTGTGGCTTGTAAACGTAATCCTCAGGCTAGAAGGTGAAGAGGAAGTTTCATAAGATCTGCTGAAATAAGCTAGTTTGTGTCACCATGAATATGGTTCTTTCTATATTTCAGAGCAAAATGTGTACAGATTCTCCACCCACATGAGGTCAAGAACAGATTGGCTATATAAATGCATCCTGATGCAGCAGCGTATAAGGAGTCCAACCAATGGAAGGATTGATAAGCATGTGGGAGCATCTAACCCTTCTCTATGCACATCAAAAGGCACACCTCAGATATACAATAGCTTCCCTTGCAGGGGAGAGATAGCTCAGTGGTTTGAGCATTGACCTGCTAAACCCAGGGTTGTGAGTTCAATCCTTGAGGGGGCCATTTGGGGCAAAAATCGGGGATTGGTCCTGCTTTGAGCAGGGGGTTGGACTAGATGACCTCCTGAGGTCCCTGATATTCTATGAATCTCTTCTCATCATTTCTTACACTGCCCCCATTCCAGCACCAGGCTGCTGCTGTTTCTGCTCCCCCAACGGAGAGGCTTGTACCAACAAAGGTCACTTCCCTATGCTCCCACCTCACATGCAGAGAAACAGGTGAAGAAACTGGATTATACAACACCTCTCCCTTTAACTCTTCAGAGTCCCCTAATAATAGAATAAAAATGCCCGCTCGCACACACCCTGGACCACACTATTCAGACACCTAGTTTCATACATGACACCCTCTCACAAATTAGACATTTACTTGGCCTGAATGAGAGGTTTTGATTCTGCAGAATATAAACTTTCATTAAAAGAAAAACAAACAAGTCAATTGATACCCCCACTATTCTGAGAAAAACTTAATCTGAATTAACAGTAAACCGATGCCGTTTTTCCCTCATGTGTCTACAGACAAACAGGCTGAAACAAAACCCCAGAGATGCAAACTGTTCCATTCTTCTCAATGGGAAGAATTAACTCTTTTAGCTAAATGATGATACTTTCAGAGCTAACGAGGAGTCCGGTGGCACCTTAAAGACTAACAGATTTATTTGGGCATATATATATATTTTTGTGCCTGTTTCTGTAATTTTCACTCCATGCATCTGAAGAAGTGGGTTTTTACCCACAAAAGCTTATGCCCAAATAAATCTGTTAGTCTTGAGGGTGCCACCAGACTCCTCGTTGTTTTTGTGGATACAGACCCACACGACTACCCCTCTGATACTTTCAGAGCAAGAATTTTAAATAATTTAGATGCACTACTGTGCACCTAATGCTTGGTCTACACTACAGAGTTAGGTCAACATAAGGCAGCTTATGTTGACCTAACTATGTCAGTGTCTACACTACAGCCTTGCTCCTGCCGATGTAAGTGCCCTACTACACCGACATAACTCAAACTCCACCTCCACGAGAGGCGTAGGGCTTATGCGGTGTAGTTAGGGCGACACAGTGTCTGTGTAAATACTGCATCCCTTACATTGGCTGTTGGCTGCCTTGTCCCCAGCTGGGCTGCTGCTTGTCTCTGCTCCAAGCGAGGCTGCCAACTAGGCTTCTGACTTGGCTGCCGCCCAGGCTCCTCACTACCCCCTGCGGTCCTGGCTCCCCGTTCCCTGCCAGGAGCAAGGCAGCCAACTGGACTCCGCGCTTGCATCTCCCCACTGGAAGTGAGAAGCCCCAGGTGGCTGCCCTGCCCCCAATCCCAGCTGGTAGCGGGGAGGCAAGAAGCCCAGGGAGCTGCATGAAGCTGAGAGCCTTGGCTCTCAGTCCCTCATGCTGCCCCTCTTCAGTTGGTGGACGCACTACTGGTGAGGACACACATTACTGACAGGAGGAGGATAGTGTGGACATCAGCCACTGCAGTAATTACTGTGTGGCTGTAAGTCGACCGAACATAGGACGACTTAAGACTGTAGTGTAGACATGTTCTAAGTAGTGCAAAGCCACAATCATTTGCACAAATGTGCAAACAGCCAAGTTAAAAAAAAAAAAAAAAGAGACGGAGTCGTGGTTTCTAAAGGGTCCTCGTATAATTTTAACAATGAAAAGTTTAGCTACTATATAAAGGCCATATCCTACCCTCAATCTTTGTACAAACCTCCCTTTATTACCTGAGGGAGAGCTGCTGCGGACTATGGGTAGCACATAGCTCTAATTTTGTAGTTCTGGCCCACAGACTATAAATTTATAAAAAAGTACTTTGGCCCTCACCACAGAACAAGTTCTAACACCCCTGCAAGATGGTTCTTCCTTCCTTTTAGAGACTATAAATAAGCCATTTGACCTGTGTAGGCAGGTTACACTTACACATCTTCAGAATCCCAATTTACCCATCAATTATCTAAGTTTCCAAATCAGAATACAGGAAACTAAAACAAAGGAACTTTTCTGTACTCTTCATAACAGCTTGACTACATTATCCAAGGTTTAAGTAATTTTTAATAAAAAAAAGAAAAAATCAAACACCAAATATGTGTATGTGTTTGTTACTGGAACTAAACTATTAATATTGTACAATTTATCAATAATCACTATTGTGCTACACTGCCCCAGCTTTCTTAAAAGAAGTGACCTTCGCGGCAGTGTCTGAAGCTAAGCCAAAGCACAGTAGTGCAGGTTTTGATTCCCTCTGCTACAGCAAAGTGCATCAGTGCAGCTATTTAAAAAGCTTTAACGGTTACATCTGTTGTCTACGCTCTAATGTCAACTGCAGTACAGTAGAACGTTAGAGTTAAGGACACCTTGGGAATGGAGGCTGTTTGTAACTCTGAAATGTTCAGAACTCTGAATAAAACATTATGGACTTCATCCATGGGATGGTCAGGTTGGGGCTGCAGCCGTGAAGGGGTGGGGGGCTGGTCAGGACTTCTGACTCTCAGGGCCCCAGGGCTCCGGGTTGGGGAGTTTCGGGCTTCTGACCCTCGGGAGCACCGAGGCCCAAGGCTTTTAGACCCGGGGGGAGCGCTGTGGCTCAGGGATTCAGCTCTGCAGCTCTGTTCCCAGCTCCAGCTCCGCAGGGGGCTCCAGGGCTCCTCACAGCTCCGCTCTTGGTTTCAGCCAGGCGTGGGGGTGCGCCAGGGCTCAGGGCTGAAACCGGGAGCAGAACCACAAGGAGCCTTGGCGCTCTCCCTGTAGCTAAAGCCCTGAGGCCTCCTCCCCCCCACCCCCCGATGTCAGGAACGGAGCTATAGGCCTTCAGCCCCAAGCCCCAGCACTCCCCCCAGGTTTAAAGCCCTGAGCCCCGGTGCTTCTGAGGGTCAGAAGCCCCGAGCCCCCTCCGCCCAGTATCCTGACCCCTCCCACTTTGTGGCTGCAGCCCCAATGCTCCCGTGGCTGAAGTCCGGAGCCTCCCCGGTTGTGGCTGAAGCCCCAAGTCCTCCCCTGCTGGCCCTGGAGTTTTTATAGTATGTTGGAGGAGGGGGCCTCAGAAAGAAAAAGGTTGAGAACCCTTGCAGTACAGTATTTGCTGGATTTTGTTTGTCTCTGCTGCTGCCTGATTACTTCTGGTTCCACATGGTGCCCAGTTTACTGGTCAGTCGGTATCTTTGAGGTTCTGCTGTACATATAGTAATTCAACTGACTTCCAAGCTTTCATTCGTAGTTGATGGCTTTATCTTCCATTATAGACTCAATTTTTGTGGACAAGAAGAGAGATATTAACTAGCTCTGAGCTGTATGTCTCCATTTGTCCCCTAATGTAGGAGGCTATGTAGAGAGAGCTATGTTTGGAATACCCACATTGTTCAGGCATACTCCTCCAAAAAACTATGTGCATTCTTAACCCTCTCCCACCAACCCTACCTGTCACTGACCCCATGTTAATCCGTGAGCTTGTTCAAAAATCAATACCATCTGAATGAGAAAAATAGTGATACCATGTTCTGACAACATTTCACATGAGCATCTTCGACCAGTGTTTATAGACTCATAAGGTCAGAAGGGACCATAGTGATAATCTCACCTCCTGCACATTACAGCCAACAGAACCTCACCTCTCCCATCCTGTAATAGACCCCTAACCTCTGGCTGAGTCACTGAAGTCCTCAAATTGTGGTTTAAAGACTTCAAGATACAGAAAATTCACCATTTATACTAGTTTAAATCTGCAAGTGACCACGCCCCATGCTGCAGAAGAAGGCAAAAATAAACCCGAATCTGACCTGGGGAAAATTCCTTCCCAACCCCAAATATGGCGATCAGTTAGACCCTGAGCATGTGGGCAAGACCCACCAGGCAGATACATGGGAAAGAATTCTCTGTAGTAACTCAGAGCCCTCCCCATCTAGTGTCCCGTCTCCAGCAGTTGGGGGTTTTAGCTACTGGCAGTCATGAATGGACCACATGCCATCACAGGCAGTCCCATCATATCATCCCCTCCATAAACTTACCAAGCTCAGTTTCTATAGGACAGGATCAGCCCATAAACAACGAATGAACCAGTCTTTCAACATCCTACAGGCTCTGTAATCAGCCCACTTGTATGCCCAAGCTGCTGCAATAGCATGGAAGCATCTTGTCAAATTCAAAAATATCATCTGGCAGTATGTGTATGTCAGTTTTTTCTCCAAAAGCTTTTCTGTACTATGTAAAGTACAATCAAGATGCAGAGCAAAACAATCTCCATGAAGAATATGGTATCATCACAGTACAGTTATTAGAATAAGTGAATATAAACTGCAAATAAAACAAGTGCAGTAAAGTGTCATAATTTGCTGTACGAGGCCATCATCAGACCATCATAAGACGGATTCCTTCCTTTTAGTTAACTGTTGTGCGGGGTTTTTCTTACCTCTCTGATGGTATCTCTGAAGCAGCAGCTCCAAAGAACTGTTCATGATGAGGAGACATCAGGAGCATGCAGATGCTCTATGAGATATCAGGAAGGTCTGTCAACATCTAAATGTCATATTGATAGAGTGGAGTGGAGTGATTGTTTGCTGCTGGCAGCTAGCTAGGGAAACTAGATGCCAACATGTATCTTCTTTCCATCCAATGATTATTTAGAGCTTTGCATACTAAAGGCTAAACTGTACGTGCTACATTTCAATCTGCTGTGCATATCTCTCAAGATAACCCTTTGATCATCCACGTACCATGAATATTTTCAATACAGACCCTTGCCAACGTATTCTAGATCTCAGTAGCCCTTCAGGAGAATCCCAGTGGAAAAAACAGTTATAGTGACAACGAATGAAGTAGGTAGGTAGTAGGAAAAGATTTAGTATCAAGCCACAACTTGCAAACTCATCCTGACAGCTGTACACAGAGTATGTCTACACTGCAATTAAGACACCCACGGCTGGCCCGTACCAGCTGACTCAGGCTAAGGGGCTGTTTAATTGCAATGTAGACATTCAGGCTTGGGCTGTAGACCAAGCTCTGGGACCCTCCTACTTGCGGGATTCTAGAGCCTGTGCCAAGCATCTATCTACACCACAATTAAATAGCCCCTTATGTCAAGCCCCACAAGCCTGAATCAGCTGGCATGGGCCAGTTATGAGGTTTTAATTGCAGTGTATTGCATATCCACACAGACCAATATCTGATGTCTTTTATTCACTGCTAAAAAGGTTTTTTTTTTTTTTTTTTTTTTTAAAAGAAAACACACACACCTCCGGGCTATCCCAAGGTAAGAACACAGTGAAGATGAGGCACTTCAGTTATACCACGATATAAACTTCCAACGTCAACCCTATACCTTCAGCTGGGGTTGACCTCAGTGACTTTACCTCATGGTTAAACTAAAGTGTTTTGTCTTCACTAAGCTTTTACCTCAGGATAGCTCATGCACTTTAGTTACCCTAAGAGAAAAAACACTTGATGGAAGATTCTTGTGTCAACCTAGCTACCATCTCTCCAAGAGGTAGATTTATAACAGTAACAGAAAAATCACTCTGTTGCTGTAACGAATGTCAGCACTGCAGCACTACAGCTGTAGTGCGGCTTTAGTTAACAAATACATTTGCTGCAAATCAGATCAGTAACTGTGATGTATAAGACGATCTAGATGATCAGTGAGGAGAATTAAGTTTAAATTAGCTAGCTGACATTGGAACTTTCATGGGAAATTTCACAAACTAATGATTTTTTTGTTTTGCATTAAATTTGTCCTTTAATTAAGAAAAACATTGAAAACAAAAATGAAAACTCTCATTTCATTGTTTTATTTTTCTCCCCTCCCTTTTTTATTCTCCTCCCCTTTTTCCCCCATTAGAAAAGTAAAAAAACATAAAAAAAACAAGACACTTTTCAAAATGAAAATTGTCATTGCTGAAAAACAATGTCGTGATCAAAAAGAAAACATTTCAAAGAGCTCTGCAACCAAACAATATTTTTAAAATTCACCCGAAAGAAGAGTTGCCTCACTAAACACCAAACTAAACTAAAACCCATAAATTCCAGAAAATGAAGAAACTGTTACAACATTTTGGTTGCACAAGGTTGTTTATCTTGCTTAGATACAGCAAAATAGAACATGATTTCACTCTCTGGGGCTAAGTTGATAACAGGAGTTGGAAGGGGAAGGGGAAGTGTATATTTTGAGCCACTAGAATTACCAAAAAGCTGCCACCCTACAACTATTATAGCAAAAAACAACACATATAAACATAAAGCCTTTTCAAATATTATTGCTAGAAGATGTGTGAACACAGAGATGGCACAGACTGCAGAGTGGGAAGGAGCCAAAAACATTAATTGCAAGGCTGGGAAAGAACCCAGAAATGTCATCTATTTTCTGCATATAGGTGTGTATAAGGCTGACTATAATGTAGCATTTTTTAATTCTAATCTCAATTATAAGGTGATCTTTTACAAACTACAAATGTTGATAAACAGTACATTTCATTACTTATACTGGAAGACAGTAAAAGTCTCAGGGTACACTGAGATGACCACGTGCAACCTGTAGCTTTTAGTCGATTGTGTACACAACTGTTTTGTATATCAACAGCAGCAGCTTCCCAGTATGTACAGAAGTGTGTCTGTCGTTAAAACGAAATTAACTTTTATAACTTCCCTAATTCTGGTGTCATCTTCTGCTCATTTTGGTAAAGGAGACAGAGCCTTTAATTTTAAAGCACCTTAATTAAAAAACAGACTCCATCAGATTTTCTTCTCTAATGTACCTCGGCCTATATGTTTTTGATTTTTATAAAGGAGTCTAACACACCAGCATTTCCAAACGGCCAGTAAAACCCATCACTAAAAACCTTCTTCTAGCTCCTACTGGCATGAAATTCTTATAAAAGAACGGTTGCATTAGAAACCGAGTCTGTCTGTGCACAAGCCAAATGTTTTCAAGACAGAAAATGCAATCTCCTAGCACAACAATCTCGCCTTTGTCAGTCACGGGGATCCTATGAGAAAGAGCCAACCAGTCTAGGAATTTGGATCAACAGAGTATAAAAGGCTGGAAAATAAGGGTCAAACTTTATTGAGATTGCCAGTATAAAACTAGAACTAGCTGTTCCCTGTGGTCAAAGAGCTTTTAAATTATGATGTTGTGGCACTGCTGCTCTCAGCAAAATAATCTAAAATTCACACCATTAACCCTTTTTTCCATGTCTTCACTTTTTAGTGCAGGCTGTATTAGTATCTGCGTGGAAAGGGCAAGTGTCCTCACACAGAACATACTTTTTGGGCTGCAAATGTGCTTATAATTCCAAGGGCGGGGGGGGGGGGGTATACTGTAGCTCTAGGACTGGTGACTGTGATTTATAGGATATTCTACAGGACCCAAAATAGCATCTCCATACAGAATACAGAGACACTGTGCACAAAAGCTACAATGAACTGAAACAAACTTTCCATTCATTTATCAACGTGACTGCAGTAGCCAATACCGAATAACTTTGCTCAGTATTTCCTGAGCATTTTACTGAGTAAAGTGGAAGGGCAGGGTAGAAGTAAGAAAGTGAATTCAGGGCAGAGCAGTTGCCAGCAGCTCTAGTTTCACTTCAAATACAAGCTACTTACCATTTACAGAGTCATCCAACAGCATTATTTTTAAAAGACATCATTGGATTGATTGCTTTACAGTGAGCACTTGCATTCAGTTTGAGAAGACAGGTTTCATATGCAAACTGCAACCATAAAAATCATCTCTTGGTGGTGATTCTCAAAAATCTATCTTTGAAGTAAATTTATATCCAGACACAAGAAAATGCTGGGTTTCCTTAATGTAATTACATGGTTTATGAAACAAGATGACCATTTAAAAGTACTTAAATTATAAAGCCACGGATTAAAATTTTGGAACTCATTCTAAATATGACTGCTTTGCATCCACAACATGCTCAGATAGCTGGAAGCTTCCTCCTTCCTAGTCCTCAGTACGGAGATACAGAATAGTTAACTACTTTTCCATCGTGACTCTTAAAAACAATAAAAAAACCCAAACAAAAAACAAACTAAAAAACCCACTAGGTGTAGGGACTGTATATGGCTTGACTGTCCTCTTGATACCTAAGTTGTGCTCAGAAGCATGTTATACAAGCTCACATATATGCACGGACACAAGGGAAAGTGTGACATTGATGAGGTATCGTATATAATATTAGGGTGGGAAATTCAAATCAAAAGTAAGACTCCAGTTGACTCGAATGGTAGATGATCTAAGCTGAGATGCACTGTCCTAGGGATGGCGGTTCCATGACCGCCATTCCCAAGAGAAGGAAGCGGGTGGTGGTGGTCGGGAACTCCCTCCTAAGGGGGAATGAGTCATCTATCTGCCATCCTGACCGGGAAAGCCGAGAAATGTGCTGCTTGCCAGGAGCTAGGATTCACCATGTGACGGAGAGACTGCCGAGACTCATCAAGCCCTCGGATCGCTACTGCTTCCTGCTTCTCTATGTGAGCACCAATGATACTGCCAAGAACGACCTTGAGCAGATCACTGCAGACTACGTGGCTCTGGGAAGAAGGATAAAGGAGTTTGAGGCGCAAGTGGCGTTCTCGTCCATCCTCCCTGTGGAAGGAAAAGGCCCGGGTAGAGACCGTCAAATTGTGGAAGTCAACGAATGTCTATGCAGGTGGTGTTGGAGAGAAGGCTTTGCACTCCTTGACCATGGGATGGCGTTCCAAGAAGAAGGATTGTAGATATAGACGGGCTCCACCTAACGAAGAGAGGGAAGAGCATCTTCGCAAGCAGGCTGGCTAACCTAGTGAAGGCGGCTTTAAACTAGGTTCACCGGGGGAAGGAGACCAAAACCCTGAGGTAAGTGGGGAAGTGGGATACCAGGAGGAAGCACGAGCAGAAGAGGACAAGAGGGGAGGACTCCTGCCTCATACTGAGATAGCAGGACGATCAGTGAGTTTTTTAAGTGCCTATACACAAATGCAAGAAGCCTGGGAAATAAGCAGGGAGAACTGGAAGTCCTGGCACAGTCAAGGAATTATGATAGGTTTCAGAGTTACAGCCGTGTTAGTCTGTATTCTCAAAAAGAAAAGGAGTACTTGTGGCACCTTAGAGACTAACAAATTCTCTAAGGTGCCACAAGTACTCCTTTTCTTTAAGGAATTATTATGTGATTGGAATAACAGAGACTTGGTGGGATAACTCACACGACTGGAGTACTGTTATGGATGGATATGAACTGTTAAGGAAGGACAGGCAGGGCAAAAAAGGTGGGGGAGTTGCATTGTATGTAAGAGAGCAGTATGACTGCTCAGAGCTCCGGTATGAAACTGCAGAAAAACCATAGAGTCTCTGGATTAAGTTTAGAAGTGTGAGCAACAAGGGTGATGTCGTGGAGGGAGTCTGCTATAGACCACCAGACCAGGGGGATGAGGTGGACAAGGCTTTCTTCCAGCAACTAACAGAAGTTACTAGATCGCAGGCCCTGGTTCTCATTGGGGACTTCAATCACCCCGACATCTCCTGGGAGAGCAATACAGCAGTGCACAGACAATCCAGAAAGTTTTTGGAAAGTATAGGGGACAATTTCCTGGTGCAAGTGCTGGAGGAACCAACTAGGGGCAGAGCTCTTCTTGACCTGCTGCTCACAAACAGGGAAGAATTAGTAGGGGAAGCAATAGTGCATGGGAACTTGGGAGGCAGTGACCATGAGATGGTCGAGTTCAGGATCCTGACATAGGGAAGAAAGGAGAGCAGCAGAATACGGACTCTGGACTTCAGAAAAGCAGACTTTGACTCCCTCAGGGAACTGATGGACAGGATCCCCTGGGAGAATAACATGAGGGGGAAAGGAGTCCAGGAGAGCTGGCTGTATTTTAAAGAATCCTTATTGAGGTTGCAGGAACAAACCATCCCGATGTGTAGAAAGAATATTAAATATGGCAGGCTACCAGCTTGGCTTAACAGTGAAATCCTTGCTGATGTTAAACACAAAAAAGAAGCTTACAAGAAGTGGAAGATTGGACAAATGACCAGGGAGGAATATAAAAATATTGCTCAGGCATGCAGGAGCGAAATCAGGAAGGCCAAATCACACTTGGAGTTGCAGCTAGCAAGGGATGTTAAGAGTAACAAGAAGGGTTTCTTCAGGTATGTTAGCAACCAGAAGAAGGTCAACAAAAGTGTGGGCCCCTTACTGAATGAGGGAGGCGACCTAGTGACAGAGGTTGTGGAAAAAGCTAATGTACTCAATGCTTTTTTTGTCCCTGTCTTCATGAACAAGGTTAGTCCCTGGGCAGCACAGCATGGGGAGGAGGTGACCAGCCCTCACTGGTGAAAGAACAGGTTAAGGACTATTTAGAAAAGCTGGACGAGCACAAGTCCATGGGGCCGGATGCACCGCATCTGAGGGTGCTAAAGGAGTTGGCTGATATGATTGCAGAGCCATTGGCCATTCTCTTTGAAAACTCATAGCGATCGGGAGAGGTCCCGGATGACTGGAAAAAGGCTAATGTAGTGCCCATCTTTAACAAAGGGAAAGAGGAGGATCCGGGGAACTACAGGCCAGTCAGCCTCACCTCAGTCCCTGGAAAAATCATGGAGCAGGTCCTCAAGGAATCAATTCTGAATCAACTAGAGGAGAGGAAAGTGATCAGGAACAGTCAGCATGGATTCACCAAGGGCAAGTCATACCTGACTAATCTAATTGCCTTCTATGATGAGATAACTGGCTCGGTGGATGAGAGGAAAGCAGTGGACGTGTTATTCCTTGACTTTAGCAAAGCTTTTGACATGGTCTCCCACAGTATTCTTGTCAGCAAGTTAAAGAAGTATGGGCTGGATGGATGCACTACAAGGTGGGTAGAAAGTTGGCTAGATTGTTGGGCTCAAAGGGTAGTGATCAACGGCTCCATGTCTAGTTGGCAGCCAGTATCAAGTGGAGTGCCCCAAGGGTCGGTCCTGGGGCTGGTTTTGTTCAATATCTTCATTAACGATCTGGCGGATGGCGCGGATTACACCCTCACCAAGTTTGAAGATGACACTAAACTGGGAGGAGTGGTAGATACGCTGGAAGGTAGGGATAGGATACAGAGGGACCTAGACAAATTAGAGGATTGGGCCAAAAGAAATCTGATGAGGTTCAACAAGGACAAGTGCAGAGTCCTGCACTTAGGACAGAAGAATCCCATGCACTGCTACAGACTAGGGACCAAGTGGCTTGGCAGCAGTTCTGCAGAAAAGGACCTAGGGGTTACAGTGGACGAGAAGCTGGATATGAGTCAACAGTGTGCCCTTGTTGCCAAGAAGGCTAATGGTATTCTGGGCTGAATAAGTAGGAACACTGCCAGCAGATCGAGGGACGTGATCATTCCCCTCTATTCGGCATTGGTGAGGCCTCATCTGGAGTACTGTGTCCAGTTTGGGGCCCCACACTACAAGAAGGATGTGGAAAAATTGGAAAGAGTCCAACAGAGGGCAACAAAAATGATTAGGGGGCTGGAGCACATGATTTATGAGGAGAGGCTGAGGGAACTGGGATTATTTAGTCTACAGAAGAGAAGAATAAGGGAGGGTTTGATAGCTGCTTTCAACTACCTGAAAATGGATTCCAAAGAGGATGGATCTAGACTGTTCTCAGTGGTACCAGATGACAGAACGAGGAGTAATGGTCTCAAGTTGCAGTGGGAGAGGTTTAGGTTGGATAGTAGGAAAAACTTTTTCATTAGGAGGGTGGTGAAGCACTGGGATGGGTTATCTAGCGAGGTGGCAGAATCTCCTTCCTTAGAGGATTTTAAGGTCATGCTTGACAAAGCCCTGGCTAGGATGATTCAGTTGGGGACTGGTCCTGCTTTGAGCAGGGGGTTGGACTAGATGACCCCCTGCTCAACTTCAATTTCAGGTCCCTTCCAACCCTGAAATTCTATGATTCTATGACAAGGAGCGTTTTTGAAAATTCCACCCACACTCTGCCTCTCTAAATCCTTGCTCAATATCTCCCAGCATTAACTGAATAATATTTACTCTGACAGCAAGTACAACAGCGGCATGGTTACTCATCTGGCTGATTCATGACAATAACATGCTTTTTGTCAGATGAGAAGGGGGTACTTTATATTTAAAAAAATCAAGAGGACAGAAAAGCTCAAAGATAGTTTAATGGATCCATTCATATTAATATCTCAAAATAAACGTACCTGAGCTTGTGCATATTGGGAGTAGAGAAATACACAACTGCCACAACGTGATATGTCAGGAGGTATAATGAATAGCTTTTTCTTGAATGTAACAATTGTTAGAACTCCCTACATTCTCATGGGTGCAGACAGAAGAAAAATGCTTTTCTTTTAGATTCCTGAAAAGGGCTGGTTGCATTTAGAACTGGTTTTACTCTACTATGCACAGTAGCAAAGCACAGACAATTAAGCACTTACTGGCAAATGATTTTTCCCCTTAGTTTGTGACACACCTAGCGCTAAGAAGTGGGAATGAACAATGGCTTTCCTGTCTTTGTTTTTCCCTTGCAAAGCATAAATATTTGAGCACCATCCTTAAAATAATGAAATCAGTCCTTGACATTTTCCTGCTCGAGAAGGTTCTGAATATGCTTCTGATTCTGGCATGCCTCTCCCTGACTGCCACAGAGTTGAGCAAATATCTGCTTTGCTGATGGAACATGCAGAATGCCCATCTCAGGTTTGTTAAGAGCCCAACACTAAATAGAAAACTGATTTTCTCAGAGGGTTTGATAACTAAGTGCTTCACGGCAAAACATTAGAAGAATTTAACTAACATTTGAAGGGAAATGTCAAGTGGTACAGCATGGCCAACATAATAGAAATTGTTTGAGCTGTTTTACAGCAAGTCTCTCCAACCATTTAGAAATGCACTAAAGCAGCTCACCATTTAAAACACTAAACATGTATTTAAGAGGCTATCAGCCTAATCTATAATTCTACATTGTTATTAATACAGCCTCTTTCTAATAGTCATTAATAAGGGAAAATCAAAGGTTGAAGACTTGGAAATTTACATTCAGCACAGTTACTGTTAAATGTATGAAGGGGGAAAAATGGAAAAGAAGAATCTTCATATTCTCACTTTAAATACTCGGGCCCACACTCCTGCAGTCCTTAAACAGAAAAAACTGTAAGGGATTCAACACATTGGGAACTTAACACAGACAGATTGTTGGTTGGGATGCTGGGAGGTACAAGGGCAACTCCTGTTCAACCACAGACCATCTTTATGGAAGAGTTTTTAGCAGTGGCATTGTTAGAGGAGCAAATCCGTGACTGTATCCAAACCAAAAGCAGGCAGTGCATAAGCCAGACGGTGGGAATGGTGAGGCAGTGCTGGAAGAGAGGTGAGTATATTATGGAAGAAGAGCATTCATAATTTTGTTGATGTCGGTGGGACTTTTGCCTGTTTAGGGATTGTGAGAGTTAGTCCCAAACTATCTTGAAACTAAGTAGTGAACATTTCTTTTTCCACATCTGCACTGCCTTCATCTCCTAAATTGGCCTTTTTGCACCATTTGTTTATGGCAGTGGTTCTCAACCAGTGGTACGTGTACTGCGGGGGGTATGCAGAGGTTTTCCAGGGGGTACATCAACTCATCTAGCTATTTGCCTAGTTTTACAACAGTCTACATAAAAAGCATTAAAGAAGTCAGTACAAACTAAAATTTCATACAGACAATGATTAGTTTATACGGCTTTATATACTGTACACTGAAATGTAAGTACAATATTTATATTCCAATTGATTTATTTTATAATTATATGGTAAAAATGAGAATGTAAGCAATTTTTCAGTAATAGTATGCTCCGACACTTCTGTATCTTTCTGTCTGATTTTGTAAGCAAGTGAGGAGAAACTTGCAGATACACAAGACAAATCAGACTCTTGAAAGGGGTACAGTGTCTGGAAAGGTTGAGTGTCACTGATTTATGGTGAGAGTTTTGGATAGGTGACCAAAGATATTCTCTGAGGCAAAAAGAAGCTTCCCACATGCTGTCACCTTATAAGGTGTTTCAAGATCCCAATTGTGCCTGTTGAGAAAAAGCCAAAATAAAAAGCACACAAGAACAGTGTTCCCTCTAATTTTTTATGTCCATATGTGAAATGAATTTTGTTATGTGCACCAATATGGAGGTGATGTGTAGTGGGGGTGGAGCCAAGGGGTTCAGAGTGTGGGAGGGGGCTCAGGGCTGGGGCAGCGGCTTAGGGTGCGGGGGAGTGAGGGCTCTGGCTGGGGGTGCGGGCTCTGGAGTGGGTCTGGGGATGAGTGGATTGGGGTCCGGGAGGGGGCTCAGGGTTAGGGCAGAGGATTGGAGTGTGGGGGTGATGACGGCTCTGGTTGGGGGTGCAGGCTCTGGGGTGGGTCTAGGGATGAGTGGTTCAGGGTGCGGGAGGGAACTCAGGGCTGGGGCAGAGGATTGGGTGCAGGCAGTGAGGGCTCTGCCTAGGGGTGAAGGCTCTGGAGTGTGGGAGGGGGCTCGGGGTGGGGCCAGGAATGAGGGGTTTGAGGTGCAGGCTGCCCCAGGGAGAAAGGACTCCCCCCAGCCCTCTCTCACCGCAGCAGCTCAGGGCCAGGTGAGAGAGGCACCTTTCCCTGGCCACAGTAGTTCCAGGAGGGCTGGGCCATGCCAGGGCAGAGGCGCCTCTCCCTGCCTGTGCAGCCCTTGACAGCCTGCTGCACGGCTGCACAGCTTACAGGGAACTTAAGACAAGAAACTTGGCTCAGTTACTTGCAGGGTGCCTTTGCATCATGTGGTCAAGCACGAGGCTGCACATGGTGGAACATGGTCTCCCTTTGAAATATACTCACCTCTTGCAGCTTCAGTATTTAGATTGGTCGGCCCCTCAATGCAACTGCAAAACTAAGGCATTCTGAACACTTGGTGCTCCCTTTCCCCCCAGTTTTTATACTAAATAACTGTCTTCAGCAAAGATGTTGCAATCATCAGCAGAGGACAATGGACTTATGACAGGAGTGGGAGTTGAATAATACAGGTTTTATTCCCTATTCTGCTACAGACTTCCTGTGTGCCCTTCAGCAATACACTTAGGTCTATGGTTTTAAATCTCAGTGAATTTTGGGTGCCCAAACAGACATGCCTAAGGCCTGATTTTCAAAAGGCGTTGACCACATGAAGCGTCTGCTTATTTTATTTGGAGTTGTGGGTGCTCAGCACTTCTGATAATCAGGCCTTAGATGTCGCAAGTGGAAAACCAACATTTACATTACGGCCTTAACCTCTATGCCTTGGTTTCCTCATCTGTAAGAGTGGATAATTACCCATCTCCAGTGGGCATCAGAAGGATTAAATCAATGATATTTATAAAATGCTCCAAGACCCTCAAGTGGAAGGTTCTATACAAGAGCTTTGCTTTGTGGGCTGATTTCAGATTCGGAGTAACCTCCACCTCACATACCTTTTCATGAATGTTAGAGGAAAAAAAGTCCCTCTCAGCCCCCTTTGCAATCTGACACAATGTACACACACCTCTACTAACCACATGCATAACTCATTTATACGAGCCACTTCAACAGTAAGGGCTGGTCTACACGACCGTGGTAAATCGATCTAAGTTACACAACTTCAGTTACGTGAATAACATAACTGAAGTCGACATAGTTAGATCCACTTGGCGTGGTGGCTACACTGCCCTCTGTCAACAGGAGAGCATCTCCCGTCTACTTCCCTTATGCTTCTCGGGGAGGTGGAATACAGAAACTGATGGAAAAGTGCGCTCCCATCGATTTAGCGTGTCTTTACCAGACCCACTAAATCGACACTTGCTGCATCTATTGCAGCAGTGCTGATCTACTGGTAAGTTTAGACATGCCCTAAGGTAGCCATCGAAACACTTGAACATGGCCCATATGATGGGTTCCTCAAGTTAAGGATGGGGGTGTGAGAGCTGTGGATGGTGGCAGGAGGTAGCTGAGGTTGAGAAATGGAAGGGATGGGTAAGTGGTGAGGGAATATTGAAAGGCTTAGTTGCTCATTTCCTTCATTTTTGTTGCTGGATTTGGCAGAATATGCAGTTTAACAATCTTAACTCTAAATTAATGATCGTTTGGGTATTTTTGGAGGGTGGAAGATATAGTCAGAGCTTAAATTAGAATGGTGGCCAATTAAGAATGAAGACACAGCATAGGTACTAAGTACTGGTGCTGATCCTGGTACCTCATTCTCTAGGCTATTTGGACAAGGAACTACTGGATGGCAGAATGCCTAGCCTGAAGCAGACTGTGGGAAGCAGAAAAGGAGAATACTTCCAATTACCAAAGCAATTAACTCTTTATTAGCCAATTAAGAAGTGACATTAGTGAGCTCTGAAAACAGTGCCATCCAGTCCTATATAGTCAAAGAAAGGACTGGGACAGGGAACAGCAAAAGGAGGAGGCAGAAAAGTGGAGGGAAGTAATCAGAGTTCTGAAGCATCCTGCCCCTCCACCCCATAATCATCGTATCAGATCGTTACAAATGGGGTAATTTTAAATCATTTTTTACCCTGCTCTGCATAGTCTGCTGTTATACATCTATACAATGATAGCACCAAAGGCCCCAATTAACCTTTGTCAACCATCATGCGGAGCACTGGACAGTCCCAGATGAAGAAAAGGTCCCTTTCTTTCTCTCTATCATATACCCTGGGAGGGTATGCCTTTTACACATGTGTATAAAGTCCTTGCATCTTAGATAATACAGTATCTGAATTTTTAACGTGCATCAGATGTCCAGTGTTCTTGTTTCTATTCAGACAGATTGCCTTGCAGCCACTCCTTTTGTATTTACAGTATGTGCTTTGCTTATGTGGTATATACCCAGAATAGAAGACATTGCCAAAACACATTGTGTTAGGGAAAAAAAACACTACGTGCCCATCATTCTTTGATTGCTGAGGAATTTGTAATGAAGCTAAGAAAAGAGCATAGCTTAGTTAACACTCCCAAGCCTCAAGAATAGCAGATAAAGTATCTTATTGAAATAACCTAATTAAATACTATACGATACCCTTCATTTTTAAACTGTCCAACTCTCCTTGTTTCAATGTCCAGGACTGATGAATGAAAATACAGTAAAGGGGTAGGGGGAGGGAGAGGGCTTGTTTGTTTGTTTTTGTTGGACATGCAGCTACTTTAGAGAACATATGGGAACACTACATTTGGAAGAGTTCTCAGGCAACTTAGGAAACATTTTCTGATCTCTACACAGAGTTCCCAACACTGCAGCCATATTAAAATGAAATGACTGGAAGCATATTAATGATTAAAAGGATAGTTAATTCTCCATTTTTGCTTAGAATCCTTAAGTATTCATTGGTGCTACAGCAGCAGATACAGTTACTGTGATCATCTCTTCCACAACTACTTATACATATATACATTGAGCATCCTGATCTTGGTATTCAAGGAAAGTTCCATCTTAAATATAAATAAATCAAACAGAAGCCACTGTATTTTCTTAACTCATTTATACCCTTTACTGTTTTTAACAGGAAACAAGCAAAGCCTAGTTCTTAACATCACAAATATACCTTTTGTAAATAAAACGTTAAGTTCAAAAGGGGGGCTCACCCACTAATGGGAAATAAGAGCTGGGATATATTTTAGCAGGGGAAACTGAAAGGCAATCTGCAATTTTCTACCATACAAACACTGGGATAGTTTGAGAAGGAAGGTGAAAGTGAGAGAGAAAAAAGAGTGGATAATTCAAATGGGCCCATAGGGCCAGGTCTTCACTGTTGTGAATCGGGGTAGCTCCACTGAAGTCAACGAAGCAACCTGGAGGAGGATCTTCTCCTTAGTGTTTTCAATTAGGAGAGAGCTGTCCTTCATGGAGGACAGTGGCTTCCACACACATCTCTCTCCCCCACGATTCTGTTGTCTCCAAGCGTATGAGGGGAGAAGTAGCTCTCTCCCGTTTCAGTCACCACTCCAAAAACACAGCTACAGCAGAGCTTGGAGGCAGACATCACCTCTGGCACCTCCCTCCCCCCGCCTCCCTCCACACACACACTTTTGTTATTGTTTTCTAGCTTTTGAAAGGGTACAAGATGCCTTTCTTTATGTGGCCCTTTTGCATTAGATAAACTTTGGGCCCCAATTTTCCACTTCTTTACACCACATGTGGTCATCCACATTTGTGCAAAGCAGGTGTAAAGCTACTGCTGGTGTGAGTGAGTGGACGATTCCCATTTGCTAGTGGTCTACACACACACTTTGCATTGGTGAAGATGACTACACAATACACAAACCGTAAGGCAGCGGAAACTACAGGCCCATTGTTCCTAGAGCAGTTCGGGACTATATAGTTTTACCGATGTCCTTGACATGTATGTGTCAGGAAAGAACTGAGATTAGTGTTTGCTAGTTATGCTACAAGGCCAGTGAGGGGACCACAAAAATTAAAGCTCAAAAGACACTCCCTATCAGAAATCTTTAAATGAGATGTATCTAAGGTACGTACATATATGGCCTCCACCACCCTAGTATCTGAGCACCTCAAACTTTAATGGATTTATACTCACAACCCCTTATAAGATAGGAAAGTGCTATTATCCCCATTTTTACAGATGGAAATTGAGGCAAAGAGAGACTAAATGAGAAGCCCAAGGTCCCACAGCAAGTCTGTGTCAGAGAAGAGAACTGAATCTGTCTCCCCCAAGCCCTGGGATAGCGTCTTAACCATTGGACCATCCTTCATTTAAAGCTTGGGACTGCAAGTCTACTGAACAGGTGTTTCCTCTAAATGTACCAGTTTTGACCAGAAAGAGTGTTTGTTGGACAAAGAACAAGAATTTACTCAGTCACCAAGAGACCTGTTCATACCGAACTCAGCTAAAACTCACCCTAACATGTGTCATAAATATTAGTAAGGCTAGGATGACTGGATGCTTCCCATGTTACTGCTACCTGACAGGTGTCTCATACATGAACAAATGAAGCAATTCCCTAACATTCTGGAGAGCATCTGGATTTAAATGTTAACTATAGCTGGCTCCATCAGCAATAAGTACATATGCATATTCTCTTATTATTCCTTTCCTTCCACAAGTCCACTCCACCATCTCATTAATGAATTTTTAAATGTTTGTCCTGCCACTGACAGAATGGCAGTACAAGACAAAACCCTCTCACTCCTCTTTAACAGGTCAAGAGTGGAATCAGCTGAATCCTGACAGTCACACCCAGCCCTCTTCAGCCGGAAGAATGGGTCAGCCCAACATGGGAACTCAAAGGACGAAATAAAAAGAAATTCAGACGAAGAGAGAAAAGCAGAGATCCTGTATGACCCTCCTACTCCTTCACCCTTCCAAACAGCTACCAGTGCCAGCTTTGCCTATCTGGGAAACGGGGCACTGCTATTATTAACATCTGCTGGTTGCACTGTCCCTGATACAACGGTTTGCCTCTTCCTGTTACTGACTGACAAGAACTGTTGTCTTTGGCTGGGGCAATTCGACACAATGCTGACCAGGCAGGACAAAGCAAAGAAAGCAGCTCTGTCTTGGCTTGGAGGCCAGCACTGTGGCAGCCTGCAAAGAGATTAAGCAAAAACAATACTTTCTGGGTACCAAGAGCCACCCTGGAGAATCCGTTTGCTATTAACAACAGTAAGAAGAAATATCAGGAAATAAAATAATGTTTAATAGTAGCTAGCCTAAATCAAAAGACAGGGAACACCAACCAGATGTGTTAAGCTTCATTCAAATCTTTGAGCTTCAACTATTTGAGGAGTTAATGGAAATGTTAAATGACTGGGGAAAATATTTAGCACTAACTGACAATTTGCTAAGAAGATCGCACGCTTTAGACTTACATTTCTTCCAAGGATTTGTCATAGCTTGATTTTAAGTTAAACATTTAATGTGCACTCCAGTTACACTGCATTGCTCCCTATAAAACTAGTCTTCCAACAAGTTTTAAATAGAATGCCATCCTGAAACAAAAGAGGACGACTCAGAAGTGGGTTATTATTGTGCTAAAAGTGTCTTTTCAGAGATGCAAGGAGAGCGCGTAACAAGCAAGAGGAACTAGAATTTTTCTCCTAAAAGACGATTAATTGCTTAGAGAATTTTATGAAACCTGGAGGGAGGATTCTCAGCCATTTAAACCTGTGCAAGTGGGTGTCACATGCGTGCTCTGGCTTGGTAGAGTCTTACTCTCACTTTGCACAGGTTTAAATGATTTCACAAGATGCATGGTAGTGGAGAATCAAGTCCATAAAAAGGGAAGAAGAGATGATATTGGTGCCTATACCTAACACTTTTAATGGTAACAAGATAATGAGGAGTGGGATAGCAAAATTATTTGGGCCAGATTTTGGCAGCTCTTGCCCAGGTCAAAAGGAATGCCCATCTCCCTTGAGCACCACAGTGCGAGCACTCAGAAACTTGCTCTCCCCAAGTGGAAAAAGATGGATCCACAGCACTTCCACTAGTACTAGACAGCAAAAGGAGCACGGATGGGTGGAACACTAGTCATGACCTTTCCACACCATTGATTGTACAGGGCAACACATGCCACTCTCTTAAGGGAGAAGAAGTTGTCACATCCTTCATTAGTGTAATATCTCAGTGCCTTACAACTTTTAATGCATTTATCCTCACAACAGCCCGATGGTCTAGGGAAGTATTATTATCCGCAAACTACAGCTGGGGAAAATGAGGCAGAGAGAGCCTAAGTGATATGCTCAAAGTCACACAGGCAGCCTGTGGCAAAATACGGAATCAAACCCAGATGCCTCAAGGGCCAGGCTAATGTCCTACCCAACTGACCACCTTTCCTCTCCTGTGTTTGTCCACCATGCCTCAGTACTCACAGAGGTATTCTCATTCTCTAAGCACCCCCAAAGGCAGAATGTTTTCCAGTCACTGCCTAACCATGGCTAATACAACCATAAATAAGGTTGAGATTCTGTCACAGGTATTTTTAGTAAAAATCAGGGACAGGTCATGAGCAATAAACAAAAATTCATGGAAGCCTGCGACTGGTCCCTGATTTTTACCAAAAATATTGAGGTGGGGGAGAGGAAGACAAACAGAACACAGCCAGGGGCTTGCAGCTGTTCCAGCCCTGCCACTGCTCCTGCAGCAGGGGCTAACCACTGCTGCCCCTGCCCCAGAGGGGCTAACCCAACCCCAGCTGCTGCTTCAGCCCTGGGGCCACTGCTCCAGCAGCCCTGGGGCTAACAGCTGCTCCAGCCCTGCCCCAGAAGAAGTCACAAAGGTCCCAGAAAGTCATGGAATCCATGACCTCCATGACAGAATCGTATCCTTAACCATAACCTAATACTTTGAGTTAGAATATGGAAGAATGATTGCTTTTGGAATTCCTGGGCATCTTAGGATGAGATATTAACAAATGTTAAGGAGATCAATGAAAAGGAACAGAACTGGTAAGCAAGTTGGAGAGACTGATTTACAAGGAAAGATTAAGAACAGTTAAATATGGATCACTTGCCCTCCATCTAATTAAACAAGGTACCCAAAAAGAAAAGGAGTACTTGTGGCACCTTAGAGACTAACCAATTTATTTGAGCATGAGCTTTCGTGAGCTACAGCTCACTTCATCGGATGCATACCGTGGAAACTGCAGCAGACTTTATATATACATAGAGAATATGAAACAATACCTCCTTCCACCCCACTGTCCTGTATGCATCCGATGAAGTGAGCTGTAGCTCACGAAAGCTCATGCTCAAATAAATTGGTTAGTCTCTAAGGTGCCACAAGTACTCCTTTTTCTTTTTGCGAATACAGACTAACACGGCTGTTACTCTGAAACAAGGTACCCAGTATGACATTACTCAAGTTTGTGCTACACCTTCCCTCATCTACACCCATTAAGTCAGTTGGGTTATCCAGGTTAAGTCCAGACAAGATTTGGCCCTACATTAGCAATCCAAACAAGTGCAAATAAAATGGGCAGGGAAGTTTACCCAGAATGCTCTGGATACGTGACTGGAAATGCATGAATGCTTTAGCATCTTCTTCCTTCTTTGTTACCAAATTAATGTTAAAAAATAATGAAAGAAAAAAAATTAGTATTCAACAGATGCCAGTGTGTGAGACTGAGCAGTTGAAATGACAGGGCCATAGACCGATCATCTTGTTTGTGCAAATGAGCACACAGAGTTTAAAAGAGGGAAATACAACAAACTGAATTCATGAGTAGAGAAAGAATACTAAGCAGAGCCATGTCCCAGATTCAGGGACTAGCCTTCAAGGGAGACAGCTACAAGGAGAATTCTGTGTGGGGGTCTCAGAAAAAACACTATTACAAATGCCCACATCAGCAAAGGCAAGGAGGGGGTGGAAGGTAAATACTGTACCCTCTATTGTAATATACCTAGGTGGGAAAACAGCCACTTTCTTCTCCTCTGTTATTTTATAAAGTATTTTTGGATCATCGCGCTGACTCGGAATGATACAGTGCTCAGATTAGAGCTTAGTTAACAGTTAAATAATTAGCTTCTTTTTCAACACTCGGAATAGTCACAAAAAGGTGAAAAATAAAAGGAAGTTACCATATAATTCTAATTTATTTGAGAAAAGTTTTTTTTGCGTTGTTTCTTAAACTGTATGGACTGAATGTAAACACTCTGATGCTGGTAATGACAATTAAAAGTTCAAGCTCGTTAGATAGTTGGATTGCCTCAAGTCATATGGCATTGATTCAGAGTTCTGACTAGATGAGTGTAACTCTTAATATCAGGTGGAAGACTTGGAGAAAAACAAAACAAAACAAAAATTGCCAGGGCATTGACTCTCTCAGGAAAAGGTAGCAGGAAACATAGGATTAAAAGAATTTTAGAAAACAACCCTTTTCCTTTTGGGGCCATAAAAGCCTTATCTGAAGGCATCATGTCTTGAAAAACTAGACTTTAGTACTTCATGGGAATAAGCTATACTGACATAAGCATCCTTATACCTGCAAAACTGAGTTCACACTAAGGGACTGCACTGTGTTAACAGCATCAACCAACACTCAACCAATCCTGTTCATGCAAATGACTTAGTGTCTGTTAGAGACTGAGGTGTGGATGAAGTCTGAGAGCTGAGCTCCACCTAGATCAGATGGTGACAGTCTTCACAGGGTACAGGATACGGACCTTGCTATAAGTTATCCATGCCCTTATCACTTCAAGATCAGAGGACTGTGATGTACTCTACCAGGGGTTATTGTTTGAGACCACAGGAACTGAAGCTGTTACTGAATGAGCTGGCTAATTTTCTGAGTGGAGTTTTGTGCTGGCAGCACATAACCCCAGTGCTTCAGGTGTGAATAGGCTGCCAGCAAGTTTCCATAGGAACTCAACATGTTTATTTAACCTTTAAAGACTGAAGTAGTTTGGGATCTAGTACCCTAAGAGTCTGTTTCCCACCATGTGCAGTACAGCCAGAGCACTGTGGTCAGGGGAGGCACTCAAACTGGAGCTCCCCTCAGTACAGAAGAGAGAGACCTGCACTTGCTTCCCCCTTGGTCTACCAGAGTCCAGATCTGATCATCTTCCAGACACACTGCAAGGCCCCATCTTTTTTTCCTGGCACTTAGGGAGGGGACTCCTGGAGGAAAGTTCCTTTATGCGGTATGTAGAAAACTGGAGGGGAGGAAATAGCTATTTAGTAACTTATGATGGTGTATTTAGTACATGTTTCTATTGGATACCATAGGAGATGGTCACATTTAACTGCTGCGGTGGTGCCCACAGGACAGCATAACTAAAGACCTCAATGAAAAAGACCTCAATGAAGAAGACTCCCAGCAAGTGACTACCCCTCACATATCATGGATCTCATTTTCCAGTAACAAGATGGAAGTGATGTCACAGAAGGGATGCGGCAATTACTGCTACCTCTCTAGAGCCCAGGACCATGCTGGTCCTCGGATGCCTTCCTCTCTTTATGGCTACTCATTATTTTATTTCTCTCACTACCTCTCTCTTTTCCTTCCTGATTTCCCAGCAGATCGCCATATTTGGGATCAGGAAGGAATTTTCCTCCAGAGCAGATTGGAAGAGGCCCTGGAGGTTTTACGCCTTCCTCTGTAGCATGAGGTACAGGTCACTTGCTGGAGGATTCTCTGCTCCTTGAAGTCTTTAAACCATGATTTGAGGACTTCAGTAGCTCAGACATAGGTGAGAGGTTTATCGCAGGAGTGGGTGGGTGAGATTCTGTGGCCTACATTGTGCCGGAGGTCAGACTAGATGATCATAATGGTCCCTTCTGACTTTAATATCTATGAACTCTGGTGTGATTAGAAAGTTCACTATCTGCAAACACTTAAAGGGGCTAGCTGAAAGTCTGCATTCTGAAAACTTTCTCTGACTGCTCCAGCATTCATAGACAGTGTACGTTGAAGGGTTGTGGCATAGCTAACATGAATTCATGTAAATGGCTTCTAGAAGCAGAAAACCACTCCCATTACTGGTGCAATGTGAACGCAGTGTGGCTACCATGTATCCAAAAGCTGTACCAAGGTCATAGCTTTTAAGGCTACTGTAAGGGACCGTTATGATCATCTAGTCTGTCCTCCTTCAGAAAGGATCTCACCAGCTCAAAGGGAGATGAACACCACACCACTGACTCACTTCTGCACAGCTAGTTAGAGACACAGCCTGTTTATAAAAACAGCAATTGACAATAGGCCAAGTACTATACAGTAGAATTATTAAACCACTGACACTGAGTAAGTGTTGTGCTAGGTTATAATTGGTTTGTGCAGTTTGAGAGTTATAAAAGGAAACTGAAAACAATGTGGTCAAGAAACCACACACATACACACACTATTAATACTGCAGCCTAATTTTCATGATGGTAAGAAATGTAACAGCTGATGGAACACATTTAGACCCTAAATCTGCAATCAGACCCATGAGGATGAAAGGATCTGCCTGGGGGGTTCCATTTGTAGGATCAGGGTTAGTTTTTGCAATGGATCAGCACTGAGAAGTCCAACGGGAGAAGGCCTCTCCCAGGCCAAGAAAGGTCTGTGGGCCTTTTCTAGATAACACTAGATACACTAGCACCATTCTTACCACCATATGTTTTGTGCAGCCAAAACTGATGCCTAAGTCAACAATACAAGGCTGAGAGTTTAGTTGGGGGATAGATGTCAAATCTTGTAAGAAGTGTTCATAATGTAATACAACCACAGAATCCGATACAGGAAAAGATTTTAGAACAAGTAGTAATAACAGCCAACTAGATATTTGTCATTTTCAAAATGGTTCCCTTATAATATATGCTTTGTATATTTTAAGCTTAAAAATGGACATAATTAACTGTATTAATAGGGTGCCTCATACCCAAAAGTATATGGGTACCCAGCATAATATAAAACACAGAGACAATCTAGCCCAATAACTACCAGTGTTGGTGTGGGAAAAAAATAATCTACTACCAAACTGTCCAAACACAAAGAAAACACCTTTTATTAGCTTAAAATCAAAGTTTATCGGCCTCACATTCATTGTGGCAGTATCTACAACTAATCTACAATCTGGCAGTCATGTTTGTGTGTGTATTTTATATATATACATATATATACACAAATAAAGAGAGACACACACACACGTACACACGTGGTATGTTTTGTTATTGTAAATATATTCATTGTGACCTGTACTTTGGATCAGTAAATATGTCAAATTACACATTAATGTTAGCATAATAGAATACAAAGATACAGACGTAAGAAAGATTACTTCCAGGACAGTGGTAAAACTAACGGTGAAATAAAGCATGCACCAGACATATACTTCTGGCCTAATTTTTTTCCCATTGAAATCAGCAGCAAAACTCATTGTCCTCAAAGAAAGAAAGATTTGTCCCTTTCTTTATCTCATCTCCAAAGCACTACTGCTAGCCAGTCTGGAAGGAGGAGTTTTGATCGTCTGGAATGGTACACAGATTGCACAAGAATATAATGAGACATAATTTTGGACAAAATATATTTCTGTCTGAAAAATTTCAGAGTAACAGCCGTGTTAGTCTGTATTCGCAAAAAGAAAAGGAGTACTTGTGGCACCTTAGAGACAATAAATAATAAATAAATTGGTTAGTCTCTAAGGTGCCACAAGTACTCCTTTTCTTTTTGTCTGAAAAATGTATTTCAAGTAACACCTACATTTACTACAAGAGAAAAAAGCCTTCCCCACCCCTTATTTTTGGTTTGTTTACTTTAGGTAAATAATAACACTTCAAATATAGTCAATTTCATAGATCCACTAAATGCACCCTCAGTTAGTTGATCAAATTCTCCCTTGCTGTAAAAATATCGGAGCAGAAAAACCCTTACAACATTTTCTTTCAAAGGCATTTCTAAAAATCCAAAATATACTATTTAAAGGGAGGTCTATGAACCGGAACTTTTACAGGTCAGTCAATTTAAAAAATATTCAATGACAATATTCCTCTAAATGACACTTTTGATATTTTTAATAGCATTCTTCACACACAGGATCACAAAGTACTTGACAAAAAAGATTAGAGAGAGATTTCAAGAAAACCTGTAAATTCAGCAGGAAACACTTCCAGATTAGACACCACAAGTAAACAACAAATGAAGCCAAAATCATTTCACCATGTACACAAACCAAAAATCAGTCCATCATTCATAAATTATCATTGTAAAGCTCAAACAATTTGTTTCACAAAAGGAAGAGACTGATCATCTAGGAATATGGTGGAAATTCAAATGGCTAATGTCTGTTTTCATCCCTCATCAATATCCCTCCTCAGTTCAATGGTCCATAGGCAAGTTCTACATACAGTGACATAGTGCCTGGCTTTTTCAAAGGAATTTGAGGGTGCTAAGCCTTTCAGAAAAATCAGGCTAGTTACGATCTGGTTACTTCTTATTCCTGTGTTGATAAGATTAAGGACAGTATCACTTTTGTACCAGTGGGGGGAAAAATTCAGAAACTGCTTTTTTTCACTTTTATAACCCAAAACCAGCCAAACTCCCCCAGCCCCACCCCCCCCAAAATGTTGGCTAAAAAGAAACTGCTGTCCATACCTCAGGAGGATTCATGCTTTTTAATCCCCCATGAGAGACTTGTTCCAATCACTATTCAGTAATAGGTGGCTCTCCTTACTTCAAGATACAGAACTGTTCTGAAATGGTTTAGTTATCTCTAAGCATCATATCACAGAAGATAAATAAGTGTTAATAAGTACGGAGTATGATCAGGGTTTTTTTAGTTACAGTTCCTGTAAATAGCCTCTGTGAGCTATACCATCTGTAGCAAAGTTTCCTCATTTATTATATCTTTCATAATAGCTGTTATAGTTTGGTAATGCCTCTAGAATAGAACAGCCTTTGCCAGAGGTTCTTTAAACTGAAATAATACCATTTCTGGCAAAGAAAAAGTCAACACACCTTCATAGTTCTTTGAGACTTGTTGTACAAAAGGAGAATATTACAACAGAAAGATCTCATTAACAGAAACATTTATTTTTAATTACTTGTAAAAAAGACCCCAAACCAGTGACAGGAGCTCATACTTGTACCACGGGTGTGTAGACTTAAATAGAGCCCTTTATGTAAGTGGATTTGAAACACCCTATGGTGACCTACAACATTAAATAACTGTGTCCTAGGTGCCAGCCAGCACAGAAAGAACACATAGTTGAACAGCCATGGACAAAAGGGGCTCAGAGTAGCACTGCACAATACACGAGGCAGCCTCATTTCTTCCTTCCCCCACCCTACCTACAACCAGCTCTCCCTAATGCAATCACTAACTGCCCTCGGTAACACAGGATGGGTTTCCTGCAAGCCCTTTCATAAGGCTTTGTTTAAAACATGGACACCAAGAATAGCAGATGATCCTAAGCAGCAGCAGAGTTCACAGTGAGTGGAGCTGTCATGGCTTGGATTAGAGAGCCAGGACTGGAGTGTGCATGGAGCCTGCCAGTTTTTTGTTCCCTTGAGGACGTGGCCACACAGACACACAGGAACTCTCTTCTTTCCACCATAATTTGAGACTCTCTGCCTATTCTGGGGTTGTTAAGCCTGGGAACCGGCTCCCTATAAGAAATCTGCACCCCCCACTACCAGCAGCACAAAGGTACATTACCTTGTTCATACGATCACAACCCACCTGCACTAGACACAGGTGGAGAAGGCTGGGGGCAGCAAAATAAAACCTCCCTGGATAACAGAAAGCTGGACACAGCACAAAGGGATCAGAGGGGTGGAGGGGTCACCACCCAGCCCCCTACCCACACAAAAAAT
Source organism: Eretmochelys imbricata (assembly GCF_965152235.1). NCBI lineage: Eukaryota > Metazoa > Chordata > Testudines > Cheloniidae > Eretmochelys > Eretmochelys imbricata. The sequence continues at coordinate 33,719,392 of NC_135574.1, forward strand.
ATGACCCTAGCCCCTCCCACCCTCCAAACAGCCACCCCTCCCCCCCTCACACACACACACTTCACAACTCCAGGCAGGGCCAAGGGTTGGCGGCTCTTGCCTTTTTTTCCTGCAGAAAACCTGTCGATTGAAAGGATTAACCCGAGAGAGAGTCTCGCTGCTTCTTCCTCGCTAACAAGCCGGGTGGAACCGAGATAGCAAAGTACCAGAGGCGGCAGCGCCCGCCAGGCTGCATCTTCCTCCTGCGGCTGGACTTGTGCAAGCCCCAGCCCCCGCCCCACACCTGCCTGCTTCTGGGGCCAGAGATGCAGAGGGTGGGGCGGGGGAAGGGGGGGGCTGGACAAAAAGGACCCCGGGCAGTCGCAGCAATTCAGTGGAGTCACAAGAAGAGTGGGCGCCAGTGCCGCTGGGACAGGCGGCGGCGGCGGCAATGGTGAAGTCACACACACACACACACACACACACACACACAATGCACCCTCGCCTCTCTCCGGCGCGATTGCGGCTGGGGCGCGAAACAGCCCGAGGACGCCGCGGCTCATGGCAAGGCATTCACCGCGGGCGTGGAGGAAAAGAGGGCAGGAGAGACCCAGATCCCCCACGTACCCTCTGGGTGCTGGGCGCCGACACCCACACAGTGGCCTAACCTACAACCCCACGTGGGGCAGCCGTAGGGCGCTGACACCCCCGTAACACACCCCGCGCGGCTGGGTCCGAGGGGCCACTGGCCGAAGTACCAGCGCCAAGTTCGTGCCCCCTCCCCGCCTTCGGAGCGATGCGCAGGATGCTGCTGCTGCCCGCCCGCCCCCCTTACCCGTCTGCCGCTGCAGCCTCGGCGGGGAAGGAGAGATGCTGCTGTCGCCTCCGTGCCTGCGCCGGCCGGCTGCCTCCCCAAAGCGGGCGGCTCCTGCGGCCGCTGGCATGGACCATGCACCGCACGCTTAGCGGCCTGGGCAGGGCGGCGGCCGCGCTCCGGGCATGGCTCCGAGCCCAGTCCCCTGCCCCGCGAGCCGCGCAGCCGAGTGTGCACCGCTCGGGGTTTCCAGGTGGGGTGGGGAGGGGTGGAGACGGAGGCGGGAGGGAGCCGCTAATCTGAGCACAAAGGCGCCATTAAGCTTCAGCGGTTTTGCCGCCGCGGACTGGCTGCCTGGAAGCGGGCGCTGGGTTTCCAGCACGCGCACGTGGGCGCCCTCTGCCGACCGCACGCTCCCACTACAACTAGCGGGAGGCAGCCTCCCCTGCAGCCCCCGCAAGGCTCCCTCCCGTGGAGGCAGCCGCGGGGTTCGTTTAGAGCAGGGGGTGGGCAAACTTTTTGGCCCGAGGGCCACATCGGGGTTGCAAAGCTGGATGGCGGGCCAGATAGGGAAGGCTGTGCCTCCCCAAACAGCCTCGCCTCCGCCCCCTCCCACTTCCCGCCCCCTGACTGCCCCCCTCAGAACCCCCGGACCCATCCAACCCCCCTGCTCCTTGCCTCCTGACCCCGGGACCCCCCTGCCCCTAACTGCCCCCCCGGGACGTTACCCCCTATCCAACCCACTGTCCCCTGATTGTCCCCACCCCTATCCACACCCCCACTCCCTGCCAGGCCCCCCGGGACTCTATGCCTATCCAACCCCCCGTTCCCCCTCCCCGATCGACCCCGCCGAACCTCCGCCCCATCCAACCGCTCCCTGTCCCCTGACTGCCCCCCAGGACTCCCACGCCTATTAAACCGTCCCCAAACCTCCACCCCATCCAACCTCTCCCTGTCCCCTGACTGTCCCCCGGGACTCCCACGCCTATTAAACCATCCCCAAACCTCCACCCCATCCAACCGCTCCCTGTCCCCTGACTGTCCCCCGGGACTCCCACGCCTATTAAACCATCCCCGAACCTCCACCCCATCCAACCGCTCCCTGTCCCCTGACTGTCTCCTGGGACTCCCACGCCTATTAAACCGTCCCCGAACCTCCACCTCATCCAACCTCTCCCTGTCCCCTGACTGTCCCCCGGGACTCCCACGCCTATTAAACCGTCCCCGAACCTCCACCCCATCCAACCGCTCCGTGTCCCCTGACTGCCCCCCGGGACTCCCACGCCTATTAAACCGTCCCCGAACCTCCACCTCATCCAACCGCTCCCTGTCCCCTGACTGCCCTTCGGGACTCCCACGCCTATTAAACCGTCCCCGAACCTCCACCCCATCCAACCGCTCCCTGTCCCCTGACTGCCCTTCGGGACACCCACGCCTATTAAACCGTCCCCAAACCTCCACCCCATCCAACCGCTCCCTGTCCCCTGACTGTCCCCCGGGACTCCCACGCCTATTAAACCGTCCCCGAACCTCCACCCCATCCAACTGCTCCCTGTCCCCTGACTGTCCCCCGGGACTCCCACGCCTATTAAACCGTCCCTGAACCTTCCCCATCCAACCGCTCCCTGTCCCCTGACTGTTTGGAAAGTACCTCCTCATCAATTATTGGGAGTGGACTACATCCACCCTGATCGAATTGGCCCTGTCAACACTGGTTCTCCACTTGTGAGGTAACTCCCTTCCCTTCATGTGTCATTATATTATGTCTGCATCTGTAATTTTCACTCCATGCACCTGAAGAAGTGGGTTTTTTACCCAGGAAAGCTTATACCCAAATACATCTGTTAGTCTTTAAGGTGCCACCAGACTCCTTGTAGTTTGGAAAGTGTTTCCCTTTTGCCAGCAAGGCTGGCGCTGTGTGAGGCATACCCTGTCTCCCACTGTTAAAACTGCCCTGATTCAAAGTGGCCGAAGTTGCCATTCCCTCTGTATCTGAACAGTGGTGCTGGAACTAGGGGTGCTGCTGGCTTGGAGTAGTAATAACAAACACCAAATACATGGTTTCCGTTATCAGCACCCCCACTATAAAAATTATTCCAGCACTCTTGTATCTGAATGCTTGGTTCCTGCACCATTTTCTCTCTTGCTGGTTCATCAAATCATTCAGCAGCGGAACAAAGACTATTAGAATTAGAAAAACAGATGCAGGATAAGAACTAGATTTGCCTGCTAGAGAAGCAGGAAGAAACGTTTATTGAGGAGCCTTGATGACTTTAACAAAAGCCAGTTTCTCTCTCTCTGCACAAGCCAGAAGAAAAAGACTTCAAGAGAGGAACAGTGGCAGGAGCAGATAATCGTAGACATTAGAAATGGGAAATATTCTATTAAATCAACTAGACTACATCCCTGCCACTGGGACGGAAAATGTTAGTTTTGCAAAATAGAGCAAAAAATGGTAAGGCCAGCCATGCAAGCCTACCCAAAGAACTATGAAGCCTCAATCTTTTGGAGCGCCAATGCAGGACCTTACACTATATTCCAAAGATAAGTGGATGATGCTGTATAGGTATCACTTTCATTTACTCCCACCTTGGAGCCACCAGGTTTTGTCACTTCTATCTGCATAGGCAAAAAGACAATCTACCCCTTTTATGCCTTTCAAATACGTGTAGCCAGTTGTGTTCCCCACATAGCCTGTCAGGTTGATAATACAATGTAACCTAATTGTGCTCATATGACATGGAGTGATCAACTCACCATATAATACTGATATCTAGCTCTTACATTGTACTTTTGGTCAGGAAATCTCAAAGAACTTACAAAGGTGGTTGGTATCATTATCCCCATTTCATAGATGGGGAAACTGAGACACAGAGACAGGATGTGACTTGCCCAAGGTGGCAAAACTGGGAACAGAACCCAAATCTTTTGTGTCCCAGTCCCACATAACAAATGCGCTGCAGTAAGAAAAGAATCTACATTTAGCAATCAGCTCTGCATGGGCAAGGCATTCTTACAGAATTTGTTGCTGGACTAGGACCTTAGATTCCAAAGTTGAACACCCCTTGTGAATATGATAAATTATATGATTCTGTGTTACATGTTACAAAAATAAACTATAGGTACATTTAAGAAAGTTAAAAGACTTTATTACAATGCAGAATATATTAATTTTTTACAAAACATTTTTAAAAAATTTCAGTAGTAATAATAAATAAATTCATCATCATATTTGTGCAACATACTAAAATATTACAGTTACACTTTATAATGAAAGCAAAGCACATCAAATAGGGCATATCCTACATTACTTACTCAGGAAAAATTCTCACTGAGTGCAAGTGCATTGAGCTCTTATTACCTGTCACTTTTCCTAATACGAAAAGCAATAAAAGTGCTAACAAGTTACTGTGCAAACTAATGCCTGATCCTGCAAACACATATGCATGTTCTTGACTACCATGAGACTACTCATGCTAATAAAGTTAAGCACATATGTGTTTGCAGGATTAAGACCTAAAGTCACATATTTAAAGTCAAGTGTGTGTATAAATCTTTGTAGGATCAGGGCCTAAAATATACAACTTGTTCTAATAGGAACCACATCCATATACTGTATCTAGCACGTCATTCTAGATTAATACTGAAACTTATAGCTATAGATAAAAACCCTTCATTTTGTTAAAAGTGTCTATTCACTGCTAAGGTTTGGCCTTCAAAGTATGTTAAAAATTAAAGCAAGTTCTCATTGGTGCAGACAATTTTCATCTCCTTTGAAGCAATATCACATACAGTAGGTTTGGGGGTTTTTATTGCACACTGTAGTAAAGACAATGAAAATTCCACAGGACTGAATTCCATGTGAAAAGTAAGAACACAAATCAGAACTCTCTTCACAGCATTCTCTGAAAATTTTGGTTCTTTATCATTCTTTTAAATGTTTCTAAATGCATGAATTTTTGTAGTTGCTTTTCTATTCACTTTTAGCTTCTTGTCTCTAACTCTTTTATTCCTGTAGCAAAACTGTTGCATTTCTCTTGTGCAAATGACAGAGCAGCAGGAAGGGTGGCAAGATTAAAAGAGCCTGCATAGGGATTGAATACTTCTGTGTGTGTGGCTCATAGCTGAGGAGGCTCCCTGCATGCTGCTATGCAGCAGGCATTTTGGGTTAGCAGTAGGCTGATGGATTTAATGATACAAGGATACTGTAGCTCACGAAAGCTTACGCTCAGATAAATTTGCTAGTCTCTAAGGTGCCACAAGTACTCCTTTTCTTTTTGTGGATACAGACTAACACAGCTGCTACTCTGAAGGATACACTAGCCATTCCTCAAGCTGGGGCTGGACCAGCAATCACAGAAAATTCCAACTCCTCAGCTCACAACCTGGCTGCAGAGGATATATGTTGGATCCAAGATTTTAGCCATAAGAAAAAATCATATTCAAGGACACAAGTATATACTTTGGGTGTTGTCCCACAGTCTTTAAACAGGGAAAACTCCAACTGAGGTCATGGGGAATTTTGCCTAAAGATTGTGGGATCAAGCTTTTTAATTCTATCTGGAGCAGTTAAAATGCCTTGAGAAAAAAAAATTAAAAATAAAAATCTATGTACAGACACCATAATGATTGCAGAATTCTCTCGGCACTCTTTTGTTCTTTAAGGGCTCTATGTCATAATGGTTAGGACAATAAAATACAGACCTAAGGAATTACTATTTAAAAGTATTTTCCCATTTTTTCAGCAGGGCGTAATAGCATAAAACTCTATCTAGAAGCTGTGGCTTCTATTACATTTAATTACTTCTCCCTTTCATAGATTCCAAGGCCAGGCCTAAGTTCAACGGGACTATCTGAATGAGTAAAGTTACTCACACATAAGTGTCTGCAGGATAGGGTCCTCAGTGAGTTCCCCATTTGTAGAGTTTTTCACACAAAAAATAAAGAAGAAAATTAAAAAAAAATAGAAAAACAACTGTAAAACCGTAACAGTTTGCAGCGGGGCTCAGGCACAAGTGTAATAACTGAAATTACTTCTCACTCGTGTTTTTGAATTTACTGTATTTCAAGTTGATGCTACTCCTTTAAATTAAAGGTGGCTGGTATTAAATTTAATTGGTTTCACTTACAGTTTGTATGTTATTGGTGCAGCTACTAAATAAGGGTGATTACTAAGCCAAGCTGGCTTCTAAATGAAGACATATGGTATGTGAACTTTGTGGTTTCTGACTTCCTGGCTTATCAAAATATACAGCTAATAATGCTAGCATGTCTTTAACACAAGGCAGCCATTACAGAATTCTGTCCACTCTCTCTAATAGAGCTCCCCCAGAAGAGCTGGATGGGGTGAGGGGGAAATCATTTAAAAAGTAAGATTTTAGTGGATTCATGTAAAAAGCAAAATATTTGGTTTTCACCTTGAATACTTTTTGTTAAAACAAAAGGCTATTTCCCATGGGAAACACTGTCAGTTTCTAGTGAAATAATAGTTTCCATCAAGGGTAAAAACATGATTATGGTTTTGGGAAAAATTTCATATTCTCCCCTGACAAAAGTAGTGTTCTCTGGTAAACACACAAAAACTGCACTCTGCATGACATTTACAAATACTGGAGGAAATATGCGCTTTCACAAATAAATGTTTGCAAAGTGAAAATTGGAGGTTTCACTTGGCGCTGGTTTCCATTTAACTTAATTTAGCCTATGCCTCAGTCATGTATTATGGTAACTAGCCCAATTCAACAGTTCTTACTCAAGAAAAAGTCAGCATTGTCTTCAAAGCGCTACTGATTTGCCCCCAGTGACGTAGCCTGGAATTGTAACTTGTTATTTCTTAAGAACTAGACAGAACAAGCTTCATGGTAAGAAATCTACCTAACTGGTAATTAAAGAAGCATATTATGATGTTCCATTTGTTGTTTTTGTTTTTCTTGGTCATTGATTTATTATTTTAAAACTATTTCCTATATGTCTTTTTCTTATTTAATGCAATACTCTTTATGCCTAGAACTACCTATATTTTTACAATATATTTTACCATAGTGGAAGGTGTAGTCTAAGAATTTTAAGAGATTAGGTAAGTACTAGATTTGGGAGATCATCTCATATCTAAATTCAATCATTATTTAGTAATCTCTGAGTAAAGAGTAGATAAAAACAATCTAAATTTCAAAAGAATTAGATTTATGCAAGCTAAAATTTAAAGTTACATACACTATTTTCTCTGCAATTAACATTACTCTACTTTTAATTAAAAATGGTCTTTGGCATATATATATATATATATATATATATATATATATATATATATAAAGCATAAAAATAACAAACAAACATACAATACTTATGTCAAAAACAATTATTATTATTATTATTATTATTATAGTACTACAAAGCGCATGTGCAATAAAAAAAGTACTTTTGAGTCACCATTCTAGCTTCATATCTGCTTTACTCCACACATATTTTCCTCCTCGACTCAGAAACATCTTCTCATCAAATCCACTGAATTTTATAGCATGTTCTACGCCTACATCCAGGATAGATTTGGAAGGCTCTTTCCGTCCATTTCTACAGTTCAGAAAACGCATCTAGAAAATTCATAGATTAAGAAAATTAGAAAGTGGCTAAAAGTGGAGTATTTCTACAAAATTAAATAACTTAAGCCCCAATCCTGTGAAGTCTCATGCACATGGTTAGCTCTGCGCATGTGAGTAATTCCACTGAAGCCAATGAAACTACTCGCAAGTGTAAAGTTAAGCACGTGAGTAAATCTTTGCAGGACCAGGTCTTTTTTTTCTCCTAAAAGATGGTACAAAGAGAGTTAGAAAATATCCTGCTTAGTTTACATATAGGTAAAGAATACACATTCCCATACAAATTAGTTCTGCAAATTGGACTTCACAGTGAAGATCAAATATAACAGATGCGTAAACTATGATCCTGATCCTGCAATTGGTTGCATGCAGGTGGACCCCTATGCACTTGTGAAGCTGCTCACTCAGGTCCATTTGCAGGATCAGGTCCTGTGTTTGACTTGTCTAAATGTTTCTGATGATGAATGCAATTTCCTTGCATCCACATGTAGCAGGCCACTCTTTCAGAAACGTGTGGAAAGTGCTGTATGGGGTAAACATTAAACTGAAATAATTGTAGGTTAGCCTGCTAAACCATGAATAATAGCATAGCCCATATTAACTGATAGACAAATATTAACTCATTAAGTAGCAAATAAAAACTTACATATTCATCCAGAATGAGGTATGAGTCTCTCATCTGTAAAAGCATAGAAAAAACTATAAATTACTAAACAAACTAAAATCTATGTTTTTACTGAAAGTTAGGGAGAAATAAGGTATAGGCATAATAAGTATCCATTCCCTTAGGGCTTGATCCAAAGTCCTTTGGAATCAGCTGGAGTCTTTCCATTCACTTTGATGAACTTTGGATCATGCTCTTAGTGAGTAGCAGATAGAGAACCATGAAGGTGGCTTTTTATGAAAGAACAAATTCTTGCTAGACAACCATTTTTTGTTTGGTTTAAGGATCAGATTGAAACATGGGTGCGCAAATGGATACAGGTGCTTTTAAAATATATCCAATCACTTACTTAAATGTTCACATCAGCACTTAGATATGTACAGTGAATATCCATTTTACATGTTTAAATGATTTTATGAAATTCAAAAGGAAGGATGTGGCCCATTAAGGCACCCACATTTGAAAACTGGGCTCCGAATTTAAAAAAAAACTTATCTATTAAAATGTGACCATCCTTAAATGTTGTGGTCTGGCACTAAATTCCTCCAGATTCTGTCTTTTTTGTTTTGTTTTGATTTAAATTCACTACGTAGGTTTTTGCTTAGAAAACCTAACCTATTACTGTTACTCTACTGGTATTTTGAATGCCCCCATCTACCTTAGTACCACCAACATTGCCTGGTCCAGCTACCATAGAAATCAATTGCAAAATTCCCACCGATTTCAATGGGGGCAGAATTGTGCTCCACAACTGTAAGTATCCCAGTTTTATGTGCTTTTCACTCCATATGGAATAGATTTTTTTTTAAATTCTCCAAATATAAAAAAACCAACTCCTAAAGGAATTATATTGTCTAACTCTAAGTAAGTATTAGTAAGCAAAGCATTAGCAACCATGCTATTTTCTAGTTTCTGATAATAAAGAATTATCAAAGAATAGCTTAATTTTACCTTCTGATTAGATTCTGGAACTAAACATGAGAGCTCTCTATGGCCATCTAGGAATCGTTCAAAATCTTCATCGCTGATAATAAATTTCTCTGCTTCTCTCAGTGCACCTTCACCTGTATTCTCTCCTTCAATGAGCAGGCATTGGAATACCTGAAAGACAGAAAGTATATGATGAAGGTTGTCAGGTATCAGAGGGGGAGCCGTGTTTGCCACTTTTAAAGATCCAGACTAAGAGTCCTGTGGCACTTTATAGACTAACAGACGTATTGGAGCATAAGCTTTCGTGGGTGAAGTGGGTATTCACCCACGAAAGCTTATGCGCCAATACGACTGTTAGTCTATAAGGTGCTACAGGACACTTTGCTGCTTTTACATGATGAAGGTTGTATATCTGTCATAATTACCATGGGAAAAAACAAAACATAAACCCCACCATGACTGAGAGGGCCTGGGTCTCTCTTTTCACAGTGGTTTCAACTGGCTGAATCTTCAGTGAAGTCAAGGAGTCACACCAGCATACCATGGAGTGTAAAACCAGCATAAATGATAGACGCTAATAGGGTGAAATCCTGGCCCCACTAAAGTAAATGGGAGTTTTGCCATTGACTTCAGTGGGGCCAAAATTTCTGTCATAGTTTTTTTCCTAGAGATCAAACTGCTTGATCTCCCACTCTGTTACACCAGTGTTATGCTGGTTCAATTACATTTATTTCAATGGAATTAAAATGCTGCAAACTAGTGTAACAGAGTGGAGGATCAGGCTCTAACTATTGAGAAAGACTCTTCCATGCATCTTTGAACATTTAAAAGCATGCAAGTCTTACAAGATTTTAAACTACTTAGGACAGCTATTTAACACTTTTCTAATGAAAAATATACTTAATAATAATTAATATTGTGTATTCAGACTTTTTCCTTTTTTCAAAGTAATATGACATTTTCAATTTTTTTCCCTATGAAAAAACACAATGTTCCCTATATGTCCCAAAATTACCAGACTTCTGTATGGTGAAAAAATATTTCCTTGTAAATAACACGAAAGGGCAAATTCTCGACTGTATCTGAGTGTCACTCAAATGCAGTGAGGGAGGTGGCCTGTCTGGGAATTGGTTATGGATCCCTGATACTAAGTGCCATCATAAATTAGAGCCACAGCTCTATCTCACCCAACTGGAAGATCAGTCATAGCAGAGCTCTGCTCTACCATGCCCCCTTCCTGGAGGGTTGCCAACTTTCTAATTGCACAAAACCCTTGTCCCACTCTTCTCTGAGGTCCCGACCTTGCTCACTCTACCCCCCCTCCCCCCGCCGCATCGCTTGCTCTTCCCCACTCTCACTCATTTTCACTGGGCTGGGGCAGAGGTTTGGGGTGCAGGAGGGGTGAGGGCTCCAGCTGGGGGTGCAGGTTCTGGGGTGAGGCCAGAAATGTGGGGTTCAGGGTGTGGGAAGGGACTCCAGGCTTGGGCAAGGGATTAGGAAATGGGAGGGGGTGAGGGCTCCAGCTGGGGCCAAGGGGTTCATAGTATCAGAGGAGGCTCAGGGCTGGGGGAGGGGTTTTGGGTGAGGGGGTGTGGGCTCTGGAGTGGGGCCAGGGATGAGGGGGTTGGGGTGCAGGAGGGGGCTCCGGGCTGGGGCCAAGAGGTTTGTAGTATGGGAGGGGACTCCGGGCTGGGGCAAGGGATTCGGGTATGGGAGGGGTTCAAGGCTCCGGCTGGGGGTGTGGGCTCGGGGGTGGGGCCTGGGATGAGGGGATTGGGGTACAGGAGGGGGCTCAGGGCTAGGGCAGAGGGTTGGGGTGTGGGAGAGGGTTTGGGGTATGGGAGGGGGTTTCAACCTGGAGCTGGGTGTGGGAGGAGGTTCAGGGTGCAGGCTGTGGCCGGCTGGCGCTTATCTCAGGCGGTTCCCGTAAGCAGCCAGCATGTCTGGCTCCTAGGTGGAGGGGCCGGGAGCTCTGCTCCCTGCCCATGCCCGCAGGCACTGCCCCCACAGGTCCCATTGTCCACAGTTTCCGGGCAATGAGAGTTGTGGAACTGACGCCGACGCTCCAGGCTGGGGCAGCGCATGGAGCCCCCATGGACATCCCTGTGCCTAGGAGCCAGACATGCGGCCACTTTTAGGAGCCATGCGGAGCCAGGACAGGCAGGGAGCTTGCCTTAGCCCTGCTGCGCCACTGACCAGACTTTTATAGGCGCAGTCAGCACCTGGAGCTGCCAGGGTCCCTTTTCAACCAGGCGTTCCGGTCGAAAACCAGACGCCTGGCAATCCTACCTTCCTGCTTCTCCCCTTTCCCTGAGAAGAGAACATGTAGCCCTGTATTTCTTGCTTACCTTCCATCGGACAGGATTTAGTGCCTTAATCTGTTCATTCATATCTTCGTGAACATTAAATCTATTAATTACTGAATTTAATTTAAAAGCCACAGCATAATCTCGGCACCACTTTCTCAGTCTTTGGAGATTCTCAATGTGGTTCTTGTTTCCTTGTCCACGGCCAATTAAAACATTGACTTCCTCATCAAAACTATCACAGGAAACTGCAAGAATGTCTAGGTAGTCACCTGAAACAGACAAAACATTAAATAATATTCAATGTCTGTAGTAAAGAGTCATTAACTGCCCAGCTCTGCCATCTTCCACCTCCAAGTACACCCTCAAAACCCATCATGAGGAACCCTACCAAAAAGGATTCCACGTGGTCACGGGAGGACTGGAGAGCATCTCAAAGGTGATACACCCCTTTTCTACACAGACATGGGGACGCCTTGAGCTAATGTTTTTAAAGTCAGTCTAAATACCTCTGATTTAAAAGTACACATAAGAGTATTTGGTTTTGTTTGCATTTACTGTAAATGTATTATTAACAAAAATATCTACAGACAGACACCTTACTATAAAGTTGAATTGAGAAGACTCCTGAAACCCGTGCATCTTTTTAAACATACACATCGTTCTTTCTTACCGTAACGCTTGAACCATCGTTCTCTAATCATGCTGCCATTGCTCACAATGCTGACACTTGACAGTTTTAGTTCCTGCTTGCAAAACTGGACCAATTTGCCCACAAATTCTCCTCTCTCTTGCAGAAATGGCTCTCCTCCTGAAAAGTTTATTTTTTCCATACCTAGTATTTGACAAAAAAGAGAAATACTATTTAGATTGGATAAATTTAAGTTTTGGGAACTTTTTCTCACAACATATGCACAGAAGAATACAGATGATTTGCACAGATATACTAATGGTGAGCCACAGTCCATAGACTCCCCTTGAGTTCAATAAACTGTTCCAAAAATGTACGAAGAGGGGAAACCCCTTTTTCTGCTAAAGTTTTGCTACGATTTTCATAAATGTATGAAATTCCCATTGACTTCAATGGAGCCAAGTTTTCACCCCTTGTCTCTATTCACTGTGTAAAGTACCATGCACATTATTGTACAGAAGATATTTAAAAATCATTAAAATTATAAGGCAAATATTTTCAAACCTGGGTATCTGAAAAGATACTCCTAAATCCACTTTTAGATACTTTATTTATTAATTTAGCAGGCTATCTTCAGGCACTTAAGCTTTGAAAATGTGGGCTAATATAATAATCAATCCTCTTTGCTTGTAAGCCAGACCTTTACCAGTCAGATTTGTGTCCCCACGTTTAGATGATATCAGCCTCTACTGTAGTTTTTTGTATCTTTTCACATTTAAGGCAGCGACTAGATTTTAACTTTCAGGCGCTGTCTGAGCTCCCTCCTAGTTGAACCAAAACTAAACATATTCGTCTGAAATGGCAAAGGAGATTTATTGTTTTTTTACCAGGGAGAACTTTTGGCTACATTTTATGAAGATGCCAAACAGCAGCACTACTCCAAATGTGTCCCATATACTGTACTTCCAGTACTTTTTCAGCACATGACTGAATAAGGAGAGAACTGGAGCCTGAACCTACTCTGCTGGGCTTCTTTAGGTCTGGATCACAGCTTTAATTCAGGGATAGTGGAGAAAGGTGCCGAGGGAGGGAGAATTGGGGAAATTCTTGATCAAAAAGGGGGAATTTTGTCAATTCCCCTCCCCATGAAATTCAGCATTTGGACAATAAATTTAAAATAAATAATAATAATAATAATTAATAATAACAATCAATCAGAATTTGGACCATGTCAGAGTATTTGCTGCACTAATTGGATGACCCAGCCAGGCGGGGGGCGGATGCCCTGAGTCTACAGCCCCGGTCCCAGCAGCGGAGTTCACCCCGGAGATCCCAGGGCCAGCAGTGGGGCAGACTCACCCGCCTCCTTGAGCATGGTCAGCCCCCTCCTGGCTTCCTCGAGGGGCAGCACGAAGGAGGTCTTGGCCGTGTGGAAGCAGAAGCCGCAACGGTAGTTGCACTGGCGGGTGAAGTGATAGTTGACGCTGGTCGGAACCGTGGGCACCTCGGCGCCATCCGGCTCCCCAGCGCCCTCCTCCAGCAGCGGGGGGCTCCTCCCGGGCAGCAGCGCCCCCCGGAGCCAGCAGGAGAAGGGCGCCAGGCAGAGCCACAGGGCGCTCAGCTGCGCATGGAGGACCCGGAGCAGCATCGCCAGCGCCTGGGGCAAGGTGCGCATCTCGGCGAGGTGCATGGCGCGGCGAGGCTGCAGCGCTCTGGGGCGCAGGGCAGGGGCGCGGGCTCCATTTAATAGCTGGGAGCATGTGACAGGCGCTGCTGGCTGGGGGAAAGGAAGGGGCAGTTTCGGTTTCCTTTATGGAGAAGCGAAACTTGGCTCCCGGTTGCGGCAGCAGGCGAGGTGTGTGGAGCCCGCGGCGAGCCCGTTTACAATGGGCCACCCCCACTCCCTGCCTGGTTCCCGCTGCTGTGCATCCCCCTCCCCACTTTGGGGCCCTGCTCAGGCCCGTGCCTGGCTCCCAAACAGGCGCTTGGGAAATATGCCCGACTTCTGGTTTCAGCTGGTTAGTGCCCTGCTTCCCATCTACACCAACGGAGCGGTTCCCGCAGAGCTACCCTACACCCCTGATTGCATCGGACGTGCTCCCTCCCCCTGGGCATCCCCTAGGCGACACATGGGGTGTTTGCAAACCGCAGTCCAGCCAGCAGGTGGGATTGAGGCGTGTGCGTCTTCACAGCTGACCATAAGGGGCGGGATGCCCTCGGCCTCTAAAGCAGCTGGGCGCTGTGCTGCTGGCCCATAAGGAGAATCATTCTAGCCTGGGCTCCTCTCTCTCCTGCTCTCCCCCCGCCTGAGGATTTTCTGTTATAAAGGCCCTCTCTAGGGGTGCTCACAGCTGGCACAAATTAATACAGCCTCAGAGGACCAGTCCAAGGCAGAGTTGCCTCAAGCTTGGAGAAGTGGCACAAAATTTCTAGTCACCCTACCTCCCAACCTGTGTGCCAATCTCGAGCTGAGGCTTGGGGTTAGGGTGACCGGATGTCCAGATATTAGGGGCTTTGTTTTATATATGCAAATATTCTCTCCCCCCACACCCCGGAAAAAAAAAGTGTCCCTTTTTTCACACTTGCTATCTAGTCACCCTGCTTGGGGCCAGTGTTTAATTTCCCACACCACTTTATGGCTCCCAGGCCATCAATATTTTCTCTCAGCTAACATTTTCACACAGAAGTTGGTCCAATAACTTACCTTACCCACCTTGTCTGGCTAATGTCCTGGGACTAAGATAGCTACAACAACACTGCAAACAATTTTCAGAGGGATACATAAGAAGGTTAGGAGTATGGTGGATTAATTTTGTTCAGACAACGAATAATTCCAGGGCTGTATTACCTACTAGCACTTAATGTTTATTTGAAACAAAGGCTCACTGATGTGGGGGAGGGAGGGAGTTTAAAAATGCAAATGTCCCATAAGAAGACTGTCAGAGTTAGCCAAAATGTTCTCATTTTCTAAAATCTTCTCTACACCCTGCTTGTGAAATGAAAATTACAAATGCTTTCTTCATTTTTACCATCAATACATTTTCTGAATATGGGTTTGGACCACATACCCAGAATTACCTACTAGGGCTATACTTCACAGCTCTAGCATAGCAAAATCCACATCCAAGTTTGCATACCTGACCTCAGCAAATCCTACTTCAAATGTTATATACAGCAGCAGTAACAGTATTGGATATTGGATCTGGTAAACAAAACAAGGTATTTGGTGTACCTATGTGCATGTTGGTTACCAAAACATTCTTCCAGCTCAAACATGCACCAATGCATGAGCAATGCAGGAAAAACACAAGTGTACTTTTGTGTATAATGTACTTCTCTAAAATGTTTTTTGCAAGCAACGACTGTAATAGTCTTTTTTCTGCATACAACGTTCTAGTGTAGGCTCAAAAAAAAGAGTATAAAACTACCTGGACTTTTGACAATGTTAATGACACCAGGGGCCTGATTCTCTCCTTATTGACTTCAGTACAAGTTACTTATATCCTGCAGGGGAAGAATCAGTCCCTTGCACACAAAGTGTCTCAGATCAAGTCTGGCTATGTTCAAGCAGGTGGGTGAGTGTACAAAAAAAATTAGAAAGTAAATATATGTTCCAGAAAAGGTACTTGAATAATGCATGCATTGTGTACCCAGTGATCTGCCTTACAGCCTCAGCAAAGGTGGCTTGGGAGGCATCTCCTGATGAACAGCGCACCCACATATGTGAATGCAGTTTACTCCCTAAGTGCTCCAAAAGAGAAAAACACCAGTGTAAGATAGGGATTTCATGGACCATGTCTCATTCCATTCCTGACTACGTGGGCTTACCACCAGTTCCAGATAACATCCCTATGAGAAAAACAGTTTAGTATCATCTGCAAACTTTGCCACCTCGCTGTTTACCCCTTTCCCCCAGATCATTTATGAATAGGTTGAATAGGATTGGTCCTAGGACTGACCCTTGGGGAACACCACTAGTTAGCCCTCTCCATTCTGAAAATGTACCATTTATTCCTACCCTCTGTTCCCTGTCTTTTAACCAGTTCTCAATCCATGAAAGGATCTTCCCTCTTATCACATGACAACTTAATTTACGTAAGAGCTTTTGGTGAGAGACCTTGTCAAAGGCTTTCTGGAAATCTAAGTACACTATGTCCACTGGATTCCCCTTGTCCACATGTTTGTTGACCCCCTCAAAGAACTCTAATAGATTAGTTAAGACATGGTCTCCCTTTACAGAAACCATGTTGACCTTTGCGCAACAATTTATGTTCTTCTATGTGTCTGACAATTTTATTATTTACTATTGTTTCAACTAATTTGCCCGGTACTGACATTAGACTTACCAGTCTGTAATTGCCAGGATCGCCTCTAGAGCCCTTCTTAAATATTGGCATTAGTGCAGTAGTGCCTTTCTCCAGTCATCCAGGACCTCCCCCGATGGCCACAAATTTTCAAAGATAATGGCCAATGGCTCTGCAATTGCATCAGCCAACTCCCTCAGCAACCTTGGATGCATGAGATCTGGACCCATGGACTTGTGCATGTCCAGCTTTTCTAAACAGTTCTTAACCTGTTCTCTCACCACTGAGGGCTGCTCACCTACTCCCCATGCTGTGTTGCCCAGTGCAGCAGTCTGGGACCTGCCCTTGTCTGTGAAGACCGAGGCAAAAAAAAGCAGAGTACTTCAGCTTTTTCCACAGCATCTGTCACTATGTTGCCTCCCCCATTCAGTAAGGATCCCACACTTTCCCTGACCTTCTTCTTGTTGCTAACATACTTGTAGAAACCCTTCTTGTTACCCTTCACATCCCTTGCTAGTAGGGTGACCAGATGTCCCATTTTTATAGGGACAGTCCTGATTTTTGGGTCTTTTTCTTATATAGGCTCCTATTACCCCCCACCCCATCCCGATTTTTCACACTTGCTGTCTGGTCACCCTACTTGCTAGCTGCAACTCCAATTTGTGCCTTGGCCTTCCTGATTACACCTCTGCATGCTCTAGCAATATTTTTATACTGCACTTAGGAAGGAAGATCCGATGCACCGCTATAGGCTGGGGACTGACTGGCTCAGCAGCAGTTCTGCAGAAAAGAACCTGGGGATTACAGAGGACGAGAAGCTGGATATGAGTCAGCAGTGTACCCTTGTTGCCAAGGCCAATGGCATATGGGCTGTATTAGTAGGCGCATTGCCAGCACATCGAGGGAAGTGATTATTCCCCTGTATTCGGCTGGTGAGGTCACATCTGGAGTACTGCGTCCAGTTTTGGTCTCCCCACTACAGAAAGGATGTGCACAAATTGGAGACAGTCCAGCGGAAGTCAACAAAAATGATTAGGGGGCTGGGGCAGATGACTTACAAGGAGAGGCTGAGGGAACTGGGCTTATTTACTCTACAGAAGAGAAGAGTGAGGGGGGATTTGACAGCAGCCTTCAACTACCTGAAGGGGGGTTCCACAGAGGATGGAGCTAAGCTGTTCTCAGTGGTGGCAGATGACACAACAAAGAGCAATGGTCTCAAGTTGCAGTGGGGGAGCTCTAGGCTGGATATTAGGAAACACTATTTCACTGGGAGGGTGGTGAAACACTGCAATGGGTTACCTAGGGCAGTGGTGGAATCTCCATTCTTAGAGGTTTTTAAAGCGTGTCTTGACAGAGCCCTGGCTGGGATGATTTAGTGCTTTGAGCAGGGGCTTGGGCGAGATGACCTCCTGAGGTCTCTTCCAAGCCTAATCTTCTATGATTCTATGGTTAAGGGCGTGTGGCGGGGCACCTTGGCAACCAATGCAGTCAGACCTCTGAGCTGGGAACATAAACACTCCCGCTGCAAACACGGGACACCCAATCCCTTGCAACCTGGACGAGTTTCGTTTCTTTCATCACAACTGCTTGTTTTCAAAGATGTTGTCATCGCCTAATGTGAAAACAGATCCGTACAGCCTCCCAGTCGTCCCCCCCCCCCTTTTTTTTTTCTTGTTTTGTGTGGTTTCCCAGCAGCAGCAAGGGGGCTGGGTTTCTCTGAAGTGGTTGCTCTGCAGAAGAGCGAAGAGCCTGCTGCTGCCGCTGCTGGCTAGAAAAGCTGGCCCCGCAGCCCAGCAGTACCTTTGGTTTTCAGCTCCAGTACAAGCCCTGCTGCCAGCTGGAGGGCTGGGCGGGTAACAAACTACCCGCTCGCTTTCGTTTCCCCCCCGCGCCGCCTTATCGGGTTTCCCTGCCCCCGCAGGTGCCATGGAGGGGGCGGAGAGGCCTTGGCGCCCGCTCGGTTTCGTTTCTCCGAGTAGCTGTCGCGGGGCGCTCAGCGCGGGATGCTCCGCCGCGGCCGCCTGGCCAGCCTCACGCTGCTGCTGCCCCGCTCGCTCTCCGCCATGGCGGCGCCTCCCGCGGGCTGCTCCGCCCAGGCGCGACCGTGCTTCGCTGTGGAGGGGCCCGGCTCGGACCTGGTCTGCTTCACCCTCAGCGGCAGCGAGGGCGCAGGCGGCAGCGGCCGCCCCCTACCCCGCTGCTTTCTGCCGGCTCCGGCGCGGTGCTATTCCCTCTGCGTCCCCGCCGCCCCTAGCGTCCCGGCGGCCAGGCTGCACCGGCGTTTGCGGCAGAGGCTGAGGCAGGGGCCGCTCGGGAGGTGCCGGGTCCTGGGGCTCCTCTGCTACAGCGCCCCCGGGGGGCAGGCGGCGCTGGAGAAGGGCTTCCTCATCCAGGACCCGCAGGGAGGCGCGGAGACCGAGCGCGCCCTGGAGGAACTGCTGCGGGGCCAGGGCGAGCTGCCGCCGCCGCCGCTGGGCGTGTACGAGGCGGGCGAGCGGGGCGAGCTGTGGCAGTGTCTGTGGGCCCTGCGAGGGGCGGGCGGCAGAGAGCTGCTCCGCAGAGCCCGAGTGGTGGCCGCCGAGGAGCCGCCGCTGCACCCCGCAGTGCCCGGCCTTCGCCACGCCGCCGTGTTCCTCTCCCTGGAGGCCGCCCGCAGCGTGGTGGAGCAGGTGAGATCCCGGGCAGGGGCCCGTTCAGAGGGAAATGGAGGAAGCTGCACTGGGGAGCTCAGCCTGGCGGCAGGTCCCCAGGGGCTGTGCGCCTGGTCCTTTCCCATCGTGCAATCCTTTGGTAGCAACTCCGTATTGACATTGGCCCAAGTGCGGGGGATCGGGTCCATATTTTCCCTTCTTAACCCCTGGCGCCCTGGGCCTGCTTAGCAATTCGCGTCTTCACCTAGGATGCTGCATCCTACTTTCCCAGGGTCTTAATTTTTGTGTAGAGGCGCATGCTTACCCTGAAACTGAACTCACACCCCAGGGTCGTTGTATTGACTTAAGTAGACGTTACTTCTGAATGACAGCAGCTTACATGAAATCAGGCACCGGCCCGCAGGCTGTGGAATCATAATGCATAGATAGCACTTTTCATCACTCGATCTCAAAGTGCTTTACAAATGAGGTGTGTGTGAGTATCCTCATTTTACAGAAGGGGAAACTGAGGCACAGAATAGTGAAGTGACTTGCCCAAGGTCGCCCAGCAGGCCAATGACAAAGCCAGGTCTCCTGCGTCCCAGCACAGTGCCCTATCCAATAAGCCATACTTCTTCTTGTAAGTACTTTAGTGTAATAAGAAGTTGCATGTACCTAAACAGGTTACTTTTAGTAAATGATTAATGAAGTCCTCTCTAAAGTGCTAGCTCCATTGCTTTCAGATAATTTTTTCAGAGTAACTTTAGCAGCCCTTACACCTGGGGAGTTTACTCCACCTTTCCTTACTATCTTCTTTTTTAGAAAACATATCCCTATTTTTAAGAAGAGATGGAGCAGAATCACCACATCTGGACCAAAGATTGGGATTGTTCAAATCAAAGACTTTGATTCTTATGTCTGTCTTAAAATTGTATTGTCCTTCTGTATTAAACTTTACCCTTTCCAGTTAAATATGGTCTTTTGAAAAATACCTGTGTACCGGGTGCTCATTGAGTAATCAATGTTACATTTATTACAGTGCACATCGTTAATCCCTGAAGCCACAGCTGTCCTTGATCTAGTGGATAAATGCCCCAAGCATTCAAAAAAGGGAGATTTTCCTGTCATAGTTATTGAAGGATTAGATGCAACAGGTAGGTGCATAATGTGAATATAGAATCACAACTGAATAATTGTTAAAATATTGTCTGACGTGACTTCTGTGCATGCTTAAGGCTCATGAGATGTTCAAAAATAAGACTTCAGAAGTGATTGGCAGAGCCCAGAAGAGCAAGTCACAAAGATCAAAATTCTCCTCCCAGATTTGCATGGCAGATCTCAACTCCAAAACAATTTTTCACTTCATGTGCAAATTTCCTACTAATGTCATTGGAAGAGCACTCAGGTAGGCAAAGTAGAATATTGGAAACAAGAGCCGTTGTGCACAGTTCAGCCCTTAGTCTCTTGAAGAAGGGGAGAATCAAGGTACTTTTGAGCGACCACAGAACAGCATTGTAAATGCCTCTGAAGATCTGCGCATTCTGCATTTTCAGTTGTAGGGAACCACCCCTAAACAGGGAGCAAAATTCATCAAGTGTCACTCCACTGAAGTGAACAGAATGATACCAGGAATTAATTCGGCAACATCTGTGTACCCTGCCATGTCAATAAAGTTATTGAAACTGAAATGTAGAAAAGTTACCATATGAGCAGATGGCCTAAAGGGCAATAGAGTCAGGCTACTGGCAAAAGAGGGAAATGACTCTGACTAGGTATTACATTTCCAAAGCATGGGTGTTTTAAATGGGGGGTTTACAATATAAATAAACAAACCACACCTTGGACAAGTCCCACACCAGCTCAGTCTCACTGGAGCACAACATACAACAACCCTCCTGGGATCACTTCTTGTGTCACTGCTGTATTCCCTTTGATCTCTTCAGCAGAGCTCCAAATCCTTAAAGAGACAGGGTGCAGGTAAAGATAACCCCGCAAGCAAACATAGCTCTGATATACTCTTATAGGTACTACACAGAAACTGTGATAAGAACTCAAATAGTCAGATAGAAACATACTGTGGCATAGTCAAAACCCTATCGTATAACAACAGTCAAGATACGTAGTAAGATATTAGATAAATATATCAAAATGTGTTTTGCAGATTAAAGGAAAATAACTTTTCTTTTGCATTTTTAAAAATTAAAGCTAATTGTTATGTTGTGCCATGCTATATGTCTAAAGATTTTGTATTTGTATGTTAACTGTAGGCAAAACAACTGTAACCCAGTCGGTCAAGAACTCACTGAATGCACTTCTCTTAAGGTCACCACCAGCTTGTATCAGCCAGTGGAGGAAGACTTTTGATGATGAACCAACACTCATCAGGAGGGCATTTTATGCTCTGGGCAACTACATTGTTGCTTCAGAAATAGCAAAAGCATCCACCGAGTCACCTGTGATTGTAGACAGGTTTGTAAAAAATATTTTCCTGTTGTTTGAATGTGACCATCCATTCTTTCAATGTGACAAGCAAAGCTACCTGAGTTATCTTTCTTGTCTTTAGCATTACTTTGGTGGTAGCCTGGAAAATATTTATGTATTTCTACTTAATTCTGATTGGTGGTTTAAGTGCATATGAAAAAAGGCAGCTTGATAGTATTGTCTTTAACCAGGCATATTATGATATTTGTAGGCCATCAGATGCAGGAGAAATGCAGAGAACAGAAATAGGACCTTTATGCTGTCTTTATTGACCTGACTAAAGCATTTGACATCAACAGAGACGTGGGCTATGGGCTATTACATAAGCTTGGTTGTCCAGAAAAATTCACCGACATTCTGAGGCTAGTTCATGACGGCGTGCTCGAAAAAGTATGAGTAGATGGTATTCTGGCTGACCCATTTCCTATCACTAAAGATATTAAACAGTGCTATGTAAATGGTCTGCTCTTGTTTAATTTCTTGTGTGCAGCAATGCTCAGTGATGCTATAGGAGACCTGAATGCTGGTATCGGGATACATTTCCGATCCTTTGGAAAATAATTGAATCTGAGCAGGCTTGCGCTGTGAAGGTCTTTGAGGCAATTGTTCATGAGCTGCTGTGTGCCGATGACTGTGTTCTAGAGGCACATACTTCAGAAGAGATACAATTGATTAGGGACAGATTCGCAGAGTCTGCAGAAAGGTACAGGCTGACAATCTGAAAAAGATAGAGGTCATGTATCAACCTGTGCCGGGGAAACCCTACATGAAATGAACAGTCACCATCAGCAACACTCAATGAACGGAATGTTGTTACAGATTTCTACTATCTTGGTAATACATTGTCAAATGATGTTACTACAGACAAGAAGCTGACAAGTCGTATCAACAAAGCTGGTTAATCATTTGACAGATTTTCAGGCAGAGTCTAGCAGCAACATATTAAGCTTCAAACCAAGTTAAGTTTAAAAAGCAATTGTGCTGTCTAACTTGTATCAGTGTGAGACCTGGACCTGCTACATCATATTAAGCTTCTAGAAGAGTTCCATTTATGACCTCTGCATGACATATTCTGCATCAAATGGCATGATAAAGTTACCAGTAATGAAGTTCTGTAACGTAGTCACTCCACAGGGATTGAAGCCATGCTTATCTCATCACAGCTACGCTGGGATGGTCTCCTATTGAGGATGGGTGATACTAGAATGCCAAGGCAGTTGCAGTTTGGTGAACTGAAAGTCGGCAACTGCATACAAGGCAGCCAGAAGAAACACTTCAAGGACACGCTGTGAATGCACTTCTCACCAGCTTGTATAAGCCAGTGGAGGAAGCATAACTTGAAACAGTGCAGTACTGACGTTGACAGCTGTGAGTCATCAGCAACAGCTGGATCACGCTGGTGAGCAGTAGTAAACAATGAGGTTCCCAGTTCAAGATTAACTGCCGTATGGATCTTGAGGCACAGAGGCTGAGTTCTAAACGGTGGTGGACTCAGCAGGCACAGATAGTGATCCCTTCCTCAGCATCGAGCTACCGACGCACTTCATGTGGCAAGGACTGCCGCTCGCACATCGGCCGTTTTAGCCACAGTAATACTGTCATCAGCATCAACTTGGGTCATGAAGCACAACAACCAGATAATTATGGCAGCTGTATGTCTCAAAGGACAATGCTGTAACACCAAAGCAGTTCCGTTGCTGTGTGTGGTGCTGCTATGTTGCGAATGGCTAAAAGTCCAGTTCTCAAATAGCCAGGCATAGCGCAGGCAGGTACTGTGCAAGATTCCTTAATACACTACTGCCTAGTTGCAACAAACCTAAAGAGAGGGCAGACTGCCAATTGCAGCTGGCTGTAAGGCTGTTTTAGATTAATGTAAATTGAAGATACAAAGGTTGCGGATCTCTTGAAACATCTAGATAGATTTATGTGCGGGTCTTGGGAGGAGCCAGTGGTTATGGTACATGTAGGTACCAATGACATAGGAAAAGGTAGAGGAGAGGTTGTGGAGGCCAAATTTAGGCTTCCAGGTAAGAGATGACATTCCAGGACCATCATGGTAGCATTCTCTGAAATGCTTCCAGTTCCACACACATGGTCAGTTAGACTGACAGAACTGCAGGGTCCCAATTCATGGACTATTTGACGGTGTTTGGAGGAGGGATTTAGATTTATTAGTACCTGGTGATCCCTTGGGGGAAAGGAGGACCATATACTGGAAGGATGGGCTCCACCTGAACTAAAACAGAACCACATTGCTGGGATGTAAAATTAAAAAGGTTGCAGGTGAGTTTTTAAACTAAGGCCTGGGATAAAACTGACTGGTGCGGAAGACCACACATACCTTAGGGGAGAATTTATTACAGGGGATACTTCATATCCTAGTAAAAAGGAGAGTATAGAGGAGGATAAGTACAGGTAGGAATGGAAGAGAAACAGTGAAACAAAAAAAGAGTCCCATTCAATTACATTACATGAAGTCAGAGAACTAAATATTGAACATTTTTATAAGTACTTATTAAATGAGGATATTAATAGGCATCACAGAAACAATCATAATCAATGGGACACAGTAATAACAGGATACAATATATATAGGAATGACAGAGTAGGTTGTGCTGGTGCGGGAGAGGCACTATATGTGAAAGAAAGCATAGAGTCAAATATAGTAAGACTCAAACAGTAGCATTGAATCTCTATGAATAGAAATTCTGTGCTTCAATAATAAGAGTAAAGCAGTAGGAATATAATACCGATCACCTGACCAGGATGGTCATGGTGATAGAGAAATGCTCAGGGAGATGAGAGGCTACAAAACTAGAAAACCAAATACTAATGGGGGATTTCGACTATCCCCATATTGACTGGGAATATGTCACCTCAGAAGAGGATGCAGAGATTAAATTTCTAGAACCATTGATGACTGCTGCTTGGTACAGCTAGTGCTGGAATCCACAAGGGGAGAGGGAATTCGTAATTTAGTCCTTAGTGGTGCACAAAATCTGGTCCAAGAGGTGAATGTAGCTGAATCACTTGGTGATAGTGACCATAATGTCATTGAATTTAACATCCTTGTAGAGGGAAAATGCCAAAGAAACCCACCACAGTAACATTTCACTTTCAAAAAGGGGAACTTAGCAAAAATGAGGAAGTTAGTTAAATGGAAATTAAAAGGAATAGTCATGAGTGAAAAGCCTGCAAGCTGCCTGAAAACTTCTTAAGAATACTATGATATAGTTTAAGCCTCTGTGTATACTCCCCATTCCGCATCCCCTCTCCCCCCCACAAAAAAAAAACAACGAAAAAAACCAAAACCAACAACAACAGTGAGAGGACCAAAAACAACACCATGGCTGTATAACAAAGTAAAAAAGGCAGGTAGAGACAAAAAGACATCCTTGAAAATTTGAAATCAAATCCTACTGGGAAAGTAGAAGGAACAAACTCTGGCAAGTCAAGTGTAAAGGTATAATTAGGCATATGAAAAAAGAATTTGAAAAGCAACTAGCAAAAGACACACAAACTAGCAGAAATGTTTTTCTTTAAGTACATCAGAAGTCAGAAGCCTGCCAAACCATCCGAGGGACGACTGGACAATCAAGGTGCTAAAGGAGAACTCAAGGAAGACAAGGCCACTGCAGAGAAGCTAAATTAATTCTTCGCATTGGTTTTCATTGCAGAGGATGTGGGGAGATTCCCACACCTGAGCCATTCTTTTTAGGTGACATATCTGAGGAACTGTCCCAGATGGAGTTCTCAGTAGCAGAGGTTTTGGAACAAAGTGCTAAATTAAACAGTAATAAGTCACTGGGACCAGATGGTATTCACTCGAGTTCTGAAGGAACTCAAATATGCAATTGTAGAACTACCAAATGTGATATGTACCCTATAACCCTGTAAATCTGTCTCTATAACCAGATGACTTGAGGATAGCTGATTTAACATGGATTTTTCAAAAAGGCTCCAGAGGTAATCCTGGCAATTATAGGTCAGTAAGCGTAACTTCCGTGCCAGGCAAATTGGTTTAAACTAAAGTAAAGCACAGAACTATCAGACACACAGATGAAGACAATATGATGGGGAAGAGTCAACACATCTTTTATAAAGGGAATTCATGCCACATCAATCTACTAGAATTCTTTGAGGGTTTCAGCAAACATATGGACAAGGGAGATCCAGCTGATACAGTGTGTGTGGACTTTCAAAAAGCCTTTGACAAGGTTCATCGCCAAAGGCTCTTAAGCAAAGAAAGGAGTTAGGGATAAGGGAAGATCTCTCATGGATCAGTAAATAGTTAAAAGATAGAAAACAAAGATTAAGAATAAACAGTCAGTTTTCACAGTGGAGAGAGGTAAATAGTGGGGTCCCCCGAGGGTCGGTAGTAGGATCTATGCTGTTTAACATATTCATAAATGATCTGGAAAAAGGGGTAAACAGGTGAAATTTGCAAATGTTACAAAATTACTCAAGAGAGTTAAATCCAAAGCTGACTGCGAAGAGTTACAAAGGGATCTCACGAAACAGGGCAAGAAAATGGCAAATGAAATTCAACGTTGATAAATGCAAAGTAATGCACACTTGAAAATATAATCCCAATGATACATACAAAATGATGTGGGTATAAATTAGCTGTTACCCCTCAATAAAGAGATTTCGGAGTCATTATGGGTAGTTCTCTGAAAACATCTGCTCAGTGTGCAGCAGCAGTCAAAAAAAGCAAACTTTAGGAACCATTAGGAAAGGGATAGATAATAAGGCAGAAAATATGATAATGCCACTATATAAATCCATGGTACACCCACAACTAGAACTGCAAGATGTATTAAACCTTGAATACATCTTGCAGTTCTAGTTGCCCCATCTCAAAAATATATTAAAATTAGAAAAAGTACAGAGTAGGGCAACAAAAGTGATTAGGGGTACGGAACAGCTTCCACCTGACGAGAGTAAAAAGACTGGGAGTGCTCAGCTTGGGAAAGAGACGAGTAAGGGGGGATATGAGAGAGGTCTATCAAATCATGAATGATGTGGAGAAAGTGAATGGGGTCGTGTTATTCGCCTCCTCACATAACACAAGAATCAGAAGTTACTCAATGAAATTAATAGGCAGCAGGTTTAAAACAAACAAGGAAGCACTTCTTGACACAATGCACAGTCAGCCTGTGGAACTCATTGGCAGGGATTGTTGTGAAGGCAAAAAGCATAACTGAGTTCAAACAAGAATTAGAGACGTTCATGGAGGATAGGTCCACCATGGGTATTAGACAAGATGGTCAGGGATGCAATCTCATGCTCTGGGTGTCCCTAGACCTCTGACTGCTAGAAGCTGGATGACAGGAGATGGATCACTTGAAAACTTCTTGAAAGTTTGAAAGTTCTGTTCAGTCCCTCTGAAGCATCTGGCAACAGCCACCGTCGGAAGACAGGATACTGGACGAGATGGACCATTGGTCTGATGCAGTATGGCCATTCTTATGAACTGACTGGATTTAAAACACATTTAGCCCTACAGAGATGCAAAGATAGCAATGCAGGTGGAGAGGAGTCCTCTAATCTGTCAGATTTACTAGTTCATTAGCATAGTCAAGAAATCTTATTTCCTCAATTCTGTTAAAAATATGAGTACTCTTTTTGTTGGGATAGTGCCAAATTAGTGTGGCCATACTGAATGAATGGTGAGAACATGGCTTGACATGACTGAACTGCGAAAGAGGGTTCTGGGAGCAGAATCCTTCTCATACCATCAGGCAGATGCCAGAGGTGAAACTGACTGGCTCCATGTTGCGTGTATGATCAGTACTGACTTTGAGTCAGCAGATATGTCCACTTGAAAGCAAACAACACATGTAGAACATCTGGAACGGAGCATTGGCTGACCAGGGCATCTCATCCCTGTTGAAGGACATCATGCAGGGGGCTGAAGTGAATGATTGATAAGGGAGTGACTGTGGAGTAATTTTCAGTTGGCACCACTCTGCAGTCTCCTCCTAAAGTATTAATTAGGTAAAATTTAGTAATCACACACCCCCTGGGCATGTTTTTAAGACATGTGACTCCTTTGAGGAAAAAGAGTAAAAAAAACAAGCAAATTAAATTACTGTTGGGATTCCTTAATTAATGCTTAAAGAAGCAACGCTGCTAGACAGAGTAGCCAAAACTCTGCTCCGTGGGTTCGAGTAGGACTGTGAACCAGAGGGGTCTCAAGGCAACTGAGGCCTTGCCTTGAAGGAAACCGAGACAGATCAGCTAAGAAGAACAGACCCGGAGAGAAGAAGCCATCGATAAAATTGGTAATCACCTCTGTTTGCCAAGCAGGAACTGCGTGAGGCTAACGCAGGGCCTGTTTGTGTATGTTTGTGAAAGAGAGACTCATTAAGGGGAATATGTAGCTCTTAATGCCTAACATAGGAGTTATGTGCTTGATATAACCCTTTACTACTTGTGTAATTCCTCTCAATAAACTGCTGTGTATTGAAAATAATTACTGTGTACTTTTTTCACTGGTATGACGGTAATCTGCTCTGCCAGGAGCCAGTAAAGATCCATTTCAGGGGTAGTAGCGCCCCCTGTTATCAACATTTGGTAGCAGAGGACGGTTTGCTGTTATGTGTAAGTGAATGGGTCTTTAAACTGAATCAAACTGTTTCTGAAGTGGTTGCCTGTTAAGAGCTTGGTATCCTGAATCATTGGTGTTAACCGACTAATTTAAAAATTGTTCTGAATCAGTTCTGACTTATATTAATTCTAGCTCGGGGGCCAGATTTAGTTACAGTATGAAGAGAGGGAAGTATACCGGTGAGCGGGGTTATATTGGCCATTCTCAGAGTCAATGATGTTTCGCAAATGCAGACAGGGAAGGGTCATTGAACCGGAGGACAAGGGGGACGCCCTGAAGCCTCCAGGTGTGGTTGATGAGTGTTTGTTAAGACAGGTGTTTAAAAGCTTGGGGTCTGATCCATGTCTGGCTGATGCAGTCCCCGCACTGCATGAGAAAGTTTTAGACAACTTGATGTTGGTGTATCCAAATGGTTACACTCCCAAGAAAGCCCAAACAGCAGCACATGTCATCGGTGCTATGTCCTGTGGTATAGATTAGCTTGTAAAGGAGCGAGATGTTTTGGAACATCAGCGAGATGTTGTGCAAAAAAGTTTGGAACAAGAATTGGAAAAACTAGAATTGCAGAATGAAAGCCTGACACGTGACTTTCAAACTGCTGTCACAAAAAATGTAACCAAGGCTCAGCAGATAACAGCTTTAACCCATACATGTCCAGAAAGAATAAATATACAGGTGGAAGAGGAGCCCCTTCCAGGGTATCCAGCAGCCCAGCCAGTAGTGATAGCAAAAATGTGTCAGTCTTCATGGCAAATACAAGAGGAAGTAAATCGTCCTCTGACTGAACTAAAAAATCGGCGCTGGCTGAACAAATGGACTCTTTGACTAAGAAAACGTGTTTGCCTTGGCTGTTGAAATACATGGTTAGAAAACATTTACATATTGAAGATTAAAGAGAACTGATAATAACTTGTGCTGGCCCTATGGAAGGAACGGCTTTGTTGGCAGAAATTGAGGCAAAGTTAAACAAAGGTGACAGAGACAGTGTTATCCAGAAGGTAGCCCGATACTTTCTGACCCCCTCTGAATTGAGAAAGACAGCTTTGTTGATGCATCAGAAGGAAGGAGAATCTGTTCTGGCTTATTGTACTAGGTTGTTGTTGGTATGCTCTCTGGTTGAAATCGAGGAAAAACAGCTGACAGATTTGATCTTTGATGGTTTAAGGAAACCTATTAAGGTGTTCATAGGATCCTGGATGGATTGAGATCAGGTTGAATTGATTAAATCAGCTCGGGAGGCAGAAAGGGTAGTAAGTGGAGCAGGTAGTTCTTCTTGGAAAGTGGTTAGTGATGTTTCCTACAGCAGTCAAGCAGGCTATAATGGCTCCAAGCACACGGATATGGGATGTGGTAGTTGCAATGAAATAGGACAAGGCATGGTAGGAGATGTGGAGTGTCTAGTGGGGGATCGTTGCGAGCTCAGGTATGGGCTCAGCCTCAGGAAAGAGGGGCAGATATGATGCGTTTGGATGGGCAACCTCTGAAGACTTTGCTAGCTGCTTTAAGTGATTTGATGGCAAGGACTAGATCACAGTCAATGCTGCAACCAGGAGTTAAGGCTGTTGAGACCGTGGGAACAGGTACAGAAGATCTGCTAGCGAGTTCTTATGGCTTGTTATCCCCGGAATTGGCTCAGATGAAATTGGCAGCTCTGTGTCAGGGTGGCTCCACATTTCAGTAAAAATGCCTTACCCTTAGCAACCCCTGCCCTAAAGGTAAATGTTAGTAGCCAAATTACAGCCTTGCGTAATTGGTAAATCTTACATGGAAGAGGGGACAGAAGGAAACGTATAATGATTGGTGGCATTAATTAGTACAGGAGCAAAGGCAACTTTAAGTATTAAAACACCTGCCCTGGGTAGTAGATCAAGCTAAATTTTAAATAAATCCAGTGGTTTGTAACAGCCTAACTGAAAACACTATATTAAAAGTAGATATGGTACAATAGGAAAAGTGAATGATTACCGGCAATTTGGCAGAAAGGCTGGTTGTGAAGAAAGAGACTGTAAATAACCAGGTTATTTCAGAAGGATTAAGAAAGTAAACTGTAAAGCTATGGCAGCTGTGGCACAGCCAGAGAAAAAGTGGATAAGAGAATTTCTCATGGTTTGGGCTAGAAAGAAAAGGCAGTGGTAAAGATAGTGGGGGGGGAAAATTGTAAAGCCAGCTCCTTAGTATTCCTATCCAGCAGAAGCTGTTCCCCACATTAAAAAAAAACAACAACAAAAAACCTGTTGCAGGATCTAAAAGCACAAACGGTAGTAGTAAAGTGTCCAAGCCCCTGCCACTCCCCAATCTGGCTTGTACAGAAACTGGATGGCCGATGACATTCATGATTATATTATAAAAATATAATTGTAAATCTACCTCTGTTGTAGCCAACCTCCCAACTATAATGACCAGAGCAGTGGCTAGGGCTAAATGGTTCTCTGTACTGAATTTGTTATTTGTTAGTTATTTCTTTGTTATGTTATTAACCTCTATGAATTTATTTCCTTTTGTTTATTTTAAACCTGCTGCTTAGCAATCTTAATTGGTAACCCCTAGTTCTTGTGTTTACATATATATATATATATATAAAAGTAGTAGTAAATAACACTTTCTTATTTACTTTCTCAACAACAGTCGGGATTTCATAGACCTCTGTTGTATTCCCCCTTTAGTTATCTTTTTTCCAAGTTGGAAAGTCCCAGTCTTAATCTTTTCTTATATAAAGTTGTTCCAGACCCCTGATTATTTTTGTTGCTTTTTTTTCTGTGCTGTTTTTTTCAGCTATGGTTGTTGCACATATGTTTTTAGGGATCTATACACAGTGATTCCAGAACCTCTTTTTTTGGGGGGTGGTAGCAGCTAATTTAGACCCCATTCTTTTATATTTATAGTTGGAATTATGTTTTTCCAACGTGCATTACTTTGCATCTGTCAGCATTGAATTTCATCTGCTTAGTCACCCAGTTTTGTAAAATCCTTTTTGCAACTCTTTAAAGTCTGTTTTGGACTTGACTATCTTGAAGTTCTGTATCATCTGCAAATTTTTGCCACTTCATTGTTTGCCTTTTCAATATACAGATCATTTAACGGTTCTGCCTTTTCCCAGTACAGATCCCTGGAAATGCTACTGTTTACCTCTCTCCATTCTAAAAACTAACTAGTTATTCTTGCCTTTTGTTTCTTATCTTTTAACCAGTTATTGATCCATAAAAGACTTTCTCTCTTGTTCCATAACAGCTCACCTTGCCTAAAAATCTTCAGTAAGGATTCAAAGACTTTCTGAAGATCTGAGTACACTATATTCACTAAATCACCATGGCTATATCCTTGTTAATCCTCTCAAAGAATTCTAGTAAACTAATCTTTACTATAATTTCTTAACTATAAACATGAATGCAAATTTCTTTAGTTCTTCTATATTGGCTTTAAGTATCACAAGGTAGCCGTGTTAATCAGTATCCACAAAAACAATGAGTCTGGTGGCACCTTAAAGACTAACAGATTTATTTTGGCAAAATAAAGCTTATGCCCAAATAAATCTGTTAGTCTTTAAGGTGCCACCGGACTCCTTGTTGTTTATATTGGCTTTTTACTTCTTGGGTGTTCCAAGGTGATACGGAGACCTTAATCACCCAGTGGCCTCACTGGTTGTGTAGTAGGTTTCCTGCTTTTGATATACTACCAGTATAGGAAAATCTCAAAATCTGAAAGCAGCCTCCAGGCTTAATTCTCTGAGGCGGGGAACGTTTTAAAAAAGCTTTTGGAAAGTCTACATTCCCGTATTGTGATAGATAACAGTATAGATTTACTCAAAGTCCTAGCCAGAGTAAACTTACTGTGGGCAACAACTTGAAGCCAACCTCTGCAAAAAAAAAAAAAAAGTCCTGTACAAAGTCATGTTAGAGTTGTTTCCCTGATCATGTTTACTCTAGCAGCATTTATTTCACTAGGATCAAAGGGAGAAAAAAGGCTAAAAGAAAGCAAAGTGAAAGGGAATAAAACAAATTTCTATCCAGGTAACTGATTTTCCAGTACAAAAACTCTCCACAACTCATTAAAGGAATATCAAGTTGCTAAACCCGGTAAAGGGGATGATAGGAAGAAAGAATGTGGAAGATGGGGAAATAAGGCACACTATGGTAACAGAATCTGTCATTCCATTTGAGACTATAAAAAACACTCAGGGAATGTGGACATTCCATGTACCAAATAAGGCATGTATTTCTGTGTGGGTACTGGGATTAACATCCAAGATATTAACAAAAGAGTGGCAAGAAACTTCAGGAAAACATACTTTTGTAGTTAAGAGGGAATATAATCTAACAAAAGTGTGTAGGGAGCTCAAGTGTAACAAATGGTGCATACACAGTAGGGGCCAACGTATCGCAAGCAACTAATACCAAAACTGGGGAATTGTGGGACCCACATACACGACAGAAAGAAACTTCTCAGACGCACCAACACCATCGGGAAAAAGCACCCCAAGAATATATCATTCAAGGGGCTTGGTTTAAAAATGAAACTAAAATTCCAGTCATAAGTATAGGATCAACTGTAAAATAGTATAATATCACTGAAAATATGGAAATGTGTCAATGAAGATGTAATTGGTGCACACAGAACACATGTTTACTGGGGTATGGTAATAAATCGGTATTTAAAGTGTCCAAACAAAAGTACCCTAACATAAATGTACTTTAAAATGCCATACCTCATATGGGGACAATATGTAATATATGGAAGGATAAACATGGGTTAATGTAACCAAGCCAACACAAGAACATCACAATGTTCCTAAATGTATAAAATGATTGTAATCATAGTGTATATATACACAACAAATCTAAATTTAAGATTTCTGTAATCTTAGTCCCTAAGAAGTGGATAATCAACAGTCTGTCATAGAGTCACCAGGCTAATGCTCTAAAACTGCAGACTAAACAAGCCCAGTACCGTCAGCCTCTCATCATAAGTCATGTGCTCCAGCCCCCTAATCATCTTCGTTGCTCTCCACTGGACTCTCTCCAATTTGTCCACATCCTTTCTGTAGCGGGGAGCCCAAAACTGGATGCAGTTCTCCAGCTGTGTCCTCACCAGTGCCGAATAGAAGGGAATAATCACTTCCCTAGATCTGCTCGCAATGCTCCTACTAATGCAGCCAAATATGGCATTAACCTTCTTGGCAACAAGGGCACACTGCTGACTCATATCCAGCTTCTCATCCACTGTAATCCCCAGGTCCTTTTCTGCAGAACTGCTGTTTAGCCAGTCAGTCCCCAGCCTGTAGCGGTGCATGGGATTCTTCCGTCCTAAGTGCAGGACTCTGCACTTGTCCTTGTTGAACCTCATCAGATTTCTTTTGGCCCAATCCTCCAATTTGTCTAGGTCACTCTGGATCCTATCCCTACCCTCCAGCGAATCTACCTCTTC
Source organism: Eretmochelys imbricata (assembly GCF_965152235.1). NCBI lineage: Eukaryota > Metazoa > Chordata > Testudines > Cheloniidae > Eretmochelys > Eretmochelys imbricata. The sequence continues at coordinate 33,752,761 of NC_135574.1, forward strand.
CCCCAGCTTAGCGTTATCTGCGAACTTGCTGAGGGTGCAATCCATCCCATCATCCAGATCATTGATAAAGATGTTGAACAAAACCGGCCCCAGGACTGACCCCTGGGGTGCTCCACTTGATACCGGCTGCCAACTAGACATTGAGCCGTTGATCACATTTTGTTTTATTACTTTGATCAATTATTTATGGGTACAAAATCTTAATGGTCCCCCACGCATTGTGACTGTGTATTAGGCTAGCATTATTAAAGAGTACTGATTTCTTTTATGTAAGTGGTTCCTTCTATTAGGAGGTTTTATCATGTTAATGTATTTATTCAAATGGTCATGTATGCATCCCATTCCTGTATCTTTTCCTGACAGATATTGGCACAGCACAGCTGCCTATGCAATTGCTACTGAAATAAGTGGAAAAGTGCAAAATCTTCCTCCAACTCAACATGAGGTGTACCAGTGGCCTGAGGACCTGCTCAAGCCCGATCTTGTCTTGCTGTTGACAGTTAGTCCTGAGGAGCGGATCCGGAGATTGCAGGGACGAGGTCTGGAGAAAACAGAGGAGGAAACCGAGCTAGAAGCTAACAGTTTGTTTCGCCAAAAGTATGTCTTAATAATGAATAAGACCAGAGATGGAATCCTCACCCAATTAAAATCAATAGCAAAACTCCCATTTACTCCAATGGGGCCAGGATTTCCATATGCCTAGACTGTCCTGTTACTCAAGTAATACTGACTGACAAGGGTATATCCTGCCAGTTTGAATGACTGGATGTGCTGATGGGCCTGAGGTGAATAACTTCCTTAATCCCCAAAGTTCAAAGAAATTCATAGTGGTAGAGTTGTGGCCCACCTCTAGTAATTACTCCCATTTTTGATGGCTACAAGAAGCCAGAACCTTGGTTTTAGATCTCACGTGAAAGACTGCATTTTCAACATCACCATGCTCTGTTGTATTAGAATAAGTGTGAATGTGCAGAAGTATTTCATAAGGTTGAAAACTCATTATTCATTACAGAATTTAGCTTAAGCTCTTTTTTTGGAAAATTCTATGAGTGTGCAATGTTGACCATTTTCATAAAAAAGTTATAGAACTTCTCAGAATTTAATTATCTGATTTTGGGGGCTAAGCTAGATTTTATAAACCTAAAATTGACCTTGACAAGGATGTATTAAGAGACTGCACAAGTCTCACTGTTTTTGCCAAATTGTAAAAATGATGTTTTATGCTCCATAATTACATATGATCATGAACTAAAAAAAACTCTGGAAGGAGAATCCAAACACTACAGGGAAAAGTATAGCAGTGGCAGAAGCATTTTTTCATCCTAGCATGAGAGAGCTAATTAGACTTCCTTTCTGGTTAACTATCTTGCATACCTTAATTATCTGTGCCAAAGACTAGCCTATTGGTTTGGGTTGAGCTAATTTTTTCTCCTGGGAGAAGAAATAAGTTACTCACAAAACAGAGTTCTGTAGGCATTATTCCAGAGGATTTCACGATAGTGGAGTGGAAAGGGGGCATCACCTTAAATATTACTTAGATATTAGATATCCAGAAATCTGTTCAAATCTCTGGGTATCTACATGGAGCTGTGTCACTCCCCAGGACCCTCTTTACATTGGCAGCACAGCTTCCTTTTCAGCTGGTCTGCCAGGAGCTTTTTGGAGCACTCCTCTTCCCTGGAGGTTTAGTGGCATAGAAGTTGCAGAGCTGGGAAATGAGGAGGAGCTTAATACTGCAGTACTCCACAGTAGCTTCCATGGGAACATCCTCAAGAGCTTCCACATATCTGGAGGTGTATAATGCCAGGTAGAATAACCATCCTCCCAATTTTGACCTAAACCACACCCAGCCACACTCCTTTGCACATGCAGAGCCCCAGCCCCATACAATTCATGCAGTAGGATCTGGGAAAGAGTGGGGGAGGGGGAGGGTGGTATGATGCCGTTTGGCTTTCCCTCTATTATGCCCTTGGCTGTAATCTCTGTACAAAATCTTGCTTTAGATATGGCCCTTAGTTATTGCTGTTCATTAGATACAGTCAACCTGGATTTGGAAGTGACTTCAGAATTTGCTCTGTTGGTCATTCAGGTAGAAGCCTGAGTGGGTTTGAAATGATCCATTTTGTAGGAGTAGAGAAAACAACCTTCATTGCTCATACACGCCTCAGAGGCTAGTTGTGGAAGAGCTATGTTTTATAAGAATTGCTTGCTTGCCATCCAAGCAGCAAGGTTTTTGTAGTACTGTTTGCGTATGCAGCAGGGAGAAAGATAAATGGAGGGTGAGAGAAAGTTGTCTCACGGGAACAAGCAGCTCCTAGCTGAAATCAGAGCAGAATAAAAGGAACCTGTGCTGGGGTTATGGGATCCCTCCGTTGCAAAACAAACAGACCTGGGCAAAGGAGCATCCCCTGCAGTGAGCACACTGTTTTGTCTCAGGAAATTGGTTTGGCGGTGAGTGTGCATATTGTGAATCCCATCTTCATAAATAACTGTTCATGTATTGTTGTTGTGCCTTGTGGCACACTGCAGTATATTTAATTTTTGGCTTCATTCTAGAATTTTTCTGCAGCCAGGGCATTTTCAGTCAGATATACCTTTTCATTTCATGGCCGTTTGATAGTTATAGAATGTATCACTTGTTTTATTTTTATATATTGTTTTTTAAAATAGAGTTGAAGAGTCATACAAAAGGATGGAGAACCCTGGATGCCAAGAGGTTGATGCCAGCCCCTCCAGAGAAGAGGTTCTGAGGACTGTTTTGCACCTAATTAAAAAACACTGTGGTTCATTATAGCTGCTTTTGTGTGGCAGCATTTACAGTGAGTTTGCTTGTTTCCTCTGTTTTTCCTCCCTGGAAATGCACTGCACTCAGCTCTTTTCCATCCAAATAAGCTGCTCCAGAATTCTCAGGCAGAAGAATCTCCCCTTTCCTCTACCCAATCTAAACAGTGTTTTTATACTAACTCTTTCATTGCTGCCTAATGTACTTTGTATATAGGGCAAAATACAACTCACATGCTGTCCACCATCCCTGGTGCAGCCACCAACAAATCATTAGGGATGTACCAGGTATATGAGACGGTGATAGGAATGTGCTGGCATTTCTAACAACGTTATTTTATTCTATCACTGCATAGAAAACCTGATCCTGCATTCCTTGCATACCCAAACTCCAACTGACTTCAGTGTGAGTTTTGGGTGTGCAAGGAACGCAGAATCAGGAGGAAAATCTGAAACATAGTCCAGCAGTAAAGCTATTAAATGATCCAACATTCAGAAACCTGGAAACCACAGTCCCAGTGTTGTTACTAACATTGGCATTTGGATATTAGCGTGATGGGCATCTTGCAGAAGTGTGAAATAAATGAGGGCCTGATTTTCCCAAGTGCTGGGTACCAATAACTCCTGTTGAAGTCAGTGGAAGCTATGAGTGCTCATGCGTCAGTAATAGGCTCTGAAAAATCAGGCCCTGAGTAAATAAATACAAACATGTCAATACAAAAAAAGGAAAGATCTGAACTGCAGGTCAAACCATTTGAAAGAGAAGCAGGTGGAAGGAGAGCAGAGTCTGCATACTGGCACATTAGAAACGGGGACCTGAGAGGAAATCAACATAAAACGTTTTGTAAATAATAAACAGAATATTTTTCTACATAGATTTTTCCCCCAACCTATTTTTAACGCATTAATGTTCTCTCTCAATGTTATTTGCTGGCCTTCTGATGGAATTAATGTAAAGCAGAAAGACAAGGAGAATCTACTTGCATCGTTCATTTTAGTCAGTTTTTTCAGCACTTTATCTGTACTGAGGTTTCTATTCATATGTTTTATGCAGAGGCAGCTGGACACGATCTCTACCCTGCAAAGACTTACTCATAGGCTCAACTTTATACACATGGGTACCCAGATTGGGGCTACTCACCAGGCATAAAGCTGAACATGTGTGTAAGTCTTTGCAGGGTCAGGGCCTAACTGAAATTCAAGATGGAAACCTACATTACATGGCATTTTATTTCTAATCTTGTTTATATTTAATTTCCTTTATTAAATAAGCATAATTGCTCTATAAATATCTCTTGTAAATAAATGTTCTAAAAATGTGTACGTGAGCATGACTGAACATGGCATTACCCTCCATCACAGCAAAGCGTGTGTATGCAAGGGAGAAAAGTGTAATAGGAAGAAAACCATTCAAACACATTTTTATTTAGTTAATTTACATTTTATTTGGTTTACTTATTATTAATTACTTGTATCGCACTAGTGCCTGGTGGCCCTCTACACACGCCTAGAATAGGAACTCACAATTATGATTATACGGTACATTTGTCTTAGGAGACATCTGAAGTGTTCAGATAATCAGTTTTGGATAAAGGAATTTCAGATGTGGAGAGCATAACCAAATGTGGATAATCAGAGGTTGGATAACTGGGGTTTACTTGTCCTGTAGCTTTTGGGGTCTTACCTCTTCCAACCCTAGTGAATGCTCTGCCCATGGAATGCAAGTACTCCTTGGTCAGGCAGAGCTCCAGTAAAGCCAGGCTGTCTGTCTTTCTGCCTTTCCTGAATGTATTGATAAGGAGGGTAATGGAGCTAATGAGATCTGAGTTACACACACAAGCTTATTTGCCCTTATGGACTATTCACATTCCTTGGAGCTAATATACTTATGATATATAGCAGGCAGTACAATAAAACAAGACTGTTGAAGCTAATGTGTTCCTTTCTTTTCTCTTCACTTTGTTAGAATTAAAGTTCCATATGCACTATTGCACATGGCCCATCCAGAATGCTAAAGATAATGATACAGATACTTGATAATTGTTGATGACTATTGATGATTTCTGTAATTTCTTCTTACAAAGATCCCAAAGCACTTTACAAATATTAATTATATTTTACAAACCTCCCTATAAGGTGGGTGAGAGAAGTATAAGGATGTCTCTTTAGCAGCCACTGAAATGCAGCTACTTCAGGTATGGAAGCAGTAGGACTACACAACAATTTAGAACAGGAAGTGAAGAATATAATATCCAGTTGTGGTTGGGTTATGTAGGTAGTACATGTTTACCTTGGAATTTGACCAGGTCACAGGGCTCAGCCACCCCATCTTACAGGGGAAGTTAATGACCTGAGGGGGCCTCAGACATCTACACAGCAATTGTAGTCCTGCAGCCCAAGTCAGTTGACAGGGACCAGCTGCAGGTGTTTTACTGCACTATAGACATACCGCAAGAGGCTAGGATTTGATTTAATCACTTATGTAACCCTAGGCTCAGGCAATAGTCCCATACAGATACAGCAAGAGCGCCAGTTATGGCTTGATCTTGCCAGGTGCTGAGCCAGTAAAGTGCTTAAGTACATGCTTAACTTTAAGCATGTGAGTAGTCCCATTAAGTCAATGAATCCAGCTCCGACTGACCAATTATCAGTGTGTCTTGCAGTAGGAGCTATTCAACTACTGATCCTTACTGAACCCTGCTGTGCCAGTTATTTACGAGAAGGAATGCCACCACAGCGCTGCAGCAAGCAAAAGAGGGGTTACAAGTTTATTTTATTGTGTCCAAGCTTTTCCCACTCTCAAGAAAATCAGCTTCTGGACAGGCCAAACAGAATGGAAGGGTTTCCTTTGAGCCTAGGTGGCCCCATGGCAGGTTTTCTGAGCCTGGGAAGGATTCTCCCTTAGCCCAGTGTACCATGACGTATTTTTGCCTTCTGCTGCTAGGAGACAAATCAGAAAATATGTTTCTTTGGTCTCATCACTGCCACATTGGCAGGTGAACAGCCACCCATCCTGAGAAGACACTGTCCTTAGTCAAAGAGACTAACAAAAACCTTCAGTGGAGTTTAGCTCGTCAAGACTTTGATTTTGAAATACAACACATTTCAGGAGCCTCTAACAAAGTGGCTGATACACTCTCCTGGCCCACCTGGCGGGGATAGAGGCCAAGCGAGCCAGAAACATACCCGGGGGAGGAGAGGGAACTTCATCTCACTCTGCCCCTGTTCCCAGCAGCTGGGCCTGGGCCCTTCCCCAGCTGGACGCTCTCAGGCAGCTGCTGCGCTGCACAGCGACCTGGAGTGGCAGGTGTGAGAAGTGGCTGGTCTTGCTCCCTTCCTGGGCCTAACTGCCAAGGACAGGGGCCAAGTGTGCCAGGGGGCAGGCACAGTGGGAGAATGAGAGAGGTCTCCTTCCCCCCAAACCCCACCAGGCCAAGCAGAAATCTTGCGGGGGCACTTTACCCTACAGGCTCTATGTATCGCCTATATGCTCCTGGACATTGCAGGACACAAAATCTCACCCACTCCTGAAACATACCCCTAACCTCTGGCTGAGTTACTTGAGTCTTCAAATCATGGTTTAAAGGCTTCAAGTTACAGAGAATCCACCATTTACACTAGTATAAAGCTGCAAGTGAACCAGGCCCCATGCTGCAGAGGAAGGTAAAAAATCCCCAGGGTCTCTGCCAATCTGACCAGGGGAAAATTCTTTCCGGACCCAAATATGATCAGTTAGACCCTGAGCATTTGGGCAAGAATCCGCAGACTGACACCTGGGAAAGAATTCTGTGTAGTAACTCAGAGCGCTCCCCATATAGTGTCCCATCTCCAACAGTTGAGGATTTTTGCTTCTGGCAGTCACTGATGAGCCACATGCCATTGTAGGCAGTCTCATCATACTATCTCCTCCATAAACTTATTATGCTGAATCTTGAAGCCAGATATGTTTTTTGTCTCCATTGCTCCCCTTGGAAGACTGTTCCAGAACTTCACTCCTCTGATGGTTAGAAACCTTCACCTAATTTTGAGCCTAAACTTGTTGATGGCCAGTTTATAGCCAATTGTTCTTGTGTCCACATTGGTGTTTAACTTAAATAACTCCTCTCCCTTCCTGGTATTTATCCCGCTGATATATTTATAGAGAGCAATCATATCTTCCCTCAGCCATCTTTTGGTTAGGCTAAACAAGCCAAACTCTTTGAGTCTCCTTCATAAGGTAGGTTTTCAATTCCTCCATTCATCTTAGTAGCAAATTAATTTGAATTAATTTTTCTTAAACATGGGAGACCAGAATTGCACAGTTGAGGTGCTCTGACTATGCATCAAGCTAGAAAAATGTCTCTGTGATCATTTGAGCTTTCTCACTTTTGATTGTTTTTGATTTTTTTTTTACTGGACTCAAGCACACATAACTGTCCCATAGATGAGTATTCCCCAATAATATAATGTATGTGTCATGTATGTAATGCTATGTTTTAAGAGGTTTGTTTTATGGTCCATGTAACAGTAAGTAAGTGGAAAATGGGCTATTTAAGGGGAGGAAGGTCACTTATATTTCTGCTTTTAGCCAGCAACTGTGTAACCCTTCTGCCTGGTGGAGTTGGTAGCAACAAGTGCCAGGTTCAATATCTAAGGGTTCCTCTTAATACAAAACAGAATCATCTCAAACCCCCACCCAGAATCTGGGAAAATTAAGTAGCACCCCAGGATGCTTCTAAGAGGCGATACTTCCCGGCTCACAAGCGCTGAGTCTGTGCATAGCAAAGAACTTATAATAAAAAGAGACCAGGAACCCTGCATTACTTTGGGAAAACACCACAATCACGATTCTAAAGCATGTGCCAATGAGCAAAATAAATACCCATCCCGGAGTACATCAGGCAGTGTCCTTTGCCTAATTTCTCACCTTGTGGTGTGAAAGTCCAGTAAACAAATGTTCCTTTGACACACCACTCCCCTCTCCCTCCACTGCACCCAACTCACAGTTGCTGTCCTTGGTCAGCGACGACCTCGAGTTCAGAGGTGCATTCACATGAGTTCACTTCCCACCCCATGGAGCACTACCTCTGTGGCTGCAGCCACTGCTGCAACCGGCTCACATTGACCCATATTCACTCTGCCACTGCCATTGTTTGCTCTGCTGCTTCTGGCCCCCTGCAGCTGTTAGGGAGTCAGAGACCATCTCTTTGGCTCCTGCAGAGAGCCCTGCTTTGATTGGCATAGGGCTTAGCTTAGAAACAGAAAAAAAAAAAAAAGCTCAATGCCATGTAAGAGAAACAGATACAAAATATAGCTAGAGGGCTGATTGAAAAACAATTCCATCAAATCTTTTTTGTGACGGAGAATTGTGGTTTTGATTAAATAAAAATGCAGAAAGTGCCTGCTTTTCTGATGAAAAAATCAAAAATTTCAGGCAAATATCCTTTTGTTTGAAATGAAAAGTTGAATTGAACCAGCTCTGCATGGCTATTTTAATTGTAAGCAGAGTTTGAATGAGCTCTTGGCTGACATCTAGTGATGAGCTGTGGAAGAGGACTTCAGGAGCTGATCTTGTTTGCACGGGCACACCCACCCTGTGTAGGTGCTCAGCATGATGGGATTGCTTGCCCGAATGGTCATTTTTGGCTGGTGTTGGATTCCCAGTCTCCTTGTTTCTGGGACAGGAATAATAAAGGATTGTTATCCTTGTTGTGTGAATTGAGGGCAGCAGAATAGTACTTGACATAGCCCTATGGAGGGACTCACCCTCAACTAAATGGCACTCGCTAAGGAGGGGACATGAGTTCCAAAGCCCAGTGATTAGACAGAGGGTATTTGTATCTAGGTAGTGTGGGCCTTGCTTAAGGGTAGCAGACACTTTTTGAGCTGTTCTCTTTTCAGTTTATAATAAAAAAGCTAATTTAGACTCAATTGAGAATCTTATTACACAGTGTAGAACTGAAATCACTGATACCTAGGTCTAAGTATTAGGCCTGCTTTAGTGTGCAGCAGCAGTAAGGCTCCCTGAAATCACTGAGAGCTGTGTTAAATGGTGAGCAAGCAGCTGGCAGGGTGGCTAGCAGAGAGGCACAGGGCAGCTGGTGGAGAGGAGCAACGAGAGGGTGGCGGGTGGAGAGGCGTGGTGATCGTCAAGGTGTCTGGTGGAGAGGGCCAGAGCACAGCCCTGCAGAGAGGCATGGTGATTGGTTGGCAGGGCAGCTGGCAGAGAGGAGTGGTGAGTGAATGCCTGAGCAGCAGAGTGTGTAAGGGGCCTCCTTACCCCTCCACCCAGGGTGGGAGGTGAACCCTTCAGATGCACCTCTGAACTCTGGGTCTGCACTGATAAAAGACAGCAACTGTGAGTGGGGTACAGAGATGGGACGGGCACATTAAAGGGACTTTTGGGTTGCTGGACTTAAGAACCTGAGGGGGAAAAGACACTGTCCAACTTACTTGGGGGTGAGTCTTTTGCTTATGGTCTATGTTTATGAACCCTATTTGTGATGTTTTCCCAAATTAACGCTGAGTTACTTCCATCCTTTTACTAAAAGTTTTTATGATACACTCAGACTCTGTGCTTGTGAGAGGGGAACTATTGCCTCAGGTCACTGGGAGGGGGCTCAAGCCAGTTTTGTATTTTATTGTTAAAAAGGAACCCCTCGATACTGAACCCAGCCCTTGTTGCTGCCAACTCTGACTGGCAGAAGGGTTACAAAATTAAAACCACATCACCCATTCATCGCCATGCTCTCTGTAATAAGATGCACATTAGGCGCTACAAACACAGAGTGAAATCTTAACAGGAATGTCATACCAGGAGCAAGGAACTATGGCCCAGATCCACAAAGGGACTGAGGTGCTGTGATGCTGAGCATTGTAACACCTAACCCTGAGACACCTAGAAAATCACAGGAACGACATTGTGATTGACAAAGCCCAGGTTGAATGGGGAGAGATAGGCACCTTAGACTGTGATCCACAAAAGCCAGCAGGCTAGGCAGGAAGCCATTTAAGCCAGCCAATTGGAGCTACTGACAAGAGGATTGTGTCCTCAGCCCTCCCCTCCCTCAGAGATAGGGCTGCAGGTAGGTGCCTTTCTCTGCTCGCAATCCACAGCCAGGAACCCTCCCCTGGTTAGGAGGCTTAGGCACCTAACGAGTTAGGCACCTGCTTCATTCTATACAAAATAGAAGAGGTGTTGCTACTGATGACCACCTTATACCTTTTAGCTTAGTGGTGAGAACACTCACCTGGTATGTAGGAGAGCTGGGTTCAATCAAAGAGTTATGGGAGGAGGGGGACTGGATGCTGAGTAGTCCACCTCCCAGGTATGTGACCTAACAACCAGGCTATGAAGTCATTCTCTTGCTGGCAACGTAAAGGAAAGCAGGAAAAAAACAAGAAAGCGAGCAAGATCTGTGTGCTTTCTTGGTTTTTTTTTCCTGTGTCAGAGTGGCAGAATGGGGATCTCAGCTCAGGATGTATTTTACTTACCCATTTTAAAAAATGCAGGACAATGATTAGCAAAACTGTATAACTTTCATATATGAAAGTCTGAGCAATTTAAAATTACATTCTACTTTACTTTTCTTTTGGTGTTTGGTGTTCTGTAAGGTAATTTAAATGATAATCCAGGATTATAACTGGAATGCAGGGTATTGGTTACCAAGTATTTGTAACTTAACTTTCATATGTTTAGGAAATGCTGAACAGCTATTTTGATTTTTTTCTGTGTAGTAGTTTAAATAAATTACAAAAATAAGTGAAACTGGTGTGATTATATTGCATTATTTTGACAAATAAATAAGCAGAATTTTGCAGAATTTTAAAGTTTTTTGGCACAGAATTCCTCCAGGCATAAATGTAGCAGATTAGCCACAGGGACTCGACAGTAAAATCATATGTGCCTATCTCTAGGACTATCCTAGAAAGAAACAGTTGTTTGGGGGAAGGGAGAAATTTGCTTGGATTTGGTTTGTTCCCCCTTGCTACAGAAAGGGGGAGTTCACAGTTATTAAGAGTCTCTCTACATTGTGGAAAAAAATGCAAATTGCTTCCCAGCTTAAGCTCCCTCATCAGGTCTGTGTTATGGCTGAATGTGAGAGGGAAAGATCAAAATCCAATTTGACTAGATCCCGCAGAGCTGGGGCATCAACAATGTTTGTGGTTTTCTGCTGTCTCCTGACATCCAAATGATATTAATGCTACATGCATAATCCCTAGAGATGGTATGAGTCAACGTTTGAATCTGGATCTGAATGTTTTCAAAGTTTGTGGGTGTTTGGATCTGGGATTTTGGTTTGTGCTAATTACTGATGGTCACTTTGGGCTTTGATATTTAATTCCACTGCAGAGTTCAGGGGATCCCCAAAGTGGATGTGGAATCTATTATTCTGGTTTCTGTGTATGGCCACTACTCTCTTTGGCGTTAATAGGAATTGTGCAGATGTTGAGTCAACAGACTTTCTGAACCTATTCACTGCTCAGATCTGAGAAGGAAATTTTACCTTAAGTGGGAAAAAAAAAATAAAGTATAATTCTCCTCATGTATTTCAATAGGAGGAATAACATTCTTAGGGCAACTTAAATCTGTGTGAAATATTTGAAACATTTTAAAGAGAACACTGCCAGTGTAAATGACATTATTGGATAGTAGCATAGGGTAGCAGCAGCACTTCCCTCTGACACATTCCTCCTATTTTTAAATCAGACTCTTCCCTTTCTGGAGGCTATTTGCCTTCTCTACATAAGCAGCAAGGGTCTTGAATTGCACTGCCTTGGCCTAGTGGTGGCATCTGTAGGCAAACATAACTTGATTATCCCCAGTGATGTCTGTGGAGACTGGCGAAGGAGGGGAGGGCTGCCTCTTGGTATTGAGAGTATTTTCCTGCTGTGGTGCTAATTCTGACCCTCTGTGCTGTGAAGCCTCCTCTTTAGGAGAGTTCTGGGCCAAAAGACAAAGTCAGAATACTGAACCCACTGAAGCCATGCTGAGAACTGCAGAGGGTGGGGATGCAGCACAGGGGTCTCTGACGGATCCCACAAGCTTGATGTGGATATGAAGAACTTTGTGTGCTATGGGGTCTTACCTGCAGGATGGCCAGCACCATCTCCGTCTGACTAAACAATCTGGTGGAAACTGTTCGGGGAAGCTTATAGAATTTCCTGTCTCTTACACAGTTTTTTCCACATAGGGAAATGATCGGACACAATTTACATGAGTAATCAGAATTCAAGCTGCTTGGTGCCATAAATTCCATCAAGCACAGAGAAATGTTGCCCATTTGATGGTGGTTTCAGATCCACATGTTTCATTCTGTGTATGGGCTTAAAGCTGCTTCAGAACCTTTTACGTCTTAAATATTTTTATTAATCAAATTATAAACACACATGTGTAAAAGCAAATCTGCAGCAGGTTATATTAGGGCCAAAGCTTTCAACAATATTTGATTATGTTTTTTTTTTTTACGTTTCTATAGATTCTCTGGAAATAAATTAAACCACTAGGGGGAGTAAGACCTCTATGACAATTTCAAATTTAAGAAGGGTGGTTTTTCTGTTAAGATAATCACCTTCAGCTTTAGAGTGATACACCATAAAAGTAAAAAGTGTTGGAGTAGCGGTGGGTTTAAAATGAGAAGTTAGATGCTTATGTTAGAACATGGAAATCAAAAGGACATTTTGATTGAAGGGACAGATATTTTTAAAAACAGTTGATTTCTTTTGATAAAAATGCTTGATCATAGAATCATAGAATATCAGGGTTGGAAGGGACCTCAGGAGGTCATCTAGTCCAACCCCCTGCTCAAAGCAGGACCAATCCCCAATTAAATCATCCCAGCCAGGGCTTTGTCAAGCCTGACCTCTAAAACTTCTAAGGATGGAGATTCCACAACCTCCCTAGGTAATGCATTCCAGTGTTTCACCACCCTCCTAGTGAAAAAGTTTTTCCTAATATCCAACCTAAACCTCCCCCACTGCAACTTGAGACCATTACTCCTTGTCCTGTCCTCTTCTACCACTGAGAATAGTCTAGAACCATCCTCTCTGGAACCACCTCTCAGGTAGTTGAAAGCAGCTATCAAATCCCCCCTCATTCTTCTCTTCTGCAGACTAAATCTAGGATCCTTCTCTCAGCCCCTGGGTAGCACAAAGGGAGTGGAAACCTCCTGCAAGATCCCTGTTGGAGGAGTCTTCAAGAGCTGTAGAGCTATAATTTTTATTATTTATTATTATTATTTGTATTAGCATAGTGTCTAGGAGCCCTAGTCATGGACCAGAACCCCCAATGTGCTAGGTGCTGTACAAAAAAGGAACAAACCCCCGTCCCCGTCCCTGCTCCTAAGAACTTACCATCTAAGTATAAGACAAGAGGCAACAAGTGGAGATGGACGAACAGACGGGAATGCGAGGAAACAATGAGACAGTACTGGTCAGCATGATGGGCAGTGGTCTGAAAACACCCGCAGCCTAGCCATTGTTAAGATTTTTGTTGAGGAGGGTTTTGAAGGTGGATAATGAGATGGCTTTATGGATGTTAGCTCCGACGCCGCCCTCACTGCTGCCACTGTTGGAGAAGGGCATGTTTTATCTATTTTAGATACCTACATGGCCTTAATTATCATAGCACCTGAGCACAATCTTTAATGTATGGATCTTCACAACACTCCTGTTGAACCTGGGTTCAATTCCCAGCTCTGCTGCAGCCTTCATGTGCTACCTTGGGCAAGTCACTTAACCTCTGTGCCTCCGTTCCCCATCTGTAAATGCAGGTATTAGTGCTTTCCAATCTCACAGGGGTGTTGTGAGGATAAGCACTGCGTGGTACGGTAATGGGGGACAACTATCTTAGACAGTAAGGCCAGAGTTTAGGACAGTTCGATTTAAAAAAAAAAAAAAAGGCAGTATTGTTGTAGACGTGCTAGTCCCAGGATATTAGAGACACATGGTGCGGAGGTGAGGTAATATGTTTGAGTGGACCAACTTCTGTGGGTGAGAGACAAGCTTTGACGGTCCAAATTTTGTCTCTCTCACCAACAGAAGTTGGCCCACTAAAATATATTACCTCACCCACCTAGTCTCTCTGATTTTTAATGGCACTTATATTCTCTTTATTCAAATGCAGCCTGAGCTGATGCGTAGTGTCCTGTCATCATTCTGAACCAATGCTACCAATGTTATAATCCCGTTATTGGGACTTAAAAATCGAGGATTGCTGGAATTCTGAAACAGTGTACAAATGGCATTGCTCTGACATCATATTACAGAAATGCCTTTTGTGCCACCAAAGTTTTATCAGTGTGCTTTATTTTAATGGGTTCGTTCCGGCTGCTATAATTAAGGGCATGTCAGAATTTCCATAATCAGATCTTATTTTTTCAATGGGCTATAAAATTTCACTCTTGGCTGCAACTTGACATATGTACTTGAAAACCTGCTGCTTTTAAAGCATTTCTGAATGCTTTAAATCAGTCTTTCAACCAAATGGGATCATTAAGGAAAAGAAGGGGACGGCATTGGATACTATGTTAGCCGTAAAAATCTTTCAAGTCTGTAGGAATTCATCCCTCCCGCATTTCTTTCAGGGTGCAAATAATGGCAGGAGTCACATGAATTAATTCTGTTAAAGATATTACAAAATTTTGTTATGGAAGCAACCCTGTGGCTCCATAGTTAAGACTGCATTGAGATTTGCCCTTTCAGCAGTAGTAAAAGCTCATTATGGAGGTGTTGGTCAGGGCTCCACTGTTAATATTGAGTTGGGTTTTACATACACTCTCTCGACACCCATAGTCAAGGTTGCCAGACATGTCTCATTATAAGACCCTGTTTTCAGTTGCTTCTGACTTTGCCACACATAACTCTTGTGGTTGAAGTTTTCCATGGTGGGTGTCTGTCCCCGGCAGACTGTTTTTGGAAAGGGTCAGCAAAAATAGTTCAGCTGTTTCTCAAAACGAGGTTAGGAAAAATATAAGCTGTTTTGTCCATGTTAAAAAATTCTAACAACTGTTTCATTGGGAAGCTCTAGCACCTCCATGATTTGGAGCAGAGATTTGAAAATTGTCAGGGCAATGAGGGGTTGTCATAGTGTCACAAATGTGCTTTTGGCTTTCACCACAGAAAAATTGCCCAAATCTGGCCAAGTTATAATTCTCTGGAAAAAATCTCAGTTTGCACATGCTCAGCAGAGAGTTAAAATTCTCTAAAGATTCTGTCTCCACTGAGCATGCTCCACCCTCTCATTGCTCCTACCTACATTCAATTTGGACTGCACAGGGGCCATCCCACAGAATGCTTGAACATGCTCCAGCCCAGGTCTGAGCTGCACTTTCCCTGCAATTGCTTTTTCCAGCTGCTGGGGGACCATTGTGGTGCAGGGCTCTGATGCTGAGAGCAGGGAAACTCTGTCCTATGCACATAATGACTCCCTGACAGCTACCCAGGCAGCAAGGAGTAGAAGAAAGCTCCTGACTCAAATGCAGAGGGGTAAAGAGGAACCAAGAGCCAAAAAGGGGAGATTGGGACTGGGCAGAGAAGCCAGAGTCAGAAGGGTCTGTAACCATTAGACAACACTCTCCTCGGAACATGGAATGTAACCCAGGATTTGAGACTCAACATTCATTTTCTAACAGCAAATCTGTGAAACCCACTGGCAAATTTTGTGCCTCATCTCCCTCTAGTGACTGGCCTACATAGAGATTATAGCCTACTACTGCTATCAGTTACTCTGTTAGCTCAAGTGGCAGAGATCTGTGCAGCAGATTAAAGGTTTTAAATCTAATGATGAACCATGTGGGAATCAATAGCGTTCCCAATGATGGAATTTCTAATTTTTCAGTTTGCTTTTTTAAAAACCTAGGAAGTTGCAATAAAACAAACAAAAATAAATATATCAAAAGAATATTAAAGAATGTGAAGTCAAAAACTCAAAAGTTAGAAAATGCCAGTATTAAAATTTCCTGAGCAACCTTAGTTCAGCCCTTTTATGCTTATGTATTGATACAGTCTCAACTTACAAGATCACATACTGTGTTTTCCCGCTGGACCCCTGCCTTGTGCAGTGCACAGGATATACGGTACTTTGGGAATGAGTCAGGGGTCTGTAGTGAAGGACCCCTGCCCCGTTTGATGTAAAAGTTGGAAAGTACCAACAAGGGGTTGAGGGCCAGAGGGTTGCAGGAAAAGGAAGAATGGTCTTATTGTTAAGAGAATTAAATGCCCATCCTGGAGAACTGGACAAAATAATCAGGAGATGGCCTATACCAGTGCTTAATTTGTAATGAAAGGGGGGCCAGGGCCTCTGCAACAAGATGCTGGGGCTCAAGCAATTTTTTTACTTTCATAACTGACATGGCAAGCCAAGAGGTGCCAGGGCTGTGAACCTCAAGCCTAAAGGTTCCAGGGCACTGCCTTGGCACAAATTAAGCACTGGGCTCTCCCACCCACCATTCCCTTTGTGGGTCCTTAAAGAAATAGACTTCAGGGGAAAATAGAAAAGAACAGACAGAGGTTAGTGTAGCATGCTTCACCATCATGGCTGCCACCCCCACCATCTCCTGGGACCCTAGAGCTTTATTGTCTTAATCCTGAGGGCTGTCCTGACCATCTGGGGCCAGAGAGAAGTACCCCGATGACATTGCCACCCTCACCAGCTCCAGCTGAATCCCTAACACCACCTGAAATGAAATAGGATTGGACTAACAGCAGCAGCAACAGCTCCAGCTCACACCAACTTGTTCTCTTTTATTCAAAAGGACAGCTTCGAAGAGACTGTCAAACAAGGTGGGGTTCCTTCTAAAACTCTCTCCAGGGAAAGGGAAAGGAAACACAGGATGTTGTTAAAATGGAAGCCTTACTTAATAGTTTACATTTCAAATGCTTTAACTGTTTTTCCATCCTTTCTGTATTTTTAATACAAGGTGAAAAAGGATTTTTAATGATGTGTTTGCCATAGTCCTAAGCAGGCTGAGGTCTCTGTATACCAAACTCCAGACTTCATTTAACACTGTTTGATATTGGACAGTAACTGAATTATGTTAGCATCTTTGGCCCATATTCCATCTAAATTAATACAACAGGCATTCGCAGAGAGGGGTTCTTGGCTTTGAAATTCACTTCCTGCCTTGGTTTTCCAGATCCTGGAGCTGATGGACTTCAGGATGTGCTGTAAAATTTTTCCCCAGGCTTTTTTTCTGGGAGGATGGTTGATTGAGGGTGTGGAGGATATGAAGGGGTGGAGTGGGGTTAGAAAAGTGTTCTAGGAGGTTTGTTCTCTGATGCCTTTTTGACATGTTGGTATTGTTGTCTGAAATGCAACCGAATTCTCCCCCCCGCCCCGGCCCCCTCAAATAAATAAAATCTCCCCTTTGGTCTCTCAGCTGGGTAACTTACTGCTGCTGCTTTTTCTGACTAAACTCCACATGTGAAATCTCAACTCAGGCCCTCCCTCTCCTTCCATTATCACTTCCCCATCCCCCCTTCCCCCAGCCAGAACATGCCTACCAAATGTCACCTAAGTTCTCAATCTTGGAACTTGCATCTGACATACCATGGACATGATCTATTAATCTTTATTCGGGAAAAGTATCAGAGAATCTATTGGAATTTTTTCCAGAATAAAGACTGAAAGATCTGGCCCTAATTGCCTGTTTTAAAAAGTAGAGCTCATCAAAACATTTGATGGAATGTTTTTCCATCAGAAAATGCCATTTTATTGAAATGGAAACTTTCTGTGGGAATGTTTCAATTTTGAGGAAATTTCATTTTGAAACAGAAACTCAAAATGAAGCATTTTGACATTTTCTGAACAGAACATTTGGATTTTTTGTTTCAAAATGAGTTTTCCTTTAGATTTAGTATTGTAAGTTAGAATCTAATATAAATTAAAAAAATTGGAATAGAAATGAGGCATTTTGATTTTATGAAAATGGAACATTTCCAGTGACCCAAAATGATTTTTTTCCCCCAAAATTTTGCTTTTTGGGAAATTTCAAAATGTCAGAATTTCCTAATAAATGGAAACTTTAGTTCCTGCATAGTTCAAGTTACAAGATTTTGGGTGAAAACATGGCCCCATTGAAGTAAATGACAAAATTCCAATTGTCTTCAAAGGGGCCAAGATTTTACTAACTGAACTTCTAAATGTAACCATGATGGTAGAGGGTTTGTAATCTGTAATAAAAGGAATTGATGCTTTCTGATTTACATAATTCCAGGAAACAACACAACAGGAGAGCTCAGTGTAAAAAGTGAGCAAGGTAGCATATCTGAGTAAACTGCAAGTATTGCCAACCAAACTGGATAAAGAAAGAGTGCATGAGAATAAGACATAGGAAATTGTTTTAAAAAGTCATATCCAACAATTTCTTCAAGAGAAAACACAAATAAGTTTGATTCTTTTCTCCCACTGGTGAGTCAAAGGAATTTAAACAGTGTAAATGAAGGAAGCATCAGGCCAAAGCTTTTTCAAATAGGCAATGAGCAACTTGCAGCTGATTTCATTTCAATCAAAGACGATCAATCAATGTTTTAAACTAGGGCAGGTAAATTTCAGTAGATTGGTAAAGTGAGCAGTTAAGACTGAATCTAGAGAAGAAGGAATGAAAATGTAATCAGTTGAGTATGTACAATGATTTGGATAGCAAATCATTCTTCAGCTATCTTGCTTTGGCATATGTTATTTATTCAAAAGAATAAATTTGGTCTGAGTGTGTTGCTTCCTCTGAAGAGAAAATTCCTTATAGAAATATTTCATATATTTTCTATATGCTTATTGCTTGCCAGAGTTCACAAGGGTGCATTATCTAGAGTGCAATCAAATGTCATACTGCAAAAGCACTAAAACCTTTTTAATTAAAAACATCATAAAGGCTTAAGTAAAATTATAACTGAGGGTTATTGTAATCTCTTTGGAGGAATGTGTGTGTGCCAGGACACTGGTTTAGAGAGAAAGCAGTGAACAAATAGTGGACTATGTCTACAAATATTTATTTGAATTGGAAACCAAATTTCAATCTGAACATGTTAATGACCTTTTTTTTTGCATTCACTTTCTATGCACGTTTGTATTGAAGCTTTACTGACACAAATGCTCAGGAAAAGCAAATGCTATGCTCAAGGGATCAGTGTTTATAAAAAAGTGAATTTTGAAATGTGTATTTGCTTTTAAAATTCACAACTGGCCATTCAAAATTCACTGTGTTGGTTAGTTATGTAAGTCTTATGGTTTTGTTTCTGTCGCTTCATAGAATGACATAACTAACAGATAATGTGGGCAATGTGAAGTCCATGGAGCAACACCAGTTTACACTAGCTGAGATTTGGCCAAGGGAATTTTAAGTGATATGTTTGTGATATTCAGAATTCTTACTTTGGGTGTGTCTGACAGTTATATAAGTCACCAATACAATGCGACTTATGTACCTTCTGTATCACTGTGTGACTATTCACAATTCAGGTGTGATCTATAGACCAAGAATTATTCATTAAAAGCTAAATTATGGATTTACTATGAGCCCCAAGTAAAGCATGTTGTTGCACTGCCGAGGGAGTCAGATGCAGATTCGACAACCTCACAGAGGCTACTTTCTCTACCCACGGTATGATCTCTTTTTGAGGTACCTGAGCCCCCTCATTTTCCTATATGGCTGAGTAAGTCAGAACACTATTTGGCCATAAAGAAATTTGCACATTTTGAATGATGAATATATTTGAGAATTTTAAAACTTTGTAAACAATTCAAACAGAAAAACAAAGTTAGATTTGCCAAACAAATTATTTGTCATGAATTGTTCTACTGCTCTCCAGTGTGTATGTGTGTTGACAGTCTTGGGGTAGAAAAATGTACAAGCACATCACAAAGCAATTGTGTTACTTTACGACTTTATAGCTAAGAGAACATAATTTGTAACTGTTTCATTCTAACATAGTTGGCCATGTTTGTACCTCTCAAACCTGCACCTCTGAATGTATTCCCAGGGTGAATGTTTGGAGTCTCAGAATAGGAGGTTTAAAAAAGGAATTAACCCTGCCCAATTACATTCTTTCCCATGTCCCGTCATGAAAACAACATATGGACATGAGTGAAACTGAACAAGGCTAATTTTCTAGTACTACTGCTTTGAGCCAAGTTTTGTTACTTAAGGAGTGGTCCTGCAGAATTTATCTTCTCTTCAACAGTCAAAATCTTCTAATTTGGGCCACCAAAATGTTTTTTAGTCAATCTGATTTACCACTAAAGTGCTAATAAACACAGAAATTCCTAAGTGCTTAAAATACCAATTCTCCAATTGTTGCCACCCTAAATAAAGTACTTTCATTTATCCCAAGATGTTTAATATTCCAAATGAATCTTGAGCAGAAGTGACGCTGGGTGAGACACCACTGAGAGTCGGTGTACCGACCTGCGGAGCTGATCCGCAAGATGACTAGCAGAAGGTGCTAGTGTGGTGAGTTGCACCCCGTCACAGCACCTCAGATCATTAATGGATGTTTACCTGTGAAGTAGGGAAGTGTCAGCCCCATTTTACAGATGGGAAATTGATGCATAAGAGAGACTACATAACTTGCTGAAGGACATACAAGAGACCTGTGGTAGAGGTAGTAATCAATCCTAGTTCTCTTGCACCCCAGTAAAGTTTCATGTTCATTAGACTATCCTTCCTACCTACCATGCTTCATTCAAAAAACCTATTGCAATGATCTCATTTTCTATTGAGTTATTTAGAATCCTGTTTATTATTCTTTCTATAGAATCTTATTGGTTTCATCCCTATTAATCTATAGGACTTCCTATAAGGATTACCTGAAAAGAAGTTAAGAATGTTATAAGTCTGCACCCTTAATAAATTTAATATATTTTTTTCTCTTTACTCCAGTTAGGTTCCACCCGCTGGTCCAAACTGCACCATTACCATAAGCTATTACAGCATCATGAATGAAACTTCAACCTATGGAAAATATTTCTCCTCAGTTTGATAGGATTTAAGGGATTCACCATTCATGTATCTGCACCTCCATGGCTCAGATAACCTCAGGGTCCTTTTGCTGGTACATACAGCATTTCAAGGGAATCACCACATGTACCAACATCTCTGGGCCTCTGTTGGGCCCTAGGATTCTGTCTCAGCAAAGCCAAACACTAGTAAATAAAAGCATGATGTTTGGTACCTGCTGTTGAAATTGAGGCACAAGCATATGATAAAAGATATGGCTGATAGATGGGGACATGTTGGGTACACTGCAGTGATAAATTGTTTCTCTGTTATAGCCTAGGAGACAGAATTGATGCACATATGACATACTGGCAGGATCATCACTTCTGCATTTTCCGTTTAGCATGAAGTCAGGAATCTAGCAAATATTCCTAATTGATTAAGTCCAAGTTGGTCAATATAAGTGTCAGAAAAATATGCCTTTGATCTAAATTTTCAATGATTTTAGATAGAATAGAATTTGATTTTATACACAGTGGTGCCTTTTGTACCAAAGGTATCCCAAAAGCACATCAATTGACTAGTAACTGGTACTGCAGGGATTCTGTACACAACAGTCATTTCCTAATAAAAATCTCTGTATCGTAACTCCTCTGTAATTACAAGGTTTGTCCCCTATAACTACATCATATTGATATGTTTCTCTCGATTTCTCAGTTGTTTATTCAGTGACCAAGTGACCCAAAGATGAATTACTATGCCAGATTATTTTTTTTATATTTGATCTCAGGATAATTTTAGAGTTTAGAATATGGAGAAGTATGCAATTCCTATTATTATTCTCTGAATATACATTATTTTTGTACAGAAACAAGATGTTGGTCCAATAAAAGATATTACCTCACTTACCTTGTCTCGCTAATATCCTAGGACTTACATAGCTACAATTACACTGCATACATTATTTTTGTACACAAAAGTAATTACATGATTATTACACAAATACTTGTGTGGTCTGTACTAAATAGATACCCAAAACAATGTCTAAGTGCAGACCAAATGCCAGTTCACAATTCAAAGATAATGTAAACACCTCCATGCTCTGTCCTGATTCAGTATACTCGGTGTATTATTTATCTAGTGCCATAATTCTCCTTGCTACTTTACAAAATGAATAACAAAACCCTGGTCCCTTACAATCTAAATGCCCATGCCTATGCCCTCACCCACGTATTCAAGTACAGTATCTGGAGAGACCAGTGGGGAGATGTGACAGAGGCCCATTGGTGTGAGTTGGCAAAGAGTTCACTACTCTGTCAGAAATTCCTATCAGGGCTGACAAACTCACTACTCAAAAACAATGAGGAGTCCTTGTGGCACCTTAAAGATTAACAAATTTATTTGTGCATAAGCTTTTGTGGGCTAGAACCCACTTCATCAGATGCATGGAGTAGAAAATACAGGAGCAGGTATAAATAAATGAAAAGATGTGAATTGCCTTACCAGTGATACAGACTAACACCGCTACCACTCTGAAACCTGTCACTACACCTCACACGTTGCTTTCACAGTATTTATCTATAAAGAATATCACATAAGGTATCTAACAAAAACATTATGTCATACTGGTGCTCATAATCAGTGTATGTACTACTACCATGTAAAGACTTATGTATATATACTGGAAATATGTTTTAAACCATGCAGCAGGCAGAGTTGAGAAACAGTTCCCCTCCCCTCCCCCGCCCCCTACAGAAAATAAGATACATCTCTTTCTGTCACATGTAATTTAAGATAGCACAACGGAAGCCCCATTTGCAAGAGAAGTCAACAGGAAAAACAGGTTGACAGGGGGATGTGAAACCAACAGAAAGAAGAGTCTTATCTGGGGCTGCATTTCAAAATGGCCTTTCAAAGTTTTACTGGTCAATAAGAGGAACAAAAAAGGACCCCTTTCTCATACTTCACTGAGGGAGCAAAAAGGACAGTACTTTTTGCAGTCATGAAAGCTTGATCCTGGTCACATGGGTGGGCTAGTGATGCTCAGAGGGTGCTTTAGGTGAGAAATTGCTTTAGACAAAGATTTTAGCCCGTTAGAGTTAAGTGTAGACTCCAAGAGGTGTTGTACCTTTTGTTTTACATGTAACCTATTATCTTTTCCACTATCTCTTAAATCTTAATCTTTGCAAATGAACACATTTGCTTTTGCTATAAGTAGATTCCAAGATTGTGTTATGTTGGAGCTGATCTCAGCTGAATCAAACAAGTCTGTGTGAATTCCATCTCTTCAGAAACACCTTACCTGGTTATTTCTGTTCATATCCAGCGACAGGGGCTCAGTACTACAGGGAGATGCTTCTGAGGAGTTTAGGGACTGGGGTACACCATGGTTTTGTCTACACTACATACCTCTTAGTGACATAGCTGTGCTGCTACAGCCATGCCGCTATAAGGAGCTCAGTGTACCCACTGTTTGTCGTCAGGAGAGAAAAATCACCTGCCGACAAAAAACTTCCATCCCCAACGAAAAGCGCTGTTCACACCGATGCTTTTCGCCAGTAAAACTTTTGGCATTTGTGCTGTGTGTTTTTTTTTTAACACCCTTGAACTCCAAAAGTTTTGCTGACGAAATTCCAGTGTAGGCAAAGCCCAAGTATTAACCTGGAAGGCAAAGTAGGGGTGGCAGAGCCCAGAGGATAATGCTCGAGTGGCTGAAGGGCTGGCAGTGTCAGGGAGTTGACATCCAGCTGCCATAAGGGACCCTCCTCCTATCCAGCAAGAGGAAGTCTAACATGGTCACTCACAGCCCTGGACACACTGAGAAAGTGTCACAGGAGGTGACCAATAGGAGTTGAAAGTATTCAGCACATCAGGTGCTGAGTTGTGAGTGATTTTTGCACAACACCTACAGAAGTGGACAGGTGCTTTGTAAATGTTAATAAATAAAATAGTATGGTGTATTGTAGAAATATTATGTAGAAAAACCTCCAACACAATATGAAATGCAGTATATAGATTGTGGGGCAGCAGGCTGGTATAACAAACAGCAACCTAGCATTTAAAGGGTTGAGTTGAATGCTCCTGTTATAATGTGGAACTCTGTATATAAATGGTGCAGTAAAAGGACCTTCTGGCAATCTGTAGGGTCATAAACAGTGAAGCAAAAGGTTGCTAGTGTAAAGTGGAACGAAGAACAGAAGCAGTGGAATAGAAAGGTGCTATTATAATGTTGATTGCAGTATATAACTGTGCAGTAAAAGGCCCCATACACCAGAAAGGATGGAGTGAAAAACCTTTGTTATAAAATGGGAGGCAGGAAATGATGTAGCAGGCACAATTTTTTTCTAATAGATGGGCATCAGAGTGGGCAGCCAAAAGACCACGTATGTACCTCAAGCGTGTATGCTGAGGGCAGGATGCCAAGCAAGTTATCCATTACAAATGTGTGTGCCCATGGTTAAAGGGATTAGCCAGGGGCAATCCAGTTCTGGAGGAGATTAACTTTCAAAAACAAAAGAAAACTTCTGCCTTTGAACGTATTTTTGGCTCAGCTGAATTGGGTGAAGGGAGATGTTGAGTGGGGGAGGGAAGGAGGATCAAGAGCCTCCACCTGCCATTTATCTCTCCACTGGAGGCCTCTACACAACTGTCAAAAACAAGCTTTTATTGTCAGCATATTTTTAGGCTACTAAAATTGACAAAGTGCAGAAACCAGTTCTGCAGCCTTCTGCACCACTCAGTGGTGTAAATAGAACTTTTAAACTAGAAATAACCTAATTCAGTGGTGGTTTTCATCACCAGTCAGTAGTTATCCTAGAATTAGTATTACATTTCACATTTAGGGCACTGATTCTGCTGGCACTTCAGATGGATTTATACAAATATAACTCCACTGACTTCAGTGACATTATTTTGATTTACCCTAGTGTAAGCAAGATCAGAATCAGGCACAGAGATGCTAAGAGAGTCTACAATTTAGCTTCATGGTTACAGATGAAATAAACAATAAAGTACATTCCACAGTATGGTTTTTTATAGCTACTTATCACCTCTGGGTGATCCTGAGAACTATGGGTTAACCATGTTACTTCTATTCTTTGTATTTCCAGTTAAAATATTATTCTAAATATCTCTCAGCTTTAGAAGCTGCCTCACAAAGCTTCGGTCTTTTCAGGCAGAGCCAGGAGCTGATGATAATAACATAAACAGTAATGTCTATCCAATTGAACATATCAGGGCTGTAATTCTACCAAGAGAAAAGCGTAAGAGGTTGGCTAACATCACCAGAAACCCTCAATGGAATTACAGCCTCCACTGTGGTGGTCTGGAGTATTTCATTTGTTAGACTATATCATAAGAAAATTACCATTCTGCCTGTTCTCTGCTGCTCACTGGAGCTAGATGTCACTCGATTAAATTGCTCTACAGTGCTACAGGCAGAGAGTGGGGGGAGGATATTCTTGCTACCCATAAGCTTCAACAGAGCTGGATCTAAGGCCTAGGCAAACCAGCCAGTATTTACCCCATCAGCCTGCAGTTTTACTGCCCTAGTATTTTGCTGCCTTAGGGAAATGTCTGTATGGGACAGGCATCCCAGAGCTGCAAAAGGAATAACACACTGAGGCCCTTTATTTAGGTGTGGGAAATTTATTGCCTTGCTGTTGGGTTGCCATGGATGTTTAACCCTTTCTAGGCAGGCACATTACTATTAGGGATATATTTACATGCATCCACACACCACCTCCTGAAACAAGCAGCCCCCCCTCACCCTCCGACAAGGTGTTACAGCTTCAGCTGCTACATTCTGCCGGTCTCAGACTCTCTCCCCTGTGGATCAGCTCTCTCCCTCCACCAGCACTATGTCATCGGTGCACCAGCAACCCCCTGACTATTAACACCGCTGCATTGTGCCACCATAACTCCTCCCAATCTGTCATGTTCCATGCAAGGTGGGAGAGGGCTTTCAGGTTAAAATCAGACTATATCTTAATAAAAAAGAAATCCTTTGCTCTGTGCTGGTTGCAGCAATGCAGCACCTGTCCTGGCTCTTTGTTTTTAAATGTGTTTGAAAAGCAACAGTAGGGCCAGGCTAGTTTCAGTTGCACTGCAATACAAAGACATGTGGACAACAGCCCTTGAGCAGGACAGCCAATTATTGCTCCTGAATATGTAAGTCAGCGATAAAGCTCTGTTTACATATTGCTAAATATAAAACCTTCCATCTTTTCTTCAGCTAGAGTCTCAATATACATACCACAAAACACTCACGGGAACTTTCCTGCTAAGGTTACCTTTTGAGGAGCATTATATTACCTCCTCGTCCTGCTCCTCAAACCCCAGCGCTCAGTTCCAGATGGACTGGTAGAGATTCTATCACACATGCCCTCTTTTGTTTCATTGTATGCTCTTACAGAAATTATCCTTCCAGCTGAGTTATGCTTCAAGGCCCCTTAAAATATCATAGATTTTCAGCACAAACTGAAACCTAATATCAGTAATGAACAGATGGCTTTTATCTTGCTTTTTTGCCAGCCTCAAGTATTATGGCTAAAACCTTCACAATTACCCCCATCATTTTATCTGTGATTGCTTAGTATGATGATTTCATGAGCTTTGTTGTGGAAGAAGCAATCTAGTCAAGGAACATTCAGGCTTTCTCAAAGATGTATTGTTCCTACTGTGGTTACACCATCCTGCTCGTCTTGACATTTTGCTGCACTTATGGAGAGTTCTTAAGAAAAAGATTGTTTAGTCTTTGTCCTCCTTATCTCCTCTCGTTTTGTTTGTTTCCAGCCTTGCAAGCAGCAGCAAAAACTGCCTATATGCTAAAATAAAACATCTCAATTTCTTCTAGGTTTATCAAACACATGCTTCAGGCTAATTCACACTAGCCGTCCTGCTGAATCCAGCAGGCCACTGTTTTCCGTGCATATACATGGTCAGAACTTTTGGGGGGAGATTTTAAAAGCATTTAAGCCTAATTCTACACTACACACCACTTTCAGGAGCATGTAGGGTATGGGTGGCTACAGGCTGCAGTGAAAAGCACTCTGTGTCCACACTGTGGCCTGGAGCTACAGGTGTGTCAGTGAAAGACTGTGGCAGAGGGGAGGCAGTGGGCTCAGAGCGAGCCTTGTCCGCACTGCCTCCCCCTTGCCAGAGCGTTTCCCTACTTTGGAGGAGAGCTCCAGCAATGGAGAGCTGACAGCCTCTCCCTGTAGAAGCGAAGGGCTCCACAGCAGCTGGTGGAGCCTTGCCCTCTGTCAGGGAAGGGCACCAGTAGTGGGGAGTAGGGTTGCCAACTTTTTGATTGCAGAAAACCAAACACCCTTTCCCCGCCCCCGCCCCACCCCTTCTCCAAGGCCCTGCCACTGCTCACTCCATTTCCCCCTCCCTCCGTTGCTTGGTTTCCCCCCACCCTCACTCACTTGTTCATTTTCACCAGGCTGATGGAGGGGGTTGGGGTGGGGGCTCCGGCTGGTGACATGGGCTCTGGGGTGGGGCCAGGGATGAGGGGTTTGGGGTGCAGGAAGGGGCTCAGGGCTGAGGTAGGGGTGAGGGCTCTGGCTGGGGGTGTGGATTCTGGGGTGGGGCTGGGGATGAGGGGTTTGGAGTGCAGGAGGGGGCTCCAGGTTTGGGCTGAAGGGCTCAGAGTGTGGGAGGGGCTCCAGGCTGGGACATGGGCCAGGGATGAGGGGTTTGGGGTGCAGGAGGGGGCTCAGGGCTGGGGCAGGGGTCAGGGTGCGGGCTCTTGGTGGCCCTGACCTCTGGCGGCTCCTGGGAAGTGGCGCCATGTCCCTCTGGCTCCTAGGTGCAGGGGCAGCCCAGGGGCTCCGTGTACTGACCCCATTTGCAAGCGCCTGGTCAATGGGAGCTGCAGAGCGGGAGCTCAGGGTGACACCTGTGCCGCGGGCAGGGGCAGTGCACAGAGCTCTCCTGCCCACCCCTGCACCTAGGAGCCGGAGAGACATGCCGTCCACTTCTGGGAGCCCCATGGAGCCAGCCGCTGTGACCAACCAGACTTCTGGTGTCCCGGTCAGCTGTGTTGACCGGAGTCGCCAGGGTCCCTTTTTGACTGGTTGTTCTGGACGCCTGGCAACCCAAGGAGGCTAAAAATAACAGTGTCAATGGAAGACACATCTTGAGCAAATAGGGCATGTACACCCGTCAGGTATGTCTGTACTGTACTCGCCTAAGCCATGCCTCACCATCTACACCTAAGCTTAAATCCATGGTAGGGGGGCTACCTGCGTGCAAACCCTGCAGGCTGCCAAAAGAAGCATGCAGTGTAGCTGTGGCCTAAGACATTTAGGCCATGTGCTCCTAACCCCCTTAGGTGCTTTTGAAAAATCTCCCTCTCTGTCCCCAAATTTCACCTGTATCAAGGATAGGGTGAAAGAGGACTCCCTGAGAATCACAATCTTGAGTTTCCTTTGAAAGTTTCACTCCGGGGAAAGGGATTTGAAGCACTGGGATGGGACAGAGGATATAGCGTGAACCTGGGAATTCATAGGAAGATAAGCTTTAGTCTTATGACCTTTCCCAAAGCCCTGTTCTTCAGGCCTTCTCTTCCCCTGGCAACATCTTCTTGCAGACTCACTGGAAATCTTGGAATGAATACCCGTTCTCCAAAGAGATCGTAGACACCCATTTAATACAATATGCAGAGAGCACTGTGTTGCAGCTCAGGCTGAATCCCACCCAGCCACTCGAGCTCCCGCCTGAACCAGCATAAACCTCCTGCTATTTTTAGGGCCCTAACCTGAGCCCTGCTAGCATGATTCCGTTGACCTGGGTGGGGAGTTTGATCCCTGCTGCAGTGTAGATATAACCTCAATGTCCCCAACCCTACTGACTCATCTCCATCCCCTGTGGGAAGCAGAAGGAGGTACAGTTCTCTGTGCTCCCAAGAGTGCAGAGACTGCTATTGTGAGAGGCTTTTGTGCAGCCATATTATGTGGGAGAGACTTCTAGCATGCCTCTGTCCATGTCTGCTCACACAAGGGCCTCTTACAAACTGGCCTACAGTGTTTTTGGGCTCAAATCCTAAAAAAAATCTATTCACAAAGCACAGAACTTCCAAACACCCAAGGAAACAAGTTTACAAGTGCTGAAAGTTTGCTATATTTGTACAATGCAAGACCAATAATTATCGCCTACCCTCCCACGCCCCCGAAAGCAAACCACCAAGAAGCTTTCAGTGGAATCCTTTCCTTTCTTTTCCAGTCCCCGGCCAGACAAAATGTTTGGGTTGCTTTGCATCCGTAGAAGAAAGTTCTCTGGTGTGAAATATTACTTAACGATGTGACAAACAGGGCAAGTCATTCATGCCAACTCATTTTCAGGCTGTCATCTCTCAAGAAGCACAGCAAGCATGGGATGTATGCCCAGGGAAATCTAGAGATAATAAAAGTATGTGGTTAACCAACTAACCACTGGATGACACTATTGCGCCACACAGCTACAGCTGAAAGACTATCTTGCAGTGGAAATGTGACTTGTAGAGAAAAGTGCAAATGTGGGATTTTCAAGGGTTTAGTATACTCTATGTCTTAATGCAAGGGACAAATACATTGTGTTTACCTTTGTAAATGTCTTCACAATTAAATGCCTGTTTTCTTTCTATGGTGTTTAGGTTAAGCAGCCTGATTCAATCTGGGTTTAGCCACTGCTGACAGAGTTCTCCAGATCCAGAGCAATGAAGAAATAGTAACTTCATATGTCACACAGGGCGGCTTTACTTACAGCATCACTTAGAAGATTAAAAATAAATTGAAGCATATGTCACATCAAAGGGGGCAAAAAAAGGACATCTGCATTTTTTGATGCATTAATGAAAAAGTTCTGCTGAGCCTTGATTTGAACTGTATGGGAAAAGATGAGATTGGTAAGCTTCGAGTTAAATGTATTTCAAATTATATTGTTTCTGAAATTAGCATTTAAGTGGGCCGGGGAAAGCTTGCTTTTTATACTTTGACTTTTGACATATTGTTGGTAAATTGAGCTTTACCCTTTTAACTTGAAGAGTTTACATTTAAAGAAAAAAATCAAAGCAATTTAGCTACAGATATCTAAGGCTGCATTTCGGTAGAGTAAGCAAGAACAGCTCTCTGGCCTGAGGCAAATCTTATCATCCATGACCATCTGTGCAACTACAAACTGTCTACCTCTGGCACTGCATGATTCTGCAGACATTGGGCTATGGAGTCGCAAACTAACATCTGTCCATTTTGACCTATTCTCACCTCCACCCCCAAAGACTATTCCCTAATGACACCTTCCTTTTAAACTAAAATCGGACACACTTACATCCTAATGTCAGACACCTGTAGTCAAATGGGCAGCGGAACCAGATCATTCTTGTTTTTCCACCACTTGTCATAGGAATAAGGATAAGTAAAGGGGAGTAAAGGCTGGACTTTGAGATACATAGGCAGACACATTCATGAAAAATTCAAGAGGAATAATAAGAGTTACTGTATGCCATCTTGGTGCCTGTAGTTTATGTAGCTGGACTGGGGAAGGCTCCTTTAATACTGAAGGAAATATGACTTCTAGTAGACTAATGTACTGTATTTAATGCATTTGCTTTTCCCCCTGGGGCTCAGTTGCAAATGCAGCTCAGGCCAAATTGATGAAGTATCAGTTAATGTGAGTCTGACAGTTTGGAGAAGACACAGCTGCAATGAGTTTCAGTGGTCTTAGGACAGGAGACAACCCTCACTCCCCCAACAATCCCTAAAAGCATGAAGGCCAATATTTTTGAATTTGATGCTTTCGAGTTAAATACCGAAATCCCTATTTATACACCTAAATAGAAGTTGCCAGATTTTCAGAGGTGATTTTCTAGGGTACTTTTTCACAGCTGAATTTGGCCAGTTGTACAAAAAAAATCGACCTTATTATTACCACTATGAAACATGTGCTATATAGATATTGGATGTGTATTGCGTCCAGTTTTGGGCCCCCCACTACAGAAAGGATGTGGACAAATTGGAGAGAGTCCAGCGGAGGGCAACGAAAATGATCTGGGGGTTGGGGCACATGACTTATGAGGAGAGACTGAGGAAACTGGGCTTATTTAGTCTGCAGAAGAGAAGAGTGAGGGGGAATTTGATAGCAGCCTTCAACTACCTGAAGGGGGGTTCCAAAAAGGCTGGGCTAGGCTGTTCTCAGTGGTGGCAGATGACCGAACAAGGAGCAATGGTCTCAAGTTGCAGTGGAGGAGGTCTAGGCTGGATATTAGGAAAAACTATTTCACAGGAGCGTGGTGAAGCACTGGAATGGGTTACTTAGGGAGATGGTGGAATCTCCATCCTTAGAAGTTTTAAGGCCTGGCTTGACAAAGCCCTGGCTGGGATGATTTAGTTGGTGTTGGTCCTACTTTGAGCAGGGGGTTGGACTAGATGACCTCCTGAGGTCTCTTCCAATCTTAATCTTCTATGATTTTATGAGTCTATGTTTGGCAACACCTCTATACCATTGGCATGATGTGTCAATAAAGTGGGGAGTTGAGACATGCTTCCATTGGTTTACCCTGACGCTACAACCTTTGCTTTGGTTATGTATAATATGGTATAAGAGAATAACCAATTTCAAGTAACTCCCCTCATACTTCAATTCACAAATGTTTTTACAACTTGTGCCCACACAACCGGCACAAATTCAACCTATTGTAAGTGCCAATGGAGGTCCTCAAATGCCACTTAGAACACAATACTTGCATTGTGAAAGCAATTTTTAATGTATTTTGGGCCAAAACCATGGATCCACACCCAACCTGAGTGTGGTTCCCAGGCTCGGAAAGTAATCCTCCCACTAATCTACAGAGTGGTTGCAGAACCACACCATGAAGGTTACTTCCACCAAATGGAAGAAGAAGCCCCCTGCAGCTCCGATGTACCCCAGGGGGCAAGGTGAAAATTAGGGGATGCATCTCACAATCAGTCCTCTGCAGCACTCTCTGTATGGCCCAACATCCAGTTTCTTCTTCCCGCTCGACTTGTGTAGGAGAGCTGCATCAGTTCCATTACCAGGGAAGAATTAGTGTAGAACATATGAATGGCCATATTTGATCAGATCAATGGTCCATCTACCCAGCATCCGGACTTCTGACAGTGGCTGGTGCCAGATGCTTCAGAGGGAAGAAACAGAACAGGGAAATTGCCATCCCCTGTTGTCCAGTCCATCTTCTGGCAGTCAGAGGCTTAGGGACACCCAGAGCACAGGGTTACATCCTTGAACGTCTTGGCTAATAGCCATGGATGGACCTACCCTCCATGAAGTTATCTAAGTCTTTTTTCAACACAGTTATACTTTTGGCGTTCGCAACATCTCCTGGCAATAAGTTTTACAGGTTGACTGTGCACTGGGTAAAAAGTATTTCCTTTTTGTTTGTTTTAAGCCCGCTGCCTATACTTTCATTGGGTGACCTCTGCTTCTTGTGTTATGTGAAGGGGTTTACTCACTTTCTCCACACCAGTCACAATTTAATTGACCTCCATTATATCTCCCCTCAGTCATCTCTTTTCCAGGCTGAACAGTCCCAGTCTTTTTAATCTCTCCATATAAGGAAGTTGTTCCAGACCCTAATAATTTTTGATGCCCTTCTCTGTACTTTTTCCAATTCTAACATGTCTTTTTGAGATAGGGTGATCAGAATTGCATGCAGTATTCATGGTGTGGGTTTACTATGGATTTGTATAGTAGCATTATGATATTTTCTGACTTATTATCTATTCCTTTCCTAATGGTTCCTAACATTGTTTGCTTTTTTTTACTGCTGCTGCCCATTGAACAGATGTTTTCAGAGACCTATCTACAATGACTCCAAGGTCTCTTTCTTGAGTGCTAACCGCTAATTTAGACCCCATCATTTTTTATGTATAGTTGGGATTATGTTTTCCAATGTGCATTTCTTTACATTTATCAACAATTAATTTCATCTGACAATTTGCTTGTCCAGTTGCCCAGTTTTGTGAGAGTCCTTTATATCTCTTCACAGTTAGCTTTGAACTTAACTATCTTGAGTAATTTTGTATTGTCTGCAGACTTTGCCAACTCACTGTTCACCCCCTTTTCCAGATCATTTATGAATATGTTGAACAGTACTATCCCAGTACAGATCCTTGGGGACCCTGCTATTTACCTCTCTGAACCATGGAAATTGTTTATTCCTACCTTTTGTTTCTACCTTTTCATCAGTTACTGATCCATGAGAGGATCTTTCCTTTTATTCCATGACTCCTTACTTTGCTTATGAGCTTTTGGTGAGGGACCTTGTCAAAAGCTTTTTGAAAGTCCAAGTACACTATATTCACTGGATCACCCTTATCCACATATTTGTGGACACCCTCAAATAATTCTAATAGAGTGGAGAGGCATGATTTCTTTTTAAAAAAGCCATGTTGACTCTTTCCCCCAACAAATCATGTTCAGCTATGTGTCTGATAATTCTGTTCTTTACTATAGTTTCAACCAATTTGCCTGGTATTGAAGTCAGTCTTACTGCCCTGTAATTGCCAGGCTTGCCTCTGGAGACTTAAAAAAAAAAAAAGTTTTACATTAACCTATTCTCCAGTCTTCTGGTACAGAGGCTGATTTAAACAATAGTATACATTTCACAGTTAGTCGTTCTGAAGTTTCATATTTGAGTTCCTTCAGAACTCCTGAGTGAACACCACTAGTCCTGGTGACTTACTACTGTTTAATTTATCAATGTAAATGCATCTGTGTAAATGCACTGAAGTCCCAAAACAGCACTTTTAAGTGTTATGGATTTTCAAAGAACAACTGATGCAAAGAAACAGAAATAGAAGATATATGAGAGGACATATTGAGCCCCAAACAGAATTTCTCCTGTCCCTGCACCAAAAGTCTTTGAGACTAAAGCAGTAGAGACACAAAAAAGTGTATGGCTGGAACAATAAGAGGCTTACAAAAGAAGCTTCACAGTCACAAATAATTAGGCATTTTGGTTAGTGACTTATTCAAGTTTTCTGAGTTTCTGAGACCCTCTCCTTCCTGCACACAAAAATTAAAGTGCTTTAAAATTTCCAGCCTTAAGTTATCTGCACTGTAAGAGTTGTAGCAACACATTGTGTGAAAAATAAGTTCTCTTATGAAGACGCTACTCCCCAAATTTGCCCAGTTTAACAGCATTTTGAAATATGGTACATAATGAGTAGCTATGAAATACTAGCGCTTTGAAGATCATCTAAAACAAATATTTGCTTTTACAACTAAACATGATACTAGAAAAATGAAAGAAAAGGAAATATTCATGGAGCAAGTTATTTGGGCCTGGACAAATTTAAAACATGGGCCCAGGGCAGTAGAAGTGACAAGCTCAGGTCAGGTCTACTCTGGGAAATTAGGTTGGTATAACGACATCACTCAGGGGTGTGAAAAGTCCACACCCCTGAGCAACACAGTTAAACTGACCTAACTCCTGGTGTACACAGCATTAAATTGATGGGCGAATTCTCCCATCGACATAGCCTATCAGGGAGATGGATTAACTATGCCAATAGGAGAAGACCTGCAGCTTTTTAAGTGTAGACCTGTCCTCAGGTTAAATGTGCTTAACTTTTTCTGAAGTGTTGGTTTGCAATGCTTTGTGACATATTGTGATGTTGATGGGCATCTGCTATTTAGTGAACTAAACTTGTCAATATAATTGTGTATCTCAAAATTAAAGACTGTAGAAAGTAAGATTTCTTCAAACCAAGGGATTTCCAAAGCCTGTATTCTCCAGAAAATATGACCCAGGTCCTAAGCTTTTGTAAATCAGCATAGTCTCGGATGAAGTTAGTGGAGCTATGTTGATCCACGCCAGCTAAGGATCTGACCGACTATGGTTTTGAAATCAAGTAGCAGTGACCTTTGTGTTTAGTACTGTACAATGATTTCTGTTCTGATCCCCTGATTTTGACTGCTCATAACTTCTAAAAGTTTTAGTTTTCTTGCTGAAATTATCCAGGCTTGGTCTCTGCCCAGTGGTATTCTCAGGCAGCTCTTCTATAGCCTTCCGTCCCCTAGTATGCCCTGCTTCCAGTTTACAGTCATGTGACATTCACATGGCTAAAATTCCCATGATGTGGGAGAAAACCCAGCATAGGTTGGGGAGGAGGGGAGGACTTGAGCTCCCCTTAAAAGCTCAGCTCATCCTGTGACAATATGTAAAAATGTAATAAACATTCTCAGTCACTCTGCAATGGAGAGGGAAGAGTTAAGGTTGCACATGTAACCTTAACTTGGGTATTTCCTGGTATATTTGAGTGCTTAGCTATGCAACCTTAACACTCTGACATATATTTAATTAAATATAAAGTGCAAAGAGAAACATGAAAAAGAGCTAGTCATCAAGTTTGTAGATAGACATTAACTGCAAATAAAATACTAGATCCATATCATAAACCAGAGATAATACAATTTACATGTTCTGAGCTCAAATAGTATTTTAAATAAATAAAATAATAATAGATAATAATAAGCATACCTAGCTCCTATATAGTATTTTACATCAGGAGCTCTCAAAGCACTCTATAAAAAGAGGTCAGTATCATTATCCCTTTTTATAGATGGGGAAACTAAGCACAGAGAGGCAAAGTGACTTGCACAAGGTAATCCAGCAGACCAGTGGCAAAGCTGGGCATAGAAACCATTCTTCAGCATGAGAGAATTAATTCTCACAACATCCCTGTAAGGTAGGTATTATTTTCCCATTTTACACATGGGGAAAATCAAAAGTGAGAATTTAAGTGACTTGACCAAAGCCACAGAGAAAGTCAGAGCCAGAATTAGGACTCAGTTGTTTCTGGCTCCCAGCATTATGTTCAGAGAAGTAGGAGTAGTTCCTTCCTTATATCAATCATTTCAGATAAAGGTAAGACAAATGTACATTTAACAATAGTTTACGTTTGAAACCCTTGGACACAAATCCTTTTTATGAGATAATATTTTCCATCTCATTTGAGCCAAACATGGAACAAAGCCACAGGATACAATAAAAGATGAGCTAGCTCCTGCTCCTACAGTCAGAGTACAAGTGTAAGGATCATGTGGATATTACAAACAGAGCCTGAGCACACCCTTGCCTTCCAAGCAAAATAGGATACTTGGTGTGCTCAGTTGTTTATGAATAGACAGAACTCTCTTCCAGCTCAGGTATTTCATATCAGCGAGAGAGTCTGATCTCTGGAAACATAGGGATGTGAGTTATCTTGTGATTTTTCTAGATGGTGCTAGAGTACACATATTCTCTTTAGTTAATGTGACGGTTTGGAGGACAATTCTTGTTGATCAGCAGGTCCTGAAATAATGCAGACGTAAGCTGTATAGTGCTGTTGCACCGTGCTAATGACAGTATGTAACACAAGTTGAGGTAGGTCTTGCAGATATACTGTTTTCTTTAGCAAGTAAGTAGAAGCTGTTTCCCACTTTCAGCCTTTACTGTTCTTGTGTTTGGGTTCTAGTGTAAGAAGAAAAATTTACAGTTCATTTAAAAAAGGGAAGGAGGAGGATCCTGGGAACTACAGGCCAGTCAGCCACACCTTAGTCCCTGGAAAAATCATGGAGCAGGTCCTCAAGGAATCAA
The DNA here is from genome assembly GCF_965152235.1 of Eretmochelys imbricata. Taxonomy (NCBI): domain Eukaryota; kingdom Metazoa; phylum Chordata; order Testudines; family Cheloniidae; genus Eretmochelys; species Eretmochelys imbricata. Next base: position 33,789,052 of record NC_135574.1, read on the forward strand.
TTCTGAAGCACTTAGAGGAGAGGAAAATGATCAGGAACAGTCAGCATGGATTCACCAAGGGCAAGTCATGCCTGACTAATCTACTTGCCTTTTATGACGAGATAACTGGCTCTGTGGATGAGGGGAAAGCAGTGGACATGTTGTTCCTTGACTTTAGCAAAGCTTTTGACATGATCTCCCACAGTATTCTTGCCAGTAAGTTAAAGAAGTATGGGCTGGATGAATGGACTATAAGGTGGATAGAAAGTTGGCTAGATTGTCGGGCTCAACAGGTAGTGATCCATGGCTCCATGTCTAGTTGGCAGCCGGTATCAAGTGGAGTGCCCCAAGGGTCTGTCCTCAGGCAGGTTTTGTTCAATATCTTCATAAATGATCTGGATGATGGTGTGGATTGCACCCTCAGCAAGTTTGCAGATGACACTAAACTGGGAGGAGAGGTAGATAAACTGGAAGGTAGGGATAGGATACAGAGGGACCTAGACAAATTGGAGGATTGGGCCAAAAGAAATCTGATGAGGTTCAACAAGGACAAGTGCAGAGTCCTGCACTTAAGACGGAAGAATCCCATGCACCGCTACAGTCTAGGGACCGAATGGCTCGGCAGCAGTTCTGCAGAAAAGGACCTAGGGGTTACAGTGGACGAGAAGCTGGATATGAGTCAACATTGTGCCTTTGTTGCCAAGAAGGCCAATGGCATTTTGGGATGTATAAGTAGGGGCACTGCCAGCAGATCGAGGGACGTGATCATTCCCCTCTATTTGACATTGGTGAGGCCTCATCTGGAGTACTGTATCCAGTTTTGGGCCCCAGACTACAAGAAGGATGTGGAAAAATTGGAAAACGTCCAGCGGAGGGTAACAAAAATGATTAGGGGACTGGAACACATGACTTATGAGGAGAGGCTGAGGGAACTGGGATTGTTTAGTCTGCGGAAGAGAAGAATGAGGGGGGATTTGATAGCTGCTTTCAACTACCTGAAAGGGGGTTCCAAAGAGGATGGCTCTAGACTGTTCTCAGTGGTAGCAGATGACAGAACGAGGACTAATGGTCTCAAGTTGCAGTGGGGGAGGTTTAGGTTGGAGATTAGGAAAAACTTTTTCACTAGGAGGGTGGTGAAACACTGGAATGCGTTACCTAGGGAGATGGTGGAATCTCCTTCCTTAGAAGTTTTTAAGGTCAGGCTTGACAAAGCCCTGGCTGGGATGTTTTAATTGGGGATTGGTCCTGCTTTGAGCATGGGGTTGGACTAGATGACCTCCTGAGGTCCCTTCCAACCCTGATATTCTATGATTCTATGATCTATCGTTAGTAGTTTCCCCATCTGTAAAATGGGGATTGTGATACCTCCTTTATAAAGTGCTTTGAAATCTACTTATGAAAAGTGCTATACAAGAGCTAGGTATTAGTTCATAATGTGGGAGCTAGTATGCAAAATAACAAGCAAGCATCTATAAAAGCTACATATACCATACATAGAATATGGCTAAGTCATTTCCCTTAAGGACCCATCACTAGCCAGGTTTTTCATTTCCCTCCCGCCTTCTGTTGCTTCTGCTGTTGCCATGCAAGCAATTAGCATGATGTGTAGTTGTCAGAGTATTGTCTTTTCTTGATGTGCTTGTGTCACTGCCATAATGTTACCGGAGGTGTGGGAATTTTCAATGGTGAAACGAATTGCCTAGAAAGAGACAGTGCCACGTGTATTTTTTTTTTTTTGGACAGTTCATTATTGATAGTGGCTCCATTCAATCCCACTGACATCATAATGCATCAGCTCTGCAACTGCGACAGCTTATCAGTATCATTACTGCTCCAATTTATGAAAAGTAGGCCCTGTACACGTGCAGTAGCCATTTTTGAAACGTAAACATAGTGGACTAAATTCTGATGTCAGTTACACTGGTATAAATGCAGAGCTATACTGATGTCAAGTATCAGGGGGTAGCCGTGTTAGTCTGTATCCACAAAAACAACAAGGAGTTCGGTGGCACCTTAAAGACTAACAGATTTATTTGGGCACAAGCTTATAAATTTGTTAGTCTTTAAGGTGCCACTGAACTCCTTGTAGCTATACTGATGCACATCCACAGTAAGAGAATTAAGTATATCTTGGCCAAATGAAAATATTTCAAAATACCAAAAGGTGCAAGTCTATACTGTAAATATTCTTCTCCAGCTCCTATGCTGGGTCTGACAAGTGCTTGGTGTAGCTTAGGAGAGGGGTGGCAAGGTAGCTTTAAATGCCACGCCTCCCCAGAAGCCATTCCAGAAACTGGAGTTCATGGGTTGTAAACACACCCTACCTATTCCTTTTCCCCCGGCTATGCCAAGAGTTGGCATTTATGAGCAGGAATAGCATTGGAGTCTACGACCCCTCTATGCCACCCTTAACACAATGGGAATACTCAACAGGCACCATATGTGATTCATTTTGTGTGTGTGTGTGTGTGTGTGAGGGGGAGGGTGCAAAGCAGACTTCACATATCTCAGAATCAGGCCCTTTATTAAGATAGCTAATAAACTGAACAAAGAATGTCACTTGGGCAGACAATAGCAGCCACTATGTATAGGGTTAATACACTCTTAGTGGGTTATAACTATTTGTATTTGTGACGATCAATGGACTGAGACATTTTAGAGTGAAGTTTACTGTATATCCACAAGCTGCAAACACTGTAGATATCTGCCATGTGAGTTTCCCCACACTGTCCTCTTAATGACCTCAGTTCTGATCTTGAAAGCCCTCAGAAGGGTTAAGGGGAAATTTAGTTCAACTCATCCATGGGCATCTCCTGTGCAGAGACTCCCAGTCACGCAAGGAACATAATGGTGTTTTTGTAATATCAGACTAGTAGCTACCAATACATTACACAATTCTTAGTGCTCAAGACCTCAGATACAGCAGAACTGGATATTGGAAAGTTAAAAATTCAACCCTTTCTTCACACTAAAACCAACCCTTTCATCAGTAGAAATATTTGCTACTCTTTAATTTTACAAGAAATAATCTACAAAGCTTGACTCTAACTAAACAATATTAGACAGTATAGTGGGACAGTCCAACAGCTAGCTGGCCTAGTGGTCCTGAGGTGAATTCCACAGTTCTTTTCAGACTGCTCGTTCCTGCGGGGGCACTGCTGGGTCATTTATGGTGGGCCTCAGACAGTCCTTCCCGTCTGTCCCTTCTTCTTCATTGGCGTTCCCTGCCAATGGGAGCTGTGGAGCCGGCGCTTAGGGGCCACCCCGGTGCCTAGGAGCCAGAGGGACATGTTGCTGCTTCCGGGAGCCACCTGAGGTAAGTGCCATCCAGAGCCAATACCCCAACCCCCATTCTGTGCCCCAGCCCCAACCGGATTTTTAACAACCTGGTCAGCAGTGCTGACCGAAGCCGCCAGGGTCCCTTTTTAATCAGGCATTCTGGTCAAAAACCGGATGCCTGGCAACCCTAGTTAGCAGCTACAAGAGTTCCAAGAGGAAGTTGGAGCTGAAGACTAGAGGAAAGGAAGCTGGGATGGAATAAGGAAAATATTAAAACATTCTGCAATACTTCTGAGGCCCTCATCATTATAGTACCTGAGCACCTCATATAGTTATTTATGGTTTTATTCTCATAACACCTTTCTGGTACAGAATTATTACTGTTTTACAGATGGAGAACTAAGGCAGAGGGTAGATTAAGTGACTGTCTCAAAGTCACCCAGGAATCTGTGGCTGGGGTGGGATTTAAATGTGATATCTGGATCATACTTCAGTGCTCGAAGCACAAGACTATGCTGTGTAACTAGCCCTACCTTTCCTATGTGTTGATAACCTGATGGAAAAGCAGATCACTTCAAACTTGCTTCAGTCTAGTAGTCTCATGAACTACAATTGTGTACCAGTTTCTGTCATTTCAATACATTTGAATTACTGACCCAATGATTCCTGTGTATTCTTTGGAACTTTTTAAAAACAATAACTAAATAGCAACAGTGCATTGGATTTGGAAGCTATCCAGTGACTTTAATGTTATAATCTCTAGCATGCAAGGCACTAGTGATCTCCAGAGTGCAAAGCAGCAGTGCTATAAGGTCTATATATCTTCCATTTATAATAATTTTAAAATAATATTGCAAATATAAAATTGTTATATTATTGCAACTACAAATATAAAAATAACTGCCACTTGCTTAAGCACCAGATTGTCCTGGAAGTTATTCAACACAAAAGGGTATTCAAGCAGGTGTTTAAATGATAGGTTTTATACTCCAAGTATAAGTAATCACTGAGACAGTTTAAATAGATAGGTATCTGATATGTTAATTTATGTCTGGAGGGAAAGAGAGAGGAACAGAGAGTGTGAGAGAAATGCTTTCATCTTAGATTTTCCTGCTGGACACTATGAAGTGTACCATTCATTTAAACATAAGAATTGTTATTTCACATTATCCATCTCCAATAGCATGGGCAGATCAAGACATTTACACTTATAAATGCTCTGTGCTGCATGAATCCTACTGGCTAGCTCCTTAAATCTAAGGCCAGACAAGGTCTTATTTGACAGAAAGAAGGTATCACACCAGCTGCAGATATTTAGTATGCACATTCGCTTCTCTTGCAGTCTGAAGAAAAATTCTTTCTGAATTCAGAGTTTCAATTCTGTGTACTCGTACACACTATGGACCTGATTCAAAGCCCACTGTGTCAATAGAAGTCTTTCAATTGATTTCAATAGCCTTTGGATCAGGCCCTATAAAAGGGTAGAGGACATGGTTTAACTTCATTCATGCATCAAGATATGATGTGTGTCCTACCCTTAGATACTTCAGTCATTACCTTCCAGTATAAAATGAACAGAAGGCCTGCCTTTCAAATTGTGTGCTTAATTTGTGGTATACTGCTAAAGTGACTGTATGTATAGTTAGGTATTTGCACACACAAGTGGCAAGTTATGCATCTTGCGAGCAATCTGTTTCATGTGGGTGGACCTTAATGGTAGGTCCTGGAATCACAGGGACTCTACATGGGTGCATGAGTCTGCATGGACCAAATTCCAAGATTGGAGCCTGAAATGGCAAATTATATGATGTGTACACACAATTACTGTAATGCCACATGTACATTAGATTCAAATTGTGCACACATATCTGAAATTTGGGGCCATAATGAGAGATGGTCAAATAAAATAGTAAAATAATATATTCAATGATTTTCAGGATTTAAAAAAAAAATAAAACAATCCTCTCCCTGCTCCCCATCATTTGCCTATCTTAGGGCTCAATTCCTTGAAGTGCCGAGTGCCTTGTAAGGGTTGCAATGAGATTTGGATCAGGCCATGAAAGATAGCAAATATATAAGAATTTTGCAATTCTTATTGAATAAAGTAGTTCCGAAGCTTTACTCACCCATCTCTCACCGTCTCTGTATAAATGAAGCAAACAGCACAAAAGAATACAGAAGGCTTTCCCCCACTCCAGCCCAAATGATACTTTCTGACATTGGAAAGACAGATAGATCCAGAAAATGGGGAGAGGAAAGGCAAAAAGGAAGAGAGAAGGACAAAGGATGGGGAATAGATTATATCAATGAATATATGCCTGGATAGATTTGGTCGGTTTAATATTTAGTTCCAGCTCCCTGCTTTTCAAAAGTAGGAGGCTGAATTTATGATACAAATGCTTGGCTCTGTGAAAAATAATGTGTTTTAATGTTCAGTTATATAACACATTTTCAGCACTTTCGTATTTACAGATGAAGGAAATAACATACCATCCATTTCAGTACCGTTAAAACCAGTTATGTTTTGTGGAATTTACAATTGCAGTTTTCCTAATCTTTTCAATAAAGCTTGGCCTTTTGTACTAAGAGAAAAAAAATCCCATGATATTTAAAATATCTTTACTCTGACCTTTCTTAAGGGCACACTCGATTTGCAGCATTCTACAATGTTAGCAGCAAAGCAAGCCTGCATCTTGAAAATCATTCAGAATTGATAAAGTCCCTGCTAACATGATCCATGCACACCTCCCATTTGAACGGAACCTTCCATGAATCTGAGTTTATTATTCTGGAGTGACAATAGATGTACTGTTTTGTTTCAATGCTAAAGGTTATTTATAAATCCAAAATGAAGACGATATGCCAGTATGATGCACAAAGGCCAATACAAGTGGCAATGCTGCCTAAATATAAAAGATTTCATAATCTAGATACCTGGTATCTGTGCAGGCTGCTTGACTGTATCAGATATGCAACATGTATTCCTTTTCTTTTCTTTGAAGAATTCAATACATCTCAAGCTCTTATGTGAAAAATGCAGAAGTGGGCTATATCTCAAGATATCAGCTAAAGATAGCCTTCTATTTTTATTGCAATTCCTTTTTCTTTGTAAACTTTTTCTGTCACAAGCTGAATATATTTACAGTCCAGTTCTATTTAATGGTGTTTACTTGTACTGATCTGAGGCAGGTTTATAACGGTCATAGATTCCTCATGTCTAGTTTATTGTTTATATTTCTATAAATTAATGCCATTATTATAATCAGAGATGGCTTCCGACAATAGACTTTCCCAGTCAGTGGCAGCATTTAATATTTTGTGGGCTCTGATGAATTATCTATAAAATAATTCAACTGCATGGGATATAAGAATTCAACCTAATATGGAACTTCATTTGAAAAGGAATAAATGAAAAGGAACAATTCGTGATGCAAAAATGACTAATTCTACAGCACATAAGATTGTTTTATAAAAACATTTTAGCACTGATAATAACTACATTTTAGATCCAATGCACAGCTGATGGCAAACTATGCTTGTATCTGTTCCCACTGCATGTAATTAGCTTCTAAAACATATCAACATCATAAGTTTTAAATCTCTCTTTTATCTTTCTATTGGAGCACTGATGTCTCCGACAACGGGAGCTTTAAGCAAGTATTTTATGACAGATGCTGTACATAGACACTTTATATCTTCAGCATCAATAAAGCAATAAAACTTAATTGGTTACTTCAGCATGAAGAAGCTTATTTCTGACACCTTGAGGCAGCATATTGATGGGCAGATTCACTGTATGTGGGAAGAGGGGGGCTGGTAGGAGAGAGGGTAGGTCAAAGTCAATATCACTTTATGAATGGTTCTGGCCTGATAATTATGCTGATGCTGGATGATTCTTTCCCTCTCCTTGTCTGGCTAAGGTAAGGGTAAGCTATATTTGGCGATGTACCCAGAGAGACTTATGCAGCAAGGAAAAATAGGCCCAGAGTGTTGGAGTATGTTTCTCTCTGGCCAATTTATGTAGCCCCTGAAACAGGAAAGCACTTTAATACATGCCGGTATGTAAGTAACACGATTAACTTCAGTAAGACTACTCCCATGCTTAAATTAAGCATGTACTAAAGATTTTGCTAGATTGGGGACTAAGGATCTGATCCTGTGAGATACAGGGAACCCTTCAACTCCCCTGGATGCTGGGAGTTCAGAACCTTGAAAAATTCTCTAAAAATAGGAATTATTCTCTTATATAATTTCAAATGCAATGTATAGCATTATTATGGCAGAGATGGGCTGGCTGCTAAAAATAATGTCAAGAAGAGGAAAGTGTGTAGAAAATGTGATTCAAAGAAATGTTTTGAATTCTTCTAATTTTCAAAAATGCAAGATTGCTCCAGATATATAGTGCTCTACCCATACAGTCTGGTAAAGAGAACCAAAATTTTCAACCTTGATTCAGAAAACTTTACTACAAATTACTGTTATTTTTTAAACTGAAACTGAAATATCTCTTTCTTGTAATAATCTCAAGTGTTAATAAACACAATCTGTCATAAAATATTAGTATTATTCTGAAATGTGTAAGAAATGTTTATATACCAGAATTTGCTCATTCTGTTGCTATTTTTGCTCCTATATTAATGAATATCTGATTATTTTCCAATTCTAATTTTAATGGTCCTATAAATTTCATTTTCGGTAAAGAAAAAAGAGGGGAAAAACTCCCAGTAAAGAGTAACAACCTAATTTAAAGACAATAGTTGATGAACACAATATTCATTGATTTATGACTAGTGCATGTGATTTATGGTAGCTTTTTCTTCTTTTTCTTTTCTTCTTTTTCTTCCCCTTCCTCTTCTATCCCTTTCTTCTTTTTTTTCTTCTTTTCCTTCCCCTTTATCTGTTAATTTTGTTGATGTGTTCCATAAAAGTATACAATGGGTTTTTTTTAGGTTTTCACACAAAATTAACTTGCATCACATTTCTGCTGAATGAAGCATTTTCTTGGGCAAATTATATAGAAAAATTACCCAAGTAGTCTTGAGCTTGTATGCCAATTAATCCAGCTCTGGGCTTTCAAGTCTTCCACAACTATGAAGGTACAAGTATCATCTATCTGGGTGTGGAGAGAGGCTCCTTCAAGTGATCCTATCACCACTTTTAGTGACACTTGCATTTTTGTCTTTTGAGCGGTCAAATGATGCCCCATCCTGACTAAAGCCCAACTGGTTTTGTGAAGGAAACCTAATAAGGCCTAAAAGGAAAGAATTGTCCTTTCCAATGTGGCAACTCAGCATGGGGTGCCTTCAAAGCTACCCCACTCTAGCTTATATGGACTATAGACTGGGCTCTCCTACAGGGAGGGTTTGGGTCTGTGGCTATGAATAGTGGCAAATCTAATGGCTACTCTCCCTCTTCTTCCACAGGCCTTCACCCACTGCATGCTTAATCTTCCCTCCACACTGCTACTGAAAGCCTTATGATGAAGCAAATCTCCATGGCATGTGCTACCCCTATGTAGCCTCTGCCCTACTGAGGAGAGGAATCATGAAGATTCTGCCGCACTGAAGACCTTCTGCACTCATTGAAGTAGGGCTGGGAGGCAGTATTTAGCCTGATGTGAAGTTACTGATTGGAAGAAGTCTAATGCAGTTTCCATAGCCCTGGTGATCTCTGCATGACTATATGAGCCTCGGTTGAAGAACATCTGACAGGAACTGTGTCCATTGCTTTAAAGACACCTTAAAAGAAGTAGTTCTGGCAACAGATTGTGGAGGCAAAATTGCAATTGCAAAAACAGGAAGCTGGTTTTAAAAATCAGACCGTTAATGCTGTTCTTTGCCTTGGATTTACAGATGTGCTTCAATGAAAAATTACTCTGCTTTTGATGTACTGTTTTGTTTCTCTCCTACACAGTTGTTTAATAGATCCCTAAGCAGGTGTTATCTTTAGATATGTAATGCTTCCATAGCAAAACCTTTAAAATCAGAAGGAACAAGCCGCTGTTTGATTTCATTACTTATAATAGAACCAGGGGCTGTGATGTGATTCACCAACCATCTGAATAACTAGATAAAATGGATGGTTTCCTTACAGTTTGATTAGATTTTGTGTCACTCCTTACAGTGACAGATTTAGAGAAAAGTAATAAAAAGACAATGCAATTTAAAAATCAATAACACGTATGGGAGGGAGTACAGACAAGGTAGTTTTGCATAGCTGGTAAGGTGTTTAATGTTTAGCTACTTCTTTTATTGTGGCTTTTTTCTCTCCAATTTATTAACATTTAAACAGATTTCTAGGGATTTTTATCTTTTATAATGACTACGGAGCTGTTGCTGAGCTCATTTCCACTATACAATGTTACTTCAGCTAGTAGGAAAGAGATAATGTGTGCTTCATTAAATAGGACTGGGAAAAGGGGTTCTAGTCCAGGCCCCTTTTGACAAGCATTTCTTGTCCCTTATCTTTTTTCCTTTAACTTGTTACTCAAATGCTTTGTCAGAGGAGAAGTTTGATTATCCCTTAATCCAAATGGCCAATTCAATCTATTTTAATCCAATTAATCAATTAAAATTATTTTGGGAGTCATAATCCATTTCTTAATCCAATTAGCTATTGTAGTTCTGGCTCTGAGTGAGGATTTTGTATAGTAGCAGCTATTGTTTACAGTCTCATCTACAATAGGTGTAACTTTAGCACCCTTGTGGCCAAGATGGAGTCTGTTCTGCAGGCAGCTCCAGCCAAGAAAAGGTGCATGCAGGAACGCAACAGGGAAAGTCCCTTCCACCCCAGGGGCATCTGTTCCAAATCCCCCAGAGTGAACACACACCCACCAGAATAGTACAATAAATATAGGAAAGGGAAATATTTATTCACTGAGGGATGAATGGAAAAAAAACAATGGGTTTGGGATGAAGGCTCCAGCTGGGGATACAGGCTCTTGGGTTGGGCTGGGTATGAGGAGTTTGGGGTACAGGAGGCAGCTGTTGGCTAGGGCCAAGGGGTTCAGAGTGTGGAAGGAGACTCAAGGCTGGGGCAGGGGGTTGTCTTGTACTGGGGCCCTTTCCCTCCAGTAGGTGCAGCTTCCTCCTCATGACTTGGCCCTTCAGCCTGGTCACTATGCCCCTCCCCTCCCGGGGTATCAAAGTCTTTCAGGGTAAAACTGTCCAAGCCAGTCCACACTCCAGCCTGTGGCCTCTGTGACTTTCCCAGTGGCTGACAGGGCAACCCAGGCTTCCTCTGTATTCCAGGCTCCAACTCAGAGACCCTCTCATCAGCAGCCAAAGACTGTCCTATCTTATCCCTTGCTGCTTTTTCCCTGAGCCTTTCCTACCTTTCTGGCTCTCCCACTTATCTGGGTTTGCCAACCCAAACTCCCTTCTCCCAGAAAGTCACTGCAGACTACTTCCCTGCAGCCCCCTTCCGCTTCCAGCTCCTGGGCTTTGTACAGGCCACTCCTGTTCCTGCCCAGCTGAGCCTCATTTAATCAATCCCTGCTTCCTGACTGGTGCAACCTGGGGAGTTAATTGGCCCATCTGGCCACCTTAACCCTTCAAGTCTTATGTGGAGCGGACACCCCACCACAGTTCCTCTTATTGTTTTTAATGCAATTGAAATAAAATACACCACTATGATTTGATTTAAAAAATGATGAGTGATTTTGGGTATTCAGCTTGAGGCACCTTCAAGAGGCCTGATTTTCAGAGGATGGCTCCTCAGTACTTTTTGAAATTCAGGCCCCTTTAAGGTATCTGAAATTGGGCACCAAAAATTGGGACACCCAAATTCTCTGCTTTATTGGGAAAATCCTGACCTTTGCCTCCTCTTTTTCCAGCTGACAGGCTGAGCAGCTTAGCTGGGGCAGGGCAAGCCCTCTGCTTGGTTTTCTTTGCAGACCATTAACCACTTCTCTGCCTGACTTTGTGTGGGGTATCTATGCCCATCACGGGTAATTTCAGAGCAGTTATCAACACTTAACATTTCTATATCAGTTTCCAAAGAATCTAGTTCAATCCTTCATTTTTTTTTTTAAACCAGATGTGGGTCAATGGCATGGACATCAGTTTTCAGCAGCCTGATTGCCTATTGGGTACTCCCACAGATGCCTTCTTCATACTTTAGAGCTGCAGAATCTGTCGAGTCTCTGGCAAAACTCCATTACCCTTAAAGTCTATAGGTGAAGATGTCAGAGAAGACACTGAATCTTTCTTTCCAGGGTTTTTCCGCTCCACTGAAATTATATTCCCCTTTAAGGTCTGATTCTCCTTTATATGATTCTTGGTACCTGATCAGACTGTGGGAATGGGGATTTAAGATCCTTTCTGAAAATCATAGAGGAAGAGTTAAATTGTCTCTGGGCTGTTAAATGTTCTTCTTCTTCATAGAGTAAGTTTATGAGGTCAATTCTGCTCTTGAAACGTGGGTAAGGAACAGCACAAAACATTCAAAACACCAGTACAGTTTCTGAACATGCCTCTGATTCTGGCACTTGAAAACAATTGTGCTCTAGCTTTGCTATCAGTGAGTTTTAAAAATATATTTTATATTTCTTTTTTCCCCAGTATAAAAAGCAATATTTTATATATAAATTATACATGCTCCACAGTAAATAACTTTAGCACCAAGAAAGGAATGACTGTAAACAGCAATACCAAGGTTTCCTCTGAGGACTCCAGTATACGGACCCTGGATGTCAGAAAAGCAGACTTTGACTCCCTCAGGGAACTGATGGGCAGGATCCCATGGGAGGCTAATATAAGGGCAAAGGCAGTCCATGAGAGTTGGCTGTATTTTAAAGAAGCCTTATTAAGGGCTCAGGAACAAACCATCCTGATGTGCAGAAAAAAAATAGCAAATATGGCAAGCAACCAGCTTGGCTTAACAGAGAAATCTTCGGTGAGCTTAAACACAAAAAGGAAGCTTACAAAAAGTGGAAACTTGGACAGATGACTAGGGAGGAGTATAAAAATATTGCTTGAGCATGCAGAGGTGTAATCAGGAAGGCCAAAGCACAACTGGAGTTGGAGCAAAGGATATGAAGGGTAACAAGAAAGGTTTTTACAGTTATGTTAGCAACAAGAAGGTGGTCAGGGAAAGAGTGGGACCCTTACTGAATGGGGGAGGCAACCTAGCGACAGATGATGTGGAAAAGCCGAAGTACTTGATGCTTTTTTTGCCGCGGTCTTCACAGACAAGGGCAGGTCCCAGACTGCTGCACTGGGCAGCACAGTACTGGGAGGAGGTGAGCAGCCATCAGTGGTAAAAGAACAGGTTAAGGACTATTTAGAAAAGCTGGACATGCACAAGTTAATGGGGCCAGATCTAATGCATCCAAGGTGCTGAGGGAGTTGGCTGATGTGATTGCAGAGCCATTGGCCATTATCTTTGAAAACTCGTGGCAATCGGGGGAGGTCCCGGATGATTGGAAAAAGGCAAATATAGTGCCCATCTTTAAAAAAGGGAAGAAGGAGAATCCAGGGAACTACAGACCAGTCAGCCTCACCTTAGTCCCTGGAAAAAATCATGGAGCAAGTCCTCAAGGAATCCATTTTGAAGCACTTGGAGGAGAGGAAGGTGATCAGGAACAGTCAACGTGGATTCACCAAGGGCAAGTCATGCCTGAGCAACCTGATTGCCTTCTATGATGAGATAACTTCTTCTGTGGATGAGGGGAAAGCAGTGGACATGTTATTCCTGGACTTTAGCAAAGCTTTTGATACTGTCTCCCACAGTGTTCTTGCCAGCAAGTTAAAGAAGTATGGATTGGATGAATGGACTATAAGGTGGATAGAAAGCTGGCTAGATCGTTGAGCTCAGCGGGTAGTGATCAACAGCTCAATGTCTAGTTGGCAGCTGGTATCAAGCAGAGTGCCCCATGGATCAGTCCTGGGGCCAGTTTTGTTCAACATCTTTATTAATGATCTGGATGATGGGATGGATTGCACCCTCAGCAAGTTTGCAGATGACACTAAGCTGGAGGGGGAGGTAGATATGCTGGATGGTAGGGATAGGGTCCAGAGTGACCTAGACAAATTGGAGGATTGGGCTAAAAGAAATCTGATGAGGTTCAACAAGGGCAAGTGCAGAGCCCTGCACTTAGGATGGGAGGATCCCATGCACCGCTACAGGCTGGGGACCGACTGGTTAAGTGGAAGTTCTGCAGAAAAGGACCTGGGGATTACAGTGGACGAGAAGCTGGATATGAGTCAATTGTGTGCCCTTGTTGCCAAGAAGGCTAACAGCATATTGGGCTGCATTAGTAGAAGTGTTGGCAGCAGATCAAGGGAAGTGATTATTCAGAAGATTCAGCACTGGTGAGGCCACATCTGGAGTATTGTGGAGTATTGTTTCCAGTTTTGGGCCCCCCACTACAGAAAGGGTGTGGACAAATTGGAGAGAGTCCAGTGGAGTGCAACAAAAATGATTCGGGGGTTGGGGCACATGACTTATGAGGAGATGCTGAGGGAACTGGCCTTATTTAGTCTGCAGAAGAGAAGAGTGAGGGGGAATTTGATATCAGCCTTCATCATCTTTGGAACTCCCCTTCAGGTAGTTGGAGCTAGGCTGTTCTCACTGGTGGCAGATGACAGAACAAGGAGCAATGGTCTCAGGTTGCAGTTGGGGAGGTCTAGGTTGGATATTAGGAAAAACTATTTCACTGGGAGGGTGGTGAAGCACTGGAATGGGTTACCTATGGAGGTGGTGGAATCTCCCTCCTTAGAGGTTTTTAAGGCCCAGCTGGACAAAGCCCTGGCTGGCATAATTTATTTGGGGTTGGTCCTGCTTTGAGCAGGGGGTTGGACTAGATGACCTCCCGAGGTCACTTCCAACCCTAATCTTCTATGATATTATAGTGTCATATTTTATACAGACAAGACATTAATGTTTTCTCATCTTTTGAATTTAAGGCACATAAAGGTACTGGAGACAATAAATATTCAACACCAAGCTGACCAAGAGAGCTGACAAAACATAACCCATCTGCCCAAATATAACGGATTGGTTCTGGTGCTGGTACAGATGTGGACTGTTCCCTGATTTTATGGCTGGGATTTGCATAGGGGCCAAAGGATGTGAGATGTCCAACTTGAAAAGGAAACTGAGAACACAACACCTGTAGCCCACACTGAAAATATCAGTCTAATGATGATGGTCAGACTACACAAAAGGGTGACAGAATATCCAAATCAAAACAATAAAGAGAAGGTCAGGCATATGGCCAGTAATGCAGAGGAAAGTTCTTCACTTTTAGGGCAAGACCTCAGTGAGTTCATTACTAACACATGCCAACCAGCTTGTGCCAATGTCTGTGTGAAGCTGATATTCCTGAGAAGAATATTCTATAAGGATTTCAGCAGCAGCATTGACACTTTTTCAGAGAATTTAGCCATGAATGCTACCCTCTCCTATAGAACCTGATGGCCTATACAACAGCAGGGACATAAATTTGGTCCTTTGTTAAAGGTATTGGAAATTTCCAGATGCTTAGATAAATCTCACTCCAGCCACCAATCACTTTGTGCACTGAACACCACATGGAATTTTCACAGCTGTCCTGTTCCAGCTGAAAAGAGCCATATGTACTCTAGCCCTCAGCATCATCCAGCCAGGTCTCAGAGACGTATGCCATACAGAATCCTGAACGTGTGTGTCACCCTTAATTGCAATGGGTACCTAGGCAAATAAGGAGTTGTAATCCAGACGTGTAATGCACCATTTGGCCACTGGTTGAGAATTTGCTGTCATCTATACACAATACCCCTCGGTTTCCTTTAGATCGGATAGTATTTTTTTGCACTCCTGCAATTTAATGAACAAGTTATTTTCAAGAAGAAGATACAAAGGGCACAGTAATGGACGATAGCTGCAGCCATGAATTTTATGAACAGTTTGATGGAAACCACATCAAATAGAACATCAGCCCACAAATCAGCTTTGCAATGCTCTTATGTGTGATTCATTGTGAATTTGCTTTTCATGGTTACCATTTCATGCAGTACCATTCATCAGTGTACTAGCCATCTGCGCAGCTGAAAACTCTGGCATTAGTTTTTAGCAGTAGGAACAACTAATATTTTTACAATACTCTTCATGGTAGCAACCTGAGGACATAACATACATAACGCCACAAATATACAGTAATCATCATGTTTGAAATGTCCCCATTCTCTGTATGATCATCCTGGCTGAGACACAGAGAGATGCTGATGAGCCTACTATAGCCATGACTAGCCAAGAGGTGTGGCGTCAAGCTGCGGCAGTAGCAGCTCAGGCTTCTTGAACCAGAGGTTCCAGGGTCCATCCCTGCTTCTCACAAGCCACCTACAGATATATAGTGTTACATGTTGTTGCTTGTATGCTTCAAGAGGAACGTGGAAATCTGTCAATCTCCAAAGCTACCCAAATTTATATACATGAAATTTTAAAGGTTTGGGCTCTTATGTCAATCATAAAGGCTAAATAAGATTTTCAACAAGAGGATAGGGCTCTGGCAAGAGGTTCTGGGGAGCCTGCCTTATGCTGTATTCAGCAGTGTTACATCTCATGTAAAATATATACGTCCATTGTATTTACTCTTATGTGATTTACCGTCCCCACTATAGTCACTGACACAAAGTAATTTCACGTGCATGGTTGGTCCTAGCTGCAAAGCATGTGGTCAGATCCTCATATGGCTCATTTACCTGCCAGTATGCCCAGACACTGGTCATGGTTTTGGGGAACGCTTTGCTCCTGATATAGTGAGCAAAGTCCCATCCCATGTACAGTCTGCCATTGTGTGTGTAAACGCTCACGCACACCACTTTACATTTGCTGTCTAAAATTTCTAAGCATGCCCTTGCAGCCTCCACTGGTGGATGCTTAAAGAGCTCATGATGGGTTTTAAAGCTGTCCGTACCTACTGGAAAACATGAAGGAGATCTAAGATTAAAACACTGACTCCTCTTTACTGGGGATGAATCCCCAGTCAATGTTCTAGTGACTAATATATACTCACTTAAGTCCTCCTGATTGAATCCCCAATGAAGTCAGTGGAAGTGAATGGGCAATGTGATGGCAGATTAAATTTAATGTTGCCAAATGCACAGTAATGTTAATTAGAGGGAATAATTTGAACTACACATGCACCTTATGGGGTTCTAAATTAATTTGATCAGCTCAGGAAAAAAAACACACCTGGGTATCACTGTGTACAGTTCAGTGAAGAGAGTACGACTTCAGTCAATCAGGGAACAAAATGTTAGGATGCTTAAGGAGTGGGAGGGAGAATAATACAGGAAATATTATTATACAATTATAAATGTCAGTCATACAGGCTCATCTGGAATAGTGCGTGAAGTGCTGGTCACACATCTCAGAAAGTTAGCGGCAGAAATAGAGTGGGTTCAAAGGTGGACAAAGGGAATGATCAGGGCCATGGAAAAAATCTCATATGACGAGAGACTGAAAAAAAAAAGGCATAGTTTACACTAGTTAGGAAATGAACAAGAGAGGAGATGATAAAAGCATACAAAATAATTCAAGGCTTAGAGATTTGTGGATTCACTGGATTGAGCCAGATCTGGGAACTTCACTCTATGATGCCTGGTGCAATGTCATCAACCAGGGTCACTCTGGATGGTGCAACAGCCCTCAGTAGGCTCTGCACATTTGATTTGATTGTTATAAATCACCATTTTCCATCACTTCCACATGAGGGAGGAAAACCCATTTCTTCCCCGCCCCTTTCCTCACAGGGCAGGGATCATTACCTGTGGCTTATTGCCTAAAGAGTTCATGCAGTGCAATGATATTTATATACTTTTACACACACAGTTCCTGAACCACAGGGATGCTCCCCATTTAAAATCAAACAATAATGATGAATGTTAAAAATGCCTGGGAGGAAAGAAAACTATGTGAAGCAGTATTCAAAGCAAAAAGACAACAACAAGTAGGGTTGGGTTTTTTTTGGAGAGTGGGAAACTACATAGGTATCCTAAAATGTGGTAATATCCCTTTAATAGCATTTCTATAGAGACAAGCTGGAAAAGGATTAAGGAAGGATCACAAATAGTAGCTATCGCACCTTTCACTGGAGGTGTTATAGCTTGTGGGGAGGAAAGTCTGTATATATGCCTCCTCTTTTTTAATGAGCCAAATGGAGTGCAATAAATCTAATTTCCATGAAATTTGCATATGGGTAAGATTTCGATTGATCTAAGAAAGGCAGTGTGTTTGAACACGTAAGGTATGAAAAGCCTCATCTGAAATAATTCATTAGCTTTGTCTCCAGTATCAATGGGTTTATTTCTTATTCACAGCCCTCAGTAAGCTTCTTCTGGTAGGTAAGTAATATGGGATCTTAATCAGCCTTCTATCCACTTGTACCCCACTGGAATTTGGCCAAACTCTTTGGTATTTTTATCAAAGCTTCAAGTGGATGGAGGACCAGAGCTGACATGGGTATAGAAGGTAACAGGTTCAAATCCTCCAGTAGAAGGATATGAAGAAATAGTGATAAGGAGCTTTTTATAATATCCTTTGAGGATACAGCATAAACTCATGCTTTGGATTCATTCACATGTGGTCTGGGAACAAAAGCTGGGTAAGTGCATTAACCAAGATTTTAAAACTAGTTCACCAAATGCATGCACACTGTGATATCTCTCAGGGTTCTGGTTAAAACAGTTGCAAGGGAGGAATTAAAATGAGGTAATCTTAGAGTTACTCAGAAAAGGACAGATTGTGGTCAGCCCGTGCACAAGGGAGAAGACGGGGTAAGGCATTTCTGACACACGCACTAACACAGGGGATGGCTCTCTTTTACTAGCTACCCAGAACAGGTTGTGGGGGGAGGTGAAGGAGGAAGAGAGCACAGTGTATACTTATAGTTGTTCCCCCTTAAGGGTATAGGCAGTTTCAGCTGAAAGTGGAATCGCTTAATACCTCTGAAAAATCAAGCCACTCCAATTAAGGTACCTAAAAATGGATTTAGGAGCCTAACTGTCGGCATCCAGCTTTGAAATCTTGCTCTTCAACCATATTACTAATAGTTTAGTAGAGTAAATCATGAGTTGATATACGGAGGCTAAATTTTCCAAACTTTGGTGCCCAAAGTTAGGCATTTAAATCCATGTTTTATGTGACCCACTCTGGTCAGTGTGTGTTACGGTTTTCCCTCTGTGCCTGATCTCCAAGTGATCTCAGTTATGGCTCTCAGCTTAAAACACTGGCTCTCTAGCTCAAGCTGTAAAGACTTATGCTTTTCAGCTCTGGTGCTTCCACAGTTGAATCCTTGGTGTGTTGGCCAAGATGGTGGAAGTCAAATTTAGACACCAAAATAAAAGTGGTTTGACTTTAAGGGACACACATGTTGGTCATAATATACATTATTTAAGCCTTATTTTTAATGCAATGAATCAAGTCAACTGCCACCAGCTCTAGACTCAGAAATGTCAATTATATGTTTTATCTTAGAACACACTGAAAACAAAATTTCAGTATATCCATTTTTAAAAATGCAGGTGTATACCCTCCCCCCCCCCGCCCCATATACTTGTAGCTGAAGTGCTCTTCTTTAGGAAAATTGTCTCGCTCCTTCATATTACCTGCTGAAAATTTTACACTGTGTCCAAGTGAAATTGCATGTCCCATTACGCACAAAATTGATGGTTTACATGAACAGCATAGAAACATGTTTCTGAACATTCCTTTCCTTCACTTCTGTCCTGTGATCTGTCACCAGTATCTCTAATATACCCAGGCTCTGGTGCACATTCACACTGGGGAACGTAAATCACATTCAGAACAGCATTACAACTCTGTCAGATCTCACATAGCGCTTTATCTTATGGTTTCACTTTCAGTCGTCCAGTGTCAGTATTGCAAGCCCCGAGCATTCAAAAATCCTACATCAGGCCTCATAAAATCATGAGATAAGCTTACGAATAATGAGGGCTGCTTTTTTTTTTTTTTTTTTTTTTTTTAAAACAATTTGGGTTCTTTCAATTTACCTTCTGGTTTCTGAGCCTTCGGCATGTGCTCAGGTCACATTTTCAAGTTCTTTTCCACAACTATGGAGACTAGAAACGTACTTTTGTAATGAAAGCTGAGAATCTTAGGTAATCACTTGACTCCAGGACTTGGGGCTTTCCGAAAACCTACGTTGCAAGAACTGGCAACAGTGCTGTCTTGGAGTAGTCTGAATTTACTGGTGGTAGGTAGTGAAAATTATAGCTGGGTTTTAGTCTTGCTCTTATTGGCAGCAGGGCATAGCAACGTTTTCACCTTGGAATAGCAAGGGAACTCGTGAGGTTAGAGAGGTTTCTTTGCCAGAGAGGGTATCTCCATTGAATAAGTAGCTTGCAGCCTGTTTATGATATCGCAAGATAGGGACAATTTTAGCAGAGGCATAAATGGGTAGATTTTCAAATTGTAATGAATAATTTGTAGTTCTAGTGATAATTACCACACATGCTTATTGTTAGAGAACAGTGCGTGAATTTCTTTGTTTATAGAAAACTAGCACATGCTGTATATAGCTCACAACACAATTGATGAAGTTTTCTAGAGAGTCCTGGTAATTATTACTGGAACTGTTCATTATTTATCTCCTTCTGAATGAATTAACATTCAATTTGTTAAAAAACAATAAAAATCTACTGTTTTAGGGCACAGTCCTATGCTCACTGAAGTCAATGGAAAGACTTTCACTGTCAATAGGCATTGGATTAGACTCATATATCAGTAATTCCTTTCATATATGATTCAGTAACTATTTAACTCCATGACTGCCTTAACAGATGATGACTGATATGCACTGTTACAAAATCTATAGGGCTAGACTGCCCTTGGTTCTTGCCTAGGTGTGCAGTGGTGAGGAACGCAAAAATAGCTTTCCTCTCCTATCCATCACTTACATGACCCCTGCCCAAGTGCTAGAGACAATCACAGTCAGTTCCTGAGTTCTCTTTTCCTATTGCCCCAAGGGGTGAAAAACACCATACAGGGAGGACATCAGGCCATGGTCACTCCCACACTCACCAGAAGAACTGCTGGAGTGCACAAGGGAAAGTATGCTTCCTCATCCCTTTGAATGGGGCAGCATTCTCATTCTGCCGTGTGCTGGGAGAGCTCTGGAGCTTGCCGAGAACACTGAGACTTGACAGTGTTTGGCTTATATCCAAGCGCAAACATGCTCCTTGGATGTATAAACTGAGGAGGACTGAGAAGGGGTTGGAAGGTGATATTAACTCTGTATAGGCATTGGAAAGACAAGCACTGCCATAATACATCCTGTTTGGGGGTTCATATTTTTAAAAAGGGGTAGAAAAATTGGAGAGGTTTCAGAAAAGAGACACAACAGTTATCTGAGTACTGGAACGCCTGCCTCACAGTGAGAGACTTAAAGATCTCAACCATTTAGCTTACTGAAGAGAAGGTTAAGTGGCAATTTCATCACAAATGACAAGTTCTTACATGAGGAGAGGACAGCTGTTACCAGAGAGCTCCTTAAACAATCTGAGAACAATATCACAACTAAGTTCCAATGGCTGAAAGTTAAAGCTGGACACTTTTAGACTGAAAATAAGGTCTATATTTATGAGAGAGATTGTAATTAACCATTAGAACTGATTCCCAAGGGATGTGCAGATTTTCCATCTTTTAAGGTTTTGAAATGAAGGTTTGATATCTTTCAAATGACATTTTTTTGTCCAAAAAAATGCAGATTCAGTGACATTGAAACATGGCAAGAATTAATGTTGCTTTTACTGAAGTGTTCATTTAGAAAATAAATCTGAACAAAATCAGAATGGTTTGTTTTGACATTTTCAAAATGTTTCAAAATGAAATGTTTTGATTTGGAACAACTTTTTGTTTTAAAATATCCTTTAATTTTATTTTTTTAATTAAAAATGTTTAAATAATACTTGAAATAATAAAGAAGCATGGTTTTTTGAGTCAAATAGGTTTCATTAGACCTGATATGATTTTTTTTTTTTTTGCCTTTTTGGTTCTCCAAACATTTTTGTTTTCAGTCTGACCCAAAATGATTTCCCCCCACTTTTTGAAATTGCCAGTAAATTAAAAAAAAGTGATTCCCCAGCTATATTACTGAGCCTGATGTAGAAATTACTGGATGAGGTACTACAACCTGCATTATGCAGGAGGTCAGATAAGATGATTTTAATGGTGCCTTCTGACCTTAAAATCGAATGACACTATGACACTGGTCCCAGATCAAGCTTAGGCCAACCTGGACCACAACATTATGTTTTGTTATGATTTGGAAATGAAAAGAATTGCATTAGTGCTTCAGTGCTGCATTAGAAAAGAAAAAAATACAGGTTACTAGTAGTCAATCTTTATTTAGGAACGGTGTAAAACAAACAGTAAAAAAATCTAGTTCTTTGCTGGTGAGATTTGTATTGTAATTGGGATCACATTCCTTGAAACAAAAATCATTAATTGCAAATGCAGTGGTGGCTGAAATGAGACAGCCATATAGATGGATTGAAGCAGAAGTTCAAGGAACTCTTTCTACCTGTCAAGAAGCCCAGAGGCAGAGTTTAGCACCTATGTTTATGGGATAGAGTTATGGTAGCTCATTCAGCTGCTGAATAGAAATGGTAGATAGCAAGAATTCTATTCTATATAGGTTTCAGAGTAGCAGCCGTGTTAGTCTGTATTTTCCACTGAATGCATCCGATGAAGTGAGCTGTAGCTCACGAAAGCTTATGCTCAAATAAATTTGTTAGTCCCTAAGGTGCCACAAGTCTTCCCTTTCTATATAGGTTCTTATACAGTACTCATCACCATAACATCTGAGCACCTTTCAGCAGTGCATTGAACAACATGACCAACATCAGTCACACATTGGTTGCTCTCTCATTCTCTTCCCAGGGAGAGAAAAAGTGCATGAATTGGAGTGTTTTGTGTAGGCACGTGTTTCCTTTCCAGGGGTGTGTGTGTGTTGTTTTGTGTTGTTGTTGTGGCACGTTTTTTGTTTTGTGTTTGCTATTAAAATATATATGCTACTCATTCATATTAGAGAAGACAAGGTGTCAAGGTTCCTCCCCCACTCTGAACTCTAGGGTACAAATGTGGGGACCTGCATGAAAACCTCCTAAGCTTACTTTCACCAGCTTAGGTTAAAACTTCCCCAAGGTACAAATTAATTTTATCCTTTGTCCCTGTCCCCACTGCCACCACCAAACTCTAACTGGGTTTACTGGGAAACATAGTTTGGACACGTCTTTCCCCCCAAAATCCTCCCAAACCTTGCACCTCACTTCCTGGGAAAGGTTTGGTAAAAATCCTCACCAATTTGCATAGGTGACCACAGACCCAAACCCTTGGATCTGAGAACAATGAAAAATCATTCAGTTTTCTTACAAGAAGACTTTTAACAGAAGTAAAGAAATCCCCTCTGTAAAATCAGGATGGTAGATACCTTACAGGGTAGTTAGATTCAAAACATAGAGAATCCCTCTAGGCAAAACCTTAAGTTACAAAAAAAGACACACAGACAGGAATAGTCATTCTATTCAGCACAGTTCCTTTCTCAACCATTTAAAGAAATCATGATCTAACACATACCTAGCTAGATTACTTACTAAAAGTTCTAAGACTCCATTCCTGTTCTATCCCCGGCAAAAGTAGCATACAAACAGACACAAACCCTTTGTTTCTCTCCCTCCTCCCAGCTTTTGAAAGTATCTTGTCTCCTCATTGGTCATTTTGGTCAGGTGCCAGCGAGGTTACATTTAGCTTCTTAACCCTTTACAGGTGAAAGGATTTTTCCTCTGGCCAGGAGAGATTTTAAAGGGGTTTACCCTTCCCTTTACATTTATGACACAAGATCAAAGAAATGCATCTTGACCTTGGAGTTGAAGATGGTGAAGAGTGCAATGGTCCTTAGTTTCTGTGTGAGTTCATTCCATAGTCTTGAACTGGCCCCCAAGAAAGTTTTGTCTCCAGCACAGAGGAGCTTTACTCTTACTGTAGGAAGCTCCACTGTGCTAGAGGAGTGAAGTTGTTGACCACGGTCTTCATCCTGGAGCTGTAGGCAGTATTTTAGCTCTCCTAAGCCCAGGCCAGGGAGCACCTTGAAGATAAGGACCCTAGGCAACCACCAACTTCCAGTCCAGAGATTGATTAATCTTTATCTGTCACAGTGAGGTCAAAGTACAGTTACCTTGTGTTGGGTGCAATACCTTTTGTATTAGAATATTACTATCTATACATTTTAGAAACTCTAAACATTGGCTACTGGCTACATGAGACCTTCAGCATATGTCTCCCAAACTGTAGTCCCCCAGAACAACACAGTGTTTCTTTCCACACATTATAGACAGGTACTTAAGGAAAAACTCATCCTGATCTCTGATTTGATTTAGTGGTCTGTAACAGAACCACACCAGTAGCCGTTCCTCCTGGGCTTTGTTAACTAACGCATTGGCCCAAATGCATTCAAGATAGTGTGGATCTGACAGGTTTCAGAGTAACAGCCGTGTTAGTCTGTATTCGCAAAAAGAAAAGGAGTACTTGTGGCACCTTAGAGACTAACCAATTTATTTGAGCATGAGCTTTCGTGAGCTACAGCTCACTTCATCAGATGCATACCGTGGAAACTGCAGCAGACTTTATATATACACAGAGAATATGAAACAATACCTCCTCCCACCCCACTGTCCTGCTGGTAATAGCTTATCTATGGCCTAACCTGAAGATTACTTTAGATAAGCTATTACCAGCAGGACAGTGGGGTGGGAGGAGGTATTGTTTCATATTCTCTGTGTATATATAAAGTCTGCTGCAGTTTCCACGGTATGCATCTGATGAAGTGAGCTGTAGCTCACGAAAGCTCATGCTCAAATAAATTGGTTAGTCTCTAAGGTGCCACAAGTACTCCTTTTCTTTTTGTGGATCTGAGTTATCAGTGAAACCAATAATGGTGTCTTTAATGTAGAATGCCATCCCCCCCACCACACACACCTCTTTTACCCACTCTGAAGAGGTTGTGGCCAGTGATTTTAACATTCCAGTCATCCAAAGTGTCCCACCAGTTTTTAGCAATGCCATTTTCTTCTCATCAATGATAATTTCAAATTCTTCTTGCTTGTTACCCACACTCCAAGCATTGGTATATAAAGTAAATGAAACATTTCCTTTCTTCACGTTCTTTGTCACATCGTTCAAGTTGTTCACAATATGCTGAAGCTTAGTTTGTACTGCATTTGCCTTCTTAGCACTTTCCCACTGGTTTCAGTTTAATCCCCTCTTTGCTGCTCTAGCTTGTTTCCAACCAAGATAAGCCTCCCTGAGATGCTGGCCATCTTATTCATACTTCCTCTCCCTCTGGAATGTGGCCCAATGGTCCACAAAACCAATAGCTTCAGATTCACACTAATGATGCAGCCAGTGGTTCACCTCTGGTATTCTCTCCCTTCTCTGGTTTGTGGGACAGAAGTATCGCTGAGACCATCACTTAGAATTTCATCTTATTCAGCTCCCTTCCAGGATCCCACACATTTTCTATAATTGGTATAGTTCAAAGTGTTACAGAGTTATTGGTTCCAATGTGTATCATCAGCAGGGAAGATTTGACCGATGACTTCGTAATCCCATCCAATCTTATAGTTACATCTCATATTTTTCACTCTGGGAAGACAGCCTTGTGTTCCTTGCAGTGTTTGCTGTTCTGAATATGGAGTTATCAATGACTGTTGCTTCCCTTCCTAAGATGGTTGAAGAACCTCTATTGGTCGCTGTTTGCTTCATACCCCAGGCATGCCCATCAGGTATGCACCCTGTAGCCTTCTGTTGTGTTCCTCCAGAGGCAAGTTCCTTTGTAACTGACTCACTAAGTACTTGAAAATGATTCAGTATTTCTAATGGGTTTGACTGCTTCCTACTTAGGTCTCTTTCTTCTCTTGGTCACAAATTGCCAGTCTGCTTCTTCAGTTCCTTTGTTTCTAGTCCTTCCCCTTGTGGTGTCTGTGGTGATGATTTCTTAATGTGGTTATCCAAGAAGTCTCTGTTTTCTTGGATGCTGTGCAGAGTTGAAACTTGTGCTTCCAGATGACCTCCAGAATGGCAACCAGATTGCATTTCATGTATCAGAAATCTCTTTTGTCTTCCAGCAGAAATGAAAACATAGCACATCCAAGGAAGGATACAGCAGATATTGATCCTTAACTGCTACCCGATGTAGAGCCATACCTAAAACAGAAGGAACTACACTCCCTCTCTAAACTCCCTCCATTTGTCACTCCTGTTCACTTGCTCAGAGGTTTGCCTGGTAACTGACATTAAACCTTGCTGCTCAGCTCTACTTCCTTACTCTCAGGGAGGGATTAGCAATACAGATGTTGAACACTGTCTGCTCAAAGATGCAAGGGTCCAGCCATACAGCCCAGAAACCTGTCTCATCTGGTCTGTTCAGAGGCCTACAGCCCAGCCACACATTCCTTACAGAGAACAAACAACAGATGGACCAGATGCACCACTCACCAAGTCCCTCTGCCTCAAAACACAGGACATAAGTACATAAGAACGGCCATACTGGGTCAGACCAAAGGTCCATCTAGCCCAGTCCCCTGTCAGAAGACAGGAAACAATGCCAGGTACCCAAGAGGGAATGAACAGAACAGGTAATCATCAAGTGATCCAAACCCTGTTGCCTATTCCCAGCTTCTGGCAAACAGAGACTAGAGACACCTTTCCTGCCCATCCTGGCTAATAGCCATTGATGGACTTGTACTCCATGAACTTATCTAGTTCTTTTTTGAACCCTGTTATAGTCTTGGCCTTCACAACATCTTCTGACAAAGAATTCCGCAGGTTGACTTCCAGCTATGCCATCCTGAAATCTACTGTTTGATTTCTGAACACTTAGCTCTGTCCCAATACAAAGCTGTTCTTATTGGTGTAAGAAGTCTGCCATGTACTTGACTGTGGTCTTTGTAACACCTCAGTACTTTACACAGCATATTTCAGGTAAAAATACATGGAACCCTTCTGCCAACACGCCAGCAGAAACAAGGGATGGGTCATTATTTTAGGGGATTATCTTCCATTTTGTCTTGAGCCCCCACCTGGTAATCTGGAAAACTATTATCACTCTGAGTGCCTTTGCCAGCCAAATCTGTACCCATTTGCAAACACAGAGGTTTAAACAAATGAACTTTACTGGGGTCAGGGACTGAGGGGGAGAAAAGGGAAAGACCAGGCTGAAATGGGGCAAATATTTACAATTTAACACCTTCCACCACCATTTTACCTCAGTGTGCATAAAATCACAGTTCCAAGCAACTGGACACTGAATGGCTGATGCAGTTTTTTTCTCCCTCCCAACCTCCCATCTCAGTTCATGGATCCCCAGCTTCGTCACTTACAGTTTGTGGTTTCAGGAGTCCAGGAAAATCAGGGTCCCTGGTTTGTAGGAAGCTCTGGGGCTCTGCCAACTGTCCTGCTATAGTGATTTCAGTAGTTAGGACAGGGAGGCCTCACCAGCATTGCTAGGCTGACATAGATGGTTACTGTGAATTCCTCTACTCCCACTGTAGGGCATGCAGCTGGTCTCACTCCGCTGCTCGTTCTGCAGCAATCCTGCTAGAAGCTGTGTCCTGCGGGTGAATTCAATTGCCACTTTGCTCTGCCTGCTAGGAGCTGTGACTGGGTCCCCAACTGTGCCTTGCTCTGCCTGCTGCTCCGGTGAATAGAATGGCTGCTGGGTTCTGACTTCTTACTTGCTACTGAGTAGACAACTAGAATTTCTTATCAGCTCTGCCCACATAAGGCAATTACAGCTCTTAGCTTAGCTCCTTCTGATATAAGGAGATCAGCAGCTTTAGAAACCCAAGTCCCCCCACCTAGAAAGTGATTCCTTACCAAAAGACAAAAAAGTACAATTCCTTTCCCTATACCCTTTAGCATGCTCCAGGGCCTCTTAGCCCACCTCAGCAAACCTCAGTTTTCGTCAGGGTGACCTCATACCCAGTCATTATCCAGGCTTTGCCTGGGTGGGTTCCCAACAGGGTAATCTCAAAAAATATTGGCCCCAAGTACAAAACTTAGTCAAATTATGCCATAACATCCCCAAACTACCTGCAGTTAATATGCAGATGAGGTGCTGCCTTGCCCAGTCGACTCCCCTTGCTCTCCAGCAGATGCCATCAGAGAACTCATTCAATCACCTCCCTTCTTTCAGAGGCTTCAGGCCATAGGGCTTACATACATTCATATTTTTATTGGTAGAAATTTGAGAAAAGTGCCTTGGCCATACTTTTGGAAGGATATTTGAGATGCATTATTACCATGTTAGCCAACAGTATCTAACAGACAAGTCATATATATATAGGGCCTGATCCTGCTAGGTGCTAAGTGCCTCCTACAGAATATTGAGCACCCACAACTCCCACTGCCTATAGTCTAAGTTGAGGATACTCAGCACTGTGCATGATGGGGCCAATTAGTGTGTTGAGTGCAAGTAAAAGGTGGGACATAAGCACCTTCCTAACTAGTGCGTCTGCTCCCAGTGAAGCCAGGGGCAAAATAACTATGGACTTTAATGAGAGTATACTGAGCCAAAGCATCTTCCCAAGGTGTCCCTACCCTCTGTTTGGCAGAAGCTGGGAATGGGTGACAGAGGATGGATCACTTGATGATTACCTGTTCTGTTCATTCCCTCAGGGGCATCTGGCATTGGCCACTGTCAGAAGACGAGATACTGGGCTAGACGGACCTTTGTTCTTACCCAATATGGCCATTCTTATGTAAGTTAGAGGAGAAGGAAAAGTATTCACCATGACTTTCCTAGCAGAAATTTGTCAATTAAATTTGAAAGGTGTAAAGTACTCATTCCTACTTACAGCATAGGGATTTAAATGTGTAGTCTGTGAAGAACCAAATCCAGTTTCATTATTCATGGAATCTGAACTCCCCCGTAAACAGTATGTATAAAGGCAGAAAAAGAAATCCATATTTGTGCTGCAATAAAGCACAGAAGAGGGCAGTCTAAACTAGGCTCTTAACATGCTTTAGTAGCTCTCCCAACTTGCAGAAATCGCTGGTGCTACAAACCCACAGGGATATCCTCTTATTCCTCATTTCTAAGCCTCTATTCATATAGAAGTGACTATCACTGCTCGCTGCATTTTAAACATCGAGTGCCTGCAAGGTAGTGTCAGCAATTTTGAAGCTTTAATGAGCACGTGGCATGACTGTTTTATTGCATGTTGTAACAAAAATATTTAATAATCCTTAGGAGCTAGCATGCATTTACTTAGATTAATTACATACAAATGTGCTTATGAACTACACTAATTATTTTTTAATTAGTTGTCCAGGTCGGCCTGAAAAGCACTGCAATTTATGTTAGCTAGAGGAATGTCTCTGTGAAAGTATGGCCAATGAATTCTTTGGGAGTTACAGTGTATTTGCCCACCCACAGCTGTTGGAACTAAGGGTGCTACGGGTGCTGCCGCACCCCCGGCTTGAAGTGGTTTCCATCATACACAGGGTTTACAGTTTGGTTCAATGGCTCTCAGCACCCCTACTATATAAATTGTTCCAGCACCCCTGAATGCACAGCAATCTCATTGTTAAATATTAAAATACAATATTACTAGCCAACCTGAAGGAAGGAGCAGCCAGAGGATTCTTTTTAGCGGCACTAGTATTATGGCATCAAAGGTCTCTTCCCCAGAAAAGCCCTGGAGGAATGAAGGGTTCCATGATCACCAAGGAAAAACGTGTGGAGGCAATACCTCTGCTAATGAAGGTGCTGTTTTCCCGTGAGAAGGACTTATTAAAAAGACCAGGTGAAGATCAGGAAATTTGGGACGGAAGACTTCTATCCTACCTCTGTAGTAGGTTTGCAGCCCTAAAACAGCAACCTGAATCTAATGTCTTAGGTCTGACCACCAGGAGGTAGTGCCTCCGAAACACAAATTCAGTTTCTTCAAGGAATGAATATGTCAGTCAAGGTAACAAATCTGTAATAAACTAAATTAAAAGAGAGGGAAGGGTGAGGAGAGGGACAGGAGAAGGAGAAGCAGGGCAGGACTCACCTGTTTTATTGCCTCTTAGTGGTTTCTTTCAGTTTGATTCATAGATTTGTAGGTTCCAAGGCCAGAAGGGATCACTGCAATCACCTAATATGACCTTCTGAATAGCATAAACCATAGAATGTTTCCAAAATACTTCCATAGCTTTTAGAAAAACATCCAATCTTGATTTAAAAATAGTCAGTGATGGAGACTCCACCATCACCTTTAGTGAGTTGTTCCAATGGTTAATTATTTTCACTGTTAAAGACTGATGCCAGTGTGAATACCACTCAAACTCTCATATTACAAGGGAGACGACTAGGGCCTCCATTATATCCTTTGCTGGATTGGTAGGCAAAGGGGAGAAGACGAGAGTGTGAGGAAGGAGATTTCTCCTGCACTCTGAAAGAATGCAAAGACCACACAAGATGGTGCTACAGTCCCTAGAGTAGGCAGGGAAGGGGCAAGGTCATCAAGGCCCCATCTGCCCATACCTGCAGGCTCTAAGGCCTCTGCCCACCTGTCTGGATGGGCAGAGAGACCATACTGTGCTCTTTAGGAGACAGCACCAGTGGCAAGGCTTTCCCTGCACTCTCAGAGACCCTGGCTCGAAACCTCAGTGGTACTGGATGGCTAATTCCTGAGGATCTGGGCTACTGGGTCTGCTTCCATGAACTCCTACTGGCATGGTGCACTCCTCTGGCCTGCACAGAAAGTGGATGAAGAACCACACTCTGCATTAAGTGTATTGTGGAGTTAATTAGATGGGGCCAAATCTTCAGTGTAACCCCCCTGACTACACTGTTCCACTGAATGGGGAGTAGCTGCAACACTTTAATCACCCTTCCTGTTTAATGATTCATTGACTCCATTTGCCCTGGAGACCATAAGCCTTGCTTTCTAAGCTGGAGGATGGATGCCATAAGCTTTGCCAGATAATGGAAAGCAGCTCTATAGTCAAGAGTCTCTCCATAAAGGCGAGGTGAAGAGACTGGGAGTCTACAAAGTGATCTGGAGGGTTTCCAAGGCAGTAATAATGAAAACTGAAAGAGTGAAAGTTGCACAAATACTTGACACAGGAAAAGCTCTTCTTCTTCTTTCGGTTACTGAAAGACTGCTCATTTTCTGCAGGAGACGACGTATTTATTGCTAACTGTCTGTCAATCTGCAGCATAAAAATATCTGCCATAATTATATTCATACTACCAGGCTTGACATTAAAGTTAATCTGAAAAACACTCATTTTCTGATGTTACCTTATATAACCAGCACACAGATGCAGCAGTGGTTCACTGTCAGGTTTTGTTCGAGTGTGTTTCAGCTTAGAGTGTTCCTTGACAACTGTGAAAATGTTGGTTGGCTTGCCCTGTGACTTACAAAGGGGCGCATTAGAAAAGCCTGACATTTGTCAAATGAAGCTGTTATCAGAATAGACTATTTTTAGCTCCCTCTTGAAACCCCATGATAACTACTTGAAAGCTAATGATCCTCCTGTTTCAACAGAGAACCGGTTTCTTGAGGAAAGACATACATTGGAGCAGAAGGCTCCCTATAATGTAGTATGATAAGTTGCAAGATAAAAGGACTCTAAGATGGTTTCGTTTTAGTAATAGCCCATAGGGAATCAATACAATGCTGTGCAACATATTTCAGACTGAAGAGGGCTTGTGTTACTGAGAAATGAGTAAGAACTTTATAATCAGGTCCAATCTGGTTCCAAATTTAAGCCCAGTTAAGATCCACTTGTATTAAACCTAAGAACAACAAAAATGTTTCCAGGAGTTTCTTGTTTAAATTTAACTCCAGTAGAAATAGTTTATTTTTTTTAAATACACAAACATTCCCCTGAAATGAGAACCTGTCCTAGCTTTTGTGGGGTTCTGTGCAAAATCCAACAAGTTTTCATAATCCACAAAATATTTCTGGGATGGGAATGTCTGGAATGGGATGGGATGGGAATGCTCATCACTAACGGATATAATGGAGTTTTGTTACACGCATAGCACCAGCAGTCTGCTAGGTACTCTGCGCTCAGACACGAAGACCAGCCAGATCGTTTCAGAGAAGAATTAGCAGTAGAGAGAAGGGTGGGTCACTTGTCAGTACTGGTGACTTCAGAAAAGGGACCTGGCGGATTTTGAGGAGAGGGTTCTTCCAGTGGGGTAGGTCACAGTGAGCTGTGAGGTTTGGGTCGTGCTGACAATGCACAGCGCCTGAGGTAGTTGCACACTTGGCAAACGCTGTAAAACTGTACTTGACCTTGTTATTGAAAGGAGTAGGAAGCTCATCCAATGTCTTATAGCAGAACAAAGAAGTAGGTATGTGACTGGCTGTTTAGGGAAATGGTCCCACTGTTAAAAATCCATTAACTTGGGTTAAAGATTGGTGCATAAAGCCAGTTCACAATCACTTTGGAATTGTTGGATAAAGCTGTCATGAAAGTGGCTTTTAAAAGTAAACCCTCAAGCCTAAAACAGTTGGCTACAAAGGACAGTTGACTGTCTCTGCTACGTAAGCAGAAAATGAGTTGAGAAAATGAGGTTGAATTGGTCTCTCATTTGCAATGTGCTTGATCCTGAAGGGAATGTTCAGAAATGAATAAACTCATGTTAATTAAAGACATAATTTAAATTAAAAGTTGTTGAAATTGTAACAAAGTTCCTTAAAACCAAGCTGGTATTTCATGTACTAAATGATAAAAATAAGGTGCAGACTAGCAAGTGTAGAAACTAGGACTGAGATTTTCAAAGGAGCCTAGAGGTGTTAGGCACCTAACTCCCACAGGCACCTTTGAGAACACAGGCCTAGAGTCTGTGGGAATTATGAACCAGGCCAACTCAACCTACAGAAAGTTCTACTTGGCAGGCTAAGGAGGAGCAGCACACTTCAAATTTCCATCACTGAGTTTTCTCCAGATCATTCTGTCTGGGTCAGGGGGAGCATTTGCTACTCCAGTGAGTGGGCAATGTGTTCAGGCCACAAGCTCCGTGGATCTCCCTCAGCCCACAGGGTCTCCTGGAGGGCCAGGCTCATCCAACACTGAGATTTTGTGCTGCCAGGCTGCCTTCCTCCTGACTCTCCCAGATCCCTGGCTGGCTCACCATCAGCAGGATCCACATGAGCAGACTACCCAGGGGGCTGGTTAAGTGCGTACAACATGCACAACCTTGGACTCTGATTCTGTGCACCTGCCATGGAATATGATATAGGGAATGACATGGCTTAAGAGGTGGCTCTCAACCCATTACCACCAAGACAGGGGATATTTTCCCGGTATGGATTTACAAGTCACAATTCCACTCTGTCTCTCCAAAGATTTCAGCAAGTGGATAGATCTTATTTTGTGTGGATCCTTCCAATGATGTGTAGCTATTATAACGCAACCAATGATCCATGTTTAGATGTGGCTTAATACTAAATTCTCAGATTTATTTTAGGTCTATTTGCAATTTTTATTTAAAAACACAAATTCACCAACAGATTATGTTAGTTCATCATTCAAAATCATATGCGACCATTAATTAATACACAGTAAGCTGCATTCCATCTGGCCCCTTTATGGTATGGTTTCTTCCATTGCATTAAATCGGAGAATAATGGATCAAATCATGTGAGGTCTAGAATTGTCATTTGTCACCTTAGATGACATTTTAATCAGTGGGAAAACTGAACAAGAGCACCTGCGTTATTAGAATGCCTGCCAAAAAAATGGCCTGAGGTTATGGAGCTCTAAATGTAACTTTTTTTGCAGTCAGGTAATGTATTTGTATTACTGTGTAGGTGCAGACGGTAATCATTCTCCTGTAGACAAGTTAGATGCAATAATAGAGAACCCTGGGCCAATAAATGTGTCACAGTTGAAATCAGCTTTTGCTCTGTTAAAATATAATGGTAAATTTATAACAAATCTGTGTTTGTAGTTGCCAGCTCTCCAACAGAGCTACTATTGAAAAACAAACAGCAATGTTGTTTCAGAAAGGGTTAAATTGCTACTGGATTAGCCAAACAGCAAATGATGCCCCTCAAAAAGGTTAGTGCAAATGACCCAGCCATTCCAATGTACTTTGCAACTGCTCCTTCTCCACATGGAAATAGGGCTATGATTCCTCTCCTCACATGGGGCCAGATTGTATATGACTGCTCTGATGGTGCATGGGAGGCAGAGAGAAGAAGATGGAAGAAGACAGACACAATTGCAGCCCTCCAAACCAATCTTTGATCACCCGCAATCTTCTTACACTCTACCCTGGATAGATGAAGTCTGGAGATGTGGATGTTTCCTGAAGCCATTCCTGGGCTTTGAGAATGAGGGGTTTCTTGGGAGATGTGCCTGCAGAAAACATCCATTGTATAGAGACCACAATTTTCATCCAAAAAGAAATGTCTAAGAACAATTCCTAATCATCCCAAATATTAATTAAGTTGCATAAGTTTAAGTTACGAAATGACTGGTCCAAAGCTAAACATCACAATGCAGCATACCTTTGAGAAAACATACAAGGAAACCAATGGAGACACCATGGTGGCTCAGGTGACTACAGTTTAATGTCAAACCAACCTGAAACAAAATCTTTGAGCATTATGGAATCTTTTTATTTTCATTCCATGAAAAAATTTGATATTTCAACTCTGTCCCAATTTGGGATGAAAACACATGTTGAGATATCAAATTCTCCTGGGATGGAAATTCCAATGTTCAGTCAGCTCTACTTAACATATTATGCCAACACTTTAAAAAAAGATGTGATGCTTCCAATGGTCACAAACACTTTCCCACCAAACAAATTTACTTGCATCTTTTGGGAGTTAGTTCAAACAGCAAGAGTGAAAATAATAGTAATTTATATAGGTTGACTAGCAGTGCAGTATTGCCAACAACCAAATGTCTACTGAAACTATTCAACAAGTAGCACATCTTTACCCATTAGTCCCCTGAGCTCAGTGCTTAATTTGTACTGAAAGAGGTGCCGGGGCTCAAGCAATTAGGTGCTGGGCTCAAACATTTTTTTTTTACTTTCATAACTGATGCTGCAAGCCCTGAGGTGCTGGGGCTATCAATGGCCAAGCCTAGAGGTGCTGGCGCTCAGCTCCGGCAAGGCTTGGCACAAATTAAGCAGTGCCTGAGATAGATCACCATGGAATAAAGGGTCTTGCTTATGTCACAGTCTTTTTTCCTCCTTCTTTACACCTTATTTCCCTTCAGCTCTGTGATATCTACATGTAGATGGCTAGTGTTTCAATGGGAACTTACCCCCAGCCACAGCACAGGTAATTTGTCTTTGCTACGATTTATGCCTCTGTCACTAATTGGTCCCAGGAGAGGAGTGCAATGTGTATCTGGCAGCTTGTACTTGCCAACCAGCACAGTGAATATATGCTCCACGTAAGTCAGTCTTTGGAGCCTATTGAGTAAGAATCTTCAATACGCCTCTTCTGGACTATACTGCTTCTTTACTGCTGGCTTGGACTGGTGCAAGTTGTACTGCCACACTGTAAACTTAGTAGTTGAATTTTAAAACTCTGTAATTATCCTCCTCATGAATAACATTGTTACCTTCAGCCTCTCCTTTATCTGCTGCCAGGTGCCATAGATCTGTCTGTCCCATTGAATTAACTTAGCACATCCAAAAGCAATGCTTCCATAGTGACTGAGAAAAGCTGTAGGCTATGCACACACTACAGCTTAAGTCGACATAAGTTATGTCACTTATGGGGTGAGAATTAGCCACCCCTCGAGCGACGTCAGTTACACCAACCTAAGCACCAGCCTGGACAGCGCTTTGTTGGCAGGAGAGCTTCTCCCACTGACATGGCTACCACCACTCATGGGGCTGGAGTAATTAAACCAAGGGAAGAGAGCTCTTTCCTGTCAGCTTCGCATGTCTACACTAGCAGTGATATTGTGGGCTGTTGTGAGCTCTGTAGTGTAGCCATAGCCTCTGTTTCAGTGCAAAAGAGAAGTAGGAATGGAGGAAGTGGGAGGATGGTGGCAGCCATCAGTGAACATACTGGCTGGAGATAGGGAATGGCTAAACTACTGCTTAAATCAACATAAATTATGTCACTCAGGGGTGTGAATACGCCCCCGCCCCCCCATGACATAATTTATGCTGATGTAAGCACTGGCGTGGACAGCACTAGGTCATCAGGAGACATAGCTATTGCCGCTCGTGGGGGCTGGAGTAATTAAGCCAACGGGAGAGCTCTTGCCTGTCAATTTAGCATGGCTATCAAAAGATTACAGCAGTGCAGCTGCACTGTTGTAAGCTCTCCAGTGTAGCCATAGCCAGAGACTCCGGAGCAGCTCCTTTGCTGGTGTAAATCAGCATAGTTCGATTCAAATCAATTGAGCTATGCTGATTTACACCAGCTGAAAATCTGGCCCAGCACCTCATTGTATATATCGGGGATAAAGTAATTGGTCCACTATAAAGGAAGGCATGAATATGGTGGTTTGGGTCAGCCTTGGGATCTTCACATGTAGATGAATTAATATAATTGTGATCTGATTTTGCTGCACAACTCAAATACACTTTTGGGATTTTCTCTTGTGTTTTGCATCTCTCAGTCTCAGGTCTCCATGCTACTAAAACATTCATTACAAAATATAAGCATCATGATAGCTATAAAAATAGGAGGTGAAAATATTGTTATTCTGAAAGTTGCTAGTGGCTGCCAGCAGGTGGGTCTTAGATCCAAAGACAATTACAAACCTTGCTGATGCCAATGGGTGTGCCAAGCACTCTTTCAGGCTCTACAGAAGGAGAAATCAAGTGCCGTATGTAGCAAAAACAGCTGTAGATAATGGTGGTAACTGCCCAAGGCAACAGACAGGCAAGAGCTAACCCAGGTAGATTAATAGGGGTTGCCCTGGTTGCAAATGCAAGGGCTAGGGTATTAGTGCAAGCTATATGTGTGTTGGAGGCAGAAAGCCAGGGGATGGCATGTGAGTGTGACTTTGAATGAAAGCAGAGAGAAATGGTTCCTTGGGCATGGTGCTTGCTATAGTGATACGCTGGGGATTTCTGAACAAGGAAACTGCCTGTTGTTTGTTTCTTCTGTGTTCAGGGAAACAGGACTTTGTGTATTTTTTGTGTAACTAGACAAGTTTACACCAAGAATATATCTGTATCATATCACCAATTTCTCATCCTAACAGGGGCCTTGAATTTTGGCTAATCTCTCAAGCCATAGGGGCAACATATGAATTGCATTTCTTTATAAATTACAAGATAGTGTAAATATATTAAGTTGAAGGGGGAGGGTTTTCAGGGAGGTGGGGAAGTTGCAAGAGACAGCCTTACGTAGGCTTTTAATATCACACACATTATTTACAATTAATTTCAGCTACCTTGTTTTTACCGTTGTAGGATTTGGTTGAAATGAAAAAACAAAATAGATTTTCCTGTATCAGAGCAGCTTACGTTACAGTAAATATGCATCTACTCTGTGCTGATCAAATAATAACTCTTGGTAGAGATTTGCAGCAGCAAAAGCTTTAGAAAACAATGTATTGTATCACATTCCACTTTCAATCTCCCTTTAGTGTGCTATAAGAAAATATTATAGAAAGAATTCAAGGCAACAAGAATCACTTCACAGGATATTGCAAGCCTGTTTAGATCCTTCTCAGATAATTCCTTACCTTGTTCCTCTGATCTATATACATGTGATGTAATGCTACTGCTCTAAATAGGTTCTTATAATCACTGTCAAAGGATTGTTCAGAGCATCAGTTCTACCTCATGAGATCTTAATCACTGCAACAATCTCTTTAGCTCCTATCATTAATGAAATCTCACTGTTTTAAAATGAAGTAGAACTCATTGAACTAGGATGTCCATTTTAGAAATGCTATAAAACAGACACATTTCAGCTCTTGTGCTTTATTGTCATGGTTTGAAATTCTATGAAAGCAAAAAGTCAGAGGTCAATGCACAACAATGGATGCATGTGAAATCTCCCAGTCGCACAGACATGCCAGGCAGTGGATGAGAACTGCATTGTTGTCTTTGATATGCAGCAAAAAGCTTAATCAGTCAATCATGACTTATAGAAATTCCAGTAACCTGCTGGGTTAGGATTCATAATATCTATGCCGTTGAATTATATTTGCTATTCCCTTTTCAGTTCAAACATTTGAATATGAAGTGACTAACACAGAGTCAGTGTCTTCACTCATTGCATGAAATAATGTACCTGACTAGGGAATATCAGTACTTCTCATATGTATATCAGTTTCTGTGCTGTTTCATTGTTAACTTACAATACTGTACCTGATACTTTCAATTATTTAGAGCAGCTGATATCTTAATTGTGTGTCTATTTCCTCCCAATTTTTCCTAAACTTCCTGAAATACCTTTGTTTATCCATTCTTTGTAAGATTCTCAGTTTATCACAGTCACCCCCTGTTCTGAGACTCAAAGTCATCTTTGGAAAGGACACCTACTGTATGCCTGAAACATCTTTGTGCGTTGATCAGAAAAACTAATTTGGTTCAGACTAGAATTATATTATTGTAATTCAGTTGTGCTTTCATAGAATCATAGAAGATTAGGGTAGGAAGAGACCTCAGGAGGTCATCTAGTCCAACCCCCTGCTCAAAGCAGGACCAGCCCCAACTAAATCATCCCAGCCTTTAATTTATTTTGTATTGTTTCTACTAAAATACTATGCCTTCAAGACAGGAAAATGTGAAGGAATTACATTTTTATTTTAGAGAAATAGTGTAGAGAAAACAGTACTCTTCAACTGCATGTGTTTGTTAAGGGAACAGTGGAAATAACACATGCAGATTAAGAGCTAAATACAAATTTCTTTCTAATTCTATGGTCTCCATCACTTCAGCAGCTGAATGCCTCCCAAGTAGGTATGGATCTACCTGCAAAACCCCTCTGTGCAGGAGGGAAGTACTGTTATCCCTGTTTCATAGTTGAGGACCTGAGGCTCAGAGAAATTAAGTGACTTGTCCAAGGTCACTCATGCATTTTGTAACAGAGCTGGGGGTTGACTCAATGCCTCTTGATTCTCGTCAAATGCCCTAACCAGGAGACCATTCTACTATCTTTATGAGATGAGAAACAAATTACTGTTATTTTGGTATAAACATGACACAGGAAGAACACATTTTAAAGATTTTCTAGTTGCCTATTCTGGTCAACAGTTTCCTGTAGAGATGGGGCTGCACCTCAGATCCACAACTTTGGGACATCCTCAGAGTTTGAGATCGACCTACCTACTTATCTGATCCTTCACAAAGTAGCATCTGAGTGCCTCTCAATGTCTTAAAAATAGAAATCAAAACGACACACACACTCTCTTTATTCATTCTTGACTTGAAAGAAAAATAGCTTGATTAGTTTATTTTGTGTGTGTGTGTGTGTGTGTGTGTAACATATTGTGAGAAAGCTAGAAGGCAGAAATGAGTTTTTAGTTCAGAACACTGGTGTTCGTTACCTTTCTTTTCTCTTCTGAAAGTGAGCTGCACAGTTTAGGTCCACCTGCTGTGAAATTTCTTTCTCCTACACTCACAAGCTTCCACCTGTTGGCTGACCATTTCATTGCTCTGGTGGAACATAGCCACCATGGGAGGCCATGGTCATGGAGGGAGAAGAGATTTCTCAGGTAATTAGGGTCAATATCATAGGGAGATTTGAAAAATGTGACTATTTCTAGAGCAGGTCAAAAATACCAGCAGTTTTTGTTGAATATTTTTAGGAGGTTTAGTCAAAAATTGAATGTTCAATTATTTGAAATTCAGAAAGTTTCAACCAGCTCTATTTGTGAGTGAGTCTGTCTTGGGTTACCACCACCAATGCACAAATTTACTTCTCCCCTGTTGTTCCTATACAGGTTATCTGAAAATCACGATGATCTGTGTGGGCAGTAAGGTGGGAGGGAGCCTGCAGGTGTTGGACTTTCTATAAGCTGTCTTCAGGGAGCGGTTAGTGTTTTATTGATTCCTTTACATCTAAGATAGGTAGAGTTTTGTATTAGGGTATATCTACACTACAGAGACTAAACAGACATAGTTATCCCAGTGCAGCCCGTAGTATAGATGCAGCCTACACAGACAGAAGGGTTTTTTCTGTCAGCGAAGGATCATCGCTTCCCTGAACTATGGTAGCTATGTTGACGGAAACTTGCTTCCATCAGCATAGTTGCATCTATACTGAAGGTTATGGCAGCAGTTATGTTGGTCAGGGGTGTAGTTTCTTCCCCCTGACCAATGTAGCTACGTTGATGTGACTTTTCAGTGTAGACCAAGCCTTAACAAGTTTCAGAATTTGTCGGGGGTCTAATATTTTTCCAAGGCAATGCTTTGGTGATGACATCTGCTTGCCCTATAATGGAGAAACTTTATATCTCTGTCAGTTGGAGGATATGATCTGATCAGGATAATGGCCGTTCTTGCGTTTCTTATGTTCATCATCAGCCTGCGAATTTTAGAGTCTGGCCAGTTGTGTGTATGTGTACAGAGACTACCTGTGAGTCGAGCTGGCTGAAACTTGGAATTTCTGGTTTGTGGGAAATTTCAATTTTTCAGTTTCTTGGAAAATAGAAATTAAAAAAGCATTGTTTTGGCAAAACTAATACATGATGACTCAGAAATGAGGACTGCTCCCTGGAACCATCAGCTGCTGAGTGAAATTGACATGACTGTCAGTTTCACTGTTGACCACCACTGAATGTCAGCTGTGATTCCAGAGCTTCCAGACTCCTGGGCCAGCAGGCTGCTTGGGGCAACCGGCAAAGCAGGCTGCAGGAGTTGGGCAGCCCAGAGAGTTAGCTGGCTCAAGAGTCTGGAAGCCTTGGGGTGTAGTCCTCAAGACAGGGTTACCCCTGGAGCCACAGACCCGGAAGACCATTCCAGGATTTCAGGCCCCCAGGTCTGTGGCAGGAAATCTGGAAACCCTGGGAACCCCAGCTTGAGCCATAGAGCTGGGAGCCTGCCAGCACCGGAAGCCCCATGTCAAACCAGGACTCTCAAACTCTAGGGAAGGAGTTCCCAAACTGTGGTGTGTGTACCTCTGGGGGTATGAAAGACAAGAGAAATTGTGCAAGGGTGGATTTTATTTCTTAATTATTTTATTTATAGCATTTTCATAATAGGCTACTCAGACAAAGCTTAAAAACTCTGTGAGAGTTTATTATATGAAATACAGCATTTAATTTACTTCAAGATGTACCAGTGAGAACACAGATACACAGAGATGCTGACATACAGAGCCCTCACCTCCAATCACTGTACAGCATAGGTTCAGTTGCCCAGCAACTCTCCAGTCTAACTGAGCTCAGAACTTAGAGGGTTTATTTTTGGTTGTATATGTCGCACTGTAACTATATCTGTACATAACAGTGAAATATGGACAGATGGTTAAAGACAGGTAGTGTTAAGAAAGAACACACAAAGTATCAGTGATAAGAAGGGAGGGGTATGCGGGCAGCTGGTAGATCTGGAAGGGGATTTGTGGGCAGCTGGTAGATCTGGAAGGGGATTTGTGGGCAGCTGGTAGATCTGGAAGGGGGTATGCAACAAGAAAAGTTCTGGAACCTCTGCTCTAGAACTTCCAGGCTCCCAGCAGAGCCAGGGCTTCCAGGCAACCAGCTCCATGGCAGGGAGCCTGGAAGCCCTGACTCAATCTGAGCTTCTCAGGGCTTTCAGGCTCCCTGCTGAAGAGCTGGGATCCAAGCCCTGGTTAGAGCTGAGGCTCTCAGGCTTCCATGCTCCTGGCTCTACAGCAGGAACCCTGGAAGCCCTGAGGTCTTCAGCAGCTTGCCAGGTGAGCTGGGAGGAAACTAGGCACATATTCTGTCAGAACCCTGCCTATGGATCATCAAAAGTTCATCAAACCTGATATGTATGCAAAACTTTTTGGGTTCAACAAATTGGCATTTTCCAATGAAACCCTCTTTCCTGCCAGCTCTACCTATGAGACGGGGTTCTAAGGCATGCGTTAAATAAATTGAATGAAGAGATGTGGGTTTTTATTTCCAATAAAAACATAAGCTTCCCAATGGCTATGCACTTCCAACAGCAGAGGGGAGAACACCAGATTTGAGAATCACCGAATGCAGAGCAAAGCATGTAGCCTGAATCTCAACACTACACTAACTAAAGGAAAGGTCCCCCAACTGTGTGGAGGAATATTCAGGAGGGGCGTGGCTGGGGCCTGGGCCAGCCCCACAGAGGATGGGGAGGGAGTGACACCCAGCTCCACTCCTGGCCCCGGCCCTGACTGCCGGCCCTACACCCTGGGCTCCTGGCCCTGCGCCTGGGGCCCTGGCTGCCGGCTCTGCTCCTGGCCCCAGCTCCACTCCCAGCCCCACCCCGCACCCCCAGATGTGGCCCCAGCCTCAGCCCCCTTAGCCGTGTCTGTACCCCCAACTCCTGGAGCCATGGCTCGGGGGGAGGAGGGGATGCAGACAGGGGTACGGGGGGGATGGGCACAAGGTAAAGTTTAGGGACTGTTGAACTAAAGGCTTGTCTACACTTGAAGTGCTATAACTGTGCCACTGGATTGCTTCAGTACAGGATAGACACTTGCTGCAGAGAAAAGAGATTCTCCCATCAGCGTAGTTAAGCCACACCCCCAAAAGGCAGTAGCTAGGTGTACAGAAAAATTCTTCTGGCAACTTAGCACGGGGGTTAGGTTGACTTAACTACGCCCGGGGGGGGTGTGGGGTGAGGGGGGGATTTTTCACACCTCTGAGTGATATAGCTGCGTAGACTTCCCTTTTGAGCAGGACTTCTCAAACTTTTGTACTAGTGACCCCTTTCACATAGTAAGCCTCTGAGTGTGACCCCCCTTATAAATTAAAAATACTTTTTAATATATTTAACACCATTATAAATGCTGGATGCAAACCAGGGTTTGGGGTGGAGGCTGACAGCTCGCAACCCCCATGTAATAACCTCGTTACCCTCTGAGGGGTCCCGACCCCCAGTTTGAGAACCCCTGCTTTTGAGCGTAGACCTGGTCTAAGTAGCCCCAGTGGCAGCTGCTGAGGAAAGCAGGAGACAGGCTGGCTGTTATCAGATAGAAGCAGTGGCGTTTGTTTCTGCAGTTATTCCGGAGGTGCCTTGGGCCAAATGGGAAACGCATGGATAGCTCTGACAGCCCACATTCTCTTCTCAGTGAATAAACTTGAGGTGAATGGCCTCATTTTGTTTAATTTTGAACTCACTCGAACACTGAGGGTTTGAGTTTATTGTTGTTGAGTTCATGTTACATATAGAGGTAACCATGGGAAGAGGACTAGAGAAAATAGTCCCATAAATAGGGAGGAAAAGAGATCAGAGTGGGAGACAGAGAGATTTTAATGGAAAATCAAAATGCAGGATGAACTAATATGCTGTATACAGGGCACCCATTTGTGCTAGCCAAGCTTGTAATACATAACACCTGCTTCCCTTTAGCAAGTAGGAAAACATGCCTTTATTTTTAATTGAACTATACTAGGGGGCACAGGGAGAGGGGGATAAAGGTGGGGGAGAAACATGGATCTAAACTACAGAAAAAAAAGGTCCACATACTTTTATGAGTTCTCCCCCCATAATAGTTCGAGCCATTTGCAAAAAGTCAAACTCTACTATGTTTTCACATCCACACCATAAACAGTAGTAGTATAAGGGCTCTACTGTCAATCAAACTCTAACCCCTCCCCTTGACCCCTTAAGACCCGCCCACTTGTCACCGGAAGTCCCGCCTCACGGGGTATTACTTCCGGGTCAAGACGGCCACATGACCGGAAGCAAGCTGTGTCATGTGACCCCTCTAACAACAACTCCTGCTTCCCTCTACCAATCAGGATGGGTTTCCTCCCAACAGGACCATCCCGAGAGGAGATTTGACTAATCAGGGCGAGTCCTGGGACGGGGTGACCTGTCCGGAAGTGGGTTGTGTGACCCCTCTAAGAACTCCTCTCACCACCCTCTACCAATAAGGAGGGGTTTCAGCCACTGGGAACCACCCCAAGAGGAGATTTGACCAATCAGGCTGAGTTCCGGGGTGGGGTGATATGACCGGAAGCTAGGTGTGACATGTGACCCCTCTAAGAACTCCTCCCACTGCCCTCTACCAATCAGGAGGGGATTTGCCCCCATAGGACTGCCCTGAGAGGAGATTTGACCAACTGGGGGGAATTCTGGGGTGGCGTGCCACGTCTGGACATGATTCGTGTGACCCCTCTAAAAACTCCTCCCATATCCCTCTACCAATCAGGAGGGGTTTTGGCCACATAGGACCGCCCTGAGAGCAGATTTGACCAATATTGGGCAGGTTCTGGGACAGGGTGAACCGCCCAGAAGAGGGTCATGTGACCCCTCTGCCAGTCAGAGCACAGCACCATCACCCCATAAGTCCCAGCACCAGGTAAAAGAGGCCATCTTTTACCAAGAACATGTGTTTTAGAAATCGTGGAAACATGGACTCCTTCACCACCCCCATGAGAACTTCAGACTTTGTTTTAGCTCTCAGCACCCTTGGACTTGTGTGGAGAAAGCACTACATCAGGGACAGTTTGGAGGAGAACCCTTTGACTCAAGTGTTGATGGATACGTCGGAAACCAACCCTGGAACCCAAACCCTCATGAGGCACCCCGCTGACAGTGATGGCCTCTTGTTGTCTACCCCCCTGGAGGAGGAAGGCGATCATGGCTTGGGGGAGTCACCAGCCGACAAGGGGAATGGAAAAGACATTGCTCAGGTAAATAAATGATTAAGAAGTGATCGTCAGGGATGGGGGTGTAATGGGGTTAGGAACCGACCTGGGATTGTGTCAATCAAAAAACAAGCAGTGGAATGTTTACACTGTTTCTTTTCTGAAAGTATCTCAACAGCTCGAAGATGCCTTTCTGGAGGCCTTTGAGAACTTACACATCGGTAGCCCTGTGGGAGTAAATGTATTGTGCATCAGCTGTTTTTGCCATGTCTGAGACACAGATCTCAAGAGGAAAATCCAGAAAAGGACAAAATGGAAGAATGAACCATCTCAGACTACCTCATGTTAGGAGTCATGGTGTCCATTTTTACAGGTGGCTGTAAAAGGTTGTGTTAAACCAGGTGATTAATAAAACTTATTTAAATGTGTTAATATGAATGTATCCCCCTCCATATTTGTGTTAGTAAAAGATGGTGCCAGTAACAGTCATGTCTCCACAGACTGC
This sequence comes from Eretmochelys imbricata, assembly GCF_965152235.1. Lineage (NCBI taxonomy): Eukaryota > Metazoa > Chordata > Testudines > Cheloniidae > Eretmochelys > Eretmochelys imbricata. The sequence goes on from NC_135574.1 coordinate 33,833,516, forward strand.
TCTGTTAAAAAAATATATTACACCCCCGGGGAAGTTGGGAGCTTCGGCGGGGTGAACCCTCTTTTTCAAGTGATCAAAAAGTGTAGTAAAACTTTAAATAAAAGACAGATAACAGCTTGGCTTTCAGACCAGGATGCTTACACTTTACACAAACCAGCTTAAATACGTTTTAAAAGAAACAAGACCATTGTTTCAGATGTGGATGTGCAATGGCAGGCAGATTTGATGGATATGCACCGGTTCTCCAAACACAACAGCGGTTTTAAGTACATCTTAACAGTGATAGACATTCTATCCAAATATACCTGGGCATTAGGCCTAAGAGACAAGATGAGTGGTGAGGTATCCAAAGCCCTTAAAGCTATTTTTAGCGAAGGGCGCGTGCCTCAAAAATTACAAACCAAACGGGGGAAAGAATTTTTAAACAAACCTTTAAGCAGATTGCTAAAGCAGCACAGCATTCACCATTTTGTTACTAATAATGAAGTCAAAGCAGGGGCTGTGGAGTGATTTAACAGAACTTTAAAAACTAGGATGTGGAGATATTTTACAGCCCATAACACCTTTTGCTAATCGACGTGTTACCTGACTTTATAAAGAGCTTTCACAGAACTATACATACCAGACCCGCTCATTTTAACCCTTCAAATTCTCTGAAGGTATGGAAAACGGTTTATGGAGATGGTTTTAAAATAAAACCGGTTGTTGCCCCTTTTAGAAAAGGTGACCACGTGAGACTATCTAAAACCAAAGGAGCTTTTGAAAAAGGTTATGAACAGACATTTCCTGATGAGATATTCATAGTGGATGAAGCCTTAACCAGGGCCAGAGACCTGTATACCGATTAAAAGATTACGAGGGTGAGACAGTTACTGGATCTTTTTACCCTGAAGAATTACAAAAAGTAAACCCCAAACGAGACAGGATTTACAGGATTGAAAAAGTTCTAGCGGAGAAAGGAAAAGGGAAAAGAAAACAACTACTGGTGAAATGGTTGGGGTGGCCTGATAAGTTTAACAGCTGAGTGGAAGTTTCTCAACTCTGTGACATTCAGATATTAAAAAAAAAAGAAAAAAAAAGATATTCCTCCTGCAAAGACAGAGAGAGCGAGAGAGAGAAAGAAATGAGCGATGGCGGGTTTTACATTACTTTGCCCAGCAATGCCAGCGCTGCAGTTTTTCCCCAAAACACCAGCTCGAACTTTACAGTACGTCTAATTAAGCCCTTGGATCTCCCGGGTGCCTGGGAGGTGGGCTTAGTGGAAATACAATACCCGCACAGCTGGAACACTATCAACGAAGACACCCCTTTTGAAATCACCTTTGGAGATGTGGCGTGGAGTTTCATCCTACAACGAGGTTATTACTCGTCGATACCCGAATTACTGGATCATATGAACAGTACCATGGCTCGTCATCCCAGACCGCCTGAGGTGGTCATGAACTACGACCCTGTGGGTAGAAAAATTAGACTTAAATCCGCCGATTTTACTTATATGTTTTCTACCAGTGGGGAGCTAGTTAACATTCTGGGCTTGGGCCCCAAACGCAGCGTCCAAAAATTCTCCTTCTTGGCAGACATTACAGGGGGTTTTAATTCCTTGTATCTGTACACGGGTATCGTAGAACACCAGTTTGTGGGGGACTTTTCTGTTCCCCTGTTACGCTGTGTCCCCATCCGAGGAAGGAACAATGAGTTTGTCACCATCACCTACGATAAGCATCATTATGTCCCTGTCGGTGAACACCACATCGACACCATTATCATTGAAATAAAGACAGATCAGAACAGAAGCATCTCATTTCGCTTTGGCAGGGTGATCATCAAGCTACGCCTGCGTCCCCGGATAGAGCGAGGTTTCTAAAAAGCAAAACACTATCATGGCGATCCTAAAAAATTACGGCGACACCACCATCTACAGGAACTATTACAAAGCCCAGGCAGGATACGCCCTTCCTGGATATCATGGGGCCCCCATGATGTACGGGGTGGGCGTGGGTTGAATATTCAGTAGCCTCTTTAAAAAAGCCGTACCACTTTTGAGGAGGGGGCTAGAGATTATTAAACCCCATGTAAAAATTGCCGCTCAGAACATAGCTAAAGACATGGTAGGCCATGTCTCCCGCGCTGTTCTGGAGAAGGTGGAGAATACAGCTTCACAGGAAGGATCGGGGCTGATGTACATTAAAAGGAGGAAGAGAAAGAGAAATGTGTCATACCCAAGACGCACAAGTCCCCCAAAACCCTTTAAAAGAAGGGCTTTGATGCAGAGGGCCAGACATAAGCAAAAGTCCACGAGGAAGCCTGGGCGAAAGAGGAGACCTTTTCCACCTGGTAAAAGAGATATATTTTAATCAACATGGCTTTTGTTCACTGCGGGTCTGAAGACTGCACCAAATCCGAACTAGACTTGTTCCAAATAGCCCCTACGCAGACCAGCATTGAGAAAAGCATCTGCATCGATGTGCTGCCTCTATCGGCTGTTACGGAGTCTGCCCCCATTAACTTTTTCATAGGAGGGAATGGCATAGATTATATGGATTTAAACAACACGCTGCTGTACCTGTGTTGCAAGATTGTAAAAGGAGACGGAACTGAACTCGCCACGGGTGCCGAGGTGGGCCTGGTGAATTACCCCGTGGCCTCTATTTTTAGTCAGTTGGATGTCAAGCTGGGAGACCGCCTTGTAAGCCAAAACAACTGTTACCCTTACAGGGCCTTTATAGAATCGGTGCTCAATTACAGCAACGACACCCTCGCCATGCAATTTTCCACAGGCCTGTTTTACAAAGACACTGCCAGACAACACGAAGAAACGGAGTTGGATGGCGGGAATTTAGGGTTTGTGAGGTGTGCAAAGCTGATGGCCCAAAGCAGGATGGTACAGCTGCTGGGTCATCTACACAGCGAGCTGTTTTTGTTGAACAAAGTGAATGTGAAAATTAAACTGACATGCAGTGAAGATGCTTTCTGTTTAATGGGCAGCGCAGCCGAAGGCTTTAAACTGCCCATTCTATCAGCATCCCTTTTTGTGAAGAAAGTACGGGTGGCCCCGAACGTTCGACTGGGGCATGCTGAGGCACCGCTTACCGCTAATGCTAAATACCCCGTGGACCGTGTGGGAATGAAAGTGTTTAGCATCCCTGCGGGTACAAGGTCAGTAACCAGGAGAACCTGTTTTGGGGATAGTTACCCAAAATGCTTGTCCTAGGGTTTGTGGATAATGATGCCTTTAGCGGAAGTTACACTAAAAATCCCTTTCATTATGAGCATTACAATATTAATTTTGTGGCCTTGTATTTGGATGGTGAACAGATACCAACCAAGCCTCTGCAACCAGACTTCGAGACAGGACACTGCATGAGAGAATACATGAATCTGGTACAGACAGCTGGTAAACACATGAAAGATCGTTCTCTGTTAATCGACCGTGAGGAGTTTGCACAGGGTTACACCTTGTTTGCCTTTGACCTGTCTCCTGATCAGGAATGCGCCAATCACTATTCCCTGATTAAAAACGGGAACCTGAGAGCAGAAATATGTTTTGGGAAGGCTTTAACCGTTACCGTCAATATGATCATGTATGGGGTTTTTGACAACGTCATAGAGATAAATCCGAGGAGAAATGTTCTGTTTGACTACATGTGAACATGGACACCATGCAGCTCACACGTGTCTTATCAACGGACCCTTACATGAAAAAGAATTTCTTAGACATGTTTCCCTGGCGGCAAGCTGTCTCAGAGACCCCTAGGTTTGGTGGTCAACACACATCCACACAACCAACCAGGTGAACACTGGCTCATCTTGTATCTGGTGGAGTGTAACCAGGGAGAGTTTTTTGACTCATATGGGCACCCCCCAAACAGTGTGTTGTTTCCTAAAAGCATTATGAAATTAAAAAAAAAATGCCACAGACATTGTGTTTCACAACAGACAATTACAAGACGCCAGCTGCGTCTCCTGTGGCTATCACTGTGTGTTCTTCTTACATCATCATAGCAAGGGTTTATCTTTTGACCAGATTTTAAAATTGTATTTTAATGACTTAGTGCAAAATGACCGGATGGTGATGAATTTTGTAAAAAATAAATATAAATTCTTGGGCATGCCTAGCCTTGCTCAAAACATGTTTCAACAAGCCCAGACATGTGTATCTTGCAACAATTTTCACAGTCATGTTACCCAATAAAGCACCCCAGGGGAGGGGTCTAAAGACAATTGATGTTTGGTGGGTTTTTAAAAACACAATGACCAATTTAGAAAAAAATATAGAAATGTTTTATTTAAAGCAAAACATTACCAGTTTTTTAAAAAAACAATTTAGAACGTGAAAAAGATCACACACTTAGCCATTTGGCTCTTTTAGCCAATTTTCATTTTTTAGATGGCAAAAGAGGGGTCACGGTTTCTCGATCCACCCCGGTGTCAGCGACTGAGGCCTTGAGGTGTTCCAAAAGATCTCTGTTGGCCGCATTGCCCATGACGGAAGATGGTATGTTCAGTTCCGCCATGGCATTCATAAACACATTCCATCCTTTAAGTACACGTCTGCTAGGAACAGAGAGCATCTGGGTGATGGTCCTGACTAAGTTGAGCATGTTAGAACCATTAACCACAGAGCCTTTGTACGCAAAAGCCCCTTTATCATTCCATGAAGAGATATTTTTATCCTGGCCCAGTTTATTTAGCAATACTAATGCATTTTTCTTATAACGCTTATTCACGTTATCCAACACCTCCTGAGCAACAGAGTCTGAGGTCTTTGGTGTTTCTGAGGGTTTGGCAGTCACACTCTGTTCCTGTTCTGGTAAAAACAGACTTATTTTTCCTTTATCCACATTGCTCAGCTTCACGTACGTTAGGTACCTTTGAAGCATGGTGCTGATATTTTCCTCTGCCAGAGGGGGAGCCCTTAATTGCTCCAACTAGCCGCTGGGCACCAGGTACATTTTTTCTGCATACTCCATTATCGATTAGCTAAAAGCCCCGTTGTCAGAGGGATAGCAAAACTTAACAGAGGTCCGATAAACCCCCCAGACCGCTTCACCAGATGCTTCTTTCTTTTAAGTGAAACCGTTTTTTTACAAAAAGAACAGGAGTACTTGTGGCACCTTAGAGACTAACAAATTTATTAGAGCATAAGCTTTCGTGGGCTACAGCCCATTTCATTGGATGCATAGAATGGAACATATAGTAAGATATATTTATACATACAGATAAGTTGGAAGTTACCATACAAACTGTGAGAGGCTAATTAGTTAAGATGCGATATTATCAGCAGGAGAAAAAAACTTTGGTAGTGATAATGAAGATGGCCCATTTAGACAGTTCACAAGAAGGTGTGAGGATACTTAATTTAAGGAAATAGATTCAATACGTGTCATGACCCAGCCACTCCCAGTCTCTATTCAAACCCAAGTTAATGGTATCTAGTTTGCATATTAATTCAAGCTCAGCAGTTTCTCGTTGGAGTCTGTTTTTGAAGCTTTTCTGTTGCAAAATTGCCACCCTTAAATCTTTTACTGAGTGGCCAGAGAGGTTGTGTGTTTGGGCCTTTGGGTTAAAGAACCAGCAAAAATGTTAGCTCGTATTACCCCCAAATCCCTATACAATCTGTGTAATACCTGAAGGTTTGTTTTTTTTAAATTTAACAGTATTAAGCACAACTACAGTTAAAATGTTTTTTACCTCTTCCTGGTGGTGAAATGCAGCTGAAAGTTACTGGTTCCATGCTAAACAGATCACACTGCAATAAAGATAGGCATCATTATTTACTAGGACAGCATGGCCAAAGAATGGCATTATATAATACATATTTTCAGAGTTAAAAACAGGGAGCATACCTCCTCCTGCTGTCCAGCAGCAATCCAAGAGAGTTTCTCTTGAAAGAGAGAGTCTCCAAGCTACCTGAGGTTTTTATACCATCCTAACTCTTTGTTTCAAAATAGTTAGCAGGTTGACTGGATCGTCCCTCCCTAGCATTCCCTTTTGTGATCTGGGGTCTGCACAGCTGGGCTTCTTTTTTTTCACTTTTATTTCAAATACATTTTTCTGTAGGGCCTTCTTACAGTACCCATTGGAAGTGGGGGCCCTTTGCAGATATCAATGAATATCTTGGGGCTTGCTTTTTGTGTTTTTTTTAAACATGTTTCTTTCATGCTTAAAGTTTGGGGTGGGGGTGATTTCTAGAAAAAGTGACCCATAGCCTTCAACCAACTCCTGGCGTCATATTTAAACTGTCCAATAGAGTTCTGCCAACTCCAGTGGTTATATTTAAACTGTCCAATAGCATCTGTGAACTCCTGAGTTTTTATTTCATTTCATATTAATCAGAACTCACCATACTCACCCACCCAGCTCCCTTACTATGGGTGCACCCCCATCAAATTTAACCCTATGGCAACAAGGGTGAGTAATCACAGTCACACTGGCTATTCAGTGAGGGGGGGGGTGTGGTTAAACCCATTCAGTTCAACAGAATAAGTCAGCTCTATTGTACTCAACCACATGTCTGAACCATCCCTGTTTGTTTTATTGTAAACACATTTTTAGGATATTGTTTCCCTCCCCCAACATACAATTCAGCTTTTTGCTGTCAATGGATCTCTCTTACACAAAAGACACAAGAGCTAGGCTCTCACAAACAATTTATTTTTTATTTAAAAGACATACAGCTCCTTGAAAACAAACCAAGATGCTCCATTAAAAAACTTTTAGCTCACTTAAGGGCCAGAGACCTTCTAACAGAAATACAGATAGTCACAAAGCCCTTTTCAATAGATTTCTTTTTAAATTTACAGCTACCAAGTTTTATATCGCATGTTTGGCCCCCTCACCATTTTCTAACTTAATCCTTTTAGATTTCTTACAAATAGGCTTTTTCTTAAACAGGGTTCTGTAACTTTTTGTGCGGACCAGACGGTCAATATATCGCTCTAAGCAGGCACCTTCCGGTTTGGTCATTTTCTTTAAAACACGGTCAGGGTCTCCATTGAATTGCACAGCATTTATCAAGGTCACCCCTTGCGCTAAATGTTCTTGGGTTAGGCACAGACATTGCATAGCATAACCTATGGCAATAATAGTGTTTAATAAGCTTTCCAAACCCAGCTCAGCACACAGGCCCCAGAGCTTGCAGTTTATATCCACTGAAGTCCAAGTCACACAGTCATGGGGCAGGCTGGCGCACCTACAACACAGCCCTCACAATCTTCAAAAAGCTTTTCCCTAAAACAGTGGTTAAGGACAGCATAAACAGCATCAGGTACAATAGTCCGCATAACTTTTTTACGCTCACGACGTGGCACTGGCTCAGTTAGTTCCATGCCAAGCCTCCTCCTAAACTCCTCATAGCCGTCATCCTCGGAGTCCTCTTCAACAATTTGTATCGGCATTGAGCAAAAACAAGGTGGGCCCGGTTCATCTTCGCTGCTTGATGCAACGCTGTCCAGGGCCTCCGGGTCCTCTAGAAAGGCATCGTTGCGCTGTCGAGAGATTTTCAGACAAGAAACCAGTGTAAGTTCCCACTGCTTGTTTTTAATTTACACAATCCCTGCTTCCTAGCTCCATTACACCCTCCACCCTCAACTGTCGCTTCTTAATCATTCATTTACCTGAGGGATGTCTTTTCCGTTCACCTTGTCAACTGGTGACTCCCCCGAGCTGCGTTCACCTTTCTCCTCCCGCGGGGTGGACAACAAGAGGCCACCATGCTCATCGGGGTGTCTCACAAGCAGCTGGGTTTCGGGGTTCGGGTTCCGGCGTATCCATCAATGGCTGGGCCAAATGGCTCCCCTCAGTCTCTCCCTCCTCCTCCTTGGAACTGTCACTGACGTACCGCTTTCTCTGTGGATTGTCAAAGACCCTCGGGGCTAAAACAAAGTCCGAAGTTCTCACGGGGGTGGTGAAGGAGTCCATGTTTCCATGATTTCTAAAATACGTGTTCTTGGTAAAAGATGGCCTCTTCTGCCCAGTGCTGGGACTTATGGAGTGATGGTACTGTGCTCTGATTGGCAAAGGGGTCACACGACCCGTTTCTGGGTGGTTCACCCCGTCCCAGAACCTGCCCTATTTTGGTAAAATCTGCTCTCTGGGTGGTCCTATGAGGCTGAAACCCCTCCTAATTGGTAGAGGGATGTGGGAGGAGTTCTTAGAGGGGTCACACGAATCACTTCCGGACAGGTCACCCTGCAGTGGAACTCCCCGATTGGTCAAATCTCCTCTCAGGGTGGTCCTATGGGGGCAAAACCCTTCCTGATTGGTAGAGGGCAGTGGAAGGAGTTCTTAGAGGGGTCACAGGACACACCTTGCTTCCGGTCACGTCACACCGCCCCAGAACTCGCCCTGATTGGTCAAATCTCCTCTTGGGATGGTTCCCAGTGGCTGAAACCCCTCCTGATTGGCAGAGGGTTGTGGGAAGAGTTCTTAGAGGGTCATACAACCCACTTCCGGACAGGTCACTCTGCCCTGGAACTCGTCCTGATTAGTCAAATCTCCTCTTGGGGCGGTCCTGTCGGGAGGGAACCCATCCTGATTGGTAGAGGGGAGCGGGAGGAGTTGTTAGAGGGGTCACATGACACACCTTGCTTCCACACACACCGTGTGGCCGCTTTGACCCCGGAAGTAATATCCCCATGGGGCGGGACTTCCAGTGACAGGAGGGCAGGGTTTAAGGCATCAAGGGGCAGGGTTTAAGGGGTCAAGGGGCTGGATTAGGGTTTTGTTGATGGTAAGGCCCTTATACTACTAACAGTTACTAAATACCTTAATTGCTCCTAATATTGTAATGTCATAGGCGATCACTTGTTTTGCCTCCATGAAAGAACCAGCTCTAGCTACACATGCAGCTGTTACCATGCATTGGATTAGGATTGTAAAAAAGGAATGTGGCAATCCACATATGTAGATTAAAGCTTTGCAAATCCAGTAAGACTAGCTCAGTGGTCCTCTGAGTCAATGTTTGTGGCTCTGGTGGTGGGTAAGAGACAGTCTGTGCCTGCTTATCTGGGGACGTAGGATTTGCCACATCAAATAGGACCATTATACTATTATATCGGGTGATGGCTCATACTTGATGTTTTCAAGCAAACTGAAAACAAGAGTGGGTCTTTAAAAGATAACTAGGTTTTGCTAATTTTCATTTCTTGCAAACTAAAGATTATTTGTTTTGTTCAATTTCATTTTGTGTTGGTGGGAAAATTACTACTCTTTTTTTATTTTAGTCCCCCACCATTTCCACTTCCCTACTCGCTCTCTCTCTCTCTCTTTTTTTGTCAACTTTTCCCTAGCTTTCCATCTGGAAAATGGTTTTAAAAGGTGAGAGAGAGGGGGATTTTTTCCACAATTTCAAAACACAAGATTTAAAAACATCTGAAATGTTTTTGTTTTGAAATTTCAGCAAAAAAATCAAAAATTCCACAGAAGTGAAATTTTTTCACAAAAAATTCTGTTGTCATTGAAAACACATTTTTGGCTGATTTTTTTCAGTCAAACAATTTTTGACTGGCTCTGTGGAACACACCATTAATACACCAAGCAATTCTTGCAATGGTTGGTATAAATGACTGATGGAGGGGAGACACTTTTCTTTCCTGGCTCCTGGATTTTCCTAGATTGCAGAAGCTGGGACTGGACAACAAGGGCTGGATCACTTCATGATTGCCTTTTCTGTTCATTCCCTCTGAAGCACCTGGCATTGTCCACTGTCGGAAGACAGGATATTGGGCTAGATGGACCAGTGGTCTGACCCAATATGGCTGTTCTCATGTTCTGGAGCAATTAGTAGCCACATAATGGAAATAAACATAGGGACAAGCAGAAATATATAGAATGGTTTCAGATAATAGTCAGAGTTGAAATTCTGACATGGCTCAATAGCAATGCAGAGTTCTCTTTGTTATTAGTATGTTATTTATCTTCTTCCTCTGAAGCATCAGGGATGGCCACGGCTGGAGATGGGAAATAGGAGGAGGTCAAGGGCTCTGAGGTTGCATGAAGAATTCTGTTTCTCTCAGGTGCATGACTGGCTGGTTGTTGCTTACATGTTCAGGATTTAATTGATCATCGTATGTGTGGTTGCGAAGGGATTTTCCCAGAGGTCAGATTGGGGTTTTTTTCACCTTTCTCTCCAACATGTGGGTGGAAGTCACTTGCTAGGATTATCTGGGTATATCTCACTTAATCATTTCCCTGCCATGAAAGAACCCTCAAGCACTGATGCACCTTGGAGCCTCCTATTCTCTGTCTGTGGCACATAATAGTCTAGTCTCTTGTAGCCTATAACACTTTGTTCTAATTTTGGTTGCTGGGTTTAGTGTGCAGGCACTGTGCAGTGTTGGTGACCCATGATATACTGCAGGGAAGACTAGATGATCTGGTAGTCCCTTCTGGCCTTGAAATCTGTGACTGTTTATTATGATGGTACCTATGGGCCAACCAAGAAAGGGCCACTTTGTGTTAGGCCCTGTACAAACAGCAGCAGACAGTCCCTGCCCCAAACAGATTACAGTCTTAATGGATAGGACAGAAACTATATCTACACTGCAAAAAGAGGTATGTTCTTAGTTAGGGCTAGCTAACCTGCATTAGGTAACTCAGGTTAAAACAGCAGTGAAGACATGGCAACTCAGCTTTTAGCTAGAGTTAACAGCTTGAGGTACAGTCTATAGAGCAGCCTGGGTTGACCTCAAACTGGTATACTGAGTTAAAAGATGAGTCACCATTTTGTCACTGCTATTTTAACCTGAACTGTTGACCCATGTTAAGAACACAGTTTTTGCAGCGTACAGGTATCCAGAACACGGGGTGAGAGAAGGCGTATAACACACTAGCAAAACCGTCAACATGATTGCACCAAATGTCATGTTAGATTTTTTTTTGCTGGCGGGTTCAGAGATCAGCTAAACAGAAAGACAAGGGAAGGGAGAGGTAACACTGAAGGGAGGGAGGAAAGAGAAATGGGGCAGCAGAGGACGGAGGAGAGTAACGGTATGTCTACACTGCGATAAAAATCCCAAGACACTGAGTCTCAGAGCCTAGGGTCAGCTGACATGGGCTCACGGGGCTTAGACTTCAGTACTGATGTTCAGGCTTCAGCTGGAAAACCTTGTGGACCAGATGCATGAGGCTGAGGTGACAAGGCTTTGAGGGTGGGGGTGGGAAGGAGTTTGAGCAAGCAGCCAAACAGTATGGCGTGGAGAATGTCCAGTCAACATGGCAGAAAATACTCCAATGACATCATCACCTTCATTTTGCAAAGGTTTGTCTGTTCTATGGTGTCATCAGAGATGTTGAGCAGCTCATCATGATGTACTGAGTAAGACAGGGAAAGCTTGAATCTGCTATTACCAATGTTTTTCTCAGTTGAAAGAGAAATTTTGTATTTATTCACTGCATTTCTTTACGAGGTGTGAGCCTTCTTAATGGACATACTGGGAGGTCTGGAAGTCTTCCAGAACTCAGCTACTATAGAATTCCCTACCTTATATATTAATAAAATAAAATATTATATTAATATAATAATAACAATTATTTTATTATTATTATTCTTATTAAGTGAAACCAGACTGAGTACAGCCTTCAGGTGCATGGACATTGTGACATAAGAACTGTATAAATCATGCAGAAACTGAAAGGACAAAGTGATCTTCTCTCTACATAAATATTCAAGAGCTATATATTGTTTGCAATCAGAAACCTGGTTACTTTTGTACTATTTCAGATACAGTCCTTAATAGGGTCCTTGGTGGCCTAGTGGTGCCCAGTCATGAAGGCAGTGGTAGGGAGCCCAGAGCCAGAGCCCTAGGAGGGTCAGGTGTGTTCGGCCTCTGGAGGGGCCTTCTGGCCTACCGTCCCTAGGTCACTTCCTACCACTGCTTCACTCCCTCAGCTTCTGGTTCCTGATAAGGAAACCAAACCATTAAGCCCCAGTTGGGTTCAACATATAGTCCTATTCCCCTCGAGGAGGCTTCTCCAGCCCCTTTCAGCAGCAGATTTCAGGGCAGGTCTGTACTCCTTCCCAGCCTTCCCCTTCTGAGCTGGGTTGCTTCCTTTTAAAACCTGTCTCCAGGTTAAGCATGCTCTCTAGGGTTGGGGCTACCTGGGCCTTGCACTGTTCTTTAATCCTTTCTGGCCCAGAGTGTGGTTTGTATATCCTATTGCATACAGCACGTCATGTAGTCTCACATATTTTGCATGTGTGCAATATGCAAGATCAAATATGTGGCAAAATATATGTGAGGTAAAAAATTTTCTATCTGGAACGGATGTAAAATGTATTTTTTCATTTTAAATGTTAGAAATTTAACAATGAAAGCAGGCCCTGCGGTCTAACACAATTTACTTTGCAGAATATCGACAGCTCTATTAGGAGTTATTTGCAAGGCAATTGATAACTTATTATGTAGAATCTCTGGTTTCAATTATATTGATAGTAACTGAATTTCAAGAAAGCCGTGCAAAAGCTAGTTTGGTTGTTTCTTTTTAAACATGGCTGTTTGGTTTCAACTTCTTGGGACTTGGAATTTTGATTGAACTTTTCTAAAGCTTCTACCATTCTATGGTCACCATTAGGACCATAAGATATGGAACTGGAAGTGAACTCCTGGGTCATTGAGTCCAGTCCCCTTTGGAGTAGTATTTTGACATCCTTGAATGTAAGAAATCTACTGACTTTCATAACCTGGCACTTTATATCAGAATAAACAACCCTCCTTTAATTAACTTACTAAAACCAGGCAAAAATTTTACTGATGTGGTCCAATTTTTTCCTAACACTGACTTTTAATAATCTTTAGGAAAAGTCATCTGGCTAAAACAAAACGATTTCTAAACCAATACTGTAGCTTTATTTAAACATTTTTTAAAATACATATGTTGAAATGCTGTATAAAATGGTGCCAAAATAGGAAATAATAGTGGGCATTATTTTTAAATGTTCTTCTGTAACTACATCTCTCTCTAAACTTAAAATTTATGTTGAGTGAAGTTTTTTGGGGAGGGATGCATTGTATTTAAGAAAGAAATTAATAGCCTTCAGTAAATTTAGAGATGGTTGGCAACTCGGCTTTGCATACTGTAATAAAAATGTTTTATTGGACTAAGGTACTTAAATGTAGGAGCCAAATCATACTCAGACTCAGCTCTGTAGCATACGTGGCTCTAGGGGCACCATTTGCTGACTGGGGTTCCACCCTTGCCCCAGCTCCACTTGAGTTTCTGCCTGAATGCAAAGCTTAGAAGAGCTGAAGTAAATATCTTTTCCTTCATTGAGCTGTATTTATTTTCCATTGTCTCCTTATGTGCAGCACCACTAATGTTCCCAGAGCTCCTGAACGCATTATTTTTTTTATCTACTGCCTGCCTGCTGCATAGCTATTGCACTCCAGAAGACTTTGCTCCTGTCAACTATAGCAGGGGAAGCACTCAAAAGATTTCAGGGCTGTATCGGAGCCATTGCAGGCAGGCCAAGAAAATAAATAGGCTCAGGAGGTCACAAATAGGAGGCAAGAACTTGGAGTAAACTAGAGTTGGAGGCAATTCTATAAGAAGGGAAGAGGAACTTGATATCTTGGTGGAAGAGAAGGCTTTTGCTAAGCAGGGAAAGGTAGGCAACAATAAGAAAGAGGAGGGGTCTGGTTCATTGGTTGCAGATGAGTTATTTTCCCTTTTTAGTTCACATATATTTAATAATGCTGTTGAGGCCTGAAAGTCATAGTGGTTTAGCCTAGGATTTTAAAAAGAGACTAAGGGAATGAGGCACCCAGCTCCCATTGAATTTCCATAATCTCTAGGTGCCTTACTCTCTTAAACTTTGTTGAAATCTCAGCTTCTATGCATAAACCTTTCAGTTTATGGGTGCTAGATTCTCATCCACTTATTGTTAAGGGTGATGTGAACTGTGTCAGTATCTTAATTCATGGAGGCTATCAATCAACTGCAAAAAACCAAACACAGTTTATTATAACATTTGACATAATTCTGGATTATCTGTTCGGATGAGATGTAGGACTGCGAAGTTGCAGGAGTTGCGAATCACCAGTTAGATGTACTGGAAGAACTGTGAGAAGAAATTTGTGTTTCCCCATCCTTCAAACTCACCTTCTAACCTCTTTGCTTTTGTAGCCCTCTTACCCTCTTCTCCAAAGGACCTCATCAAAAGAGGCCTGTACAATTCATTAGGCACCCCTCTTCAAAAAAAAAAAACAACAACCCTACATACAAAGAGATCAATATGAGTACAAACATTCTAAAACATTAGAAAACTCTTCCAATGTGATAGGGCATAAAGAGTTTTGTCTAATTCTCATTCAAGTCAATGAAAAGACTCACACTAATTTCACTGGGAGTTGGATCTGGCCCAAATGAATGAAAATGAGAAGCTCTAAACCTTGAACATGGGTTCTCTTATAATGCCACTTTAGTCACTAAACACAAAGTATTAACTGGAGTAATTGGCAAATTTTCAATTACAATCAATTAAAAATTCCTACAAAATATTTCAAGTTTTCACTGAAAAAACAACTATCCCCAAACCTAAAAGTTTGGTTATTGGTTGCCAAAGACTGAAAAAGTTTCAGTTTTGCTGTTTTCAACAAAACCTGAAAACTCGACAAAAGGAAAAATTTTGGTCAATATTTCCATTTAGCCAAAAAGCCACATTGCAGGGAAAAATCATTGGATGAAAAGCTTGACCAGTGATAGAATTACCCAAACATAAGATGCATTCACAGCTCTAATTTACAAAAATGTTGTACAATCCTTATATCAAATTCAAGTTCAAAATGCAGGAGTCAAAGATTACAAATGCTAAAGCTTCAGAAGACATTCACTATTGAATGTGTTTGCTGGATGAAACAAACAGGAAATTTGAAAAAGGGCTTGTGATGGGGTGATTTGCCCATTAAATCTAGCAGTGAGTAGGGGTCAGCCCGCCACTGTTATATAGCATGATCCTTTAAGATTTTGGCAGGTGCGACAAACAAGGACCTGGGCCAAACTAGGAGAGAGGAAACAGTCCCGGGTATAAAGTAGCATTTGAGAGGAAAGCCCATTACTGTTTCTTAAGGGGTCTGGTACTAGGAGCGGGTGGGGCAAGGTTCCCCTCTCTATTAGCCAACTGGGATGAGTTTTGGGAAAGGGACCAGCATATATGCAGACTCCTCCCTCATAGAAGCAAGACACCAGCGAGACACTGCCTACTGAACGCTCTAAGCTGGAGGAGTAATTGGGAAAAAGGGCCAAGCAGAAAATGCACCTGGCTAACGCCTTGCAGCTGGCATAAACCACAACCCCCAGCTCTGGGCGGAGGGCTAGGGGAACTCATGTTGGAAAGAGGGAGTTACTAACTGCCTGAACCACAACCCCAGCTCCTGGAAGTGAGCTGGGGGAACACTTGCCTGAAGGAGGAAAACCATAGGGACGGTTTGGAATATAGCCCACTGAGTGTCCCCAACAGCAGGGATTCTCAGTAACAGGGTGAGCTAGATGGCAAGGGACCTAGCAGAGAAGGCAGGCTTGTGTTGCCCGGTGTTGCTGCAAGGAGATGGTGGTTGCTTTCAGTCTTCAACAACATGCCTGAATGGAACCTTAAAACCACCCCAAATCAGGCTGAACTTGGGGTTCTTTTGTAACCTTGCACATCTGCGCAGGTCAGCAAATGTTCTGTGGATCTGAACCATGATGCTGGAACAGCCCTAGTGGCTGAAGAGTTTTAACCACTTTAAGATGCAGTGTTAAGCTGCTTTAAGGATATAAACCAGTTTTTGGTTTTTAAAGTGATTTAAGTTGTTACACTGCATTAAAGTCTTTAAGCAGTCACCATGTTTACCCAACAAGTTGCACCGCTGTCCCTTCTCAGGGTCTTTCCAAGTGCACTCCCCGTCCCCCTGCACACATGTGTCAGGCCTCAGGCCTTTAATTCTCCTGGGATGGCCCACTCTGAGATCAGGACCTGGGTTACAATCCCCTGGGGACAAACCGAGGCTAATTCAGCAGGTTGAACTGAGGTTGGACCCTGTAATGGTTTCTCTTTAGGAACCTATAACAGTATATATTTGCAGTGAGACAGAAACAGCTTCAAACAAAGCATGATTTGCTTTGCCAAAATGGTATGCAGGGCTAGACAAATGGGTTTAAAACAACAAAGAGACCTGCACACACATGCCTTACCTATGCTTAACCTCTCCATCCACAGCTCAGGCAGGTCTGGTTTATTCCCCACCTCTGATTTAGGAAAGCCAGGTTATACCACTTATAGCCCTCTTCCTCTGACTCTGAGGCCTGATCTACACTAAATTTTGCTGGCATAGCTATGTCCGGTAGGAGAGTAAAAATCACACCTCCTAGCTAACACAACTATGGGGACCAAACCCGCAGTATACATACAAGTACACAAGTTGGCAGAGAGGTGATTCTGTTGGTGTAGATAGTGTCCTTCAGGGAGGTGGCGTGGCTATGCCAGCAGAAGAACTGGGGACATCTGACCTCAAGGGCATAGACTGTCAAAGTGGTGCAAAGTTTTGGCTCAAGCTGGATTTATACAGGACAGGACACATAGATTACCAGTGTAGTGAGGAATATCCTACTTCAATAGTCGACTGTCCAGGAAACCAGACCTTTTGCTCTTAGACAAGATCCTAGCCACATTTTCTTCTTCTCCTGTGAGACTACTGCAACTCAGTCTCCACAGAGACCTACATGCGATTGTTAGCTGGTGAACTACAAATATCATAAGCAGGAGCCAATTCATCCCTCTGGTACTATGTAAAATACACTGGCTTCCCATGCATTTCGGGGCAGAATCCAACGTCTTGGTCCTAATCTGCCAAGCTATTGAAATTCTACACTAAAGGGCTCAGTATTGGCCTCACTCTGCTCCCACTGCAATCAGTAGTAAAACTCCCAATGCCTTTAACAGGAGCAGAGCCAAGGCAATGCTGGGTGCATTAAGTAAATCCCATTCTTAGTGGATATGGAGCTAGCTAGCTCAGAGATCATCTTACTTCCTCTCCCATTTCTTGTCTTTTGTCTAGACACATCTTAATTGCAGGACTCTCTTTCCAGAGACACGGTACATTTCCTGGCAGCCACCATTAAAATTTGAGTAGATTTCATTCTGTAGACTCCGGTTTAGACTATCAAGCTTTGGGGACACTGCATTCTCAGTGGTAGGACTCCAGCTATAGGATTCCTTGACAGATGAGATCAGACTGAGACCAAGGGGTTCGGATAAAGCTGTAAAAATGCCTTTCCTGTAAAGCTTACCCCCAGCAACACACCCATAAATAAATAACTACATCTATGTACATATACATCCACATGCCTCTCAGCATTCAGTTCATTGCTTAGATCACAAGGAGTAAGGGTCCTTATAACTACCTAAGAGCCCAGTAGCTACATAAATTATTGTGTAATGTTGCTGTGGCATGAAATGTGCAAACCAAACTTCAGAGGGAGAACCCTGCACATATTCACCTCAAGGCTGGGAGGGGGGAGAAGGAGGGGGAGGAGGAGAGAGCAGGGAGCTGCTCACACAGTTGCCGTTGCAAGTTGAGCCTTAACCAGTTGGCATATTTCACCTTAGGGGTGGCTGCATTTCACTGCAGGAGGAGGTGATTCCTGAATACTTTGTAAAGTGCTTTAGTGACTCCTCGCAGGTAAAAAGGACATGCAAACCAAAATATCAGCTACACACATACTGCAGTACATAAGTTAAAGAGATCTTAAACAATTTCCTCCTGAGAAGTATGATGAGCCCATTATGAGGAATGACGTGAGGCCTTTCAGGGGCTCTCTGTGCTTCAACTGTATCAGTATGTGTCATATTTACAGTGTATGACAAATGAGCTAAGGGCAGAAAAACCTGGCCTGGAAAGAGATTAGATCATCCAGGGCGAAAAACTGCCAACACTGAGATTTTACACCAAAGGAAAGTAACAATAATTCCTTACATACAGGATATGCCTTCAGAGCTGCTCTCTGCCGAAACCTTGAAAGGATGCCCCCTCCAGGACATTTCTGACCCGCTCTGTTACACACAGCTTCCCCCACTCATTCATCTTCTTTGCTGTGAAGATGCCTGCCTCTCTCTCTCTCTCTTGCCACAAAGATGACATCACATTTATTTAACCTTGAAACCTGAGCAGGCTGGGAGTTGATTCACCTCCACCCTCTTAATGATTATTGAGTGTCCACTCTAGGAGACGCGCTGTTTCTGGTCTCTATTATTTTCCTTCCTCGCAGCCATGCTACTGCTGTATGCCTTTATTTTACAACGCATACCAGGGATGGGTTTGTTAAGAGCACTCAGCATTGGTTTACCGCTACTTCCACTGTAACAAATGGGAGTTTTGCCTTTTACTGCAATGGGAGCGGAGTTAGACCAACACTGAATGCTTCAGAAAATCTTACCCCAGAGATTGCACAAAATGTGACCAAATTCATTTTTACTTACACACACACAGACAGACACAAGTTAAGCTGGCCCTTTAATTAATGGGCCTGGACTAAAAGCTTTTATGAGAGCTCTTATGACATGACATGTAATACCTGGTATACGTCTAAGTATCTGAAGTATTCTCCAGGACTAGACATTTTACTGGCTGGCATTACATAATATAACTTGTTGCAATGACCTCCTGCAGTGCTACACATTTTTTGTGTGTGTGCACAGACATTACATGGAAGGAAAAAATCATGCTATAGGCAGTTCTAATAAGATCCAGGCATTCAATGAAATCCGATTCCCATTTTCTATAGCACCCTTTTGCCACTGAATAGCTGTATCTTCCTCAGACTCCTTTCTTACAGTGTCAGGGCTGTGATGCCGGTTTCCCTTCCTGATGCACTGATTGTGAAGATCAGGAGACTAACAGATAACGTTAAACAGTTTTCCCTGTGAACTCAGAATTGTGCACGTGTGGGTTGGTCTCTGCAATGATTCAGAACCACTCAGATGTACAATACACTCCATTTGCAAAAGTGTGTCTCCAAGCTACTAAAAGATACTTAAGGCCCTGTGATGTTTAAACAGAAAAAGATGTCTTTTATTAATCATATTTGCACAACTGATCAGGAAAATTCATTTCTTATGTTTTTAGAATAAATTTCATGGGGCAAAGTGAAGTCAGATTAACCTATGGGTCAAAGTAAAACTATGGTGTCTTTGTTTCAGGCTGGAGGAAGGCCAAATCACGTTATAGCATACTTGACTAGTAAGGTTATATCTTAGGAAAGCCCCAGCAGGCTTTGAGAAGGAATCAGTATCTAACAGAGTTAACTGGTGAGTATACAGCTCTCTCATATACTAATTCCCTAATCTTATATTATAAACTAGCAAGCTATCAATTTTACTCTCCTTGAGATTCTGAGATATATGCAAATATCAGAAAGTCTCATTATTGTTACTATTGTTATGTTAAGGTGCTATTTCACTTTTAAAACTTAACTTTTAGTTCTTTATACCTTCTTTAAATATGATTTTTTTGCACAAACAGTAGCTGGAAACAGATGGGGAAAATGTATTATTGGTGTGAGGTTGTTGAACAATAAAATGAAAGAAACTGACGGTGCCTTCATCTCTTTTTTCAATTGTTTCTTTACTTCTTTATCTTGACAGGTTTCAGAGTAACAGCCGTGTTAGTCTGTATTCGCAAAAAGAAAAGGAGTACTTGTGGCACCTTAGAATGCCTCCGATGAAGTGAGCTGTAGCTCACAAAAGCTTATGCTCAAAGAAATTGGTTAGTCTCTAAGGTGCCACAAGTACTCCTTTTCTTTCTTTATCTTGCTCTATTCTGGCTTTATTTAATATGATTATTCTGACTTTATTTAATATGACTTTCATCTAAGCATATGGCCCATGGCTAACTGTTCACTGTCTGTTAAGTGTAAAATACTTGGGCCAAACTTTGCAAGTGTGCCTGCCTAAAGTTAGGTATATTTAGCTGCCTAAACAAGTCTGCCTGTCTAGCCAGGATTTTAGTCCACACTATGGTAATTAAATAGTTTGGCCTTTTTTTATAGAGGCACTAAGAACCTGCAATTCCTAGAGAAGTCAATGGAAACTTTGGGTACTCACATCTCTACAAACTGGAGTTTATTTAATTGACATTATGTTGAACTTTTAACTATTTACATTCACCGAATATAGCATAATATCCAAATAACAATATTTAGTTTACAGTCCTTTCTCAGTTCTAGAAAAACGATTTTCAACGGAAGGTGAGTTAAGAAAGTTATTACTTTTAATTTAAATGTATGCTCAGCACTCAAAGTGCATTTCAGTCAACTTTTAAAATAAAATATACTTTTTAATAAAAATAAAACAGGGTGCCCACACATGGTAACTCATAGCTTTAAAAAGAAGAAAAGACATCCTGTTACCTGGTGTTCTAAAGGTCAACAAGGGCCTAAGCGAACACCCACTGAGGTCTAGGGGAAACCAAATGGGACTTGTACTCCTAAATCCCTTAAATACTTTGGAAAATCTCCCCATTTTTATTAGGAGGACGGGGCACAAAGGTCTTTTTCCAATAGAACCACAGTATGTGTCATACATGTTCATTGGTCTGAAAATCCAATTAACAGTGTCAGTGGAGTTTGGAGAGGCTAGAGCAAACTTGCAGCATGTCAGCCATCTTGGGCCACTAACCCCAGCCCTTTTAAAATTCATACTTTATGGTCCTCTTACTGTTTTTTTTTTCTTTTGTATTTGGAGTATACATTTAGTTTGAGTCTCTAAAATGGTGTTTTTAAATAGTTTCCTTGCAGGCATTTCACACTTGTGACTCTTCCTTTTAATTTCCATTTAACTAGCTTCCTCATTTTTGTGCAGTTCTCCTTTTAGAGGTTAAATGCTAATGTGCTGAGCTACTTTGGTATTTCCCCTCTCCCCCTACAAAGCTAGTAAATTTTACATATTATGGTTGCTGTTCCCAAGTGGTTCAGCTACATTCATTTCTGGGACCAGACCCTGTGCTCCACCTAGGACTAACTCAAGAATCGCCTCTCCCCACTGGGTTCCAGGACTAGCTGCTTTAAGAAGCAGTCATTAGAGGGGTCTAAAAATTTTTATCTTTGCATCCCACCCTGAGGTGACATATTCCCAGTCAATATGGGGATAATTGAAATCCTCCATTATTATTGGGTTTTCTGGTTTTGTAGCCTATTCTCCCTGAGCTCTTCACAGTCACCATCCCCATCCCGGTCAGGTAGTTTATTCCGAGTGCTTTACTCTTATCATTCAAGCATGGAATTTCTATCCATAGAGATTCTATGATATAACTTGATTCTTTTAAGGTTTTTACTATATTTGACCTGATTTTCTTTCACACATAATGCCACTCCCCCACCAGCATGACCTATTCTGTCATTTCTATATATTTTTTGTATCCTGGTGTTATTGTATCCAATCAATTATCATTGTTCCACCAAGTTTCTGTGATGCCTATTGTATCAATATCCTCTTTTTCAGGCACTCAAGTTAACCCATCTAAGTATTTAGACTTGTTGCATTTGTATATATGCACTTATAAAATGTGTCAATATTTAGTTGTCTGCCTTCATGTGATGTCACTGAATTGGATTCTTTTTTCATTTGTTTCTTTTCAGTTCTGACCTGTACTTTATCAACTTCTAGCCTCTCCTCCTTACTAGGATATAGAGTATTCATTTAATAAATCTTTCACACAGGATTCTCTCTTTCAAAACCATATGCTCCTTTGCACCTGTCAGCTTTCTCACAACCCCTAGTTTAAAAACTTCTCTATGAGCTTTTTAATTTTACATGCCAGCAATCCGGTTCCATTTTGGTTTAGGTAGAGCTATCCTTTCTGTGTAGGTTGCCCAGTTCCTAATAAACCTGAATGTATCCTCCTAACACTATCATCTCATCCACATATTGAGACCTTGAGTTCTGCTTGTCTGGCCCTGCAGGTGGAAATGGAAGCATTTCAGGGAATGCTAACATGGTGGTCCTGGAATTTAATCTCTTACCTAGCCCCTAAATTTGGCCTCCAGGCCCTCTCTTCTACCTTTCCCTATGTCACCGGTACCTACATGTACCATGATTACTGACTTCTCCCCAGCACTGTGCATAAGCCTATCTAAATGTCTCGAGAGGTCCGCAACCATCTCACCCATCAGGCAACTTACCATGCAGTTCTCCTGATCATCACAAACCCAAGTATCTATATTTCTAATAATCAGCTGATGCCACAGGGTTGGGGGGGGGTGATAGCTCGGTTGGGAGCAGGTTCTCGGCGGGAAGAGGTGGGGCCGGGGCTAGCCTCCACAAGGGGAAGATTCACTTGCCGCCCATGGCTAGAGGCTTTTCAGGAACTTTCAGCCTTGCCTAGCAGGCTGCTTGGCCCCATGCACACAATCCTCAGAAGAGACCACACTATAAACTTCAATCAAGCAGGCACACAACAAACAAACTCACTCTAAGGGTCACATACTCACTCCACCTTCACCTGGAGAACTCCCTCACAAAATTCCCCCATTTGCTGCCTCCCATGGAACATGACATTTTAACCCCCCCAAATGCTAAACCAGTTCTGACTGTAACTGCAACTGTAAATTGGCCATATCACATGCACTATTAAACCTCACTCCATATACTATAGAAGGCTAGGGAATACTATACTGTGTATGCAGAAGGAAATGGGTCTGCAAATGCTGTACCTTTGATTCCCCTGACTTCTGTATTATTAGCATGTCCATGCTTAATCAAAAATGGGTTCAAACCACTTACATCTGGATCCAGATCCATATTTTGAACATCTCCGCATTTGGGAATAGTCAGTATTGGGGGTTTGGAGGACTCAGTTCTGTGCAGTGCTGAGTTCTCTTCACTCCCACGGAAATCAGGAGTTATTTAGCACCTCAGTGGATCAGGCATTTTTATGATGTCTTTGAGATACAGCCAAAAACACTGCAATGGAAGTAAATTTCCAGAACAGAAAACCCCCATAGCCAACCGCTTCAATGAGTATTTTTCATATGCAACCCATAAAAACATCAGGTTTAAGCATCAGAGTTAAAACTGTCATATTACTAGCCAAAAGAGATGTTAGCTTTTCATATAATCCCCAGTGTATATGTTTAGGCAGTTTCATGGCTCTCTCTGTTCCTACAGTATCTTTTTCATTTGTGATCCAATCCAATTCTGATCACTGAGACCAAAATCCCTTAGCTGGCAGTAAGGCTTCCTCAGTAGAATAGCTCAAGCTGTATTTGCAGTATAAGAAACCTTGTGTCAGTCTCGGGTGATCCAGAAGCAAAAGGCTCCAAATCTCAAGGTTCACTGGACTTTCAAGGCTCAAACTGCTCATAGAAAACAGCCAAAGAAATCATTACTTATAATAGAGTTGGGAGTCTCACTCCTCACTATTTCCAAATTAAATTAAAAATAACTTCTCCCCCATTTCTAAGGCTATGTCTATACAGGCTTGCATGCTTGGGCACTGCACCATGTACATGTTTGTGCATGCTCCCCACACTGAGTGTTCACATTATGCTGTGCAGAACACAGGTCTAACACTGTGTACACATGTATACCTGCATCCACACTGACATGTGGTACATGAGGTTAGTGCTATCATTTCAGGGGCAGGATCCCTAGGTTGTCTGTGTCATGAAGACATTTTAAGAACCACTTTGCTGTGTGTTGTTGGTACTGTTTCCTGCCTTCGCAACATCTGCCGATGGAAATTCCTGATCAAGTTGCCCCTTGCTGTTATTCCCTGCCAAACTGGGTGGAACACATGGAGCAATGGGAAGATTATCTTGTTCTGCTTCTGCTCCCTGTTGCAGGACCAATGGGTATGCAGTGGAGTAGGTGGTCAGAGAGATGCTGGATTGAATTTGGACATAACTTTGTAACCCATTGAAGATGGCTGACCTTGAGGGTCAATAACAATTCATTCAGTTCACATGATACAGTATGGTGAATGCTGCTATTGCCATTGTATGCCCTTGGGTGGAATGTCACTTCTGATGCAAGAGACAAGCATAGTTTGGTGGTATCACATGATCAGGATGATCAGGAGTGGCTGATCAGTAGTGGCTTCCAAATGTCTCAGTGAGGAAACAGACCTTCATGGAGCTATATGAGGTTCTTGCACCAAACATCCAGCACCTGACCTCTTGATTCAGGGAAGCCATACTGGTGCAGGAGTGGGTAATTGTTGTCCTGTGGAAGCTGGCAACACCAGACAGCTATAGGTCCATTGCAACCACTTTGGGGTTAGACAGGCCACTGTCAGGATCATAGTTGTGCAGGTTGATGAGGCCATTAACACTGGTCTTCCCATAGATGGTTGCCATAAGAAAAGTCCCGGAAATAATAGCTGGTTTTCAGAGGATGAGGTTTCTGAACAGTGTGTGTGTGTGGGGGGGCACTCGATGACACCCATATCACAATACTTTGGCCACTATAAGGGGAAAGATTTCAGAGTAGCAGCCGTGTTAGTCTGTATTCGCAAAAAGAAAAGGCGGACTTGTGGCACCTTAGAGACTAACCAATTTATTTGAGCATAAGCTTTCGTGAGCTACAGCTCACTTCATCGGATGCATTCAGTGGAAAATACAGTGGGGAGATTTATATACATAGAGAACATGAAACAATGGGTGTATGGTAATGGGTAACACCCATTGTTTCATGTTCTCTATGTATATAAATCTCCCCACTGTATTTTCCACTGAATGCATCCGATGAAGTGAGCTGTAGCTCACGAAAGCTTATGCTCAAATAAATTGGTTAGTCTCTAAGGTGCCACAAGTACTCCTGTTCTTTATAAGGGGAAAGTGAGCATGTGAACTGAAGAGGTTACTTTTCCTGTGTACTGCAAGGTTAATGGGAAACAGAGTCAGATTCAGGAATATGAAGGTGGGAAACACTGAATAGGCTCATGGCAACCAAAGGCTGAGGAGAGCAGGATTTTACTTGAACCTGGAAGAAATGACTTTATTCCACAGAAACAAAATTGTTCTGTACAGTGTGTTTGGGCCAACTGTTGTTTTTGAAGACCCTGCACACCCCACTTTGAACTTGGCTCATTAAATGTACCCCAATATCAATTACTGCAAAAAAGGGAATTAAGTTACAAGCTCAGTTGCTGCAAAATAGTCATGGACTGAACGTTTGGTAGACTGAAATCTCATTGGCACTGCCTATGCACATAACTGGATACCAAACTGGATATAATCACACCTGGTGTATATTCCATAATGGTTGTGAGGGAAAAGGGGACTGCTTCTGTTTTGGGATGGGAGCAGGACAAGTGCGGTTTACAATCTTTGTACTGGCGACTGGATTGCACCCATGGGCACACTGATCCTAGTTCCCAGTGAGCAACAGAAGTCAGGGATGCCAAATGTATGCACATCTTGGAACAGCAGGGAGGCAGAGGAAAACATCTGCCTGGGCCAAGGGACACCTTCATATCCTATGCACCTGCTGGAGGTAGACATCACCATATCTGAGGTAGAAGCGAAACTCAAACAGCTTAATGGGACTAAATCGGGGGGCCCAGATAATCTTCATCCAAGAATATTAAAAGAATTGGCACAAGAAATTGCAAGCCCATTAGCAAGAATTTTTAATAAATCTGTAAACTCAGGGGTTGTACCGTATGATTGGAGGATTGCTAACATAGTTCCTATTTTTAAGAAAGGGAAAAAAAGTGATCCAAGTAATTATAGGCCTGTTAGTTTGACATCTGTAGTATGCAAGGTCTTGGAAAAAATTTTGAAGGAGAAGGTAGTTAAGGACATTGAAGTCAATGGTAAATGGGACAAAATACAACATGGTTTTACAAAAGGTAGATCGTGCCAAACCAACCTGATCTCCTTCTTTGAGAAAGTAACAGATTTTTTAGATAAAGGAAACGCAGTGGATCTAATTTACTTAGATTTTAGTAAGGCATTTGATACGGTGCCACATGGGGAATTATTAGTTAAATTGGATAAGATGGGCATCAATAGGAATATTGAAAGGTGGATAGGGAATTGGTTAAAGGGGAGACTACAACGGGTCCTACTGAAAGGTGAACTGTCAAGTTGGAGGGAGGTTACCAGTGGAGTTCCTCAGGGATCGGTTTTGGGACCAATCTTATTTAATCTTTTTATTACTGACCTGGGCACAAAAAGTGGGAGTGTGCTAATAAAGTTTGCAGATGATACAAAGCTGGGAGGTATTGCTAATTTAGAGAAGGACAGGGATACCCTACAGGAGGATCTGGATGACCTTGTAAACTGGAGTAATAGGAATAGGATGAAATTTAATAGTGAGAAGTGTAAGGTCATGCATTTAGGGATTAATAACAAGAATTTTAGTTATAAGCTAGGGACACATCAACTAGAAGTAACGGAGGAGGAAAAGGACCTTGGAGTATTGGTTGATCATAGGATGACTATGAGCTGCCAATGTGATATGGCTGTGAAAAAAGCTAATGTCGTCTTGGGATGCATCAGGAGAGGTATTTCCAGTAGGGATAAGGAGGTTTTAGTACCGTTATATAAGGCACTGGTGAGACCTCACCTGGAGTACTGTGTGCAGTTCTGGTCTCCCATGTTTAAGAAGGATGAATTCAAACTGGAACAGGTACAGAGAAGGGCTACTAGGATGATCCAAGGAATGGAAAACTTGTCTTATGAAAGGAGACTCAGGGAGCTTGGCTTGTTTAGCCTAACTAAAAGAAGGCTGAGGGGAGATATGATTGCTCTCTATAAATATATCAGAGGGATAAATACCAGAGAGGGAGAGGAATTATTTAAACTCAGTACCAATGTGGACACAAGAACAAATGGATATAAACTGGCCACTAGGAAATTTAGATTAGAAATTAGACGAAGGTTTCTAACCATCAGAGGAGTGAAGTTTTGGAATAGCCTTCCGAGGGAAGTAGTGGGGGCAAAAGATCTATCTTGCTTTAAGATTAAACTCGATAAGTTTATGGAGGAGATGGTATGATGGGATAACATGGTTTTGGTAATTAAATATTCATGGTAAATAGGCCCAATGGCCTGTGATGGGTTTTAGATGGGGTAAGATCCAAGTTACCTGGGAAAGAATTTTCTGTAGTATCTGGCTGATGAATCTTGCCCATATGCTCAGGGTTTAGCTGATCGCCATATTTGGGGTCGGGAAGGAATTTTCCTCCAGGGCAGATTGGAAGAGGCCCTGGAGGTTTTTCGCCTTCCTCTGTAGCATGGGGCACGGGTCACTTGCTGGAGGATTCTCTGCTCCTTGAGGTCTTTAAACTACAATTTGAGGACTTCAATAGCACAGATATAGGTGTGAGGTTTTTTTTTTGTAGGAGTGGTGGGTGAAATTCTGTGGCCTGCGTTGTGCAGGAGGTCAGACTAGATGATCATAATGGTCCCTTCTGACCTAAATATCTATGAATCTATGAATCTATGAAAAGCACATGACAAAACACTGACACGGACGGGTAGGGCTTCATAGCTTTGTGAGGGTTTTGTTCTCCAATAGCCAAAGGTCATTAGGCATTCGTTCCTGTGACATTGCACACACAAATATTTACAACAGGCCACCTGCACTGGGTTATCACCTTAGGGTTGGGTTTGTGCTGCAGAGGTTGGTGGCCAAGCTGTAATGTGGTCATTGTGCAATGCTTTTGTCTTCACTATTCCTCCTTGTTTACTGACCTCTGTTATCTGGAGCACTCAGTCTCTCTTAACTACCTTATCAACATTTGCTTTTTTGGAAGGCAGGGTGGAGAAGGATATGTAGCCATTCTTTTTCTTAAATGATTAATTGGTAGCAGTCCTAAGAGCAATGAGTGGCTGTTATGGGACATTAATCCCTACTAGGGTGAAACTGGTTAAAGTTTCTGCAGGAGCGGGGGAGGAACGGGACCATTTAATCACAAGGTAATGGCAAAAAAAAAGGAGTACTTGTGGCACCTTAGAGACTAACAAATTTATTTGGGCATAAGCTTTCGTTGGCTAAAACCCACATCATCAGATGCATGCAGTGGAAAATACAGTAGGAAGATATATATACACAGAGAACATGAAAAAATGGGTGTTGCCATACCAACTGTAATGAGACCAATTAATTAAGGTGGGCTGTTATCAGCAGGAGAAAAAAAAACCTTTTGTAGTGATTCAAGCCTAATTTAATGGTATCCAGTTTGCAAATTAAGAAATTAATTTGAAAGGCTTGAACAAAGACTGGGAGTGGATGGGTCATTACACAAAGTAAAACTATTTCCCCATGCTAATTTTCCCCCTACTGTTACTCACACCTTCTCGTCAACTGTTTGAAATGGGCCATCCTGATTATCACTACAAAAGAGTTTTTTTTCCTTCTGCTGATAATAGCCCACTTTACTTGATTGGTCTCGTTACACTTGGTATGGCAACACCCATTTTTTCATGTTCTCTGTGTATATAAATCTTCCTACTGTATTTTCCACTGGATGCATCTGATGAAGTGGGTTTTAGCCCATGAAAGCTTATGCCCAAATAAATTTGTTAGTCTCTAAGTGCCACAAGTACTCCTCGTTTTTTTTTTTTTGTTTTGTTTTTTTTGCTGATATGGACTTACACAGCTACCACTCGGAAAGGTAATGGAAGACTCTATCATTGCCTTTATGGTTACTGGAATTGTGTTTTGATTTTCTGCACATGAACAAAGGCCGAAAAATGTTCATCTACCCCTTCTCTGTGCTGTGGAGTTCTGCTGTACTGAAAACTCGTAGTGCTTTCCATAAGCACATAACACTAGCTGCACTTTCTCCATCCCTCCCATGTGTCTTTGGGAATTTAGATATTTCTGAGCATGGATATTTCATCGTATTTCAAGGGACAGAGTCCTGGCAGTTCCTTCCAGGAGCTGTTACCAATTTGCAATTTCTTCTTTAAAGGCTGGCCAACATTTGGCGAACATAGTGGTTTTCAAAGTACCAGAATAGTAAAGAGGCTTTCCAGTCCCGTGGAGGAGAGCTGGCAATCTATGCCAGAGATGTGTGTCTGTTAATGGTCACCCCTCTACATACTGATGAATGGAGGGGTTTGGTCAGTTATGAGTGGACCAAGCAGATTTGCTTTTCCAGGATCCATCTGAAGTTTCTCTTACCCCAGAAGTTTGCTTATATATGCTCCCAGGGCTGGGGAAAGGGGGGAGGAATTCAACTGGAAATGTACTGTATTCACAGCTAGCATGTGCAAAGGGAGAGACAAACCACAAATAATACCTCCACCTCCCCTCGCCCCCCAGATCCTGCCCATGCCTGCCTAACAACAGTGAAATGGAGAGAGAAAGAATGACATACCACAACCAGAAAAGCCTGCCCATGCCTGCTTAACAACAGTGAAATGGACAGAGAAAGAATGACATAGCAGAACTTTATTTGGTTCCCTGAAGTTTTCAATTCTCTCTGCAGCAAAGGGACACTGCACCTTTTCTATCCAACCATAAGACCTGATCCTTCTCCCACTCTCATTTCCCCCAGTTTGTTGCCACATGGCTCAGTGCAGGGAGAGGCTGGACGTCGGGAACAGGGATGGTACCAATTTTGTAACTTTCTAAGCAGGGCTGGCTCTACCGTTTTTGCCGCCCCAAGCAGGACGTCTGTCGGCAGAAGCTGCCGCTGAATTGCCACTGTGGCAGCCTGCAGAGTAGCGCTGCCACTGATTTCCCACCGTGGCACAGCCTACAGAGTAAAGCTGCTGCCGAATTGCCGTCGCCGTGGACAGACAAGTGCCACCCTGACGGCATGCGGACTGCCGCCCCTTTCACAGTGCTGCCCCAAGTACCTGCTTGGGACGCTGGTGCCTGGAGCCGGCCCTGGTTCTAAGGGAGAGAGATCTGCTGGGACTAACTTCTCCACAGACAACTAAAGTGTTCCCTTTCCCTTCCTGAAACGAATCCTACCTCCTGCCTCAAACCGCTTTCCTTTTCCCAAGTCCTACATAGCTTTTGTTTGTAAGTGGATGGTAAGATCAGAGGGTCAGGAAAATCACTGAAACGGTATAGTCTTCCAAGGGACAAAAGAAACTCTCTCTCTCTCTCTCTTTCTATATGTGTGCATGTGCATACATGTGTGTGTGTGTGATGTGTGTGTATATAAACTACACATAACTGTCCCATCCACAGTCCACATGTCCCCAGAACCATTACTGCTTGACTGCTGGCCAAGAAATTCACAGACACAGGGTGCAGTGATTTTTTTGTTAAACTGTTTTTAAGACACCACTTTAGCCAAATGCATAATAGTGGCTCATCAATAAAATTATTGCTTTCTAGCTGTGTGGTGTTTGGGGACCATTTTGGAATGGCACATAGTGGGAGCTGACAGAGGGGGAAAGTTGGAGGAGTCTGGTGAGGATATGGGGCATAACAATGCCCTGGCTTCAGCACAGCAGTTCAGACTCAGGGACATAGCAATGCATGGCATATTATCCCGTGAGGAAAAGCCAGCACACAGTCCTTTAAATGCCCTGTCCTTTAATATCAGGAATGTAGCACCAGAGCAAGAAGAGACACTGGCAGGGAGAGTGGGGAGTCCACTGTAACTTACCAGCCTCAGGTTTTTGCTCCTGCTGTGACAAGGGGTATGGGGGCTTTCTCAACTAGCTCCTCTTGGTAGAGGTGGAAAATCAGATGTTCTTTGTCCTCTGGATCTTCTGAGGCATCCTCAGAGTCCCTGCCCTGGCCATCACTTGCATCCCTTCAGACTATAAGTCCAGCAAGGTTGATAAAGGCATCATTAGCCACTTCCAGCTCTGTATTGGGAGCCCTTGACATCACCCAGTCCAACTCGTTGTAGAAGGAGCATGTACAACAAGCCCTCCCTGAGCAACTGTTGGAGTCCTTTGCCCTCCTGCACATGCCTGATGCATTTCCAGCACTGGTCTGGACTCCACTTAGTGCCCACTTGCTCCAGCCATTGTGAAATTTCCTGGGGCAGGTCAATGTTCCCGCCACTCTGGGCAAAGTCCTGGAGGACAGTGTACCTTAACCGCACATTAATCAGCACCTGGGTGTGGTCAGTGGGCCAGGCAGCTGCTCTCGGAGCAGGATCCATGTTCATCTGACCTGAAGAGTGCAGCAGACAGCTGTACTGATGTGGTCAGCACAGCTCGCTACCGCCAGTGACAATGTTGGGGACAGGGACCTTTATAGATTGGGTAAGGGTCAGGCAGAAGAGGTATTGTGGGAATGGGGTTGGAGGACTATTGTAACTTAAGACCTGGTGCATGCCCCTTACCCCCGTCCACACTGCACACTGGCATGGGTACGGGGCCTGGCCACAGCCTGAAGCATGTACTTACCCGCACCCCTCAGGTGAGCTAGCTTGCTCGCCCTCTACTTGCCTTCAGACACATGCTCCTGGGGTTTAGGTGTGGACAATGAGGGGATTATGGCACAACCACACACAGATATATACAGTCGCTAGTGTAGATGTACCCTTAGTGCTATAAACTGTTAGCAGCTGCAAACAGAAAAAATACCCAAACTCTCCTTTTTCTCTCACAACCTCCAAACACGTACCTTTCCTTTCCCATATGGTAACACATGCCTAGGGCACCTCTCCTCATTTCTTTGTCATCTCAGTATGGGGGGAACTAAAGAAAGTGACCCCACTCTACCAGTGCTGTATCCTGGCGGCGGGGGGGGAGAAGAGGGAAGAGAGAGAGAGAGAGGATTGTAGCTAAGAGATTAGAATGAGGCATTAAATGACTTAATTTTGTTGTTGATGGACAGTAGTATTAAAATACACACCAAAAGATGGGGAAGCGGGGATCTTTTTTCCCTCCTTCACAGAGGCATCTTTACTGCAGGAAAAAAAATGCCAGTGGAGGAAGTCTTTGTAAAACCTTGCAGACTTTTCTCCAGATTGTTCTATCAGAGGAGGGGTGGGGTATGTCCGTATATGGAACCAGCAGGAGGTTTGACCCCGAACTCCTGGAGGAATACTGTTGCCTGTTTGAAAGTCCTATGCTGCTCTAACTCACTCCCAGCTCCGTGATTTCTATGGAATTATGCTCCTAGGTTTCCCCCCCATTCACTGCTGCTTCTTGAATGCCTTCAGGCTGGCAGAGGGGAGGGTTCTTTAGCAGAGAGGAGATTCTATGAAGGGTTAATACAGACTTAATCTGCATAAAATTTCAAACTGCATTAACATATGGATGGATTTGCTGTTAGCTGCTGGAGGAAATGATCCATGATGCCTGTATCTGTCCCCACCTTCTCCTCAGCCTTCCCTCTCGGCCTCCCAGATACAGATCTGGGGATCCAAATGCAGATTCTATATTAAAGTCTTCAAATCCCATATTTGGACATTCATATCAGGATTTAGGAGTGTAAAATGGGCTCCCACATGCTTAAATGCCAGTAAGTGCATCCGTAACTGGAATTTGGACATTTCACTGAGTTACTAATGTCTCTACATTTTCCTCTCTATGCATGAGAAAAGCTCCCACTAAAAGTCTGCAGAGATATGATATTGTCCTCCTCAAATACATTCTTAAACCTCAACTCTGCTGTGATGCTTACAAGACACTATACAGCTGTTTGCTATGCCAAATATAGTGGTTTCACTGTTCCCTTGTCCTACTCCCTTTCCCCACACCATTTGTTTGTGTACAGCTCTACCGGTTGTCTCTCAGGTCTGCAAACTGTAATTCCTTTCGGGTAGGGATTGTCTTTTTTAATTATGTGTGTTTTCAGTGCCTAGCACATCAGGGACCTGACACTGATTGTGGCCAGTAGGCATTGCCGCAATACAAATAATAAAGAAAGCTGAATTGTGAATGTTTATGAATTGGCCACTCTCCATGTTCTAGGTATTTCTTTAAAAGTATTTTTAATAACTCTGGCAGAATCCTTCTGACTGAATGTTTTCCCTTCAGAAAATGCTAATTTGTTAAAAGTCAGAATGTTCCACAGGCCCACCATGTTGATTGAATCAAAATCCTGATGGAAACCAGGCAAGGTTCCTTGCCAGTTTGCCCATCTGGCTGATGGTGAGCCAGGAGCCTGGAAGCTCTGGCTCTCAAGCTTCCAGCCATGCAGCTCCTTGGCAGTCCCACCTGCAAGGACTGCAGTTCATCCTACACTTCCAGGCTCCTTGGCAGCTCACCATGGGGGCTCACCTTGGAGTTGGGGCTCCGAGGCTCCTCTGCTCCAGGACTGCTTGCTAGGTGGACTGCCCCACAGCTGGGGCTCACAGGATCCCTGATACTGTGCCAGAGTTGGGAAATCCTATGGCTCCCATTCTCCTGCCTCCAGAAGCCCTGAGAGACCCAGCACCCCAAGCTTGCTGGTTCCCCGTGCTGTGCAGCTCCCCACCGGGTTGCAGGCAACTCAGGGAACCTCGGAAACATTTTGAAAAGATCAAGTCAAAAATCTCATTTAGACTTTTGGAAATCTCAGAGTTCCCATAGAATGGTAATTCCAATTACCAGCTAGCTCTAGTTTTTAGTGTTTGTCTACCATTGATGTAGACGTATAGATTGCAATTTATAGGACCTTTGATCTTTTAGGAGGTATATTGGCAAAAATCCTGGCTTACTGGTCAAAAAGCCATTTTGTTAAAAGTGTTTTAAGTTTATTTTAACCCAAGACTGCTATTTACTCTGGGGACAATATCAGTTACTCTATGGCAGTGGTTCTCAAACTATTTACCATTGTGGGCTGCATATGCAGCCCACAATGTGTTATGTGGGTTGTATCCAATACTACCAGTATGGTCCTGAGAATGTCACATGGGCCACAGCTCTGTGCTGACTGGAAGCAGTCCATGGGATGCAGGTTGAGAACCACTGCTCTATGGGGAGAGCTTCTCAGCTTCTGTGATTTTTCATCAATGTATTTGTTATTATTACATAATTTGTTTTAAAAAAGTGTCTCTGCTGAGTTTCTATCTTTTTGTGAATAGTAAAAGTATTTCTTGCAATGTGTATGTACTGTAGCTGGGAGAAAATAACTCTTAGATTCTGTGGTGATGGATACAAAAAAAGATAGCCACCATAGACAGCAACCATAGGAGAAACTCAACAGGCAGAAAGAGATCAACATAAAGGATTCTAATGAATTCTTTAATAGTGTTAAGTAGCCTGGTTTGGGGGGGTCGTATACTGTAGCTGTATAGAATATAATAGTATGGCTGACAACTTTCTGCTGTGGTTTATAAATATTTTATATATTTATAAATATTTAATTATATATCAGCAGAATGTAATGTCTTTTGGGGGCATCTGAAATAAAAATAAATAAATAAATAAAATGCCAGTGTTTCTGGAGCTTCCTTCTATGACAAGGCTTATAACCACTGACTGACCTGTGGAAGTCTTGAAATTATCTGACAAGCACCCAAAAATTAAATGTGTTAACTACAGGCATTGTGTGCTCTTAAAGTATGCCATAAAATACTGGCTATGTTCCACTATACCTCTCCTGCTTTCCCTTAGAAAATCTATTTTGTGTTATAACAAAATGTATATTTCAGTTAGCGTAATTTCCTGTAGCTTCTTAAAAGAGATTCTGCTGACAAACTGCTACGGGCCCTCTCATAACCTATGATGCTCATAAATAAGATCCGATTTGAGCATCCAATTTCTTGGATTATTTTCTATATCTTGTCCATTGCACCACAACTGTGCCCTCTGGACATGTATCCTGTCCTTTGGACATCTAAAATGCATCACACTGCTTTGATACATGCATTTATTTTATTGAATGGTAGGGGTGAACAGAATTTGTATGCTACCTATTAATAAGCCAGGAGAAAGAGTGGTTCTTCTGGTATTTCCCATGAAGCATCTCTCCAAGGGGCCCTCAGCCTCGATCAGGAATTCATTGCAACAGACTTTGCATATGCACTTCATAGTGAGACACAATCTCTGGTCCAGAGAGTTTACAATCTAAAGTAACTAAACAGATGCAAGTTGGGAGGGGAATAGGCAAAGTGATTTGCCTAAGGACAAAAAGCAGGTTAGTGACAGACCCACTGGTCTAAGTGCCAATCCAGTACCCTATATTCTAGACCATGTCGCCAGTGCTTATTAGACTATGAAATGATTCATAGATGCCAAGGCCAGAAGGGACCATTGTGATCATCTAGTCTGACCTCCTCTGTAACACAGGCCATTGAACTTCCCCAAAATAATTCCTAGAGCAGATCTTATTTTAAAGATATAATCTTGATTTAAAACTTACCTGTAATGGAGAATCTACCGTGACCCTTGGCAAATTGTTCGAATGGTTAATTACCCTCACTGTTATATCCAGACTGAATTTGCCTAGATTCAACTTCCAGCCATTGGATCCTGTTATACTTTTTTCTGCTAGATTGAAGATCCCATTATTAAATATTTGTTCCCCATGTAGATACCTATAGACTGCAACCAAGTCACTTCTTAACCTTAATAGATTGAATTCATTGAGTCTATAAGGCATGTCTTCTAATTCTTTAATCATTCTTGTGGCTTTTCTCTGAACCCTCTCCAATTTATCAACATTCTTCTTGAATTACGAGTTCCACAAATGGACACACAGTATTTCAGCAGCGGTCACACCAGTGCCAAATACAGACATGAAAACTTCTCTATTCCAGCTCAAGATTTCCCTGTTTATGCATGCAAAGATTACATTTGCCCTTTCGGTCACGGTGTCACACTGGGAGCTCGTGTTCAGCCGATTATCAGCCATAAGCCCCAAATCTTTTTCAGTCACTGCTTCCCAAGATTGAGTCCCCATCCTATCAGCCAGCTGTTCTCAACCTATTTACCACTGTGGGCCACATATGTAGCTCTCTATGTGTTATGTGAGCTGCATCTATATAATATGGCCCAGTATGGACCTGAGGATGTCATATGGGCCATAGCTATGTGCTGACTGGGCCATGGGTTGAAAACCGCTGCTGTAACCATAGCCTACATTCTTTGTTCCCAGATGTATACATTTAGCCATATCAACAGCAAGCCATCCAGGCCACACTGTATCAGTGACCCATCCTCATTATTTACCACTCTCCCAATTTTTGTCTCATCTGCAGACTTTATCAGTGATGATTTTATGTTTTCTTCCAGGTCATTGATAAAAATCTTAAACAATGTAGGGCTAAGAACCAATCCCTGCATGACTCCACTAGAAACACACCTGCTTGATAATGATTCCTCATTTACCATTGCATTTTGAAACCTATCAGTTAGCCATCTTTTAATCCAGTTAATGTGTGCCATATTCATTGTATATCATTCTAGTTATTTTTAATCAAAGCATCATGAGGTACCACATCAAACAAAACTCTTTACAGAAAAGTAAATACACTACATCAACACTATTACCTTTATCAACCAAATTTATAATCTCCTCAAAAAAGAATATCAAGTTAGTTTGACAGGATCTATTTTGCATAACCCCATCCTAATTGCCATTAATTAGCCTCCTTTAATACTTCATTAAAGGAGTCCCATAGGACCTGCTACATTATCTTGTCCTTCTCTTGAAAGTCTACTACTTCCCTTAAATAATTCACATAGTGGATCTTAAAACTTGAACAGAGAACATGCTGTAGGGGAACAATCCTGCATTGGCAGGGCAATGGTCTGGATGACTGAATGGATCATTTCCATCTCTAATGAGTATGCTTAAGAGCAACAGGGGAAAAGCTGGGAGGAGACAAGAAAAGATGAGTCCAAAGATAGAGAAAGGGAGAAAAGAACACAAGAGAAGCCAAGATTTTAAAAAAAGGACAAAGAAAGGGAAACACTTGGAGGGCCAGATTCTTACCTGTGCTTTAGCTCCATTTGGTGCAATAGGTGAGGGGCAGCAAGAGTTAAAACAGCTGAGGTACTCTTAATTTATGCCACTGGTGTAGGGTCCTTAATGAATCCTCAGCTAGTGGAAAATAGGCAAGTCAGAGCAGAGTTCTGCCATGCCTCCATCTCTGGGGGATGGGAAATGGCTGGTGCAGGAGCTGCATTTGCCAGCTTTATACTAAAGAGTTCTCTTTTGCCCATTGTGGGCCAAAATTGTCAGTTTTTGGCTTTCTAGTACCCTATTTTCTTCCTTTTCTACTTCTCCCACCCCCTCTTTCTCCAGTGGAAAGAATGGAGGGGTAGGGAGCCCCCAAAATAAAACCCAGTTAAAATCCTATGGATGATTTTCAACAAAACAAAAATAGTTAATTTAAAATTATAGATCACGGAAAATACCATTTTTATATAGCTCTACTCCAGATGATGGATTGGAATAGCTCCCTGAGACTGGTAGCCTTAACATGAGATAAGCTCTTCTTGAAACTACCTCCAAAACACCTATTATTGCTGCTAGGAATATCTAGCATGCAGCCACTGCTAGGATCCCCATCAGGATACTATGTGTGTTTCTTGTTACATACTTGAGGGGACAACAACAACAATCAGTCTCTTCTGGCCCAGAAAGTAAGAGAAATAGCTTGATTTTTTTGTGGAGGTGCTAAAAAGATGGAGTTACCATGGAACCTGATGGCCACTGGAGTTATGGAGAGGCTACCACCTCTACATAACAAATCCTGAATAAGCTAGGCTCAAACAATCTCAAAGTTTTCTTCCACCCTTTTTCAAGGCAGCCACATTCCATGGAAACAACATGGCTGATGGAACCCAAACTTACAAGCAGCACAGTGTTCTTCTGTGGAGCACTTTTGTCCGTGGAATTCACTACTACAGTTCGAGCCATTACCAATCAGACTCATCTCTTCATGCACATTTCCCTAACAGGGAAGCTGGCAGAATGGCCCTTCAAGACGCTCCTGAAATAGGTTGCCTAGATGCAACTTCATATAGATAAGCAGCTTACATGTATGTGGAAGGGGAGGAGAATGTTCTGTCCCCTGAAGAATGGATGATTTAGTTTTTAAAGTATGCAATGGTGCCTAGACACTATGCTGATGGGTTCCTTAGAAATGCATAATAATAATAATAATACATAACATGTTTTTGCCATTGGTAGCTTATTTATTGCCTCAATAATATGAACTGCCTAGCTCAGTCTTTTCCATTTTGTCATACTGTAAGTTACAAAAAGTACAAGACAATAAGAAAAGATGGGACCTTTGACGTACGGTTCCCCTGGTTTACAGCAAAGGCAGTCTTCTGTGTTTTTCTAATGGAATTGTGATTATGAAACATATTAACGTAACACAGATTTTTAAGCCATTAAACTTCTAGGCAGCCTTAGAGCTTTCTTATTTAATGAATAGTGCCTAGGAAAGAAAAAAAAATACAATGAGAAGTGAAGTCTGCTATTATTTGTCATGCCTACAACCAGCTACTATTGCTGTCAGGTTGTGTTGTGTGCACTGTGCATACTTTAACAGTACTTAGACATGCTGACATAAAATACAAAGATGATCCAATTACATGTTCTGCAACTGCATCTCATTTTGCTAATGCTTACAAATTAAGGGTGTCCGTCACCTCTACATGAGACAGAACGCTGATAGCATTTTAAATCCCATGAATTTTATAGTGTGCATCACTTAAACATAGAAGCAGCCCTAACCATAAATAATTGGCATTTAGCTCATAATCTCTCTCTAGTCAACATGAAAATGCAGCTATATGGGGAATACAAAACTAATTCACTGTTAGTCATTTAGTGTTAGCAAAATTATTTATTTGAGGCAATTTACTGTTAGTAATATATTTGCATAGAGCGTTTTATATGTAAATGGAAAGTATATAGCTAATTCCAGTGTGATCAGCATGGGTTATATTGTTTTTGCTTTCCAAACTATTTTGCTACATTATAAACGGAAAACTCAAGAAATCCAATCAACATTTACATTTCCATACCTGAATTCAAAACCTAATAAACTCCATGCTGAGAGAACCGTTAAAACATGGGCTTGTCTATAGTGTTTACATAGATAGATAGATAGATGAACTACAAATACAAGCTGCAAACCACGGCCCTATAAGAAGTTTATTATAACTGCAATTGCAATTTGCACATTGCAATTGATAGAAATGATATGGAACTTTACTATAATACAGTCTCTGTGTCAGCAAATTAGGGGAAAGCTAGTGCCTGGTCTTTGTGCAAGGAGAGTAGAAAAAGCCTTCCCTCTCCTGCACTGTGTCTCCTTAGTGTATTGGATACTTCCTGCTAGTGCCCCTCGGGCAGATAACATCAGCCTTCCTGTAACAGTAGCCACTGAAGTGGCCAGGGTATTGACCTATGTCAACCTGGCTGGGGCTAGGAAATCAAGTCCAGTTTCTTCCGGGTCAGATCCTTATTACACCCTTCTCTGACTGGACAGCAGAGGCTGCAAGTTATAGCTCATGTTGCACTCTGCTAACTATCTGCTGCTAGAAGGGCAGTGAATGCTGTCAGGCACTGGGCAAGCCTGTGCCACTTCCAAGGCGGACTCAAGTCTCATTGCAACCCTGTTCCTTAGAGGAAGTGGGAGGCAGAGTGATTATAAACAACCCACAGTCATTTGTTGGAGTGGTTAGGAGGGAGAGAGGATTAGAGAACTATGTAAGCGTCAGTCACTGAAAGTTTTTACAGCTGCTTTGAAAGCTTTAACACTTTGGACCAGATTCCTGAAGACTTCAATGGAGAGAATTTCACCCTTTGGCTTTATTTCTTGTAAATGTCCATTTGAGTGGTCAAAACTTTACCAGAGTTTCATAGAAAGAGTCATTAAAGAGTCGATGACATGTTCAATTTTTTAACTGAACACTTGTTTTTCTGTGTGATTTGCATGGGAAGTATATAACTCTCTATTTCACTTGCCTTTGAAGAGAAAGCAGAACTACCTTAGTGCCAAACAGCTCAGCTATCTGTTCTACTTTTTGCATTCATCTTTATTTTTATTGCTATTATCATGGTTACATATGGGCTAACCGTATTGCAAGATACGAGTATCAGATGGCTGGCCAGAAGTCTGGCATCTGCAGGAATTAGTTTATTAGGCCAGGTTTCCAAATGGGGAAATGGATCTTTAGCAAATGAGTAATTCTAGAGTGCCTGGAATTTAACGATTGGACAAGATCAAACAAAGGAAATGGTGATGCTCAAAGTGGAGGAACAAGTATTCCCACTTAAGTCAATGGGACACTTTGTAGAGTATGGTGCTGCTCAATAGGAGTAAGGGTATCAGGATGTGGCTTTGGTGTTCAAAGATTTCTGAGACAGTGAGGTGGAGTATCTAAAACACAATGTAGATTCAACTTCATGGGATCACTTCAGTGGATCATAGAAATCATTATTCTTTGTAATACCGTAGTACCTGAGATCAAGCATATGGTAGGTGCTATGCAGACACATAGAGCTAATGACAGCAGAGAGCTCACAATATGAATATAGATGCGTCCTCTATTCCATAACATACAGGGATTTTTTAAAAAACAGTGCATAGTACTGTGTGTCCAGACTCACTTTCACTATCTCTAGGGAAGGAACTTCTCCCTCCCGTTCCCCCATTACCCCAGTTACAAAACATTCTTCTTAATATTTATCCTACTGTGAAAGAGTTCACTTAGCACACCTAGCACCTCCTCCTAGCCAGCCATGGTGACTCTAACCCCATCTGGCGCCCTCTGCTGATGGTTGTTCCCATGGTCTCTCTTCCCACAACTTAGTCCTCTGGCCAGGTCACGATTTTGTCCACCCTTTCCTGGAGGATAATGTTCCAACTGAAAGGAACAAAAACTCTCCCATCCTTCCCAGACTGAATCCTCAGTGCTATCTGCCCCACTCCTGGGCTCTGCAGAGTACCTCCTCACCATGTCACAGGGCTTCTCCCTGGGACTGGCTTCTGAGCCACTGACATTCAGGGCTTCTTCCTGGAGGCTCCATTAGGAGCCTACTTCTTCCCAGCTGCCCTTTTCCGTCAGGGACAGTCTCAGGATATAAGCTCCTTCCTACAAGCCACTCTTTTATTCCATTCCCCTTTAGTCCAAGCCTTCTTCCATAGACCAGCTTTCCTAGCCTTGCCCCTCTTTCTGGGCTTAATTCCCTTTTCAAAGCCCTACCCCAGTCCTATTCTTCTCTTATGGACTCCTGCGCAGGGGTTCTCCTTTCCCCAGAAGTCCAGTTTTTCTTCATAACCTTTTCCTAGTCTGGTTAGGATCCCAGGGCTTTTCTCCTCACTATATCTCCATCTCCAGAGAGTAACTGCAGACTCTTTCCCTGCCGGCCAGGAGGCCGGCAGGTAGGCAGGCCCTCCCTCCATCCATCCATCCCTTCCTTTCTTTCTTTTTTGTGGCACAGAGCCTATTACAAGTGTCCTTAGTTTATATTAACTAGCTGCAGGATGAGTTAAGCCTGGCTCTCCCCTCCAGGTTCAGCCTGATATGTTAATTGGCCTTTCAGGCCACATTAGCCCATTCAGGGCATGCATGTGGTACATACCCATATTTTTCTAGTTTGAATAAACAAACAAACAAAGTCATCCTGTTACTCCTGGTCAGACTCTGTTCTACCATGCTGGATTCCTCACCCTCCTTGGTGTTCTCTAGTCATTGCTTAGCCAAGTGATATGTATTTAACTATTTTAATCTTAAATGTAATCTTTCCTCATTCTATCTCTGCAGCCCTTTAGGAACTAGTCCTAGCCCCTATTTAGCAAGGATGGGAAGAAGACTTTCGGACGGCAGCAATGTGACCATTCTGCTGTGCAACAGCAGAAGAGATTGGGGTGGGCGGGGGTGCACAGCCCTTCATGGAGCCCAGTGTGTGGGGGCTCCCTGTGTGTGGGAATGTAGAGAAGGTCTGGGGGTGGAACTACAGTGACCAAATAGCAAGTGTAAAAAATCAGGATGTGGGTGGGGGGTAATAGGTGCCTAGAACCAAAAAAGCCCCCAAAATTGGGACTGTCCCTATAAAATTGGGACATTTGGTCACCCTAGGTGGAACAGAACTGAGCTAAGGGAAGAGTGGTGGGAAATCTCTGACATGGTCTGGTGAACTGAAGCTTTTCTTTCTTCTCCAGAGGTCTCCAGTGTTATGCAAATAGCTCGGTAGTAAGAAGAGGATTTATGCCTTACTCATTTTTTGTTGCACTTCTCTGAATTCCTTCCACTGTTCTAGTATGGTGGTATCTTTCTTACTACATCCTTCCCTGAAGTATGGCTACATACATGTTCTGTTGATATTGCTGAAGCTGAAGAGGAGAGGGTGGGAAATCATAGTGTGCTCTAACTATTTCTCATCTTTCCCTCCCTTTTTCTATCTTTTCTCCCCTATATTTTTCACTGGCAGTGGTGAGAATTGTGGGCAGGACATGTGGCACACATTGTCTACCTATGCCTCCCCACTTTGATCGTTGTATAGTAGTGTCATAATGTGCATCAGTGTATTACTGATGTGGCTGGTTTTCCTATTAGCTGTGATTTTAAAAAATCATGCTATAAGACCCAGTGAAAGTTACACTGTTATGAGTTGCTTAATTACAGTGTTATGTATTATATACCATTCGTTCAGCACAGCTTTTACATGGTGCTCATAGCTGTGATGAGCATAGCCAGTCTGAGCCCGGCACAGGAATTCTGGTGGTCAGCTGCCTACTGTTGGCATGACGTTGCATGGGGGCCAGACAGCAGCTCTGTTTAATCAGTGACCATGAGAATAGGTTTGTAATGGAAATGCCATTCAAAAAAAATTCTTTATTATGACAGTTTCTTTTTACCACTTTATTCAAATCTGGCATAAGACACTCACAAGGTATCTGCTTTAATTCAGAGCCCCAGAAATTTGTGGGAGGAAAGAAGGGAGGAAGGAAAGAGAGAGAGATGGAAGGAAAGAACTTTTGTATCCTCTCTCAACCAATACAAGGAAACAAACAAGAGAACAAGAAGGTACAGGTGATCCTTCGTATTGGACTGACTCCAAATAAAATGAATGAACTGAGAATCCTGGTCCGTGAGACCAAGTGCCTTATACTTAGCTCCTATTGTG
Organism: Eretmochelys imbricata; assembly: GCF_965152235.1. NCBI lineage: Eukaryota > Metazoa > Chordata > Testudines > Cheloniidae > Eretmochelys > Eretmochelys imbricata. Next base: position 33,876,444 of record NC_135574.1, read on the forward strand.
TCTCTCAGCTTTTTCATTAAAGGAGGAGGCAGAGAGGGAATCAGAGGTTTGCAGATCTCTTTAATTAGATTAGTTCCATTTTAATTGAATCCTCGTGACCCCAGGCCTACACTGTGGCCTTTGTTTTAGTCTCCCGTGCCTTCTCTCCTTTCCCAATTATTTAAATTTGTAAGCTTTTTTTGCACAACAGGAAGACATAGTAATATAATTATGGCTGGAACACTGTGGCTAAAATGCAGAATTTCCCCCTCGTCCACCTTCAGTACATTTTGCAGGGTTTGAGTCACTGTTCACAAGGCTGCTATAACAGAAAACCCACCCAGTGATGAACTTGGCAGTGGAACAAGCTACCTGCAGCATCAACTCTGTCACAGGGCATGATCTGGAAAGCACATTCCAGAAAATGGGTGGAATCTGGTGGGGAAAGGGGCGTGGCCTCTACAACCAGCCAATAGGGCTGCTATGGATCATCAGCAATAAACTACAGCTGCTCACTACTAGCTGAGCTCCTGGTACCATTAGGGGTAAAAAAGACCATAAATGTAAGCGAGAATTATTCCCACTGACAGAAAGGGGAGCAATCTGCTGGCGTGGAGCTGGAGATAGGTGGCCTTCACCAGAACCCGCACTGCCTGCAGAAAAGAGGAACAGGAAATCATAGCCATCCCATTAGGTGGCAGTGCGGAGAGAGAAACAACATCTTTGGCTTCCCAGTAAGTGCAATGAAGATGGAGGTGAGAGCAGTGGGCAGCAAGGACCTTCCCACACGGCTGTGGCAGTCACAGGAGTTGGTGGTTGTGGCTTCCTCACAGAGTTAGCAGAAGTACTGAAGAAAGAAAAAGGGGTGAGCCTGTCTCATTGTGGCACATTGTGGTATGAGAGGGAAGCAAATCTGTTCATTCAGGTGATTGGTGGGCTGACACTGGGGTAGGGTGACCAGACCGCAAGTGTGAAAAATTGGGACGGGGGTGGGGGATAATAGGAACCTATATAAGAAAGAGCCCAAAATATTGGGACTGTCCCTATAAAATCGGGACATCTGGTCACCCTACACAGGAGGAAAGCTGCAGGTGTTATGACTGGGGATTATGAGGGGATGGAGTTTGACTGTGCTGGGAGCTGGAACTGTGTGCCAGCTGAGAATGGAGCTACTCCCTAGCTCACAATGCCAAGTATTGCTTACGCTGCTCGAGGAGGGTCCAGACCTGCCCCGGACGAACTTATAGATTACTGCACTGAGCTTCCACACTTTGCTACTTTTGGTAGTTTAATATGTAATACCAAGATTCACCATATAAACTAAGAGGTTTCAGAGTAGCAGCCGTGTTAGTCTGTATCCGCAAAAAGAAAAGGAGTACTTGTGGCACCTTAGAGACTATAAACTAAATACATTTTTGTTCTTTCTTCTAGTTGGGTCCATTTTCCTTTCCCCTTAATCTTGTGGTACGTGCAACACATTAATAGCCATTATGAGTGTTCTCATATTGTACAGGTATTAAAACTGAAGTCCTGTATTAGTTGCACAAACTACTAAGTTAAGCAGAGATCCCTTCTCAGCTATCAGCTTAGCCTTCTCACAATGCCCATCTGCAGTTTAAGCATAAAACAGATCAAGGGATGAACAGATCCTTTCAAAGGTGATTCTCTCACCTGTCTTCAAACCCCGTATGTAAGGAATCATACCAGATTTATGTACCTGGCTTGAAATTTAGAACTCTACTGTTACACTATACGGTGCTATGTTTCCTATACATTACAGTACAGTGCACAATTTTAAAAAATATACAGCGGTGAACACTTGGGAAATCCTGTGTAATGAGCAAACAACACTTCATATGAAATAAACCAGGCTCATGAAGCAAAGGGAGAACTTAATGCAGTTCATTGTAGATGTTAGTAACTGTACAGGTTTAAAACAAAAGTTATTTCTGAGGCACAATATGTACAGTCATCTCTCCTCTGTATTTTTCCTCTGATGTCCAGGTCTTGTGTCCAGGCAGTTCATTAAAGGGAGCCTCAAACACACACATACACACACACACACACAAAATCAATAAATGTAAAAGGTCTGGTTCATAAAAAATAGTGGAGCAGACTGAAGTTCAGATAATAGTTCTATAAGTAATGTACGTAGGGTTAATATGAAATCTATGTCAAAACCAGTGCTAGAACTTGGGTTTCATTCACTATACTACCTTAATGCCTTATCACCTGCAAAATCTCACTTTTCACTAAATAAATGATGCTATTGCAAAGATTGGCAATCCTCCCCCCATTGCCTTTGGAATAAGATTTTCAAGACCAAATAGTAACTACAGCTGTTTAGAAAGGTGTGTATGCGAATCTCCCCTCCTGGAAACAAGGTAAAGGGCAACATACAAAGCCTGATCCTCCTTATTGTGGCTAGCATATTCTATTAATAAGCAATTTACAATTCATCGGAAATATGGCTACATGGAACTTTACAATAGTAGTGGGGAGCTGGTAGTGGTTTTCTGAGTTAACCATTACAAATGAAAGCATAGATTTATACAGAATAAAAGATATAGAACAACAAGAAGTGTTAGCCCACCATCTGTCCTCCCACACTTCTTCTGTAATTTAACAGATCATCTGGAGCTTAAAAGTAAACTGATAACTGTGACATATGGATGCAGGCTTCTTTGAGCCAATGTTCAGTGAGCAGAAAAGTATAGGTTGTTAATGCATGTAAGCGTACATTTTAAAGTCTATGTGAGTGACCAGGCAACTAATTTGTGGCTTTGTCTGTTTTCCTTAGCACATAAATATTCTCACACTTGAGATGCCAGAGCAAAGCCAAATCCTTACCCGCAAGTGCTGTCTTCTTGAGAAAAAGGCCTTACATTTTAAAAAGATGCTTTTACTCTAAATTTAATATTTAAATGCAGGGCGATGTCTCCTTCTTCTACATTTTCAAAGGTCTTTAGTGTGTAGGGATTGGCTGAGAATGGACATTTCTGTTTAGATAATCATGGTTTTTCTTTAGGTGATAGTAACTGAGTCATGCTGTTAACTCCCTGAATGTCTTGGGATGTGCAATGTAAAAAAAAAATCCTTTTCAGACGCAGTGATGGTTAAGATTGCATTCTACAGAGGCATGGTCAGTGGCTTATAACTTGCTCAATCATTCACCTTTCCAGTGGAATTTTTGAGTGTCTGATCTTAGATTGATAGTAAAAGATTGTGGAAAGTTTGAGCAAAATGGTTCAGCCTTTTTCAAGTAGGAAGAGAACTAAACATTCACTTTTACCATTATACGTTTTTACTTTATTGTTTAACAACTCTACTGCCTTAGATTTAGGTAGAAACTTGAAATCTGGAAGGGACACAGGCTCCAATTCAGTAAAGCATTTAAGCACCAAATCAACTGGTCTTAAGCATATGTTTAGAGTTAAGCACGTGCTTTGCTGAAGAAAGGTTTACTGCTGAACTGAGGCCATAGTCTCTAGTTGTAAGTGTGCTTTCCAGTCATCTAATGAAAAATTTTGCTGATTTGGCCAGGTTTTAAGAGTTTAAAAAATATCTGGTTTGCACATGTGCATTGGTTTCTCTCATGCAACAATTGTTTTTTACTCACAGTCTTCCAATATTCTGTTACCATTGTGCATATATAAGTTGAGGGAAATTTCACATTCAGTATATGACCTCTGAGTTCTATTAGCTCTACACAAATGTGTAGCTCTGGCCCCCCAAACTACATCCATGTTAAAAAGTGGGGGGCATGGCCCCCGGTCTCCCCCCAGTTTTGGCACCACTGATTGGGTCTCAGGAAATGTGGATTGAATTCCTACCTGAGCCATAACTTTCCTGTGTGTCAGTTTCCCAACTGTAAAATGGAGAGAATGCCTCCTTACTTCATAGGGAGGTGCTGTGAAGATAAAATCCATTACATGATTGTGAGGCACTCAGGTACAACAGTAATGAAGACCTTATAGGCATCTACACAGACAGAAACCTAACTGCAGATATAAATCAGTAAGTCAGAGTTGCAAATACTCTGATTGTTTCTACAGTTCATATTTCCAGGTGCAAATAGCAGCCACAGACCGGGAGGCTACACCCTTTGAAAATGTAGCCCAGGTGTCAATTAGTGTTCAAAATCATGTGCTTAATGAGGAGCTCTTTCTCCTGTTGTCTAGCAAACAGTCCATGTGATAGAATAACTTTGTTTTATATTTTTCATTTACAAACCTTTGGAAATTCCATTAAAAACATACATGACAAATATGTTATGGTTACACAAAGAAACAAGTATTCAAAAGTCAGGAAACGCAAAGTCAGGGTTGCCTGTGCAACCTTAACAACGCCCCATTGTTAGATGGTGAATAGTGAATGAGCTGGAGGAGCCACAGATTGAATAGTTGGGATTAAGATAAATCTTGATCAAATGACTCATTCATTATGCACTATCCAACTTGCTTCCCAAGGGAGGCAAGGGTTCTGCAGGGGAAAACAGTTAATATGTATTTAAATCATGACACACAATGGGGCAGAGTTACAGCTGCAGAGATAAACTTCACATTAGTATTTCCTGACTGTGTGCTTCACTGTGCAACGTTAATATTCTTTTATGTAATATTATGGATAGAATCTATATACTATAGTATCTGTACACTCTCAGTGGGATCAAAGCTGAGTATAAATATCCGATATCCCTAACCCTCCGTCAGAAGTTCCACAGGCAATTCCACGATACCAGGACAGTAATGTATGTGGATTCTGGCTTTAGCTACATTCTGTGGTGTGTGGGAGACATTATTCTGAATGAATGAATTCTGAATGAAATTTCCCAAGTATCATGAACTCTTTCAAAGATTTTTCTATAGAATTATTGGTTAGTTGATAACCTGTTTGTGGAATCATTTCTAAAGTAATTTCACAACTTTATTTATTTTTGATAAGTGACACTGGGTTTTTAGGTACACAGGGAGTTAGGGTACTATTTATGAAAGCTGGGTAGAAAAAAACCAGTATTCTGAAATCTGATAACTTAAAAATGGGCATAGTGTCAAATTTAATCACATTTGTATTCACATGTTGTTGAGAGCAGATGCTGATTTATGATCTATCAACAGTCACCAGATTTTCTGACTGCTTTATATACATATGAATGGATGGACGGATGGATGGCTAGATAAACAGACAGTGAAATTATGTTGCAAATTACATGGCACCAGACCCAGTTACAACAGATATCTCATCCAACTGATATTAAGAATATGGCAGATTTTGTCAGAGCAGATCTCTGGGAACTCTTCATTTTTTAATATGGGAATCTTTCAAAGGAAGATGTATCCCTTTGGCTATCCAGTGTTCAAAACTACCATTCAGCAATCCCTGTTTGGATATAATACATTACCTATATGCTATCAAAGACTGGAGGTAGGGAGCGTTATAATGATTTTTATTTCATGATAATATCATGCAACAAGTCATCACACACAAAAATGTTGCAATAAAAGACCACCTCCCCCCTAACAAATATACAAAACTTAGGAATACATATTATAGATGGGACGTAGAGAAAAGGATAAGACATCCAAAAGCGTGTATGTGGTGGAGAGAGAGAGAGAAAAGCTGAGCATGCAGGGAAAGATAAAGACAGCAGTTGAAATAACAATGAATAAAATGTAGTTCTCCTCTTTAATGTATTTACACAGCGATACAAATGGAAATGACCAAAGCACACCACCGAAGGCTGGTGTGGATTGCACAGCCCTGATCTTGTTAACTGATCTGCACTCAGTGCTCTAGAGAAAAACAACTCGGAATGCCACTGTTAATGTGCTAGTGGGATAAAGATTAATTAATAATCTAACGAGTTTATATACTAATAGAGAGGAAGAGCGTTCTCAGCAACAAAGCTAATAGAAAGGTGGCAGGGGCAACTGTCCCCGCCCCAGCAGCCATTTAGTTGTATGTATGGCACCTTTTCCTAGCATACTATGCAATTGACAAAAGGAAGGGTATGACATGAATTTTCACACAGGGCTAAAGAGCAAGCCTGCCCTGCACTCACCTGGCATGTGGGGTCGTCATCTTGTGCACTATTTTGCAGTGCCACACACTCAAATTTGGCCCAGCTGATACTCTGTCATGACAGAGGGATGCCCGGGCCAAACCTGAATGGTGCTGCCACCCTGTGCATCAGATTGCAACACCTGGAGGGGGAAGCCAGGCCCAGCCCCTTGGGACAGGAGCCGTGCTGCCAGGTAAGTGTCAGGCAGGCTCACTTCCCATCCCATCTCCAATGAAAGGCTCAGTTGCAACACCTGGCTCCACCACTGGTCGGTCTTGTGATTATGGCACTGGACTTGGGCTCAGGAGAGCTGAATTCTATCCCTGTCTGTGACACTGAATTCTTGTCTAACCTGGGGGAAGTCACATGGGACCAGATTCTCAAGTGTTCAGCACCCACAGCTGGAGGGAGCGTGTCTAAAGAGCTCAGCTCCCACTTAAGTACCTAAATAAGGGCCAGTTTTTGAGAAGTGCCAGCACCTAGCAGTTCCCATTGTGGCACTTATAGCCATATTTTTAATGAAGCTTAGTGCATTGGGTGCTAAGTTCTACCAAAAACCTGACCCTTAATTTCTCAGTACATGAGTTTCATCATGTGTTAAAAGAGGATAATAATACTTCCTTATTTCACAGTTATGAATGGCACTTCAATGCTGTGATAATGGAATCCCATAAATTAATAAAATATAAAATTTGTACTGAATTCACGCAGAACTACGTTATTAGGACTAATTTCTGCAGGCTTCGTGTGAGTAGTTCAGTGAAGTCAGTGGGACTGTTCACATACATAAGTTTTGCTCATGTTTCTGACTTGCAGGATCAGACTCTAAGACTGAATAAAAACTGAATATGTTTCCATCGCTCTACAGAAAGAGGACTGAAGCAATAAGAATAACACAGTCCCCTTCAAGCCTCCCACTCATCTTCCTTTTCCGCCATTTGACAAACTTCTGACTGCTACCGTGCCCACATTTCTCAATTTATTTTCATGAGGCATTTTGCTGTGATAATTTTGTGGATTTAAAAATAGGTTGATTCTACTTTTGAATGACTTATAAATCTTAGTCCTTTACAAATGTAGATCCAGAAATAAAGACTTAAGCTTGTAAAGAAAGCTGCTAGTGAGAAGAACAGGAGGAATGTTTTCTCAAAGGCTATTTAAATTTGTATTTTGGCCAGATCTGGTGTAAGTTAGTGTAGTTCCACTGAAAACAATGACACTATACTGATTTACATCCAGTGGGGATATGGCCTATAGTAGTTTATTTTAATATAAAATCGTCACTTCAAAAGGATGCAGTCATATAAAGAAACAGATAGCAGTTGCTACCAGATCATCCTTGAAAGAGAGAGAATTTCATATGGAATTTGTGTCTCAATCATGTTGGAAAACAGACTAATTTCTTGCGCTTTCGACATGCCATTGTTGTGCATATTTCTTCTGCCAATTTTAATGTAAACTGCCCATCAGCCACTCTCTGCTATAGCTCACGAAAGCTCATGCTCAAATAAATTGGTTAGTCTCTAAGGTGCCACAAGTACTCCATTTCTTCTCTCACATTAGTCTATTAAGCTTATATACCCTGAGCATCCTAGAACTTGTATGTCTGAGCTGTAAAAAGCATTCTTAAAACTTCCATGCTAGCTTTGTGCCACCTGTCCCTCGGTCTTTAAATCAGGATCTGTTCAGGGGGATTAACACCTAAAGGAGATGCGAAGTGTCCCCATTCATTTCAACGCACTGTTGACTCTGAAGCACAATGCTGATGATGATATATAATCACCAGTGCTAACTATTTCACTGGTGACCATTTTAGTAAAAGCATTTAGGTACTGGGTCAATTTAGAAGGCCAAATGGGTGGACAAACTGAAGCTTAGCGAACTGAGCGAAAGAGCAATCTGTTTAAAAAATCTACTCCTTCCCTGGAAATAGGAAGCCCTGAGACACAAAACAGGGGCCTGGTCTACACTTAAAATTTACATCAATGAAGCTATGGAACTCAGGGTTGTGAAAAATCCAGACCCCTGAGCCCTGTAGCGATATTGACCTAACCCTGGTGTACACACAGCTAGGTCAATGGAAGAATGCTACCATAAACCTAGCTACCGTTGCTAAGGGAGGCAGTGTTCCTACAACAATGAAAAAAACTCTTCCATTGATGTGGGCTGTCTACACATGGCAGGGTTTATGCTGCTGGCATAGCTACAGTGCCGTAGCTATGCCTCTATACTCCCCATAGCAAAGACATAGACATAGACTTGGAGACTTTCAGAGGGAAAAAGCTCAGGAAGCAACAGCAGAAGCCAGCTCTTTGCCATGGGACAGGAGCCCAGCAATAGAGACATTATTTTTTAATTTGATGAGTCTCAAAGTGGGGCAGATTAGAATTTGAAAGGTCATTCAGAAGCTAAAAGGAAAAATCACCACACGACCAATTTACAGCTGGGCTAAAGATCTAACATTATATCAGTTATAGCCGTACTCTGCTGGAAAAGTGGACATGGCAAGAAAAACACATTGAGGCCATCTGCTGGTCAGTAAATATTTGTATTCAACTAACTATTGTCTGGCTCCAATTCAGCAAACTAACCACTATGATTTGAGGTAGACCAAAGTCCAGTACCTCCCATGCAGAGGAGTTAACCTTGTATACACACAGGACTGCACCTTAAGAGCAACATTAGAAAATCTTAAAAGGGCAGGGGACTGTTTAAAGCCATACAACAGTCAAGCCATGGCAGGAACTTAAGCAACTGGGAAGCAGAGATTCAGTTTAGCAATGGAGGTGGATGGACTTAGTTGGAATTGAAGTGTTTCAAGAATCAGCGCTACGTTGAGTTTATTAACTAGAAAACGCCTTTGCCCATCGGCAGAGAATGCGAGGCTCCAGTCTGGGCCTAGGATTCTCACAGTGGCACCAGCAGCCAGAGGGGTGAGAGTCAGACAGTGTCAGCAGTAGGATGTGCAGGAATCAGGCATTTATTTATATTTATAAAAACATGCTTAACAACCTCTTGGCACATGTAAAAAGAGTTACAGGAAAAACATATACCCGATATTACACACTGCACCAGCCAGATCAAAAACCGCTACAACCTCTAAATTCATCCAGTCTAATATATCCCCACCCCTACCTCCGGCTATTACCCCTTTTACTCCATCCACCCTTCAAAAGCCTGGGCTAGAGGGGAAATCCTTGCAACTGGCCTAGAAAGACAGCAGCTTCGAGCTCCGTCAGAGTACTGAATATCCAAGTCAAATGCTCCTCATTGAAAATATGCTGTTCCCAGACCCCTTCCATGTAAAGCAGGGGGCTGCTAGGTCAAAATCCTGTGCTGACCTCAGCTGCTCAGAATGGCATAAACAGAGAGGCAGCCTCTACCTTTATGAGTAAAATCGAAATCTTAAATAAAGCAGGTAAACATATTAGACAGGGGTCAGCAACCTCCGATATGTAGCCCATCAGGGTAATCCGCTGGCAGGCTGTGAGACATTTTGTTTATGTTGACAGTCTGCAAGCACGGCACCCTGCAGCTCCCAATGGCCGCAGTTTGCCATTCCCAGCCAATGGGAGCTGCGGGAAGCTGCGGCCAGTATGTCCCTGCGGCCTGCACTGCTTCCCGCAGCTCCCATTGGCCAGGAACGGCAAACTGTGGCCACCGAAGCTGCTGGGGAGCGTGTCTGTGGACAGTCAAAGTAAACAAAATGTCTCACGGCCCGCCAGCAGATTACCCTGATGGGCCGCGTGCTGAAGGTTGCCGACCCCTGATATTAGAAATCAGGGCAGACCATGGAGCGTAGGTGCCATTTTGTCCCTTCAAGTAGGGTGACCAGATAGTGAGTGTGAAAAATTGGGACGGGGTGGTGGGTAATAGGAGCCTATATAAGACAAAGCCCCAAATATCGGGACTGTCCCTATAAAATTGAGACGTCTGGTCACCCTGCCTTCAAGCAACACCATTAGGCAAGCAAACATCTACATTCTGCAGTTCTACAGTTTCCACATGGCCTTCAAATGTAGCTTTGTGTAGCGTACGCTGCAGTAATCAGATCTGGAGGCGCCAGAAGCACAGATCACTGTGGGGAAGTCCATAACTAAAGAAAAAAGCATACAACCTTCTTGCAAAGCACAGATAGATGGTACAAGGCACTTTGTTACTGCGGCATTCCAGAGCAAGTGAAGATCTAACAAGCCCCCGGGTTACACACCTGACTAACAAGAGGCAGAATTTTTCCATCAGTTGAAGGAGTTGATGTGTTTTCCTCCATTTGTTTCCCCCATCCTGCTAGCATAAACTCAGTCTTATCCAGACTGAGCTTCAGCCATATTGCTGTAGTCATCCTCGCATACATGCTGAATGAGTAGCGATGACCAAATAGGACTTTACGGCACACAAGGGAGCCCTCAGGGCTGATAAAAAGTTGCCTAAAGCTGCTGTGTGCTTCCTCCCTTAAACAAAAGGAGTCGCCAAAGAGCAGTTCCATCTCTCCCCTTTAGGATCTGCACTGAGCCCCAGTAAGAGATTACTGATAGATGGTTGGGTGGGAAAAATCAGCGTAGCCACTTGATTTTCATCCATTGCTGGAGAACACTGTCATCCAACAAGACTAATGCAGCTCTGTGGCACACCCTGCCCTAAAACCAGATTGCCAGGGAACAAAATTATCTAAGGACTCTAGATTTGCTAAAGATGCCTTTCTCAGCAGTTGTCCTTAAGAGATACATTGGCTCTGGTTTTCCTAGGTGAAACAATGGGAATTGGAGGTGTTCAGCCTCTGAAAACCAGGCCCTAAGTGTCACTCTAAAATGAAGGCCTGCATAATTAATAGGTATTTTTGAAAGTCTTAGGCCAGCCTTTTTGAGTTGCCCCTATACCTTGCTCCAAGCAGAATACAGAATTGATATTTAAAGAAAAAACCCAGAATTTTCATTTAGATTAAAAATATTTTCTTTTTTTTTAAAAGAGCTTTGTACAGATTTGAATTTATAAATTTGCTACCATTGATCCAGTAGGAGTGGATAACATCTGACAAACACTCAGTTTATTCTTTCCATGTCTGTCTGAATGTGAGTCATGTGATCTGTCAGTCAAAATAGCATCTGGGGGTTTAGGAACATCTGAGGGATTAGGACTAGCACATTTACCAAACAATGGATGTTTAACATGTCTGAAACCTCTATACAAGACACTAGTCTAGAAATGCAGTTGTATTTTCCAGTACTGCTTTCTAGCCATCTTCCTGCAAAGGAAGGAGCTAATTTATAATCCCATCAGACAGGAGTTTTACCTGGTAGCAAACTGTATGAGTCACAGACAGCTAGCAAGGATGAGTCCTGAAAACTCGACTGATCTCCCTACATATAAAGAGGTTTACAGGAGGAATAGTGAATGTAAAAAACACCCCCAGTATCCTGTAGAATCTTAACACATCATTACTTTAGTATGAACAAGAGCCATTGTAGAAGGCCAAAGCCATCACTGATGTAACTACAGTTACTGCCTAAATCAGTTCACAGCTCGCGGATGTGTTGTTTACTAGTCTTGCTTTCCCCGCTATTCCACTACTCTCTGCCAGTGACCTACTGTCGGCGTAGTGATGAGATTTTAGTTTAACTCTGAAATTTTTCTGAAATCCTGGTGGAATAATTATGCTTTTACTTCTCCTGTTCTGTAGTTTCTAAGAGTATTTAGTGCTCATAAAAATATCAAACTGGAAGCATCAATGGCTGAAATTCTCCATCAAGTTTCAAATTATGTGGTTAGTGCTATTGTATTGCAAATGGCTTTGTTGCCTGCTCCACTAGGGAGCACCTTCAGGGTGGAGAGGGCAGTTCAGTTGTCATGCTCAGTCCTTGGCCTCTCTGCTGAGATTTCCAACCAAGGTGCTAACGGATATCATTGATGGTTGAGTTTCTGTGATACAGAAAGCTACTTGCTGGGCTGAAACTTATTTCTCATGGTATGGTACAGAACAGCTACCAGATTTAATGTCATGACATACCAGTCTCAAACCCAGCTCTGCCGGGTTCATGGGAGTGGCCATGCACTACCTCTCTGGCTGGTAGCCTGCTGACAGCTGCTTACGTGGGACCCCTGAAGCCCAGCCCCAATGTGATGCTCTGCCCCAAGGTCCAATTGGCAGAATTCCAGAGCCCCTGATTTGCCTTATGGTCCTAGGTAAGCCAGCAGCAGGAACAGGAAGCTGTCTGAACAACTGGGCTCCTGTTTGTTCTGGCTTGATTTCCTGGCATCCTGACTTGGTGTGACTCCTGGCATCTGACTTGTGGTTCAGATCTCCAGTTTCTCTCCTGCCTCTGACCCCTGGTATCATGACCCAGCCTGACTCATGGTTCTGATCTCCTGGTATCTTTACCCAGCCAAATCTTGACTCCTGTCTCATGACTATGGACTCTGGTGCTGTCCACTAGGTCCGACTGCTCACAGCACAGTTGTGACATTGGCGGTCTTGGGCAATATTTAAACAGGGACAAAGAAATGAAAAAATTCTGAAATAAAGTGGTTCCAATAGCACTGGATCATTCAGGGGCTGGGTACGAGGAGGCATAATGCACATTTCTTATCCAGGGCTGGCTATAGGGTTTTTGCTGCCCCAAGGAAAAAATTTGCCGCCCCAAGCTCCAAGAGCGCAACTGCCCAAGCCGAAAAAAGAAAAAGGGTGACCGGAATGCCGCCCCTGGAATTGTGCCACCCCAAGCATGTGCTTGCTTTGCTGGGGCCTAGAGCCGGTCCTGTTCTTATCCCAAACATCAAAACCTCTTGCATCTGTAAAACTGGGATAAGTCAGGTGAAACCCCAATGAACCAATATTTCTGATGTGAAGGCCTCCTTCATAGTCACTTTTCAACAGTAGATTGCTATTTCACAATTTCAACAGTGCTATGATTGATAGAACTTCTCCAGTTTCAAATAGATAAAGCAAGCAGAAAAAATACTTTGGAGGGCTGGGGCAGGTGGAAGTCTCCTTTATAAGAGAGCCAAAAAGATCATAAACATGAAACTTTTATCCCTTCATGTCACCTTTAGAGAACAAAAGTAGAATACATTTTGCAAGTTGCCTAAAGAAGAAACAAGAACCAAAACAGGCTAAAATAATAATTTTTAAAAGGTAAATAAAACCACTATCAAATTGAGCAATATCAAAACGGTCAATTTCAACTCTAAAATTTACCTCTACCCTGTAGCTAACCTCCCCACTGTATAAACGGATATCCTGGAGTTAAAATATATGCTGCACAAAGTGGAATCCTGGATTTAAGCCCTACACTATATAAACTGATATCCTGGAGTTAAAATTGCAGAAGCTGGTACCAAGGTTCTTCACTGTGTAAACTGAAATAATTATACTGACAAGCACTTAGTATTTTTAGTATCACCAGGCACATCAAACAGAAAATAGTTCTGAAACTTTCTGACGGTGATCCATTATACTGGGGCCTTGTCTACAGTAGGATATCAGTATAACTGTGCCAGTGTACCTGCTCCAGTGCAAACCCCCAGTGGAAATAGATTGTACTGGTGCAGTGAGGTTTGGAAGAGTAAAATTTACTCTGGTTTGAAACTGTGGAGTAAGATGCACCACTGCAAATGAACCAGTGTACACTCCAGTGGTGGAAAACATGCTGCATTGTGCACTCTATCTGTACCAGGGCCTAATTTTTCTGTTGCCCTGCCCTCGCGTACGCTAGTTTGAAATAAAATGCTCCCAGATAAGAAAGGTAACTTTTATGCAGTGGAGCAACTGTGCTGCTGACTGAAATCCCATTGTAAATGAGGCCTAATACAGTGCAAAGTATGAAATCTCAGCTCAACTGAAATCAGTGGCTGTTCAATGGGGCCAGAATGGATTTTGCCATAAAATCCTTCAGCTCATTTTTTCCTGTTTTCCCCATCTTTTGTAAAGACTGCCTTTAATCTGTAAATAATATTTGTTTATCCTCAATCTTACTTTTTTTACCTACAATAATGGCTTAGTTTTTTTTTTTTAATTTTGATGTTTTAAAACATAACATTTAATTAAATTCTCCTCTTGGGTTTTCTACCCTGAATAAGTTTACAGTTCCAGTTGTACCTATCCTTCTAAAACATACTCCATTTGCACCATGCACAACAACTCTTTTGTGATAGACTGAAAAGAAACAGCAGGGATTAATTTGTGACAAGAGCTCATGAGGAGAGATTGAGACTTGAGGAAAGAGCATGTATCTGTAGGACTGCAAAGGGTCAACTCATCACTTGGCAACTCCTCAGGCCAGGGATGGCATGACAGCTCTCTTCCCACCTGGGGTCTGCAGCCCTGGCTGCAAAGCCTCTGCAATAACCTGCCTCTTCCTGTAACTTGGCCCTCCAGCCAAGTAACTGCAAAATCTCTCCCTTTCTGGGATTGTCCTTAAATGGGGGGTGGGGGAAGAATACCTCCTTCTCAGGGCATACGGGAATCAGACCCTCTCTTCCTCAGAGCAGGGTCTTTGGCAGTGGGTGTTGGAAAGATCCTACCTTCCCTCAGCCCTTTTCTCAGGAGCTGAGGATTGAAGGTCTGTTCTCTTCTTTGGTCTACCCAGTGATGAGCTGCCAAAATCTGAAGAACCGGTTCCTTCAGTCGCTCTGGGTCTTCGGCGGCACTTCGGCAACACGTCCTTCACTCACTCCGGGTCTTCGGTGGCACTGAGGGACCCGCGGCCGAAGTGCCGCTGAAGACCAGGAGCGAGTGAAGGACCCGCAGCCCAAGTGCCGCCGAAGATCCAGAGCGCCGCCAGGTGAGTAAAAAGGGATTCTCAAGGGGAGCCTCCCCAGCCGGGAGCCCAGGCGGGCAGGACAGGATGGTCCTGCGGGCCAGATGTGGCCCGCGGGCTAGAGTCTGCCCACCCCTTTAACAACCAGTTCTAAACCGGCTTCTAAATTTAACAACCAGGTTGCGCGAACCCGTGCGAACTGGCTCCAGCTCATGACTGGGTCTACCCCCAAGTGAGCTGTTCTGCTTCCCTTTGAACTCCTCCTCCAGCCTGTGCATGTCTTGTGGGTATGGCGGGGTGCAGCTGGCTGAGCCCAGAGCAGCTCCTTATCCCCTTGTTGTCCAGTATGGGGTTTGTAAACTCCATTACAAGGACACCAAATTTCCAATTTCCAGTCTGTGTGACTGAAAAAGGAGGCCAGTCACCATATGATGTGTGACAGAAGAGACATTGTATTCTATTTCTTACCTTTCCTCTATCTTTAATACAACATCACATTAATTTGAGCTACAGAAATGATCATTTGCTAATGGAGAGAAAAAGAAATAAAGAATGGTGGTGAAATTAAGTTATTCTAGGTTGTTCTTCACTCAAAATATGTGTGGCCTTGTCTCAAGTGCAATAATGATATGTGTCTCACTCTTGAATTAAAAAAAGAGTGAGAGGATCCAGTAAGAATATAGATTTGGTAGATGACTTTAATTATATGCTAATCAAAAAAACTACACTAGGTTTCACTTGATAACTAACCAGTTACAACATCTGACTGTTTGTTTCCTTTTTGACATGGTATTAGAGCAGACGGTGCCTGGCATTCTAAGGACAAAAGACGAACTTCCCGCATGAAGTGTGATTACTTTTGAAGGATCAATTCTTCTGTGTAAGCATTAGGGGGCCAATAAAGAACACAGTGCCAGGAACAAGAATGATTTACAATTGGACTTAATCTATTTGAAAAATTCTAGGAACCACATTTTAAAAACCCCCAAAATCTCATCAAGCAACCTGAATTTCCTCAGTGCCATCTGTCTGCAGCATTAAATGAAGCCCAGGAGACCTGGAGAGAGAGGAGAAGCAAAGTTTTAATGATTAACCTAACCTCCTTGTCAGAGTGGATAGCCTGATAAATGGGACCTTGGTTGCCAGTTATCCCATACCTAGTTGCTAATGTTGTAGAAAAGATTTAAACCAATAGGAATTCCCTCTCTATGTGCAAAACAGAATAAACTCTCCCAGGACAAGCTTCACAGATTCTGTGTGCAAAATGGAATTTACTCAGCTCTCCACAGATTCATGGTAAATACATGTCCTGTAATTTTATCCCCAAGAACAACTATATCTGATTTCTTAACTTAAGTGTTAAGCAGTTCGAAACAAGTGTATCTGGTATTACTAACTGCCAAGGATAATGAAATACCATCAGCACACAAAGAACGCCAGAACTTCACAGGAGCACTGATTCTGGGTCCTGACTCAGAAAGATGTTTATGCATTTGACTGTGTTGAAGTGCTTAAAGTTAGGCATATGTCTAAATATTTACCTGGCTGAATCAGGGCTCTAGAGTGAAGGAAATACTAGCTTCCATTTTACAAATAGATATGTGTGAAAACTGGTATTTTCATGAAGATTCACAAATTTGATACACAATAAAGTTTGGCCATATCTAATCAATTACAAACAGTTTTTCTGGGCAGCAATCGCAAGCCTGGATTTTATGAATTTGCCTATGGTAGAAAGTTATAATTTCTGGAGAGAAATTGTCATTTTTCAGCAAAAGCAGGTTTTTGTGGGGAAAGGAAAGTTTTCCACCTGTATAAAAATACCATTATTTTTAACCTGCTGCTTTTCAGTCATTCAAAGCTTTCCATAGGTTTCAACTCTGGCTGAATTTTTTGAAAAGTTTAAGAGTTCATCCATTTGGGAATTATGAGAAGAATGGGAAAAATGCACTTTTCCCATTAGAAATAATTGTACCTCCTATTGAGGATCTCATAGTGATTTATAATCATTAATATATTAGTTCAAGGGATGTGACCATTCCCCTCAATTCAACATTGGTGAGGCCTCATCTGGAGTACAGTTTCCAGTTTGGGGCCCCACACTACAAGAAGGATGTGGAAAAATTGAAAAGAGTCCAGCGGAGGACAACAAAAATGATTAGAGGACTGGAACACATGGCTTATGAGGAGAGGCTGAGGGAACTGGGATTGTTTAGTCTGTGGAAGAGAAGAATGAGGGGGGATTTGATAGCTGCTTTCAATTACCTGAAAGAGGGTTCCAAAGAGGATGGATCTAGACCATTCTCAGTGGTAGCAGATAACAGAACGAGGAGTAATGGTCTCAAGTTGCAGTGGGGGAGGTTTAGGTTGGATATTAGGAAAAACTTTTTCACTAGGAGGGTGGTGAAACACTGGAATGCATTACCTAGGGAGGTTGTGGAATCTCCATCCTTAGAAGTTTTAGAGGTCAGGCTTGACAA
Source organism: Eretmochelys imbricata (assembly GCF_965152235.1). Classification (NCBI taxonomy): domain Eukaryota; kingdom Metazoa; phylum Chordata; order Testudines; family Cheloniidae; genus Eretmochelys; species Eretmochelys imbricata. Next base: position 33,893,717 of record NC_135574.1, read on the forward strand.
AGCCCTGGCTGGGATGATTTAGTTGGGGATTGGTCCTGCTTTGAGTATGGGGTTGGACTAGATGACCTCCTGAGGTCCCTTGCAACCCTGATAGTCTATGATTCTATGAATTCTTCAGTGCCTTGAGACATTTACACTTCTGTAAAGTGAGTGTGAAATGGTAGTGCTTTACACCCACCTTGGTGCATATGTTCTGGTGACAGACTACCTGTGGTTCAGGGCTGTGAAGAATTAGCCCCTCAGAAATGTTCAAAAATTGGCAAAACAATACAGTAATTCAGTGATAGTGTCAGGATTAGAACTCAAGGGTTCCTGGCTCCCAGTCCTGTAAAAAAAAAAACCCCACTATCTATCTAGGTACCTATGGCTCCCATCACTATAATGATGGATTACTCCACAATCATCAATGGATTCTAAGATCACAACAGATTTGTGAAATTCTGAATTACTTCCTCTATTTTTACAGACAGAGAATTGATACCCAGGGTATATTAAGTGACAGGCCGACGTCTCTTGGGAAGTCAGTGGCTGAGCTGGGAACTGAAGCCATGTTTCCTGAGGTGCAGTGCCCTTTTAGCTAAACCATTTTCCTGTCACCTGTGGTCCACATGTACATCCCTGACAAAATAGGAGAATTCCAATAATATGCATGAAGCTGTTAAATAAGACAAGACATAACTCCAATATCTGCAGTAACCCCATTAGCCATTTTCTCCCAATTTAATACACTATTATTGTTTATCAGTGTCTTTTGTTTATTACCCTAATGTCTGTTTTCAGTCCAGTTTCATATCTAAACTCATCTGAATTAATGCTGACTGTAAAATTTCACAAGCTACTGTGTCAAATGGTTTACTAAAAATCCAACTGTATAACATTTTACATCACTGTCTTCATCTATTAATATTTCAATCAAGTTTGTGTGGCATGATCTTTTTTGGTAACTCAAGCTGCTTATTACAACTGGTTATGTTATCCTCTGGATGGTTTAATTTTCTCACACTAGGGTGAAGGTGATAAGATGGCTGTAATGGCCATTGCTGATCCAGAACGATTTGTGCTAAAGCCTCAGTGGGAAGGCAGAGGTATTCAGTTTCTCTGATATGTGATTCGTGAGCTACAAAGCCCAGCAGCCTGGCTGGAGGATCAGGCTGCAATGGGTTCCCCCAGGGTGCCACTTGGAACTGAGGTACCAGTGAGCCCACCTGACCACTAGCCTGGGCTCCTTTTCACACTGTGGTGCTGTGATAAGTTATCAAGGTCTCCAAGCTTTCTCTTTCACCAGCATACACACAGATAGGGACACACCCCACTGCAGCTTCACACACAGATGCTGAGATCAGCTCTGCATGGGAAGGCTCAGCTAAGGCACCTCCCAGTTGCATGCCACACACCCCTCTGGAGTGTAAACCCAAAATTATACCGTCTTGCACTGCACAGGAAACTGTACAGTGTAAGCTCAGAAAATTCACCCCCCTCCCTCAGTGTGGAGAGAAATATGCAACAGCTTTCTGGCCCAAGCTATAGTTTCCAAACACACTGGTTTTACACAAAAGAAAACAAGTTTCTTAACTACAAAAGATAAATGTTAAGTGATTATAAATTATAGCAAACAGATCAAATCCAATTACCTTAGTAAATAAATAAAACCACAAACTGCACTTAACACACTAGATAGGTAGGATATGAATTAGCAAAGTCTCATCCTGAGTGATAAACAGGCTGGCAGATTCTTAAGGCATAAGTTGCCTTGGCTTTCCTAGGTTTTCATACATAGGCTCAAAATCCCTCTAGCCTGGGACTATCACTTCCCACAGTTCAGTCCTTGCCCCTCAGGTGTTTCCAGGTGTGTTGTTGTAGGGAGAGTGAGGTACTATCATTATGTCATTTTGCCCCTTTTATATCTTCTTCGCAGTTGCTGGAAAGCTCTTTTGCTGTGACCTGAGTCAAACAGTTCCCATTGTGTAGTGCTATCTCTGAGAGGTTTCTATTGTACACAGTTCCTGGGGTAATCCTTGTGCTTGTGTGCATTTCCTCAATAAGCCTTTAACATTGTCTGGGCTTTTTACTGTTATACCTGAAAGGCTCCTTGTGGGTGTTTTTAACCTCACAAGATGTTTCAGTAACACATACATAGCCAAACTTCATAACTTCACATACGACGATAGCACATACAACCCAATGAGATATTAATGTCTAGCAGATCAAGACTTTTAGAATGATATCTCACAAGGCATACTTTATACAAAACATATCCTAATTACATGATAGTGGTGAATATTGGGGTGCTAGGGAGTCACATAGGCCTTTGCAGGTTTAAACTACAGTAAATGGTGGATTCTCTGTAACTTGAAGTCTCTAAAACCATGATTTGAGGACTTCAGTAATTCAGCCAGAGGTTAGGGGTCTATTACAGGAGTGGGTGAGGTTCTGTGGCCTGCAATGTGCAGGAGGTCAGACTACATGACTATGATGGTCCCTTCGGACCTTAAAGTCTATGAGCAGAGTTTATTGTAATGTTAAATATGACCACATTCCATCCTAGATATATCTTCATTTTAAACGGTTGGCAGGCTTATATGTAAAGCAATGATAGTCAGACCTCAATGGTTTAGGAGCCAAATCAGTGATCAGCATTACCCAAAAGAGCCACAGTAGTGTGAATTCATTGTTTCATTTACTATAATTCTCACAGCAAAATGACTGACCAAGTATTATTATTTTATCTGCTACAGTTGGTTAATAACATAGTAAGAGCATCATGGCTGGTTAATAACTTAGATTGGTTAATAATGAAATCACACAGTGTTTTAATATGTGCTGCAAAGAGTCGCAGGAGACACATTAAAGAGCCACTTGTGGCTTGCGAGCCTCAGTCTGAGTATCACTGCTGTAAAGGGTCATTCTCAGGCACTCAACATACAAGCAGGGGCAAAGGTAGCTTTTCACCACTTTTCCTGAACTCTCTGATCCCCAGAAATTCTGGGGTTGTTCTGCCAGGAGGGGGCCATTATAGTGGTGGGGATTGCTGGAGTACAGCATGCTCTGGACACAATTTCCTCCAGCTCCTGGCTTGCTGTCGTTCCTGGCTCTTCCAATATATACTGATGTAGAGCCATGCTGGCTCTTTCCCAACTGAAGATACCTCATGCTGCCTACTTAGGGAAATTTTAAGTCCCCTCTGTGTCAGAAGTAGGACTGAGGAATTGGCCCAAAGTCTTTAAAATGTGCTGTGGGGTCCTTTAGGATGAAAGAAGCTTTATAAAAATGACCTACTTAACCTGGGGCTAATATATCTGCCTTCTGTTACTCTCCTGTAGCCATCTGGCCCGACCCTGTCACAGGGCACTTTCATGGAACTTTGTGACTTGCTTTCCCCTGCCCTGAAGCGCAAGAATACCAAGATGAGAGCAGCCCTCACAGTTCACAAGTGAGTGGCAATAGCCCTGTGGAAGCTTGCAATGCCAGACAGCTACCGGTCAGTCGGTAATCAATTTGGAGAGGGCAAATCTACTGTGGGGGTTGCTGTGATGCAAGTAGCCAATGCAGTCATTGAGCTGCTGCTATCAAAGGTAGTGACTGTGGGAAATGTGCAGGTCATAGTGGATGGCTTTGCTGCAATGGGATTCCCTAACTGTGGTGGGGAACGCATATCCCTATCTTGGCACCGGACCACCAGGGAAGCCAGTACATAAACCACAAGGGGTACTTGTCAATGGTGCTGCAAGCACTGGTGGATCACAAGAGTCGTTTCACCAACATCAACGTGGGATGGCCGGGAAAGGTTCATGACGCTCGCATCTTCAGGAACTCTGGTCTGCTTAAATGGCTGCAGGAAGAGATTTACTTCCCAGACCAGAAAATAACTGTTGCGGATGTCGAAATGCCTATAGTTATCCTTGGGGACCCAGCCTACCCCTTAATGCCCTGGCTCATGAAGCCGTACACAGGCATCCTGGACAATAGTAAGGAGCTGTTCAACTATAGGCTGAGCAAGTGCAGAATGGTGGTAGAGTGTGCATTTGGACGTTTAAAGGGTCGCTGGTGCAGTTTAGTGACTCGCTCAGACCTCAGCGAAACCAATATTCCCATTGTTATTGCTGCTTGCTGTGTGCTCCACAATCTCTGTGAGAGTAAGGGGGAGATGTTTATGGCGGGGTGGGAGGTTGAGGCAAATCGCCTGGCCAGTGAATACACGCAGCCAGACACCAGGGCAGTTAGAAGAGCACAGCAGGAAGCACTGCGCATCAGAGAAGCTTTGAAAACCAGTTTCATGACTGGCCAGGGGACTGTGTGACACTTCTGTTTGTTTCTCCTTGATGAAAACCAGCCCCCTTGGTTGACTCTAAATTCCCTGTAAGCCACCCTCCCTTCCCTCTTCAATCACAGCTTGCTTGCAAAGGAAATAAAGTCACTATCTTCTAAAAAACATGTATTCTTTATTAATTGATTATAAAAATAGGGAGATAACTCACAAGGTAGCCCAGGTGGGGTGTGGGAGGAGGGTAGGAGGGAAGGAAAAAGCCACTTTAAAACTTGTTGAATGACAGCCTTCTGTTGCTTGGGCTGTCCACTGGGGTGGAGTAGTTTCCTCCCCGGACCCTCCCCGCCCCCACGTTCTTGGGCGTTTGAGTGAGGAGGCGACGGAACTTGGGGAGGAGGGAGGGCGGTTAAACAGGGGCTGCAGTGGCAGTCTGTGATCCTGCTGCCGTTCATGAACCTCCATCAGACGCCAGAGCATGTCCGTTTGATCCCACAGTGGCCCCAGCGTTGCCTCATGCCTCCTCTCCTCACGTTCATCGGCCACTTCCCTGTACTTTGCTATTGTGTCCCTCCACACAGTCTGCTGAGCTCTGTCATTGCGGGACGACTGCATGAGCTCAGAGAACATTTCATCGCGCATGCGTTTTTTTCGCCGCCTTATCTGAAATAGCCTTTGGGACAGAGGAGGGAGGCTTGAAACATTTGCAGCTGCTGGAGGAAAAAAAGGGAGTGAAGTATTTAAAAAGATACATTTTACAGAACAATGGCTATACTCTTTCATGGTGAACAACACAATTCACATTACATAGCACATGTGATTTTGGTACAAGGTCGCATATTGAGTGCCTGTGGCTTTGGTATTAGAGATCACACACGCAGTGCCGAGCATCAGAATTCGGCTTGCAGGCAGCCATGGTAAGCCGTAGTCTTTCAGCTTCTGTTGAGTTGGCCATTTAGTGCTGCAGTTTTCCTGTTAACGTGCAGCAGTAGAAACCAAACTAACCCCCCACCATCCAATTCGCTGGGATGATTGCTTTACCCATCATCCCACCACATGGCTGATATCAGAGAAGATCCCTGCTAGCCAAACGCGAACAGCTCAGTGCCAATGGCCCCCCTCCCCACTGCGTGCCTAACTATGGGGAGGATTTCTTTTCAGCCACAGGCAAACAGCCCAGTAGGAACGGCCACCTCTGAATGTCCCCTTAATTAAATTCCCCTATTTCAACCAGGTTACCATGAACGATATCACTCTCCTGAGGATAACACAGAGAGATAAAGAACGGATGTTGCTTGAATGCCAGCAAACACTGGAACCATATGCTGCCAGGCTTTGTCATGCAATGATACCAGATTACTTGCTACTAGCATGGCGTGGTAAAGTGTCCTACCATGGAGGACAGAATAAGGCTGCTCTCCCCAAAAACCTTCTGCTAAGGCTTTTAGAGTACCTCCAAGAGAGCTTCATGGAGATGTCCCTGGAGGATTTCCGCTCCATCCCCAGACACATTAACAGATTTTTCCAGTAGCTGAACTGGCCACGAATGCATCCCAAGTCCTCAGGGCTACTTAATCATTAAAAAACACTTGCTTTTATAACATGTATAATATTTTAAAAGGTAACTCACCAGAGGTCCCTTCTCTGGCTTCGTTGGGTTGGGAGGGTATTTCAGTCAGGGTGATAAAAAGATCCTGGCTGTCAGGGAGAACCGTGTGCTGTGTGCTCTTCTCAAGCTCGTCCTCCTCCTCCTCCTCATCTTCCCCGTCTGCAAAATCCTCAGGCATGGCAGAGAGTACCTCATCATCGGAGTCCATGGACAGGGGTGGGGTAGTGGTGGTGGCCCCCCCTAAAATTGCATGCAGCTCAGCATAGAGCAGCATGTCTGGGGCTCTATCCTGGAGTGTCCGTTTGATTCTTTGGTTTTCTGGTACACTTGTCTGAGTTCCTTAAGTTTCATGCGGCACTGTGTTGTGTCCCTGCTGGAGCCTCTGTCCCTCATGGTCTCGGAGATTTTTTGAAATGTTTTGGCATTTCATTTTTTGGAACGTTGTTCTGATAGCATGGATTCCTCTCCCCGTACAGCGATCAGATTCAATACCTCCTGTTCGGTCCATGCTGGAGCTCTTTTTCGATTCTGGGACTGCATGGTCACCTGTGCTGATAAGCTCGCCTGGCCAAACAGGAAATGAAATTCAAAAGTTCCTGGGGCTTTTCCTGTACACCTGGCCAGTGCATCTGAGTTCAGAGTGCGGTCACAATGGTGCACTGTGCCGGATGCCAATACCTTCGAATTGCGTGCACACTAACCCTAATTCGAAACGACGATGTCAATTTCAGCGCTAATCCCCTCGTTGGGGAGGAGTACAGAAATCGGTTTTAAGAGCCCTTTATGTAAAAAAAATGGCTTCGTTGTGTGGATGGGTATAGGGTTAATTCGATTTAACGCTGCTAAATCTGACAAACTCGTAGTGTAGACCAGGCCTTCCCCTCTGCTCGCCTGTCAGCAGTGGATACACCTGCATGCAGAAGTTTTGAACTGGCTTGATACATTTTTGGCTGTTATCCTTATGTCAAAATAATTTCAGTGCTCCTGTCAAGTTTTCTAGATGCTTGTTCTAACAGGTTTGAACAGCGCAATTTGTTACACAGTACGCCCCATTTCCAATAGTACAATCATTCTTTGGCCAATACAAATGGATACACGTTCACTTTCCCTTGAAAACACTGTCTGTGGAACTCTGTATCATGTGTTGAGTTTTTGTTTTTTAAATGTACTCGTGTCTAGAGCTGGGAATAATTTTTCTGAGGAACCTTTTTCTCTTTTTGGCTGAAAAATGAAGATTTGGGTTGACTGAAACATTTTGCACATTTGTGTCAAATTCACCAAATTGTTTTGGTCAGAAGGCAACAAACCAACCAAACACCCCCCAAATACTGAAAATGTTTCATTTACACATTTTTGAAAGCAAGTGTTTTGACTTTTCCATTTGAAATGATCTTACTGAAATTTTATTGAACATTTTTAAAAGAAAGGTTAAAAAAGCCTAAAAAATGAAAAGAAGCATTTCTTGTTGGGTTGGTCAAACAAAACATTGTGTTCAAAATAAAATCCCCCCCCCCCCAAATATTTTGGTTCAGCTGCTGAACTGAAAAATCTGTTTTTTCTACAGCTCTCCTCATGGCCACATACTTGAGACTAAATCCTACAGTTCTTGCTCAGGTAAAATACACACTGTTGTCAATTTACTTATAAAACTCCCACTGAAGTCCTGGATTTTCTATGGATATTATGTACAGTCTTGGTAGGCAATGAAGTTTCAAACACCCAGCATCTAAACTTCATTTTTAAAGAAGTTTAAAAAAATCACTTTGGTTAGTGCTAACCTGAAGCCCCACCAAGATTCCTCTTTCGTTCTTTGTGGAGAACAGATGATTATACTTAAATTGCAAGCATCTTGAAGCAGTGATCCTGTCTTCCTTGAACAACATTCTGAAGAGCACTGTCAGCTCTCAGCGAATAACGTCCAAAGCCTCATTAGGCTTAATCTGGACATTTGCTCTGTTCATTATGAATACCCCAAGGTGTATTATGCATCCAATATTAACTTCTAATGGAAGGTGACCATTACAGTTCAGGTTGACGAGAACAGTGATCACCACATAAGCAGGGGCAAAGGTAGTTTTGCACCATTTTTTTACATTCCACATTCCTGATCCCAGGAATGCCAGGGGCTGCTTCAGCCACTAGGGGGCCATTATGCTGTTGGGGATTGCTGGAGTATAGTACACACTGGGAACATTTTCCTTCTTCCTTGGCAACCCCACCACAAGATGGGCTTGTGCAGGAAAAGACATTTTAGATGGGTGGTTCCCAGTTCACCCTCTATGGAGCACTGGTGGCCCACAGAGCACTTGACTGTGGTCTGTGAGAGCTGACCGGCCACATGGTGCTGACTGTCTCCTCTGCCTTGCTTCTAGCTGCAAAATTGAATTAAAAGAAACAAAGAGCACATCAAATCCTTTCCTAATCCTACTTTTCCAGGTAACTACTTGCTATAGTTGCCACAGGAATCGTATGATTGCGAATGGCAGGGGAGGTGGTCCATGTTATCATGACTGGGAGGGTACGTGGGCCACAAGACAATCTGTCTAATAAGATGCTCACACAGTGAGAAAGCTGCAGAACCCCTATTTTAGATAATATATAGTTCTCCATCCCTTTATGAGGCTAGAGTCTTTCCTATACTTCTCTATACTTCCCTGTACACTCCTCTATACTTCACTTTTAACCACCCCAAACACAAACCGCACATAATAAATTATGGGCTACATTGAGCCTTCAATGGACCTTTAAGCTCAGTACGGAGTAAGGGGTGGCAGAAAGCCCACACCACCCCAGAGAAGCCCTATGAAGGGATTATGACTCAGTCACAATTTCTCCTCTGCTCCTTTTTGTACCCTGCCAGGGTATCCAGGGGGAATGAGCAAAAGTTCTGCCCACTCCCTGCCCCAACCCAACCATTTGCTTGTAAAGGGGAGATACAGCCATGCTGAGGCTATGCTTCTTACAGGAACCAGACTGCACCATGAGCAGCCCTAATACAGTTATGCAGGGCAGGTGGCCTATCTCCTCACATGGCTGTATTAGAACGAGTCAAAATCTAGCCAAATATTAGCTACAAATCTACCCTCTTTCCTTGGCCTGCCAATCATTTGTGAACTGTTCCTGATGTTCCTCAGCTCTGTTGATTATTGCAAGTATTTGGTGAATAGCTTGGGTAAATAATTTTCAAACCATGGGTTGTTTATGAATTGTTCACTGACTACTTGCTAGTCTGCTGTTGTGTTGTCGGTCATCTAAGTCACATGGTTTTATTTCTGCCACCTAACCTGGGCGACTGAATAGCAATCCACAAACACACTTCCAGAAGGAATATTTGGACACATCATTGTTCATGAAACTTTTGAGACTCATGAACACTTTCACAGATACTACTGCACAGATGTCTGAATAACATGAACAACAAACAAAATGAGCCAATGATTCATAGCAAGTGGAACTTAATGTTTTTATTCACAAAAATATAATCAAATCAATGTTTTATTTGTCAGCTAACTCCAGTTCCAAGCAACTGGCCCTCAACCACTGGTGTCTTGTTTCTTTTCCCTTTTTCCCCTGTTTCTCTTGCTTCCTTTATTGCTTTTTACTGCTGAATGCAATAGGAAGACAGACAGAGAAATGCCATCGAGGTGAGTTTAAGACCTTGCTTCGTCTGGCCAAAAAGGATTACAAAGAAATACCTTATGGTCATAGACGTTGACTTTTCCTTTTCCCTGGGGTTGCTTCACCCCTGCTCTGCCCCCACTCTGCCCCTTCCCCGAAGGCCCTGTTTTTGCTCTGTCTCCTCCCTCAAGGTCCCAACCTTGCTCCGCCTCTATCTGCCCCCACTCCGCCCCCTCCCTGAGGCCTCCACTCACCTGCGGCACTCTGCCCTCCCCCAAATCCCTCCCCGAGCCTCTGAACAGCTGTTTGGTGGTTGTGCCCCCCCCCCCCAGCAGCTGTTGGGTGGTGGTGGTGCTGCCCACCATTAGCTGATGAGCGAGGGAGGTGAATAATTGTGGCTGGTGGGTGTTGAGCACCCACAATTTTTTTTTCTTTGAGTGCTCCAGCCCCGGAGCACTGCCAGAGTCAGCACCTATACTTATGGCAGTAGAATAATTTTTTAAAAATCTATTTCTTGAACTCAAACTGAGGCAAAATATCAAGTGATGCAGAGTAAACCTTTCCTATCTTCACTTCAAAATAACATTCTGTCACACCATTCTACTGCCAAAATCTCTGGAGCATTTTTAAGGATGAATAGCTTGCAAAATGAGTTTTTTTCTACACTTATTTGACAATTTTAGTATTTTATTTCATTCCTAATAGTCCAACAAAGTGAACACATTTTCTTTTTCCTTAACTCCGTTTTGCCTCCTAAGTTCATGTTGTATGTGGAACATAGGAAGACTAGGGTCATGAAGAATTGCTTCTCATTGACCACCTCCTCTCCTTGCATTTTCAATACTCTCTTTATCTTGTTTTTCTATTTTAGAAGTTGGTGAGGAGCTTTTAGTGTTGAATCGCAAACACTAAGTCACATGAGATGGATACTGCTACAGCAGAATAGGTTCAAAAGAATGATGTTTACTCTTATTTCTAACCTCAGTGGAATAGTTATGTTTAGATTTCATCTGGTTCTTTCAACTCTTTCCAAATTTTAAAATAAAGGATCTTTATATTTAAAAATTTTATTGTTATTAGTATGATAGTATAATGTATCTCCTAGATTTGCAGATGATCTTCTGAGGGATAGTCTGTTTCCCGGGGCAGGACTTTTGTTAACAGTCCAGTATAATGGAAACAAACATTTTTGCCCCTACACTTGAAAAGCAGCAGATTTTTGGACTTTGAAGGTTGGCTTCTAATTGGAGGAGAAATCAGTGATGTGGATCTTGGATATATTATTGATGCAAATTGTTTATTTTAGACTTTGTATGTCACAACTTGGCTGTGTCCTCTTTTCTGGAGACCAGGCTGTTGTGAACAGACCCAACTGCTGGAGCCCATGTGCTTCAAAGCCCTGCTGGGTCTGGGTAGCAACCCATCCCTGTTCTAGTTCTGGGCCTCTCAAGCACGGTGTCAGCTACAGACCCTATGTCTGACACCACAAGCTATGCATGTTATTTATAATGGGCCAGATGCTGTGTGAACCTTATGAAGGCAAACAGGTGAGAGGCTGCACCAGGAGCCACCCCCTTTAGCTCCTGGGCAGCACCTACGAACTTTTAAAACAACTGCAGTCCCTGGGCTCAAGGGAGTGAAGAGAGTTTTCTTTGTGCACTCGAGGGAGCATTTTGTATCTTAAAGGGTGTCGGAGGAGTCATGCCCATGGTTCCCACTCCCTTTATAGTAACTTACTGAGCAGGATGGGGAACTATGCTCAAGGTGCCCTTCCCTCCAGGGTGGAGCAGCTCTGCATTGCCCCAGCGAAGGCTGAATGCCCATTAAACTCAAAGAACACAATGCTATTTGATATAGCACCCAATAACCAAATCCTTTTTAACTTTTGTGAATGTATGTGTAGCAGCGAGAGAGAGCCTGGAGCACTGGATCTGATGCAAGATCTGAGGGCTGAACCACAGGCTGTGAACCAGTCAGGCCATGTATTAAAACAGATGCTTCCAAGTTCACTGCCCCATACGTGAACTTGGCAAAGTTGTTGTTACTGTTCTAGGCAATAGATATTTATGTAAATATATTCCAGCTAGTACAAATACATCCCAATCTAGTACAAGATAAGATGGTTTGACAGAACAATGCATAGGGATGTTTTGTCCTAGATATCAGGAACAAGGGGAGGTAACAAACGTCATAAAACACATAAGGTGGTGTGTAAGTTGTTTGTTTGTCTCAGCCTATAAAAGGCTTCCTATAAACCTGTGTGTGACCTGGGGACAGCAGACACTCCCACTGCTGATTGAACCACTCCTTGCCACTGGGCACTTATATGTTAGTGCACCTGTAACCACAGAGTCAGAGTACCAGAACTGTGCCTTGAGGGCAATAAACCTGGCTGAGTGCCTTTGTCACTGTGCCTGTGGTCTTTCTTTATGAGTAACATTGAGGTCTGCTAAATCAGTAGGCTGCATTATCAGCTGTTAGTACTGATAACACTGGAGCTCCAAGGACAAAAGCACTGAGTAGCCTGACAATGACATTCCTGCTTTCAGCACCGAACAACAGCATGTACATGTATACCCCCCCTTCAACTACATCCAGTTCAGAGTATAGCATTATTTATGATTACTTAGTTCCAAAGATTCAGAGATTCTAATGCCAGAAGGGACTGTGGTCAGAGTCTGACCTCCTGTATCACAAAGGCAATAAAACTACTATGAAATAATTCCTGTTTGAACTAGAGCATATTTTAGAAAAAAAGAACAAGATTTACTCCCTAGTAAATCATAGCTATTATTCCTTCCCCCATCTACACGGATAGGGTTTTGGTATGGGAAAGGCTTGCTGCTTCCAGCAGGCTATTCTGAAAGGGGCACCATTCTGTTGCTGCTGGTCCTCCATGATCAGTGGCTTTGCAGAGAGGTTCAGCAGGCTTGCTCTTAGATAAAACCATGTGGGTACTTAGTATGCAAGGTCCAGCAGCAGGGTATCATCTCATTAACTCTTATAGTCCCATGTTCTGAATACTGCTGTGCTACTAATTTATATTAATGTAATATTCCTTCTGCAGTTCAAAGAATACAAGGACTAAGAGACTTCACAAGAGATGCTTGTATCAAAGCAGCACATTAGTTTTCACTGCCCTGAGGATGCTTTATGTTTTAAGGTAGATGGAGCATTTTGTCTTTTACAAAATGTTCTGCCTGAAAGGTGACAGGTTCAGGGAGGGAAACCCAGCTTTGTCCCAAGTCTGACAGCTGTACTAGCCAACTTAGAAGAAGTATTAGCTCCCATGAGGCTTGACAACATGCATGTAGTATCCAAGCTTGATCAAGAAAAACAGGACATCACTTGCTTATTATATTGAAAGCATGTTAATAAGATTTGGTCCAAATACATTTCATGTCATCAAAATATGCCCCTTAGTCAAAGTTGAAATGTTTTGTAGGGATGTATTGGTTTTGACAAAGTTGAGGATCTGGCCCATATAAATATATTCCCTCCCTAATATTCTAACAGAGTACTTTTTATCACAAAATACTTTGATCTGTAAGAAGGACTTTCAGGGTTTTGAATATGTTTGAAATTAGCTGTATACAATTTCTTAAAATCAACACACTTGAAGCAATGCAAAGTAATAGGAGAGACTTCAATACCAAGGCAGAATTAACTTTTGTGGAGATCTGGCAAAAAGGAAATAGTCTGAATTTGTAAATTGATGAGCCAATTTCTCATAGCCTAGTATTATCACACCAAAGTAGCAGACAGGAACACAGATTAGGATGAGTCAGTGGTACATATGGCCTACAAATCAAAGCCAGTTAGTCTGAATGGTACAAACACATGTTCCAGATATTGTTATAAAGGAGAATGGTCTATAATCCCTCTTCTAAAGCACCAATCTTTTCCCTAAAAACTGCTTATTAACTGAGCTGCAAAATACATAAACTATGCTAATAATGTAGTAACCAGAAGCTGAGAAAAAAATAAACCACCAAATGTTCATTTACATTAGGATCACAGCAGCGTTCTGATAATTTAACCCCCTGTCCTCTGGAAAACTCTCAGTGTGGCATTATCCACAGTGAGTGAGGATACAGTAATCGAGATAATTCCAAAGACAAGTGAAAGTCTGTTCACTTCATCAAAGACCAGATAATAATCAGTTTGATGCACTGAGGGAATGAGATGTGAGCTAGATAGAAATTTGGGGCTCAGTCAGTTACCTCAAACCATCATGAAGTCTGAAGTTAGAGAGAACACATGGCTTCTCATGCTTTTGAAAGGAATGTTACACTGGACATGAAATATTACTTTAAATGATAAAAAGGGGATGGGTATTTTAGAAAAGGTTAGTGATCATACACAAGAAAGTACTGGAATAGTAGGTACTTCATACCCACATTTGGAAATGACTATAATAAACTCCCATTTATTTTCCTTTCTTCTGTAATTTCTTTCCTTCCCCTCATAAGTCATGCATGCATGTGAAATTTCAGAATCCTTATTATCAGCAGAAACAGCTGGCCATTATAACAAGATTATTGTTTTAAGTGATATACTGAGTTTGAGTTGATGAATTAAGTTAACCATTTAAATGCTTTCGGATGTACAAACATACATCGAACTACACTATGAACATGAGGTACAAGATGCTCTACTTTATGTCCCAAATAATTCACTGTTTTAGGCTAAATTTGTTCATTGACATAAGAAATTACATGCTAAGAATCAACATGACCCCAAACCTTCCCCAAAAAATTGTAATCTTGTGGATAATTTTCTACTAAAGGTAAAAAGCCCACACCCACCAGTCAGACCTCACAAATATTCTAAAATTTCACTGCACATACAAGAAGGGTTTCATGTTTGAATAGCTATTCAAACATACCAACTGATGTCATTTATTTCCTATTTAAATAAAATACCAGACAGAATTTTTCATTTGTCCAGCTTTTAGTTTTAGTAGTATAGGTTTCAAAGAACCCATTTGTTTGGGTAGAAGCATTGTTGTTAAACTGTTAAAAACAAACAAACACTTCCAAATAGAAGGTTGTGCTCTTCATCCCTATTTTGTGCCAGGTTTCTTCCAATACTGCACTTCTATACGGATATTCTGTTTATATCAAAATTTGCTGTTAGTACTAGACTGATCTATAGAGCTACTTTGAGTAAATGGATTATAATTACAGTTAGTCATCTTGTGTGGCACCCCATCACTGTAGCAGTGTCATATACGTTAGAGGTTCCAATTTAATAGAAGACATCTCAAAAAAGGAACACATGGAATCACAGATGTTAAGGTCAGAAGGGACCATTATGATAGTCTAGTCTGACCTCCTGCACAACGCAGGCCACAGAATCTCACCCACCCACTCCTATAACAAACCTCTAACCTATGTCTGAGCTATTGAAGCCCTCAAATTGTGGTTTAAAGACTTCAAGGAGCAGAGAATCCTCCAGCAAGTGACCCATGCCCCATGCTACAGAGGAAGGCGAAAACCTCCAGGGCCTCTTCCAATCTGCCCTGGAGGAAAATTCCTTCCCGACCCCAAATATGGCAATCAGCTAAATCCTGAGCATGTGGGCAAGACTCACCAGCCAGACACCCAGGAAAGAATTCTCTGTAGTAACTTGGATCCCACCACATGCCATTGGGCATATATACTGCTAATAGTTGAAGATCAATTAATTGCCAAAATTAGGCTATCCCATCATATCATCCCTTCCATAAACTTATCAAGCTTATTCTTGAAGCCAGATATGTCTTTTACCCACACTGCTTCCCTTGGAAGGCTGTTCCAGAACTTCACTCTGATAGTTAGAAACCTTCGTCTAATTTCAAATTTAAACTTCCTGATGGCCAGTTTATATCCATTTGTTCTTGTGTCCACATTGGTACTGAGCTTAAATAATTCTTCTCCCTCCGTGGTATTTATCCCTCTGATAAATTTATAGAGAGCAATCATATCTCCCCTCAACCTTCTTTTGGTTAGGCTAAACAAGCCAAGCTCTTTGAGTCTCCTTTTATAAGACAGGTTTTCCATTCCTCAGATCATCCTAGTAGCTCTTCTCTGTACTGTTCCAGTTTGAATTAATCTTTCTTAAACATGGGAGACCAGAACTGCACACAAGGCCCCATGACTCCCTATAGCACCAATCCAGTTAATCTTAGGCTAGAGTAGAGTGCCAGAGCTCATTTTCCTTTTAAAAGACCATCACATTGTACTTTTTCCATTTTGCAGTTTGGCACAGATATATGAGAATCTTTTTTAAAGGTCCCAGTCCAGTATAGCTTGTGAGCATATGCTTGTCTCATTAACTCCAGTGGGACCTAACTACATGCTTAACAGTGAAATCTTCAGTGAGCTTAAACTCAAAAAGGAAGCTTACAAGAAGTGGAAATTTGGATAGATGACTAGGGAGAAGTATAAAAGTATTGCTCAAGGATGCAGAGGTGTAATCAGGAAGGCCAAGGCACAACTGGAGTTGCAGATAGCAAGGGATGTGAAGGGTAACAAGAAGGGTTTTTACAGTTATGTTAGCAACAAGAAGGAGGTCAGGGAAAGCATGGGACCCTTACTGAATGGCAAAGGCAACATAGTGACAGATGATGTGGAAAAAGCTGAAGTACTCAATGCTTTTTTTGCCTCAGTCTTCACAGACAAGGTCATCTCCCAGACTGCTGCACTGGGCAACAAGTATGGGGAGGAGGTGAGCAGCCCTCAGTGGTGAAAGAACAGGTTAAGGACTATTTAGAAAAGCTGGATGTGCACAAGTCCATGGGTGCAGATCTAATGCATCCAAGGGTGCTGAGGGAATTGGCTGATGCGATTGCAGAGCCATTGGCCATTATCTTTGAAAATTCGTGGCAATCGGGGGAGGTCCCGGAAGATTGGAAAAAAGCAAATATAGTGCCCATATTTTAAAAAGGGAAGAAAGAGAACGTGGGGAACTACAGACTGGTCAGCCTCACTTCAGTCCCTGGCAAAATCATGGAGTATGTCCTCAAGGGATCCATTTTAAGCACTTTGAGGAGAGGAAGGTGATCAGGAACAGTCAACGTGGATTCACCAAGGGCAAGTCATGCCTGACCAACCTGATTGCCTTCTATGATGAGATAACTGGCTTTGTGGATAAGTGGTGGATGTGCTATATCTTGACTTTAGCAAAGCTTTTGACACGGTATCCCACAGTATTCTTGCCAGCAAGTTTACAAAGTATGGATTGGATGAATAGACTATAGGGTGAATAGAAAGCTGACTTGATTGTCAGGCTGAACGGGTAGTGATCAATGGCTCGACATCTAGTTGGCAGCCAGTATCAAGCGGAGTGCCCCAGCGGTTGGTCCTGGGTCCAGTTTTGTTCAACATCTTTATTAATGAGCTAGATGATGGGATTAATTGCGCCCTCAGCAAGGTCACAGATGACAGTAGGCATAACATTAGGGCTAGATTACAGACCACCTGACCAAGATGGTGTTAGTGACTCTGAAATGCTCAGGGAGATTAGAGAGGCTATTAAAATAAAAAACAATAATAATGGGGGATTTCAACTATCCCCATATTGACTGGGTACATATCACCTCAGGAAGGGATGCTGAGGTAAAGTTTCTAGACACCTTAAATGACTGCTTCTTGGAGCAGCTAGTCCTGGAACCCACAAGAGGAGAGGCAATTCATGATTTAGTCCTAAGTGGAGCACAGGATCAGGTCTAAGAGGTAAATATAGCTGGACCACTTGGTAACAGCACCATAGTATAATTAAATTTAACATTCCTTTGGCAGGGAAAATACCTAACTCCAGGCTAAGAATTCCATTGGGTGGCAGGGCACGTAGGAGTTAGGCATTGCTCCACTCAGGGTTGCAATGCCTAAGTACTTTTGAAAATATTGGTCTAAGTGTCGAGGTCACTCTTTAAAATGAGCCATAGGCTCCCAAGTCATGTAGGCATTTTTGAATTTTTTACTTCTGGTATAAAAACATTGTCTCAACCCTATAGGTAGAAATTCACATTGATCTCTCTCTTATGAATCAAGACAACAGTGTTATACCAATAAAATAAAAACCAGCAGGATCTTATTAAAGGGAAAAAGGCAAAATACAACATTTATTGTGAATACAGAAAGAATCATAGTAAGCAGTTAGTTATAGCTATAACATTCCATTCAATTTCATATTTATTCACACATTCATACACACACACACACAGGTTCTGCAAGGTTGTTATCATAGTTACCAGCCTTAGAGTTGCTCATGCCAAGCCACTGGCCAGGTGGCCTGGACATGAGGAGGGAGCAGGGCTTTGTCAGATGCTCATCTGATGCTCCTGGAAGTTGGTTTGCAGAATCAGACCCCAAAGTTCTCACTTTCTAGAGTCTATTTTTATAGGAATTTCTTCCTATGCCAGTCTATGGGAATTGCTTCATCATGCTGTTGCTGAATCAATCAGCAGATGGCACATTCCTGACGGCTCCGTGCTGCCAGATGTTATCTTGTTCTTTGGTTCTCCCATTCTTGAGGCTGTTGGGTGGATTCCAGTCTGCACTCCCCGGGGTCCTCTGGTTATTTCCACTTGACGCCTTCTTCAGCCGATGGACACTAGATTCTTAGGCTGGCACCTCCCTGATCATTCAGTTATTATTCACACCAAGCATCCATCCACAAACATCCTCTATCTCTATTTTAATCACAATTGTTAATACAACAAAAGGGCAGGGAGTCTCTGGGTGCTGTTTCTGTTGTTACAGAGTATTGCTTTGAGTCTCTCTCTGTGTGAATTGCTTTGAGAACAGACTCTGTCTTAGAATGTACTAATGCAATTAGCAGCTTGCAAGTTTCACACATAGAGGGAGAGAAACAGTACCAAAAACCAAGAGACCTCTTAATTAGTAATACCCTGGAATTCAAACTCTGGGGAATCAAACTCATTTGTGATTTTAATACAGAATTTCTTTAATATGATCCAACAACAGTGCTTACAATGAAAAGCAAATGTCCTCAAACACTATCTTCAAAGTCTGCAAAAATAAATTATTTTGCCAAACCAAGAATCCAGATTTGAAATGTAAAAGAGCCATTTATTTCTAGATATATTGCTTATTCCTCCCACTCATGCCAAGTGTTCTTTGTTTGTCTGTCTCTGCTGTTTGGGTTTATTTGTTTCACAGAGATGGCAACATTGAATTGTTCTTTATTTTCCCTGAGTGCCTGTAATGTTGATAGACAGACAGTGCACCTGGGTGGAAGCCTCATGAGTACATGATTAGGTCTGTGCAGAAATGTTTCCTCCCCGACCCCCCTTAAAGGTTGTATGTATTGTTCATCTATCACTGAGGCCTGGTCTACATTGGGGGCTGGGGGGAAATCAAAGTTACGCAACTTCAGCTATGTGAATAACGTACCTGAAGTCAACGTACTTAGATCTAATTACTGCAGTGTCTTCACTGCGGTAAGTCGACGGCTGACACTCTCCTGTCGACTCCATCTGTGTCTCTCGCCCTGGTGGAGTACCAGAATCAATGGGAGAGCGCTCGGTGTTTGATTTATCGTGTCTAGACTAGACGTGATAAATCGACCCCCGCTGGATTGATTGCTGCCGATCCAGCGGGTAATGTAGACAAGCCTTGAGAGGTATACACTATGTACCTGAACGTTTAGAGATAAGAGCAATATTTTGTCATTTTAGTTATTGTTTTCAAATTGATGTAAGAAAAAATAATCAGATTCAATAGTACAAAAGCAATTTGAGTGGTTCCAGATGAAAAATCACACCTATACACCAGGGGTGGGCAAACATTTTGGCCTGAGGGTCACATTGGGGTTCTGAAATTGTATGGAGGGCTGGTTAGGGCCCCTTCTCCCTGTCCCCTGACTGGCCCCCGCTTCTCCATCCGACCCCCCATTCCTTCCTGACTGCCCCCCCGGGACCCCGTCCCATTCAACCGCCCCTTCTCCCTGACTGCCCCCAGAACCCCTGCCCCTGACTGACCCCTGCCACCCCCTCCAGCACCCCTCTCCTTCCTGATTGCCCCCCTGGAATCCCTACCCCCATTCAACCCCCCTGTGCCCTGCCCTCTGACTGCCCCGACCCCATCCACACCCCTGCCCCCTTACCACCACCCTGAACTCCCCTGCCCTCTATCCAACCCCCCTGCTCCCTGCCCCTTTACGTGCTGCCTGGAGCACGGGTGGCTGGCGGTGCTACAGCCGCGCTGCCCAGAGCGCCAGGACAGGCGGCCGTGCTGCCCGGCTGGAGCCAGCCACGCCACCGCGCACCACAGAGCACGGGGTCAGGCCGCGGCCCTGCAGCTGCTCTGCATGGCAACAGCTCGCAGCCCTGCTGCCCAGAGCATTGCGCTGGCGGTGCAGTGAGCTGAGGCTGCAAGGGAGAGGGAACAGCAGGAGAGGTACTGGGGGCTAGCCTCCCAGGCCAGGAGCTCAGGGGCTTGGCAGGAGGGTCCCGTGACCTGGATGTGGCCCGTGGGCAATAGTTTGCCCACCTCTGCGATAGACCCTATTCTGGTCTCATACTAATTTTATACTAGTGTAATTTCATTGATTTTAGAGGAGTCACTCCTGATTTACAGATATCAGAGTCAGGCCTTACGTTTTTAAAATTAGAAGGCTTGATTCACCATTGCCCTGCACCTTGCTTAGTTATTGAGAACGTTGTAGAATGTGAAGTGGGTATACCAAATCAGAATGGTGGTGCATGATTCTTATTTACACTCCCTTTCTGTGCTCACAGAAGGCCCCTTTTCACTCCCAGAGTGGTGCAAAGGGGCCTTAATACGAATGAGAATCAGGCCTGTAGAATTCACCACTCACTTTACACCAATGTCAATGCCTGTACAAAGGTTCTTGGCAATGGAGAATCAGGCCCAGATTATTTTGGGTTAAGTTGGTTAAAAATGCAATAAATATTTGCAGCATTTAGATTTATACTTGGAAAGAGTTCATGTGCACTATCAGTTGCATAATACAGATAAAGAAAACATTAAAATAACTTTATTAAGGCTGTAAAGTCGCACACTGAAAGTTAGGAAATGCCAGAATGAAGGTTGCCTGTTCCATCTTTATTTGTTTTCTCCTTGTTACTCAGTGTGTGGCCCCAAGCTTTATTTACTACACACTATTTAAACTTAGATCTGAAGTCAGAAATTATTATTTTTCCCAACTGCTTTTCTATGGTGCTCATCACTATGGTATCTGAGTGCTTGACAAACATCACTTAATTTATACAAGTGGAAATTTAAAGATTCTCCAGTGTACAACTGTGGTCACCCACAAAAGACCATGGAACATATAACAACTCAATACCCAATTCACAAATACAAAGGAGGTATCACAGTGATACATTCTGCTTCTCCTGATGCAATTATCTGGCTTACCCATCTGAATGAAATATTATAGATGTTGCTCTACCTCATCCCTACGAAGAAGACGACAACTTAATTTATTTCCACAACAGTCCTGTGAGGTGAGGGGTAGAATATCCCCATTTTACAGATGGGGATTTGAGGCACAGAAATTAGAGTCAAAGGTATCCATTCCTTTTGGGTGCCTAATGTGAGATGAGTAGGACCTAATTTTTCTGAGTACTTAGCATTATAAACTACTTCATATGTTCAGAGCACAGCTCCCATTGAC
The DNA here is from genome assembly GCF_965152235.1 of Eretmochelys imbricata. Classification (NCBI taxonomy): domain Eukaryota; kingdom Metazoa; phylum Chordata; order Testudines; family Cheloniidae; genus Eretmochelys; species Eretmochelys imbricata. The sequence goes on from NC_135574.1 coordinate 33,914,854, forward strand.
CTCAGCTGCAGCCAAATATAGCACAGCTAGTTTATAAAGATAAGGCAGGTCGCTGACTGACTACTACTTGTTTTTCACAGAATTATTTCCCTCATTGATTTCCCTTTCAGTTCTTTACATTGTATGCATACTGTTTAAATACCTGACCATTTTATTCTGTTTTCTTGTTGGACACGGTGCATAATCCTCCACTCACCTACACCAGTGTAAATCCAGAGTGACTCCATTGTAGTTAACGGCACTCCTATAAGTCAGAGGAGAATCTGACCTGCTAGTTAGTCTCAGGTACTCCTCTGAATCGTCAGCTCTTCCTGCATGCAGTACAATGGTCTCCAGAGTAACAGCCGTGTTAGTCTGTATTCGCAAAAAGAAAAGGAGTACTTGTGGCACCTTAGAGACTAGCCAATTTATTTGAGCATAAGCTTTTGTGAGCTACAGATCCGTAGCTCACGAAAGCTTATGCTCAAATAAATTGGCTAGTCTCTAAGGTGCCACAAGTACTCCTTTTCTTTTTGCGAATACAGACTAACACGGCTGTTACTCTGAAATGGTCTCCAGAGTGATTCAGAGGACATACTGCTTCTGAAGGTGCTGACTTAGCATGGTTGGAAAAGGAGGCCAGCAGCAGAGCCGCTGGACTGATGGATGATAGTAAAGGCTCTCTAAATATTATTTAATCAAACAGGTGAACTCATGTGCTAGAAATCATCCTGACCTTTCTCTGGAAATACCACAACTTTCTCAACCAGGATATTAAACCACTATTCAGAGGTAAAAACAAAGAAACAGGAAATTAAATCTGTTTTCTGGTATCTTTTTTCTCTTTCCTGTTGACTTGCATAGGAAAAAAAGCAGGTATAAAGGATAAATTTTCAAAGCACTACCAAGAATGTTAGCCAAATGATTCCCACTAAAGGAAAAAAAAAAAACCTGTGCAAGGTTTTGCAAGTATATCTCCTAAAATGCTCACCTCTTTCACCTCTCCCAAGAAAGCTGTAGGGTACATCTACACAGCAAAAGCCATGCACAGTCTATGCAAACTAACTTGAATCCATCTAGTATGGGTTACAATAAACACAGACTTCAGAGCAGGCTAGTTGGCGGAGTATGTACCCAGGGTCCATGTCGGGTTTGTACTTTGCTGAGGTCTGTACTGTCCTACCTTCACTACTGTTGTTACTTGCACTAGCTGGGTTCAAGCTTGGTTAGATAGGCTAGTCCATGCACAGCTTCTGGTGTGCAGGCATACCCTTAGAGGTTGAAAGAGACTTAGAGTGGCAGGAAATTGAAAACATAGGATTATTTTATTTTATTATTATTCCTAATGCTATTTAAAGTCTACTGTAGCCCTAGGCTTTGAAATTCATGCTATGCAGAATCCTTGACAACTGAAAGTTATAGGACCAATCTTCACTTCCACTCCGTTATGTGAGGGAGGAATGGACCAGAAACATGTGGGGAGCAGGATAATATTTCCACTTCCTTTACCCTACCAAAGCCTAGCCACAAGAGTACCACAGGACTGGGACTCTACTAGTCAGGAGTGGGCAGGACAACGGGAGATGCCACTTGAGGAAGAGGTACACCTGATTCAGAGGAAAATAGAGGAGTTAATTATAATAAATTACTAGCGTACAAAGCATTGTGAGAATAAATTACATAAAGAGGCAAAATCTGCCCTGTTCTTGATGATAAAATTGAAATGATAGTTTCTCTAGATGACTGAATCACATCATTGTTTAATGATCACAGTATAGAAAACTGACTACTTTTAACAAGACAGAGCTGAATCTTGGCCACAAACTACCTTCCCCTCTACTACCTCTCATCAGGGAACTTTAGAGCTTAAGAAGTGTCACCAGAGATAGCTAAAAAAGACTGGAGACAGAGAATGGTGGCACTGAAATAGCTAATGGCGTGCTTTCAGTACCTTGTCTATGTTGGATATGTTGCATCAGTGTAATTAAATCAGTTTAAAGATTGCACCAGTATAACTAGATCAATGTTTCTAATATAGACAAGACCTTTTGGCTTGATCCATAGCTCATTGAAGTCAATAAGAATCTTTCCATTGCCTTCAATGGACTTTGGACCAGGCCTTAGGAATGTAGAGATTGCCATACTGGATCAGACCCAACATCAGTCTAGTCCACTATCCTGTCTCTGATAGTGGCCAGCACCAAATGCTTCAAAGGAAAGTGTAAGAGCCCTAAAGTCAGGATAGTTGGCCCCTCCCACATAGGTCTCAGTCTGGTCTGTAATGGCTAACAAAGATGGACTAAAGCTGGAGTGATTTTTGAACGCTTACGTGTCCAAGCTTTTCTAGCCATGGTTTACCATTTGGGTATGGTAATGCAGGTTTTACTGGTACAATGTGGGTATGTGTTTTTGCAGGTGTATCTCAGCTACGCCATAAGCTCTTCACAGTGGTGATCACCTCTTCCTTTTAGATCATGTAACACAGAATACAACAGGACCATGATTATGGGGCTCTGCAATAGAAATGATAGAAATAAAAAGCAATATCCACCCAGCTCTAGTTGTAATGCATACGCAAAAGGTGGCAACTTTAAGGCTCCACATTCGGCCATATGCTAGGCATCTCTTGGCTTTTATGTGGTTAGCCACATCCTTAACATTTAATATTATTTTTTGTTTAAAAAAAATAGTAGGAAAAATGTATCGGCATGGAATTTGGCTGCATTATAAAAAATACTTTGTCTTTGTGGTCAAGTAAACTGATATTTTCAAGCAATAGCAATAATTATAAATAAATGAGGTCAAATAAAGCTTCGAGTATGTACAGAGCTCAGTATTACTAATTATTATATCACATTTCAGCTCATCAAAACAAAGAAAATAAAAAGTGTGATGGCGACAATAAACCTCATTTTAAATTCACAACGCTTGATTCCCCACTCGCACCTGCTTTACACCAGTGCAAGTCCGTTGATCTCAGTGGAGTAACTCCCAGTTTGCAGTAGTGTATATAAGAGGAGAGACAGGCCCACACTCTCTGTATGGTGTCTTGAAACCAGATTAAATTAACCAGAATTTGCCAAGAAGTAATCCATTGTTCTTCACCGACAAACTAGGGAATATGTATAAGCACTGCTTTGAGACTCAGTTCTTTTTGTTTCAAAACAGATGTCTGGGTGGGGGTTTGTTTTGTTTTGGAGCAGGCCCTACTCTGTCAAACAGCACAGCTTTGACAGTTACTTGCTTGAGGGACAGCTGAAATGCAAAGCATTTCTGATCAGAATATCATATTCAGCTGGAAGTTAATTACTGTGTCTGCCTTGGTATAAATAATTAATTATGCAAAACCCACACAGCTGCGGCTGGACAGAGTTAAGTAACTTGCTGTCAATGCTCCTCTATTCTAGAAAGGATGAAGGGATTTAGAAAAATAAGCTCTTTAACTGTTGGGCCTTGCTATTGTGATGACCGTTTCCTGATCAGATGAGAATATGATTACCACTGAGCATGCTTTTTTACAGAAAGGACATTTCCCAATTTAGGCCGGTTGGGCCCCAATAATAATCTCTTGCCAGTGACACTGCTGTGGTGCACTGAAAAGCCAAACACATCAGATTGTCTTAGGGAAACAGATTTGTAAAACTTCTTTAACTGTGCACTCACGTCCAGAGGAGTCACAAACCAAAGCAGTGTTTGTATTTGAGAGAGAGAGAGAGAGAGAGGAATGAAGGCATATGGGTGTAATAATCAGTCTGTCTCCTTTCGTATCAGGCTATGTGAAGAAAAGGCCATTTTTGCAGAAATTATGAAAACTGATGACAGCAGTATTCTGAAATTCAATCAGACAATGAACATGTACATAGATTAATTCTATTTGCCAAATAAATAATTATTTCTCAAAACAGAGGGTGGGGAAATATGACTTTCTATTTGTCCCTTTGTGCTGATCCATTAGCTCTAATGTATCTTGGGTTTTGAATGTACAAGTATAACCATGAGCCTAGACTGATACAGGATAAGTGTTTTTCTCTGTGTAACGCTGATTTGGCAAAAATATGTTGTGTCTGCAGCACTAGTAAATTAAACATAAAATAAAGGCTTAATAAATGTATCAGATACTTGGTTGTATGCCAACATTACTTGCAATAAAATAAACTGCTACAAGCGACGGGATATTTTGTACATACAAAGAATCTAATCTCACCTCAATTCATCAAGATCAGACTAGGTTTTACTACATATTTTATTCTTGCCCTTAAGTTAAGCAAAGGGGTGTAGGCATCTCTCTACCCAAATGAGTGAAAAGGGCCTTGAAAGGATTAAATGGAGAAAACAGTTATCTGTAAACCCATTTATAGATTTGGTTGTGCAGCTCCTGTGCTGCACTTTGCTCTTGCTGTGTTCCAAATATACTACAACATAGGATAACTTCAAGATAGAAGGCACATTACAGAGCAATGAGTAAGTGAGTGGAATGTGTAGACAAAAATACAGAAGCAATTACACGCTCAGCAGTTAACCTTAGACATTATAACCTGTGAGAGAGAGAGAATACTACCCAGAATGCCAGGGGCTATCCCCTACCCACTGAGGCAAGTTCTATGGGATCATTCACTACACCTGGAAAGCTACCAGAGCTAGGCATGACAGTATATTGGGTTAATGGTTTTCCAAAGCAAAGTACTTCTTACAAAGCAGAAGTTGCCTTTGTGCTGAACTACAGTGGCAGCATTGGATAGGAACAGGAATTCAGCTTGAGACTCCTGGACAAGAATACTGCCAACTGAGCTATGGAGACATTGTGGGACCAAGTCTGCTTCTACTGAAGCCAAAGGTCATTAGTCTTTGCCTCCAGTGGAAGCAGAATTGGATCCAGCATAGCTGTCAGTGAAGTGATTTTATAGTACAACTGGAATGGTAACATATTAATGCCAAGGGTTAGCTTTACTGTACACTTAGTTTAACAGTATAAACAGTTCAGATGTTAGTGTCATCAGGAATCAGTATGAATGGTTAAAAGAGCCATGGCCTGCCAAACTTAATGGATCTGAAAAAAGTGATTCAACACTGCATCTCTCAAAACACTTATGATGATTTACATTGAACCAGACTGTTTTCCTGCATTTCTTTTACATAAGAACATAAGAATGGCCCAGCCCTACTGGGTCAGACCAAAGGTCCATCTAGCCCAGTATCCTGTCTTCCGACAGTGGCCAGTGCCAGGTGCCCCAGAGGGAATGAACAGAACAGGTAATCATCAAGTGATCCATCCCCTGTCACTCATTCCCAACTTCACTAAGACATTCCTGCATGTTTGCACTGTGTCATTTCTGGCAATGTCTGCGCCTAAAATCTAAGAAAGCATTGTTTAGTAGCTCTTTTCTAACCTCTTGTGAATTGAATTGGAGTAGTAATGAGGAAAGCTTAGCTAGAGAGAGAGAGAAATATATGAAGGACTAAGACCCACCAACGCAATCACAAGACGTTGATAGTGTGGCTAAGTAACCCACTAGTGACCCTGTGTGACGTCCCCCCTTCTGCTGAGCACAGAAGAAACAAGTTGTGACAGTCCCCATCTACGTAGGGATAGCTGTTTTGCTCAAGCTTTCATAGCTCATGCTTTTAGCTCTGGAGGGTCTGAATTCAATCCCTGGTTTTGCATGGGGAGATTTTGGTCGGATGGCCGTGTCTCCTCTGATTTATTTCTTGACACCACCTTGCACAGAGTAAAAGTTACCAAGAGCTTTGGGTTGAAAGAACCCCGAGTAACAGGTATCTCAGCCAAGAGGGAAGCCATCACAGAAATACCCACTTGATCCTAGAAAAAAAAAAAAAAAAGAACACTCCATTTTATCTGCTAACATGTGGTGAGGGGAAAAATCTGTAGTGACCCCAATTTGGCATTATGTGGTCAGGGAGCCTAATAAAGGATTTAATTCAAATTTATCCTGAGAAACCAGGTATTTTTCTTGAATCCAGTGACATGGATTCTACTAATACTTTCTGAGGCAGCAAATTCTGAACAGATTACTTACATTGCAGGGTATAGTATGTATTCTGCAAATGCTTATTATGTGTACTAAATTAACATCAAATGTCTGTCAGTGAATGGAGGAACAAAAGCTAACATTTGTGTTTCCTGTCCATCCCCCCGGGGGTCAGCAACTCAACACCCCATCTGTTTCCTCCAAACCCTTACCTCACCTCCGCACCTATTTGCCTGCATCCGGACCCCCTCATTTGCTCCTTCCAACATCTATTCCTATTCAGCAACTACAACATCCTCTGTACCCAGCTAACAGGCTCAGCCAACACACCAGGCTCTCAGATCCCCTCTGCCTTGCTTAATTATATATATATATAAAATGTGTGCATGTGTATATTTTGGGTTTTAACTAATGAGGTTATTCCTTTTTCTGCATATTTTTTCTTCCTTATAAAAAATAAAGTTTTAATTATAAAATTATATAATAAGTTCATCCCAAAATATACTGTCCCCAGCGTATAACAACTAAACTAATCTGACACCCTGATTTCTATTGTGGAATATGGTTTGGTTTATTTTATATAATGATGTTGCATAGAAGTAAACACAACAATCCTTTTATTTGTACTGGTAATTTTTATATAACATGGACATTAAAATGAAGTATACTTCAGTTTTGTTGAAGAGGAGGTACAGTAGCACCATTTCTTTCAAGGAAAGATTCCAATTAAAACCCCCCAAAACCTAACACTGGTGCACTGTCTGATAACAGCTGCTGTATGGGACTGGGAGGAGGTCCTTTTCCTAGCCTGGTCTCATACACAGTGCAGACTGCGGAGAGACCAAACTCACAGAAAAGGAAGAGTGGTTGTTTCTCTCTCTCTCTCTTTTTTTGGGGGGGGGCGGGGGGGGGGTCGGGTGAGGCAAAGACACAGAACTAGGACTTTGGAGATGTGAGGTCAATTCCTGGCACTGTCCCAGACCTCCTAAGTGACTTTGGGCAAATCACTTCATTTCTCTGTATCTAAGTTCTCCATCTGTAAAATAGCTAACATAATACTTTCCTACTACTCAGTGGGGTTGAGTGGTGCTTAGATACTATGGAAATGGGGCCTTATATGTACCTAGTTAGCTAGAAGCGAGCAATACTACAACATAAAATTCAGCTCATAACTCCTCCCCAAACTGGGGTGCATCCACTTGCCTCAGGGCTAAATTCATCTTGGTGAAGCCAACACAGTTACCACAGATATGAATGTAGCCCCCAATGAGTCTGAAGAACCTATTTTACTCCCTAGCAGGATCAATATCTGCTAGAAAGGTGGGGTTTTTCAGGCAAACACTTATTTTGTAACAGGAACTTGGGCCGAAAACAGTTATACTACTGTTCATCCATGTATTTTAACCCCCTTTAGGTTTCTAGGACATTCTCAGGTCCTTTGTAGAAAGTTAAGTTACAAACCTCTACTCAGTCATTATCGGCCTCCTCCATTGTGTTATTCATGTTCTCCCCTCAACCCTCTAAGCACATGGAAATTCTACCCCATCTGTCATCTCTGTCTCTAATGGAAATAGTCTTATCTTTACAGACATCCCCAATTGTACTGTAATTTGAATTTCATTTTCTGGAATTTTAGCATTTGTACATGATGGACCAATTTCATCCCTAAAGTTCCACCAGAGATGACCTTGGCTCGGTTACCTCTTTGGAGTCTTCTCTGCCATGCCAAAGGCATCTCATACTAACACAGTATCTGAGATTCCTGGATAACAGTGTGGGATCTCACTAAGAATAAGTTTGGACTTAATCCCTATTAATATGACAGTTCCAACACCTGTGCATTTCAGGGAGATTATCTTATTTTTCCAGGAGGCTCTGATAAAGTGACTTCAGTCCCTAATGCATTATTAACTGAAAAGAATACTGTGTCTTCCCTATTACAAACCTCTGCTCAGAACTCCTGGCAGGAGCAAGGCAGGTCACTGAGTCACTATTAACCAATAGCTGACAGTTAATTGATTTTACACTTGTGTACGGAAGCTTGTGAACCATAATTTAAAAACTAATTTGCTTTGTACTTTAGTATCATAGGCAGTTATAAAACCTTACAAAATCTAAGCATGTTACAGTCCATCCTTTTTACTGATCTTGGCTTAAAGACTGATCTTTTGCAAATTCATACTCCATAACACTCATTATCTCTTAACCGGAATGCAAGAACCAACCCTCCAGCACTAGTTGCCTCATGGAGACATTAATATAGAGTTTTCAAAACTGAAACCACTTTAGGGTAGTTTTAATGAGGGAGTATTTACTAAAGCATGATAGACAGAAATAATAAGTCAGCATTTATGAGGGAACCCTTAGAAATGGAGCTGCAGCAGGCAGAGAGCCAACAGAAATTGTTGTGTGGAGAAATATCTCCTAAAACAACTCTCCTAGCTGAGTCTAATGCAATGAAAGTTAGTGATGTACGTAATATGAAAACTGGGAGCTCTTCCTGCTAATAACCACTGTGTAACTGGGGCAATCCATTTAATTAATGTAATATACACTTATATAATCCCCTGGTAGTGGATGTATAATTAAAATTATAGGCTTTGCATTCCAAAATAAAATTTTGCAAATGACAGAACAAACAAAATTTTGGCATGGTTATTGCTCATTGTTTGCACATTTTGTTTTACAAGCAATTCGATCTGAAACTCGAAACCAGCTGTTATTTGAACTGAAACTTTTTTTCATGGATGTCATGCTGTGTCACACAGTACATCTCTCTCTATATCATCTATCAAGAAACTACCATGTGACCCCAAGAGGATAGGACAGACTTGGTGCAATTACTATTATCCTTTTAGTAGACGGGTGCACATACTATTTAATATTGTGTTACTGGTCCATGAATAGAGCTCCTAAGCACTCTGGCAATACAAATAATAAAAATCCATCATGCCATAAATACTGTTTTTAATCAGGATCAAATGACTTTTATAAGGGTATCTATTTTAGATTTGGGAAAGATGGTTGCTCACTCTCAAACTTCTAGACCACCGTTTAAAGAGGTGTTAAAAGCAAAAAAGTTATCGATGGACCAGAACGGTGACAATTAGCTTACAAAACTAGGAGCTTAGAGAGAGATGTAACAGATGAAGATTAGTAACTAAGAGCTGATGTAAGAATTGAAATAAAGGTGCTGAGACGCTTGGGAAAAGAGGAAAAGTGATGCATATTAACAAAATCTGATTATCAAAATAATATAATTAGACTATAAAGATGTAAGATGGTGAGGTTTTGGAAACCTAGCAAAATAAGTCATGCAGTAGGTAAGTAGGCTGCAAGAAAGAGGCAGTCTTAATAATTAAATGTGGATGTCTCTAAAATAGACATTTCCCTTTTAAAACAAAAAGGAAGATTAAGGTCCAAGGAAACTAATACCTCATGACAGTGCATAAGTGGAGTAATTTATGATGAGAAATGAAATAGACCTCACACACTGTCCCAGACATCTCAAAGTTACTAGGTATATGTCTTTCAATTAATCATGTCTTAAAATTAAGGGCGCACTGTGGTATTCTTGACAAGTGCCCTCCATGCCTATGTTGCTAGTGGAATAACAGAACCCCAATATAATGCTACGAGTGCATAAGATGCAATTCTTATCTTAAAAATAAGTGCATTTCTATACCGGCTTTGAAAATGAATAGATAGCTTTGGAGTGTTGTTGCAGCCGTGTCAGTCCCAGGAAGAGCTCTGTGTAAGCTCAAAAGCTTGTCTTTCTCACCCACAGAAGTTGGTCCAATAAAAGATATTACCCACCCTCTTAGGATAGGTTTGGAGCATTTGGATATTCCTTCATGTTTTTCTTCCTATGTGACATCCTGTCTCAGAAGTAAAAACACACATTTCCTTATACGTGATGATTTACTGGTAACAAATCTCATCAGCAACCTCTCATCTGGTTCAAACTCTGGGAGAAGGTCAAAGGAGAAAAAGAGGTGGAAATTAGTGGAAGTAGTGAGATTTGCATGTCATTCAAGGGTAGACTGAGGTGAGTTTTGCTATAACACTTATCTGGTATGGGTCCCCATAGGGGAAACAGAGGGATGAATCATGCAGCTCCCAGGGTTGCTGGTGCAGCCTTTGTACTTGCTGAAGACCAGTCAAATAAAGACACATTGTTCTTCCCTGCTTATAGGCATTATTAGTGTATATTCCGAGTTCTAAAATCAGAAGCTAGGTCTCCTTTTGTATGCGTCACAAGTGGATACCTAAACTGTTTAGCCATCTAACTGCTGCATCATGAAGGGTAGAAAGGCATTGCAGTCCACCCTCCAATCTTCTAATTGTGCACTCCACCACGTCTCACTATCTGCATGCTGTCCTGCAGTCACGTTGTGAAGATTGAGCTAAGCCAAAATTTTCCACTGTGGCCTTTTGGTGGTATTCTCTCGTGAACAGCATAAAGGAAAACAAAAGTAGACAAAAAACGGAACAAAGGCTCACATTTGAAGAAGGGAGGGTTTTGCCTTGCTGTGGCCTGAGAATGGGAAAGTGCTGTTTAATCATTGCTGCTAAGTTTTGCATTCCTCCAGGTGTGACATTTAATGAAAATTATATAATGAATTGATTTGCATATTTCCATATATTTTGCATTTAATCAACAACTCCAGCTTTTGAAATTGTGCTGGTAAAAAGCAACAGATTTATCAGAAATCCTAGCCCCAGTGAAGTCAATGGCAAAGCTCTTCATTGTCTCAAATGGGGCCAAGATTTCACTTGGTGAATGGCAGGAGAGCAGAAGGGTAAGTTTCCTAAATGCATTGCTCTGCCAGCCTGCCTTGGCCCTAATCTACAGGTAGGCTCCAAATCCAGAAGGTAAGTAAAATTAACCTCAAATTTATTATTTTCTAAAATAATCTTATAATTTATAAACCAAACTTGTGATTTTTAGTGGGAGGGGAGAACTGACTCCTGATTTTGTAATGCTTAAGTGTTTGGATTGGCCATATTCTAACAGGGGTGGGTCAGTCTTCATGGTCCTTGCAGTTCTTGGTCTGTCAGCTAACTCTGCCAATTAGTGCAAACCCTGGTGGTCAGTTTGATGCAGAACTCACTTGATGCATCAAACATCTAGTAGATGGGACCAGCTTTCACTGAGCTGTGCTGGATTCACACTGGTGGCCTACAGGTGAAAGTCTGTAGCTCATTAATAATGCCCTGAGGCATTCAGGCCCCCAATAAAGTGCTCACTTAAGAGGGAAGAACGGGCAGATGGACAGCCACACCCACAAAATGTGGTATGCAAGTTAAGGTTGCATACCTAACACAAACACATGGAAATGAAAAAAAGTTAAGGCACCTAATAGCACCTACCCTCTACGCCTTCACTGAGTGATATATGGTTACTTTTCTAGTGGGGAGGTGCATAACACACGCTACACGCCACAGTCATAACTCTGCTCCAGGAGGGATGGCAGCCTTCCAGCACCTCTCTCCTCAAACTCTCCATCACCATAAATGGACTAGACTGTCCCCCTCCTGCTACCCAGTCTGCATAGTTCTTTAAAAAAAAAAAAAAAAAACACACACACACACTCATGTCTGATGAGTAGTGGGCACCAGAAGTCATGGATACTCAGCAGTTGGCCCATTCATTTGATATGGATTATATAATAAGTATTTATACTGGTAACAAATTAGACTAGCTTGACTGTTCTCGGCTTATTTCTGACATATGGAAAGTGTGCTTCATGTACACTAGCCAAGAGCTTTACATGTTTTTGGCTCTGTTCTGATCTGTAAGTTTGAATGCATATTCTGAGCACAACGTTGCTGCAGTCTAGCATTACGATGATTCAGAATTATTTTGTCTCCTTTGACTGTAAAAAGGTTTTGCCATCATAGTTTTATGAAATGAATTGTGCTGTCGGACTGTCATGTGTTATTTCATACAGTAACATTTACTGTTCAGCACAGAACAGATACACTCATATGGGTGGACAGGCTGACGGAATACACAGGACTTTATTCATTCTGTAGTAAAAAGTACAATGAGCTATTCAGCACGTGTTAGAGTAGTGAATCACATCAGATGACTGCCTCTGTAGTCTGTGGTTTCAATGGATGAGGAAAGAGATGAGAAAGTATCTGAAAATGAAGAGTGATTGACGTGCTGCACTTTTTTGTATCCCCTGCACTACAAACGCCATCTCTCCCCTTACGGTGGTAAAATGTTGTGATATTCATTAATAACAAATAAAAAGAATACTGCTAGCTGTCCAGTATATAACTATTAAAAATAAACAGTGCAGTTCTAATACTGAGCTAACCAGGGGTGAATGCTAGTTTAATACTGGCAGCCACTGTATGTTGTACAGCAGTTTTGCACATTAGGAACACTGGAATTGCCATACTGGAGCCAGTTGTCTATCTAGTCTAATATACTGTCGGACAGTAGCCAGAAATAGATGCTTCAGAGGAATGCGTCAGAACCCTGCAGAAGGCAACATAAATCTCATCCTGATCCCTAATAGCTAGAGATTGCTTCAAAGCATGAGATTTAGTATCCTTTCCAAAATGTTTATATTTGGTAAGTGTGATTTCTCTGGATAATCTTGAAAACCGTATAAGTGTCCATTCCCTTTTTGAATCTCACTGTGTTCTTGGCCTCAATGACTTCCTGTGGCAATGAGTTCTACAGCTTAATCATGGTTGGTAATTACCAACATATAAACAGTCACTATTACAGAAAACTGAATTTATGGAAGAGTTAGCAAAATTGTACAAGTAAAAATGCCAAGTGCCTGTAGCGAAGTCGTGGACTCACCGGCAAGGTGCCTCCTGCTGGTAATCAGCTCTTTTTCAGCTCCAGAGCACCTGCAGCTGCCTGGTGGCTTGCCTACCTTAGGTCCTGTGTCCCTCCCAGACCCCAGTTTCCCTTTACCTCAGGGTTCTGCCCCAGTAGAACCCCCACACTGTGGGTCTTTTCTCCCAGGGGAACCCCCAACCCTCTAAGCCTGCCTTGCCTCAGTGGCTACTGCCAGTCATCATCTAGTCCCCTCTCACTGGGGCAAACTGCAGTCTGTAAACCACTCATCATTGGCAAGGGGGTCAGACCAGCTGCCTCTGCTTAACCCTGAGTTGCACTTCTGCAACCCCAGTACCTGCTTTGGCCTTTAGCAAGGCCTCAGCCTGGGGATTTGCCAGGTTGTAGCTCCCCAGCTCCTCTTGCCTTTCCCCAGCACTGCTCTATTTCTGGTACCCTGAACTCCCAGGCAGCCAAGTCCTTCTTTCTCCACAGCTAGAGAGAGACTCCTTGCCTTCTGGCCCTGCAGCCCTTTTATAGGGCCCAGGCTGGCCCTGATTGGCAGCCTCTCTGCCTTTTCTGATTGGTTCTCAGCCCCAGCCCTCGCCAAGGGCTAGCTTTTAACCCTTGCTGAGCCGGCGTGGGGTGACTTCCTCACTACAGTGCCCAAAAGAGTTTGTCTAGATCACTGTTTCATTAGTGGTCCATTGAGCTGCTTCTGTCACAATGGGGAAATATAAGTTAGTCTTCAAGAACTGATGATTCATGCTAATAGCAGGTCAGTCCAGGACAATCTTTATGGTTTTCAGATCTCTGTCAAATATTTCACAAACAGAAAATAAAACCTACATGAATTGGATAAATAATAATTTGTTGATTTATTCAACAAGTTCTTCTTGCAGCATTGCATACTGGCACTGCCCAGGACTGAGCCCAGAATCCACATTAGCGTAGCCAAATCAGAGAAGACAACCAAAAGAAATCAAAAGCAAAATTTGCCTCTCACTAACATTAGTTTAAGTGAGGAATGAGGCCAACTAGCTCATGCATTGTTGAATAACCAGTGCAAGTTTGAGGAGAATCAAGCACTTCTAATTTTCTTTGGAATATAGAGGCCTTCACCTAATCCATATCTCAGGAATCTATTTCCTTCTTGATTTCAGGAAAGTCACAGGACAGGTTATAAAATGCAGTGGATTGCCAAACTTCTCCCCTAATGCGCACACATCTGGTTAAAAAGAAAATGAATGTGCTGAGTAAGTCCTTGTTGACAATACTTCCCATGAGCTGTGTGGCTCATCTTCCTCTTACTAACTCAGCAATACCACCAGGGTCACTGATATCAGTAGACTAGATGAGCTGCAAAGTTTTTCATTTCCATTATAGGACACCATTCCCAATAGAGCATATTTGTGGTGACAGAAAGTCATATAATGGCTAGCCCTGGGGGGGGGTCTCAGCCCAGTTCCTAAAAATCACCACTACAATTGACATTCATTTGCCTACTTGTTGGCATTGTCAGGTCTGCTCTACACACAGAAATGGCACCAATTTAACTAATTGTTTTCTATGCAAGTTCAGTTAAATTGGTGCGAACACTTTGAAATCAAGTTCAGGTGGCATAAAATATAACAATTTGGGTTGTTACATTGGCCACTTTCAGAAGAGATGGGACTGGGACAAGTAACTTCCGCTTCTCTTCACTAACTAAGCCACCTGCATTTTAAAATGGATTCACCCCGGAATAGGGGCAGGCAATGTTACTGAGAGACCATTTTACTAGGCACTGAACTTACACATAGTAAGCCAATCCCTGTCCAAAAGAGCAAAGTAGAAAAGTCATTCAAAGGGTGAGAGGGTGAACAGAGGTGCAGAGTTTTGAAATGACTTTCCCATAATCACTTAGCAGAGCCATATCTACTAGAAGATATTACCTCACAGTAATTTTATGGCGCTCTTCTGAAGCCACTATCTCATTCCTTGGCTGATAAGTGGTCACCAGAACCCTCAGCCAGCATTTATGCCGATGTAAAATAGCATAAACCTTTGATGACTCTGGATCAGCCAATGGAATATAGATACCAGTGTTATATGAATAGGTATGTGCTGATGTGAGATGTTAAGGCAGTACTCCATTAACTGCAGGACTAGGGCCCAGCTTTTAAACATTTATTCAAACGTAATATTCAAGTACTGCATTGACACAGCTTTTTTCTTTTGCTTGGTTGTTTTCCACTCTCCTCCCCACTTTCCCAAGCTCCCCCCCACCCCATTATTGAATTTAAAAATTAGTGGCAGGTCAGCAGAGACTATAAATTAAGAGTATATAAGGAATACGATATATAATCTTAATATGAGTATATGAAAGAATGAGAAATTACATCTCCCAGTTTGTGAGGAATTTTTAACCCTTTGTTTCTGTACATACACACACTTTATAAATAATCCTATTCAGAGTAAAAAGACTTGTTTTCAACACCTGTTTGCCTGTAAATAGTTCATATGAATACCTCAGTCTGGTCGTTAATATTGTCAGTCTCATGGATTTCCTTAAATTTCATTAACTATAGTTGGAGTGAAGTCTCATGTAATTGGTTTATTGTCATGCAATATGTTCCTATTATGGACAATATTTTGAAGGGATATCATTCTTTGTATGATGTCTGAGGTCCAGTGAGACACCGGCTGGTGTGTAATAGAGGGAGAAGAAATCCTATCCAGTGATCTGTCTGGCATTTATTCCTGTCATTTTTGGTTCATTTTAACTGAAGCACAAATGTCAAGGCATTGTTTCAGTGGAAATTGAGCACATTGGTCATGGAAAGTGAACATGGGGCCGGGAGAGGGAAGAAGAGAGGGAAATATCAGGACCAAATCCCCTTTGTCAGCAAACAAGCAGAAAGAGCAGGGCTAATACAATGAATCCTGGTCTAGTAAAGATGGGTATCCTGATTATTCAAGACCAGTGTGAAGGTGGGAATAGGAAGAAGCCCTTCTGTGTGTGTGTGTGTGTGTGTGTGTGGGTACCGAGGTTTCAAACAACGGTTCTTTATGGCAGAAATGTAGAAGCAGTCTAATTTCATATAAAAAGAATGATGCTATTCCAGCAGAGGGGGTAGTGTTAGTCAGATCCAATCATGGGGAAACCCCTGCAATTGCATAATTCATAAGATTCCACTCATTTTCTTTAGCCTTTAACTACAAACCATCCACCAGCCCTATCCCTATCCTCTAACATGCACCCCAATGTTATCTTATTTATCTACAGGTCTGTATATCTGTGATGTTTGAGATTGCTTTAGGAACAGTTCCCGCACAAAGTTTCCTTAAAAGAAAAAAAATAATAATTAAAATCTGGGATTTTTCACCATTTTGTCTGTTACTTTGACTTCCTCAGGCATTGCTGAAAAGAACCAGCAGGACAACATGAAAAGCATGTCAAACACGGGTTATTTATTTATTTATTTTTTTGGTAGTTTGCTTACAATGTAATGGACTTCTTGTTTTGGGAAAAGCACTTTCCTGTCAGAAATAGCTATTATGTCAAATCATGTTCAATTTCAAGCAGAAAGAGTGAACAAAGAAAGAAAATGCACAATCCATGATAGTTTATCATATTGCTGGTAATTGGACCAGATGAGCTCTGTGGAACTTGCTGAGTCTATTTCTATCTGGGCAAAGCTTATTATTATTTGCAGTCATTGAACAATGGATTCAGTATTCCGGCATCATCTCGAGAAGTGTTTTTATATGATGTAAGCTTGCATGATTTAAGCTCTGGACTGTTTCAGGCTATGATAAAAGCTGCCATCACCTCACCAGGAATTTCCTGTAATGTATAAACACTTGACTTCACACTAACCTTCCCTCCTGCCTCTGGTACATCCTTGCATGCATATCAATGACTGCTGAAAAGGGCACTGCTGTGTACCTAGGCCTAGTCAACAGCCTGCATTGATCAAGGCCTAAGGATTACTGCCCCACTGACTGCTAATCAATAGATATTGAGTGCAATCCCCTGCTCTAAATTCAGCAGGGTTAATAAGTGTCTACACAAAACAATGGTCTGAAATACAATCTTTCTATTCAGTGAGCAGAGAGAGGTAAAAATGTTTGCTTCAGCAGCTGTAGATAAAGCCTGTGGGAGGCAAAGCTTTAGCTTTTACCCAAATTTGGCCTGAAGCATTCTTGATTTGCTAAGTGTGCTGTGCATTAGAGGCAGCTATGTTGCTGACAAGAGAAATACCTCATATGATTACATGTTTCTGAGCTCCAGAAAGTCTTTGTTTGATCTCCTTTGCACATGGAGGGCATATGAAGCTCCTTAAGGTCCCCTCTGTTAGGCCTGTAGTTTTACCTTTTATGCTCAATAAACAACTCTAAACACACTCAGGATGGGAGAAAGAAATCAAATTTAATAGCTGGCAAAAAGCCCTCTCTCTTTTACATGGTTGATGATGCTATCTTGAGATGAGAAGCAGAACTCAAACAGAGAAGCAAGAATGGTTGTAAGAAGCCTGATTTTTAATCATTTTGATTGTTACAAAAGACAGCTCTAAATTCAAACAATGCACAGGCCGACCTTAGTGTAAAACCCAGCACAGAGATACAGTTAGCCAAAATATCTGAATAAATTGGGGGTAGTCAACCAGCTGCACTATCTGCTAGTTTATGATGAATGGTGATGTCTTAACGTTGGCTCAACATCTGTCTGCCTACTTCATTTCTAATTGCATAACCTTGGCTAACTGGTATTGGTGGTATGCTAGATTTCAGTGCTGCAATGTGAGACGAATGATCCATGAATGGGAAGGATTAGGTATGTTTATGCTCTCTAGCCAAATCTGCCTTCAGCAGATTCCCAATTTACTACAAGTGGGCATATGCTGTTAATGATGTATTGATCATTTCAAGTGGATTATTGGAACCGTCTTCATAGTAATACAGGAGGGTAAGCTTTTGCTTATTATTAGGGTTTTACTAAAGTACTCTCTACCAGAAGAGTTGCACCTGCCATTAGATTATGGTCTAAGATGTGCATGATGTGTGTCCATTCGTAAGGGTTTATGAAAACAGAGTGCCTTTTGCAAATAAAGATAAATATCTTACACTGTCAGTCTGCTGGCATACGTACGTACCTATCACACAGCTCTTCAAATGAAAGAAACGTTATTTGTTGAAACCAAATTGTCTGTCATTCTGCTTTTCTGTGTAACTGTCCTTGCTTTTACATTAAAATGGGGGTTCCATTATGTTTTTTAATCCAAGTTTTGTGTCTCTTCCGCAATGATCCACACTCCCATGCCAACCTAATGAAATAGAAGGCCCAGCTGTGGCACCCTTACTCATGCTGTCTTGTACATTTCTCCATCACAGTAGTCATCTCAACAACACTAAAAGCAAGAAAAGGGACCCGTATTGTATGAAGTGTAACTTGCTAAAACAAGCAACTACATAAACTTATGTCAAAGATTCCCTCCCTTCCTCTCCCTTGCCTGATTTCCTCTCTCCCTGTGCTACATCATATCTAAGCTTGGACCTGTTCCAACCGACACGTTTATACATGTGATCTGAACTCACATTAGTCCCAGTGACGTTACAGAGCTATGTAAGATTGTGCCCCGAGAATGTAAACTCCTTGGGAGAGGGACCTTATTTAAACTTCCTCTGTTAAGCAACATGTACACATATGGTAACGATATAATAATAATGGGTTTCAGAGTAACAGCCGTGTTAGTCTGTATTCGCAGAAAGAAAAGGAGTACTTGTGGCACCTTAGAGACTAACCAATTTATTTGAGCATGAGCTTTCGTGAGCTACAGCTCACTTCATCGGATGCATACCGTGGAAACTGCAGCAGACTTTATATATACACAGAGAATATGAAACAATACCTCCTCCCACCCCACTGTCCTGCTGGTAATAGCTTATCTAAAGTGATCATCAGGTTGGGCCATTTCCAGCACAAATCCAGGTTTTCTCACCCTCCACCCCCCCACACAAATTCACTCTCCTGCTGGTGATAGCCCATCCAAAGTGACAACTCTTTACACAATGTGCATGATAATCAAGTTGGGCCATTTCCTGCACAAATCCAGGTTCTCTCACCCCCTCACCCCCCTCCCAAAAACCACGCACACAAACTCACTATCCTGCTGGTAATAGCTCATCCAAAGTGACCATTCTCCCTACAATGTGCATGACAATCAAGGTGGGCCATTTCCAGCACAAATCCAGGTTCTCTCACATCCCCCCCACCCCCATACACACACAAACTCACTCTCCTGCTGGTAATAGCTCATCCAAACTGACCACTCTCCAAGTTTAAATCCAAGTTAAACCAGAACATCTGGGGGGGGGGGTAGCTCACGAAAGCTCATGCTCAAATAAATTGGTTAGTCTCTAAGGTGCCACAAGTACTCCTTTTCATAATAATAATGGACATTTAAAAAGTCAGACTTTCATATTTAGGACTTCAGATTTGCCAATTTGATTATGAATCTGTGAGTAGACAGCTTGGTGCAGAGGGTAACCATTTTCCCACTGCCAAGGAGGAGATCTGGGTTTCAATTTTGGATTTGGTCCTCTTGAATCACAATTCAGAGGGATCTGAGACTGGTATATGGATGTGAACAGTCATAGTGTAGATGATTTTTAAAAATGTTTTGCTAAGAAAGGGGGGAATCAAATCTTTCAGAAGGTGCTGACTTGAACCATTGCCCAGGCTCTAGTTTTCACAATTTAACTTACTGTTTACTGATATGGTCACTCTTCTGCGGAGCAGTAGCAGATGTCAAGACCTTTCAGGTTGGCTTCCCATTGGAGGAGAAATCAGTAACATGCAGTCTTGGTATTTTCTTAGTGTAACTTGTTTTTTTTCTCTATCACACCAGTCCTTGAACAGAGGCAGCCAAAAACACCCCACAGCCAATTCCCTCTTTCAGGGATCTCAGACCAAACACTAATGCCTCATTCCCAGGAAGCAACTCGGTCTCAATAACTGGCTTTAATTCAACAGATTAAGGCAGAGACTAAATTTCCTTGCTGCTTGCCACAGTGCCTCCTTACAAAAATGTACATAAAAAAAACAAACAACATTACCGTGTTTCTTCAAAGCCTGAACGGTGCTCTCACATGGAGAACTTGTAAGACTGTGTGAAACAGCACCACCTGGTTACTCCCACAGTAACAATGTTATGGCTAGGGCCCTACCAAATTCAGTCCATTTTGGTCAATTTCACGGTCATAGGATTTTAAAAATAGTAAATTTCATGATTTCAGCTATTTAAATCTGAAATTTCACAGTGTTGTAATTGTAGGGGGACCCAAATGGGAGTTGTGTGTGTGTGTGTGGGGTCACAAGGTTATTGTAGGGGGAGTTGGGGTACTACTATCCTGATTTCTGCACCGCTCCTGCCAGACGTCCTGCCGTCAGAGCTGGGCAGCTGGAGAGCGGCAGCTGCTGGCCTGGAGCCCAGGTCTGAAGGCAGAGCCGCTGTCAGCAGCGGCACAGAGGTAAGGATCGCATGGTATGGGATTGCCACCCTTACTTCTGCATGCTGCCTTCAGAGCTGGGCCCTTGGTCAGCAGCTGCTGCTCTTCGGCTGCCCAGCTTTGAAGGCAGCACAGAAGTAAGGGTGGCAATACTGTGACCCCTTCCATCTCCCACAACTCCTTTTTGGGTCAGGACCCCCCGTTTAAGAAATGCTGGTTTCCCCTGTGAAATCTGTATAGCATAGGGTAAAAGCACACAAAAGACCACATTTCAAGGCGTTGGGGGGGGGGGAGACCAGATTTCAAGGTCCATGATGCCTTTTTCCTGGCTGTGAATTTGGTAGGGTCCTAGTTAAGGCAGAACCTAGAAATCCCAATGAACGATCAGGGTCTCATATTAGTTGTACAGACAGGAAACATAGGAGTCAGTCCCTGCGCAGAGAATGACAGGTGGATGGACTAAAGACTAAATCATTCCCTTGCATGTAAAAAAAAAAAAATCAAAGGGCAAAAATTAGTCTTTCTGTAGCACCATCCTCTCATTGGGCTAGGTTACAGGGCCTGCAAAGGATACTGGAAACTAAGCTACAAAATTTTGACAGCAAGTAAGTCGCTGGTGCACTACATGCTAAGTAATATTGTCTCATTGTTTCCTTGTATTTCCGTGTTAGTCTGTTGCACAGCCCCCTGTAATCTCTTGTCTTATATTTGAATTAGAAGCTCTCTGGGGTGGGGAGCATCTATTTGTTCGGTTTGTACAGCACCCAGACCAATGGGGTCCTGGTCCATGACTAGGGATTCTGCGTGCTTTGGGAATAAAAGTATTGAACAACAACAACACAGAACACCAGTGACAATGTATAGGTGGCCTAGGAAGAAACCATGAAGAGAAGCAGGTGTACTCCCAGTGATGCATCAGATGAGCTGTCCTGCTCATTTAGGACACGGTGCGTCTAGAGCCAAAGGATCTGCATCCAGTGGGGAATGAGGGGCAGTTTCACATAAGAAGATGTTGATGGGTTCAGTGTTACCTTTCCCAGTATTTTTACTAGTATCTTTATCAAGCATTCTTAAAACTACAATACCCACCTGGGGAAGTGAGGAAACAGATTGACAGAGCGAGATGGGTACCCAGAAGTCACCTACTACGAGAAAGGCCCAACAAGGAAAATAACAGAACACTATTGGCCATCGCTTACAGCCCCCAGCTAAAAACGTCTCCAGCACATCAACAATCTACAACCTATCCTGGAAAATGATCCCTCACTCTCACAGACCTTGGGAGGCAGGCCAGTCCTCGCTTACAGACAGCCACCCAACCTGAAGCAAATACCAGGAACTACACACCACACCACAGAAACATTAACCCAGGAACCAATCCCTGTAACAAAGCTCATTGCTTACTCTGTCCCCATATCTACTCTAGTGACACCATCAGACGACCCAATCACATAAGCCTCACCATCAGGGGATCATTCACCTGCACCTCTACCAACGTGATATGTGCCAGCAATGCCCCTCTGCCATGTACATTGGCCAAACCAGACAGTCTCTACGTAAAAGAATAAATGGACACAAATCAGACATCAGGAATGGTAACATACAAAAGCCAGGAGGAGAACACTTCAATCTCCCTGGACATTCTATAACAGATTTAAAAGTCTCCATACTTCAACAAAAAAACTTCAGAAACAGACTTCAAAGAGAAACTGCAGAGCTACAATTCATTTGCAAATTTAACATCATTAATTTGGGCTTGAATAGGGACTTGGTGTGGATGGCTCACCACAAAAGCAATTTTCCTCTCTTGGTATTGACACCTCCTCGTCAATTATTCCCTGACTCTAAACTGGGAGGAGTGGTAGATATGCTGGAGGGTAGGGATAGGATACAGAGGGACCTAGACAAATTAGAAGATTGGACCAAAAGAAATCTGATGAGGTTCAATGCGGACAAGTGCAGAGTCCTGCACTTAGGATGGAAGAATCCCATGCACCGCTACAGACTAGGGACCAAATGGCTAGGCAGCAGTTCTGCAGAAAAGGACCTAGGGGTTACAGTGGAAGAGAAGCTGGATATGAGTCTACAGTGCGCCCTTGTTGCCAAGAAGGCTAATGGCATTTTGGGATGTATAAGTATTGCCAGCAGATCGAGAGACGTGATCATTCCCCTCTATTCGGCATTGGTGAAGCCTCATCTGGAGTACTGTGTCCAGTTTTGGGCCCCACACTACAAGAAGGATGTGGAAAAATTGGAAAGAGTCCAGCTGAGGGCAACAAAAATTATTAGGGGGCTGGAGCACATGATTTATGAGGAGAGGCTGAGGGGACTGGGATTATGTAGTCTGCAGAAGAGAAAAATGAGGGAGGATTTGATAGCTGCTTTCGAGTACCTGAAAGGAGGTTCCAAAGAGGATGGATCTAGACAGTTCTCAGTGATAGTAGATGACAGAACAAGGAGTAATGGTCTCAAGTTGCAGAGTGGGAGGTTTAGGTTGGATATTAGGAAAACCTTTTTCACTAGGAGGGTGGTGAAGCACTGGAATGGGTTACCTAGGGAGGTGGTGGAATCTCCTTCCTCAGGCGTTTTTAAGGTCAGGCTTGACAAAGCCATGGCTGGGATGATTTAGTTGGGGATTGGTCCTGCTTTGAGCAAGGGATTGGACTAGATGATGTCCTGAGGTCCCTTCCAACCCTGATATTCTATGATTCTATAATTCTATGATTGGGAGTGGACCACATCCACCCTGATTGAATTGAGCTTGTCAACACTGGTTCTCCACTTGAAAGGTAACTCCCTTCTCTTCATGTATCAGTATAATTATGCTTGTATCTGCAATTTTCACTCCATGCATCTGAAGAAGTGGGTTTTTTACCCATGAAAGCTTATGCCCAAATAAATCTGTTAGTCTTTAAGATGCCACCGGACTCCTCATTGTTTTTGTGCATACAGACTAACACGGCTACTCTGATACTTTCCCAGTATTGTTTACAGGGGGTTAGAGGCGTTGATGCCATGAAAAATCTCTCATCCTTCCTGCCCAGCCATACCCTAAAAAACCCACAGAAGAATTTCCACAGATTTCCAGAAAGGAAAATCATTTGGTTTGGACTTTACCACATTTCAGGCAGACTGACACAATGTAGTAGTTAGGCTTGGAAGGATTTGATTTTTTATTTTTTATGATAAACACCAATTGCACCATACACACACATACTGACCAAATGTATTTCCATTGATAACAGTCAAAATTTACACATAGGCAAAGTAAGAAAAACACTGCTTGAGAACTTGTGATAGTTTGATTTAAGGATGTTTGTTTTGTGTATTTTGATGTGTGATGTTGATCATTTGTGTTTTAATGGTTACAAAGCTTTAACTTTTAGAACCTCAACATCTACTGGCATTAAATAATTATTGTCCAACTTCCCTATTGTCTGACCCCACCCTAATTTTGCACAACTTTGGAAATTTAAAATAAAAAAAATCAAAAACACTTAAAAATGAACATCAATATTATCCAACATTATTATAAAAAACCCCAAGAATTGAATTCAAACAAGCCTAATTATAATCTAGATTTTCCAAAGTTTGCTCCTTCCATGTAGGCTCATTGACCAGGAATGATTGCCCCAAAATTTCCTGATCTATAACATGCTCCCCTCACATCTTTCCCTTTACATAATTTCACAGCTGCCTTTTTTATATGGGGTTTTGAACTGGTGCCACATGGTGGCAGCAGTGAGCTGAGGTTACCTAGTAGTGGAGGTGGTGGAGAAAAAAAGAACTTAAAAAGGGTGGCCAAGAAGGTTAGTCCTTCAGGGCTGAATTTTCAAAGCAGTGCACTGGGGTGTACAGTGATATTAATTGGAATTGCTTGGCAAAATCCCTAAGCAATGCTTTGAATGTTTATCCTTAACTGTTAAGGGTTCAACTGCAGTCCTGAACTTTGTATAATATTTAGCCTGAATATAGCACAAGAAGATTGGAACATATTATGAATATTTAATAGTCACCGTGAAGGCAGTACTTGTGCATTTTCCAATTACATCCCTCCAGCTGATAAAGTAGCTTCAAAAGAAAAAAATTCTGTGCAGACCCTGCCAATGAACAATTTGTTGCTTGTTCCACATATGCACTGTAATTACCTACAGAATATATTGGCATTATTTTGATTGTGAAAATTAATTTTTCAGCTGAATTGATGATTCATAGCTCTAGTTAAGATAATGGATACCTGCAATTTTCTCTCTCAATACCTTACTCTAGAAATAAAGCATGGAATGTGTATAACAGTAGCAAATGCAGAAGACAGGCTTGCTTAGGATTTCTGAGTAAGATTTTTTTGTTCATAAAGAGATTTAAAAATTAGAATTTTATTTCTCAGCCATATTTGTACGATTATTCTAATAGCTACCAAGGTCCCACTTCACCAAAGTGCGTTAGCATGTACTTACCTGCTGTGCTGAAACAGGGATGGACATAAGCACATGCTTAACTTTAAGTGCTTTGCTGAATGGAGGCCTGATTCAGTAATGTATTGTGCACACTGCCCCTACATAACAACTGAGTCCTCATGCTCTATGCAGATGGATGGTGGGATGGTTAGAGAGGTGAAGCCCACACCTCACCCCCAGTACAGGGTTAAGTTGTGGGACTGTTGCACAGCCCCTATCCCCCAAAGCCTATTCTTCCATCTAAAAGGATGGAATAACATTTGTAGCCCCTCTGTGGCAGAGCCACATTGCGAAACTGCAGCACAGTCCTCTCTATCCAACTCCCCACAGCCCAACTGTTATTCTAACGGATGGGCTGGAATACCACCTGAAGACTCTCTGAACCAGTTGCACTGGGTACTGGGCCACTGGAGCTGCCTACATGTGGACTTCCTCTCACCTGGCCCAAGTGTGGCCTTCCACACTGGACTATACGTGTCTGGCACAGAGACCTTTCCCACAGCACACAGTGGGTGTGCAGGTCCCCCTGTGGGACTGCTCTGCGAATGGGAGCCCCACATAGCTCCTATGCATGTTTAAGTGTTGGCAAGGTCCTTGGCATGGTCCTCGGAACCTTGAATAATTTCATCCTGTCACCAGAACTATTAAGTTAGCTCCTGACTGACACATTCACACATCCTGGTGCTGCTTGGAACTTATTTTTCCTTTGATTTTCAACATGGAAAATGTTTCCACCAGAGTAGGCCTTAACCAAACCCCAGATCCAAACACAGATAAGCTTTCAGGAAGTGCAGCTCCATCTCAAAATCCACATCCAAGCTGTACAGCTCCCCACTTCTATTTTATACTCAGACTCGCAACTTTCCAACATTTCCAACAGGGCAAAATGCTAACGAAAACAAGAAGGAACATGATTTAAAAGAAGAGACATTTGTGCCCTCCTCCCCGCAATTCAAATCATACTGTACTTGAGCAGTACTGCTCATACAGAAGATTTGTAAGTTGAAAATTGATTTGTAAGTCTCCAGAAACTTCAATCACTGGACATTAACTTCACCATCATCAGGACTAGTGCTCTTCCTATGGTAGAAAGAACAGGAGTGAAGGCTTTAGCAAAGTGTGGGATTCAGCCGTTATTCATATGAAATAGCAGCAATGCTAATGAGTGTTCTGTAAAAGCTAACTTTAAAATGCTGGGATACATTCTCAAAGTGGTGCAAGGGAGGTAGTTGCTTGTATGATGCATTAATGCATGTTGTTTGGTCATTTGCAGATGTAGACAGTGGTTTTGAAAGCAGTTTTTCATGGATGAATCCTATCTACTATTAATGGAGCAGGGATCCTAAAGAATCCCTCCTTCAGCCATAAATGTGCTGTTGGTAATGAATGTGTAAACTTAAATCACAATAGGCTTTTTCATCACAGAGTGAATAGCATCCATTTGATGCTTTTCAGGGGACTGACTCTGGACTTATAAATCTGAGGCTCAAGAACCGGTCTTGCTATTCCACAAGGGGGAGTTCTCAACTTCTACTGCTGTAGGCAGAATCTGATCTCCTGACCCTTCTCTAAGACTAGATGAAAATGCACAAAGCCTGACTGAACCCACCTGTCTAACACTTTAACCATTTTTCCACAGTGCTGCTGAGTGAAACTAATTTATTTAACCAACTCCTCACACAAACACGACTGCATACTGTTTTGCAAAGAGTAAATCATTTCATCCTTCTCCTTTGATCAGGGTGACACATGTCATTCACTTGAAAATCTGAGGCAGATATGGCAGGGTGTGTTTGTATATTTGTCAACTTAATGACTTTTAAGCAGTCATTTACGACTTATCTGGTTCAAATACCTGGACAAATGTAAAGAAAACATTAAATTAAGTCAAAAGTGCAAAATTATTAATCAAGTTGTGCAAACAAATAAATCTAGCCTCAGTGATTTGTCCACAGACATATTTCTGGGAGTTGTGCAAATGAAGTCAGGGAGATATACAGGGCTCTGTGCTTATCAGCCCAGTTTATCTCAGCTTCTTGTTTACTCTTCATTAGCTCCCAGAAAAAAAGACCAAATTGGCCTGTAAAGGATGCACAAGGCCCATCATGTGCTTTGCTTTTAATTGCTAACACCATTCATTAATCAAACAAAAGAAATCCATGCTTGGAGGTACCACTGGGGAGCTAACAGGTTTAGGCCTACCTAGTTTAGTATGCTAACAACAACTGATTTTCTTAATATGCCAGTCAAAAGCTCCTTTCTCTAATCTATTCTAAACTGTTGTGACAATCAGAGCGTATGGTGACAGCTGTGAAGTCAGAATGCTGCATCCCACTCTGAGGGGCTTGGGGCTTCCTTTCCATATCTCATGGGGAGCTTGGACACATGGTAGATGGAGCCTGAGACTGCACTAGTGTATACTCTCTCACACTCCTATGTTATGAATTTCAATCAATATGTACTCTCAGTGGCAAAGAGGAAAAACTGTTCAGGAGTCAGAAGAGCAAGAAATAATCCATGCTATGATTTAAAAGGCATAATAAACATAAAATTACCAGTTGTATGTGTGATCCTTACAAATAGAACTATTTTATACTTAAAATATGCAGCATTAATCAATCTCCATAATTTCTTGGGTCTTCTATTATCTCTCTGTGTGTTCTAGAATTTTTCTATAAAGGCAAATATTTATAAGTGGGTTTGTAATTTATGAAACCTTAATATGGGGGGGTATTCTTCCCACATCCTACGCAGTAGAGGTAATGGAAGGTCATACACACTTACAGGAGACTAGGGCCCAACTGTTTTTGGTAGAACAGGTTGAATTTTTTTTTTAAAAAACAGAATAGTAAATTCACTAAAAAAATGCATTTTTCTGGACACTAAAACTATTCACAAATACAGGTTAAATTCAGCAAATAGTTTGGGCTGGGAAAAAAGGGGGACAATGTGGAAGTGTCAGAATGTTGTGTGCATTTTTTTAAATGAACCATTTCTACATTTTGTTTTGAAATGACATTTTCAAAACAAAATGTCTCTCAGCTCTGTGTTGCACGTAACCCCGATATGATGCTTCTTCTACCGATGCACAGGGATTATACACCTAGCCAAGCTGCTTCTTTTAGCGTCTGCACCAATTTTTAAATAATAATAATATTTATATACAACAGGGTACAATGAATCCTAGTAGTCATAATAGATCATTTGTTTGAAAGCTGGCTGACAGTGCAACATCTTCAGAAACAGCTCAGGTGCAATGGCAGTTGGCCACAAGGGGAAATTTTAAAAATCCTTCACAATACAATCCATAAGTCTCTGATGATCATCCATAGGAACTTCAGAGACATTTTTTCTGTTATATGTGATTAATCTTTTTTTAATTGAAGCTGCTAAAACAACTTTCAAACTGTCTAGTGATGGAATTGGACCAATGTAATGTTGTGGCCGATCACTGTCTATGGGCTTAATGCGTGAGTGTGCTAAGTACATTTTCAGTCTTGAGGTTACCCATTCTTTTTCACTGCAAGCCCAAAGTTGGAAGCCAGGATTAATAAAATGCAATTAGGTTAGACTATCTGGTGCTTCAGGCAGTCTCATCATTTAAATACTTTTCCTGTGACACCTGTTATTTATTATTTATATTATGGAAATGCCTCGAGGCCAAGCGAGAACAGAGCCCCATTGAGCTAGGCACTGATCATCTGCTAGTTTCTCAAGCTGTTGTAGTGTCTTTTCTAGGGTCAGCACATTGTTTTCATGCTTCAATGGATTTTCCACTGTTGATGTAACTGGTTGGTGCAGCACCCCGCAATTTAAAGTCAGGTCTTTCAATTAAATAGAAAACACTTCTAGGACAGAATGCACGGCGGATTGGAAGCCTTCCAACTCTTGTTCCAATGCTAGGGTGAGGTTTGGTGTAATTTCTTCCACAATTCTGACTGCAAAGCTGTTTTTCATTGTCTTAGTGGTGCCTGTGTCTGTGGACATGCTGCTGTTGTTGGCACTATTTTCTTTCTTATCAGTGTTCGGAGGCTGTTCCAGTCTCTGCTTCTCTAAGTCCAGGTCTATTTTTCTCTGACTAGAAATGTGTCTAGGGATACTTTTGCCATTGTCAAATCGTAGCTGGGTTTGGTATTCTCCTGCTGTTCCACATTCTCCATAAATGCGATGGAGGGGAATGTAGGAAGAGCTGGTTAAAAAAAAAAAAAAAATGAACAGCAATTGTGAAGAATTTTAAAACTTCAATGTTGTTTTCATTTCAAAGTGTTTGAAGCAGACCCATTTTTTCCAAAAATATTCACAATTTGTTGTCCCTGATTTTTTGGGGAGGGAGAATTTTTATCAACATTATTGAAATGGTTATAGCAAAGTTTTGTTGATTGAAAACCTCGATCTTGGGTAAGCTAAAAATATCAGGTTTCAGAGTAGCAGCCGTGTTAGTCTGTATTCGCAAAAAGAACAGGAGTACTTGTGGCACCTTAGAGACTAACCAATTTATTTGAGCATAAGCTTTCGTGAGCTACAGCTCACTTCTCACGAAAGCTTATGCTCAAATAAATTGGTTAGTTTCTAAGGTGCCACAAGTACTCCTGTTCTTTTTGCTAAAAATATCAATAACCATTTCACCATGTTTTCATTTATTCTTTAAGAAAAAAAACCAAAACTATCAACATTTTTCATTAGAAATGTCAATTTTTCACAAAAAAAAATCAGTTTAGAACTGTTTAACAAAAATAGCTTTTTGTCTGGAAAACATGGCGTATGTCCAGTTACAGAACAGTATGCTTTCATTATCTCATTTCCTTCTGATCTCTTGTCTCTTCAGAGGCCCCCAGAGCCTCCCTATTCACATTGAGGTAGCTTAACGTGGTCCAGAGGGGAAGGGCTGAAATCTGAGCACTTCAAATAATTGGAGAAGTGGTTGGGAAGGTGGAGGCAGGGAGGAATAGATGTTCTACTGCCCAAAGGAGGCTGCTGTGAGCTGATGCAGTAGGGTGGTAAGGAGAAGGGTTTGGAGAGAGGAAGGGGAGAAGTAAGGAAAGGCACTTATTCCAAACTGGAGGGTGGTAGTGGTTGAGGCAAGATCCGTAAGCAGCAGGGCAGGGCCTGTTTCATTGGAAGAGGTGGAGGCAGCCATGGCTAATACATGAGGCAGCTAGAGCCCCACCAGAGCTTAGATCCACAGAAGTGCCTAAGCAGTTTTGTCCTTGCACACAGCCCCCCTGTAGACCTGCTAGCAGAATGTCCCTCAGTGCTGCTGACATTACTACTCCACTCTGTGCTGTTGCCAGAGACATTGGATTGGGAGGAGGCAGGCAAAGCAGGGCTGAGGCTCTTGTCTCCCACTGATCAACAGCGTGCTGTCAAGGGCAGAGCCCAAACCTTATACTGGTGCTCCTGGAAGCTGGAATAAGCTTCTAAGAGCAAAAAAAGGCTGAATGCCATTGGCTGGCAAAGCTGCAAGGGAGAAGAGCACAGAAGGTGTATTTTCTCCTGGGGTTTTTCAGGCTTTTCTCTTGGTCCTGGAGTTTGTCAAGCAAGAGGTCTGGCAACTTTCTGTGCTGTTGCCATACTGAACTTTGGGAGAGGTTTCCAGAAAGGGGAACCAAGACTCCATCCAGTGACGACAGGCCTACTCCTGCCTCCTCAAACTGCAGAACAGGGAAAACCTACCGATGTAGTGACAAGCCCGGATAAGAGAGAGAAGGACAGTCAGTCCCCAATAACTTAGCCCTGTCCCTGCTGCAGCTGTTGCTATGGCCTCCCCAACCTCTCCATGGCATATCATAGGAATTCTCTCTAGCTCCTCCCAACCTGGCTGTCATTCAGCTAAGCAAGGAATGGTAAAGAGGCTGTATCCCCCAAGCTTGACACTTTCCCCACCGACAGCCCATTGGACAAAGGATTTCCCATGCCTCTGTCCATCAAATTACAACTGGAGACAGCTCACACTCTCAGCTGATTGTACTGGGGGTGGGGTCTCTCTATCATCTGCAGTCCGGCAAGCCTCTGTTCCTCTCAATTCAAAGTTTGTTTATTGTTTAAAATTCAGCCCTAACACATCCTGTATCTCCTAGTTGGGCCTATCCACGCGGGTTGCTTCTGATTGAGAGCTGCAGTAATTTCAGCAGAGGCACAACCCCAGTGGTTGGGAAAGACCCAGGTCTGAGAGAGGGAACTGTGATCTGCAGAAGCAGATCATTTTCAAGAGCACTACTCCCTCTTCTCCTGCAGCATTGCAACTATACACGGCACTGTTTTCTCTCCCCCACCCTCCACTTTGACCCCTTTTCATAGAGTGTGTGTGCAGCTACTGTGTGCAGCCCTGAAACCTCTATCTAAGGGCAGTATTTATATTTCAGAGTAACAGCCGTGTTAGTCTGTATTCGCAAAAAGATGAATCCGATGAAGTGAGCTGTAGCTCACGAAAGCTTATGCTCAAATAAATTGGTTAGTCTCTAAGGTGCCATAAGTATTTATATTGGAGATATTCATATATGAGAGAGAGAATGAGAGTCAAAGAACCTATGGTACTGTATTTTAGGATCCAGACCTTTGCAACAGGAAAATTAAATTCCATTTTCTTTAAACATTTTATTAGTTGGCTGAGATACTCCAATTTCTCAGAGGTTATTTCAATTTGAATTACAGCTTCTAACTTTTTAAAAGCGACACACTCCTTTTGTAATTAGATGTTGCAATTAGATTATCTTTTTATATCCCCCTACAGTTTTCTTTTAACCTATCAAGGGAGGAGGTTGTGATTTCAGGTTCCCTCAGGAGGACTAAATCTTCTAAGATTAACTGATAACATCACTAGTGGAATTTTAAGTCCAGCCTGAGGCAAAACAGTCAGGGCACTTTTGAGAGTTTGTCTTTGTTTTCATATTTATTTAATCTTTTCACTTCTTAAGAAGGTTATCAATGAACTGGTAACTGGCAAGAAATACTTGCAAGAAGTAGCATCCTGCTGCCTGAGAAAGTTATGTGCTCAGGTCAGGTAGGGAGTATTCTTGGTGAATTTTCAGTATAAGGGGCAGCAAGCAATAAAGCTGTGTTATAATATCATCTAAATATTGGCATTTGATGCCATTGTAAATATTACGGCCTACACCTATACAGACACCTTTGTCAGCAGCAAGGACTGAATCCAGGTCCATCAGTATCAAAACCGTCCCTTTCATCATTCATAACACAGCATTGAAAACATGCACTGTAAACAAATTAACTGGCAGAAGGATTTACATGAGCGCCTGATCATGAGCCATCTTACTAATAGCCCTGATAATATGTCCATAATACATGAATACTGTGAGTTTGACAATAACCCACTCAGTTCTGTGGCCCCAATTCAGGAAAATACTTGAATCCAACACACTCAAGAGAGCACTAAAATATATCCTTAGGTTTCAGAAGGTGCTAAAATCCATTGACTCAATGGGATTTAAGTCTATGCTGAAGTAGTGTGATAAATAGAGATGATGTCCTGAATCAGGGCCCATAGAATTGATTTCTAATGATCTTGTACCTTGTGACAATGTCAAAACCTGTTCAAAAGGACATTTTGGTTTGGCTACACAAGGTGAAAAGCAATGACTAATCAGAGCCCCCTACATATCTCTATCTTTCTATATAAGGTGGACAGATAAAGGTTTTCCTGGTGTCTTAAAAGTATTGTGTTACACGTGACTACATATCGCACACCCATATGTTTAATGAAGAAATGTGGAAGGACTTGCTTGAAATATAAAGGTGAGGCACTGATACAGGACCCCATTTTGTTAAATATTTCTTTTCCTCCCCAGGCTCTAGTGAATGTGCATTTGAAGTTATGGTGCATGACAGAATGTTAGAACTTACACATTGGTATGATGTGAAAACATGCTAGACAATTCTTGGTGAGCAGAGTCCATCTCCCATGGCACTGGAATGTTCTGATGTTAGGGGCCAGATCCTGGGTCCATCTCCTTTGTACTAGTCCTGCAGGGCAAAGGGGACAGATAGCTGCCCTGAAAGGGCAAGTTGTAGAGTCCCTTAACATGGGGGAAATGAATGGATGGCATAAACCTGGGATACGGGGTATGGCATCCATTCCTCCTAGGCAGGCCGGACGGGACTAGCATGTGTGTGAGAGAGCGGGAGTGCACTGCAAGCCTTAGCTGGTAGGGAGCTCCCTGTGGGACTGCCTTAGTCAGCATCAGTTAGAGTAGCCTTCAAAGAAGCAAAGACTACTTTCTTATCATATCCATTAGTCCCCGTTTTAATACTAAAAAGCCAGTGGTCGTCACATGTTGTTCATTCCCTTCCTCAGGCCTACCCCTTTAATTTTTTGAAGGTGAATGCTGCTTATAGCGTCTGCAGCTCATGCTGTGATGTCAGGTTCTCCTCATATAGTCTATGGCTCGGCCTTAGCCAAAACCTCACCTTTCATGGTGAGGTCAGTCAAATTAAGGGCTTGTCTACATGGTGAGTTAATGCCCATTACAGTGGTATGATTTCTAAAGCACACTAACATGTTGCACATTAATTGGTCCACATAGTCCCTGCTGGTGCACTTTAACGTAGCGCTGTTCGAAAAAGAACTATGTTACAATGCATTAGGGAACCTTTAGCATGCACCAGCAGCGTCTACCCAGACCAATTAATGTGCAACACATAGGCACACCCCTGTACTGAGCATTAACCCACTTTGTGTTGACAGGCCCTAAGAGTTTAGGCTAGCAGACCAGACCTCCCATAGGAGGGAGTAATAGTGACTGGAGCCAGCTGATGCTGACCTCTGCCTTGTAACCCTGGTCTGCCTCTATAACAATAGCAGCATTGTTAAGTAGGTTCTTGCTGTTTTGTTTTTACCTTGGCTTGCTATCAATCACCAGAGGTGGGCTACTATTATAACCTCATCTTTACCTTCCTCCTCCTTTGTGGCTCTGTTGTACTCCATTTGACTCAGGTTCATGCCCATTGCACACTCTGAAGTACACATGCTTTTTTAAGCAGATGTTTCCATGAACCTCTTTTTTTTTTTTTCCTTTCTTGACACATTTGTGGGTGCATTTATTCCTCCTGCATTTATTTTGTATGGCTTGACTCCTTCTTTGCTTCTGATCTGTGATGATGGCTCTCTTGCTGTGTGTATGTCTGAGTGTATGTGTTTGTGTTCACACACACATGCACAGTAAGTAAAAGGAAAGAAAAGTCGGTGGGGAAAAACAGTATGCACTAAGTGCAATTGAGGAAATGTATGTTATTGGCAGTTTAACAGGGAAGGACAACAAACTCATGTCTGCTAAGGAAGTGATAGGTCTGACTTTTAAAAATTTACTCAGAGCGCTACATTATCGGTATTTCTAGTGCTACAACAAACAGTAACTTCTAAATCTTTAAAAAAAAAATAAATAACCCCACAAACAAGGGAGGTTGTACCTGTGCTGATCTTGTTAAAGTCCATAGGAGATGTAAGACTGAAACCCTGGACACCACTTTGAAAATCTAGGAATTTATTATTCCTGGAATAATAAATTTAGATAAAGTAAGAGACTATATTGAACTATTCCTTTTAAATGTCTGTAGGTATGCTTTTCCCTCCCCTCTCTTTTCTTCCTACTTTGCCTTACCCTCTAGTATATTTTTCCACCTCAAACAGTAAACATCTTGAAAGTCCTGGCAAAAAACTTGAGACAGATAAAAGTGGAATGCTTTGATTTTTACCTGTGGGAAATACAAAAATCAAGACCTTTTCTGAGTCAGAAAAAGGCTTAGAGGTAAAATGAGAATGAAGAAGGCTGTCTCTGGCTATCCAGCTTGTTATTTCAAGTCTCTCTGACACTCATACATGCTTACTCCCAACTGAAGCAGTATTATTTTTCCTGATACAGAAGTCTCAGCCTATTGCCTGCCCTATAGAGAAGGTAGTCTAGCCAAAGTTAAATGGAACACTAGATTTCAGAGTAACAGCCGTGTTAGTCTGTATTCGCAAAAAGAAAAGGAGTACTTGTGGCACCTTAGAGACTAACCAATTTATTTGAGCATGAGCTTTCGTGAGCTACAGCTCACTTCATCAGATGCATACTGTGGAAACTGCAGCAGACTTTATATATACACAGAAAATATGAAACAATACCTCCTCCCACCCCACTGTCCTGCTGGTAATAGCTTATCTAAAGTAATTGTCAGGTTAGGCCATTTCCAGCACAAATCCAGGTTTTCTCACCCTCCACCCCCCCACACAAATTCACTCTCCTGCTGGTGATAGCCCATCCAAAGTGACAACTCTTTACACAATGTGCATGATAATCAAGTTAGGCCATTTCCTGCACAAATCCAGGTTCTCTCACTCCCTCACCCCCCTCCAAAAACCCACCCCCATACACACACAGACTCACTCTCCTGCTGGTAATAGCTCATCCAAACTGACCACTCTCCAAGTTTAAATCCAAGTTAAACCAGAACATCTGGGGGGGGTTAGGAAAAAACAAGAGGAAATAGGCTACCTTGCATAATGACTTAGCCACTCCCAGTCTCTATTTAAGCCTAAATTAATAGTATCCAATTTGCAAATGAATTCCAATTCAGCAGTTTCTCGCTGGAGTCTGGATTTGAAGTTTTTTTGTTTTAAGATAGCGACCTTCATGTCTGTGATTGCGTGACCAGAGAGATTGAAGTGTTCTCCGACTGGTTTATGAATGTTATAATTCTTGACATCTGATTTGTGTCCATTTATTCTTTTACGTAGAGTTATCCTCTCTCATGGGCCCCAACTGCATGTTACAGGAATGCACTGAAGTTAGGAACAATCCAGCAGGCCCACATGGTATCAGTGCTGGCTGTTGTGTTTTCCTGGTAAATCTGAAAACCAATGACTTGCGAACAAATATAGAAATGAAGTCTCTAGGTCTAGAGGGAAGAATGTAAGTGGACTCTTTTCAGAAGATTTCATATTCCAGGGCAAGCATATGTGAAGAATTTTCCACTCTGGTGCTGAATCAGATCTGTTTCCCACCAGCTATCTACCCTTATCCGCCATGGCAAAATTCTCTTCCAGTACTGTACAATATTCTGTGTTCATGATTCATTTTATTTGATGTGCTATTGGTTGGGAAGGTGGGAATCCACATATACAGTACAGTGGAAACCTTTATTTTTACAAAGACTGTTTCTTTGTTTATAATCCTTTTTTTAAAAAGTTGCAGATAACTCCACCCCCCCCCCCATTTAGTGGGAAGGAGAAATGAGGTACAACATTGATAAAATGTAATGCAAGGGAAAGTTGGCTAGGTAACTGGCTTAGATCCAGCCCAAATCAGTAGCAGCTAGAAGTTGCTACCACCTGATAGCTCTTAGGTGGTCTTTTTGAATGGAATTTGCCAGTCTCAGACCAGTTCCCGGTAGACAAGTGGCAGTATCACACCAACAACCCCAAGAACCAGAGCAAAAGAAACAGAAGCACTACAGCAACTGGCACTAATTGGCTCCCTTATTGACTATCTGTTAAGGGAAACCAAAGATTGAGCAGGCACAGAAAATTGAGTCAAGTGTCTGCCTAACTTTGATTACAAAATGGTGTATACCATAGAAGGTAAAGCCTGATCTAATGCCCATTGAAGTCAATGCAAAGGTGCCCAAGCTGCAGGAGCCAGGCATCACAAACTTCAAGATAATGCTAGAAGACCCAACCTGGAAAGCTGGAGCTAGGGGTTAAATCCTTTCCTTGTAGTAGGAAAATGGGCTAGCAATTGAACCCAGTGAGGATCCCTGGACAATATGGAGCCATGTTGGAGCTGCCCCAGGAACGGCTGAAGCCTGAAATCCGGTGGTGCTTATTAGCATTTTCTCATCAAAAAAGCTTATAAAAATAAGAGAGTCATTTATATTAAACAGTCAACAAGGAAGACTGAGAAAGGTGTTGTTGTGCAGGTCACACTATTACTTACTACTTTAATAAGCACTTCATGCTTTTTGAAAGAACAGCATGGATAGACAAGGGATTTTTTTCCCCTACAGTGCTTTAAGTCATTGCCCTGATTTGTAGTCATTTATTGCAGCTGTGTAATGACTATAAAACTGGAAAAGACATAAAACATGAAAGAAAGGTGTTGAAGGCAGTCGTAAGGTATTAAATTCCAGACAGCAGCTTGTATAGCAGTGGAGATTTAGCTGCTGCGGGATGACGACAGAAGTTTGGCAGTAGGTGACGAAAGGTACTGAAATGATGAGGCCATGACAGATTGGAAGAAGACACGATTGAAAAATAACAAAATTCACGTATGAAGCCAGAAGAAGACGACATGCTATAAAATGAGGATAACTAAGCTACAGCTTAATGGAGCACAGATTAGATGTTGCCATGTTTCACAACTTCAAATAGGATACAATTCAATGGGAAGCTGATGTTACTTTATATGAAATACTGTGCTTGAGGGTTGAGGTTTTCTGTGTGTGCAAATTACATTTCTTTATTTACACACCCTACTTTGCAGGAGAAAGTTTTGGAGGGAGGGGTGTTAAGAGCCTGATTGTCTACGGACTGGATATCTTTCGGGAAGATACCTTTAGTTAAAGTGCTTAATACAGGAGCAACTGGGTGAAATTCCATGGCATATCTTTAGACATGAGGTCAGACTATATGATTTAGTGGTCCCTTCTGATCTTAGGATTCTGCAGAACCCATAGATTCCTACACAGGGTTTAATGGAACTGCTAGTGTGAGTAAAGAAGTATTGCCAAATGGGCTGTAATCAGTTTCTAATTGTGAAGTGCAGGTCAAGTTTCAGCATTTCAACCCCAGTTTGAAGTACATAAGCATAAGCTTAGCTTTAAGCATCTTAGTTATCCTATCCCGATTCAACAATGAGTCTTCAGCACATGTTTAAAGTTATGTACATACTTAATGCATTGCTGAATTAGAGCCTTCATGGTTTAAAAAATATCCTTACAGAGATGAGTGATCATTGTAATCAGCGCTAAGAATCACTGTATCTCTGTTTTGACTATCAATTCAAATGATCATCTTGAAATCCACACACCGCAAGGAATTATTTCTGTGAACAGCAGTACAGTTTCAGTCAACCCTTGTTGACTAGAGCTATGATAGAACGCTAAGAATTCTATCAAACATAAACAGTGCTTCAGCATATGAGGAGAAGGAACTGCAGTACCATGGTACTCTAAAAGCTATGCAAAGGCTTATTAGAGTATGTGTAGAGTGTGGGGCAAAAGGTTTGTGTGACGATGGCTGCAGTAGATATTTCAGTAATATCCTTTGTAATTCTAAGCGTACTCAAGAATATATAAAATCCCTGTATAGAGAGGGTCACTCACCAGCCAGTCTGCTCCATCATGGCTGGGCATAGTATACCAGCCTCTTCAACTCTAGCACCCACTGAGTCTGGGCTGGCTTGCCCCATCTCACAACTCAGTCCTGTAGCCAGGTCACTTATAAT
Source organism: Eretmochelys imbricata (assembly GCF_965152235.1). NCBI lineage: Eukaryota > Metazoa > Chordata > Testudines > Cheloniidae > Eretmochelys > Eretmochelys imbricata. The sequence continues at coordinate 33,953,015 of NC_135574.1, forward strand.
CCCAACTTTTCCAGGGGAATAAAGAGTTCAACAAAACAGAATTCTGATGACCTCATCTCAGATCTTGAATTGCACTCTTGTCTCCCTTGGTATCTGGGGACTTTTACATCTCCTTCCCTGAAGGTCAACAGTGGGAAACCAGGCCTTTCCTCTAGTCCAGGTTCAGGGACCCTCTATCAAGCAGTTCAGATATGCTTCTTCAGACCTGTTGCTATTTGCCTGGGCCCCATCCTACTTTCATCTGCCTTCAGAACTCTTTCACAAAGCCACTCCTTCTAGTGCTTTCTCCTAGGGATTTTGGCTTCTTATATCACATCCTACCAGTTTGTGGCTGATGCCAAGGCTCCCTGACAGCATATAACTTCTCACAGGCTGGATTTCCTGCAGCTATTTGCAGTGCTTTTCCCTAGGAGGAGCCTCCTCTCTCTTAGAGCACCTTTCTCCAGCTGAGCTCCGGTAGCCTTTTATCAGATCCAGCCAATTAGCTGTGAACCAGCTTTCTTGGCAATTAATTACTTTCAGGTGGGCCAAGATGGGATCATTCTTAAAGAAACCTGTCACAGGTTTTTCCTAGTCCTGGCAAAAATCCATATAAGAGGGAATACTGAATCCCAGTGATCTCAGGGCACTGAGAACCAACTAAGTTTCAGAATGAGGATGGGTGTGAAGAGTCAAATACTTGGTTATCAATAAAAAAATGTAACCCGTGATGCCTGATCTATTACATATCTGGGAATTTTATCCATATGCTAGGTAACTGTATTATGATTCAGACTGTAATATGGAGATAATTGCCTATCTCATGAGGGTGATAAAAAGCTAAGTTTATTGATGTTTGTAAAGTGATTTGTGATCCTCAGATGGAAGGTGCTAGTTAATATAGAAAACATTATAATGACTTTATATAAATAATCTTGAGGACTGTGTGAAGTACTGGTCATCCCATCTCTAAAGGGATTTTGTTGAAATAGAGGGTTCCAAAAAGAGATGAGAAAGGTCCAGAGCCTGGAACAACTCTAATTGAAAAGATCATGATTGTTTTGCTTTAGAAAGGAGATGAATGAGAGGGGACATAAGTGTATAAAATAAAGAATGGTCTAGTATAGATAGATCAGGAACTTCTGTTGTCCCTGCCTCATCTCAACATTCAATTCAATTAAAAGGTAGAAATTCAAAAATTATAAAAGGAAATATTCCCACACAATTTGTAATTAGAACATGGAACATGTTGCCACAGGAAGGTGTTCAGGCCAAGAACTTAGCAAATATCATAAATACGCAGAGTTATGATAACGAATTATAACACAAATTTCAGATGGGATATTAAATCTCATGCTTCGGGGTTTAAGCCAGTCTCTAATTATTAGAGATCAGGATAAGGCCTTATGTGGTGGACAGATTGTCCCACACCTGGCTACTGCATGGCTTTTTCACCTGGTACTGGACATTGTTGGAGACAAGATATTGGACAAGATGGACCTAGAGTCTAATGTAGTGTGGCTATTCCTGTGTTCCTATAGAAATTCACTCTATTGTTGTCATTACAAGTTCTCTGATATGAAAAATGACCTGTATTGTTGTTTGATACTTGATTTCCTTAAAAGCACAGGACCAGATTCTGGCCGCAATTCAAGGAGCAGGAGGGAGGGAAACCTCCCTCTATTTATCCCCACATGCTAGAGTTAGCAACACTTCTACACTCCTTGCATTTCTCCGAGATTGAGGATTGCTCCTGGCTTGCTAACAGAAAAGGAGCAAGGAGGAAGCAGAACCATAACTCCAACCCTTACCAGTGTAGCGAGCATGGGCATGCCATGCTTTATTAAGTATAATGGTGGCGGTGCTCCCCTTGTATATCAAAGAGCTGCAGGAGCCCTTGTGTCTTCCTGAAACACAATGGTAGTTTTAGCTCCACCTAGAGAGTGTAGTTGCTCATCTCCCCCAAAGCAGGCCAGTGCCTTAAAGGCCCAGTTAAGCCCCTCATAGTTTTAATGTTATTCATCATTCCATTTTCATAATCAAGTATAGACCTGTTCGCCTACCCTCCCATTTACTGAAGGTCAACTGTTTTCTCTGGCAGTGCAAGTGTTTCCCATTTATCTAAAACACCATTTCCTCCAAAGTTTCTGAGGACCATTTAGAAAAGCGACATTGTAATGTATGTCAATATACATTTTCAGAGCAAAGGGCCATTTCATATAATTTGCCTGAGTGAAAAATGGTAGATCTTTCATCTATCTGAGAAAGCTCCTTTTTCCAGAGCCTGATCTGACTCCTGTTGAAGTCAAGCTTAGGACCTGACCTAACTGTATGCAAATAGTCCTCCTTAAGAGCATGCGTCAAAGCTCACTGAAGTCAATGGGAGTCTTCCTGTTGGCTTCAGGGAGCTTAGGATCAGCTCCAAGTGCAAAAAAGTTACTCATGTTCACATTTTATTGCAGTATCAGGATCTTTAGGAGTGGTGCAGTTGCTTGCTAAGGTCGGTTAGGTCTCAACTCTAGCAAAATAATTGAGGTTGAGAAAAGAGAAATGAAGAAGAAACAAATGCATAGAGTATATTTCAGTGGACATCTAGGAGAATGAACATGTAACTCTCCACATTTACTCTCTGGCAGATTCTGCTGTTTCTTGACTATCCGTGCTGTTTTCAGACAGCTTGGCACATGGTATGTAAAATACATATCTTTCCTAGACTAAGCAAAGTGAGGACATCGGCTTCTGAAATCCATTGTATCCATTAGTACTACGCATTGTATTTAGTTTACCTAATCTTCTAGGAAAACATGCCTGACAAGATCCAGATTATAATAATCACTCCTTTGAAATGTTAGACAAATTACATAACAATATTGGGAGAATGATTTAATTAAAAAAAGGACACTGAGAACAATGGTAATTTTTAGCTGATACCTCGAAAGCTAAGGACATTTTATTACCATTTGAATTTATGATTATGGTGTGGCTTAATATATGAAATCTGATACATAGTTTGGGGAGAATGATTTACTACAAATATATTCCATTACCCTTGATCACCCATGGTCATACTGGTTTTCACCATGTCGTTTAAAAAAAAAAAAAAACAACCTTTACATTAAAATACTTGATGGTGTGGCTAAAAGCCAAAAGACCCTGAAAATGTAGAACTAAGGCAAGCATAACACATTGGCCTCAGTGGCATCTTAGTTGATTCAGTGATATACTGTACATAAAGGAAAAATATTTTTTATAATAGCATCACAGTATGGAATAAAACAGTGAATCATATGCTAATGGATGAGCTCAGGCTGCAGAGAGATTTGTTACTGATTTTATTTTAAATTAATTTCCTTTGGTTTTGCAGTGGTGTGCTATGTATATGGCACTTTGGAAAAATATTTCCACTCGTGTCAATAGACACTTCAGAGACTTGAGATATAGGAGAAAAATAGTCAACTCCAAAGCATGATGGTGTCCTGCTATCATAGACATGTGGAGCCATGTTTACTACTCCTGGCAAAAGAAGGTGTAAATTACTCCCTGGGGACATTCACTGTGATCTAGGGGAGGCAATGTTGCTTCTTGCTGGAGTTTCACCCTGATGGGGCAAGAGGAGGATAATTTTAGGCCCTGACCAGCAAACTGCATGGGTGGCTCCTGAACCTGCACAGTGTCCCACTGATTTATATCCAACCCAATCCAAAACTCCACTTGGCATCTGTGCCCTAGGCAATGATATCACATGCCATCATTCCACCATCACTGCCCAAGTGCCTGGCAAGTAGCGCATTGCGAATAACCAATTTTTCAGTTTGGTGACCAATCAAAAGAAATGTTTCAGATCAACCTGAAATGAAAATATTTCAAATGTTTTGATGCACTGAAAAACATGAAAACATTGTTTCTGGTCAAACAAAATGTTCAGTTCAACCAGAAACAAAACATTATTTTGTTTTGTTTGAGGTTTCTTTTATCTTCTTCAGAAAACAAAACTGAAGTAAAATTTGAAACAAAATTTGAAATAAAAAAAAATCAAATCATTTTGAAAATGTTGAAACAAAACATTGTTTTTTCCATATTTTGAAGAGGGGCATAGTGGGTTCAACCAAAACAATTTGGTGAATTCAACCTGAAATTCAGTCAACTTGAATCTATTTTTTGGCAACAAAAAAAAAAAAAAAAAGTTCAGTCCACATTTTTTTTGCCTAGTATTACCAAGAAGTTTCATTTGATTTGCAGCTCAGGTTTAGGAAGTTTATATGGAAGTAACAGCCAAAGTAATCTGAAAACAATGCAACCTTTTTTCTGCCTCTTTCAAAACCAAAAGACCTTTTAAATGATTTTTTCCACATTCTGAAAATTTAATCAATATTCACTCTGGAGCCAAGATTCTGTCCCGATCTCAACTGCAAACTACTTCCTTCTGATCCTGAAAACTGCTGTTTAAAATGGAAATAGCCTAGGTTCCTACACACCATTACTACAAAACTTAAGAGTCCAAATCATATTCTTGCTGTGTTCTTAGAAATCTTTTAGATCCCAATCCATCAGAGCACTTAACCCCATATTTTGCTTTAAAATATGTAACCAGTCCCATTGAATAAATTGGATGGGACTCATGCTTAAAGTTAAGAACATTCTTAAATGTTTTGATAACATGGAGCTGATTTGGGTCTAAAGTGGCACATAAACATTTACTCCTCCCCCCTCCCTTTTTTTTTTTTCACGAAGAAGCTTTATCTTCTAAAGGAAATGGATTTTGAAACCTAGGAATGCTATTTTACTGATCATTAGACAATACAAGATGTTCTGTGCCACAGAAAGCACAATGTATATACTGTACGATGCTAACTTTATTATGTTTTAGCTCAATTGGCTATATATTGCCATGTTAACTACATTTATCATCTTTTCTTAATTTTTTTTAATCTGTTTCTTATAGCAATGCAGACAGATTAGTTGGCATCATGAAAATATGTTATCATAAAATCCTGTGACTTGTGAAATTATATGTTTTAACCTGCTGTTACTTATGCCAATTTCAGTTAGCTTTGCTTGACAGCAAATGTAAAAAAAAAAGTGAGAGTTGTCCCTTAGAAGCATATTAAGAACAATGAAAGTAGCACACTGGGCCCCATCCTGCAGCCCTTACTCTCATGACCTGATGCTGTTCATATCAAAGTCAATGGCAAAACTGCAATCAGTTTCAGGAAAGGCCCCTGGGGCAAATCATGTCCTTGACTCCTGTTTTGAAGGTTCACTTTTCTGCAGAACTGATGTGTTCTGCTGTGTAATGGGGACAACTGGATTATGGGGGAGGGGGCAGGGGGTGAAGGAGTGCAGGAGAGTAGTGCAGGAGTTGTGTAATCCTGTGAAGTGCAGAGCTCAGCTGCAAACTGCAGCCTTCCATCTGGCAGACAGACAAGGAGACATGGGGGTGTGCGGAGGAATTTACTGCTGGGCGGATACTCCTGAACTCCCCTCTCTTGGGTAAGGGATGGAATACAGGCCCAAAGAGCCTATATTCCAGAGAAGCCAGCAAATTGGAGTGGATTTTGTCTCTCTTCTATCCAGAGCAGCTGCAAAAAGGCTGAATACTTCAGCTTTAGGCAGGATTCAAGAATTTTATCATATGGGCCAAAATCTTGTAGTCCTTACTCAGCCAATGCTCATATTGAAATCACTGGGTAGTTGAGGACTAAGGGGCAAATCCTTTGCCCAACATTTGACCTAAGTATCCACATAGGGAGCTGATCAGAGGAGTGGGGTGTGCGGCAGTATTCCTCTCACCTAGTCCCTGGAGTAGCTGCAGAGCTGCTTCAAAAAAAGGAGACACAGTGTGGTAGTGGTCAATCACTCCCTTTGAGGGGGATGTTAGCATCTATCAGCCACCTCACCTGACATCCTGGGAGGTGTGGTGCCTGCATGGAACCCGCATCTGAGACATTACGGAACGGTTGCTGAGACTCATCCATCCCTCTGACCACTACCGCATGCTGCTTATTCATGTGGGTACTAATGATACTACCAAATATGACCCTGGACAGATCACTAGGGAGCACAGAACTCTGAGAGCGAAGGTGAAGAAGTCAAGGGCACAGGTTGTGTTCTTGTCCATCATCCTGGTTGAGGGCAAGGGCCCAGGAAGGGACATGTACATCTTGGAGATCAATGCATTGCACCACAGAGGGCTTTAACTTCCTTGACTATGGGATACTATTCTGGGAAGGAGGGTGGTGGAGAAGATATGGTGTTCTGGACTTAAAAAGGGGAAGATCATTTTGGAACACTGACTCACTAACCCAGTGAGGAGAGCTTTAAACTATGTTCAGAGCAGGCAGGTGACAAAAGCCCACAGGTAGGTATAAAAAGAAAAAAACAATACTACAGTTAAAATGTTACAGGTTACCGAGGGAGGTTGTGGAATCCCTATCACTGAAGGTTTTTAAGAACAGGTTATCAAACACTTGTCAGCAGGACTGGCCCTAGATCAAATGGTGCCACAGGCAAGAAGCAATTCCTCCCCCTCCCCACCATTTGTTAAACTTTTGAATTCCTTATTTGTTATTGCATTTGTAGCCCATTTCATGACTTTGATGCAGGTCTTTATCACTGACAACCAAACATTCCCCATGTGTCAGTGTCTGGTGAAGGTCTGTACAATTGTTCAAGAGTGTTTTTCTGTCCCCTGGCAGCTTAAAGTCATAAGAAACCCCATGTCATTGGTGGTGCTTCGTTTGTCCAAACCTTTCTTTGATGGACACCCAAGCAGCATCAAAGAGCGAATTTCCTTAAAGACAGGCTCAACTCCTAAGTTTTCCACTATTTCTTTGGGTATGATGGCATCTTCAAATCCATTGTCTCTGTAGGCCACAAGGAAATCAAGCCAGTTTCTCATCAAAATAAATAGTGGTCACAATGTCCATAGGCTGACTTTGAAATGCCTTGCTTACAACATTTACTTGGAACAGGAGATCCTGCCAAACCACAACTGAGACCAGAAATTTGACATCACTGATCTGGGTTGCCAGGCTTTGCGCCTCATGTCAGATTCTGGGCGTGGCTTCACTCAACTACACCAGTTCCATCAGGGCATCCTAAACCTCAGACAATTGGTACCTCATTGTCCGTGAGGATCTTCCACCTGATAGTTGGTGCTGGAAACAGGATGTATATCCTTTGCAGTACTCTGGAGAGAGATACTGAATCTAAAGAAGATGATGCTGCATCTGACACAACCAGGTCAATGGAATGGCAACGACAAGGCATGTAAAAACAATTCAGTGCAAGGATCCTTGCCTGGACACCACTGTTTCTTCCCTTCATGTTCTCACCGTTGTCACAGTCTTGGCCATGGCAGTCCTGAAGCTTTATTTTATTCTCATTCAAAACGTTCATAAATAGTTCTGTTAGGCCTTTTCCAGTAGAGTTGTCCACAGACTGGAAACAGATAAAATGTTCCTTTACTTGGATACAGCCATCCTTGTCATTAACAAATCTCACTGTAAATGACATCTTTTCCACTGTGACTAATGTCAGGAGTGCAGTCCATTATTATGGTGTAGTACTTCGCTTTGCCAAGCTGCATCAATATGTTATCAAGCACCTTCCTTACCATAAGGTAAAGCAATTTGTTTTGCTGCCCTAATGGCCATAGCTACTTTATGGACTACTCTACGTAAGTGTTCACACAACATCATTGTTTTTCCCAAGAAGCTCTACAAAACCAAGGAAATTACCAATATGTTCAGTGAACAACTTATCTGACGAGCCCTTGAAAGCCAAAATTATTCTTTGCAAGGAAGAGGGTAATTGATATCAGATGCTCAAGTATGTTCCTCCAAATGCTGGGTTTCTATACTAATAATGCGCTGGTTTTCTGCATCTGTGCATTTATTCAGCTTGATCCTGCGCTCGACCTCCATCCATCTGGAGTAGGCCATAAAATGGCTGGGTGACTTATGTTGTTTCAGAGCATCAGCTAAGTTATGACAGCAATTTTACCCAGAAAGCGCAAGCAACGATTTAGCATTCTTGTAAAATATTTTGCAACAAAATCAGGACACTGTGTCAGTTGATTTCAAGTCAACTAGCCAATGCAGATTCAGTGTCTCATATTCTCGAGCACTCTTTTGCAGTGTGACTTTGAGAAGTGTCGCCTCTGCTCATTTACTGCTCATTTGCCTGGCTCGTTCAAAATTGTATGATCAATATTGGCAGAGTTTAGGGTCGCTGGCTATTAAGCAATATCTGATGTATCGATTTGTGTTGTACAATTTTTCTCACTGCTGTTTCTGTCATCATGATAGGCTGATTCTTCTTTATCGTTTTTCTCCTTTTCATATAAATCAGATTTTTCTTTGTTATTACTCTCCTTTTCATTCTTCTTTATCATCGGTCTCCTTTATCCCACCAAGAAAATTGTCCAGTTTTCCATCTCTTTCCCATTTCCATTTCTTATCTTCAGGTAAATCTGCTAATTCTTTAGTAATAGGACTTCCATCATTTATGCTTTGCTCTTCCATTTCTTCTGCACTGGGACTATCACTACTGCCTAAATCCCGCTCTATGTTTCCGTTTCAGATATTTTTCAATCAAATTTGCCCCTTGCTGCAAATCAGATTGTAAGTGAGCTTTTTGCTTCTTATACTGAGCTTCTTTGGGGGCATCTTTTATTTTCTACAGAGAAAAACAGATAGCAATAGTATTTCTTTTATATTGTTGCGTAGATAAGGGTTCAATTGATATCTCTGGCATCTCATTAAATCTCTCTTTTATTAGTTGCTACTTACACGCTTCAAGTGTCAAAACACAAGTACACCTTCACAATTACACACTAAAACAAGGTTCATGATATCAGTTGGGCTTTCACTTCATTCTTATATCTCACTGACTGACTGGCAGAGCCCTGCCTGTATATACTCCACGAGGGCATGGTTGGCAACATTCTAGAAGGTTCAAGGAAAATGTAGTTCTCAGAAATTCTGGAAGGTTCCATGAGAGTCTACAAAGGTCCAGAACATTCTAGGAAGTTAGTGAAAAATGAATCCACATACAAAACACCTGAAACATTTTACTTCAAACATTCTATTTTCCCTTTTGTCACTAACAACAAAAACAGACCCCCTCCCCCCCTCCCAAACCCGATGCCTCCCAAGTCCGGCATCCCAGATAGTTGCGTGGGTCGCCTGCCCCTAAATCTGGCCCTTCCTGTCAGGGATGGTTTATGTTTACTGGTCCAGCCCTTCATGGAGGCTATTCCAATCCAGCGTTTGGAATGTGTTCTATGCATCCTGCTCTGTGCCACATCTAGAAAGAATGTGACTTTCTAAAAGCCTGAGCTACTGCCTGTGGCTCTTAAATTCAAGCTGTAGAGACTTATACTCCTAGTTCTGGTGATCCCCTGTTCAACCTTTGGATTTGGCCAAAATGATGGTCAGCCCATTTGGATCAAGCAGAGTCCGTTCCAGGGTATCTACTTGCATTCATGTTACCTCTCTCCCTGTGCATGGATACCATACTGATTCCACTGGATGGCGCACTTTCTGTGGGCTCCCCTCCAGTGGCTGTAGTTTCCCCTTAGAGGCTATGGGCTTTGTACTGTACCTCTCCTATATTTTCTCTTATGAACATTCCTACAGCAGCAATGCTGATTTTCCCTTTAAAATCAAATTTACTTTTTAAAGGAATAAATAAACTTTGTCTAATATTGTTTGGCATGTGGAACACATCTTTGTTCAAAATGCGTTTTTTGTTCTACTGCTGAGATTTTGAACACTTACATCTAAAAGATTCTTCTCCAACAGAAAGCTAACTGTTGATGTCCTGTCTCCTGAGACAAAAACCACTATTTGTTTTAATTTTCCTGATGTTGTATTAACTTGTGGTCTTTTACGTTGAAAAAGAAGGTGTTCCTATGGGGAAAAAACCAAACAAACTGAAATTATGTCTATCTTTGCTTCATATTGTTTTAAGTAGTAAAAACAGACTTTAAAAAACTTTGGCTTGCTTTTATTATTTTTTTCTCTTGAGATGTGATAAAGCGATTACATTTAAAATCATGCCTTCTCATGTCATCTCCCTAGTACGAATGAAAGAATTAATATCAAGTGCAGGCCTTTACAAGCTTGTAGAATTTGCAATAAATCCGTGAGGTTTTTTTTTTTTAAAGCTGTTTTCTTATTTCTGCCATTTCCATTTGCAGTCATTGTATGAAAATTTCCATGGCTGTTTTGCATGTTGATTTAGCTGAAAATTACTGTCTCTCACTTGCATGATGCTTGCATAATTAATGCCTCCCATCAGTCTGCAGCAGAAGGAATAAAATCTTTTCGGTCTTTGATGGAAATGGTAAAATACCCCTGTGGGGCCAATTAGATCACCAAATGGCAGTGACATCCTGGAAGAAGCCACCATAGAGTGTTTTCATCATTCTTTTCAGAAGAGCGGATGGGGGAGGGGGAGAGGAAGGAAAGTGTCAAAGCTTTAATCAGAGCAATGAAATGGCATACAGACCACAGCTGATTTAATCCTGGGAGGCGCTGACATGACATCTCCCACTTTTTCAAACTTATTTCTTTCTGGCTAAGTAAAAATATTTTGCCACTGTTTTGAAAGTGTAATGTCTTGATGACAGTGGGACTCTATATGATTTAATCATAACATTTCCCATGTCACTTGACAGCAAGTACACAGAAAATACAGCTTGTTCTAAATGATATTTCTAGCCAGTCAGAGTGTTTTTGAATCAGAAGGCTGTTCAAGACAGTAAGTCTGAGCTGGCAGACAAATTAGTTTTTTTTATTATAAAATGTAATATAATGGAATAATATACCTCTTATTTTAGCACTAAAATTACTTATAGCTATGTTAATAGGAAGTTTAATGGTATTGTCAGTTGTTTCACAAAGTGTCTGATATCATTCAGCTTTAAAATTTAGGACCACAAACTTTCAAGTTGGATTCTGAAGTCATCTGTATAGCATAATGCAAAATGTATAAGTATAAGAAGTTTTCAAGTGATAAGCATCTCATGCTGTTAAGATGTACTCCTCTGTTGCCTTGACATTTATAAATGCTAAAGCCTTTACTTTGCCTCACTGTTCAGTTCACAGCAGGGGACATTATTTCAAACTGTAACTTTCTCATGCTTATAGATTATTGCTTAATTTTATTAGGCTTTTTTTACACAGGTGTAAAGACAACCCAACAGTCATCGTGATTTTCTCTGGTGTCAAGGAGCACAATGAAATTTGATGCATGATTATAAAGTATAAGAAAAGATAACAGCTGATAAACCCATGCTTCTGAGGCTGTTCCTGTGCATCAGCTCAGAAAGTGCATCAGCTGAAAAACAGGGTGACATATCATCTAAAGAACGCCCAGCATGGTGCAAGTAACAATCATTTGCTTTAATCTAAATGAATTTGGTACAAATTAGCAAGCTATTATGTTATTCAGATATTCTCAAATCAGATAGGCCAAAAATATGATTCACCAGATGCAGTTCATGCACATGCCCATGACACAAGTGTGCATGTATATACAATGCCCATTCCCCTCTGGGCCAAAACTACTCTGCTCTTGCAAGCATGCAACAGATTGAAATTTAATGAATCCAAGTGGAATTCAAAGCATAGTGGGATATGTGCTTATTGTTCACCTCAGGAGACCTAGATGTAAATACTACCTAAAAGGTCCCAAGTGAAACTAAGTACACTGCTGTAGTCCTGTTATCTAGTCCTTAAGACTCCTAAGTGGTGAGCTGGAGCCAGGTCGCACCAGTTCGCTAGAACCAGTTGTGAAATTTAGAAGCCCTCTGAGAACCAGTTGAGGGACAACCGGTTCTCAAAGGGCTTCTAAATTTAACAACCAGCAAAAAGTGGTGCCTTAGGTGCTGACTCCGTGGGTGCTCCGGGGCTGGAGCACCTACGGGGAAAATTTTGTGGGTGCAGAGCACCCACCGGCAGCTCCCCACCCTGCGCCTGGCCCCAGCTCGCCTCCTCCCCTGCACGCACCGCCCCGTGCTGCTTCTCTGCCCCCTCCCCCCGGCTTCCCGTGAATCAGCTGTTCGTGCGGGAAGCCTGGGAGGGCTGAGAAGCAGGTGGCGCCTTTGTGTTCAGGCCAAGGGTGGCAGAGGTGAGCTGGGGCAGGGAGCGGTTCCCCTGCCCCCCCCCCCCCCCCGGGTTACCTGCTGTGGTGCGGGCGGCCCTCCTTGCGCTCCCCCGCCCCAGCTCACCTCCACCTCCCTGGGCTTGAGCTTCTCAGCCCACCCTGGCTTCCCACGTGAACAGTTGATTCACAGGAAGCCAGGGGAGGAGGTGGAGCGGAGGTGAGCTGCCAGTGGGTGCTCTGCACCCAACAAATTTTCCCTGTGGGTGCTCCAGCCCTGGAGCAGCCACAGAATCGGCGCCTAAGGCACCACTTTTGATGTGATCAGTAGGGGGAGCGGCCGCCCCCCTAGTTACGCTCCCCTGCACCTAGGAGCCAGAGGGACCTGCCGGATGCTTCCTGGGAGCTGCCCCAGGTAAGCACTGCTGGGTCTCCCCACCTTGCCCCTGACAGGTCCCTCTGGCTCTTAGGGGTGGGGTGGGCACCCACTATGGTGGCCCATGAGACCCTCCTGGCCAGTTCTGGGGGCAGTCAGGGGATGGGGTGAATGGGGCAAGGGTCTGGGGGCATCAAGGAATGCAGGGGGTTGGGCCACAACCCCCTCGTGGGGTGAGGAGGGGACCAGTTGTTAAGATTTTGGCAGCTCATAACTGCTCCTAAGTGTTGCTTTCCTGTGTATTATCCATTTTGTAAACTGTCATACAGTTTGTCACCTTTAACAGTCTGTCCTAAAGCGAGGTCAAAAGTGTTGCAGGGGTGTTATATGTTAGGAAGGTGTTATAATACATAGAGAAGCTTAAATATCATCTCCTCTTTACTGTTTGTAATAAATCGAATTCACACATTTAATACAGATAGATATTCTGTCCTAGCCCTGCATTTCAGAAAAGACCATTCATGTAAATTTCAACATTTAGTACAGTCTGCTGAAAAGAATTGAACAGGTAAGTGAACAAATGCACAACATTGGCCAAGCGGCAAAGAGTCCTGGGGCACCTTATAGACTAACATACATATTGGAGCATAAGCTTTCACCCACGAAAGCTTATGCTCCAATATGTCTGCTAGTCTATAAGGTGCCACAGGACACTTTGCCGTTTTTACAGATTCAGACTAACATGGCTACCCCTCTGATACTTAACATTGGCTAAGTTCTTCTCTCGATTACACCAGCACATTTTCACTGAAGTCAACAGGGTTGTATTGTTGTAAGTTAGCAGAGATCTGGGTCCAATTGAAGCTCATTTAAGTCAAATCAAGGACTTAAGTGAGCTGTGAATCAGGTGTGTGTGAACTGGATGAATTCATATGAATATTAGAGAGAAGACCCAGTAATAGTTATTGCAGTATCTATTTCTTATAGCTGAGAAGGAGCCAAATTTTCCATTGAATGGCAAATTCTGCCATTTCTAAAAGTTTTCCACTTTGAAACACTGCAAACAAAAAACTTCTAAATTTAAATTCTGAACAACGTTTCATTTTGGGTCAGTCAAAATGTTTAGTTTCAACACAATTGAAACATTGTTGAAATTCTAACCTTTCACTTTTTAAACTATGTTTAGATAAGAAACAATGAATTTTGTTTTGAAAAATCATTTCAAAACAAAAAAATCAAAATGTTCGGAAATGTCAAAACACTCCTTTTTAAAACAAAATTTTGAAATGTTTTAATTTATACAAAAGAGCATTTTTGTCAAATACCATTTTGACAAGTAATTTTGACCAGCTCTACTATTTCCCTATGGAAAGAATGCCATTCTGTACATAGGCAATAAGACCTGGGTGACAGGGGATGGATCACTTGATGATTACCTGTTCTGTTCATTCCCTCTGAAGCATCTGGCATTGGCCAATGTCAGAAGACAGGACACTGGGCTAGATATACCATTGGTCTTACCCAGTATGGCTGTTCTTATGTACCCTCTCATTTAAATCCCTCTTGATGATCTACTACTACCAAAATGCCCACAAGAGGTGAGTCAACATAGATATTCATACATGCAAATAAAAACCTCAAATAGGATGCGTGCAAGCCTTCGTTAGAGCATCCACATCATTTTATTGCAGTAACCCCAGCTCTTCCTCCCCAGTTCCCTCCATAGTTATCCTTTTACTCCCATTTTGTTATGCCAAAAATATTCAGCAAATTTCAAAAGTTGGAAAATTTTTAGCCAGCTCTAGTTGTGAGCACTTCAGGGTAGGGATTTTGTCTTTTTATTTGTACTGTGAGGCACCTAGCACACTTGGGTGCTGTAAAACAACAATTGACAATGACGGGTCAGATCCTCAGACAGAGTAAATTCTTGTAGCTCCAATAAAATCAGCTGTGCTTTACTATACCAGCTGAAGATCTGGCCCAGTATTTTGAAGGTGTACACTGATCCCTTCTATGCTGCAAAGATCAACCAGGCTATGGGACCTGATTACAATATGGTTCCACTGTGTAGTGTGGACAGGATCTAACCATGGTGTAGACATGTCAGAAAACGATGGTCAACTCTGCTAAATCCAATGTTGTGGAAAAAAATCAAATGCACAGTAAAACCAGGATCCCTGACAGGATTATATATATTAACCACACTGTGAGGAGAGGTCCAAGGTTTTAGTACTTTTGTTTTAAAGTAATCAATATTTATAGAATCTGGAGGAAAATTTGTGAAAGGAAATATACAGCTTCTTCAGTAAGCTGCTATGGACAAACCTTAATAATGACCCTGTAAGCAGACATATTTAATGTTTAATCTTTAAAATTTAATCTGTTGTAAAAGAAGGTCTTTTTATTGGCTACTGGATGTTCAAGTGGACAGAATTGTCACTTAAATAGTTAATCTTGTTATGAATTAAATTCTTTCAATGTAATAGTTTAAGGGTCATTTAAAACTTACTCTTAATGTAACCTCTTTCTGTTCCTGTAAAACAGTGACCCCTGGATGATAATCAAGAAAGAAAACTGGAGCTGACTAAAAATTGCAGTCTTCATAATTTTTTAACTGATAAATAATGTACTAGAAAATTATAAATATTCATCTGGTCCAGTGGCAGGCTACTTCCTTCCCCCAACCTAAAAGTAACTTGGAGCTTTGGGAAAGTCTATCCATCAAGCTGAGTCTGAAGTGTCCAGTCACCCTGGAGGAAGCATGGCTGACCAGTGCTGACCCAAAAACATTTTAACAGCAGTGAAGAAGAGGATGGAGCAGATAAGAAAAGAGTAAGTGAAGTAGAGAGAAAGGAAAAGGAGGCCAAGTAGTATAGGTTCTGATGCGGAATTGGAACAAGTCAGGAGAGAAGATAGAGAAACAGCCAAGTTGCGAGAAAGATTAGAGGTGTGTGAAACTTCGCAGAGAGGAGAGTTAGTTCAGAACTAGAAGTGGGGAGGATATATTAGATGGGAAGGGGAAGACAAAGTTCATTTAGTATGAGAGACAGGGGCTTTTTTCAAACTATGGAAACTCAGCTCACATTATTATTACTATTATTTGCATTAAGATAGCACCTAGAGGCACCATATTGCTAGGCACTTTACAGACATAGTAAAAGACACTCCCTGACACAAACATAAGAATGGCCCTACTGGATCAGACCAAGGGTCCATCTAGCCCAGGATCCTGTCTTCTGACAGTGGCCAGTGCCAGGTGCCCCAGAGGGAATGAACAGAACAGATAATCATCAAGTGATCCATCCCCTGTCCCTCATTCCCAACTTCTGGCAAACGGAGGCTAGGGACACCATTCCTGCCCATCCTGGCTAATAGCCATTGATGGACTTATCCTCCATGAATTTATCTAGTTCTTTAACTCTGTTATGGTCTTGACCTTCACAACATCCTCTGGCAAGGAGTTGCACAGGTTGACTGTATGTTTGTGAAGAAATACTTCCTTTTATTTGTTTTAAACCTGCTGCCTATTAAGGTTCTTGCCATTTTGCCATGGACAAAGAGCTTACAGTCTAACTAGACAAGAAAGGGAAAGCAGCAGCACAGAAAAGGGAACTGACTTGTGAGAGATCACATAACTGGTCAGTGGCAGAGCTGGGAGTGGAACCCTGGTATTCTTACTTCTGGTGTTGTAGCCTATTCACTAGACCACTGTAATGGGGGACTGTAGCCTCAGACCATGTCCTCTGGTGGTCAGAGCACTGGCTAGCCAGACAACCTACTGATCAAGCCCAGGGTTGGTTGCAGCTCCTAATCCAAGTTCAGAGGGCTAGCAGCAGGGGAATCCAGGTCCACCCACTCTGACAGAGCTTTAAATACTTTATCACAAGCTTCCATCCATTTGAATTTTGGGGGGCTAGTGTCCTTTCGCAGGTTGGTAATGGGGGCCACTATTGTGGCAAAGTCTGGTACAAAACACCTGTAATAGCAAGCCAATCCTTGAAACCATCATACTATTTCTTGGTCAGTACCCCAGGTTGTTTGCTAGTGTTTGAACTTGTCAATCAGCAGGTGTAACAGACCTTTCCCCACAGTGTGCTTGAGGTACATCATCTCACCTTTTCCCCAGTTGACATTTGGCCAGATTTACTTTGAGCCCTGCCTTCTCAAGGGCCCAAATGTGGTTCTCTGAGCTGCAACTATTCATGAGTATATTATTGACATAGGTGGCTGCATACAAATCATGTAGTTGCAATGCTTGGTTTATTAGTTGCTGGAAGATAGCTGCGGACCCATGTAGGCCAAATTACATGGTTATAACTTGGTACAGACTGAATGGGGTTGGGAAGGCCCTTTTTTCACATGACTGTGCTGAGTAGGATCTGCCAGTACCCCTTCATCAGGTCTAAAGTGAAGATGTATTCAGTGGTCCCCAGCCTTTCCAGCAATTCCTCTTGGTATTGCAGCAACTTTCCCAAAATCTATGCAAAAAATTGAGTCAACAGATCTGTGTTTGGTACCAGTATGCTCTGCCTCCTCCACCTGCTGTGAGACTCCTTGACAAATCCCTGGCCTAGCATAGCCTGCAGCTCTTTGAGAGCCACTTTCCACATCTTTCTTGGCAGAAGCTGGAGGCTCTCAACCTTTCTGCCCCAGCTTGGTTGCAATGTGGTGGAAGATCAGATGTATCTGTCCCAGGTTGAGAACACCAAGGATAATATTTGGACCAGTCATCGTAATTTTGACCATTGTTCAGGTTTGAGCTCTTCCTCCATTTAAACTGGGCCAGAACCTGGAGATTGCAAGGCTTGGCATTCCAACTCCAGCTCAGGTGGATATGGTGTTATGAGCAGGCCTCCTGATCTCTCTAGGACTTTAGAAGATTAACATGGTATCTGCATCTCCTTTTGCATCCCAGGTTGACAAATATAGTCAACTGCCTCTATCCATCTTATTACCTCAAATGGTCCTTGCCTTCTGGCCAACAGTTTTGATTTGGAGCTCAGGAGTAACAATACCCTATTACTGGGCATGAACTTGCATAACCAGGCTCCTCTTATTGTAGGCACATTACTGTCAATGTTGAGCATTAGCGAGGTTTTCTCTGAAAAAAACCTCAAGCACTTTTAGCCTCTCCCATAGCTGGAGCATGGATTGCACTGTGCCTGCAGTCCTGGGGGTCCTGTTCCTCTCAGGCTTCCCAAAGGAGGTCCCAATTCCCTGAGGGATGTCTCCATCACAGTAGTTCAAATGGCAAAAACCTTGCAGTGGCTTGAGGGACAAACACTGGAGCTGGTAAGTCAGTTCCAGTGGTGGGGGTCCAAGGCCACAAATTTCTTCAGCATTACCTGCAGGGTCCTTTGTACCACTCTACTAACCTGTCAATCTGCAGGAGGTAGGCTAACATATTGAGGGATTTAATCTTTAACAGCTCACACAACTCCTGCATCAATCTTGATGTGAAATTGGACCCCTAGTCCATCAGGATTTCTCTTGGTATCTCAACCCTCACAAAGACCTTCACGAGTTCATTTGCAATGGTGGGTGCATTCACCATGTTTATCAGAATAGCCTTGGAGTTCTGGGTCAAGTAATCCCCCATTATGAATAGGTGTTGGTATCCTCACATATTTTTCTCAAGTGGCCCTCTTAAGTCCACACCTATTCATATGAGGGGTACCCACTATCAGAAGGGGGACCAGTGGAGCCTTTGGAGTTCTTTTGGGCCCCACCAGTTGACAATTGGGGCATGAAGTGCAAAAATCTCACCCCTCAAGAGGTACACTGGCCAGTAAAATCTGAGGGTCATCTACAGGGTCATCTCCCTCCCCAAGTGCCTGGCACATGTCATCAAGTGAGATAGGTGTATTGCTCTTTTGCAGAATCTCTTGCGGATCAGAAGCTGAACCCCTACTTCTTTGGTTTGAGGGTTCCATGTTACCTGGTATAGATACTCTTTTCTGAGTTCAAAGGGGGCATTGTCTTAGTCATTGATGGTCGCCCTCATGCCTGACTTAGGGTCTGGTCCTCTTGGTGTTTGCTTAAAAAAAATCCACATCTTCTATTAGCCACTAAATACTTATAACCTCAGGTGCCCCTTAGTAGGTGGGGCAAGGAACTAAGCTTTCTGGGTACCTTCTTCTGGGTCTTCTGTATTGCTGGTGGCTATCGCTCTCTTGTTTTTGTCATCTCCAGGTCAGGGCTGTCTTCCTCCACCTGGTCTCCATCCCACATCCTCATGATCTCGCCAAAATACTTTCACTGCCTCTTGAAGATTATAGAATATGCCAAAGTGGCTGTTAATCCCACATAACAAATCTCCATGCGGTTCCCGACCATCAGCTGTACTGCCTCCTGGGGGTATAGACACATGTCCCCATGGATGCATTGCAGGTAGATGGGGTGCCTAGTGGGTCTTGGGCCTCCACTAAGCTCTTCCACAGTAATGTCTGACAACATTCTGAGTCCATTAGGCCTGTTACCTCAGCCCCATTGACCCTCACTGGGTATTATGTTTAGACAGCCAATGTCAGAGCTCACAAATGGGGCCTGGCCTAAATGATACCTGTAACTGCTATCCATGAAGGGACATTCACACCAAAAATATCCCCTCTAGTTAGGAGTGCTGTTGGCTGCCCCTTCTCCTGGAAGGATGGAGCTCCCAGAATTATTCTTCCCCTTCTCTGCAGGACTTTGTTCTCCCCAAGGCTCAATCTTGGGGGGTCTTGTTTCAGCCCCTGGCTGAGGACAGCCTCAGGAGGGGCTGTCAGGTCACCAGAGACCATCCTCCTCTCCTAACCTGATCTTTAGTAGGGACTGGTATTCTGGGTCAAGCCATCTTGTCCCTTAGTGTTGGATAGTATGGGTACTCAGCCACCATGTAATTCTCCATCAGAGTCACTGCCTGCCCTATCATCACCTGCTGGTGGCATATTATCCAGATTCTTCCAAGTGGCTGGGACTGGGTAAACTTCCTCAGCACCATGTCTTCAGTCACCTGAGCCCTGGTCCACTGCTCAGAGTTCAATCAGCACCATCACCGCTCTTTCAGGCGCTGCACCACCAGCCAGGATTCACGTGGAGGAGATTTCTCCTTCTGGAAACACTGGCAGAACATCTCTGGGTTAGTGTTAGTGTAGTCCAAAATGACAGTTTTCACTTCAGTGTAGTCCAGTGTCTTTATGGGGTAAAAGCCCCTGTAGGTTGCTTGGGCGGTGCCAGTCAAATAGGAGTCTAAGAGGATGGCCCGGTGTTCTGGCAGCCATTGAGGCTCAGTAGCCACCCACTCAAATGCAACTAAAAAGACTCTGGGTCATTCTCTGGGCTCATTTTTCTGAGTGACTGGAACCTCGGGGCTCAAGTAGTCACCTGGGGGTCTTGGCATCAGGTTGCTAGATGTCCTCTGGGGCAGTCAGAGTGTCACTATGTGCTGGGCCAGGCATTGTTGCTGTTCCTGGCATTATGCTGCCATAGGAGCTTCTGCTGCTGTTGTAATGCCTGATGCTGTTGAGCGACTATTTGTTGCAGTAGCATACTCTATTGTTACTGCTGGGTGTCTGTTGTTGTTGGCTTTTGATCATCCATTTGAGCAGCTTCCCTATGCCCATATTCTCCCCCTGCAGATTGGGTTTTTTTTCCCCCTCTTGTCCTTGTAGGAGGACTGGGGCAATGCTCACATTCTCCACCTGTTGTGATAGGGAACCATCTCCTTAGACCACATCGTTGGTGGTCAGAGCACTGGCTAGCCATACCAAATCAGCATTGGTTGCAGCACTTTGTGGCTTAAGTTTGAAGGGTTTGCAGTAGCACCTGGTGGTTCAAGTCTGGGGGCTGGCAGTAGGGGAAACTGAGCCTTCTCACACCTCCAGGTTCCAACCCAGGGCCCAGGTGCAGGCAGTTTAGGTGTGCAACCTGAGCTAGGGTATCATCCAGCTGACTCCATGGGCTACTTCCTACCACATCCCAGTCTCTCCAGAGGCATGGCAAAGGCCGTCTCACAAAGCGTTCTTGTCCCCTCCCCCAGAAGGGAAACAGGTGATTCCCTTCCCCACTCATAAGCAGCTACTGTGCTCTCTCTTCTGCAGTGGCTTGCAGCTCTAAGTTGAGGTCAGCTTCCCAGCAGTGTGGGAATCTTCTGGATTCCTGCAGGAACTACCAGTGCCCATTGTCTCCCTTGCACTGACTGCTTGCTGAGCTATGCTGCCCCTTTTGAAGCTCCACCTCCATTGAGAGGACACCCAGCAAGTGCAGCTGCATGGCTCCCCCTGTCTTCAGAGCTGCTCCTTAACCTCCATTCACCTGTGTGGGTTTGTGCACCAGCAACCTAACCATTGTGACAAGTTGGCTGATGTTAGTCTGGTGGGTCCTATGCTTTTCTTGGTGGGGAGCTAAGATGCCACCCCTTGCCCCTGTTCTTGGGGCATCAATG
The DNA here is from genome assembly GCF_965152235.1 of Eretmochelys imbricata. Lineage (NCBI taxonomy): Eukaryota > Metazoa > Chordata > Testudines > Cheloniidae > Eretmochelys > Eretmochelys imbricata. Next base: position 33,973,906 of record NC_135574.1, read on the forward strand.
GCCATGCTAGTGGCCCAGGAAGGTGGTAAAGAAGGGAAGGGGTCTGAGTTTGCACCTCACTGTGAGCCCCAGCCCCTCTCCACCCCTGTGAGTTCTTACCCTCTTCCCCTTTGGGTGGGGTACCTGCAGTCCTTAGATGCTGGGGAAAGGAGTCCCCCTTACTTCAGTTCTCTGATTTTCCAAGTCTCACAGCATATCTCCAACTCCAGTCCTCTCTCTTTCCTCCTCTATCTACCTGGAGCAGGGGGGTTTTATTAGGTTCCTAACAGGGCCCTAATTGACTGCAGGTGCTCCAATTAACCTGCAGGCACCTTCCCTAGACTATAGGGAACCACACCTTAATTAACCTTGAGCTTATATATTTCCCCTCTAGCACCCTCCCACTGCTCCTTGGTCCTACTGTATTACACCATTATCAAGTTTTTGTAGGCATCCCAGAAAAAGAGTTTTAAGGAGGAATTTAAAGAACAACGAAGAGGCTTTGTAGATGTATATGGGTTGTTTTTCCCAAGTATGAGGGGCAGCATAGGAGAAAGCATGAAGAAGGTGCCTGTTTGAAAATGTAACAAGTGGGTGGCAAAGGCTGGCACCCTGGGCTAACAAAAGTGTTGACAATTCAACAGTGAATGAGAGATGATAGGGTTGGGATTGACCACAAAGAGCCTTGAAAGAGGAGACAAGCCATTAATGTTAGGTGTGATAGAGAAGGTGGAGCCACATTAGGGGTGAGAGGGTGAAAGTGATCGGCTAGGAAAATGATTTTGCAGGAGCATTCTGAATAGAGATGAGTGGGGAAAGACTGTATTTGTCAAGGCCTGAGAGAAGGATATTGCAGTAATCAGTCTGTGGTATGACAAGAGCCTGGATAAGAGTTTTAGCTGTGTGGATAGATAGGAAAGGACATATCTCAAGATATTATGCAGAAATAATCAACAAGATTTAGCCTGGATGTGAGAAACTAGAGGGAGTTCTGAGTTGATGATGCCCAGGTGACAGGCCAGAGTGACAGGCATGATGGTGGTGTTGTCCACAGTGACGAAAAATGGAGGTAGCTGGGAGGAGTTGGCAGTGCGGGGGATTAAGGGCACTATTTTAGCCATGTTGAGTTTGACTTGATGGCTAGACATTCACATGAGGACAGGCTGAGACTTTAATTTGGACAGAAATAGAAGAGAGGTAGGTCTGAGAGTTGCCACTATGGAAGTGGCAGTTTAATTTGGGTTTGCGAATGAGATTAAGAACATAAGAACTGCCATACTGGGTCAGATCAATGGTCTGTCTAGCCCAGTATATTGTCTCCAACAGTGGCCAGTACCAGAACTTCAAGGGGAGTGTACAGAATGGGAAAATTTTGGAGAGATGCACCCCTGATCCCCTCCTGGTTTCTGGCAGTTAGAGGTTTAAGGTCATCCCATGCATGGGACTGCATCCCTGATCATCTTGGCTAATAGGCATCAATGGGCCTATCCCCCATGAACTTATAAAGCTCTTTGTGGAACCCAGTTATACTTCTGGCCATCACAACATCCCATGGCAATGAGTTCCACAGGTTAATTGTGCCTTGTGTGAAAAAGTACCTTGCTTGTTATCCCATGACTGCTTAGTTTCCTTGAGAGTCTTTGATGAAGGATCTGCGAGTGTCAACAAGTATGTAAATAAGGTTCATCCATTCAATATAATGTACTTGGACTTTCAGCCTTGTCAAGATCCTTCACCAAAGACTCTCAAGGAAACTAAGCAGTCATGGGATAACAGGCAAGGTCCACTCCTGGATCAGTAATTGGTTAAAAGATAGCAGAACCTCCCAAGGATCTGTACAGGGACTTGTGCTGTTTAACATACACATTAATGATCTGGAAAAGGGAGTGAACACTGAAGTGGCAAACTTTGCAGATGACACAAAATTATTGAAGACAGTTGAGTCCAAAGCTAATAGTGAAGAGTACTTGATAAGTTTGTGGAGGGGATATTATGATGAAATTGCCTACAATGGCACGTAGCCGATCTGCGATTGCAAGTAGCAAATATCCGCAATGGTCGGTGATGGGGAGGGTTCCGAGTTACTAGAGAGAATTTTTTCCCATCTGGGTGAGACTCTGTGGCCTGCAACGTGCAGGAAGTCAGACTAGATTGTCATGATGGTCCCTTCTGGCCTTAAAGCTTGAGTTACTGAGGAATTTCATAAAACTGTGGGACTGCCACTCCCACCATTTTCTGGGATTCCGGGACATTGTCCTTCTGACCCTGATAGATGTCCTAACCAAACTGGGCCAGAGTGAGGGATCCAGATAACATCATCACCCCTATCAGCTCCAACTGAATCCCAGCCACCACCTGGGATGAAATGGGATTGGACTTTAACAGTAACAGCAGCAGCAGCAACAGCTCCAGCTCATCTCAACTCACTTCTCTTTTACCAAAAGGACGGTTATTAGCAGCTTTGATACCATCTAAGAGACTGTCAAACAAGGGGGGAAGAGGTATTTCCTTTTTAAAACTCTCTCCAGCTAAATGGAAAGGGAACAAGAAATGTTGTTAAAATGAAAGCCTGACATAGTTCTTCACATTTCAAATGGTTTTGCTATTTTTCTTTTTCTGTATCTTTAATAAAAGGTTAAAAAGAGTTTTAATGGTGTGTTTGCCATGGTATTAAGCTGGCTGAGGTCTCTGTACACCAAATCCCAAACCTTGTTTCAAATTGTTTAATGTTGAACGGTGATTGGGTTTTGTTAACAGCTTTAGCCTATTTATTTCATCTAAATTAATAACCTATTTACTCCATCTAAATTCCATCACCACCACATACTCTGTGTGTAACCATAGACAAATCACATAACTCATCTGTTCTTCAGTTTACCCACTCTGTCAGGCTGTTATAATACTTCCCTACCTCATCCTGGGTGTTGAGAGAGTTAGCGATCTCAAAATGGAAACCATGAAGAAAAAAAAGTACAAAGCATTACTAACCTGGGACAACACCCAATGCATACAAAAGTATAGACTAAAACCTAGGTTATATTGGATTACAAATCATAGAATCATAGAATATCAGGGTTGGAAGGGACCTCAGGAGGTCATCTAGTCCAACCCCCTGCTCAAAGCAGGACCAATCCCCAATTGAATCTAACAGTGGTCAGTCCTGAAAATGTTCAGAGATTCAGATTAGATAAGCATCCAGAAGTTCAGATGCCTATCTGAAGTTTAAACATCAAGTTTGTAAGCCTCATGAGGACATGATCTCATGAAATAGCCTGCAATTACTTTTTCAGCTGGGCTGGAAATATGGTATTGGATGAAGAGCTTCTCTTGTGGTGTTCAGTCAGCAAGTACCGGATAAAATGAAAAGTTATCCAAAATATAATATATTTCAAAAGAGGAGAGGCCTGGTTCTGATTCGATTTGTGGTTTAGGTTCCAGTCTGAACTTATTTTCACGCTGTTAAAACTAGTTGAGATCATTGAGAAGTTTGTTCATACTGGAGACTGAGCTCTCAGGTCTTCTAGGCTCCCTGCTCCATGGCCGGGGACTCCTTGGGCTGTCCTCAGCAATTTTTCAGAGGCTTATAACTTGGCGAAATTTGGACAAATTTTAGGGACAGCAGAAGACACATCCCTGTCAAATTTCAAATCCCTGCTCCAAAGCATGGGTTTACTAGAGTTTCTCAACAAAACGGTTATAAGATGTATTTAATTTTTTTGGTAACATGGTTAAAACAATGTATTTTTCCTTAACGTTGTTCTGAGAAATGGCTAAACTATTTTGGCCAAAATTTTACAAAAATATTCTGTAGCAGCCTGGGGCAAATATCCAGCATAGGATATTTCAGCCCGGATGGTTAAAATGTAGCAAAATTATAAGCACCTGAAAACGGAGTCTTAAATTAAAGCCCTGCGATATCAGCATCCGCAGATGCGGATGCAGTTGTATTGCTTACCATCTTTGTAGATCATGGATCAGATGCAGATCCACATTTTTGTATCCATGCAGGGCTCTAACAGTGAGATAGAGTGTTGGTATGGATACGGATACATATAGAAGGTGGAGTGCAGATCGTGGGTCATATACAAGCTAATTATAATGGATGCGGCTTGGATGTGGATCCAAATTTTTGTAACCGTGGAGGGCTCTATTTATAATGGAAAGTGTTGGGTAGCCTTAACTCTAGGCATTGCTACTCTCGCTGCTTACAATATATAGAGAGGTGTGTGTATGAGCACACACACACCGAATATAAAGTTGCCTTTTTACTCCCGATAGCATCACCCACATTGTAAAATGGTACTTTGCTCAAAGCAGTGATATCTTTTATGCAAATCAATTAACAGAAACTCTAATGTAGAACAGCAATTATAATAATCAGTCTGCAGTGTTTTTTATTAAAGGTGAATAACACTGCATATTCTGTGCACATAAAGATGTTGCCACTAGGACTTCCCCCCCCCCCCTCTTTCTAAAAACAGTAGAGATAAAAATGGTTAGAGATGCTCATATATATCATGACAGGTTTCAGAGTAGCAGCCGTGATAGTCTGTATCCGTAAAAAGAAAAGGAGGACTTGTGGCACCTTAGAGACTAACCAATGTATTAGAGCATAAGCTACTGTAGCTCACGAAAGCTTATGCTCTAATACTTTTGTTAGTCTCTAAGGTGCCACAAGTCCTCCTTTTCTTTTTATATATATCACGGAAACACATTTTCTTTCCCATAAACTTATTTTTTTTTAAATTGTATGTTTCTGGCAACTATGCTTGTTCTCAGACCCTCACCTTGAGAAGCTGTCAAATTCTGACTTGTGTACATGTCCTCGGAGGTCTCTTGGCTTGTTAGCTATGCTGTGCAACTACACAGCAGCAGCACAAAAATGACTGCCAGTTTATCTGTAAATTCTGTGTCAACTAAAGCACCTAGAGTATGCCCATGGACTTTTGAACTCTTTTTTTTTTTTTTTTATCTAGGGAGTGATTGTGACCGAGCTTTGTCCCTGGTTTCTCTGTGCTCCTGTAAAAGAATGCAATACCCATACTCAATTTTGTTCAAATTTTGTTAATTTATATTTGGGGCTCTCTTCTGCCTGCCATGGTGTCTCTAACCCCAGTTTTCATGGCTTAGTTTTGGTTATTCCCCCAGCAGTTACCTGTATGGAGGGGACCCTCTGTGCGGATCTGCAGAGATGCAGGTGGGATGGGAAGTTAGCTGGGGTATGATGGTTTGGGTTTTGTTTTGGAAGACTGAGGTGGGATGTTGAGGGATCTATTCTGACTGTATGGGAGCAAATGCAGAGTAAGCTTGTAGGCAGAAAGGGAAGGAAATGGGCAAAGCAGCAAGGTGGTCAAGAAAAGGGGCCCATAATGAACAAGAGCGGACAAGTTGGCCATCTTTGAGCAAAGGATTTCAGCATTCCAGGAACTCTGCAAGTCTTTGTATACACTCGCCATGGAGGGTGGGGAATAGGAGGCTAGGGTGCATTTATAGATTTTGCCACTCTGAAGCTGTATCTGTGCCTAATGACTTCACTTTGGATTTTATATTATAGAGAGACACATCTCCTTAAATAGGAGAAAAGAACGTAAGAGAAACTGATTAAGACTTGAGATTGGATGTCACTTTTACTGAATCTCAGCATCCATAAGGTGCCAGCACAAACCCCTTAAACAGAGACCTGAGATCCTCCAAGCTGCTTTTATGACCCTAGGAACCTTTGAACATCACTTGGTCCTTTCTTCTCCTGTAGACAGAGGTTCTCCTCTCCAAGGTGCTCAGTTACAGCCTATACCCCAATATTCAGTCAAAAACATTTATAGTTGCTCTTAACAAGAAAATGCAGATAATTTAAGAACTAGATGGGAGAAAGTAATACCAAAAGTATTTTAATATAATCTCTAGTTTCTTGCTAAGAAAAGTTTTACTGTACAGTCTACAATACCTAGTTACAAAGGTTAAAGATTCTCTTCCTTTTGGTACCTGTTAACTTAATGAGGGCCAGACTGGGAGTTTTAATTTGGCTTGGATAGCAAGGGCCTGGATAGCAGTCATGGGCAGCCAGTGAACCGGGCGTTGGGGGAGGCTAGCCCCTGGTCCCTCCCATTCTGCCTGAGGCACAACCCTTCACCCTCCCCTTCTGCCCCCTCCCCACCTCCCCACAGGAGGCCAGAGCGCACACACACACATACACACACCCCCGCGGCCCCAGCCCCCAACCCCTGCTCCAGGCTGCCTGACCCCCCTCCCAGGCCCAGAGCTCACCCCCAGCCCCGGAATTCTGGGGAGTCCCCTAACCCCAGCCCCAGAGCACTGGGTGGCTGGATGGCATGGTCCCAGCGCTCCAAGTGCTGGGCAGGCGGAGTGGCCCCATCCTCAGTGCCAGCTGCCCTGAGTCCTGGCAGTATGCCAGCCTGCTCCTGCCCTACCCAGCCTGGGCTGTGGAAGAGCGGTAACTGGGAAGGAACTGCAGGAGGGACGTAGGGGCGGATCATGGGCGGGGCAACTCCAGGTTATTTGGGGAGGCACAGCCTCTCCCAGTCTATGATACCTGAAGTCCATGATAGCAGTTTTAGTGGTTGACACAAAGGAAATATCTGGATCATAGAAATGCAACCTCTCCTGGGGCAGCAGAAAGCTGCAAAGGCTGCCCAGGAGAAGGATAGTTCAGTGGTTGTAATGCTAGTGGTTATAATGAGCTATGGGAGACCTGGTTAAATTTCTATTCCAACACAAACATCCTTGGGCAAGTAATTTAGTGTCTCTGGCCTGGAGCCACAGCGGGACTTGGGCATCACAACGCCTACCTTATAGGCAACTAGACAATCACAGGGACAACACACTATCCACAAAGCCTGAGTTAGGCACCAAGACTCCCTACACAATGTACATGGAACGATAGGCACCTAAGAATATGATCCTCAAAACGCAGCACAGTAGTCAGTGAGCCACCTACAGGAGATGCCGATGAAAGGGGTGTGTCCTGAGCCCCATCCCCCACCATAGACAGGCGCAAGAGTCTGGGCTGCAGCATGGAAGCTGCTAGGAACCCACAGTCAGGAACCCCTCCGCTGGAGTCAGGTGGCTTTAATGCTTATATTGTTTCTTAGGTGCCTTCCTCATTCCACACGAAACAGCTGGAGGAGAAACAGGTGGTGCAGTTCACCTTATAACTTTTCTCTCACCTCGCTGTAGAGCACTCTAATCACTGATCTATGGGATAATCTGACATGGGGCTCCCTCAGTCTCTGCAGTTGAAGCTATTTCACTGTGTAGAAATAATCATTGGAGATGGGGGACTGGGCCCTGGGTCTCCCACCTGCTAGGTGGGTGCCCTAACCACCAGAGCTATAGAGTCATTCTCTCTCTCTCTCTCTCTGGACCAATGACTAAGTATTTATTTAATGTGGAACAGTTTCAGCAGGAGAAACTGGGGAAGCCTCACATTGGAATATCCCATAGTTCAGTGGTAAGAGCTCTTTCCTGATAGGTGGGAAGACCCCTGTTCAAATCCTTTCTGCCCATCAAATATATAGGGGAATTGAACCTGCATCTTACACATCCCAGGTGTGTGCTCTACCTGCTGGGGTGGGAAGGTGGGTGGGAAGGTGGGTGGGAACCCCCCCACAACCTCTTCTGGCCAGATTTTGAACGGGACCAGATCTGTCAGATGGCCTCTGAGCATCCCAGGGTGAGATAGAGGAATATCCATCTCCCCCACAGTTCATGGATAACCATGGTAGCTTAGGTGGAAGATAGGCATCCAGACACCTGGAGGGAGGCAGCAGTTTACATGGCCAGAAGCAGAAAGGTAAGCACCTAGGGAACTTTTACAGCAAAAACATAGGCACAGAGTACAGGTGTCAGTGGTAACTGAGTTGGAGATTTGTGGCTTGCAGTGGTGCCTACATCTGGGACTTAAGCGCCTAAATATCTGTGTTGATCTGGGCCTCTGTGCTTCAGTTCCCATCTGTAAGATGCGGATAATAAGCACTGCCCTATCTCATAGGGGTTCTGCGAGGATAAATACTTTAAAAGATTGTGAGGTGCTCAAATATTACAGTTATAGCAGCTATAGAATTGACTTAGATAAATGTTGGCTAGTGCAGCTCATATGCCCAGCACTTCCCAGGCAGCACTATGCCCCAACAACACATGAAGGTTTTTTTCTCCATTAAATCCAAATCTTTTTTTAAACAGACATCTGAATTCTAGATCAAAGTGGTTTGGATAAGCTTATGAAAAGTGTGAGAAACCAGTGGTCCAGAACTGATTCACTGTGGTTAAAACATTTGGATGCTTATTTTAACTGATTGTGGTAATCTACATTTTTAAAGAAGTTAAGTGAGCTCTCTGTGTCTTATATTACATTCCGTACAATCTCTCTCATTGTTAAATGAACTGTGAGCCAACAAGATACAGAGTCAGAGGTCTCTTTCTGGCAGAGCTGACATGTAGGTGTTCAGCATACAATTAGCATGTACTTTTGATTAATTAGATACGGCTAAATTACGGGTCTGCAACCTTTTTACTGGCTATTAAAACTTGGAATGAACTGAAATGTTCACTCTTTGAAGTGATAACTTCCAATAAGGGGAATAGAAAGACTAAGCATTATTTCAGAGAGATGAATAACAATAGGGGAACACTGACTCTTTGCACATCACTGAGAACAGTACTCACATGGCTTGGGACATTCAAACAAAAACTCAAGGCAAAAAAGTGCCATGCATCATATGATGAAACAATTACATTTAATATATAAAACTAACAGGTGCAAATAGAAAGATGGCCTGCAGGATACTAGAATGCTTATTAGATAGATTTATAATGCAATACCACCACCCACATATCCCAATGGAAATGAGGCCCCAGTGTTTAGGCACTATACAAACACATACCCTGGTGACTGGCACAATAGAGAGACAACTGCTAATCTGAAGCTGAACTGAAATTTATAAAAATTACAAAGCTCTTTCTGGTCCCCACATGATGTGTAGACTCAATAAATGTAAGTGATAATATTTTAAAATGGTATTTTAAAACCAGTTTCACTTTCATTTACAGGGCGTTCCAAGTATTGAGTTCAGATTTCTGTTTCCCATGAAAGTCTGAGAATTTCACTAAGTGTCAGTGGGAACCCTGCCACCACATATTGCTTACTGTCATCTTGTTAGACCGTAGTAAGTCCAAGGAAATGAATGCTGAACCAAATTAAGAAATTTCATTGTTGGTTATTGATACACAACCAAATTAACATCTTCTGTAAGTAATTAACATATAAATTTTGAGATCAATTCTGTACAATATATGATAGAAACTGTTAGCACTGTATAGTTTGTAATTCAGATTTCACAGCTATTCTAAAACAGAAGATTCTACAGGGGATGAGACCTTTCCTGGTGCTATGACAAATAAAGAACTGCTGTCAATTAAACATCTGAAATTCCATTTGCTAGTAGTATCAGTTAAGAGGTCAAAGACTGATGGATAGGACACCAGATTACCTTCTCTCCCTGTTATTTGGGTCCCAAGTCAGCAAAGTGCTTAAGCAAATGCTTAACTTTAGGAACCTGCTTAAATCAATCCCCTATTCAGCAAAGCATTTGAGCTCATGTTTCAGTATGTTGCTGAACTAGGGTCATGATTCCTTTAGGTGATGACTGGAGCAAAGTGAATGTGTTATCTAGGGGAAAAAGCTACTATAATTGCCCATGTTATACTTATGGTGTAAATACATTCCCGTTCTCCAAGCTGTCAAATTGGCATCTTTCGTGAGATCAATATTCACTTAAAATGAAAAGAAATTTTTAAAAAATGTATACTTAAGGGGAGAATTCATGCCTCACATTTTACGAGTTTTCTTTGTTTCATCTTTATAACATGTTTCTCTTTTGTCCTTCATCCTATTTCAGAGGCTCATGAGGCTGTGGTTTTATAATTTTTTACAAAGGCTTTACAACTCCCTTTCTACTTTCAGCCCTAGCATGAGACCTATTTAATTGGAAATTTAGCGGAGGTAGGGGATCTTCACCTCTCATTTGTGCATAAATAGGTGGTTGGGTAACCACACCAAAAGCAGAGGATATGTTAGTGCCTTAGGGAATCTGTGGGTAAAATACATTTCAAATCCAACCCAGCTCCAGGTCAAAGCCTCTCTTTCCATCTCTCTGTTTCTCTTACAACCTTTTGTTCCATAGTTTTCCAGCAGCTCTTTATAATGTACATGTGTATATGTAAGTATGTGCTAGCACATTTTAAACACCTCAGTGTGTTACACTGTGCTATACATTCAATACTTCATTAAAACTGCAACCAAAAAGGCTAGCAATAAAAATTTACAAATTAGTTAGGTTCAGATGATTCCGTTTGCTCATAGAGCACCAACAAACGTATAGATAAAAAAACAGCCCCTCCCCCCCAGCAACTATACAAGTCATTTAAATATAAATTGGATCCTTCATTAGCAGATTTACAAGCGTTCAAAGCAAAGCACATATTTCATTCTGTGTGATGTAACTAATAGCATTTTGTGCTAAAAAAGCCGCTTTTGCCAAAAAATGTTTTGGATCAGCAAGAGCCAATGGTCTCTCCTTGGAGAGTATGTATGGCTCCCATTGAAGTGAGTAAAGTCTTTGCATGCATCTGACGGCTGAATTTGTTTCTCTTTTATCACTGACTCTGTCATTCAGATGCACAGTTCATTAGTGAAGGAACCACATCAATGTGCTCGACTTTGTGCCAGAGAAACTCTTGAGCTGGTGAAAATTGGTGTAGTTCCACTTACTTCAATGGAATACACCAATTTATACCAGCTCTGCACTGAGCCCCTAGTCCCTGACCTTAAGTTCACAACCTGAGGCCCCAGTGCTGCAATAGGATGTACATGCATACTTGAGCCCATGTAGAGCTTGAGTGATGTCAATGGAGCTCCACACAGGTATGATTGTCTGTTTGTTCAGAACTAGTTGCAGGACAGGGCGCTAATAAAGTCCATTTCAGAATACTACTGTATTATAAAAGTAAAGTAATTAGTGAACAGGAGGCACAGCTGACTGAGGGCCAGATACTCCACCTCGACTCATGTTGAATTGTACCTTCCTCTACAAATTGTTGCACTGAACTCAATGGGGATACTTGGAGAGTCAGGTGCTATCCAAATCTGAGACTATCTGGATCCGACCCTTTCTTTGCCATTTTTTTTAGCGGAACTGTGCACAAAAGAAAAAATAATAGTGTACGTGGGAAATTAAATTGGTAACGTGGAACTTTTTTCCTGTCAGCGGGACACACACATGAAAATTGTATTTTTTCAGTTGCATTAATGAATTTCACTGTCAGCAAAAAAGCATTTCACTGTCAGCACAGCATATTGGTGAGACCCTTTTCCTGTGGAAAGAGAGTAGGGTCACAGTGAAGAGGGATGAGTGTAAGTGTGTGCATGCACGTGCATGGGAGGGTCTAGATCAGAGAGAAACTGCAGGACCAAGGGCAAGTCAGCCTGCTGTATGGAATGTCACAATGGGAAGACTGTGTGGATGGAGAGCAAATCAAAAGAAAATCCTCAGACAGAGGTACGAAACAGAGATTGAAAGAGCATTTGTTTCTGCAGACTGCATCACTTTGTATTTTTTTGTTTTGATGGGTACACATAATGCTGGAGGTACACAGAGGTCTTCCAGGGGGTACGTCAACTCATCTAGATATTTGCCTAGTTTTACAACAGGCTAACATGAAAAGCACTAGCAAAGTCAGTACAAACCAAAATCTCATACAGACAATAACTTCTTTATATTGTTCTTTATATTATATCAGCGTTTCTCAACCTGGAGGGGGGGTTGCAATTTATTTTATAATTATATGATTAAAATGAGAAAGTAAGCAATTTTTCAGTGCTGTGACACTTTTGTATTTTTATGTCTGATTTTTGTAAGCAAGTAGTTTTTAAGTGAGGTGAAATTTGAGGTATGCAAGACAAATCAGCCTTGAGAGGGCTACAGTAGTATGGAAAGGTTGAGAACCACTGGAATAGAAGAAGCAACAGTAGCAGAGAGAATGTGGGCTAGGGCCGCTACAGGCAGTGTGTAACCCTTGTATTGCAAAGCACCAGGGGAAGGTGTCTGTTATTTTATCTCTCATCTTTAGGCCTAGCTTCTCTGCTGGCCAGCCAGAGATCTTCCCTCTCCTTCCTTAGGGGCCAGGGAGGAAGGGAAAACAAACACGTGTTTGCTCTTATACCTTGCAGACTGGAGAGATGGGGCATGCTGGGGTCTTCTTCCCACATAGGTTAGGAAAAGGAGCACTGGACTAAGATCCATTTCCTTTCACTTCACTATGGAGCCCTGGTGAGGAGCAATTCTGATCTCTAGAGCCCTGTGTGGGTCCAAAATTTATATCCACGGACATAAAGTGCTCTTGGCCCTGTATCCTTCTGTCTCTGCATATCCCGTACATTGCACACCATGTATTATCCTGGCATGTATGAGCCACTATGAAGACATCTGTGTTGCTCTGTGTTTTCCTTTAGTGTTCAGAACAAGAGCTCCTGGGGTTGCAGAATAATCCCCAGGTACAGGATCATTCTCCCCCGCAGATACATGCATGGGAGAGACCCCACCATGTGCAGAAGTGAGGAAGGGTTTGCCACCTCTTCAGCAGTGGATAGCCAGGAGGGATACATGTTGTGTCTGCTCCAGCCTCATAGTGATTCCCCAGAAAAGACAGAACAGTCTCAGGATCCCAGAAAGCTTCTACCAGAGGGAATGCCTAGGAATGGACTAGGAGGCCCAGGTCATCTGTGGAGATGACCCTGGCCACACCTGACCATGCACAAGATTTGTGGAGAGGCATCATGCCCTGTTCTAAGGGGAGAGGGAATAATTTTGCTCCTTTCAACAGAACTGCCTGGGGGAGCTCTGTGAGGGGACACCCGCAAAGTTGGGAAGATTTAATTTGCTGTTTTACCACCAGATACATCCTGGGTTGCATGGCAATTGTCATGCTCCAGTTCACAGTCTCTGGGAAGTCTGTTTTTTCCTGACTTCTCCAGCTCTACTCAATAGATGGTTAAATATCACAGGGAAACAAACACTCCCAACCTGAGCAGGAGGGCTGGCAAGCCTAACAGTCTAAGAACAAAGCAGCCAACATCCTCCCTCCAGAAACCAAACACATTTTGTCTGTGACATGCTTAGTCTCCATCTGCTTAGGAAAGGGAAAATTCCCCATATGGCAGTGCATTGGGCTACCAAGACAATAGATTGACTGACTCCACAATGCACAATTGAATGTTAAGTAACTTAAGTCAGCTTTAATGGGTATAGCATATGCATGCTTTGCAAATTCGAAATATGTACAGCCTGATTATGTTGCTCTATTTTGTGCTTGTAATGGTAAGTCATTAATCACTCATTGGTTCACAATTATTTTGGTTAATCTCACTTATAATTCCCTGAATAATGTGCTTCTTAAATTCTAGGTTTAGGAACAAAATTAAAAGCACACCCATTTGTGCCGTAAGGCACTAAATTTTCACATATACATAAAGGCATTTATTATACTCTCATTAGTAATCTCCAGAACTAGCCCCTTATATAATTTGCTGTGCATTTTGGCAGCTTGGTGTAATTAGGATCCTACTGTTTGTTGCTGATATAATACAGGTTTAATTTGAGGTCAAAAAGGAAAGTAGTAATGATACTCAACTACCCTGTTGTTCATGTGACACAAAAGCTGTACATACCATTCATAGTTCTGTTGGCTTACTAAAAAAGAAACCCTTCCAGCTATGGAAGATGGGTAATGGCCCAAAAGGATCATCTTGTGGTGAAAGATGCAGGACTCAGAGTCCTGACTCCAGGCTTCCATTCCCAGTTCTGCCACAAACTTGTGTGACCTTGATCATTTTGCTTATTCTTTCTGGGCTGGATTATTGGCCCTGTTAGGTCTGCTTTGCACTATTCAAGTGGAGTGAGGGACATTTAAAATCATCTAAAGTGACTAGCTGAGAATTCCCTTTGCATATGGCAAAGTTCAATCTTGTGTTTAACTACTTATGCTAAACTAGCTGATCAATCTTGTATTTAGCTGGGACACTCTTGGTACCTTTCCCAGACCTGAAGAAAAGCTCTGCGTGGCTTGAAAGCTTGTCTCTCTCACCAACAGAAGTTGGTCCAATAAAAGATATTCCCTCACCCGCTTTGTCTCTTTGTATATAGGTCAGTTCTATCCCTTCTCCCTAGACCCTTCATAAGGAGGGTGGCCAGAGCACAACCATTTCCCCCTTCATTGTGTGGCTGATACTTTGCAATCTGTAAGGTGCTCTCACTGACTGAGGGAAATTGCAGAGGGAGATATTTTGATGGAGAAATGTTTCTCTGTTACTGGCAACTGTGAGGAACAGAAGGATAGCGAGTGGATGGAAAATGTAAATAGGCCATGCCATCTCTACTGCGGCAGTACCAGCTATCCATGTTTAAGGAATAGCAGAAGGGAGCCACTGCACTTTGCTGGGCTGCCACATCAGAAAGACTGTGATATTGGCTACATGGAGACATTTTAGTTTCCTGTCTGTAAATAACCTTATGTAACTTGTTCCTCTGCTTAACTATCAATATGTTAGGTTACACATTCAGATTTTTTTTCTGAGTTTTGCTGGCTGCAGACTAAGCCCATTTCTTCTTGTCCTACCTTCCGTGGACACTGAGAACAATTGATTACCATTCTCTTTATAACTGTCTGGCCTGGGCTGTGATCAGCCAGCGTGCACTAGTCAATTACCAAGTTGTGGTCAGGAGATGTAGAGCACAGTCAGGGTCAAGCCAGGTCAGGATACCAGGATGTCAAAATCAGGCACCAAGTTGTAGGCAGAAGGTGAGCAGTGAAGTGGGGATGAACCAGGGTCAGGAGCTGGATTCTAAGGTTTATGGTAAAGTAAGGTCTAGTGCAAGGGCAAGCAGGTCATCTGCATCATTGCTCAGACAGCTCCTGTGATGGTTTCCTGGTTTATATGCTGGCATGGGCCAATCAGTGGGCTGCAGGGAGCCACCACTCAGGCTTCACTGGGCAGTACATCCTGCAATGTCTAGCTTCAGAAGATCCCCAGCAGAAGTCCAGCGTGAGGTCCTGGTGATGATGCAGAAGTGTCAGCATCCCAGAACTGCTATAGTCCCAGATTCGACTCCTGTAAGTGCTTATATTGCCCCTGCTCAGAGTGGTGCTGGTCCAGACTTGTTGGGGTGAGTCCTATGGAATTCCCTCATGAGGTACAGGGTGAGGACACAGGAAGCAGGTACCTCGGTGTGCTCTTTGGGGCTGAAGCCTTTCCAGTACAGATGCATCCAGCAGGAATAGAGAATGGCATGCGACTTTTATTCCTTGTGACCCTGGATTTTGATTGTTGGAGATGGTGGTGTATTTTGGTCAGGTCAGGGAAGGAGTTCTCTGTATACGACTTCTGCTGGCTTATCTGAAAGGGTCTCAGGAACTGGTGGTCCAGCTTTCAGGAGTGTCAGACAGTCCGGAAATGCTTTGCATCAAGCCACACATTTTTTTGCCTGCTGTGAATGCCAGACTACCATTTGTTGGTAGTCCATTTACCTGTTGTAAGCCTTCTTTGCCTTCTTCACCTCTTCTAGGTAGCTCCTGAGCGCCTCCTAGATGAGATGAATGCATTGGACCCATTCGGTGGCAGCTGTGTTTGGGGAGGCTGCTGGTAGTGCCAGGTGAAAACAGGGGTGGAACCTGTAATTCACTAAGAATGGTCTCTGACCTGTAGAAGCACGATCAGCATTTTTATATGGAAACTCTGCATATGAGAGGCGCTTGGACTAGTTATCCTACTGATACTTCATGAAACATCTCAACTATTGGGAAGCAAAGGCTGTCTGAGAAAACTGTCAGGGCTGGGCCATGGGTGACCAGTGTGTACTGATCAGTTTCCAAATTGCAGTTAGGAGATGTATAGTGGGGTCATGGTGGAACTGGGTCAGAGTACCAAGTTACAGACAGGAGGCAAATAGTGGAGTCGGGGAATAACCAAGGTCAAGAGCCAGAGTCTGGGTTTACAGTCAGGCAAGGTCTGGAGCAGGCAATCTGCATTGTTGCTCAGACAGCTTCTGTAATGTTTTCCTAGTTTATATACCAGCATGGACCAATCAGGGGGCTTCAACTGAGGCCCTGGTGGGTGGTACTTCCTGCAGAGTCTAGCTTCACAGGGTCTCCCCAGCAAAAAGCTGATGTTACCTCCTAGTGGCAATGTGGCAGCATCAGCTATCCAGAGTCTCTGTGATCCCAGGTTCTAGTTCTGCAGGTGTTTTTTACAATAATAGCTCTTAACATATTTGAAAACTATGATCAGATTCCCCTGCAATCCTGTTTTCTCAAGATTAAACATTACCCAGGTTTTTCCCCCAGCCTTTTCTAAATCTTTTATCATTTTTGTTACTCACCTTTGTTGCCTCCACTTTGCCCACAATTTTCTTAAAATACGATACCCCAAACTGGATCCAGTACTTCGGAAGCGACCCCACCTGTGCCAAGCGAAGTGGAACAATTACTTCCCATGTCTTACATCAGACACTCCTGTACTTGCATCCTAGAATATTTGCCTTTTTTGCAACAGCATCACACTGTTGACTCACATTCAATTTATGATCCCTTATAATCCCAAGATTCTTTTCTTCAGCACCACCACCTAGCCAGTTATTCTCCCATTTTGTATTTGTGCATTTGAGTTTTTCTTCTTAACAGTACTACTTTGCACTTGTCTTTACTGAATTTCATCTTATTGATTTCAGACCAATTCTCCAATTTATCAAGATCTCTTGAATTCATTTCTAATCCTATCCTGCAAAGCGGTTGCAACCTCTCCAAGCTTTCTGTCATCCACAGATTTTGTAAGTTACCCTCTACTCCATCAAAGTGCCTAATGAAAATATTGAATAGCACCAGACCAGAAGACACCCCTGCAGGACCCCATTTGTTATATGTCCTCTTAGTTTGATAGTGAACCTTTGATAACTACTCTTTGAGTCCAGTTTTTCAATCAGTTATGCACCTATGTTCATTTAGACTGTATTTCCCTAGTTTGCTTATGAGAATGTCATGTAGGATTGTGTCACAAGTCTTACTAAAGTCAAGATATATCATGTCTTCTGTTTCTCCCTGTCCACTAGGCCAGTTACCCTGTCAAAAAAGGAAATTAAGTTGGTTTGGCAGGGTTCATTCTTGACAAATCCTGGCTGGCTATTACTTGTCACCTTATTATTCTCTATGTTTAAACAAGCTGATTCATTAATAGTTTATTGCAGTGTCCTTTTAGGTCGCATCAGGTGTAGAAATGGAAATAACCTCAAGAAAATTAGCATGGAAGAGATGGTGGTAGGTCACCATAGCAGGGGATGATCAGTAAGGAGATGGATTGTGTGAATGATCACTGGGAGGTCAGCCGATGAGTGCTGGAAGCTAGCAATGAATCGAGAAGGCTTCTGAAAATTCTGCTCTGATGAAACCAATGTTCAGACATGAGCAAATGGATTTTAATAACATAAGAATGTAAGAATAACCATATTAGGTCAGATCACTGGTTCATGCAGCCCAGTATCCTGTCTCTAACAGTGGCCAGTGCCAAATGCTTCAGAGGGAATGAACAGAACAGGCAATTTCAAGTGAACCATCCCCTGTTATTCAGTTCCAGCTTCTGGCAGTTGGAGATTTAGGGACACCCAGAGCATGGGGGTTGTATCCCTGACTATCTTGGCTAATAGCCATTGAGGTACCTATTATGCATGAACTTTTCTAAATCTTTTTTGAACCCAGGTATACTTTTGACCTGCACAACATCCCATGGCAACGAGTTTAACAGGTTGATTGTGTGTTGTGTGAAGTACTTTCTTATGTTTGTTTTAAACCTGCTGCCTATTACTTACTTATCCAGCTGTTGTAGTTATGCTGACTGGACTATAATTTCCCTAATACCCTCCCCCATTTTGAAAAAAAAGTACTAGGTTTGCCTTTCTTCAGTCCTCTGGGACTTCACCATCCTCCATGAGTTCTCAGAGAATTGCTAATGGTTCAGATTGCTTCTGCTAGTTCCTTAAGTACTCTAAAGCGAATGTTCTCAGGCCCTGCCAACTTGAATACATCTGTCTTATCTAAATATTCTTTAACTTTTTCTTTCTATATTTAAGCCTTTGTTCTTTCCACCTTGTTGTTAACAGCAACTAAGTTAAGTATCTGATAATAATTAATCTTTTTTAGAGAAGACTGAAGAAAAAAGGTGGCAAATACTTTGGTGGCATACATTATTTGCTCTCCGTCCCCATTAAGTGATGGACCTACATTTTCCTTAATCTTCTCTTACTTCTAATGTAAGAGAATGAATCGCTTTTTATTTCCTTTTATGTTCCTTGCTAGATGTAACTCATTGTGTACTTTGGCCTTTTTGATTTTGTCCTTGTATGCTTGTGCTATTTTTTTAATACTAGTTTTTTCAGCAATTTGTCCTTATTTCCAATTTCTGTATGATTTCTTTTTGATTGTCAGGTCATTACAGAGCTGCCATCTAGCCCCGTAGGAGTCTACACTTCTGCTGGTGGGAATGCACAAAGCCACCTAAGTCCTGATGCCAGCGATCCGCTCAGCACTTAAATCCCGGTGAGATTCTCCAACTAGGCATTCCCTGCCTATGTTGCCTGCAGGACCCAATCCAATAGGCATTCTCAGAAGTCACACCAGCACACACCTCCTGGATCAGGCACACAATACACAACTGCGGCTTATATGTAGTAGTCCACTGGTTAAAGTGCTGACACAGAATATAGGTTCAAAACCCCCTTCTGTCTAATTCGGAGCAGGGACTTGAACCCAAGTATCCCAAGAGAACATCCTAACCAGTAGGCTATAGAGTAATTCTCAGTCTGGCTCTGTTTGTAATACTTAGGTTATCATTAGTCCAAAGTGGAACAGATTTAACAGGAGAGATTGAAAGAACCACCACAGAATGCCTTAGGGTACTCACTTTGGGGGTGAGATATACAAGTTCCTGCCCCAACTCAGACAGAGTCGGAATTTGAACCTGGGGCTACCACATTCCATGGGAGTGCTCTGACCACTGGGTTACTGGGGATGGAGGACACTATCTCCTGCTCCTTGTTTCTGAGAGAAAGGGTTGCCATTGGTCAGAAATCGAGCTCCAGGGGAGGGTTTATGGCTGAGAATCCCAAGGGGAGATAGGCACCTCCCTCTGACCAAGAAGTGGTACCTAAGTCCCTTTGAGAGGTGGGATCTACGCCTCTCCTCTGCATTTCCTAGTGGCTAGCTTACCTGAATCCCCGCTAAGTTTGGTGGCTTTTGTGAATTCCACTCTTAGGTGCCTATCTCTCCCCAGGCATTGTATAGGGAGCTGAGGCAATTAACTTGGGGCTAATTCCACACGCACAGAGACACACACACACACACACACACACACACACCCCCTTCTGGACAAGACAAAGCATTTGAAGTTGTATCCCCATAGGTAATCTTTTGAGAAAATAAAAGTGACTGAAAATAGGAGGTTAGAATGGAAGAAGTGTCACGTCAACCATATCTATGTACCAGCACTACGGTGATGCTACAATATTACAATAGTACCTGGGTTTCCCCCTTTATATATACACAAATTACTGTTGTCTTATTTCTTCACTCAGGAGGGATACTAACACTGTGGTATCTATAAATATGTACATTTTTTTCTTCCTTAATTTACCTTTCATACATGTCACCTAGTTTGTGCTGCTTATGGGCCAGATGCCAATAGCCATACTCCTGATGAATAGTACCTTTCATCCTAATAGCCCTGTGGAAGTCATTGGGACCTCTTGTATACCAAGGTACTCCTCAGCATTAGTAAATGCATTAGAATCTGGTTACAATTTGTGAATCCCCTTGATTTATACCTGGTGCAAGTCAGCATTAAATTTGACCCATAATGCATCTTTTTAATGAAAAAAATGAGGGGTAGTTTTGAAGTGCAGAGAGCTGATTAAGTTACAAAGTCCATTTAGTTCCTAAAAGTTATGGTCTTAAAAAAATTTGATGTTTTTGGCCAAAGATCAAACTTTCAAAAACAAAAAAGCTGTTAAAATCCCTTTTAAGAATGGAAGGCCATCTGGTTTAACCTGCTCTCTCTAGTTAAAAATGGCTAGAGACAAAGGAGGATACTGTTCCTTCAGCACCACTCGTGCTGAGGCTTTAATGGCATTTGAGAAGGCAAGCGGCCTAATGATCAGCTTTAGAATAGCAACCGCAAGTTAACTCTTTAAAGTTGCAAACTGTTATTTTTTAAAAGACATTATTTTTACCATGCTGTTGGAACCTGTCCCTTATCGGGACTATTTTTTCTCTAGCTGTCTGCAGCTTTCTCCTGTAACAACCTTTGCTTTCCATTTTAAAAAATGGAAACACCTGACCTAGCATACACTTTAGAAGGCACGGCTGGTGGGAAGTGAGTCCTGGAATGTTTCAGCTTTCAAAACTGTAAAGATTCAGATTTATAGTCAGTCTGTTTATACTCTATCATATCATGTGCGGCAGCATAGGATATCAAAGCATGAAGGCCTAAAGGGCTACCACCATTTCAAATAAAAAATAGTTCTTCCGTATGGCATAATGCAGTACAGATGGAAAGCTTTACTTTTCTGTTTTACTGTTGCTGTCCATTTCCCAGGCAATAAATTCTGGTCAAATCAAGCAGTCATTTCTAAGACTTCGTGTAACCTATTTTACCAGTATCAGCTGCTGTGCTTATATATTCCCCAGAGAAAAGCTGCCTAGGTTCCCAAGTTTTATAAATTGCTTCAAGGAGATCACACAAATAAAAATGCATGGAAAATATGGCCTGGGTTTTAATAACCATACAGTTAGCTCTGCATTTTCATGTGACAGTTTAAACTCTCACTTGTGTACGCAGCATTTTCACCCTTCAAAGCAGCATTTATTTAATGGTTATCATTGGCTCTTTTCATTGCCTAAATATAAAACAATTTTGCGTCCTTATTTAAGGGAATCTTGCAACAGAAATTAACAAAAAAGTGCACCCATCTGACCTCAGGTTGGGGTCCCATAAGCTAAGGAGGGCCAGGAGGAAAGGAAGGATGGTATGGTGGTTACATCACAAGAGTAGGGACCTATGTTCAATTCCCAGCTCTGCCACAGACTTCCTGTGTCATGACCTTGGGCAAGTCACTTAATCTCTATGACTTAGTTCCTCATTTGTAAAAATTGAGATAATATTCTCTGCTACCTTAAGGGATTGTTTTTTTTTTCATGAAGTGCATGTACAGTCAACACCTGAGACCTTGATCCCTGACTAAAACCTAAGACTAGGACAGGTGAAAACTTGGTGCTATAGGAAGTAGAGCAAATTATTCAGTAACTGGCAGTCTTCCCTCTGATTCAGTACCGAAGTAATAACATAGTTCCATGTTAGGGTGCTGGAGGTTCCAATGATATAAAATCAAGGGTCACACCCATGTTGCTTTATAACCATTATACCATTATGTAGAATTTACTTTAAGAGAAGCACAAGCTATGTCTCACGCTGTTTGCAGGCTCACTTGTGTAGCCTATTTACTCACTAAATTCAGTGACCACTTCAGCTCCCAAGCTTGCATGCGGTATAATGATTTCCATTCCTTAGCTTACAGCAACAAAAGAAAGCATGGCATCAAACTAGACAATAGTTGAAACACAATATGTACTTGCTATGGATTCTGAGACTGAAAACATCTCAGAAAATTGGGTCACATGTTAAGAGCTTAGAGCTGATCTTTGCAAAACTTGATGCATCCATGTGGTCAGCAGAACAGGTGTGGATTCAGTAAATGTTTCAGTCTATGGATATGACATAATATTTTTATTATTAAATTAAATACTGTGATCTGCTTTGGTCACCCTATCTCAAAAAAAGACAGCAAAAACCCAAAAGCGCCTGATATGAGAAGAGCAATCCAAATGGTTAGAGGAGAGACTAAAACAATTACAACTACTAGCTTAGAAAGGAGACATGATCAAGCTACTAATGAATGGTATAAATTACCTTCCCTGAAGAAACAATGAGGAATACTTGTGGCACCTTATAGACTAACAAATTTATTTGGGCATAAGCTTTCGTGGGCTAAAACCCACTTCATCAGATGCATGCAGTGGAAAATACAATAGGAAGAAAGATATAGCAGTACATGAAAAGATCGGAGTTGCCTTACCCAGTGTGGGGTCAAGACAAATCAATTAAAGTGGGCTATTATCAACAGGATGAAAAATCACTTTTGCAGTGGTAATCAGGGTGGCTCATTTCAAACAGTTAACAAGAAGGTGTGAGTAACAGTAGGAAAAATTAGTATGGGGAAATTAGGTTTTTTTAATTCTTGTAGTGACTTATCCACTCTCAGTCTTTATTCAGGCCTAACTTGATGGTGTCCAGTTTGCAAATTAATTCCAGTTCTGCGGTTTCTCGTTGGAATCTGTTTTCGAAGTGTTTTTGTTGAAGAATTGCCACTTTTAAGTCTGTTATTGAGTGTCCAAGGAGGTCGAAGTGTTCTCTGACTGGTTTTTGAATGTTATAATTCTTGATATATGATTTGTGACCATTTATTCTTTTGCGTAGAGACTGCCATGTACATTGGCCAAACCGGACAGTTAACTGTTTGAAACAAGCCACCCTGATTATCAACAGGTTGAAAAAGTCACTTTTGTAGTGGTAATCTCCCACTTTAATTGATTTGTCTCAACCCCCCGCACTGGGTAAGGCAACTCCCATTTTTTCATGTACTGCTATATATATATATATATCTATATATAGATATATATATATATATAGATATATCTTCCTACTGTATTTTCCACTCCATGCATCTGATGAAGTGCGTTTTAGCCCACGAAAGCTTATGCCCAAATAAATTTGTTAGTCTATAAGGTGCCACAAGTACTCCTTGTTGGTTTTGCTGATACAGACTAACACTCTGAAACCTTCCCTGGGGACTGCACCTTCATGCAATGGGAAGGCTTGTGAGTTCCACTGATACCAAGAATTATGTCAATGGGAGGTTTTTTTTACCTTTCCCAAGCTGGAGAGGTCAAAAGGTGGAGATGAGACAAAAAGCGGTCCACAGATTGAGGTCTGACCTATCGGCCAACAACCAATACTCACAGGAAAGTTATAGATAGAAATAAAACATGGTAGCCATTCTAGCAAACAGCAAGACAACCAGAATGGTGAAGCCTCATTTGTGTCTAAGGAACATCTGATGTCATGGGAAGGATTCAGGGTTAGAGAAGGTCTATTGGACACTTCATCTACAGGACTAAGGAGACACCCAGTCAGAATAAAGCTGTTCCTGATGGTTACAAATATGGAGCTTTTACTGCTTTAGAGTGTCAGTTGTGAAGAGATGATGCTTGTTGACATACTGGAGCTCTTTATGGTGTAATAGCAAAGACGGTACAAATTTAAAAATCCCAAGAGGATTTTTTAACACATTTCAACATATGGAACTCTCCACAGCAAGATAGTGATGGCAAGGCCAAGGTTGGCTGCAAACAAAACACTGGACATTTATATAGATAATATATCTGCAATCATACTAGCTAAAATAATAATTTACATGGGATATCAAACCTCATCTTTCATATTATAAACTGACCTCTGACCATCTGGAGCTAGAAAGAAAAGTTCCTTACTGAGTAGTCATGGTATTGTATAATTCTATATTAAGGTGGCAGATCTTACATCCTCATCCCAAATATCTTAGTCTAACCATTCTGAGAAAGCATGTTGGATGAGACAGACTGCAGGTCTAATCCAGTATGTCAATGACTATGTTACTGTGCTCCAGTCTCAGGGGTGAAAGGAGGCCAGTATGGGCTGGTATGGCATACTGGTAAAAGGTGGCCACTGGTGCCCTGTACGCAGCTGACATTAAAGCCCCTTTTGCCCCCTTTTCTTCCCCCATGGGCTGCTGACATGGGGGGGAAGGGGCAGCTTTCCCGGGGCCAGCAATTTAAAAGGGCCCAGGGCTCCTGGCCACCGCCGCTGGTACCATGGCAGCAGCTGGAGCTCCGGGCCCTTTAAATTGCTGCCGGAGCCCCTGGTGGTGTGGGCCAGGCAGCATGGATGGGCTGGCTGGGGAAGGCTGACCCTGTAGTCCTGCCCCTTCTGCCTGAGGTCCCGCCCCTCCCAGGGGTCCGGAGCCGGGCCCCCGGACCAGTAAGTGGTTAATGTTACTTTTACTCCTGTCCAGTCTCAACACTTTTTCATGCCCAGATGTCAAGAACTTCCAAATATTTGTTTCAGAGTAGCCAAGTGGTAGTGAGTAAACAAATATACATCAAGGTGGATAACTGAAACCTATTAAAAAATGAAAAAAGGATGTTTTTTAAATTTAAATTAAATACAAGGGTTTTTTAAACAAACAATTAAAATTAAATTTGAAAGACACATCCCATATTAAGATCTAAATTTATTAGAATCTATTAAAATAATTTAAATTAAATGCCAAAAAATATTAAGCAGTTCATGATTTCTGCCAAGTTTTCAAGTAAGTAAAAGCACTGAACTGGTGGAAATCATTGACTAAACACTGGGAATCAGAGTTTGGTGAAATGCTAAACCAGCTTTTGACAGCAATAGCTTCTTCTGCAGGTGCAGGGAGAATATTTTCTTCTCTTCAGTTTATTCAGATAATTCAATTCAATGACTAGTTCATTCAAACTTAACCACTTGGAAACTGAAAAAGCAGGAAAGCTCATTTTCCTTTTCCAATCTGGGTGTGACAGGATGAGATCTACTAGTTCTAAAATCATGAAGAATATGGTAGTTAGAAACAATTAGTTCAGTTACCTAGCTACAGGTAATACTTCCTTTGTTTAATAAATCAGTTAGTTTTAAATGTAACACATTTTGATTAACTTTTTGATATATTTTTTTTTAAGTATTCAGCACTTAAGGTAGTTTTATTTAATTTTAAAAATGGAATTTTTGTGCATTTTAATTGAATTTAAATTTCCATCTAACTAGAGCTTGCTACAAAGCACATGTAAAAAATGAATCATTTAGTGAATAAGAAATACTCACCATTTTTAACATAAGAAATATGTAAACATTAAAGAACCTGAATAAATGTAAGTTAAGATATATAATTGTTTGAATAAATGTAAAGGTTGTATTTAGTTGCAAATAACATGTCTTAATGGTTACCAGCTAATTAGAATCAACCTTTCTTTGGGAAAATAACTAAGAAGTACAGAAACAAAACATGTTTAAAATAAATTATTTAAAACAAGTTTTCTTGTTTGCCGATTAAAATTGGTGATTTAAATCACTTTGGTTTAAATCAATCCACCCTGATATACAAGTTCAGAATTGATTGTTAATGTGACTGAAAATAGTTATTTTAATTCATTAAATAGGTTTTAAAAGCTGTAAATTCCTCCTTGTTTCTCTATTGTCTATTTCCTACTTTTTCAGGAAAGTCTTTTTCAGTGGTCAGTTTCTCCTTTTCAGCCATTTCCACCTTGTTTATATATATATATATATATATATATAAATTTTATTCTATTTTAAACATGCTTTGTTTGTGTACATTTTAGTTATATATCTATATCAGTGGTTCCCAAACTTGTTATGCCACTTGTGCAGGGAAAGCCCCTGGTGGGCTGGGCCGGTTTGTTTACCTGCCGCATCAGCAGGTTTGGCCGATCGCAGCTCCCAGTGGCCGTGGTTCGCTGCTCCAGGCCAACAGGCGGCAGCCGCGATCGGCCAAACCTATGGACACAGTAGGTAAACAAATCGGCCTGGCCCGCCAGGAGCCTTCCCTGCACAAGCAGTGTAACAAGTTTGGGAACCACTGATCTATATGATTAAAAACAAAACAAGACAAAAGCTATAACAGCAAATCTTGCAGTCCTTACTCAGGCAAGTATCCCACTGAACTCAGTGCAAGTTTTGCCTGAATATAGGCTGGAGGATCTGGTCTTAAAAGAATTTCAATGCATAAAATATCACTTAAATGCCCTTAACTCCCGCAGTTGGATATGTGTAAAACCCAATGTAACTGAAGTTAATGTATAGCCTATGGTTAGCATACTGGGCACAACTTTGAAATCCAACACCCTTAGAAAAGTCAGAGAGGATTATGGTTTAAATTCATAGGAATGCCAAAACAAAGTGTGATTTTCTATACATATGTTCTGCAATACACAGGCTCAGCCAGTGTGTATTAAGGATGACTAACTCTGATTTCCCCTACTTTGCATGTTTAAATCAGAGCATTAGTATAACCTTTTTTGTGTGGCTTAATTAATGTAACATGCTTGTTTTATTGTAGTGGCCTGCTGTTTTTATTACAACAGCACAAAAGAATCCAGTTATTGTTTCCAAGTTCCTGGTTTTACAAGAAAGAACTATAAATGCTGTGTGACTAAAAGTTTGGACATGAACAAGTGAACCTGGGGTCCTATCCATTGAGGTACTGAGCAGCTTTCTGAAAGTTTGGCCAGATGGCTTTGTTAGTGATAAACAAAAAAAGAAAAGACCAATAGGAACCACTGGAGGATGGAGGAGGCAGGAGAGATCCTGCTCCAGAAACTACCTCAGAAAGGGAAAAAACAGCAGGAGCCGTTTCAAGACTAAGGGGAAAGGAGTGACCTCAAGAGATGTCCCCTACTACTTCTCTGTAACTTTCAAAGGTTGCTTATAATTAGCTGTCTTCTCCACACCCCCTCCAGGTTCCCTGGAGGTAACTCCATTCCTTCTTTGGAAAAAGTTTACTTCCCCCTTCAAGGCTGTTCTGGTCTCTCCCTCTGACCTCGTGAATCCCAACTGGAGGCTCCCACTTCCTACCTGGTGACTGACAGTTTCCCTGCATTTTCTTTGGGATGTTTTCCTTTGGCAGGGAAGGACTTTCTTTGCTCTAGTGACTGGATTGACAATGCAAGGAAAGAACCACAGAGATACCTAAAAGAATTTCAGGGGTACATTAATAGAGGTTTAAGGCCGGAAACGGCGAATCGCGGCCACTGGGAGCTGTGGGTGGCCATGCAAATGTAAACAAACTGTCTGGCGGCCCACCGACGGATTATCCTGACGGGCTGCGTGCGGCCTGCGGGCCACAGGTTGCCCACCGCTGCTGTAGACCTTCTCTACATCCAGCCAACTCAGTTGCAGAGACAGGAAAGTGGGAGATTTTCCGTTAACTTCAATAAGAATGAGATTGGAAAGTATTATCCTTTGACATTTGTGTGTAGCACCACACAGCAGGGTTGCATGGCTTCCCAAAAAGACAGAAGAATTATCTAAGACTACACATGGGAATATAAATAGGTGTAATGAATGAAATGAAAAAGGGAAAATTTAGGTTGAGTAGTCAGAAAAAAACTTCCTAATGGTGAGAGCTGTCAGACTAAGGAATAGTCTCCAAGGAAAGTACATATGCTCTGTAATTTAGGATATTGGAACTAGCCTGAACAAGACACTGAGTGTATTTTAGATAGAATTGTAGGGAATTATCTATCTATCGATCTACTAATGGCAGTGGGATAGACCAGGTGATGAAAGAGGTCTGTTCTCTGTGGGGCAGGGGACAATATTTAAAAAAAATGAATAAGATGTAACAGGTAACTAGTCTGGTTAGCCTGACATCTATCCCAAACAAATCATGGATAGGCTAACATGAGATGTTATGAGTAAATAATGAAAGGACAGGAGTATAATACATGAAAAGACGGATGATCCAGGGTGTAGAACAGTAGCCTAGGACATGGGGGACCTGGGCTCAGGGCCTTGCTCTGCCACATAATTCCTGTGTGATCTTGGACAAGTCATTTAACTTCTCTTTGCCTCAGTTACCTATCTGTAAAATAAGGGCCTGTTTTGAGGACAGCATTAAAGATTGTGAAGTACTGAGATACTACAATATTAAGGGCCAGATAAGCACATAAGATAGATAATTGATGTCAATCATCATGGTTTTAACGTGAAATAGGACTTGTTAAGCTGGAGTTACTTGAACAACATGTGTTTTAACAGAGCTAAATACAACACCATACCTCTAGGTAAAAATATGTAGATCATACTTATAGGATGGGGGACTATATTTCTGAAAGGTAATGGCGGATGAGCAACTGAAATATCATAATGCAGTGATAATGTACTGTTGTAAAACATTAGAGAGACCACTACTGGAACACTGTGTCAGTTCTACTGCCCACACTTTAAAAATGATATTGACCATTTAGAAAGAGTTCAGAAAAGAACTACAAGAATGATTCAAGATCTGGAAAACCTGCTTTATAGCGAGAGACTAAATAAAGAAGCTCAATCTATTTAGTTTATCCACAAGAAGGCAAAGAGGTGACTCAATCACAGTTTATAAATACCTACTGTCACAAATCCAGTTAAGCTACTGCTGTGAAGGGACTTCACCGGGTCCCATGCACTTTAAGCCTCTGGAATCTAAACATTTTCCATCACTTGAAGTTTTCTAATCAAGACTGGACATGTCTTTTCAAAAGATATGCTCTGAGTACTGCATTACCAGCCTCAAGAGATCAAATATCCTGATCCAGAACCCAATAAATCATCAGATTGGCTCCAAAAGCCATGAGATTTTTTTTTAAAAAAGTTTACATTGTGGGTGGGTTTTTTTGGTCTCTTTGATTTTTCAATTCCTCCGACCCTTTCCCAGTGTATGTGAAAAACAATTACTGTTTCCCACTGTTATAATTTCATAGTAACTGCACCTGGATCCCCCACTCCATGGTCCATTTCAGGAGAGTCCAGTCAGGTCTCAGGCCTCCAGCTGTCACCTGGCTCCTGGCAGGGACACAGGCTCCACTCCCTTCTGACTGCGGGTGTTAAGGTGGCACAGGCCCCTGCCATACACTGTGATAGATCCTGCAAGGCAGATACTGCATGGGATTGCACTATCTGTCACAACCCCAGCCTCCAAATCAATCCTGTCCGCCCAGTACCCATATCAGTTAAGCCCCCACTCAACCCTGCCCCCATCTGTTCAGCCTCCCGCAACAACCTCATCTTTAATCCTCCTGGGTTCTTCACCTTCTCTCCTAGGCCTGGGGTAGATGCAGTGGGGTCCCCCTCCCCCTTCCAGGCTTGGGGGGAGCAACTCCAGGGGCTCTTCACCCCTCCTTCCTAGGCCAGGTGCTGCAGGGAGTGGAACTGCTTGGGGATGCTGCGCTGTTCCTGCTCTCTCCTTTCCTCCTGTGAGAATAGCTTCTAGCTCCACCACTAGTTATGGGCTTGAAGCAGGAATTACCGAGTGAAATATATGGCCTGTGTTACACAGGAGGTCAGAATAGATGATCAAAATGGTCTCTTCTGTCCTAAGATCTATGAATCTATGTCTTCCTGTGCATTTGGAACTGTCATGACCTGGACATAGGTGGGCTAACCTAGTGGTCAGAGCAGGAGTCAGGCAGGGTCAGGTTACCAGGAGGTCAGAGTCCAAGGGAGGCCAGAGGATAAATCTACTGTGAGGTAGGATCAAGATACCAGGAAATCAGCAGCAAGCAGTAGAAGCGGATTACAGGGGAAGCAATCCTAAAAAGGGAGAAGCCACTTGCATAGACAAATTTCTGTTCTTGTGCTTGGTTTAAATAGAAGCTGGAAACTGATCAGGAAGGCCAGCGTTCTGCCAGTCAGATCCCAGGACTGTAGTCCTCTATCACAGTGCAGAGTCTGTTCTTACAACAGGTATCTGATTGGCACTTGTTAGCTCCCACAAGCCCTGTAGACTGGGGCTCAAGACCCACAGTCCCTGATAGGAACACTGCTGTATGCACTGTGGCCATTTGAATAAAAATAATAGTAACTTTTATGATTCCTCATCAAAATTGTGGTTGTACATAATAAACAGCTGTAGGGCTCTTTTTCTCCATTGGCTTTGAATTGCTACTGATAGACTCACTTTTAGAGCTGGGTGAATTTTTTGGATGAATAGTTATTCACTGAAAAATGTTTTTTCGGTCAACCTGAAACTATTTGCAAATTTTACATGAAAGCTCACAAAAGCTTATGCTCAAATAAATGTGTTAGTCTCTAAGATGCCATAAGTACTCCTTTTCTTTTTGCGAATACAGATTAACACGGCTGCTACTCTGTAGCTTTACTCACTATCACTGAAATATTTTTCTGAAAATAAAAAGTTTAAAGATAACTAAAAATAGCTCTAGCTCCTCATTATATTGTATTAATTTTTTGTCATGACCCGAGTTTCACCTTTCTGCACAGATTGACACAAATATCTGAATCAAATGCATTTCACACCTTACTACACAAAACCACTTTGTTAGTCTATGCAAATGTAGATATGAAGCAGTCTCAAAATCCTTACACAAAGAGATAGTTCTCCACCCTGGTATTTCAGTAGAAGGGAAAAGCATTCTCTCCTCAGACATCAAGAACCACAGATTTAAGTATTAGCTGTAAACCCAAGTAATGAGATGAGTTGAGGTGATTGCGTACTTGCATGTACCAAGTGCTCCTCTTTAAACACAAGGACATACCTGAGGAACTGCATAATATAAATACCACCCACTTCACACTACTTCCACCTACCCTCTTTTCTTTCACATCATTTTTTTAGCTGATGCCAGAGGCGCTATTTATGAAGTTCAGTGCAGTGTGAGTGGTGGACTGACAGAAGCTGGCAACAGATCCGGGATGGAAGAGAATGAGTTTCATCCGTTTATTGTAAATGGGTATGTGAGAGGAAGCCAGCCATAGGACAATGAATTGGAAGGGGAGGGGAGACATTGACAGCACCGGCTTCTACCTCAGTATGCTCACAATTAAACATCTTACACTGTACATGAACTCAGAGGTATGATATTAAACTAAGGTCAGATGATACACTATAATATTATTATTATTGTTGCAGAGAGCATCTCCCGCCAACATAGCGCAGTGTAGACATCGCTTTAGGTCGATATAAGATAAGATTTTTTCACCCTCCTGAGCGACGTAACTTATATTGACTTAAGTGGCAGCGTAGAACAGGCCTTAGACTTCTGAAAGGCATTTGACTTGGTACTGTATGACATTTTGATTACAAAACCAAAAAGATATAAAATTAACATGGCACACATTAAATGATTAAAAGCTGGCTAACTGGTAGGCCTCCAAATGTGATTGTAAATAGGAATCATCATCGAATAGGTGTGTTTCTAGTGGAGACCCATAAGGATCAGTTTTTGACCCTATGCTATTTAAAATTTTTATGAATGATCACGAAGACAAAATAAAATCACTGACAAAGTTTGCAGATGACACAAAAATTGGGGGAGTGGTAAATAATGAAGAGGAGAGATCACTGATACATAGCAATCTGCATCGCTTGGTAATCTGTGGGCAAACAAACACTATGTACTCTAATATAGTTAAATGCAAATGTATACATCTAGGAACAAAGAGTGTAGGCCATACTTACAGGATGGCAGACACAATCCTGGGAAGCAGTGACTCTGAAAAAATGTGGCGGTGATGATGGATAATCAGCTGAAAATGAGCCTCCAGTGCCAAAAGGGCTAATGCAGTCCTTGACGCATAAACAGGGGAATCTTGAGTAGGAGTCAGAGTAGAGAGGTTATTTTACCTCTGTATTTGTCACTGGTCTGACCACTGCTGGAATAATGTGTCCTGTTCTAGTGTCCACAATTCAAGAAGGATGTTGCTAAATTAGAGAGGGTTCCCAGAGGAGCCATGAGAATGATAGACTCGTAGGACTGGAAGAGACCTCGAGAGGTCATCTAGTCCAGTCCTTTACACTCTTGGCAGGACTAAGTATTATCTCAGGTGTTCTCAAACTGGGGTTTCGTGACTCACAGGGGGCCACAAGGTTATTACGTGGGGTTGCGAATACAGCACAAAACAGCGAACAACTGCTATAAAATATATAATTTAAATCTAGTGTTTTAGAAAATCTACACTCCCTTTTCTGTCACAATGTAGTGTATTTACTTCAAAAAGTATTGTAAATGTATAATGCAGCGATCATTGTTCCTAAACAAAATATATATTTTTATTATCACCACTTTAAGGAAATTGGACTCTGGGGATTGTAGTATCATGCATGCAGGTTTGTTGTCTTGAGACTAAAAGGGTGGAACTGAGACAAATTAGAGGGCTTGATTGTTCAGCAGCTGAAGAGCGGCGTTAAACTGCAGAGCAACCAGAGCACTGAGATCCGCCAAAAAAAGTAGTTTATAATTTAACTGACATACACACACACAGGCAGGGGAGTTGCTAAGGGAGACTCGTGGGGGCTACAGCCACCCCAAAAATTTGCCTTAGCTCTCCCAGCACAAAGGTCAAATGTTATGCAGAAGTAAGGGTGGCATGGTATGGCATTGCCACCCTCACTTCTGCAGTTCTGCGCTGCTGGCAATGGAACTGCCTTCAGAGCTCTGTTCCTGGCCAGCAGCCATCACTGTCCAGCCGCCCAGCTCTGAAGGTAGTGCCTGCCATGACTAGCAGCGCAGAAGTAAGGGTGGCAATGGGGCCTTAGCAAGTCTGCTGTGAAAAGTGATATTGACAAAGTTTCTTCGTCCCCCCAGTATTAAACAGTAACTACTTAAAAAATAATTTTTCTGCTTATAACAATAATTGAATTAAAATGTGTTTGTTTTACCTTTTCTCAATGCCTTTAAATTATGTTCATTTTAAACAGTAGTATTATTAATTTAGCCTTTATAACAGTATTAAATATAATAACTGTGTTTTAATGTATAAAGGGGGTCATACTCGGAGGCTTGTCGTCTGAAAGGGGTCACCAATACAAAAAGTTTGAGAACCAGTGATCTAGACTATTCCTGACAGGTGTCTGTCTAACCTGTTCTTAAAAATCTCCAATGATGGAGATTCCACAACCTCCCTAGCAATTTATTTCAGTGCTTAAGAACTCTGACAGTTAGAAAGTTTTTCCTTATATCCAACCTAACTTCCCTTGCAGCAATTTAAGCCCATTGCTTCTTGTCCTATCCTCAGAGGTTAAGGAGAACAATTTTTCTCCCTCTTCCTTGTAACAGTCTTTTATGTATTTGAAAACCGTTATCATGTCCCCTCTCAGTCTTCTCTTCTCCAGAATAAACAAACCCCATTTTTTCAATCTTACCTCATAGGTCATGTTTTCTAAACCTTTAATCATTTTGGTTGCTCTTCTCTGGACTTTCTCCAATTTCTCCACATCTTTCCTGAAATGTGACATTCAGAACTGAACACAATACTCCACTTGAGACATAATCAGTGCAGCGTAGAATGTAAGAATTACTTCTTGTGTCTTGCTTATAACACTCCTGCTAATACATTCCAGAATGAGAGACTCAAAGAGCTCAATCTACTTAGCTTAACACAAAGAATGTTAATATTGACTTGACTGCAAAGGTTTAACATGATCCAATGGCTGGAAGTGGAAGCTAGACAAATTCAGACAGGAAATAACGTGTACGGTTGGAACGGTGAGGGTAATTAACCATTGGAACAATTTACCAAAGGTCATAGTGGATTCTCCATCACTGACAATTTTAAAATTAAGACTGAATGCCTTTCTAAAAGATGCACTAGGAATAATTTTGGGATAGTTCTGTGGCCCGTGTTATACAGGAAGTCAGACTACATGATCAAAATGGCTTTGGAATCTACAAATCTGTTAACATAAGTGTCGTAATTAAAATTTGGTCCCAAATCAATTAATTGTGGATTGTTTCCATCAACCAACAAATACATTTAATCACAATCATTTTCTAATATTCCACCATGTGTAGTTAAGCCATTCTTTTCTAGTACGTTTTATTTTATTTTCTCATCTTTATCTATCCTTTAGACTCAGGGTGAAATACTAGCCCCACTGAAGCCAATGGGAGTTTTGCCATTGACTTCAGTGGGGCAGGGACTTTGAATCTACTTGTGGCTTGTATAGCACAGAGTATCCTACTAATACTTAATAAATAAATAAATACTATATTCAATAGCTATCATTATAAATTAAGATGAGCTATTATCAGCAGGAGAAAAAAACTTTTGTAGTGATAATGAAGATGGCCCATTTGTCGTTGTTTTTTTTACAAAAGTTTTTTTCTCCTGCTGATAATAGGTCATCTTAATAATTAGCCTCTTACAGTTTGTATGGCAACTTCCACCTTCTCTGTATGTACATATAGATCTTCTTACTATATGTTCCATTCTATGTATCCGATGAAGTGGGCTGTAGCCCACAAAAGCTTATGCTCTAATAAATTTGTTAGTCTCTAAGATGCCACAAGTACTCCTGTTCTTTTTGCGGATACAGACTAACACAGCTGCTACTCTGAAACCGGACATTTTAGAGTGCATCAAATTCAGCACATGGTGAGTGTCTGCAGAATGTTCCTAATATTCCATAAGACCAGCAGGGAAAAGTGGCTTTAGCAAGTCATGCCATAGAAAAATACACAAGAGTGATTTCATAGACATGACTTCTTGTGTACTGGAGAAAAGCAGCAGTTTAGCTCCTCAGAAAATCTAATCGCCTTCTATGATGAGATTACTGGTTCTGTGGATGAAGGGAAAGCAGTGGATGTATTGTTTCTTGACTTTAGCAAAGCTTTTGACACGGTCTCCCACAGTATTCTTGTCAGCAAGTTAAAGAAGTATGGGCTGCATGAATGCACTATAAGGTGGGTAGAAAGTTGGCTAGATTGTCAGGCTCAATGGGTAGTGATCAATGGCTCCATGTCTAGTTGGCAGCCGGTGTCAAGTGGAGTGCCCCAGGGGTCGGTCCTGGGGCCGGTTTTGTTCAATATCTTCATAAATGATCTGGAGGATGGTGTGGATTGCACTCTCAGCAAATTTGCGGATGATACTAAACTAGGAGGAGTGGTAGATACGCTGGAGGGCAGGGATAGGATACAGAGGGACCTAGACAAATTGGAGGATTGGGCCAAAAGAAATCTGATGAGGTTCAATAAGGATAAGTGCAGGGTCCTGCACTTAGGACGGAAGAACCCAATGCACAGCTACAGACTAGGGACCGAATGGCTAGGCAGCAGTTCTGCGGAAAAGGACCTAGGGGTGACAGTGGACGAGAAGCTGGATATGAGTCAGCAGTGTGCCCTTGTTGCCAAGAAGGCCAATGGCATTTTGGGATGTATAAGTAGGGGCATAGCGAGCAGATCGAGGGACGTGATTGTCCCCCTCTATTCGACATTGGTGAGGCCTCATCTGGAGTACTGTGTCCAGTTTTGGGCCCCACACTACAAGAGGGATGTGGATAAACTGGAAAGAGTCCAGCGAAGGGCAACAAAAATGATTAGGGGTCTGGAACACATGACTTATGAGGAGAGGCTGAGGGAACTGGGATTGTTTAGTCTGCAGAAGAGAAGAATGAGGGGGGATTTGATAGCTGCTTTCAACTACCTGAGAGGTGGTTCCAGAGAGGATGGTTCTAGACTATTCTCAGTGGTAGAAGAGGACAGGACAAGGAGTAATGGTCTCAAGTTGCAGTGGGGGAGGTTTAGGTTGGATATTAGGAAAAACTTTTTCACTAGGAGCGTGGTGAAACACTGGAACGCATTGCCTAGGGAGGTGGTAGAATCTCCTTCCTTAGAAGTTTTTAAGGTCAGGCTTGACAAAGCCCTGGCTGGGATGATTTAATTGGGGACTGGTCCTGCTTTTGAGCAGGGGGTTGGACTAGATGACCTCCTGAGGTCCCTTCCAACCCTGATATTCTATGATTCTATGAAAAGAGGCTGGCTGTCTCTCCAGCCATAGTTAAGTACTGTGAAAAGGCCTAGGGACAATGTCATTCTTTTAAGAATTTTTATTAAAGCAAGTAACTCTGAGGAATAACTCTTACAAACACAGTATTGGGAGGATTTGTGTCAAGTATACATTATTACAGAGGGACAAAAGATGTGTAAGGCTTGCATATAGATCGATTTAGCCCTATTAAATATTTTGAAGATTGTCTTATATAAAACACATTGGTTATAATTTCTGGTTCCTGAGAAATCCATGGTGGCATGGGCTGCGTTCACTCCAGCCTCGTACTTGTACCCAACAGCTAATATTTTCCTCCTCTGTTTTTTTGCTACTCTAATGTATGAATCATGGACTGTGTCTGTTTTGAGAAACACACTATTATCTACTAACAGCAGCTCCTTACATTTGCCACAACATTCCCCCAAACCACCTATTGTTATGGGTTCTGCTGTTGGCTAAATGCTATTATACAAATAACATTAATCATATGTGCCTGCAGTTAATGTTAATTACTATGCTCTCTGCTTCTCTTCACCCCTATCTTCCCTCTTCACAGCATAACTCCCAGCGCATAACTCCCAGCTTCTGAACCATTCCTAGAGACCAAACGGGGAACAGAACAAGCCTTCTCCAGGAACTGAGCAGATGATGTGTTGCTAAAAAAGACCATTTTTCAAATAGGAAAATGAAATTCCTAGAATAAGAATGCTGAGGGGTTGTATCCTACAATGGGAATAACATTTGAAAGCAGTTCTTCATTCATTAAAACACCAGTGCTTGCATAATGGCAGATGCTGACTGTGATAATACACAACCCAATTATAAATCCTCTCCACCCCCAAGGAGACAATACATGTGTCCTGTTTCCACTATCTGAAATCCTTGACACGTGGCAAGCTTTGTAAAGTGTGCACATCCTACACTGAGTTCTGTACTGTAACTGTGGTTTGGAGCAGTGGTAACACATAGTCAAATCCTACAGTGTGGTAATGTGGTTCCTGAGTTAGCTGGAATTGGGACAACATTTGAAAATGGTGTCTTAATTCATTACAGATACATTAAAAAAATCTGGGGGTGGGCGGGCTGAAGCTTGATTGCGTTGCTATTAATTTCTATCTGCCACCTGGTGGGTTCAAGTTGTAACTGCAGTAGCAGTATAAAATAATATTGCAAACCTTCACATGCTGTGTCTTTTCACTAACCGGCCACAGTATCCATGCAGATACTCATTAAAAGATTGTACGATAACCAAAATGATAGCCTGTCACTAGAATTGCTGAATGTTTATATAGCAAGTAAGGATTTCCTTGTGTTCTAGTTCCTTTCCTTAGGACTGCATCTTGCAAAAACTCCTTCCCAAATGAAGAAAACACCTGTTCCTTTCTTTCCCCTCCTAAACACCAGAACTGAGGAATCCACATTTAACCAGTATTACCAAGCTCAAGTATTCAAAAATCATGAGTTAGCCCCCAAAATATCATGGGATTGGCTTACAAATAATTTTTTTAAATTCTTTTTTGGTTCTTTGTGTTTGCCTTTTGATTTTTGAACCTGTGGGACTCAGCTCACATTTTCCATTTTTTTCCCACAACCATGATGCCTAACCCCTAAATATTACAAAATTCACAAATAACCCATCAGAGTTGACAACACTATTTTTTAAACTATTTAGGTATTTAGGAAGTTAAAACAGGTTCACAAATCCTTGACATGTAAATATCAGAGATAAAACAATGATCACAACAGTGGCAACATTGTTTTTGGATGCCCACTGGAAGCAAAAGAAGAGAGAGAGATAAGATTAGCTTGCTGTACAGTTTAGAAAAAGGAAGAGCAAACAAGAACGCATGCACACTTTGCGAGAAGGTGAATCTCCACCTTTACTGCCTCTCCTAAGCAATAGGAGTGAAAGTCCCCACTGCCAGACCAGCAACCTATGAGCACAGATATGTGGACCACGCCCTTTTGATCCTCAGGCTTCACCCTGGACTATCCTTCTGCACAGCCTGTCACAGATTGGTGGGATGTAGGTCTGTAAACAAGGGATTACCCTATTGGATCAGTCCAGTGGTTCCTCCACTCAAGTATCCTGTTTCCTACAGTGAAAAATACAAAATGCTTGGAGGGAAGTGCAAGAAACCTCACAGTAGAGAACACCTGATCATAGAGGAAGTTTCTTCTTAGCACAATTCCTATGTTCTTTCATGAGTACATCTTACACTCACAATCTATTACCTTTCTACAATCAAAACAAAGACAAATTCCAGCTAACACAACAAAACACAGTGTATGGAACTATGGGTAAGCAACTTTATAATTCATGTGAATGAGGCTGGCCAGAGCTGGCTCTTTCCCTATAGACAGGTCAGGGCACTGCGACTCCATGCACCAGCTCACAACACCCAGAGTGGGCAGCCAGGCCCAGCCCTGAGGGACAGACGCTGCAGGAGCTGCTACTGAGAGGGTGAGTTTTTTGTTTTATTTCATTTTCGATGTGCTTTTCATTTTATTACATGTTTGCCAAAAAACACGGGCTCTGCTTATATGGCCCCTATCATTATAGTTTCTGAATGTCTCACACTCTAACATATTTTTCCTCACAACACCCTGTAAGGTAAAGAAATGCTATTATCCCCATTTTGCAGATGGAGAACACAGGCCTAGAGAGACTAAGTGACTTGTCCAAGGTCACACAGGCAGTCAGTGGCAATAAACTGAACCCAGGTCTCCCAAGTCCTAGATTTTAATATTGGAGCATTCTTCAGCCCTTGCATGTATGCTTTTACTTGTCTCCTCTCTCAGCTAAACAGTGTCAGGAAAGTTATTCCAGTGTAAGCTACGGTGTGAATTTAAACCACTATAGTTATACCAGTATAACTTCCTATCTGGACATTCTTATTCCAAAATAAGAGTAGCCTTTTTCCAGTTTCAGTTATGTTCCTTTGGAAACAGTTTAAGCTAAAATGAAAAAAGCCACTCATTCCAGAATAAGAGTGTCTACACAGGGAGTTATACTGATATAACTATAGGGATTTAACTATACTGATATAATTGGTGAAAGCTGCCCCATGCTGATAAACCTTCAGTCTCTTCATGTGGAAGTCTTCCCCTGCCTCTAATCACTTTCTTTATCTGAACCTCCCTCCACCACAAACACATTCATCCTCTCTTCTGCTATATTCTCCTTGAAATACGGTGACCAAAGTTGAAACCCACATTCAATGTGAGTGCTAATCTCCGATTTATAGCCTGGAGTTACCATATTGCCAGTGTTGTTTTCCATCCTGTTCCTTATGCATCTGAACATTGTGATTGATCTTTTGAACACCTGAGTAGATGTTTTCATTGAGCTGTCCACTGTGACACTCGGGTCTTTCCCCCAGTCGTTATTGTAAATTTAGAGCCCAGTAACATGTAGCATTTTTTTGCAGATTTTAGAGGGAGTAAAACTTGGGACCAAAACCTTCAACACTGCACTGAACTCTCCATTTTCTCCCTGGTTTCATAGCCTGTACCTATGCACACCAACCTGCCAAGTTATATATTTGTCCACCATTTGCCCGTTGTTTCTTGTGTTTACTACTAAGTATGGTTGATGAGGGCGCAATATGTGGAAAGACTAGAGAAGCTTAATTCTGTTCTCTCTGTAATGATCCAGAGCTTAGTGCTGGGTAATTGCAACCTCACACACATTCTTTCACATGAGACATTGCAGCATTTTTCTTAGCTGGGCTGATCAACCTCTCTAGGAGACTGCAAGGAAAGTTGGAGAGGTGGTCTGGGTCATGATGCCACCATTTTTGCAAGATATTCAGGTCTCTGTATCTTTGTTAGATGTGCATGGCGTGATCTCTCACCTTTCTCTGTTTCTAGCCAAGATTGGGGCTTGGGTAAGGGCTAGTTGTCTGACGCTCCAGCCTTATAAGATGGAAGTGATGGCGGCTGGCAGGAGGAATCATCCAGGGACAATAGAAAGGTTGGTACCAGCCTGCTTAACCTTAGGGGCTTGCCTTTGATGAATAAAGTTCACACAGTCTTGGATCCCCAGCTGCTATGAGATGGTTAGGTAACAGCAGTAGCCAGAAGTGCTTTCTGTAACCTGATGACAAGATGTTGACCTTTCAACAGAACAACAGAGGACAACACTTCACTGACTGGGAGATGGACTGTCTGACCTAACCAGGGGTTAAAGTAGAGGGGATTACTGGAAGAGCAACTCCCTGTCCTCTGCTGAAAGAAGAGGTGAACCTTCATTTGTCTCCTTGGCTCGGCAAAGCAGTGCTACCCCACATATACCCCTCTTCCTTGGCTGCTGAGGTGAGAGCATCCCTTCCTGTTTCAACCTACTTTAAATGATGGGCTTAACAGACCTTTCCCACCTCTAACTTTTGTGATTGAGTTCATAATAAAAATCTCATGTTTCAGGAATCCAGTCAGTTACCTGCCGGGGTCAGGAAGGGAATTCCTCCCCTGCATGTATTCTGGTTTTTTATTTTCTTTCTCTGAAGCATCACAGATGCCCATGGCCAGATATGGGGCACTGGATATGGTGGGTTATTGTTCGGAGGTGGTACTGAGAATTCTTTCTCTCAGGTGCTTGGAAAGTGGGTCTTGTTCACATGATCAGGGTCTGGCAGAACACCATATGTGGGATCCGGAAGCAGGTTTCCCCCAGGTCAGATTGGCAGTGACCCTGGGGATTTTTTACCTTTCTCTGCAGCCTGGGACAGGGGGTCACTTTTCAGGATCATCTGGTTATATTTCATGTAATCAGTTCCTTGCCTTTGCAGTGGCCACAGGTACTCGTGCACCTTGGTTGCTCCTGTTCACTGTCTGTGGCACACAATAGTTTAATGTCCTGAAGGCTGTTAAAACTTTGGTCAAATTCTGGTTATTGGGCTAGGTGGGAAGGTGGTGTTAGTGGTCTGTAATATACAGAAGGTCAGATTAAATGAGTTTGTAGTCCCTTCTGGCAAAGAACTCCATGACTCTATAGGAAACAGGGGGCGAATTAACCCCATCTGTAACTGTGCTGACATTAGTGAGGTTAAAGCAGGGATAATTGTGGCCCAACATCATTACACTGCTTGACAGAAAAGAGAATGTGCAGCTGTGTTCTCATCTACTAATTTGTGTGGCTAATATATTTACCTGAATGTGGGGCAAATGTAAAAGAAACAGGTTTTTTCCAAAGCACTGGAAACCAAATAGGGTACTTATTTATTTTACAAATCTCCCTCCTCCCCAGAATCTAGCAAACTAATAAACATGACTTTTAACAGCTAATAAATCTGCCAGTCAACGTTTTCCCCCTATTGAGCCAGAGAAAGAATATCATATGTATTGTGAAGAAGCTAATCTACTGCAAATATGTATTTAGAATATTGCTATTACTGTATTTTGCACACACACACACACTTTTAAAATTATGTATTTTACACCCAACTGAAAACTATTAGGGTCTCTAAATGATACACCAAAAGAACTCTAAATATTCCCAGATAATTTAAAAGAGCTAGAATAGTCAGATGGGATTTGTAGCTGTGTGAAAATTCCATAGAATTGTATAGTACACTTACTTAATAGGAGAACCCCTGATGATTCAAGTGTTAACATAGCCGGAGAAGAAAGTCTTGAACTACTGAACTGATTTATATTCTGCTTCAGCTGCATTAACTCCCACCTCTTGGTTTTCTGCACTTTGAATCAGATTTTGTACATGCTGCTCTTCTCCAAAACAGGGAACAAACAGGATTGCTTAATTAATTTGATCTGGTATATGGCTGGGCTAACGTGACCAACTGGTCGTGTATTACTGTCAAATGTTAGCATACCATATAATTCTTAACTTCCCCAATGAGACAGGTGACCTCAAACTGGCTGACAATCCCTAGCACTTGAACAGTACTAATCCCTTGTAAAAATTCTGGCATGAATCCTTAGTCTGAGCTGCTTCATTTTGTCAACCCTGCAGTGAAGTGCAGCAGTCAGAGCACAGGAAAGTGCTAACCTATTGTGGTTACAGGTAAACAGAAAGGCACTCTACTGTGACCAGCATATATACATTTTTACCATTATAAGCATGTGTTTGCATATCATGTTGATTCTTAGGGCCTGATCCAGAGCTGGTGTAAAACTGGTACAACTCCACCAAAGTCCTTATGGCTATGCAAATCAAGTTCTATACTAGAGCCAATACACTATGTCTACAGAAAAACTACTTGAAATAATAGTTCTGAGAGAGATCAACTGACCCTATTCACCTCAGTGACATATTAACTACCAAACCTAATTATGACAAATTAAAATAGCATTAACTATTTCAGTGCTGATTGTTTTCTCAGCAATATTCATCTATTTTGGTCCCTGGATAGACCTGAAATAAGTACTACCAATTCCAACCCCCTCATCCCCCGAAATCTTACTACTGGGTATTGCCATCTTCTTTTAATGATTATAATCTGTATCTCTTTATAGAAAGATAGTAACTAATTAAGCCTCAGAACACCACAGTGAGGCAGTTCAGCGAGTATGTACTCTCCCCACATATGGGAAGATAGGAAGACTGAGATAGAGAAATGAAGTGACTTGCTCAAGGCCATGCAGTGAGGCTGTGGCAGAACCAGGATTAGACCTCAGGAGTCCCCAGTATCTTCACTGTTTCTGCCTTGTGTCATGAAAGGACATGTAAAACATCTTTTGCTTTTTAACCTTTTCAAAGTATTTTTAGAACAATTCAAAAATACTTCTTAAAAAGGGAATGAACTGCTACTCATGATCTATACAGAGCCACATATGTAGGACGTGTGAGGCCCAGTGGTCAGAGCAGCCATCAGGAATAAAGAACTAGGATCAGAGACAGAGTCAGCTGGAGCCAAGGATAAAACTAGAGGTCAGTAAGAGGATACCCAAGCCAAGGGTCCAGCCAGAGTCAGAGCCAAAGGTCAAACCTGAGGGTAGGAACTGGATTCCAGTGCCAGGCTTATCAAGCCAGAGGCCAGAGCCACAGGTCAAGCCAGAGATCGGGACCTGGAGCAAGCAGAATAGCAGGCGTTCAAGGCAGAGGGAAGGCTGGGTGCAAAACAGAATAGGAGAAGCAGAAGGAAGGTAACACAGGAGACTTCATAGGCATAAGCATTGACCAGCCAGAAAGCTGCTGCTGCTGCTGCTGGCTTAAGAGCCAGCCTGCTGATCACTCCAGCCAATCAGGTGGTGC
Organism: Eretmochelys imbricata; assembly: GCF_965152235.1. Classification (NCBI taxonomy): domain Eukaryota; kingdom Metazoa; phylum Chordata; order Testudines; family Cheloniidae; genus Eretmochelys; species Eretmochelys imbricata. Next base: position 34,016,892 of record NC_135574.1, read on the forward strand.
GGCCAATAAAGCAGCCTGCTGCAGGGCAGCTGTACTGATGCGGCTGCCTGGAGACTAGCTCTGCTGGAGCCTTGAATTCTTGACAGGACCGTGCTTCTGATACTTTACAGACACACAAAATGAAAGGTACTTGCCCTGAAGACCTCACATCCACTTTATATTCTATTTGAAATGTGATCTGTCCTTTCTTTGTTAGCTCACTAAAGGCTTGATATGGCTCTCCTAAATCAAACAAAACTCCCATTGATTTCCAAGTATGGGATCAATCTTTTCAGATTTAAAATCAATATTGTCTAGAAACGATTCCCAAATATCCTCAAATGTATCTCTCTTATCTTATTAACTAATTACTAGTCTCTCCTACAATATGTGGCAGTCTCTGTGAGTGTGATGTATGTTATTCCTTAGGTGCCAGTGGCAATTTGTCTGGCCAGCATAAGAATCCGATTCTTTCACTGATTATAGAAAATCTACGTTTATAATACATACACAGCTGTTTTTGTAATTTTTTTAATCTTCCACCTAAGGTTCTGAATAAAGCAAACGTCCTCATTCTTTTTCAAAGGTTAGACAATGAAAGAATACTTTATCTATTTACTTACTTTCAGCAGAACAGCAAAAATAAAATTACAAATGAACTCTTATGGTCTAAAGCCTACTTTCCTCTTTAAAAGGCAATAAATAAACAGTTACTACCTACTAGTGGCTAAAAACATGTGATATTCATGTTCATCTTTAAGATATAATATTTCATATGGGTTGAACTTTGCATTCCACAATCAGTTTCTTTCAAAGATTGTCTGACAATTCAAATGGTAAATTATTAAATCCAGATGATAAGGACAATACTTACTTTCTCTGTACTACTCTAGCTAGACTCAGTTAATTATCAGACCAGAACTGGGCAGGGATTTGCTTTGTACACTGTTAAATAGTTTAACTGGAAGGGAGATGGGTTATATATGCTACTAAATGACCTTTCTAAAAGCTTGTTTTTCCACCAACTGCTTGTGTTGAAACCAGTTTCAGAAGTCATTCAAAATGAGCTGTTTATTGCTTCCTAAATGCATTAACTGCGTGCCAGATGTCCACTTCAAAACATTCTGCTGTGTGCCTTTTAACTGACCCTATACTGAGATGCAACTGCCCATATCTATTTCTCTGGAAATGTCATTCACTTAGCGGTGTGCTTGTAGCACACTACATGGTAGGGAAATCATCAGTGACACAGCAGACATTGGTAAGAGAGAAAGCAACTGCCCAAAGAGAGAAAAGGTAAAATGTTGGCTAGCTGAGGTATATGATAATGACTAAGTTATTGGACCTGAGTTGTACCAGATTTAGGTTGCTATAACTTCACTAATTTCAATGGAGTTACATCAGCGTAACACAGATGTAGCAGAAAGGTGAATCAGGTCACTAGCTTTTTCTGCTTCCAGTGTTAAGATTTGTTATTATTACTCAGAATCTTTGCATTTGGGGCCAAATCCTGAAGACCCACTTTTTATTCATACCATCAAACTTCCATTCAATTCAATGGGAGCTTTGCCAGCATAAGCAACATGCAAAATCTTGAATAAAGACTTCAGGATTCCACCTTTCGATTTTAATCCTATTACTAATGAATTTTACCTTCTAGAAATCCCTCAGGAAAAATAATTCTCTCTCTGTTTACAGCCAAATATCCACTTCCCCTGCACACATAATAGAAGATTTTTTACAGAAAAATCCAAAATACTCCACAAAGTGATCTGCAGACTACAAATGAGTGGGAAATGCTTTTCCCAGCCTGTGAGAATTTTTGAGATTAAAAAAAAAATGTTCTTGTCACAAACTGGGAGAAAATGTCAAAATCTTAACATTGTTCATGAACTAAACATCCAAAAAAAAAAAAAATTCAGATCAGGTCAATCAAAACATTTCATTTGGATAATTTTGAAATGTTTCATTTCAACTTTTTAAAACTATAGCTTACATTTCTAAACAAAAAGTCATTTTGAACTGAAAAGTGGAGTTTTTCATTTAGAAAATGTCAATATGGGATGTTCTGACAATTTCAAAAAATTTTCAAAACAGGAAATTTATTGAAACAGACCCTTTCCCTCGAACAGTTTTGGTTTTGATGGACTGGCATTTTTCAACGCAAATATGTTTCATCAAAGAATTCCTGACTAGCTCTAATGCCGACCACCTTGCAATTACGTAGGTAGGAAAAGTACAAGGTAGGTAGGGCGAGGCCATGCATCAGTGGCATTTGTGATTTGCAGACATGTAAGATTCTAAGAGTAAATTATGTAATAATTTAATGATGTAATAATGTACATCATGTAATTCAGTAGTCTCATTCTCTGCCACACCCACTCTCCCCCTATCCTTGAAACAAAGCAAACTATAATGAAGCACACAGGGCTGATTCACTACCACTGTACTGCTCCAGTTTTATAGCAGTGTAACTCCAGTGAAATCATGAATTTGAAATTTCAGTGTAGACTGATATTTGAGGGTATTTTGTTTTGGTTTCATTTGTTGTTATGCTGAATGATGAAGAATCAGAAATTAGTGATAAAAACAATATGAACTTTGCAAAATAGGAATAGATCAAATTCATATGTATTTTCCCATTCAACAATAACAGCTTTATATTTCAGTTGTAATTTTTCAGTTTAATTTAGTACTAAAAGTGTTACCCACTAGAATCAATTATAAGGTGTTGTCTATTAGAGGTGATGCATCCAGCTTGCTTACTTTTGCAGTTATGAAAAATAGTTTGTGTGAAGTATTCAGAATAAGTTTGGAACTGTCTTATATAATTTTTAACTCCCATTTTCTGTTAAGCTTAGTAAAGGAGCATGAACACAATTCATTTGGTAAATTAGCAGTGTCAGAAAGAAAGCAGTTACACCCACAATGGTAAATCAGTTGTTCCAGACTGCTAAAATGAACTAAAATTGTCAATCACTCAAATCAGGCTGAAAGGGCTTAACATTATGCTGGCATGCAAATAAGAGGAGACGTCTGCTGAGAGTAGATCTGTACTGAAAGAGTAACGAAAGTACAGGAAATGGTTTGGAGCTGTCATTAAAGTAAAAAGCCTAGGAAAGTATATGAAAAGAAAAGAAAAAAAAAAAGCACATGGGGGAAAATGCACTCATGTCTCATGTTTTCTTGTTTCAGAGGATTATATCACCTTTTGGGGGGGGGGAGTGCTGGAGCTACACTGACAGAAAGAGTCTCTCATAAAAATTATATTGTGTTTGAAAAATGGCCTTCACAGCATTTTTTAACATATACAGGAACCATAAAGATCTTTGCCGGTTTGATGAAGTCTCAAAAGATCTGTTACGGGATGCTTCATTTATATAATCCAATCTAAACCCTGATTCTGTAAAGAATTTTACACACTGTGAGCATGACTTGAGCGCAACTACTCATAAAGTTAAGTGGGAAGACGTATGCAGTGTTAGAGGGCTTTCCCTTCACCCTCCCACTTCCCTGGTTCTTGTCATGCAGAAAGCAAGCAGCAAAAGACCTAAAGTTCGAAGTGCAGACAATGCGATGTTTATTGGGGTTAGTTTCTAAGCAAGCATATTCCAAAACCCTTCACACCTGTCGGGCTTATCTCTATATGCTGATAGAGTCTGTTCCCCAGTGTTCTGTTCCCAGCTCTGATGCTGCAGAGCGTTTATCCTGTGTCCCTCTTCCCAACTCAGATGCCGCAGAGCCTTGCCTGTGTCCCTGTTCCTGTTCCCCCCTTAGCAAACATGATTCCAATTTCCCTTCCCCCCACTTCCTGTTTGACCCTAGTTTCTATAGTAATATTCTCAGCTATACCTTAACCAATCATTTTACTGAAATTTAACTAACCAATGCTAACATTTTGTAACATAATTCTCTAACCAATTATATCCAACTACTCTAATTAATTTACACCTAGCAAAATTAATTATACAGTAGATAGAAACAATTAGAGAACCAGACAGATTAACAATAGAAAAGTGGGAGCCATAAAGATAAAACAATACAGAAATGAGGGTTATACAAACACAACCATTGATAAGCGATTTCTTGCCAGACAGGATGCTATCAAACTAAGTTTTCTTTAACCATCTTAAGATCTGTTTCTTTATCTGGTCGTGATGGGCACAATCAGGACAGGATCGTCTTCCTAACAACCCAATACCACCTTATTTCAGTGTGACTGGTTTGGGATATGAGAATTTACCCTACACTTCCCAGCTTATGGCTGCCCCTGCTGCTTAGCCAAAGACCTTAGCCTAAGAACAAGGCCTCAGACTATCCTAGTGAGAGAAGGTCCATACACAGGTGGACTTGTAATTTTGATCCTTTGTTTTATACCTCTATAACTAGCTAAGGCCTGGGCTACACTGGGGTGGGGGTTCGAACTAAGATATGCAACTTCAGCTATGCTATTCGCATAGCTGAAGTCGAAGTATCTTAGTTTGACTTATCTGGCCATCCTCATGGCGGCGAGTCAACCTGGGCGTCTCCCCCGTCAACTCCGCTTACTCCTCCTGCTGAGGTGGAGTACAGGCGTTGATTCGGGGATCGATTTATCGCATCTAGACGAGATGCGATAAATCGATCCCCAATAGGTTGATCACTACCCGCCGATCTGGCAGGTAGTGAAGACGTACCCTAAGTGATAAAAATACACCTAAGTTCTTAAAGTATAGGCCTTTACAGGCAGGCCTGAATATCTATGTTCTAACACACACACACAAAATGCTTTATGTATATAATCCAAACTAGACCCTGATTCTGTAAAGACTTATGCATATGATTAATTTTACACACCGTGAGCATGATTGGAATGCAGCTAATCATAAAGTTAAGTGGAAACATGTATGCAGGATCAAGGACCTAGACTCTAAACACTTTGGGTGTCGAGCACACCGAATTCCCAATCCTCTCTGGAGCCTTTCATCACAGTTACCAGGGTCACTGACCCTCTGAGCCCTCCTGGTCTCTTCCAGTGCACCCCTTCCAGGTCTCAAGCCTTGAGTTCTCACCTTTCTTGGGATGATCACTGATTATCCAACTCTTAGACCAGGCCCTGGCCTGCAGTTCCACGTGCATCAACAGTGATAACCTCAACAGATCTGACTCATCTTCAGCAATTCTGTTCCCTCCAGGAACAATGACAGTGGTAACTAGTGACCAAACTGCCTCCTTAAAGCATTATTTATTTAGGACAAAAGTGTTAAAGAGGAAACAGGTCTGAAACCAATAAAATTGGACTATATTCATTTCTTACTTACCAGGTATTTAACCATCTTCCACTTGGGGATCCTAGGAGGTCTATGCTTGTACGGACACCCCCCATCTCGCCCCCTAAGATCTCTATGGTCAGGCTGGCATAGTCTGTTCCTTTAGCTCACAAAGCATTTCTCCCTCCCAGTGTCAGTAGCAGAGTCCTTTAAAAGCTGCTTTGCCTTTTTGATCACCCCTTATTCCTCAAGATCAAGTCACATCTTGCAATCTTAGGGCTTATTTACACTGGCACTTTAGAGCACTGCAACTTTCTTACTCAGGGGGGTGAAAAAAGACACCCCCCCCCGAGTGCTGCAAGTTTCAGTGCTGTAACGTGCCAGCATAGACCGTGCTGGGAGCTACGCTCCTCATGGAGGTGTTTTTTTAGAGCGCTGGGAGACATCTCTCCCAGTGCTCTGCTGTGACTACAAAGCCATGTTAAAGCACGGTCCCGGCACCGCTTTAACGTTGCCAGTGTAGGCAAGCCCTTACATTACTAAATAGCAATTCCACAACCATCACACCCTTACATAATAACGATAATAACAGAACCAATATGCAACTCAGAGGCTTTCCCCCACAATTCCGCAGGAAATACTAACTGGTTATTGGGAAAGGAAACAACTATGTGCCTTTATTGATCCTTTATGTTTCCAAAATGAATGTCCTTTAATACATATAGATCACAACCTTATGCGGTATTGAGTGCCTACAACTCATATATTTACCTGCTGCTAGGAGGCACTCAGCAATTTACAGATCACACCCTTAAATTGGACGATCCATTTTAATGTGGTCCTGCTAATTTTTAAAAACTGCAATAGTATTGGCTCTGGCTTTATTCAAGACTTGCTCCTTGAGCCTTGTCCCTGTGGTGAACATGCTCTCTGATACTAAATTACTTTTTGTGATTCTACCCTCATATCTGAGACGATCAGGATATCGTCCCTTAGTTTGCTAATCTGGAGAACCTGCAGACTCATGCAGCTACACCTGACGCAATGTGAACAGGTGACACTGCAGGAACAAGTGGCCGGCTGACGCAATCATGCATGTTGTTCCTCGAGCATGGATCCAAAATTGACGTGAGTTGCTTTGTATCTGGGTCCTTGAATGTGAACTCTGCTTCAAAATTTAAAATTGGATCACATTAGAGATTCACCGGTAGTTTTGTCCCATCCATTAAAAAGGGATTAACAGGAAAATAGAAAGTTGGGATGATTTAATAAATAGATGAAAGGAAAGAACTGCTAGAGAAAAACTGTAAAATAGAAGAACATGAGATCAAAGCCTAGCCGTTTAGATATGCATTCAAACATCAGCAGAATTCAGGGATGCTTGGATCTAGGGCTTGGTTTGCATCAATCTCTAAAACAAATTTGTGACTAAACACTTGAGTTGGTGACTGGAATTATGAACAGTGGAAGCAACTGGGTGAATATGTCAGTAGGTGGGTTTTTAAGCACAGCTGTCAAGCCTCCCACTGCAGGGTAGTGTTTCACTCTAGAGACGTTTCTTCTGTTCCCCAGCATGCCTCTCATTAATACTCAGATGTCCAAGCAGACAGCTCCTCTGACACCTCTCTCTTTCAGTCTCTTAACCTGTTGTTACAGTGCATGGACTCAAGGTGAGAGTGCTCAGATATAGTAAAGTAAAATGCACAATTTGCAAATCCAGCATTAAAGATCAGAGCTACACATGGATCATTTAACTCCCTGGTTGCAACACTCTCTAAGAGCTTGGACACTGAAATATAGAAATATGACTTCACGGGCAGAATGACCATATCTGCTAGATGATTGAAATCCATATTTCAGTGGGCCCTGAACTAAGAGTTTAATAAAGTTCTGGTAAAGTAGAGCAAAAAAGAGTCTTAGAAATCATAAATTCTAGTGCACGTACTGAAGCACTTGAGAAAACAATCAGAAAAAAAACAATCTACTCCATCTCAATATAGGAACGTAGGAACTACCAGACTGTTATAGACCATGGCCCATCTAATCAAATGTCCTGTTTCTGACAGTGGTTAGGACCACATGCTTCAGAGGAAGGTGCAAGAAATTCCACAGTAGGCAGATGTGGGATAATCTGTCCCACGAAGGTCTCAGCCTAATCTCTAATAGTTGGAGATGGGTTTAAAACCTGAAACCATGAGGTTTTATATTCCTTTCAGTATTCTTTTTTGGCATTAACTATTTTAATTCTTGATATTTTTGTTATCCAATCCCACTTTGAATCAGGATAAGCCTCATTCTACTTAGAATCTGAATGCAACATTTACCTAAAATATATATGAGGAAGATTGTGATTTTTTGCAATAATCTGAGCTAATTAAACTACATAAAAACAGCCACATCTCAGGGTTTGAAATTTTATGTATAGTTATTATAGAGACCGCAGTCTCTCCATATTTAAGGCTGCCACTCAGTTTCCGATATAAATTTGTTACTCTCTAATTTACCCTTCTTTTTTTTTTTTTGTATCAGCCTCGAAGTTGGTAGTCTAGATTTGGATTTGAGGTAGAATCTTTTTTATTAAATCAAGTAAATTGGGCATGGGATTCTTGAATTAAGCGCCTTAAAAATAAAGATGTGCACCAGAATTCCAAAAGTCTTCTAACTTTTCTCTTAGGCTCATTTGGACAAGATCTAGTGCGAGGACCAACATTTGGTTGATGAAACACTGATTTTAAAAGTTTTTAATGTTTTAATTAGTAAGGTCACTATAATTTATTATTTGTAATACAATAGTGTGTAGTGGCCTCAACCAGGATCCCGGGACCTCATTGTTCTACGCCTTGTACAAACATATAGTGAGATAGTTCCTGCCCCAAAGAGCTTACATCATACACAAAGCGTGAGAAGGGAAACAGAGTGAAGTGATTTGCCCAATGTCTCACAACCAAATACCTCAATTAGTCAAAATATCAAATGAATGAAGGAGACTAAGGCTCTGTTCCTGCAATAAGCTCTGTGTGGGCAGTATCTGAAGTCATTGTGTTTCCAGATGGGGGAAGGAATTAGTGGATTCTGATGCAGGATTAGGACCTTGGAAATAATATTCTACCCATGTAATAGGTCCTCCAGTCTTGCAGGACAGGAGGAATGGTAAAGCTCCAGGGTTGTAGGAAATCCCAACCTCGCTAGGCAATGGTTGGCATGCACTTTTCCTTCACTGCTCAACAGCTAAATATTACACATCACATTCCATCTGCCAATATCATTGCAAAGCAGCAAAGTTGCCTTGTTAATAGTTAGGGGAGATTCTCATATATTTATTTTATTTACATGTATTAAGTTAATTGCTCCTCCATCTTTTATTCACAGACATCTACCAGTCATGGTTACCTGGATATGTGTCTGGAGCCATATCTACCATAATAATTAATAATCCTATGTTCATAATAGTTCCTTTCATCTAGAAAGATCCCAAACTTTAAAACTTTGCATAAATGAATTATTTCCATTCATCACTGAAATATTTAACCTTGAGGTTAAACTCAGCAAGTGTTAACAGCACACAGCAAAACTACATAACAATTTAGTCCAGCAAGGGAAAAATAGATCTAATAACAGCTATTGAAGCAGTTTCTTGTCGGCAGAATACAATTACTCAAATTGGAATTTGATCAGAATTAAAGTTAAAGTTATTGCAAAATGTGCCTAGGGATATTTAATTGCAACAGGTGGCCAAGGCTTTGGTCTTACATCTCAAAAAGGCATCCTCTTCAGCAGCTCATTGCTGCTCTGCCCTTCATACAGGCTGGGGTGTTGTTTCGGGACATAGAATTCCATTCACTCAATTGCCATCACCACTTCCTGCATCACCTGGGTTTTTCTTGGAGGCCTTTTATCAAAAGGCCCCCTTGGGATTTTCAGATTTTGGAATATTATTTGCAGAGTCCCTTGTTCGTTGTCCCTTATGGCTTTAGTTTAGTTACGTTAAGATACCCGGAGACCTTCACACATGGGTAACCATAAGGTGAGGTTTGTTATTAAATACTTAATGATCAAAAGCAAAACTGGCATTTTTGAAATGGGGCTCTAAAAAGTATGTTGAGGGCACTTTTTTGATCTTTTATAGAAAGAGTAACATTTCATTGCACCTTATCATGCCAAGGTATCTCAAGGCACTTTATAATAATATTGTAATTAAGAGTTAATCCATTTAGCAATGTTAATAATTAGTTAAGTCAGTAAAAACAAATTGATCTTAGATTTAAACTTAAGAGGAAAGAATTTCTGATGTCAATAGGAAATTAGATTAATAAACCAGGTGCACAACTGATAAGAGAACATCTAAAGAAACACATTTCAGTTTGCTTTGGCTGACAACCAATAGAGAGAGAAGGCATTACTTCAGAGTAGTAATATTGGCCCCTATTTGTAAAGGAATCACACTCTGTGTGTCTTCCATGCGTGATCTCAAAGCAGAAACCATAAATGAAGCTAGCCTTTCAATATCCCTATTATGTATGTAATCAGAGCTGTCCACGCTTTATACACAAGGAAGTTGGAACACATAGCGGTTTGCCAAAGTCACACATCAAGTCCATGGCAGAGCTCAGAATATATTCCATACTTGGCAGTGCCCCACCCTGTGTTTTTACCCCAAGACCAGCCTACTTCTCTTTAAATACATTTTCTAGATGGTCCCAAATGTGGGCGATAGAGAATGCAGCTGGCTCATAATTAGATGAACTTATATTAAGTTAACTTCCTGGAAAATGCAACTGTATTTTGTACCAATTCCATCTTATTCTTCAAATAAGATGGAACACCTATAAGCAAAGTAGGCTTATGAGAATCACCTGGCAAGAACAAAAAAGCCAGGATCCAAATTTCTGCAGAAATTCTGATAAGGTTCAATCTGGAATTGTTTCTCAGGAGACTACATCTCCACAGACTGTAAAGACATCACCACTTGAGTACGCTAGGACTTTTAATGATAGTTGATTGCTGTGTATCAGAGTCACCATGAGAGAGAGAGAGAAAAGAGAAAAGTGGTTTAAGGCCTGTGTCCTGCAAAGTCCTCTGTCTCATATTGCCTCTCAGCCCATATGCTATTGATTTGGGGTGGGGGCTTAAGCAGGTAGCCAGAATCCAGAATTCCTACTACAAAAAATGCCCCGTTGTAATTAATTAACCTGCACAGGTACAGCATTGTGAATAAAAACCAGGCCCCCTTCCTCCAAAAACACAGACCTTCACCAGTTGAAACAAAGGAGAATCTCCATTAATTATCTCCAATAATTAGAGCTGGTTAGGAATTTTCCTTCAGAATGATTTTTGAACAGAAAATGCAGTTTCCAGAAAGTTAAATCTACCCACATGAGTCAGACAAAGGGTAGAGGGGAAACAGGCCCAGGGAGGTGAAGTGACTTGCCTCAGGTCAAACAGCAGGTCTGTGGCAGAGCCTTTCATGAAATGAATTCTAAAAATCTAGCAGTACAGTGCTGATAACAGAACTTAGTAATTAAAAAAACACAAAATATATCCTGTAAATATTTTCATGAATAAGAAACATTTAATCTGGGTCCTTCAGTAATGTTCCAGTGAATATATTTACTATATGGAATATTCACTGAAACACCAACATTTTAAGCGAATACTAGAGAATAATCATGGAAAGAAGAGTTTGAACTCTCAGACATGAGTATTCACACTTGAAATCTAATTCTAAGACTTACATTCATCCAAGGATGAATCAGAAACAAAAGCATATAACACATGGGTCCAATCAAAACTAACCAACACAACACAAAATTTGAATATAAAATACCTGTAAAAATTGCTTGCAAATAATTTAATCCAAGAGTCACAATGGAAATTATTCTTTGACTAAATTGAATAACAATTAGATTTGAAAACATTGTAATCAGCAACTTTCAGGCAATACACAAACAGTCTGGACCTACTGGGGTGGGGGAGGGGTGCCTATCCTGCAGCCCCAGCCCTGGAGCTGCCACAGCAGGGAGAGGCGACCCTCCCACCCACAGTCCAGGTGCTGCTGTGGGGAAAGAGCACTGGAGCACCCTCCTGCACCCCAAACCTCTCATCCCCGGCCCTATCCCAGAGCCTGCACCCCCAGCAGAGCCCTCACCCTCTGCCCCCAACCCACTGCCCCAGCCCTGAGCCCCTCATACCTAGCCCCACCCCAGAGCCTTCACCTCCAGCCAGAGCCCTCACCCCCTGCACCCAGCCCTGAGCCCCCTCCCACACTCCAAACCCCTTGGCCCCACCCCCACCACATAAATTTTGTTATGTGTCACAGATCACCTCCATATTGGTGCACATAACAAAATTAATTCCGCACATTGGTGGGAAAAGATTAGAGACAACACTGCCAGTAGCATGTGTTCAGGTGTCCCACCCCTGCTTCTTTGCAGCCAGGTTGCTCCTGCAGCTGATTGGGACCCTCCTGCTGATTGTGCAGAGTTGGGGAAGGGGCGTGCTGATGTCATGGTGTTCCCCATCCCCCACCCCTGTACCCCATCTCTACAGAGCAGGGGAAGGGAGACAGGGCTCAGGAAAGAGCAGGAGAGCGTTCAGTGAGTGCCTTAAAGAGAAAGCACACGGCAACTCTCAGAAATTTCCCCAGCAGCCAGAACACACACAGAGTCTCTGTATCTCTCTCTCACACACACGCACACACACACACACAGTCTCTTTCACACTCACCTCCCATCACATACTTGTATTATCGCTGTTGTTGCTTCTTGGTACTTCCTTCCCCATTACATAGGGATATCACGCAATAAACACATGCCTCGCACCTGGGCATTGACAGCTGCCTTAGACCGGCTCGAGAGTGTGTTTACTGGCCGGGAATGAATACACAAATCTATTCCTTGGTAGAAGGGTGTGACACCTGCCAGTCATGTGATAACTGCCAGCAGAAACTCTGTTGCCACATGAGCTGTTCACCCAACCATGGGAAAGGTAGGAGTGGACTTATTTGCCTTCAAGGGAAGCAGTACTTGATTACAGTGGACTACTATTCAATTTGTTGGGCAGTCAATGCCCTGCCTGATACAAGAAGCAAGTCAATGATTGGTAGATTGACCACTACACCTCCTCCCCGCAGAGTAATGGTAAGGTGGAGTCAACTGTGAAAACAAGGCTGTTTTTTTCTGCTTCCAACTCCTTGGTAGCATTTTTGGCTCCCTGGAGTACTCCGACACAGAGTACCACAACAGTGCAGCATAACCACTGATGGGAAGAAGGACCAAAACCCTGTTACCAATGAGGCCTGTAGCAGCCAGAAGGATGGAAGCACCACTGAGAGAAGATGGCCAACAATCAGGGAAACTAGGCACTAGAATACAACAGGACAGCCAAGGACTCATCGGCCCTGGAAAGAGGCACTCCTGTGAGGATCCAGCCATTAGACAGACACCACAAGGAATGAACTAAAGCGACTGTGAGGGCTGCAGTGGCACCCTAGTCATACAAGGTGACTATACAAGAGAAAAAAGTGAAAGGAACAGGAGCCTAAAGCCAGCAGACACAACACCCAGAAAGAGCTGGGTGACATAGAGATACAGAGATCATCACAGAACGGAGAACCAGAGAACCATCAGTAGGTCAACCCCACAGAGAGGGAGAAGACTCCACAGCATCTAATTGGCAAGGCTTGGAGACAGGTGACAGGAAAACAGAAATAGGTCACTCCCGGTGTGGTTGCCTGTTGAGATCAAATTATTTCAAAGACTACGTAACCAGCTGAATCTGTAGTAACGACAAGACTCCAATTCTGCTACGCACTAGCAACCTCTGGCTGAAGCAACCCAGGGTCGGTGTTTGGGCATTAATTATTTGTTTTTAATGTTTATATTAAAATGTTTGTAAAACAGACAAGATGTATCATGATCAATGTAACTGGAGCCAGAGGGCCTATGTACCCTGGAGGGGCTGCTATTGAAGGGACAACAGGGGAACAGGGAATGTGTGAGTTAGGCTGAAAACAAGTCAGCCACATGGGCAGACCAGGTCACAGTGTTTAATTAAGTTGCACTTGTTCAGCTTAACCTGAATTCAGCTTCATCTTTGCTAATGAAGCACACGTTGAAATGGTGTGTGTTACACAACAATAGTGCAGGAGGAGTAAAATGGAGAATGTGACCTTACTATTTTTAAAACAACAGGACTCAGTCCTTGGCCACAACCCCAGCTACTTTGCATGGTTGGCGAAGGAGCTGCACTCTGGTAGTACAAAGCCAGAATAGCTGGCTTTAGACTACCTCCAATCCCAGCTCCTCAGCGTAGAGCAGTGGTTTTCAAACTTTTTTTCTGGTGACCCAGTTGAAGAAAATTATTGATGCCTGTGACCCAATGGAGCTGGGGATGAGGGATTTGGGGTGTGGGAGGGGCTCAGGGCTGGGGCAGAGGGTTGGGGTGCGGGGGTGAGGGCTGCAGGGTGGGGCTGGGAATGAGGGGTTCAGGGTGTGGGAGGGCTCTCTGGGCTCGGGCAGGGGGTTAGGGTGCAGGAGGGGTCAGGGCTCTGGGTTGGGGACGGGGATGAGAGGGTTGGGATGCAGAAAGGGGCTCTGGGTTTGGGGGGGCTCATAGCTGGGGCAGGGGATTGGGGCACAGGCTTACCTCGGGTGGCTCGCGGTCAGCAGTACAGCCGGGGTGCAGAGGCAGGCTTCCTGCCTGTTCTGGCACTGTGGACCACACTGCACCCCAGAAGCGGCCAGCAGCAGGGCCATTGCCTAGGCAGAGGCGTGCAAGTGGCTCCACGTGGGTCTCACCCTCAGGCACGCACCCCCCAGCTCTCATTGTCCAGGAACCAGCCAATGGAAGTGCGGAGCCGGTGCTCGGGGCAGGGACAACACATAGTGCCCCGTGGTGCCCCTGCCTAGGAGTTGGACTTGCTGCTGGCCGTTTCCAGGGTGCAGCGCAGTGTCAGAACACGTAGGGACTAGCCTGCCTTAGCCAGGCAACACCGCCAACAGGACTTTTAACAGCATGGTAGGCGGTGCTGACCAGAGCCACTGTGACCCAGTGCCTTACATTCCGTGACCCAGTACTGGGTCACGACCTGCAGTTTGAAAACGACTGGCATAGAGGGCATGTTGGGAATAAGAAAGGGATGTGCCAGGCCAGGAAAGGGCAAAGTGGAGTACATCGTGTTTCACCAGATCCCCGGCCAGTGCAGCAGCTAGGATAACTTACAACAGCCACTAGGCTGCACTATATTATGCAAGGGGCTGTGTCAGCCTTCAGCTGGCCCAGAATCATGAAAGTAGACAGGTGGTTTAGAGTTACTTCCCCACCCAACCCCAGTGTCACCAAAAGTAACATGCAGGCAAACACTGAGCCCAGGTTGCTTTACTATGATTTCTTTGCCACCTTGGCTGTTGCTTAATCATGTTCACTCTCAGTAGCTATACATTACAGAAGGATGCTTGCTTGCTGATGGATTTTCATGACTTATGAGAGAAAATATTATATGCATAGTTAAAAATAAAAAATTATAAATAAAATAAAAGTCAATGCTGAAATCGTCTAAATGCATTACTTAAAAGATTCTGACATTGATTTTTGTTATGTGTATCCCATTAGGAGTAATTGGATCAGGAAGAAATTTATACATCTAATACATTTGTATGATTTTCAGTGATGAAATTGGGAATTGGGTTCAGAGGCTTACAGTAGTATGAGAAGTGTATCTCCACCCAAGTCAGCAGCTAAGAAAAGCAGAATAAAAGTGGCTTAATGCTTTTCTGTAAATCTCATGGCATCTTTTTATTGACTCTAAAACTCTAATGATCCCAGGAAATGCAGACTGAGAAAAAACAGCCATGAAGCCAGAGAGCCTCTCACTATAAACATTAATATCAAATGAAAAACATAAGCATCAGTATTTCTAAAGTTTCTATTATACCAAAGATACGGAAATGTTTACATCTTCTAAGCAGATTTTTAATGGACCTTTGCTTTTCAGACAAGCTGCAATTAGTAACTCGTACGTAAACAATCAAATCCTGGTGGTGGTTTTATATTGCAGTAAGAGTGTGATAAGTCTCATTGGCTACATAAACCAGCTATGCACTGGTTCCCTGATCCTGAGGATGCTGGCCCAGTGCACAAAGGAGGTGATGGAGTGGTGTCGGAAACGCCAGCCACAACATGGAAGGCAGGTGAGGGGCTGCTCAGGGGAATAAGGAATTGATATAAATGTGTTCAGTGTCCCTTCCCAAGCATGCCTGCACAGACCACACTACTGGGTTTTCCTTCAGCCATGGGAATTAGTGCCACTGTGGAGTGTAAAAACTCTTCTCTAGTTCTAAGACTGCAAGGGTTGGTCCTAGTTACAAACTGATGTAGATCCAAATGATACAGGTTCTTTAGCTCCTTCTCCAGAATATCTTCCAGTGATTGCTGCTGTGGTCCCCAGCTTATCTCCAAAACAAGATACATTTTGTGCTCTCTTCTGCTGCTCTTCCATGCAAGAAAAATGGTAGCGTGGCCCTGTCATAAATATAAAGTGAAGGGTAACCACCTTTCTGTATACAGTGCTATAAAATCCCTCCTGGCCAGAGGCAAAGTCCTCTTACCTGTAAAGGGTTAAGAAGCTCAGGTAACCTGGCTGGCACCTGACCCAAAATGACCGATGAGGGGACAAGATACTTTCAAATCTGGAGGGGGGAAAAATACTTTTGTCTGTCTGTGTGATACCTTTGCTGGGAACAGATCAAGGATGCAAGCCCTCCAACTCCTGTAAAGTTAGTAAGTAATCTAGCTAGAAAATGCATTAGGTTTTCTTTGGTTTGGCTTGTGAAATTTGCTGTGCTGGAGGAAATGTGTATTCCTGTTTTTGTGTCTTTTTGTAACCTAAGGTTTTGCCTAGAGGGATTCTCTGTGTTTTGAATCTAACTGCCTGTAAGATTATCTTCCATTTTGATCTTACAGAGTTGTTCTCTTATCTTTTTTTGTTCTTCTAAGAAAGTTCTGTTTTTTAAGAATCCGATCGGGTTTTTGGGTCGTAAAAATCCAAGGCTGTTTGTGCTCATCTTGTTTATTCTCAAGCCTCCCCAGGAAAGGGAGTGTAAGGGCTTGGGGGGATATTTTGGGGGAATAGGAACTCCAAGTGGTCCTTTCCCTGACTGTTTGTTAAATCACTTGGTGGTGGCAGCGTTTACCTAATCCAAGGGCAAAGACTTTGTGCCTTGGAGAAATTTTAACCTAAGGTGGTAGAAATAAACTTAGGGGGTCTTTCATGCAGGTTCCCACATCTGTACCCTAGAGTTCAGAGTGGGGAAGGAACCCTAACAGGCCCTTTGATGGGACTCTACAAAGGTCCCCTAGCATATGGTTCTACTATTCCATTCCAATGAGGGCATAAATCCTGTCTACACAGGCTTCTCTGCGCTGGAGGCCAGCATGCCAAGAGGTCTTGCCAGTTCCTTGCACATACTTGCATGCAGATCAGGGAAGTTCTGATCTGTGCTCCCATGACTCCTGCTCACTCTGCCGAGAAAATCAATAGTGCTCTAATTCAGCTGCTAAGCTAAGCTCCTCCCAGACCCTTTCACTTGGTGGAGAGAGGCAAGAAGAACTAGGAATTTATATGCCTGTATTTTCTCTAGGTCCCTAGTCACATGTCTTTCAGGATTCTTGAATTAAAAGAGCTATGTGTGATAAATATCCTTCCATATAGATACAGTAGAACCTCAGCGTTACAACTCCAGAGTTATGAACTGACTGGTCAACCACACCTCATTTAGAATCGAAAGTATGCAATCAGGCTGCAGAGAGAAAAAAAAATCAAATAAACTACAGTGCAGTGTTAAACATAAATAACTAAAAATATAAAGGGAAAGTCTTTAAAAGGATTTGACAAGGTAAGGAAACTGTTTCTGACCTTGTTTCATTTAAATTAAGATGGTTAAAAATGGGGATTTTCTTCTGCATAGTAAAGTTTCAAAGCTGTATTAAGTCAATGTTCAGGTGTAAATTTTTGAAAGAACAACCATAACATTCTGTTCAGAGTTATGAACATTTCAGAGTTATGAACAACCTCCATTCCTGAGGTGTTCGTAACTGAGATTCTACTGAAATGGTGAATGGTCAACAGATTTAATTACTGCCAAAATATGCCTTTCTACTTGTGGCGTTATCTGAGTAAAATATGACAATATAGATCATGGTTGCAACTACTGTTTTATGATTGCAACAAATCTTGTACAAAATGTGGCATGTAAGATGTCTATGGAAAGGTTATGACTTGCTGGTTATGATTATGCTATTTGTATGCATGTATCATTTTTGTATTTGAAGTTATAAGTATTGGCTCTATACCTGGATTTCAAATGTTTGCTCCTGGGGTTACGCCCACAAGGTATTTAGCCTGCACATCTTGGAGGGACTATTCAAATTAAGTGGCCCATCAAGGAATACTTAACTGACAGTGGACCATGGGAGAAGCCCATCTACACTGAATGGACTGTCCTGCAAATATACTGTCTGAGGCATAGATAATGATTTCCTGCTGTGACTAAGCAAAATTATATATGGACATGTAACTTGCCCATGTGATTCCAAACCCTGAGGGCTTTGTTTTAAACAATGGGTTTCCCTCCACATGGCAAAGCTATAAAAGGCCCTGGAAACATCTCCATTTTTAATTTTTCCTGCTCAAGCCTCTGGACTATGGACTTATACTAATGGGAGCATTCTAACCAAGGGACTGAGGTCCTTCCAGTGATTTGGAAGTAACCAGAGACTTATCAAGGCAGCAGTTTATTCCATCACCGCTACAAATCTGAACCAAGAACTTTGCAATTACTGTATGTATTTGATTCCTTTAACCAATTTTAACTCTCCCCTTTCTTTCTTTCTTTCTTTCTTTCTTTCTTTCTTTCTTTCTTTCTTTCTTTCTTTCTTTCTTTCTATTAATAAACCTTTAGATTTTAGATATTAAAGGATTGGCATCAGTGTGATTTTTGGTTAAGATCTAAGTCATATAATGGCCTGGGTGTGTGTTTGGTCTTTTGGGATCAGAAGAACCTTTTATTTGAAGAGATTGGTTTGAAAGAACCACTCATCTCTGAATCCAGTGTTTCCAGGGTGGTAATGCAAGGACTGGAATGCCTAAGGAAACTGCTTTTATGACTTCTTGTTAGCCAGTGTGGTGAAACAGAAGTTTACCTTTGTTGCTGGTTTGGTATATCCTATGGGGGATTAGCCACTAGTCTTGGGGTGTATCTCCCCTATTTCTCAGCAGTTTGTCCACAACTATTCTCAGTTGTGACCCACAAAGGCACGGTCACACTACTGGTAATTTCTTTCTGCAGAACATAGATTTTTGCATAGGCTATCCCCATTCCAAGTCTCTCTGATTCTTATGTCAAAACTGCTCCTGATATGTAAGCAACTGCATCTGTATCTAATATCAAAGTGTCTGTAAGACAAGTACCAGCCAAACCGGAGGATGGAGTCACATTGTGCATCATTTGTTTTCTGCATCTTCAAAGCTCGGCACAACTCTGCTTGGAACATTATCTTTCATCTCTTTCAACCCCCACCCCATACCAATATCTCATGTCATTCTCCTCCCTTTCTTGACCTTTTCCCACTCTCATCTTGGTGCTTTTTTCCATGCATCCCATATGCCTGAAACACTGTTCCTATCATGTTGCCAAGCATCCAATCTCTCATCACCTACTTCTTCCTGAAGTCTATCAGAGTCAATGGGACTCTGGTGAAGTGCTCTTATTTAAATATACACACACACAAACCCGTTTTCTGAATTCATGCCCGGATCAACTGGTCATCTGTTGAGGGCAGAAGCTTCAGCCTCTTGTGCTCTCTGTATCATACTGAACACACTGTAAACACCGAATAATAACAATCACTATCTAGTAATAGTGGCTATTTTTAACCTACAAGTTCCAAGTCACACTTTTACATTTCAAAACTGTTTTCTATAAGTCCCTATTTTTCCTTTTCTGGAAAACTATTAAAATAGGGTTGAAGTTATGGGGTTAGTCCCTGAGTATAAGACAACTTGTTTATTGTGCATTACTCATCTACCAGGTAGATGTATAACTTGGCCCACCTTGATTATCACTACAAAAGGTTTTTTTTCTCTCCTGTTGGTAATAGCTCACCTTAACTGATCACTCTTGTTATAGTGGGTATGATAACACCCATTCCTACTGTATTTTCCACTGCATGCATCAGATGAAGTGGGTTTTAGCCCATGAAAGCTTATGTTCAAATAAATTTGTTAGTCTCTAAGGTGCCACAAGTACTCCTGTTCTTTTTGCAGATACAGACTAACGTGGCTGCTACTCTGAAACTTGAGTCATATCTTTCAAGGGAATTTCCCAGAGGCTGAATTTACAGAACACCTTTACAGGGAGGTATTACACAGCACTGGGGCTGCAGTAACCCCTGCAGAACTACTGTGAGAGAAAGAAAAAGAGATCTGTGGTTGGGGGAGATAAAATTGTCTCTGTTGGTGGGGAGACTCTGGAGGCTTTGGCCTGTGTCCACAAATCTTTATGGGAAATCTTCAGCCCCACCCCTGAATCCATTGTCACTGGCTCTGCAGATCCTAGGCTGTTTGTCTAATTTGCTATCTCCCCTGCTGTCACTCAGCTGAGGAGACCTTGGCAGCCACAGAGGCTCACTGGCCCTCAGACTTGCTGAAAGATTCCAGTGATGAAGGAGCCATGGATTGGGTTCCCTCAGAGTATGTCCTAAAGTATCCTGACTAAATCCTCTCTTTCACATGCTCCCCGGCCTTCAAGAATCATAATTTAGACTTCATAATGACTCTGCAACTATGGTTATTTTGCCCTGCTCTTGTACAGAATAATCAAATCATGTTCCAACAACAAATCTCAGTGTTATATTTGCATGTGCAGTTTTATGTTTCATTGCACCAGTGGTGCACTTACAAGACATTCTTTGAAAACGTAGCTTTAACTGATTGGAACATGAAACATCGGGCTTGCCTCTAAGACTTGTCTTGTCCTCAGACCTCAGTTAGTACCCAAGGAAGGCTTTGTTCTATTCTAGTGCCAATTGTAGTGTGCTCCCTAAACTTACAATACATAATTCACCAGGGTCTGGCATAATTGTCAGACTTTGCTCAGGAAAACAGCTGTTTTGGAGGCTTAAGCAATAAAGCCTTGTTGGAAAAATTGCCCCTCATTTACTGTAGCTCTGTTCTGCTCATATTACTAAGGCAGCTTCAGTAACAAACTCACATAAGATTAGGAGTCAGAGTAACAGCCGTGTTAGTCTGTATTCACAAAAAGAAAAGGAGTACTTGTGGCACCTTAGAGACTAACCAATTTATCTGAGCATAAGCTTTCGTGAGCTATAGCTCACTTTATCGGATGCATACTGTGGAAAGTGTAGGAGATCTTTTTATATACACACACAGCATGAAAAAATACCTCCTCCCACCCCACTCCTTCTCTTAATAGCTTATCTAAAGTGATCACTCTCCTTACAATGTGTATGATAATCAAGGTGGGCCATTTCCAGCACAAATCCAGGGTTTAACAAGAACGTCTGGGGGGGGGGTAGGAAAAAACAAGGGGAAATAGGTTACCTTGCATAATGACGTAGCCACTCCCAGTCTCTATTCAAGCCTAAGTTAATTGTATCAAATTTGCAAATGAATTCCAATTCAACAGTTTCTCGCTGGAATCTGGATTTGAAGTTTTTTTTGTTGTAATATCACAACTTTCATGTCTGTAATCGCGTGACCAGAGAGATTGAAGTGTTCTCCGACTGGTTTATGAATGTTATAATTCTTGACATCTGATTGTCCATTTATTCTTTTACGTAGAGACTGTCCAGTTTGACCAATGTACATGGCAGAGGGGCATTGCTGGCACATGATGGCATATATCACATTGGTGGATGTGCAGGTGAACGAGCCTCTGATAGTGTGGCTGATGTTATTAGGCCCTTTGATGGTGTCCCCTGAATAGATATGTGGGCACAGTTGGCAACGGGCTTTGTTGCAAGGATAGGTTCCTGGATTAGTGGTTCTGTTGTGTGGTATGTGGTTGCTGGTGAGTATTTGCTTCAGGTTGGGGGGCTGTCTGTAGGCAAGGACTGGCTGATTAGGAGTGAAACCCTGGCCCCGCTGAAATCTAAAATACTCACTTTACTGGCACCAGAATTTAACACTAGATCTCCAATAGAAATGTCTGTATTACTGGTGCCTGAACCAGAGCTGGCCTATGGCTGAATAGAATGTAGGGTGGTCTAGTGCACTGAGCATGGAGGGTCCCATGAGCTCTAACTCTGGGGCTCTCCCACTTGCTCATTTTGTGGCTGTAGAAAAGTCACTTCACCTTTCATAGGAGAGGACGTCTGGTCTGATGCTTAGTACGCTAGCCTGGTCCCTACAAGGTCTGAGTTCAATTCCTGCTCTGCCACAGACATCCTATGTAATCTTGGGCAAGTCATTTAGTCTGTCTTGTGCCTCAGTTTTCCACCTGTAAAACATAAATAATAGCACTTCCCTATCTCACAGGGATATTGTGAAGCACTCAGATATTCCAGTGATGGAGGAGCATATAAGTACCTAAGGGAGATAGTTTTCCTATTTGTAAACAATGAATTTAAAAAGGGATGTGGTAAAGAAGTGAGTATTGCTTACCAAGCCACAGGGTCATTGAGGTTTAATTAGTTAATGTTTGCACAATGCTTTGAAAAGTGATATAAAGTGCCAGTTATGATTTTTATGAGGAGACATGAATTTCCTAGTTATGTCCTTGTTTTAGTCTTCACCAACATTTATTTATGTTGATTACTACAACCCTGCAATGAAAGAGCACACATTCAAAGCTCTAGGCCCCCTAGATTTTTTTTAATGCACTAATGATCAAACAGGCCTATCAGTCAATTACCCCCCAAAATCAAATAACCCAGCTGTGATGTTATTGACATAACCTGGGACCATATAGATCATTGTTGCAACCAAGGTCCTGTAGTGGCACCAAATCTTGTATAAAGGGGGTCAAATGAGGTGTCTAAGACAAGGTTATGGTTTGCTGGTTATGATTATGCTATCTGTTTGCATGTATCATTTTTGTATTTAAAGATATAAGTATTGGCTCTATACTGTCTGTATTTCAAACTTATGCTATGCTTTTGGGTGACACCCCAGACAAGTTGGTGTCAGCTCTGCCTAGTCTGCCTGATGACTACACCTGGGGCACCACCCGGCAGAGGGTTGCAGTGATAGGACAGTTGGAGTGGGAGGTTTTAGAGCTAGAGAGGCGTCTTGCCTCTGGCCCTGAGGATCCGCCTTGAGGATCCACCCCTCCGCGCAGCATACTGGGAGAAGTGGGAGGAGCTCTGGGCCCTGGAGGACCATCGAGCCCGGGGCGCTTTTGTTTGATCCCGCATCCGCCTCCTTCGAGAGATGGATCGCAGCTCCCGCTTCTTCTATGCCCTGGAGAAAAGGAGGGGGGCCAAAAAGCACGTCACCTGCCTCCTGGCGGAGGACAGGGCCCCCCTCACGGATCCAGAGGAGATGCATGGAAGGGCCAGGGCCTTCTACACTAATCTTTTCTCCCTGGATCCGACCGACGCCGATGCCCACTGGGTGCTCTGGACTGAACTCCCGATGGTCAGCGTGGGCAACCGAGACCGGCTGGAGCTGCCTCTCTCTCTGGCCGAGCTCTCGGAAGCCCTCCGTCGCATGCCCACTAAAGCTATACAATTGACCCACTGAGAGAAGGCAGACATGCCTTGTGACTCAGCAAGGTATGCAGGGACATGCCTATGGACAGAACTCTGAGATTTTTCCATGCCATGTGATGGACAGCTTGTCTCTGGAACAAAGAAAGAAAGACGATATGGCAAGAGAATATAAAAAGCTGCTGCAGCTCCTCCATCTTGTCTTCAATCCTGCTTCTTACCTCTGGAGGAATTTTGCTACACTGAAGCTTTGAACGAAGGACTGAATGACCCATCCCAGCTGTGGATGTACTCCAGAGACTTGATTTGAACCTGGAGTTTATTCTATCACTGCTGCAAGCCTGAACCAGGAACTTTGCCGTTACAGTATGTAATTGGTTCCATTTAACCAACTCTAGCTCTCATCTATATCTTTTCCTTTTATGAATAAACCTTCAGATTTTAGATTCTAAAGGATTGGCAACAGCGAGATTTGTGGGTAAGATCTGATTTGTATATTTACTTGGGTCTGGGGCTTGGTCCTTTGGGATCGAGAGAACCTTTTTTCTTTTACTGGGGTATTGGTTTTCATAACCATCTGTTCCCATAACAAGTGACACTGCTGGTGATACTGGGAAACTGGAGTGTCTAAGGGAATTGCTTGTGTGACTTGTGGTTAGCCAGTGGGGTAAAACCAAAGTCTTCTCTGTTTGGCTGGTTTGGTTTGCCTTGGTGTGCATAGAAACCCCAGCCTTGGGCTGTAACTGCCCTGCTTTAAGCAATTTGTCCTGAATTGGCACTCTCAGTTGGGTCTTGCCAGAACCAGCATCGTTACACCAGCAACAAAACAGATATAACAAAATTGACTTAGAACCCCTCCATTCAGTCCCCACCTGGGGAAGAAATACAGATTTAATATTTGCCAGGACATTGCCGTAGCTTCCAGTGGATTTTTTGCTGGAGAGAGAAATGGGGACAGATTTTGCTCTGTTATTCCGTGCAACCCCATTAAAGTCATGTTTATGTGAATGGGTTTTGTGAATTAATTAAGAGCAGAATTTGGTTTTTGACTTTAAATTGCTTCCATTAAAAAGTCATATGACTTTAATAAAATATGGGGCAAAAGTTCTTTAAGAATGATAAAGCACCTGGACATTCTCAAACGATCTTCTCTGCCTGTGTGATTTATTAGCACTTCTCAAGCAAATAGGATGCAACCCCAAATGGTAGCAATGGATGAAATGAATGCTGCACAGCCTATGTTCTTCATGAGCTGGAGTGTCTACTACCAAATTAATCATACTATAATCATCTGCTATATTTTTATGTTAAATTAACAATTTAACAGCTATTTTCATCAATGTTCTTTTATGTCTGTCAACATGATACTGTCAATTTTTCCACTTAAATGCGATTTTTGAGATAATGGCTATGCCTTTTTTGTAACACAGGTTATTGATTTGCATACTAGCTCGAGCCATATACAAATGTTCGGTCTCTTGTATACAGTATATGAGGCATGAAACACTCACCCTTCATGGCTTTGGAGAATAACTTTCACATCTTACCAGTCACTTACTAACATTTCATTTTCATTAAGGACATATTAAGCATGGATTCTGTGAAATAAAACCCCATATCAGGGCACAGGATACACACAAAGTTGTTCTAAATCAAATCTACAGAAAAGATATGTTAATACAAATGCACTGAGGAATTATTAATACTGAAAACTGAAATTGATATTTTCTGTGGATTTTTTTTATTTTATTTTTTTGCTTTACAGAAAAGTGCCACAGAAGGCTTTTCAGCATTCAGTTTGTAGAATCTCATAAAAGTGATGTGACTGAAATTCTCCAGACACAGTTGGTTTCAGGATGTAAATAATGTCCTGATCCTGGCTTCTAGAAGCCCACTAAAAGCATTAAAATTGCAACTATTCTCAGGGAAAAAAATGGTTGAAATATAATTCAAGGAGGGATGAACATTATTGCTGCCAGCAAGCTCAATCTTGTAAAGCACCTTGCCTGAAAGACAAGCTTAAGCTTGCCTGAGCTCTTTCCCAGTCATGATTTATGTTTACTACAGGTTGACCAGATCATGCAGTTCAGTCAGCCTTTATTCAGGCAAAGCTACCAGTGAAGGCAGAGGAAGAAATGCTGGATTTCGTCTTTGTGATAGGGTGTACCTATTTGGCGCCCCCTTGAGGCAAAGGCCTTGCCATCTGCCTAGCAATTTAAACTCATTGCTAGGGAATAACAGTACTCTGACACCCAGCTTGAAGGGTCCGGAGGCAGGCATTCTGGTTGTACGTTTGCTACTTCTTCTGTTGGGCTCACCCAAAAGGTTTATGTGAGCAAATGTCCCCAATCTCTTGAGATGGTCTCAAAGTTGGAGAATGCGGATGGAGATAGCGGCCCTGTGATAGGGTCCTCCTCAGTGGCCGGACAGTCTAGTGGCTAGATTGTTGGTTAGGGGGCTGGTAGGGGGGCCTGGCACAGGGTCCTGTGTCACTCAACCCCTAAACCAGAGGTGGGCAAACTATGGCGCGTGGGCTCGTCCTGCCCGGCCCTTGAGCTCCTGGCTAGGGAGGCTAGCCCCTGGCCCCTCCCTCGCTATCTCCCCCCTCTCCCACAGCTACGCCGCCACGTGGACAGCACTCTGGCCCACTGCTCCTGTCAGGCAGCACGGCGGCATGGCTGGCTCCAGCATGGTAAGGGGCAGAAGGTCCCGGGGGGCAGTCAGGGGACAGGGAGCCGGGGGGGGGGGGGGGTTGGATAGGGGGTGGGGTCCTGGGGGCGGGTGGGGCAGAGGTTCGGGAGTGGGGGGTGCGGTCAGGGGATGGGGAACAGGGGTGGCTGGATAGGCATGGGAATCCTGGGGGGCTTGTCAGGGAACAGGGAGCGGGGCAAGGGGTTGGATAGGGGGTGGAGTCCCAGGGGGAGGTTAGGAGCGGGTGGGGGGGTCTTGGGAAGGGGAGGTCATGCGTCAAGGAGCAGAAGGGGGTTGGATGGGTCGGGAGTTCTGAGGGGGGCGGGAAGTGCTAGGGGGTGGATATGGGGTGGGGGCCAGGCTGTTTGGGAAGGCACAGCCTTCCCTACCCGGCCCTCCATACAGTTGGGCAACCTCAATGTGGCCCTCAGGCCAAAAAGTTTGACCACCCCTGCCCTAAACTGTGGAGATGGATATTTCTCCTAGCTGTGAGGGAAGGGTTCAGGGCTTGTTTTCCTGGCCTGCTCCCTATGCAAGTCCTTTAGTTTGGGGCATAGAATCATAGAATATCAGGGTTGGAAGGGACCCCTGAAGGTCATCTAGTCCAACCCCCTGCTCGAAGCAGGACCAATTCCCAGTTAAATCATCCCAGCCAGGGCTTTGTCAAGCCTGACCTTAAAAACCTCTAAGGAAGGAGATTCTACCACCTCCCTAGGTAACGCATTCCAGTGTTTCACCACCCTCTTAGTGAAAAAGTTTTTCCTAATATCCAATCTAAACCTCCCCCACTGCAACTTGAGACCATTACTCCTCGTTCTGTCATCTGCTACCATTGAGAACAGTCTAGAGCCATCCTCTTTGGAACCCCCTTTCAGGTAGTTGAAAGCAGCTATCAAATCCCCCCTCATTCTTCTCTTCCGCAGGCTAAACAATCCCAGCTCCCTCAGCCTCTCCTCATAAGTCATGTGTTCTAGACCCTTAATCATTTTTGTTGCCCTTCGCTGGACTCTCCCCAATTTATCCACATCCTTCTTGTAGTGTGGGGCCCAAAACTGGACACAGTACTACAGATGAGGCCTCACCAATGTCGAATAGAGGGGGACGATCACGTCCCTCGATCTGCTCGCTATGCCCCTGCTTATACATCCCAAAATGCCATTGGCCTTCTTGGCAACAAGGGCACACTGCTGACTCATATCCAGCTTCTCGTCCACTGTCACCCCTAGGTCCTTTTCCGCAGAACTGCTGCCTAGCCATTCGGTCCCTAGTCTGTAGCGGTGCATTGGGTTCTTCCATCCTAAGTGCATGGCCCCGCTTAGTCGAGTTGCTCCGCAGTTGGGGCTTATCTGTAGGTTCCCCTTGGCAGGGGAAGACTAACTTGCCTCCAGTGGCTACGTTGGAAGGCAGGTTGCTGGTCTGTGGCTTCAGGCAGGAATACAGAGAGCTCCTGCCTCTTCGCCAGTCAGCCCTATACTGAGCCAGGCTCCCTTCTTCTCTCCCCCCTCCAAGCTTGGCATTGGCTGCCGGTATAATGGGGCAGGGCTAGCTGAGCCCAGAGGTTTTCTTTAACCCCTGCTGTGCCTGGAAGCAGTCTCTCTGCTCCTTCACACATTCTTTCCCCTCCCCCCCCACCACACACACCTCTCTGATTTTGTGGAGGAGCAATGGGCTGATGACACCCTGAGTCGAGCATGCACCCAGGTGGCAGCAGTGAATGGGGAGATTGTTGAACCCCACCAAGTGGGATGGTTCCCACACTTTGAGATTCAAGGTGACCGTCCCCCCAGAGATGCACCTGTTTATTGTAGCCTGCCTCTTGGGTATCCTGGGCATGTAGGAGGTTCTCCCTGGCAAATGAGCCTTAAGCCTCTCCTTCAGGTTTAAAACATCCTGTATCACCTTGTTGGCTCGGGACAGTTGCTCTTCCCACATTTCTCGCACAAGGTCTAAAATCCGTTGGGGTTGCTTCCTATATAAAAGCTCAAATGGTGAGAAGCCAGTGGAAGACTGGGGTACTTCCCAGACTGCAAACAAGAGAGGCGGGAGCAGCTGGTCCAAATGCTGGACATCTGTCAGGACAAACCTTCAGAGCATTGTTTTTAGGGTTTGGTTAAAGCACTCTACCAGGCTGTCTATGTTGGTGTGGTATATGTATGCTCGTAAGGTCCTGATTTTGAGTAACTGGAAGAGCTGCTTGATCGTCTGGGACATAAAGTTTGTCCCTTGATCTGTCAAGATTTCCCTGGGCACCCTGACTCGGGCGAAGATGTCCATAAGTTCTGTAGCCACCCCCTTGGTGTTCATGAGGCGCAGCAGCTCTGCCTCAGGGTATCGGGTCGCATAGTCCATTACAACAAGAATGAACCAGTATCTGGCAGCACTCTTCTCCAGTGGGCCAACTATGTTGACTCCAGTTTGCTCAAAGGGTACACTTACAAGCAAGAGGGTGATCAACAGGGCTCTCTCAGCTGACCAAGGTGCAGTGAGCTGGCACTCTGGTCATGAGGCACAGAAGTCTCCCACGTCTCGATAGACCCCTGGCCAAAAGAACTGGGCTAAAATGCAGGCTAGCGTCTTTTCCCTTCCAAGGTGTCCAGCCACGTGTATGGCATGGGCTAGTCGCACAACTTCCTTCCGGTACGGTCAGGGCACCAAGAGCTGATGTTGGACCTCTTTGGTTGGTTGGTTGGTCTTTCTCTATGTGGTACAGACGGTCACCTTGAATCTCAAAGCGTAGGAACCATCCCACTTGGTGGAGTTCAACAGTCTCCCCATTCACTGCTGCCACCTGGGTGTATGCTCGACCCAGGGTGTCATCAGCCCATTGCTCCTCCACAAAATCAGAGAGGCGAGTCAGGATCTCCGATATGGGTAATGGGGGGAGCTCCCCTCCTGGCTGGGAGGGGGCCTAGTTGGCCTGGACTGACGCTGGAGGACTGGGAATTCCCTTCACCAAGGTCAGCAAGCTCCCACACCCCCACAAGGGTCGCATCTTCAGGCTGGCCGGGGGCTGAATGTAGGGGCTAACAATTCCCCAAAACAGTTCAAGTCCCTGCCTAAAATAACTGGGTCAGCCAGGGTCAGGGCCAGACTGACCATCAGGGGCCCTTCGCATCTCCCAACCATTAAAGTCACTTCCATGCGGCCCTCATGTCCCCATGTATGCACTGTAACATGATGGTACCCTGGGTTGGGCTGGGATTAGGGACCACTGTCCTTCGTATCAGGGTCTGGGCACACCCTGAATCAACTAGTCCCATCACTTCTCTCCCATTTATCTGCAGTACGATGATCAATTTTGCTGGGTCCCTGGGGCGGGCTTGTGCTCGTGGGGTCCAGATCTTCCCAAAGCTACATTCCATGTATGGACAGTCTCTGGACCAGTGTCCAGAATGGCCACACGTGAAACACCAGTCCTGATCTTGGGTGGTGCATGGGGTTTCCTGCTTCGGTACCTGGGCGGTCAGGTCACAACAGGTCTCCTCAAGTTCTGGGCTGAGTATGGGCCCTGGCTGGGCCCTTAGTGGACCTGCGGTCTACAGAGATGGAGTGCGGGTAAATGGCTCTGGACCTCTGGGTTGGGGAGCCCTGGCTCCCCTGGATCCTCAAGCCCTCTGAAGCACTGGTAGGGAGGATGCTGACATTCCTCATGACCCTGGGGTCCACGGGTGCTTCCCTCCTTTAGGGGCATGGGGCTCTTGGTGCCAGTCAACTCCGAAGGGGACCTCATCATGGGGGACTTGCCAGCTAGGTAGTTCTTCATGAGTTGGATGGCATTGGTCATGGTGTCAGGGTGATGTCACAACACCCACACTCTTCCCCCAGGGGCAGGATCTGGACAAACTGCTCTAGCAGGACCCGCTCAGTGACCTGCGCACACATCTTTATTTCTGCTTTCAGCCATCTCCAGCATGAGTCACGCAGCTTCTGGGTGACCAGGTGGGGTCGGGCTCCTGGCAGGTACTGCACCCCCCCAGTAGCGTTGCCGGAATGTTTCCTCAGAGATATCTAAGGCATGAAAGATCGCTGCCTTAACTTGGGATAGTCCTGGGCGGCGGCGGGGTCTAAAGCACGGTATGTGGTCTGTGCTATCCCGGCTAAGTACGGGACAAGCACTGCAGCCCACTGGTCTCAGGGCTACCAGGCTACCATGGCCACCCACACAAAAGTCTCTAAGAGGGCCTCAGGATCATTGTCAGGCCCCATTTTGGCAAGCTGGATTGGGGTGGGGTTAGGCAGCTCTGATGGAATAGCAGGTTGCAAAATGGATGCCACCTGTTGGACCAGCTTCTGGTGTTTATCTGCCAGTTTGTGAATTGCTGCTGCTGCTGCATGGCCATCTGCTGCAGGAGTTGTTGCTCTTGCTGTCGATGGTGGGTGTTTTGCTCAGCCATCCATTTCAGCAGCTGTTCCATCTCCATTCAAGTGTTTGTCCTCCAGACTCTCTCTCTGTCTCTCTCTCTCCTTTGTTTTTTTTTTTTTTTCTTCTTTTTACTTCCCTTCAGCAGGGACTCGGGCAGTACCCACATTCTCCATCATTTGTGATACGGCCCTTAGTGGCTGGGCAGCCTAGTGGCTAGATCGTTGGTTAGGGGTGCGGTAGGGGGACCTGACCCCTCATTCTCCCTCAGGGCCTGGCCCAGGGTCCTGTGTCACTCAACCCCTAAACAGTGGAGATGGATATTTCTCCTAGCCATGGGGGGGGCGGTGTTTCAGGGCCTGTTTTCCTGGCCTGCTCCCTATGCAAGTCCCTTAGTTTGGGGCGTGGTCCCACTTAATCCAGTTGCCCTGCAGTTGGGGCTTCTCTGTAGGTTCCCCTTGGCAGGGGAAGACTTACTTGCCTCCAGTGGCTACGTTGGAAGGCAGGTTGCTGGTCTGTGGCTTCAGGCAGGAATACAGAGAGCTCCTGCCTCTTCGTCAGTCAGCCCTATACTGAGCCAGGCTCCCTTCTTCTCTCCCCCCTCCAAGCTTGGCATTGGCTGCCGGTATAATGGGGCGGGGCTAGCTGAGCCCAGAGATTTTCTTTAACCCCTGCTGTGCCTGGCAGCAGTCTCTCTGCTCCTTCATAGGCCCTCAGGTTCTGCTCTTCCCAGATTTCTTAGAGATGGTCTTGTATTCTCCAAGGTTTTCGCCTATATAAAAGCTCAAAGGGGTAGAACCCAGTGGAAGCTGCTGACACCTCCCTTATGGCAAACAGAAAGGGGACAGTAGATGGTCTAAATCCTTGGGATCAGAGGCCATGAACCTCTTCAACATTGCCTTAAGGGTTTGGTTGAACCTCTTGACCTATCCATCCATTTGTGAGTGGTATATAGATGTATTTAGGGGATTGATCTCCAGCATTAGCCTGTATGTCAAACTGTTTCCCTGATCTGTTAATATTTCCAGGGGTATCCCTATCCATGTGAAGAGTTTCATGAGTTCTGTGACAACCATTGCCACCTTTAAGGAATGAGGTGGGATGGCCTCTAGGTAAAGAGAAGCATAGTCTAAGATTATGCAGATGTACTGGTGTCCTGTCACAGTCTTCTTCAGAGGTTCTATCAGGTCCATCCCAGACCACTCAAAGGAAATTTCTATCACTGGGAGCAGGAATAGGAGGGCTTTTTGGATCCCTTTGGGGTGGCTAATTGGAACCCTGGACAGGAAGCACAGTAATCTCTGACCTCCTGAACATAGAAAACTATGTAGCATATGATCTTCTACCAGCCAAAAGGTCCAGTACAAGTATATCATACGCTATGTGCAGGAGTGTCTGGCAGGACAGCAAGGGGATTAGCAAGTGTTCTTATTTTCCCCACTTATTTATCGAGTTAACTGTTAGAGGCATTCATCAGCTACCAAAATGAAGCTCAAAGTCTCACCTATTAGGGTTCCATTACTTTGTTGTTTATGGATGTAATTTGCTCATAGGCTTGACTCAGCATTGGGCCTCCTCTCTGTTCTTGGACAAAATCCACGTTGCATGATTATGCTTCTAGATTCTTCAACAATAATCCCTATTTTACCATCACAGTCTGTGACTTGGATGGAGAACCTGTGGACCATAAGCCTCCCTCAAGGGGGTCTTCTGGTTCCCCTAACTGGCTATCCCTGCGGGCCTGCTTCATGAGCCAAGGCAGAGTCATCTTTTCTGGTGCCATGTTCCTCAAGCTCTTGCATAATCATAGATTCCAAAGCTAGAAGGGACCATTGTGACCATCTAGTCTGAGTGCCTGTATAATACAGACTAGAGAATGTCCCCAGGATAACTCCTAGAGCATATCTTTTCCTGGTAATTTTTAAATCAAGATTGGATGGGTTTTTTTTATAAAAAACATGTTGTAATCTCACAGAAGTAATTCCAAACATGGCCAATAATGAAGGAATAGGCCAGAGATGGAGATAATACCACCCACAGTACCAACATGTGACATCCCAGAGTTAGCCATACCCATATACTAGAATATGTCTTCACGCCACTTGTGGATTCACTGAAGAAAGATTGTTTCTCCAAGAACCCCCTTCATCCTCACCAGGCGAGTCTGTACCAAGGTCTAGCTACACTTGAATCCAATAGACCTTGTACTTTTGTCCTGTTAACCCACACTGGGACTGTTAATTTAGCAGGTCCCTGATTCTGTGTTCAGTTATTGGCCATCCACATCCGGACAAGGGATTTGGGCTCCTTTATGCCTTGTGTGCCCAAACAACCACAGGTTCCAAGGCTCCATAAAGAAAATTAATGAAAAAATGTTCCCTCTACTTCTCAGAGAGCCCAGGTGGCTGATGCTGTCAAGCAGTCTCCCCAGTAAAGAACCCCTGTTTCCTTGCCAAACTTGCCAGGTCTTGCCAGTCTTGCCAACAACTGAGGCCACATTGTTGTGTGGGGAGTTGGTATCTGGATGGGGAAAATGTGCGTCACATAGATCACTGTTATGGACGGATGTGTGGTTAGCTACCTGAGTGGATTGATTTAAAATTGCAGATTTGTAATAGCTTCTGTATTCCCTCCACTCCTGCACTGGATGGGACAAGAAGTAATGGGCTTCATCTGCAGCAAGGGAGATTTAGTGTAGATATTAGGAAACACTTTCTAGGTATAAGGGTGGTTAAGCTCTGGAATCCCCATCATTAGAGGTTTTTATGAATAGGTTGGATAAACACCTGTCAGGGATGGTCTAGCTTTATTTCACCTTGCCTCAGCACAGGGGACTAGACTAGATGACTTCACAAGGTCCCTTTCAGCCTTACATTTCTGATTCCCTAGGGTTAGGAAGTTCTAGCTCTGTTTGCTCCTGCATGCCACCCAGACTGAGCTGGATTCCTCCCTTTTAAGGACCTGCCCTTCTCCAGTCTTGATCACCTCACAGGAGCAGCGCAGTTGGGCTGACTGTATCCAGAGGAGCTCTTTAAACCCTTCATAACTGAGGGAGGGAGATGCCCCACCACAGACCTATATTTGCAAAATAGACCAATAGAGAGCAAGGGAGTGGAAGAAAATTCAGTTTTCATAATATTATTTTTTACTTAGAGTTAGAACATAAGAAGATAAGAATGGTCACACTGGGTCAGACCAATGGTCCATCTAGCCCAATATGCTATCTGCTGACAGTGGCCAATGCCAAGTGCCTCAAAAGGAATGAACAGAAGAGGCAATCATCAAGTGATTCATCCCCTGCCATCCACTTCCAGCCCCTGGAAACAGGCCAGGGACACCCAGAGCATATTGCTCCAGACCTGACCATCTTGTCCAACAGCTATTGACAGACCTATCCTCCATGAACTCATAGAATTATTTTTTTGAACCCTATTATAGTTTTGGCTTTCACATCTCCTTGCAATGAGTTCCACAGATTGACTGCATGTTGTGTGAAGAATTACTTCCCTCTGTTCATTTCCAGCTGCTGCCTATCAATTCCCCTGGGCAACCCCTAGTACCTGTGTTCTGTGAAGGAGTAAATAACATTTCCTTATTCACTTTCTCCACACCAGTCAAGATTTTATAGACCTCTATCATATCCCCTCTTAGTCATTTCTTTTCCAAGCTGAAAAGTCCCAGTCATTTTAATCTCTCCTCATATGGAAACTGTTCCATATCCCCAATTATTTTTGTTGCCCTTCTCTGTATCCCTTCCAATTCTAATACATCTTTTCTGAGATGGGGCAACCAGATCTGCACACAGTACCCTAATGTGGGCATACCATGGATTTACATAGAGACATTACTATGTTTTCTGTCTCATTATTTATCCCTTTCCTAATGGTTCCGTGGTGCTGACCATTCAGACAGAAATGGTAGCTATCTGTGCAGTTAACATGAGCAAAAAAGAGCAACAGGACTTTAATGAAGGAATTAGTCTTCACAGAATAATTTGGCTTATTATGATTTACTGGGTAGCCTGACCTATCTGTGATCTGAAAAAGTATGTGTCTGGTGTTTTATTTTCCACAGACTTTGCTCTGACTGGACCAACAGGGCATCAAGCAGTGTCTCATTAGGTTTCAGAGTAACAGCCGTGTTAGTCTGTATTCGCAAAAAGAAAAGGAGTCCTTGTGGCACCACTCCTTTTCTTTTTGTCTCATTAGGAGCATTCACAACCACTCTCCAGTGCAAAGGGAGAAAAAGGAGAATGGTGAGTAAAAAAGAAGAGACCTCTTAACAGAAGGATTTCTCTAAAATGGATCTCCAAGTCTTTCTGACCCAATCCTAGTCACATATCCCTGAGTGTGAGTACATATGCAGCTGTCCACATCTCTCTTCCAGAAGTTTGAGACTGTATTTGCTTGCTTCTCAGGCCTGCTGTACACAGTTTTTGTATCAGTATATTTAGTATTATAATAGTTTATAATTAAAGATGAGCAATAGCAAAAGGTTTAGGAAATCGATTCAATTTGGAGAAGCACCTATTATTGAAATGTTTTATCTGATCACAAATGGGTGCCCTTAAAAGTCTGTTCTGTTTTGAACGATTTCCCCATTTCTACTAAGATTCTCTCCATTAGAGAGATAGGGAATATTGCTGGAAATGGGAAAATCTTTCAAAATGAGAGAAATGTTTTCATGTGCCCAATACATCTACATGACTGAAGGCCTCTCTCATGACCTGCTCTTCCTGTCCATTTCTGTAGCCCATCTGCCTTTACAGCAGAGTTTTTGATGTAAGTTCCTCTCTCAACATCTGCAATCTTCACTGAAGACTCTCCTCCTGCTATGACCCTTCCCCCAAGCCTCTGCCTACTTCTTCTTAGTTCTACAGTGGAGCTACATGGGCCCATCTAGCTACATGATAGACCTAGCCTGTTTGCTTTCAAGTTTTGCTTGCTCTGGTGTGCAGTGGAATCTGGGATGCACCAAATCAGATGCTTGAGTCTGAGAGCCTGGTTCTCATTGCCCTGTTCCTTGGGGCAGTCATTTACATCAGTACAAAGTGGATATTGAAATATTCTGTCCTGGTAGCATTTTACACCCACTTTTCACTCCCTTTGCAATGACGTACATTGCTGCACAAGGTGTAGGGCAACACTGAATCAGGGGAAGAGCCACTGAAATACTAATTACTGACAGGTTCTAGTTATGTTTCCTTCTCCTTAACTGAGATGTAGAGTATTTGGACAAGAGTAAGATGGCTACCAGGCAGAAGTCACCCACTGGATGGATATCACCTGTTGAATGTTCTTGGATAACTGCAAGTTGGAATCAGGATACAAAATGTTGGGAATAGTGCTAGAACACAGAACCTGGGCTTTTCCAGGACACTGTTTGACCAGTGTAATGAATGAGCTTAGCAGAGCTGAAGAAGAAGCAGACAATATACTGTAAATGTAAATCATATGTAATTTACTATAATATTGTTTTTATGGGTAGTGCAAGAAAATGTCCAAACTTCTGGGTAATGCCAATAAATTTGTTTGAAGAAACAGTTGTGATTTCTGACTTACTTTTTTTAAAAACCATGTGACTTTAATTAAAGAAAGGAAAAAGTTAGGCAAGTTCTGCAATTGCTCCTGGCTTTGCGCTCTGTAAATTTTCTTCAGCGTAAGGGACGAGCAGAAGAAAGGATATTGTTCCCTTGATACTGTTCAATAATATTACTGGTATTTTTTCCAATTGGAATCCACTTTTATATTAGCAGGGATTCACTGCTTGGTGATGACATGAGAATGCAGAAGCACCAGCATGAATTCTAAGCTTGTGACAGTTCACTCTCTTATTGCACTAAGAGCAAATAAACTTCTAAATACTTAGAATAATAAGCAGATAACACGCAGGTTTGGGTGTAGCGGCCTTTTCTACTGCATTATAGTTATGGTTCTCTAATTAGACCACCAGCACACTTCTCCTTTGTTTTACTTTCCCTTAACTTTCTTTCCACTTTCTAAGGGTCCAAACATATTTTTCTTTAAGCATCTTGTCATACAGTTCCTCAATCTGAGACTCAGATATTGAGTTATATCCTGGGGACTGTAGTGGGATTATATTGTCAGAAGGGCTACAGCTGTTGCTATCATACATAACACATGCTTAAAGTTCTTTACATTTCCCGCCCCCCTAGCACTTCCTCCCAGTCTTTTACCAATTTGTTTAGTAGAAGAGAAGAAAAAGAAGGACTGGATACCCCAAGGTATTGAGAATGGAGATGTAGAGCCTTTCATGTGAAATGAGGTGTGGTTTCAATCCAGTTCCCAGTGGACAGGGGTTTACATCACAAAATCCACCATCACAATAGTTCTCCTTCTTGAGAGTTGAAGCAGAGAGGTCACAGACTGAATGAGCCTGGAGAATGAACTATGGTTTCATCCCTACAGGTGGCCCTCCTGGGTCAGGACTGAGACATACTAGTGAGTTGGCTTGGACTTGTTTATACTACAGCTGCCCACATTTTACTGTACTTGTTAGTGGGTAAAGAGAAGACCTCACTGCAGTCAGACTAGTACCATTTCAGAGCCCTATCTTTGCCTGTGCCTATTCACAGTCTGGCGTTTCCATGATTATTTAGAAACTTTCACCCAAGAATTGTACTTCTTCTTTTCAAAGAAGCAGCTTGTGCAAATAGAACCCTATATTGAACTAAAACTAGACTTTACCAAAATATTGAACACACACACAACAAAAATAAGAGGAAAACTTGAAATGAAATAAAGTTTTTGAGGTATCTTGTTATTGAGGCAGCTTCTTTCTTGAGGCACGTGTACATGGGATGCTCACAAAAGTTAAGTCAAATCAACTAAAGGTCGCAAGTCTGAGGTGCTTGGAATTATTGTGAGGAAGACTTTTAAAATGGGAAATCACTCTTTTCAAGCAATCTGGACAGAAAAGAAGAGTTGGGTGTAATTATTTCTTTTACATAAAAGAAAATATTTGACAACAGACCTAATCCAGAAGGTTTCAGAGTAGCAGCCGTGTTAGTCTGTATTCGCAAAAAGAAAAGGAGTACTTGTGGCACCTTAGAGACTGACCAATTTATCTGAGCATAAGCTTTCCTGAGCTACAACTCACTTCATCGGATGCATACAGTGGAAAATACAGTGAGGAGATTTATATACACACAGAACATGAAAAAATGGGTGTTTATCATGCACACTGTAAGGAGAGTGATCACTTAAGATGAGCTATTACCAGCAGAAGAGTGGGGGGGAGGGAAGAAAAGATTATCACTTTTGTAGTGATAATCAAGGTGGGCCATTTCCAGCAGTTAACAAGAATGTCTGAGGAACAATGGGGGAGGGAGGGGGAGAATAAACAAGGGGAAATAGTTTTACTTTGTATAATGACTCAACCACTCCCAGTCTCTATTCAAGCCTAAGTTAATTGTATCCAATTTGCAAATTAATTCCAATTCAACAGTCTCTCCTTGGAGTCTGTTTTTGAAGTTTTTTTGTTGAAGAATAGCCACTTTTAGGTCAGAAATCGAGTGACCAGGGAGATTGAAGTGTTCTCCGACTGGTCTATGAATGTTAAAATTCTTGACGTCTGATTTGTGTCCATTTATTCTTTTACGTAGAGACTGTCCAGTTTGACCAATGTACATGGCAGAGGGGCATTGCTGGCACATGATGGCATATATCACATTGGTAGGTGTGCAGGTGAACGAGCCTCTGATAGTGTGGCTGATGTTATTAGGCCCTATGATGGTGTCCCCTGAATACATATGTGGGCACAGTTGGCAACGGGCTTTGTTGCAAGGATAGATTCCTGGGTTAGTGGCTCTGTTGTGTGGTGTGTGGTTGCTGGTGAGTATTTGCTTCAGGTTGTGGGGCTGTCTGTAGGCAAGGACTGGCCTGTCTCCCAAGATTTGTGAGAGCGATGGGTTGTCCTTCAGAATAGGTTGTAGATCCTTGATGATGCGTTGGAGAGGTTTTAGTTGGGGGCTGAAGGTGACGGCTAGTGGCGTTCTGTTATTATCTTTGTTGGGCTTGTCCTGTACTAGGTGACTTCTGGCTACTCTTCTGGCTCTGTCAATCTGTTTCTTCACTTCAGCAGGTGGGTATTGTAGTTGTAAGAATGCTTGATAGAGATCTTGTAGGCATTTGTCTCTGTCTGAGGGGTTGGAACAAATGCGGTTGTATCGTAGAGCTTGGCTGTAGACGACGTATCGTGTGGCGTGGTCTGGGTGAAAGCTGGAGGCATGTAGGTAGGAATAGCGGTCAGTAGGTTTCCGGTATAGGGTGGTATTTATGTGACCATCGCTTATTAGTACCATAATGTCCAGGAAGTGGATCTCTTGTGTGGACTGGTCCAGGCTGAGGTTGATGGTGGGATGGAAACTGTTGAAATCATGGTGGAGTTCCTCAAGGGCTTCTTTTCCATGGGTCCAGATGATGATGTCATCAATATAGCGCTAGTAGAGTAGGGGCATTAGGGGACGAGAGCTGAGGAAGTGTTGTTCTAAGTCAGCCATTAAAATGTTGGCATATTGTGGGGCCATGCGGGTACCCATAGCAGTGCTGCTGATTTGAAGGTATACATTGTCCCCAAATGTGAAATAGTTATGGGTGAGGACAAAGTCTCAAAGTTCAGCCACCAGGTTTGCCGTGACATTATCGGGGATAGTGTTCCTGATGGTTTGTAGTCCATCTTTGTGTGGAATGTTGGTGTAGGGGGCTTCTACATCCATAGTGGCCAGGATGGTGTTATCAGGAAGATCACCGATGGATTGTAGTTTCCTCAGGAAGTCAGTGGTGTCTCGAAGATAGCTGGGAGTGCTGGTAGTGTAGGGCCTGAGGAGGAAGTCTACATAGCCAGACAATTCTGCTGTCAGGGTGCCAATGCCTGAGATGATGGGGCACCCAGGATTTCCAGGTTTATGGATCTTGGGTAGCAGATAGGATACCCCTGGTTGCGGTTCCAGTTGTGTGTCTGTGCGGATTTGTTCTTGTGCTTTTTCAGGGAGTTTCTTGAGCAGGCGGTGTAGTTTCTTTTGGTAACCCTCAGTGGGATCAGAGGGTAATGGCTTGTAGAAAGTGGTGTTGGAGTGCTGCTGAGCAGTCTCTTGTTCATATTCCGACCTATTCATGATGACAACAGCACCTCCTTTGTCAGCCTTTTTGATTATGATGTCAGAGCTGTTTCTGAGGTTGTGGATGGCATTGTGTTCTGCACGGCTGAGATTATGGGGCAAGTGATGCTGCTTTTCCACAATTTCAGCCCGTGCACGTCGGCGGAAGCACTCTATGTAGAAGTCCAGTCTGTTGTTTCGACCTTCAGGAGGATTGTCTGGCTATGTAGACTCCCTCCTCAACTGGGAGTGGTTGAGTCATTACACAAAGTAAAGCTATTTCCCCTTGTTTATTCTCACCCCCACCCCCCCAATGTTCCTCAGACATTCTTGTTAACTGCTGGAAATGGCCCACCCTGATTATCACTATAAAAGGTTTTCTTCCCCTCCCCCCCACTCTCCTGCTGGTAATAGCTCATCTTAAGTGATCACTTTCCTTACAGTGTGCATGATAAACACCCATTTTTTCATGTTCTGTGTGTATATAAATTTCCTCACTGTATTTTCCACTGAATGCATCCGATGAAGTGAGCTGTAGCTCACGAAAGCTTATCCTCAAATAAATCGGTTAGTCTCTAAGGTGCCACAAGTACACCTTTTCTTTTTGCTAATCCAGAAGGCCACTAACTACTCGGTTCTCCTCCAGATTCCTCCTTGGGACCCACTTCTGCTGCAATGCCTACAAAAATCAGCCAGTCATGACCACCAGGTTGAACTGCAGCGAGAGATAGCAGATATTTATTAATTTTAAAAAATCCTTCCACATCTTTTGGAACTACTAAACTGGGCATAGAGCTAACCTGTGTAACTACTAACCATGGGACCTTATTGCTCCTGCCCTCTGTGACACCTTGGAGTTCAACCCAGACCAATAAGAGGCTGTGTAACCCTGGGTGCTTCTGTGCTGTGCAGCCTCGGGTAAGACACCTGACACCAGCAGTATGCTCACAGCACAATAGCCTTACCCCGGTTTCCACCTGCTTTGGTCACTCCTTGCAAGATGACTCAAACCCCTCCCCCCGTCTGAATTTCCCCCAAATTCTCTGCCTTGTAGCATCCAGCCCTGTCCTAGAACACTCATAGATGTTATTAAATTTGCTGTTCCTTTAGAAGAGACCATAAACAGCAGTTCATTGATTTAAATGGAGTTTGACAAACACTTTTATTTCAATCCCAGCACTGTATTGGTTTATATTAAAAGTAAAGCATATTAATAAAGTATATTAGTAAAGTATATTAATCAAAAAGTCGTAGGTTTAAGTGATACCAAGTATAAGGAATAAAGACAGAAAGGGTTACAAGCAAACAAAAGTAAAAATATGCTTCTAAGACTCAGAGGTGGATTAAGTTTTATTAGGGCCCTGGGCACAAAGAACTTTTGGGCCCCGCACATGTTCTCCTCACCATGCCCCACTCTGCTCCTTCTCTTCCCCCCACCCCACTTACTTTCCCCACTGCCTCTCATCCCACTCCCTCATTCCCTTCTCCCCACTACTTTTTACCCCACCTCACCGCCTCTTCCTCACCCTCAGGCTGAGCAGATCTGCTCAGCACTGACAGAAATGGGGTGGGGAGGGCAGTGGCATGTGACCACACACACATCCCCCATGCCTCGCCCCTGTTTGGGGTGGAGGGAACATTGCCCTCCCCAAACTACATCCGTCCCCTCCCCGTCTCCCAACACTACAACCTCCCCCTTCCCTGAACTGGGCTCCTTCTGCCTGGAACAGGACTCACCTGCGAGCCAGGGCTGGGAGCTGCAGCCACACACGGAGCTTGCCAGCCTCAGCTGATCAGGGGCTGATGCTGATGATGCGGCACTCCCTGCTCTCACCTGCCCCTAAGGCAGCTTTCTTTTGTTAAAAGGGCTATGCCCTCCTCAGGGCCCCTGGATGCTCCACCTGCCTTGGGGAGTGGGGAATGGGCTGAGGGCTGCTCTTGGGCACCCCAGCCCCCCACCCAGGGCAGGTAGAAGGTCTAAGGCCCCCCAGAGTGACACACGCTCCTGGGTGATTCTGGCGTGGCTCTGGCTTCTAGCATGGCAGGGGGCAGGGCCCCAGGGTGGAGTGGAGGAGGAAGGGCCGTGGTGAGAGTTCCGGTGCTCCTGGGGGCCCCCAAATTGGGCTGGGAACAGGCCCCTTTGGCCCATGCAGTAATCCACCACTGCTAAGACTAAAACCAGATTGAACCTGAGGAGACTCTCTTGTTCAAAGTATTTCTGACCAAGTCTCTTTTCCAGCATGGCTGACCATACCCTCTAGCCAGGAACCTTCACAGAGCTCCAAGTGCCTGGTTCCTTTGTCTCTTCAGGTGAAGGATACCTTAAGGGGTTCATTCCCCCTCTCTATATAGACCAGAAAACCTTTGAAATATATTTTCAGATAAAGTTCTTCTTCCCCTGCTGGGAAGAGATGCTATGCAGCCTGGTGAAGATTTCACCCTGGTTTCTCCCCTGCTGCTGATAGTTGAGTGATTAGGTCCTTATCCTTGATTGGGGCTTTTAGGTGTAATAAAATAAATAAATAACTTTAAAATGCCTGAGAAACTGAACTCCTTTTTTAAACTGGCTTTTAACATGAAAAATAAATAACTAAAGTTAAATGATTAAAAGCTAGGAAATACTGGGAAACCATATATTGATAAAGGCAGGTAAGATAATACTTGGAAAATATGAGTGGACATATGCAAAGCAGCCAATTATTGACAATATGTATTTTAATTTGTTAAAGGGAGTCACTCTAGCCAATGAGCTTACCCCACCACTGTCAACAGCTATAATCATACGAAGAGGCTCTTTTAGAAAATTAGACTGTCTCAGGTGCAGCTTTCTCTCCCTTTCAAATTGAAGGAGTCAGAAAGCTGCAGTTCAGGCTTCAGGAAATTGTGATGTCACCATCTTACTCCACATCTCAAGTACTCCAAAAAGTCCTCTAGCCAAAATAGGGAAGACAAGACTGATAGTTATATTGTAATTTATGAAGATAGGTTCATACAGTTTACAAAATCTGCTTGTTGCTTGCACTAGGAACTAACTTAGGAGACTAATAACAGGCCCAAACACTTTATTGTTTTACTGTGTTCTGTTTGGTTAGAGTGCAGAATAGTCTTCAAGGAGAAACGGACAAAACAATGGAAAATGTATGAGAAGGAACAATCGTACATTGGCAGAAAGAATGCCTCAAAGACTTAACTGGTTTTTTCCATCTTCTTTGAAACTTGGCAGTTTCTAGATACAATATGTGTTCTTTCCTATGGATTTAGAATTAGTGTCATTTCTGTAATCATGGTGATATAGGAGTGTGGACAGCTAGATCCTTCTTCCAAGTGCAATGGCTCACAAATTGTTTACATCTTCATTATTATACTGAGCAACTGCTCTGTCTAGCCAACTCAGTCAACCCACTCACAGTGTAGCTTGTCTGTACAGCCATCACTGGATAAATAGAAACTGAAACAAAAAAAGGAACTGACAGATTTGGAGCCATTCTTTAATAATTTATGAACACTGTAAGTTGGCCTGATTATTTGAGTGTTTTTTGTATGATTTATATGGGTTTAACTCAACATGAAGCTGTCTTGAAAAACAGGCAGGAAGAAAAAGAACAGTCCAAACACTTAAGGGTTATAGAGGGTCAATGTCAGAACTATTAGCTTTGATATTTTGCCTCTCTCTCCAGCCAATCTAAAAACTGGTTTAGCCTAGGACAGGAAGGGCTCACAGACACAGAAGGACAAAAATCTGGCAGGATTGAAAGGGAACTTCTCTCGAGAGAAACAGTGGTTGTTCAGGGAAACTAGATTGACACACAGGTCTCTGCTGGGGTGTCTGGACAAGCCAAGCCTGCATAGGTCATCATCACCTAGGAGAGTAGGGCTGTAGGTAAGCTAGATGTGTTTGTAGACTGTTGTTTTTAAATTCTTTTTTCTTTAAAGCTGTATTCCTATTCTTCTTTATCACAAAATTAAATAATACTTTTCTTTTAAGGCTTTCTCATAGGCACCGATTCTGTGGGTGCTCTGGGGCTGGAGCACCCATGGGGAAAAATTAGTGGGTGCTCTGCACCCACTGGCCGCCAAGCTCCCCTCTCCCCGTGCCCCACTTCCTCCTCCTCCATCTCCTCCCCTGAGCACGTGTGTCCCCACTCCGCCGCCTACCTCCCAGCGCTTCCCGCCTTGCTGCCGCCAAACAGCTGTTTGGCAGCATGCTGGGAGGGAGGGGGAGGAGTGGGAACATGGCGCACTCAGGGGAGGAGGTGGGGAAGAGGTGGGGCTGGGGCGGGGATTTGAGGAAGGAGTCGGAATAGCAGCAGGGAGGGGGCGGAGTTGAGGTGGGGACTTTGGGGAAGGGGTTGGAATGGGAGTGGGGCAGGGGTGAGAGGAGGCGGTGCAGGGATGGAGTTGGGGTGGGGCCAGGGGCAGAGGGGGGTCAAGCCACCGGTGGGGGCAGAATTCGGCGCCTATGATCACTGTATTTAACTGATCACTGTCTCCTGAAGGGAGTTCATTCCCTTCCCTCATGGACCATAGAGAGAATGCTCTGCATTGCACTCAACCTGCTCATAGCACTTACAGCTCTGCATTAAGCCAACAATTATGTAATCAAGTCTCATGCTTCAATGGTGGCCTGCAGGGATCAGGAATGATTTTTTGCCCCTGATGCACAATTGGCCAT
Organism: Eretmochelys imbricata; assembly: GCF_965152235.1. Taxonomy (NCBI): domain Eukaryota; kingdom Metazoa; phylum Chordata; order Testudines; family Cheloniidae; genus Eretmochelys; species Eretmochelys imbricata. The sequence goes on from NC_135574.1 coordinate 34,060,685, forward strand.
GTGTATTCTGGATTTTTTTCACTTTCCTTTGAAGCATCAGGGATTGGCCAGAGCTGAAGACACAACACGGAACGGGGTGCACAGAGAATACTCTTTCTTAGATGACTGGCTGATAGGTCTTGCTCCTATGCTTAGGGTCATACTCCCCACCAGATTTGGAATTTGGAAGGAATTTTCCCACAGGTCAGATTGGCAGAGGCCTTGGGAGGTTTTCACCTTCCTCTGTGACATGAATCGCCTGATCAATTACCCGCTATTGCAGGGGCCTTGGACATTGGCAGCACTTTGGCCTCTCACGTTTTCTGTCCATCTGTAATACACAACTGTTTAGTCTCCTGAGGACTGAAATGCTTTCGTCTGCCCCAAATTATTTGGCTCAAAATAGGGGTAACTGGGTGAAATATTATGTCCTGTGATATACAGCAGGTCAGACTGAATGATCGAATGGTCCCTTCTGGACTTAAACTCTATGAAACTAAGAACTAAGGCAGACTTGCAGGGTAAGAACAAGATTCTATAGCCCAAGACCTGATCTAAGAGTGGGGGAACTGTGAAATTCTGTAACCATGACAGTAACATAAAGGGGTGGGCATTGGTCAATAGTACGATACAGATATTTATGTAGGTTTATATGCAGCTCAGTATAGTTAGAATTTCCAGAGATCTGGAAGGACCTACTTTCCCAACGCTGTTTCCTGGGCTACAATAAAGAAACAGAATAGGAGTTTAATGGGTCTTAAAATTTGCTGTCAGACACATGTTGAGATGTAACATATAACAAGATTTTTTAAACTTTACTTCTTCTTTTACAGTCATGCATACCATGTGCATTGAAATGAATATGCTGAGTGCAACCTATTCTGTTAGGGGGATACTTCATATTAAACTCTATTATGGGACTTTCCTCAGTCTGCTTTTTAAACCAAAGTTTATGGAGAAAGAACTATTTTGCACATATTGCTATATTTTACTTTGCATTCATTGTACATCATGCTTTTCCAAAGTACTTTGCAGACATGAACTGATTAAGATTTACAACTCTTCAGAAAAGTATGTATTATTATTAGTCAGGGGTGCACTTAGGCACAGAGATATTAAGATCACACACAAACATTTGTGAACTTAGAGGCCTAAATCTCAGCATCTAAATCCATATTCAGGCACCTTGATAAGTGATTTTTCAAGGTCCCGGGAACCCGCTGCTCCCATTAAAGTCAATAAACCTGATTCTCCAATGCCCTGCATCATGCATCATTTGGGTTATTGGCCTAGTGGATGGTGGGGGAAGCTCTGGCCATGATAGATCTTGATTTTAGTAAGGCTTTTGACATGGTCTCTCAAGACATTCTCGTAAGCAAACCAGGAAATGTGGTCTAGATAAAAATAAGGTGGGCACAAAACTGATTGAAAAACCACACTCAAAGAGTAATTATCAATGGTTCGCTGTCAAATTGGGGAGATGTATCTAGTGGGGTCTCACAGGGATCTGTCCTGGGTCTGGTGCTGGGGAGTATACTCATTAATTATTTGGATAATGGAATAGAGAGTATGCTAATAAAATATGCAGATGACACTGGACATTACGCTCCATATTCTTTATAGATATATGCTTATGATATGAATATGGCATAACTAAGATGTAGTTTATGCAAGATGAGTCTTGTGAGATATCATTGGAAAGGTTATGATTTACTGAATGTGATTATCCAATTTGTATGCATGTATGATTTCTGTATCTGGAGTTAGGAATATTAACTATGTAACAATTACAACTGTGTATTCGCCTGAGGAACACCCACCAAACAGTAGGCAAACAGCCTGGATGGGCCATTAAGGAGAACAATAGAACTTTGAAGATGCTAATCGCCCTCCTTCCTGAATAGTTTCCTGGGATGCTGCATTGACACTGCGGGGTCAGGTGACTAGGTCACCTGGCACTGGACACCATCTTGACTTGTTGGTATTTTTCCACTGAAGGGAGACAGGGATCAAACAGGGAAACAAAGGATTCCCACCATATGCAAATTCTATTTAAGGCTGGAGATTGAGTTATTCAAGGTCGCCGGTTCTTCACTCAATCCCCGCCTAGGATGATGGAAACACCTAAAACTGATCTGGGAAAAAGGACTGGGACCCAGGCTAAAATAGGCGTCTGGCCTGTGAAGAGAAATATCTGAAACTTTAAGCTGCAAGCAAAAGTAGTTTGTCTTCAAAGAACTCTGCAACCTGCCTAAAACAACTTTAGAGTGAGAAATTATTATTTGTAACCAGTTTCTTTAGTGACTTCAGCTAGTTTGTGTGTTTGTTTATTTTGCTCAGTAATCTACTATCATCTGTTTGCCATCCCTTGTAATTACTTAAAATCTGACCTTTGTAGTTATTAAACTTGTCTTTATTTTCTAAAAATCAGTTTGTGCAATTCATTTTGGGGAGGGGGGTGCAAAAAGCTGTGCATATCTCCTTCCACATGGGGGGGGGGCATGATTTTTTATGAGCTTGCATTGTACAGATCTTTATACAGTGCATCACAATATAATTTAGGGTTTACACCCTCAAAGGAAGTGTGCACATGGGTGCTCGGTAAATCCCTGACCTGAATTCTCCCACACAGAGCTGATTTCAGTTTCTGTGTCTGCAGCTGGGTGTGGCCTTACCTGTATGTGTGCGAGAGAAGTCTTGAGGGCCTGGCACAGGAAGGACAGGGTGAGGAAGCCCAGACTGGTGGAATGGGTGGGATCAGTGGGACCCCAGTAGATTAGGTGGTATTAGAATGGATTAGAATTCAAAATTCAACCCTGACAAATTGAAGAATTGGTCTGAAATCAACAAGATGAAAGTCAATAAAGACAAGTGCAAAATACTTCACTTAGGAAGGAAAAATCAAATGCACAACTACAAAATGGGGAATAACTGGCTAGGCAATGGTACTGTTGAAAAGGATTTAGGGGTTGTAGTGGATCACAAATTGAATACAAATCAATAATATGATGCAGTTGCAAAAAAGGCTAATATAATTCTGGGCTACATTAACATGTCTTATGTGAAGACATGGAAGGTAATTTTCCCACTCTACTCAGCACTGGTGAGGCTCACTGGGAGTATTGTACAGTTTTGGGTGCCATACTTTAGCAAAGATGTGGACAAATTGGAGAGAGTCCAAAAGAGTGCAACAAAAACGATAAAAGGTTTAAAAAACCTGAGCTATGAGGAAAGGTTAAAAAAAACTGGGCATGTTTAGTCTTGAAAAGTAAGAAAACTAAGGAGAGAACCTGCTAACAATCTTCAAATATATTAATGGCTATTGTAAAACGGATGGTAATCAATTTTTCTCCATCTTCACTGTCCGTAGAGCAAGAAATAATAGGCTTAATCTGCAGCAAGGGAGATTTAGGTTAGATATTAAGAAAAACTTACTAACTATAAGGATAGTTAAGATCTGGAATAGTCTTCTAAGGGAGGCTGTGGAATCCCTGTCATTGGAGGTTTTTAAGAACAGGTTAGACAAAAACTTCTCAGGGATGGTCTAATATAGTGTTGTTGTAGCTGTGTCAGCTCCACAATATTAGAGAGACAAGATGGGTGAGGTAATATCTTTTATTGGACTATCTTCTGTTGGTGAGACAGACAAGCTTTCAAGCTCTTCTTCAGGTCTGGGAAATGTACTCAGGGTGTCATAGCTAAATACAAGGTGGAATAGGGTGACACTCTGAGTACATTTCCCACCTTGTCCCTCTAATATTGTGGAACTGGTGAAGTGAGTGGTCTAGATGTACTTTGTCCTGCCTCAGCACACAGAGCTGGACTAGATTAACTCACAAGGTCCCTTCTAGCCAACATTTCTGTGATTTACAGTTGTGCAAAGTGGATGTAATATGCTACCAGATCTGAAGGGTAGTATTTATCAGCTATTTGAACATGTGTATATAACTCCATAATGGTCAAAACAGTTGGGAATTGGGCCCAGGCGGTCATCCTTAGGTACCCAAGTTTCAAAATTCTGATATCAGCGAGAAGGACAATGTCACTGAGTGAGTTAGTGATAAAGCTAGGAATAAAACCCGAGGATCCTGTTTCCAGCCCTGAGCTACATTCATAAAACCACATTTCAACTAACTGAGAGTGAAATCACTTCTCTTGCATAAAACATGAGTAACCAGGACTAATGCTTGTGAAGCGCAAAGTGAATTAAGTTAAATCCATCGCCTCAACGTGACTCATGGTGCATGGCAGTCTCTTGCCTTGGAAGCTATTCTGGCTCCAAGACTGAAGACCACTGAACCACTTTCAGGGTATTGGGGATGCGGGATTCATATCAAGATTGATTTTGTGACTAAAGTCTACCCCATTGCTTACCTCCATACTTATATATGGGGGTAAGTATGGAGAGCTCTGCCTGAGGCCCATCTATCTATCTCCAATGGGGTATGTCTACGGCTTTCTGCTCATTCTCCACACATGGGACTATTGTTAAAGTGATAAATTGTTTCACAAATAATAGTAACAGACTATTATTCCATGAATGGAAGTATAATGAATGGAAGCTAGGGGATATATATGCAATTACCAAGGCAGTCCAGAAGCTGATGCTGTTATAAGGCTAACTCCTATCCCTGATGTATTCTCCCTTGAAAGTGATGAAACTGGACGCATATATGTATACATAATGGCACAGGGACTCACCCCTGCCATGCCTCCTGCTGGTTGTCCAGGAATTAGCTTTTTACCAGCTCCAGAGCACCCTCTGCCAGTGTCCCTCCCAGACCCTAGTGCCCCTTTATCTGGCATTCTGCCCCAGCAGTATCCCCTCACTCTCAGGGTCTCTCCTCCCCAGGGAACCCCCAACCCCACCTTGCCTCAGCAGCTACTGCAGTCATCATCTAGCCCCTGCTCCCTGGGGCAGACTGCAGTATAAGAGCCAGTCATTATAGGTAAGGGGGGGGTAGGACCTACTGCCTCTACCTAGCCATGGGCTGCTGCTTCACAGACCCAGAACATGTTTAGGTCCCACACAAGATCCTGCAGCCTGGGGGGTTTCCAGGCAGGAGCTCCCCAGCTCCTTTTGCCTTCCCCCAGTACTGCTCTACTCAGGTAGCTTACTCAGTTCCCAGGCAGCCAGGTCCTTCCCTCTCTACAGTGACAGAGAGACTGTCTGAGCTCCTGGCTCACTGGTCTTTTATAGGGCCAGCTGCCGCCTGCTTGGGGCGTGGCCCCAGCTGTGGCTGCCTTCCCCAATCAGCCGAGGCTACTGCTTTCCTCAGAAGCAGCCCTCTCACAGCCCGAGCCCTCTCAGCCCCAGAGCAGGTTACCACCCTGCTACAGTATATCATTATTTTATTTCTGAATTGTATTATAGTATCAAAGGAGGTAGTGTGGAGAGCTTGAGGGTGAGATTAAGAGTTCTGCCTTAATCTTGTTGAGCTTGAGTTGACAGCTAGAAATCCACAAGGTTTAGACAGAAGGCGGCTGGTCTGGAATAGAGAGATAGAACTGAGAGTCATCACCATCGGGAGGAGAACCAGGATAGGACAGAACCATGGAATCCAAAGGAGGACAAAATTTCAAGAAGATGGTTTACTGGGTTGAAGGCAGCTGAGAGGTCAAGGAGGATGAGGATGGAGTATTGGTTCTGAGCTATGGCTAGGAAGCGGTTATTAGAGACCTTGGTGAAAGCAGTTTCAGTTGAGTGCAAGGGGCAGAAACCAGATTGGAGACAGTCTAGGATGGAGCTGGAGGAGAGGAACTCCAGACAGTGATTGTAGATCGTGCATTCAATGAGTGTAGAGATGAGAGAGAAGGAAGATGGCGTGGTAGCTGGAGGGGAAAGTGAGGTAACTGGTGAGGGTTTTTTAAAATAGGAGAGATCAAAGCATGTTTTATTGTGAGGATAAAGAGCCAGAGGAGAGTGAGAGCTTAGGGAGAAGAGTGAGGGAACTCATAAGAGTGGGTATGAGGGAGATCAACCAGTTGGATGGGATCACTGGGCAAGTGGTGGGGTTACAGGAGGAAAGCAGACAAGAAATGTCAGCATCTGAGACTGGGAAGGAAGGAAGGAAGAAAGGAAGAAAGAGTTGTAGGGAGAGAAGAGATTTTTCCAGAGATGCTCCACAGTGTAAGAGCAGGAGTGGAGGAAGCAGATGCTGGGGATTTTCCAGGGCTAGGGCAAGGGTGCTGGAACAATGTGTATAGTGGGGGATGCTGAGAACCATTGAACCGAACTGCAAACCCTGTATGTGTTGGAAACAACTCTAGTTCCCGCACCTATGGGATGGGGTCTGGCAGTGCAGACACTGAGATGGAAGGGAGTGGGAAAAGAGTCAAGGGTGGAGGTGAGTGAGGAATTGAGAGGATCTAATCAGCAACCATATCAGCAGAAGACAGTGAACAGAGAAAAGGCAGGAGAGGTCTGAGACCAGAGAAGTCATTAATTATGATGGACTGGAAGTCACAGAAATCCTGAGTGACAGGGCATGAGGGGAAAGCAGGGAGTGGGGTAACTCCGTAACAAAAAGAGAGCAATGCTTGGTGAAGACCAAGTCAAGTGAATGTTGAGTAAAGAGTTGAACCAGGGCTGACGGACAAATGAAGAGGTGAGGGCAAGGATATGTGAAGATAAAGGATTGAAGTCCCTGCGGATGAGTGTGGAAGAATGTGAGGAGAGGAAAAGAGAGATCCAGGAGCTAAGGTCAGAGAGGAAAGCTGATGGAAGGAGTTGGGTGGATTGTAGATGACAGTGATATGGAGGTGGAGAGTAGACTCACATGCACTGCTGTTCAAAAGAGGAGAAAGTATGGGAAGGAGGAGGAAGGAGGGGTTGGCAGCAGCAGAAACAGGAGAGGAGAAACCTAACACCCCCAGCACAGTCTGATGAGGACAGGGAGTGTAAGACAAGAAGAGTCCTCCATAAGGAAGGGCAATTGCAGAGGCAGTGTCAAATAAAGGGAGCCAGGTCTCTGTGAGACCCAGGAGCTGGAGGGACTGATACATGAAGCAGTTGTTGCTGACTGAGATCTTTTCAGAGATGGAGAGGGCATTACAGAGATAGCAAGAAAAGGGGAAGAGGGAGTGGGGATGGAGGGGGATGATCTTTAAATTAGGAGTGGTGGCATGAGAGGGGTGGAGGTGGTAGCAAGGGAAAGGTGTGGGAAGTGAAGGAAGTGGGGATTTAGGGAGGGCCAGAGTTGGGGCAAACATTACCAGAGGATGTTTGCAGAGGAGGGTGTGGATATGGGATCTGGATTTATGTTGGTGGGAGGAGCAAGGAGATTAAGATGGAGAGGGGAAGAGGAGCAGGTAGATCTGGTGAGAACTGTAGAGGTGTGAGGATACTAAGTATAAGCAGGGTCTGAATGAATTCTTTCCTGACAGCTAGCTGGCAGGGGGGGAGACTTTAGGTGTGTTCATATCAAAACAGTTTGCTCCTGCTCTGCTTAGGTATCCAGCAGATAGAGTGGTGCATTGCTTAAAGTAATCAACTTTGGCTGGTGTTGGGTTACAAATCATTTTAGTACTGACTGCAGGGGTAGTGAAATGCTGTTACCAATGTTGTAATTATTGTATGAATAAAGGGGAGCAGAATTGTGCTATCCTGTCCCAAATGGGGGCGTCACCCTAAGCTGAAAGAACCTCATTAAGCCAGGGGCTTGAATGCCAAAGCCCTGTGAAAGTAAGAGGGGTGGGGACAGGTGTTCTAGCCAGAGGTGTGAACCCTACCCAAGGGTCCTCCTCCGACAAGTTTAACCTGTTCCCTGCCCCCACTGTTCAAAGAAAGAGCTAAATAGGCTTCATTAGGAGCAGCTTTGTTATTTTAAATGCTCAGTCAGAGCTGAGACCGGTTGTGGTGGGACTGTGTTTCTGCCCAGCCTGCAAAGAGCTGACAATTACTAAGAGACTGATGTGCAGAGAGGCAGGTGGCAGCAGAAGGTGACTGAGAGTCAGGAGGTGGCCAACAGGATGGCTGGTGGAGGTGCGCAGAGCGTGGCCAGCAGGGCAGCTGTCGGAGAGGCACAGCACGTGGCCAGCAGGATGGCTGGTAGAGAGGGCCAGAGCAGAGAGGCGTGGCAAACTTCTGGAATGGCAGCTGGCAGAGAGGCGTGGCAAGCAAGTGCCCGAGCAGCAGAGTGAGTAAGGTGCCTCCTCACCCCCACTCCACCCAGGGTGGGAGATGAACTCTGGGTCTGCATTGACCAAGGACAGCAACTGTGAGTGGGCTGCAGAGAAGGGATGGGCACGTTAAAGGGACTTTTGAGTTTTTGGACTTAAGAATCTGAGGAGAAAAGGACACTGCCCAACTTATTTGGGGGTGGGTCTTTTGCTCATGGTTTATGTTTATGAACCCTGTTTGCAGTGTTTTCCCAAATTAATGCTGAGTTACTTCCTCCTTTTATTAAAAGTTTCTTTTCAACACTCTGTGCCTGGGAGTGGGGAAGTATTGCCATTCAAAGGCGCCGCGGGGTGGTGTGTAATTTACACAGGTTACTGGGTGGGGGCTTGAGCTGGTTTTGTGTTGTATCGATGGAAAGGAACCCTTAGATATTGAACCTGGCCCTGGTTGCTGCTGGCTCCACCAGGCAGAAGTGTTACATAAGGGGGGGACATGGAGCAAATGGAGCCAGTGGGGGAAACAGAAGGGGGAAGAGGAAGACAGATGCTATGGTGTGGTGAGAGCCATGGTGAGAGGTAGATGGACAGGTATATACACCCATACACGTTTGAGAAATGCTGTGACAGAACTAATATTAACCAGCAATTCACACATGAAGAATTGGTCTCTCCCTGTTTTTTTAGTTTGCATTTTATGCCCTTCATTCGGAGAAACTAAATGAGCTCTGTCGTTTTTGACCCGTCCCTGTTGTGCTGTACACTATATCTTAAAATCATATTATATAGCTCTTTACAGTCCGTAACCTCTGCCCAAAGGAGCTCTGATCTGAGGTACTGTCAAGCCTAAATAATCTCTTATTCATTAAGAGGGTGACCTTTACATGTCAGAGTTGAGGTGAAGTTACAAGTGGCTGTTTGCACTGTACCTGCTCTGCTCTGAGAGATGAAGACTTGATTTTCCATCACTCACAATCCTTTCCTCTTTACAGTCTCCCATATGGGAGACGGCAATGTACACCACAAAGGAACAATAAAGGTCCATACAATGTGCAAATAATATTTCTATTAAATACATACTGTATGTTATTTCTTTATATTTAGTTTTCTTATTTCTAAAGAGCAATCATTTGGAGACCTTACTGACATAATAAACTCAGACAGTCAGAGGCAGGTGTAAGTCTGAGAAAGTACAGAAAGGACCTTTTATAATGGAAACATCAAATTTGCATTTAGCTGTACTTATAAATCATAATTCTGGGAAACTAATGCAAGTAGCCGGAAAGAAGCTTTTTATATCAAATGAGAAGGCAATGGTAGTCATATTATCTATTTTTCATTGTAGATCTGAAATGGTTCCTCTCCTGTTTTTTGTAAATTCACCTCTAGAGCAGAAGGCAGAGACTCCTTTTTAGGGAAAGTAATAGAATCATATAATCTACGCAATTATTTACATTTGATTTTGTTCACCCCTTGCTTCCTCACGTCCCAAATGAAAGATGCTGTGCTGCTCGTGCCATAGCGGTGGCTCTAGGCTCTGCCACACTGACTGTAACTTGTAGCCATCTTTTCTGCAAACCCAGACTGGTAAAGCCCAGGAACGGCAGGTCGTCTTTGTTTAGGCATGTGCGCTGTGTGCTTTCAAGAGCAGGGCCTTTAATCATCTCAGTATTAAAAATGGATTCTGAAAAGAATTCCCAAAGGGAATGAGTTGTATACATTTCTTTCATTGCTTTGAAGACAGGAATATCATTATTGTAAGCAGTCCTTCATGAGCAGTCAAGAAGAGAGGGGTGGGGGAGGGGACAGAAGGAAGTTGCATAGAATATAACAATTCTAGACTTGAACAGACTATCAACAGCTGCAAGGTTAATTACAGATCTTTAAAAAAAACCCTAAGCTTTAGAAATAAAAGATAAGAAATTCTTTAGAGTAATTATAGGCTGCTGAGGCCTTATGGTAATACTAAAGTAAAGCATCTGACTGGCGTGCTGCAGGAACACAGTGACAGTAGAAACACAGGTTGAAAAAAATAATTAAAACCAGCTTTCCCCCTATCTTGGGGGAGCTGTCAATCAGTCTGAGGGAAGAAAAGAAATGCTAATAAAATATTAATAGGCTCTTTTTTAGTTTTTTCATAACATTCTTTTATACACAGGTAGCACTCCGGTTTGTCAGTCAAGAGTCAGACACAGAAGCAAGAGACAAACAAAGTGGGGAGAAATGAAAAGCTTGACCTCAGAAAGAATCTGCCAAGGTATGAAGATAGGAATCATTGGGAGAAAGCTTGGTGGAAAATCACTGACTCTGCTTTGCTTTTTTAGAGGAAATTATGGCAAGGAGAAAAAGTTATTTTAGACTGACAGATACCAAATGTCAGCAATCATGATATAATCAGTGCAGGCTTTATTATATTTAAGTGGTTTAAAAGTCTGTAGATTCCAGACGGGTTCAAAATCTAGAAGAAGAGTGTGTCTAAAAGACAGTCTTATGAATATTACATCTATACTCTCTCCATATATATATATATATATATATATAGTTTCACACATTTTTTATAGCTTGTCATATTCTCTGCAACTGTCTCTGTGTCTTCTTCCTTGTTGGCCCCTTTGTATGGAATGTCTTTCCTGAGCTGGACAGCCAAGCCAACGCCCACTCCTCTTTCAAATCCCTCCATAGAGCCATTTCTGTGATGCGAATAACTGACTGAGGCCAATTCTGCAATGAACTGTGTCGGGGAGGGGAGGACCCGTCTGCCCATGCAGAGCCAGATGGAACTGGGCTCTGTGGGGAAACAAGGTCTGCCTGTGCACAGCTTATTGCAGGATCAGGGTCTTATTCGCTTCTACATCCTACAGAAATAAAACTAATTTTTTCCATCATTATATGAGCTAGCTCTTGCTAAGCAACTTAATAGTCTTTTTGAGGTTGCCCTATATTTCTTACTCTACTCTACCACAACTACTGAGCACTACAGACTACACACCACACCCTTACCTCTGTTATAAAACCAGGGGGAAAGAAATTTCAGAACAGTATGAAAATTTAAAGCATTCCTTTAGCTATGCCAGTCTCCTAGCATTCCCTCCACCAAGTTATGCCCTTCCGCCCACCAAACTACTACATGAAACATCCACAGCTAAGGGTATTGGGAGTGGATAGATTTGTAAAGGGATGTGCACAGGAGTGCAGGTTGAGGGAGAAGAGTTAAGATTGTAGTGTCTGATAGTAGTGGTAACAGTCAGGTGTGTGCCTCAGGGTGCTCCATGGCTACCTTGCAATATAGCTCCAGCGGGATATGCATTTCCCATCCCATCCCTGCCTCATGTACTCCCCCCAGCTTTGCTGGCTTAGTCTGCATCTCCTTCTCCAGCATGTCATTCAGAACTAGGGCTGACTGGAAAAAACAAATCCATTTTGTTCATCCATTGAGGTTCATCAAGAATCTAGGAGACTCAGGTTCAAGTCCCTGCTTCAGATCAGGCAGAATGAATGCCCTAGCTGCTAGGCTATTGTGGGGCTGGTTGTTCTCTCCGGTTTTGACCGGAAATTCTGTTCTGGACCTGAGAAACTTTCCAGATGAAGGTTAATCAAAACTGATACGTTTTTATGAAAAGTTTCAGGTTTGACCAATTAGCATTTTCTGACAAAAAATGTTTTGTCATAAAGTTTCCAACCAGCTTTAATCAGAACACACAGATAAGTCCCTCAGTGCCCCAGTGTAGCAGATCGTGCTGTAGACATGGCTGAATGTCCTTTGTTTGGGGAAGTGGAGAGATCTGTGCTTAGATTTCTCTTCAATGGATGGACTCAGGCAGCTTGCTGGCCCTTTAATTGCTTTTAAATATAAAAGTCGTTTATAGTAAATCTGAAATAGACAAATGACTTAATGAATAATAAATTGAAATACTATGTACACCTAGCTAATGAAGTGACCTCAAAATACCATATGATATTATAAATCATATCTTTTGCAGTGCCTCATCATATCTCTCTCTCTAGTCCAGATAGGGCATTTTTAATGTGCCCATCATTATAGCATGACAGAATCAAGAGGGGAAAAAGTACAGCAGCAAGAAGCCATGCATAAATTTTATCACAGTACTAGCTTTTTTCCCTCCTTAGTATTTCTGATTTTTTAAAAAGTGTCTAAAATCCTAATTTATAAACAGAATATGGGCCTAATTCTTCATTCATAGAAATTAATGATAAAATTCAAAATGACATCAGAGGACTATTTAAGCCTCATCAAAATCCCATTCAACTCAATGGAATGATCCCCTTTTGTCTTCAATGAGTTATGCTATGGCCATGTTTACAGTATGGGTAGATTGGTGCTGCTGCAATTGATGCAGCAGGTGTCGATTTAGTGGGTCCAGTGAAGACCTGCTAAATCGACAGCAGAACACTCTCCGGTTTACTCCAGTACTCCACCGGAATGAGAAGAGTAAGGTAAGTCCTCCAGAAAGGGTATCGAGACCATAGGAAATACAGTTCTGCTGCTCTCAGTACAAGCGCCTGGCACCACAGTGCCCTCCTGGTATCTGGGAAAGAAATTGCAGGAAAATTCTGCTCAACCCTGCTCTGAAACATATTAAGTACAGATGAAATGCTCTGAAAACTTTGCTGCCAAACGATAAATGGTATCTATTGAGCATGTGCAAAAGGCCATTTTTAGAAGCTTACAACTCAATCAAATTTTGGCATGGGGGCAACATAATAAACACCTCTGACCCCAGGGCAACCGTTCTGCCATGTGAACCAAAGCATGGAGCTTCTTAGCAAATCAGCTGTAAGAATTTTTTAACATGGACAAAACAATGCATATTCCCTTACCCTCATTCTTGGAACTGGCTCAACAATTTTTACTGAATATTAAATAAATAAATAAATTTCAACCTGATGCACAACTACCATGGAAAATTTCAGTCCAAACAGTTAAAGATTTGCTAAGTGATTAGAACTTGTTATTTTTAGTTGCTTATGGAACATGTTAGGTGACCTTAATGATAGGCATCACTATCAGATCCACTTGTGATAATTTTGAGAGTTCAAACTTAGTTTTGTTCCAAACTGGAATGAAAAAAAATCAAAATATTGAAAAGAATTCCACAAAAATTGCAAAAAGTTTTTATTTGGAAATGTTAAAATGGAAAATTTCACATTGTTGACTGATACGTAACAATGCAACTTTAGGTTTGGTCAAAAGTTCTCTGTCTTAAGGTATGTATATCCTGGAAACTTCAAAGCGCTGCTGCGGAAACGCTCCCGCAGCAGTGCTTTGAAGTGTGAGTGTGGTCACAGGGGTGCGCTGGGAGAGAGCTCTCCCAGCGCTCCTGGTAATCCACTTCCTCGAGGGGATTAGCTCCAAGCTCTGGGAGCCTGGCTTCCAGTGCTCGGAGCCTGTCTACACGAGCGCTTTAAAGTGCTCAGACTTGCTGTGCTGAAGGGGGTGATTTTTCACACCTCTGAGCCAGCATGTTAGAGCGCTATAAAATGTAAGTGTAGACGAGCCCTTACTATTTCTCAACAGAAAATTTGTTTTTTTTAACTAAATAACATTTGTCTCAAAAGTGTCTGCTTTCTGTGTAACATTTTGATTTTTCCTCAAAAAATGGAGTGTCCAAACCCCAAGTTATTTCAATTCTGAAGTTCCACTGCAGTGCCACCTGGGAATTGTAGTTTGGGTACCTCATGCTCCCTTTCTTGTCTATTGTCCAGGCTCTGCAGATGGTCTTTATCTCCCACCATGAACATAAAACTGCCATTGTGCTGCTTCCCCTCATCAAGAAGGGATGTTGTGTTGCATCATCAGAGATGTTGTCCAACTGGGAAGCCAAACCTAGAGAGGAGAATATGAACACACAGTACCCAAACTACAACTTCCAGAGGCACTTTTTTTCTCCTGAAACTCATAATATTTCATGAATCAAAACCTCATTCTCTGACCTATCCTACTTAGGATTGCCAACCCTCTAGGGTTGTTCTGGAGTCTCCAGGAATTAAAGATTAAGTTTTCATTGAAGATTATGGAACATGTGATGAAGGTTCCAGGAATAGGACCAACCAAAACTGGTGACCTTAGTTCTACTCCACTTGTTAACTGGGAACAGGAAGTCCTAACATGGTCATTTTGACTTCATTTTACATTGTTTCGTATCCTGGGGTTACCAAAGGGCAGTTACCATGAGCTCTCTATTGACACACAAAAACTCCATTATGGCTACTGGATGGTGGGGGCAGAGGGCCGGGAAAGAGGTGACAGTCAGGGTACTGGAGGAGGATGAGTGTGATGCAGAGGAAATGAGAAAAGAGGGAGTGGTTGTGCCCCTTTGCCGGCCAAGGAGGCAGTCTTGGACCTGGGAGCACTTAGCACTGGTGGTTGGGCAGCCAGGGTAGCTTTGTGCCTGCCACCCATGTGAAGAAGGGGCTCCATCACTAGGGGGAGGGTATCAGGCAGCAGTGCTCTGTGGTGCTACCTTCACAGAAGGCTCCCAGAGATACTGGGGAGGGGAGCAGGAAGGGCTCCATCCCAGAGCTACCAATCACATGCTTCCCTCTGTCCACTGTAACATCTGGTTGGCTTCCCAGCTCCCACTCTCTCCCAGTGGTCCCCTATGAGCAGAGTGAACCAAACAAGGCTGCGCCTGGACTCGAAGTCTGACCAGAGTCAGGGACGGGTCGGCTCTGGGCAGTGGGAGAAGGAGACCCATATGGAGGAGCCTGAGGCATGGGCTAGGTCACTGGAGCAGTGAGAGCTGGCTATGGCTACACATGAGAGATCTATGGAGGCCAAGGAGCATCTCCATAACTGGTACATGGAGCAGTTCTTACATGGAGGGATGAGACTGTATGTCAGTTGCAAAAGCAGGCTGCAGTGCTGGGATCTCCGTCCCTCTCCCACTCACTGATGATGAGGAGGAAATCTGTTCAGCTTCCATGCGGGAGGAAGAGGATTAAAGGGAGGGGAGCCATCTCTACTGCCAGTAGGCAGGCTTCGGTTATGCTTTAAAGAAAATTAGAAAAAAACAAATAGATCTAAAAGAAAATTCGTACAAATGATTGACATATTGAGTTCTTGTTTTCATTCTGTGTCTCCATTCAGTTGTTGTTTGGGACACACAAAACACCTCTCTGTCTCCAACCCATTATGGCTTCCAAAAGCATGTTACACACCTGTGGGCGATATATACCCGCACAAACAAGACAGTAACTGTACCTAGCAGTTTCTCCTGCCAAATGCCTCTTTCCCCTTCTCTTCTCCTGCCTCAAGGGTGCTTCTTAGTCTTGGTTTTATGGTGCCTCCCAACCTTATATATCACAGCCTGACTCACTCTACTGCACTCACAGTACATCTGCATTTCCCCATACAAGCAATCCCCATGATGGTACTCCTGGAATTAGTAGCTGTTGCTATGCATTGATTTGTACACCCCAAGGTGGACTGTATACTGGGGGAAGTCCCTCCACATATTGCATTTGACAAAGGAAAGGGCTGAATCTCCAGAATAACTGGGAAGTGGGGCACGAATGAAGAAAAATCGCCTTGGCACTATCCTCTTCCTTCCCCCTATAGCCCTAGGGCCTTCCTCCAGGCTGCTGCCAGTGTAATCAACTTCAAAACAGGGTATTTGCCTGGCAAAATAAGCTTTGATTCCTTTGGATGAGTGAGCCTCTCCACATTCCCTCTGGAGATACATATGTGCCTGTCAGAGATTAGAATGCCTGCTATGCTAAAGGGATTCTCTGGGTAAATGCTTGATGAGGGGCAGGAGATGTGGGTGACACCCAACTGATGCAATTCTGGCCACACATTCTTCTTCAGCTGACAGTGACAAGAATATGTGAGCATTCACATGGGATCTTGAATATGTCCCTCCACCATTCTCACTGTGGGAGCATCAGGGCCCTGGTGTTGTAGAGGCTGCTGTCCATGTCTTGTGGTCAACGCAATGATGTCAGCCACAAGTGCACTCAGTCTACTTCCTAAGTGGAGCATGCCTGAATCCCTGTTACCTAACAATAGGAAATCATCGTGTTTTTAATTTGGGGAGGATGTTTAACTATGTTTCTGCCACATAATGCTCCTTCTGTCTTGTAGCTTTGGGACTGTGATTTCCTGGAAAAGCAAACAGGAAAGCAAATGTCACTAGGGATTCGCCACTGCTATCACTCTGTGAATGGAAAAGGCTCTTTGTGTGTGTTACTTTCCTCTCCAGCAGGCACAGAAAAGGAATTACTTGGCTGATTCCCGCACTGTCCCTGCTGACTAGCTTAGAGCCCTCTAAGTGGGACAGAATGTCAGTGTGATGTCAACTGAGGGTGTAGATATTGCCAGTGATGCTGATAGCCTTTCTGCTGCTGCTCACCCAGTGGGCTGTAATAGACATGTCAATTCTCTTACCAAAGGTCCACATATCAATTGTCCAGTGCACCCTCCACCTACACAGTCATCCAGGGCACAGTGTACTGCTACTCTCACAGAAGCACACAGATTGCCTTTTTTGCAAAATAGGAGCAGCTAGGTTTCCACCACCTGGCAGCAGCAGCAGCCACCACAACTCTCTGAAGCCCTCACCCTCCACTTGGGAAAAAAGGAAAGATATCCATGTCCAGCAACCTTGCACATGCTGTGGTCAGTGACATGGGCACAGGGTGGTTGCAGTCATACTGACATCCTCTCTGGACACACTTTGCTAAGGACTGTTGAGTGACGCTGGTGGTTGTAGCTGACCCTATCCCTGAAAGCACTGGTCGTATCACCTGTGCTCTGTAGTAGACTCCATGCCTGTGTGCTCTCCTCCTGAACTAGCCTGTTGCTGCATGAGGCCTTTGTGATTTTATTCCATGATCTTCGGCATGCCTGGTGTCTCCAGCCTTTTGGCACAGTAGTCCAGAGTGACCTATGTCTGTATAGCCGGCAGATGGTACTGGCATTTTCCCCAGGATTTGAATTTGAAATATTGCCAAACCCAGAAGGATGTTTGTTTTGAACAGGCAGGAGGGGATTGGAGGATTGCAGCTGGTGACACATGCTGTGTAAAGCAATGCAGTGTGGGTGCACTACCTTCCCCCCAGTGCTCCCACCAAAACCACATCCAGCAGAGGTGGAGGCCGTGACCCTGCCCACCTCCCTCCCACTCCCTTGTGGGAGCTGTGACTAGCACTTGTTCAGAAGACAGAAGAAGTGGAGCAGAGTTTAGGGGGAACTGTAGCTGCTGTTTCTTGTGCACTTGCCTGTTATGGATCAGACGTTGGAGATAGTGGACTCACTGCAGCTGTGTTACTATTGCCACCTCCTACACTCTGACTGGTCTGTTGTGTTCCAGGGAAATAATTCTCTCCTGAAGAGCTACCTGCCTCAGTCAAAGGGGATTCCAACTCCTCCTCATCATGACCATCTCATTCTCCTTTGCTTCCTGGGATACATGGTGCAGGGCTTCCACAACAGCTTGGTCCCTTAACAAGCCCAAGCCTTAGCTGGTGGCTTCTCATTTTCCCATCCTAAACGCTTCTGTAAAATAATGCTATTTCTGTGCCGCCCCCTGCTGTGGTCTTCCTGTGCCACTAACACAACTTGCAGAAAGGGACTGTGAGATGATGCATTGTTGCTTATAGAATGAACAGTGTCGGAAAGAGACACCTTTTTATGCCAGGAGGACACCAAGCTGCAATGATGCTACTAGTCATCTGTGCTTAAGCCACATTATTTTTAGCTTTGAAATTTTTAGACTCATACCCAAGATAGTTTAAAGCAGTTACTTCCGAATTTTTAAAATCTGGAGATCATTACTTAGAGACCAAACAGGTCAATTCTTAATATCATGTGATGAGATTTTTATTGCATATCATAAATTTTAGGATATCTGCAAGATTCCTCCCTCCCCCACCCCCATCTTGTGTATACTTCTGTCCTTAAGGGTGTAAGGGGATCAGTTTAGGTGCCTTTCCTGGAAATACTCTGAGAGATGGAGTTTCAGATTCATTCTCATTTTAATAGGACTGTTGGTTACTTTTTTTTAAAATAGCACTTCTTATTTTTTCAATTCCTCAAAGTGCCAGGCATGTCTATCACTTGTCTGTCCCTACACAGTGCTTAATGCAAAAGTCTAGAAACTCTTCATATGAAAATTTCATGCCTCCAGGTGCTCCATTGATTATTCATGAAGCTTTTGGAGCTGTCACCATGGGAACCAATTGGTTACAACATATTTAGCATATTAATGACCTATATGATTTAGTGCATGAAGAGACATATCACACCACCTGGAACACAAGTTGCAAGCTGCTGCTGTCTTGATCAGCTTTCGCAATATGAAATAAGGATCTAGATACATATTATACAGAAATAACTCAAATCTAATATTTCCAAAAGGACTCATCCAAATTAGCACATGGGCTTTCAAAAGATTTGTTTTCGTAACAATGTTTTCCTTTTATCCTCTGTGAGTTTGGTCTCCTTACAAGGTCTGGCCTACTGCTGCAGCACATGCTCCTGAAACATTTAATAGGCAAGTCACGTGATCGGTTAGACGTTACATCAGAATTATTTAATACACCAAGGGCAAGATTGTATGTCAGGTCCAGCTGCTGTTACAGTTTGTGAAGCAGGTAGGTTGATGGTCTCTAGAAAGCAGCCACATAGTGATAACAATTAATTTTACAACAGACAGAAAGGAAATTCAGATGAGCTATGCACCTTCTTTGCCCGTATATTGTATGATTTCATATTAGAACAATATGTTCAGCAGCTGAAACTTTGCTTTAACATTTCATAGAAACTAAAATGTTAAAAGAACAAGAATGGCAATGTAGGGAAAATTCACCCTCAAAAGCTGAATAAAAACAGATGAGGCTACGTTAAACTTTCATATACTTGATATTAGTGATGTACTTTGACAGTGCACAGAATGCTGTAATATAGTCTCAGGAATCAGAGAGAATATCTCCTCTTTCAAAGGATTTGCTGTCCATCTGAGAATCTGAATGGACAGGGAAATGTGGGCAGAGGGAAAGAGAGGACAGGGTCTGGGACCAGCTGAAGGAGCACTTGATTTTTAAGGGCCAAATTGTGTTACTTCTTTACTCATGCTCCTAGCAGTCTCACTGAAGTCACTGGGGCATAATGACCTATTCAGAGTGAGTCAGGGTATCACATTCTGACACCATGTATTTTTAAACCTCAAAAGACAGGTCAAAATGGTTTTGAGCCATATGTTGTGAGCATATGCTGAAGTGTGCCGCTGTACTGGGGCCAAAGAAAGCAGGAGAGGATTTCAAAGTTCCAAGCAAAAGCCCCAATCCCAGAACTGATCAGCAGAGCAAATGGGGCTCTGCACATGCTCAGTAGAGTCAGCCTGCATTCAGTCAGCTGCAAGATCAAAGCCAAAGCAATCCGGTTGATGACTGGCTTGATGTCTTGGTATTCCATGGTCTGTTTGTTTAGTGGGTTATGATTTTTGGAGGGAAGGCAGTGTTTATGTTTAGCTAATTGCCCTAATTATGCATCAAATTAGCCATTGTTATTACCCACCATTCTATTTCCAGTTGCTTGAATGTGTTGCATAAGGTAAAGATAAACAATGGGCAGAGCTAGACCTGGAATCTTACTCTCAGTCCCTTTCTCTAGGAACTAGACTACATTAACACTGCTTAGGTGCCTGTGTATATGTACTGGTGTAACTAGATCGATTTCAAATCAATCTGGTTATACTAATGTGAATCCCTAACATACATACTTTTACACCAATTTAAGCATCGCTTATATCGACTTAACTTTAACGTTACCATCTTCTCCGTGATGAACTACTGGTTACCCACGTAAAGGTAAATGGATGTAAGCAAATTTTCAAATGATTTAAGTGAATCTATGTTAGGAATTTTCACTCATATAACTATATTGTTTTAACACAGATTTAGCTACTCCAATGCAATTTTTTGCATTACATAACCCTCATGTAAATTGCTGAGAAGATTATAGCAATTGGTTCTGCACCAGAAGTGCGAAAGCTTCTACTATAATATGACATTTGGACCAGATAGCTGATGTATTTAATTTATATATTACAATAAATAAACAAAATAAAATAAATCTTGTGAGCATTTATGCAGGAAGCAATAACTTATACAGGTCCTGTACAGTACCAAGTGGAAAGCTGATATTGGTATATAATAGCCACATAGAATGCTATAAGATTGTACTGAAAGAAGTGCACAGTTCAACATTGAAATATGACCCTGGCAAATAACCTATATGCTCAAATAAATTCTGATTGCCTATTCACAGCTGAAATTTACGTGAGCCCTTCTTCATTACAAAATGAATAGCTGCTAATTTGTTGCATTTCCAAAGTAAAGTTCAAATAAATTACATTTAAAGGAAAGAAAAGCCCTCTTATGAGACTTCCATCACCTGACCCTTCAAGCAGCACTGCTATTTTCTTCTCAGTATTTAACTCTAATCCTATTTTAAAATTTCCAATATCTAATTAGGAATTATACTCCAATCTTTCAAGTTTATAAATCCAAGTGGACTGCTGCACCCATGCATGTGAGCCTGCAAGACTAGGGCCTTAGACTGTAAATTGTCTGAAGCAGTGACAGGGTCTTTATTTGAAATAGTTTAGTTCCTTACACTATTTGGTCCCAATCCCAAATGGAATCTTTGGGTGTTGCTGTAATATAATAAATGAATAAAGTAAGTATTAATAATGAAACCTTTTAGGGATAAATTCTGTGCTGACATTCAAAAATGCAAGTTTGCAGTAGAATAAAAAGAATGTAAAAATTTTGGAGTAGTGAATTAATGCAGGTATGGAATAAAACTTCTGTATGACCTGGAGAGATTA
The DNA here is from genome assembly GCF_965152235.1 of Eretmochelys imbricata. Taxonomy (NCBI): domain Eukaryota; kingdom Metazoa; phylum Chordata; order Testudines; family Cheloniidae; genus Eretmochelys; species Eretmochelys imbricata. Next base: position 34,081,633 of record NC_135574.1, read on the forward strand.
GAAAGAGGACTGCAAGACAATGAATTGGGATTTGATATGAATATATGTGAAGTCCTACTACCAGGGATAAGGGTGGAAAAATCACAGATCTTAGAAGTCCCACCATCACATTGAAATTCACATCTCCTTATTATTTTGTCCTTTTACCAACTGCTATATTTGCCATGGAATGGAATGTTTGACACCATATAATGGTTTATGTATTTGTATGAGTATCTTCTGTTATTTCAGTCAGAAAGATTACAGCAGAATATAATACAACTTTATTTGTGTACATGAGGCAGCTTCTAAAAAGAATTGCATCACAACTGACAATAGCATTTCTTCATGATCTAACTGCCTATGCATTCAGTTAATGAGAACTTGTAAGGCTCATTATGATATCCTTATCTAGAAGCTCCTAGTAATATTACACGGGGAAGAAATGAAATCAGAAGTGGGGTGCCAGGGTCCAAGATAGGATCACTAGCTTAAGAGGCAGTCCACACTCTAAGTACCTACTTTAACAGAATGTGTGTATACATTTGTTAACTTAAAACAAAAGCATTTTAGGAAATGGTTATCCCTGTTTCTTCCTGTTTTCAAAATAAAGATTATATGTTGACGTCTAAATGGCTCATTCCTGAATGAAGGATTGGAGTGCTATTTGCTCTCCACAGTATTTTTCCTGCAGGATGTAGTTGACTGAATTGCATGTATTATTTGAGACTGAATCTTACTCCACACTGAAAGCACCCTCTCTGTATAGTCCTGTTACACATTTGGCAACATCAGTGCTTTCATTTACTGGCCATTGGGGAGACTGAAACAGACTCTCAAAGAGGCAATGGGGATACCAGGAACCAGAGCACGGCTATCTGAAATAAAGTCTATGTACAGAAAAAGAGCACAGCTGTATTCAACAGCAGATTTTCTGCCTTATGGTTGAGATGTTGAAGCAGAGAAAGAAGTGAGTTCCTGTGGTGCACTGGGGTTTCCTTCTGTATCAGCTATTACAATGACTGTCACTGGACAATAATGTAGATAGTGTTCTTGCAGCTGTGCTTGTTCCAGGATATTCATAAAAGAAGGTGCGGGAGGTAATATTTTTTACTGGACCAACTTCCTTTGGCAAAAGAGAGAAGCTTTCAAGCTACACAGACCAGAAGAGCTCTGTGTAATTCAAAAGCTTGTCTTTCACCAACAGAACTTGATCCAATAAAAAAATATTACTTTGCCCACCTCGTCTCTCTAATAATATAGACAGAAAGACAAGCACACACGTGGCTAGTTAGGGTTACCGATATTGTTAATATTTGTGGGCAGGGCTGGTAAAGACAGATTGGACACGGATCTGGGCAGTGGTGCAAGTAGAATTCATTTCTTACCGGTACACTGTATGAACTAAGGGGGGGGGCACGTGACCTCCCTGTGTGACCCCCTATGTGACCACACCCTGCCCCCAGCCCGGGGCCCTGCACTCTCTCGCTCCCCTCCCCATGATCCATCCACGTTACTGGGGGGGGGGGGGCTCTGTACTCCTCCCAGTCTCTACTCCTCCTGCTGGAGACTTCTGAACCACAGTGGCGAAAGGAGCAGAACGTGGGGCCACCAGGCAACCCCATGCCGGCAGCTCCTCCAGCTCGGCTGTACCGCCCCCAGCCTTGCCCCCAGCCCTTCCACATGGCTGAGTCTCCTGAGTCCTGTCCGGTGTCTGTACAGCAGCTCTGCCGGAGGACAGGCCTGGGTGGGGGCAAGGCGAGGGGCGGTACAGCCGTGCCGGAGGAGCTGCCACTGTGGGGTTCTGCTCCTTTCGCCGCTGCGGTTCCCGAGAGAACCCTGCAATTCAGGGCTCTCCCAGGAACCGCACTGGCGAAAGGAGCAGAAAGCGCCGGCAGCTCCTCCGGCACGGCTGTACCAGTACCTTCCCCGGCCCTGTCCCCAGCCCTGTCCTCCGGCGGCGCTGCCTGCAGACCCCAGACAGGAGACGCTAGATGCAGCTGCGTGGAAGGGCTGGGGGCGGTACAGCCGCGCTGGAGGAGCTGCTAGCCTGGGGCCACCCGGTGGCCCCACGTTCTGCTCCTCCTGTGTCTTTCTGATACATTGTGCCGGCTATAAATAGCTTACTGGTACGGCGTACGGGGACCCGACCACCCTTCTTGCACCACTGGGTTTGGGAAGTGAGAACTGGAACTGGGCAAGGAGACAGGGACCGGTAGCAGGGGAAGAGAGATGGGGAGCCCAGAGTGGAAGACTAGAACTGAATGGTTAGGGAAACAGAGATGAGAAGCCTGATGACTGGAGACTAGGACTATAGAGGCAAAGAAAATGGAAGTGGGATGAGGAGCCAAGGCAGGGAAGGGGACAGCACAGGCACAGGGACAGGTGGGAGCGGATGGAGCAGAAGGGTCAACGCTAGTAGGGGTATGGTCGGAAACATCTGTGCCCACTACAGAGACTGGAATGGAAACCAAGAGTCCTGAGTCTCACCATTCCCCTGTTATCAGCAAATAGCTATGAAACCCATTGCCAAAGTGCGTGCTTCACCCCCTCCAGTGCTGGTCCACACAGAGAATAACAACCTACTATTGCTATCAGTGCTCTATTAGCTCAAGTGGCAAAGGTCTGTGTAGAGGATTTAAAGGCTCCAACCTAGATGATGAACCACATGGGTATCAGATATGATGCCACATGCTGGAATTATTGTTTTTTCAGTTTGCTTCTTTTTTTTTAAGAGCTAGGAAATTACACACACACACACTCATTAAAATCAAGCACTAAAAAGTGAGAAAATGCCAGAATTAACATTGCCTGTGCAACCTTAATTGTTCCCCCTTGGGCAGATGTGTTAAGATTATAGCTGAACCGTTTTGAAAAAATGTATTTTCATCAAAATATGCCATTTCATCCAATCTGAAATGTTTTGAGGAGACATACCAATTTCAATTAAGTCCCACATAGGAAGATTTCTGAGATCCAGGGTGGACAGTCTAGTCACATCTGAGAAGAGATACCCAAATCAAAAACCTTCCCTGACCATTCTGTTTTGTGGAAATATTCAAAAGGTTTTATTTTCGTTCCACTGGAGAACAAACACAATTTTCAAAACCTGGAAAGATTTCACGAAAGAGCATACTAGTCCTCCAGCCAGTTTTCAGCAGTCTTTAATTACACAATCACATATTTTTCCCACAGGACCCCTGCCTCGTTCAGTGTACAGGATGGATGGTGCTCACTGAGTGAGCGAGCTATTCAATATTGTGTTTTCTCCTTGTTGTTCAATGTGTGGCCCTAGGTCTTATTCTCTGCGCAGTATTCACTATTGCTTTGAAGGCAGAATTATTAATTTCCTTCTGAGCTTTTCTATGGTGCTCATCACTATAATATCTTATCAATAGGCTTTCTGTATGAGGTAGATGAGAGTTATAGTAAAATAGCATCTTGGGTCTATACTTTATAATGCAGCATTTAGTTGCACAACAAGTAAAGCAATATTGTCACCACTAGACGGAGCTCTTGAAAGAACAAAATGAACTGCTTTAGGCAGCTTATATGGTCACTCTGAGGAAGCTAAGGCCAAAGCCAGCCTGATAACTTCTGCAGCAGGGACACCTGCACGTTGTTTGTTTATTTATTTGCATCACAGTACCTCGCAAAGGTCCTAATCGGGATTGGAATTCCACTGTGCTAGGCACCATGAGAACATAAAAATGATATTGTTTCTGCTGTGAAAGGCTTAAAATTGAATTCAAGACAAGACAAAGAGAGAGAGAAACAACAGGAGGGTGGCTTTCCATGGTAGTCTGCATAACTTGGAAGTCAGAATCAATTAAAAGCTTCTGTTTTATAAACATAAGTAATCCCCACTAGTCCTCAACCTAGTCGATATCAGCTGGCAATTTCCTATCAGCATAATAGTAGAAGTGGATCTTGAGTGAGGATTTAAATGTAGAGAGGATTGTGCCTGTGTGGACTAGTTCAGGAAGGCTACTCCATGGACAAAGGCTGGCATGGAAGAAAGCAGGAGAAAAAGGACAAAATGACGAATGAGGCTGACATCACTGGCAGACAGATGGAAGCAAGGACAATTTGATAAGCAAGAGAAAGGGCGAAGTCACAGCTCACACCCAGGTTGGGAGCTTGAGTGACAGAGTGGTTGGTGTTGCTCTCAGCTGTGGTACACAGGAAGTGGAGGACAGGCAGCGTTGGGAGATGAGATACAGAGTTCAGTTCTGGCCATGTGCAGTTTAATTTGACAGTGAAACATTGAGAAGATGTCAGACAGACAGGCTGTGATTCTGGATTGGACCAAGGTAGACAGGTCAAGATTGGAGAGAAAAATTTGTGAGTCATGGGAATAAAGATGGTAAGTGAATCCATGGGAGTGGGTAAGATTACCTTGCAAAAGGGTATTGATGAAGAAGGGGAGTGGATAAAGGACATTATTTCTGTAAGCATACGTTTTAAAGTTTGTGTTTTTACTGACAATGATAGAAAGCCTTGTGTCAGCCTCAACACCAAAAGGCTCTTCTGTAATGAGTTTATCACCCATAACCAAGCTTATCATTATCATGAATTTATCATCCATAATGAATTTATCATCCATAGTATTTGGTCAAAGCCTTCATAAAACCTGGTAAAGCTACATCAAAGGAATATCAATTTAATCCTTTCAAGACAGCTGGGAAAACAATCAGTTCAATAGTCTGAAGAGGAAAATGCAAGCATGTTCAACATATTTCCCTTCTGAAGGATTTACTCATGCTGAAATACATTGCAAATTAAAGACTTCATTATATACATGTTTCCACCCAATACCCCATTCCAAGGCAAGAGCAGAAAAATATCCCCTAAGAGGCCAAAAATATCCTTGAGATTGTGATATATTGTCTGAAACAGAAGGGCTAAATCCTCAGCTCCACCCAGAGTGTTTCGTCCAGGAAGCAGTGTTTTTTTGTTTTTGTTTTGTTTTTGCTTTCTAGTCCTGTAGCCAATTCTGCACCAGCCCCAGTGGAATTTAGAACAGTCTTATGGATTCTCTAATACACCCTGGCTTGTAACTGTCCATTTGGGGTCGTTACAGCAGCTGGGGATGGTTGGAGAACAGCCATGCTCTTTCCATCCCTGTCATGTGCTGTATGTGTGGCATAAGACCAGCTACACCCGCTCTATGTCAGCTGTATGCTAGCTGAGGATTTCTCCATCCCAGGAGAATTCTACTAACAAGATGGCCCAGTACTTGGATGAGATCAGTGCACAGAAGAAGAACAGCTAGCTAAATCCGAACCCAAGCAAAACAGAGGTGATGCTGGTGGGAAGAGGAAAGTATTCTGAAGAGTTTGCAGCAACACTGCCATTTCCATTGGCTGATGTTTCACATTCACAATTGGTCATTTCAGTCCACAGACTAGCAATATTCTTGCATTTCTCACTATGCTGAGCTCTCACATAGCAATAGCTATGAGTAATGCTTTCTATCATCTCTATTTGGGCAGGATACTCCATCCCATTCTGGTGGACTCTTCACGCTAGTTTCCCATAGACTTCTGAATTAAGTTCAAGGTCTTGGCTCTGTCATGAAAGCTCTCCATGACCTGGGCCCAGGACACCTAAAAGACCATCTAAAGCCCCACAATGAAGATTGTTTGACAACTTCGCTCCCTCTGGCACAATGGAACTCTCAACAGTAAAAGTAAAGCTCATCTGAGTGGGGAACCTTAGAACCTTCTCTGGGCACAATCTGAGACGGTGGAATGAACTCGCCCAGGAACTAAGGACCATCACAAACCTCACCACTTTCTGCTCCAAGCGCAAGGTGCATTTCTTTTACCTGGACTTCTCTGACAAACATGTAGCAACAGGTATAGTTATATTTAAAAAATAATAATGTACCATAACAAGACACTCCACTGCACACACTTCTCCTTATGAGAAGAAGATGAGAGAACAAACAACAACATGTGACAGATATGTAGTCATGTTGCACATATGGCACTACTGGAAGGTGCTCAGATACTATGGTGAGAAAGGCAGTAAAACAACCTATATAGGATAGAATTATCTATCATCCAATTTAGGGTATTTTAATGTCACCTTTTCACAGCCAGAATAGCACAAAGGAGACTTAGCATGGGGCAGGGTGTAGGCCAATATGTTTAGGCTCAAGAGCTATTTTTAACTGAGAACCCTTTCATAATGCTATTACCCATGGAAATATCTATATTTATTTCATTATCCCCTTGTATTTATATGTGATAAAGTCTCTATGAATGCAGGTGGTCAAATTAATCACTGGTGTAATTCCATGAACTTCAATTTGGCCCAAGGACTCCAGTTCATTTAGAGATCTGTGCAGAACTCTGTGCACCAAAGTCCTTATACGAACAAATTCAGAGCATAAAAATAAATCTAGCCCACCAATTCATCCAGTGTCTCCTTCCACAAAACAGGCCGGTCCCTTTCAGAAAATACAGTTTCACTGAGCTTTCAACAATCTTTTGTTTTATTTAGATATACAACAATTAATTCTGTTGAACTTCAGTTTAATCCGTACTGGAAAAATACCCAGAGTGGACAAAGAGCACAGTGGTCCCTCTCTTCAAGCACAAAAGGAGATGCGCAAGAATGTGGTAATTACCGACCCATCAAGTTATTGAGTCACACAACCAAGTGGCTGGGAAGACTTATTGAGAAAAGACTTCATGAGAACTGGAGCAACAGGTAAGTTACAACCAATTTGAATTTATGCCAGGAAGGTCAACAAGGAACATAGAGAAGCCTTATGACAGAGTTCCTAGAGAAGTGATATCATGGTGCCTGTGGTCATACAATTTGCCAGAGACATATTCAGACTCTCACGGACACATACAAAGGGTAGCACAACAGTAGTAAGAAACAGCTGTGTCCACAGTGAGTCATTCACTTTGAGGGTAAGCCTACATCAAGGATCAACCTTAATCCCCATCCTATTTGTGATTGTAGTGGACTCCGTGATGCAGGAGATTCGGGGAGAGACTTCATGGAACATGCTTTTTGCTGATAACATTATGCTGTGCCACAAAAATAAATATGAACTGGAAAGAGACCTAAGGGCTGCATTAGAAGAAAATAGTATATGAATCAGCTGACAAAAGATGGAATACATGTGATGCTTCACTGAGAGGAACAATGAGAAGCCAGTAAAACTAGATGGTATAGAGTTACGGTCTGCAACTATTCAAATATCTCAGTTCAGTGCTGAGCCATGACAGGCATATGGATGCAGATGTTAGGAGTCTCATGAAGAGCATTTGCAAATGGAGGGAGTTGATGGGAATTTTCTGTGATAAGACTATGCCAAGTAGATGTAAGTGTATAAGCCCATGATTGGGCCAGCCATGGCATACAGGTTAGAATGCTGGCTAATGAGGAAGAGAGAAGAACAACTACTTGACACTGACAAAATGAGACTTCTCAGGTGGGTCCTGGGTAGGACTAAAGCTGATAGGCTACACAATTAAATGGAATGAGACATGATGCAGGTAGTCCCATCACACAAAAAGCTGAGGGAATATTGCCTGAGATGGTTGGGTCATGTGAGATGATAAGATGCAGGATATGTTGGCAGAATATAAAATCTAGTAGTTGAGAGACAAAGACTAGGAGGAAGACAGAAAAAATGAATTGAGATGCTGAAAGAGGACATGAAGAAGATCAGAGTCAGTTTGGAAGATATACTTGACAGAAACACTTAGACACAAAGAACAAGAGCTGCTGACCCCAACAAATGGGACAAAGCTAAGGTACAGAACAATTAAAAAGGCAACACAATATTCCTTTTTATTGTCCAGTGATGTTTAAATAGCAAGCTAGCACAAAAGCTGCACTGATAATGGGATTTGGGTGTGCGTTTCAAAGGGCTGCATATTAATAAATAAATAAAAAATCAATCAGCTCATAATGTAAAACATCACATAACATGAATGCATTATCAGTGCATGACATCCACCTCACAGTATTATCCTTGCAAGCTAAGCAAGCCTGCAGTGCCACCCAAGACAAATTTGCTAACTTTACTAAAGCAACAATTTACCTTCAAATCATGTATATCCGAGCATTTTCACAAACAAAAATGCAAAACATATATTATTTCAGTTAGAGGAGTTGCATGGGACCCTGAAAAGGCTTTGGTATTTCCAAGCATGGTGGATCTCACAAAGTGAATCATAAATAGATATGTTATTGTCCCCATCCACAAACACTTGCACTGATTTGCATTTCACGAGTCTATCACCTGATTCTCAGCTAGAACCAACCCTTGAAGTAAATGATTGCAAGCAATGTTTGCATTGGGAAGTAATAAGTCACAAAAAATGAAAGCACTAAAAACAAGGAGGAAAAATCACAGATGGGAGTGAGAGAGTACAGTATAATCACTGATATTGCCAGACCATCACGTCTTCCTCTTATTCAAGCTGTGCATAATAGCACTGTAAGGTCTTTGGTATAGGGGCAAAAGACTGGAAGACACAAAAAGAAGGAATTAGTTAGTAGGTTTTTTTAAACCTGCATGATGTGGCTCATTCCATCAAGATATAAAGCTCTCTAATCTGCACCAGGGCAACTTGGCTGGAATGTACCAAATGCAAACGTTTCAAAATGCAAATACCATAATTATGTCTCTCCGAAGATGACAATCTGAAAAATCTTTCCCTGGAGGAGTAATTTGCAAGCTGATCATAAGCAGATAGTTATTATAGACACACACACACAAAAATTCTGTTAAGAAACGTGAAAGTTGTTTGGTTAACCACATGGAAATCAGGAAATGCCAAGATTTAGGGTTCATGTGCATCTTTAATTCAGTCCCGTGTGTGTTTGCATATAAACAGAGTCATCATGTACTATTTTTCACATATGACGACAGTATCTACATATCATACAGTATATTCTCCAACTTTAATATCACACATCTCAGAATGTAGTAAGTATTGTGTACGACTCTCTGCCAGAGTCCATTCAAATCACGTATATGAAAAATATATAATAAAGCAGTTCTTGTTCAACATAGTACAGAATAAATATTACATTTACAGTACAGAAAACGACGGACATTTATTTCAATAAATTTGCAGGTAACTTTGGAGCTAAATCAACTTCATCTTCAACTGCCATATGTTCTGAATTGAAAATGAGGGAGGTGAATGTAAATTAACAACAAAGTTAACTGCCTCAGGTACTGCCTGGCTTCAGCAGGAAAACTCATGGCAGGGGGATAGTCGTTTGGCTCTCCTAACGGAGTTTCTCCCCATTCATTTAGTAGGGGGTTGTGGTTTGCCCCTTAGCCCTGTGGAACATAAGGATGATCAGGCCCTTGGAAATGGATGCCAAACTAACATGACCAATTTTCAAGCAATCGATATTTTTAATAACCAGGGGCAGATATAAGGATCAGATCATGGTCAGCAAACATGCAGCATGGGGCCCAATAGTCATGTCACCTTAGGCTTTTTTAAAGATAAAGAGTTAAAAAAACCACAAAAACAAAAAATCACAGTGGAATCTCACCCAAATTGTGTTGTATACTGTGTGTAGTTCTGGTTGCTCCATCTCAAAAAAAAAAATATGTTACAACTGGAAAAGAAGGGCAACAAAAATGATTTGGGCAATGGAACAGCTTCCGTATGAGGAGAGATTAAAAAGACTGGGATTCTTCATCCTGGAAGAGAGACAACTAAGGGGTGATATGATAGAGGTCTATAAAATCATGAACGGGGGGAGGGAGAAAAAAAGTGAATAAGGAAGTGTTATTTACCCCCTCATGTAACACAAGAACCAGGGGTTACCCAATGAAATGAATAGGCAGTGGATTTAAAACAAATAGAAGGAAGTACTTCTTCACACAACACACAGTCAACCTGTGGAACTCGATGCCAGGGGATGTTGTTAAGACCAAAAGTATAATTGGATTTTAAAAAATTAGTTAAGTTCACGGAAGATAGCTGTTGATGGACCTATCAGCCAAGAGCCCTAAGCTTCTGACTTCAAGATGCTGAGACTGGACGACAGGGGATGGATTTCTCAATAATAGTCCTGTTCTGTTCATTCCCTCTGAGGCATCTGGCATTGGCCATTGTCAGAAGACAGGATACTGGGCTAGACGGACCATTGGTCTGACGCAGTTTGACCATTCTTTTTTGTTCTTATGACTTGCATATTTCCAATTAGTGGAACATTGCACCACAGCAATACTTTTACTTGGCAAATTGTTCTGTGATGCTGTCCAGCTCCAATCTTGCTATCTTGTCATTCTCAAATGCAAAGAGAGCAAGGTCACTCAGCCATGTCTGGGACAGTGTTGAACATGTGTAGGTTTTTGACACATCACAATGTTCTCATTGTGCATTCAGCAGTAGCCGCTCCAATTGGTATGGTGAGAAAAAGTGAACACAACATTTCCATTTCTGGTAAAACATCAAAAATTCTTGACACTCTGAAATTCAAACAGCTCTGGACTCCAAGTGACAAAATGAACACCTCTGTGTCCTTCGTAAAATAATACATCTTGAAAGACGATCTCATGAACCAAGTCTAAAGAAAAATATGAGCATTTTCCCATGAGTTTAAGAACTTCTTTGACTCTTCTAAAATTATATTTTGAAGTCATCTGGGATAGAAAACCAAATAGATAGCTACTTCTTGAAATCCTTCACATCACAATTTTAGTTCCCCAATCATATTGTCTAAGACCTCAAAATATTCCCTTTGATGGTTATTCTTCGCATCTAACACAGAATAGTATGCAAATTCATCATCCATGCAGCATACATGTCTCTTCCTGTGGCTTGGATAATTTACATTTTCAAAACCCATTGCTTCCCATCTGCTCTGGGATTCTTTTACAATTTCCTGATTCTTTTTTTCAGATCTGTGTTTGCTGAATTCATTTACTGTATCCTCAATTGTCCTGAGAACTTGGAACAGGTCAATTTTCTTGAATAGAAGTATTTCAGAGGCTGTAGCCATGCTAACTAAGCTCCTACACCACTCTAACAGACTGAGATAGAACATCCAAGCTGTCAAAGACAGGTTGCTTTTTGCTCAATGTATGCCCTTGCTAGTCCTGCATTCAGTGACCGTTTCAGCCTCTAGGCATTCACTTCTACTCTGAAAATTTACTATCATTGCCTCATTGGCTTTCATTTGACTGGTCCATGTAGTCTTGCAGACTGCCTTTAGATGGACAGGTCTCCTTTGTTCTTCGGAAGCCTGTTCAATTTCATCTGCTGCATTTATCCTGTCAACTTCTTGAGAGGCTGAAGTGCATCTTCAAGTTCCTCTTCCCTTTTCAAAACTGTGCTCTCTTGAGCAAGAGTTTGAAGATAAAGATTATTTTTAGACTTAATCATTAGTTTCTCCCCATAGATGGTTAGAGTCTGTGAAACATTTATATATTTCCTGTAAAGTTGAGAAGAAAACCTTCAGGTCTGCAAGGGCATTATCTTCAGCAGCATTCACTGAAACTAGGTTAACGTGATGTGCTGGGCAATGGATGTATGCTACATGTGCTTTGTTTTGCTTGCCTGAAAGATAATCTCTCATTTTTGCTTGCAGTCCTCCAAGAGCTCCATTGGCCTCATCATATCCCTGTCCAGACATATATTCGGGATGAAATCCATACTTGCAGAATAAAACAAGATTTAACTGGTCATACAAGGATGGAGCATCTGCCTCTTTTACTGCCATAAAGCTTACAAAATGCTCTTTTATATCTACTTTTACTTCAATATGATCAATATTAACAAAGTGAAGCAAATTAGCTATTTGACCAACCTGGCTAATATCCATGATTGTATATGTAATCACAGTAAACAACGTAGCTTCTTGACAGCTATTAAGCATGCACTCCTGGTGCCTGATGCTAAAAGACTTATAAGTTCATCAGTAATTGTCTTGCTCAAGTATTTGATTCTTTTGGTGTCACTGATACACTGGGAAAAAGTTGTATTATGTCTGGTAAGTAGCTTACTGATGCTCAAATAAATACTACAGTTGTTGCTCTCCAGTACTTCATTGTAGCAGTGGAAGGGGAGACCTACATTAGCCAAAGTTTTGACTTTGTCAAGCCATATTTTTTAGTAATTCTCGCCATTTCCTAATATTTTCAGATGCTCGTTTATCAAAACATTGATTCTATGACTATTCGCGAACTGTAGAACTGCCACATGACTGTACATGTTATTTGCTCCTCCCATGAAGAGACATTGATTTTACCATGTTTAGCACTGTTAACCATGTCGATTTTTGAATTTCTGTATCCTCAAATAACCAGCGAATGTGACCGTATGCATAATCTGAAAGATATGCTAATCCACTTGACATGCAAATCTGCATGCAGTGCATTTTTCATTCTGTATAATGAAGATGAAAAATGGTGGTTTGTTAGGAAAAAAATGAAATAGACAATTTGGCATATCACTTTTAGTGGTCTGGCAAGGACCAATCTGCACAAGCATATACAATTACTTAGCTGAGAAAACTAAATCTTGACAACTACCTTTATCAGGTGGGAACATCAAAACTGTTTCAGCAGGAAGGATGTTTTGACCTGCTTCATTGCTGACCTGCTAATCTACATGGCCTTTGGTTTTGCTTCTTTCAAGTTCATCTACAGAGTCTTAGGATGTTCACGCTTTTTGATTTTAAGATAATTCATGGTATCTTTGGCTTTGTTGGTTTGTAACTCATCTACAAGGTCTTCGGTTGTGCTGGTCTCAAGCAAAGTTTCTCTGGAAGCATCATCAGCTACTACCACAGGTACAACATTAATGGTATTGCACAAATCATTTTCCTGAATTAAATCCTGACACAATGACAGATTTATTCTCACTATATTGAGAGGCAGTGCTTGACTTGCTACTGCAGGAGCTGATCAGAAACTTTTCAACCTGATAGTTTGTGCTGCTTAGGATCTCAGGAGGCAGTTTGTAATAACAAAATCTCTTTTTGTTTTCTAAAACCTGACTTACATAAGAACTGCCCTACTGGGTCAGACCAAAGGTCCATCTAGCCCAGTATCCTGTCTTCCAATGGTGACCAATGCCAGGTGCCCCAGAGGGAATGAACAGAACAGGTAACCATCAAGTGATCCATTCCCTGTCACCCATTCCCAGCTTCTGGCAAACAGAGGCTAGGGATACCATCCCTGCCCATGCGGGCTAATAGCTATTGATGGACATATCCCCCATGAATTCATCTAGTTCTTTTTGAACCCTGTTATAGTCTTGGCCTTCACAACATCCTTGAGCAAGGAGTTCCACAGGTTGACTGTGCACTGTGTGAAGTAATACTTCCTTTTGTTTGTTTTAAACCTGCTGCCTATTAATTTCATTTGGTGACCCCTAGTTCATGTGTTATGAGAAGGAGTAAATACACTTCCTTATTTACTTTCTCCACACCACTCATGATTTTATAGACCTCTATCCTATCCCCCCTTAGTCATCTCTTTCCCAAGCTGAAAAGTCCCAGTCTTATTAATCTCTCTTCATATAGAAACTGTTCCATACACCTAATAATTTTTGTTGCCCTTTTCTGAACCTTTTCCAATTCTAATATATCTTTTTTGAGATGGCCCAGTCACCCAGTTTGGGAGATCCTTTTGTAGTTCTTTGCAGTCTACCTGGGATTTAACTATTTTGAGTAGTTTTGTATCATCTGCAAATTTTGCCACCTCACTGTTTACCCCTTTTTCCAGATTATTTATGAATATGTTGAATAGGATTCGTCCCAGTACAGACTCCTGGGGGACACCACTATTTACCTCTCTCCATTCTGAAAACTGACCATTTATTCCTACTCTTTGTTTCCTATCTTTTAACCAGTTACCAATCCATTAGAGGACCTTCCCTCTTATCCCATGACAGCTTACTTTGCTTAAAAGCCTTTGGTGAGGGACACTGTCAAAGGCTTTCTGAAAATCTAAGTACACTATATTCACTGGATCCCCCCGTCCACATGCTTGTTGACCCCCTCAAAGAATTCCAGTAGATTGGTGAGACATGATTTCCCTTTGCAAAAAAACATGTTGACTCTTCCCCAACAAGTTATGTTCATCTATGTGTCTGACATGTTTGTTCTTTACTATCGTTTCAACCAGTTTGCCCGATACTGAAGTCAAGCTTACTGGCCTGTAATTGCAAGGATCACCTCTGGAGCCCTTTTTAAGAACTGGTGTCACATTAGCTATACTCCAGTCATTTGGTACAGAAGCTGATTTAAATGCTAATTTACAGACTACAGTTAGTAGTTCTGCAATTTCACATTTGAGCTCTTTCAGAACTCTTGGGTGAATACCATCTGGTCCTGGTGACCTATTACTGTTTAATTTATCAATTTGTTCCAAAACCTCCTCTAATGACACCTCCATCTGGGAGAGTTCCCCAGATTTGTCACCTAAAAAGAATGGATCAGGTTTGGGAATCTAAAGGAATTGGTGGCTTTGATTGCAGAGCCATTGGCCATTATCTTTGAAAACTCGTGGCGAATGGGGAAGTCCCTGATGACTGGAAAAAGGCTAATGTAGTGCCAATCTTTAAAAAAGGGAAGAAGGAGGATCCTGGGAACTACAGGCCAGTCAGCCTCACCTCAGTCCCCGGAAAAATCATGGAGCAGGTCCGCAAGGAATCAATCCTGAAGCACTTACATGAGAGGAAAGTGATCAGGAACAGTTAGCATGGATTCACCAAGGGAAGGTCATGCCTGACTAATCTAATCGCCTTCTATGATGAGATTACTGGTTCTGTGGATGAAGGGAAAGCAGTGGATGTATTGTTTCTTGACTTTAGCAAAGCTTTTGACACGTTCTCCCACAGTATTCTTGTCAGCAAGTTAAAGAAGTATGGGCTGGATGAATGCACTATAAGGTGGGTAGAAAGTTGGCTACATTGTCGGGCTTAACGGGTAGTGATCAATGGCTCCATGTCTAGTTGGCAGCCAGTGTCAAGTGGAGTGCCCCAGGGGTCGGTCCTGGGGCCGGTTTTGTTCAATATCTTCATAAATGATCTGGAGGATGGTGTGGATTGCACTCTCAGCAAATTTGCGGATGATACTAAACTGGGAGGAGTGGTAGATACGCTGGAGGGTAGGGATAGGATACAGAGGGACCTAGACAAATTGGAGGATTGGGCCAAAAGAAATCTGATGAGGTTCAGTAAGGATAAGTGCAGGGTCCTGCACTTAGGACGGAAGAACCCAATGCACAGCTACAGGCTAGGGACCGAATGGCTAGGCAGCAGTTCTGCGGAAAAGGACCTAGGGGTGACAGTGGATGAGAAGCTGGATATGAGTCAGCAGTGTGCCCTTGTTGCCAAGAAGGCCAATGGCATTTTGGGCTGTATAAGTAGGGGCATAGTGAGCAGATCGAGGGACGTGATCGTTCCCCTCTATTGGACATTGGTGAGGCCTCATCTGGAGTAGTGTGTCCAGTTTTGGGCCCCACACTACAAGAAGGATGTGGATAAATTGGAGAGAGTCCAGCGAAGGGCAACAAAAATGATTAGGGGTCTGGAACACATGACTTATGAGGAGAGGCTGAGGGAACTGGGATTGTTTAGTTTGCAGAAGAGAAGAATGAGGGGGGGATTTGATAGCTGCTTTCAACTACCTGAGAGGTGGTTCCAGAGAGGATGGTTCGAGACTATTCTCAGTGGTAGAAGAGGACAGGACAAGGAGTAATGGTCTCAAGTTGCAGTGGGGGAGGTTTAGGTTGGATATTAGGAAAAACTTTTTCACTAGGAGGGTGGTGAAACACTGGAATGCGCTACCTAGGGAGGTGGTAGAATCTCCTTCCTTAGAAGTTTTTAAGGTCAGGCTTGACAAAGCCCTGGTTGGGATGATTTAATTGGGGATTGGTCCTGCTTTGAGCAGGGGGTTGGACTAGATGATGTCATAAATATAAAGGGAAGGGTAAACCCCTTTGAAATCCCTCCTGGCCAGGGGAAAGCTCCTCTCACCTGTAAAGGGTTAAGAAGCTAAAGGTAACCTCGCTGGCACCTGACCAAAATGACCAATGAGGAGACAAGATACTTTCAAAAGCTAGGAGGAGGGAGAGAAACAAAGGGTCTGTGTCTGTCTGTATGCTGGGTCTTGGCTGGGGATAGACCAGGAATGGAGTCTTAGAACTTTTAGTAAGTAATCTAGCTAGGTATGTGTTAGATTATGATTTCTTTAAATGGCTGAGAAAAGAATTGTGCTGAATAGAATAACTATTTCTGTCTGTGTATCTTTTTTGTAACTTAAGGTTTTGCCTAGAGGGGTTCTCTATGTTTTTGAATCTAATTACCCTGTAAGATATCTACCATCCTGATTTTACAGGGGGGATTTCTTTATTTCTATTTACTTCTATTTTTATTAAAAGTCTTCTTGTAAGAAACTGAATGCTTTTTCATTGTTCTCAGATCCAAGGGTTTGGGTCTGTGGTCACCTATGCAAATTGGTGAGGCTTTTTGTCCAACATTTCCCAGGAAAGGGGGGGTGCAAGTGTTGGGAGGATTGTTCATTGTTCTTAAGATCCAAGGGTCTGGGTCTGTAATCACCTAGGCAAATTGGTGAGGCTTTTTACCAAACCTTGTCCAGGAAGTGGGGTGCAGGGTTTTGGGAAGCATTTTGGGGGGAAAGACGCATCCAAACAGCTCTTCCCCAGTAACCAGTATTAGTTTGGTGGTGGTAGCGGCCAGTCCAAGGACAACGGGTGGAATATTTTGTACCTTGGGGAAGTTTTGACCTAAGCTGGTAAAGATAAGCTTAGGAGGTTTTTCATGCAGGTCCCCACATCTGTACCCTAGAGTTCAGAGTGGGGGAGGAACCTTGACAGATGACCTCCTGAGGTCCCTTCCAACCCTGATATTCTATGATTCTATGATTCTATGATCTCCCTCACATACTCAACCATGGAGACCGATGCAAAGAATTCATTTAGTTTCTCCACAATGGACTTGTACTTGTATTTATGGTTTTCATTTTTAGATATCTTCCAATATGAGAATAATTAAATTGGAAGATAGGCCAAAATAAAGTGTGTTTTTGTGCTGCTTATCTTATCCTTCAGTTGTGGGGATGTTGATTTTTCTGTGCTCAGTCTAGCAGAGATAGGCGGGACTAGAGTGGGGCTCGTGGGGGAGAGTTCTGTGGGGGACGGAGAGGCTGGAGCTGCCAGAGGCACATCTTTCAGTGTCCCACAGCAAGAGGAGTGTATGGAAGCTATGGAAACAAACTACATTTCCCAACAGCAGCCCCTTCAGCACTGGAGCATACCCAGTGGCTGTGACCCCTGCAGGAAGGATTAGGAAACTTCTACTACTACCAGCATTCTCAAATGCTGTGGGATTTAGCAAAAGTATTGCAGGACAGGTGGGTGCCAGTCCCCTGTGACCTCTATAAAAATGGGAGCTGATAGCTGAGGGTCAGGGGCAGCATTAGACACAGGCAACCCGTGCAATTGCATCAGTCATGAGGGGGCCAGGAGGCCCTTTGCCATGGTGACTTGTGGGGTGAGGCCCCAGATATGAGTGTGGGGGGGCAGATGGCAGTAGCAGCGGAATAGCTGTGCAGCTGGTCAGGGGCCAATGCACTTAGAGATCCCTTGGAGGCCCAGGGCTGCTTGAGCGCACAACATGCCCAGCCCAGGCTGCTGCCACTGTTTCCAGCCTGCTGGATCCTCTAGGAAAGAGCAGTGTTCCGGTCCCCACTGCCCGTGTTTGAATTTGTCTGGGGAGGAGGCCTCCAAAATGGTGGCTCTCCCATAAATTCTGATTAGTGGGATCACCAAAGGCAGAGCCTCCATTTTGGTTGGAGACTCCTCTTCCTCCCCTCCCAGTTGATTGGGCAAATTCAATGGCAGGTAGCAGTAACTGTCCCACTATTTTTCCTAGAGGCTCTGACTCTAGCTCTAGTGGTGGCAGCAGTGGTGGTTCACAGCTCTGTCCCTCTTCCCCCTTCCTCCAGCAGTTCTGGCTTTGGCAGGAGCTGTGGTGAGGGCTCTAGCAGCAAAGGAGGAGCAGAGTGGGTGTGAAATAGCAAGGATGAACGTGGGGGGGAGAGGGGGTAAGGGAAGTGAGAGTTTATTTGAATGTGGAGCATGTGGTGGCCTACAATACAAAACCTGTAGCAGATCTCATTTTTTGTTTCTCTGCCATTGGCAGATGGGAGAAGGCTAGAGAGGGCCCAGACCATGTGGGGCCCGGTCAGCATTTGTTGACCTCGTCCGCCTATTAAATCTGCCACTGTTAATAATGCTAACAATGGGGCAGTTGCACATGTCCAGTATGATGCTGAGAATGAATGAGTGAAGGGAGTTTGTGAAGTTTAAATGCTACTCTTACTGAAAACAAAGCACATAATGACTAAGGTTAAAGATCAGCCAACCCAGAGTGGGATGGGGTTTCACAAACCCTTTAGAAGTTTTTCAAACACATTGTTTCCATTTAAAGAAAAGCATGTTTCTCTAATTCAATACATGTCTTGTGGCATGCAGAAATAAATACCAATGAATCTCAGACCCACAGCCTCTGTGGTTGGATGAAATACCTCTCCTAGTTTGAGTTATGGGAAAAATTTTCAACTTTTTTTTCTTAAAGAGCCCCTTCTTCTGCTCCCAGATTCCTGATCCTCTTTCTTTTTCCTTTCAGAGCTCTGTCTGGCTAATTTTACTCCAAAGTCTCTTACCTTACTTCTTTTCTCTTGTCTTCCTGCCACTGTGAAGCCCCAGCTCACTTTGTCTTCCTTGCTGCCTGCTCCTCTCTCTGTCAGTCCACAAATTCCTCCCCCAACATGTTGTTGGTGTTTTTACCACATCTCTTTTCTCCCTTTCTCCCTATACAGGGCCATTCATCTGCTCGTGGCACCCAATTTTTCTTTCTCCTCCCATTTATTGCTTTTCTGCCCCTCACCATATCCTCCTTCCCGTGACAGATTACATTCCTCTCCCACTTTACTCTGGAGTTCCTCTGCACATCCCAACTTCTCTCCCCTCGAGCACATCCCTCTCTTCTGCCTGCTTCTTACCACCAACAACCAAAATTGATAAAATATGACCTCCTGTGAGGTATTCTGGTTTTAGTTACTCAGTGTAGTGGATGTAGCTATGAAATTTTGTGCGTGTGCGCGCATGGGCAGGTGCATGTCTACGTGTACACTGCATTGTTAGGGACCTTCATTTTTGGTTTTTATTTTATTTAATTTTTCCCCATGAATTTATCAGTGTTTATTACTACAGCAACAAAACTGAAAATCAGTGCAAAAAAACTATTAATAATCTTTCTGGGTACTCTATCAGGGTTTATTTTGGTGGACAGAAGGACAGGGCAAAAAGTATTCAGTAGATTAATGCTTTGATTAATAGAATTCATTGTAGTTTGTTGCAGAAGTAAAACAGAACTCAAAACACAAAGCTTGAAATGTGTAGGTGGTGGACGTGAGATTCAACAGTACATTCAGATGCACATGTACTTCGGAGCTGGCATGCGTGCCTCTGTCTTTACTGTGTTTATCTTCTACGCTAATACATAGCTTTACTGCTTTGCATATACACACAGATTAATGTATTATTATAATACATATAGCTCATGCAATGTGTTGTATTTTCCTAATAACCCAAGGTTTTTTGATATACTTGATACAAATGTAGGGTGAAAATTGGAAAAAAAAATGCTTTAGTAAAACCTGGGATTTTTTTTTTTTTTTTTTGGTAAAAAGCAGTTTAAACTAAAAATGAAAGTGCTTATACATTCTACATGTCTAAGAACGCTTCCCTATATGCAGAGTTGGCAGCCATTTTGTTTTCAGTATTTTTGCAACCTGTTACACAGTAAGAACACAGGCTGTATTTTCCCTTAGAGATTTCATATTTATTCTTTCCTGTTTGGGAAAATATATCTATACCCAAGAGAACAAAACATGAAGTTTTAGTTTAAAATTATATTTGTTAAGTTAAAAAAAACAAATGAAAAAAAGAAAGAACAAACGTAAAGTCTCCATTGCAGGACACTGGGGATGTGTGTGTGTGTATTCTTCAACAGGCTAGAAGCAATTCTGAGCACAAAATGCAATGGTTCATAACTGCCAATGCTTGTGGAGGTACCACCTTATCCTTTGCCACAGAATAAGAACTAAGGCATAGATCCTCAGGTGTTGTCAATCATTAATGGTTGAAGCCAGTGGAGCTATGCCAATTTATATCAGCTGAGGATGTAGCCCAACTATAATATTTTGTTTTGACCAAAATGTTCATCATATTTTTCTTTAGGGATGAAAAAAGGAGAGGTACTTTCTATTGGCCTAAAAAGTTAGGGGTTAGATTGTGCTTTCTAGGCACAGCTCTGAGAAGGGTACAGCACAGAGACATGTCACCCCTGGGGAAGCTCTAGGAAGCATTGTACACAGTGATTCCCAGAGCTCCTCAATGTTCGTTCCCCTCCACAGCAGGCCAGCTCCATGGTCAGTGCAAATTGGGGATGGAAGCCATTGTCCTTCCCCCTTGCTGCTCCTTCCTTCCCCACAAATGCTTAAAATGATCTGAAAAGAAGTGGGGAGGAATATCATTTTCTAATAAAAGCTACATCACATATGTTCTGCCCCTGCAATCAGTTCTGCCCCCTCCAATCTATTCCATCCCCGGCATTCCCCCACCCTCGCCTCTGCTCCTCCTGCAGTTCCTGGGGCTCTCTATCCTTCTATCCCAAAGTTGGGGGAGCTGCAGAGTTGGGGAAGCCACCTTCCCAGGCCTCGTGTTGCGGGTGTCAGAGGGGCGGAATGGACAGGCTGTCTGGCTTCTCACAGGAGAGGAGGGGTGAAAGGGAGCAGGGCTATTTGAGCTCTGGACTCCCTCCTCCTCTCCTGCATGATGGGCTTCAGCTCTTGAGAGAAGAGGAAAGAGTTCTGCTTGCTTCCTGCACTGCTCCTGATTGAGTGCTTGCACCACATGAGGCTGAGAAGTGGAGAAAGCAGCCAATTAGACAGGGTTACTGTCCTGTTCCCCCTCCCCTGACTCCCTGCATCAGGTCTGAAATGTGTATACACCTCAGGATGCTGTGGGAATTCTGTTGGGCGAGTCTGTCACCCCTTACAATCAGGAACACTTTCAGCACCATTCCCCACACATCTAAGAGAGGCTAGCACCAATTTGGTGCAGGTTGTGAGCATTCCTCACACTCAGGGAAGTAAAAGTGCTGCAATTGTTTCCTCCTTGCCCTTCCACATTTAGCACCCAATATGGAGCCAACCAGCAACAATCTGGCCTGAAAGGAGAATTGTGCTGTCATGTATCTGAACATTTTATGGGCATATTCTGCAGAATTTTGTCTGCCAGTTCCCACTGTACTGTTAAAAAGCTGCACATAAACAAGCAGTCTGGATACAGAATGATGACATTATCTAGATCCCACCACTATGTTTCATTAAGTAAATTTTCCTACTTGCTTTAAAGTCATTCAGTTACTATGGTAATAGTTACATTAAAGACAGGATTCAGAGTAGCAGCCGTGTTAGCTATATCCGCAAAAAGAACAGGAGTACTTGTGGCATCTTAGAGACTAACAAATTTATTAGAGCATAAGCTTTCGTGAGCTATAGGCCACTACATCAAATGCATAGAATGGAACATATAGTAAGATATAGACTGCTATGGGTACCCGCATGGCCCCACAGTATGCCAACATTTTTATGGCTGACTTAGAACAACACTTCCTTAGCTCTCGTCCCCTAACACTACTACTCTACTTGAGCTACATTGATGACATCTTCATCATCTGGACCCATGGAAAAGAAGCCCTTGAGGAACTCCACCATGATTTCAACAGTTTCCATCCCACCATCAACCTCAGCCTGGACCAGTCCACACAAGAGATCCACTTCCTGGACATTATGGTACTAATAAGCGATGTTCACATAAACACCACCCTATACCGGAAACCTACTGACCGCTATTCCTACCTACATGCCTCCAGCTTCCATCCAGGACACACCACACTATCCATTGTCTACAGCCAAGCTCTAAGATACAACCACATTTGCTCCAATCCCTCATACAGAGACAAACACCTGCAAGATCTCTATCAAGCTTCTTAAAACTACAACACCCACCTGCTGAAGTGAAAAAAAAGATTGACAGAGCCAGAAGTGTACCCAGAAGTTAGCTACTACAGGTCAGGCCCAACAAAGAAAATAACAGAACACCACTAGCCATCACCTTCAGCCCCCAACTAAAACCTCTCCAACGCATCATCAAGGATCTACAACCTATCCTGAAGGACGACCCATCACTCTCACAGATCTTGGGAGACAGGCCAGTGCTCGCTTACAGTCAGCCCCCCAACCTGAAGCAAATACTCACCAGCAACCACACACCACACAACAAAACCACTAACCCAGGAACCTATCCTTGCAACAAAGCCTGATGCCAACTCTGTCCACATATTTATTCAAGTGACACCTTCATAGGACCTAATCACATTAGCCACGCCATCAGGGGCTCGTTCACCTGCACATCTACCAATGTGAAATATGCCATCATTTGCCAGCAATGCCCCTCTGCCATGTACATTGGCCAAACTGGACAGTCTCTATGCAGAAGAATAAATGGACACAAATCTGACATCAGGAACCATAACATTCAGAAACCGTAAGAGAACACTTCAACCTCTCTGGCCACTCAGTAAAAGATTTAAGGGTGGCAATTTTGCAACAGAAAAGCTTCAAAAACAGACTCCAAAGAGAAACTGCTGAGCTTGAATTAATATGCAAACTAGATACCATTAACTTGGGTTTGAATAGAGACTGGGAGTGGCTGGGTCATAACACATATTGAATCTATTTCCTTAAGTTAAGTATCCCCACACCTTCTTGTCATCAACTGTCTAAATGAGCCATCTTGATTATCACTACAAAAGTTTTTTTCTGCTGCTGATAATAGCTCATCTTAACTAATTAGCCTCTCACCGTTTGTATGGTAACTTCCAACTTATCTGTATGTGTATATATCTATATCTATATCTCTATATATCTTACTATATGTTCCATTCTATGCATCCGATGAAGTGGGCCGTAGCCCATGAAAGCTTGTGCTCTAATAAATTTGATAGTCTCTAAGGTGCCACAAGTACTCCTGTTCTAGTTACATTAAAAATACTGATGGATAAAACAGAAACAGTTCCAGGTCATTGGAAGTTTAATTACAACTCTTACTTTGAGAAACATTTGGGCCCTTATTATTATGTAGTTAATTATACAAAACAGAGTATCTTTACACACTCATGTCTAGGGCATTCTTTTCTGTGCATATTTTAATTGCCTTCTGTGTATTATGTTGTCACAGGTTATATTACAATTATATGCATCTGACTGGATGTGAATGCAACATTACTATGCAGCATGAATTTAAAGTGACTGTTTAATCTTTGTTGCAAACATGTGGAAGCCAAAGCCTACATTGTAACCTTACTTTATTTCAGGGCATCAGCAACAGATAGTTCAGCATATATTAAAAATTCTGACATTGTTTGAAGTTTCAGAGGAGGGTAATGAAATATAAAAAAACACAGAAAATGTTCATCTTCGAGGTAAGACTGGTCTGACTTATTAGTATTCACAAACAGATGATTCCCATTTCCGCTGCAGTTGCTACATATATGTTAAGTATCCATTAGATGGCCTTCAGTCACTAATGGTCTTCTTGGTCCCCTTGGGTCTGTCTGCTTTATGGATTCAGTCTGCATGTATACTATAAAGGCTTTTGTTGCAGTAACTCACTCAATAGCCCCTTGTTGCACTAGCATGAATCACTCTCAGCACAGACTTCTGTTCCCAGGCTACGCTCAAGTGCATACTTTCTTATGTCAATTAAAGGCCCAGTAATACAGAACAAAGGAAAGAATCATCACAATATTTTTAGTATATCTTATCACAGAACTTTTGGTCTAGTTGTTGTAGTGTTTACATGCTAATGACAATCTGGTATTGTCTGTCAATTCTTTTTAACCATCATCTTTAGGCTAGAAGGTCTCTAACCAAAAAGTAACATTGCCCTCTTTAGATTTTTTTAACCACTTTTTACCTCTAAAAAGCATTTTATTGACTGATTTTTACATTTTCCCCAAGACTCAAAAGAGGAGATCTGGAACAAAGAAACCTATTTCATTTACAGAATATTATAGAAATCTAACAATACACAGCGCTTGTTATTACAAATGCAAATATATATATTTATAAATGTCTTCAATGAAAATATGCAACGAAAAGAATCCATTCCTGTAATAATAAAATGGAAAAATATATAATTGATACAAGTACTATGGAAAATAATACAAAACAAGATAGGTGGAAATAGTCATAAATCAAGCACAATCAAATGACAATGAGCATTTACCATACAATCTGGCAATACTGTCATTTGCATAGAATTGCATCATATTTGCATAATACATCATTGTACATTATTAGAGTGGGAGCAACTGCTATTATTGTGGTGGCATAATAACTTCCAGTTGCTTAAACATTTCCCAACCATTCATTTTTCAGGCCTAAATTCTCCAGGTTTGGCTTCTGCCAAAAAGGGGCATCTTTGTTTTTTTAAGTTTAGGTGGATCAACCACTTTGGAGAACATGGAGAGTGAAAAGACAGAATAGACTTTTCCTATTATTTAAAAATATGTCTGTATCTTGGTACCTTATGGTGAATAGATCTGGCACTGAACCAACTAGGGATAGCAAGCTTACATTTGGAAGTGTAATAGCCCTCTTTGAGACCAATATGGATCTTTGCAGGGGTACAGTATCACTGAGATGCAGGTCAACATTAGCCACACCCCTACCTCAGTGATCCCTGGAATGCTCTTAATGCTGGGGATTGTTGAGGACATGGAGTAGAGATGGTGGAGCTGGCTGTGTGTCTGGGCACAAAGGTCCTCTTATGGGGATAGTGGGGACTTTTCTGGCCTGCCAACCCCCATGCCAGCCTAGCAAGGGGAGTGATGAATCAGGCCCTACGAATCACTTAATTTCTTTTAGGTTTCAGAGTAACAGCCGTGTTAGTCTGTATTCGCAAAAAGAAATGGAGTACTTGTGGCACCTTAGAGACTAACCAATTTATTTGAGCATGAGCTTTCGTGAGCTATAGCTCACTTCATCAGATGCATACTGTGGAAACTGCAGCAGACTTTATATATACACAGAGAATATGAAACAATACCTCCTCCCACCCCACTGTCCTGCTGGTAATAGCTTATCTAAAGTAATCGTCAGGTTAGGCCATTTCCAGCACAAATCCAGGTTTTCTCACCCTCCACCCCCCCACACAAATTCACTCTCCTGCTGGTGATAGCCCATCCAAAGTGACAACTCTTTACACAATGTGCATGATAATGAAGTTAGGCCATTTCCTGCACAAATCCAGGTTCTCTCACTCCCTCACCCCCCTCCAAAAACCCACCCCCATACACACACAGACTCACTCTCCTGCTGGTAATAGCTCGTCCAAACTGACCACTCTCCAAGTTTAAATCCAAGTTAAACCAGAACATCTGGGGGGGGGGGGGTAGGAAAAAACAAGAGGAAATAGGCTACCTTGCATAATGACTTAGCCACTCCCAGTCTCTATTTAAGCCTAAATTAATAGTATCCAATTTGCAAATGAATTCTAATTCAGCAGTTTCTCGCTGGAGTCTGGATTTGAAGTTTTTTTGTTTTAAGATAGCGACCTTCATGTCTGTGATTGCGTGACCAGAGAGATTGAAGTGTTCTCCGACTGGTTTATGAATGTTATAATTCTTGACATCTGATTTGTGTCCATTTATTCTTTTACGTAGAGACTGTCCAGTTTGACCAATGTACATGGCAGAGGGGCATTGCTGGCACATGATGGCATAAATCACATTGGTGGATGTGCAGGTGAACGAGCCTCTGATAGTGTGGCTGATGTTATTAGGCCCTGTGATGGTGTCCCCTGAATAGATATGTGGGCACAATTGGCAACGGGCTTTGTTGCAAGGATAAGTTCCTGGGTTAGTGGTTCTGTTGTGTGGTATGTGGTTGTTGGTGAGTATTTGCTTCAGGTTGCGGGGCTGTCTGTAGGCAAGGACTGGCCTGTCTCCCAAGATTTGTGAGAGTGTTGGGTCATCCTTTAGGATAGGTTGTAGATCCTTAATAATGCGTTGGAGGGGTTTTAGTTGGGACCACACCACACGATCCATCGTCTACAGCCAAGCTCTGCGATACAACCGCATTTGCTCCAACCCCTCAGACAGAGACAAACACCTACAAGATCTCTGTCAAGCTTTCTTACAACTACAGTACCCACCTGCGGAAGTAAAGAAACAGATTGATAGAGCCAGAAGAGTTCCCAGAAGTTACCTACTACAGGACAGGCCTAACAAAGAAAATAACAGAACGCCACTAGCCGTCACCTTCAGCCCCCAACTAAAACCCCTCCAACGCATTATTAAGGATCTACAACCTATCCTAAAGGATGACCCAACACTCTCACAAATCTTGGGAGACAGGCCAGTCCTTGCCTACAGACAGCCCCGCAACCTGAAGCAAATACTCACCAACAACCACATACCACACAACAGAACCACTAACCCAGGAACTTATCCTTGCAACAAAGCCCGTTGCCAATTGTGCCCACATATCTATTCAGGGGACACCATCACAGGGCCTAATAACATCAGCCACACTATCAGAGGCTCGTTCACCTGCACATCCACCAATGTGATTTATGCCATCATGTGCCAGCAATGCCCCTCTGCCATGTACATTGGTCAAACTGGACAGTCTCTACGTAAAAGAATAAATGGACACAAATCAGATGTCAAGAATTATAACATTCATAAACCAGTCGGAGAACACTTCAATCTCTCTGGTCACGCAATCACAGACATGAAGGTCGCTATCTTAAAACAAAAAAACTTCAAATCCAGACTCCAGCGAGAAACTGCTGAATTGGAATTCATTTGCAAATTGGATACTATTAATTTAGGCTTAAATAGAGACTGGGAGTGGCTAAGTCATTATGCAAGGTAGCCTATTTCCTCTTGTTTTTTCCTACCCCCCCCCCAGATGTTCTGGTTTAACTTGGATTTAAACTTGGAGAGTGGTCAGTTTGGACGAGCTATTACCAGCAGGAGAGTGAGTCTGTGTGTGTATGGGGGTGGGTTTTTGGAGGGGGGTGAGGGAGTGAGAGAACCTGGATTTGTGCAGGAAATGGCCTAACTTCATTATCATGCACATTGTGTAAAGAGTTGTCACTTTGGATGGGCTATCACCAGCAGGAGAGTGAATTTGTGTGGGGGGGTGGAGGGTGAGAAAACCTGGATTTGTGCTGGAAATGGCCTAACCTGACGATTACTTTAGATAAGCTATTACCAGCAGGACAGTGGGGTGGGAGGAGGTATTGTTTCATATTCTCTGTGTATATATAAAGTCTGCTGCAGTTTCCACAGTATGCATCTGATGAAGTGAGCTATAGCTCACGAAAGCTCATGCTCAAATAAATTGGTTAGTCTCTAAGGTGCCACAAGTACTCCATTTCTTAATTTCTTTTAGTATTTCAGTGCAAATAATTTGCTCTGTCTCTTCCTTTAGAAATTGAAATGTTTTTGATATCAGCATATCACCATTCTTAAAACAGCCTGCTCATAATGACAGAGACCTATTGGTACCAGCTGGCAAAAACTTCACTACTCTCTGTCAGCAACTAAAAGGCCCGACAAACTCACTGCCCCTACTGCACAGCTTTCATAGTATTTGTCTGTAACGAATGTCATGTCAGGTATTTAATATAAGCTTATGTCATAATTGTTGTGAGATGTACGTAGCTTTCTAGC
Source organism: Eretmochelys imbricata (assembly GCF_965152235.1). Taxonomy (NCBI): domain Eukaryota; kingdom Metazoa; phylum Chordata; order Testudines; family Cheloniidae; genus Eretmochelys; species Eretmochelys imbricata. The sequence goes on from NC_135574.1 coordinate 34,109,463, forward strand.
TTTTCCAAGGGTCAGACACCCTGTTCACACACTGCTGCTTGTTTTCTTGGTTCTGGCTCTTTCAGTTTCTGTGTCTTCACCCCAGTTGTCCTTTTCACCCACAGACACATACTCACCTACCTGGTCAGAAGGATACCCAATGTAACCCTCTACCCCTGCTAGTTTCTGGAGAGACTATCAAGGCTTGTTTTATGGATGGCCCCTCAACTTATTCACAAGTATCTAAAGTGAAGGGTGCATTCACATATCATTTTAACTCAACCCTTAACAAGGTTTAACCCAGCTCATAGTCTTATTGTTTCCCCTTGTAGATCAGCTTCCCATTGAAGGAGAAATCAATGCTGCAGAGTCGGGGTATACAGTCTTAGTGTAAATTGTTTTATTTACACATTTACCCCAGTCCAGGAAAAGAGATGGTCACAAACAGCAAACAGGGCAATCCCTTCCTTTAAGAATCTCAGCCCAGCACCAATACCAACTCCCAGAGATCAACCGTGCCTCAAGAACTGACCCAAATCAGAGACTAAGGCAAAAAGTAAACTCTCTTGCTGCTCAGACAGCTCCCTCTACCCAGAACAAAACCACCACCACACAGCTGGTCTACCCAAGACTGAACAATTAGTCACATGCTATGAAAAAGAACTTGGAAGACTGTGTAATAGCACCACCTGGTGACTCCCGCCAAACAAAACATTGTTATTTTATTCTATTTACAGTAAAAGCTTATTTTATCCAGCATGATGGGGGAATGGGGAGTGCTGGTAAGTAAAAAATCCCAGTTAACTAAGAGGGAGGGGATTTGGGTGTGGGAGGGTGCAGGGCTGGGGCTGGGGTGCAGGAGGGGACACAGGGTGCTGGATCCAGGCGGCACTCACCTCAGGTGGCTCCCCGCAAGCGGTGACATGTCCCTGATGCTCCTAGGCAGAGGCACAGTTAGGAGACTCTGCACGCTACCCCAAGAGCTGGCTGCCCAGCTCCCATTGTCTGGGAACTACAGCCAATGGGAGCTCCGGGGGCAGCACCTGTGGGTGGAGAGAGAGCTCAGTGTTGCCTAGCAGCACCTCCACCTAGGAGCAGCAGGGACATGTCACCGCTTGTGGGGAGCTGCCCGAGGTGAGCACCCCCCAGATCCAGCACCCCAAAATCATAGAATCATAGAATCATAGAATATCAGGGTTGGAAGGGACCCCTGAAGGTCATCTAGTCCAACCCCCTGCTCGAAGCAGGACCAATTCCCAGTTAAATCATCCCAGCCAGGGCTTTGTCAAGCCTGACCTTAAAAACTTCTAAGGAAGGAGATTCCACCACCTCCCTAGGCAACGCATTCCAGTGTTTCACCACCCTCTTAGTGAAAAAGTTTTTCCTAATATCCAATCTAAACCTCCCCCACTGCAACTTGAGACCATTACTCCTCGTTCTGTCATCTGCTACCATTGAGAACAGTCTAGAGCCATCCTCTTTGGAACCCCCTTTCAGGTAGTTGAAAGCAGCTATCAAATCCCCCCCTCATTCTTCTCTTCTGCAAACTAAACAATCCCAGTTCCCTCAGCCTCTCCTCATAAGTCATGTGTTCCAGACCCCTAATCATTTTTGTTGCCCTTCGCTGGACTCTCTCCAATTTATCCACATCCTTCTTGTAGTGTGGGGCCCAAAACTGGACACAATACTCCAGATGAGGCCTCACCAATGTCGAATAGAGTGGGACGATCACGTCCCTCGATCTGCTCGCTATGCCCCTACTTATACATCCCAAAATGCCATTGGCCTTCTTGGCAACAAGGGCACACTGCTGACTCATATCCAGCTTCTCGTCCACTGTCACCTCTAGGTCCTTTTCCGCAGAACTGCTGCCTAGCCATTCGGTCCCTAGTCTGTAGTGGTGCATTGGATTCTTCCGTCCTAAGTGCAGGACCCTGCACTTATCCTTATTGAACCTCATCAGATTTATTTTGGCCCAATCCTCCAATTTGTCTAGGTCCTTCTGTATCCTATCCCTCCCCTCCAGCGTATCTACCACTCCTCCCAGTTTAGTATCGTCCGCAAATTTGCTGAGAGTGCAATCCACACCATCCTCCAGATCATTTATGAAGATATTGAACAAAACCAGCCCCAGGACCGACCCCTGGGGCACTCCACTTGACACCGGCTGCCAACTAGACATGGAGCCATTGATCACTACCCGTTGAGCCCGACAATCTAGCCAGCTTTCTACCCACCCTATAGTGCATTCATCCAGCCCATACTTCCTTAACTTGCTGACAAGAATACTGTGGGAGACCGTGTCAAAAGCTTTGCTAAAGTCAAGAAACAATACATCCACTGCTTTCCCTTCATCCACAGAACCAGTAATCTCATGATAAAAGGCGATTAGATTAGTCAGGCATGACCTTCCCTTGGTGAATCCATGCTGGCTGTTCCTGATCACTTTCCTCTCATGCAAGTACTTCAAGATTGATTCTTTGAGGACCTGCTCCATGATTTTTCCAGGGACTGAGGTGAGGCTGACTGGCCTGTAGTTCCCAGGATCCTCCTTCTTCCCTTTTTTAAAGATTGGCACTACATTAGCCTTTTTCCAGTCATCCGGGACTTCCCCGGTTCGCCACGAGTTTTCAAAGATAATGGCCAATGGCTCTGCAATCACAGCCGCCAATTCCTTCAGCACTCTCGGATGCAACTCGTCCGGCCCCATGGACTTGTGCACGTCCAGCTTTTCTAAATAGTCCCTAACCACCTCTATCTCCACAGAGGGCTGGCCATCTCTTCCCCATTTTGTGATGCCCAGCGTAGCAGTCTGGGAGCTGACCTTGTCAGTGAAAACAGAGGCAAAAAAAGCATTGAGTACATTAGCTTTTTCCACATCCTCTGTCACTAGGTTGCCTCCCTCATTCAGTAAGGGGCCCACACTTTCCTTGGCTTTCTTCTTGTTGCCAACATACCTGAAGAAACCCTTCTTGTTACTCTTGACATCTCTCGCTAGCTGCAGCTCCAGGTGCGATTTGGCCCTCCTGATTTCATTCCTACATGCCCGAGCAATATTTTTATACTCTTCCCTGGTCATATGTCCAACCTTCCACTTCTTGTAAGCTTCTTTTTTATGTTTAAGATCCGCTAGGATTTCACCGTTAAGCCAAGCTGGTCGCCTGCCATATTTACTATTCTTTCGACTCATTGGGATGGTTTGTCCCTGTAACCTCAACAGGGATTCCTTGAAATACAGCCAGCTCTCCTGGACTCCTTTCCCCTTCAAGTTAGTCCCCCAGGGGATCCTGGCCATCCGTTCCCTGAGGGAGTCGAAGTCTGCTTTCCTGAAGTCCAGGGTCCGTATCCTGCTGCTTACCTTTCTTCCCTGTGTCAGGATCCTGAACTCAACCAACTCATGGTCACTGCCTCCCAGATTCCCATCCACTTTTGCTTCCCCCACTAATTCTACCCGGTTTGTGAGCAGCAGGTCAAGAAAAGCGCCTCCCCTAGTTGGCTCCTCTAGCACTTGCGCCAGGAAATTGTCCCCTACGCTTTCCAAAAACTTCCTGGTTTGTCTATGCACCGCTGTATTGCTCTCCCAGCAGATATCAGGAAAATTAAAGTCACCCATGAGAATCAGGGCATGCGATCTAGTAGCTTCCGTGAGCTGCCGGAAGAAAGCCTCGTCTACCTCATCCCCCTGGTCTGGTGGTCTACATCACTCTTGTTGCACACACTTCTAAACTTAATCCAGAGACACTCAGGTTTTTCTACAGTTTCGTACCGGAGCTCTGAGCAGTCATACTGCTCCCTTACATACAGTGCTACTCCCCCACCTTTTCTGCCCTGCCTGTCCTTCCTGAACAGTTTATAACCATCCATGACAGTACTCCAGTCATGTGAGTTATCCCACCAAGTCTCTGTGATTCCAATCACATCATAGTTCCTTGACTTCACCAGGACCTCCAGTTCTCCCTGCTTGTTTCCAAGGCTTTGTGCATTCGTATATAAGCACTTGAGATAACCTGCTGATCGCCCCTCATTCCCAGTATGAGGCAGGAGCCCTCCCCTCACAGACATTTCTGCCTGTGCTTCCTCCCGGTATCCCGCTTTCCCACTTACCTCAGGGCTTTGGTCTCCTTCCCCCGGTGAACCTAGTTTAAAGCCCTCCTCACTAGGTTAGCCAGCCTGCTGGCAAAGATGCTCTTCCCTCTCTTCGTAAGATGGAGCCCGTCTCTGCCCAGCACTCCTCCTTCATGGAACACCATCCCATGGTCAAAGAATCCAAAGCCTTCTCTCCGACACCACCTGCGTAGCCATTCGTTGACTTCCACGATTCGACGGTCCCTACCCAGGCCTTTTCCTTCCACGGGGAGGATGGACGAGAACACCACTTGCGCCTCAAACTCCTTTATCCTTCTTCCCAGAGCCACGTAGTCCGCAGTGATCCGCTCAAGGTCATTCTTGGCAGTATCATTGGTGCCCACGTGGAGAAGCAGGAAGGGGTAGCGATCCGAGGGCTTGATGAGTCTCGGCAGTCTCTCCGTCACATCGCGAATCTTAGCCCCCGGCAAGCAGAAGACTTCTCGGTTTTCCCGGTCAGGGCGGCAGATAGATGACTCAGTCCCCCGGAGGAGAGAGTCCCCGACCACCACCACCCGCCTTTTCCTCTTGGGAGTGGTGGTCGTGGAACCCCCAACCTCAGGACATCGCATCTCATGCCTTCCAACCAGCGGAGTCTCCTTCTGCTTTCTCGCCCCAGACATATCATCTGGTCCACTCTCCGCAACGGTACCTGCGGAGAGAACATGAAAGCGGTTAGTTACCTGTGTCTGTGTTACTGGAACCCGGACATTCCACTTACCTCTTCTGGAGGTCACATGTTGCCAAGCTTCTTCACTGGCCTCTTGGCTCCTCTGTGCAACCTGCTCTATATCTTTAGAGCTTTGTGCCCCTAGAAGCCTATCCTGAGTTTTGTCTAGAAAATCCTCAGTTTCTCGTATGCAACGCAGGGTCGTTATCTGTTGCTCCAGACCTTCAATCTTCTCTTCCAATATGGAGACCAGCTTGCACTTTGTACAGACAAAGTCACTTCTGTCCTGTGGAAGAAAGACAAACATGGCACATCCAGTGCAGGTCACAACAGCTGAACCCCCCCTTCCATATCACCTTCCTACTATGAGCTTCCTCAGAGCAGTTTGCAAGACGTAAGCCTCACTGGGCTCACTCCAGGCAAACTCCCAGGCAAACTCCTGCTGTGAGCTGCTCTGCTGTCCCCCGCTGCTCAGCTGGTTCGCCGCCGCTCAGCTGGTTCGCGAAGCTCTGGCTATTTTTAAACAGCCAGGCTTCCCTGACGCAAACAAACAGACACCCTAATGCCCGCCCCCTGCAGGCTAGCAGCCAATCAGACACTCACTCAGGCTCTCACACTGCCCTCCCAGCAAACACACGCTCGGATACTTCCTTAGCAAGCAAACAAACACACACTCGGATACTTACCAGTCCCAGGCAAACTCCTGCTGTGAGCTGCTCTGCTGTCCCCCGCTGCTCAGCTGGTTCGCCGCCGCTCAGCTCCTGTAATTTCTTCTCATCACTCCTGTGCCCCAACCCTGCACTCCCTCCCACGCCCAAACTCCCTCCCAGAGCCCGCACCCCCAACCCCAAACCCCTTTCCACACTCCGAACCCCTTGTGGCTGTTCCTTCACTTGGGAGCAGCAAGGACATGTCACCGCTTCCAGGGAGCCAGGTAGAGAGCCCACCGGCCCCGCACCAACCGGACTATAAACCAGATTTTCAGTGAAGATCAGAAATGCAGCTTTCCAGTTGGTAAAGTTCCAGATAACACAGCTTTTACTGTATTTTATTATTTGTATTGCAGAAGAGTGCAAAGGCCCCAGTCAGAATCAGGGCCATTATGCTAGGCTCTATACAAACACAGAGAAGGACACGACTCTTGTTCTGAAAAGTGCACAGTCTAAATAGACAAGACAGGCAAAGGGTTGGAGGGGGAAACAGAAACAGAGAGAGAAGGAGAGAGGTAAAGTGACTTTTCCAACACAGCACATCAGAGCCAGGAATAAAAGGCCCTTTCCCTTGGCTAAGTGCTATGATTCTGCTTAAACATGCCTCAGAATCTTTAGCATATAAAACAAAGTGGTCAACCTATTATACGTTTGAACGTTTTAAAAAGAAATGGACATTCTGTATTTTTAAGTGTTTGTCAGAGGTACCTCATGTTTTGTAAATCTAACTAAATGAAAGAATCCATGCAGAAAGCTGAAAAGAACTATATGGCTTCAGTCTTGAAGCCTAGTGCCATACAGTATCTAGCACCTTATTCCTCTTACTTGTAAAGTACATGGAACCATTAGGTTTAGACTAATATTTTTTCAAGAGCAGTACAACTTTATTTTAATTGAAAGCTGGAAGCTTAAGCACATAAAAAATACAAGCAGGCGGAAAAAAAACGAACCTCAAAAGTGTGAGAGCCAAATTCATCTCTGGTGTAGCTTCATGGAAGCCACTACAGTTATAGTGAATTTGACCCAGAACACTTTGCACAGAGCTGAAGTGTGTCTGTGTCTTTTAAATTAATCTGATCTTTTTACAAGACTGAAGCACATGATAAAAGTAGTTTCCCCTGCTATCATGTAGTGCTTCATCACTCCAACATTCTTAACATCTTCCAAGAGAAACATTAGGTGTTTTTACAACTTTTTCTTCTTCTTTAGGAAAATAATTATGGTGTAATTTCTTCTCATTCAGACTTTAAGCCTTGATTAGAGATGTGCAATCTTACCTTCAAGTAAAATATATAATTTTGTGCAGTACATACATTGATTCATCTTACTAAATTACAGCAAATGGTCCAATTTTGATTTTGGGGACTGTGTAGTTAGGGCAATCAGCTTACCTGCACTTTACCTCTGCATATGCTATAGTACCCCTCGTAATGAATGTCATTTTCATCAAAAGGCTTGGAGAAGTCTTGTGATCTGACAGAAGACTTCTGCTTAGAAAACATGTCACAAGACAGTAATAGGAGCACACAGACCTTCTCTCAGAACTTCTATAATCAGGTTCAATTTAAAAACAAAAAACAAAAAAAGGAGTTCTGACAACTCTGTGGAAGAGGACAAGCCAAAGAAAAGCACCAGCCAGAACCTGCTGGACTATGTCCCCAATTATCCAAACCCACAATTATCATCTGATTTCCTTAAAGGTTTCTTTACCCGGGGGTTGCAACTCTGAGGGGATCAGAAACAAGTGTCAGAACTATATTGCTATACGGGATGGGAGGCCTGACTAGATTAGGTATTAGCTACAAGGGTGGGGGTTCTGGTCTGAAAAACGAGGTCCCAATATGGAAGAAAGTAGAGAATCACTTGTGACGGGATATTCCTTTGAGACCTTCGGAGAATCAGTGTGGCATTACAGCTGGCTGAAAGAAGTCACAAGCTCTGCCAGCAAAGCCAAAGAGTAAACCATGCAGACTGTGTGTGTGTGTGTTTCCTGCCCTTTCTTTCTTCTCAAGCAACTAGGAAATTCAATGCAAAATACTATGTTGAAACAATATTAAAGTGGTTACTGGTAAGCATGGAGGGCCAAATTTTCGGCTGATGTATCTCCACTGAAGTCAATTGAGTTATGCCAGCAGAGTTTAAATTTTAAAGTTTAAAAAGAGTCTAAAATTCAGGAAATGGCAGAGATAAGGTTGAATACAAAGCAACATCATCATATTTTTACAATGACAAAAGCACACTTTTTTCACCATTACACTACTCAAAACAGCTGAAGACATTTACAAAGGAATTTGGAAAGGTTGGCTTAGCTCTATTGACAGGTCCAGGCTAGCCTGAAAAAGCCATCACTGGATGAGGGTTGGTCACATGGTCCAAAGTGAGTATGACCTTAGAGAATGAAAATAAGTTTATACAATTACCCAAGAAAAAGGAATCCCTTCACTTCTAATGACATCTCAGTGGTGGATACAGGCTCTATATATGCCACCGATAGTTGACTACATCATGGTGTAATGCATCACGGGGGACACATGAATTATAATAGCTCAGAAAACAATATGGTTGTCTATAACCAAGTTACAGTCTTTCTCCCCATTTCCCCCATTTTAGCTGGTTTTTACTGATTTCTAGGGCTGGTCAAAATTTTTCCATCAAAAATATTTTTTTTGATGGAAAATAGAGGTTTTTCCACTTTAAAAAAAAAAAACAAAACATGAAAACCCCCAGCTTCCCATGGAAATTTTCAACTTTTCACAGAAAAAACAAAAATCCCGAAATCGAAAGTTTAGTTTTCACCCAACACTGTTTGATTTTCTGATGAAAAATCAACATTTAATTTGGGAAAAAAATTCAACCAGCTCTACTCAGTCATTTTTTCTTAAAGTTATTTAAGAGAGACATGAATAGCAAATAATTTCCAGACAAGTATAAGATGAAGCCAAGTGTCTATATGACAATCTAGCATCATTTCCATAACAACAAAATAAAAGTATCTGGTAAATAAGTCCAGGTAAGTTGCCCCAGAGAGAATCTTTGCTTTTCTAATATTTTAGAAATAAAGCCAATTTGCTCATTGAAAAGCCCAAAGTGTATATGACAACATCTTATTAGATAAGTAATTTCATACATTTTTTATTCTTTGTCAGGAATGTTCTTCCCGAGGTCTGCTTTGTTTCCTTCACTCACGTTCATTCCTGCTCTCAATCTTTTATCTATGTGAGGCTGAATATAATTACTTGAATAAATTATTAAATTAAATGAATACATCTAATTACATCCTCTCTTGAACATTTTTATTAAAAGTTTATGTATTTAGAGTAGCTTATTATTCAGGCTAGCAATAATTTTTGCCCTTCTTTGTTCTAGTATCCCTGGGAGTGTGACAGTTCTACATGAGATAGTACATCAAGGCTGCAAAGGCATGGGCAGAGGCTGGAGGAAGCTTAGGGTCTTTGAGGGTTCTTGGTATAGGTGCAGAGGCTACAGAACCTTATATAATCCTTGAGGTAATCTCATTAGCCTGGCCACCAGAAACTCCTTGAGATAAGATTCCTGGTCTTGAATTGGCCAAAATGGCCCCAAAGCACTGAATCATGGCATAGCTTCAAAATCTAAAACCTAGATTGTCACTGCAGAACATAAAGACAATTCTTGCGATAGAGGCGGCCATTCTGTCACCAGAACTTGGAGCTGGGTTGAATACCCACATCGTTCAGGGTCTGGCAGATCTGGGTTATGAACCGGTTATTGTGGAGCAGGGAGAAGATGGAGGAGGTCAGACTGCTGACAGTCATCACATTTACAAAGTTGGACACCTTGGACACAGTGGCAGATGGCTCTTGACAGGTTCAAGATATTCATCTTTGCAGGATAGGGCAAATGCCTTCCTGTTTCTCATCCCCAGGTGATAGGTTATAACCAAAAAAAACCCCAAAACCAAAATCCAAGCAAGCAAAGAAGAGAGACCAGCAGATCTGATTTTGGTTAAAGCATGTAGCAGACCTTCAGTATTCCAGATTCTTATAGTCCATCATGACAAGGGCTGGGCTCTTTCTAAGAGGTGGCACCACCCCTCAAAAGCTGCCTTGATAGCCAGTGTTAGTTCTGCGGAGTTGCTAATGCTGCTAGTGCTGCTGTTCTTGGACCTCCGGTATCAGCTGCACCAGCAGAGAGTGCAGCGTGTTAATTCAGAAGACACTGGTATTGTTCATAAAGAAAAAACACAGGCTGGGTTCGGTGGCAAAGGTGCTTGGCCAGGTTTACTGGCCACAAAGCACAGTACTAGTGCCCTGGCTCAACGGTTACAGGTACACTAACATGTGTATGCTTGTGACAAAGGTACCAGCTCAATCAACATAACAGGATGCTGTCCCCTAGGCTAGCACAAAGATGCCGCTCCTATGACTCAAGAGGGGTTGGGAGCTGATTGGCCATCACCAGGCTACCAGTAGACAAGTGATAGTGTGGGCTGCTAGGGAAAGGGGAAGGGGACCCAGACCCTCCCAAGTCTATCCTTCTCCATATTGGAGAGGGGTCCAGACCTGATAATTTTGCATAGATTCAGGTGACAGAGAAAGGACTGGTGATAGGGAGACCAGAGTTGGCGAGGTGACAGAAGCCAGGAGAACTATCCTTTTTCTTGCCAGCATTCGGTCAGGATGGGGATTCCACCTGTACTAGTTCATCTTTAATATCATTATTTAGGTTGATTTAGAAATAACACTGGGTGCGGGGGGGGGGGTGGCTTATTCAATTTTGTGTCTACCACCAAGTGTCAGAATGTCTAAGGAGACTGAAGTTTGGACATCTTGTTAACCAGTGTGGTGAGAAATACCGCTGGGCTTAAGAGCTAGTCTGATGACTCTTCCCACCAATCAGGCAGTCTGATCAATTAGGCAGCCTACTACAGGCCAGCGGTGCTCATAGGTTGCTTGGAGACTGGCTGTGCTGCAGGCCCTGATTCCTGACAGCTCCCACCCCATTTCAGTGGTGATGTGAGTTTTTATAGCTTGTGAAGCTTTGTGAGGAAAGTGTAAAAAACATAAAATATTGTATTTTAAAATATGTTTCTTCATAAGTAAAGGCATATATTACAGACCAGATTCTCCTCTCACAAACACTGCTGTAAGTCAGCAATTATTTCACTGATGTCAGAATGTTAGTGGTTTAAAAGTGGTGTACATGAAAGAATAATTGAGCTTTACATCTCTTAATCTTGAAATGCCCTGTTAATTATTTCTGGATAACTTAGATCATCGGAGAGTACCCTTAAAAAAGGCCCAGCTGGAATAAATTTAGACTCACTTGTCTTCCAACTGCATTATAAAAGGAAACAAAAAATGAATAAAATGTAATTTTCAAAGTGTGGTTTTGATTATGCCATTGCGTGTACATTCCTTATTTGGTGGTTTGGTCTAGCAATCGTCGCTGAAGTGTGATGAACACTTTGCGGTAGAAATATCAAGTATCTGCTGCACCCATAGGAGATATTACGATTTAAGGTATAAAGAAAAAAGATTTGATTTTCCAAGTCTGTGAACTTTTGAAATTCAATACACATTGGAATCTATGTATGTACAAGGGCCATTGATTTTATCTTGTTCATTGTTCACAGCCAGTATCAGAAAACCCACTACTGCAAATGCAGTGCCTGATTCTGCTCTCACTTAAAGTCAGGAGGAACTCAACCTAAGTCAAAGAACCTAACTAAAATTATATTGAATCGATATAAATGAGATCAGAATTGGGCTGATAACCTTTGAAGCAATAAAGATATTGTACTCTCCTCTCTTTCTCCAAAAGACAAAACGAGATGACCAAGACCATCTGCAATCAGGGTTTCTCCTGATCCTGAAGGGCCTGTTACTGGTGTTTGGCAAGAGCTTCCAGGTTTGGGTGTCTCCTCCTAATATGGCTAATTAATATTAATTAATTGTTAAATTTTTGTTCACTAAGGACAAATTTTTGAAAGGTGCTTGCTCTCAATCCATCATAATTTTGCAGGCACTATTTTGCACCTGCAATTAATGTCCTCTAGCCAAAATCTTCTCTTATATAGGCCTCGATTCAACAAATTTTTAGTACACCCATAGTTTTAAGAACATGAATACTCTCTTGACTGTCTAAAAGTGTTATATGAAAGCTAGATATTAAGTACCCTTCTGAACTTGGGCCATAATTATTAATCCTGGGCACAAAGGGGACTTTCTGGAAGACTCTTCAAGAGACCAGCTGAGATTTTCCAAGCAGCTGAAGGGACTTAGGTGCCCAATTAATTTCAGTGGGATCTGGGTGCTTAACTTCCTTCAGCTCCTTGGAAAATTCCAGTGACTACATATTGATACACAGCTGCATTCCTGGGACAGCATGTGCACTGGAAGGGAATCTGTAGAGTTGTAAAGCAGAATAAATGGCTCTATATCAGTAATGGGCAATCTGCAGCCCGTCAGGGTAATCTGCTGGTGGGCCCCCAGACAGTTTGTTTACATTTGTATGGCCGCCCACAGCTCCCAGTGGCCATGATTCGCCATTCCCAGCCAATGGGAGCTGCGGGAAGCGGCGTGGGCCTCAGCGGTTATCCTGACAGGCTGCAGGTTGCCCACCACTGCTCTATACGCTGGAGGTAGCATGAGGGGTAGATCTTCCCCTTCCCATTTAGAGGTGCAGTATTTGCTCTCTAGTGTAACCCTTGGACAAAGAGCCAATGTAAAGGGGCTCCTCCATACCACTCATATCTTCTTTAATGTCAATAGCACTGCTGATGGTATTATGACTCAGGAAGCACAAGCAACGGGATTCTGGCTGTCCCCTGTGCAGGTGTGCAAGGGCTCCCTGCCCCCTCTGTTCCCTTACACACCCTCAGGGAGAGCCAGAAGCTACCTGTGATGATGTTGAAGCCTTGCCAGTAATTCCTCATATGTAAACATGACTTTTTCCTTAATCTTCAAAGTCTCTTTGCACTCATGCCTACTCCACTGAGATCTGTCTCTGCTCACCATAGCACGCACAGTGTAAATACATAAATAATTTCAATTCCACAGAAGAAATGGAGCACTCCAGGCAGTGCCATTTTCAGATGATAGCTGCACTTCTCAAGTAGATTAAAACACTCAGACTTCAGGTTTAAACGTTACACGCTAGCACACCTGAGATCCCAGGGTAAAAAAAAATGCTATGCAAGAGTTAGGTTTTATTATTATTATTGATTACACAATTACCCAGCATTGCACTACCACAGTGTCCTGCTGCTTTAATCTGGGTAACACTGCAGGCTCATTAGTGTGGCATTCACGCTGTGATGCAGTCCAAAGTTGGTGGTAAGCATGTAATCAGAAAATGATATCTAGTCACAAAGTAGTAAGTGATCCAAAATGATGGGTGGGTGCGAAGCTTTATTATTTGGCTTAAAGGAGACCAATTCTGTTCACAGGTATGTATGTGCAGCTCTCACTGACAGCTGCATGCATCTAAAATTTGTCCCACAAGCTCAAGAGAGAGATCACGTTTCAGGGGCTAAGCACACAAATGAAGTTAAATCATTCATAGAAAGTTAATATTTTAAAGCACTAAGCTTCACAACCACCCTCCCCCATGAGCTGTCAGAGTAAGTATTATTCCCATTTTTCATACTGCAACTGAGAAGTTAAGCAGCTTGCTCAAGGCCACAGCAAATGCCAGTGTCAAAGCCTGGATCTGCTCTTAGGGTACATATATGCAGCACAAAACCAAAACAGAATACAGTATTGAGTCTCAAAGCCCAGTCAGCTGATTCAAGCTAGTCTTGAAAGGCTAAAAATAGCAGTGTACAAGTTCAGGCTTGGGTTAGAGCTCAGGCTCTGAGACCCTCCACCTCGCTGGGTTTCAGAGCCTGAGCTCCAGCCTGAGCCCAAACATCTACACTGACATTTTTAGCCCCCTCAAGCCTGAGTCAGTTGATCTGAGACTCGCTGGAGCTGGGTGTGGGTTTTGCTATATAGACACACCCTTAGGGCTGGTCTACATTATGTCATTAGATCGACATTCCCTACATTGCGTCGAATTTATAATGTGCTTGTCTACACTTCAGAGCCCTTCCTGCCGACCTAAAGGGCTTTTACAATGTATGCCTGTACTCCACCTCAATGAGAGGAGTAGTGCTAGATTCGACCTTTCCAGGTTGAATTAGGGGTAGTGTAGACACAGAACAGTGTATTTCGACTTGCTTGGCCTCCGGGAGGTGTCCCAGAGTGCTCCAATGTGTCTGCAGTGGACAGCACTTTCAACTCCACTGCACTTCAGCCAGGTAAACAGGAAAAGCCCCAGGAACTTTTGAACTTCATTTCCTGTTTGATCAACATGGAGAGCTCACCACCACAGTTGTCCATGGCTGCCCCGGTACGCAAATGTGCTCCAGTGTGGAGCATACAGGAGACACTGGATCTGATTGCTGTGTGGGAAGAAGAGTCTGTGCAGGAAGAGCTCTGAATCAGCAGTGCTATGGCATCTGCTCTAGTAACCCAGGCTTAGGCACGAAAATGATTGTTTGCTGTTGCTTTCAGAGAGGGTGGGAGGGAGGGAGGGAGGAAGGAGCCAAGTGCATCATGGGGGGCTGACAATATGTACCCAAAACACCTCACAAAAATGTTTTTGTCCCTTCAGGCATTGGAAGACTAACCCAGAATTTCAATCCGGAGCAGGAACTGTGGGATAGCTGCACATAGTGCATCGCTCCATGAGTCGATGCTACCCATGGTAGTGGAGATGCTCCACTGACGGAATGTACATAGTGAGGACATCCACCATTGATTTTGTAAAATCTGAGGCTACAGGTCTATTTCAATAAATTTGAACTAATTTTATAGTATAGACAAGCCCTTAGTTACACTGGTGAATCAGTGGAGTTACATTGGATTAACACAAGTGTAACTCTGATCGGACTCTAAACTAGAGCTGGCTGAGAATTTCTGACCAAACTCTTTTTTCAAAACTGACCCATTTTTTCATAAATGTATTGTTTTGACTAAACTTTAGTCAAGAAAATTTCTCAGGTGCAGGATGTAATTTCTGGTCAAAATCAGAGAAAGACAGACCGATCAACCACAGAATATCAAGTACCCTGGCAGTTAAGGCATTCTCCTGTGATGTAGAAGAGCCAGGCCCATCTATGTTTTGTCTGATTCAAGGCAGTGGTAAGACTCATTTGGAATTCTGTGTAACATTCTGGTCACACACGTTCAGGAAAGATTAATTAAAACTGGAACAGATGCAGAGAAGAGCTATTAGGATGATCAGGGGAACAAATGGCCTAACTGATGGGAGGAGACTGGAAGATCATGGCTTGTTTAGGCTAATAAAAAGATGGCTCAGAAGAAGGGCTGTCATGCGATTAAAAAAATTAATTGCAATTAATCACACTGTTAAATAATAGAATACCATGTATTTATATATTTTTGGATGTTTTCTACATTTTCAAATATATTAATTTCAATTACAACATAGAATACAAAGTGCACACTGCTCAGCTTATATTTATTTTTTATTACAAGTATTTGCACTGTAAAAAACCAAAAATAGTATTTTTCAGTTCATCTAATACAAGTACTGTAATCTTTTTATCATGAAAGGTTTCAGAGTAGCAGCCATGTTAGTCTGTATTCGCAAAAAGAAAAGGAGTACTTGTGGCACCTTAGAGACTAACCAATTTATTTGAGCATAAGCTTTCATGAGCTACAGCTCACTTCATCGAATGTAGCTCACGAAAGCTTATGCTCAAATAAATTTGTTAGTCTCTAAGGTGCCACAAGTACTCCTTTTCTTTTTATCATGAAAGTTGAACTTACAAATGTAGAATTATGTAGAAGTCCACTCAGTCCTACTTCTTGTTCAGCCAATCTCTCAGACAAACAAATTTGTTTAGAGTTGCAGGAGATAAAGCTGTCTGTTTCTTGTTTACAATGTTACCTGAAAGTGACATTGAGGATTCTCATGGCATTGTTGTAGTTGGTGTCGCAAGATATTTACTTTCCAGATGTGCTAAAGATTCATATGTCCCTTCATGCTTCAACCACCATTCCAGGGTACATGTGTCCATGCTGATGACGGTTTCTGCTCAATAACAATCCAAAGCACTGTGGACTGATGATTGTTCATTTTCATTATCTGAGTCAGATCCCAGCAGAAGAAGGTTGATTTTCTTTTTTGGTGGTTTGGGTTCTGTAGTTTCTACATCGGAGTGTTGCTCTTTTAAGACTTCTGAAAGCATGCTCCACACCTCATCCACTTCAAATTCTTAAACCTTGGATTGAGTGCTGTAGCTATCTATAGAAATCTCACGTTGGTACCTTCTTTGCATTTTGTCAAATCTACAGTGAAAGTGTTCTTAAAATGAACAACATGTGCTGGGTCATCATCCGAGACTGCTATAACATGAAATATATGGCAGAATGTGGGTAAAACAGAGCAGGGGACATACAATTCTCCCCCCAAGGTCAGTCCCAAATTTAATTAACACTTTTTTTCAACCAGTGTCATCAGCATGGAAGCATGTCCTCTGGAATGGTGACCAAAGCATGAAGTGGCATACGAATGTTTAGCATATCTGGCACGTAAATACCTCGCAATGCCGTCTACAAAAGTGCCATGCAAATGCCTGTTCTCACTTTCTGGTGACATTATAAATAAGAAGAGGGCAGCATTATCTCCTGTAAATGTAAACAAACTTGTTTGTCTTAGCGATTGGCTGAACAAGAAGTAGTACTGAGTTGACCTGTGGGCTCTGAAGTTTTACATTGTTTTGTTTTTGAGTGCAGTTATGTAACAAAAAAAATTCAAAATTTGTAAGTTGCACTTTCACGACAAAGAGATTGCACTGCACTACTTGTATGAGGTGAATTGAAAAACACAATTTCTTTTATCATTTTTTACAGTGCAAAAATATTTATAATAAAAATAATATACACTTTTATTTCAATTACAACACAAAATACAACATATATGGAAATGTATAAAAACATCCAAAATATTTAAATTTCTATTAGTATTTTATTGTTTAACAGTGCGATTAAAACTGCAATTAAATCGTGATTAATTTTTTTGAGTTAATCAGGTGTGTTAACTATGATTAATCGACAGCCCTACTCAGAAGGTATATGATGCAGTGGGGGAGGGGGGTAAACACAGTGGAGGGTGAAGAACTGTTTAAACTAAAAGACAATGTTGATACAAGGACTAAGGGGTTTAAAATGGCCATGAACAAACTCAGACTGCAAACTGGAAGAAGGTTTCTATCCATCAGATGAGTGAGGTTCTGTAACAGCCTCCCAATGGGAGTTGTGGGGGCAAACTACTAAATTAGTTTTAAGATTGAGCTGGACAAATTTATCAGTGTGATTGTATGATGGGGTTGTTTGTGGTGGTAGGGGCCAGGACTCAATAACCCTGGGGCTCACTTCCAGTTTTTGTCTGACATTCCTGAAGCTCATACTTCAGGATTTCAGCTGGCCAGTGGCAAAGGTCAGAAAGGGATTTCCACCTTCCACTTGCCATCTTCCAAGTATTCTTGAAGGGTTTTTTTAAATCTCCTTCCCCTGAAGCATCAGGGATCACTACCGCTGGAGATGAGAGATTGCGGGAGAGCCACGACTTTGTGGTGGCACTGAGCAGTCTCTCTCTCAGGTGCTTGGCTGCCTGGTTTTTGTTCGCATGCTCAGGGTCTAACTGATCAACATATGTGGTGTCAGGAAGGACTGTCCCCCCAAGTCAGATTGGCAGTGACCTGGGAGTGGGGGGCGGTTCACCTTCCTCTGCTGCATGTGGGTGCAGGTCACTTGTCAGAATTATCTGGATCTCTCTCACTTAATCATTTCCCTGCCATTGTGGGGGCCACAGGCACTGGTGCACCACAGTCCCTCCTATTCTCTGCCTGTGTCACATAATAGTCTAGTATCCTCTACTAGTATGCAATACTTAGGGCCAAGTTCAGTTGTTGTGTTTAGTGTGGGGGTGCTGGTGTTGGTGGTCTGTGGTATACAGGAGGTCAGACTAGATGATCTGGTGGTCCCTTCTGTCCTTAAACTCAATGGCTCTATATAAAGTGTAACCAAAGCTTCTGAAGAACAACAGCACAGTAGCAGTTCTGGTTGCCAGCTTGAAAACAATAGAAATGTTAATGAACAACATCTTCCTTCTAGTCCTTTTTCTTTGAACAAAAAGCTGTGATGAATGTGCAGTTGTTACATAATCATCTGAGAATTCTGAGATTAATCAGGTTATGAATATTGTATGGGAACTGATCAGTGAAGTGAAGTTATTGTATCCTGGGTTATGACTTTCCAGTATGAATGCATTCTTCTAGCTTTATTGGGAGCTGTGGAGGGGGAAAAAAAAAAAAAGCAGGAGGCAACATGTTCCACAGATAAGAACATCCTGGCATTGAAAGACAGTAGGTGGGAGGAGAGAAGTTATTGACTCCAAGAATCCTATAGCCTATCTCTGGCAAAGAAGCAAACCTTGTTTTGCTAGGCTAGGAGCCTGGAGATGAAAGGACATAGGACAGTTAATAACAAGATCGTAGTTTCATAGCTACATGAATCTCAGTAGCACAGTCTAAAAATGTCATCAGATAAGTGGTTACTATTATAGTTACTAGAGCTGGCTGAAATGAAAATGTGTCCTTTACATCAGTATATTTCGCAGAAAATATATACCATTTTTCATTCAATTTTTTATTTTTGGCAGAATTTGTCAGTTTTCTGATTAAATGAAAAACAAAAATCATTTGCGGTTTTTTGTTTTTAATTTCTCCCCTCTCTCACCCTTTTCCTCTGCCCTTTTTTTGTTCTCACTGGAACGGAGGAATAAGACAATAGTGTTAGAGCTGAAACATACATTTTCAGATAACTCAAAGTTTTCCAGTTTTTTGGCAAACCATGAAAACCAAAACGTTTTACAGTTTTCTGTGAAAATTTTCATTTTGGTCAAAAAAGCTATTCATTGAAAAAATCATTCGACAAAAAAGCTTTAACCAGCTCTGACACTGCTTTTCTATATATCTTTAGCATGTATGTGTGAACTGTTGTAAATCTAGGAAACAAAAAGGCCTAATAAATAATAAATAAAATAATAATAATACCACCTAGCGCTTACATAGCACTTTTCATCTGTATATACCAAAGTGCATTACAAAGGATGTCAGTATCATTATCCCTAGAAAAAGAAAGAAGAAAGTGAGGCAGAAAGCAGTAAAGTGACTTCCTAATATCACCCACCTGACCCACAGAAGAGCCAGGAGTTGAAGCCAGGTCTCCTGAATCCTAGACCTGTGCCCTTTACAGTAGGCTTCCCTGCCTAACAATGGTCAGTGTAGGATAGTAGGGTAAAATCCCACTAGCCACAAATTGAACAAATTGTGGGGCAAAAACATCAAGAAGTATTGTGGAATGGGCCTGAGAACTAGAAGCAACATCAACTATACCTATAAAGTTCAGACTAAAAAGTCTGCTGCTCATTTGTGGAGAAGAACACAGAATCAGAATGTGATTTCGAACTGGGGAAGCAGTAATCAGAGTAGCGGCTTTAGCTCAATCAGAAAATTAGTTATGGAGGATTATTATAGTAAAAAGTAGCAATGGACTTTTTCAGACAACATCATTATGACAATTTTAACTTAAGGATGGTGGCACATACCATGCTGTTCAGACATACCATGTACGGACATGGTGGAATCTTTATCATCAGAAACCTCATTACTCTATTACAAGTCTAAGGTGCTGCGAAGCACCACATGCCACCTATTGTCTACAGGACATCATTGGGGACCTCTGTGAATCCTGCTATCCATTGGCCTCTATTCTATCATAAATTTTCATTTTAATTCTCTGCTCCTTGTGATAGGTGAAGTCCAGTGTTATATTAGTATCCTCTCAGACTTCAAGATATCCATCCCCTTGGTTTGCTTTCTTATCCACTTGCTTGTTCTCTTTCTTTCCACATAGTACATTATTCTATGCTTTGCAGTTCAGCTTTTTTTACCTCCACCTGCTTGCTAAGTGTCCAAGTGTATTCCCCACCTGCCATGGCTGGCAAGTCCACCATTCATCAATAGATAGTCCGCTAATGGCCAGAATAGTGAAAATATAACAAGATCAATACCATACTTCCATCCAGTAGTGACATGAGCTGCTGGTATCAAAGCTAGTGAACAGCTGGCCAAGACACTGTATGTTTTTCCTTGTCTTTTTCTAAATAAACAAAGGAATACCTTTTTTGAACTACTCCTTCTTTATTGACAGGTTTCAGAGTAACAGCCGTGTTAGTCTGTATTCGCAAAGAGAAAAGGAGTACTTGTAGCACCTTACACCACAGTATGCATCCGATGAAGTGAGCTGTAGCTCACGAAAGCTTATGCTCAAATAAATTGGTTAGTCTCTAAGGTGCCACAAGTACTCCTTTTCTTTCTTCCTTCTTTATTGCCTTTCTTTCTTTTCTTCATGTTGGATGATTTCTCTTTCATGTTCCGGTACTAATGCCAAAGATTGAGTTGATTGTATATTGTACTTGGTTCTTCAAATCCCTCCTCAAAACTCACTTCTTTCAATTAGCCTTTCATCTTAGATTTTCAGCCCTGCCCCTTTTTACAAATCTAAATTGTTCCCAGTATTAGTTAAAACATGAGAAACTAAAAAGATATGTATGTAGCAGTAAGTATTTTTCACAAACTTCACTGTTGTTACAGAGTAGCAGCCATGCTAGTCTGTATCCGCAAAAAGAAAAGGAGGACTTGTGGCACCTTAGAGAATAACAATTTATTTGAGCATAAGCTTTTGTGAGCTACAGCTCACTTTATCGGATGCAAGTAGTGGAAAATACAGTGGGGAGATTTTATATACACAGAGAACATGAAACAATGGGTGTTACCATAAACACTGTAACAAGAGTGATCAGGTAAGGTGAGCTATTACCAGCAGGAGAGTGGTGGGGGGGGTGGGTGGAAACCTTTTGTAGTGATAATCAAGGTGGGCCATTTCCAGCAGTTGACAAGAACATCTGAAGGGGGGGGGGGAGGAGGAATAAACTTGGAGAAATAGTTTTACTTTGTATAATGACATATCCACTCCCAGTCTTTATTCAAGCCTAAGTTAATTGTATCCAGTTTGCAAATTAATTCCAATTCAGCAGTCTCTCCTTGGAGTCTGTTTTTGAAGTTTTTTTGTTGAAGAATTGCCACTTTTAGGTCTGTAATTGAGTGACCAAAGAGATTGAAGTGTTCTCCGACCGGTTTTTGAATGTTATAATTCTTGATGTCTGATTTGTGTCCATTTATTCTTTTACGTAGAGACTGTCCAGTTTGGCCAATGTACATGGCAGAGGGGCATTGCTGGCACATGACATATATCACATTTACTTACAGTAGAACAGAAGAATGGCCATACTGGGTCAGACCAATGGTCCATCTAGCCCAGTATCCTGTCTTCCAACAATGGCCAATGCCAGATGCTTCAAAGGGAATGAACACTGCAATCAAAGGACAATCATAAAGTGATACATACCTGTCGTCCAGTCCCAGCACTCAGAGATATGAACGTCGGGTTGCATCTGTGACCATCTTGGCAAATAACCATTGATAGAGCTATCCTCCATGAACTTATCTAATTCTTTTTTTAAATCCCGTTATAGTTTTGGGCGTTCACAACATCATCTGGCAATGAATTCCACAGATTGACTGTATGTTGTGTGAAGTAGTTCTTCCTTATGTTTGTTTTAAACCTGCTGCCTATTAATTTCATTTGGTGACCCCTACTTCTTGTGTTATGAGAAGTAAATAACACTTCCTTATTTACTTTCTCCACACTAGTGATAATTTTATAGACTTCTATAATATCCTCCCTTAGTCACCACTTTTCCAAGCTGAAAATACCAGTCTTATTAATCTCTCCTCATATGGAAGCTGTTCCATAGCCCTAATCATTTTTGTTTCCCTTTTCTGTACCTTTTCCAATTCCAATTTATCTTTTTGTGATGAGGTGGCCATATCTGCATGCAGCATTCAAGATGTGGGCATACTATGGATTTATATAGACAATATGATATTTTCTGCCTTATTATCTATCCCTATTCTAATGATTCTCAACATTCTTTTAGCTTTTTTGATGAAAACATCCACTCAATGTGCAGCAGCAGAGAACTATCCACAATGACTCCAATATCTCTTTCTTGAATGGTAAAAGCTTGCAGATTTGTGGTTTCAGGATCGGACTCCTGAGTCATATTAGGATCCATATGTAAATCCGTGGTAGAGCTCATCCTTGAATTGAGGGATCGCCAATCAACCAAAAGCTAATTTAGATGGCATTGTTTTATATGTATAGTAGGATTATGCTTTCCAGTATGCATTACTTTGCATTTATCAGCATTGAATTTCATCTGCCTTTTTGTTGTCCTGACACACAGTTTTGTCAGATCCCTTTGTAACTCTTTGCAGTCCATTTTGGATTTAACTATTTTGTAACATCTACAAACTTTGCCACTTCACTGTTTATCCCTTTTTCCAGATCATTTATAAATATGTTGAATAGCACTGACCCCAAAACAGATCCTTGGGGCATCCAGCTATTTACCTCTCTCCACTGTGAACACTGACCATCTATAGATTCCTACCCTTTGTTTCCTATCTTTTAACCACTTTCTGAACAATTAGAGGATCTTCCCTTTTATCCCTGGACTGCTTACTTTTGCCTAAGTGCCTTTGATGATGCACCTTGTCAAAGGCTGCCCTTGGAGCCTTTTGTAAAAATTGGTGTCACATTAGCTATCCTCCAGTCATCTGGCACAGAAGCCAATTTAAGTGATAGGTTACAGACTACAGTTAGTAGTTCTGTAATTTCATATTTGAGTTCCTTCAGAATTCTTGGGTGAATATCATCTGGCCCTGGTGACTTATTATTGTTTAATTTATCAGTTTGTTACAAAACCTCCTCGATCTGGGACACCTCGATCTGGGACATTTTCTCAGATTTGTCAGTGAAAAAGAATGGTTCAGATGTGGGAATCTCCATCACAACTTCTGCAGTGAAGACCGATGCGCAGAATTCATTTAGCTTCTCTGTAATGGACTTGTCTTCCTTGAGTGCTCCTTTAGTATCTCAATACTGGCCCCACTGATTGCTTGGCAGGCTTCCTGCTTCTCCTAAACTCTTTAACTTAAAAATTAACATCAAAAACATTTTAAGTCTTTTGTTAGCTGCTCTTCAAGTTCTTTTCTGGCCTGCTTAATTATATTTTTGCACTTCACTTGCCAGAGTTTATTCTTCTTTCTCTTTTCCTCAGTAGGATTGACTTCCAATTTTTAAAGGATGCCTTTTTGCTTCTAATCATCTCTTTTACTCTGTTGTTTAGCTGATGTGTCTTTTTTTGGTCCTCATATAATTTTTTAATTTGAGATATACATTTCATTTGAGTTTCTATTATGGTGTTTTTAAAAAGTTTCCATACAGCTTGCAGGTATTTCACTCTTGTGAGTGTTCCTTTTAATTTCAAGCTGCCTCAGTTTTGTATAGTTCCCCTTTGTGAATTTAAATGCTACTGTGGTGGGCTTCTTTGGTATTTTTCACCCTACACTGATGGTTAAATTAATTACATTATGGCCACCACTACCGAACAGTTCAGTTATATTCACCTTTTGGACCAGACCCTGTGCTCACTTAGCCTAAATCAATCATTCAGTAGCACTTCTTCCTGCAAGTTGTCCAAATGACTTTAATTGAACTAATCATGGGAGTAAATGCTCAACACAAGCACTGCAGAATATGTTCCTTAGATAGGTTCTTCTGAGCAGGAACTTACTTTCTTCTAAGTGCCAAGTGCACCTATGGTGCTGCGTAAATAACACAGAACTAATAGGGAGATGTGGTCGTTTTTTGAAAATGTCTTCAGCTATTTGGAAAAAAAAATCAAACATGACTTTTTAGGTTACAACAAAATTTAAGTTCCCTACAGGTATTCTGGTGGCACCTTCACTAATGTGGGAGGTTGAGTTATACTAGATAAGGGGAACTGTAAAATGCAATTCTGACTTCCTCAAATAATACAAGACAAGCAAAGTATCAGACTTTCTCAAACATAGGGTGTAGAATGTAATTACCCCTAAGGCTACTGAAGAAAAATGGGAGGAAACATTTTCCTTTTAAATTGAAGTCTTGAAGTCAGAAAGCATTTTCTGTGTATGGAAATGTCTTTTAACATAGCTCTGCCAGGTAGAAAATGAACTTTATTTTGAGTGACAGTCTGCTATTTTCTTCTCGGAAATCTTCAGTCTAACTCCATTTCATGGCATGTCGACTCTCTATATGATTACTCCAATATTCAGGTGCAGAGAAGTAAATGTTTCATGAAAGCGATGTCCCTGTCAGTAGTATGCATATCATCTGGCCTCCTGAGCTGTCAGTGAACAGATTGTAGAATTACCATCAGAATACAGGAGCTCGTAGCTGCAGGCAGTAAATGGAGAGTCGGTAAGCATATGTCACCAGCATGATATTTTAGCTTCCTATGAATTTGTAAAGTGGAAATAAGCCAGCAATACTGCCGCAACTGCTAACTGTTCTGACTACCCATGTTTCCACATTACACCATATGTTCACAAAATTTGCCACAAAAGGAATAAAAACTGCTTTCCACTTTTCTGAAATATAACATTACTGGATGCTTCAGAGCTGTGTTTGGCTTGATGGAATTTACTTCTTAAGATGGCACAGGGTTTCTATGAAAGTCCACCTAGGAAACTAGGACTAGTTGCCAGCATGGGGGGGAGGGAGGATTAGACGTCTGGTTCTGTCATGTAGGAAGGAAGGTGCTAGTTATATGCGGGTTTCACAGTCAACTTTTTAATTTGATTCCATATGCAATTTGATAGCCACAGCTGTGTGAATGGATGGACTGCTATCAACATTTGCTATCTGTTTTTGCTCCTACCCTTGGTGAGTTCTGTCTCCCAAATGTTGCAACATTGTTTAGTTACCTTGTTTTTAATTGAAGAGGAGGACTTATGAGAAACAATGGGAGGCTTTTATCTTACATGTCAGTCCCTCATTTAAAAATATGTAGGTTTTCACTCTTTTTTTTTATTTTTCAATGTATGGGAAAACTGTAATAAAGCAATTTCACCAGACCTTAACCCACTGTAAAACAGGTAAGCAGGTTACCTCATATCACCAGTACATACTATTGTTTGTTATTATTTCACATTTATATTTCAGTAGTGCCTACAAGCCAACCCAATCAAGGCCCCATTGTGCGAGGTGCTGTACAAACATCTAGAAAGTGACAGTTGCTACTCCCAAGAGATGAAGCGTTGTGCCAGGGGCTATACTGTTAGCAAGTGAGACAATGTCATTTTCTATATGCTGTGTTTTGTCACGAAAGATGAGCCTGAGGTGAAATATGCCCTAGCACAACATACAACTGCTCATTGTCTCTTAGGAGACATGGAATATGAAAATGAATGTAATTTTTGTAATAACTCATCCAATAAACAAATTTATGGACATTTCCTTGGCTAAAACCGAATAAATAGGAGCAACCTCAGGTGACCTTCATATTTGGAGGCCTCATACCCAACGCGGATACCTAATGTGAGAAATTAATATAATCTTGGTCGGTTATTACCCCTAATGTCCCATTAGTCCCTGGTCCATAAGAGGCCAGACTTGATTTCCTTCTGGGCATGTTGCAAAAGCCATTTATCTGATAAAGCATTTGGGAACAGTGCACCTATTCTGCCCCTGAATAAAATTATGTTCCTAGGAGGTGAAAAAGCTGTTGGTTTGATTTATTGCCTGGCCAAATTAATTTGTTCCCTGTATGTGACTATTATAATGCTGCTTGATGATCATTATAGGTCTAATTTTTAGTTTTCCCATGAGAAAGGGTCCCCTGTCTTTTGCAAAACACTCACCTGAGGCCTGACAAACTCACTACACCAAATACAGGTCTTAGTCTTTATGGATAAATATTGTGTAATATTTAAAGTACCTACAAAAAGCTCATAACTTGTCAAGATCCATAATCATTGTGTGATGTATGTATGGGTAATATTTAAGGAATAATGTATTTATATTAAAAGTATGCTTTAGGGACTTGGAGTAAAAATTAGTGATCAGGGAATAACGTGTCTCTCTGATGGTCCATTCAGGCTGGAGGGAGTTCATCACCCCACCCTGGGTAGCCAATGATGCAGTGCAAAGCTTAATTGTAGAGCCTTGCACAATACCAAAACTTTCAATAGAAAGCCATCAGAGGCACCTGCAAACAGTCAAAACCACTTGAAGGTAAAAAAGGAACAGTGCAAGCCAGGGGTTTGCCCTGCCTCTGAATATAAACAAAAGACTGTTTCAGTATAACACAGAGGAGACAGAGTTACTCTGCATCCATTCAGAGGAAATCCCTGAGGAGTAGGGCTGTTTTCATGAATGTTTGGATCCTGGTTCTTGTGAAACCAGCTAGCTCTGCAACTTTGAGGGGGAAAGTCTACTTTATTAGATAGGAAAGTTAACATTAATAAGTGTAGATCCAGGTTTGTGTTTTATGATTTTGTTTTGTATTATAACCAATTGTTTCCATCACTTTCTCTCCTTTCTAGTTAAATCTGTCTTAAATAAACCTACTTTTGTTTTATTGTAAGTGCTCACAAGTGCTGTGTAGTTTACAGGAGCTGTGATTTAAGGTACATTGCATCTTGGGGAGCAGAGGATCTGGAATTTCTGTGAGTAGCCACTGTGCGGGGCTGAATATCACAGGGGAACACTTCAACGGGACTCACGGACAGGGGTGCACCTCTTGTAAACCTGCATATGCAAACTGGGTTGGCATAGCCCAGAGGAGAGTGCTTGAGTGGCTGAAAGGCTGGTGGTGTTAAGAGAGTTAACACCCAGCTAGGCACAGGCAAGATTCCCTCATGATAGAGGCAGGAGATAAGGTGACTCACAGTCTTGGGTGCCCTAAGAACCATCATAGTACCTAGACCTCTTGTATGACATTTTATATTGTTGAAATCTAGATACATTAATTATCCTTTAAATCTAGTATATGTTGGCATCCTTTCATCTGGGAGAGATGGTAGAAATTGCAGCCTATCATGTAGATGGTTTGCAATGTTTCATGTGACTGAATAGGCCAATCCGAGATTTTCATGATCTTTGGCAGTTATTACAAATGTACATATCTTGGTTGGGAGCTGCTTGCTTCCTATGGCTCTTCTCTCTTCATGCTTTAGGAGGCAGCTCCTGTCGTGGACTTAGATACCCTGATGGAGACAATGGCACCACTAGTTACGATCACTTGTCAAGATTTCCCATTGGTCAGGATCAATTCCAAATTCCTTCATATCTCGCTTGCATGTGTCTTTATAGTGAAGCTTTGGATGTCCTGTTCTTGTTCCCTCTGATAGCTCCCCATATAGCATGTCCTTGGGTGTGTGTCTGTCTTCCAGCCTACTCAGATGGCCCAGCCAGCGCAGTCGTCTTTGCTGTCACAGCTGGTAAATTTGCCATTTGAAGAACCTCTCCATTGGGGACTTTATCTTGCCATTTTGTGTTGAGTATGCCATGTAAACAACTTCGGTGGAAACTGTTCAACCTTTTCTCCTGATGAGCATCTGTTGTCCATGTTTCCCCACCATACATAAGAGTACTGAGGACGCAAGCTTGGTACACTAGCATGTTGGTCTTGATGGTAAGCTTTGAGTTGTTCCATACTCTTTTAGTTCGTCTGCTAAAGGTGGTTGCAGCCTTTCCAATGTGAACATTGAGTTCTTCATCCAGTGAGAGGTTGAAGGTCACTGTAGAACCTAAATCGCTGAACTAGATCTAGATACTTGAATAAAAATATGCAAGGCCCATATGGACACCTAAACCAGTTAAATTCAATTTAAAAAATTAACCAGAAAAAGGACCTTTTATTGATCTTTTATGGAAATTTCTGCATTCAAATTTGGGTTTTTTTCTCCGACACTGAACAACCTATGGTAAATGAGTGTACCAAATTTCAAGGTTCTACTCAATGGCAATATGGAAAGGCAGCATTGTGCTTACAGTGTACTTGCTCACTTTCAGCAATTTTCTTGGCTGCAGTCAGATAAATAGGGCTGGGGACATCTAATCACCTTCATTATTCCAAACTGAAAGCCTCCTGCACCTTAATATGGATAGAAGGAAGCTTCTCCATCTGCTATGACTGGCAAGTTCATGGTTGAAGTTTGATAAAAATGACTGGCAAACTTTACACTTTATTTAAATGTCAGCTTTCAATTTTGGGGTTGGTTTTCTGTTTTGTAGTGTATGATGAATGAAAATACACCCAGATTACAATATTCTAATTCAATCAGAACATGGAAACTAATTGTCAGTGTGAGTCATCCATTACAAACATGTGTATTATATAGACAAATCACATGGTTTTGGTTCTGGTTTCCTATTGGCAAACAAGGACACTGAACTTCAAAAAGGCAGATTTCAACTAACTCAGAGAAATAGTAGGCCTGGTCCCATGGAGAGATCAGTTAGGAAGAAAAGGAGTCAAAGGGAGCTGGCAATTCCTAAAAGATGTAATAGAGGCTCAACGTCAAGCTATTCTGATGCAGAGGAAAGATAAGAGGAGCCATAGGAAATCAACGTGGCTGCACAAGGAGCGTTTTAGCTAACCAAAAGGGATACATAGAGGAAATGGAAGGAGGGGCAGGTCACTAAGGAAATATACATGGGAATAGCATGAGCATGTGGGACAAAATCATGAAAGCCAAGGCAAGGATTGAGTTACAACTGGCAAGGAATGCTGGAGACAACAAGAAGAGGTTCTACAAATATGTCAGACAAAAAAGAAAGGTCAGGGAGGGTGTGGGTCTTCTGCTCAATGGAGAAGGTGAACTTGTAATGGAAGATAAGGCGGAGCTGCTCAATGCCTACTTTCTTTCAATCTTCACACAAAAAGCAACATGTGACTGGATGACTAGTGAAGTTATCATAGACAATATAGGGGAAGAGATACAGATCAGGGTAAGCAAAGAACACGTCAGAGATCCTCTGGCTAATTTGGATTAATTTAAATCATCAGAACCTGATGCTATTCACCCCAGGGTGCTGAAGGAATTAGCTGAAGAAATCTCGGCACCACTGGCAATAATATTTGAAAACTCATGGATGACAGGCGAGGTCTCAGAAGACCAGAGAAGGGCTAACATGGTGCCCATCTTTAAAAAGGAGGAAAAAGAGAAGCCAGGGAACCATAGACCAGTCAGCCTGACTTTGATACCTGGGAAACTACTAGAGCAATGTAAAAAACATTCAATTTGCAAATACCTGGAGGATGAAGGGGTGATCACTAGCAGCCAGCACAGACTTACAAAGAACAAATCATGTCACACCAGCTTGATTTCCTTCTTTGACAAGTTGATTGGTTTGGTGGATGGGGGAATGCAGTGGACATAATGTACATGGACTTTAGCAAGGCTTTTAACACAGTCCCACATGACATTCTGATAAGGAAGCTGGAGAAATGCAGGCTTCGTAGAACTACTATTAAGTGGATACATTATTGGATAAACAACCACAAACAACTATTAATGGAGCGATGAGACAGGGGATGGATTAATGGAATAAGCTGGGAATGGGCAACAGGGGACGGATCACTTGATGATTACCTGCTCTGTTCATTCCCTCTGAAGCACCTGGCATTGGCCACTGCCAGAAGACAGGATACTGGGCGAGATGGACCTTTGCTCTGACCCACTATGGCCGTTCTTATGATGTCATATTGGAAGGAGGTCTCAAGAGGGGTTCGACAGGAATCTGTTCTGGGTCTGGTGTTATTTAACATCTTTATTAAAATGATCTGGATGTAGAAATAGAGAGCACACTGAACAAATTTTCAGATGAGACTAACCGGGGGGACATTGGAGGGGGGTTGCAAACACTTTGAAGGATAGAACTAAAATTCAAAGAGAGTTTGATAAATTAGAGAATTGGTTATAGACAACAAAATGAAACTCAAAGACAAATGTAAGGTGCTACACTTAGGGAAGAAAAACCAAATGCACAAATACAGAACGGGGAATAACTGGCTTGTCAGCAGCTCTGCTAAGAAGAATCTGGGAGTAGTGATCAATCTCAAATGCAACATGAGTCAACAATGTGATACTGTTGCAAAAAAAAAAAAGCAAATGCAATTTTGGATTGCATTAACAGAGGTCTACCATGCAAATCATGGGAGGTGATAGCACTGCTCTACTCAGTGCTGGTTAGGCCTCAGCTGGAGTACCATGTCTAATTTTGGTCATTGCTATATAGAAAGGATGTAGAGAAGCTAGAAGGGATCCAGAGGCAAGTGACAAAAATGCTCAAAGGGATGGAATGCAAGCAATATGAGCAAAGGCTGAAGGAACTGAGTATGTTTAGTTTGGAAAAGAGGAGATTAAGGAGAGACATCATAGCTACCATAAAAGAGATGGAGAAAAATTGTTCTCTCTTGCCACAGAGGACAGGACAAGAGGCAATGGGTTCAAACTACATATAGCAGATTTAGATTAAATCTCAGGAAAAACTTCTAAACTGTAAGAACAGTTGGGCAATGGAAAAGACTGTCTCGGGAGGATGTGAAAGCTCCTGCACTGGGGATTTTCAAAAGAAGGCTGGATAGCCATCTGTCCTGGATAGTTTAGACAACAAATGCTGCATAGCCATCTGTCCTGGATGGTTTAGACAACAAATGCTGAATCTTTGCTGGGGGTTAGACTCACTAGACCTTTGTGGTCCCTTTTAATCCGATGGTTCAATGATCATGGAGAAGTGATGTGGTCTGGGCAATGTCTTTTGACCACACCCAAAAATAGCAATATGCAGACTTGTGAGGAGGGGAAATAAAGTTTCTTCCCATCTTCTCTTCCCTCACATCTCCCTCCTCCTTCCTTGCTTCTACCTCTTTTCCACTCGTGTGGAAGCTTATCCTTGGTTGAGGTTTTAGAGGTCAATCTTCAGCTGTGCTGAGTATGGGTCCAGCTCAGCCAAGAAAGATGATGGCAACAGGTGGCTCTACTCTCCCTTTCTACCTCCCCAGATCCTGGTAGAGACGGACTGAACCAGCATTTGCTGCAAGTTTGAGCACCCAGCTGTCTCATACCTATTACTGTCCTCCACCCCTGACATGCCCCCCCATACCAGTGGGCTGCAAGGGGCTTTCACAGAGACAGCTACATAGGTTTTACCCCACCTTAGGAATCCCCCACACCAGGCTGATGAGTCATGAGGCATTTAATGCTTGGCATACCAGGAGCAGATCTACTGAGTAAGAAGGTGCCTTTTTAAAATGGTCTCTTTTCAGAGAAGAACTTCACTTTATGTCTGAGTTGGTTTTTAATTATACAAATACAAATAAAACTTTGGAAACATCTGTTTCTGTTTGTATACACTATAAACCAATTCTGTAAAAGAGAAATCTGCAAAAGAATTTGCTACCAAGGCTGAGATCCTCATTTGCCAAGTTCTAGCTGGGATCTAATCCTATGGCTGTATAATAAATCCTGAAAATGATGTTTATACTAGAAATACGAACAGAACTTTATCCATAATTGCAACATGTTACTATAAATATACATGTTTGCACAACGTATACATGCAATGTATCCACATACATACGCCATATGTAGTGTTTTTATTAGTCACAAGGCACTTAATGTTTGACATATTTTATAAGTAAAAATGCTGTAGCCCTGAACACATTTTAACACTGACAATAATAAAATTATAGCTATATTTATTGTGACAGCTCCACACAGCTGTCACCCTTGATGATGATGTATTGATACAATACGTTAGAGGAGCGAGCATTTGGCTGATGTCTCTCTCAAAAGATAGAAGAACTGCTCCAGTAGCAGATTTGCTTTAATTAAGAAAAAAAGATTAAAGGAGAGAGAAGCAAAAGCACGGGTGACAAATCTATTGCAATGGCACTCCTTCTGGCAAAGGTGCAATCTTTCTAACCCCCATTGCTTTCTAGTAACTCAGAGAAAGAAAAAGAGACATTCAGGTGCTACTTGCACACATTATTCCTGTACCATATCAATGAAAGGAGATACTTCCATTGCAGTATGATTAAAATTCCCTTAGGGAAACTGTCATTATTGTCAATCTAAATCCTTCCCCCTGACCCCACCCCGCCCTCAGCATATTTACTAAGATAAATGTTCTTTTTTAAAGGGATATTGTCAAGGTTTTTTAAAAGTAATCATGGAAATATTTTTCAGTTTGCAAACAACATAATGATGTATATCTGACTGTCCGTCGGCCCCTCCAATGCACTTGTGCCAACGAGCAGCAGGATAGTAAAATATGCTAACATCCTGATTTCCAAGGAAGGAAACAGGCTTGTAGCTAGCCAGGCAAACAGAAAAAGGAAAGTTGACAGGAGACAAAAATATATGGGGGATGTCTGCGGCATTCCAAAATGTGTGTGTGTGTGTGTGTGCGTCCACACGTGCAAAACAAGAAGTAACAGTAACTAATAATTAACCTCTCAGGTATATTTCTGGAGCTCTAGATGGGTGAAATTCCTTCCAATGCAAGATGCTTCCACAGTGTTACCAACAATTTTGATTTTATCATGAGTCTTGTGATATTTGGTGTTTGTTCTTAAAGCTCCAGCTACAGGAGTCCAGTGATTCCATGAGAATCTTACATTTTTAATAAATGAAAGCTGAGTTTCTATCCCTCATATGGAAAACCTCCCCTCCCCCCATTAACTCTAAAACAAAAAGACATAACTTAAAAAACTTTTTTAAAAAATCGCAATTTTTAAACCAATGACATGATTTTTTTGATCTGACTCGTGATTTTTAGAATGCTTGGGGTTGGCAGTACTGCCTGCACAATGCTCTGTATACTGATTAACCCCTGAATGTAGGGTATAGGGACCAGGAGGCCAGCATAGAACTTGAAGTTGCCCTCATTGGAACTTTAAAAATGTTTAAACCCCAGTTATCTTGAAACTCAGCCAGCACAGAACCCACTTGGGCACAGCTCATGTGCCCAGCCAAAGGAGTTGAAGGCAGAATTGCATGGTCTTCTCATTGATCTTTTGAAACACTGGGGGGCACATGGAAAAGACTATATGTTATTATTTTTAAAATCAAATTATTTGTATACAGATCTCACAGTTTGGGGAGTGGGGTTGACTCCTGATGTTTGAAAGTTTGGAGTTGGCAATGCTGTATACGGTGCATTTTATATTTCACTCACAAAACTCAGCAATGGGAACAATTTATATAGCCTTGAAATGTGACACTCTCAGGAGCCTCTGCATTTCCCATCCAGGCTACCCCAAAGTAGAGGATTAAACCAAGAGGATCTGCAAGACAGGAAGGTCTGTGCTTTTCCCCCCGGCCCTTCCCCCCATTGTTGCTGGGTAAAAACCCAGCATGGAGACTTTATGAAATTATACACAGATTTCCTTCTCTAAGTTAGAATTTTGCTGGAATTGTTCCCTTTTCTCCTCCTTCATTCCTTTCCACCTCAGTGCATTAAAGTGAGGTACTCTTATTGATAATCATGTTTATCAAGGTAATGCCTCAGGAGGAGAAATGCCCCAATTTCAGTCCTGTTCAGAGTGGAAAAGGAGTACGTGCAGCTTGTCTGTGAGATGCAGCAGGTTACCAGAACACTAAAGACTTAGCCAAGTCCCCAACACAACACTCTCCCACTACACCAAACTCTGTGGGACCCATGCATGCCCTGCCGCCTCTGCACGAATCTCCCCACCCCAGCTGAACCTCTAGACATCTAAAATTCCCAAAAATTTCTGATGGAAACTCTCCCAGACAAACTCACAGACCTAAAAGCTCCCCCAGGTCCCTCTCCCTCTGAAGCAGAAGGGATAGATCACTTATATATTTTCCTTACAATCCCTCTTGTACTTATTTCTTTTGACCTCCCAGAACAACTGGAAAAAATCACAGAACCCACATTCATTCCCAAAAGAACAAAAACACACGAGAATCCATGGAGCTCCCAGCACCACCTTCCCAATTCTCACCATTGGACAAATCTTCACAGCATGCCTGTTTTAGGGATTCCCCTGCACCTATTACTCTTTCCATACCGTCACCCCCATGCACATGCAGGCTGCGTCTATGCGTGCAGCTGGAGGGTGCGATTCCCAGCTCACCTAGACATACCCATGCTACTGTTCCAGCCAGTGTGCTAAAAATCGCAGCGTAGCTAAGGTAGCATGGGCGGCTCTGAGCAGCGGCCTGAGCTAGACTGAGTCCAGGCTGGTTTGTACTCAGGGTGGCTAGCCCACACCCCCCATGCCATTGCCCATGCGACTGTGACTATACGACAATTTCTGAGCTAGCATAAGGATGTACACTCGATCTGGGATTCACACCCTTAACTCTCTGGGTTCCCTCTCTTCCCTTCCTATGTCACCTTTTAAATATGTTCTTTGTTTTTTTCTTCTGTTTTTTCCCTCTCTCCCAGATGTGGCCTTGTGTCTCCATAGCCACAAGAGTGCACTCAGCCACTCTGCTCCA
Source organism: Eretmochelys imbricata (assembly GCF_965152235.1). Taxonomy (NCBI): domain Eukaryota; kingdom Metazoa; phylum Chordata; order Testudines; family Cheloniidae; genus Eretmochelys; species Eretmochelys imbricata. Next base: position 34,143,493 of record NC_135574.1, read on the forward strand.
ACTGTGCTTCACTGCTGAGTCCTTTCTGGGCAGGCAGCAAAGGGCTTCATCTGCCTCTCAGGCACCATGCTGACCTTATTGCCAACTTCACAGCGCTAGGTGTTGTAATGATAGGATGACATCACACTGCAGAGCTGAGGTGCTCCTGTGCTCTCTCTTTTCTTTCTCTGAGATTTAGGCAATAGTGTATATCATGAGTATTGGCACTGAATTCATTTTCTCCAAGTCTCCCTTTACTGCCTTTAAACAGATGCTCCTTATGTTTGCAATGGGATTAACATTGGCAATACTTTACTGATTAAAAAAAAATTAAAAACCCAAAGTGAAATCCTGTTCCCTTTGCAATCCGTGGAGCCAGGACTTCATTCCCAAATTTTAAAACCGCACCCACCATGCCATATATAAAGATACCTTATGTTATTAAAATTCTTACATCAAAGGGTTAATTTCAGCTTCTTGTGCTTTGGTAGTCAGGATGGATCTGATTCTTCATTTACAGTGGTGTGAATCCCAGGGACTTCTATGGAAGTACAAGAGATTATGCTGGTGTAAAATTAATGGGAAGGAAGTGTCAGACTCAAAGTTTATACTGAAATCTAGCATTTTGTGCAAACTGGATTGTTACAAAATCAGACACATGTAGTATGAGGGCATTTTTATTGCTTTTTTCTATATAGTTTGGCAGCAACAAGCTAACATTTCCCACAGATGTTGATTAAATGAGCCATATGATTGCAGAACCTAATATTTAGAAAGGGCATAACAGAGAGAGATAGCAATTGCCCTTAGTGAAATGAGGGGGTTAATTTCTAAACCAGCCACACACAGGAATTAACTAGCGAAAATGTCTTCTGCTCTCTCCACACACATAGCTTTTGCAATATTACAAAAGCTATGTTAATATCATCAAGGTTGCAAAGGCAAGCACTCAAAAATTGGAACTCCTAGATTCAAGGCTGCCTGTGCAATCTTTTCCAGCCCCTTTGTACACAGACATTATAACAGTCTTTAATTACACAGTCACATACTATTTCTCCCACAAGACTCCAGCTCTCCATAGAATAGACTGTGGTCTGGGAATGAGTCATGATTATGTAGTGAATTAACCTGTTGTCTATAGGATCCTCTCATTTCTTACAGAAGCTGGAAGGTGCACAGACAATGAGATAGAGGGCTGCAGGAAGGGAAAAGATGGTCTTGTGAGTAAGTTGAATGCTACCCTGGAGAATCAGAGTCTATCCCTGCATATGCCACAGAGTTCCAGTGTGATGCTGGTCAAGTCACTTAAACCAATCCTTTTGCAGGTGACCACTAACTCATGTACTGGGTGCCTAATCTGACACATCTGGGTCCAGATTTGCAGAACTGCTGAGCACTTAAAACTGCAACTGAAGTCCTTGGGAGGTCTGTGTTGAACATATACAGAGACATAAAAATGCTAAGTGTTCTGCATGCATATTCACATGGGGACTGAACTTAATTCTGTCATCTCCTAACTTTTGATTGCTTGATTTTGCAACATTAACTTTCTTTTATTTTTTATTTGCTGCTTTTTAAAAAAGCAAACTGAAAAGAGCCAAAATTTCATCATGTGGAACCATATTGACACTCACATGAGATGGAACCCGTAGATCCACAGCACAGTCCTTGCCACTTGTGTTACTGAAGTAAGTGGGAACAGTAGTAGGCTGTTATTGTCTGTGCAAACTAGTCACTAGAGAAGGGTGAGATTCACATTTTCCCATTGTGTTCACAGCTATTTGTTGGACAGCAGAGGAATATAGAGACTCAGGAATCTTAGATTCAATTCCAGGTTCTGGAGTGGAGTGTGAGTAGGGATCACAGAACCTTCTGCTACTTTCCTTCCTGGATCTGCCCCTCCCCCCTGTACTCCTATCCCTTCTGCCTCCACCCCTTCCCTGGCTCCAGCTCCTGTCTTCCCATACTTCTCTCTCCCCACCAATTGTGGTTTCTGCCTGTTTCCCTTCCTGCTGCTCTTCACCCCTCTGCTTTCAAGTCAGCCCACTTCCTCCTTCTCCACACTGTCTGGGTGAAACAAATGGTGGGAAGGGGGAAGGGGAGTGGACCTTGAGAGCACATGTGAAACAGTTTCTTAGATCTCATTTCTGGTACACAGCACCACAGTGAGCCATGAGAGCTCAGAGGAGCAACTGAAGGGAAAGTCCTGCTCAGTCCCTCTAGCTGTGGAGGGTAGCACGCTCAGTCTCTGGTGATGGTATATATTCAGTCTGGTTGCATGGGGGCGCGGCGTGAGCATTTGGGGATGGAGCATTTTCAGCGTACACAGAATCTGTAGAAAATAACTCACAACTCTACTGAGCAAACCTCAGTTTTTTAGCGACTTCTAACATGGCGAAATTTGGGTAAACTTTTTTATGGAAGATAGGAAAAGGCACATCTCTGGCACCACGGCTACCTATATACCAAATTTCAAGTCCTAGCTTCAAAGCATTGAGACTCCAGAGCTTGTCAACGAAATCCTATAAGAAAATTTCAAATATGGGCCACACAGCTTACGTTCCCCCGCCTGTATTTTCTGAAACAACTGAACTGTTTTAGCTGAAACTTTCAAAATAGATTTGTCCTAAAGCAGACACCTGGCATGGAAAATTTCAGTGCAAACAGTTAAAGTTTTGCAATATTATAAGCAACTGAAAACAGTGTCATAATGAAGTGTTTGGCAACATTAATTATAGATGTTGCTACCAGCTCTGCCTGGAGAGAGAGCAGCAGTATGAAAAGAATATCCAGGTCGCAAAGTGAAGCATTTAAAAATCATGAAATGATGGTGTCAGCACAATCTGAACCCTGCCCATTTGTGTCTGAGTTCTTTAGCTGAAGGTGAGCACTGAATGAGGCAGCAGGCCTGTGAAAAAATTAACAGGTAAATAGTGGAGATCTGCCAGGGCAGTTTCTTGACAGAGAATACAACTTTTCCCTTACTGATTTTTTTCTTTTCCATTTGATAAACATTGATTTTGTTCTTGTGGTTCTTACAGAGAACAATTTATATTGGCTCTTTTGTTCTTGCTTCTTGTCTATCCCTTGGCCTTGTATATTTGAGGAAATGAAAACTGCTCTGAGTGTAGGGCTTGTTTATTAGCATGTGCTCCCCCTCCTGGCTCTGAGGCAGCACAGCCCTAACCATTGTAGGCCCTACAGAAAATGGCTACTGACATGTTAAAAAGCATTTTTAAAGTCTAGTTTTATGTTTTATTAATAATACCTTAGTTCATAAAAATCAAAATAATTTAAAAACTGACAAATTAATTGTGCTCTTTGTTTACATAGCTTTTATTTGTCTCAGCTTAGCCATGAAAATAGAACAGTCAATTTCATATTAAGGTTCTCATGAATTGGGCCAAAATAAATCTGATGAGGTTCAACAAGGACAAGTGCAGAGTCCTGCACTTAGGACGGAAGAATCCAATGCACCGCTACAGACTAGGGACCGAATGGCTAGGCAGCAGTTCTGCAGAGAAGGACCTGGGGTGACAGTGCGCGAGAAGCTGGATCTGAGTCGATAGTGTGCCCTTGTTGCCAAGAAGGCCAATGGCATTTTGGGGTGTATAAATAGGGGCATTGCCAGCAGATCGAGGGATGTGATCGTTTCCCTCTATTCAACATTGGTGAGGCCTCATCTGGAGTACTGTGTCCAGTTTTGGGCCCCACACTACAAGAAGGATGAGGAAAAATTGGAGAGAGTCCAGCGAAGGGCAACAAAAATGATTAGGGGACTGGAACACATGAGTTATGAGGCGAGGCTGAGGGAACTGGGATTGTTTAGTCTACGGAAGAGAAGAATGAGGGGGGATTTGATAGCTGCTTTTAACTACCTGAAAGGTGGATCCAAAGAGGATGGATCTAGACTATTCTCAGTGATAGCAGATGACAGGACAAGGAGTAATGGTCTCAAGTTGCAGTGGGGGGAGGTTTAGGTTGGATATTAGGAAAAACTTTTTCACTAGGAGGGTGGTGAAATACTGGAATGCGTTACCTAGGGAGGTGGTGGAATCCCCTTCCTTAGAAGTTTTTAAGGTCAGGCTTGACAAAGCCCTGGCTGGGATGATTTAGTTGGGATTGGTCCTGCTCTGGGCAGGGGGTTGGACTAGATGGCCTCCAGAGGTCCCTTCCAACTCTGTGATTCTATAATTAATTCAACGTTGCAATCTTTGGGTTCCAAGCACTGAATGCATGTTTATTTCCTGGGGGGAAACAACTGATATTGTTCAGAGATTTTTAAGACCAGAAGGGTCAATTATGATCACCTAGCATGACTTCCTGTGTAACACAGGCCAAAGAAACTCCTCCAGTAATTTCGGCATCAAGCCGATATCTTCTGTTCAGTCTGTGTTGATTAAACAAAAATGAAGGAAATATTTCTGTTTGTAGGTTTAGTAAAATCTAGGGCTGTCAAGCGATTAAAAAATTAATCGTGATTAATCACAGTGTTAAAGAATAATAGAATACTATTTTTTTAAATATTTGATGTTTTCTACATTTTCAAATATTTTTATTTCAATTACAGCACAGAATACAACGTGAACAGTGCTCACTTTATTTTTGGTTACAAATATTTGCACTGTAAAAAAACAAAAGAAATAGTATTTTTCAATTCACCTAATAGAAGTACTGTAGTGCAATCTCTTTATCATGAAAGTTGAACTTACAAATACAGAACTGTGTGCAAGAAAACCTGCATTCAAAAATAAAACGATGTAAAATGTTAGAGCCTGCAAGTCTACTCAGTCCTACTTCTTGTTCAGCCAATCGCTCAGACAAACAAGTTTGTTTACATTGGCAGGAAATAATGCTGCCTGCTTCTTGTTTACGTCACCTGAAAATGAGAACAGGCATTCTCATGGCACTGTTGTAGATGGCATTGCAATATATTTACTTGCCAGATGCACTGAAGATTCATATGTCCCTTTGTGCTTCAACCACCATTCCAGGGGACATGGGTCCATGCTGATGACGGGTTCTGCTTGATAACAATACAAAGCAGTGTGGACCGACGCATGTTCACTTTCATTATCTGAGTGAGATGCCACCAGCAGAAGCTTGGTTTTCTTTTTTGGTGGTTCAGGTTCTGTAGTTTCTGCATTGGAGTGTTGGTCTTTTAAGACTTCTGAAAGCATGCTCCACACCTCATCCCTCTCAGATTTTGGAAGGCACTTCAGATTCTTAAATCTTGGGTCAAGTGCTGTAGCTATCTTTAGAAATTTCACATTGGTACCATCTTTGCATTTTGTCAGATCTGCAGTGAAAGTGTTCTTAAAATGAACAACATGTGTTAGGTCATTATCCGAGACTGCTATAACATGAAATATATGGCAGAATGGGGGTAAAACACAGAGCAGGGGACATATAATTCAAGGAGTTCAGTCACAAATTTAATGAACACATTTTTTTTAATGAGCACTATCAGCATGGAAGCATGATCTCTGGAATGGTGGCCAAAGCATGCAGGTGCATATGAATATTTAGCATATCTCGCACATAAATACCTTGTAGTGCTGGCTATAAAAGTGCCATGCAAATGCCTGTTCTCACTTTCTGGTGACATTGTAAACAAGAAGAGGGCAGTATTATCTCCCGTAAATGTAAACAAACTTGTTTGTCTTAGCAATTGGCTGAACAAGAAGTAGAACTGAGTGGACTTGTAGGCTCTGAAGTTTTACATTGTTTTGTTTTTGAGTGCACTTATGTAACAAAAAAAATCTACAATTATAAATTAGATTTTCACAACAAAGAGATTGCACTACAGTACTTGTATGAGGTGAATTGAAAAATACTATTTCTTTTGTTTATCATTTTTACAGTACAAATATTTTGTAATAAAAAATATAACTTTGATTTCAATTACAACACAGAATACAATATATATGTAGAAAAACATCCAAAATATTTAATACATTTCAATTGTTATTTATTGCTTAACAGTGTGATTAAAACTGTGATTAATCATGACTAATTTTTTTAATTGCAATTTATTTTTTTGAGTTAATTGCATGAGTTAACTGCAATTAATCGACAGCCCTAGTAAAATCTTGTCTTTACAAATACTGAAGTTATGGTTGCCAATTTTAGTTGGACGTATTCCTTGAGGTTCCACCACATGACATAAACTTTAATTGGATATTAATCTTTAATTCCTGAAGACTCCAGGACAATCCAGGAGTGTTAGGAACCCTAACTAAAGTTGAGGCTGAATAAAACCTAACAATGTTAAAACAAAAAAAAAACAAAAATGAACTCTCTATGAAAGCCGGAGGGTTTGGGAGCAGACAAATAAAAATAAGGGACATTGGGCCAGGTTTTGTTTCCTGCTACAGCTTCTTAAACTGGTCCTTTCATGGTGTATAGGTACCATATAAAGGGAGCAGAGCAGCGTCCCAGGGCAATTCTCTAAGCACTAGGGCAGCTAAAGACTGGTGGAAGTGGCCCTACTGTGCCTGCTTTGCAGCTTGTGTGAGGAGTGAGAGGGGTGTGCTGGGGTTGAGGATAGGGGCAGGACAGGAAGCAGCCTAAGTGCTTTATGCTCCAGCTATTCTGGGATGTGGACCCCATCCAGTGATGTCATTAGGAGCTTCTAGATGATCAGCTCTTTTGAAAATCAGGCCACTAGTTTAGGCTCCTAAATAAGGGCAGAAGGGACCATTATTATATGTAATCCGACCTCCTGAATAACATAGGCCAAAGAAGTTCATCCAATTAATTAATAGGGATAATCGAGCACTATGAGGATAATTTTGATAACTGCATATTTTAAAACGATATATTAATTTTTGTTTAATCACAGAGCACTACCTACATGTACCGTAATTCCCTGTATACCTGCAGGTGCATTAGATGCAACAGAGTAAAATGCATGTATCGATTACGGTACTGCAGTACAGACACTAATAGCACTGGGAGTATTGCCGAGTCACACCACCCTAAGGGAAGCTCTGGCATGCAGAGCTCACATGCTGCAATGTCCCTTTTGATGGTGCAGTGTACTGAGTTTTGTGTGTCTGTCTGGCTCTGCAGTCTGACGTGGAGGGAGGCAGATGTATGGTATTACACAGATCCAATCATTATCCCAGCCCTCACTGAGACCTCAGTGTGAGTTTTATTTAAGTAAATAAACAGGATTTGACTGTGAAAGGAGATAGAAACTTTAGGAAGAAAATTAGTCAGTGATTTTTATTAGTCTGACCCCCAGCATGGTTATTAAGCTCTTCACCAGGAAATCCTTAGATGAATAACACCCCAATAGCAAAAACCACAGCAGAGGTGTTATTAAGAACTTTCCTTTTTGTGATTCTTATTGTTTCATTATATTGGCTTCTCAAGTTACTCAGCTTTGTTCCAGACAGACAATCAAAGCTTTGTCTCTCCAAGACTGGCTTCCATGATGTCAGCCTACAACAACAGAAATATGGGAAAACAACTAAAACTCATGTTTTAAATCCCAGTAATATTTCCTTCTACATGATTGACTTTAATATGATCAGTTACAATGTACAAAATGCTATTATATTCCTGAAATGAAGAAAAATCAAGTTTTTTCTAAGATTTGCTTGTCCATTAATATATGAAAATGTTAATGATTTGAGAATAAAAGCATTTTCTCTGACATAGGAGAGATGTGATCTAGTGGTCTGAGTGTAGCTCTGGGAATTGCTGTGATTAGTTGTATTACAGTTGCAGGACTGCTGTATAAAAGAGAGATGTTTATATTGTAAAGCACTTAGACTAGTGCTGTATAAGTGGAATCCTGTGTTTTTCCCAAAGGTGAAATAGCAAAATAAAATAAAAAAACACCTATCAATTGAACAGCTTACCCTGCCGGGGCAGCTCCTATAGCTCCTGTCCTGCAGGACTGGCGTTTGCTGCCTGCTCTGGATGTTGCAACGTGATGCACAGGGTTGCATTGCCATTCACTCAACTGTGCTCCACCCACCCTCCCAGTCGTGAGAGAGGGGTGATTGGGCCAAACCTGAGTGGCACTGCGACCCCGTGTGCCAGGTCGTAATGTCCAGAGCAGGGAGCCAGGCCCAGTCCTGTGGGGCAGGAGCTTCCACTGCCAGGTGAGTGCAGGGGTGGGCTTACTTTGCAAACCCTCCCCCCAGCCAGTTCTCTCATCCCCTGGGGCAGAACCCAACTTGTCACAGCCTCCCACAATAAAATAAAACAAAATAAAATGAAAAATTATTAAAAATGAAAAGAATTTCACAGGGTTGGCTATATAAGAACAAGGTATTATTGTGGAGAGATATGTAAACAGTTAATAGATCAGGTGCCAATAGATGGCACTCAAGAATATGCAGCATTGTTCTTGCATTTTCCAGGACCAAAAAAGCATGCAGCTCATAACACCTTGGGCACATAGACACCATACTGTAAACCTGGGACCGTGGGACCTGGGCTTGTGGACTTGGTTTTTCCAAGCCTGTGCATGAGCGTCCACACTGCATTGTAAACAATTGATTGACCTGGGTCTCACATCTGTGCTAAATATGTCCATACTGCACTACTGCTTGAGCTGCATCGACACTACAAAATGACAGGGCTTGGACCCAAGTCAAAGTGGGTCTTGGACTCTGACTCATACTCCGAGCAGGGTCCTAAGAGGTGGGGCTCAAACCTGAGCCAGAGTCTGGGCTTAGAGTGCAGTGTAGACATACCCCTGGAGGCCCCATGGTGCTGGATGTTCTACAAACATGAGACAATCCCATTCTCAAGCAATTTTTATTCTGTGGCCCCAATCCTACAATCCTATCCTTGCTGGCAGGATGCCAGAACTGTGAGGCTCTGCTTGAGCAGGTCAGACTGCAGGATTAGAGCCAGATTTAAAACAAGATGCAAAAGGGGAGTATAACAAATGGTTGAAAGGAATAAGGAGGCTAAGAGTAACAGTGAGAGGAAGACATGGTTACAGTGATGGCCTACGTACATAGCTAACTAGCTATGTAGACAACTGGTAACTCCTGACTGCTAATGTGAGCTCTGACATTGACTCCTTCCACAGGTAATTCATGGTTCATTCCTGCCAGGTGTTGAGTTCCTCCTGGGATGTTGCAGAACACCTTCACCCAAAGTCAGTGGGAGCTAAGAATGGTCATCATCTTTCAGGAGGCACTCACAACTTGCAGGATTGGGCCCTCATCCATTCTGTCTCAATTTCTCCATCTGTAAAATTAATTATTTCACGGGGTATGGGTGGGATTAATTAATGCTATTAAAGTGCAAAGTATTACCATATGCTTTATAAAATACTTTGATATCTTCACAATACTCTGTGGGGGCTCTCACATTTACCTCTCCTCTTTTCTTTCTCTCTGATATTTTAAAAACCACTCATTCAAGTCTCCAATCCAGACACAGAGAAGACTGACAGAGAAAGGGAAAAAAACCATGCAGCCCCTGTCTTGAAAATGCATTAGCAATTCTAAAAAACTCTGCATTGAAAGAAACCATAGTGTGCCGGAGCAAAGTGCAGGACTAAATGCCACTCTTGTCCACTTCAGCAGAAGCAACTGTACCAACTAGAGTGACTGCTAAATTAGCTGGCATTTAGACATCAGGACCTTCGATAGCAAACCAACTGGATAGCAGAAAAAGAAAGCTCATTTGTCAAACATGAACCCGTTTTTTGTTTGTTTGTTTTTCTGTGAACAAAGTCAGGAAAAAGTATGAGAAGAACCAGGCCATTTTGTAATAATATGAACTTCTGTGACTACCTGCAGAAGGATTGCCTGGGGTGCTCCCACCCTTGCCCTAGATGTAATTCAGAAAAATGTGGGCCAGTATTCCACTGTAAAAGGAAATGGGTTTACAACAGGTTTGGGAATGAAACTAGAGATGTTAGCAGGACGTTCTCATTTTTTTTCCCTGAATAAAGCATTGTTCTTATATTGCCACCAAGTTTAGAAATAATTGAACCAAACAGTGTGGGGTTTTTTTCCTAAAAGGTGAATTTGCTTTTGGAGAAGACGCTGGAGTGACATTGTTGAAAACTAGTTCTCTCTTTATTGAATACTGGTACTGCAAACGTAGCCTCTGCACACCCTTTTTAATCCTATTCCATCAAGGTGTCCTATCCCTCAGTTTTAGGGGTGAAAGTCATTTATTCTCCATTGGCAAAATTCACCGCAATGCATTCAGTTCTACTTTAGGCCTAATTTTTCCCATTAACTTCACAGTCAGAATACTATGGGCTATGTTTGCATCTGCACTTTTTTCCCCTTAAAAGTGGTAAAGTCTGATAAATCCTTTATTGGGGGACTGTGTCGTGCACTGCACAGAGGTAGCCTTGACTTAAAGTTTACCTATGCCCCTGATGCTATAGGCAGATGCAATATAAGACAGGACTATGGTTGATTCAACAAGGGGTCTTAAGCACATGAGCAGTACCATTTTCTTCTGTATAATAATATAATACAGATTATAACACAACACACAGCGGGAGGAAAGTATCTTTCAATGGACTACTCACAAGTTAAAGTTCCCAAATTATTTTGCAGTTAATAGGTTATTGATGGTCTCAGATCTCTAGTGGTACACCATGATAAAAAATTGCTAAAAGGAAAAATTGAGAATATGTTGACTGCTTATATTGAAGAAAAAGCAAAGGAAGAAACTGTTATCAATACCAATCAACTTTGGAGACTGAAATCCTGTGCTATTCTGAAGAGAGGAATTTATCTCCCCACCCCCACCACTAGTAGTATTATATACACAGAAATCTTGGTCCCTGATTAACCCCTGAGTAAAGAGTAACCTTCACCTAGACAGCTCTGCTTTCAAAAGAGTTAGCTGCTGTAACCAGAGCCTGTTCAATTATTCCTCTTCAAAGAGAACAGGCAACCAAGAATGTCAGGTTCAGAGAAGGGGCTATAATTTCGAAGCAACTTCCTGTTTGGAGATTTTTTGATCTCTCAGTGTAGTGAATGGAAGGAAATGGCACGAAGGAGATACTTTTCCCATCTGTGTGCTATGTTATTATTTGTAATTACATAATTTTACAAATGAAGGTGATTTTCTGCTTTTGCCTTCTTATAGGTTACAACTTAGAAGACTCTTGATACATATTTATCAGCCAACTGTCTCTGGCCAAGTTGCACATGCCAAATGTATGCTTTATAGTATGTGTTATACAGAGCAGCATTGTTCTCCGCCAAAATCAGCGTCCTTTACTACCGTATATATCTGATGATGCAGGGTATTGATTTCCTAACCCATTTAAGATACTATAAACCAACTGCTAGTATGTAGTGGCTTCCCGTTCTTATAACGTTTATTTTGTCTTTTGAGCACTGAAAAGGATTTTTTCACATGTTGGCATAAGAAGACCCAAAGTTTGACCTTTGTCTCTCCATTTGAGAATGTGCCCTGGCACAAATAACCATTTCAGTCGAACACCCCAATGATTCAGGTCTGGAAAGAAATGTCTGGATTTAAAATCTTATTTTACTTTAGTTTTGATAGGTAGTCCATACAAAACTTTAGGCTTCCAGAGTCTGAAATTCAGTTCTTGAAGAAAAAAAAAACTTTATCAAAAGATATACTATATATAGCCTCAAAAAACAAAAATCATTCCCCTAAAAGATGAACACTCCACAGCTTTGAGCAAACTAACTAGCTTAATCTTTACTGACATGGATGAGCACTACACAAGTAGTCTCACTGAAGCCAGCGCATCTACTCACATAAGCAAGGGCTCACTAGTGCCAGTCGGGGCTCTGCAATCTAGCCCTTCATGACCACTTATCCTTACGGGCCAGATTTTGACATCCCTGCCCATACTGAATGAAGACTGGAACTGTGTGAATAACTGATTTTTTGGTTCACTGTACTGGGCAATCCAAGAAAAAGAAAATCTTGATCAACCCAAACTGAAATATTTTGTTCAATTTTCAAGTTTTTTAAACTTTTTATTTTTAAAAATAAAATATAAATATTTTTTATCTTGAATATAAAAAAGTAATTTTCAATTGAAAAATAAAAATATTTTGTTTCAAAACTGTCAAAATAAAATATTTTTTTTTTGAATTTTTTATTGAAACAATTTGACTAACTGGACACAGATTAGCAAAATGTTTCAGTTGGATTAGCAAAATGTTCCAATCTCCATTTTTTAGTTGAAAAAAAATTCTGCTGAAAACTGTCAGAGTTCTAGTCAGAATTAATTATGGAGTAAGATGCTATTCAGTATAAAAGTATCAGAATCTGGTCCTTGCTGATCCATTCACATTTAGTGGGTCTTTTTAATTATGTTTACATCGCCAAGAAGTTACCCTTATTTTAAGTGTTTAAATTTTCCAGGTTTATAGTTTGTCTCTCTTAGTTCTGCTCATATGCTCACGTGTGCTTAGAGTCCATTTCCTCTCTTTCTATGTGGCTACTATTTTTAAATAAAACAATCTTCACAAAGCAGGGAAAAACCGCAAATAAAACTTACTCACATAGTCTAACACAAATACTAGCCACAGAAATAGACAGATAGAACCAAAGTTGAAAAATCAGAAATAATAAAAGAAATGAAGTGACTATTATGTCTTGCCCCCAGTCTCTGTCTTGAAAAATGCATATGCTGTTTATGTACTTTGCAGTAAACACACATTCTAACCCTCAGTTCTTTCTCAGGGATGGGCAAATTTAGCCTTTAACCTAAGTACCCACTGGATAACCCTGAGCCTTTGCTTCCACTTCCAGAAAAGCCTTTATCCAGACATTCTTAACAGACTTCCGCTTTCCCTCAGGAACACTTCTAGAATGTGCAACCTGTGAGTTTCCTTGGCAACTAGCATGCTGCAAGTATAGTATTATGGCATATACCTATTAAGCTTCATAGATTTAGTCACACACACACACACACACACACAAAACAAACAAACAAAAAAAACACCTCAGGATGGATACCAGGCCTGGCAGTCCAGCACTAAAAATACAATAACCCATAAAGATTATAGGATGCTGTCAGGGAAGGGGACACTGTAGTGTCTTTAGGTGAGTTGTGTGAACAGAGAGAGCCATGTGGAGTTCTCCATGGGTTCAGATAATTTGGCTAAACAGCTAAACTGTAAAGCATCCCCATCCTCAGATTTCTATTGTTTTATTGGATTGAGGCTGTTTTACAATGAGGCATTACACACACACACATATACACACACACACAGTGGCTATGTTAAGGCTTACAAGTTTTGTAGTGTTAATATGAATTTGGCCCAGGATGTCCAGGTCATGAGAATCCATAAAGCTTTGTGTATGCTTGGCTTTCCTGAAGGGGGACAGATTTCTGCTGTTGTGCCATAACAGCAGTAACCATTAGTAACTCTCAGCCCCATCTTCTCTCCTCTCACATTGGCTGCCTAGGTTCTGATTTAAAGTCACATACATCCTCAACTGGTTTCTATCTCAGTAACCTGCCACGTCCCTGCGCACTTTAGAAAGGACAATGGAAGCAGTCTTGAATGGCACAGTGGCAGGATGAATATGTGTTGCACCACTGAGCAGCCAGACTATTTGGTCATGTACAGCTCTCTCAGGGTCATCTGGTGCCTGCTCCCATTCCTTGAGGGCCAAGTCATGCTGAGTAAGAGCAGCCCCAAAATGAATGGAGACCTCTGCCATCTGGGCCATCAATTGTTGAAACATCTGGCAGCTGGATCCCTTATGAGTGCTGACACCTGCATGCTTCAGCCTGTCCAGATTACAGAATGGGGATTTTAGGCATGCAGGATCTGACACTGTTCCCGGTGCCATTTCTGAAGGAGCACCCATAAAGTCCACACTGTTATACCACCAAAATCCAATCTGCTAGTCATTCTTCTCAATTTAACTTTAATGTCTTTAAATGGATCAGACTACCACCATGAATATAAAATAACAAAATAATCAAGTTAGCACTGTGAGAGGGTCCTTATGAACTGCTGCCAGTACACTCCATTTCTGGGTGGAGTATCAAGCTAACTGCAACTGCTGCCACTTGACAGGTCTTTTGAACTCTACTTCATAGAATTAGAGCGGACTGAATAATTGTTTTTTCCATTTGGTGGACAAACTAAAAAAATCTGAAAAATAAAATTTCGCATTTCAAGCCAAAACTGATTTTTTTTCTTCATTTTTTTCCCCACTGAAACAAAACACTGGGGGGGGGGGAATCATTTTGGTTCAATAAAACATATTAAAGTGTTTCCTAAACATTTAGAAACAAAATGGCCTCTTTCTAAATAAAAATTTAAATAGCTAATTTAAAAAATGTTGAAACAAACGGTTTAGAGATTTTTTAAAAAATCCTCATTTATTTGGCTGAAACTATTTGCTGAATTTGACCCATATTCACAAATAGTTTCAATTCCCAAAACTTCATTTTTCAGTGAATTTTCTATTCAAATGAAAAAATTTTGCTCTTCTGTACATGGAATCACCTAGATCTTAAAGGTGCTTAATGATCTTAAACCACATGCAATTACTGCAGTTTGTAAAGCTCCACATACATGGGCTTAGCCACTTCATTCTTAAGGTGACCTGGTGTGTGTGTGTCTGCCTGTGCATGTAATAACATGCAATGAGTTATGTTTGCTCTGTCCCTTCAAACTTTTGTCCTCAAATGAAACACATCAAAGACGGGTGTCCAGGTACATCCACATGCACATTTCAAACATGCTACATTTTGAGCTACAGTTGGATTCATAAAGTGATTTGCAAAAAAAAAAAAAAAAATCAGGTCTTCCAAATTTCTTGCGAAGCAAAATTCAGAGCTCTCAAAAACTACATGCAACTACAGTGTATATTTTTGCATCCCCTTCTCTCATCCTTACAGTTGTTTACAAGTGAATTTATTTATTTTGAAAAAGAGGCCTTTCTGAAACTCCAGACAGTTTTGACATAAAATACAGAAACAAAGTAGCAACCAGAAATCAATTACAAAACAAAGATCTAAATATAATCAATAGAAAATAAAACCCCCAATAAAACAATGCACTTCATAAGAATATATGTATAAAGAAACATTATTAAAATGCCTAGGAACTTATGTACTATTTACTATCAAGTTATGACAATCTAATATGTATAATTTCTAAATACAATTGGATTAATCAGTGCCAGACAACACTATATTATAGCGGTTACACTGATTTATCAAGATGCTAAACCTTCAAATATCTGGCTTCTGAGAAAAATAATCTAAGTTGGAATATTTTTCTCTTCAATTTACTCATTGTGCTTTTATTTGGGCTCTTTCCTCCTTGTGCAAAATGTAGACGGAAAAGAATACTGCACTGTAGCTGAAAAGCACCATTTCAAGCACCTCACTGCAGCAGTCATTCTGAAATGGAGTTAGGCTTGTTTATCAGGCTTGCAGGGTCATGCTGAGTGACCTATTCCCCTCTGGTTCCACTTAAAACTCAAATTTTCTCCATGAAGATAACATGCTCTTCTCACATTTGGTTACCTGGTCCCCCAAAGGATTTTATTTTTCATAATGTAATTGTAACCTTTGTTTAAGAACTTTTTTCCTCGTCATAAATTCCTTTAACATGATATATTTCTTTGAAGAGAGGAAAACCTTTGGCTATTAAAATATCTTACAGTGCCAGTTCACTGGAAGCTCACTTTGATGTGATACAAATGGGTATATTAGTCAATCATCCAAAGAGTGACTTTTGTTTTAATTTTGTTTGTATTTTGTGTGGGTATATATACACATTCACACAGAGTATTATATATAAGGAGGAGGTCTGTGTTTGAAAGAAAAAAATAAACAGATTTGCACTTTCACAGTTTCAAAGCAAAGAGATCTATTTAACCAAAAGTGCAATTAAATATATATTTGGAAGGTTTTGAAATTGCACTTAGCAAAATGGCAAACATTTACATGTGGAATTCTGAGAAACAGCTCTATCCATTTTATGATTACAAGGGAAAGTATTATTTTCCCATTGAAGGCAGTCTGAAAGAACTCCTAAAAATACAGGGCCAGGATCTTTTATGTGGTATAAACTGGCATCAGGCGAGTGTCTGACTGACAGTGGTACATCAATAACATATTCCTGTTTATTTGATAGCAATAAAAGAATATTAGATATGTATCTGAGAAAGTGCTTTCTGCTTACAGTGCTGGGGGAATGTCAAGTCACCTAACATATTCCTGCTGTAATACCCCTTTCAGAGGCCTGATTGGCATGTATGGAATGCAAGGATTAGTGGTGTAAACTGCAGCAAATCCTGTGTTTAAGGAGGGCAGAGACTATTTAAATAGGATGAAGTTCTATGCCAGTGGAGGCTGGGAGTTAGATAAATAAATAAATAAGATGTCTTCTCCAATCTTTTCTTCTTAAATCTTGTAACTGATTCCCAATAAACTGACAACTATGTCCACTATGTCTGATGGAACATTGTATTTATATTTCTTTTTAACCACCTTAGGCCTTCTCTTCCCATACACAATAGATAAAAAGAATACAATGTATCACATTGCACTTCATTTTATCATAATTTTTCATAAGAGAAATTAGCACATTATCATATCTGTCTCCAAAAAAATGCAAGAAAGAAAGAAATTTCAAGCAGTGGGCCTATTCGTGAGAAAAGAATCACACACAGGGATTAATAATCTTCTGTGCCAACATAAAACCTTTCATCCCAACAAACCCCCACAAAATACTTTACAAACCAGAAACTATCTTCAGAGACGCCGAGCTAATGAAATCAATTATAGTTGCACTAGAGAAAAATGGGGGGTGGAGGGGAGAGGAAATAATTTCAAATTGACCCCAAATTGACATTTTTCAAAATATTTGCCAAGTCAAAAAAATTGTTTTGGGTTGAATAAAACAGTTTCAGGTTGAGTTAAATAACCTTTTTTAAAATTATTTTGAGCCTTTTAAAGCTTTTTAAAAAATAAAATTGAAGGGAATTTCTAAACAAGATTTGCGTCAAATTGAAAAATGGAAACATTTTATTTGGAAAAATTTTAAAAATGAAATGTTTCATTTATTTCACCCCAACAGAAACAATTTGGCAAAACCAACACAACTTTGTGAAATGTTGCAGAGTTGGCAAATCTGCATTTTTCACCAAAAGAAAGTTTTGTCCAAAAATTTTCACTCAGCACCTCTTGGGGTCACACAGAGGGCATCTACACTGTGATAAAAGATCAGTGACACAGGTGTGGCTGACTTGAGTTCATGAATTCAGGCTGCAGGGCTATAACATTTCAATGTAGACGTTCAGGCTCGGGCTGGAGCTTGGCTTTGAGACTCTGCAAGGGAGTTCAATAACAGCCCTTCTTGGTATCTGGTTTTATTAACACAGAATACCAAAATGGACACCAAAAGTCTTCCACCCAGGCTTAAGCTGGGCACAGCCCTTCCTCCCTGAGGTACTGTCCTTTCCTTAGTACTCTGAGCAGCTGGAGAAGATGCAAGGGCTAGCCTCCTTTATCCTTCTGGGGAGTGGCAACTTCCAGCTGATACTTTCTATCCAGCCTTAACTTTCTTCCTCTAGGACCACTACAGGAGACACTCTCTCACTGTAGCTGCAGTCCCCCTTTGGCTGTCCATAGACCTGTCTGTCTTTCTACCCCCTCGCAGGCTTGGCTTAGTCACATGACCACCTGTCTCATGACCTGATTCATTCTCGTCATCTGGGGAGGCAAATCAACTGTGTCACAGGCAGCCTGAGACCTATTTCCCTTTAGAAGAGCCAGACACCCTGTGACACAGACTTTGGTAAAGAAACTGCTGGAATGTTCCACAGTAATGAGACAAGACAAGTGCAGCAACACTATTGTGAGTTTAATTGTGAGGGCTCCTACAGATTTTGGTATGTTTTTTGTGTTGTTTGTTTGGGTTGGATTTTTACTATTGTTTAAATCTAAATAAATCCAAATGCAAATAAACAGAATATGCTAGTGTTTGAGACCATTCCTACAGAATACTCTATGACTATACATAAAAGGAATAGTTCAGAAAACTGAAAATCCATCTTCTGCACCCTAACTCACATTCAGATTTCATGCTGCACCTACTGCTGTAGTATCTCAGAGAATCCCTCACTTCGATGATTTTTCTTGGAATTTTAAAATTATCCAGTTTTTTATTTTTCTACTCCCTCCAATACACTGTTGTAACCCACTTGTCTGTTGGTCAATGTGTATTATGCCTGATCCGCCCAAAGATATGAGTGCATGACTCTTTAGCTCGAAAGAGCTGCAGCAACTTGTGCTTTTAGCTCTTGAAGGTCCCAGTTCAGACCCTGATGTGTTAACCAATATGATGGCGATCACAATCCATCTGAGGTACTTCTATGTCCCCCATTACCATAGTATCTGACCCCTGTGGAGATAAAGGAAGAAGGAGGCATGCCTCATGGCCCTATTTCACCCCGGGGTGTTTGCTACTTCCCACCACCCAACACAGATGTAATGAGGTTAAGTGGTGTCCGTATAAAACAAGGAAGAACTACTGATTATTCCTCAAGAAAGGCTTTTAATGATTTCCGACTATAATAACAGCATAAACGAAACAAGAAAAGGAAAACCAAAAACCAGCACTGAATAAGGACCATTTTTGAGTTCCTGAACAGTGACTCTACATATGTTGGCAGGACAATAAAAGCCCCGAAGACAAGCATAAGTAAAGCTATTATTCACCAGCCCTATATTCCTGGTGTAAAACTATTTTAAAGGCAACATAAAGCTGACGAACGACAGCGCTACATGCATTTGCTAGGACTACGTAAAAGACAAGCAATAATACATGCAAAGCTATTATGCATCAGCCATTTACTATTGATTTTGTACTACAGTATCGATACAACTATGATCTATTCGGCTCGAGCAACCAGACTTCTTTACTCTATAGACTTACCCTGCATTCGTCCGAAAAATACGTTACCCTTCAGTCAGCCGCTTTCCGCACTTGCCAGGTACAGACAGTCGAGAAGTGCACATCCCTTCAGTTCAGGAGGTGGGGTCAGGTATGACCAAAAAAACCACACATACTCCCATGCCTTCGTCCTTTTTATCTGGTCTGACGGCCGTGTTTTAGAACAGACCAACCAATCAGGGTGGGCCACATTGTTTGTGTGGTTGCCCCAATTGTATAATTGATGCGTATTTAATTTTTATGTCCAATTGTTTGTTGATTGTATAATTGAGGCCTATTTATTTTCTGTAGACAATTAGAACTTGAATGTGGGTAATTTTGGATTGATAAGTACATAGGAGTCCGTATAAATTGCTATCTGGTCACCTCGCTTCCTGACCACAAGTCACAAGCTTAAGTTTTATTTTTGCAAGGCTTGCATTTTGCAGTATACGGAAGTTTGAGGCCTAACATTTACAATACTTCTATTTCATTCCATCTTGACAAGACAGTTGTTCACTTTATTCATAACCACCTCA
The DNA here is from genome assembly GCF_965152235.1 of Eretmochelys imbricata. Classification (NCBI taxonomy): domain Eukaryota; kingdom Metazoa; phylum Chordata; order Testudines; family Cheloniidae; genus Eretmochelys; species Eretmochelys imbricata. Next base: position 34,162,913 of record NC_135574.1, read on the forward strand.
CAATTTTTAAAGTATTTATCCTCACAGGCAAGGAAGTAATGTGTCCATTTTACAGATGAAGAACTGAGACACCAAGAAACTTTCCCAAGATTCACTTGGTCTTCCAGGCCCTAAGACAGTGCACTAATCATTGTACAATCCTTTTCCTCCTTACAAAACCCCTGTATCCAGGCAGCCAGCTTTCCTACCCAGAGAGGAAAGTCCGGCTTGTCCTCTCCTCCCAGAAGCCCCTCAATAATCTTACAAAATAAAACCTAGTTTTAAAAATAGAAAATCAAAACTTTTCTTTCATATTTGTTGACAGTTCTTAAGGACTTTTAGTTCTCTTTCTCCACTACATTTATTCACACATATGGGACCAGATGCTCCATGGGTATAAATTAGCATATTACCATTGACCTACTGAGGATCTGGCCCATTTACTTGCCTGTCCTTTTCTGTTGGAAATATTACATAAAGTAATAGAGAGGCATTTTCATAGATTCATAGATTTTAAGAGCAGAATGGATTATTATGATCACCTACTCTGACCTTCTGCATAACACAGACCATAGAACATCACCCAGTAATTTCTGCATCAAGCCCATAAATTGATTTAGACTTCACGTGATGGAAAATCAACTATATCCCTCAGCAAGTTGATGCAATCATTAATTACCCTCACTGTTAAAAATGTACACCTTATTTCCAGTCTGCATTTGTCTATCTTCAGCTTCCAGCCATTGGATCTCATCATGCATTTTCTGTTGGATCATAAAACCATCTACTATCAGATGTATTTTCCCCAGGTAGGCACTTGTAGACTATGCTCAAGTCACCTCTTAGCCTTCTCTTGAAAAAACTACATTGATTGTGTTTCTTAAATCTCTCACTATACAGCATATGTTCCTGAAGCTCTTTTCTGGACTTTTTCCAATTTATCAACCTACTTTTTAAGTATGGACACCAGAACTGGACACAGTTTAAAAAATTGATCTCATTAATGCTATATATAAAACCAATACCACCCCTGTGCACCTGCTTGATGTTCTCCTGCTTACACCGGATCACATCCACCCTCTTTTTCAGAGAAGCAGAAGCATTTACTGAATTTACTGAATGTAAAAAGGCTCCCCCTTGTGTGAAATGCTTCCCAGGCTTGCAGTAACAATCCTAGGACCTAATTCTGTGATTGCAATGGGGGTTAAGGGCTTTCAACACATTTGAGGAGGCACTCATAATCTTTACAGGATCAGGACCCAATTTACACAACTGAACAGGTGGCAGATGGGCGCTGTGCAGATTTTCAAATACTTACCTTACATGACAAGCCAAACGCACCACAGTTTAGGCCAGGAAGTTCACAGAACAACCCCTTTTAAATACTTATTTTAAAGAAAATCTTTCATGAAGAAACATTTGTAACCTAAAAGTCAACATATTTAATAAATGAACAGTGACACTAATAATATTAGCATAGAGAGACTGGCAGAGTGATAGAAAAACAGGTATTTGCAGGTGTTTGAATAAAGCTTCAGTTCATACTGTCTTCAAATGCAGCACTAGAAGAAGAGGCTTTTGTTCATCTATGTTTCCCTTTTAATAAGCTCATCATGTTTAATGTTGCACCATTACATAGATCTTATTTTGCATAAATACATGGTGATTATAGCTGTATAACCTTGGCAACGCAGTGTCCTCTTGAAGCAGCCTGAAATGGAATGGAAATGCAGATTATGCCACATAACTGCCCTACTGGGAGCAATATTTTATTATGTTTTATTCCCTTTCCATAAAATTAAACTAAAATGAAGGTAATTTGGGTTCTACTGAACCTATGATAAACTAGGGAGAAGGAGATCCTTAAATCGTTATGTACGCATGCATGCACATGCATGCATAGACAGAAGACTGACAAAATCATCAGCTCACACGGTCATCTAAATTCGGTATTTGGATCCCACCCTCTGAACCCAAAGGCTCTAGAGGCAAATAGAGACTTTTATAAAACAGAATCATAATTTATGTTAAAGATGTGATGCCAAATCTCAGATGCCAGGAAATGCAAACATAGTCCTTAGTTTATGGCTGTGTGAAAAATGATGTACAGAAAAGAGTGGAGGGCCAGATCTTCAGCTAATGTAAATCCATTGACATCAGTGGTACTACACCTGTTTACACTAACTGAGGATTCCTCCAGGGTCTCTCTCAATCTGTGCATTAGGACTATTGTAAGGATTTATGGTAATCTCAGTGATAATCTCATCTTTCATTTAATAACAAAAAATAAAGGCCCTTTTTATTAAGAAGGTGGGGCCTGAGTCTGGTCTCATATCACTTTTTAGAAAATCCTTTCATACTTCCAGGATATATTATTTGACTGAACTGAATCTTGGCCTGTTCTGTATAACAGAATGAGGCACCACCCTTCTGTGACTATGTCAGTACCACACTATTTGGGAGAGATCACTTTTTTGTCAATGCCTAGTCAGAAACAAGATGCAAATGCTTCCTAGGGTTTGATACTGCATCCTCAAAGCATACAAAACTGTGTGTGAGTTTCAAGAGTTTTGTCTGTGTGAGGCATATGGAGATAAGTCCCGTACTGTGCCACAGAGCTTAAAGAGGAAAAACGTGAAAAGGCTGGCCTATGAATCAGTGGCATAATCTCTAAGAAACTGCTGAGGAATAGATCCCTGTAACTAGGGAAGCACATAGCTGTAACTTCACCAGTGACTGGATGGTGCCTTTATTCCTCAGCACTGTAACTGAAAGAGTGCTTCATTAGCATGTAAGCCCATTAATCTTGTATTTCGTATATGATTTCCCTCTTGATTTGAACATCTGGCTGGAAGGCACATCTCTAATTAGAACAGACATGTTACTCCGGAATTAAAATAAACATCAAAACATATTTCTTATTCTTTCAGCTCGCTTTTCTCATGCTACCTGAGTTGTAATAATCATGGCTGAAACTTGTCAAATCCCAATGGAGCTAACATTTCGTTAAGAGAGGGGAATGGAATAGTATAATTCAATACACATTTATGGGCTAATCCTCCACAGGGTTGTATTAGTTCTAGATCATGGGAAACCAAACAAGACTCTAGCATAACAGTGTCATGCCAGTTACAACCCAAACATCTTTAAATAACAAACTTCTGTTTAAAGCCAAGCTGTTTAGCACAAATATTGCTTTTGGTGGCATTAAAGAACAAATCTCTAACCTAAAATGACATTGAGGTTAAAATTATGCTCTGTATCTTGAAATAAATCACTTGCTGGGCTAGTCCTATAACAACGTGCTTCAAGTGGAGTGCCGATATGCTAACAGAGGAAGAGCTCATCTGCCTCAAGACGAGACAAAAAAAGACTGGCTTTATTTAGTTCCCCAAAAGGAAATAAAGGTAGATGAACTATGGCAACATCTGAAAAAAAGGGGGCAACTTTTTCTGAACACTGATGTATTGAAGGGTTGTCAACCAATTTTTTTTCCAGTGGAAGAATACCCTCTCCATCTACTAAAGTCTGGGGCCTTGCATATTCTAGATTGCAACACTAACACAGCAAAAATGACACTGATAGCATTCTAAGACACTTCAGAATGACTCCTTGAGCACACCTGAAATTTGTGGAAATCAGTCTCACTGTCACATTTTGTAAGTCCTCTGAAAGATATCCACCCCGAAGGGTCACCATAAATATGCACCCGGTCTTCCATTTGTTCTCTTACCATTACATGCTAGATACCATAGAGCATGCTAGTATCCGGAATCTTTAATCCCCCACCCTCCACACATGATACATTCCACTGTCCCTCTTTCTTCTTCTGCGAGGGTGAAATTTACCTAGCTGCACAAGGCCCTCTACATTGATTAAACCCTGGGTGACCTGGGAGGAGGAAAGCAAGCACAGTAGATATGGAACAGCCACAAGGATTCCAGGAGCATCTACACAGGTGTTCTGAATAGGTCGGTGTAGCAGAAAATATTGGGGATGGGATACGAGTCTCACACTTGTGCAGATCCAGGGTACCATACCCCACACAGAAGAAGTATGGAGAGGCATAGGATAGGGGAGAGGGAGGAGTTTAACCCTCATCTTCCCCACACAAATCCCTATTTGTCTGGCTTTGTCCCGGGAGGGGAGAACATCACCCTCTGGTATGTGAATCTGTCGTGCATGCTCACACTGGGATGAAACAAAATGAATGAATAAATGCATCAGGGAAGTTTTCACTGTCACAAAGTCAGAGATGGAAAAAATTATCACAATAAGTGTAGGAAACTAGAAAGGATGGCAACCAAGCTGAAAAGGAAATAAGCCACCTATTATGTCCATAAAGAGAAAGTAAATAAAACACTTGACCTTTCATGAACTGAACAGTATGGGCAGAACATATATTTACCTTTTGATTACATGGAAATCTGTTGAACATGTGACTCAGATTCATATATGGTTGCAGGCAGGTGTACCTGTTTCTACTGAAAACATATGCTCTTTGGGAAAAATACCCAATTCTACCATAATAGTGGAGTATAAATATTTCCTTTTGGTTGGTGTGCCATGGCAAATGCAGTTAAACTTCCATTGTAATTGAGCTTCTGATTTGTTTATGGCTCAAACTCTGCTTACCTTTTTAATGCAATAATTCAGTTACAGTGCTGGAGACTTAAAATTTCACTTGCTTCCTCCAGGACAGGTTGAATTTTAAGGCTCAAAGGCTGTACTATAGTGAAATGTCTTGCATGCCTAAGGCTAGCCTTATAGTCTGATCCTGCCCCATTGAAATCAGTGGAAGTTTTGCCATTTTTACTATTAGTAATGTAATGCCAACAGGGATGTGTTAATTACTTTACAGATGCATGAAGATGAGAAGTTTATAATCTAAATAGACTACATACAAACTAGGCACAGGAGTAGGAGAAAAGGAGTAGCAATGTGCTGAACACAGTTTATGCTTTAGACAGGGGGTCATGCTTTATTTGTTGCCCCCACATGCACACATACTCCATGCTTTGTTTTGACAGGTGTTTTAGAAAGTGATCATGCTCCAAGAATTGACATTCCAAAATATATAAATAAAAGTTGTTCCTGACGAGTGGATTTTAGATTTAGGGAAGGGTGAATTGAAACTAATACTGAACCCTAATTATGAAGATCATTGAAATACTTGTTGCAAGCTGCTGTTTGATGTAGATCAAAGTATCAGTTAATGTATTTATAATCAGTTAAGGTATTAATAACTAAAGAAAATATTGTCACCTTGAGACACTGCAAGATAACAAACCCTATGGTAATAATAAAAATAACTTTTTTAGCCATAGTGGGACATAGTCTGCTTCTAGTTACACCACTGTAAAGGCAGAATAACTCCACTGAAATTACCAGATTAACTCTGGTTTTCCCATAGTGTAACTGAGGGTGTATTTTAAAAGAATGGGATAGCCTCACCTCCTTCCCTTATGGTGTTGGTCCTGCCTCCTTTGTGCTGCTAAAGAATGCCAACTACATTGTCCCTTTTATTTGCCTCTCAACTATTTTTCTTCCAGATCCTAACACCATGCATGGGATACCCTTCTAGACCTGGTGCATAAAGCCACCTCCCTCTCCACTTTCAAATCCCTTCTGAAGAGCCACTCTTTTCATGATGTCTACAAGAAACTAGCTGGTTAAGACATGATCTAAAGCCCACTGAAGTCAATGGAAAGACTTTAGTTGATTTTAGTGAGCTTTGGACCATATTACTTATCTGTTTTGCTTATTTATCTCATGAGCGAATTGGAAGTGAAGGGAAGAAGTTGAATGTTGAGGCAAGGACTCAACAAGGACACCAAAATTGAAGCTGGGAATTGGTGCTGGAGAAAGAGGGGACATCTGAACTGTGGAGGGTTGATGGAGAACAAGATCACTTGGCTAATATATTGTCTACTTTATTTGGGAAGCATGTAGCACATTGTGAGCTCTACGGCAATCTAAATAATGATGCATGGTTTATGAAGTCTTTACTAGTCAGTTATAAAGAACCGTTCAAGGGACTATAGAATGTTATTATGGTACTTTGATTTCTTTAGTAATGCTATAGCTTTGTCTCAGAAAAACTCAGTGAAATGGGGATGAAGTCTGATTGGTTTCATTTTCTGCAGATTTCTTTGTATTATTCACACATTTATTGCTGTAATTTTGAAATACTACAAAAGTATTTTGAAATCAACCAGCATCCACTCTGCAAAGTATAGGAGGAATAAGATGGGTGAGGTAATATATTTTATTGGACCAACTGTGAGAGAGACAAACTTTTGAGCTACATAGATCTTCTTCGGGTACTCAAATATACTCAGAGTGTCACAGCTAAATACAACATGGAACAGATTGTTTAGTATATATTTCAAGGGACCATTCAAGGTGAAGTAGCTGTTAACACTCCTCCAGTCAGAGTGGGAAAAGGCATCTGGGGCACGGAGTTGTTAGTGGGTTATAGCATCAAGAAGTGTGATTAAGACAGATGCACCTCAGTGGTTGGGGCACTCACCTGAGCAGTGGAAAACCAAGTTCATGTCCACATCAGGCAGAGGAAGGAACTGAATCTGGGTTTCCCACAGCCAGCGTGAGTGCCCTCACCACTGGACTAGTGGCTATAAGGGAAGCACCACCATCTTGTCTGCCTTCAGCTGTGCTTTGTCCTATTAGGCAGCATTTGAGCATGTCTACTGCTTTGAGCCCTACAGGGAAGATAAGTAGGCTTTTCTTCATCTCATGAATCCCACAAGGGCTTGGCCAAGAGTTAGGCAACAAGCTGCTTGGCAGTGTCAGGATTTAGGCAGTTTAGCACATGCCCACCAGCAGAAATTTAGGTGCCATGGGACTTTGGGCACTTACGGGGTAGATGGCAGTTGAGCAGGGTTTTTGTGAATGCCAGTGATGCCTAAATGTAGGCAGATAGGTGCCTAAATCCCCCTTGTGAACCTAGCACTAAGGACCTGATCCAAACACTGTTCAAGTCAGTGAAAAGACTCCCATTCTTTTCATAGGCTCTGGGTCAGGCCCTCAGATGGGTGCTGTGGTGAGGCTAGAGTAGGGATTCAGCCTGTTCACAGTCCCTATCACATAAAGGCCAATATCCCTTAATTGACTATGATGGTAATTTGCAGCCTGAGCTAAATCAAGGAAAATAATGGACTTCAGCATCAATAATCTGTTGGCAATCAGAATACAACGGAGCTGAGAGAATTTTCTTTTCAAATGATGTGGCTTTTCCCCACCTCTCTTTTCACTAAGGTGTATGTAACAGATTATTTCTACTGAGGGTAAAAATGTTTCAAGTGTCAAGCTATAATTCCAGCAGGATTTCAATAGGAGTTAGCACCCATAAATTAGTTGGCTGACTGAGGTGACAGAATATATCAATATAATTTTAATTGTGATATTAAAATACAGCCATATTTCCACAGAAGGTAATGTTTTATTTTATCAGTACACAAACAATTTGACTTTTCCTCCCTTTTTCTTGAATTTGGAATTACCTCATTAGTCAGGCTCAGAGACTCTTTATATTTTCTTACTTTCACTCCTGGAGTCATGATCACCTCTCTGGCCAAGGAACACTAGACTAGCCTGCCCCTTTGAAGTCTGTCAGTGCTGTCATTTAATTGGCTTTCTAGGTGTTTCTTACCCTTCTGGTGCTAGAAGTACTGCCTTTCAAAACTACAAGCAACCCAGGAAGAGAGAAACAGAAAACAGTAACAAAAGAACTGGGGGTCTCCTGTGTTGTGGTACAAAGTGCAACCCTGATTAAGTGCTACAATCAGGGCTTTGGAGCTGTGCTCTGGCTCCGCTCCAGCTCCAGGCTGAAACATGCAGCTCCACTGCTCCGGAGCTGCTCTGCTCCCCAGCTCTGACTCCGCTCCAAAGCCCTGGCTACAATCTTACATTTCCAGTAGTGTAACCAGGGATGGTGACATTGCGAGTTCTGGGTTCTCTCACTCTGTGACCTTAGGCTAACGTCTCTGTGCCTCAATTTTCCATATGTAAAATAAGGATGATTCTAACGATCTCACAGGGATGTTGAGGTGTAATTAATTGTACAACACACTTGTGGTACTCAGATGCAAGTCAATATAAAAGCAAAGTACTATTATACAGTACCTATCAGTTGTACCCATGCACAGTAACCCCTGTAGGCCTCCTTGTGCCCACAATATCACACACAGCCCTTCTGCAGCTCTGTCTGAGGAGGTAGACTGTATTTTCTAGATATATACCTCAGCAATTGCTTACACCTTCCTCAGTCTCTCTTGAGAAACTTCATACATCCTCTGGCCTTGTCTTCACTATTAAAAGGTGTGTTTTACCTGAGGGTAATTTAATGATATAGGTCTACACTTACGCTGGAGGCATTATTTCCAGCTTGAGTAGAAATACCCACACTGGCTTGATCAGAATTGGTGTGCTAAAAACAGAAGTGTAGCTCCAGCAGCACAAATGGTGGAAAGGACTAGGTGCCTGCGTATGTACCTATGGTCTTGGACAGGATCTTATTCAGGGTGTCTAGCCTGTCCCCCTGCTCACACTGCCAGGGTTACATTCTATTTTTAGTGTGCTAGCTTGATCAGAGCAAGCATGTGTATGTCGACCCAAGATGGAAGTTATACCTCCAGCTCCACTGTAGACATAGCTTGCACATGCTAGGGTATCCTGAGGTAAAAACACAGAGAATACAAGGCCTTTTGTCTTACCGCAAGGTGAAACTCAGGCAAAAAGATATAATGCTGACCTCAACAAGTATACATCCCAATAAAACTAAAGTACCTGGTCTTCAGTGTTTTTTCTTTGGGACAGTTTACAAATATTAGGAAAAAAATGAACCTTTTTTTTAGCGGTGAGAATTAGGTCTCAGAGTGCACCAGTTAGTAGCCAGCCTAGTAAACAACTCTATGGCCAGAGTCTCTTAAGTCAAATAGTTTTTAGGCAATTTTACTGAAATAGAAAAATTATTAAATAAAGGTAAAATAAATATGAATCTGCAGTTAAGATTGCATGAAGCTTAGTTACAGAGTAGTCTAATCACATCTGCACAACAATTCCTTCTTAGTCACTCTTCTCAAACGGTCTGGCCATTTGCTCTGTGACTCTGCCCTGTGTTCTGCAAGGTGTATCAATATAACTGGAGAACTTTACCTTTATAATCATGTTTGGGCCTGATTCTTTCCTATTCTCGGCCTGTGGCATGTAATAGTCTAGTCTCCTTTCAGCTGTAATACTTGGGTTTAATTTTGGTTGTTGGGTTCAGTGTGAGTGCTTGTTGTTGTCACCTGTGTTGTACAGGATGTCAGACTAGATCAGGAGTGGCCAACCTGAGTCTGAGAAGGAGCCAGAATTAACTAATGTACATTGACAGAGCCACAGTAATATGTGAGCAGCCTCCCATCAGCTCCCCCACCCCACTCCCAGTGCCCACCGGCAGCTCCACTGCTCAGTGCCTCCCTGCTCCTTCTGATCAGCTGTTTTGTAGCACGCAGGGGGCTTGGGGGTGGGGGGGAAGCAAGGGTATAGCAGGCTCAGAGGAGGGGGCAGGAAGGGGTGAAGTGGGGGCAGGACCTGTGGCAGAGCCAGGGTTGAGCACTGAGCACCCCCCAGCACATGGAAAGGTCAGCGCCTATACAAGGAGCCACATATTAACTTTTGAAGAGCTGCACGTGGCTCCGGAGCCACAGGTTGGCCACCTCTGGACTAGATGATCTTGTGCTCCCTTCTGGCCTTGAACTCTGACTTTTTTTTCCCAGCCACATTATTTCTCCCCAGATGATCCACTCAAATGTTATTCCAACTACTCTCTGGTTGCGAAAGTTCCCACTCCTAGAGTTGTTCCTTGTGTTGCAAAGAAGCCAGGACCAGATAAGGAAGGGCTATCTATTTAGATATTAATAACACTTTCTCAAACACAGGACTCACATGTCTGCTGTTAATGGCCTGTTAAGGTCAAAGGCACTATTAAGTGAAATTAATATTGAGCTACATGTACATGGGGTTCATTCTGCTCTCACACTAGTCTTACAGTAGTGTAACTCCTTTAGTTTCAATGGAAATACTCTTGATTTACATCATGAGAGAAGGCTCAGACTCCTGGTATCTGCAGTGGCTGTGTAACCCCTTGTGTCATAAATATAAAGGGAAGGGTAAACCCCTTTGAAATCCCTCCTGGCCAGGGGAAACTCCTCTCACCTGTAAAGGGTTAAGAAGCTAAAGGTAACCTCGCTGGCACCTGACCAAAATGACCAATGAGGAGACAAGATACTTTCAAAAGCTGGGAGGAGGGAGAGAAACAAAGGGTCCCTGTCTGTTGGTATGCTGCTTTGCTGGGGACAGAACAGGAATGGAGTCTTAGAACTTTTAATAAGTAATCTAGCTAGGTATGTGTTAGATTATGATTTCTTTAAATGGCTGAGAAAAGAATTGGGCTGAATAGAATTACTATTTCTGTCTGTATCTTTTTTGTAACTTAAGGTTTTGCCTAGAGCGATTCTCTATGTTTTGAATCTAATTACCCTGTAAGGTATCTACTATCCTGATTTTACAGAGGGGATTTCTTTACTTCTATTTACTCCTATTTCTATTAAAAAAGTCTTCTTGTAAGAAAACTGAATGCTTTTTCATTGTTCTCAGATCCAAGAGTTTGGGTCTGTGGTCACCTATGCAAATCAGTGAGGCTTTTTATCCAACATTTCCCAGGAAAGGGGGGGTGCAAGTGTTGGGAGGATTGTTCATTGTTCTTAAGATCCAAGGGTCTGGGTCTGTAGTCACCTAGGCAAATTGGTGAGGCTTTTTACCAAACCTTGTCCAGGAAGTGCGGTGCAAGGTTTTGAGAAGTATTTGGGGGGAAGACATTTCCAAACAGCTCTTCCCCAGTAACCAGTATTTGTTTGGTGGTGGTAGCGGCCAATCCAAGGACAAAGGGTGGAATATTTTGTACCTTGGGGAACTTTTTGACCTAAGCTGGTAAAGATAAGCTTAGGAGGTTTTCATGCAGGTCCCCACATCTGTACCCTAGAGTTCAGAGTGGGGGAGGAACCTTGACACCTTGTAAGGAGGACACCGACATGTCATGAGCACCTCCTGTCAGTTGGGTGCGATGCGAATATGTACACACTCTCTCTCTGCTCCTGGTGTCCCCTGTTGGCTGTTAACCTCATGAGGTGGGTGTTCAGTGAAACGGCCTTCTATATTGAGAGAGTCTCAGTCAATATACACAAACCCCTTCCTAGGTAAAATGTCCAAAAGAGCCTGTCCCTGTGCCCTTGTTAAAGTCTTTAGCCCTTTGCAGGATATTCCCACCCTGTGCTTGGGCTTTGGCCACTTCACCAGTGACCAATGGGGGGACCCAGGCCCTCCAGCTACTCTGGGTCCCAACCCAGGCACCCTATAAATAGCAGCCACATGCTGCTTTCTTTAGTAGTTGCTGCTATTCCATAGGCCACTTCCCACATAGCCCCTTCCTCTTCACCCTTACCTCAGGGTGATCGTCCTTGAGTTCTCGGTCTGTTTCCTGCTTGAGTAAGGTCTCTCCCAGGCCTCTTCACCTGGACAGTTTCACAGCCTTCCAGTCCTTCCTCATCCTTCTGGTCCCAGTCAGGAACTGACCCTCTCTGCCCCTGTAGCATCTTATATCTGAGCCTACTGTGCTCTGATAGGCTGCAGAGAAGCAACCATTCTCGGCAAGCCTGAAGGACTCTCCTTCACTGCTCCCTTTATGGGGCCAGTGTGGTAGAACCATTAGGCCTCTTGCAGTGGGCCTTAAAGGTCCTGGTACATCCTGTCATGCCCCTGCTGTAGGTTTCCATCTCAGTAAAGTTATTTAGTAACTGCAAGAAAGAGATTAAACTATTGATCCAAGTCTACAACCATATAGGGGGTTAGGAAAGATATTTAGTGGTTCTGCACTGTAAGGCTTTTGACTCACCCATCCCTTATTCTTTCCCTTTACTGGGCTGGTGATAGGGTCCATGGGTGATCTAGCAGATCCAAGATGATTAGAGCCCTTTCATACTCTCCCTATTTCTAACTTAGTATTGTGGAAGGATAGAGAGCTGGGGAAGTGTCTTCCTTACCCCATCCATCTTATTTAATCTCTTTCCTGGGCCAAGGTCTGCCAGTGAGCTATACATTTCCTCATTTAAACTGAGGATAACTTTCTGCCCCTTGTGCTCTCAAGGCAAGTAAATCTGGTCCTTATAACATCCACACTTCAATCTTATAAAGAGTCTCTTCAGTGAGTTGGAGGGCTGCCATAGTCTGAGGCACAAAATAGTGGCAACCTGGCCCCAACAATCCCATAATGCTGCTGGTGAGCATTTTCCTCTTTGCTCCCTTTTACTTTGGCATACATTTTGTGGGATGGAGTACTGTGAGAAGGTAACCTTTAAAAACCCAGACATTCTGCACTGAGAGATTTTTAGCCAAGCAGATTGGAGAACAGATCCTCTTGCTTTCTTTTACAGGTGTTGTCCTGGTATCTCCAGTCCAGTTGGGAGCATGTGGGAAAGCAGAGGGTGAGAAGTCTCATGCCTATTCAGTTTTTGGTCTGATTGGTTTTCGTATTAACTGACGCCAGCTGCAGTGGTGGACAACTGCTTACTAAAAATGGGACTGACACCACCAACTCCTACCAAATAGAAATAAGGATAGGGGAGCGATGAGCTGGTCCAAATTCAAACTGGTGACCAATTCTCAATCCTTCCCTGAGCCATCCGATCCAGCTATACTCTTAAATTCCTTTCTTTCCTAAGCCTGTTTTCTTTTTCAAGCTATCAAAAGAACAGTTATATGAACAAGCATGGCTAATATATCTAAGTTAATATTTCAAACATGTTACTTCTCTGCCTTAAAAATAAATCAATGAAAAGATGCTGGGGTTTTTTATTTGATTTTTAATTGAGGCAAAATACAGTTTCTGCTTCTAACGCTGGATACCTTTGTCACTAGGCACACGACTGATGAATGCACATTCATAGTCTGCGTTCACATTCTCTGCTTGGAAGAACAGAGCCATAAACTCAGTTACATGCTGTGCTTTCCTAGTCTTTTAAAAAAATGTTACTGGTTATTTTTAAAGTAAAAATATATATTTCTGAATTTAGTAGATTTTATAAATGTAAAGCTATACTCAGAAATCACATGGTCCTGAGCCTGTATCAACGTAACTTTGATCCAAGAGTGACAGTGAGACCACTGTTAATTGATTTTTAAAAGTAGCATAGGAAAAGTGCCTCCAGAAACTATAAGACACATGCTTCTTTCCACCAGATTCTGGTATTTTCAGAATGTATTACATGCAAAATACAGGACAACAAATAATTCCCTAAAGTGCTCTGCTAAAAATCACAAATCTTAAACCAGGGACAAATTCTAGGCAGCAAAATTTTGCCTTGTAAAGACTAAAGCTGGAATGAGGCATAATGTGGGTATGGTGGGAAGGAGAAGTTACCCTTTAGTATGAATTTTCTATAAGTTTGTTTTTCTGTGTTTTATAATCAGTAAATGTTTTCTTTCCACAGATTTTTAAAAAGACTAATTTGTGGAAACAATAAATATCGCTGCCAATATCTGCCTGCATTTTCTCTGCAATTTTCTGCAGTAAATGGGCCTTAATCCCACAATTTTCCCAGCAATTTCCTCATGGCCTTGCGCATTACAGTACTAAAATTGTTATCTGATGGTTTTCTTCAGATGCAATATAATTGCATCTTTGAAAAGGTAAGAACGAACAATTGCGAGCTTCAATCATCTTAGCTTTTAAGCTTACAACTATCTAAAGATGTTTATAAAGTTTTTGCTATGCCATTTTTTCAAATGCTTAACTCTTAAAGTTCTTGTTTAATTAGTGTTTACTTTAAAAGCAAGATCTTGAACTTGCATCTACAGTATTAACAACTTTGCCATCTGCATAGCACAGTTTTAAGAATATTTCCTTTTAAGCTTTAGCTCGCCAAATACAATGTAGGGGGGGAAGTTTTAAGTATTACACAGCTTTCTTGCCCTGATTTTTCCGTTTGATTTGGATCCTTATTTTGAAGGAATTATTCAAGCAGGCTAGTAATCTACACTACAATACCCTAAAGAAAGAGGGTGTGTGGGTGGGTGGCCTTGGGGATGCTAGAGGGGCTTAGAGCACAGTGTGTGGACCACTCCTTTCAGTCAAATTAGTCCATGAGACCATTGCAGGAGGTCAGGAAGCTGTAACATTGCATTACATTTCTGTTTTCATTAAGGCATTAGCTGCTTTGTTATGCAAACTGCAGGTTGAGAGATTTCAATTAATGATTATGAGGTCTACTAATATTGACTGCAGTCTCTACTATTGATTACCAGCACTAATAAAATCCCCCAAGCCTACAGTGCAGGTTTTTGAGAAGGAGATACATTCTGCTCCTGACAAACTTACTCCCCTATCATTAAAATTAATGGTGATTGTGTATCTGATGGCAGGTGGACATGCATTTTTGCTGGATTCATGGACAGTTTTCCCTACAATGACTCCTACAATTATTCCTTGGCTAAATAATTCATAGCTCTCCTACAAAAGCAATAATCATGCTTCTTTTTAAGATAAGGGATTGGTCCTGCTTTGGGCAGGGGGTTGGACTAGATGACCTCCCAAGGTCCCTTCCAACCCTGATATTCTAGGATTCTATTCTATAATATAAAGAAAGAGGCACAGTAAAAATAGGATAGTGGAGATGCACCATCAATGCTTAATGCTCATAGATAATCTATTTGTCATCTTGACATTAACAACATAATCAAAGATTTTGTTTGGCTGGTTGGTGGCTATTTATTTATTTTGCACATCTGACTAAACGTTCCTTCCAGCATTACAGCTGTTCAGTGAATTGCATGAAGTGAAAGCTTTCAAGTACACAGGATTAACATAGAAGGGCAGACCTCAAGAATAAGTTCATTGTGTGAAATATTTGGTAGTTGAAAGCCCATGGCTAAAATTAAGTAACACCACGTCTTGAGAGAATGAGGGATTTGCAGAAATAGCCCCATACATCTGAAGATGCGACAGGGCAAACTAACCAAACCCAGAAAAAAAAATTAAAAGTAGAAAGCATTAACTCACAGCACTGTCAAGAAAAAACAAGTGCACTATGAACCTGATCTGAAGCCCATGGGAATCTATCCATAGTCATGAGTGCTTTTTCGATGTGGCTCTACCACTTCAGTTAAAAAAAGGATTAACCTGAACGGTGATTAGCTTCTGTTTTAATTTCAGTTAAAGACCCTGTAACAGGTTGTGCTCACCACTATGGTGTCTCCTGCTGGCTGCTCTGGGAATTAGCTCCATCCATCAGCAGGGCACTCTCCTCTTGTGGTGTCTCAATTTCCATTGCTGCTTCTCCACTGTCTCTGCTATCTTGGGGGGACCTGCATCACTCCCAGACCACAGTATCCTCTTCAGGGCACAGCCAGAGGGCTGTGCCCCAACTCCATTCTCTCCCCCGTTCCAGGGGAACCGGCAGACCTTCACCTGGCCTCTCACCACAGTGGTGAACTGCAGCCCCTAGTCCAGCCCCTCACTCAGGGACAAACTGCAGTCCTTTGACTGGCCACTTCTCTTAGCAGCCAGTGGGACAAAGGGGAGGGCCAGGCCCACCTGTTTCTCTAGGTCAAGACTCAGGGACCCTAAGCTGGTAGCCACTCAAAGCCTCTCCTTCCCCTCTACCGCTACCTGCTTTCCCTGGGTCACTTCCCTGTGGCCCCAGCACCTACTCAGCCCCTGTATCAAAGCCACAGTCTGGGAGCCAGCCAGGCTGAAGTTCCACTTGCTCCCCTGACCAGCACTGCTCTGTCCCAGGTACATCTCTCTACAGGGAGCCAATCCTTCTCCCTCAAGCTCCAGGGAAAGGCTGAGCTCCTATCTGCCCTGCAGCCCTTCTTATAGGGCCTGGCCCTGACTGGCTGCTTCTAAGCCTTCCTCTGGTTGGCTGGGTTCTGTGCAGCCACGCCAAGGGCTGCTGTTAACCCTTTGCCAGCCAGTGAGGGCCAGCTGCTGTGTCACAGACCCATTCCATCTTAAAGAAGCCTCATGACTGCTGGCCCATTGAAGCTCTGCAGGCTCTTCCCTGTTCTGAGAGTCATTTTGGATTCAGTTGGGTACTTTTTTCCCAAGTGTCTGACTGCCCAGCCTGATCACCATATGTGGCAATTAGGTTTATAGGATTGATGCTGGGAGAATAATTGGGTAGGAACATGCTTGGTGAATCCCCTGCACCCCACAGTATTCTCAGCAGCGAAGAATTTCAGTGATGTGGCCTGAAAATATGGGGCTTTCCATGGCTGACAGCTTGATACCAAAAGTTAAACAGAAAGGAGCCATTTAGAGCATGTAGCCAGAAGATACTTTCACTTTTGCCACTATGAAAGACAAATGAAGACAGAGAGCAATCTTCAGCAACAAGAGGTAGGCAGGGGCCCTTCCATCTACAGATACTTTCAGAGTTATGACTGGTGTTGCTTATCCATAGCACAGAATTTAACAAGAAAGAGGACTTGTCCTTCATAGTGCTGGGTGAATAACTGATTTATTGGTTTGATCTGAAATGTTTGATTCAGGTATTTTTAAAGGTCTAAATTAAAAAAATAGTGGAAGGAGGAACAGCCTACTTATAACCTTTCCCCCAGTGGCTAGGGATAGAGGTAGGAGACTAGGGTTCAATTCACCTTTCGCTTCATGGTCAGAAGCAGTTTGAACTTTGGTCTCCTACAAGAGTTCTCTAACAACTGAATGATGGGATATTCTGTGCCAGGGCACTCTCTGTTGAAGCTGTTCCACTTCTTATAAATCAAATCATCATTAGAGCAGGAAAAGCGAGTGAAACTGAGTTTACATCCCAGTGGTAAAGCGTTCACTTAAGATGTAGAAGACTCAGATCCCTGCTCAGGTGACTATTCCATGGATGGCATCTAAGTCTCGGGGGAGGGTGGGGAACTTAGCCAAAACTATTCAGATTTGCAAATAACATTGAGTTGACTGAAGCCGTACTTTTTGGAGAATAAACTAGTCATCCAGAAAAAATCACCCATCTCTAGTCCTGAGTCACAGACACTGAGGAATGCTCCAGCTAAGCTCTTTTAGGAATGACATAACATTTAGTTATGGACACTGGGAGGAACACTATATTCACTATTTTAGATATTGCACGGTCTGCAATACTCATACCACCATCATACTCATACCACCATAACTCATACCACCATCAGTTCTTCCAGATGATTCTGGGCCTAATGTGGTAAACCCTTAATGTGGAACTTCTGTTGACTTCAGCTGAAGTTTTATGCATGTGGAGAGTTTGTGGTATCAGATTCCATTGTCAAAACACAGGATAGGCCATCTGTTTGTCCACAGTGGAGAAACCCCTCTAGTGGGAAGGAGAAATAAATGAAGAGCAAAAAGCTGTAACATACAGAAGCTAAGAAGCTCTTTTCACAAGCTGTCTTCTTTCCTTTGACAGCTCCCCAACTTGGGGCTTGATCCAAAGCCCATTCCACTGATTTCAATGCATTTTTAGATCAGGTTCTTGGAGCATTTCTTATCTTGCTCTGGCTTTGAGGCTTCTGCTATAGGTTTACCTTTTCTCCCGAATAGGAAAGCAAAGCTAGCAACTACACCGACACATCTTGTGCTGCTCAGAAGGTTGCAGCTATACTGTGATGAGACCTAAATACAGCTTTGTACTCCGGTATTACTTTTTTAAAAGTGTTTGTTTAAAGGAATAAATGCTAAATATATTTATTTCCCTGGTTTTTTGTTTTGATTTTTTTGGGGGGGGTGGGGGGGCTTTGATGGTGGGGTCTCATTCCTATATATTTTTAAAAACACTATCTTATTTTCTAATTTTGCAAGATAATTTTAAGTCCCAGGCTGCTCTCCCATTTGCTAAGCTTAAACCTGGAGCAGAATTTTACTGACTGTGATATGGAGAAAAAAAAACCTAGATGAGACAGAATTTATGAGGGGAATACAGGTAACTACCATATGGTGCAACAATAATAATATCTGAACAGGTTTATTCATTTTAAGAAACAGAAAATAATTCATACGCATACCAATTGAAAAAGGAATACTTTTCTGCTCACAAGATTTTTCAGTACCTATATCTGCTTTAAAACAAAATGGTGGTATGGTGTGAATGTATTGCTCTCTGTATATACAGTAGGGACATATTACAGAAATTGGAAAGAAACTGCCTGGAAAGTCTGGGGGTTTTTTATATTAAGTTCCTTTCAACTCCCTTTGCAATCAGTGTATATGAGACTCTTGCATGCTCCAGAAGGTAATAGAGTGACTTTTGTTAAGACATACATCTATTAAGTTTCTCCAGTACTAAAGACCATGATTATTATGTCAAGCTTTCCATGAAAATTGTGTTCCAGGTTACTTAACTCAGGAGGAAGCTTTATTTTACTACTGACAATCTTATTGAGAAAACCGTTTCTACAACTCCTCCTGCTCCTCCTTGTTCTTACATTTATCATTTTCACCACCATCTCTCTTCTCCAAACATATGGTGAAGCTAAAAATGCCCATCGTTTAAAAATTGCATGAAGTTTTACTCTTGAAGGCTACCTCTGGCCGTTTTGTGATTCATGTACCTAAGTGTGAATGTTCTAAAGAGGTCTCTGTGGCACCAGGGCAGCCTAATTTATTGGGCTTGCCTCCCTTATTTTTTAGACGATCCAAGTTTATGGGTCTACTTCTGAGTGAGGTTCTTTGTTGGTGTATTTTTTTTAAACTAGCCCAAATATCGGCCCAGAGATTCCCTTCATATAGACTAGATCTCTCCCAGCCCATGTGAATGGGATGAAGTGCAGTCTCTGTGGTCCCAGTCCCCTCTACTTGTCCCTACTGGAAGCCATCCTGCTGTGGCTTGGTGAAGAAGGGGCTCAGAAAAGTTCTGGGGTTAATACTGGAGAGCAGAGGGTTGGAATAGGGATATGATCACTCTCTATGGCATTTTCTCCATATTATCTTCCAGATTTCTGTGTAGTAATCCAGGAAGAGATTCATAGCTCAGAAGTGAGCAATATAATAATCTAATCTGACCTCCTGTATAGTCCTGTACAGACCATAGGACTTCCCTGAGTTAATTCCTGTTTGAACTAGACTATCTCTTGTAGAAAAAAGTCCAATCTTGCTTTAAAAATAGCTAGTGATGGAGAATCCACTGCAACCATTGGTAAATCATTAAATAGGCGTGCCTTATTTCCGGTCTGAAACTTTATTATTATTAAACTAAATTATTTCCGGTCTGAAACTTTCAACTTCCAGCCATCGGATTGCGTTATACCTTTCTCTGGTAAATTAAAGAGTCCATTTTGTTACCCATATAGGCACTTACAGATTGTAATCAAGTCACTTCTTAATGGTCCCTTTGCTCAACTGACTATAATGAGCTCCTTGAGTCTATTACTATAAGGCCCATTTTCTAATCCTTTAATCATTCTTGTGGCTTTTCTCAGAACCCTCTCCAATTTATCAACATCCTTCTTCAACTGTGGACACCAGAAGTGGACACAATATTCCAGCTGTGGTCCTATCAGTGCCAAATACAGAGGTAATATAATCTCCTTACTCTTATTGGAGATTTCCCTGTTTATACATCCAGCAATCACATTAGATCTCTGTGCTACAGCCTCGCAGTGGGAGCTCCCATTCAGCTGGTTATCCAACATGAACTCAAGTGTTTTTCTGAGTCACTACTTCCCAGGATAGTTTTCCCCCAGCCCCACCCCACATACTTTATTCTTAGCTGTATAACTTTGCATTTGGCCATAGTCAAACATGTATTGTTTCCTTGCACACAGTTTACAAAGCGATCCAGATTGGCCTGTGTCAGTGACCTGTCCTCTTCATTAATCTATCTCAGAGCTGAGAAGGGGACTCTGCTAGTGGTAACAGCTTCTAGGGAAACTTTAGTGCCATGGGGGAAGTAAGCCAGAAAAGCAGAGTACATTCAAAAGTGGTCTAGGAAGAAAGGTCCTGCTTACTCAAATCTGGGAGAGTCCTCCAATTGTCAGAATCTGAAGCATTGAAAAAAATCTTTCTTCATGCTTGTGGCTATCCAAAGAAGATGTACGTGAGTCGCTAAATTAATTTCTGGTGTAATACCATCCATTTCAGTGGAATTACACCTGAAATAAATTTGGTCCAGGCAAGCCACTTTTTTATTTTCCTTCTAGGCCTCCATAAGCCTTTAATTGGCTTTGTTTAGTAGGTGACTACAAATCTGGGCCTTTACTATTAGGATTATTTAAGTTGAATAGCTGTTTTGTAGCTAAATGAAGATTGATTAAGTAGAAATTAGATTTTAAAATGCATTATCAGAACAGTTTTTATAAAACCTGTCATTCTTCATCTCTCCCTGTTACTAGAGACTGAGCAGTGACTCTCAGTGGGTGCTGTCATTTTACTAAAATCTTCAAGCAGGAAATCTAGTCTGATTGTGTAATTAATAGTAGGAAATACAGCTGAGCATCTAAATTCATGAGGAAGTCAGGAATTGTTCAAAGTTGTAATGTTATGTTATTATTAATAATAATTTGATTACATGAACAGCAATTATATATATTGGCTTCCTGTTCAATTTTATTCTATTTAACATGCAATTAAATGTATTAAATTTATAATTTATTCTTTGAAATTAGATGTATGGCAATAATCACAAAATTTCTTATGGCCCGTTTCAGTTTTTCTGTGAAAAAGGATTATCACCTTCTTTTCTTTTTTTAATTCGCTAATTAAAATTTTCAGATACAGCATACTTGAAATAGAATGGTCCATGTCTGTTTTCTGTCTTTCAAGGGATTTTCTACTGGTGAAGGTATGTTGGTGATGATGACTTCCCAGCTACATGCATTTGGGGTGGATTTAAAATGCAGAGCTAGACCCTCTGCTATGGTGCCTTTTTGTGCCATTCAAATGTAGAAAGCATACCAGTGGAGAGAGAAGGTATGTTGGGGCAGACAAGGGATTGTCAGAAATCAGGTGGGACAGAACATAGTGTCACTATACTGAATGTGAATTTGTGCAAGGTCTCTTTGGTTCTTTAGGTATCTTACATCAGTGGTGTAAATTGGAGCTGCTTCTAGGCTGCTCAAACTGATGCCTGACTAGGCTGGTGCAGCTGCAACCAGCTCTCTAAAGTTTCCCCACCCTCCCTTGTGTTGAGTACTGCTGTGTGGTGAGTGCTACATTCTTCTTTTACCTCAAGTATCCCCATTCAGAAGTGCTTCTCAATAAATTAGGCTGAGCATACAGTGTGCTGTATGTTTCCTTCACTCATTTCTAGAGTTGCTCACAAAAACTGCAGAAAAGTTGACATTTTTCTCTTCCCCCTCCCACGCTGTCGTAATTTGAGATTTCAGCAACATCGTCAACATTTCAAAATTCAGAACATGTTAACTAACTCTACTCCTTTCTCTCCCAACAAGGAAATAATAACCCACTCCTCTAGGCCAAATCATTCCTGACTGCACAGAAGCCAGGACAGCACTTTGTACGTTTATAGGGCCTTTTCTCCAACGATGCTTTACAAACTTTAATGAATTAAATCTCATAAGACCATAAGCAAGATAGGAAGTGTACTGTATGCCAATTTTCCAGATGGGTAAACCGAGGCAGAGATGATTTGACATGTTCATTGTCACATATCAAGCCAGTGGCAGAGTTTTGAATAGAACTCACATCCTATCTCCCAAGTCTCTGCTTTAACCACTAGGAAGAGTTTGATCTCAAACAGACAGAGGACAATATAGCTCAAAATTGAGTTCTTTAACATGCAACTGATTCTCTAGAGCACTATTACCTTTCTCTAGTCTTTTATGCTTCAATATTCTCTGAAGATAAAAATCACCTTTCATTAAGTAATCACCTTTTGTGTATGTGCATTAGTACCATGATAACTGTGTTTTTAAATTTTATTTTCTGAGCCAAATTATTGGGTATTTGCATAACTTTGGAGTTCCACAAATAAATAATTAAAAATAAAACCCTACAAGCAAAACCAAAAATATTTATTCTGTGTCTTTCTTTTAAAGAGCAAAAATGATGGCCCAGATTGTGGATAATCCGTGTTCTTGTTCAAGGCACTTAATGGTGGGCGGGAGTTGAGGGCAGGGGAGGGCTGACTTTACCCTGCCCTTGCACCAAAGGACATACACTATTGGTTGGGGCAGAGCACTTTTTTCCTTGGAGCAGGGAGAAAGCAGGAAGTAGATTATGACTCTGAATCACAGTCTGCTTCCCAGACTGCTCCTGAAGCAATGTGATAATGTATTGCCCCTCACACAGGGCTTCTCGCAAAACCATCATTTAGCTCTATATGTTTTTGTTTGCTAGACTGGCAACTTTCTTAACATTTGACAGTTTATTTTCCCCTTCTAAAAATATTCCCATCGTAGATCTAGGCTTTTAAAATTACACAAATAACCAAACTGTTGTTAGGGGCCTGTAACAGGGTGGCCTTTCCCTTTAAGAGTCAGAAGCCTTCGCACCATTTAGACCTGTTCAATCGGCCCTACCCCACTACACCTGTGCAGGGTTGGACTTCCGAGAAAGGAAGCCTAGCAGTGAGGGGTGGAGGGAGTAGAGCAGGTGTCCATTCTATGGTGGTGTGGGCAAAGATCTTATCAGGGACCACAGCTTGCCTGAAAACCCTGGGTAAGGGGAGAAGGCACCAGCTCATGGGTGGTGAAATTGAAGTCTGTGAACTGGAGTTGGTGCTGGGACAGTTTATTGCAAGTGGGGTTAGCCTGCAAAGAAGGAGCCTAACATCTAGGTCCAGCTGAGCCAAAGATTTCATTGTTTTGCTATTTTCTTTTAGACATCAAGTGACAGGCTCTGAGGCCCTGAAAGGGGCTGGACTTTGTTATCTGGTTTGCCAGAGGGCCTCGTCGTTCCTATGGCCAGAGAAGAGAAGACATGAAGGGATACAAAGGTGCAGTTGCTTCAATACCACTTTCAGCCATGGGGTGGCAGGTTGGGATGGCACCTCTGTGCAAACTACCCCAACACCTTCTGTTTTTTAGCGTTTCCTCTTGTACAATTGTGATTGTCTCTGCCAGCTGACACCTATTTAGTAAGTACTGCACGTCCAGAAGCTACACGCACAGTAATTCTAAGGTCTTACTCCATGGACCAAAGTTCACTTCAAATTCAATGTATCTCTTTGTGCTCCTGATCTGCTCCAGGCTACTTTGTGAAAAACATATGTCTATTAAGGGTGTGGGGAATTATGTGTGTGTCAGGCCCCAGAGCAGTTATTCCTTATCCCACATTGGTCCAAATGACTACAAAGCAAATCTGAGAAGTTAATCCAACTAGGTGTTGGGGTAGCAACAGCTACACAGTGTGGAGAGACAGCAGGGAGGATCAGAAGCATGCAGTCAAGAGACAGCAAGGTTAAAGTGCTGAGGGTGCGCCATCCTCATCTACTGTAATAAAAATGACAAAGGATCATGGAGGCTGCTGGATGATGGGCACTTCTGCTGCATTCTTTTGTGTTCTGTCTTATTTACTTCTGCACTCTGCTACTTGGTATTTTACTATATTACCAGAATATAGGTGTGCCTGGTGTCCCCTGGTGCAGCTCTTCAGAGCAGTGTTCTGGGCCCTCAGAGGGCCTGCACTTGATCTTGAATTGGCAGCTGTCTGGTTTCTACAGCAAGGGGTCTGGCAAGTAGCCAACACTCCAGCAAGGATTGATGGTTGGGGAAACAGCACATATGTGAGAGCTCATAGCCTGATCCTCCCACAGCCAAATATGCAGCTGTCTAAGGACGCTCTGCGGAAATACAGAATGCTGAGTAATCCTGCCTTATATTTAATCTCTGCTCATTTTTCCACTCAGCAGGCAAGTTTCTATTTCCTCTGTACAAACACACAGAATTTGGCCCTATTTTATTGCCATGGAGTGCCACCATCGATTGAGTCTCATCCCTCCACATACAGTCTCATCCCTCCTACTGTTATTTTGGTGAAACATTTTGGCCTTATATACTGGTTTAGGAAGCAATTCACAGGACAGTTTTCAAGCCATACTCTCTGGATTAGAATTGGTTCTGCGTGAGCTTTGGTTGATCCATCACAACCCATCTCAATAGAGATTTTTTTCTTTAATTTTAAATACTAATTAATTATTTTTTGTGATAATGTGAGCTGTTAGAAAGTTTCAAAATACATTGCTAATTTTAGCTTATTTTCACATTTGACAAAGTACTAACCTTAACATCCAATTCTACTTGGAAAAGTGACTAAATGGTATTGTAGGAGTTCATGTTTATTGTCCATCAGTATCATCTCCATATCAATTATGCTCATTTTCGCAAGTAAGAAGTTATGCCCTGCTGCTTACTCTACAATGTGAAAGTCAAACTGGGTTAATCATTACTCATTTTTATTGTAATACTTAGAGGTTCTACTTGAAATCAGAATGCCATTGTTGTAAGCATGGTACCTAGCTTCAACAGCTTAGAAATGCTCTTCATCTCCACTAATGAAGGTTGAGCAAGCCAATTTATTTTCTGTTATGCTTGCCAATGTGCTGTTAATGACACTCAACCCCATTACCTTCAATGGGTTTGCACAGGTATAACAGACTGGCCTTCTCTTTGGAAGTAATTCTGTTGATGCTATATGAGAAGTAACAGAATTCAGCTCACTATCTCTTGACTGTCTTTGCTTTGCAGAATGAACAGGAGTGGAAAGTACCAGTAGAAGAAATGTATTTTTTCACTAATGTATGAAGATGTGATTTTGGGTACAAGCAGGAAGCATATCTGCAAGTTAGAAGGTGCCATTTTACACAATTACTTTTCAGAATAAAACCAGATTTTAAATGAGTTGACAAGGCTACAGAATTATTCAAGTGGTGTAAACCATATGCTTTATATTGCAGCATTTGACTTTGTTTCTCCCTTGGATGGGGAGCGATGCACTGGAGAGGAGATATGGATCTTAGTTAGATATTCTGTGTCTCTGCACATTTGCAGAGAGCAGGGCAGGGCAACTTAGCTAAAAGGACCCAGAAATATCCAGACAAGCGTGTGGCCATTACTAGGTATGCTCAGTAGTTGTTTCTGTGGCTGTGCAGTAAGTTTTCATTGCTGGCAGTCCACCTGGCAGGTCACATTCTAGACACCCTCTGAGAGCTGAACCAATCAGAGTGCAATGGGGAAAGCTTATAAATATAGGAGTCAAAACTAGCCCTGTGGTCCATCTGGACTCAGCAGCTGATCCTCTCAGGACCAAGAGATGTATCGGCTGTGCAGGCTGGGTCCCAACCCCTTTACCATGCTTGGATACAGATCTATTCTAGCCTTATTTACTAGAGAATCCATCCATTAGGGTAATGTTTGGTCCACAATAGTGTGTTCTGTGGACCTAGAGGGAGAGTTGGGGGGGAGTATTTGTTACCACTAGAAGGTACAGAGCCTGTGAAACTTACACTTGGCTATCAGCTAATTGCACTAAATTGGGATTTTGTCTCAGTAAGAATTAGGCAGTACTTAGCGAGGTGAGGGTTAATGAATTCTTGCCCTTGGGTAGCTGGGCTTATGGGCAGAAGATGGTGCCCTATAGAGTGAGAACCTTAGTGATCCAGGGAATGGATCTTTTATTTGCTGATCCCAATTCCTGTACCACTGTGGATACAGGCTGCAGACTTCTGATTGACCAGCAACTGGGAGGACCAGTCTGCTATTAACCAAAGGGGTGGAATGCTGCCAGATGCAGAGATCCTCAGATGGTTTGTTGTTGACCAGGTTCTGAAGCATTTGAAAGGATTGGGATGCTGCCATTTCTCAAGCTCCAAAGATGGTGTCACACATGATATACTACGGTCATAGTATAACGAGTGAGAAGCCATCTCCAAGAGAAGATCAAAGGGGAATGTGTTTTGATGCATGTGCTAAAGTATAGAAGATGTTATGTTGAAACCTCATATTTGAATGTTTGTATCTGAAACAAAAGGGGGGAAAGTCTGTGTAAGAAACATGCGTTTATTCTTTAATAGCTTTGTGTAGCAGGGTGCTTAGAGGGCCAGGCGGTCTACTGGCTGGTGTGCCTGACCTCCTGCTCCCTTGTTTTCCTGGTCAAGGTGCCTTAGTCTTTCAGGCGGGGGGGTAGAGGGGACTGAGACCCTTCCACTCCACCAAGTCCCAGGCCAGGGCCCTGTGAGAGTCAAGACCTGAAGGGGGGAACTCCAAACAGGATTCTAAATTCACTGCCCTGGGCTACTTCCTAACAGTGTCCCTTCAGTTTGGGGCATGGCTCCTATAGTCCAATTTGCTGGGATGGGTTGCCTCTCATGAATTTTGGGTGGTTCCGTAGTCCCAGGCTCCTTCAGGCTGGGCAGCTGTAGTTTGGTGAAGCCAAACTCCACAATGTCTCTGAGCTGCAGTCACCTTGGTTGCCAGAGGCTCCTAGGTCTCCTCCACAGTCTCCCTTGGCTGTAGGGTTACCAGGTGTCTCATTTTCGACTGGAATGCCCGGTCAAAAAAGGACCCTGGAGGCTCTGGTCA
Source organism: Eretmochelys imbricata (assembly GCF_965152235.1). Taxonomy (NCBI): domain Eukaryota; kingdom Metazoa; phylum Chordata; order Testudines; family Cheloniidae; genus Eretmochelys; species Eretmochelys imbricata. The sequence goes on from NC_135574.1 coordinate 34,189,469, forward strand.
GCAGCACAGCAGGGCTATGGTCAGCTCCCTGACTGCTGTGGCTCCAAACGCTCCCGGAAGCAGCGGCATGTCCCCAGCTCCTATGTGTACGGGAAACCAGGGGGCTCCACATGCTGCTCCCACCCCAAGCGCCGGCTCTGCAGCTCCCATTGGCCGGGAACCATGGCCAATCGGCGCTGCAGGGGCAGCGCCTGCGGACAGGGTAGCACATGGAGCTGGCTGCACCTCCACGTAGGAGCCGGAGCGGGGACATGCTGCTGCTTCTGGGAGCTGCTTGAGGTAAATGCCACCCGGAGTCTGCACCACGATCCCCTCCCACGCCCCAATCCCTTGCCCCAGCCCTGATCCCCCTCCTGCCCTCCAAACCCCTCAGCCCAAGCCTGAAGCACCCTGGGGTGGAAAGGAGTTTCCTTGCTCCTAGGGGTGCCTTTTCTTAGCTGGAGCTGCCCAGCAGAGCAGACTTCACCTTGGCCATGAGGCCGCTCTTGTTATACATACAATAGCCCTAAGGTTCAACTCTGTGTAATGCTTTCTGAAAAGTCCTGAAAAGACAGAACTCTGGCCTGTGCTTTAGCAAAGAGTTAAGCTGAGATGCAGGAAGAGGGGAAGTGTATAGTTATACAGAATGTCATCTGAGCATCTTCTGCCCCATTACAGTAGCTTCACTGAAGAAGATAAAATGAAAAATGAATTGCCATAATACATGTGGGGTGTCATTTGGTTGGCAGTTCTGCACAGACAGGTAGGAGAACCTCATCTTTCTTGTTTTTATTTTCAAACCTGACTCTGTAGAGCAGTTGTTCTTGGCACAAATTGCATCATGTGGGACTCTTTCAAGCTCTATTTCTATACTGACAATTATATTTTCTCCATTACTAATTAATCTCTTCTGTGCTAGAGATTGGGGACATCTATTTAATTTACTGCTTGATCCTGCTTATAAAGAAGTCAAAGGTAAAAGTGCCAGTGACTTCTGTGGGGCCAGGAGCTGGCAGTTAATATTTAGTCATGCTTGAAAATAAAAAATGAGAAGAAGTGGTCCCCTATGTCTCTGGTTACAACAGCAACTACTAGTGCTGGCATTCCTCTTCTTTAATTTCTATTCTAGCTATATTGCTGGACAACTAACCTGCATGTGAGTGACACTGCAATTTGTTATAGGCTTTGCAAAAATCTAGAAAATGTACTGCATGAATTTGCATCAAAAGCTCCAGGATTTGCCAAATTCCAGACATTTTGGCAGATATATCAGCTTTACTGTGAAAACGGACTTTTGAGCAGCCCCATATAAATTATCATTGTCACACACTGGAACAGAAACGCAGGACAATACTGCTTACTGTAAAAGAGAAAACGCAAACAAAGTAGAGATGTCTATTTAAAGAAGAGCATTGGATAGCAACAGGCAAACCCAAAACAGTACCAAGTTCAACTCTTAAGTTGAACACAGAAGTTTGGTGGTTGATCCACATCTCCTAGTTCAGCAAAATGAGGCTCGAAATCTTATGAGAACAACTTTTCTCATGGGGTGAAATCCTGGCCTCATTTCATACTGAAATCAGTGGGAGTTTTGCCATTGACTTTAATGAGGCCAGGATTTCACCCATGAATTTTTGTCACCTGTACTAACTAGCAAAGCATTTGATGCATTGTTCATCAGCATAGTATCTAAGCACCTCTGTACCACCTGAGTACTTGGTCTTAGTCAGAATCAGAAAGTGAAGAAAGACAGGAAAAAGTGAAAATAATAGTGAAAATTACACAGATATTTTTGAACCCCAAAGTATTCAGATGAGGTTCATTTCAAGTTTTGGGCAAAGGTTTCTCTGATGGAGGGAAGTTTTTATTTTATCCATACTAGGTTGCCATTCCATCTTGTCCATCCATACTAGTACGTGAAATTCACAAAAGAAAACATCTAAACAAAGAAATGTGAAACAATTGTTATACTTTAGATGTGTGTTGCTGCTTTAAAAATGTACAGTCACTTTGCCATGAGAGAAAGGATCAAGGTAAGTAAAGAAAGAGGGAGATAGTTTCTAAAACAAAGTCATCAGCATATATGTCTGGTTCTGAACTGGTTTCCACTTTCAATAAGTACCTGAATTAATCTTCATTATCAGTCCGCCAGACAACAGGCGGAACATTATTCTCTAGGTACTACAGGAAAACCTGAAGTGCAGACTGCATGATGGTTCCCTATGAGAGTTAGAGCCATGAGAGGCATGCCAGTTTTTGGCTAACAAATATTTTCAGCAGTGATCTAGCCTGGCAGTTGTTATTGCTTAATTTTTTCCAGTGTGTCTTTTGATTATAGGATCTTACCATTAGACAGAGCACATTTATATAGGGGAGGAGGGACCAGATTACAGACAATGATTGACTCTGACAGGGGAAGTTTAAAGCAAGAAGTAAAATGTGATAAACAATATTCATCGCTGCATAGGGGAGCCTGGCTAAAAGCTTTCTGTCACCATTAATAATACTGTTTAGTTTTCAGCCTGCCCATTTATTGCATTACTGTAGTGGCAGATGTAAAATACTGCAAGGAGCAAACAACTCTCAGTATGTACTACCTGTAAAAACCTGTTCTCTGACTGAAGATATTTTAAACTTCCTGAAGATAGCCATGTGAATATTAACTCGCACAATGGTGACACACTGTTTATAATATGCTATCTTGTGACATGTTGTACATCACTGTGGATACACATCTTTACAATGTGTTAATTCACAAGAGAAATGCCAGCTATCACATCCCAAACCAATATTTACATTCCTTTAGAAGTTGACATTGTATCTATTGCTACTTCTACTTAGTTCTTAGAGGGCTTGATTCAGCACCCATTGAAATGGGTGGGGCCATATAATGTTTTTAATTTGAAGATCTAAAAGTCCTTTACAAAGTATAGTAAGTATCATTATACCCATATTGGTCCTGATCCATTAAAGCACTTAAGCACATGCTTAAATGTAAGCATGTGAGAAGACCTAATTGGTATCAATGGTACCACTGCCAGGTTTAAAGTAAAATACATCCTTATGAGCTTTGAGAGCTTGGCCAATCTGAACCATAGATGGATGAAGTGTCTAGAATCCTCAGACAACACTCATACAGTATCTCAAGCATAATGCACTGGCAGACACTAGTCATTTTATATCTACCTATAATATATCGGGAAACCTGTAAAGTAGGCAGCTATCCCACTACAGTGCTTACGAGGTTTCGTTATAAATACCACACGTCCCATAAATTATGCTGCCTATTAATATGAGTACTTTATCTTAAATCTATGATAGAACATACAAATATATAACACTGCATTAGTTTGACATTACAGCTAAAGTAAGGATATTTTAATGTGCTGTAATGTCCTATTGCTATACACACAGTCTTCAGAATTAACATATTAGAAAAGTACTGCAAAGTATTTAAGAAAACTATAGCAAATAGTCTTAGGGCTATTGATGGCTATTTTAATCTAGAAGGTTTTTGCTTCAGTGAAATCTGGGCTGCCTTCATGTATTACCTCGGTCTCTCTCTCTCACACACTCAAACCCACCCACACACACACGGAACTAACAAAAGACTCCAAGACTAAAGCAATCCTAGATGGAGATTACTTGCTTTCTACTAATTAACAATGAAAAACATGATTGTGATGACGATTTGAGGAATCTGTCTGGATGATTTATGAATTCTGTGTGAGTTTACGAACTCTCTGTATGTATCTTTACCAGACTTCAGACTCCATTTTGGACATGGGATTCTTTACCTTCTTTGTTGTTCTGTTACCTCCATTCTAAAATCTAAAAGTTTGGTGGTAAAGGGATAAGAAAAGAGGGTTGTTGTCTTAAGTGCACAAGAATTGAAAGGTAATCCCTCTAGAAAATACTGACTCCCGACCAGAGAACTGGTTTATCAGGTGAGAGGTTCCTAACAATGAAGTTGCCAGGGAGGTGTCTGGGATCACCTGGGGAGGATGATCCAGGAGTCACCTGACAGAGGGACTAGAGTTTATAAAGAGCAGGAACTGATCTATTTGCTCTCTGACTTCAGTCATTTTTCACAAGTTTAAGGTGAGCGAGGAATCTGTAGGAGCTGGATGAGACACAGATGGTCTCCCAAGGGATGGGTGAGCTGGAGAAGGGAAATGCATGTGGGGTTTACTATTTTTGTATGGCTCTGTGTATTTCTTGTGTGATTAAGTAAAGAGTAACAATGTGTTAGAATCTGTGCAAAGTGTCTCTGTGTGTTATGTGCTACATTTACCAATGTGGCCCCTCAAGAGGTAAACCAGAAGGCTCACACCAGTGGTGGGATTCTGGGAGAGGGTGTGTTTAAGCCACAGGGGGAGTTAGGATGCAGCAGTGGTTTCAGAGGCAAGGTACATGGGCACAAGGTGACAGCTCTCAGGGGTGCCAGGCAGAAGGCCTGCATTCTGAGGGTGTGCCTAAACACCTGAACAGTGCCTGGACTCTGTTGAGACTCTGGAGGTTTAAAACATCTGGAGATATGGAGGCTGGGATTCCCCTCACACCAATCTGGTGAGTGGCCAAGACGGGGTGTTTGACCAGATCGGTGACAATGATTTTACATTTTAGGGAGCCCACATTAACATACAAACAGAGCTGCAACAAACAATAGTAACAGTAACTATGTTAGAAGTTTCAGAGTAACAGCCGTGTTAGTCTGTGCTGTAGCTCACGAAAGCTCATGCTCAAATAAATTGGTTAGTCTCTAAGGTGCCACAAGTACTCCTGTTCTTTTTATGTTAGAAGTTGCAATTCTGGCACTGTTGAAATGAGATAGTAAGATTTCCTTTTGAGTAAAAGTGGAGCCTTCATAGTGATAGCAAGATAAATTCAATCTAATAAAGTATATGCCAGAGAATACTCAACTCATAAAACACTGTCAAAGTAGAACCAAATGACAAAGTAACCCAACACCCCTCAATTATTACTCAAAATATACCTACATGTTATCTAAGAATGCCTGGTAAAATTCCATGAAGACCTATTGCTCTGTCACTAAAATAGCTTTCTGAATGTTATCCATAATGTGTGCATAGACTGAGATGCAGAATTTGAACAAACATTTACATCCATATGAACAACAGAGACTATTTATAACATACTCAAATACAGCAAAACTGTACTTCCACTGAACTACAATAAAAGTTGTAAATTGTTTCAGTATTACAGTCAGCTTATAATGAACTTGTGTTTTATGGGGGGGAGGGGCAGGAATAGCTACGTTGTATAAGCAAAATCTACTTATTTTGTTGTTGTTTGGTGTTTCCTCTGCGTGTTATTCCATTATAAGCAATATAAGAGGCCAATGGTGAAATCCACTTCACCAGCCTAAAGCTCAGATAGCGTAACTGGATCCTCTACAGTAGAAATGTGAGTGAATTAGGAAGGTAAAATCCACATCCCTTCGCTTCAGAGCCAGGATATGCAACACAGCTCCCCACTACTCAGCACTGCTACACCAGCCGCAGCCCCTCTGTGCCATCTCGGTGACATAGATGCCACATAAAGTTTGACTTTTTGGAACCTCACAATCCAGCCCCTCAGAGCTCTCCACACTAGTATATGCAGGATGGGTACTCCTGGAGGAATTCTGTGCCACTGAGCATGCACGGAATTCATGTCTCCTGCAGATTTCTTTGCTTCCCTGCAGAAAAAATGACTTTTTGACAGAGAAGCAAAGGGAAGCCACAAGAGCAGTCATACAATCCTCCCCAGCAGTATGTTTTGGGTGTCCAAGACAGCCAGCAGAGAGGTAAATCACTATGAGGTGGGTGGGGGGACTAGGAAACACCTGGCTTGTGTCTCCTATCCTGCGCCGGGCCCAGCTGCTAGTCCCGGCTGGGCTGGGAAGGTCGGGACTTCCTCTTCCCCTGTATGGCATCTGGGGCAGGGTCACCGCCACCCCCATATTTCTCCCCTGTCTCCAGGAAGCTCTGCAAACTTCACCCCCCTCCCCCCGTGCTTCCTGAACCCATCACTCCTCAGCTGCAGGGGGAGGGATTACTGTACAGGGAGCTGCTCCCACATCCTCCCAATCCCCGTGCATCCAGACCCCCTCATGCCCAGGCCCTTCCGCCGAGCCGAACCCCCCAACACCCAGAACCCCCCCAACAAGCCACACTCGCCCTGCACCTGGACCACCCCAACAAGCCACCAGCATCCAGATCCCCACCCTAACAAGCCCCAACCAGCTGCACCTGGATCCCCACCCCACTGAGCCCCACTCCCCCACATCTGGAACCCTCCCCACCGCACTGAGCTTCACACACCCAGACCCCCATGCCAAGCTCTATCCCCCCACACCCAGACTCCCTGTAATGAGCCCCAACCACCTTCACCTGGACCCTCCTGCAGAATCCCATTACCGTTGCACCCAGAATCCCCCCAACAAGTCCCTGTGCATCCAGATCCCCCACACACCCGGATCTCCCACTGAGCCACCCACACCCAGATTGCCCCACACGCAACCCTCAACCCACACCTGTATCCCACCACACTAAGCCCCTCCACACTTGGATCAAGCCTTGCTGAGCCTGCCTGCCCACACCTGGGGTGCCTGGCATGGAGGGGTAGGGCCTCGGGGTATTTCTGGAGCAGGCCCATTCCTTGCACTGTGTCAGGGTTGGGTGTAGCCTCACCACTGAGTCCGTGTCCTAGGGGGGAGCTGCACAGTGATCTCCCACCTCTGTGCAGCCAGTGGCTTGTGCTCCCCAATGCCATAGTGAAACCTCCACATTTATTTGACAAATAAAATTTGCAGAATTTTAAAATCCTGTGAGCAGAATTTTTAATTTTTTGGCACAGAATGTCCTCAAGAGTAGATGGGCAAAGCGATCCCCTTCTGTAATCCAATCAGATACCATTTTGAAGCTAATACACCCACAGTCCCCAACTCCCATTTGGAATTTAATTCTTTGGAGGGCCTTGTGTGGCCTTCCATACCACATGTGAATTGTTTGTTTATAAGTTGTTTTTTTTTTTTTTTATGGAGCTCATTAATGTTGTATCTCAAAACCTCATAAACATAGAATAATTTAGCCTCATAACTCCCCTGTGAGGTGGGGAAGTATTATTACTTTACAAATGGGGAACTGAAAGATTGATGGCCTAATCGAAAAGCCCACTGAAATCAATGGGAATCTTCCCATTGATTTCAATTAACTTAAATCTGACCCTAAGTGACTTGCCATAGGTCATAAATGAAAACTATGGCAAAAGTCCCTGGAAAAATCATGTAGCAGGTCCTCAAGGAATCCATTTTGAAGCACTTGGAGGAGAGGAAGGTGATCAGGAACAGTCAACATGGATTCACCAGGGCAGTCATCCCTGACCAACCTGATTGCCTTCTATGATGAGATAACTGGCACTATGGATATGGGGAAAGCAGTGGAAATGATATACCTTGACTTTAGGAAAGCTTTTGATATGGTCTCCCACAGTATTCTTGCCAGCAAGTTACAAAAGTATGGATTGGATGAATGGACTATAAAGTGGATAGAAAGTGGCTAGATTGTTGGGCTCAACAGGTAGTAATCCATGGCCCAGTGTCTAGGTGGCAGCTGGTATCAAGCAGAGTGCCCCAGGGGTTGGTCCTGTGGCCAGTTGTGTTCAACATCTTCATTAATGATCTGGATGATTGGATGGATTGCACCCTCAGCAAGTTCGCAGATGACACTAAGGGCTTGGCTACTCTTACATTTTATAGCGCTCTAACTTGCTGGCTCAGGGGTGTGAAAAATCACCCCCCTGCGTACAGCAAGTCAGAGCGCTTTAGAACACTAGTGTAAACAGGCTCTGAGCACTGGAAGCCAGGCTCCCAGCACTCTGAGCTAATCCCCTCATGGAGGTGGATGACCAGGAGCGCTGGGAGACCTCTCTCCCAGTGCTCGTGCACAACCACACTCGCACTTTAAAGCACTGCGCGGGAGCACTCCCACGACAACGCTTTGAAGTTTCCAGTGTAGCCTTGCCCTAAGCTGAGGGGAGAGGTAGATACGCTAGAGGCTAGGGAAAGGGTCCAGATTGAAATAGACAAATTGGAGGATTGGACCAAAAGAAATCTGATGAGGTTCAACAAGGACAAGTGCAGAGTCCTGCACTTATGACGGAAGAATCCCATGAACCGCTAACAGGCTGGGGACCGACTGGCTAAGCAGCAGTTCTGCAGAAAAGGACCTGGGGATTACAGTGGACGAGAAACTGGATATGAGTCAGCAGTGTGCTCTTGTTGCCAAGAAGGCTAATAGTATATTGGGTGGCATTAGTAGGAGTATTACCAGCAGATCTAGGGAAGTGATTATTCCCCTCTATTTGGCACTGGTGAGGCCACATCTGGAGTATTGCATCCAGTTTTGGGCCCCCCACTACAGAAAGGATGTGGACAAATTGGAGACAGTCCAGCAGAGGGCAATGAAAATGATTAGTGGGTTGGGGCACATGACTTATGAGGAGAGGCGGAGGGAACTGGGCTTATTTAGTGTGCAGAAGAGAAGAGTGAGGGAGGAGTTGATAGCAGCCTTCAACTACCTGAAGGGGGTTCCAAAGAGGATGGAGCTAGGCTGTTGTCAGTGGTTGCAGATGACAGAACAAGGAGCAATGGTCTCAAGTTGCAGTGGGGGAGGTCTAGGTTGGATATTAGGAAAACACTATTTCACTAGGAGGGTGGTGAAGCAGCGGAATGGGTCACCTAGGGCAGTGGTGGAATCTCCATCCTTAGAGGTTTTTAAAGCCTGTCTTGACAGAGCCCTGGCTGGGATGATTTAGTTGGGGTTGGTCCTGCTTTGAGCAGGGGCTTGGGCTAGATGACCTCCTGAGGTCTCTTCCAACCCTAATCTTCTGATTCTATGACATTGGGCTTGTAAGGTGAATCTCTGTCATTTTGAGACCTTTGAATGGAAAGAACTGTGAAAAGGCAACATTTATTATCACAAAGTAGATTAAGAGAAAAATGTGTTTTAAACATATCAAATCATGGTTAAATTATGTGCAATGGTTTTAATTGGGAGTTTTTGCCCATTCCAATCAACAATTTCCAATCAATAAAAAAAATCCACATAATTAAATATTGTAATTCTGGATTATCTTTAATACTGAGAGACCATGTCTTCATCTTTAAAGCATTGGAATATTGTGTTATGATTATGTCACAATCAATCTATATTTGTTTCAACTGAATAATACTGTATTGGTCTCCTTTCCTCATGACTGAAGACCGTTAGGTAAGTCTTTGCAAACTCTACCCAGCTAATTCTAAATATTTCTTTATTCCCCTGCCATGAGATTTGTAGAGCTAAACAGTTTTTAAACTTTAGTTTTGTTTTTAATGCTTTAAATAAAATCTTGATTTGGGTTTTTTTTTTTATCTCCTTACCTATATTTTTGCAATTCTTATAAGTAATCCAAACCTATTTTATTATGCACACACACATACACACATTCTCCCTCCTATTGGCTCTGTCTATGTAATACATGCATAAAACTTGCAGTTTAAAGCTGCAAATTCTGAAATAACTGTGAGAGAAAAATCACATAATGATATTAATTATATCTTTCACAAGTCTGTTTTATAAAGTACCTATTATTCTGTGGCCTAGCTTGATTTCTTATCATTCACTGACCAGTCTGGTAAAGTCACAGACAAACTTTGGCAGAGGTGTAACTTGATAATTAAAAAGTATGTTATCTCTTGCCAGCTTGTTATAGCCAAGTGTAAACTGAACGCTAGCTTTCCCTAATCCCATCAACCCAGTCTGTAGGAAGGGTCAGGGGTCAGTAACTGCTTCTAAAAACACTGTTCAATTGAATCCAAACAAGCTCTTACCTACTAAGCAGCTGCTCACAAACAATTCTGAATCTGTGCTCATTACCAATTGTGAAAGTCTCCTGTTGCAAGAAAAGCTGGGTTTTGAATAGACCCCTAATGCACCAGTAAGTCTGCATTTGATAGGCTACGATCTAAAGTCATCAAATTATTATTTTTCCAAGCACAAAGTTTTGGAAACCAGTTAAAACTAGCTGGCATATGCTCTGATTCTGACAGGAAGTGATACATGTTGATTTAAAAAACAAAACAAAACAAATTTGTACAAGAAGTAAACCTTCTAGCAATCAGAGTAAATGTAATAACATCTAGAATTACAAAAGAGGATATAAAATGTTTGCTTGTCAGCGTCTACCAGGGAAATTTGTGCATGTACGTATTGGAGGGAAAGGGGCTTGTAAACTGAATACTACTATCCAAACACTTTAGTGGTTAACATGGATTAGAGAAACATTTTTTTGTTTCCTGACCAGGGTTAGCTTTACTATAATTATTTATTATTATTGGTTTCAGAGTAACAGCCGTGTTAGTCTGTATTCGCAAAAAGAAAAGGAGTACTTGTGGCACCTTAGAGACTAACCAAATAAATTGGTTAGTCTCTAAGGTGCCACAAGTACTCCTTTTCTATTTATTATTATTGTTATGCTGTTATATTACCATATTGCCATAAGAGGGCCAGGAAATGGTACTGCTAAAAGAAGGAGCAGACATGAGACACCCTGAACGTGTGAAAGGGAATTTCTACCTTTTGTACAGATTAAACACCGCACATGAAAGCAGGACAGGTTTGAGCAAGTGAAGATTTATTCACTGGTTTTCACTAAAGTAGAAATATTTCTTTTTTAAACAAGGAAAAAATGTTGTCAGTGGTTATCTATAAAATCAGATTTCCATATAATCAAATAAGGTACAGGACCTCCACAGTTATAAATTAGTGACTGATTCCTACTTCCACTTACTTCAGTGGGAACTGGATAAAGCCACCTGTGTATTTCTATTTTTTTTAATTAAAGAGAAATTAATTTGTTTCTCTGTTCTAATCAACCTCCTGCTTTTAACTGCATTTCTTGTTGAATAGTGAGAGATGTCCCTGAGAAAACCAGAAAATTTGAAATGTGAAAATCCAGGAGTAACTCACCTGCAATGAGGATTAGGTACAGCTCAGCACTTGGGACAGTTAGTCAAAAGCTTTATGTGCCTGTGACTCAGAGAATCACTCTCTGGCCCCAGGATCTCCCCATCTCCTTCCACTTACTCCAGAGGGATGTACATTTTGCTTGCCTTTTCCTGGTGCATCTTACTTCCCCCTCTGTGCCAACTGTGCTTTAGCTGCACTGGATAGTCCACTGGGGTATAGAGAAAGGAGAGTCAGAATCAAGAGAGCTGCCTACATTGTGACCCATGATATGGGTATCCCATGCAGAGGAGTAAGGAAGTGCCTTATGCCTCTTTGTTTCCTTGTGTTGAGTGCATAATACACACTACAATTGTGCCTTTAATCTTTTGTATATATCATGTCCCTGGAACCTGTAAATCAAATAGTGCTTCTCTTTCTGCACTGTTTTGCTTTTGCTTTCCATCTGCAAATCTCAAAGCAGTTTACTGAGCTGGCTAAGCACCCTGAGACAAATATACCAGGTGACTTGCCCAAGCTCAAGCTAAGAAAAGAATGTAGCTGTGCTGACTCCCAGCTCTGCTTTCAACCCACTGGCCCTTAGCTGTTCCTCTACCACAGGGGTTCTCAAACTTCATGACAAAGTGACCCACTTCTGACAACAAAAATGACTACACGCCCCCGGCTGGAGGGACTGAAGCCTGAGTCTTGCCACCCTGTGAGGAGGGGCGCAAAGCCAAAACCAAAGCCCCGCCCCCCAGGCAGGGGGACCAAAGCCAAAGGGCTTCAACCCCATGCAGAGGGCCTGGATCCTGAGCCCCGCGACCCAGAGCTGAAGCCCTCAGGCTACAGGTTTGGTCCCAGGCGGCAGGGCTTCGAAGCCCTGGGGACCACATTAAAACCGGCTCACGACTCCCAACCTATAGTCTGAGAACCTCTGCGCTACCACATACATTCCAGCTGGTTTTCTGATGTTAATGCCATGATGAATTTTACAATAAATACAGCTTTATAAAAGTTGAACAAAAAATTGCTATAAATACGTTATATCTGATCTATGACACTGACCTATAGTCAAAGTTTTATCTGGAGACATAAGAATATTAAAATATCTATTTGTGAGTGATGGAGAGGGAGATGGGAGTTGGTGGGGGGCACAGTTCTTTGGATTCCAGAGGCAGCACTGGTATATAATATATGACAGCAATTGCCATGTTAAGTAAATGTGCTTAATTGAAATGGGGATTCATTAGTGTCAAGCATTTGTGTGAGAGGAAGGAGGGTCCAGTGGTTAGGGCACTAGCCTATGACTTGGATTCCATTCCTAGCTGTGTCACAGATTTCTTGTATGATATTGGGCAAGTCACTTAGTTTTTCTGGCCCTCAGTTCCCCATCTGAAAATTGGAAATAGTTCTACTCCCCTACCTCACAGAGATGTTGTGAAGATAAATACCTTAAAGATTGTGAGGTGCTCAGATGCTATAGGGTAATGGGAGCCATATATGTACCTTAGATAGGTAGTGTGTATGTATGCACGTGCCGTTGAGTTGCTTGCTTACTTTCAGGTGCCATCAGCCTCCATAGTAATGTTTATTTTTCTGGGGACTTTGCATGTTGCCTTTTTTAACATACTCCCTGAAGAGCAGGGACAAGAGCACTGTCAAGGTCTGAGCCTTCCCTCTTCACTATCGTCTCGCTGTCCACCTTCCCTTACTGAATTTCCCCCTACCCTCCCCCACACTAGAGGTGCCTTCGTTACCCATGTTAGCAGCCAGCCATTCAGATATACTCCAGCCGTGAATTTGCCCCAATGGGTTTTGCTTTCAATACAGCATACCATTGTGCAAGCCAATGAACACAATTGCTAACTTTCAAAATATCATCCCTAGTGGTAGCATTGGGCAGCCTATGTGAAGTGAGTTTGTTGTCTCAGTCCACTTCCCGGTGGATTAGTGTTCACAATATTAAAAACACCACCATAAATGGCAAGATCAGCAGAGGCTAAAGATGAATGAGCTAGGGAGAATGAGCTAACCTCTCACTCTCAGAGGATGTCTACACTGCAGTTGGACATGTCATTTCCAGCTCAAGAAGACATACTCATGCTAGCTCTGAATGAGGTAATGGAATAAAAATAAGGTTATCATATTTCATGTTCCCCAAAAGAGGATGCTGCAGGGGAAGGAGGGAGGAGCTGGGGGGCATAGTTGGGGGTGCTTGAGATGACACCTGTGGCAGGGATCCTTACTGGAAGTAGGGGGCAGTGTCTTATAGAATCATAGAATATTAGGGTTAGAAGAGACCTCAGAAGGTCATTTAGTCCAATCCCCTGTTCAAAGCAGGACCAATCCCCAACTAAATCATCCTATCATGGTGGCTGGCACTAAATCTTCCTATCATGGTGGCTGGCACAAGCAGAGGATGCAACTACAGTCGTCAGTCAGCGCTTCCCTGCAGGACACCCTACCCAAGCTGAGAGCTGGGGCCTTGGTGGTTGGGATCCTGCAGCTGTGGCTTGCAGGGGAATGGATCATCAGTTGCAAATGCAGAGGAGGGACCAATCGGGAAGCGGACCAATCGGGGCTCTTTCTGAGTTGCAGTCTGCTCTGCAAAAACCCTGGACACTGCCTGTTATTTGAAAATCCCATCTGGACAGAGAAAGGAGGCTCAAAAAAGAGGCTCTGTCTGGGAAAACCCAGACACACGGTAACGCTAATTAAAAACAGAAGCATAGCCACAGTGGTGCCAGTAGCAGGTGTAGCTAGCTGCCCTGAGTACAAGCCATCTGAGATCATAGGCATATACTCAAAGTGGCCAGCCCCTCCTGCCTCTTAGGCTGCTGCAGCCAGATTTCTATTTTTAGCGTAAAAAGAAAAGGAGTACTTGTGGCACCTTAGAGACTAACCAATTTATTTGAGCATGAGCTTTCGTGAGCTACAGCTCACTTCATCGGATGCATACCGTGGAAACTGCAGCGTGTTACCTTAATCAGAGCTAGCACCGGTATATCTCTTCAAGTTTGCAATTACACCTTCCAGTTTCAGTGTGGACATTCCCTTAGAGATGGCTCTGCCAAGGGCCGGATGGGTGAACACTGGTGGAGCTATTTGATTCTGCACTCTGCATAATGACACTAAAGATGTCAAGCTCCAGGGCTGACTGAAAAGCACCTTTCACCAGAATTCACACGATATCAGAAGCATTCAGGTATCACTTCTCATCTTTGTTATTCATTTTATGGATAACAGCTGCAGAGTCAGCATATTTTATTATTATTTAGAACATTAAAAAATCAAATTCCCTTTTAATAGCATTACAAAATATGCAATTTTCATTGACAGGAAATAACAACATTTAAGATTCAAGTCCTCATAGGATTATTTTCTTTAAGAAAAAACATGTGTTTCCACATCACCTGTGCAGTCCTTTGCTTTAGCTTTGTCTTCAGGTGTCCGTTAAACTTAAATATTTCTGTTTTCGGTGAGCATGGAAAGCCAATGGGTTATCTAGTACAAGATCCCCCTATTTAAGTGTGGAGCCAAATTCTGCTCTCATTGACAGCGGTGTAAATCCAGAATAACTCAATTGGCTTCAGTGTGGGGACTCCAGATTTTCACCAATATAACTGAGGGAAAAATTTGGCTTGTTAAGTTTATCTTCTACTGTTGAGCTGTTTATAGGTAACTTCTGTTTAAAATTGAAGTTGAACTTTTCCAAGTGCCTCTCTACATAAATCAGCATCCAAGTACATCTGGTCTCATAAAAATACCTTATTTTCTAGGCTCTGTTAATCTTTATTTGAATGTTACTCTTTGTTTGGCTTCAAATCCTAAATAACAGCAACTTACTAACAGCATGGGCTTAATTTAAAACTAACAATGACAGTTTAAGACCCCCTGAAAAAGGGTTAACAGTAGAACATACCGTACAGTATCTGCTTAAAAAAATAAGCCCTTAAATCATTTTAAGTTTAAAAGAAGTTTTCTTTGCCTCCCTCCCCCTCCTTTTTTTTATGTGAGACCATCCTAACTGTAAGAGAAAGTTTATTCAGGTGGTATGAATCAGACCCGGGGCTCACTGAGGCAAACTATAGCCTCAGAAAGCACAGCAGGCTCTAACTCTCACAGGGATGTGCCACTAAAAGAAGCATAACAAAAACCAGAGAAGAACAGGCCTGCAGTAATCCCCTTGCCCTAGCCAAAAAACACGGGTGAAGGAAAGCTGCCCTCTCATTATGGATTTGGTCTCAAGGTTAGAATTAGACCCTTAGGGTAAGCAGCTGTCAATTAGAGATAACTCCAACCAATGCTGTCTGAAATCTTGGACTTATCTCCTAGCAACTCCCCTTCTTTCAGGGCAACAACCCTTAGCTCTGCCTTCAGCTCAAGAGTCATCCTGAAGACAGTGAAATAACCTTTTCAATTTGGGCAGATGCATAAAGAATTCAGCTTCTAGAGCCTGCGTGAAGCCTGTGTGACATTTGACTGAAGATGGGTTTTAATCTAGGCCAATTCTATATTTGTTTTGTTTTTAAAATGGCAGATGTTGAGATTTAGATGATTTACTAAAAAGTGTTGTCAGAGAATACCTACGAATTCACTTGGATTTTTGCAAGTATCCCTTTGCTTAAAGATATGCACAGCTATCGTGTTTGTATATCTGCCGGTGCATCTCCCATTTGCATTGCCTTTTACATCAAGAGAAATTTGCCAACGATGGAGAATTAAGAGTGGCCATGGTTACAGCAGGAACTCTGGGGCTCTCTTTATCTAATGTGGCAGGGTATATAGAAAGCTGACAAGCATAAATCCTATTAGGAAAAGCACAAGGTTATGCACCCTTTATATAGGGAACACCACAGAATTTAAGGGGAAAGTGTAAATGATACCAAAAGCCACATCTATTTCTGGAGTGTTCCATTCATTAGAATTTTAGATCCATAGTGTTTATCTTTCCTAATCTCAGATTGCCTGGTGAACGGACTAAAAGAGAGAGAGGGTGATAGCGGAAAAATAAGGGGGGGAAAAGAGCTTGTCTTTGATTCAGTTGGGGTCCATATTCACAAAGGGATCACTCAGAAATTTTGTACAAATTTCACGAGCAGAATGTAAGCGCAATGAGGGGCCTAATAAAGTCACTTGTCCTTTAATCAAAGATTCAGCTCAACATGAGTCCTTTGTGAGACAACAGCATCATTCTCCACCCAGGCTAACCTCTGAACGCAGAGCAGCTTTCTGAAGTGACGCATACAGATCAAGCCTCATCTTTCTTTATCTCGTTTGAGAAATATGATTGTCTGATCCATTTTAAAAACAAAGAAAACATTTTTTTGAAAATTGCCTGTGGTAAGCAAGGGGATGTTTGCATGAGTACTGGCAGCCCCTCTAGAAGAGATAAAAAGCAGATGGGCTGACATGATGGAACGGGTGCAGCTCCATTCTGCATTTGGTGCGACTGTGCATAAAAATGGCTGACATTTGTATGCTAGTGAATACATGTAAGCAGGTATGGGCTTGTTACTATACATAATGACAGTTCCAGGTTTCCTCGGACTTTATCAGTCCCACATAAATGTACATACATTATTTTTACCTTACCTATATCCATTTTAGAGTAGAATTTCTCAAGATTTTTAAAGGTTTGTCTTTATTTTATCATTTGTAAACAACAGACAATTTCAGGAAGGAAACATAGGATCTGGGAGTTTGGAAATACCTTTTTTATTATTTGGTCAATGGAGCTGATGTCCATTATTTTAAAAATAATAATGTATAAGATTATTGAATATTGAGAGAGAAAATATTAGAATTCATGATACCTATCTAGTGTCTAATTCTGTTGTCTTTATTCACACTGAGTAGTATCTTACTTTCTGAATAAGACCCATTGACTTGAGAATCTGGCCCTTAATAATTAGGAAACAATATCGCTTCCTGTTTAAAATTCTGAAAACATTTCCAAATGGTATGGTGACGCTTTACATAAAAGGCCACAAAGAAATACAAATAAGAATGGCCAAACAGAAAGTGAACATAAAAATAAAGAAGCTAATTCAACACATTTTTACTCTGGAGTTACATCAGTATAAATCATTTTTACAGCTGCTTAAAACAGTGTTACATTGTTGTGGTGAATCAATCCCCAAATTCTTAAGAGTCCAATTTAATTGTCTTCCATCTTCATTTGTTAAGTGCCTATCACTATAGATTGCTGCTTATTACCTCAAACAGCACAAAAGATATTATTTTAAGAGGCTACCAAGGAAAGGGCTCAATCCTACATTCCTGGCTGATATCACTGGGAGTTTTGGGTATATAAGGTATCAAGCGGGATATTACTTGACACTGGATAATCAGAAATGGTAACATTTTACTATACAATGAAAAGCCTAGAATGGGAATCAGAGGGGGGGAAATAAAAAGGGGAAAAGGAAGAGGAGTTAAAAATACACTTTGTAAATGTTTAAAATTAAAATGACCAGATATAGAAAATATCAAATATAATTTAGAATATTTTGTTTGTTTTGATTTAACTGATAGCTTATTTCTGACATATGCCTGATATGCAGCCATCAGGCGGATCCCTAAGATGTGTCTGAAATTAACCTCTTCACCACCCCCACCCACACAAAGGTAAATGTGTGTTTTGCATTATAGGATAATGGATTTACCTAGGGAACCTTCTCTCTTCAGTCAAAGCCTGGTCTGAATTCTTTCAGTCACAAAATCTTGCAGATCATTACCATTCTACTTTTCGCTGCAGAATAACACAAAATCCTGTAGACTTTATAGGCTACTGGGCTCTAATGGACTTCAGTGAGTTTTACTACTGTGTTTTGCACTTCTTCCCTGTTCAACATAGCCTATAAGAATATGCTTAACTTTAAGCACACGCTTAAGTGCTTTGTGGAATAGATGCTTAGAAAACAGGCCTACATGGTTTGCTGAACTGAAACATAATGTATCTGATGAAGTGAGCTGTAGCTCACGAAAGCTCATGCTCAAATAAACTGGTTAGTCTCTAAGGTGCCACAAGTACTCCTTTACTTTTTGCGAATACAGACTAACACGGCTGTTACTCTGAAACCTGAAACATAATTAAGGACTGATGGTTCAAATTTAATATCTCCATATAAACAATATAAGGAAATATTGTTCTACAGCAAAGATCATGATCATCAGAGATGGTAAAAAACAGGCTGAAAAATGAAAATGTTGTTTTTCAAAAAAATTGCGAAAAAATGTCTCTCTCCATTTTTTTCAATTGTTTGGTGGGAAATTTGTTGCCCCGTCACACTTCCCCCGCCCCCCGTCCCCCTGATTTTCCTTTCTGTAAGTTGGACAACTTTGGAGAAGTTATAGAATAGCAAAGGATAAATGAAAATAAAATTTTAAAAGTGAACAAAAAAGAAAAAAAAAGCCTGAACATAATTTATTTTATTTTAGTCAGTGGCAAAACGGCTGATGGGGGTGGGAGAATAGAAAAAAAGGGGAGAAAGGGAGAAACGAGGGATTTGATTACGATGTGTAAGTACCTTCCCATAGAGAAAATTCCAGAGGGCTCTTTAATCTAGTAGAGAAAGTCATAACAAGAACCAACATCTGGATGTTAAGTGGCTTCAGTGCAGGCTAGCTCTGCAAGTAATTACCTGGGGTTCCAGGTGGGTTTGTACTGCCTTGCCTGTGCTAAAGTGCGTGAGGCTTCACTGCTGCCAGTTTCCAAACTGACTAGATTAAAGATGACTTGGGTAGGTCTACATGAGCCGCAGTCACAGCCGTGACGGCAGTGTAAATACACACACTGGAGGATATGTTTTAGTCAAACACAAGTTATTGAACTCATTACAGGGGTAACAGGGTGAAATTCTTTGCCTTGTACTATAAACAAAATCAAACCAGATGATCTAGTGGTCCCTTCTGGCCTTAACAACAACAAAAATCCATGAATTTATGAAACAGGAAGTTCTGTAATTTCAAAGATTTTACATTCTGAAATTTTGAACACTCCATTTTCTGACAAAAATATTTCATTGAACAAAAATTTTACTTCCTTTCAAAGGCTGCAAAACTTCAAAATTTTTCTTTTTATTGTATTTATTTATTTACTTATTCTGCAAAACTGTTCTTCCTTTTTTTTTTTTAGCCAGCGCTAATGATCATGTCCATGGGACAGTTTGCATGAGTTAAACCAAAAGGACTTCTTTCTGTGAGATCAGATCTGTGAACTTATTTTGATTTATTTGCAAACAATGCCTATGAATTCTTGACTAATTCTGTCTTTTTAGCACACCGGAAATGCCCACTTACCTCATTGTGAAATTGGGGTGTGCCAGGAGTGCAGCAATGGTCATCTCATGAAAATGTATTTGCATTCCTAATCTGGTGTACAAATTCAAACAAGAGGCAATCTGTGTGAAGACTATGGGCCCAATTTAGCACAGAATTTTATTGAAGTAAGTGCAGTGCCAGCCATTTACAACAAGTATAAATGTGGTGCTATGTATACAATGAACACCCATATTCCTGTGCAATACATTTATACTTGTCAAAATTGCACATGTTAAGTAGACTGAATGACTTTAAAACTAGACTAAATGCAATTTTCAGTTGCAAAATACTATATGTACTCAACACCAATCAATTTCGCATCTGTATAGTATCTTGGTGGTCTTTATCTCAAACCTGGACATTGCTTAAAAAAAAAAAAATTATATTAAGCGCAGAGTTTTAAAGAATTCACTTAATAAGCGTGCATAACAGAAATTGGCTAGTATCCAACATACCAGGATGCCTGTGACCACATTCAGAAACACCCTCTTAAACTCAATCACAGATACGATTTTTCTCGTTCTTCCTTTAGTTAAAACTAATACTCACATTTTTTTTAAAATGCTAGTTTTCTCTTTGCTCCTGTTGTTATTTCAGTGGTGGTTAGTATACCCCTGTTTCATGGCGCTCACTGGTGTCTTGCTGTGTTTCATTTAACTTGCATAGCATCTGCAGCAATTAGCTGTTCATGCCTCTATTTGCTTTCCTGTTTTGTGCATTCCCTTTCATGTATCAGATGTTTGCAAGTTTTCCATTAGACATTTCCTGCTTCTAATAGATTTTTGCAAGGATTTTGCTTTGAGCTATGGAGGCTCCAATTTGTACTGAAATGCTTGGTTTTATTTTGGGGCTAGCGATAGTGGTTTTCCCCTCTCCCTCTTTCTTTCTAGAAAACATTTCAGTCATTTTGGAGAAAAATATATTTCTTGGCAAAAAAGTGAATATGGATCCTGCACTCAATGTCATGACTTGATCACATCCCATTTGTCAGAGTATACTTCTAAAATAAAAGCCCTAAATCCATACATGTAATTCCACTCAGTTAATGGCTGCAAATAAGTGGCAAAATTTAAGCATGACATTTTTAAATGCAGTTTTGTACCTCAACTTATGCATGTCACCTTCTTTGCCTAGTTTTTTTATTTTAAATAATGGCTTTCTGTGCTGGGTTTAACAGACAAACAAGTATCTTTAATTAGCTTTTGAAACGAAAATATATACACCCTTAAAATATTTCAAATAAGTATCAGCACTGAGAGATGGCTGTCAAAATTAACAGTAAGGGCATAACTGTTGCACTGAAATTTATACATGAAAAGTGGATTTTATTTTACAAAACTGTTTGATATGTTTATGAAGTTAAATAGATATGGCACCAATCTTTTAATCCTCTCATCCATATTACACCAGCAAAACAACATATCCTCATATACCACGGCAGCCAAAGACAGTGTCCTGGTGTTTATGTAATAATGCGTTATCTGTCATCCCTTCATTCACACAGTGTGAACATTACTAGATTTTCGTTTTGTTCATAGAATAACCAAACCAAGGACTTGAAATCATTAAAGGAAACTGTCAATTCATAATACATCACGTGTACTTTGAATTTAGAAATGAGTTGAACGTTTCAGAGTTTTATTTATTAAGGTCAGCCCTGGATTTGAATTGAAAATGCAGGGGAGCAGGGATGGAGGAGGGCTGCTGACTCAGGAAACCTGCTGGGACTTTGTGGCCTACTGCTAGGCAACAGCCCATCCCCAATACAGCAAACATACGACCACAAAATGAATGACCTCATCTACAAATCAGCTATTTGATATGCAGATCGGACTGCAACCCTCTTCAAATACAGCTCTGCTCCGGCAGCAGGTGCAGCATAAAAGTACATGGCCTTTCCCTATTTTGAAAGCCAGGACGGGTTTGCGTTCTCTCCTTCTGGTCCACAGTAATTCTTGAAGCACCATTATCTTCATTTTTTATTTAGATCTTCCATTTAAAGAAAGCATGGCTCATCCTTTATGTCCCTTTTCATGCCCCTAACCTTAGGTCAAGACAAGAAGAGGTAGGATTAAGAAGCTGCTTTAGCAATTTTAATTATTTCTTCAACATCTTAATACAAAGCTAAAATAAGAAGAGTAACACCACAAAATACATCTGCAATTTTTAATGTGCTTTTCATTAAATAACACAGGTATCTTTGCAAATGATGATTGAAACATCCTTTTCTAAAATGGCACTCATCTTTCCATTTGCATAGTAACCACTGCATTTACAGAGAAGGAATTCTATTTGTGTAGCTATTTTCTAACTCAAGTCTGTATAAATTGGTATTTCTGCTGTCTGATAATTAAACTCAATGCTGTTTTGGGGCTAACTTGATAAAGAATGATAGCATGTTGGGTCATAGAATTAAGCCATTTTTCAGCTGTGAGGTAAAAGAATAAAGAGCTACTATCCTTGACTATGAACCAGTCCTGAGTCTCTTAGTGGGCCTCAATGAGTAATAAAACACAAGAACGCAATATAATTTGTATTGTCTGTGGTTGCAGGTTATGTCCTGAACTATTACTATTTATGTCATAAACTATTACAGCTTTATAGCTATGCTGCTGGTTTTAACTAAATGAAAGGATTATTTGTTCTAAATCTTGTAGTCTATATGATAGCTTATGTTAAATTCATCAAGAGCCATTGATGAAAAATTTCAGAGTAACAGCCGTGTTAGTCTGTATTCGCAAAAAGAAAAGGAGTACTTGTGGCACCTTAGAGACTAACCAATTTATTTGAGCATGAGCTTTCGTGAGCTACAGCTCACTTCATCAGATGCATACCGTGGAAATTTTCCACGGTATGCATCTGATGAAGTGAGCTGTAGCTCACGAAAGCTCATGCTCAAATAAATTGGTTAGTCTCTAAGGTGCCACGAGTACTCCTTTTCTTATTGATGAAAAAGGAGCTGGAAATGCTGCAGGTCTAACAGACACCAATCTACAGTGCAACATGGGGGGAAAAGCAAGATATTGTGTGGTGTATGTTCCTTCCGAGCTTCTACCACATGCTATTGTAGTGGGTAACTGAACATCTCCAACACTGCAAGATGTATTCAGCTGCTGAACCCTAAGGAAGGTCTAAATCTTTGGACTGTTTGTTAGGGAAAATATGACTAAAGAGATATTTACAGTTTTGTTCTGTGGTTTAAGGTGTGCTGTAGTTATAGGTGGTCAGAAATATGCTGTCGAAATCTATTAGTTTCCACAAAACTTTCATCAGGAAGGTTTTTGGATGTGAGAGAAATTCTATAGGAATTTTGTCAGGAACTGGTGTAGGAGATGGAAGACTCAGGTTCATGCCCCAGTTCTGCCTGATTTGGAGCATGCACACACATTACTGCCCCAAACAGAATTGTCATCCTCTGGTCAGCTTTTACTGTAATACTTTGTTTGCATCCATGTCTGAATTCAAATAGAAATGCACTCACAATGAGGTAGGTATTATCAGATTTATCCAGTCTAGTAAATTATTTCCCAAATACTTCTGCAATTAATTCCTAGTGATCTGTAGCTTGTTAATAAGCAGGTTTCAGAGTAGCAGCTGTGTTAATCTGTATTCGCAAAAAGAAAAGGAGGACTTGTGGCACCTTAGAGACTAACCAATTTATTTGAGCATAAGCTTGTGTGAGCTAAGGTGCCACAAGTACTCCTTTTCTTTTTGTTAATAAGCAGTTTCTTATGAGAATTAAATATTTGAAATTCAACCTGGTTTGATTGATCAGAGGATATGTGGCATATTTTTGCTTATTGTCTGGATGAACATCACTCTTTAAACCAGATCTGCAGTGCAAACACTTCTGATTGTGAATTCAGTTTGCTTTGAATGAATATTCTGAAATATTTGCTTCAAAGTTACCGATTTGACAAACGTTCCTGACTGTAAACTCATTTGCTTGAATACTTATGGAAAGTAAACACAACTGGGGTCAAATATTATTAAAACAATTTAGTGTATACACTCAAATGAATATTAGTGAACATTTTTTGTGATATTTTCCTAATTCAGTCAAGTATGATGCTACCTCTAGACATAACTGTTACAAAATATTTTGGATTTAAGTGTTGTTGGCTTATTTCTGAACTGATCTACACATGTTCCTTTGTCCCCAAGATCTCCCACCAGGACAGAGGACCATGTTAAAATGCTACCAAACCCCAGATCTTTCTGCTGAGTGAGATAAAATTAGGGACAAATAAGAACGGTCTTATCTTTTGGGATTTACTATCACTCAGTTTGCATGGGCACTGGAAAACCATGTGTCAGGGCTATGGCTCCTTGGGCCTCCTCAGCAGACATGGCCCTGCCCTGCTAGTATAATACAGGAGGTGACAAGCATGCCCCCCCGTGGAAGGAATACGTAGAAACTGGCACTTCCTCTGCAGCAGTGTTTTGGCTCTCGCTTGAGAGGGTCTGTGATTAGGCAATCGATCATGGGGCAGTAGGGAAAGAAGGATTCTTTTTCTCTTGCCAGTGAGACAGGATTTAATCTTGGTAAGGGACTGCGCCATTACAGTACTTGGATGTGTACTTGGGCTTCTGTATGTTTGTGTGAGGTACCTCTGAGAGCAGTTCTGGTCACTTAGCAACCATCTAGATTACATCTCTCCTGCTCAAAAAGGGCCAGTTGCCGTGAGTGCTCTTGTACATAGGAGTCATGGCCCACTTTGAGAAATCTGGCCATTGCCACTGCAGAGACCATCTTTGGGCTGCAAACTACTAGTGTGTTCCTGGGGAGGATTCACTTTCTATTTTTGTATGCTGCATTCTTTTACCTCACTACATAATTCTAAAAATAGTTTGGTTTCCCCTTATTCACACCAGGCCCTCAATACACCTCTTTGAGGTGCTCATAGCCACACATGCTGTGGTACCTTGGAGGCACTCAAGGCATTCCCTTGTAAAATCCCCATTCACTTCCCTAGATAGCACCCTCTATGGCTATTTTCACCTGTACTACCTTTAGCCTTAACAACTTATCCCTGATTATCCAGTATCACAGCTGGCTCTGGAATTTAAAATTCCCTATCGCTCAGTCCCATGGATAGCTGACTAATAATAGCACTGAATGCTGCCTCTTCTGTCAGGTATAGAGGCATACTTACCCTTTACCTCTTAAGTCCTTTAAAAATCCATCTGGAAGACAGAGAAGAGAAATTCCAACTCTTGGGGAACTTCATTCTGACCCATAAGCATTAGAGAACTTTCTGATTAACCAGAGTTGGAATCTGTCATCTCAATCTCTTTTTATTTCTCTCTCTCTCTCTCAATAGGATTTAAATAAAGAAGTAAATGGAGACTAGGCATCTATACACATCACCAGAGACAGTATACCCTTCTCTCCCCACCCCTTCCAGCAGCATGACTCCAGCTGTTGGAGAGAGCTCTTGGTACGGAAGGCATCTTCAGTGAAGATTGTGCACTTTGACAGGGCTAGGTAATAAGAAGTGATTAAAAATCATTTCTGAGTCAGCTCAGTGGCATCTGTTAAGATTTTTAGCCTTTCCCCCTTGGGAGATCACAATGCACTTTCTCCCGGCCCTGCCTCAGAAGAGGCGGCAGCTGCCGCTGCTGTCCCTGAGCCTGAGAGGAGTTGGGGGTGGTGCCCAAGCCCTGCTGGAACAATTTGAAAGAAGGAAATTGTTCCAGTCTGGTTGAAATGCAAACAGAGAAACCCCAGGAAAATCCTGATGTGTGGGGCGTGGGGAGGGGGGGGAGCGGGAATCACAGATCATATAGTATTTGGCCTATCTTCTATCGCCAAATGCATCCCACTAAAGGAAGGAAGCACAGAGAATGAACTCTTGCAAGAATATGATCCACCACACAGTGCTGCTGCAACTTTAACCCCTTCATAGCATGTTTCTGGGCAGTAATTTGAACTGAATGCTTTTGCAAAGCAGTAGATTGTAGGCTGTACCTTGAAATCCTACAAGCACTGGAGAAGCATATTTCTTTGGTGGTGTGTGCAGAAAATGCTCTGGTTGAAACAAGTGTGTCTTTGCTTTTGCTCTAGTTTTTTGAAGGGAAACATTATTAAAGCAGCGTGGAGATGTATTTTCAGCCCTGCAGCCTTGAAAGAGTTATTACAAATCAGAGGATAAAATGTCAATGATGCTTGATGCAGAGAAATGTGCAGAGTTAGCAGATAAGGATGCTGAGCTGGTAGCACCAAGCACTTGCCCCTCAACACTGTGAAATTCTGGGTTTCAGTATCCAGCCCTGAAGCAGGTCCTGCTTGAGGCGTTGGGCCAGACTGTGGTGCTCAACTATCGGCCAGCACTGGGCACAGAACACAGCTTATTCCTGGGGGAATTCTGCACCCAAAAAAATAAAATTTCTGCGCACATTTTAAAATTCTGCATATTTTCTTTGTCAAAATAACACAATATAATTGCATCAGTTTCAATTATTTTGGTAATTTATTTCAAAATACCTGTCAGCAAGTATGTCTGCAACAATACAGACAACAAAAAAGATTCAAGAACTGTTTTTTTGACAAACAGATTCTTTACTAGGTATATTAATACAGAACTTTGATTGATAATTCATTCATTTAAACTAAAATATAGAAACATATTTCCCGCATCCCTCAGAATCAGTGCAAAGGCTTGGAGGAGTCAGGGGCAACTTAGGAGCTGAGGAAGAGGGAAGTAATTGCTGGGAAGGAGCCTGGGAGTGAACCTGGAGGGTTGTTTGGTGTGAGAACTATGGAACAGGGGTTTGGGGAGGAAGGGGAAGCAGGAGTTTAAATTTGTCCACTTTTGAAGGGGCGTATTAGAGCAGCGGCCAGGGCTGGAGCAGTGGCTGAGGCTGGGGCTGGCTGGGTCAGCGGCTGGGGCTGGGGCAGCAAACAGCGGTCAGCTGCTGCGGCTGGAGCAGCAGCTGGGGCTAGAGCAGATATACATACTTTTAGATGAATATTGGGGGGAGCTGTGCCCCGATTGCCCCCCCCCGTGCATGCCCATGGCAGTGAAGGTTTGTTGGGGAGCCTCCTGCGTGCAGACTCTAGCCTCTCCCATTCAGTCAGACACATCTGTCCCATCCCTGTGTGTCCCTACACCCTCCCTCCCCCTGTATGTCCCTGCACCCCACTCTGCTACCCCCTGCTTCCCCTGTGGCCCTGTACTCCCACTCCCATTCAGCCCCTGGCTCAATGCTGTCACCCCGCTAGCACCTGGGCCCCCAACCCAGTCCGTCCCTCCCACTAGCCCTTCTGAACCCCAGTCTATATGACCCTCCAGCAGCCCCATGTGACCTGCTCTGTCCATCCCCCTCATATCCTGTCCCTCCTCTCCTGGCCCCATGAGAAGAATGCTTTGAGGAAGGGAGCCACTGTCCTATCTCTCTCCGTGGCTAGCTGATTTGGCCTGAAGCCCTCTCTTCTGGCAACACAGCAGCCCCTGGGGGGGGGGGGTGTGAATTGTGGCGCCTCCCCAGCAGAATATATTTTCTGTGGGGGGAAAGAAAATCTGTGGGGAACATGAATTGTGTGTGTACGTAGTGGTGCAGAATTCCCCCAGGAGTAACAGCTGCACCACCCAGGAGAGCATTGGGGGGAATTGTGCCCAAGCTTGCCAGCTTTCTGGGAGAGTGAGCAGGCTGCATCATACTTTGATGCAGTCCACTCCCGTACCAAGAGAGCTCATGGTCTGACCTCCACCTCATCCCTCCCACCCCTGGGGGCACATGAAGAAAACAGTCTCTGCATAGTCCATCAATGGCTATTAGTCAAGATGGTCAGGGACACAAACCCTGCTCCGGGTGTTACTAAACCTCCAACTGCCTGAAGCTGGGGCTGGACAACAGGGGATAGATCACTCGAAATTGCTCTGTTCTGTTCATTCCCTCTGAAGCATCTGGCACCAGCCACTATCAGAGACAGGCTACTGGACTAGATGCATCACTAGTCTGACCCAGTATGGCCATTCTTGTTCCTGTGAATGCAGGAACTGTGATTGTCCAATGTCCTAGAGTTTGCCCCCTGCCCTCCCTGCACTCATTCAGCAGGAATAATCTGGCTCCTTGGGTCAGAAAAAGCAAAAACACATCCTAATTTCTAACTCTAAACAAGGAAGTTCTCTCTAAGGCCTTGTCTACACTGGAAAGTGTTTGCCAGGATAGCTATATTAGCAAACTCTCTTACTGGAGATGCAGATTGAGTTCTGCTATAGTTTATACCAGTTCCCAAAACAAAATAAGCTATTCTGGCAAAAGGCATTTTTGCTGGTATAACTGCATTTACACTAGGGCATTTTCTGGGACAACTGTGTTGTTTAGGGGTGGTGGGTTTTTTTCACACTCTTAACTGACATAGCTATGCCAGCAAAACTTTGAAGTGTAAACTATTCTTAAGAAACCTACCATGCATCTGAAAAACTGCATTAGAAGACAATAAAACATGCTGTTCTGCCAGGCCTGAAGATGGTCAATATTTTTACTCATTGGTTACTCTACTTCTAATAAAAAGAAAAGGAGTACTTGTGGCACCTTAGAGACTAACAAATTTATTTGAGCATAAGCTTTCGTGAACTACAGCTCACTTCATCGGATGCATTCAGTGAGCTTATGAAAGCTTATGCTCAAATAAATTTGTTACTCTCTAAGGTGCCACAAGTACTCCTTTTCTTTTTGTGAATACAGACTAACACGGCTGCTACTCTGAAACCTATTTACTTCTAATGTGAATTGTGTTACATTTATTTTTCTATAGCACTTGAGAGAACAATTAAGTGTAACCTGGAGTAAACATTAAACAAGGGATACCCCCCTTTGTCTTCTCTCTAGCTGTATATTTAAATAATTACTTTATTTTAACAAGTCAAGTTGCATTTCCACCAGCTGCCCCTCAGCAGAAACCCTCAAGGATGTGCAAAGCAATAATAATTGCAAAAATAGTAAATCCAGAGACCTCTAGATCTCCTCAAAGATTAGATGTCATGCTGTTGCACTTCTATAACCTCACACTTTCATGCAGATTAACAGGAAGATAATATGCATATAAATTGTCCCTGCCATGCGAGTTATGAATGGGATGGTTTTGGCTCGCTGAAATGGTAGATTTGCTCACAGCATAAAGAAAAGACCAAAAATTCAGAGGATAATATGCTGGTCTCAGTTACTCTGGAGTAAATCTGGAGTTATTTGGATGAACTCAATGGAGTTATATGGCTTAAAACAGTGTGAGCACAGAACAAGGCTTAGAGCCCATTCTAAATAGCCTATGCCCTGGCAGTCATTAAAATGTCAAATATCCCTCTTTAGAACACAAATCACAACACAGATGTTTTTTCTTACATTTAATTGTAGGCCCATCATCTTGTAGTATCTTCACATATGACGTTATCATGTCATTTGCCAGGCAGTTTTCTGGTGCAAAGTGTTGTCACATTACATGGGCTAGCATTGTAACCAAAGGAACAGATCTCATCCAAATTGCTTGCATGTTAAGCAGCAGATGGGGATGGCTAGAATAAAGGATTAGCAATTCTTCCATCCTTAGCCCACCCCTCCCCCTCTCCCAGCTGGCTGTTTAAAAAAAACCAAAAAAAAAAAACCGCCATATACCCTTAGTACAAAGACAAATGATTCTCACACCCTGAGGCTTTCCTTGATTCAGTATTGGCCTTAACTACTTTTCCAACCTTTTCACTTACATTGCTGTGACTTTAGTTTTTACATATAATGGCTGAGTCTGGAAGAACAATTGACAATATATTTAAGCAAAAGTACTCTCATACCATAAATTATGACATTTTTATTAAAGTTCTATAGCCTGATTCTATTTAATATGCATATACACCTATGAAATAATGTGGTTCCAATCAGTTCATTGTTTTGGTCACTGACCTCTATGCCTGTCAGATTAGACATGGCCTACAATTATTCATAAAATAGAACAGCAGCATAGATAAGCACATGAGGCTTCATTACACACTGGCCATTGACCATCTGCAGTAGTTAAATTTACTATGAGATGATTAAGCACATGTAGGTTGGCAGAACTCAAGCTCATGTGAGTGATTTCCCAGCCCCAGTGTAAAGGACATAGCAAATAATGTAGCAATGGTGTGGTAAATGACCACACTCAGTAGATCACAAGCTTTGTAATGATACCTTACAAGAGACCTTTTGCATGAAGCATATTCCAGTTACATTATATTCACGCTCATTAGCATATTTTTATAAAATCATATAGAGTGAATCACACCATCTACACTGAACATTCCAGCTTTCCCTGCTAGTTAAATACACAGGAAATCAAAATATGGCTTTGAAGAAACATTCTTTTTTTTCATTTAGCCTCTGGAGTCAGAGATGAGATAGTCATATGTTCGCATGACAGTAGTGCATGTGCTGAAGTATGTGTTTCATAGTAAAGCAGCAGTTACAAAGAAACATGGGGAAAATATTTTTGCAGAAGCAGTAAAAAAGATTGGTCATTTAAAGTAGAATCTAGTGGAAGTAAAATATATCTAAAATTGTACTGAAGACTCTTTGGAATTTACTCTCTCTGAATGCATGCAAGGCTATAGGCAATGCTATTACTTTAAGTCAGTTTTAAGGCCTTTTTAAAGTCTTTCTGTTACAATAAACAACTTCTCTTCTCAAATGTAATTTGTCTGTAATTCCCTGTTGTTGATTGTATAGACAGTGTGTTATTAACTTGCCTAGAATTTAAAAATGTGTATTTAAGTTGGATAGAAGACATCAACTTTCGCAACTAGAAATATCACCCCCCCATCCCTCCCCACCCCAACCAAACCAGTCCTACCACTTTTTTATTTTGAGAGATTTTTCTTGGAGAGTCACACTTTTCAAAGGCAAATAGAAAATGAGGAGCTGACTTAGAACCAAATTCTGGCTTAATTTAAACTCTATGCAGTGGTGTAAATGTAGGCAGGAACATAAGAATCACCATAGCAGATCAAACCAGTGGCCCATCGAGTCTAGTTTCCTGTCTGTGACAAGTGGCCACCAGTATAGCATGTTTCAGGGGAAGATGCATGGAACTCCACAGTGGCTATTTATGGAATAACCTTCCCTTTCAAGAGTTTAAAGGATATAGCTACAGTATTTAAAATACAATACAATATCACAAATTATAGAAATTATGTAGAAATTATGTGTAAAAATTATGAATTAAGCATTTAATCTAGAGACACTTTTTTCTTTCATACATCACTTAAAGCACTTACTTTATTCAAACTGTGAAATGACTTAAATTTTATGGCTTTTCTCATGCAATATGATCTGCACAGTGTCATGCAAGTCACTGGGTTTCCGTGTAGACACTGTGGACTACTCCTGCAGAGCATCTTTTAGGATCAGGACTCAACTGTTGATTTTCATATTAACTCCTGTTTCTTTATGGATATAATAACATATCATGTAATAAGCCTTGCATTCTAAATCAACTATAGTCACGGCCATTTCCTTCTGGCTCTATTTCTTGCTCTTGCAAAGCTCAAACTGAAGTCAATGGAGTTTCAGATTAGTAAAGTTTTGGCTCCTAAGAAAGTATAAATGCTTTACGAAGGGCTTGTCTAGCACATGTGAACTGTCATCACAATGATAAACACTACTTAGCGCTCAGTGTAGACACAGTCTGTGGTGTTTAATATCGTGTCAGCTGGTCACAGTTAACCCTAAAGTCCAGAGTTTACCATGGCAAGCTGATAGCGTTGTTAAACATGATTAGTGAGATTTCCAAAGTCAAACATGGGACTTTAACCACACAACTCCTAATGAAGTTAATGACAGCAGTGTGGTTCAGAAAAATGTTTTTAAAAGTGAAAGATAAGGTGGGTGAGGTAGTATCTTTTATTGGACCATCTTCTGTGGGTGAAAAAGACAAGCTTTTGAACTACACAGAAATATACTTTTTTTTTAAGGTTTTACCCTAAATCCCCTAGTCAGCTTTGAAAAATCTCAACCCACATGTTCTAGTCTACAGAGGGTCTTTAACATTGTGCTAAATTAAGTTTTCTAACATAATGTAGTTTTTCACTGTCAACAAAACCAAGGAGGGCACTGCAGTACAAGGTGACAAGTTTCCAGACCCACAGAACAGTTGCAGATTAGCAGAAATGTCTTTTGTAAACAGGTTCTTGCAAAGACCAGGGCTGTTAATTGTTATTGTGAAGTATAAATGGTTTAATTGAGTTAATCATCACAAAATGTTTATCTCTGTTTACTGAGATAAAATGTCAAAAGCTTGTTGACAGCAATTGGAATTACAGTAGGCAATCTTGACAATAGAAGCCAATTTATCACAATGTATTGCTGTTTGGATGTGCTTATGGTCAGATAAAACAATGTTGGTTATCTCTTAAGTATCCATTTTGCCTTGGAGAATGAATATCCCAAAGTACTTAAACAGTTTTTTTCCCTGGTTCCCACTGGCTGTAGAGAGAGGTTGAAGAAAGGGCAAATGCAGATTAATTTCCCTTCTTCATGGAAGGACAATTAGCATGGGCCTAAGCCTTCATAACATAGAAATATGCAGGTCTTTTCTTTGCATATTCCCCATAGCAGCCTATGTGTGTACTGGTTCTAAGGGGGAAAGCCGGGTAGTTAGTCTAGCACTACATACTCTACAAGCTGCAAAAGGGTATAACTGAGCAAATAAATGATTTTTCGGTTTGGGGACTGACCTGAAAAATCCAAAATACATTCAGTTCATCTTCACCCAAAACTTTCTTTTTCCCTCACCAAAATGCAAAAACAAAAACAAAAATTTGTTTTGAAACAACATTTTGTTTAGCAAATGTTGATTAAAAACCAAATATGAAAATGGTTCACTGCAAAAATGTTGAAACAAAACATTTCAACATTTTTTAAAAAATCAGTTTTCCCCAATTTTCTCCAAATTCGACCTGAATTCAATAATGATGTCAGGACATCGATAAATGCACTTTTTGGGGGGTGGGGGGGGTGGGGGGGAGGAGGTCAGATTTCTTATTCTTAAAAAAAATATTGTTGCACTCTAAATACAGGGTCTGCTCATGCACTTTTAACTCCACTGACCCCTAGCCTTCTGTTGCCTGTTCCACAAGAAATATATGTATGCTGGAGTTCAATAAGGGGCGTGTGTTCAAAGGCCAGATCAAGATGATTTGGAATGATGGTAATTAACCACTGGAACAATTTACCAAGAGTTGTGGTGGATTTGCTACTGACAAATTTTAAATAATGATTGGATGTTTTTTCTAAAAGATCTGCTCTACGAATTATTTTGGAGACGTTCTATGGCCTGTGTTATACACTAGGTCAGTCTAGATGACCACAGTGGTCTCCTCTGGTCTTGGAGTCTATGATGAGGTTCTCAAATGGGGATTTGAACTGTACATGCATCTGAACAAGAACTTTATTACATCTCCCAGATCTCATCTGATCCCCCTTTTGTGCATTTAGAATCAAGTCCCCAAGACCTAGGGATAGAAGTGGCTGCCATAAGCACAGAGCTAACTATTTCAGCAACCATGGGGTAACCATTCTGATGGATTAAAAGAGGGCTCTGAACTGCAGGATCTAGCCCTGGAGCCCTCAAACTACAAATTTGAAACCTGTTTATGACAGGTTTCAGAGTGGTAGCTGTGTTAGTCTGTATCAGCGAAAATAATGGGGAGTCCTTGTGCCACCTTAGAGACTAACAAATTTATCTGGGCATAAGCTTTTGTGGGCTAGCACCCACTTCATCAGATGCATGGACTGAAAATACAAGAGCAGGTATAAATACATGAAAGGATCTGACCTGGGTTCCCAGCGGTGGTAGAACCTGTTGAACCCAAATTTGCAGCCTTTTCAACCTATGCCTAATTCCTTCCACATTGCTATCATATTGTGTGTGCACACAAGTTGCCTGGGTGGGTTGCTTTTACAATAGATTCAGCAGATTGGCTGTCTAGTCAACTGAGATAGGGTAATGCCAAATGTAGCAACTCAACATGAAACACCACATACCAAGTAAGATTACAAAATAAAATCCAGTGCACATGTGATAACTTTAATATTACTGTTATTTACTATTTATATTTGCAATAGCATCCACAGTGTGCTAGTCAGTGTACAAAAACAGGTCCTGTTATCTAAATAAACAAAAAAATTGCACTGGGGATTTTGCTATTTCTAAGGCACTCAAATCCTATGGTGATGGTTGGTAGAATAAAGATTTATGATAGATACTTAGGCAAACAAAATACAAGCAAAATATCTGAGATGATATTAGGTATGCATCTTGTTAGCTATAATTTTTCCTTCATCCTTCTCCACCCCTCCTCTCTAAATACCACTGCCAGGGAAAGAATGTAATACTTTGTATTTATAAAGCACTTTATAAATATCATTGAGACCTCAATCCTGCAAAGTCCATTGGAAATACTGGCCTCATTGAAATCAATGGCAAAGCCCTAATTGATTTAAATGGAGTCAATATTTCTTTTACAGTGTGTATAGTTAAGTATATGCATAAATATTTGTAGGATTAGAGCCTTAATCATGCCTCACAACACCAGTATGCAGTACATAGATGTAAGCAGGGTCGGAATGTGCTCTTCCTTGACATCTAGTGATAAGCTTGGGGGGGGAAAGACTTCAGGACAGACAATATTTGCATAAACACACCTACTCTACCTAGGTATTCAGCAGATGGAGCTGCTTTGCTAAAGATCAATTTTGGCTGGTGTTGGATTACAAATATACTTGGGTATCTAAGTACCAGTTTTAGGCACCACTGTGATTCATAACCCCCGCACCCTTGCCATTTGGCTTCACCTAACCCTATAGATGCCTAAATTCATGTGGTGCCTACATTTTTGGTTTAAAAGTTCCCGAGGTGCCTAAGTTTCTGTCTCTGAGCTCATGCACTGCAACCTCGCTTTAGGTGTCTGGATGACTATCTCCCACCTAAGCCCCATTGCAATCTTCACACCGGAGAAGATGGTCAAAGTGGTGCCTATATCACCCATGGGGACTGGGGCCTGATCTGGTGGGTGTGCTCAGAGGTCACCTACCGAATTGGGTCTCATTCAAAATCTAGGTGTAGGAGGTGATGCCAGTGCTGTCATCCACCTTATAACTTTTCGCCCAGTGGTTAGAGCACTCACCCAGGATGTGGAAGACTCAGGTTTAATTCTGTCTGACAGTGAGAAAGCATTTGAATAGGGGTCTCCAAGCTCCCAGGCGATTGTACAAGCTACTGACCTATGGAATACTGTGAGATTGTGCACCTTCAGTCTCTCATGCCGAAGCTGTTCCACTCTAGGTAAACAGTGAACAAGTTAATGGAGCAGGGGGACTGGATGCTGGGTCTCCCATCTTCCAAGTGAATGCCCTGATACCAGCCTATAGAATCATTCTCACACACACACACTTTCTCTCACTCTCTCTTTGGCCCAGTGACTCTAAGTGTTTCTCCAAAGTGGAACAGCTTCAACAGGAGAGACTGAGAGAACCCCACATCAGATTATCCAATATCTCAGTGGTTAAAGAACTCTTCTGAGAGG
Organism: Eretmochelys imbricata; assembly: GCF_965152235.1. Taxonomy (NCBI): domain Eukaryota; kingdom Metazoa; phylum Chordata; order Testudines; family Cheloniidae; genus Eretmochelys; species Eretmochelys imbricata. The sequence goes on from NC_135574.1 coordinate 34,224,324, forward strand.
TGGCAGAGGCCCCCAGTCAAAACCTTTCTCCTCCTCAGGCAAAAAGGGGAATAGAAATTCAGTCTCCCACTGCTGGGCTTCAAGTTATAAGGTGATCAGAGCCTCCTCCTTCAGCTGTTTTGCACAGAGTGAGGCAGATGCCTAACCCATTCTCACAAGAAACAACTTGGGTGCCTAAGCTCCAGGAGAGTGGTTTACACTTGTGGATCGCTAACAGAGAGAAGCATCTCCTAGGAGAACCTAGGAAACATACACCTCTCTCATCAACATCTCCCATTGGCTAGCTTAGGCGGCTCCCCAACTAGCATGCCGGCTTCTGTGGATTACGTTCTTAGATAATCTTTCCCCATTCATTGTATAGGGAGCCTAGATGCCCATAGGTGCCGACTCCATGGGTGCTCAAGGGCTGGAGCATCCATGGACAAAAATTATCGGGTGCTTAGTACCCACTGGATGCCAAGCTCCCTTTTCTCTCCCGCACCCCCCAGTGCCTCCCGCCCGCCAGTGACCCTGCTGATAAATTGCTGACTCTCCCTCCCTCCCAGCATCTCCTGCCTGCCATTGTTCTGCAACGTGCAGGAGGCTCTAGAAGGGAGCAGGAGGAGTGGGGATGGGGTGTACTCGGGGGAGCAGTGGAACTGGGTGGGAAGAGGCTGAGCGGGGGTGGGAAGGGGCAGGGGTGGGGCCCTGGGGAAAGGGGTGGAGTGGGGTGGGGTCAGGGGTGGGAAGAAGCAGGTTTGGGGTGGGGGCTTCAGCAAAGGGGTGGAATGGGGGCAGGGCCTGTGGCTGAGCAGGGGAATACCCCCGGGGAAAGCTGGAAGCTGGTGCCTGTGTAGGAGTCTAATTTATGCGTTGTGGATGTCAGTGTTATTCCAGTTATTCTCTAGGCATCTAAAAATTAGATGTTGCAAGGTGGAGCATTCACAACACCTAAGTCCCTTTGTGGATCCAGACCTTAGTGACTTGTTCAAAGTCACACATCGCATCCATGTCAGAACAAGGACTGGAACTCAGCTCTCCAGAGGATGAGGTCTATGTCTAATCTCCTGCACCACTGTGCCTTACAGGCCTGCTGTGCAAGCTGGCTATGTTTCAATTTCTCCATCTAAAAAATGGATGTAATGATAGTCCCCTAATTACCTTACAAGGGTATCCCCACACACCATGCCCTTATGTTAACCAGCAGAGTTAACCATCCCCATTGCAGGTGACAGTGTCTTAGGAGCTATGTTTTACTGAAAAGAAACATCAAGAGATTTGGTTGTATTTGTCCAAATTCGTCCACCAGTATAAAAGTCTATTCCACAGCACAGTTTGCAACCGGCAGGTCCCAAAGTTCAGGATAGAGTCCATTTATACAATTACACCTTTTGAAACAGTGAACTTATAATGCAACCTCATATAATCATTCTTGTTCATTAGAACAGTTAACTCTGAAGAGGACTGTATTATAGCAAATTATAAAATCATCCCAATTAGCACTGATATAACATTTTATGTGTTTCAAATGCTGTACAAATCTTAATAGGATTTAATCTATCATATGGCAGCAAGTAACAAGGCCTAAAAAGCATTTACAGTACTGGTAAGATTAGACTTGGACTGCATGAGATCTAACAATAAACAGTGCTTTAGAACTTCAGCCAATTGTCTGCAGGGGGCAGGAAAGATTTTTTTCCCCCGGTGCACAATTGGCCAGATATATTTTGGATTTTTTTTTTCTTTTTTTTGCCTTTCTCTGAAGCACCAGGGATTGGGCACAGCTGGAGGTGGGACACAGATTGGGTGGCCCAGTGCTCTGAAGTGGTACAGAGAATCAGAGTGGCTAGATCCAGCATGGACAGTTAGTCTTCAGCAGGCTAGCACAGGGTAAATTCACATCCCAGTTTGCTGCCAACTAATTGTTTGTGCAGACAAGACCTTAAACTCGATGAAACAACAATGCTGGAGGAGGACTTTAAAAATTAGACATCTGGATTTTACTGTAGCCCAATACATCTCTTAAGAAATGCAGAAGTATGATTAGTCAAGGAGATGAAGACGTAGTGCGATTTATTTTACTTAATTTTAACATCCCTCCCCCCAGAATGTTCAGGCTATAACACTTGCCTTTGGTTTTCTGCAAAATAGAAATGGAGATCATTTCGCCGCATGCTTTGGGGTCTCTTCATCCACCAGATGTGAACATAATTCTCCTTAAGGTGAATGAGAGTCACGAATACATAACAAGAGGAGAACGTGCCCCTTAGTAGGAATCCAGCCACTCAAGCCAGCAGAATGCTTGTACTCTGTGAACACATACTTTCTATTCTTACATCACCGTCAGTGATCTCATTTTTAATCATTGAAACATAAATGTGTGAAAAACCAGCAGTTTTAAAATACAATAAAATAACCAAAAATGGGGATGAGTCCTTTTTGTGAAAACCTCCTCTTCACAGAAAGTATCACTGCTAGAAGATCAAGGATGAAATCCTGGCCTCACTGAACTCAGTATTAGTTTTACCATTGACTTCACCAGAGCCAGTATTTCATTCCCAGGCTTCTGGAAACTGAACTGTTAAAATCCTCAGCCATTCCCTCTAAAAGATTTTGGTTTTGTTGTTTTTCCTTGGAATTTACATTATCTTAAGTATTCATATCAACAAGAAACATTATACTTAATTGAAGTCACTGGGATTACTCATATGCTTACAGTTAAACATGTGCTGATTAGTGCCGTGGTCCCCTGAAAAAGTTTCCTGCACAAAAATATTTAACTTGCAGACCTTTGTCATGTTTTCTGACTTTGAAAAAAAACCAGCAACAAATATTTAAATTTGTTTTTTTGCAAAAACTGGCTCCTTCGGGTTGCCCTGAATTTTAAGATTACGTTGGCATTAATTACACCTACGGGGTCATTTTTCTCTTTTGAAGTAATAGAGGTCAAGCAGGAGAGTAAGACTGGAAGGGGAGGGTAGTGCTTGGACTAGAGAGCAGCAGGACTTTTAGGGGATTACTTACATGGTAAAATTAAGCACCTGGTGGAATAGGGCCTAAAATCAGCTCATCAAAGAATTTGAGAATCTCTGATCTCAATTGCAAAATGGTTCAAAAATTTTTCAGATGTGACATGATAGTGAACGTTCTCAAGTAACAGGTTTCAGAGTAACAGCCGTGTTAGTCTGTATTCGCAAAAAGAAAAGGAGTACTTGTGGCACCTTAGAGACTAACCAATTTATTTGAGCATGAGCTTTCGTGAGCTACACGAAAGCTCATGCTCAAATAAATTGGTTAGTCTCTAAGGTGCCACAAGTACTCCTTTTCTTTTTGTTCTCAAGTAAAACCAAGTAGCTATCTACAGCTATATTGCCTCCAGATGGATGGAATATCCCCCTTTTGTATGAGGTGGCACATTAACAACAGTTGGATTTAGAGTAACAGCCGTGTTAGTCTGTATTCGCAAAAAGAAATGGAGTACTTGTGGCACCTTAGAGACTAACCAATCTGATGAAGTGAGCTGTAGCTCACGAAAGCTCATGCTCAAATAAATTGGTTAGTCTCTAAGGTGCCACAAGTACTCCATTTCTTTTAACAGTTGGATTGTTATTCTCTTTAAAATTACAAATCTTTCTGCACTAGCAAATTCCATGAATGTGGCCCTCTGCTTTGTCCAGAGACTGAACTTTCTCAGTGGTAGAAAGAAGTGCTGGAATGCAGTCGTGTCAGAGAATGTTGCCCAAGGAAAAGGATGATAAAGAAAAGCACTGACACTTTAGGTTAAACAATTTGCTTTCCTTTCCCCTTCAGGGAGTAGTTTGTAAGGCACATACCTGTTGAGAGGGTGCCTGTACATTGGCATGCTATTTTTAGAGTCACAGATTTAGTTTGTGTGATTTTTCCTTCTGCACTATTGGCTAACACTATGTCATGTGCGACATAGAAAATGGGTTTCTCCAACCAACAAAAAGAGGGGGGAGATTATTCATACAAAAAATTAAAAATCTTAGGTCTGATTCTCAGCACTTCATGAGTTAAACTTAAATATAAGGCAACAGCTGAGGATTTCCCTTTTGGAGGGGGGATCCTCAACAGGTGGAGGGCTTGCACATATAGTTCCAGGGTGGGCTGGGGAGCAGGGAAGGGGCCAGAATGGTGAAGTGAGGTTGGGAGAGCTGGGGCCAGCGCATCATGTGTTGCTGGAATCTCCAGCAGCGGAGTGCCTCTTTGGAAGCAGTTATCTGCCAGTGTAAAGTAAGTTAGTCTTGAAGCTGCTGTAATTATTATGATAGTTCCAGGAGTACGTACGCTTTGCGACATGCTTTCCAAGCAGTACAACTCCAACCAGTGCTGGACACTGGTTTGACCCCTCCTCCCCCCCCACACCCCGATGTTCTCCAGGACTGAGGAAGGGAGAGAGTGGTGACATAAAGCCATATCCCTCCCCGTCCCCCTTTTCTCAAGTATTCTGGCATCTTGACCTTTATTTCTGATCAAGTCCCCTGTGGAGGGGAGGGAGAGAAAAAATAAACCCTCTTAATAACACATGCTGAATTATTTGGACCAGAGCAAGTCCTATTCTGCATACAGAGATCCACTATTCTTTTTCCTATCCAAGAATAACATTTTTCAGCAACAGGGGATTACATGGACTGTATTTCACTATTCTGGCAAATATACCAGCCAATAAATGAAAAGGCTTAGTAAGCAGGGCACTATGAAGCCAACAGTAGTAAATCAACACAAAGGTTAATGTGGCCTGAAGCCACAGTAACTTTTATGTGGTGACCTCTCTGCAACCTCCCTTTGAGAGGTTTTGGGGATATGAGGTGCTGGGAAGCCCTGAAAATACTGCTCCTATGGAGACAGCCATTGCCAGGGAGCGTGGAGATACAGGGTCTCTGGAAGATCCCTCAAGACTGGCAGATTAATCTGGGGGTAAAATCCCTCTCTTCTCCAAAGCCCAGTCTCCCACTGGATGAAGTTCTGTATGGGTCACTTTACTGAGCTTTTCTTCTCAACCCACAGGGGTCTCTTGTGACTTTCCCAGGGGTTTATCTTCCCCATATTGTTGGCATGTATTATTTTCAGTGGTTGATTTAAAAATAAATTGCAATCATTTCCTTTTCAAATGGCAACATGAACCAGGATCATGAACTGTTCTTATAGAGAATGCCCAAATGCTACCCTTCATTAAGAAAGCCCTATAGGAATGACATGCAAAGTGGGTAGAGCTCCTGTAAATCCAATAGGCTGGGCAGAAATACCATACTGTCTTTATAATCTCTCCTGAACGTATTGAGGTACCGTCTAGGAACCCGAGTCATGAAGCAGGACTCCACTGTGTTGGATGCTATACAAACAGTGCTATAATATCACTCCTAAGCAAACCTTCCTGTTCTTTAAAGTGTCTTAGGTCGCTGGTTTTATTTTTTTAAATGCCTCTATAGCAACATGTTCAAATTGATCCGAACAGGGGGTACCTATTGTAATGGGCTGTATTTTTCTCCTGGGAAAATTCAATTGTATTGTTAATTCCTTATGAAACTTTTGTACATTTGGACATTGAACAGTTCACAATCCTAGAACTGATTGTTAATGAGAAAAGCTGTGTCACTCAATTTGTAGAAGTAAGTCATCATCTTCTTTTGTGGTGATATTTTTGCTGACTGAGCAGCATTCTTCCTGGAATTTATTTTCTCTCTTGTTAAATGATTAAGATGATGGTTTATTGCACAAGACCACAGGAAAAAAACAACGACAATGTATTTTACATTTATTACAAAACAGTTTTGCAGTTCTGCTGAAGTTTGGTTCAGGAGGCTGTAGAAGCAGAGCAGTCATACAAGACCATTCAGTGAGTTCAGGCTAGTAGGGAAAGTACAAGGGCAGAAGAAAATCCAGAATAAATTAATATTAGCAAAAGGGGTTAAGGGAAATAGGAAGGACATTTGCAAATATAAGGCAGAAAAAATACTATAGTGCAAGCAGGTCCAATAATAAATGTGGAGGAGCTGATACAATTATATTTACTTAGATTGTAAATGCTTTGAGGCAAGGATCATCTTTTGTGCTCTGTGTTTGTAGATGAGAATATAACAAAATGGGGTCCTGGGCCTTGACTGGGACTCCTAGGGGCCATTCTAATACCCTTAAGGATATGGTAAAGAGACTACTTGGGAAATTTGAACACCCTCAGATCAGCCAGTTCAGATGACAGCTAATTTGCTAATAATGTAGTATAACAAATGTAATGGAGCAGGGAGCTGGGCAGCTCTCGGAAGACTGAAGAGATGTAAATGTGGTACCAATTTTCAGAAAAGGGAGGGGGAAAGCGTGAGCCTGATGTAACGCTGGCAGACCAGATCATGTCAGAGTGTATTCAGGCCAATTCACTTATGTATTAGATCAAAGAGATTGTTAAATGTGTAAGTGTTTTGGGTGTTTAAACTTCATAAAACTAATGGGATGTTACATGCATTGTTTTTACTTATCTGTGTCCTGTCATAATGTAATAGCAAACATTTACATTGTAAATATCCCTGTAACTAAATAACTCATCCAACATCAAAGAAGCTTTGTGGAATGGTAATGAAGGACTTTATCAGAATGGACATGGGATGACCGGAGGTCAAAGACTCAAAGTGCATTCCTCTCTCAATGTCATAAAAGGAAAGTGCATTCCTCACATTAACGTCATCAAACGTCATCTGTGAGAAGAAGATACGAGAATGGATTCAGTGAAAGATCCTTCATCTCTGAACTGTTTGGACTCTTAGAGGGAAGTGTACCAGATGCAAACCAGAGATCCCCAGAGACAATCTGGATACCCTGAAAGACTTTTGGGAAACTGGCAGTTTATTACATCACTGCCACCATTTGGAGTTACAAACTGTGATTCATCGATGTACATATATTTTACCTGCTTTCACCTCTCAATAACTCTCTTTTTTTTTTATCTCATAAATCTTTAGTTAGTTTTTACAGAATTGGCTGTCAGCATTGTCTTTGGTGTAAGATCTAGAGTACCAAATGATGTGGGGTAAGTGTGCAAAACCTAATGTAGTGTGATTTTTGGTTTAAGTGATCTTTTATCACAAAGTCCAATTTGTCTGGGTGGCAAGCAGGGCTGGAGAGTCCAAGGGGACTGTCTGTGACTCTGTGACTGGTATAGTGATGCAGGAGTTCACATTTGTTACTGGCTTGGTGGTATGTTCGAATTATAGAACATGTCACAAGCTTTGGATATCTGCTAGGGTGACCAAATGACAAGAACAAAATATCGGGACACTTGGGGGGGCAGCCACAGGCTCACTCCCCCACCAGGGCTGGCTCTAGGTTTTTTGCCACCCTAAGCAACAATAACAACAACAAAAAAAGCCGGAGAGCCGCCGAAGCAAAATATCTGGACAAATGGCGTCCCAACCATACATCAGTCGGGACGCGGGACAAACAACTAAATATCGGGACAGTCCTGATTTTATCAGGACGTCTGGTTACCCTAATATCTGCCCTGTTTCTGTCAGTCTGCCTTGAGGTAGGCACTCTCAGTTGTGAGCCACTCCAAACAGCATGACACCTGACAATTACCACCTGGTAATGCTAACATCTACCCCTTGTAAAAGAAAGGAACAAATATTGGGGGACACCCCTGGAAAAAAAGAAATGAGGCTCTGCTCCTGCTCCTGACTGCACACAGGATGACCTCTGTGCTCACCTTCAACAGGGTTTCTTGCAGGTTCAGGCAAAGCCAATTGCAGCATTGTGGCCTAAGCACCCACAGAATTAGGAAATGAAGAGTGACATACAGCATAGATTTACAAAGAATAACTACACAGACTAAATTATATATTTAAATATTCTTGGATGAAGGGAACCCTCTGGGTATGATATATACAGATTTTAGCAAAATCCATGAGAGACAGTGTCATGTGATATCTTACTGCCAAGGGCCCTGATTCATGAAAGCACTTAAGCACATGCTCAACTCTCCTTCCCAAATAAGGGCCAAATTAATTTCAATTGGCTTGGATAAAAACAGAAGGGCCGGATATTTAAAGGTATTTAGGTGGACCAAGATTGGGAAGAAGTTGCTTTAGAAAATGCCACTAGGTGCCTATTTGCATCTTTAGCTGCCTAAATACCTTCAAAAATCCCAAATCAGTTTTAAATCCACATATCTCAAGGTCCATAAATAAAGAGGAATGAGAAATGGCAAAGAATTGACCTGTGAAAGGTGTACTGTGGCCAGACAGATTGGTGACCACTGTTAAATATGATTTTACAACTGCATTAATTAGCTAGAATTGGGGGTAAATGGCATCTTAGCAGAGAACTATTACAAAGGGACCAATAGAACTTGAAGGGACTAATCAGATATTTGTAGAGCACTTGGTACATGAAAAGTTCTTTGCATAAATTTTTATTGATTTTTTTAAAAAAATCGAACACATAAATGAGAAGCAAACACTTATGATATTTAACAAAATAAAATCTAAGATCTGTCTACAGACAATGCAGGGTATATAAGTGAAACAAACAAGGATATTTCACTTGATACCTATAATCATATTTTTTTAGTTTTCCATATTTTGTTTGTGTGTGTGTAAACTCTTTATATCTTTAATGGGACAGAACTAAGAATAGTTGTCTGTAGGAGAGCAGGAATTGTTGGGGTTTCCATCATGTATTTTTATGTTCAGACAAGCTGGATGGGAAAGGAAGAATCTCTAAGGGTGTCTAATAGATTCATCAGGTGAAAATACTTAACATTTTACACTGCTAACTCTTCATTTGAAATTGGATGGGAAGGAAGAAAGTCAAAATCTATCATTTATTTTCATTTGATCATCCACATCCTCACCACTTTACAGATCCCATGCATTCCCCTTTCAAGGACATATCTTGTATTTACTCTGCAATTGTAGTATATTGATTGTGGACTACTGAGTTCAGTACAGGTGACTGAAACTAAATAAACCGCTGGGTGAGTGATAACTAACCATGTTTAATCTCTTGGCTCCAGTGGTGGATTAGCTATTGTGCCAACGGGGCCCCGGAAAATTAGGGGCTCTGGAAAAAATGGGCACCCCCACACCCTAGCCAACTCTACCATCCCAGTGCTCCTGCCAGGGAGCGGGGTCAGGGACTTGCCCCACTCCACCTGCCTGGCGCTCCTGCCAGGGAGGGGGGCAAGCTGCCACACCCTGACCCCACTCCCCGGCAGGAGTGTGGGGAAGGGGAGCAGCGGGGACTGCAGGGGGAAGGGGCCCCCACTTTTTCTGGCCCAAAGCCCCACAAAAGCTTAATCCATCTCTGCTTGGCTCCAAAATGAAATCTCATAGCTCATTTCAACTATTTTGGTTAGGATACTCAGTCAAGAGTACACAATATTTTGTCTTTTAGTACAACAGTAGAATATGAACATCCAGTTATGGTTGAGATTATGATTTCATTTACACCAATAAATAACTGAAATAACTGCTATGGATTCAATGCAATTATTCTGGATTTACACCTGTGTAACCGAGAGCATAATTTAGTATGGTATCTTTATTTAGATGTAAATATACAGCCACATTTACTTTGTATTGTTGTTTTTCAGTGACTGATTATATTGCTTACACATTATTAACACCTGTGATGATCCCCATGCCCTCAAGACATTAGGTGAATTAAGTCCCTTATGACTTTTTAGTGCAATATTCCAGATAACGTATTGCAACCTAAATTTTCAAAAATTTCCACTAATTTTTGGTGCCTCTGTAGTTTGGGCATTCAGTTAAAGATGCTTAAGTCTCTAAGGTGCCACAAGTACTCCTTTTCTTTTTGCGAATACAGACTAACACGGCTGTTACTCTGAAAGTTATCTGGGTGTAACTAAAATATGTAGGCATTTCAATTTGGACACACAAATACTGAGGCACTGAAAATTAGTACTTTTGAAAATGTAGGCCATGATATCAAATGATATCTAATGCTGCAGCTGGCCTCATTCAGAGGAAAATAATACAACCTCTGAATGTTTTCTTATTAAATCGGCACAAGAAATCAGATACTTGACCTGTGCAAGGACTGTTTACAGGCTTTTACAGAGCACATTGGCATCAGAAGAGTTACCACGTACATATGCCAATTCAGATATGGTCCATAAAAATCAAAGTTATTGAAAGATTAAGCAACCCTAATTATCTGAATAAAGATTCTTGAACTGATCTCTAGTTGCGTCTTCTTCCTTTCACCAAAAAGATAAAATTATAGTTCTCCTTTCGTTTGTGTGCTAGTTTATAATGTCCAGTCATAACTTCGTTATTTTCACCACTGACTGTTTTTTTTGAGGTGGTCAAATGCTCAAAATAAAATTGTCAATTAAAGTGACAGTTTTTGCCTTTACTTTGCAAATAACATTCAATTAATAGCATTGTGCCACCTTAGTTGAAGACCCAAACCAAAAAAAAATGAATGAATTCTTAAATGAAAAATAGCAAAATTGGTGAAACAGCATATTAAATTAACCGCATTCAATCATTTCTCCATTTCTTGCTCTTTTTTAAGAGTGGAAAACCATATTTCAGCGAAGGATTCATTTGAAAAAACACTCATTTGGCAAATATACAGATGTTTTATGCTTTATGGTTAACTGTACTGTAGGTTATCTAATCTCAAAGCAGTGGTATGCACCTTAAGAAGTTATCAACTAGGCCAGTCACCTCAGGGTAAACTTGATTTTGCTCTCAAAGAAAGATTGTGATAATGACAAAGATTTGACAATTAACATACAGTAAGGTTCAGAGCAGAGGTGACTGGCTGTTTGAAAAGAGCTGTGGCATGCAGTTTATGACATCCTTTATTTTAACACTGCTCAGTATATCCTGTAAAATGCTTTAAGCCAGTTTATTTCTTTGTTAATGGCTTGTGATTGCAATCAGGCATGCCCCACAGACAGCTTCACACTTCCGTGTGAGGTATTATTTGATAAAAACCTTAATCGATAAATCTAATTTCTTCTCTTGCCAGATACAGTTACAAAATGTGTTTCCAATTTAGGTATAGATCAATTTTCCTGGTACGTCAAATAACCTGTAAGAATCTTAAAGCTTTGTACCAAGCTAGCATTCAAAATCCATATGACTGTGCTTTAAACCTAGCATTAAAAAAAAAATGCAGTGAATCCATCTTTCCCAGGAATTTTTAAGGATGAATGAACAAAGGCTGCAGAATTCAATGAGTGAAAATACACAATGCAGAGTGGGGCCTCCAGAACCTCTCTCCAGAAGCCCATTTTTAAAATGTCATACATTATTAAATTGCTACAATGATTTACCAATTAAATAATGTATTTTTGATTTAAGACTGGTGTTTGGACAGTGAGAGAACATATTATGACAAAAATAGGGGTTTCTGCAAAAGTCAGTATGTAAAAGAAATGATGTCATAAATCCTATGAATTGTACCTTGGGTAAATGTTAATATTCGTCCAGATCATCCTAGGACACATGCAGAAATTAAAGCTGGTTGAAAATAGAAATTTCCATCCCACAGGAAATGTTGATGTTTCACTTTTTTTTTGTCCTAAATCCGGATAAAAAATAAAAATAGTGAATTTTTTTCACAAAATGAAAAATTCTGAAAAAAATTGGTACAAAAACGTTGAGTTGGTTTGGTTTGTTGAACTGAATTGAAACATTTTGGTTTCTCTTGGTTTCACATTAATCTGTGTCCCGCTGAGCTGCCATGGGGTCTCATAGGAGTTATAGTTCAGTCCCTCATGTTTCCATTTTCCTCTATGGCTGGGCTCCCCGGATGGACATCTCCCATGTTGCACTGTGGTCTTTCTGCTGGTTGAACTGACACAGCACATCATGACCATAAGAGACTTGTGGGCACAAGGCACCCAAACTACAACTCACATGGGGCTCCACAACAGGTCAAGTGGACAGAGATTAATGTTGAACTGACCCGAAATGAAGTATTTTGGTTCTCTTAGCCAAACCAAGATGTTTTGATTCAGGTGAACTCAATTCAAACAAAATATTTCACTTTTACTTTCCCAAATGCAAACCGAAAATTTTTGAAAAACTCAAAAAAAATCCTTTTGGAAAATTTTCGTTTTTTGTAGAAAATGAGTTTTCCATCGAAAAAACATTTTGACATAACAATCTGAGCAGTTCTAAGAGAAATGAGATTTCTGTGATATCTGTCGCTATCACGGGGAAAGTCAGGGGATCTCTTTACAAAATGATTGTCATCTGACCTACTTACCACATGATTTAAAGTTATAATACAGATAGGATTTAGCCCTCATATTCATGCTTTCCTATAAAAAGAAAAGGAGTACTTGTGGCACCTCCTTTTCTTTTTGCGAATACAGACTAACACGGCTGTTACTCTGAAACCATGCTTTTCTATGGCACTCATCACTACAGTATCTGAGCTCTCCCTAAAAATTAATGTCTTGACCCTCACAACTCTCTTGTGAAGGAGCATAAGTATTCTTACCATATCTTAGGGTGATGTCTACACTACGAAATTAGGTCAATTTTACAGAAGTCAATTTTTAGAAATCAATTTTATACAGTTGATTGCGTATGTCCACACTAAGCGCATTAAGTCAGCGGAGTGCATCCTCACTACAATGGCCAGCATCGACTTATGGAGCGGTGCACTGTGGGTAGCTATCCCACAGTTCCCGCAGTCTCCACTGCCCATTGGAATTTTGGGTTAAGCTCCCAATGCCTGATGGGGCAAAAAGGTTGTCACAGGTGGTTTTGGGTACATGTCATCAGTCGCCCCTCCCTCCGTGAAAGCAACGGCAGACAATCGTTTTGCACCTTTTTTCCGTGCAGACGCCATACCATCACTGCTGCTCTTGTGTCCTGGGTGCTGCTGTCAGCAGACGGTGCAGTACGACTGCTAACCATCATCACCGCTTCCTCTGCAACTCTGCTCTCCTGCTCTCCTGGTGCCATGAATCCACCTCACAGGTCCTCTCGTTGTTCTGTATAAATATGTATTTTTGTGGCATCCGTCGTCATCCACCGCTTCCACTGCAACTCTGCTCTCCTGCTCTCCTGCAGATGCCATACCATGGCAAGCATGGAGCCCACTCAGCTCACTGCTGCTATTGTGGGCATTGTAAATGTAACCCTTCTGCCCATCAGAGTTGGCAGCAACAAGGGCCGGGTTCAATATCTAGGGGATCCATTCCAATAACACAATGCAAACTGGCTTGAGCCCCCACCCAGTGACCTGGGACAAATATATATCACCCCCGCTGGGCGCCTCCAAGAGGCAATACTTCCCCTCTTGCAAGCACCTAGTCTGAGTGTAGCAAAAAGCCTTTTAATAACAGAGAGAAACAATGTGGCATTATGTTGGGGAAACACCACCAACAGGATTCATAACACACCCATGAGCAAAAAACCCACCCCAAGCAAATTGGGGCATGCCTTTTCCCTTTGGTTCTTGAGTCCAGCAACCCCAAATCACCCAAAGTCCCAAAAGTCCAATGACCCAAAAGTCTCTGTCCCTGGTCAGGGCAGCCCCAGAGTTCAAAAGTTTATCTGCAGAGCTTTACCTCCCAACCTGGGTGGAGATGGGGGCGGGGGTAAAAGGCACCTTACATGATCTGAAGTTGACCACCCCACAGCTCCATAGGCCTTCGCTCCGCTCCACCAGCCACCCCACAAACTGCTTCACTCCGCGCCGCGGCCCACAAGCAGCTCCCGCCGTCCCACAAACTGCTCCATGTCCCACCAGCAGCTCCCGCCGTCCTATGAACTGTTCCACCAGCCTGTCCACAAGGCACGCCAGCCATCCCGCAAACTTCTCCACAATATATCTTCAGGCTCCCCCACTACTTAACACAACGCTCAGTGATTTCAGCTCTTAGTCAGTTCAGCTCTTTGGTGAATTCAGCTTGTAGTAGGGGAGCCTCAGTGCTGGTGTACCATTAGCCCAAAGTGAGCTCAGCAGCCTGTAACTAGACCCCTAATGAAATCAAAATTAGCTCTGACATTCCACAGTGGAGAGAGGAGGAAGTGCAATTAGCATGTAAGGGCCTCACCAAGGGGCCCATGCCACCAAGTATTAATACTTGTCCCCAACCTCTCTCAATTCACAGAGTTTTGGAACCCATGACCCTTGCCTAGCAAGTGCTACTTAGTTGATGGTGAGTCCCTCCATCATAACAAAAGGCCAAGTACAGTTCCAAACACAGTTCCCATAATCAGGGTAATAACAATTTATTCTTCCTGCCCCAATAACAGAGACACTGGGGATCCCACAGCAGCCAAAGTGACCATTTGGACAGCTATGGCCTCATTCTAGGCAGGGTGGGTGTGCCTATGCAAATGAGATCGGCCCCTGAAGTTCTTTTCCACAACTTGCCACTCCTCACCACCAGATGTCAGGGTGGAGCTCATCCTGACACTGCTTACATAAACACCTCGCACATTATCCTGGAGTACATGCAGAACTGGGCTAAGAGACGCCAGCACGAGGACGATTTTGATAAGGACATGGACACAGACATTCCTGAAAGCACAGAATGTGGCAATTGGGACATCATGGCGGCAGTGGGGCTGGTTGATACAGTGGAACGCCGATTCTGGGCCCAGAAAACAAGCACAGACTGGTGGGACAGTGTGGTATTGCAGGTATGGGATGATTCCCAGTGGCTGCGGAACTTTTGCATGCATAAGGCCACTTTCCTGGAAATCTGTGAGTTGCTTTCCCACACCCTGAAGTGCAGGAATACCAAGATGAGAGCTGCCCTGACAGTTGAGAAGCAAGTGGTGATAGCCCTGTGGAAGCTTGCAAAGCCTGACTGCTACCGGTCAGTCGGGTATCAATTCGGAGTGGGCAATTCTACTGAGGGGGCTGCTGTGATCCAAGTAGCCAGTGCAATCATTGACGTTCTGTTATCAAGGGTAGTGACTCTGAGAAATGTGCAGGTCATAGTGGATGGCTTTGCTGCAGTGGGTTTCCCTAACTGTGGTGGGGCCATAGACCGAATGCATATCCCTATCTTGGCACCGGACCACCTAGCCAACCAATACATAAACCGCAAGGGGTATTTCTCAATGGTACTGCAAGCACTGGTGGATCACAAGGGACGTTTCACCAACATCAACGTGGGATGGCCGGGAAAGGTGCAAGAAAGGTGCATTTTTAGGAACTCCAGGCTGTTTGATCAGCTGCAAGAATGGACTTGCTTTCCAGACCAGAAAATTGCTGTTGGGAATGTTGAAATGCCAATAGTTATCCTTGGAGACCCAGCCTACTCCTTTCTCCCATGGCTCATGAAGCCATACACAGGCAGCCTGAACAGCAATAAGGAGCAGTTCAACTATAGGCTGAGAAGTGCAGAATGGTGGTAGAATGTGCATTTGGACATTTAAAAGCTTGCTGGCGCTGTTTGCTGACTAGGTCAGACCTCAGCATAACCAATATTCCCATTGTTATTGCTGCTTGCTGTATGCTCCATAATATCTGTGAGAGTAAGGGGGAGACATTTATGGTTGAGGGAAATCGCCTGGCTGCAAATTTTGAACAGCCAGACACCAGGGTGATTAGAAGAGCACAGCAAGGCACACTACGCATCAGAGAGGCTTTGAAAACTAGTTTCATGACTGGCCAGGCTTCGGTGTGACAGTTGTGTGTAATTCTTCTTGATGCAAACCCGCCCCCTTCGTTGATTTTAATTCCCTGTAAGCCAACCACCCTCCCCCCTTCGAAATAAAGTAACCATTGTTTTGAAACCATGCCTTCTTTCTCTATTCATTAAAAAAAAGTGGAGATAACTGACAAGGTAGCCTGGGTGGCGTGGGGTGGGGGAGGAAGTAAGGACAAGGCCACATTGCTTATTGCAGCCACACTACAAATCAAAACTGTTTGAATGACAGCCTTCTGTTGCTTGGCCCATCCTCTGGAGTGAAGTGGCTGGGTGCCCGGAGCCTTCCTTCCCCTCCCCTCCCTACCTCCGCCCCCCTGCATTCTTGGGTGTCTGGGTGAGGACGATATGGAACTTGGGGAGGAAGGTAGGCGGTTGTACAATGGATGCAGCGGGGTCTGTGCTCTTGTTGGCTTTCCTGCAGCTGCACCAGACTCTTCATCATGTCCGTTTGCTCCCCCATTAGCCTTATCATCACCTCCTGCCTCCGCTCTTTGTGCTCCTGCCTCTACTCTTCATGCTCCTGCCTCTGCTCTTCTCGCTCACTTAATGTTTTCCTAACCTCTAACACTGAATGCCTCCATGCATTCAGCTGTGCTCTATCAGTGCGGGAGGACTGCATGAGCTTGGAAAACATGTCATCGTAAGCGCGATTTTTTCGCCTTCTAATCTGGGATAACCTCAGGGAAGGAGATGATGGGGGAGCCTAGAAACATTTGCAGCTGGGGGGAGATAAAAAGGGAGAGTAAAATTTAAGATGATACATTTCTGAGAACAAAAGGGAGACTCTTCCACAGTGAATCAAGCAATTCTCAGCAGACAGCACATGTGCTTTAGGCACATGGTCGCATTTTGCCTTTTATATTGAGCGCCTGCCAGTATGGTGACACATCACACACGGCAGGGCAACAGAATTCGGTTTCCAGGCAGCCATGGTAAGGCAAAGGGTACGCTGGGTTGGCTTCAGCATGGATTCACCAAGGGAAGGTCATGCCTGACTAATCTAATCGCCTTTTATCATGAGATTACTGGTTCTGTGGATGAAGGGAAAGCAGTGGATGTATTGTTTCTTGACTTTAGCAAAGCTTTTGACACGGTCTCCCACAGTATTCTTGTCAGCAAGTTAAGGAAGTATGGGCTGGATGAATGCACTATAGGGTGGGTAGAAAGCTGGCTAGATTGTCGGGCTCAACGGGTAGTGATCAATGGCTCCATGTCTAGTTGGCAGCCGGTGTCAAGTGGAGTGCCCCAGGGGTCGGTCCTGGGGCCGGTTTTGTTCAATATCTTCATAAATGATCTGGAGGATGGTGTGGATTGCACTCTCAGCAAATTTGCGGACGATACTAAACTGGGAGGAGTGGTAGATACGCTGGAGGGGAGGGATAGGATACAGAAGGACCTAGACAAATTGGAGGATTGGGCCAAAAGAAATCTGATGAGGTTCAATAAGGATAAGTGCAGGGTCCTGCACTTAGGACGGAAGAATCCAATGCACCGCTACAGACTAGGGACCGAATGGCTAGGCAGCAGTTCTGCGGAAAAGGACCTAGGGGTGACAGTGGACGAGAAGCTGGATATGAGTCAGCAGTGTGCCCTTGTTGCCAAGAAGGCCAATGGCATTTTGGGATGTATAAGTAGGGGCATAGCGAGCAGATCGAGGGACGTGATCGTCCCCCTCTATTCGACATTGGTGAGGCCTCATCTGGAGTACTGTGTCCAGTTTTGGGCCCCACACTACAAGAAGGATGTGGATAAATTGGAGAGAGTCCAGCGAAGGGCAACAAAAATGATTAGGGGTCTAGAACACATGACTTATGAGGAGAGGCTGAGGGAGCTGGGATTGTTTAGCCTGCAGAAGAGAAGAATGAGGGGGGATTTGATAGCTGCTTTCAACTACCTGAAAGGGGGTTCCAAAGAGGATGGCTCTAGACTGTTCTCAATGGTAGCAGATGACAGAACGAGGAGTAATGGCCTCAAGTTGCAGTGGGGGAGGTTTAGATTGGATATTAGGAAAAACTTTTTCACTAAGAGGGTGGTGAAACACTGGAATGCGTTGCCTAGGGAGGTGGTGGAATCTCCTTCCTTGGAAGTTTTTAAGGTCAGGCTTGACAAAGCCCTGGCTGGGATGATTTAACTGGGAATTGGTCCTGCTTCGAGCAGGGGGTTGGACTAGATGACCTTCAGGGGTCCCTTCCAACCCTGATATTCTATGATTCTATGATTCTATGATTCTTATGCATAACATGTGAGAATGGTTTCAAACTGCAGCGCCATCCTTTCCCATAGCAAGCAATGTGTTGGGTTTCACATTTAAAAGGAGGGGCTATGGTTTTTGGGTGGATGTACAGCACACACCTCACTCCATCCCTCCGTGTAGCTATTCTCCGGGATGATTCCTTTTAGCCAACCGCAAACAGCCCAGCATGAATGAGGTCCTTTTACTGTTCCCTTACAAAAATTCCCCTATTTCAACCAGGTGACCATAAATAATATCACTCTCCTGAGGCTAACACAGAAAGATATAGACTGAAAGTTGCTTGAATGCGACCAAAACCCAGGACCATTCGCTGCCATGCTTTGTGCTCCAATGATTCCAGAATACTTTAGGAGTACCTTCAGGAGAGCTTCATGGAGATGTCCGTGGAGGATTCCTTCTCCATCCCCAGACACATTAACAGACTTTTCCAGAAGCTGTACTGGCTGCGAATGCATCCCAATTCTTCAGGGAAAATCAAACATTAAACACTATTGCTTTTAAACCCTGTACTGTAGTTACAAATGTGCACTCACCAGAGGTGCCATCTCCAGCTTCAGGGTCGGGGATCACGCCTTGGGAGGGTATTGGCTCCAGGGTGATGAAAAGATCCTGGCTGCCGGGGAGAATGGATTCACCACTTGCCTGCTGCGCATTCTCCTCCTCTTCCTCCTCTTCCTCATCCACAAAATCCTCCTCCCTGTTGCATGAGAGTCTCCCCTTGCAGGTGTCCATGGACAGTGGTGGGGTAGTGGTAGGGTGCCCTCCTAGAATGCCATGCAGCTGATCATAGAAGTGACATGTATGGGGCTCTGACCCAGAGTGACTGTTTGCCTCCTTTGTCTTTTGGTAGGCTTGCCTCAGCTTCTTAACTTTCAAGCGGCACTGCTGTGTGTCCCTGTTGTAGCCTCTTTCCCACATGCCCTGTGCGATTTTGGCAAATATATTTGCATTTCTTCTTTTTGATCGGAGTTCTGCCTGCACAGATGCTTCTCCCCATACAGCAATCAGATCCAGTGTCTCCCGGTCGCTCCATGCTGGAGATCGTTTGCGATTCTGGGGGGACTGCATGGTCACCTGTGCTGCTGAGTTCACCACTCTGACCAAACAGGAAATGAAATTCAAAAGTTCCCAGGGCTTTTCCTGTGTACCTGGCTAGTGCATCGGAGTTCAAATGCTGTCCAGAGCGGTCACAATGGAGCACTCTGGCATTCCCGGATGTCAATGCTGTCAATTTGCATCCACAATACCCCAAATTCGACCCAGCAAGGTCGATTTTAGCACTACTCCCCTCACGGGGGAGGGGTACAGAAGTTGATTTTAAGAGCCCTTTAAGCCAGCGGAACGGAGTTGGTTGTGTGGACGCATTCATTTTAAAATCAACCCAACGCGGCTAATTTCGACCTAATCCCGTAGCATAGACCAGGCCTTAGATACTGGAAACAGAGGCACAGAGAGATAAATGACCTAATCCAAAACCTATTGAAGTCAATGGGGAGTGGTCCTAAATGACTTTCCTGTAGTCATTCATGTAGATTAGTGGGGAACTACTGTAAATTTTTATATACGTATATATAGTATTCCATTGTAATTCTTCATTTCCATGTGTATGTGACACTTGATTTCCCTCTGTCTTTCACTGGTGTTCAGTATGCATCATCCATTCACGTATATAGTACACAGGAAAGGATTAAAAAGGGTTTCTCATTATTTTTGAATTATTGCTAAATAAGAACAAATCTGGTCAAATGTGGAAATTAATATCAGAATAAATAAAAGACAAATAAAAATCGTTACTGGTGTGCGCAAATATAGTGAGACTCTTACCGTAACATTGTCCTGCACTTTGCTTTTTCTAGATGCATCATACGTTTTCAGATAATGCTGATAAACAAATAATTACAAGGAAAATAAAAGGTAAAATCATAATTCAGTTGCAACCATGCTCCAGCTGCAGGTTTGGGGCATGTTGGAATATCTCTAATGCACTCTGGAGATACCTCTGTCCATAACGTCCAAATGAACTGGAAATTTTTGCACATAGTATTAAACTTAAGCCTTCAAAAGCATATTAGTTTCTAGGGTGATCCTATTGCTCACAGAGGTCTTAAGAGCCCTTTTCTAGGACAGCAACTCATAATTTGGTGTCATATCTCCTCCTGTATCTCTCCTAGAAAATACACTGCACTTTAGGGTGATAGATACTTGCTTATTAGAGGGAAACAACACTATGATATTTTGGCATCTAGCAGCTTAAGTATCAAATGCAGAGAATTCAAGGACCTGCATTTTCTTGATAGAAGCCTGAGATTTTCTGTGGTTAACAATGTATTTGTCCTTGTGCGTTTCAAATATATTGTGAAGAGATTAGAGCTAAGGCTAAGATTTAGTCATGTGCATTTTTAGTAAAAGTCATGGACAGGTCACAGACAATAAACAAAAATTCACAGCCCCGTGACCTGTCCATAACTTAGGGATGCCAGGGTTCCAGTTTTCAACTGGAACATCTGGTTGAAAAGGGACCCTCCCCAGCCTGGTGAAAATGAGCGAGTGAGTGAGGGTGGGGGAGAGCAAGCGACAGAGGGAGGGGGGATGGAGTGAGCTGGGTGGGACCTCGGAAAAGGGGCAGGGAAAGGGTGTTTGGTTTTGTGCGATTAGACTAAATCTTTGGTGTTCTGGGGAGTTCCGGGGGCGCAGCCATTGCTCTGGAGGGGGGTCTCCGGGGCACCCACTAGTACTGGAGGGGGATTCTGGGGTGCCTGCTGGTGCTCAGGGTAGGGGTGGCACAGGACGGTGGCTGCTGCTGCTGGCAGAGGACTACCCCCTGGGCCTGCCAGCCGGGGACCATGGCAGATGCTGCTGGTGGGGGGCAACCCAGGATAGCCGCTGTTTGGAGTGGGGGGCGGTCCGGTGCGGCTGGCCCCAGGGTCACTCGAGCTGCTCAGGCTGCCCTGGGGTCAGTCGCACTTGCGAGCTGCAGAAGTCAGTGAGGTCCTGGAAAGTCACTCCATGACTTCTGTGACAAACTTGCAGCCTTAGTTCTAGCCAATATGATACTTCATAGACATCCACAGTCATCCCAGAAAATTTATATGGCAAGATATAGAAAACATGATGAGCCAAATTCAGCCCTGGTGTAACAGCATTGACTTCAACTGGCATATAAAAGGAATTAATTTGGTTTCTTGTCTTTAAATAAGCTACTGAAACAACTCTTGTTAAGATCATATTTTGTAGCAAGGCATAATCTTGCAAGAAAGTGGAAATCCACATGGTGTTTAAACATGATGAGTAAAACTCTGGTCCCATTAAAGTTAATGGCAAAACTCCCACCAACTTCAATGAGGCCACAATTTCATCCTATAAGATCCTTGGCAAATGTGTATTATTTTATATATTTTTGTGTACTTGTTTAGATGTATTTATTATTATTATACATTATTAATTATTTATACAGCACCATAATTTTGGTGTTCATGCCACTTCATAAAAACTGTAAAATAACAGATGCCTGCCCCAGTGAGCTCATTTGTGTGGATTTCTTTCCATCCTCTTTCGTGTTAGACAATGTAAAGTATTTTGAACAGAAGACATTATCCCCAAGATACTCATGTGCATGATGCTGTATCCTGAAGTTGTGGCACTGAGAGCAAGGTATAGAGTGATACAAAATAAAAGCATTGATTGAGAGTATAAGACATACAAGTGGTGATCCCTTTTAATTAAATCTATGTTCCTAATTTGGGATTGTTTACCAACAAGGCATTTTTGCAAGTAAGATTTCACTTTATGTCCCATCCCTTTTGGATAAGTCCTATGAAATTTGTTAGACAAAATCTATCTATAGTATTTTTAACGATCATGTAGAATTTAAAAGAGAATAATCTCCTTGCTATAGAATTTGACAGGATGATGCAATAAAATAAAATAAAACAAAACAAAAACAAAAAACCTGAGAAAGTTCATACCTTCAACTTCATTTTCTATTACATTCTATAGGTTTTTACAATAATTTATTTAAAACTCCATTGGTTTCTTTTCTATTAATTGGACTTACCCAAAAAGGGAAGATATATGTGCCTTCTCACACATCAATCTGTAAAAGCTAAAGCATCAGAGTTAGATTAACTTTACAATTTTTAAAAAAGGGCTAGATGCTCAACTGGTGTAAACTGGGATAACTCCATGGGCATCAATAGAAAGAACTACACTGATTTACACAAGGTGAGGATCTGGTCCATAGTTTCTATGACTATGTAAATTAAGTTATTTTTTTCTTATGAATGAGCAGTGGTGTCATATTATATGCAAGGTTGACAGGAAAATAAGACATTTGTAGTGAAATGGGTAAACTAATCACTTTTCCTGATGAGTATGTATTCTGGATGAACAGCTATATATGGACAAAAAGATCAGGAGTACTTGTGGCACCTTAGAGACTAACAAATTTGTTCATCTCTAAGATGCCACAAGTACTCCTATTCTTTTTGCTGATACCGACTAACATGGCTGCTACTCTGAAACCTATATATGGACAGAGAATCAAATTTCAGAGTTTCCAAAGAGGATAGTGAACATAAAGGGAGTGATGAAAACCACCTCCTGTATCAGATCACACAAATTTGCAGATAATTATCATGTTCAACCTTGTATGCTAGCCTGGTTTCTTGGAGAATGATTTCTAGAGGCCTGTTTTAGATGTGATCCTCTGGGCTTCTAGCCAGAGGTTTCTTACATGGAAGTCATTAGCATACCTGAGAAATATTTTTTGTTGCATTTTATAGTCTACACAATACATTGAGGTTCCTTTTAAGTTACATGACACTTACAGTAATGTGAAACAATCCTCCTCCATCTAACAGCAGGACTTCAACAGCAGGACTTCAAAGGCAAACCACTGCTTCCCCTCCCAGCTCCACCCCATGCTCAGCAGCTCCTGGAAGCAGCTGGGTTGCTTTGAATTCAACTTTACTTGAGAGCTGTCTTACGGCTTCTAATGCAGCCTTCAAAGTAACATGGCAATGTGGCATGTTCAAAGGAGCCCTAGGAAGTGGTGTTGGGGGCAAGCAGGTAGGGAGAGGAGGAGGAGGAATGAAGGAAATAGGCTGATGATAGAGGATGCAGGAAGAAGAAGGAGCAATACAAGTTTTGGTTGCCTTTGCAAGTAATGCCAATATCACTCTATTCAGAATGTGCACCCAACCATCAGCTGATGAAAATCAGCCTAGCTCCCCTGAAGCCAGTAGAGTTTTCTGATTTACATCTGCTGACAATTTGGACCAGTGTATACTGGGGGAGATAACATTTTCCTCTGTTAACTTCCTCCCTCTCTGCCCCACTGTGGGTTGTAAGAGTTTCCTCACTAGTTAGTGAAGGACCAGCAAAAGATTGTTTAGCACACAGCTGTGATAGCTACACAAAGTCCAACATGACCAGTCAGAATATGGTTGTGGACAATCAGTGATCTCGTTCATAATCCAGTATATGATAAAGCATCCCCTGCTGTGAGAATGACATCAAATCAGGATCATATTTTGGGGCAAAAGCTTAATGTTGTGTGTGGTATTATATGTACCTGGACATTATAATTAATTCCAAACAGCTCAGTAAGTGGGAATCAATGCATAGATCTCTGCATGGAATAGATCATGCTGCTGTCTAATTGCAGCCTTGTTAGAAATTTGTTTTTATAAGAACCCTATAAGAATACTAACTGTATGTAATAATACATTCTGGAAGCCCAGCTAAAACAATACTGTGCACGCTATAAAAAGAAGAGAGACCTTTTTTAAGCAAAGAAAGAGATCTTTTAAATAGCAGAAATCGTAGCAAAACAAGTAAAGTTCCTCTCTGTATGCCAGCTGAAATGAAACTAGATTCCCTTAGACAGTTCTCTAGGAGAAAACAAACTTCAAACAGCCTTCACACAATGGTCCCTGGTGATACAGGCTTCACAAAAGTGGAATGAGAAACTCAGCAACAACAGAAATGGGGGATGCTTATAAATAAACTTTATCAAATCTTCCAACAAAAGTTAAGAATCCTGAACCAGGCAAGTAACACCAAACAAACCACTACATTTCAGAAGATGATTGTCAAACAGAGGGACCCAAGAGGTAATGAGACTCAAGAAATGAAGACAGATCCATCCATTCAAAGTTTTAAAGACCAAGTTCAGGAGGATAGGACAGCTGAATGGAAATCGGAATAAATGATAAGGAAAATAACAGGAAAGTCTAGAGTGCAGAAAATCAAAGAAACCAATATATATATTTATGCCTGCTCCATGAGATATTGTACCAGTATCACTATGTTCGTTAGGTGGTGTGACTTTTTACCAAAAGTTTACGAGTACAGCACCTATTGTGGATGCAGTTATATCAGCATAAAGGTGATTAGTCCACTTCAGGACTAAGGTATACCAGTATAAGCACCTTTACACTGGCATAACTATATCCCCTCCCATAGAGGGGGGTTGTACAGCTTCAGCTACACCAGTAAAGTCTTGTGTGTGTTGACAAGGACTTAGCTGGTTAAATGAAAACTTATTAAACAGACAAATGATGCAAAGCAATATCTATCCTTGCTATAGAGATTATTTAAACCTACGGGCATATAAGGGAAAGATTCCCAGCTGGTGTAAGTTGTCATAGTAGTTTGACCTCAGTGAAGCTACACAAATTTGCGCAAGCTGTGGATCTGGCCCACAGTGTGTAGATAAGCTACTTCATAAGCCTGGATATAGCCTATCTTGGCCTTCCAGGCTAGGCAAACCACAGTAGACCACAAATATTGAATATGCCCCAAGCTGAGCTATCCATGTGAAAAGCTACCTCTGTGTTAGAAGGCCAAAAGGAAAGGAAAAGTTCCTGAGCAGGGAGCTGCCCTGTGGTATGTTAGGTAGTTTAAATGAACTCACATCATGCTGAATAGCTTACATTTCTATACATGCATGTGTGAAGTAGCTGCTGAGGTCAAAAAGTGAGCCCCTGACTTTGCCCTCATTGTTCCTTACTCGCTGAGCTGGAGGCAGTAGTTATACAGGTTTCAGAGTAGCAGCCGTGTTCGTCTGTATTCACAAAAAGAAAAGGAGGACTTGTGGCACCTTAGAGACTAACCAATTTATTTGAACATAAGCTTTCGTGAGCTACAGCTCACTTATACAGTTGCTTCTGGGGTCTGTTTTAGTATTGTGCATGCATCTTAATAAAGTAAATTTGACTGTTGACTACAACAAGGAGAAAAATATATCTGCCTCCCCAGTGCCAATACTCTGCAGTGTCCCTGGGTTGAGATCACTCCATCTCCTCTCATTTCCATAGAGGACATAGCTCCTAGTCACTAGAAAGAGGATATTTCATTGTAAAATTGGCATCAGCCTTCATGGCTACAAAAACCTGAGTTTGTGGAACAGAAGCTACAGAGGCAATTTTTAAATTGTAGGACCCAGAGTTATTAATATTTTATAACTGGAAACATGTGAGACTGCTTTTCTGTTAGACTGTCATCTTGATTTTAAATGGTCTAATTACTTAATTCTCACAGAACTAGGTGTCAGGAGAGTTTGGCTTCTATCCCTGGTTCTGCTACAGACTTTCTGTATGACCTTGATTCTCTGTGTGCCTCAAATATGTTACCTGTGAAATGGAGGAAATAATACTTCAAAGGGATGTTGTAGGAATTAATTCATTCATTTTTGCAAAGTGCTTTGAAGTCCATTTGTAGAAACACAAGATATTATTTTTATTGTATAAGGAGCAATCCCTGAGGTTTGCCTTTTCCTTCAAACAAATTAAGATGTTCTTTTCTATTCAAGTTCTTATCCTGAGTCCATCAGTGTCATGAATGAATATCTCCCAGTAGCACATTGAGTAATGTGACCAGCATCTGTTAAGTGCGTGTTTTTTTTAATTCCATCCTCACGTCCAGGGACAAAGGGTATGTGGAAGGGTTTTGTTTGTTTTAATTTATGTTTGAAGTGCTATAGGTTTCATTAGTAAAGATGAGGTCAAAGATGGTCAAACATCTGCTCAATGTGAGTGGCAGTCAAAAAAGCTGATAGAATGTTAGGAACCATTCGGAAAGGGATAAATAACAAGACAGAAAATATCATAATTCCTCTGTATAAATCTATGGTACCCCCACATCTTGAATACTGAGTGCAGATTGGGTCACCCTATCTCAAAAAAGGTATATTGGAATTGGAAAAGGTACAGAGAAGGGCAACAAAGATGACTGGGATATAGAACAGTTTCTGTATGAGGAGAGGTTAAAAAGATTGGGACTTCTCAGCTTGGAAAAGAGATGACTAAGGGAGGAAGTGACAGGAGCACCGGAACCTGTGTAGAAGTCGGGGGAGCAACCAGCAACAGAACTGGGGGTCCCACCCCCTGCTCCTCCTCTACTGCCCGAGGACTGCCCCCTGCTCCTCCTCTTCCCCCGAACCTAAAAGCCTACACTGCAATTAAACAACCCCTTGGCCTGAGGCCCACGAGCCTCAGTCAGCTGGCAAAGGCCAGCTGCGGGTTTTTAATTTCAATGTAGATGTACTGTAGGTGGGACACATGCCTTGTATGGACCTTCTGCATGTGGGGAACAGAATGGCAGAAAAATACTCCCTAAGATTTGTAGACTCTGAGAAAGAACATCTCCAATGCCCTTACTGACATTGATCCAGTTGGCTTACTGTTCATCACAAGTCTGAATGTATCCAACAGGCTTGGGTTGAAGAGCCATCTATTTAAAGAACAAGTTATGCTCAGTGCAGTATCTGGCACTTGATTCTAATCAATGAGAATTATGGGGAGATTGCAATTAATGAAGCCTCACAAAACCTCTGTGAGGGAGGTCAGTATGATTATCCCCGTGATAGAATATTGTCATGCTTTCCCCCCCTAAGCACTGAAATAATCAACCTATCATGGGAGGGGTAGTTCAACTCACAAGGCATTTCAGTCATTAGCCTCTGCTGAAACTGCCAACATGGGTGACATCTGTGATTTTGTATTTTTGTAATACGGATGGCTATCCTCTAGGAACTAGACAAGACCCATAATAGCTCATTTCATATTAGCCACAATAATGCCAAAAGATAGAAAATGGCTGTCAGTAACTTCCAAACCATTATAATGGGAGTACTTGTGTATGGTAAACAGGGTTTGTTCCTGTGACAAATGACAGGGGGGAGTGGGGTAGCTCCCTTTTATGGACACCCAGCCAGCCACTTAGCTATAAAATCCCTCTTAGCCCTGGTCTACACTACAGGGTTAGGTAGAATTTAGCCGCGTTAGGTCAATTTTATAATGAATGAGTCTACACAACCAACACCATTCCATTGACCTAAAGGGC
The DNA here is from genome assembly GCF_965152235.1 of Eretmochelys imbricata. Taxonomy (NCBI): domain Eukaryota; kingdom Metazoa; phylum Chordata; order Testudines; family Cheloniidae; genus Eretmochelys; species Eretmochelys imbricata. The sequence continues at coordinate 34,251,578 of NC_135574.1, forward strand.
TCTTAAAATCGACTTCTGTACTCCTCCCCGGAGAGGGGAGTAGCACTGAAATCGACTTTGCTGGGTCAAATTTGTGGTAGTGCAGATGCAAATCGAGGTTATTGGCCTCCGAGAGCTATCCCAGAGTGCTCCAATGTGACCACTCTGGACAGCACTTTCAAATCCGATGCACTAGCCAGGTACACAGGAAAAGCCCTAGGAACTTTTCAATTTCATTTCCTGTTTGGTCAGCATGGCGAGCTCAGCAGCACAGGTGACCATGCAATCCCCCCAGAATCGCAAACGAGCTCCAGCATGCAGTGAACGGGAGACACTGGATCTAATTGCTGTATGAGGAGAAGATTCTGTGCAGGCAGAACTCCGATCAAAAAGAAGAAATGCTAATATATATGCTACAACAGGGATACACAGAAGTGCCACTTGAAAGTTAAGAAGCTGAGGCAAGCCTACCAAAAGACAAAGGAGGCAAACAGTCGCTCTGGGTCAGGACCCCATACATGCCTCTTCTATGATCAGCTGCATGGCATTCTAGGAGGGGACCTACCATTACCCCACCACTGTCCGTGGACACCTGGAAGGGGGGAGTCTCATGCAACAGGGAGGAGGATTTTGTGGATGAGGTAGAGGAGGAGAAGGAGGAGAATGCAGAGCAGGCAAGCAATGAATCTGTTCTCCCTGGCAGCCAGGACCTTTTCATCACCCTGGAGCCAATACCCTCCCAAGGTGGGATCCCCGACCCTGAAGGCGGAGAAGGCACCTCTGGTGAGTGCACATTTGTAACTACAGTACAGGGTTTAAAAGCAATAGTGTTTAATGTTTGATTTGCTCTGAAGACTTGGGATGCATTTGTGGCCAGTACAGCTACTGGAAAAGTCTGTTAATGTGTCTGGGGATGGAGCGGGAATCCTCCAGGGACAGCTCTTTGCAGAAGGTTTCTGGGGAAGGCTGCCTTATTTCGTCCTCCACAGTAGGACACTTTACCACACCAACCCAGTAGCAAGTAGTCTAGAATCATTGCAGCACAAAGCATGGCAGTGAATGGTCCTGGGTTTTGGTCGCATTCAAGCAACATTCAGTCCTTATCTTTCTATGTTAGCCTCAGGAGGGTGATATCATTCATGGTCACCTGGCTGAAATAGGGGAATTTTTGCAAGGGAACAGTAAAAGGACCCCGTTTATGCTGGGCTGTTTGCGCTTGGCTAAAAGGGATCATTCCATAGCTAAGTGGCGTGGGAAGGGGTGAAGGGATCATCTGAAATAGCCACGTGGAGGGGTGTGGGGAGGTATGTGCTGCCCCTCCTTTTAAATGGCAAACCCAACCGGCATTGCTTGCTATGGGAAAGGATGGTGCTGCAGCTTGAAACCATTCTCACATGTTATGCATGAAAAGCCAACCCAGCGTACCCTTTGCCTTACCACGGCTGCCTGGAAACCGAATTCTGTTGCCCTGCCGTGTGTGATGTGTCACCATACTGGCAGGCGCTCAATATAAAAGGCAAAATGCGACCATGTGCCTAAAGCACATGTGCTGTCTGCTGAGAATTGCTTGATTCACTGTGAAAGAGTCTCCCTTTTGTTCTCAGAAATGTATCATCTTAAATTTTACTCTCCCTTTTTTTATCTCCCCCCAGCTGCAAATGTTTCTAGGCTCCCCCATCATCTCCTTCCCTGAGGTTATCTCAGATTAGAAGTCGAAAAAAACGCATTTGCGATGACATGTTTCCAAGCTCATGCAGTCCTCCCACACTGGTAGGACACAGCTGAATGCATGGACGCATTCAGCGGCAGAGTCCAGGAAAGAATTAAGTGAGCACTATGAGAAGAGGCAGGACACAATGCTGAGGCTGGGGGAGCAAACGGACATGCTCAGGCATCTAGTGCAGCTGCAGGAAAGCCAACAAGAGCACAGACCACCACTGCATCCACTTTACAACCGCCTGCCGAAGAACGCCGGGGGTGGAGACTCCGGGCACCCAGCCACTCCACTCCAGAGGATGGCCCGAGCAACAGAAGGCTGTCATTCAAACAGTTTTGATTTGTTGTGTGGCTACAATAAGCCAAGTGCCCTTGTCCTTCCCTCCTCCCCTCTTCCCCCACCCCACCCGGGCTACTTTATCAGTTGTCTCCCTTTTTTTAAAATTAATAAAGAAAGAATGCATGGTTTCAAAACAATAGTTACTTTATTTCCTTTGCCAGCTGTGATCGAAGGGGGGAGGGTGGTTGGTTTACAGTGAATTAAAATCAACGAAGGGGGCGGGTTTGCATCAAGGAGAAACACACATAACTGTCACACCGTAGCCTGGCCAGTCATGAAATTGGTTTTCAAAGCCTTTCTGATGCTCAGCATGCCTACCTGTGCTCTCCTAATCACCCTGGTGTCTGACTGTTCAAAGTTTGTAACCAGGAGATTTCCCTCAACCTCCCAACTCACCATAAACGTCTCCCCCTTACTCTTACAGATATTATGGAGCACACAGCAAGCAGTAATAACAATGGGAATATTGGTTATGCTGAGGTCTGACCTAGTCAGCAAACAGCACCAGCGAGCTTTTAAATGTCCAAAGGCACATTCTACCACCATTCTGCACTTCTCAGCCTATAGTTGAACTGCTCCTTACTACTGTCCAGGCTGCCTGCTTAGTGAGCCATGGGAGCAAGGGGTAGGCTGGGTCTCCAAGGATAACTATTGGCATTTCAACATTCCCAACAGTAATTTTCTGGTCTGGAAAGCAAGTCCATTCTTGCAGCTGATCAAACAGCCTGGAGTTCCTAAAAATGCACCTTTCTTGCACCTTTCCCGGCCATCCCACGTTGATGTTGGTGAAACGTCCCTTGTGATCCACCAGTGCTTGCAGTACCATTGAGAAATACCCCTTGCGGTTTATGTATTGGTTGGCTAGGTGGTCCGGTGCCAAGATAGGGATATGCATTCGGTCTATGGCCCCACCACAGTTAGGGAAACCCACTGCAGCAAAGCCATCCACTATGACCTGCACATTTCTCAGAGTCACTACCCTTGATAGCAGAATGTCAGTGATTGCATTGGCTACTTGAATCAAAGCAGTCCCCACAGTAGATTTGCCCACTCCAGATTGATTCCCGACTGACCGGGAGCAGTCAGGCATTGCAAGCTTCCACAGGGCTATTGCCACTCGCTTCTCAACTGTCAGGGCAGCTCTCATCTTGGTATTCCTGCACTTCAGGGTGTGGGAAAGCAACTCACAGAATTCCAGGAAAGTGGCCTTACGCATGCAAAAGTTTCGCAGCCACTGGGAATCATCCCCTACCTGCAACACTATGCGGTCCCACCAGTCTGTGCTTATTTGCTGGGCCCAGTATCGGTGTTCCACTGTATCAGCCAGCCCCACTGCCACCATGGTGTCCCAATTGCCACATTCCGTGCTTTCAGGAATGTCTGTGTCCATGTCCTCCTCACAATAGTCCTCTTGCTGCCGTCTCTTAGCCAGGTTCTGCACATACTGCTGTATAATGCGTGAGGTGTTTACAATGCTTGCTACAGCAGTGGTGAGCTGAGCGGGTTCCATGCTTGCCATCTATGGTATCTGCATGGGTAATCCAGGAAAAAAGGTGTGAAATGATTGTCTGCAGTTGCTTTCTAGGAGGGAGGGAGGGGAGACTGACGACATGTACCCAAAACCACCCACAACAATGTTTTTGCCCCATCAGGTATTGGGAGCTTAACCCAGAATTCCAATGGGCAATGGAGACTGTGGGAACTGTGGGATAGCTACCCACAGTGCACTGCTTCATAAGTCGATGCTAGCCACGGTAGTGAGGATGCACTCTGCCAACTTAATGCGCTTAGTGGGGACAAACACAATTGACTGTATAAAATAGATTTCTAAAAATCGACCTCTATAAAATTGACCTAATTTCGTAGTGTAGACATACCCTTAGTAGCTGTTCTCTGTTTGCTTTACCTGTAAAGGGTTAAAACAGACTATAGGTAAAAAGAAAGTAGTGGGCACCTGACCAAAAGAGCCAACGGGAAGGCTAGAACTTTTTAAAATTGGGAAAAAAAATTCCCTTTGTCTGTCTGTCTGTTGATCTCCGGAGAGAGGAGACACAGAGCAGTGATGCTGTAAGAAGCTAAACCAGGTATGAAAAATCATCAAATCATATCTAAGAATTGATTATCTGAAACCCCAGATATGTAAGTAGATCAGGAGATGTCTAGGAAGACGCAATTAGGATTATTTCTTTTATTTCTTATTGGCTTGTGGACTCCTCTGTGCTAACCCCCCAAATGCTTTTGTTTTGCTTGTAACCATTAAGTTGGACCTCAAGAAAACCATTCTTGATGCTTAATTATTATATTTGCTCTTTTTAAAACTAGCAATAACCTAAGTTCCAGATGTATTTTCTTTCTGTTTGTTTTTAATAAAATTTACCTTTTTTAAGAATAGGATTGTTGGGTTTTTTTGTGTATCCTAAGAGTTTTGTGCATATGTTGTTTAATTAGCTGGTGGCAACAGCTGATTGCCTTTGTTTTCTTTCTCAGCTCTTCCCCAGAGGGGGAGTGAAAGGGCTTGAGGGTACCCCAAAGGGAGGAATTCCCAAGTGCACCTTCCTGGGTCCCAAGGGGTATTTTTGCACTTCGGTGGTGGCATCATTTACCAAGCCAAGGTCAGAGAAAAGCTTGGGAGTTTAATACAAGCCTGGAGTGGCCAGCATTAATTTTTAGAATCCTTGAGGGCCCCCACCTTCTGCACTCGAAGTGCCAGAGTGGGGAATCAGCTTTGACAGTTCCTGTATAAGCTATAGTGTACAGTATGAAGGAAATCAGCCCACTCTAGCCTCTTGTTATGTTGTATCCTACCATTGAATCGGGAATGGACACTAATGACAAATGGACACAGGGAATAAATGTAAAACTTGCCAAAATACCTTGTGGTAAAGACTTCAGGTGCTTTGTCTGCTCTAGGATTTTACAGCATCATGCATTAGTTATCTCACTGTAAAAAAACAAACAAACAAAAAACAAACCACCTTACGTATCTAAAAGCATTTTAAAATGTTTGTGTGATTAAAACGAGGCATTAGCTTTGGAGGAAAAAAAACCCTCTGGTTTTACTGAGTTTCAATAATTTTCTCTTTACTACATTCCATTTTGTTTACTTTTTTGGGAGTCTCTTTTCCCATTCTTTTGGTAAATGGAATGAAACTAATAGGATAGTCACAGAATAAGGTACTACTCGACACAAGTAAAAGTGGCAACAGCGAGGTTAGAATAATGTTATCTGCACGATATGTTTAAAATAATCTTCTTGCATAAGTTACAGCCTTGTGAAAAAATACTTTAATATAAGGTAATCATTGTCTGCTGGTGATTCAGCTCCAAGAGTTTTTGCTTGCTTGGTTACTGGGTGCATGCAGCTTTTCAAAACAGTGTAAATGAGCACTGAAGTATTAAAGCACATGGATGCATAGAATGCAAAGAGAGCACATCCTGTCATATGACATGTGCACCCAAATTGTGTATATACTTATGCTCAGCTAATTTAAATCTGAATAAAGGCCAAGTAAATTCTTTATCTTTCTTCTAACTCTCTACAAACAATGGGACTAACTGTGGTTTTAGTTAATACTCAGCATGAATAAGGGTGGCAGAATCAAACCCCTTCTGCATAGTATGATATGGGCTAGATCCACAACCAGTGCAAGTGGGTGCAGTATCACTGACTTCAATGGAGCTGTGCTCATTTACACCAGCTGAGAACCTGGCTCTGCGTACACAATTTTTCCTAGATTTTTCTGTTTTATCTGCATTAGGACAAGGATTTTCACACATGCTGTATTCTCATAAAAATTGAATAATTTCACATGCCTTTTGTATTCCATCACTGCAAGCAAGGATGTACAGGGAAGAATATTTGCTTCATGAAGAAATATTGCTATGGAGGATGTTCTTTGAGAACAGGGAAGGTAAGCAGTGCACAACATGCCACATTGAAAATATCTATATTGTGAAGACTCGATAGTCACACTGTGACCTGCATGTGGGTTTAAGATAAGCTTGCCGATGGGAGCAAAAGTCAGATGTGCTCATAGGTCAAGGCTAATTTATTACCCATGAAAGATCAGTCCACAGGAGCCCAAACTAGTATGTGCTGTCCATAGAATCTTTGTCTCTATTAGTCTCCATTTTGCTGCATTCTCAGAGCAGCAATGAAATGGTGGCACACAGGGGAAACTGAGTGGCTAAATAATATAGTGTGCATTCAGCAGTATCTTGCAGTCACTGCCCTATGCCTCACCAAATGTACTGTACACCACTTGCTTCTTTTCACATGAAAATAAAAATAAAGAACAGGGGAATGAAAAATGTGCACAAGAGAAATGAATGTTTTAAAAATAATAATGTAATGTTTGGGAAAGTATATTTTTAATAAGATGCTTGGGATCTCAGATGTAAATATGTCCCAAATGCCAATGTGGTTTGGATTATTTTTCCCCCTGGCCTCTCAAAATACACAGCAGTCCTGACAAATCAGTGTAAATGTCCATAGAGTACATGAGCCCTGTTCCAGGCAGCCTAAGCTTATATGGGGTTGAGGGAGCCAATTTGTTTTTTAATGGGTGGTTCACCCTTTGTATATTTGAAAAGCTTGTTCTCTCCTCTCCCCACCCCCTTCTCTCTCATTCTGCTTGTGTACGCTTCAGGGCTCAATTCTCTAAGACTATATGCTCCTTCCCACCCACCCCCGGCCAACTCATTCACCCACAGAACACAACAGCATAACTTCCATCGACTTCCATGGGAATAATTTGTGTTTCCTGTGTATATGTGTGACGGCAATGGGAGTTATTTGTGTGTGTGTGTGTGTTTGCAATTCATATCCTGTGTGTGAGATTGTGGGACTATATGATTTTAAAGGGAGCTGCAGGCAGACACAGAAAATAAGCATAGTGAGTTACTCAGATCCTGTGTGCAGAGAACAGGCCCATAGGCATAACAAACAAAATTCTGTTTATTTTAGAGGAGGGGTATGGTGGGGAACAAAATTAAATGCTAAATCACGTTCAAAAATTAAGCCCTGGTTTGAGGCTTATTTTGTGAATTAGGGAGTGAAATGCCCAGTGATTAATCTCTAAAGACAATCCACCCTCCTGGACTCTATTATTTCAAGAATGTTTCTGCAAAGTTATATTGACTTGCAAAGCCCACTGCTGTACAAGCCCCAGTAAGTGGCATATGCTCCCCTAGTCAGGGTAACTTTAAATTAAAATGGATTCATTTGCCTTAAGCAGCATCTAGAGAGTTATTGAGAGCAATAAAAATGAAAGCAACTGTTGAGAATACAATGTGTGTATTTGGTAAGTCTCCCATCTGTGTGTGTTAGTGCTGATAGGTTTGGGCTCCCCTCAGTGCTACCCCTCCCCTCAACTCTCACAAGTCAATTTTGAATGGAACTAGATAACCTATAGCTCCAGCCGCAGTATCTATTTAAGACAACTATATGCCAGATAGATCATATTCAGAGGGAACATGAGACCTTACCTTTCCCCTAAAAACTTTTCACATGACCACTATCATATGGCATTAGTGAGAAAGACGAAGAGGAGAAAGGGCCAGAAAAAGAAAATAAAGAGAGAGAAGACAAAGGAAATAAATCTAGGAATCAAGCATGGAAGAGTTATGAGACTATCATTAGAGTCAGACACATCTGCGCTAAATAATTTGAGTATACAGCATTTCGAGACATAGCAGTGGGAAGGTGCCTTAGAAATCCCACAGAGATGGACAAATTTCAGTGTAGATTAAACATATATAAAGCCAAATTCATTCCTGATTCTTACCCATGCAACCCAAATGAAGATATGGGTATGGTTATACAGGTGTAAATGAAGGCAGGATTTGGCCTAACCCTTTGTATAATGCTTCATATGATTGATGTTGCCATACAGTATATAGCTTAAAGAAATAATTATAATGAGCCTATTGTGTCATCAGTTTTCAAGCAGAACTCTCCATTATTTTCCATCAATGGCTTCTTATGGCCCACTGTGTACACAGTGAGTCTAAGTAGCTAAGTTTTAACATATAGTGTGTGTGTGTGTGTGTGTGTGTGTGTGTGTCTATGCGTATGTGCACATGCAATAACTCAGACACATACTTTTTTTGAATATAAGTGGATGATGAATCCACCTTTGGCAACTCTCGAGCAAACTGTGACAGATTTCCTTTCCAATGTTTGCGCTGAACTCCCTGGTGGATGCTCTTTGGAGCGGGAATTGGAATTGACTCATCCAACCGGAGTCTTATTATACCATCCATATAAGAGTCAGGTCATGCTGAAACGCAAGGTGCACATCTGAGCTTATATGAACGGTATGACTGAACTGCTGGAGATAGGGTTGTACTGTGAAAACAGGTTCACTGGTTCATGCATAGGCAGGTGTAAATCATGAGTCCCCCTGCTCCCAAGGGGATAAACCCTGAGGAAGGCATGTTATCCTCCTTCATGCCTCCTGCCAGTGGAAGGCAGCTTTACTTCCCATCAGGGCTCCTTAATCTCTATCTAGGTATTTCTATGGCTGTCGTTCTCAGAGTATCTGAGCACCTCACAAGCATGAGTGGATTGATAGCCTCACGACACCCCTGTGAGTAGGAAAGCATTATCCCCATTTTACAGCTGGGAAACTGAAGCAAACAGTAGATTAAGTGAAATGCTTAAGGTCATGAAGAGTTCGCCTGGAGTGAGCCCAGTGAGGCTTACATCTTGCCAACTTCTCTGAGGAAGCTCATAGTAGGAAGGTGATATGGAAGGGGGGGTTCAGCTGTTGTGACCTGCACTGGATGTGCCATGTTTGTCTTTCTTCCACAGGACAGAAGCGACTTTGTCTGTACAAAGTGCAAGCTGGTCTCCATATTGGAAGAGAAGATTGAAGGTCTGGAGCAACAGATAACGACCCTGCGTTGCATACGAGAAACTGAGGATTTTCTGGACAAAAGTCAGGATATGCTTCTACGGGCACAAAGCTCTAAAGATTTAGAGCAGGTTGCACAGAGGAGCCAAGTGGCCAGTGAAAAAGCTTGGCAACATGTGACCTCCAGAAGAAGAAGGGGGAATGTCCGGGTTCCAGCAACGCGGACACAAGTAACTAACCGCTTTCATGTTCTCTCCACAGGTACCTTTGCAGAGAGTGGACCAGATGATATGTCTGGGGGAAGAAAGCAGAAGGAGACTCCACTGGTTGGAAGGCATGAGATGCACTGTCCTGAGATGGGGGGTTCCACGACCACCACTCCCAAGAGAAGGAGGCAGGTGGTGGTGGTCAGGGACTCTCTCCTCCGGGGGACTGAGTCATCTATCTGCCGCCCTGACCGGGAAAACCGAGAAGTCTGCTGCTTGCCAGGGGCTAAGATTTGCGATGTGACGGAGAGACTGCCGAGACTCATCAAGCCCTCGGATCGCTACCCCTTCCTGCTTCTCCACGTGGGCACCAATGATACTGCCAAGAATGACCCTGAGCTGATCACTGCAGACTACGTGGCTCTGGGAAGAAGGATAAAGGAGTTTGAGGCACAAGTGGTGTTCTCGTCCAACCTCCCCGTGGAAGGAAAAGGCTGGGGCAGGGAGCGTCGAATCATGGAAGTCAATGAATGGCTACGCAGGTGGTGTCGGAGAGAAGGCTTTAGATTCTTTGACCATGGGATGGTGTTTCATGAAGGAGGAGTGCTGGGCAGAGACGGGCTTCATCTTACGAAGAGAGGGAAGAGCATCTTTGCGAGCAGGCTGGCTAACCTAGTGAGGAGGGCTTTAAACATGTTCACTGGGAGAAGGAGACCAAAGCCCTGAGATAAGTGGGAAAGTGCGATACCGGGTGGAAGCACAGGCAGGAACGTCTGGGAGGGGAGGGCTCCTGCCTCATACTGAGAATGAGGGGCGATCAGCAGGTTATCTCAAGTGCTTATATACGAATGCATAAAGCCTTGGAAACAAGCAGAGAGAACTGGAGGTCCTGGTGATGTCAAAGAATTATGACGTGATTGGAATAACAGAGACTTGGTGGGATAACTCACATGACTGGAGTACTGTCATGGATGGCTATAAAATGTTCAGGAAGGACAGGCAGGGCAGAAAAGGTGGGGGAGTAGCACTGTATGTAAGGGAGCAGTATGACTGCTCAGAGCTCCGGTACGAAACTGCAGAAAAACCTGAGTGTCTCTGGATTAAGTTTAGAAGTGTGAGCAACAAGAGTGATGTAGTGGTGGGAGTCTGCTATAGACCACCGGACCAGGGGGATGAGGTGGATGAGGCTTTCTTCCGGCAACTCGCAGAAGCTACTAGATCGCACGCCCTGGTTCTCATGGGTGACTTTAATCTTCCTGATATCTGCTGGGAGAGCAATTCAGCGGTGCATAGACAATCCAGGAAGTTTTTGGAAAGCATAGGGGACAATTTCCTGGTGCAAGTGCTAGAGGAGCCAACTGGGGGGGAGCTTTTCTTGACCTGCTGCTCACAAACCGGGAAGAATTAGTGGGGGAAGCAAAAGTGGACGGGAATCTGGGAGGATGGGTAGGATCCCCTGGAGGACTAACATGAAGGGGAAAGGAGTCCAGGAGAGCTGGCTGAAATTTCAAGGAATTCCTGTTGAGGTTACAGGTACAAACTATCCCGATGAGTCAAAATAATAGTAAATATGGCAGGCGACCAGCTTGGCTTAACGGTGAAATCCTAGCGGATCTTAAACATAAAAAAGAAGCTCACAAGAAGTGGAAGGACATATGACCAGGGAAGAGTATAAAAATATTGCTCGGGCATGTAGGAATGAAATCAGGAGGGCCAAATCGCACCTGGAGCTGCAGCTAGCAAGAGATGTCAAGAGTAACAAGAAGGGTTTCTTCAGGTATATTGGCAACAAGAAGAAAACCAAGGAAAGTGTGGGCCCCTTACCGAATGAGGGAGGCAACCTAGTGACAGAGGATGTGGAAAAAGCTAATGTGCTCAATGTTTTTTTTGCCTCTGTCTTCACTAACAAGGACAGCTCCCAGACTCCTGCGCTGGGCATCACAACATGGGGAGTAGATGGCCAGCCCTCTGTGGAGAAAGAGGTGGTTAGGGACTATTTAGAAAAGCTGGACGTGCACAAATCCATGGGGCCGGACGAGTTGCATCCGAGAGTGCTAAAGGAATTGGCGGCTGTGATTGCAGAGCCATTGGCCATTATCTTTGAAAACTCGTGGCGAACAGGGGAAGTCCCAGATGACTGGAAAAAGGCTAATGTAGTGCCAATCTTTAAAAAAGGGAAGAAGGAGGATCCTGGGAACTACAGGCCAGTCAGCCTCACCTCAGTCCCCGGAAAAATCATGGAGCAGGTCCTCAAGGAATCAATCCTGAAGCACTTACATGAGAGAAAAGTGATCAGGAACAGCCAGCATGGATTCACCAAGGGAAGGTCATGCCTGACTAATCTAATCGCCTTCTATGATGAGATTAATGGTTCTGTGGATGAAGGGAAAGCAGTGGACGTGTTGTTCCTTGACTTTAGCAAAGCTTTTGACACGGTCTCCCACAGTATTCTTGTTAGCAAGTTAAAGAAGTATGGACTGGATGAATGCACTATAAGGTGGGTAGAAAGTTGGCTAGATTGTCGGGCTCAACGGGTAGTGATCAATGGCTCCATGTCTAGTTGGCAGCCGGTGTCAAGTGGAGTGCCCCAGGGGTCGGTCCTGGGGCCGGTTTTGTTCAATATCTTCATAAATGATCTGGAGGATGGTGTGGATTGCATTCTCAGCAAATTTGCGGATGATACTAAACTGGGAAGAATGGTTGATATGCTGGAGGGCAGGGATAGGATACAGAGGGACCTAGACAAATTGGAGGATTGGGCCAAAAGAAATCTGATGAGGTTCAATAAGGATAAGTGCAGAGTCCTGCACTTAGGACGGAAGAACCCAATGCACAGCTACAGACTAGGGACCGAATGGCTAGGCAGCAGTTCTGCGGAAAAGGACCTAAGGGTGACAGTGGATGAGAAGCTGGATATAAGTCAGCAGTGTGCCCTTGTTGCCAAGAAGGCCAATGGCATTTTGGGATGTATAAGTAGGGGCATAGCGAGCAGATCGAGGGACGTGATCGTTCCCCTCTATTCGACATTGGTGAGGCCTCATCTGGAGTAGTGTGTCCAGTTTTGGGCCCCACACTACAAGAAGGATGTGGATAAATTGGAGAGAGTCCAGCGAAGGAAAACAAAAATGATTAGGGGTCTGGAACACATGACTTATGAGGAGAGGCTGAGGGAACTGGGATTGTTTAGTCTGCAGAAGAGAAGAATGAGAGGGGATTTGATAGCTGCTTTCAACTACTTGAGAGGTGGTTCCAGAGAGGATGGTTCTAGACTATTCTCAGTGGTAGAAGAGGACAGGACAAGGAGTAATGGTCTCAAATTGCAGTGGGAGAGGTTTAGGTTGGATATTAGGAAAAACTTCTTCACTAGGAGGGTGGTGAAATACTGGAATGCATTACCTAGGGAGGTGGTAGAATCTCCTTCCTTAGAAGTTTTTAAGGTCAGGCTTGACAAAGCCCTGGCTGGGATGATTTAATTGGGGATTGGTCCTGCTTTGAGCAGGGGGTTGGACTAGATGACCTCCTGAAGTCCCTTCCAACCCTGATATTCTATGATTCTATGATTCTTTGAAGAAAGTCTGAGATGAAGAAGCTGAGAATTAGTCCCAACTCTCTTGAGTCTCAGTCTAGCACCCTGTAGAGTAGAACATCCCTCCTCCCCTGCTACTATGGGCTGCACAGGACCTCTGCTGAATCAGCACATCCCTCAGCCTTCCTGGCCATGCCCCTTCCCATTCGGCATTCCCTACTTTTGGTCTGGTTTGCTCCTGCTCCCCTCTCAGAGTCAAAGGGAGCACATGTAGGGGTTCTGTCACACCGCCCTCCTCCCTTGGTGGGTGTTCCATGGCTGGGGAATGCTCCTCTAAGGTCCATGTTCCCAGTAGCCTGAGTAGACATTACGGTAAATTTAGCTCAGTATCTGAGAAGGGTGTGGAAGTATTGCAGTTCTAACTAAAGCAGTTACTTGTTTAAATTAAAATAATATACAGGGGCTAATGTTTTATGATGAAATACCCTTATAACTAGACAAAGAAATGGACACCAGACTATGTGTGTATCCCAGAACATTTCACACATACAAGTCAAGTTATTTAAAAAAAAAAACAAAAAAACTAGTCCAGACATGTGGAGATGTGATTTCTATAAAAGCCACTTCAGTAATAATTAATTATGCTTAGAATTATATAGGGTTATATTCTGCAATCTTCACTCATGCTGAGCATCTTAATTTAGTGTTCTAATGATATCAGTGGGATTACGTGAGGAGTAAGGTATTTCTCAACATAAGTAAGTATGGCAGAATTTGGCTCATAATTTATATCTTCAACGCACTATAAAAACACTAAGTCAAATTCCTTGCCTTACTCATGGAAAAACTCCCATTGACTTCAGTGGGGGGTTTCAGACATAAAAAAGCAGGAGCTGGCCCCTGGACTAATTTATTTTGGAGAAGGTTGGACGTTTAAACGGTCAAGTTAAGACACAATTAGAGTTACACTGGTTTCTTCCCCTTCATTCAGAGTTCCCGCGGGTGTGTTTATTAACCCCAGGAGGGGATATTTTGTTGCCTTGTTAGCCATAATTGCATTTTGTTTAACTAGATCATTTAAAAAGAAGTCCCTTCCTAACATGGCCATTTTTATGGATCTTGAATATTTGTGAGGCTGCACTATTCCTGTTCTAACTTGGTTCTTTGTGTATGCGAACTGTTTTTGATCAGCTATTTTTTAACCTCCAAATACAAAATATGAAGGTTAGCTGTGGGGAATATAACCCAAATGATCAATTCAACAAGAGTAGAAAAGTATTTTAAAGATACAGAAATAGAGTCCAAGTATCAGTAAACATTTTTATCGTGTTAGTTCCATAATGCAGCATATGTATGGCTCATAAATTAAAGTAATAAAAAACAGGATAACATCTGTTCTATAGTATGTGAATAGGAGGGAATTTGGACATTTGAGAAGTTGTTATACAGACATTATATTCTACATGGGAACATACGAAGAGTGTTTGTAGTGAAGAGAACTTCTGATGCCTACTTGTATTTCTTTTTAAATGTAAACATCTGCTTTAACATTCTGGTACACGAATACTGTAACTTCTGCTGCAATTTAATTTTAAAATCTGGATTAAAATAAACAGGCTACAGTTTCTAACTGAAGAATCAAGGTGTGTACTTTTTTCAAATACCTTTCCATAACCTATTTAATGAAATATCTTCAATACATCCTCACTGTACCTTGCAGATAAAAAAAATCTAAGCTTCCGCTATGTAATTCAAGTAAAATGTGCAAGAAATATGTCCTGACCTGGCACAGGATTTTAAAGCTTCCCAACTCCATATTCATTATTGTGTTAGCCACTAATCATTGCAACTAATAAAATCCCATGGTAGGCTGATTGCTTAATTCTAGATCAAAGCCAAGACTTTTTTTTATTCATATCTTGAGAGATGAAGGATGTAATTGAGTTCATGTATGGGCTGTTAAGTAACTTGAATATTTACTTCAAACTTAAAACTGCTTCCTGAGCTGGTGTGGTAGCTCTTTTATCCAATGGTATGAAGTTCAAACAGTAACACTACTGAAAAGAGAGCTATAAAGAGGGATAGATTGTGAATTCCTGCATCCTGATTACCAAGATAAGAGGGTACTTGGGAGTGGAAGCAAAGGTGGTGAGAGCTAAATTAGCTGTCTTCCTGGAGATAAAAAGTTTGTTTCCTTAAGAGAAAAGCCTAGCTAAGGAACTGCCTATCCTCTTTCAAAGTTATATGCTCACTGCTAAGCCATCAAGCACCAAGAAATGAATGTAGTATTCTAAATAAAGTATTGACCACTCCAAGCAATGAAAATAAATGATTTAAACCAATACACGAATACGACTGTCTTAATATAATTCTGAACTTGTGAATGGTTTCATTATTAATCAGCAGAAACAAATACTGCCAGTCAGATCAATAACTCATAACCCCGGTGAGTGCCTGCCTCACAGATGTTTGCATCATTTGTCACATGCATGTACAGTTGACAAATCTGAGTGCAGAGCAGGGGTAACTGTGCATGGAATTCTGTGCACACAGCAGAAAACAATCAGACTGACTATTGGAATCTATTAGTAAAAATCTTGCTAAGTCTCTGATAGGATGAGGGGGAGGGGGTTTGGAAATATTTGGCATGACATTGTAATTTTGATTTCATTGATGAATAAGGAGAAATAGCTTATGAATAATTCTGTTAGGCTCAGGGAAGAGAATGAGATTATAGCTATCTAACAAGTCCCTCACACCATGATGTGTCTCCAGTAATTTACCAGAAATAAGGAGGCTAACAGACTGACAATCATATAGGCCACATCAGAACCTCCTCCATCATCTTCTCTCCTTCCCATTCTCCTGAACTACCTTAAGCAAAAGCACACTAATCAGAAAAATAGAAGACAAACTGGGATATCAGAAAAGATATACGGGGTGGTACAACATACTGGCACCTCTGTGTAGAATCTGAGCTACCGTTGTTTAAAACAATGTTTAGTTGTTAGTGTGTTGCGCAGGAAACCGCAAATGTGAACCAAGTATAAAAAAGTTGAAGAAATGTCTATTTTGGTCTGTAGAGAGCCTGGAACAATAGCTTTGAGAGGTGTGAACTGCTTCATTCACATCAGTGAGGTGTGAACTCTGATGTCTAGTAATGATGATTTAAATGCCAACATTATTATCTATTTCATTCCTCATGTAACAAAGGGGACCACAATTCTTCACAACTGCTGAGAGTGACATCACATTTTAGTGTCAGCAAGGGTGATGTTTGGGAGATGCCACCACTTCCCCCCTCCCTCTCAAAAAGGAGTCAAGCCCAAGTCTAGCAGACACTATGGGCAAATTCAAGCCTCACTAAGGTGAAACCAAGATCAAGCTGCTTAGTGGAGCTTAGCTCGCATACACAAGCATAGTTTAAACCTTGGCATAATCTAGTGTGTGTTGCATATCACTGTGACAATTCAAACAGTCAGAGCTTAATGAGGAGCACCACCAGGAGCTCTCCCTGCCCCCCAGTCTGACTCTTGGATGTAAGATAGCACAAGGAAATGACCATGGATAGACTGGGGGTAATGAGCTGCTCTCTAATCAAGATGCATCAAAGACTTGTTGTTTTGTTTTCTGGTAGGAAAGAAAGGATGGCTTTGTAGTTAGAGCACTGGACTGAGAGTAACCAGATTGAATTCCTTGCTGTGCCACAGATTTCTGGAGTGACTTTGGGCAAGTCACAATCTCTGCACTTAGTTCTCCATCTGTAATATGGGGATGATACTACTTCCTTATTTAATAGTGGTTTTGTAAAGACAAATTCATTAACCTTTATAGGACATTAGGCAGGGCCGGATTAAGACCTTTAGAGGCCCTAAGCACTGAAAAGATTATGGTGCCCCCCTAAATGTAATTCAAAATAAAAACAATACTATACCATAAAATAAAATTTTGTTTTTTGAAGTGACACAAAACTTACATGTATGCTGAAATTAAAATAGTTTCTTTCTAGATCTTCTGATTGCAAAATTCTGGATAAGTTCATCGAAGTTGACTTGACAAAGCAGGTCCGCTTCCATACACACTAGGGAAAGTGAATCAAGTCTGTCCTGACACATTGTTGTTCTCTGAGGCTTTTTTATTCTTTTCAGCTGAGAAAAAGAGCATTCTGCGGAGCAGTTAGTAATCATCAATGCTAGAAAAATACATAGTGCGATCTCTACATTTGGAAATACACACTGTATTCCGTCTTTCAATATTATGTCATGAAGATCAATGTGACTGAATTTCATTTTTCCTGTTTCGTTAAACTTTGCGCTCATATAACAGTGGAACTGCCATAATTCTCTGCAGAGATTCATGGTCAAGTCAATAGGGTATGAGTCAACTGGCTTTTGGGATCTTTGTGAATATTGTTCTTCAGATAAGTCCATATTGTTTAGAAAAGAAAATCTACTTGATACTTCTTGGTACACTTCACCTCTCCTCTTCATATGAGCGTCAAGTGTATCAATTATAGCACACTAAGTAGATATGTAAAATTTGTCTCTAGGATTCAATGCTGTTTCTGTTGCACTGCTATCATTTGCTTGTTTTTTCCTGATTCACTTGTGGAACTGGGCTTCTTTGTAGTTAGTAACAGGCAAGACATCTTTTGATATGTCTTCAAATCTTCCGAAATCATTCCTCAAAGTGTGTAAGTGGCCTGCTAATGATTGTCAGAGGTCTGCACATGTTTTCAAATCCAATTCTTTTTCTTGGAGAGCTTGACTTGTGTGGTTAAAGTGTTGTAAAATTTCATTCCACATGGTCAACAAATTACACAACGTACACTATTTTTATGTGTGTGTGTGTATGTATATATATATATATAAAAGAAAAAAATCAAGTACGTATAACTCAGAAGAATATATCAATAATAAAACATAAATTTATTGCAATACATGACAGGATCTGATTTCCTCGCATTATTTCGATCTACGTTAGTAGGAAGCCCCCTGGGTTTAGGTGGGGATAAGTAATAAAAAGAGAACAGAAAAATGGGGGAAGAGTGTGTAATGCAGTGTAAGGAAGTCTAACAAAGTTCTGATTTTTCCCATGATGACTACTTCGATACTTTTTTTGAAATATCAAATATCAATTTTTTTAAAAAAAAAAAATCTTATTTTTTTTGGTGTCCCATGCTTTGGTGGTGCCCTAAGCATGTGCTTAGTCTGCCTCTTGGGTAACCCAGCCCTGACATTAGGATACTAGAGTGTTGGAAACCAGAAAGATAGAGAGTGAAGACACACAGGATGATGTATGGAATTTTCAATATGGAGGGAAATATACATATCATTATTCAGCATTATGATCCTATCAGTATTAGGCAAGGGAGCTATAATTTTATAAAAACAAATGCACTGTGTTCACAATGCACTATATCCACAATGTATCCACGATTCACATTCAAATTAGTCCAAACAGAGGCAACTTTTCAGACATCAGTGTTCATGAGGCCATGGGAAAGCAGGTAAGTGCAATTTCACTAGTCATTGCTCTGCTTCCCATGGACTGAAGAAAGGGGGTGTCATTTTCTCTGATTATGGCTAGCACCAGAGACTTCAGTGGAAGAAGCAAGAAACTTCTCAGCAGGCTGATGTGGTTTATCATAGCCCCTAATAGTTTGAGATTGGCTTAAATCCTGAAGCAGGTGCTGTAGGGCCTGCTACTGCTCTCATTGAGGTCAATGGAAAAAACTCCAATTGACTTCAGTGTAGATTGGATCACGTTCTAAATGCTTCATGCAGAACAAAATGAAGTAACTGTGGATTCAATGATTCACATTATATTCAAAGAGTAACTCTGATGTTTCT
Source organism: Eretmochelys imbricata (assembly GCF_965152235.1). NCBI lineage: Eukaryota > Metazoa > Chordata > Testudines > Cheloniidae > Eretmochelys > Eretmochelys imbricata. The sequence continues at coordinate 34,270,054 of NC_135574.1, forward strand.
GTGACAAGATATGGGCCAAAGGCAGAACCATTTATCCAACCCTTCCCACCACCCAGCTCAGACTTTGAACATTTTGATAAACCATGGAATATCAGGGGTGGAAGGGACCTCAGGAGGTCATCTAGTCCAACCCCCTGCTCAAAGCAGGACCAATCCCCAATTTTTGCCCCAGATCCCTATATGGCCCCCTCCACGATTGAACTCACAACCCTGGGTTTAGCAGGCTAATGCTCAAACCACTGAGCTATCCCTTGCCCCAAAATGACCCTTGCCTCCAAACCACCCTTAGTTTACAAAACCAAACCTTGACGAATAAGGAAACTGCTATAAGAGACCACAATTATCATGCAATTTCCTGTGACCGCCCTCAAAGAAGCCCTTCACTGGACTCAGCACAGTTCTACTCCTCCGCCCATTAGCAGGCCACCCCACTGAGTAAATCATTTTCACTGCTCCTTACAGTGGTTTCCAGATGCACTAAGTGTCACTATAAATGAACTAAGAAACAGACCCAAACTGGCTCATCTTTTCTGAACCTTACCAAACTCAAGTGATTTGGATACACTGGGACTAAATCAATGAAACCCTTTGTTGGGGGCTTGGTTTTACAAAAGCAAAAGCCATTTGATAAGGCTTTGCAAAGCTGCCACCAGTTTTGCCCTGTGACTCGTAGTTTTGAATCATTTGGCTCTGATTCAGCAAAGGACTTAAGAACTTGCTTTACTTAACAGTCACAGGGATGTGAGGAGGTGTTTAAAATTAAGCACTTGTTAAGTGCTTTGCTGAACAAAGATGATATGCAGAATCAAGGCCTACATATCTCACAAAGTTATTATTCTTTAGAAGCAAACCTGTACTTTGTTTCGTATATTTGATAAAGAATAAATCTTAGTGTGGGTTAAAGGCTCCGTTTTTAATCCTAACATTCTGTTTTTAAATTACTCTGCAGGAACTCCAGTTTAAATCTCTTGAATAAGGACTACAGGATTGGGTAGCCCATGATGTTTTAGAATGTTATACTTTTATGATCATCTAATTAAGCAAACTGGTTCATTACAAGCAACACTAAGGTGCTAATTCAATTCCCGCCTGTGATTTTTTTTTCCAAGCTTGTTTACCTGTGAAGCCATGTGTAACTAAAGAAAATCCCCACAGCAAGTGGTGGGAGATAGAGGGGGAAGAGGCCTCACTACTACATTTATTTCAGCTTTAGTCCAAAATCTCCAAGCCCCCAAGGTTTAATTATCGTGTGCAGTGTAGTGTTGAATAGGAAAAAGGGACTGTAGCATGATGGAATGATTTTCACACTGATACCCACAATGGAACTGGAGCATTGGGAAGGCGGGGAGGGAGGGCAGTAAGGTTCTAAACTCATTTGAAGTGAAGAAGGAGAAAAATACCTTGTAGAGTCTCAACACATTATGAGTGGAATTATAAATATTAACTTTTTTCTTCATCTCTCCTGTGTGAAATGCATCTGTGGGTTTATTGCAGCAGAGTAAGCAAGCTTGACTCTCAGAAGTTTAAGTTAAAAAAAAACACCACCACCACCACCACCTTTCCTCAGCCTTTGTACTTATCTCATTTCAAGTTATGTTACTGGTTAGCAGAACTAAAAGGTGAAAAAGACCCCATACTATTATGCACTTTACCACATGTGTGACCTGAAGAGGATTAAAGGTTTGTTCAATCTCTATTCATAGCATTCTTAAAGGCTTTTTTTCAAAGAACTCTTTAAACAAAGGTTGACAAACTAAGCACTTCTTTTGTTGCTGCTTAGCTGAAGTCTATTGTCAATTAGTAAGCAACCTTTTCAATTCAGTGTAATTGGGGCTTTCAGTTCTAATTACATTATACAGAGAAATGTGAATAAAATAATAATATGTCTATAAAATATCCATGGATGGAATATTTAATATAACATACCGTTATAACATGTTCCATGTTCTACCACAGACTTGGCTGCAATTCCAGAGTACCTTGAGTCTATAGGTCTATAAAAGGCTTTGATGCTTGCAAATGTAATATATAAATAATAATTATAGTCAGAACTGGAGTGAGTGCTGTGGTTAAGGTTGTCTCGGTCACTGATATATTTTTGAAACTTTCATTTTTTAGTCTGAGATTTTCCAAGGTTTCTCTCTGTTTGAAGGTGAATACTTTGGGAAAGTTTGAGCAAAAGCAGTTCTGTCATTTTTGAGTGCGAGGTGACTTGAAAAAATATATACTTTACCCATTCTTGCAATCTTTTTTTGGATAGGAGGGTCTGCTGAAACAGAAAGTTGGCATTTGGTAAGAAAAGAGCCCTTGCTGGGAAGAACTTTCTTGGGCTCCGGTGAAAATTCATTTTGATGTGACTGAGCTATGGCCATTGGAAAAATCATATGTTGTGCACACAGTATATTTTTGCTTTTCTTGCTAAGTTTGAAAAGCGCACAGGTAAGGAATGATTTCCAGATTGTGGAATTTGCACCACCCTGCTGGAACAGCTGCAGACCCCCAATAAACCTACTGAAACACTTTTCTTTTACATAGGAAGGTCTTCAGAAGTAGGGTTCTCTTACTTTAGTGGTTCACAGGATGGGAAACTATGACTGGCTGGAGTGCTTGGGATAGCAAAACTGGGGTCTGCAGTAGTTCAAAAGGTGAAAACAACATAGCTGTGGGGCAGAAGAGATTCCTAGGTGCTCTCGGAGCAGAAGCTTTGAGATAGTAGAATTTAGTAGCTTTGCAACACAGGGACCTTCCCCCGCTCCAATCCACTGAACATCCACAAAGAGCAGGTTCCCCCTCCACAGAATCAGAAGCGCCACAAGGACAGAGCTCCTCTACCTCAAACCTTGCCAAACCAAGACTCCTGCCCCTGTGGGTCTTTGAAATGTTGAGGAACATTCTAAGTTCTCTATGTTCCCTTGGGGGAAGATCCAAAGTCAATGACTTCAACAAGGCTATGACAATTTATGTCAGCTGAGCAGGGATGAAAGTAAAATGGAGCTCTTACCAATACAGGACAGCTCTGGCATTTCCCCCCGCCCCCCCGGAAGGGGTGGGGCCTTGGGTGGAAGGGGCGGGGCTGGGGGGTCAGCATCCCACAGCCAGTCCATCTGAGCTCCCTGGCCCATGCCGCCCGGGGCTCCAGTGACAATTTAAAGGGCCCGGGGCTCCGGGCAGCTACTTCTGCCGTCACCATCCCCTACCGTTGGCGCCGGGGGGCAGAAGGGGTAGTGACATTAAAGTGCTGCCCCTTTTGTGCCCCCCATCAGTGGGGTTGTCGCTGCCCCTTTTGCACCCCCTCTCCATTGGTAGGGACCCGTCAGGGCTGCCAATGGGGGGCGCAAAAGGGGCAGCAATGTTAAAGCGCTGTTGCAGCAGTATTTGAAAGTCAGGGTACTGGCCTGTATTGGGGGCTACCTTTTACCAGTACAGCGTACCGGCCCATACCGCCTTACTTTCACCCCCGCAGTTGAGGATCTGCCCCTAGGTCTTTAGCCTCTGAAGTCTTGCTTAGAAGCCTTAATAAGCTCTGAAGGTGGAACATAGGTTGACTAGGAAAGTATATGGAGGTTATCGTAGAGACCTAAAAGTTCTACAGTTACATAGGGAGTTGCTTGATCTCCATGGCTTCTCTTAAGCCCCTCTCACCCTGTCTGCTTCTTCAGGGCTATAGAGCTCCTAAGCTCCTTGGTGCTTTTCCTCCTCCGCACCAGCTCAAAGGAAGAAGCCTTACAGAAATTTGCAGCTCTGCTGGGCTGTAGGAGCAGCCTGGGCCAATGGCAACCACCGATGTTCTGGAGCTCTGAGAATCTTTAAATGACTGCAGAAGGCAGGAAGCAGTAAGAGGAGCATGTTTCAAAACTTTAAACTGATAGAGGATCCAAATATTTGCAACTCGGGAAAGCTATGATTATCCAGATAACCTCCACTTAGCCTCTGTAGTGACCCCCTGAGAATAACAATCAACTCTGAGACAACATTCTCCATTCATAGAAAAACAGTTCATCTTATGGGTTACCACAAAACTAGAATTCTTTACACTGAATCATGGTTGAACTCAGAGTGACTTTTCTAAATGTAAAATATCAACAGTTTTAGGCTTTATTTTAAGGTCCTTATGAAAAAAAAGATGAAGATTTGAGGATGACTATGGTAAAAATATATCAGTCAAATTTATTTTTTTGAATTGCTGTTATCTCCTGTGGACTTCTTAAAAACTTTTTAAAAGTGTCATATCCCAAAATAAGGGCTTGTCTGCATTGGAAAGTTTTACCAGGTATGCTGGCATAGTTAAACCAGTCTAGTTATACCGGTATAATCCCCATGTGGACACTCTTGCTCTGGAATAAGAGTGGCTTTTTTTCAGTTTAGCTTAATCCCCTTCCAAAGTGATGAAAACTAAATCAGAAAAAAGGCACTTTTATATTACAGAAACAGAGAGTCCACACATGGAGTTAAACAGGTCTAACTATAACAGTTTAAATTCACACCTTATCTTATACCAGTATAACTTTCCGTTGTAGACAAGCCCTATATTGTGACAGGACCAATCATTTTTATACTTTTACTCCTGGGAGAATTCTGTGCCACTGCGTATGTGCAGAATTTATGTCCCCTGCAGATTTCTTTGCTTTCCCACAGAAAAATTACTTTCTGATGGGAAAGCAAAGGGAAACCACAAGAGTGGTCATGCGACTCTCCACAGCAGTATGCTTCGGGTGCCCAGGGCAGCTGACAGAGAGGTAAATCACTGTGCGGAAGAGAGGGTGGACTGGGGAAGAGCCGGCTGGTGACTCCTACCCTGCACCAGGCTCAACTGCTAGTCCCGGCTGGGCTGGGGAGGGCAGGACTTCCTCTTCCCCTGCATGGCATCCCAGGACGTGTCAGACCCACCCCCAGATTCCTCCCCTGGCTGTAGAAAGTTCTGCAAACTCTACCCCCCCCCACCGCACTTCCTGCACCCATCACTCCTCAGCTGCAGGGGGTGGGATCTGCCTAAGCCCCATGCATCCAGACCCCCTCATACCCAGACCCTCCCACTGAGCCTCACCCCCATGCACTCAGATCACCCCCCAATGAGCCCCACTCCCCCTGCATCTGGACTGTCCCAACAAGCCACCCACACCTGGATCCCCACCCTGCCGAGCCCCACTCCCCCAGCATCTGTACCCCCCACTAAGCCCCCCAACACTCAGACCCCCCTGCTGAGCTGTATCACCCCCACACCAGACCCCCACAATGAGCCCCAACCATCTTCACCTGGACCCCCCGAAGAGTCCCATTACCATTGCACCCAGAACCCCGCAACAAGCCCCATCCAGATCGCCGCTGCACCCAAATCCCCCACTGAGCCGCCTGCACCAGATTGTCCCACACAGAACCCTCTCAACACACACCTGGATCACCGCACGCTAAACCCCTCCACACTTGGATCCTGCCTTGCTGAGTCTGCCTGCCCACACCTGATGCACCTGGCATGGAGGGGCAGGGCCCTGGGGTGTTTCTGGGGCAGGCCCATTCCTTGCACTGTGTCAGTGTTGGGTGCAACCTCACTGCTGAGTCCATGTCCCACGGGGACATGCACACAGATCTCCCACCTCTGAGCAGCCAGTGTTCTGTACTCTCCAATACTATGCTGGAGCCTCCACATTTATTTGAGAAATAAAATTTGCAGAATTTTTCAGAATTTTAAAATATTGTGCACAGAATTTTTAATTTTTTGGCACAGAATGCCCTCAAGGGCATACTTTATTGCTTTCATGATTACTTTGTAAAATGCTTGATTTGGCTTTATGTAACAACCATGCTTCCTGTTAGCTTATTTATCCTTACAAGCAGAGCCGTCCCGTCCATAGGACGGACCGGGGCAATCACCCCAGGCCCCGCACTTCAGGGGAATGCGGGCGGGGGGGCGCGGAACAGACAGCCTAGGCGGTTAGCAGGGGGCCTGGCACTGGCAGCAGAGGTTGGGCCCACACCCCTCACTCAATGGCCTGGATGTTATTTCTTTTTCTTGCCCGCAGCCCCCTGGGCTCAGACTCAGTCTCTGCAGCAGCACCAGTGAGCGACCCGGTCTCAGCCCACTCCACTCAGCTCTACCAGCTCCTGGCATCGCCTGCCGCTGCAGGATCCCAGCTCCCACCAACCGCAAGTGCCAGGGCAGGCGGACCCAGGTTGACCCTGACCCTGACCCTTCCCTTTTCCAGCAGGACCCTCCATCAGCACAGGGGGGCCCTTTGTCCCTAGCACAGGTGAGTGCCAGCCAGTAGTCTCCATCATCCCTCACCCATTGCCCAGCAGTGGTGTCCTTCCAGTGCCCCACACCTCCCCCTTCCACTGCCCTTTCTCCCCTCTCCCAGCACTGGGTGAGGTCCTCCCATGTCACCTCCAGGCCAGGGCCAGCCCTTATCACCCCTCTGCCTCAGAGTCCTCTTTGCCTTTCAGCTCTCCCGCCTTGGAGTCCCCTCCCTGCAGTACCAGGATCTGGGGTCCCACAACTCTGCTCTCTCCACCACCCACCAGGACTGGGATTCTCCATCCATCTGCTTTTCTGCCTCCCTTCCCCCTCCCAGCCCCCAGAGAAAACAGATCTTAGAGCACCTCCTCCATGCTGGAGGGCCCTGGGGTCCCCCAGCACCAGGGCACATATAGGCCCTAGAAGAGCCCCCCAGTTCCCGAGACATGGGCTCTCAGTATTGCAAATGTGTAATTACATTTTTAAAAAATCCACTCAGGGTAGCGAGACCATGTGAACCTGGGAAGTGAGTTTGCTGCAAGGAAGTCCAGGAAGGTAGATTTCAACACATGATTGGTCAGTTTTTCTGGTTTTTTAAAATTATATAAACTTCATTATAATTATAAAAAAGAACTACAGAATAATATAACAACATTCTAATTATACAGCTGGGTGCTATCAATGTTTAACCTACGGCCAGCAGCTGCCCTTGAAGTTCACTGTAACCAGATTTCACCTGTCTAAAAAATGTTAAGGGAGGCCCGCATAGAGGATAATTTGCCCCGGATCCCATGACCCCCCTAGGGACAGCCCTGCTTACAAAATATACTCTCAATCTTGCCAATATGCATTCTCAAGCTGACCTACTCTGGCTTAACACTTGTTTGCCCCCTGGAAATTTCATTTAAAAAGAAGGGGTGTGTGTGGGGGGGAAAGGAATTAGCTCTGCTATTGCTAGTGATGTGCAAGCCAATTTAGCTGTTATTCAGTCATTAGCCTTTGGTACTCTAGAATGTTTTAGAAATAGAAGCAGCTTCTATTCCATGAGATTTACTTGGATAGCTGGAAGGCTGTAAAAAAGGAGGACCAGAAAAAGGAGATGGATGTTACTTGCCATTTCCTTCAGTCCTTTGTTTATGAAAGTAACTTTCTAGCAACGTACAGCCTGTCAGCACAGAGTCAAGGTGTGTTTTCTAATCTGTCCTTGTGACACGCATCGCTCCACAGTGCAAACTCACACACACTTTTCAAACATGATTCTATAGCCTATAGAAGCTTATAACTTTCAATTACCGCCAGATTTTCTGCAGCAGCCTCTCTCAATCAAAAATTAATATTACATACTGAAAGCTTAAGGTGTAGATACCTGCTAAATGGCAGCATTTGGTCATTACAGCTGAGTTCCTAAGTAACCCTTTCAAAAGGGAAGAGAATGGTAACCAGGCTGGCAAGGAGATTCCAATGGGTTGAGGTGAAGCAGCTGCCTTCCCATCTCATGCTTCCCAGTGTTCTCATGTACTGCTCTTTGTTGTTGCAGAAGCCTCTTAAGTACATAATAAGAGGTACAGCTTCAATCAGTTCTGACCTCCTGCTTGAGCTGGTGATTGGACAAATTGTTTACTTACGGCAGCTGCATCAGAGATTTTCTGGTTCTGACAGAATAGCCAGTGTCCTCCATACACTTTACATGTTACTTCTCACATATTTTCAATAATCTGTTTGCAATTTAAAAGGAGCCAGGCTTTGCTCCCAGTGGTTAAAATCACTACTGGACTTGGTTTCTCAGTTGCAGCATCTAGCCAAACAATGACTGGAGGTATTATAGGAACATGCTAACCTGTGAGCAGTCACAGAAGTAAATCAATCCATTGATGCTATTTTTGCAAGAAAACTAACTTACATATAATTTTTATAGAGACATACAGAAACAATAACAAGCAATGCAGGAATAATAGAATGTAGCCAATTGGGCAGCAACCCAGGAAAATGTTGACTATGGGTACATTGCAATTAGACACCTATGGCTGGCCTGTGCTAGACTCGAGCTAAGGGGCTTAGGCTAAAAGGCTGTTTAATTGCAGTGTAGACATTTGGGCTTGGGCTTCAGCCCAAGCTCTGGGACCTTCCCACATCGCTGAGTCCTAGACCTCAGGCTCCAGTCCAAGCCCGAACATCAACACCACAGTTAAACAGCCACTTAGCCTGAGTCAGCTTGCATGGGCCAGCTGTGGGTTTTTAATTGTAGTGTAGACCTACCCTACAATGTGAGGGTAGCTGATGGGTCTTTTACCCTCAGTGAGATAGGCAGTTTCCCTTTCTCTAGCATGCAAAGATTGTTCTGGCAGACTGGGCAGAGAAAATCAATTTGTCATTCAACAGCCATGAAGCCATGTCAGCAATGTACTGTGGGGAGCGGAGAGCATGACAAGGCACTGAAGATGTCCTTCAGTGCAGCTAAGGAAGTCTCCAGCCATAACGATTCTTCATGTCACTAGAATCTGGCTTCCATGGCCGAGAGAGTGGGACTGCCCTTGTGCAATGGCTTTCTCACTCAAAAATTTCCTGCAATCCTCATTCCATTAACTTCATTTTATCAAATTTCATCATCATTAAGATTATATCATTAATCCAAGTACTGCGGCGACAGGGGTGTGGCTAAGTGACAGGTGGAGATGACCACTGGTAGTCATAGCCATAATCCTGCATGTAGGCGGCCTTGGGACTAGTGGTCATTCAACTCCATCCCTAGGGCAGCGGAGAAGTTCAGCACCATTGTAGGCAACAGAGCAGCCCTTGTTAGGAGAGCACTGCTCAGACTTTTTAAGGGAATGGGCTAGAAAAGGTGTCCTAAACACTTCCTGCCTCATAACATCTGGCCAGACTACCACGGCTGGCAGATCATCCTACAGCGGTCAAAAAACAACAAAGAAGAAAAGACTCACCCTGGGAGCATGGAATGTCTGCACCATTATGGACAGAGGTGATGCACAAAGGCCTGAGAGAAGAACAGATCCTGTTTACAGAGAACTTGGCTGCTACAATATTGATATTGCAGCACTGAGTGAGACTAGACTGGCTGGAGAAGGTTCCATCAGTGAGTTAGGAGGTGATTACACTTTGTTTTGGAAAGGAAAAGCAGAGGATGAGGACAGGATCCATGGAGTTGGATTTGCCATAAGAATGTCATTCCTGAAACAACTTCCTGATCTCCCTGTTGGCCTGAATGAGCAGCTCATGAAACTTAGATTTCCCCTAAATCCTTTAGAGCAGGTCGATATCATCAATGCTTATGCATGTACACCGACCAGCACAGAAGAAAGTAAGGAGCAGTTCTACTATGACCTGGACTCCATCATCAGATCAACCCCTGCATATGACAAGCTCTTGCTGCTGGGAGACTTTAACACTAGCATTTGTAGAGACAGCAGTTACTGGAGAGGTGATAGGATGACATGAAGTGGGAAAGATGAACAGCAATGGATTCCTCCTATCAGGTAAATGTGCAGAACATAGTCTACTCATTAAATGATAAATATAAAATGACATGGATGCACCCAAGTACCAAACAATGGCACCTGATTGCCTGTGTTATCACCCACCAACGAGACATCTGTGATGTCAGAATTACCAGAGCAATGCATGGTGCAGAATGCTGGACATACCACAGATTGGTAAGAGCAGTGCTCAACCTGTACATAGTCCCTTCACAGCTCAAGCACCCCAAGCTCAACAGCCTTCAACATAGCAAAGCTCAAGCACATTGATTACCATGTGCAGTTTCAGCAGTCACTTGATGACAAGCTTTTTTCATGCCCACCAATCAATGGCAACCCAACAGAAAAATGGAACCAGTTCAAACATGTGATTATGGATACAGCTAAATCAGTGCTGGGACCAAAGAAAAGGGTACACCACGATTAGTTTGATGAGAACAATGAGGACATTTCCAAACTCCTAAATGACAAGCAGAAAGCATTTATTGAATGACAGAATGAACTCACTTCCTTCTCAAAGAAAGATAGGTTTAAGTACCTACAGAGCAAGGCCCAGTATGAACTGAGGAGAATGCAGGATGAATGGTGGGAGAGGAAAGCTCCAGAAGTCCAACATTACACAGATACAAACAACGCAAAGATATTCTCTGACTCTCTCAAAGCAGTCTACGGACCATCTAAATCTGGCACAGGCCCTTTGAAGCTGGCAGATGGCACAACCCTCATCAAAGAGAAGGAGGGAATCGTACAGAGATGGGCTGAACACTTCAATAGTTTACTCAATAGACCATCCACAGCTGATTGGCATGTCCTTGATCATCTACCCGAGAAGCCCATCAAAGAGGATCTTGACCTCCCAGTGTAGGAAGTTATGAAAGCCATCAAACAACTGAACCCTGGCAAAGCCTCCGGAAAGGATGGTATTCCAGCAGAACTGTATAAAGTAGCAGGCTCCAAGGCCATCAAGGTGTTTCATGATTTCTTGAGTAGCATTTGGGAGGAAGAAGAAATGCCACAAGACTTCAAAGATGCTATTATTGTATCACTGTTCAAAAACAAAGGCAGCAAAGCTGACTGCTGAAACTACAGAGGCATTGCTTTCCTCTACAGCAGGGAAATAGCTTGCATTCTATTGAACAGACTCATTACAAACATATCTGAGGAGAACCTGCCAGAAGCGCAGTATGGTTTCAGACCAGGTTGTAGTATTGTGGACATGATCTTTGTCACAAGGCAGAGCTAGGAAAAATGTTTAGAACAGAACATGGACCTGTAAGCAGTCTTCATTGATTTGATCAAAGCTTTTGATACTGTCAACAGAGAGGGTCTATGGGCTATTCCGCATAAACCAGGCTCCAGAAAGGTTCATACAAATTATCCATCTGTTCCATGGCCACATGACAGTGCAGGTGCTCACCAATGGTGGCTTTTCTGATGCATTCAAAATCTCAAATAGAATGAAGCAAGGCTGCGTACTTGCTTCAGTGCTGTTCAACTTGTTCTTTGCCTGTGTCCTCAGCCATGCCACAAGTGATTTGGATCTATCCGCTACTGACTCGATGGCTCCCTGTTTGATCTTTGAAGACTCAATGCTAACACCAAGCCATTGGAGAGACTTCTCGTTGAGGCACTTTTTGCAGATGACTGTGCCTTGATGGCCCGTAGACATAGATTTTCTGAAGCATCCCAGCTCTTTGGACTCACCATCAGTCTTGGGAAGAGCAAGGTCTTGTTCCAACCAGAACCTCATTCCAATCCCCCAGTGCCAGCCATTTTCATCCAAGGCACACAGCTGAAAAATGTGGATCAGTTCAAGTATTTGGGCAGCACCATCTCAAGTGATGATTCCCTTTATAAGGAAATTTCCTCCAGAATTAGTAAAACCAGCCAGGCCCTTGGCCAACTCCGAACAAAAGTCCTTAAGCAACACAACATTCCTCTCTCCATCAAATTGAAGATCTATAGTTCAGTGATTCTAACATCTCTCCTGTATAGATCTGAGAGGTGGACTCTTTATAGGTGTCACATTAAACAGCTTGAGCAATTTCACATGTGCTCCCTCCGCTCAATAATGAGCATTCGCTGGCAGTACAGAGTGACCAATATTAAGGTCCGTGAAGGAGCAAACACAACCACCACTTAGGAAATGTTACTGAGAGCACAACTTAGGTGAACCGGACATGTCATCAGAGTGGAAGACCATCATCTCCCAAAACGCATCTTGTATTGGGAGCTAAGTCAGGGCAAATGAAAGAAGTGTCGTCCAGATAAGCGCTTCAAAGATAATCTGAAGAGCAGTCTCCAGTGGGCTGGCATCAATCCCAAAGAACTTGAGCAAATGGCTCAGAATAGGACTCACTGATGGTCTCTGACAAGATTAGCATGTAACAGGATTGAGCAGGATCAACAAATTCATCTCCAGGCTGTATGTGAAAGATGCCACAGAGCTGCATCATCAAACATCACAGATACAGACTTCCCATGCCCTCAGCGCGGCTGACTGTGCATCAGGGTTCGGACTTCAGAGTCACATGCGTAACCATAGATGAGAACTGCAGCAATATCGTCATCAGCAGCAGTGATGGACTACCAACAGACATACCCTATATTTCCCTATAACCATGCCAGTCACCCAGAAGGAGCATTCATATTAACATGCATGTTATCTGGGGTGCCAAATGCAAAATCACTAATATAATCAAAAATCCCAGTATTCTTTTGTACAAATTCCCGAAGGAAGTGTCTACAGGCTACATTATATCTTTGGAGGTTTGCAAGAATTACCCACCAACAAGCAGAGTTTTGTTTCTCTCTTTCGATAGTTACCCTTGCCACTGCACTGAATTTTTCTATGGCAAAACTCCAGTTGACTTCTCTAGTATCAAGAGTTGGCTGTTACAGTTGCAGTCAGTGCTCATAAAGTGTGAAGACCCAGGACAGAAGTAAGAAGAGGCTATGGATAGGAAACGAGGCAAAAAGAAAATAAAGAGAATAATAATTGATATTGGAAACTCCGGACCAAGTTGAGTAACAATCTCTCCAGGTTTCAGAGTAACAGCCGTGTTAGTCTGTATTCGCAAAAAGAAAAGGAGTACTTGTGGCACCTTAGAGACTAACCAATTTATTTGAGCATGAGCTTTCGTGAGCTACAGCTCACTTCATCGGATGCATACCGTGGAAACTGCAGCAGACTTTATATATACACAGAGAATATGAAACAATACCTCCTCCCGCCCCACTGTCCTGCTGGTAATATCTTATCTAAAGTGATCATCAGGTTAGGCCATTTCCAGCACAAATCCAGGTTTTCTCACCCTCCACCGCCCCACACAAATTCACTCTCCTGCTGGTGATAGCCCATCCAAAGTGACAACTCTTTACACAATGTGCATAATAATCAAGTTGGGCCATTTCCTGCACAAATCCAGGTTCTCTCACTCCCTCACCCCCCTCCAAAAACCCACCCCCATACACACACAAACTCACTCTCCTGCTGGTAATAGCTCATCCAAACTGACCACTCTCCAAGTTTAAATCCAAGTTAAACCAGAACATCTGGGGGGGGGGGGGGTAGGAAAAAACAAGAGGAAATAGGCTACCTTGCATAATGACGTAGCCACTCGCAGTCTGTATTTAAGCCTAAATTAATAGTATCCAATTTGCAAATGAATTCCAATTCAGCAGTTTCTCGCTGGAGTCTGGATTTGAAGTTTTTTTGTTTTAAGATAGCGACCTTCATGTCTGTGATTGCGTGACCAGAGAGATTGAAGTGTTCTCCAAATGGTTTATGAATGTTATAATTCTTGACATCTGATTTGTGTCCATTTATTCTTTTACGTAGAGACTGTCCAGTTTGACCAATGTACATGGCAGAGGGGCATTGCTGGCACATGATGGCATAAATCACATTGGTGGATGTGCAGGTGAACGAGCCTCTGATAGTGTGGCTGATGTTATTAGGCCCTGTGATGGTGTCCCCTGAATAGATATGTGGGCACAATTGGCAACGGGCTTTGTTGCAAGGATAAGTTCCTGGGTTAGTGGTTCTGTTGTGTGGTATGTGGTTGTTGGTGAGTATTTGCTTCAGGTTGCGGGGCTGTCTGTAGGCAAGGACTGGCCTGTCTCCCAAGATTTGTGAGAGTGTTGGGTCATCCTTTAGGATAGGTTGTAGATCCTTAATAATGCGTTGGAGGGGTTTTAGTTGGGGGCTGAAGGTGACGGCTAGTGGCGTCCTGTTATTTTCTTTGTTAGGCCTGTCCTGTAGTAGGTAACTTCTGGGAACTCTTCTGGCTCTATCAATCTGTTTCTTTACTTCTGCAGGTGGGTATTGTAGTTGTAAGAAAGCTTGACAGAGATCTTGTAGGTGTTTGTCTCTGTCTGAGGGGTTGGAGCAAATGCGGTTGTATCGCAGAGCTTGGCTGTAGACGATGGATCGTGTGGTGTGGTCAGGGTGAAAGCTGGAGGCATGCAGGTAGGAATAGCGGTCAGTAGGTTTCCGGTATAGGGTGGTGTTTATGTGACCATTGTTTATTAGCACTGTAGTGTCCAGGAAGTGGATCTCTTGTGTGGACTGGACCAGGCTGAGGTTGGTGGTGGGATGGAAATTGTTGAAATCATGGTGGAATTCCTCAAGGGCTTCTTTTCCATGGGTCCAGATGATGAAGATGTCATCAATATAGCGCAAGTAGAGTAGGGGCTTTAGGGGACGAGAGCTGAGGAAGCATTGTTCTAAATCAGCCATAAAAATGTTGGCATACTGTGGGGCCATGCGGGTACCCATAGCAGTGCCGCTGATCTGAAGGTATACATTGTCCCCAAATGTGAAATAGTTATGGGTAAGGACAAAGTCACAAAGTTCAGCCACCAGGTTAGCCGTGACATTATCGGGGATAGTGTTCCTGACGGCTTGTAGTCCATCTTTGTGTGGAATGTTGGTGTAGAGGGCTTCTACATCCATAGTGGCCAGGATGGTGTTATCAGGAAGATCACCGATGGATTGAAGTTTCCTCAGGAAGTCAGTGGTGTCTCGAAGGTAGCTGGGAGTGCTGGTAGCGTAGAGCCTGAGGAGGGAGTCTACATAGCCAGACAATCCTGCTGTCAGGGTGCCAATGCCTGAAATGATGGGGCGCCCAGGATTTCCAGGTTTATGGATCTTGGGTAGTAGATAGAATATCCCAGGTCGGGGTTCCAGGGGTGTGTCTGTGCGGATTTGATCTTGTGCTTTTTCAGGAAGTTTCTTGAGCAAATGCTGTAGTTGCTTTTGGTAACTCTCAGTGGGATCATAGGGTAATGGCTTGTAGAAACTCGTGTTGGAGAGCTGCCGAGCAGCCTCTTGTTCATATTCCGACCTATTCATGATGACAACAGCACCTCCTTTGTCAGCCTTTTTGATTATGATGTCAGAGTTGTTTCTGAGGCTGTGGATGGCATTGCGTTCCGCATGGCTGAGGTTATGGGGCAAGTGATGCTGCTTTTCCACAATTTCAGCCCGTGCACGTTGGCGGAAGCACTCTATGTAGAAGTCCAGTCTGCTGTTTCGACCTTCAGGAGGAGTCCACCTAGAATCCTTCTTTCTAGGAGACTCTCCAGGAACTCACTACTTATTTTGGCACGAGTAATATGTTCATGGACAACGCACTATTTAGCTTTTCACTTTTTTAGTGAGATCACTTGTTTCAAGAGCTATTCCTTTTGCACTGTTATTTCTTTGTGAGTGCCCTGCAATTTATCTCTAAGGGCATCCTTGCATGACTGTGTTAAAAGTTAACTCAACAGAAGGAGGTATAACTCATTTGCATGCTTATGGGTATGTATATGCATATAATTACTGACCAGAGATGGTAACTATAAAGGTTGTGGGAGGTAAGAGTAGTGAAAGCCTCACTAATTATATGGACTAGTTACTTTGTTCCCTATAACTTGGAGAGAAAAATAATATAAAAAAGACAGTGATTCATAAATTACTTTAATTTTTGATATTTTTACTTTCTTGTCTTGAGAACAGCATTAGGATAGCAGAAACCTTGTCTAGTGATGTGTCTGCATCAACATAATAATGATGATCTGCTGCCAGCCCTGCACACTGAACAGAACATGATTTTCAGGCAGGTGCTGTTCAGTTTCCTTCCATTATGCATCCTCCTTGTGCTGACTTAGTACCAGTCACCTATCTAATCCTGCACTCTCTTTAAGTTATCATTTTTGATATATATAAAGGATTACAGGTTTGGGAACTTGGAAATAGAAAGCAAATGAGATTACCTGGTGAGGACTATAGGATTTTTGGTCCGAGTCACACTGTAGACTCTACAGGAGTGAAAACACTACATAGAATAAGTGCCTTTCACTTGCGGAAGATTTTGTTTTACTGTATCACAACTTCTACCAAAATAACCTTGTCAATACAATTTCTTTAACACTGATGTGTGGCCTCATGTTGTAATAGTTGACATGCCTTTTTGTAATATACCGTCAGTTGTTCCCTCATCTGACATGTCTAAGTAGTATAACCATCTTCCACCTTTCTCTCCAACCCAGATTAGCAGACACCTACCGGGGGAGGGGAAGCTCTCTGCTACGAAGGGTGGGAGGGCATGAGGGACAGAAGGGGCAAGTTATGATGCTATTGAGACTCGGTGGGGGATAAAGGGGGCAGCCATCTCTGGGCTCAGAAGGAAGGTTCCGGGGCTTCCCCTCCATGTCCTTCTCCCTGCTCCTGGGCCCTATGGCAGCCACTCCAGCCCCTCTGGATCCCACTCCTGCCTCTACCCCCACTCCAGGGCAGCTGAGGATACTAGTCTCCCTCCACCCCACCCCCCAGTTCAGCTGCTCCTGGATACTAGCATTTGTGCTTCTCCTCTTGATGCTCCAGGAGATCCTTGACAATGAGCACTGTGTCTTACTTGATTTTCATCTGCTCCTTAGGAAGGTTTATTCTGTTCCAGTTCACTATGGGCAGCTGGACTAAAGCACCTTTCACAGTGCTGGCCTATCGTGTGACAACGGTTAAGAATCACAGTAAGAATCACTTTCTCCTACTGGTGAACAAGGAATTTCCTTAGGGCTTGTCGGCATTACAGGCGATGTCGGTATAACTTATGTTGCTCAGGGAAGTAAATAAGCCACTCCCCTGAATGACATAAGTTACACCGACCTACCACTGGTGTGGACAGTGCTATGCTGGCAGGAGAGCTTCTCCCAGCGACATAGCTCCCGCCTCTCGGGGAGGTGGTTCCATGATGCTGATGGGCGAGCTCTCTCCCGTCAGCAGAGAGCGTCTTCACCACCTGCGCCATAGGAGCACAGCTGCACTGCTCTAGCACAGCTAGTGTAGACTAGCCCTGAGGGTAAGGAACATAGTATTGCCTCTAAAGCGACTGGCTGAGCTATTCAAAGCTGACCAGGGGATTTAGCCACATAGCTCCCATTAGTTTTAAGCATCTAATCAGCTTTCAAAAGCCCTCTGTCTGTCTCTCTGTGCTTCACTGTCTTTTAAAGAAAGATAACCTTGCAAAAAGACTTCAATATTCACGGTTCACTTAACTGTCCCTCTTACTCCTCATGGTAGATCGCTGTCACTTGACTAGTTCAGAGATGTCATTACTGGATCCACATACTATTTTCACAATGAACTGGGTAATTGCTATCCTCTTTGTGCTCCTGCTCAAGATGAATAACCATCTCAGAGGCTCTCTCTTATGTCTCTCTCCTCCTCAGGCCATCTTTGGACAGGCACATGAATCCTCCTAAGATCTTGGTCTTAATTATATGTTAATTATGTCCACAATTATGTCTAATTGTGTAAAAAGTATTTTATGATATCCTTTTAAAATTTGCCACCTTTACGTTTCTTTGAATATCCCTTTAAGAAAGGGTTAAGAGAAGTTCCTGATTCTATCTATTTTAGATTTTATACTGCTGCCCATCACTGTGGTATGTGAGTGCCTTCCATGTACCATGGATTAGCAATAGCTTATTCCCTAGTGGACTTCATGGAGTCTCCCATTTGTGGGTAAAATCTCTGTTTGGGGTAAGGTTGTAGTTTTTGGTTATTCAAATTTTAATTTACTTTTTTTGTTTTGGATTTTGGGGTAGAAAACTTCTCTAAACTTTTAATGTGGTATTGTCAGATATTTTTGAAATTAGATCTAATTATTGGTGCTATGCACTAGATGCCATCTAGGGGAGTTAAAAAACCTGTGATTTTTCTCTTGCTTTCTGTTTTTTACTAGAAAGCAACTGTCCCTGCCTCCACAAAAAAGCTGGGCTTTTTGAACTCTGGTAAATGCCTCTGTATTTAGCATGTTGTAATTCAGCTACCCCAGTCCAGTTCATTTCAACTTTGTAGAAAAACTCTAACTCAGCCCAACGGCTAAAGTTGCAGTTGTAGGCCAATATAACTTTTTTGGGGTAGGGGCAGGGGGGAAGGAATTTAGGGGAGAGAAGAAAAAGGTCTGTTCTTTTTATTGTTATCTCATCCTCCCAACATGCTCCCATACTGTTTGTCTGTTTTGTCCTCCTGTCTCATCTTATGACACAGAGATTGTAAACTTTCTGAGGTGAGAACTATCTTCTTTGTTACTTTTCTGTTCAACACCTATCACAATGGGCCCCTGATCCTGGACTGGGTCTCATAGATCCTACAGTAATAAGAATAATGGAAAATCTAGAAAGTTCACTTACAGGTTTAACTATGGACTGTCTGTTGATGCTTCCTAGCAGATAGAAAGAGAAAAGGAGTTTCAATGAGTTTTGACTATTCTTGTCCTCAGCATGTGTATAAAAACGTTGGTGAAAAGGAGCTTAGTACTGGGGAATTTTGGGGCCATGGTTGCTTTTACAGACAGTGGGGTATAGCCAAAACAAATGAGAATGCTGGCAATGAAAATGGTTTGGGGGATTATCTTTAGTAGGAACTGGAAATAGACTGTATATGCTGAGGAATAATGAATCAACTAGGAAAAATAAGATTATGGGCCAGATCCAATGTATCTATGCTAACATATACCACCTGAGGATCTGGACAGTGGCAGAGGGGGTGGGAGACAGTGTCCGTCTCCCCTGGTGTTCTTTAGATATATGTGTTGCGCCTTTTCAAGTACATTATGCAATTGACAAAAGCAGGGGTCTGACATGAATTTTCACAGAGGGCTTGAGTGCAAGTTCGCCCCTCACTCACTAGCGGCAGCTCCTGTCCCACAGGGGTTGGCCTGGCTTCCTGCTCCAGGCTTTGTGGGGTGGAGCACCGGGCAGTATGGTGCTGTGACCTCTTGTACCATGTCATAATGCCTAGATGCACCTCCATCATAACCTGACAATAAAGAAAGTGGCTGACAAACATTCATTTCAGGCCAAAAGTAAATCACAATCCAGATATTTACATAGTGTTCAGCAGTGCAAAGTGCTAAATATAACCAAAGGGTCAAATTTTGCACCACTGCTCATCCTAAGTAACTCCACTAAATTCAGCATTATTATTGTTACAGTTGCTCACAATTTTTCATGAAACATTTTCCCATTGAAAATGTTTCACCAAAATTAAAAATTTCCATGGGAAAACATCAGTTTTGATTAAAGATTTCAATTTTCTGATCAGGAGACTCCAAATGAAAAATTCCTTTTGAATTAATGTTTCGAAAAGACACTACATTTGTTGCTCAAAATGTTGATTTGGAGTGACATTTTCCATTTCAAAATGTTGATTTAAAACAAAATATTGTTTTGAAATGTCATTTCAAAATGCCAGTTGATTTTGTTTCAAGCAAAAATGTAGAAATTATCTATTTTGACATTTCCTATTTGTAACTTTTCAGAATTTTCTGTTCTGGAAAAAAAATAGGTATTTGGAGTGTTTTCTTCCACTTCACAACAGAAAGTAATTTCAAAATGTCAAAATTTCCTTTGAAAACAAAATTCCTTTTTTTGACCAGTTATAATTATCTCATTGTTACTCTCTGATGCACCCCAGAACAGAAATCCCAAAACACAAGGAAATTGAAGCAGGACCCACAGGTGGGTGGTCAGTCAAAACACGTAATAACCATGAACCAGTCAAGTCAGCAACAGTCTAAACAAAACATAACAGTCCAAATGATGATGCTGTAGCAACACGCCCTGAGTAACTGTACACAGCCAACACTATGAACACATAGTAACAGAAACTCTAACACAGAGTTTAAGAAGCAGAACCAGAAAAGAAACAGGAACAGGAAGAGGAAGCAATAAACAGGAAGGCAACATACACACCAGTCATCACACTTATATTGCAGTAGAACCCAGCTACCCTGACTGAGGTAAAGGCCCTATTGTGCTACATGCTGTATATATACATAGAAGACGACAGTCCCTGCGCCAGACAATCTATGTAGACAAGGAGTAGTATGTATATTCCCACTTTATAGATGTAGATCTGAAACATTACCTGACTTCTGAAGGGCACACAAGATCTTTGTGGCAGAAGCAGGAATTGAACCCAGATTGCCCAACCCCTTGTGCAGAGCTTTAACTGCACGAGGTTAGATGGACTGTAAATCACAGTAGAATTGGATTGTGTTTACTTTGAGTATGAATATTATTATGTTTTACAGTTATTTTTGTTATTCCCAATTGCACAACCATTGGTGGCTACTTGTTTTCTAACAAGAGCCAGTTTCGTGGACTACTTTGAACAGAAACTTCCTAACGCATGGTTAAATGCACGATACTGAATGAGGTAATTTCCAAATACTTTCTACCTCCTGATAACAGTCTTTATAGACACATTCTTTCATAAACCTCAGATTCGCTTCTGGTGGTTCTCTGGTTTTCTGTCTTTTTTATAAGTTAACTGTGGCTCATTTGGGGAACTGGAGCCCTGTTTATCAATTCTTACATATAAAAAAATTGTCAGCAAACATATTTTTCAAGTGTTATAATAGTCTAAAAAAAGAAGCCCTTTTCCCATAAAAATAGCAGTGCTTGGCAGTGCCTGGTGTGGGAAACCACATCTCAACTCCAAGTCCAAAATGCTGACCTGACACCATTAGGGTGTAGCTTATACTCAGTCTCTGGTTTGTTTCACAGAAAGATTTTAACTCTCTCACTTCTAACTGGAGCTGTGTGAATAAAGGGATTTTTTGGTTCACTGGCAGTTTCAAAAAAATCAAATCAAAATTTTGATTCATATCGAACCAAACCAACATTTTCCAGAATTTTTGGTGAATTGAAGAAGTTGGAAAAAACTTCCTTTTGGGTTGACCAAAACATTTATCTTGGGTATTTTTATTAAAATCAAATGAAATGAAAGGCTAGATTAACAAAACTGGGGGGTAAACTTGGGTTCAAGTCCCTGCTCCAGATAGGGGATTTGAACCTTGGTCGCTCATATCCCTTATACATACCTTAACTACTGGACTATTATCTATGAGGGGCCCACCACCACCTTCTCCTGTTTTCAGAGTAGCAGTCTTGTTAGTCTGTATCTGCAAAAAGAAAAGGAGTATTTGTGGCACCTTAGAGACTAACAAATTTAGAGCTCACTTCATCGGATGCATACAGTGGAAAATACAGTGGGGAGATTTTATATATACAGAGAACATGAAACGATGGGTGTTACCATACAGACTGTAACAAGAGTGATCAGGTCAGGTGAGCTATTACCAGCAGGAGACTGGGGGGCAGGGGGTACCTTTTGTAGTGATAATCAAGGTGGGCCATTTCCAGCAGTTGACAAGAACGTGTGAGGAACGGGGTGTGTGGGGGGGAATAAACATGGGGAAATAGTTTTACTTTGTGTAATGACCCATCCACTCCCAGTCTTTATTCAAGCCTAAGTTAACTGTATCCAGTTTGCAAATTAATTCCAATTCATGCTGCCTAAATCCCTTTGTAATCTAGCCCCCCAAAATCGAAAGTTTTATGATGACAGTGCTATTTTGACATTTCCAATTTTTTTCTCAGCCATTGAATTCAACATAAATTCACAAAATGTTTTGGTTGACCTGAATCTCCTTTTATTTTAGTTTAAAAAATTGTGTGAAAAATGTCACCCAGCTCTGCTTTTGAAATCATGTCAGACCAAATTTTACATTTCTTACTCAGGACCAGATTCTACCATCTTTACTCAGCCTGACCCCAATTTGGGAAAGTATTTAAGTACAGGCTTTACTTTGAATACACATTTGGGATGGAAGCAATATCTACAGTTAAACATGGCCTGAAGTGGTTGCTGGGCTATTGAAAAGCAGCTTACTCTGCAATTTATTGCATTGAAATTAATTGAACAACTCACAGGAGTAAGATACTGACCAATGTGAGTATTGTAGAAATGGAAGAAATCTAGCCCTTAGTTCTTGTTACCTATTAATTAGGCAAATTTTCCAATGAACTCAGAGTTTGCCCAAGTATAAATTGTGTAGTTGTCAGAATTTGCTGCCATCTTTGTATTGTATTCAAAGAGATGCTATGTTTCCTTTATGCTTTTGAAGGAGTCTTTATTACTATTAGAAACTCTGAACTTCTGGGATTTGTAAATCGTCACTCTTAAATAATAAAACTGATACTTAATATTTACATAACACATTTAATCTTCAAATCACTATCCAAACATCAGCAAAATAATCCTCCCAATTTCCCTGTTGGGTGGGTAAGTATTAGTACAAAACATAATCTCATCAAGTTGAAGTTTAGTATCAATGTTACAGCCAAAAATATTTAAATTGCACCCTCACACACACACAGATTAAGTCACCTGTGAGTTCTTAGGCCATCAGACAAAGTGGCATAAATAAGAGTAAATCCACTGCGGTCTAAAGAAAATAAGAATACAAGAAAATAAGAATGCTCATACTGGGTCAGACCAATGGTCCATCTAACCCAGTATTCTGTCTCCAACTGGCCAGTATTAGATGCTTCTGGTAGTTGAAGGTTTAGGGATACCCATAGCATGGGATTGCATCTCTGACCATCTTGGCTAATAGCCACTGATGGACCTATCTTCCATGAATTTATATACTTCTTTTTTGAAGCCAGTTATACTTTTGGCCTTCACATCATCTCCTGGAAATGAGCTCCACAGATTGACTGTGCATTGTGTAAAGAAGTACATCCTTTAATTTGTTTTTAAATGGAATGACTTCTATTTCTTGTGTTACGTGAAGGGGTAAATAACACTTCCCTATTCACTTTCTCCACACCATTTATGATTTTATAGCTCTCTACCATATTTCCTCTTCGTCATCTCTTTTCGAAGATGAACAGTTCCAGTCTTTTGAATCTCTCCTTGTATGGAAGCCATTTTATACCCCTAATCATTTTCTCATAACCCCGTCTCTGAACATTTTCCAGCTCTAATATATCTTTTTTGAGATGGGGCGATCAGAGCAGCACTCAATATTCAAGCTGTGGGCATATCATGGTTTTATGTAGTGGCATTATAATATTTTCTGTTTTATTATCTATCCCTTTCCTAATGGTTCCTAACATTCTGTTAGCTTTTTTGCCTGTTGCTGCACATTGAGCAGAAGTTTTCAGAGAACTATCCAGGATGATGATGGTAACAGATAATTTAGACCCCATCGTTTTGTATGTACAGTTGAGATTATGTTTCTCAATGTGCATTACTTTGCACTTATCAACATTGAATTTCATCTGCCATTTTGATGCCCAGTCACCCAGGTTTGTGAGATCCCTTTGCAATTCTTTGAATTTAACCATCTTGAGTAATTTTTTTATTGTCAGCAAATTTTGCCATCTTGTTGGTCACCCCTATTTTCCAGATCATTTATGAATATGTTGAATTACACAGGTCCCAGTATAGAACGTTGAAGAATCCCACTAGTTACCTCTCTCCATGGTGAAAACAGACCATTTATGCCTACATTTTGTTTCCTATCTTTTAAACAGTTACTGATTTTTGTGTAGTTCCCCTTTTTGAAGTGAAATGCAACTGTGATGTGTTTCTTTGGCATTTTTCCTCCTACAATGATGTTAAATTTAATTACATTACACCATTACTGAGCAGATCAGCTATATTCACATCCTGGAGCAGAACCTGTGCTCCACTTAGGGCTAAATCAATAATTACTAGGGCTGTCCTGCAATTCAGAAAATTAATCGCGATTAATCACACTGTTAAACAATAATAGAATACCATTTATTTAAATATTTTTGGATGTTTTCTACATTTTCAAATATGTTGATTTCAATTACAACACTGAATACAAAGTGTACAGTGCTCAATTTATATTTTTTATTACTAATATTTGCATTGTAAAAACAAAAGGAATTGTATTTTTCAATTCACCTCATATGAGCACCGTAGTGCAATCTCTTTATCATGAAAGTTGAACTTTGAAATGTAGAATTATGTACAAAAAATAACTGCATTCAAAAATAAAACAACGCGAAACTTTAGAGACTACAAGTCCATTCAGTCCTACTTCTTCAACCAATTGCTCAGACAAACAAGTTTGGTTACAATTTGAAGCAGATAATGCTCTCCACTTCTTGTTTACAATGTCACCTGAAAGTGAGAACAGGCATTCACATGGCACTGTTGTAGCCGGTGTAGCAAGATATTTATGTGCCAGATGTGCTTAAAGCTTCATGTGTCCCTTCATGCGTCAACCACCATTCCAGAGGACATGCTTCCATGCTGATGACGGGTTCTGCTCAATAACGATCCAAAGCAGTGCGGACCAAGGCATGTTCATTTTCATCATCTGAGTCAGATGCCATCAGCAGAAGGTTGATTTTCTCTTTTGGTGGTTCAGGTTCTGTAGTTTCCGCATCTGAGTGTTGCTCTTTTAAGACTTCTGAAAGCATGCTCCAAACCTCTCAGATTTTGGATGGCACTTCAGATTCTTAAACCTTGGGTCGAGTGCTGTAGCCATTTTTAGAAATCTCACATTGGTACCTTCTTTGCATTTTGTAAAATCTGCTGTGAAAGTGTTCTTAAAATGAACATGTGCTGGGTCATCATCCAAGACTGGTATAACATGAAATATATGGGAGAATGCAGATAAAACAGAACTGAAGTCATACAATTCTCCCCCAAAGGAGTTCAGTCACAAATTTAATTAACACATTTTTTTAGCGAGCATCAGCAGCATGGAAGCATGCCCTCTGGAATGGTGGCCGAAGCATGAAGGGGTATAAGAAAGTTTAGCATATCTGGTATCTAAATACCTTGCACCACCAGCTACAAAAGTGCCATGAAAACACCTGTTCTCACTTTCAGGTCACATTGTAAATAAGGAGTGGGCAGCATTATCTCCCGTAAATGTAAACAAGCTTGTTTGTCTTGGCTGAACAAGAAGTAGTACTGAGTGGACTTGTAGGCTCCAAAGTTTTACATTGTTTTGTTTTTGAGTGCACTCATGTAACAAAAAAACCCTACATTTGTAAATTATACTTTCACGATAAAGAGATTGCACTACAGTACTTGTATGAGGTGAATTCAAAAATACTATTTCTTTTATTTATCATTTTTACAGTGCAAATAGTTGTAATACAAAATAATATATAGTGAGCACTGTACGATTTGTATTCTGTGTGGTAATAGAAATCAATATATTTGAAAATGTAGAAAAACAGCCACAAATATTTAATAAATTTCAATTGGTATTCTATTGTTTAACAGTCCGATTAATAATGACTAAAAAATTAATCGCGATTAATTATTTTGAGCTATTTGCATGCGTTAACTGAGATTGATCGACAGCCCTAATAATTACCTCTCCCTTTATGGGTTCAAGGACGAGCTGCTCCATGAAACAGTCATTTATGGTGTCAAGAAATTTTCTCTCTTCCTGAGGTGACATGTACCCAGTCATTATGAGGATAGTTGAAATCCCCCATTATTAATTCATTTTATGCCTTTGAAAAATTCAAAAGCAATTTTTAGAGGCATCCTCTTTTTTTGTAAACATAATAAAAATGGCTTATTTTTAAAAATCTTATGAATGTTATTCTTTATTAATTATTATTATTATTCACAACTGAAATAGAGGTATTATTTTGCTAGCAAGATCTTTCTGTGCATAACAAGATATTGTCCCTACTCCAAAAAGCTTATGATCTAAATAGGCAAGAGGTGGGAGAATGAAAATATTCTTATTCTCATTTCACAGATTGGGAACTGAGGTGCAGGGATATTATATGATGTGGACAAGGTAATATATGATGGCTACGTTAGAGTTGAGAATTCATTACAGCTGACTTGAGCAAAAGTATAGTGCATTAACTACAGGTCTATACTTCTTCTGGGACAGTTATTCCTGTGTTGCTATGTAAAGTATCTCTTTCATTTAAAATATTTGAATTTGATATTCATGGTGGAACTGAGTTGAATCATTGAATTAAACATGAAAAGAAATAATCACTCAGTATTAATAATAAACTTAGTTCTCCTTGTGTTCTTTAACTTGTTATTAAATTCAATGTATTTTATGCTGTCCTCACATTGCCTGTGTTTATTATGGAATATATATATATATATATATATATATATATATACACATATTAGGGCTGTCAATTAATTGCAGTTAATGCAAGTGATTATCGCAAAACAAATTAGCTAGATTACAAATAGTCATGATTAATCACAGTTTTAATCATGTTGTTCAACAGTAATAGAATACCAATTTAAATTATAAATATATTATTTTTATTACAAATATTTGTACTGTAAAAAGCTAAAGAAACAGTATTTTTCAGTTCACCTCATACAAGTACTGTAGTGTAATCTCTTTATCGTGAAAGTGCAACTTGCAAATGTAGAATTTTTTTTTTACATAACTACACTCAAAACCAAAACAAAGTAAAACTTTAGAGCCTACACGTTCACTCAGTCCTACTACTTGTTCAGCCAATCGCTAAGACAAACAAGTTTGTTTACATTTACAGGAGATAATGCTGCCCGCTTCTTATTTACGCCACCTGAAAGTGAGAACAGGCATTCACATGGCACTGTTGCAGCTGGTGTTTCAAGGTATTTACATGCTAGCTATACTAAACGTTCATATGCCCCTTCATGCTTCTTTTGTTTACCTTTTTTAAAGTGCAAATATTTGTAATAATAATATAAAGTGAGCATTCTAAACTTTGTATTCTGCATTGTAATTGAAATCAAAATATTTGAAAATGTAGAAAACCATCCAAAAATATGTATAATAAATTTAAATTGGTATTCTCTTATTGTTTAGCAGAGTGATTAAAACTGTTATTAGTCACAATTATTTTTTTAAATCATGCGATTAATTGTGATTTTTTAAAAATAGTTTGACAGCCCTAATACATACAAACACACACACAGCTATTCATAACTGCACCATACAGGTTATCGGGGTACAGCAGAAACCTTTGACAACTGAGTGGAGAACTTTTGGGGCCTTTGACACAGAGAGGCAATTTAGCATTGTAGGATGAGGACATGAGCTCGATGATTCTGCTAAAGTGATCAACAGCAAAATAACAATATTCTATTTAAACTATCATGTTTAGGTTTCAGATTTAATAATCCATTTGGGGGCACTTCACACCTTTCAGGTCACTTGTTTTTGGCTGTCTGCAGGCTCAGGAAGATAACACTGCGTTAGTGTAAACAGCATCCATGTTTTCAAAGCTTTCTTTGCAACCAGAAGCGCTAAGGGTGGAATCAATGGGAAATGGCATGACTGGATTACATCAGCCGTGAACACTACTAAAACAAAAATAAATGGCATTAGTAATTATACTGAGATTATATATCATAATACTCAAAAACTATTTTGTTTCTAATCTGCAAAACAAATTAACTTTGGGCAAATTATTTTATTCATTGTGGTTACACTAATCCAGCCAATGTACTGTAAGTTGAATTGAAGCCGTTTAAATAGAAATGTATCAACAATAATGTTCAAGAAGACGTCAAGGAAAATGTTTCAGGTCAAATCCTGGGGCCAGTAAACTTACTGAGAATTTTGTTATTGACTTCAAAGGGGCCAGGATTTCATCCTTCTAATTAATACAGGCCCTGAATTTGCAAGCCTCACACTGACGTTAATGGGAGTTTGCCTAGTGAGTAAAGCTGGCAGAATAAGGCTTGTGTTCTCTCTTTTTATCTTTATTAGGTTGTCTCAGATCAATAGTGGTTTATAGCTGTGCTCACTTGTATGGGGAGAACAGTTGTGCAGTTCTGTGAGGTCACTTTTTCAGTGTTAGTCACTTTTTATGTTGAAAGGGATCAAAGTAAGTTTATAGGTTGACCCAGGCACTCAGCAACAATCACATATCATTCAGATTTTCATCTTACACAAAAGTAATTTCTTCAAGCAGAACACATGCAGGACCTATTCTTATGATTTTGTTTTTGTTTTTTATTAAATTCTTCCCAGATGGAAGGTGATCTGTGCTCTGTGTGCAAAGAAACAGTAACAATTACCATCGCTAACGTATTTTTCCATGTGATCTCTTCTTTTGCAGCACGCAGATGTGCTACAGATACAACGTATGTATGTGTGTTTCTTTGGAATGCATGTAGAAAGCATGCAGCATGCACAGGCCCGGTGTCATTTCTTTAAAAGCTCTTCATCCTCGGCTGTATCTCGCGAGTGGGCTGTGTGGGAAAATCACTTGGGGCAAGGATCAAAGGGAGTCTGTTAGCTTCCTAAACTTAGCTTCCTAAACTTATTTAGCTATGTGGAGATAATTAAAAAATAAACAAGAGATTCTCACTCTATATTTAGGTTTGCAAAAATTGCATGAGAAATTTTAAAATGTATAGTAAAAATAAGCACTGTATTAATTAGCACCAAATGCTCCTTAGATCAGCCTAATGTTCTCTGATCAGCATGATGATTTATATTAGCAAAAAGAAAAGGAGGACTTGTGGCACCTTAGAGACTAACCAATTTATTTGAGCATAAGCTTTTGTGAGCTACAGCTCACTTCATCAGATGCATACAGTGGAAAATATTTCCACAGTATGCATCCGATGAAGTGAGCTGTAGCTCACGAAAGCTTATGCTCAAATGGGTTAGTCTCTAAGGTGCCACAAGTACTCCTTTTCTTTTTGCGAATACAGACTAACACGGCTGTTACTCTGAAACCTGATTTATATTAGATATTTTGAACAACAGCTTTTGAAAAGATATCATGTTACCTTCCATGGTTGGAGTGTTCTTGGTATAAATATTCAAATAGCCATTTCAAGGTGCTATTTTTTTCAGTCCAACATATGAATAATTCGATATAAACAGCAACGGGAATTCTGTTTCTCATTCCTTACGCAGTGCAGTAAAAATGACCACTTTAAGTCTTAGAGGGAGACAGGCAGATTTAATTTAACATATTACCTCATTCCCTTGTAAAGGCCTAGAGGTTATGCTGCATATGAATCAGCCGCCCAGTGAATGATCCCATCTCCTTAAGGTTTTCTTACTTTATACCACTATAAATACACCTACAAATCATATCACACACAAAAATTGCATTAACTTAGACTAGAAATGTGTGTCATGAAACAAACCTTGTAAGACTTAAGCAAAACAAGGCCATCCTTTTACCTTATAAAAAAAGAGAAAGGGGTCTACCCAGGTCTTCTCACCTGATGCAAATAAACCTAGAAGCCAATAGATAACCTTTCCTAGATATGCTCCCTGCAACGTACTCTACATTCTGAACAGCACAGAGCATGCAGCACAGATACCCACTATGGTATAATGTTCTCAATTCTGACACGGTGATCTGTTGTAAGAGCATATAATTTTAATATTGCAAACATGCACTTGATTCCCTTTATTGTGCTGTCTGGTAGCCTTTCAAGGGTTAAACTGAGACACAAACACAATAAGAGAGACCAAGCACCATCCTCCTTGCTGCCTGCAGTAAGCTAAGAAACCAGGATTTAACCAGTGGAAAGCGTAGACAAAGAGGTGTGTCTTGCATCTCTTTTTAAAGTAGCCAAGTGCACACTCAATTGCATTTCTGCAGGGAATGAATTCCAGAAATGTGGGCTTGCTACCAAGGAAATTCTGTCAGCAGCCGGATTGTCTTGTGGTTAAGGCAGTGGACTGTGACTCAGACTATCCAGGTGCAAGTCACAGCTCTGCCATAGACTTCCTGTGTGACTGTGGGCCAATTACTCTCTCTCTCTCAGTATCTCAGTTCTCCATCAGCAAATGGGGCAATAATTCTCCCCTGTCTTGCAGTGATGTAGTGAGGATACAAAGTCATCAGTGTTTGTAAGATGAATAGATTCTACTTCTTAGATAAGCTTTTTGGGGCAGCCATGTTACTGTACGTATTTATAGCACCTAGCAAAATGGAGGATCTCTGAGTGCTTCTGTGTGACAGTCACAGGTCCGATGCTCTGGAACTGATCTGTATGAAGCCAGCCAGGACTCTTGGGTGGCGTGACTCCCCTCAGGGCATGCTGTCCAGGGCAAAAAGTGTCCTCGGCTATGGCCTTCCTGGTCTGACCTTGGGGTATTCAGAATCCCTGTTCACACTGTACACTTCCCTTTGGTGGGTCCACCTGGATGAGACCCTTGGGGAAGCAAGAGGGCCCTCCACCCAACTCCACAGTCAGCTGTGACTCTCAGCCAGCATTGCAAAACAGAAAGGTTTATTAGTTGACAGGAACACAGCATAGACAGAGCTTGTTAGCATAGAAATCAGTGATTTTCAGCAAAGTCCATCTTGGGGGGGACCCCGGGCTGGATGCCCTGGACTCCCCCCTCTAAGTCCCTAATGGAAGACTGCCCAGCTGCCAGCAACCCGACCGCTGACGTGCCTTTTGTGCCTCCTCCTGGTCTTTGTCTCACTTCCCAGGCAAAGTGTCACCTGGTTGCATCCCCATCCTAGTTCTCAGGTTATGAAGGGCATCGGCTATCACTTACGTGCAGGCAGCTGGAGCCTCCTCACCTGCCCCCGAAGGTTTCAGAAAAATTCACACACCCTTATTCCCACCACCTAGGCATTGGTACAATACACAGGGAAACTGAGGCACAGTATTCATGTAAAACAGTAAGACTCACATAGGCTCACATACAATATAACAAGGGAAAACCCTACTTCATCACATTCGGTAATAAAAAATCCTTAAATAAAAATAAGAATCCTAAAAAAGCCCATAAATAAAGCTTCAGCCAGTCTCATGCTATTAGTTAGAGTGGATGATGGGCAGCTGTAAAGAAAGGAAAAAGGGAGAAAAAAACAATCTTTGGATCTGCTCAAGGAATGGATTCCTGTAAGCCATTTCACTGTGCTTAATCAGACCCACAGACTTTCATCAAGTATTAGTTGAGGACAAAGAAGGCTTATTTGGATGAATTTTTGATAATCCCTGCTTTGTGTTTGACCATTAAGGAGTAGTGGAAGCTAGTGCTGGCCTAATAGGTAGGACCCCAAGTCACAGAAAGGGAGACTCAAGAAGTAAGCTGATTTCCCCCTGCTACTGTAAAATGGGATCGGGCCATGAGTTGTGGAAAGTAAGATGAGCCCCCAAAAGTATAAGGCCCCAAATGGTCTGTCATCTTGCTTGTGCTTAAGGCTGGCTCTATTGACAACTCAATTCAAAAGGCCCTGTTTATACTGGTGTTTATTTTTTTGGATAGGTGCCACCCCTGTTTAGATGTGCTGCACTGGTAGAAGACAGGCTTGCCCTGGCATGGCTGACTACTGCAAAATACTGGGATAAGTTACCACAGCACAAGCCCTATTTTACACCCTTGCTGTGCGTCTTCATTAGGAGTACACACTTCCTATATCTGCATCGGTGTATCAAGATCACTGAAAATGTCCTTAGCCTAGATAAGATCTTAGCTGGAGCCAAGGGGAGCGTTTTTGTGAATGTCAGTAATTCTTCTTCACTTAACATTTCTTTGGTGCATCAGTTTGTTTTTTGTATATATTTTTGTTAATTCAGTTTGATATACTATCTTATTCCTTTCTTCTTTTTGAACTGGCAGGGCAGAGATCTGAAGCAGCATATGGACATGATTGTATAAATTCTTATGCACACGAGTTATTTTGCTCACATGCACAATCCCATAGGAACAAATGCTGCAGAGCTGAATTACTCTAGTATGAAAGTGATCTGAGCTCTGGATATCCAGTGAGGAAGCAGTGGCGGATAAACTCACAGGCTCATGCCCACAGGCCCTGGCCAATTTAATAGAATCTTAGAAGATTAGGGTTGGAAGAGACCTCAGGAGGTCATCCAATCCCCTGCTCAAAGCAGGACCAACCCCAAATGAATCATCAATTTAGGAGCTTAAGGCTGGCCTTAAGGAGCACCAGAACCTGGGTAGAAGTGGCGGGCCACCGGGACCAGAACTGTGGTCCTGCCCCCTTCTCCTCCTCTTCTGCCTAGGACCCTGTTCCCCTAGCCAGGCCAGAAGCCGGAGCCACAAACTGGTAAAAACCACTGTCAAGGTTCCTTCCCCACTCTGAACTCTAAGGTACAGATGTGGGGACCTGCATGAAACCCCCCTAAGCTCATTTTTACCAGCGTAGGTTAAAACTTCCCCAAGGTACAAACTATTTTACCTTTTGCCCTCGGACTTTATTGCTGCCACCAAGCGTCTAACAAATATATAACAGGGAAAGAGCCTGCTGAAGACCCTCTGCCTGCCCTGGGTGGGGCCAGGGTGCCCAAAAGGAGCCCCTGGCCTTTCTTCCCACCCGCTGGAGCACGCCGCTGCTGGTGGGACCCAGGGGCATGAGCTCTGGTCCGGCCTCCTGTCTCCGCCCTGGATCCTGCAGACACACCTGCTCTGCAGGAAGAGGAGGCCCTGCCCAAGCTGCGAGGTGGCGGGTAGGCCCGGGAAGGTCACGGGCAGTGAGGAGCCGGGCAGGGAGGGCTCCTCCAGCGCAGCTCCCACTGCTACTGGTCCAGCCTCAGTGGCTGCCACACTTCACCCAGGCTTGCTCACTGCCTGCACCTGGCTATCACTGCCAGGCTGCCCTCGCTGGGTTCCCTCTGTTCCCGCTGCCACGTGGGCTTTGTGCCCGAGGCAACAACCACACGTAGCATCGCTCCTCCTGTTGCCTCTGGCCCGAGGCTGGCCATGTTGCTGCTGCTCTGTACCTGCCCAAGACTACTACGCCCACATGAAAAAGGGGGGGGGCATGGTCCCCTTTCCCCCCCACCCAGTTCTGGCCCCCCTGGCCCCGCAGGGTGTGGGGGGCCAAATGTTCTTTGTGCCCACAGCCCCAATAAATCTTAATCCGTCTCTGTAGTGGAAGAGTGTGAAATTATTTGGAGTAGTTTGCATTTGTAGCAACATGAATAAAGTTCTCCTAAAACTATACTGCACTCTAATAATTTTAAGTTCAGTAGCTCAGGCTCTGTAAGAAACCATACTGTGACCCCTTTAAAACCAAACCTGCTGTTCTTGATAAACATTACTGCACATCCGCACGATGCTGTAGTTGCAAAGCGTGTCTTCCTGCACAGGTGTTATGTTTTCTAGCTCATTCTCTTGTCAGGGCTGGGTTCTGAAACCTTTACTTCACAAGTAACATCACTGATTTTAATGGGGCTACTTGAGGAGCAATAGACTATGCAACCTGCATAAGGGTGTCAGAATCTGAGCTTAGAAGAAATTAAACTAACAGATGCCTGATAAACTTGTCTACTCCATCATCTATTCTGTTCACAGGAGTCAGAAGTTTTTGAGAAGCAGAACGCTGTCTGCTAATGTTGTTGTTGTTATTAATTTCTATTACCATAACATGTAGGAGCCCTGGTCATGGATCAGGATCCCATCGTGCTAGGTGCTGTACAAAAAGAACAAAGAGATGGGCCCTGTCACAGAGCTTCCAATCCAAATATAAGCCAAGAGAGAATGAAAGAGGCAGAGAGTTGGAGAGTACAAGGAAACAATGAGACAATATGTGTCAGTGTGATAGGGTCCTCAGTGCACCAGTTGCCTAGCCATCATAAAGGGAAGTGAAGAGAGACAGGGTAGTTGCAGATGCTTTTGGGGACCCCCTTCCAAATATGAGGGCAGCATAGGAAAAGGCTTGAAGGTGCTTGTTTGAAAATTTAACAAGGTACAATGAAGGTTGGTACCATTACCAGAGCAGAGACGGCCACGGAGTCAAACTCTCAATTCCTATGCCCACACTGCAATTAGACACATGCAGCTGCCTGGGCCAACTGACTCGAGCTCAGGCTAAGGGGGTGCTTAATTCTGGTGTAGATGTTTGGGCTCGAACTGCAGTCCTACCACCTTGTACAGTTCTGGAGTCTGGACTCCAGCCTGAGCCCAAACGTTGACATGACAATTAAACAGCCCGTTAGCCTGAATCCTGTGAGCCCAAGTCAGCTGGCATGGGCCAGCAATGGGTTTTTAATTGCAGTGCAGATATACCCTAAGTCAGAGATCAGAGGTGTGATTGGAACAAGCCATGGAGGGCCTTGAAAATGAAGATAAATACATGGGTTTGGTGCCCTGGAGAAGGGGGAGCCAGTGGAGGGATGCAAAGAGAGGAGTCACATGATCAAAGCAATGAGACAAGAAAACAGAATGGTCTGAAGAAAATACAATGAAGCCAGTTCATTCTTTCTTGGGGGTGGAGGGTAGGCAAATGTACCTCCTTTCCCCTTAAAGTTTGTAACCTTATCTGAAGTGGCAGCATTAAACGACCCAGTGTGAACTGTTAATTAATTTTTGCATTGTCATTTCATTATACTAGACAAAACTATTATTCAGGCATGCATATGAAAAAGCTGTAAAGAAGTATGTATGATTGAGTGTTTGAATTTTCAAACACCTTGTGGGCTTAGATTTGATTGTTTCTTACCAGATGGTTAAACATATGTTTAGTAGTTTTACAGAAAAACACATATAATATATAGTTAATACTTTAAAGGTACAGGCAAAAGTTTATTAGCTTCCAGCTCTAACCTGGTGTTAAAAATGGTCCAGTGTTCAGGGCACTAGTCTGAAACTTGGGAGACCTGTACTCATTCCCTGCTCTGCCACAGACTCATTCTGTCACTTTGGGCCAGATTTTTAAAAATCACACTGGGCACCTATCTGCATCTTTGGGCATGTAAGGACTTTTTTACATGGGGAATTCACAGGGTAGTTAGTGGAAAATAGCTAGGGTGTGCATTTAAAGTGCAACAGCTATTCCATGCTAACTCCCCGCACGAACACTCATTACTCACTAACATTGCCTTTGTGTGGTTTAGTTAATCCACATGGGAAGGTAGCATGGAACAGCTGTTCCATACTAGCTATTCCAGGCACCCCCGAAGTAGACAAGTTCTAAATACCTTTGAAAATCTGGCATAATGTGCCGCAGTTCCCAAATGTAGAAAGAGAATAATAGCACTTCCCTGTCTCACAGGGGTGTTGTGAGGATAAATAGATTAAAGATTGTGAGGTTCTCAGATACTACAGCCCTATAAGTAGAGGGACAGAAAATCTATGTTAGAGCATGATTACTGTGTAACTGTGTATATCTACAGTGGCTGCCATTAAAAAAGTCACCAGACGCCACGTAATTGTCCCAAAAGAGAGTAGAGACTCTCCATTGACAGAAATAATATATTGGGTTGTACAGAAAAGTCAAAAGGGCCTCTTCAATTGGTTCTGCTTATGCCTCTGAGTTGATAACCATGTGGAATCTTCTTTGAAGCTGTGAAAGCCTTGATCTGAGAGCTTGTCTACACATGGAGTTATTTCCGAAAAGCTATTGCACTCAAAATTCACATGTACAATTATTCCAGAATCATTTTCATGTGTAGACAAGCACCTTAATGTAATCAGCTTTTATGAGTGGTGCTTAACTTTTCAAGAACTGCTCCACAATAAAAAATGTTATATATTTTTTAAAAAAAGTCTTCTCCTGCTTTGGTATATTTACAATGCGTGGATATATTGCATCCCATGGATGCGAGAGATTGAGAGCAGAAGCAAAGATATTGAGAAGGAGGGCCCAGTAGTTAGAGCATTAATCTGGATAGTGAGAGAGTGCAGTTCAGTTCTTGTTCTGCCACATCCTGTGTTACTCTGGGCAAACCACTAAGGCCACATCTACACTACAGACTTCTGCTGGCATAGCTACGCTGGCAAAAGATACAGGCAGGAGTGTGCTTTTGTTAGTATAGCTTATCGCACTTGCGGGTGCGGGAGAGGGGCACACTGGAATAAGCCAATAAAAGTGAAGTTTTGCCGATATAAACTGCATCCACATTAGGAGCTCTTTGCCAGTATAATTTTGCAGCACACATATACTGGCAAAGCACATCTAGTCATATTTATAATACCCAGCTTTTATATAGAGCTTTTCATCAGTAGATCTCAAAGCACTTGACAAAGGGAGGTCAGTACCATTATCCCCATTTTACAGATAGGGAAATGGAGGCAGAGGGATGGAATGATTTACCCAAGGTCACCCAAAAGGCCACAGGCTGAGTCCCAGCCCTGTCTGCTATCCTCTAGGCCACACTGCCTTCCTTGTAGATAGGGCTTCTGTCTCTCTGTGTCTGAGTTCCTCATCTGTAAAATGGGGATAACAGTATTTTCCTACTTCAGCGATATTGCAAGGAATTAAAAATGTGAGGTTTTCATATACTATGTTGATGGGGGACATATAAGTACCATAGATAGATAGGCAAGAACCGCTGAAAGCTGGGATAGGAGTTGTCAACATTTCTTTATGTAGCTCTGTCCATGACATACCTCCATCTTAGCTTGTAAAAACTCTTCTATTGCTCTCCCCATAGCTGAGTGGGTGAGACCTTCCAAACTGTCTGATAATTTGTGATGTGGACACATGACCACCAGGGACTAGGATCAGGCCATCAGACCTACATTTAAAGTTTAGGTTGACATAGCTACCTCACTCAGGGATGTGAAAAATCCACACGCCTGAGTGAGGTAGCTAAGCCAACCTACATTTTAAATGTAGAGACAGCTAGGCCAATGGAAGAATGCTTGTCACTTGAGGAGATGAAGTTCCTACAGAGATGAAAAAACCCTTTTTTGCTGTAGGCTGTTTAAAATACAAGGTTATGTTGGAATAGGTATGGCACTGTAGCTATGCAGGTATAGTTCCCGTAGTGTAGACATCGCCTTAGACTAGATTTAATGTTGGTTTCCAAACAGTTGAAGGCAACCCATTACAGCCCCTAACTCTTCATTTTAATAGTATTTCCTTCTTTGACATGTATTTCCTCTTTTTTTCAAGGACTTATGTTCATTTCCTTTAAGAAGTTACAATAGATGAGCAGTTACACTTTAAGGTTACGTCTACACTTTAAGCCAGAGATGTGATTCCCAGCTTGAGGAGATCTACCCGTGCTAGCTCTTACTAAGCTAGCATGCCAAAAATAGACTGTAGCTGCAACCTAAAGAGTGGCAGGAGGGGCAAGCCACCCGAAGCGCGTGCCTGTTCAAGGCACTAAATACTTACTCAGGGCAGCTAGCCCCTCCTGTCACAGCTACATTCTAATTTTGAGTAGGAGAGCTCAAAGAGAGCTAGCATGGGTATAAGCTTGTCTTCACATACAGTGCTACAGTGGTGCAGATGCTCCTACGCCAATGGGAGAACTTTCCATAGTTAATCCACCTTCCCAAGAGGCAGTAACTATGTCCATGGGAGAATCTCTCCCATCCACTTAGTGCTGTCTACACGCGGGGTTAGGTCGGTATAACTACATTGCTCTGGGGGGTGGGTTTTTCACTCCTGAGCCACGTTTTTATACCAACATAAATCTGTAGTGTAGACCTGGTGTAGCTCTCCAAGCTGGGGGAGGTGATTCCCAGCTCAAAGTGCAGAAATACTCTATGATGGCTGCCGGGGACAATGAGAACACCTCCTCCTAAGTGCCAATTACCCTCCAACACCATTTGCTCTTAATGTGGGAAAGCAGCAAAGGAAGGCTCTTTATATGTCAATGAATTAGGTCTTCATGGAAATTCAGACTATAAACAAGTGCTTAGTCCTTTCACAGAGGAAAAGAGGGTGTTTCCCCAAGCCCATGTCTGATTGTGCACTCACACAAACACCACCTACAGTTTAACCTGCAGGGTTTAATGTAGGCAGTTAGAGATTTGAACTGGTGATTAACTCTCACTGGGAAATTTTGCAGTTAAATCACACAACACTAATGTCACTCATCTGTTATTGAATACCGCTGTTTATATACAAAACAACCCAACAGAACACATAAGACAGACTATGTATTGGAGCTGTGTTGCTGTGCTAGGCATTTCCTTACTATGCAATGGTTTTAAATGGTTTGGAGACAGGGAGCTCTATTCAATAATCATGTGACAGACAGGTCACCCAGTGGGTTCATCAAGAATCAAGATGTATTTTGGGATAGAACATAAAGAAGGAAATTTGGAGGTATTCTGTCCGGTGTTTTCAAGCCCAAATGAATCCTTTCCCTTTTAGCATACAGATAAAAGTTAACGCTTCATGCCAACACTCACCCATCAGGAATGTGCCATCCACAACTGATAAGCAACAGTTTCTGTTTGAAACATATAGTATGAGAGCTCAGCCTGCCCTCTTTAAACACTTGTGGTTTTGAGCCTACAGTGAAGCCCTTGAAAATAACTAAACAAAATACTTAGAAATGCATCATAGTGAGAATTACTGAAAACCCTGGCTAGCTTCCAAAAACTTGGTTTTACCAAGCAACAAATATTACAGACTCAGTGTATACTCCAACAGAGAGAGAGGGAGGGAGACTTTCTGAACAAATGAAATTAAGCTGGTTTGATAATAAGCACTGCAGGTGGTGAAACTGACTTTATGTTTAAAAATATTTAACATTTGACTGCACACAAAAGCTTTCACAAAATGTGTGTGTGTGTGTGTGTGTGTACATGTGTGCACGCTCGTGTGTGTGCATGTGCGCGTGCAGTGAACAGAAATCTATTGAGTTCCACCAGACCAGACGTCTGCATTCTGGAAGGCACGTTGCAGCCAATAAATTTGACTAAAACTTTTTTATTTTATGAATTCTGCTGTAAAAGCAAATCCTCCTTTCTAGACTTTGTATAATTGCAAGACACTACTGTGAGTGCCAAAAATGTCAACTGTAAGTTGCAAACATGGACACATTTAAACAGAACCATATGTCAGAATGGGAGGAAAGACCTGAAGGAAGCCAATCAGTTTACCTTTTCCTGAAGAATCAATTTATAATGCAACCTTAGTACTAAGAAATAATAATGTAGCCAGTGATAAATTACATTGCTCAATCATTTATTAATAATTTTCATTGGAAAGAAAGATTTTATCGGTGCACCACATTCACTAAGTTATAAGATCACAGATGTTCAGGGTAGTAGAGCCAGAAACTTAATATTAATGAAGCCTCATTAATACCTAATCAACTGGTGATATTTTGATCCTAGGAGAAAATTGATGGCCAATAAAAATAAACCTAAACATTCTTCCTATCTGAAAAAAAAAAGTAATAAAAAACAGGAATGCACACAGTAACCAACATGCAGTAACTCAGGTTAAGCAGCAGGAAGCTAATTTTGATTTTTTTTCTCCCTCGGATGGATTTATCCTGTCACCTAGGCAATTTCAGAGTCTTACTTTGTAGATTTATACAGGCATTCAGCTTTAGCAGATGCACTCACATGCGGTACATTAACAATGCAAAACTACTTTCCAAGATACTCTGGATTATGGTTTTAAAAAACAGATCTCTCTGGAAATTAAATCCCTGTTCAGCTCTGAATGTGATTCTGCTACACTTCAAGTGTGAAATCCACTTAAACATATGTGGCATCTGAAATTATATCATATGCTTTTCTGTGTAAAACAAATAAGCTGGGGTTTAGCCTTGCAGTGATGACAAAATAGGAATGAAAGCGTATTTTAGATTTTAACAAGGAAAGTAGGAATTGCCATACCTGATCAGAGCAGTGATCCATCTAGTCTAGTATTCTTTCTCCAACAGTGACAAGTACCAGATGCTTCAGCGAAAGGCACTACAGTATGCATAATGGACAATTATGGAATAACCTGTCCTTGGGGAATTTTTCTTTAATTCGCCAGTTTATGCCCTGGAAAATGTGTGTGTGTGTGTGTGTGTGTGTGTGAGAGAGAGAGAGAATAATGTAACTATGGATGTTCTCATTATTCTTAAAAAATGAATAGATAAGTTAATAGACTCAGTATCTTGTAGCAATAAGTTCCACGAGCTAATTATGTGTTACATAAAACATCACTTTCACATTGGCTGCTTTTAAGCTTCATTAGATGTCCCGTTGTTCTTGTCAGTAACTTGGGATATCCAACTTACCTTCCCTGCACCACTGAATATTGTATATACCTCTATCATATCCAGTCTTGTTTATTTCCTCTCTGCAAAATCCTCATCATTTAACTCTCTTTATGTGGAAATCTTTCCATGCTGCTAATCATTTTTGTCACCCATGTCTTGATCCTTTCTATTTATGATATATCTTCTTTTGCAAATGGAATGGTTAAACAGAACAAAGTATTTGAAATGAAGGCATACTATTGATTTATATAAAACAGCATTATAGCATTTTCAGTATTTTTTTTTCTGTCTCATTTCTTATACATCCTAACATTCTGTTGGTTTTTCTTTTTTTAACCTCTGCTGTATGTTGAGCAGATTTGCTCATAGACCCATCTACAGTGACACCCAGGTCTTTTCCCCTGAATGGTTACAGTTAATTAAAGCCCGGCAATATGTATGAATATCTGGGTTTCTCAGTTTTTGATATCACGAATGATCCTTCATGCACAAAGTTGGATGAACTAATGTAGCTGAGATGATCCCATGCAGGAGGTGTAGAGATCCAGAAGTGGAAGATTAATGCCCTCACTCATTAGGATAAAAAAAGGTGGCAAAGGCTACCTTTGCAATTGAATTAGAGGATGATGCTGTGACTACTGATCTAAAAGAATGATAATAGGTTTTCTGAATTTTATGATGACCTATATCAATCTCAGGTACCCTTGAATGAGAGCAGAGATAAAGCATTTTCAGGATTTTGACCTTGAAATATTAAATTAAATAGATTCATTTTCAAAGTGGCTTTAAGAACTGAAGATAAAACCTAACAGCATTTGGACAACTGCATGGAAGTAAAATTGTATCCACCAGCTAGCACAGCTGGCTAGGCAACATGTGGTGAGCATATGCTTCAGGAGAATCTCAAGAGGAACTTTGCCCCCCTGAAACAGGATTTGTGCCGGGGTCTGCCTCATTCAGTGCAATTCTTCTCTGCTGCCAAAGTCGGGCTGTGCCTGTCTGGTACAATAGAGCCCCAAAAGAAATTTGTGTTACACAGTATTCATAAATAAACTAGTGTATCAACAGCCAAGGCCTGAAAATGACTCTGATTCAATATGGGAATACCACCACCAGGTACCTGAGAATTCTTTTTTGTGCTTAAATGTACTATGAGTGAACAAGATGATTATACGGCTAGATTATCATCACCCATTGCAATTGAACCTTTGACTGTTTATCCAAATAGATCCTAGGGTTTTTGTCGGTTTAACTTGTAGCTTCAAATCTATTC
This sequence comes from Eretmochelys imbricata, assembly GCF_965152235.1. Classification (NCBI taxonomy): domain Eukaryota; kingdom Metazoa; phylum Chordata; order Testudines; family Cheloniidae; genus Eretmochelys; species Eretmochelys imbricata. The sequence goes on from NC_135574.1 coordinate 34,311,285, forward strand.
TGCTATATCCTCTGAATCCTCTCCAATGAATTTGAACCAATTCTGATGTTTTAAAACAGAGCATTAGCTTGTAAATGCTTTTTGTTTCTGAACATTCTGAGAGGCGCGCCAAATGATGCTTATTGTAAAATGTAAGAGTGCTTCAGAATGTTGGGGAACACAAGAGTGGCTGTTGATGTGACATTGATTAACGACTGAAGTGTTGGAATGAAATAATGTAAAAGCCAGGATCGCATGTGCACTAATATAACCCACAGCTATACTTTGCAGGGATAATCCAGTTTCCAACTACCTGAAAAAAAAGTGGTTTCAGGTGTGCAGTATTTTGTTAACAACTTTGGGAAAAGAAAAGAACATGAGATGGAAAGCAGTAAAGCAGAGAACAGAATGATAACATGGTCTACTAGGCAGAGTATTGGAATGGAAGCAAAGAGCACAATTTTGTCTTCTGTGTAACCATACACAGCTGTTTCAGGTTTTATTATAGGTTTCCTATCCGTAAAATGGATTAATAAATTAGCTTATGTTTCATGGTGCTGTGAAGTTACAACCCACTATGAAAACACTTTCATATACCTTTATGTTTAAAAAAATCTAAATAAAATTAAAAATTGACCTTTTTTCTTCTATAGTTCAGATTGGTGCTACTATAGCAAGGTGAGGTAAAACCCTGGAAGAGAACACTTTCATCTGATATCTTGGAGCAGATTTTTCAGTCCTCCAACTGTGCTTATATTGTACATGTACAAATACCTGTAGCCAACTCGCCCCCTTAAGGAATCCTTAACTGATGCTAATGCTATCCCTACCAACTGGAGACTCTGGCCAGCTCCTCAACGCAGCTCACAAAATTGGAGAAGGGAGATCTCCCCTGTACACCTCTGAGTTCACGGGTTGCTGCGGGAGCGGAAAGCTGGGCCCCATTTTACCCCTTCCCCCAGTGCAATAGTCCCTGTTTTGGCTAATTCTGCTCCTACCACTGGAGTCTCTGGCAGACTCCTTTCTGTAGCTAAGGGGAGGAGTTTGGGGGAAGGCACGACCTGGGTCCTAGTGCCTCCAGAGTGGGGTAGGTGCACATTTGCAGATGCATGCACATTACAATTTTTAGTGGATGTTTGCACATACGAAGCACAGGAACAGGAGTGTGTACATGCTCCAGCTTACGTGTGCACAAGTGAAGGCTAGCTAGAGGCCCAGCAGAAAATGTATCCATCTTTTTGTATTCTTAAAATCAGCTAAGGCACTCTGCATGAACTACTAACTGGCACATCAAGGAACTGACTATTTCAATTCTGTTCTGTGTTCATCACCAATAGCAAGAGTCTGGGTAGTTGTTAAGTCAAGTTAACTTACTTGTAGTCTACTAATTCAGTCCTCCTTTTCATCCTCTTAAATCTAAAGAGAAATGTGTTGGGCTGAGAAATTTATGGAGACAACTATTTTAAAAGGTAAATAAATGCATCTCACATTAAATTATTTAATTAGCACCAGTGTTTCTGGTAATGAATAACTGTAAGGACTCAATCGTTTCTTCGAATGGTCTGTTGAATATAATTAATACTACATATTGTTCATCTTCACATTATATCTGCATATACCTTTTGTCTGCATAACAACCAGCTTGAAAGTGTCACTTGAGATGAGGAGCAGAATAAATTACTTTGCATGAGACAATTTAGCAAGAGAAACCCCTTAAACATTTGGATAATAAGATATGAATTAAGCACTGATATGTTACCGAGTGGCTGTTTTGGGAGGGGGAGGCAGAGAAAATGGTAATGTTTTTGTGGATTAACTAATAGTTATTTTACAGCGTCACTTCTGACATGCTCTGAGCTGACAAGATACTTGGTTTTACCTGTGACTGTAAACTAGCAAATTGTTCTTTCGATGGATCATAGACCAGAAGATGTGAAAAGATGCTTGGGAGGATGAAAGATTTACATTTCTCAGGAAGAAAAAAACCCCTGCACAAGTTTGCCTTAATCACCCAACTAATTCTGAGGTATGCTTTGAAAAGGGTGATGGAGTCAGTTGCAAGAAGTCTGAGACACCATTCTAGATTGTAGAGACACTATGGGAGAAATATCTAAGTAAAGCAGAAAGGCAGGAAGTGAAGGAGGAGTCTCTATTTGCTGTGCTTTTCAAATAGCAGAATAGGAAGAGGTGAGGTTCTGGAGCTATGATAGGCAGAGAAAGTCCACGAAAGATCTGGAAGATGAAGAGGAGGTTATTGTCCTGGAATGTGAAGGGAAGCAAGTGGACATTTTGGAGAATGAAAATAATACATTCCTCTGTCTATGATTCCTTTAAAATACGATACAGCAAATGCCTTAAAAAGGGGGAATCGTGCTCTAAGGATCTATGATGAACAGTCTGCTGCTTGGCTAAGAAAACATGGTGGCCCTGGAACAGCATAGAGATGCCTCTCTGCCAAGAACCAGTCAGGTCTAAGGGATTATTTTGGACCACAGCTTGAATCTGTGCCTGGAAGATACTGTAGACATAAATAAATGAGATGCCCCGAGTTCTGCTGTCCACAGGGCAAAAGTCAGAGGTCTGTGTTATAAATGAAAGATAGAATTTCACGTGTTGAAACAGGGTGGGTGAGCTAATATCTTTTATTGGACCAACCGCTGCTAGTGAAAGAGACAAGCTTTCGAGCCTACACTGAGCTCTTCTTCAGGTTTGTATATCTCAAAAGCGTGTCTCTTTCTTTCATCAACAGAAGTTAGTCCCATAAAATATATTACCTCACCCACCTTGTCTCCGGTATCCTTATACCAACACAGCAAACAAACAACATGTGAGCTGGGCAAACTCAGTGACTCACTACATTTTGTTAAAAGAACAGGAGTACTTGTGGCACCTTAGAGACTAACCAATTTATTTGAGCATAAGCTTTCGTGAGCTACAGCTCACTTCATCGGATGCATTCCGATGTAGCTCACGAAATCTTATGCTCAAATAGATTGGTTAGTCTCTAAGGTGCCACAAGTCCTCCTTTTCTTTTTGCGAATACAGACTAACACGGCTGCTACTCTGAAACCTACATTTTGTTTGTAGCATTTGAGACAAAGAATTTAGATGCCATTCTATGGAGGTGTAGGATGGAGAGTACGCTCCTGTAACCATCTCTATAGACCTTAGCACAGGAAGCACTGGAGGATATCTTGCTCTGCTCTCCAAACCCTTAGCTCTTACTAGTAACAAAATAACTGCTTAAAAAAGGCCTTCAGTTTCATTGAGATTGAAAGAGCACAAAACACTACAAAATTCTAAAGAAAAAAACCCTCTAATCCCTGTGAACCATAATTTACTTTTTCAGCCAAGTCTGCACTAAAGCAAAAACTGATGGAATGACAGATTTATTCCCATAATTCATTTTTGCTCCATGGCCCAAGAAGAATTAGCATTTCTTAGCCAGTCAAGCAACCTCTAATAATGGTTTTTGTTTCAGCACCCTGGTTTTACTTTCATTTATATTAAAACAGTAGCAGTTGGAATATCTTTTAATGTCATTTTCATTCAACAAGCATTTCTTGGCAAAATCTCAGGATCTTTGTTTCATAGTTTTTTCTTTTTAAATGGGCATTTAAAAGTTAATTTTGAATTCCATACAGATTTTCAAACAAACGGCTGCTTCAAATTTAAAGAGAGTTTAAAAATCATAGGTGCTGATTTTTATATCATATATTATGATATGGGACTGATTTTTCATTTAAATTATACTACCTCTGTTTTTGTGATGTGGGGAATATAAATACAGCATTAGAAGTGGGGGAAATTTACCTTAAAGGCACATGGAAAAGAAAAGGGCCAGATCCTCATCTTGTGTAAAGCAGACTTCAGTGAACATATGCTATATACACCAGCTAAGGATCTGGCCCTAAGTCTGCTAGAACAATGACAGAGCATTGGCCTGTCATCATTACAGTCCCTTTTAGGGACTTCCAGTCTCATATCAATGGAGATAGAGACCAGGATCTCTTACACTGGTGTATATCCAGAACACACCTCTGTTGAAGTCAGTGAAGTTACACTGATATACTCAAGAGCAGAATTTGGCCCTACTTCTCTCCTGGGGTGATGTGGTTCCCAGAGGGACAGAGTATTGTTCCAGCCACCCACCATTTCACCCTACCTGTCAAAACAAGAGCAATCTAAACAGGGCTCAGAGAGGGGACAAAGAAAAGGTATTACAGATGTCATTTGCCTTTTCACTCCAGCTGCTTAGCAATGGAATTAAAATAGAACTGAAATACCTGATTGCTCGTGTTCATCTGCTTCTTCCACCAATGTATAATGACAGTTAAAGATGGTATAAAAAAAGAGGGAGGAAGTTAGCAACAATTTTTTAAACATTTTTTTCCTTGAAATTTGATTTTTTTCACCAGAATTTTGAAAAATGCCAACCATCTCTAATGATGATGACCTCAAAGCAGAGGGACCAAGTGAATTTAAAGTAGTTTGACCCACCAAGAGATTCTGGTCACAAATTCTCCAAGTGACCCAACAACTGTATCTGCTTCAATATTCCACTTGCCCAGTTCTGCCACAAATGTCTTCAGACCTCCTTCCGTGTTGCCCTTTATGCATATAACAACCTCCCTAAACTAGTATGTAAAGCCACTTCCCTGTCTGTTTTCAAATTCCTCCTCAAGAGTCACTTGTGCTGTGAGGCATACAGGAAATTGTCCACAGAGGTAAGGGAAGTGTAGAGGGGAATGGGCATCACCAATATTTTATTTGTATTTTAAAACAGACCAGCTATTACTGAAGTGCTTCAGAATCATCAAATTGCTACACTTCTGGACCTAATTCAAAGACCATTGGAGTCAATGGAAAAATTCCTATTGACTTTAGTGGGCTTTAGCTCAATGTCATAGCTAGCTTATGTAAACACATGTTCATATTACTCTTAATCTTGCCCTCCCTTTAACCTGTTGTTCTTATAAGACTGATGGGAAAGGTATTATGAGAATCGAAGTAACAGGAGGGATGGAGATGCAAACTGGGAAAGCTTCTAGGGGTACAGTGAAAGAACAGGAAGTGAGGAGGAAGGATTCTGGAGGAGAGGGTTGGAAGGCACAGATTTATCCTCGGATGTACAGAGGAGAGAAGAGGAGATGGAGCCAGAGGGAAAGAAGGAGGAGGCAAGGTGAGAAGGCAAACTTCCAGGCCTAGTGGAGGGGGAGGGGTTTCTGCCTGCTGCAGGGTATAGTGGCTCACTCAGCACCTGGACAGACTCAGAAGAAAAGGGGATAAGAAATGAAGAAGGACCAGGAAGGAGAGTTACTCTATCTACATGTACAACATACTGAAGCAAGTTCATCCAGATGCCGATATTTCCTCCAAGGTCATGGGTATCATGAATTCTTTTGTCAATGATATCTTCAAGCGCATTGCTGGAGAAGCCTCTCATTTAGCGCATTATAAGAAGTGCTCAGCCATCACCTCCTGGGAGATCCAGACCACTGTGTCCTTGCTGCAGCCAGGAGAGCTGGCCAAACATACTGTGTCTGAGGGTACTAAGGCCATCACAAAGTATATTCATTCCAAGAAAACTCTCAGATGATTTTCAGCTATAACCGGGGCAGCGTTGCTGGGAGGCAGAGAGCAGCACGTCTTTGAGCGAGTGCCAGCTCAACCGGCTGACAGGCACGGTGGCAAAACGGGGTTGGGGAGAGAACGTTTTCAAATCCCTCCCCATAGCAAAAATGTTAAGCAGTATGCTGTAGAGAGGGATGACCTTCCAAAGATTTGGAGGTTCATAGAATCACAGAATATCAGGGTTGGAAGGGACCTCAGGAGGTTATCTAGTCCAACCCCCTGCTCAAAGCAGGACCGATCCCCAATTAAATCATCCCAGCCAGGGCTTTGTCAAGCCTGACCTTAAAAACGTCTAAGGAAGGAGATTCCACCACCTCCCTAGGCAACGCATTCCAGTGTTTCACCACCCTCCTAGTGAAAAAGGTTTTCCTAATATCCAACCTAAACCTCCCCCACTGCAACTTGAGACCATTACTCCTTGTTCTGTCATCTGCTATCAATGAGAACAGTCTAGAGCCATCCTCTTTGGAACCCCCTTTCAGGTAGTTGAAAGCAGCTATCAAATCCCCCCTCATTCTTCTCTTCCGTAGACTAAACATCCAGTTCCCTCAGCCCCTCCTCATAACTCATGTGTTCCAGTCCCCTAATCATTTTTGTTGCCCTCCACTGGACTCTTTCCAATTTTTCCACATCCTTCTTGTAGTGTGTGGCCCAAAACTGGACACAGTACTCCAGATGAGGCATCACCAGTGTCGAATAGAGGGGAACAATCATGTTCCTCGATCTGCTGGCAATGCCCCTACTTATACATCCCAAAATTTCATTGGCCTTCTCGGCAACAAGGGCACAATGTTGACTCATAACCAGCTTCTCATCCACTGTAACCCCTAGGTCCTTTTCTGCAGAACTGCTGCCTAGCCATTTGGTCCCTAGTCTGTAGCAGTGCATGGGATTCTTCCATCCTAAGTGCAGGACTCTGCACTTGTCCTTGTTGAACCTCATCAGATTTCTTTGGGCCCAATCCTCCAATTTGTCTAGGTCCCTCTGTATCCTATCCCTACCCTCCAGTGTATCTACCTCTCCTTCCAGTTTAGTGTCATCTGCAAACTTGCTGAGGGTGCAATCCACACCATCCTCCAGATCATTTATGAAGATATTGAACAAAACTGACCCCAGGACCTACCCTTGGGGCACTCCACTTGATACTGGCTGCCAACTAGACATGAAGCCATTGATCACTACCCATTGAGCCCGACAATCTAGCCAGCTTTCTATCTACCTTATAGTCCATTCATCCAGTCCATACTTCTTTAACTTGCTGGCAAGAATACTGTGGGAGACCATGTCAAAAGCTTTGCTAAAGTCAAGGAACAACACGTCCACTGCTTTCCCTTCATCCATAGAGCCATTATCTCATCATAGAAAGCAATTAGATTAGTCAGGCATGACTTGCCCTTAGTGAGTCCATGCTGACTGTTCCTGATCGCTTTCCTCTCATGTAAGTGCTTCAGGATTGATTCCTTGAGGACCTGCTCCATGATTTTTCCAGGGACTGATGTGAGGCTGACTGGCCTGTAGGTCCCCGGATCCTCCTTCTTCCCTTTTTTAAAGATGGGCACTACATTAGCCTTTTTCCAGTCGTCCGGGACTTCCCCTGATTGCCATGAGTTTTCAAAGATAATGGCCAATGGCTCTGCAACCACATCTGCCAACTCCTTTAGCACTCTCAGATGCAACGCGTCCGGCCCCATGGACTTGTGCATGTCCAGCTTTTCTAAATAGTCCCGAACCACTTCTTTCTCCACAGAGGGCTGGTCATCTCCTCCCTATGCTGTGCTGCCCAGTGCAGTAGTCTGGGAACTGACCTTGTTCGTGAAGACAGAGGCAAAAAAAGCATTGAGCACATTAGCTTTTTCCACATTCTCTATCACTAGGTTGCCTCCCTCATTCACTAAGGGGCCCACACTTTCTTTGACTTTCTTCTTGTTGCTAACATACCTGAAGAAACCCTTCTTGTTACTCTTAACATCTCTTGCTAGCTGCAACTCCAAGTGTGATTTGGCCTTCCTGATTTCACTCCTGCATGCCTGAGCAATATTTTTATACTCATCCCTGGTCATTTGTCCAATCTTCCACTTCTTGTAAGCTTCTTTTTTGTATTTAAGATCAGCAAGGACTTCACTGTTAAGCCAAGCTGGTCGCCTGCCATATTTACTATTCTTTCTTCACATCGGGATGGTTTGTCCCTGTAACCTCAATAAGGATTTTTAAAAATACAGCCAGCTCTCCTGGACTCCTTTCCCCCTCATGTTATTCTCCAAAGGGATCTTGCCCATCAATTCCCTGAGGGAGTCAAAGTCTGCTTTTCTGAAGTCCAGGGTTCAATTTGGTTCTGTTCAGAGCAATACTGAAAAGCTTATGCTTTGGGTTCTGCATTACTATTCTGGAATCTCATAGGAACAGGTTCTCTCTCCTCACCCCCTGACATTTCTGGTATTTCCTGCTTAGGCCATAAGCTGATATTTATTAGTTTTACAGCACCCAAACATGTTGCAGGGTACCTCACAGCACAAGATAGAAGACATGGTTTTGAAACCAGCCTCTCTGGTGCTTTTATTCCTACTTTAGGATTAGAAAGTAATTTCCTCACATAATGACCCCATAATCCAGTGGTTGTCAAACTTTTGCATTGGTGACAGCAAGCCTTTGGAGGTGAAGGCTGGCAGCTCGTGCCCCCCATGTAATAACCTTGCAACCCTCTGAGGGGTGTTGACCCCCAGTTTGAGAACCCCTGCCCTAATCTTTATATGACATTTTCATTACACCCTACCTGCAATTTTACATTTCCCTTATTGTACAGAACTCACTTTGTAGGTGCTCTTTGCTATATTTGGCAAATTCATTGCTGTTGCCATAAGTATTTCCCCCCCAATATAATATTTATCCTCATTTACATTATGACATGTCAAAAGAATTTTCAGGGGCCACAGTGAATTTCCTTCTATATCCTCCAAAAAACCCTCTCTTATAGGCTATAACTTTTGGACTATAATAGAAGCAGTCTTCAGACTTTCCAGAGGTCCGGGTCCCATAGTGCTAGACGCTGTATACACACATAATAAAAAAGACTGTGTCCTGCCCTGAAAGTTTTGGGCCTGATCTTGAGGTGATGAGCACTCCCAGCTTGCACTGCAATCAGTGGGATTTGCAGATGCTCAGCAACTCTGAGGATCAGTCTAAATAGCACATTTCTACTGCATTCAATCTACTGCAATTTTGGGATCATCCAGAGTGTTCTTGTGCAAATGGTATGACTTAGTGATGCATAAACACTGTTAACATGTAGCTTCCTGATAGTAACATTGATTATCTTCCCAAATTATTCTTTTGATTTATTATTAGTTGAGTGCTGACAGTACACTTGGCTCTCTCCAGAACAAAAATTCTGGACACATGCAGAACCTTCCAAGAAGACATAAATCTCAGTCAGGTTGGAATGTTGATTTCCAAGTCCCCCATGGTATATTTCCATTCTATACTTTCATCTTTCTCTGGGAACATATGTACCTCTGCTTGCCTAGAGACAGTCCCCGCTTTTCTGGCTTTGTATTCAGTGTATTGCATAGACCTTCCAATAGTTTTTGTTTGACCTTGGAATGTCAAAAAAATGAGCAATATTTGAACATTAGGTCCATTTTAAAAATAAAGAGCTGAACAGCAAACACTAATATTTTATGTTTAAAAGAAAATTAAAGATCTTTCCTTGATATTATCCATAGACTCTGTCAAAAAAAAAAAAAAAAAAAGCCCGCAATTCATTGTTTTTGCCCCAAATCAAGAAAACTATTAAGAAGTGCTTAACGTTAAGCATGTTCTTAAGTTTTATTGAAGTACACTGTCAGCACTCAAATATGAATCAATTGGAAACTAATCCACTTTCCCCTCAGAAAACTATATGTTAATATCAAAGTTAATATTGTAGAAGCATGAAAAATACTTCCTTTTAAAGCAAGTTAATGGGACTTCAGCATGGGCTTAAATGCTTTGCTGAACCGGGGCCTCTAACCCATTTATATAACATAATAAGAGTAAAATGTGGGCCTGATCGTGCAAACTCTTAGGTGAGTAATTTAATCAGTTAGCAGAGCACTGCTGTGAACTAGAGTTGAACTCAGGGGGTGAAGGTAACAAATCCCATTAAGAAAAATATAATAAATATGGGCTGATACTGCATGGAGCTGAGTTCCTGCTGAGATATGTTGACTTCAAGGGAATAGAAAATGCTCAGCAGTTCTCAGGAGGTCTTTGCATATTGCAGAATAAGAATCATGCAAATTGCTATTCTAGCCCCCAATCCAATAAATAGAGAGTTTATTGTTCTAAAGAGTGTGTCAAAATTACATTTGGCATCCTTCTGGCTTCTTTGGCAACAATGTAAAGAGGAGTGAACATACTTTTTAAAAATGCTGGATATTTGATAGCATGGTCAGGTTCCTGCTTTCTTATGGCTTATGACGGCTAGATGACGCTCTCACTCTTCAATGTAAAGGGTACTGTTGATGATGTTATGAAGCCCCCACCCCCAATCCTGGGAAGCTGATCCAAGGAGCAGTATTTACTGCTGCCTCAGAAGAGAGTTTGCTTGGCTACTTTTCCTGTCCAGCTGCTCATGGTGTGTGGTTGCGACTGTGTGCGTAAAAGTATTTGTTGGGGCATTTGAAAAATGGTAGTCTGCAATGCTGTGAAAGTCTCATGACCTTGCAGGTTTACACGTGCTAAAGGAAACCCTCTGCATTGAATCCCAAGAGCTTTTACCACCAAAGATAAATTAACGGGGATGTGGGGGGAAATCAAACCCAACGGAAGTGTTCTAGTGTAATCATCATTTACTTTTTAACAGCAATAGGAAAACTAACTCAGCTGAACATTTGGCTCTTCTGAAAGATCAATTGAATTAGGAGCTGAGGTCCATTTTGTGCCTTGGTGTATGCCACGAGGACATAATAAACCTTGACTTAAGAGACGTTCCACCTTCAGTCTCCTACCCCAGTGCCCTTGCACAGCAGCCTGAAATAACTGTTGCCGTACTCCCCGGAACACGGAGGCTACTCTCTGCCAGCACTCCCTGTGGTATGGAAAGGCAGAAACATGTTCCCTTCCCTCTTCTCCCTGCACATGACCCAACCAGCAATGTCTTTCAGGTGTGCAGGTGGGAGTGGAGTCTGCTGCGTCCTCTGAAGGGGTATAGCAGCAGGTGTATGCTCCTGCTCCCTTCCAGTAGCTTCCTATAGGGCGGCCAACTTTGCACCTACCCCGACCCAGGCTAGTGCCTCCAAGGCATGATTGAACCTCAAACAAACTGAATGAAATACTAGCTAGTTAGAGGGCTCGACTAGGCTCCTAGAGAAGATTGTTCCTGGATTCTTCTATATGTTTAATGACACAAGACAGCAAAAAATGTCAAATCATATCCCTGAGTCTCTACTGTGCAGGGGCGGCAGCTATTCCTTGCCCTGGAGTATAATCTAGGAATGCAGCTACACCCTTCCTGGAAGTAAGTGTTAGGACATGCTGTGTCAGCTGTGGCCCAACACTGTCTCTTTATTTAGCATTAGTGCATTGTCTTACAGCTTCCAGACACGCTGAGCATTTCTGCAAATTTGGGTATGGCTGCCTAAGAAAAGCTCCAGAGAAGGATGTTACAGCAAGTAATTAATATCTGTTCGTGAGTGTGTATGTTAATATAGATACATATTACACACATAAAAGCTAGGTTAAAAAATTATTAAGGTGGCAAAATCAAGCACTGAAAAGTTAAGAAATGCCAGGAATGCTGGAGTGGAGGGAGCATGCTCAGTTCCTCTGTGGGAATGGCACGTGTACCGTCCGGTCAGCACTGGGAGCTGAGAGAGACTCAAACACACTGCACCAGGATGGAATCCTCAGAGATTTTAGCTGCTAAAATAAAAAACGTCTCGACTGAGCATGTGTGAACTGCAATTTTTCAAAGGCATATATTTAGAGCTGGTCAGGAATTTTTTGATTAAAGAACTTTCTTCAAAAAATGCTGATTCATCATAACTGAAACCTGCACAGAAATTTATCCTCTTTGACAAAACTTTCACCAGGAAAGTTTTTCAAGTCCAGGATGGAATATCTGGACAGAACCAGAAAGCAGGAAACCCACCCAGAATAGCCACATCCTTTAGAGGCAGTCTCTTTCTCTTTTTCCTAATGAATATTAAATTATTTATTCAAAGTGGAACAGCTCCACAGGAGAAATAGAGACTAAATCAGGCAGAGCAGGAACTTGAACATGGCCCTCCCACATGCTAAGTGACTCCCCTACCCACTGGGGTATTAGCTAGTGGGCAAATGCCCTCTCTGGTTTTTCATCAAAGACTTATAAGGGTTCAATTTTCATTCTAATGTGGAATGAAACAATTTTTGGAATACTGAAATTTTTCATGAAACAGAATTCTTGCTTCTGGCCAGCCTTATTTATAACTTGCCCATATTTGGTAGAGTTTCATGAGGATGGTAAAAGGCAGATCCCTGACACAAAGGCAACCTGCCTGTCACATTTCAACTCCCTGCTATAAATCATAAGGGCAAGAGAACTGTTAAAAGAAAAGGTTTCTAGAATTTAACATGGGCAAAACAATGTATTTTTCCCTACCATAGTTCTCAGAAACAGCTGAACAGTTTTGGATTAAATTTTATTAAAAATTCAACCTGAGGCAGATACCTCGGCCCAAATGGTTAAAGTCTGGCAAAGTTATAAGCAACTGAAAACATAGTCTTACAATAGGAAGTGTTGGGCAACCTTATCAACCTGTAGCATGAAGAATGTATTTTCCCACACAGCAAATGCATAAAGCTGAATCCATAGAATTTCCTCCCCTTCCTGTGTGGACTTAATGACGCATTGGAGATGCCCTGTCTACCAAGCATTTTTAGTTGTGGGTAACCTCTCTGGCTATCAAAATGAGAGAAGTTAAAATATGAATCTAAGAGACATTTTTAAGCCATAGCCACGGCATATCTCCTTCTTACCCCTCCCTCCTGTAACTATGTGAAACATTTTATCATGCCACATCGTGTGCTGTCATACATAAGGCAGGAGAAAGGCATAGGCTTCTATTGTAGCATTAATGTGTTCAAATTACTTGCAAGCTCCTCTTCTTCAAAGAGTCAGTACAGTTTTAGATTTACCAGTTCAACTACAACTGGAATTTAAAGGGATAAAGTATAACCAAGGAATAGTTTAGAAATGTGTCCGCAGCCATCAGAGTACAGTAAAACCACACTTTGGAGTAGGAACTATCTTTGTGTTTAGTGCTTGTGCAGCCCCTAGCGCAATGGGGTGCTGGTCCAGGAACACACTACTACAGTACAAATAATAATTTCCACTAGTAACTGGGAGAGCTAATGTAAATTACTGTATTCTGCTAATCAGTGAATAATTGAAGAATAATTTAAAAAAGCAAGGACAGTATGCACAATTCTATTCAGCTTCTTAAATTGTGCCCATCTCACTGTATGCTTATGTACAACATGGTTACTTCATCTGTTTGGCACATATTTAGTTTTAGTCTTTATAATAATATTTCCTAGTATTTTAATAACGGTTCTATAGCTTTTTTTGTTGAAGTGATCAAGTCTTTGAAAGTCAAATCCTCAGCCCCGATTGTGCTGCTGAGGCATGGAGAGAGTCCATTTTATGTGGGCAAATTGTGAGTGAGGTGTGTGAATTAGTGACGTGTGAAAGTGTGAGGTTCCTCTCTATACCCGTGGCCATGCATTAACCTCAGACACAATGTTCATAATGTATAACCTACATTTGTGGTGATTTCTTTACATCTTTAGTGAAGGGAAACATTTTGATTAATGTTGTCAACTTATCCAGAAGCCTGGATTCAGAGCTCTCAGTTCATGGTCCTTTTAAACCCTCGACTGCAAATGAGGGATTACTCTGCCTGTGCAATCTCAGCCGGGTGGAAGGAACTGCTGAATGGCTTGTTCTCTAATGGAGCTGAAGGAGTTTGGTGTTTTTACATGTAAGTAAATAAAATGTAGGTGGAAGGAAATTCTCAGCAATCTTTAAAAGAACACCTCTTCAGGCTATTTTAAAGAATCCTTATTGAGGTTACAGGGACAAACCATCCTGATGTGTAGAAAGAATAGTAAATATGGCTGGCGACCAGCTTGGCTTAACAGTGAAATCCTTGCTGCTCTTAAACACAAAAAAGAGGCTTACAAGAACCTAATGATAGAGGATGTGGAAAAAGCTAATGTACTCAATGCTTTTTTTGCCTCTGTCTTCATGAGCAAGGTCAGCTCCCAGACTACTGCACTGGTCAGCACAGCATGGGGAGGAGATGACCAGCTGTCTGTAGAGACAGAAGTGGTTCGGGACTATTTAGAAAAGCTGAGTGAGCACAAGTCCACGGGACCGTATGCGCTGCATCTGAGAGTGCTAAAGGAGTTGACGGATGTGATTGCAGATCCATTGGCCATTATCTTCGAAAACTCATGACAATCGGGGGAGGTCCCGGACAACTGGAAAAAGGCTAATGTAGTGCCCATCTTTAAAAAAGGGAAGAAGGAGGATCCGGGGACCTACAGGCCAGTCAGCCTCATCTCAGTCTCTGGAAAAATCATGGAGCAGGTCCTCAAGGAATCAATTCTGAAGCACTTAGAGGAGAGGAAAGTGATCAGGAAGAGTCAACATGGATTCACTAAGGGCAAGTCATGCCTGACTAATCTAATTGCCTTCTATGATGAGATAATGGCTCTATGGATGAGGGGAAAACAGTGGACGTGTTGTTCCTTGACTTTAGCAAAGCTTTTGACACGGTATCCCACAGTATTCTTGCCAGCAAGTTAAAGAAGTATGGGCTAGATGAATGGACTATAAGGTGGATAGAAAGTTGGCTAGATTGTCGGACTCAACGAGTAGTGATCAATGGCTCCATGTCTAGTTGGCAGCCGGTATCAAGTGGAGTATCCCAAGGGTTGGTCTTGGGGTCGGTTTTGTTCAATATCTTCATTAATGATTTGGAGGATGGTCGTGGATTGCACCCTCAGCAAGTTTGCAGATGACACTAAACTGGGAGGAGAGGTAGATATGCTGGAGGGTAGGGATAGGATACAGAGGGACCTAGACAAATTAGAGGATTGGGCCAAAAGAAATCTGATGAGGTTCAACAAGGACAAGTGCAGAGTCCTGCACTTAGGATGGAAGAATCCCATGCACTGCTACAGACTAGGGACCAAATGGCTAGGCAGCAGTTCTGTAGAAAAGGACCTAGGGGTTACAGTGGATGAGAAGCTGGATATGAGTCAACAGTGTGCCCTTGTTGCCAAGAAGACCAATGGCATTTTGAGATGTATAAGTAGGGGCATTGCCAGCAGATCAAGGAACATGATCGTTCCCCTCTATTCGACATTGGTGAGGCCTCATCTGGAGTACTGTGTCCAGTTTTGAGTCGACTATAAGAAGGAAAAAATTGGAAAACGTCCAGTGGAGGGCAACAAAAATGATTAGGGGACTGGAACACATGAGTTATGAGGAGAGGCTGAGGGAACTGGGGATGTTTAGTCTACGGAAGAGAAGAATGAGGGGGGATTTGATAGCTGCTTTCAACTACCTGAAAGGGGGTTCCAAAGAGGATGGCTCTAGACTGTTCTCAGTGATAGCAGATGACAGAACAAGGAGTAATGGTCTCAAGTTGCAGTGGGGGAGATTTAGGTTGGATATTAGGAAAACCTTTTTCACCAGGAGGGTGGTGAAGCACTGGAATGCGTTGCCTAGGGAGGTGGTGGAATCTCCTTCCTTAGAAGTTTTTAAGGTCAGGCTTGACAAAGCCCTGGCTGGGATGATTTAATTGGGGATCGGTCCTGCTTTGGGCAGGGGGTTGGACTAGATGACCTCCTGAGGTCCCTTCCAACCCTGATATTCTATGATTCTATGATTCTATGAACCTCCAAATCTTTGGAAGGTCATCCCTCTCTACAGCATACTGCTTAACATTTTTGCTATGGGGAGGGATTTGAAAACGTTCTCTCCCCAACCCCGTTTTGCCACCGTGCCTGTCAGCCGGTTGAGCTGACACTAGCTCAAAGACGTGTTTATGCCAATGATTTGGCCTCTGTGCCCCTCAGGAATTCAAGGCATTATACAGTTTATACTTTAACCTTCTCATTTATTTAATTTGAAA
This sequence comes from Eretmochelys imbricata, assembly GCF_965152235.1. Classification (NCBI taxonomy): domain Eukaryota; kingdom Metazoa; phylum Chordata; order Testudines; family Cheloniidae; genus Eretmochelys; species Eretmochelys imbricata. The sequence goes on from NC_135574.1 coordinate 34,327,061, forward strand.
GATCAACTGGGTTTACAGTTTACAATTAAGTTTACAGTTAAACTCCTCAAACTATGGATAAAAAATGAAAAAAACAACCAACCAAACAAAAAACTAGTGCTGTGCAGAGGATGAAAATTCCATGTTGCAAAGGATTTCAAGATCTTGACCTCTTTTTTTCAGTTCAATCTGGAGCAAAAATCCAAAATGTTGATGTTATCCACAAAAGAAAATTCTAATAATATAAAATAAAATTGGGAGTGAAAAAGTTATTTCTATTGAGACCTCTTTTATATAATGCAACATAAAACCATTGAAACAAAATATCATTTCAAGATGAAAAAATGAAATATTTTGTTCTAATGTTGTCAGAATTTTGCTCCATTTTTTCCAAAATTGAGATTTTGGCAAAAATGACATGATTTCAGAGAGTGTTTTGATTTTGACAGCACTGCATTTTCCAGACACGCTTGAGTCATTTTTATCACACAACCAGGTCTGCCACAGAATCTGATGATCCATCTTTCTGGCAGCATCCACCATCTCCCTGGCTGCAAGTGAAAGCTACCCTCCCACTTTTGAAACCGTAGAGATGAGGCCATGTTGCAAATGCCACCTGCCTTCTGTCAATGGTGACTCCCTCATCCACTGAAGCTAGCCATTTACAAAAGCAGTGGTGACTCAAGCCTATAAGGTACGTAGTAACCTGAAGAGAGTCAAATGCAGTCAATTTCTTATTCAGTGATTTTGAAGTAGAGTGAGTTAGACTTTTGTCCCAAACGAAACACTTGTTTTGAACACTTGTACTGAAGTTCGAAACTGGATGCTTTCCAATTTCTCTTGGTTCAACATATAACCTAAGTAAACTATTATTAGCATTGACTCACCTCACAACTTTGGTTTCACACAGATTATTTCATTTAAAACTGTAATTCAGGAAATGAAAAACTTAAATAACATTTTCCAACAGTCCATAGGTGTATATATTACTTTAAACCTACACTTTCTTGAAGGATCTACTGATTTAAGGGTCTTATGAACTTTCATTGACTTTTGTAGTATTAAATGTTATATCTAATAGAATTTAAGGGCAGAATAACAACCACCAAGGACTGCAGTGCGGAATCAGGAGAGAAAGTGTCCATCACTTGACAAGTGCTGTGTGCAGGGAATATGCATGGTATAATGAGGTACAGGAAATAACAGGGCTTCTGTCATGAATAGAGAAGAGATGGACCTGATCTAAAAAGTAGAAATCTGGATTCATGTCCAAACACAAACTTACCCAAAGTTTGAGGCTGTTCAGATTTGGGGTTCTGAAATAATCCTGAGCCAGGAAGTTCAGATGTATTCCAGATCTAAAGCCCGATTTTCCCCATGTTCGACACTATAGAGGCTTGATCAACTGCAAAACTAATGTGATAAAAATGCCATTCACCCAAATTTCTTATAAAAAGATGCACAAATTAACAGACAGTGCCCACTTGTAAAATAACAATGTTATTTCTTTCAAAGATCTTTTTCAAGATATTAAATTCAAACTAGAACATTTTGCCATGAGACTGATGGCAATAATGACTCCTTAAAGCAACTAAACAGTCTCAAGTAAAAGTATTCCAAATCCGCTACAAGGTTATGGAATGGATTTAGGATGATTCCCTTTAAAGCTTAAGGTTCAAGGCTGGATAGAGAGGTTCTTAAGGTCAGCTGTATCCTAGAGCTCCATAACTGTCTTTGCACAAAGCACAATAGCTTTGTTTTTCCATTCACAGATATGATTAGCATATGCAGAGTGTCAGCTGTATTTCTGAACTTGTCAGCTGGAGCTTCTCTGCTTGTAGGACTCGAATGGAGCACTACAGTAAGACATGCCCACAGTGACAGAACAGTAGGCTGCTTGAGAATGAATACTAAAATGTGATTGATTTCCCCTGGTGAGTCTGGCATGTCTTTAGATGTCTGGAATACATTGTACATTATTATTAGGGCTCAACAGTTTGCTTTAATAATCACTTAGGAAACAGCAAAAGAGTGGGGAAATAACCATAATTGTCTAAAGACAAGTATATACAAATTACAAAGTATTTTGTTAATAGAATGCAAGCAGCTCTAATTATAATGAAGCATAAATTCAATGGTAGAGCTGCCAGGCCTTTTGGAAATAATAGGATTTTGACTTCCAAGAAAAAAGTTGTGCTCAGTAGTTTCTGATCCCTGTACTTATTTTACTTGTGTGCAGGAAGTGATGAACAAATCCCATTCATACATAAAGGGATTTGTGTGCCTACCTATCCTCCGTCACACAGATTTTGAAAGTGTGCCCTTTTAAGTATAGATAACATGAAAGGAAATTGGTAAACTGTGTTAATTACTCCAGGGTAGAAAAGATGTTTTGTTTCAAACAGAATTTCATGTTATGTTAATAACTGAAGCCCATCTGGGACACTCAAGAGAGCTGGGAAAGTGATCCCTTTTTCCTTTGCCCTTGTACACTTTTGAATCACATTTAAAAAAAAAAACAAAAAACCAGCAGCAGCAAACATGCTAAGAAAAACAATACATTCAGGAAAGAATGCCTCCCATCCCCAGCCAAATAAGGGAAGACATTACCAACTTTTCCCAGTGCTACTAAGCTAATTTAAACTCATTTCAAGGCTCATAAACCAGGGCATAAGGCCATAAAATATCCATGGACTGATCAGAAAGCCTACAAGTAAATCATTTTAACTTTAAATGACTGTTGAGGATAGTTTTAGCATGACAGTCATTGTTCCAATCCTGCTCACTTTACACACCCAGGTTGGATTCTGCCGCACTGATGCTGAATAGCACCTTACCCCATGGGCAGGCCCATTGAGGTCAGTAGGATAATTCAGAGGGCAAGGTTTTCAAAACTGTCTAGGGGATCTGGACACTCAACTCCCATTCATTTCTAATGGCAGTTGGGTGTCCAAATCCTTCAGGTGGCTTTGAAAATCTCAGCCAGAAGGAGTAAGAGTCACAAAATCCATACCACAACTCAGAGTCGCCTTTACTTCAACGGGGATATTGCAGTGGGTAAAGTGAGCAGGATGTGCTTGTGGCCCTCAGAGACCCTCAATGAGAACTGGCAAAGAGTCCACTGTCATGTAACACCAACTCTTATCAAGCCTGATAAACACCTAATGCATTGCTGTCATAGTATTCCTCTATAAAGAGTGTCATGTAAGTTATGGAATGACAGCCGGTAACGCATTGATCTTTAATATAATCTTGAAATGTATGTATTAATAGTGTATGAGGAATTATGGCTCCTTACTGATATTAGGCTTAAGTCTGTAACCAAACAAAAGGGAGAAACAGGTCTTCTTCCAGCCAGGAGGGAAGTAGCTATAGCCCTGTCTCGAATGTAAATTGAGCATTGTGGAGCCAAATGCAATAGGAGCTGTATTTGCATGGAAGTCTACAGGAAATGCCAGGCTGATGTGGAGCATGAAATCAGCATGGGAAGACACAGAAGTCTAAACCCCAGGCGTTCATCCTGACTCTGGAAACAAAGACAATAAACTTTGGGAAATATAAGGAGAAGCAAAAAAACATTTCATTAGCCATTTACTGAGGAGTCTTCTGGTAGAGCATAGTGGACTCCTGACAACCGGGATCTTGACTTAACAGGAAATCAGCAAACTCTACAAAAAAAACCAGAGGGTGAGAAAATGGCTTTAGCGAAAGGATTGCAGCTTGCTAAAGTTATGTTTATTCTCTCAGAAGCGTGTTATACTTTTGTTTCTTTTGTAACCAATTCTGTTTCCATTATCCTTGCTTTATATCACTTAAATCTCTTTGTTCATAAACTTCTCTTTGTTTTATCATAAGTTGCCTCAGTGCTTTAATATTAAGTAAAGTGTGAATTCTAAGGTGACTCAAACAAGTGGGTGTTTGCACTGTCTCTTTGGAAACGGTGACCTTGTAATTGCTGTGCTTGTCCAGTGAAAGAGGCTGAATGCTCATGGGGAACGTTCTTCCAGGGGGCTAGGAACAGAGGCGCAGCAAGTGTTCTCACAAGGCAAAGTAAGGACTAGCAGGGTCCTGGGGTGTTTGTCTGGGCTATCAGACTGGGGTGACAGGGAGTTGTCACTCAGTTTAGCATCAGCAAATCTCTCACTTGCTGAGGCAGAGGTGTTACATGGTGACCTAGATTTTTGAGTGCCCTGAAAAATCACATCACAGTCTTGTATAATGCACACTTAAGACCTAATTCAGGAAAGTACGAAAGCATGTGCTAAATTTTAAGCACATGACTAGTGCTTAAAATTCAGCACATGCTTAAGTGCTTTCCTGAATAGAGATTCTTTCCATATTCACTGCCTTATATGACAACATATGGTATTTCAGGGGAAACACTAACCCAAACACACACTCATAATAAACTGACAGAGGAAAAAAAAAATCTACAAATCTACTTTGAAACATCTGATCTGTTATCCTATCAATAGTCCAGCAAGGAGGGATAAAGATTTAATTTTTTTTAAAGCTTATGAAAAGCAAGACTACTCCCTTTCCTCCCAAATATTCATCTAGTCAGGTTTATTTAAAAAGTTGCTCCAAATCCCAGAGTTTTTTTATAAAGAGAAATTAGTTCCTATTGCACTCAAGGAGAACAGTGAAGTTACCTAGAGTGTTTTATATGTCTTTTACATTATCTCACTGTATCAGAATTTTTTCTTCCTCCCATTCTAATTATTGGTTTTGATCAGAAGCTAGGTCATTATCATGGAAAAGGGTTCACACAATACATGTGTCAGAAATCTGTCTACTTTAAACCATTTTCCATAATGTTCTCAATTTATTTTTGAGATGCCTTCTTTTTTAAACAAAAGACCCACAGTCTATTGCAGTGAAATTACAGAGAGTATGATCATGCCCCAGTGTTGAACTGGTACATTAGATGGCATACATAGAGGGTGGAAAGCTCCTCCCATGCCTTCGTATTCCCCTATGCATGAGCACAAGCCCATTGGGGACCACAGACACTGTTGTCTGCAAGCAATCCACGGAGACTAGATAGCTAAAGGGGAGAGTTTAAGGTTGAAGTAGGGGGAAGCCATATCTCTCTCCACATTGATCAGTCTGCTCCATCCCTCTCCAGCATCCTGCTCCCTGGGGTGGGGAGGCAGAGCAGCAGCATATAGTACCCACATGCCCCAAAACTCAGGTTGTTCTGAGACTGCTAATGTGTGTCCTCTCCAACCCTGTGCAGTCATGCAGGGCCTCGCACATCCTAGACCTGAATGTTTGGGATTGTTAGGATTCCCTATCAAGCTCAGATAACTGTGGTGTTGTTGGCTTCAGATCAGTTGTGGGGAGTGCCAATACATTTTGGTTTGGTTCAAGAAACCAGTCATCTTATAACGTCTGTTCTTCCAGCTCCTTTAAGTGGTCACCACTTCTGTTTGTTGTGGTCACCCCTGCTAATAGAAGGACTCTCCGGTTAACAAGGCAGCCATCTCACTTCTGAGTAGAGCTTCCAATTATTTTAAACCCAAGAGCCAAGCTGTCATTGAGGAGAACAGACAGCTTCTCTAATTATCGGAATTTTAGCACACATGTAACAAGAGACTAGTTCTATTACTAAAAGTATTCCCAAGTGGCTTTTCCTATCCACATTTGAATTAAAGCAACATAGGACACTGGAACTTTAAATTGCTTCCCTATATTTACTGCTGCTTTCATTCCTTTGCCTTTCTGCCTACCAATCACCTCCTGGCCTCAAGGTGAAGAGTCAGGGCCTGTGAGAATGTGGGGAAGAGCAGAGAGGTGGCTCATCAACTGGTTCAATGGAACCAGGAGCTCCTGAAGAATCAGGTCTCTGGAACAGACCTCTCAGCCATTGACCTTCTCCAAGACACATCCTATCAGCATATTCTCACTGGCTAATTAACTCTCCCTCCCTTCCCAACTGCACCAATGGCATCACACAAACAACAAAAGATAACCACACAGCCTCTCAGCAGCATCAGTTCTTTTGCAACTTGTAATAGCGTGGTAAAAAGGACATAGACCACCACTTCAGAGCAGCAGGTCATATTTCCCCTTGTAGGTCTACTCCCTACCACCCTCCCTCATGCAGCCCTATAGACTCCAGAGACAGGACACAGTTGGCTGACATCAGTGGAGCCATAGCCACTGGTATTTGAGCTAAATAGCTCCTAAGGGAAAAATGTAAAAGGGAATGAGAGGCACAGGGGTGAGGATCTGAGGATGGTCAAGCAGAGGAAAGGATCTAGGGGCAGATGGTCAGACAAGGGGGCGGCGGGAAAACTATATGGGAAGAAGAGGGAGGAAGACACTGAAGAGAAAAGGGAGAGGGACTATAGGAAGAAAGTGAAATACACCTTGTGGGGTGAATATAGTAGGAGAGAGAGAGATTTGGGGGAAAATGGAGAAAAAAAAGAAACACAAAGAATAAACACTCAGGCAGTGAGAGGGAGGGAGAGAGAGAGAGAGAGAGAGTGGGTGGAGAAAAAGATGTCTGCAGTGAAGGGAAGAGAAAGGGAGGCAATGGAGGACAGAAATCAAGGGATTGGTATGGGGCAGAAAATTTAGTGGACCTGGGGCCATACTCCCAACCTTCTGAGGGTCAAATGTGGGACACAGTCTGTGACAAAGACCCACAATAAAGGACATACACAAAATAGGTAATTAATTCAGGAAACGTCATAGTATGTGTTTCATTTCTACAAGTGTAAATAATTCTCTCTATAACATCCAGTGCTTACCGATTCTTTATTAGTGATTTAAGTAATTTCCAACAGAAAATAAGTGGGCACCCAATAAGAGTGAAATTGAGGTAATTTTAGAACTAAATGAATGAGGTCTCCCAAAATGGGAGTGAAATTCAGACATGTGAGAAAAAAAAGATAGGGTCAAAGGGGAAAAAAAGGACTAACTAGTAAAAAAAGGGGAGATAAACAATGGACAGAAAGAAAAAAAAAGTGATGGATGGATAGAAAGAAATAGAAGCCAAAACAATGGAATATGAGAATGAAAGAGCAATGAAGAAATGGAAGTACAGAGAATAACAAATACATATACACAAACTTGCACACACATCTTTAGGGGTAACATAATTTGTTTTGCTGATTATTCCTTTTATTATATTTCCTGATCAAAAGAAATGGGGAACTAGAAGGAGGGCATGTCCAGTTTAAACCCTGTCATAGACTCATCATCCCAGAGTGTCCTCTCAGAGAAAGACCCACATTGCAGCCCCATCTACCACAGCCACCTCCTTCAGCCTTCAGTGGTCAGTGCAGTGACTTGATTCGTCGCAAAGTCAAACAAAGGATATATCTACATGGAAGGGGCGGGGGGAACTAACCCACTGCAGCAAGTCTCAGAGTCTGGGTCAACAGTCTTGGGCTTGCACTATGGTACTAAAAATAACTTTAGATTTTCCAGCCTGGGTTCTGAACCCTCCCCTGGGCTTCAGGGCCTGACCTCCAGCCCAAGCCAGAAAGTCTACATGCTTATTTTTAGCTCCACAGCTCAAGTCCAGCTCTGTAGCGCTGGGCTCAGAGACCCACTGTTGCAAGTGTTTTTGCTGTGTAGACATACCCCAAGAGTCCCACCCCCTCCAGGTGGACAATGTCCCAACTCAAAGGAATGAAAACTCTTCCACGCTTCCCAGGTTCAGTCCTCCACAGATTCTTCACCCTCTTCTTCCTGGCGCTGCAGAGTTCTTCCTCACTCTGTTAGAGAGCACCACATCCAGGATGCCTGACTCCTCCTCAGGGCTTCTTTCCTGGAGTCTCTCTTCTCCCAAGCCTGCTTTAGGATTCTTTCTTGCCCCAGCTGCCCTTTCCCTTCAGAGGGACAAAGTGGATGAGGTAATATCTTTTATTGGACCAACTGCTGTTTGTGAGAGACAAATTTTTGAGTTACACAGAGCTCTTCTTCAGGTCTCAGAAGTTGGTCCAATAAAATATATTATCTCACCAACCTTGTCTCTAATAACCTGGGACTGACACGGCTACAACTACACTGCATGCTTTTCCTTCAGAAACACTCCCAGGGTACAAGCTCCTTCCTGAAAACCCTTCTATGGTTCGTTTCACAGAGAGGAAACTCAATGGCTCCTCTCTTGGGTCTCTTCCCCCTATTGTCCTGTAGTCCTTCCTTTATAGAAGCCACCCAGTCTGGTTCTCCCCAGCTAGGTCTAATCTTTAATTACCTGTCTCCCCTCCCAGTGCCACACAGTGGGCAAACTGGGGTCTTCAGATCCTCTTACTCCCTTCACTGCCAGTGTGGCGTATACACCCCATCACAAACCCATCTGGGGGAGACTGTCTGAATTATAAACCAGTTAGGGCAAGGATGTTTAAGTGTCTTATGGTCTAGGAGCAAGTCCATATAAGCATTTCCTCCTCCCTATTCCACATATGATCGCTGCTGTTCCCTCAATGCGTGTAAAAAACTTAGTTTAAGCGGTTTGAAGTCTGTTTTCAGTTACACCAACCTATCCTTACATTTCAGTTTGATTGATTTCACAATGGTATAGGTATAACTGGGAGCAGAATTTGTCCTCCAGAGACTCTAGCTTTAGCTGTCTTCACCTCTGAAATTGTCCCATTAGGTAGAAAAATATTAATTATGTGGTTTCTTAAACTATGCATTCTGCCTATGGTATGATTGCCTATCATACATAATTTAGTAAGACTTTATACTCTGAATGATCTCCAAAACAGTTAAAGAAAAGCAGAACAAGCTTCTTTATTCTCTTTCAGTGGTAAATACAGCAAGAGAGGGAGGGAAAGCAACAGTAAATGGCATCTCCAGTAATGAAAGAAAAAGCTGGATATCCACAAGACTGTTGCCTAGGCAACTGAATGGAGGGACAATCAGATTCTCTCAGTTGCACCCCGTTATAGATATTTGCTACATAGTCCAGTAAAAGGAAGGAAGAGGTGATTGGAAATCTTCTGCAGAAGTACTCGAACACTTCACAAGCATGCCAGTAGTGAGCAGACTGCAGATAATACACAAAATGGCTGCCTATATGAAGCTCCTGATTGCAATAATCTTCAAAGTATTATGAACATGGATGATGGGGGGCAGGAGCGGAGGGGAGGGGAGGAGGGAAAAAATCACACTGCATTCCCCAAAGGTCCCTGCCAGATTTCAACCCTGACTCCAAGGATGAAACAGCGCTGAAGATTATAGTTTGCAAATACATGTCACAAGTGGAGTTTGGCATCATACAGATAAGAATTATTCCAAAAATCTGCATTGTAAATTTCACTACTTATGTGCTGCTTTGGCACCTTATCTACATAATGATCTAAGATTATTAATATGACCGGGTGAACTGGAGCAGGACCACATCCACTAATATCACAACTCTGAATAATTTATAGGATGCACAAACATAGTTGAAAGGAGCAGGCACTAAGGGAGTTCACTTCTTTATGCAGAGGGTAATCTCTTAGTACCGAAAGCAGCAATAGATGCTATAATCAGTAACATACTGAAAAAATAATCATACAAGCACTTAGAGGATAAAATATTACAGGGTACGAAAGCTAGAGAGATACATGGATGACTCTAGATGAGCCATATGGCTTTTTTCCATCCCAAAATGTTAATTTTATGTTACTAAGTATCATAAATACCCTGGCATTCCTAGGGAAACATTATGGGTATAGCCTGGCTAACAAAAGCAAAGGATGCTGGTTACCATGTCTGCTACCCATTTTGGGGGTTGGCTTCTTTTTGCCCTATCTTTGAAGATATTTTTCTTCTTCATGCATTTTGTACTCCAAACCAGAGTCCTAATAAACATCAAAGCAGCTCTGCTGAGGCAGACCACATCAGTGCACAGTCTTCATTTCAACACAAATAGAATGGGTAAGTATAGTTTATCGAGTGGAAGAGCACTGCATTTTCTAACTTGCCAATCCCTTCCTCACTTAACATCTTTTCTTTAAAACCCTCGCTTCATCTCTAAAACCAAAACATAATATTTCCTGAACTTGAGCTGAGCAAGACAAAATGTGTTACACATCTCCCTGGCTGGGGCAAGTGTTTGCTGAATAAATACAGAAATATTGCTGTCCATCCCAATCTGATTCCATTGCCAGGGCTTACAACTAGCCAAGAATAATGGGTGGAATGTAGTCAGTAAGAGCCCCTGAAAGGTTTTTTTGTTGCACTTTTTTTGTACTTTGCTGATTTTTATATTGTTTTATTTGGCTGCTTTGATTTATTGTGGAGGAAGCCTACTTGGCAAGGGATCAAGTTGACCCCTATATGCCCTGAGTCCGTCTGATATTCTCTTCCGTTATTTTCCATTGAAGATGATGTACCTTTTTTACACACACATTTGTGGATTTTTGTAATGTATTTTACTTGGCTAGATTAATGTATCAGGAGGGCTCAGAGAACTTGACATGTTAGGAGTCACTTTTCGGGGGGCGGGGGGGAGGAGAAGCAACAGAAACAGTCTTATTCCACAGTTGTCTAGCTCATGCCATTGTATGTCCTTGGCCCATGGTCCTCTCCCATCTCCCTGGAGAAACTTGCACCTCAAGGGCACACTCAAGGAACAGTCTCTGAGAGTGCTAGAACATTGCCCATCTCTGGCCTTTGCAAAGATGTGCACGTGGGGGGAAAGGTTTACTGTGCTCACTTGTACAAGAGCCAGGGATCTATAATGTATAATAAAGATAGCGAATTCACTGCCGCATGAATTTACAATATATCTGCTTAGTTTTATGATTAGGGCCCTAACAATTTCACGGCTGTGAAAAACATGTCACAGACTGTAAAATAAGCCCTTCCCTGTGAAATCTGTTCTCCCCCATTCTACTGGGAGCGCCTCACCTGGGGGGCACCTATCTGGGATAGGACTTGCCCTTCCCGTGCACAGCCGCTCTTCCGGGGAAATCAGACCCATCTCTGAGTGCCTCCCCCAGCTGCAGGAAGCTCTGGGGCTGGGCAGCAGCCCCAGAAGTTCCTGCAGCCAGAAGAGGTGGCGTGTCCAATCTCCTTCTGCTGCTAGGAGCACCCCAGCTGGGTGGCTCCTAGCTGGGAGTCCCAGCCAGGCTGGGGAGGGACAGGACTTATCCTTCCCCTGCACAGCTGCTCTAGGGGTGGGAGGAGATCAGACCCATCTCCAAGTACCTTTTGGGTTGGGACTTCCAGTTACATCTGAAATTTCATGTGGTTGTAAACAGCTGAAAACGGGAAATTGACCAATTTTAAAACCCTCTGTAATTGATCCAAATGGACCTTGACTTTGGTAGGGCCCTATTTATGATCAGCAACAACATAGCTAGTCATACACAGGAATAGACATGTGATCTAACTTGATGCTTCATTGTGGATTCAGATCACACTAGCAGCCAGGAACCATTCCCCACATCTCGCACAGCTGTCTATCCATGTTAAAGGGGTGGGGAATAGACATCTTCCTCTGAAGCAATATTTATGGGCCACAGTGGGAGCCAGGATGCCAGACTTGATGGACAAACCAATGGTACTATGATCTAGAATGGCAAATTGTATGTTCTAGGACCATACAATGAAAAATCGTCTTCTGAAGTGCATTTAGGACGTATGTACCATATGTACTGTAAAACTCCAAGAGGGGAAAAATGTTCTGAAACAAAATGAAGGTAGCCAATTGCTGGTGTCCAGTTCAATGGTGTGTGCAAAGTGTCTGGCATTTTTTGAGTAGTGAAAAGCAGTTTTCATGATTTAGAAAAAGTTTTCTCTGCCTCAAACACCTCCTACATCAGGTAGAAAAATTGGCACTGTGGTAGCAATGTTATCAGCATCATATTATCTAGCAGAAACAGACAACCCAGCCAAGACTGATCCTCAGATGAACCCTCCTCACCTGCGGATACACAAACTTTTGCCTACGATGGGGAGACGCATCTGCAACACCCAGTATATTTAACCTGCCCCATCTCCATTTACTGATGTAGACTCGTAGACTTTAAAGCCAGAGGGATCATCGTGATCATCTAATCTGACCTCCTGCATGTCCCAGGTCACAGAACCTCACTCACTCCTTTACTAAGCCCATAACCTCTGGATCAGTTACTGAAGTAATCAAATTTTGATTTAAAGAAAGACTTAAAATTACAAAGAATCAACCAATTACTCTAGTTCAAACCAGCAAGTGACCCATGCCCCATGATGCACAGGAAGGCAAAAAGACCCCAAGATCTCTGCCAATCTGACCTGGGGAAAAATTCCTTCCCTCTTCCAAATATGGCAATCAGTTAGACCCTAAGCATGTGGGTGAAACCCACTAGAGACACACCTGGGAAATAATTCTCTGTAGTAACTCATTGCTGTTTCCCTCTAGTGTCCCATCCCAGACCATTGGAGATATTTGCTAATAGCCACAGGTGGACCATATGCCCATATAGGGAATTTTATCATACCAACCCTCCATAAATGTATCAAGTTCAGTCTTAAAACAAGTTAGTTTTTTTTGAGCCCAATATACCCCTTAAAAGGTTGTTTGAGAACTTTACTCCCTTCGATGGTAAGAAACTTTGATCTAATTTCAAGCCTAAACTTATCAATGGCCAGTTTATAGCCATTTGTTTTGTGACAACATTGGCCCTTAAGTTAAATAACTTGTCACTCGCCTTTGATAGATTTATAAAGCAATCATATCTCCCCTCAGCCTTAGTTTTGTTAGGCTAAACAAGCCAAGCTCCATAAGTCTTCTCTGATAAGGCAGGTTCTCCATTCCTCTGTAGATCTTCTCCACTCCTTCCTAGTAGCTCTTCTCTACATCTACTCCAGTTTGAATTAGTCTTTCCTAAACATGGGAGATTAGAATTGCACACAGTAATCCATATGATGTCTTACCAGTGACATACATAATGGTAATAATACTTCCTTATTTCTACTGGAAATTCCTCATCTGATATATTCCAGAATTGCATTAGCCTTTTTCAGTCACATCAGATTGGTGACTCAGTCATCCTGTGATCAACTGTTGACCAATACACCCAGCTCTTTCTCCTCCTCTGTTGTTTCCAACTGATATGTCCCAAGTCGATTGGGAAAAAAAATCTTGTTAGTCACTAAGTGATTGACCCTGCCCCTTGCACTATTAAATTTCATCCCATTTCTATTAATCCAGGTTCCAAGGTCATCCAAATCTTCTTGTATGATATTCTGGTCCTCTTCTGTATTAGCAATACCTCCCAACTTTGATTCATCTGCAAATTTTATTAACACACTTCCACTTTTTAAGCCAAGGTCATTACTGAAAGTGTTATATAAGACTGGTCCCAAGACCAATCCTTGAGGAACTCTACTAGTAATTTCCCTTCAGCCTAACTGTTCACCTTTCAGTATGACCCATTGTAGTCTCCCCTTTAACAACCAGTTCCTTATCCACCCTCTGAGTCTCGTATGAATCCCCATCTTCTCCAATTTAACCCCTAATTTCCTATGTTGAACTGTATCAAATGCTATATTGAAATCCAGAGAGATTAGATATAGTGCATTTCCTTTGTCTAGAAAATCTATTATCTTATCAAAGAAAGAGATTGGGTTGATCTGGCATGATCTACCTTTTGTAAACCCATGTTGTGTTTTAGCCTAGTTACCATTTACCTTTATGTCCTTAACTTCTCTCTCTTTCAAAATTTGTTGAAAGTCTTTAAGTACAATTGAGGTCAAACTAAAAGGGCCTGTAGTTTACCAGAGCACTTTCCCTCTGCCTCTCAAATACAGAAACTATATTTGCAATTCTCCAGTCATGGAGTCTGTATGATCCCCGAGTTTATGGATTCACTAAATATCCTTGCTATTGGGCCCAATAAGCTGTTTGAATTGGGCTTCCACCTCAGATGTGGTCATTTCTACTTCCGTATCCTTCTTCCCATTAGCCATCCTGCCACTGCCCTGAAGTGCTTTATTACCCTTATTAAAAACTGAAACAAATACATGCAAATACAGAGCGCTGGATCTGCAAGCCTGAGTTTTCCCTTCAGCTTCCTCTCTCCTTTCCTCCATCATCTGCTCAAATCCTTTTTGAAACTCAACCATAGTTTCTAGCTGCATCTCCAAATATCTGCTTTTCTATTCCCTCAGGTCTATCAGGCAGCACTTCAGACAAATGAAGCACCATTCAGGTACCCTCTCCAGAATAATGCACATTCCACAGCTTCCACATGCAGTCATCTTCATTGTTTCCTCCATTCTTCAGGTCACTATCACTGCTGCCTCTGTAGTGGTCATTGCCTTCCCTCCTATGCTCCTGTCAAGAAGGAAAAAAAGATACAAAACAAAAAAACCCTCAAACACCTATCACAATCTCTCCCTACAAGCTCCCACTCAAACTCACCTGTTTCCTGACTTCTGTACTACTGACTGGCCAGCTGGCTGCTTTAATAGGCCTCCTGATTAGGGAAGCCCCGCCCCCTGATCAAGGTTCAGCTGTGATCAGAGGCTTTGCTTCTCTCACAATACACTACCCCCTACCAGACTTTGTTTTCAGTTTGCAAACATACTGTCACAAACTCACTCTCCTCCCCGCTAAGGAACGGCAGGATTGCCCTCCCTTCTCCTCCAACAGATCTCCACTCAAACTCCCTTGTTTTAAGCTCGTTTGCTGGCTCCTGTGCCGCTGTTCCCACTTTTTCCATTCACTTTTTTGTGTGTGTGTGGGGGGGGAGGAAGGTTTGTGCAGTAGTTTGCTGTGGTCTACCAACACTAGTAAACCTACATTAGGACAATTTAGCCATGCTAGTGCTGCCCATGTGAGGAGTGTTCCCAGCCTTCCTGTTGCCTAAACATGTTTTTTGATAAGATCTTGACCCACTTCAGGTGTGACTACCTTGTTTTTTTATTGTGTGTGTTTAGGAGGTTAGGGACACCACTTAATTTTTTATTATGGAAGTTGGGTGACATCTCATTGACGCTGGTGGGCATGATGCCCACCTGTCATTCAAATTTAAGAGGCAGTTAAGGTACTTTCTGACATAAGATAGCCAAAACAATAGGAACCAATGCCCAAAACATGGACTGAAAGTAAGCCTGGTCAGAGGGGCCAAATGCAAATGCAGGGGGCCGGGTATTGTTTGGTGGCATTGTGTCTGTGCGCCCAGAAAACATCCAGAGACCCCAGAAGACAGCAAGAGAAGCACTTGCAAGGTGACCCTGATAAAAAAGCCAAGAGAGGGTTTGTGGGGCAGAGTGCTGCTGGAAGAGGCTTGGAACCGTGAGCAGAGAACATGTTTCCTGTTTGATTCCTGCTACGTTCAGAAAACAGGACTATGTGCACTTTCTCTATAAATAAACAAGATTGTGTCAAAAATAATTTGACTCCATTATTATTTCTCCTCTTAACGGAAACAATCTGCAAGACCCCAAATATAGGCTACCCACTCAGGCCAAAATGGGTAACATTATTAACATAGAAGAGAGATGGATTTGTTCCCAGTATGCCTGACATATAGGCTATTGCAGAGATCTGATCACATCCTTCACACTAGGACCACACACATTCATGCACATGTAGATGTAAAGTCTGCTCAACAGCCAATAAATGTGGTTTATATCCTTTCCTCTCTCAGGAAGGAACTCAGCTATTTTTAAGTCTCGGTACACATGTGGCTGAATATAATGATATTTCTTATACAAAAGATTTTAAATGTCTTAAAATTCCCTACAGTTTCTCTTCCTTAATGCGCTCACCCATTCTTTCCCTGAGAGAATCAAAGCACTTTCAGGAACTCCTCTTATTTATAAAGTTTAGATCAACCAGTCAGAGGACAGAGACAAAGCCACATATCTTCACCTACCACAAAACTAATATACTTGTACCAGGCAGCTTGCAAACAACAAACAATCTACAGACTAAAATTTGTTCACACAAATCATTAAACAGTGGTGAGGAGTGACATCACATCTTTCTCGTAGATCACTTGTAAAAAGGGGGCAAAAGTCTTGGAATAAATTGTTTGTTGCAAATTTTCCAGCCAGATCTAGTTACAGTATAAACCATATCAAAGAACTTGAAAAACCATGATCCTCAGATTTCTCAGGAGCAACACTCTATGGAAGGAACATAAAGGAGGAAAGATTGCATTTGTCAGAAATGCCAGCCATTAGCATACACTTTTCCACTGCTGTATATCCTGTTGGTAGTAAAGCACAATAGCACATACACCACAGGCACCGACTTTCCAAGGGCTCAGAGGGTGCTCGACCCCCAGCTCTGACCCAGACCTCGCCCCCACTCCATCCCTTCCCCCAGCGCCCCACCCCAGGCCACCCCACCTCTTCCTGCTCAGTTCTGCCCCCTCCCCCGAGCATGCTGCATCCTCGCTCCCCCCTCCCCATCCTGCACACCACAAAACAGCTCTTCATGCTGGGTGGGAGGTGCAGGGAGGGAGGGGAAGGCGCTGACCCGTGGGGCCTGCCAACAAGCGGGAGGCCCTTGGGGGGGAGGGGCCTTACGGGGGGCTGCCGGTGCTCCAGCCCCAGAGCACCCATGGAGTTGGCACCTAACACATACACTGAAGAGTGAGTGACTGCTAGTTCTCAATCAACAGTCTCTCAATACAGTGTAAGTGTAGCCATGTCAGTCCCAGGATATTAGAGACACAAGATGGGTGAGGTCATATATTTTATTGGAAGAACTTCTGTTGGTGAGAGACAAGCTTTCGAGGCACAGAGCTCTTTTTCAGGTCTAGGAAAGGTACTCCCAGTATCACTGATAAATACAGATCGAACAGATCATTTAGCATAAGTACTTAGCACACATTCTAATCTAAGGTACCATTCAAGGTAGACTGGCCAGTTAACACCTCTGCAGTCATAGGACAAAAAGAGGGGGTTAGTGGGTTACAGATAGTTGTAATAACTCATAAATCCAGTGTCTCTGTTCAGTCCATGGTTTTCAGTGTCTAGTAGAGTTGTGAATTTAAGCTTCCAGACTCGTCCTTTGAAAGTGTTGTGCAGATTTCTTTTGAGAATGAGAAGTAAGATATAGAGGGGTGTCATAAATATAAGGGGAAGGGTAAACACCTTTGAAATTCCTCCTGGCCAGGGGAAAGCTCCTCTCACCTGTAAAGGGTTAAGAAGCTAAAGGTAACCTCGCTGGCACCTGACCAAAATGACCAATGAGGAGACAAGATACTTTCAAAAGCTGGGAGGAGGGAGAGAAACAAAGGGTCTGGGTCTGTCTGCATGCTGCTTTTGCCAGGGACAGAACAGGAATGGAGTCTTAGAACTTTTAGTAAGTAATCTAGCTAGGTATGTGTTAGATTATGATTTCTTTAAATGGCTGAGAAAAGAATTGTGCTGAATAGAATAACTATTTCTGTCTGTGTATCTTTTTTGTAACTTAAGGTTTTGCCTAGAGGGGTTCTCTATGTTTTTGAATCTAATTACCCTGTAAGATATCTACCATCCTGATTTTACAGGGGGGATTTCTTCATTTCTATTTACTTCTATTTTCTATTAAAAGTCTTCTTGTAAAAAAACTGAATGTTTTTTCATTGTTCTCAGATCCAAGGGTTTGGGTCTGTGGTCACCTATGCAAATTGGTGAGGCTTTTTATCCAACATTTCCCAGGAAAGGGGGGGGTGCAAGTGTTGGGAGGATTGTTCATTGTTCTTAAGATCCAAGGGTCTGGGTCTGTAGTCACCTAGGCAAAGTGGTGAGGCTTTTTACCAAACCTTGTCCAGGAAGTGGGGTGCAGGGTTTTGGGAAGTATTTTGGGGGGAAAGACGCGTCCAAACAGCTCTTCCCCAGTAACCAGTATTAGTTTGGTGGTGGTAGCGGCCATTCCAAGGACCACGGGTGGAATACTTTGTACCTTGGGGAAGTTTTGACCTAAGCTGGTAAAGATAAGCTTAGGAGGTTTTTCATGCAGGTCCCCACATCTGTACCCTAGAGTTCAGAGTGGGGGAGGAACCTTGACATGGTGGCATAGTGGTGGGATTAACCTGAAATCATTTTGAGATCCAGTTGAGATTTTTTGAACTAGAAATACAGATTTTAAAAAGGAATTTTTTTTTCCTGTGGCTTTGAAGCAGCTTTGAAACTGAAAGCATCTTGGGTTTTCCCTGCTTTGTGGCCAAGCAGAGACAAAAGGGGATTATCTTGTGAATTGCAGGTTTTCTTTGCCTGGAGGCAGGGTACTTAACTCCTGCAGGGAAATTCACAGTCTTCCAACCCAGAGGTTTTTTTTTTTCTTTTCTTCCTAAAAGTAAATAGGGGGTGTGTGTTCTACCCATTTGCTTTTTCTTTGGGCTGGGTAAGCAGGTTTCCAAGTAGTTTGGAGGTTTTTTGCTTTAAGTTGGGCCCAGAACAGAGACAAGGGAATTGTCTTTTTCTGTAGGCTGACAATCACTATCAGAGAATAGGTATTCTATTCCAGCACAGCAAAATTTTACAGCCAAGTTTTGTTTGTTTATTTCTAAACCTCGGGTGTAAAGTTAGTTAAAAACAGAGAGGTTAGAATGACCAAATCCTCAGCTCGACTACAGCTGGAATTAGCCAAATTTCAGGCTGAGGAAAGACAAAGGGAACATGAAAGACAGATAGAACTCATGCGGCTGAAGAAGGAACAAGAAAGGGAGGCAGAACAACACCAAGCGGCTGCTCACAGGAGAGCTATGGAAGCGAGGGACAAAGAACTGGAGGAGAAGGAAAAAGAGAGGAAGTATGTGGAGGAGATGGAGAAGATAAAGGCTCAGCAGAATATCCCAACAAACCCTAGTAATCCTTCTCCAAGTACCACTTCCCATCCCAGGAAGTTCCCCACCTACAAGGCAGGCGATGATACTGAGGCCTTCCTAGAAAACTTCGAAAGGGCCTGCCTTGGATACAACCTCTCTACTGACCAGTACATGGTAGAGCTGAGGCCGCAGCTCAGTGGACCCTTAGCTGAGGTGGCAGCTGAAATGCCTAAAGAACACATGAACAAGTATGAACTGTTTAAATCCAAGGCGAGAGTCAGAATGGGGATAACACCCGAGCAGTCTCGTCGGAGGTTCAGAGCCCTAAGGTGGAAACCAGACATGTCATTTACCCGACATGCCTACCACATTGTGAAACATTGGGATGCCTGGATATCAGGAGCAAGTGTTGAATCTCCAGTAAATTTGCCCTTCCTAATGCAAATGGAACAATTCTTAGAGGGTGTTCCTGAGGAAATAGAAAGATACATCCTAGATGGGAAACCCAAAACTGTAATCGAGGCAGGAGAGATTGGAGCCAGATGGGTGGAGGTGGCAGAGAAGAAGAAAACTGGTCGCAGTTGGAGCGGAGACCAGAAGGGACCACCCCAGACCACACCCTATTACCGGGGGCCGCCCAAGGCCCCACCTACCTCCCAAAGAACCCTCCAGACCCCTTATCGTCCTGCCACCCCGTTCTCCAGCAACCCTCCTCGCCCCAGTGACCCGTCAGCTGGACGATGTTTTAAATGTAACGAGCTGGGGCATGTAAAGGCCAACTGCCCCAAGAACCCCAACAGATTACAGTTCATTGCACCGGAATCACACCAGAGGTCCACAGGCCCAGATACTTCCCAGATACCCTTAGAGCGGAGGGAAACTGTGAGTGTGGGCGGGAAGAAGGTCACCGCGTGGAGGGACACCGGAGCACAAGTGTCAGCTATCCATGCTTCCTTAGTGGACCCCAATTTAATCAACCCAGAGATCCAAGTGACGATTCAACCCTTCAAGTCCAACTCTTTCAATTTGCCTACAGCCAAGTTGCCTGTCCAGTACAAGGGCTGGTCAGGAATGTGGACTTTTGCAGTCTATGATGATTATCCCATCCCCATGCTGTTGGGGGAAGACTTGGCCAATCATGTGAAGCAGGCCAAGAGGGTGGGAATGGTCACCCGCAGCCAGGCTAAACAAGCCGTGAGGCCTAGCTCTGTTCCGGAAACTTCTATCAGGACCCAGTCAGAGGTGATGGACCTGGACCTTAGGCCAATGTCTGCAACAGCAGTAGTGGATCCAGTCCCAGAGACCCAGACGGAACCAGTCCCAGAACCGGAACCAGCCGAACAACCAACACCAGACCCTGTGTCAGCACTGAATCCAGTACTTGCAACCTCAACACCAGAGGGCCCCACTGAACCTGAACTGGCAGCAGCCGATAACCCTACACAAGAGGCTCAGCCGGAGCCTGAATCCCAACATAGTGCACCAGCGGAGAGCGGTTCACAGTCAACAGAAACAGCTCCATCCCCTATATTGCTTCCAGAGGGACCAAGCCTAGGTCCACAATCCAATGAGGGACTGATGTCTCCAGCATCAAGGGAACAGTTCCAGACCGAACAGGAAGCAGATGAAAGCCTCCAGAGAGCTTGGACAGCGGCACGGAGCAACCCACCGCCTCTCAGCTCTTCTAATCGATCCAGGTTTGTTGTAGAAAGAGGACTTTTATACAAGGAAACTCTTTCTGGTGGACACCAGGAAGACTGGCATCCTCAGAGACAGTTGGTAGTTCCAACTAAATACCGGGCCAAGCTCTTGAGCTTAGCCCACGATCACCCTAGTGGCCATGCTGGGGTGAACAGGACCAAAGACCGTTTGGGGGGGTCATTCCACTGGGAGGGAATGGGCAAGGATGTTTCTACCTATGTCCAGTCTTGTGAGGTGTGCCAAAGAGTGGGAAAACCCCAAGACCAGGTCAAAGCCCCTCTACAACCACTCCCCATCATTGAAGTTCCATTTCAGCGAGTAGCTGTGGATATTCTGGGTCCTTTTCCGAAAAAGACAGCCAGAGGAAAGCAGTACATACTGACTTTCATGGATTTTGCCACCCGATGGCCGGAAGCAGTAGCTCTAAGCAACACCAGGGCTAAAAGTGTATGCCAGGCACTAGCAGACATTTTTGCCAGGGTAGGTTGGCCCTCCGACATCCTCACAGATGCAGGGACTAATTTCCTGGCAGGAACTATGAAAAACCTTTGGGAAGCTCATGGGGTAAATCACTTGGTTGCCACTCCTTACCACCATCAAACAAATGGCATGGTGGAGAAGTTTAATGGAACTTTGGGGGCCATGATACGTAAATTCGTAAATGAGCACTCCAATGATTGGGACCTAGTGTTGCAGCAGTTGCTCTTTGCCTACAGAGCTGTACCACATCCCAGTTTAGGGTTTTCCCCATTTGAACTTGTATATGGCCGTGAGGTTAAGGGGCCATTGCAGTTGGTGAAGCAGCAATGGGAGGGATTTACACCTTCTCCAGGAACTAACATTCTGGACTTTGTAACCAACCTACAAAACACCCTCCGAACCTCTTTAGCCCTTGCTAAAGAAAACTTACAGGATGCTCAAAAAGAGCAAAAAGCCTGGTATGATAAACATGCCAGAGAGCGTTCCTTCAAAGTAGGAGACCAGGTCATGGTCTTAAGGGCGCTCCAGGCCCATAAAATGGAAGCATCGTGGGAAGGGCCATTCACGGTCCAGGAGCGCCTGGGAGCTGTTAATTATCTCATAGCATTCCCCACCTCCAACCGAAAGCCTAAGGTGTACCATATTAATTCTCTAAAGCCCTTTTATTCCAGAGAATTAAAGGTTTGTCAGTTTACAGCCCAGGGAGAAGATGATGCTGAGTGGCCTGAAGGTGTCTACTACGAAGGGAAATGTGCTGGTGGTGTGGAAGAGGTGAACCTCTCCATGACCCTTGGGCGTATGCAGCGACAGCAGATCCAGGAGCTGTGCACTAGCTACGCGCCAACGTTCTCAGCCACCCCAGGACTGACTGAACGGGCATACCACTCCATTGACACAGGTAATGCTCACCCAATTAGGGTCCAACCTTACCGGGTGTCTCCTCAAGCTAAAACTGCTATAGAACGGGAGATCCAGGATATGTTACAGATGGGTGTAATCCGCCCCTCTGAAAGTGCATGGGCATCTCCAGTGGTTCTAGTTCCCAAACCAGATGGGGAAATACGTTTTTGCGTGGACTACCGTAAGCTAAATGCTGTAACTCGCCCAGACAACTATCCAATGCCACGCACAGATGAACTGTTAGAGAAACTGGGACGGGCCCAGTTCATCTCTACCTTGGACTTAACAAAGGGGTACTGGCAGGTACCGCTAGATGAATCTGCCAAGGAAAGGTCAGCCTTCATCACACATCTCGGGCTGTATGAATTTAATGTACTCCCTTTCGGGCTGCGAAATGCACCCGCCACTTTCCAAAGACTTGTAGATGGTCTCCTAGCGGGATTAGGAGAATATGCAGTCGCCTACCTTGATGATGTGGCCATATTTTCGGATTCCTGGGCAGACCACCTGGAACATCTACAAAAAGTCCTTGAGCGCATAAGGGAGGCAGGACTAACTGTTAAGGCTAAGAAGTGTCAAATAGGCCTAAACAGAGTGACTTACCTTGGACACCAGGTGGGTCAAGGAACTATCAGCCCCCTACAGGCCAAAGTGGATGCTATCCAAAAGTGGCCTGTCCCAAAGTCAAAGAAACAGGTTCAATCCTTCTTAGGCTTGGCTGGTTATTACAGACGATTTGTACCGCACTACAGCCAAATCGCTGCCCCACTGACAGACCTAACCAAAAAGAAACAGCCAAATGCTGTTCAGTGGACCGTGAAGTGTCAGAAGGCCTTTAACAAGCTTAAAGCGACACTCATGTCTGACCCTGTACTAAGGGCCCCAGACTTTGACAAACCGTTCCTAGTAACCACAGATGCATCCGAGCGTGGTGTGGGAGCAGTTTTAATGCAAAAAGGACCTGATCAAGAATTCCACCCTGTAGTGTTTCTCAGCAAAAAACTGTCTGAGAGGGAAAGCAACTGGTCAGTCACTGAAAAAGAATGTTATGCCATTGTCTACGCTCTGGAAAAGCTACGCCCATATGTTTGGGGACGGCGTTTCCACCTGCAAACCGACCATGCTGCACTGAAGTGGCTTCACACCGTCAAGGAAACTAACAAAAAACTTCTTCGGTGGAGTTTAGCTCTCCAAGATTTTGATTTCGACATTCAACACATCTCAGGAGCTTCTAACAAAGTGGCTGATGCACTCTCCCGTGAAAGTTTCCCAGAGTCAACTGGTTAAAATCGTCCTTGAGATGTGGAAAATATTGTTAGTCTTTATGTACTTGGTAGTATATTTAGAGATGCATGTGTCTTATTAACTCTGTTTTTCCTAGAGCTCCAGGAAGAAATCCCAGCCAGTGTTTCACCCTAGCTGAGATTTGGGGGGCGTGTCATAAATATAAGGGGAAGGGTAAACACCTTTGAAATTCCTCCTGGCCAGGGGAAAGCTCCTCTCACCTGTAAAGGGTTAAGAAGCTAAAGGTAACCTCGCTGGCACCTGACCAAAATGACCAATGAGGAGACAAGATACTTTCAAAAGCTGGGAGGAGGGAGAGAAACAAAGGGTCTGGGTCTGTCTGCATGCTGCTTTTGCCAGGGACAGAACAGGAATGGAGTCTTAGAACTTTTAGTAAGTAATCTAGCTAGGTATGTGTTAGATTATGATTTCTTTAAATGGCTGAGAAAAGAATTGTGCTGAATAGAATAACTATTTCTGTCTGTGTATCTTTTTTGTAACTTAAGGTTTTGCCTAGAGGGGTTCTCTATGTTTTTGAATCTAATTACCCTGTAAGATATCTACCATCCTGATTTTACAGGGGGGATTTCTTCATTTCTATTTACTTCTATTTTCTATTAAAAGTCTTCTTGTAAAAAAACTGAATGTTTTTTCATTGTTCTCAGATCCAAGGGTTTGGGTCTGTGGTCACCTATGCAAATTGGTGAGGCTTTTTATCCAACATTTCCCAGGAAAGGGGGGGGTGCAAGTGTTGGGAGGATTGTTCATTGTTCTTAAGATCCAAGGGTCTGGGTCTGTAGTCACCTAGGCAAAGTGGTGAGGCTTTTTACCAAACCTTGTCCAGGAAGTGGGGTGCAGGGTTTTGGGAAGTATTTTGGGGGGAAAGACGCGTCCAAACAGCTCTTCCCCAGTAACCAGTATTAGTTTGGTGGTGGTAGCGGCCATTCCAAGGACCACGGGTGGAATACTTTGTACCTTGGGGAAGTTTTGACCTAAGCTGGTAAAGATAAGCTTAGGAGGTTTTTCATGCAGGTCCCCACATCTGTACCCTAGAGTTCAGAGTGGGGGAGGAACCTTGACAAGGGGTCACTTTGTGAAAAGTGTTCACCCACAGATGATACGGTGTTTTTGTCTTATTTTCCTGTGAGAGTTCATTTGAGAGTTCAGTGATTGTCTGGTTTCACCCACAGAGTTGATTTTGGGACATTTAGTGCACTGCATGAGGTATACCACATGTTGTGATAGGCATGTGTAGGACCTATGGATGTTAAAAGGTGTGTTGTGGAGGTTGTCGATTGGAAACCTGCACAACACTCTCAAAAGATGAGCTTGGGAGCTTAAATTCATAACTGTTCAGTCCACTAACTGTTGAGCAGACACACTGGATTTATGGCTTATTACAACAATCTGTAGAGCTGACCCATCCATAGGATGGACCAGGGCAACCTCTCCGGGTCCAGTGCTTTGAAGGTGCCCCACGCTTCAGGGTGACATGTGGTCCAGGGCAGCCTGGGGGACTAGTGGGGGGCCTGGCACCAGCAGCAGCGAGCGACCCAACCCATCCTGCTCCGCCCCACCGGCTACTGGCATCGCTTGTGGGAGAAGGTGGAAGCCAGAAAGAGGCGGGGCGGGATCTTAGGGGAAGGGGTGGAGTCGCCAGGCCCCACACCTCCCTTGGGATGGCCCTGATAATTCGTAACCCACTAACTCCCTCCTTTTGTTTTATGGCTGCGGAGGTATTAACGGGCCACTCTACCTTAAATGGTTCCTTATAATATGTGCTAATTACTTACGCTAAACTATCTGTTCAATCTTGTATTTAACTGCCACACTCACAGTACCTTTCCAGACCTGGAGAAGAGTGCTGGGTGACTTGAAAGCTTGTCTCTCTCATGAGCAGAAGTTGGTCCAATAAAAGATATTACCTCCCCTACATTGTCTATCTCAACATCTGTCTCACTACGTATGATCCTAAGCAAGACAAATGCTGACAGGAAAAAAAAATAAAATAAAAAACAGAGTGACACAAGCAGCTTATTTATAAAGACTTATAATTTTGTAACATGAAAATCCAGATCCAGTGCTTAATATAAGCTTGCTACAAAGGATGAGAATGATGGTGAGAGACTAAAGAGTCCCCACTAAGCACTGCAACACAGCCTTCCACATTCTTCAGGAATTTGGAAAGTGCTTTCGAAAAAGCACATATGGCTATATAACAGGAGAGGCAAATCTGTGTTCCCTTCTTCACTTCCCAGGTTCAGCCAGAATTTTCCAATGAAATACAGGTTTCTAGGCCATCAAAAGGTTTGGGTCACTTTGATTCATGTTAGTTTATTGCATTACATCAGATTTTTTTGTTAAATAAAATCACTTTCATATATTAATAACTTATTATGGTTTTATATGTGGCACAGGGTCCATGGTTCTTCACAGCTGCCCCAGCTGCTCTTACCCAGGCCAGACTCCAGCTTCTGGTCTGGCCGGGGGTAAGGGCCTCAGGGGGAAGAGGAGAGGCAGGGGGCTTGGCCCTGGACAAAAAATGGATGGGCCAGGCCCATCCACTTTCAAAAAGTGGGAGGTCTATCGCCATTTGCCCTCCCCCCCCCGGTTCCGGCACTCCTGGTGGAAGTTGTAATAGGAGTGCTGAGAAAAGACTGATCTGTATTTCTGGTCCTCGCTACATGACATGGGTCAGGTCTAGAAAAAAAGTCAGATGGTGACATGTCTACTGACTTCAGTGCCAACGTATTCCTGTTTGTATATTTTACAGTACGTTAGAACCCTAGAGGTATGAACATCTCGGGAATGGAGGTTGTTCATGACTCTAAAATATTCATAACTCTGAACAAAATGCAAAAGAAAAATGCTGCTTTTAACCATCTTAATTTAAATGAAAGAAGAACAGAAACAGTTTCCTCACCTTGTCAGTTTTTTTAAGCCCCCCCCCCCTTTTTTTAGTAGTTTACATTTAACATAGCCCTGTGGTGCAGAGTATTTGCTTTTTTTGTGTGTCTCTGCTGCTGCCTGACTGTGTACTGATTCCAAATGAGGTGTATGGTTGATTGGTTAGTTCGTAACTCTGGTGTTTGTAACTTTGAGGTTCGACTGTATGTCAGAGCAAGCCCTATTAAGCTTCTTGAAAAGACAGTCACTGCCAGCAAAGAGCTTACAGTTTAGGTTTGCTGTTACTATTATAATGGTAATAGTCAAGTGATAAGCTGTGAAATAATGAACTAACTTGCATTTTGTCTGCACTTTCCCTTCTAATTAGAGCTGCACCCTGGTTCCCCAAGAATACAGAGTTGATAGGTAACAAGTTGATTGAAACAAATGGGGTGGGATTTCAGGAAGTCAAAACATTTTTACATTTTAAAAACTAAAACCTTTTGACTTTTATTCTTTGTTTCAAAATGACGTTTTGTTCTGAAGTAGAGCCAGATTTAATTTTTTTTTTCAAGAAAGGGTAAAAAACCCCAAACCTGATTTTCAATTATTTGCTCAGTCCCACTACTAATGAATCCATGGACTATTTCTAACATTCCCAGGCCTGAGCACCTTTCAAACAGCTGCCATTATTTTGTTTTATTAAGGTGTGAGGTATCAGATTTTAAATGACATAATACATTTTATAGCTTTCCTATAAATCATAAATTGTGATATTCTGTTCCTCTCATCAGCCCAATTACCTATGCAACCGAACACTAAGAGACCTCAGTTTCCATTCATACACTCTATTTCTTAGGCTCCTCTAATGTACTAAGTGTAAGGAATCTTGCTTTACAAACAAGCTCAGCTTTCTCATCAAGAAGAAGAATTGTAGGCCATTTTTTTTTAAACGTCCACTAGTTTGGGGTCCCTCAGTTTCCAAGTGGTCATTTTGAGAAATCTGTGGCCTCATTTTCAGAAAGGCTGTGCACTCACAACTCCAGATAAAATAAATGGTAAAGGCAGTTACTGAAATCAGATGCCAATCCCTAAATCTTTGTTCCTCTTGCTAGTCATTAATTTAATATACTAAATTAAAATTTCTTACATGTAACATTTTGTACATGTACAGATCCTCATCTGGTGCAAATTGGTGGAGCTCTCAAGTCAGAGCAAATGGGACTACACAAACTGAGGATCCGACCCACATTAATATCAGAGTATTTATTTATGAATAAATATTTATTTATATAGATTAAATATAGGTTTGTTCTATAGTAAAAAAATTCTATCTTTTAGAAAGCTATGCTGATTTGATTCTTTGACACAAAAGCTATCCACATACTCTTAGAATTTTGATTCTTAAGATGAGAGTAAAATGTGCAATTTCCTGAAAATTCATCTAAACCTAGGATAGCACCGATGAAATGGTGGTATGATTTTCAATTCTGTGACCAGATAGACTTCCAAGCCACCAAAGAACATGTCTGACAGCTGAAGGATGAGCAGTTCAACACAGCCAAGAATGTTGTACTTATATAACTCTATGAAAAACTACCAGTACAGCCTGTGATGAGCTGCCAAAATCTTAACAATGGGTTCCCTCCTCATCCCACGAGGGGGTCGTTGCCCACCCCCTCCCCCCGGGACTCCTGCCCCATCCAACCCCCCCCCCCGCATTCCTTTACGCCCCCCTCCCCAGGACCCCTGCCCCATCCATCCCCTTCCCCTGTCCCCTGACTGCCCCCAGAACCGGGTAGAAGAGTCTCATGGGCCACCGTAATGGGTGCCCATCCCACCCCTAAGAGCCAGAGGCACCTGTCGGGGGGCGAGGTGGGGAGTCCTGGAGGTGCTTACCTGGGGCAGCTCCCAGGAAGCATCCGGCAGGTCCCTCTGGCTCCTAGGGGTGGGGGAGTGGCTGCTCCCCCACTGATCACATCATAAGTGGCTCCTTAGGCGCTGACTTCCTGGGTGCTCCGGGGCTGGAGCACCCACGGGAAAAATTTGGTGGGTGCAGAGCACCCACCGGCAGCTCCCCGCCCCGCGCCTGGCCCCAGCTCACCTCACCTCCGCTCCGCCTCCACCCCTGAACGCACCGCCCCGCTCTGCTTCTCTGCCCCCTACCCATGGCTTCCCGCGAATCAGCTGTTCAGCGGGAAGCCTGGGAGGGCTGAGAAGCAGGCGGTGGCTTCTTGCTCAGGCCGAGGGAGGCGGAGGTGAGCTGGGGCGGGGAGCGGTTCCCCTGCGCGCCCCCCCCGGGGTTACCTGCTGTGGAATGGGCGGCCCTCCTCATGCCCCCTCCCCCTGCCCAAGCTCACCTGTGCCTCCCTGGGCCTGAGTGCAAAGCTGCCGCCTGCTTCTCAGCTCACCCCAGCTTCTGGCGCGAACAGCTGATTCATGGGAAGCTGGGGGAGGCACGGAGAAACAAAGCGGGGCGGTGCGTTCAGGGGAGGAGGCGGAGGCGGAGTGGAGGTGAGCTGGGGCCAGGGGTGGGCAGGGAGCTGCCGGTGGGTGCTCTGTACCCACCAAATTTTCCCCTTGGGTGCTCCAGGATTGAAGCACCCATGGAGTTGGTGCCTAAGGCGCCACTTTTGGCCTGTTAAATTTAAAAGCCCTTTTAGAACCGGTTGTCCGTTGCGGAACAACCGGTTCTGAAAGGGCTTCTAAGTTTAACAACTGGTTCTAGCGAACCGGTGTGAACCGGCTCCAGCTCACCACTGAGTACAGCATTGGAAACTGGAAGAAGCACAGTTTGGATCAGTCAAAAGAGAAGGGGAGTGAGTGAATCATTAAACAACATCCTGAAAACAAAGTAAATGGGCTAAATCCAATCAG
Organism: Eretmochelys imbricata; assembly: GCF_965152235.1. Taxonomy (NCBI): domain Eukaryota; kingdom Metazoa; phylum Chordata; order Testudines; family Cheloniidae; genus Eretmochelys; species Eretmochelys imbricata. The sequence continues at coordinate 34,355,872 of NC_135574.1, forward strand.
GAAGTGAAATCCTCAAGCAAGACTGGTTTTTAATCATGCTAGACTTAATTATGCTGTCAAGGAAAGAAAACTATATACAACCAATCCTGGCACAGGAGCTATACTTTGGAGTGTTTGGACCTGAAGATATCTGTATCAGGCATGCAGCCACACCAGCTTGGGTTGCAATCTTGTCAAATCTCCTAAACTAAACAGGATTGAGGATGACCAATATTTGACTCGGTCATCCGCAAGAAAGCCCAGGCTTAACAGGAAATGCTTTTCTTAAGGAGACTATTGAACCAGTGTCCCAGTGTGTAGCTATGTGGCACTCTGCTGCCAAAGATATCATCTTTGAGATGACAACTTAGGTTCTTACTGTATGTGATCATTAGAGATCCCATGGCATCTTTCAAAAAAATCTTTCAAAATTCTAATTTGAGTAATTTAAATTGCCTTACCTAAACTCCTGATTATTTATATTACAGTGGCCCCTCTAGGCTCCAGTCAAGACTAGGGTTCCATTTTGCTAGGTACTACACAAACACATACTGAGAAACAGTATTTGCCTTGAAAAGGTTATCTAAATAGACAAGTCAGAGAGCAAACAGGCAGAGAGGGGTGAAGTGACTTGATCATGGTCACAAAGCAGGTCAGTGCTTGAGCTAGGAATAGAACCCATTTCTCCTGACTCCTCGTACCATGTCCTATCCATCAGGCCACAGCTCTCAGCTTGTGAGGCTTTCTGAAGTTCAGTAGGACAAGAATTATTCTTCACTTTTTAGCCTGATCTCTCACATCATGTGGCTGTGTACTGTTCAGCCACTTCCAGGTTCTACCTCCCAAGAGGTGCATTTCAGTGGAAGGCAAAGTGATCCATGTATATAGAACTAGCAGGTTGTAAAGTGCTTTGGGATCATTCTTCATGAAATGAACTACCTAAGTCTCCTTGTTTTTATTTCTATGTACACTTATTGAATTGCCATGAAAGGCTAGAGTGGTTGAAGAATGCAAGGGCTTACAAGGATATTGTCTCTGCTGAAGCAGAGCACCACAGTGATACGTAAAAAGAAAAGGAGTACTAGTGGCACCTCAGAGACTAACCAATTTATTTGAGCATAAGCTTTCATGAGCTACAGCTCACTTCATCGGATTGTGCTCAGTGACAAACACCTCACCTATCTCTGTATTCTGCAGACTGGCAGCAAAGAAAAGTAATAGAAAATTCATAGTCTCTTAAATTAAGATGTCTCACTAGAAAGCGATTCATAATCGGAGGCTGAAGTTATTGACATTCAAACTGGAAAGGAACATGAAGATGACCTTATTTCAAAAAATGTTGTTGTCATCATTATCTTCATAAGGCTTACGCCATTGATTTATATGGGAAATGGACCTAATTCAGATCTCACCTATAGACCACTGACGTTAGTAGAAACATAATACAGAGTTCTAATACAGCACATTTCATCAGTAAATCTCAAAGCACTTTACAAAAGTTAGTATCATTAGCCCCAATTTACAGATGGGGAAACCAATGTTAACATAGTTACATACCAGATCAAATGTTCAGCATCACGTCTCTGGCCAGTACTAGATGCCTTAGGGGCAAGTGTAAAATCCCAATAATGGACAGTACCCTTCCCATGAGAACAATTTTCTCTAACTCCACGTACATAGCATTTAGCTCATGTCATGAAGCATAAGGGTTATATCCTTTGTACTGTAACGTAATGGAGATGTAAAAGCGCTATTAAGAACAAAATTTGCTCACAGAATTGCTGCAAAATTTTGAAAAATACGACACTATAAACAGGAGACTGACTTTTCACAACTGTTTCCTCAGATGTATGCCTGTCATTTATTTTCATTTAAAATTTATCTTTTCGTACAGCTGCATCTGGAAAACTCTTGTGTGTCCATCATCATTTTTTTATACATTAAAGCAAGAGAACTAATTCCAACACCCAGAACCCTCCCTAACCCCAAGATAACATCCTATGGAAAGCAAAAGCATTAGCATGCTATTTAAAGATGACAGAAAATCTGGGGAGAACCAAAAATAATGTGTGAATTACTGGTCAGATAATTTGTTAAAAGCAGTTTTTCATTCACCCATTTAAACACACAATATATTTCTGCAACATTTAATCATCTTCATTTCACAATTTGCCCTCACTCCTGTATTCTTTTTTCCCCAATGATCACACCTTTCTCTGCAGGACAACTTCTCAAATGTGGGACACTCAAGAGGACGTCCAAATGCAGGATCTGGATACTCTAATTGGCACTTACATGAATAAGGTCTATATATAGCAGTTTGATCCAATACTCATAGTAGTCACTAGAAGTTTCATAGAATCAGGCATAAGCATGATGTGTGGATCCAAACATGATTTTGCAACCTGCTAAAAATGTTATCATGGAAAATAAAGTGCTCAGTTTTGCCCAAATGTAAATTTCATTTCTGTTCATATTGCTTATCCTTAATGCCCCTAAAAAGGGTTTGCATACTCCTCCTTTAATTCAAAGGAAGTACTACCTAGTGGGTCCACATGAGGCAGTTGTTTACAGCTCTTTTAGAGGTCAGCACTCATTTCTGAATAAAGAACACTCAGATATAACGTTTCTAAGAGCCCAAGCCTAGGTGATTTTGATTAAAATATAACAGGCTGTACAGAGGAATAGATGGGGATATGGGACACAATGTATGTTTACAAACAGATACACAAGCGCAATTATCCCTCTCCCTGAATCTCCCAGCCTGTATATTCTTTGGGTCAAGGCCTCATAATCAAAGATTTGAAGGCCAGAATTAACAATCAGGATACACTGCTTTACATCAGCTGTAGAATGTAACCCAGTAATTCCTATAGCAGTTTCATAACTGCTGCATGGGCTAGAGCATATCTTTTAAAAAGACATTCAGTCTTGATTCAAAGATCATATGTATACTGATACACTCCCTAGTGAAATTGGGTCCTGATTGTTGCTCCCAAAGGCCCCAAAACACAAAACAAAAGAATTATGGCAGCAGTTAATACAACAAACCTATCGGGAAACAGCTCAGGCGGGGGAAACCCCCACCCCCCCGAAGTCTAATGTTACCTGTCATTGATTTGAGGGGGTGACATGTATCCCAAACAACAAATGTCATCCAGGCATTGACATACACCAGTTCAGTGGGCCTTCTCAGCTTAACAGCAGAATAAAATAGTTACATACAGAACTATCATTGTTTCATATTGTTTGGACCCTCCTCTCCTCTCTGCTCCAACTATTGTTCACAATGCACCACTGTATTTGCTTCTTCCTCGAGTAAAGTCATAAATGCCATTCCTGCTACAGAAGAAAAATATAACCTAATTGGGCAGATGAGGAGTCAAAACACAGTCTTTGAAGGGGGGGATGGACAAAAGACAACTGGGCAATGTATGCAGCACTCATTCTTTTATTTAGTCATCTTTCCCTCAGAAAAGTCAAGATTAAGTGGTGCCGTGGGATTCATGTTCTTTCTGAGTTTGTAGCCTCTTATCTTGAACTGACATTATACACTTTCCATCGCTGTCAGTGGCATTAGCTACATAAGCATTTGCTGCATGGCGGCAGCATCTTCTGGATGAAAGTTAACCTTTAAAATGTCAGTCATTGAGCATTCCCAATAGTCAAGCTTTCTTCATGGTTAATAGCATTCCAAGTTGCACTGATAATAAGTACTGGAAAGACAGCAGCTCAAATACAGCTGCTTAACATATACTAGGTATAGTCAAGGCAAAGTGGGGAATGGCGCAATGGTCCAAGACAATACCTAGCTCAGAACACAACATTGTGGCAACTGCTCTGAAGTACTAGGGATAATCCCCAGGGGCTTCTTTAGCTCATTGTGAAAATACTGCCTCCCCACCAAAAAGAATCTTGGGATGATTTCCCTGCCTCTGATAGCTCATCCTTGGCTCCATTCCCCTTTCTACTCACCAGCCAGATTAGCTGGCTGGGCATGCAGGCTGGAGTAAACTGCTCCATGAAAAGGAGTAAAGCTACTTACTTCCACTAGAGAAATGGGGAGCAGGGAAGGAATTTTGACTGAGTCACAATTCAATTTCTGGCCTGTTCACATGGCTATGCAGCTACATGCCACCCTTTCTCCAGGAGAGACTATAACATTATAATCTAGTCCTTTATCAGAGCTGCAAGACAACAGCCCAAGGCAGTATGAGGTAATGACAAGTATCAAACATTACTGTTCAGTTCCATGTGTGATGGGTTGGATCACAGAAATCCCCTTGGGAACTGCCAACTGATATTCCAAGACAACTTCTGCCCCTGCTTTCCCTGCCAGCTTGGGACTCCAGCACCCTGTCTTGCTGAGCCAGACACACCAGTCTGCTCCAGCACAGACCCAGGATCTGAACCACATGCCCCAAAGCTGCAGTCTTAACTGAAAGCAATTTAAGAAGCGTGCCTGTCTTTAACACTCAGATGCCCAACTCCAAATGGGTCCAAACCCCAAATAAATCCATTTTACCCTCAATTTACTCATAAATTGTTCACCTTCTATAACACTGACAGAGAGATACACACAGCTGTTTGCCCCTCCCCCCCTTTTATGAAATTATAAGTGATCTGGCTGGAAGGCTTAGTTGTGAGAAAGTGCAAACCACCGAAGGCTTGCAATGGCTATTGACAGAGGGATACCAGAGTCAAAGTCTACAACAACAAAGGTCAGTATTTACAATCTAAAGGGCCTTCCAGCCAGATCACTTGTAATTTCATCCATTCCAGGTGATATTACAAAATAGAGGTCTTGTGACCTTATCCCTGGCCTTCAGCCTCATGCTGGGCTCAACAGTCTGTAATCACTCTTTGTATCAGGGGACTTTTACACCGCTTTCTAGGGGGTAGGTAGGGAAACCTAGGACTTTCCTTCACTCTGGGTGCCAGCACAGGGTCCTTGTATTATGCAGCTGAGGTCTCCTTCCTCAGACTCACTGCTATATATCTGGGCCATTTCCTACCCACATCTGTCTCCAGGCCCCTTTCACAAATCAACTCCTTCTAGGGCTTTCTCCCTGGAGCCCTAGTTTCTTGTACTGCTTCCTGACAGACTGTATCCCATGCAGAGTCCCCTTGGGCTTCCTGGCAACACAGCTCCTCACAGGTTAAACCTCCTGCAGGTGTCTGGGAAGTCCCTCCCTAAGTACCTTTCTCTGGGGTCACCTTCCCCCAGCTGAGATCTAGTAGCCCTTTATCAGGTTCAGGTGCTCATTAGCCAGTTAGCTGCCAACCAGCCACCTGGGCAGTTATTTACCTCCAGGTGGGCTGAGGTGGGCTAATTTTTTAAAAGAAGCCCTCATCATGGGTAGACTGGGCCCTTTAATAGTCCAGGTGCCCTGTGTCCTTTTTTTTTTTGGAAAGTGTAGGGGACAATTTCCTGGTGCAAGTGCTAGAGGAGCCAACTGGGGGGGGGGGAAGCTTTTCTTGACCTGCTGCTCACAAACTGGGAAGAATTAGTAGGGGAAGCAAAAGTGGATGGGAATCTGGGAGGCAGTGACCATGAGTTGGTTGAGTTCAGGATCCTGACACAGGGAAGAAAGGTAAGCAGCAGGATACGGACCCTGGACTTCAGGAAAGCAGACTTTGACTCCCTCAGGGAATGGATGGGTAGGATCCCCTGGGGGACTAACATGAAGGGGAAAGGAGTCCAGGAGAGCTGGCTGTATTTCAAGGAATCCCTGTTGAGGTTACAGGGACAAACCATCCCGATGTGTTGAAAGAATAGTAAATATGGCAGGCGACCAGCTTGGCTTAACGGTGAAATCCTAGCGGATCTTAAGCATAAAAAAGAAGCTTACAAGAAGTGGAAGGTTGGACAAATGACCAGGGAAGAGTATAAAAATATTGCTCGGGCATGTAGGAATGAAATTAGGGGGGCCAAATCGCACCTGGAGCTGCAGCTAGTGAGAGATGTTAAGAGTAACAAGAAGGGTTTCTTCAGGTATGTTGGCAACAAGAAGAAAGCCAAGGAAAGTGTGGGCCCCTTAATGAATGAGGGAGGCAACCTAGTGACAGAAGATGTGGAAAAAGCTAATGTACTCAATGCTTTTTTCGCCTCTGTCTTCACGAACAAGGTCAGCTCCCAGACTGCTGCGCTGGGCATCACAACATGAGGAATAGATGGCCAACCCTCTGTGGAGATAGAGGTGGTTAGGGACTATTTAGAAAAGCTGGACATGCACAAGTCCATGGGGCCGGACGAGTTGCATCCGAGAGTGCTAAAGGAACTGGCGGCTGTGATTGCAGAGCCATTGGCCATTATCTTTGAAAACTCGTGGTGAACGGGGGAAGTCCCGGATGACTGGAAAAAGGCTAATGTAGTGCCAATCTTTAAAAAAGGGAAGAAGGAGGATCTGGGGAACTACAGGCCAGTCAGCCTCACTTCAGTCCCCGGAAGAATCATGGAGCAGGTCCTCAAAGAATCAATCCTGAAGCACTTACATGAGAGGAAAGTGATCAGGAACAGTCAGCATGGATTCACCAAGGGAAGGTCATGCCTGACTAATCTAATCGCCTTCTATGATGAGATTACTGATTCTGTGGATGAAGGGAAAGCAGTGGATGTATTGTTTCTTGACTTTAGCAAAGTTTTTGACACGGTCTCCCACAGTATTCTTGTCAGCAAGTTAAAGAAGTATGGGCTGGATGATTGCACTATAAGGTGGGTAGAAAGTTGGCTAGATTGTCGGGCTCAACGGGTAGTGATCAATGGCTCCATGTCTAGTTGGCATCCTGTGTCAAGTGGAGTGCCCCAGGGGTCGGTCCTGGGGCCGGTTTTGTTCAATATCTTCATAAATGATCTGAAGGATGGTGTGGATTGCACTCTCAGCAAATTTGCGGATGATACTAAACTGGGAGGAGTGGTAGATATGCTGGAGGGCAGGGATAGGATACAGAGGGACCTAGACAAATTGGAGGATTGGGCCAAAAGAAATCTGATGAGGTTCAATAAGGATAAGTGCAGGGTCCTGCACTTGGGACGGAAGAACCCAATGCACTGCTACAGACTAGGGACCGAATGGCTAGGCAGCAGTTCTGCGGAAAAGGACCTAGGGGTGACAGTGGATGAGAAGCTGGATATGAGTCAGCAGTGTGCCCTTGTTGCCAAGAAGGCCAATGGCATTTTGGGATGTATAAGTAGGGGCATTGCCAGCAGATCAAGGGACGTGATCGTCCCCCTCTATTCGACATTGGTGAGGCCTCATCTGGAGTACTGTGTCCAGTTTTGGGCCCCACACTACAAGAAGGATGTGGATAAATTGGAAAGAGTCCAGCGAAGGGCAGCAAAAATGATTAGGGGTCTGGAACACATGACTTATGAGGAGAGGCTGAGGGAACTGGGATTGTTTAGTCTGCAGAAGAGAAGAATGAGGGGGGATTTGATAGCTGCTTTCAACTACCTGAGAGGTGGTTCCAGAGAGGATGGTTCTAGACTATTCTCAGTGGTGGAAGAGGACAGGACAAGGAGTAATGGTCTCAAGTTGCAGTGGGGGAGGTTTAGGTTGGATATTAGGAAAAACTTTTTCACTAGGAGGGTGGTGAAACACTGGAATGCGTTGCCTAGGGAGGTGGTGGAATCTCCTTCCTTGGAAGTTTTTAAGGTCAGGCTTGACAAAGCCCTGGCTGGGATGATTTAATTGGGGATGGGTCCTGCTTTTGAGCAGGGGGTTGGGCTAGATGACCTGCTGAGGTCCCTTCCAACCCTGATATTCTATGACAAGAGGGGAGAAGCTAGAGCTCTCCCTACCCCTCTCCTGACTTGCTATGGAGCAGGACCAGGTGGGAATAGGCTGTACCTCATAAAAGGTGTCGTAGCAGGCGCCCTCTAGGAGATATTCTGCTCTTTGTAAACAAAGGGTCAAATCTGCAATGTGGATTTAAGCACTACTGAAATTCACAAAATCCCTACTCAGCTGGCATATAACCCTATAGGCATCTAAATTCACTCAAAACCTACATTTATGCTGTTAAGGTCCTCTAGTCACCTAAGTTTCTGCTTCTGGTCATGCACACTGCTGGCTCAGGCAGATGTCTGGATGCCTACAGCCTGCCTATACCCCAGCGTGATTCTCAAACAAGGGGAAGATGGGCATTCCACTGCATGTCTTGCCCAATCCAGTATGTGTGCTCATAGCACATCTAAATACACACAAAGTGGGAGGGGGAAGGTGGTCTCACAAGTAATGTGTAACCCACTGGTTAGAGCACTCAGCCAGGATGTGGGAGACCCTAGTTCAAGTTCCTCATCTTCTTCTTTGGGGGGGAAAGGATTTGAACAGAAGATTCGCACCTCTGAGATGAGTGCCCTATCCACTAGGATATTCTGATGTGGGGCTCTCTTACTGAAGTCATTACACTTAATTCAATATTAATTGGGCCAGACACAAAGTGAAAATGACACTCTTCCCCCTCCTCCATGCAACCATTTTGTGCAGAATTGAAAGAATGGCTTAGGTGCCTAAGCAGCCTGACTCCAGGAAAGGGGTTCCTGGCTTGGATCAGAAGCAGATTTAGGTGTCTCGCAGGAGCCCGGACTTAGGTGCTGAACTCTGTGAATGGGTTAGTGCTCAGGATACATTCCTTTTGTCAGCATCTCCCATTGGCTAGCTTAGGCAGCTACCTGCCTGGTATGCTAGCTTTTGTGGGTCACATTCTTAGGTTCCTCTTTCTCCCCATTCATTGTATAGGGAACTTAGGTGCCTAACTCAGGCTTTGTGGATTCCAGTGATTTTCTAGGCACTTAAAAGTGAGTCCCTTTGTGGATCTGGGCCAAAATGCCTTCAGGTGCTCCCCCTTGGACAGTGTTCCCTGTATTCTGGGCTGTACCTAAAAGACACACTTTAGCCTTAAAAATAAATAATCACAGACCATTATTTCTAACTAAGCAGCAGATTTCAACTGCTGGCACAGACTTTGGGTCAGGTTACAGCTATGCTCATGCTGTACATGGCCAAAGAGTTGTGGCAAGGAGTGGAATCAAACAAATTCTCTGCTTCACTTCTGCCTTAATAAACTGCTGTAGCAATCTACATACATTCCATGGGCAGAGTGCTAGAAGGCCATGGTATGGCAAAGCTTGGGGGTATGGTCCACACACTTAAGCATAAAGCACTTTGACCCAGTCCCACAAAGGTCACTTCTGCCACTGGCAAGAGGTTTAATTAATGTGATTTCATGCCTGGAACCAGGAGGTAGCCTTTGGTGTCTGAGTTTCCTTACAGTTGTCAGGAAATTTCTGAAATGTTCTGTAAACAGTTTGTGCTTCATTTTTTTGTCATATATTTTTGATAACATGCTTTAGGCAGACAAGTACATTTAAACATTTTTATTGTACTTTTTTCCCCACAGCTGCTGCAGGAAGTAGGCTACTGATGTAAAAACAGGGACAGGAAAAATTAGAACAAGTCTCCTATTGTACTTTATATATTATCTGACATGCAGCAAATTAGAAAAGTAGCTCATGTTTAATTCCATACCTAACTGAATCATGTTAAGTAGTGGGTCATGCATGCCATAGTCTATTAAAGATGGCAGTTCTTTTGTCTGTAAATTAGGGCAGTGAGAGGGGAATGGTTACAATAGATTGTAAATACTGACCTTGTTGTAAAGTATTAGGGGGTAGCCATGTTAGTTTGTATCCACAAAAACAACAATGAGTCTGGTGGCACCTTAAAGACTAACAGATTTATTTGAGCATAAGCTTTCATGGGTAAAAACCCCACTTCTTCAGATGCATGGAGTGAAAATTACAGATGGACTACATCCACCCTGATCAAATTGGCCCTGTCAACACTGGTTCTCCACTAAGGAGATAACTTAGAGATGTGAGGTAACTCCCTTCTCTTCATGTGCCGGTATATTTATGTTTGCATGCGTAATTTTCACTCCATGCATCTGAAGAAATGGGGGTTTTACCCATGAAAGCTTATGTTCAAATAAATCTGTTAGTCTTTAAGGTGCCACCGGACTCCTTGTCAACCTTGTTGTAGTTTTCAAAACAATCAAAAGCAAAGTATGTCTTTGGATTCCTTCATGTATTTGTTAATTTTATCTTGAGGTGCTAAAAAGATTGCAAATAAATATTAAATAAGACTGGTGAGGGAGACACGAATGCCAGGGAAGAGGGGAGAGAAAAATCAAGACCATAAGATTTAAAACACTACTTAAAAATTGGTGAACTGTATCATTCAGCAGCAATTTGTTTGATGCATAAATGTGTGGGAAAAAGCCAGAGGGGGAGATTTTGAAATGCAATACTCAACTCCCACTAATAGGCAATGGGGGTTGGGTGCTTAATTCCCATTTATACCTTTGACAATATCCCCCCAGAAAGTGAACAGGAAGGTCTGAAAAATCAACAACTGCGAGGCCTCTGAAGGATCTAATTAGATTGTCTTTGGAGCAGGGAACTTGGGTTGAAATGTAACTTGGGCTAGCTGCCCATGTAGGGGAGTAACAGGAAATAAGAACCCACTGATCCCCTCTGAGGGCTACTCAGACTGTGGGTGCAGGTGCATGGGAGAGAAAGAGATGCTATTTTCATGAATAATGCTAGGAAAAAAACTATTGAATATCAGCAATGGAATGATCCACATGTTTGAAAAGTTTCATTTCAGCCCCTAGCAGGTGTGGGTCACAAGGTGAAAGCATACACACTTGGCACTTACCATGCTGACTCCAAAGGGACGAACAGTTCTTACTCACCAATAAGTAAGGGAGAAGATATAGGCAGTACTAAAGAAAAAGATTCAGAAGGACCATCTGTAGCCTGGCTTTACAAAATTGTGATGCTCCTATTGAAAATCCAATACAATGTCACTGAGCCTGGATCAAAACCACTTTGGAGTTATTAGTGTAACACACACAACTCAGGCCTTAAATGTCTGAAGAAACCAGTGCAATTACAAGAGTAAAATAGTGGAATTCCATTCTTTAGATGCCTTTCTCAAAGGTAGGGAGATTGTACTGTAGTTAAAAGAAGACAGTTGTGAGAGATAAATTGAGTTATTTAATGATTTAAGATGAGATTCTGCCACCCTGACTCCTATTGAATTGTACTTTAATTGACAGAAAGTCTATACAAGGAAATAAAGGTTTTAATAAGTTTTAAAAGTGCTTGTGATTTTTGTGTAGGAAATCTTATTGTGCTAAAATTCATAGTACAGTATAAGTAGACTATTGAAACTTCCTAGTCATAGAAATAAAATTAAGAGAAGTGAAACAAAATAAATACAATCTATATACAATGTAACTTTGCTTCTTTCCAGCATCAGTGGATGCCTCAATTATGAGCATTTTTTCTAATGGCTTAAACCAGTTGATAAATTAATGAAATTAAAAAGCCAACATAACATTTAGATTCCACTGCTTAATGTCCCTCTGAAGGTAAAATTGTTGTGATAACCCACCATTGACCAAAACATATGCCTTCAGTGAAACATAAAAAGATTTAAGCAAAGTTCAAGTCAAATCCAGATTTTCACAAAATATATATATAATAAAGGAAGGTCTATTTGACCTGGTCACATTCCTTCTTGATATCTAAAAAGCAGATCAGTGAATCTAACTGCACTGAGGTAGACAAGTGGATTTGATTAAATTTCCCTTTCATCATTATCAGCAAAGTGTCACCCTTTAATAAAAGCACACTGATCTGTTTATTATTTCCAGGAGCTACTTCTCCTTTCTTAGTGGCCAAATTTTTTGGCAGAATTTAGAATCTGTTTTTAAGTGGAAAAAATTGGCCAGGAGGTACAGCTGTACAAAACATTTGCATTACTCATGACAAATGCAACTGCCTGACTTTTTGCTAGAAAACATTTGCATTGTTTAACTACTTTTGTTAGAACTCCGTTCTCCTCCTACTTATTGATTCTGTCAGAGGTGGGAATGTTGCATTTGACTCTAGGGACAAGACTCTCAGTTGGTATAAGTCAGAGTAGCACCACTAATGTCGATGGAGTTACACCATATTGCACTAGCTGAGGGTCTGGCTCAAGATCTGGAGTCCCTAAATCTGAAAAGAATAATTGAAACAAAACTTTGAAGATGCAGCTACTTACTTACATCCATTCTCTTCCTTGGTGACTAGTGGATCAACTGATTAGGTAGCCAGGTGGGCCCACTCATCATCAACATGACCACAAACACCACAAAGTGATAAATACAAAAAGGCCCACAAGCCACATCGTTCCAGCCTTGTGGTCTAATAGGTTCTGTATTCACTGGTACACTAGACAATAATCACAAGCCTGGAATAAGAAAACAATGTACCTACTGACCAACAGGCAAAAAGAAACAAAAAAAATAGAAGACCACTATAAAAGGCAGGTATTGCCTCCTTATCTTCCCCATAGTCAAGGAGGCTGTTTCTTAAATGATTGGCCCTAAAAGAACTGTGCACTCATGTGAAGCCATTAAGTAGAGCAATTAGATAGAGCAGATACAAGTAGCCAGCTGTACAAAAGAGATACTTTTGGACTAAGATGAAAGTTTTGTAGTAAGAGATAAGGGCCAAAAAGGGTTTTATTTATTTTGGGTTCCTTGATATTTAGGTGCCCAGCTTGAGACAGAGCTTGATTTTCTTATGTGCTGATGACACAGTGCTCCCATTGGGATCACAGGTGCTCAGCATTTCTGAAAATCAGGACCAATTTGGGCTCTTGACAATTGAGACTCTAAGATTCAGTTAACACTTTTGAGAATATTGGCCTTGGAATATAGTTCATAGCAGAAGAAAGGAAAACACAAGGATTCCCCTTTCAAGTTCTTGAGTATGGATGTTAACCGATGCCAGAATAATCATTTTCATTAGAAATTATTGTTGCTTGAATTTAAAGAGAATATTTAATTATATTTCCATATAATGAAGACTTTGGAAGTGTGTTCTTGATGTGCACAGGCAGTAATAATTAGAGCTGTATTAGTGAGGATATTTTTAGAAATTATTTTTGCAAATTCTGCATTGCATTTTCAATTTAGCCATGTGTCTTTTCTTCCATGAACATTTTTGCAAATGGCATTTTACTCACAAAAAGGTTGCAGCCTGGTTGTTCTCTGTATGAGCACATGTATTCACACAGGAACATGGGGATTCACACACAAATGTAAATATTTGATGTTCACACGGAAAGTTCTTGGCGCTTTTTTATAACATTTAGTTCACAGACAGAAATAATGCCATCACTTAGGTACCCAATCACACACTACACATGAATAGACATATTTGAAACAAATAATGTGCAAATGATCCATAGACTGCAATAGGCTTACATGAAGTATTTATTATTATTATTATTTATTTATTTGTATTCTGGTAGTGCCTAGGGGTCCCAGTCATGGACCAGGATCCCACTGTGGTAGCTGCTGTACAAACCACAGAACAAAAAGATGGTCCCTACCCCAAAAGAATTTACAATCTAAATATTCTAAGCTGTGGTCTATGATGGTTGTGCAATTATGAATAATAAGCAAATCAAAGTCTGTTCATGGATCATTCATGAACTGAAAAAAGAGCCAGGACAAATATTTTCAAATGTGGGTGCTTAAGAGTGAGATTTTTAATAGGGTTTAAGTGACTTAGGAGCGTAAGTCCCATTGAAAGTTAAGTTATAATTATCAAGTTCCTAAGAGGGAGGTTTGCAAAGGCATAAAATGGCAGTTTGGCAACTATCCCCCATTGAAAGTCTGCCTTTAAGAGGCACAGTCATGAGATGGTTTCCATTAGGCCTTATACCTAATAGCTGGTGGACACATATCTTGAAAATGTTTCAAAACACTCTAATCAGCAGGGAATTACTTCCGGTTACATAGCCATATAGGAATTACTTAAGTGGCCATCAAGCCCAAGGGCCTTATTCAACACTAGGCCCTTTAATACCTTCCCGTACCTCAGACACTGCCATTGGGACTCTGACAGTGCTTTTCATCTGTTAGATTAAGAGGAGAGATGATGACACAAATAGTTCATCATTTCACTCACTCTGGTTTGCAGAGTTTGAATTATATGGTGGTTGACAGAAATCTTTAAATACCTTTCTAACTGTTCATATTTTAGTGCAACTGATTTTCTTATATTTAATTTCACCAATAATTCTGTAGAAATTTTCCTCATTTGATAAGATAAGATTTTATCAGTTTACCTAATATTTTCAAAAAGAGCTATTTTTGTGTTCAGTATAAACCTGAAGCATGTGATGATTTTATGACCCATATGGAAAGTAATGGTACCTAAATGGCCATGTACATATATACTACCCTTGCCCTACATCCCTGTTTATCACTGAAATTTGCTGCAGCAAATCTTTTGGTCCCTTAGTGTACAACGTGCAAAGCTCAAGAGGTTAGGATGATGCTCAGCGTCTCAGATGACAATATACTGGGCTCTTTCCTAATGAGAATAGGATCCTGTAAGATGCTGGCACTTCCAGATCTCTGAACTCCTTGAAACTTACTTTGGGAGGATTATGACTGCTTTTGGTAGCTTTGGGCACCAAAGATAGCATTTATTCTCAGTCTTAAGTGAGTCTTTAGTAGCTTCTAGTAACAGGGATGGTGAATTGTTATCATTGTTGAGGCTGCTGCACAAAAGTAGATCCTTTATTTAATTTAATTATTTATAAAGCAATGTAAAAGGACCCAGGTACACCTCAAAATGCATGTCCTAGCAACCTCAACAAATGCATAGTCCTATTGCAAGATCCCTTCTCTTGCCATTGCATACTTTCATACCTTGCATGACTTGCCTAAACTTAAACTTAGATGGTGAGATTCTCAGGGAAAGGACACCACGCTCATTTGTCTGTAAAGTGCTGAGAGACTTATTGCGCTATAGAAATAATAGATATATTAATTGAACAACAATTCTCCAAATGTTGATGACAGAGTCCTCCTGACAGCAAAATTATGAATACTGACATTTTAGATGAAGGCCCAGATCCTCAAGCGTATTTAGGTGCCTAACTCCCATTGAAATCAGTGGGAATTAGGTACCTACATACCTTTGAGAATTTGGGCTGAAGTGCCCCTGAAAACGAGCCTGAGAAGGGTTTACTCAGATTAATTTTCAGTAATATTTTTCCTTCTTGCCTTTAAGAATACACATTGTTATTTTGGTGCTGCAGTATTTGTCTCCTCCAACTCGTACCTTTGCACCTTTTTATCTTGGAACAGTCCCCATCAATCAACCTACCATTCCTTCTTTAAAACCCTCTTGATTCACTTACTTGCTTTCAACTGCCAATGATAATCTGCCTGAAATAGTTGTTTGTTTTAAGTGTCTAACTTTGGGCCTGATCCTGCAGGAACTATCAAGCTTAGGTGTTGATTAAGCAGGATTCTTGAGCTGGGGTGCCAGAATGGGAGGGTCAGGGGGCCATGGCCCCCCACTTTTACCCAGCTGTAAGGGTGAGTGAGGGGTAAAGGGGGTGGAGAAGAGCAAGTGGGTGGCGGGGGCTCAGGGAGAAGGGGCAGCGCAGGGGTGGAGCCATGGTTCAGGTGCCAGTAGCCCCCCCACTTTTAGGAAGCTTCCACTGCCCCTGTCCTGAGCACTTGCTTAACTATAAGCCCATTAACTTCAGTGGAAATACTCATGCTTAAAATTAGGTACATGCTTAAATGTCATGCTGAATCAGGGCCATTGTGCTTACAATTGTGAGTAGTCAGTTATGTTGACTCCAGTAGCTTATTTATGACACATTGACTTCAGCAGGAATACTTAAGCAGTAGGCAATGTGAATTAGTGGATAGCACACTGGACTGAACTCAGACCTAAATGCTAAAAAAGGTGCATTTTTTTACCTCAGGATGACTTAACACATGATCTATAACAAGGTAAAAACACAGTAGACCAAGTACTTTAATTGTACTGTGAGGTAAACATTTTAATTCCGCCTCTAGGGGTTGACCTGTGTGAGTGTACCTCATGATACAACTAAAGTGCCTGGTCATCACTGTGTTTTTGCCTTGGGATAACGCCTGCACATTAGTTATCTTTAGATAAAAAATGCACCTTTTTAAGGAGTTAAGACATGTCCTCCGAAGATCTGTGTTCTGTTCTTGGCTCTGTCGCTGGTCTACCTGGTGATCCTGGGCAAGTCAACGTGTCTCATCTTTCCCATCTGTAAAATGGAATTAATTATATTTTGTAAAGCACTATATAAGAAGCAGATATTTATATAATTACATCAATAATATTACATTTGACTCACTTCTGTGATCAAGGCAAAAGGAAATATGACTGAGACATTTTACATGTGAGGCAGGAATGTTAGAGTGGGTCCTGTCCTTACTACTTGCACCTATTCCTTATTAACTATCCTTCACTAGGGCAGCTATATGATAAAAGACTTTTCCAGCTATCATTAACAATCTGAGACTGGCATTCTACAGTTACAGCAGGAGGCAGAAAGTTGAAGTATAGTTATCAACTAAAGAATAATGCAACTAAGAATAGAACTGTCTGCTTTAAAAATAGTAAACCATAAGCATTTAGATTAATTTTGAATCACGTCAAATCACTTAAAGTTATGTTTACATATTACACTCAATGTTATAGTTGAAGTCACTGGAGCTCTGCTGGTTAAATTAATTGAAAATGCATCCCCTTTTGTATACAGTATTGGAAGAATTCAATTCAGGGAGATGTGGACATTGTAAATATGCTATATATAATTTTAATTAAAGCCACAGATATCTTTTTATCATAGAACTCACAGTAGCTCATATTGTGATGTAAACACTGAACAAAGTAATTGGAGAATCATTGCATCTTGGCAGGAATATAAAAATATCTGCCCTTTCTGTCATTTATAACCTTGATACTGAATGTTGAAAATGTGCTGAATAACTGACCAGAATTTCAATGTCCCACATTTGGCAAAATATGAGACGGGGAAAAAAATCTCTTTAACCCAACTCTGTCCATGTTTAAAGTTTTCTCTTAAACACTTCTGAGTGAGATGGAGAACATCTGCTCAGAAATATTTGATATTTCAGGGGTGGTAATGTTAAAGGTGAAAAATATAATGGTAATAATCATAAAATGATGATCAGAGACTTAGTTAAAATGGACATAATCAAAACAACACTTTTTTAGGAAAAACTAAAATACTTATTACAAGCTTTGTGGCTGCATCTGAAGTTAGGATGGGCACAATAATGATAACGATCCTCAGATAAAAAGCAAAAAGTAGACTCTATGTTTCTCTGATCACAGTACATAAATATTGACTAAAGGATAAAACTCTACACAAAACCTGGGGTAAGTCTTGTGGTTGGTTTCCTGAAAAAGAGACATTAGGATAGTATTAGAGACAGGAGGAAAATGAATTATACTGTGCTGTTTTTTCATCTTGATCCAACTCCCATTGAAATTAATAGACGCTTTTCCACTGATTTCAATGGAATTTGGATCCGGTTCTTAGTGAGTAGTAGGATTTTACATTTATTAATACCAAGTTTTGCCCCATTGCCTGCATCTCACATTGCTTTAATACTGAATCTCTCCTAGTCCTTTTGTAATTTGATTACACTCTTCTGCTTATTTGCAAAGTGGGGCTGGTTTCAACCTATGTAACCTATGCTGTTCCATACAGCTCATCATTTCTAGAGGCCCCCAAATCCCTTCCTGGCTTCCCAGTGATTCTAGGGCATCAGTGGAAACTGCAGAGTCTCACAAACAGATCTGAAGAGCCTAGGGTGGCCTGCTTTGAAGGAGGCAGGAGGGGGCCAAGGGATGTGGCTATGACATCTGTGTTTGGAGCTCGGCAGGTTATTTTACAAAGGGGCCCAACAAAACCTATAGCAAGACGCATTGATATTGCTCCAGTTCTGGTTCAAATTTGTCACAAATTTGGCCACAGATGTGCTGATTTTTCACCAAAATAATTGCCTGGTAAAGAAAGAAATGTAGCAGTCATTGGGTTCAGTGGGGTGCTTTCATTGATGAATGAATGAATGAATGAATGAGTTAATTAAGATGGCCAAAAATCTCTCTGAAAACAGCACCTTGAATAGGGCCAGAAAAAGCTTTACAGGCTGCAATTTGGAAACCACTGATTCATACTGCGGTGCATGTATAAAATAAAAAATATTGTGACAAATTAGGTTCTCTCTTTCTGAAATTGGCTTATAATTTTCCAGAGCCTTATAGAAAAGCAACAATGTGGGAAATGGTTCCACAGGCATCTGGCTATCTTCTTTTAAATGTTTGTTTTTTATTCTTCAGTCAGGGTCCCATCGCTGGCAACAGTAAAGCGATGTGTTTCAAACTTTCCTTTGGGAAAAACCAACAAACCCCAGTGCAGTCAAAAAGTGCAGTTTTTGAAAAGTCCACCCTTGAGTTTTTATATTAACTTCTGTGTGTGTGTTAGAATCAATTATATGGAGGCATTCCTTCCTTCTAAGATAGAAAAGAATTAGGAGATACATTAAAAGTAGATAACAAATAACCTTGTTTGCCTCCTACTCGACCTTTCTTCATCATTCTTAATAGCAAACATCTAGCTATTGATTAGTTCATTTTAAATGCTGCTAAGGTAAATGTCATACTGCTTTGAACTGATGAAAGAATTGAACAAAGAAGAATCACAGTAATTGTGACATGTTAAAGAATGCAGATCACAAGCTTTGAACACCCAAAAAGCTAACCTAACCATTTTCCTTCATGTAAAATCTTAGAAATGAAAGAAAGTACATGGTATGGCTGTCAGATAAACTTAATTTAACTCAAGGCAGATCTTTCACATCTCCCACAACATGACTTTGTAGCAGGAACTGCAACTTCATTCTAAATCAATATGTTTTCTGAGGGAAACTGACTCCATCATAAATCATCATTTGCGCAACACATTACTGCTAATAAATCTGCAGCGAGAAGAGATAAAGAGGAAACTGGTTATCAATAAACTGCAATGTTAAACTAGGGTAAAATAATATAAAATACAAGGTTGTTATTGACACCTGTATCTGCAATATACCTCTACACCAACCACTGTTGAATTAAATGTGCTTTTTTCAATAAACAGCCATCTATAAAGTTCAAGCTGATGTCCAAGGCAGAGTGCATCTGCTGAACCCAAGCTATTCATTCTTTATGGGGAGATGAGGTATTATGTATTTAATGTAGCTGCAAACCTGGCCAACTGCATCTTGAGCAGATTTTCAACAGCCTCTCAAGGCAAGACAGAATTTGAAACAAATACACATTTTGTGGTTTGGATGTAAAGCCAAGGAACTGATTACCCAACAGACTAAAAATTTCCTTTCAAACCTCAGTTGAATGCACAGTATAATCAGTTATATGGCTAAAAACACCAAAATCTGGGTTAAACAAAGGCCAAGTGATTCTGTTGTTTTATTGATGATGACATAAATGACTGGTAGTGCATGGAAATCTGTAAGGTTGGGGCTCTAAACTTTTCTTCTGCTCAGGAGCAGGGCTTAGGAAAGCTTACCTCTTTTGAAATCCAAAGTTTTCGGAAATAGGAGCCTAAGGTAGGGCTTTTGAAAGGCCAAATTGAGAGTTAGCATCCTTGCTTCCATTGGCTTTCAATGAAAGCTGGATGCCCACTTCCCCTTTCTGCCTTTGAACTGCCCCCAACCCCCAGTTCCCTTTCTGCCTTTGAACTGCCCCCAACCCCCAGCTCTTCAACATCTAAATAAATGGGCAGATTTTCAAAAGTGTTGAATCTCCTTCCTGAAATTTTTGCCTATCTATTCAGGAGTCTGAATATGGGCTTAGGAGCCTAACTTCACGCTTCTGTTTTTGAAACTCTTGACAAACCCCCCCTATGTCCTGGTCACCAAAGTCTTTACATCGCTGAAAAATTGTGAAATATTGACTCTTAAAGGGTGGGTGTCACCTAACCAGAGGCCAGATTCTGCCAACGTATGCTAAGGAATAGTTGTGTATTTTTAATGTATTAAAAACCACCTTCATGGGGGTAGTTATTTTTTATGACAAGGCTCATAGTAGTACTTAGGGGAATATTGCAGGGTAAAAGAAGAGGTGGCTGGATGGCTCAGCAACATGGTAATATGGGCCATGATTGTGACTTTCATTGGTGTAACTCAGAATTAACTCCATTAAAGATGACATAGCATTGGTATAAATGAGATCAGAATCAGGACCACAATACAGAATATTTCAGGTTTAAGGCTTTCATCTTGCAAACACTTACACCCATTGACTTCAATAGGACCAGTCCCATTTGTACAAGTGCTTACAAAGTCAGTACCTCCCAAGTCACTAGTTCAAATCATGCCTAAGCTCTTACCACCTGGTGATATTGGTGGCTTAGGGAAAATGAGTTTGTGGTCTCAATCCAGTGCCTGCTAGGTAAGAAACAATACTGAGTGGCAACACTGCCTGCAGCCTTAGCAGAAAGGAGGGCGATTGAATGGGCATGGAAACTAAACCTTTGAACCCCTATTAGTGGTCCTGGCAGGCCAGGGCAGAAGCACTTGGCAGAGTGATGGGAGGAAACTTGCAGTGATTTGTGATTCAGTAAAGGACTTCTGTGTGTAGGGCTGTCACTCGGGTCCCTTACATGAGCAACAGATTTACATTGTTAAATCCTGACCCTTGACAATAATGGTGATATAACATTAGAGGAAATTATTCTCCTGCAGCATCAAATACACATATTTTAAATGATTAAAAAATTTTTTTAGCAATTTATTGAAGTTCCTCTACCCTTATCTATCCCTCAGAATCAGTCACATCCCAGAGATTTTCTGTTTTAATGACATTGACATCTCACACACTTTGAATCAACTTCCAAGGTCAAAACTGAAAGAGAATGGGACTTCAAAAAGCATGAATCACATATTATTTTATTAACATTTCCAGTAGATCTGCTAAATAAAGAAGGACAAAGTGCCTCTTTCTATTTTAGCTTGGGGAAAAAAACTAAGACTTAATGTGGGATTTAACAGTGTTGCACTGAAAGAATAAAATATATGTTAATGACTTTGAGCGTCTGTGTCCTTTTTATTGCTCTGCTTGCTAGACTTTTAATAAAGGATTTTCTTTCTTTCCTGGACAATGATATATGGCATATAACCTCATTTGATAAACTGATTACTTGACAATATTAAGTTTTATTTTGGGGTTAATTGGATTCATAATTTTATCTTACTGTGACTTATTCCCCTTTCCTGAGTAGCCATAAATTCAGCTCATTTCTGGTAAGAACAGCTGCACAAGCCATTGTCACTAAAACTGGTGTCCACACTGGGGCACAGATAATCCCCAATCCCCAAGGGTTTATTCCTGAAAAGCACTATGCATCTCCTGGGAGGTACTCAGGAAGTTCTTTTTAAAAAAAAACTATAACATAGCATAGCCTTAGCAAAGGGCCTGACCCATAATCCCAAATCCAAACAACCCCTGCTTTTGAGTGAGTTTGGATCAAGAACTAAACTATGTGGCTGGGACCCATCTGTAGTTGCAATACAGTACTAAACGGAACCTTAGCTGGTGCAAATTGGTGTAGCTCCATTAACTTCCATGAAATTATACTAACTTGCACCAGAGGATTCTTTACCTCTCTGAAGAGAGAAATAAAGTGGGACAAAAGAAAGGGAAATATGGAAACCCAGAGAAAGCAAGAGTGCCAAGGAAGCCCCAGAAAGTTAATAAGGACCAGGATGACGTAGTTATGCTTACATGTTTTTGACAGAGTTGCAGCTTTCAGATGCAGCTTGGCCTTTCTTATTTCAAATGTTACAATGTAGCTCACATATTGTATTTCACCCGGGGGAGTCTTTTTCAAGAACCCAAAGAATCCCACCGCTTCTCCTAGTAAAGCATTCTTGAAGCTCATATTATAATCACCATCTCCCAGCCAAAAATAGACAGGACTACTCTGAGAACTCATGAACAATTTGGCCTCTGTTCAGTGACCCAGATACTGCCTCAGTCTCAAAGACCTAGTGCACAAAATGCACCCCTGCCCCTACTGAACAGGATACAATGATACTTAGCATTTTTTCATCCTTCAAGCATTTTACAAACTTTAACTAATTGATCCTCACAATACCTCTGTGAGGTAGATTAATATTATCCCCATTTTTATAGGCAGGGAGGTTAAGTGACACAGAGAGCATCAAAAGTGGAACTCAGGAACTTTGTACCTGTTTTCAGGCCAACAGACTACACCTTTTGGTCTATAGGTCTGGTCCTGCGTCCATGGATGTTAATAACAAAGATATTGAGCCTAGCTCCTCAGAAGTATGTAGGTGTTTAATTCCTATTGATTTTAATGTGAGTTAGTGTAATGCTAACAGACCCGGGTCATCAGCCAGCGGGATCGAACCAGGGACCTCTGAAGCTAAGTGCATGAGTCTCTACTCTACCACAAAAAGAAAAGGAGTACTTGTGGCACCTTAGAGACTAACCAATTTATTTGAGCATGAGCTTTCGTGAGCTACAGCTCACTTCATCGGATGCATACCGTGGAAACTGCAGAAGACATTATATACACACAGAGACCATGAAACAATACCTCCTCCCACCCCACTGTCTTGCTGGTAATAGCTTATCTAAAGTGATCATCAAGTTGGGCTAAAAGCCAACTGACTGTTAGCTAAGGCTGTAGAGCAGACACATTTTCTCTCTCTCTCTAAGTGGTCTCAATGCCACTAAATAGGACAGAACATCACACCCAGAAGGCACCTACATACCTTTGAGGATCTGGGCCTTATTGACTTGAATGGTTGCAGAATCAGGCCCTATGGGCTAAGGCATATATACCATAATGAGATTTTAAAATCCTGTCTTTAGATTGTCTTGCATTTGTGCTAATCTTACAAGAGCTTTATTTGTTCTTTGTAACAGAATTAATCTTTGCAGGACCAGATATAAGTAAGTCTTCCTATTTTTTTAAATGCACATTAGTGTGCCTTTTAATTTATTGTGTGATGTCTGAGATGATTATATGTGCGATTGCTATTTCACTCTTCTCTAAGGATACATTTGGAAACAAAATACTATATCTCCATGGGATTCTCCTAGTAAAGCACATTAATAAATAAATAAGTCATTTTATCTAGTCTTTCACAGGCTTTTTATAGTCTTGCTTCAAAAGACTTTAGTTGTCTCTTAAATCTTTTTCTTAGTCTTTCCACTTCTAATTTCAAGACAAAAAAAAAATACTTTGGAGAGCCACTGAAAAACATAGCTAAGCCAGGGATGAAGGCAAATGAGAGACCGTACTGTAAATATAAATGACAACTGGATTACATCTGACAGAGTGGTTTTGTCCTGTGTCAGCATTTTAGAGCCTTTCTGAATAAGGACACTTTTGTGCCCTCAGTTAAACACTCTACTTAGTTTTAAATGGCTGCTGTCTCATATAAAGAACACAAAATTAGCATTCTTCTGTCTGGCTTATTACATTCACCCTATACAGCAGTCAACTGCCACATGATGTGGTGTGTTTGTCTAAGAAAATGATAACTGACATTTACATAGCCTGATTTATCTAGAGATCCCCAAGCACTCTTCAAACTGATTTGCAAATTTTCTACAGAGGGACAACTTCAGCCACCAGTGAAGTGCAGCCATGCCAGGGCTGAATTCAGGCAATACTCCGCAGCATTAAATAAGGGTTCCCATCAGAAAGTGATGAATACCATATCCAATTGAAAGTACAGGGATTATAGAATTAAAGGTAGGAAGACTGCTATTAACCAGCTGGAATATTAACAGGACTTTGGGATTAATAACCCCTATTTATATATAAACTCTGGGGCACATGTAATGATCATAAGTGTCAGCACTTTGGTTTACATCTTGAGAGGAAAGAGTCTACAACAGCATAGTGACTCATAACACCATGCTCAGGCATGTGTCCACCAATGACTTAGAGGGAAGAATACAACCTACAGACTCCCTTAAAGCATCTTGGCTTTCATTGCAGATTTCATCTGAGTACTGCATAGACACAAAACTCTTTAGGTTACAATCACTGATGAGATCACAGCGCAAGATGGTATGGCTTCAGGAGTCAAAGGAGTATTTCTTGCTCAAATAAGCACACCATGCCCATTTTCTTGTCACGAGACATGCTGTTGGTCTGATCAAGTAGCGGCAATGGCCATGCAAAGTTGGGGCCATAGGTCTATGAGACCAATGGCACATACAGTAGCTTTTTTTTGAGGATCTTCTTTGGCCCTCATGCAAATCTTTAAATCCGTTACCAAGGAATACACATAGAAAAGAATAAGACGACACATTCATGCTTCTTAAAATGTGGTCCTACTGTGAAAATGGCTATGGTCCACATCCTCAAAAGGTATCTACATGCCTGACTCCTATTGATTTCAATGGAAGTTGGGTGCTTAAATAGCTTTGATGAGCTGAGCCTGTGTAAAAAATGGCACCTTCTTACTCAACCTCCTGCTAATCATTGCAGGAGAGACAGTGTGGCCCTGTGGCTACTGCAACAGCCTAGCCCTTAGCTGATCTGGGATCTACTTCTCAATCTGTCTCTAGCCCCATGTATGACCTTAGGAAAGGAGCATAAACACTGCCAAATTAAATGTAGAAATGTAATAAGAAAAGCCAAAAAGGAGTTTGAAGAACAGCTAGCCAAAAACTCAGAAGGTAGTAACAAAATCTTTTTTAAGTACATCAGAAGCAGGAAGCCTGCTAAACAACCAGTGGGGCCCCTGGATGATCGAGATACAAAAGGAGCACTTAAAGACGATAAAGTTATAGCGGAGAAACTAAATGAATTTTTTGCTTCAGTCTTCACGGCTGAGGATGTTAGGCAGATTCCCAAACCTGAGCTGTCTTTTGTAGGTGACAAATCTGAGGAATTGTCACAGATTGAAGTGTCACTAGAGGAGGTTTTGGAATTAATTGAGAAGCTTAACAGTAACAAGTCACCAGGACCAGATGGCATTCACCCAAGAGCTCTGAAAGAACTCAAATGTGAAATTGCGGAACTATTAGCTATGGTTTGTAACCTGTCCTTTAAATCAGCTACTGTAGCCAATGACTGGAAGATAGCTAATGTAACGCCAATATTTAAGAAGGGCTCTAGAGGTGATCCTGGCAATTACAGACCGGTAAGTCTAATGTCAGTACCGGGCAAATTAGTTGAAACAATAGTACAGAATAAAATTGTCAGACACATAGAAGAACATAAATTGTTGTGCAAAAGTCAACATGGTTTCTGTAAAGGGAGATCATGTCTTACTAATCTATTAGAGTTCTTTGAGGGGGTCAACAAACATGTGGACAAGGGGGATCCTCTGGACATAGTGTACTTAGATTTCCAGAAAGCTTTTGACAAGGTCCCTCACCAAAGGCTCTTATGTAAATTAAGTTATCATGGGATAAGAGGGAAGATCCTTTCATGGATTGAGAAAATAAAGGGTAAATTTTCAGAATGGAGGGGGATAACTAGTGGTGTTCCCCAAGGGTAAGTCCTAGGACCAATCCCATTCAACTTATTCATAAATAATCGGAAGAAAGGGGTAAATAGTGAGGTGGCAAAGTTTGCAGATCATACTAAACTGCTCAAGATATTTAAGACCAAAGCAGACTGTGAAGAACTTCAAAAAATTCTCACAAAACTTAGTGATTAGGCAACAAAATGGCAAATGTAATTTAATGTGGATAAATGTAAAGTAATGCACTTTGGAAAAAATAACCCCAACTAGACATACAATATGATGGGGGCTAATTTAGCTGCAACTAATCAGGAGAAAGATGTTGGATTGTTCTCTGAAGATGTCCACGCAGTGTGCAGCGGCACTCAAAAAAGCAAACGGGATGTTAGGAATTATTAAAAAAGGGATAGAGAATAAGACGGAGAATATCTTATTGCTCTTATGTAAATCCATGGTATGCCCATATCTTGAATACTGCGTACAGATGTGGTCCCCTCATCCCAAAAAAGATATACTGGCATTAGAAAATGTTCAGAAAAGGGCAACTAAAATGATTAGGGATTTGGAACAGGTCCCATATGAGGAGAGATTAAAGACGCTAGGACTTTTCAGCTTGGAAAAGAGAAGACTAAGGGGGGATATGATATAGGTATATAATATCATGAGTGGTGTGGCTGGTGTGGCGAAAGTGAACAAGGAAAAGTTATTTACTTTCCCATAATATAAGAACTAGGGCCACCAAATGAAATTAATGGGCAGCAGATTTAAAACACATAAAGGGAAGTTCTTCTTCACTCAGCGCATAGTCAACCTGTGGAACTCCTTGCCTGAGTAGGTTGTGAAGGCTAGGACTATAACAGGGTTTAAAAGAGAACTGGATAAATTCATGGAGGTTAAGTCCATTAATGACTATTAGCCAGGATGGGTAAGGAATGGTGTCACTAGCCTCTGTTTGTCAGAGGGTGGAGATGGATGGCAGGAGAGAGATCACTTGATCATTACCTGTTAGGTTCACTCCCTCTGGGGCACTTGACATTGGCCACTGTTGGTAGACAGAATACTGGGCTCGATGGACCTTTGGTCTGACCCAGTATGGCCATTCTTATGTTCTTATATACAGGATCTGAATAATGGTACTGAACTCCTCTGTGAAGTGCTTTAAGAGCTACTGATCCAAAGTGCTGTGTAAGAGGTATGTATTATTTAGTGGCACAAATAAATAGAGCTTGTTGCAGAATGTTTCTTGAAATGTTGAGAATTTTTGACCAGCACTTTTTACTGCTGTTAGTTGTAATGGTGCTCCAGTCCTGGGGCACATGTGCATCCCAGTGCACCTGTTCCAAAGCTGCCTCTTAAAGGGAGGTTGGGCTTTATGGAACCTGTACCTGATTTAGCTTGCTTACTAGAGCATGGGTCTGAGTCCAGGGCAAATCAGGTTTCAGCCATGTGAGAGGGTTACGCTATATAAGGTAAGCTGATAGTTGAATTAGAGAGACAGAGTTAAGGATGTGGATATTCTGGTAAAAAGCTGAAAGACTTTTTGAGTCTGCGAAAGGGCTGGATTTTTTTTGAGTTAAACTGTTAATTTATGTTAATAAACCAGCCCCCCAGAAGGGGAGAGTTAATGGAAAATCACCAGCTGTGGGATATTTGCTTGATTTGGGAAGAAAGTAAACTGAAGCAGCAGATAGGACTGGATAAGCTGTGCTACGTAGCCCAGCAAGGCAAAGGCCTGCTAGGAGAGAGGGAGCTGGATTCTGTTCCTTGTGCGTCATTACCAGAATGTTTCATGAAGTTCCCAGCAGTTACCCCGTGTGACCACAATGAAGCAACGAGATTGCGCAGCTGCTAGTCAGCACAATTTAAAGACAATACATTTGCACAGGTAGAGGTGGGGACTGATTGGGGTGGAGATAGAACAGAGTTGCACTGATCCAAGGCAGCACACCTGCTGCTTCTACCTGTGGCTCCACTAGCCAATGAGAGGGCCCTATTTCAGATGTCATGCCCCCAATGGAGTAGGGAGGGAACACTTCATCAAAGGTGGCCATTATCAGGCTGTTTAGTGATAAGAGCCATAGAAAAGTCTATACACAGTCTGCAGAAATGCAGGCCCTGAATCAGCAGAGCTTAGAGCAGACACTTACCCACCATGTACCTCATAAAGGGTCTCTTTTCCTGTATTCCTTCTGAGGCTACAATAGCTGGGTTCACTTCCTATACTTCTGGGACAGGGGCATGTTGTAAATTGGTTGGGGTAGGATGACGCAAGTTTCCATGGCCATGGGCCCAGTACTTCTCCACGCTGGTCCCCTGAGACTACAACGTGACAGTGCTGCAGAGGCAGCTGACTCCTGCTCTGTTTGGAAGGGAAATCCTCGTGCAGAAGGAATGCTCTGTGCATGGAACCCAGAGGGAGATAGTTCCCACCAATACAAGTAGATTTCATACCAGGAACGTGTTTGAAAACAGGTGTGACTTGAGCCCTCCCTAGTGGGTTTGGATACTCTGCATATATTTCATTACATTAAAAATTGTATGTCAGTCTAATTCTGATCACCACATTTGGAAAAAAAACATACAAACTTTACTGTCACTTCAAATATCAGCACGTCTAATCTCAATATTTATTATTGACAGTTTATTTTTCCTTTCCAGCAAGTTACTCTTTTCCAAAGTTGCTAATACGTAAGATTGGACACATTGCTAAAAACTTTTAATTGCTTGAGAGATAATAAACATTGATTTTATTAGGACCTGATCTGGCAGCCCTAAATTACTTGAATAAGTGCTACTGAATTTTCATGGGACTACTGTTCAAAGAGATGAGAATTACAGAATTGGCCCCTGGGCATACATCTTTGAGAGCATCAACCAAATAAAACTGATTCTTCTTGGGTGGGTTAACATGAGATGCAAACCACTATGAAGCATTAAAGCACTGAAAATTCACTTAAAGTAAGATAGTGTTAATATGCTTTCAAATGTGGCTCATTAATCCTTAGCCTAGGGATTAGTGAAAAAACATGGAACATATTAATTGTAAGTCATTGGTTCAAATCCTGCCCAGGTCAGATGTAAATCAGGCTCTGAAGCAGCAAAGCACTGAAATCAATGGGACTATGCCTATGTTTAAACTTACCTATGTGCTTAACAGCTTTGTTGGACTGGTGCCTAAATGTCCATGTTTTTTGCTTGGCCTATACGAAATAAATTGATGGCCCTAATTAAATACAATCTGCACCAAAGGATTAAATAGCAATGAACTATTTTCTTCCAGCTAAAGGTACTCCCACTACAGCATGGCTGAGTGACATGTTGGGAAGCTTGTGCTGCCACTGTACCTGCTCAGTGTACAGAAGATTTAATTCTCCAGTACTGTAAATCTGGCATCTGTCACAAGACTCACTTTAGAGAGAACAAAACCGGGTCTTTGGCTTTTCTTAAATGTTTTTACAGCTACATTTAATCAATACATTCCCTTCTTTGTTGCAAGAAGAGGTGGTAATTAACTCGCTGTCCAAAGAAAGCATACTCTCACACTAGCATAAAATCTGAAGGGGGAAGAAAAAAAGATTTCACCTAACCCAATCAGTGCCTTTCATTAAACTCATGCAATTACTGAGATTACAAAAGATCAATGCAGTGTGTCTTCATTTTATTAAAGAGGAAAACTAGGCAGTAACATAAAATCCAAAGAGACACTGCCCATATATACATCAAGGTCCTACTTATATGTGGAAGTGTGTATGCACAGTAGGATTAACCAGCGGCGTCATGTATTTGTGATTTGTCTCTGGAGAAGGAAAGAAGATCAACAGATTTTATCTTGGTTGGGAGCAAACCACAGAAATTAGGACTGCTTTATACTCCAGGATTTCCTGGCTACATAAAAGCAGAAATAATTAGCAATTTTTCAATGGAGATTACATATCTGCAAATGTGGTTGTTTCTCTCTAGTTCCTATTGTGAGATGAATAAGTTACCATTATTTGTTGCACACATACCATTTTCATAGGGCTGAATCTGTGCAGCAGAGGACTGGCATGGCACACGATAGGAATTTACACTTCTAGAGCTATGGAGTCCCTAATTAAAAGTAGACCACACAGAGGATAGAGATGCCACTGAGTCCACTTTATGGCATATTTGACCTATTCTTCCTTCGAGGGTGAGAAGTGTTGAGCTCCATAACAGTGGTAGAAGGCTCAGCATCTAATCCAGTGAATCTCCCCAAATGTACTAAAGCCAGGGCCACCTGTGTGGGGTCTTTGTGCCTCTGCACTGATTCCAGCCAGCCCCCAGCTTCCTTTGGCCCTTCACAGCTAGGGTTGCGTAGAGCAGCACCACCGTGATATCTGTGCCAGCTGAGGATGTCAGAAGGGAGATCCAGCCACATACGAGAAGTTTGAAGGGTTCCTATGTGAAAATTAGAGCTGGTTAAAAAAATGTTGAACGGCATATATAGTAAATGCTGAGGTAATGCTATTTAGTTGCAAAGGCAACTGAAGATTTTTGGGGCAACCAAAACTATAAAAGGGCTTGAGAGAGACAAAGATTTGCAGAATCTAGAGTCAGCCTATGGGGACCATGAAAATCACCCACAAACGTTTGAAGGATATAAAAATATAGAGGAATTATTGAGAATAGCACCATCATAAAAGTCATATCAGGTACAGCTAGTGGTAAAAGAATCTTTACTGGTGACACAATAATACTTCTGCATTTTAAGTAGCTACCACTATGGGTGTTTTCACACTTAAATAAATTGTATTGTGCAGTACTTTGAAAATATAAAGCACTGTGTAAATGTGGAGTATCTTTACTGCAACATATTAAATGTCCGACAAGTTCAGAGAGCCTGTCAGATTTCCATTTAATCTAACTTGCACTTGATACCTGGCAAGTTTCCTTTA
Source organism: Eretmochelys imbricata (assembly GCF_965152235.1). Taxonomy (NCBI): domain Eukaryota; kingdom Metazoa; phylum Chordata; order Testudines; family Cheloniidae; genus Eretmochelys; species Eretmochelys imbricata. The sequence goes on from NC_135574.1 coordinate 34,386,225, forward strand.
ATTCAACAGAGCCATTACACTTGCTTTAGAAACACATTCTGCATATTATTTAGACACATGCCACTAGTAGTAAGGTATTCAACCATAGACATCTGTCTTATCATGTGATAGCAAGATGTGTGTCACAGAGAGACAATTGTGAATGATGGGAGTCATCATGCAGATTAACAGTTAAGAAATGTATGTGTTATAAGTGGGAAGGCTGCACTGAACATTCCATCTGATTGGATTCATTAGTGATGTTGACCACAGAGGGAAGGCTCTAATAGTTTTCCTTTCTTTGATTAATATATCTCTAGATATTAATCAGCCTTTGGTTTTAGTCTTTACAGTAGGTCTTATGTTGCTCATTACATTTTCCTTGTTTTGAATATTAATTATTAACTAATTATTGTTTACGTACTGACAAAAGTGTGCTCTTAATAGAGAAGATGATGAGGTAATTCCTATTTAGAAGAGATCATAATCTAAAGAGTGATTTAAAATATAAGGGTGAAATAAATCCTGGCTCCATTGAAATCAATGGCAAAACTCCCATTGACGTCACTGGAACCAGAATTTATTTCACTCTTCCCCTCTTTTTTTCCCACCTTAAATCTCTATGTGCGGCCAGATTCTCCAGTGAAGTGAAGTTGCTTTGTGCTCCATTGCCATCTTAATATTGACCTACAGACAACTAAAAAAGGTGAATCTCCAGTGGGCTGTGTAGGCAGAGCTGTGTAGGCACTCTCAGATTACTCCTTCTCTTTGCTACAGGTGTAGCAGAGCATGAAGAATGTGGCTGGGGGAAAGGAAGCATGACAGGGATCCCTCCATTCTGCACAAATCCTTGACTCTCTTTTCAGCACCTTCTCGGCAATTGCAGCTTGGAGTATGTTAGAGCTACAATGCCTCCACACACATGATCCCAGCTTTATCACATCTGGGGAGATTCACTAGATTAGATGCTGAGCCTTCTGCCACTGTTATGTGATAATAGCATGCATGGTGGAGCACGGCACTGCAGGAGAATCAGAGGCATCCCTCAGGCCTGACTTCAGCAATGTTTACTTTGGCTGTAGTCGAGGACATGGCCCATTACATTTACACACAACCTGAAAATCCTACAAAAACAGAGGGGAAAATGGTAATGACAAGACAGACATAAGAAATCCCATGGTGGTAGACAGTAACAGGTAAAATAAATCCTCGTACTGGGCCCAGTCTCAAAATCAATGGCAAGTTAGTGTGAAAGGAATGCAGAATTAGACCTGGAATATTCTGGCAAATGTCTTAAAACAAGCTGTAAAATTTCCATGAATAAGTATAGTCTGTAGATTACTGTCTACCGCCATAGTGAGAAAAAAGAAAAGGAGTACTTGTGGCACCTTAGAGACTAACCAATTTATCTGATAAATAAATAAATTGGTTAGTCTCTAAGGTGCCACAAGTACTCCTTTTCTTTTTGCGAATACAGACTAACACGGCTGTTACTCTGAAACCTGTCATAGTGAGAAAGAAGAAGCCAAGAAGCCAGTGCAAAGTACTTAGGAAGAAAAAGAAATCAAATGCACAAGTACAAAATGGGAATAACCTGCTGGGCAGCAGTATTGAAAAAAAAAGGATCTGGAGGTTATAGTGGATCATAAACTGAGTATGAGTCTGACACGTTCGGTCACAGAGACCCCCCCTTGGCGCTGTCGTCTGATGTGCTGAATCACCTCTGAGCCCATTTTCCCTGCCAGCTTGGTACTTCCAGAACCTTGTTGAGCCAGACACACTAGCCTGCTGCAACACAGACCCAGGTCTGGTCCACACCCCCAAAACTGCAGATTTTAACCAAAAACTGCTTAGCAGGTCACCTATCTCCAGCACCCAGACATCCAGCTCCCAGTGGGATCCAAACCCCAAGTTAATCTGTTTTACTCTGTATAAAGCTTATACAGGGTAAACTCATAAATTGTCCACTCTCTATAACACTGATAGAGAGATATACACAGCTGTTTGCTCCCCCAGGTATTAATCACTTATTCTGGGTTAATTAATAAACAAAAGTGATTTTATTAAGTATAAAAAGTAGGATTTAAGTGGTTTCAAGTAATAATAGACAAAACAAAGTAAGTCACCAAGCAAAATAAAGCAAAAACACGCAGGTCTAAGCCTAATAAATTAAGAAACTGATTACAGGTAAAATCTCACCCTCAGAGATGTTCCAATAATCTTCTTTCACAGACTAGACTCCTTCCTAGTCTGGGCCCAATCCTTTCCCCTGATACAGTCCTTGTTAGCAGACATCTTAGGTGGAAACTAGGGGTTTTCTCATGACTGGTAGCCCCCTTTGTTCTGTTCCACCCCCTTTTATAGCTTTGGCACCAGCAGGAATCTTTTGTCTCTCTGGGTCCTGACCCCTCCTTCTAAATGGAAAAGCACCAGGTTTAAGATAGATTCCAGTATCAGGTGACATGGTCACATGTCCTGTGAGACCCCAGCCTCCATTCTTCCAGGGCTGGCCCACACGCACCCAGGAAGTGCAAGTAAACAGGCCATTTACAACCAATTGTCCTAGTCAATGGGAGCCATCAAGATTCCAAACCACCATTAATGACCCACACTTTGCATAATTACAATAGGACCTCAGAGTTATACTTCATATTCCTAGGTTTCAGAGTAACAGCCGTGTTAGTCTGTATTCACAAAAAGAAAAGGAGTACTTGTGGCACCTTAGAGACTAACCAATTTATTTGAGCATGAGCTTTCGTGAGCTACAGCTCACTTCATCAGATGCATACCGTGGAAACCAGTTTCCACGGTATGCATCTGATGAAGTGAGCTGTAGCTCACGAAAGCTCATGCTCAAATAAATTGGTTAGTCTCTAAGGTGCCACAAGTACTCCTTTTCTTTTTTCATATTCCTAGTTTCAGATACAAGAATGATACATTAAAACAAATAGGATGAACACACTCAGTAGATTATAAGCTTTGTAATGATACCTTACAAGAGACCTTTTGCATAAAGCATATTCCAGTTACATAATATTCACACTCAAGCATATTTCCATAAAACATTATGGAGCGCAACATCACAATGAGTCAACAGCGTGATGCTGTTGTGAAAAAGACTAATATCATTCTGGAATGTAAGACACAGGAGGTAATTGTCCCACTCCACTTGACACTGGTGAAGCCTCAGCTGAAGTATTGTGTCCAATTCTGTGTTTCACATGTTAGGAAAGATGTGAATAAATTGTAGAGAGTCCAGAGGAGAGCAACAAAAATTAAAAAGGTTTAGAAAACCTGACCTATGAGGAAAGGCTGAAAAAACTGGCATGTTTAGTTTTTGAAAAGACAGAGGAAGGGATGTGAGAAAGGTCTTCAAATATGTTAACGGCTGTTATAAAGAGGATGATGATCAATTGTTCTCCATGTCCACTGAAGGTAGGACAAGGAGTAATGGGCTTAATCTGTAGCAAGGGTGATTTAGGTTAGATATTAGGAAAAACTTTCCAACTATAAGGATAGTTAAGTTCTGGAATAGGCTTCCAAGGGAGGTTGTGAAATCCCCACCACTGGAGGTTTGAGAACAGGTTGAATAAACACTTTTCAGGGATTGTCCGGTTTACTTGGCCCTGCTTCAGTGCAGGGGCTGGACCTTATGGCTTCTCAATGTCACTTCCAGCCATAATTTTCTATGATTCTGTGAAATTTTTTCTATGATAAGGGTAGTCAAGCACTGGAAGAGGTTTCCAAGGGAGGCTGTGGAATCCCTATCATTGGAGGGATTTAAGAATAGGTTAGACCAACACCTGTCAGAGATAGTCTAGGTATACTCAATCCTTCCTCTGTGTGGGAAGATAGGCTAAATGATTCTTGAGGCCCCTTCAAGCCCTATGTTTATATGATAAAGAAATGAAAGGAGAGGAGTTTTTTCTATTATATGTTTAGATATTTTAAAAGAATCTTTAAAGTTTTACAGGGCTATAGAAGATTAACACAGGTTTTAGTAGCAATTGAAAGGCTTAATCAGCTCACATTGCAAAGAATTAAGTAACAGAGTGATAGCTGCTCATTCAGGACTCACAATGCCCAATTCATGCAAGCTTTAAACACTTATTACAATAATGGCATCAGAGGGAACACAATCTTCCCAAAATATTGCAGGTGATTTTCTTCCTTTATCTCCCTGACTCTGTCTTCTCCTCCCCATTTATATTACCCCTTCCAAGATAATTTAATCCTTTCCAGCCTACTAAAACTCAAAATGCAAGAACAGTCTATGTGAATATTTTAAACAGCTCCATTCAAGTTTATTCCTCAGCATCACATAGTACTACCTCAGGTTGGATGTAATGGTACATTATACGACCAGGCTAAAAGTTTTCAACTTGAACTGTTATATAATCTTAGAATTAAGAGTGAGAGAGAGATTTCTTTGGTCATCTACTCCATTACCTGCCAGTGCAGGATTTCTCTCCATAGGGTAGTTTTCATCAAGTTCAGTTTTAAATGACAGATGTAGTAGAGCTTCCACCAGTTGGCAAGCTCCTCCACAGGGTAAATAGACATTTAGAACATTTTCCCTGGTATTCTGCCTAAAGGTTCCATTGCTTAATTTCATCCCATTACCCTTAGTTGTTATAACACTTGTGCCACCCTGAATGATTCCTTTCCATCCTTGGCATTCTCACCATTCAAACTGGTTGTGCTCTGTCCTACCCCTCTTAATTCTCATTTGGTCAATCTAGTGGTCTATAGATTTCTTAAATGTCTTTCCTCATAAATCAATCTTGCCAGGCCCTTCTTCATTTTTGTTGAAATTCTCTGAACTCCCTCCAACTTAACTCATTGTTATGTGACTTGCCCCAAACTTAACACAGTATATTTTAACAGCATGGTTAGTGCTAAAGAGTGTATTAAGTAGGTGCACTTATTAAGCTTTTGTGGCCCTTTCTTGGGAACAGATTGCTAGCCTATATTAGTTATGTAAAGTTTTGGAAATGACAGTGATATTATAGTCTGGCTGTAAAAGCCTGAACAATGGCTCTCTAGGCTCTGCCTAGGTAAAAGTTAATGTACATTTACTTTCATTTTTATATACAATTTATGAAGGGCATATGCAGTGAAAATTATAAAAACCTACTTTACTTGATTTCCCTCTGGAAAATACTGTAGCTCTTTCAGAGAAAAGCTTCTTTGTCTTAACATCCAATCCCCATACACTTACAAATGAACAAAAATAACTAAAAAGAAGAAAAGACCTCTGTGCAGGTCAAAAGCTTGTCTCTCAGCAACAGAAGTTGGTCCAATAATCACTAGTCATTCTAAGCTGCAGATCTCTTCAAAAAAGCCATCGCACATGGAGTCTTTTTTAAATTTATTGTTTCATTGCACAGCTAATAGATTGACAGACATGTGCAAAAGGTGACTGCTTCCACATACACCAAAGAAAAGAGTGACTACAGATCACATTGCCCTAAAGTACACCGGAATGAAGACACACCATGCAGCACCATCATCAAAGGTAAGTTCTATGTGCAATCATTAAGCATCTCTGGACAACCTCCCTGCTGTAGGCATATTCCATCTGTTTCAAGCTGCCCTACTCACTTCTACCAAATATGATAGGAAAATAGTTATGTGGGAAAAGACTGCTACTTTTATTAATGATGAGTAGGGGAAAATGTTTCATAGATTACTAAGAAGAATCCCTACCGATTTACAAATCAGTAGTATGATTTGGCCCCAAATTAGTAATAAACTATCATAAATAACCAATACATTTATGCCAAATCTATGTCCATGATCCAACTCCCACTGATGTCAATGGACTGCTCCCCCTTGACTTTAATGGGAGTTGGAACAGGCCCCGTAATATCTAAAAATGACCCCCACTGTGATCACAATTTTATTTAAAGCCATATGCATTGGTCAGCAGAATCTGCATCAAGGGTAAGTTTACTTGCAATGATTAAGCCTGCACAACCTCCTTACTGTAGGCATATTCTATCTGTTTCAGGCTGACCTACTCACTTCTACCAAATATGACAGACAAATAGTAATTGTCCTAGTGCAGTGGTCTCCAACCTTTTTACACCCAAGATCACTTTTTGAATTTAAGGGAAACCCAGGATCTACTCCACCTCTTCCCCAAAGCCCCGACCCACTCACTCGATCCCCCCCTCTTTCTGTCAATCGCTCTCCCCCACTCTCATTAACTTTCACCGGGCTGGTGAAGGAGGTTGGGCTTTGTGGGCAGGGTGGGGTGCAGGCTCTGGGCTGGGGCTGAGGGTTTTGCAGTGTGAGAGGGTGCTCTGGGCTGAGCCTGGGGCAGAGGGGTTGGGGTGCAGGAGGGAGTGAGGGGTGCAAGCTCTGGGATGGAGTTTGGGTGCAGGAGGGGGCTTCGGGCTCTGGGAGGGAGTTTACGTGATTGGTTAATCAGTTAGCTGACTGGCTAACAGTGATTTCAGCAAAGGAAGAGTCTGTCTGGATTCCAGCTGGAGATTCCTACAAGCAAGTGGAGAGAAGATGTTGTTTTAGACTCAGCAGACTGTCTAGATTTGGTGATCAAAGACTCTAACTGAGACTTAGGTGAACAAAACCTAAGCTTTTGGGACCTCTCAGTTTCTTCTCATTGTGTTTCTGTGGGGACCGAACTGTTCAGATTTTAATTTGTTTTCTTTATTTATGTTTATGTATAACTGTGAAGGTAATTTCTGTGGATTATAAAATAGCCATGTCATGCTGTAAAAATTAGCTTTATTTCTTGATCATAAGATTTTACGAAGTTATTTAATTAAATTCATTTCTTTAGTTCCTTTTGGGGCTTGAATGTGGGGAGGTTGACCCTGTGCAATCCTTGCTGAAAATCCAAACTCTGGGTCTCCAGCTACTTTCTATGGGAGTTGGGGTTTTTTTAAGGCACTGGAGAAGGGCAATAAAGTGAACTCTAGTCCACCCAAAGGTTACACTAGCACATCAAATCAGTGGTTTATGCAGTCCTATATACTGTCTGCCATTATCCTGTAGCAGATGCTTCATAGGAAGGGCAATAAACTTCACTGTGGAAAAATGAAAGCCCAAGGAATAAAGCCATTTGTGAGTAATAGGGACACCCAAAATGCACGTCTGTGCACCCTTTATGCCATGCCATATCATCATGTATTCTTTATTTACCATGTGGTTGCAAAAATAAGGGAATTTATCTCATTACCACTATAACCAAATATAAAACACAACCAGACAAATAAAAAAAAAATCACCAAAGATTTCATACATACAAAAAAACCTCACCACCTTCTTTCTTTTGCCATGGCCAGACTCTTGCCAAATCCTCTATTGTTTTTTATACCATATATCAACTCTGAGATCCATCTCTTCCTTGCATCCCACCTGTCAGGGCCAGATCATGGGCCAGATGAGGGCCAGATTATCCCACCTGTCAGACATAGTGGTCAGAGCCAGGGTCAACAGTCAGGAGCCAAGAGTCAGCTCGGTCAGGATACCAGGAGATCAGAGGCAGAAGACAAACCAGAGATCAGAACCACAAGTTGGTAACCAGAGTCAGGATACCCAGGGGGTCAGAGACAGAGGACAAACCAGAAGACAAGTCAGATGCCAGGAGCCAAGCCAGGTCAAGGTGCCAGGAAGATAAGCTTTGGGATTGGAAGCTGGAGGCACAAGGTACAAAGTCCAGAGAAGGGTAGATCCCACTTGTTCAAACAGCTTCCTTTTCCTGTTGCTGGTTGAAGTAGGGCCAGCAGGCCAATTGGTGACTCTGCCAATGAGACAGCAGGGTAGAGCTTCAAAGTGGGGCTTGGCTTCCTGGGTTAGCAGCTGTCAGCAAGCTGCTCCTAAAGACCCAGGTTCAAGGACTGTAGGTCACAATACCACTGTCAAAATCCTTGTCCTGGACCACCTCATACCTTGATTCCCGTAATCTTACCTTTGTTCGCCTCCATGTATTTCATCTCGCCTATAAAAAATGCTGCTGCAAAAATTGACGTCTTCTCCTGTTGCTCTGACCATGCCACTTTCCTCTTTTGATACATTCACTAGATTCCCCTTATCTTTTCACATCAGGTTCAAGTTTCTTGCCATTACTTTCAAGGTCCTATACAGGTCTGCCCCTCCAACGTTCCTTCTCCTGATCTATTTCTACAGCAATGCCTAAAAAACATGACCAATATATCATTATTTATAGTTAGCGCAGAGGTCCCCAAACTGGGGGGCACAGAGGAATGTTCGGGGGGGCATGGTGGGGCTCAGGCCAACTCCCACAAGGGGCAGGGAGGAATCATAGAATCATAGAATATCAGGGTTGGAAGGGACCTCAGAAGGTCATCTAGTCCAACCCCCTGCTCAAAAGCAGGACCAATCCCCAATTAAATCATCCCAGCCAGGGCTTTGTCAAGCCTGACCTTAAAAACTTCTAAGGAAGAAGATTCCACCACCTCCCTAGGCAACGCATTCCAGTGTTTCACCACCCTCCTAGTGAAAAAGTTTTTCCTAATATCCAACCTAAACCTCCACCGCTGCAACTTGAGACCATTACTCCTTGTCCTGTCCTCTTCCACCACTGAGAATAGTCTAGAACCATCCTCTCTGGAACCACCTCTCAGGTAGTTGAAAGCAGCTATCAAATCCCCCCTCATTCTTCTCTTCTGCAGACTAAACAATCCCAGTTCCCTCAGCCTCTCCTCATAAGTCATGTGTTCCAGACCCCTAATCATTTTTGTTGCCCTTCGCTGGACTCTTTCCAATTTATCCACATCCTTCTTGTAGTGTGGGGCCCAAAACTGGACACAGTACTCCAGATGAGGCCTCACCAATGTCGAATAGAGGGGGACGATCACGTCCCTCGATCTGCTCGCTATGCCCCTACTTATACATCCCAAAATGCCATTGGCCTTCTTCGCAACAAGGGCACACTGCTGACTCATATCCAGCTTCTCATCCACTGTCACCCCCTAGGTCCTTTTCCGCAGAACTGCTGCCTAGCCATTCGGTCCCTAGTCTGTAGCTGTGCATTGGGTTCTTCCGTCCTAAGTGCAGGACCCTGCACTTATCCTTATTGAACCTCATCAGATTTCTTTTGGCCCAATCCTCCAATTTGTCTAGGTCCCTCTGTATCCTATCCCTGCCCTCTAGCGTATCTACCACTCCTCCCAGTTTAGTATCATCCACAAATTTGCTGAGAGTGCAATCCACACCACCCTCCAGATCATTTATGAAGATATTGAACAAAACCGGCCCCAGGACCGACCCCTGGGGCACTCCACTTGACACCGGCTGCCAACTAGAGATGGAGCCATTGATCACTACCCGTTGAGCCCGACAATCTAGCCAACTTTCTACCCACCTTATAGTGCATTCATCCAGTCCATACTTATTTAACTTGCTGACAAGAATACTGTGGAAGACCGTGTCAAAAGCTTTGCTAAAGTCAAGATACAATACATCCACTGCTTTCCCTTCATCCACAGAACCAGTAATCTCATCATAGAAGGCGATTAGATTAGTCAGCCATGACCTTCCCTTGGTGAATCCATGCTGACTGTTCCTGATCACTTTCCTCTCATGTAAGTGCTTCAGGATTGATTCTTTGAGGACCTGCTCCATGATTTTTCCAGGGACTGAAGTGAGGCTGACTGGCCTGTAGTTCCCAGGATCCTCCTTCTTCCCTTTTTTCTTCTCCACCCAGCCCCTCCTCTCCCCTAGTTCTGCTCTGGCTGTGTCCCTGGCTCCTGGCCCCCTCCCCAGACTCAACCCCAGCCGCGGATCCGCACCCAGACACAGGTTCCGCCCAGCTGCTGGCCCCCACCATGAACTAGTTTCTGCTCTGCTCCCACCCCCCTGCTCCAAACCTCGGCCCCCTCGGCTTGACTCCAGTCCTGGCCCCAGTCCCGCTCCCAGCCCCACCCCCAACCCCAGCTACAATTTGAGCCTTGGCCCCCTTACCCTAGTCCACATCCCCTCCCCTTTCCCCACGGAAAGGGGCAAGGGAGGCATGACCTTGAAAGGTTTGGGGATCATGGAGTTATGGGCAGTTGGTGATAGCTGGTTTTGAAAATCAAGGAGAAAATGTCTGTTTTCAGGGGCCTTATCTACTATTGTTTATTTTATTGCCTTGCACAATGGGCCCAATTACAGATGGTCCAAATTTTTCATCCAAAACATTTTTTCTAACAAAAAATGGCTTACTTTTTTTAAAAAAAACTAAACATTTGCAAATAAAGTTTGTTTTACAAAAAAGTTTGGGTTTTTCACTGAAATGTAGGCTCTATTTTTGTTTCCCCTCCTTTGCTACTAAATGCAATGGAATGAATGTCTGGGGCCCCCCTTTTTCCCTCCCCCCAATTTTTAATTTTCTTTTTGACACTTTGTAACTTTTCAAAACTTCCTTAACTTTGGAAAAGGTACAGAGAGGTGAAGTGGAAAAAGAAACTTTGTAACTGCCACACTAACTTTTCAAAAAGCTGAGAAATGCTTTTAAAAGGTACAGAGTAACACAGTTAGACAGTCTCATTTTGCCTTTTGCCAGGTACTTTTCTAAAGTTGAAGTGGTTTTGAACAGTTACAGAGTATTAAAGGCAATATGAAAAAGTCAGAGGGGAAAACAAAAAAAACAAAAAAATGGATATAATTCACTTTATTGCATAGTGACAAAAAGGAAAAGAAAAAAGGGCAGAAATGGTGGGGGAAAATGAAATTTTGACTGGGGCCTGTGGAAGTTACCGGAATGCGAGTATTAAAAAAGTAACTCCCTGATTCAGCACAGCACTTAAGTACATGCAGAACTTTGAGAACATGCCCAAGTGTAATCACTGCGACTGGATTCAGGCATGTATTCTTCTCACCTTTATGCCTTTATCTATGTCACTCTTTCTCTTCTTATGATCTAAATAATCTTCTCCCCATCATTCTCATACCTCCACAAACACTTTTCCCACTAACTCTTTCAGCAATACTTCACCAAATATAGATATAGAAGTGCATCACTTGGAGGCTGAACCTTCTGATGCATCATCTGTAATACTATATGAAGCTGATTTAGCCAGTAAGCAATTTGAGATAGGACCACATCTTCCATTCTGTTTGTACAGCTCTAAATACATTGGTAGCATTCAATAAATAATAATTTGCAATAATTAATGTGGGATAGCATCATCTGTTTGGCAGAGAGGTAAATTGTGGAATGTAAATGAAAGGCTATTGAGGAATGCTCAGAATCTTTTTGTCTTGTTCCCAGAGCCCAGACAACATTGAAATACTTAAAAAAATAACTATGAAAAAGCTGAGAGCTGCAAGAGACTTCTGGGTACTGATATGAAAATGAGCATGTTTAAGCCCTGATCCTGTGACTGGTCGTGCATGGATTAGCCCCATATAGAGCCCTAGTTACAAGTTTGGGGACCTAAGTGTCTCACTTCATTAAAAATAAGATTCTACACTTACATCAATTACCCTATGTGTAAAAACATTTCTATTTCCCTCTATAAATCCTCTCAATTTTCAAAAGAGCATCAGCAGTATCTTCTCTCCACATACATACAAATGGACACCATAAACAGAATTATCATGACTACTCATTTAAAATGCTTGAATATAATACCTATTTAGCTGCAAATGAAGGTTTCATAATTCCTTCAAAAATATCCTTACTTGAAAGAAAAACAAACATAATTAATTCCTGTGAGATTTTATTTTCTGCTAGTAACATACTTTATAAAACATTAAAGAAAATTAGCCAATAACCTGAAAACAAAAATTATATGGAGAAATATGCTCTTTTGGCTCATGCTTAAACAAGTGTCCTGTCATTGTGGCTGGATTAAGAGAAGCACAAAAGTGCTTAAATGCAAAAGAGCTACATGGAGGTATCCAGGATTCAAATAAATTCTGTTAGAAATTGTTTCTGGCAGTTAGAAATGCATAGTTCCTATGGTAAACTGGATTATAATACAAGGGACAGGGACTGTCTTTATGTTCTGTGTTTGTACATCTAGCATAATAGTTGTGGGGTGAGGACAAAGTCACAAAGTTCAGCCACCAGGTTTGCCTGACATTATCGGGGATACTGTTCCTAATGGCTTGTAGTCCATCTTTGTGTGGAATGTTGGTGTAGTGGGCTTCTACATCCATAGTGGCCAGGATGGTGTTTTCTGGAAGATCACCAATGGTTTGTAGTTTCCTCAAGAAGTCAGTGGTGTCTCAAACATAGCTAGGAGTGCTGGTGGCATAGGGCCTGAGGAGAGAGTTCATGGCAGACCTGGTGGCTGAACTTTGTGACTTTGTCCTCACCCACACAACAAAAACACTAACCCAGGAACCTATCCTTGCAACAAAGCCCGTTGCCAACTGTGTCCACATATCTATTCAAGGGACACCATCACAGGAACTAATCACATCAGCCACACCATAAGAGGCTCGTTCACCTGCACATCTACCAATGTGATATATGCCATCATGTGCCAACAGTGCCTCTCTGCCTTGTACATTGGCCAAACCGGACAATCTCTACACAAAATCAGACACAAATCAGACATCAAGAATTATAACATTCAAAAACCAGTCAGACAACACTTCAACCTCCCTGGTCACTTAATTTCAGACCTAAAAGTTGCAATTCTCCAACAAAAAAACTTCAAAAACAGACTCCAACAAGAAACTGCAGAATTGGGATTAATTTGCAAACTGGACATCATTAAATTAGGCTTGAATAAAGACTGGGAGTGGATGGGTCATTACGTAAAGTAAAAATTATTTCCCCATACTAATTTTTCCCCACTACTGATACTCACACCTTCTTGTCAACTGTTTGAAATGGGCCAACCTGATTATCACTACAAAGGTTTTTTTTTCTCCTGCTGATAATAGCCCACCTTAATTAATTGGTCTCGTTACAGTTGGTATGGCAACACCCATTTTTTCATGTTCTCTGTGTGTATATATATCTTGCTACTGTATTTTCCACTGCATGCATCTGATGAAGTGGGTTTTAGCCCACAAAAGCTTGTGCCCAGATAAATTTGTTAGTCTTTAAGGTGCCACAAGTACTCCTCTTTTTTTTTTGCTGATACAGACTAACACGGTTACCACTCTGAAACCTGTATATAACTGATTGTTTTCTATTATGTCTGCATTACATGGATAGTCAGGCAACATTGACTCAACAGCTGAAGTTCTATCCTGGCATACAGTGGGTTCAATGAAAGACCTGGGATGGATTTGGAGTGGGGGGCAGTCCCTTCTTTGGTTGGAATCTGAAGGAAACTTACACAGGACATTACAGATGCCTGATGGTTTTGGGTGGACATCTGGTCTCAGAATGCACGTGTACCATCCTTAGAACTGCTCATTACCGCTGTTGCCTCTGCCTCCCCTCTTCCTTGTCTGGATATCCAGTCAGACCTCTACATCTTTGCAACTATTCTGGTCATATCCATAACTGTCAACCTGTTGCCTCCCTCCCCTCTATTTATTTCATTTCATGATCTAATCAACTTGACGGCCTTTTAAAAAAAATTGATAATTCCTAAACAGATCATAGAAATGAACTGAAAGATAAATTTGAACTAAGTTAAACATAAGCTCATAGAAAGGAGTATCTGAATATTTGGCAACACTGGATTTGGCAGCTCTGGTGAGATCTGTTAGACAAAGGAAGGCCCATCATCCGTTACCTAAAACATGACTAGTGCTGAGTGAATAACTGATATTTTTAGTTTGGTGGCTGAATCAAAAAATAAAATCCTGAAAAATCCACTTTGCTGGAACAAAACAAAACAAAACAAACAAACAAAAAATTGTTTCAGGTCAAAAAAACATTTTGTTTGACCTGAAATGCAATCTTTTAAAAAATACATCTGGCTAAATTTTGAAACAAAATGTTGTCTCAAAATGAAGGGCCAAAATGTTTCATCTGGAAAATGTTGTAGCAAATCATTTCAACTAGGGCTGTCAAGTGATTAAAAAAAATAATCACGATTAATCACACAATTTAAAAAATTAATTGTGATTAATCATGCTATTAATTGCACTGTTAAACTATAATAGAATACCATTTATTTAAATATTTTTGGATGTTTTCTACATTTTCAAGTATATTGATTTCAATTATAACACAGAATACAAAGTGTACAGTGCTCACTTTATATTTATTTTTGATTACAAGTGTTTGCACTGTAAAAAGACAAAATAGTATTTTTCAATTCACCTAATACAAGTGCTGTAGTGCAATCTCTTTATCATGAAAGTTGAACTTATGAATATAGAATTATGTACAAAAATACTGCATTCAAAAATCAAACAATGTAAAATGTTAGAGCTTGCAAGTCCACTCAGTACTACTTCTTGTTCAGCCAATCGCTCAGACAAACAAGTTTGTTTACATTTGCGGAGATAATGTTGCCCATTTCTTGTTTACAGTGTTACCAGAAAGTGAGAACAGGTGTTCTCATGGCTCTCTTGTAGCCGGCATTGCAAGATATTTACGTGCCAGATACGCATGCTTCAACCACCATTCCAGAGGACATGCGTCCATGTTGATGATGGGTTCTGCTCGAAAACCATCCAAAGCAGTGCAGAATGACGTGTGTTCGTTTTCATTATCTGAGTCAGATGCCACCAGAAGAAGATTGATTTTCTTTTTTGGTGGTTCGTGTTCTGTAGTTTCTGCATCAGAGTGTTGCTCTTTTAAGACTTCTGAAAGCATGCTCCCTACCACATCCCCCTCAGATTTTGGAAGGCACTTCAGATTCTTAAATCTTGGGTCGAGTGTTGTAGCTATCTTTAGAAATCTCACATTGGTACCCTCTTTGTGTTTTGTCAGATCTGCAGTGAATGTGTTCTTAAAATGAACAACATGTTCTGGGTCATCATCCAAGACTGCTATAACATGAAATACATGGCAGAATGTGGGTAAAACAGAGCAGAGGACATACAGTTCTCTCCCAAGGAGTTAAGTCACAAATTAAATTAACACATTATTTTTTTAATGAGCGTCATCAGCATGGAAGCATGTCCTCTGGAATGGTGGTCAAAGCATGAAGGGGCATAAAAAAGTTTAGCATATCTGGCATGTAAATACCTTGCAATGCTGGCTACAAAAGTGCCATGCAAATGCCTGCTCTCACTTTCTGGTGACATTATAAATAAGAAGAGGGCAGCATTATCCCCTGTAAATGTAAACAAACTTGTTTATCTTAGCAATTGGCTGAATAAGAAGTAGGACTGAGTGGACTTGTAGCCTCTGAAGTTTTACATTGTTTTGTTTTTGAGTATGGTTATGTAACAAAAGAAATCTACGTTTGTAAATTTCACTTTCAGGACAAAGAGATTGCACTACAGTACTTGTATGAGGTGAATTGAAAAATACTATTTTTTCTGTTTATCATTTTTACAGTGCAAATATTTATAATCAAAATATACACTTTCATTTCAATTACAACACAGAATACAAGATATATACGAAAATGTAGAAAAACATCCAAAACATTTAATAAATTTCAATTGGTAGTCTCTTCTTTAACAGTGCGATTAAAACTGTGATTAACTGCGATTAATATTTTTAATAGCAATTAATTTTTTGAGGTAATTGTATGAGTTAACTGCAATTAATTGACAGCCCTAATTTCATCTCTTTTGAAAAAAAAATCCTTTTTTATTTTTGGCTGAAACTATTCGCCAAATTCATCTCAAACTCCTACTAGTTTCAATCAACCTGAAACCTCAATCAATCTGAAAATTTTCAGCCAGCTCTAACCAAGACAAAGTACTGTATCCTTTTCAAGGAAGTGATACTATTGACAGAGAAAATAATCAGAGCTACATTGTGGATGGCCCTGCACCTATGCACAAGTGCATGGGAAAATGGCACAAAAACCTTTCTTCGCTTGTTTCTTTGTGCAGTGGCAAGCCACAGTGTTGCTGGGCACTGTCACTGGTCCCTGAAATCACTAGCTGGGGTGCCCCACAAAAGTACTGAATCAGGATATGTCAAAGCCGCATCTTCTTTGCCACAGCCAGCTGAGTTGGCTGTGTACAGTGGAGAGTGCACTGAGGACCCACTTAAGCTGCCATCCTTAGCTTGAAGTAAAGCATTTTGGCAGGAAGCCAAAATTCCTCCTGGAGCTTCTGCAGCAGCATGGATCCCTCTCAAAGAAGAGCCATGACATTAAGATACAGACTAGCCCTTAATATCGGCAAAGCTTTGAAAGTGAAATCACAATACACATACTGAATACTATTAGTACTGAGCCAAATTTTCAAAATGTCTGTTATGTTTGGCATACACACAATCACTGTACAGCCCTTGAAGAGAAAGTGAATTTGGCAAAATGGGGCAAACTTTCAATCATGCTTAGTTTATAAGAACACGTTGTTACCTTTTATGGACTCACCAGTTGGAACTTGGAACTCAAATGGATATTCCATTCTTTATGAATCATTTACACCTATTGGATAGTTTATATATCTTGCACTTTTCTTTCCCACTGCACCATTGATATTTACCACTGAGTTCAAACTTTCCAGGCCAGTAATGTTGAATCATTCTCACATAACTTTTCTGCTTGTCATTTAGTAATCAGGTGCTTGCATCAGAAAGCAAAAA
Source organism: Eretmochelys imbricata (assembly GCF_965152235.1). Taxonomy (NCBI): domain Eukaryota; kingdom Metazoa; phylum Chordata; order Testudines; family Cheloniidae; genus Eretmochelys; species Eretmochelys imbricata. Next base: position 34,402,813 of record NC_135574.1, read on the forward strand.
CACCTTTAGAATTAAAATTTTAAGCAAGTTGTATGTAACTTTAAAAAAATGGTGATAATCTGAATTTAGCTTTAAAATGCAGGAACATATGCAAATATTTCTCCAAGCGCCATCCCTGCCTTGAATTTTGCTGTCATCAAATTACAGTGACCAGATTATCATGACTGATACTTCAAATGATGAGCTCCAGAATTCTGTAGTCAGTGACTTTGAAACTGGCATCCCATGCTATTTGCCTCTGAAATGTGGAATGGTTTTCTGTTTCTAAATATTGATTCAAAGTACAGTACTCAGATTTCTTTGGTTTTAAACACCTGGGCCGTAACTACTTTGAAAAGTAGCTAGTGAACAGCACACAAATGTCTGTCATAATAATTGTGCATTCACATCTATTACATCCTCAGATACAAAATCTCTAAGGAAAATAATTGGGATGGGGAGGAAGTAAACATTCTTTAAAGACAAGACTTGCCGAAGAGCAGTGTTTCTTTCCCTCTTATCCTTGGTTATCTCTCTTCCATCTCACCCTATCCCATGCTCTCTGGTGGTTTTTCACTGTTATTTGTCTAAATTGGAGTGTCACCTCTTTGGAAAAGGGATTGTATGCAATTTATATGTATTATCAAGTATATAGCACAAATATGGGTGATGTTAAATAAATAAATAATGATCTAGGGTACAATTTTTAAAAACATCCATGGGTATTTCTACACTGCAATCACAGGGTGTGACTGCAGTTTGTTTAGATAGATTCTAGCTAGCTTGGGTTACAGAGCAGTGGAGCTGTGGCAACATGCAAGAAATTACCTAGGGTTCTGGGTGGGCTAGTAAAGCCTGTGTTGAAGCACAAGCTGTTGTGGCTTCACTGGTCCAGTACCCTTGTCAGCTAGATTAAAGCTGGCTTAGGTATGTCTACATGAGTGGCAATTAGGCTGACCAGACAGCAAATGTGAAAAATCAGGACGGGGGAGGGGGGTAATAGGAGCCTATGTAAGAAAAAGACCCCAAAATCGGGACTGTCCCTACAAAATCAGGACATCTGGTCACCCTAGCTGCAGTCATACCCTGTGATTGCAGTGCAGACTTATCCACAGGAACTTAATTCCCAGTTTTTCATGAGTGATTTTAGCACTTAGGAGCCTAAATCTTGTTGACAACCAATGGGACTTTCTGAAGAGTCTGAAGTCATTTAGGTGCTTTTGAAAACTTTACCCCTAGACTGCAAAATCAAGAGCAAGAACATTGTCTCTTTGCATATCTGGAAAGCACCATGTTCACCAATGGCCCTATCAACATGATATTAATACTTTCTTAAAAAAATACTATAAAAGGGTTTTTATTTTTCAAAAAGCCAGCTGTGAATTTAAAGGAAACATGATAAACATGTATCATAATTTTTAGATGACTATTTTTATTGTATTTACCTGAGAGATTGGAAAGACTCTGAAGGAGCTGATCTAGATTATTGGGTAAATAATAGACTCATAGACTTTAAGGTCAGAAGGGACCATTACGATCATCTAGTCTGACTTCCTGCACAACGCAAGCCACAGAATCTCACCCACCCGCTCCTGCAATAAACCTCTCACCTATGTCTGAGCTATTGAAGTCCTCAAATCATAGTTTAAAGACTTCAAGGTGCAGAGACTCCTCCAGCAAGTGACTCGTGCCCCACGTTGCAGGGGAAGGCGAAAAACCCCCAGGGCCTCTGCCAATTTGCCCTGGAGGAAAATTCCTTCCCGACCCCAAATATGGAAATCAGCTGAACCCCGAGCATGTGGGCAAGACTCATGAGCCAGATACCCTGGAAAGAATTCTCTGTAGTAACTCAGATCCCACCCCATCTAACATCCCATCACAGGCCATTGGCCCTATTTACCATGAATAGTTAAAGATCAATTAATTGTCAAAATCATGTTATCCCATCATATAATCTCCTCCATAAACTCATCGAGCTTCATCTTGAAGCCAGATAGGTCCCTTGCCCCCACTGCTTCCCTTGGAAGGCTGTTCCAGAACTTTACTCCTCTGATGGTTAGAAACCTTCGTCTAATTTCAAGTCTAAAACTTCCCGATGGCCAGTTTATATCCATTTGTTCTTGTGTCCACATTGGTACTGAGCTTAAATAATTCCTCTCCCTCTCCGGTATTTATCCCTCTGATATATTTATAGAAAGCCATCATATCTCCCCTCAGCCTTTTTTTGGTTAGGCTAAACAAGCCAAGGTCTTTGAGTCTCCTTTCATAAGACAGGTTTTCCATTCCTCGGATCATCCTAGTAGCCCTTCTCTGTACCTGTTCCAGTTTGAATTCATCCTTTTAAAACATGGGAGACCAGAACTGCACACAGTATTCCAGATGGGTTCTCACCAGTGCCTTGTATAAAGGTACTAACACCTCCTTATGTTTACCGGAAATACCTCACCTGATGCATCCCAAGACCACATTAGCTTTTTTCACAGCCATATCACATTGGCGGCTCATAGTCATCCTGTGGTCAACCAATACTCCAGGGTCCTTCTCCTCCTCTGTTACTTCCAATTGATGCGTCCCCAGCTTATAACTAAAATTCTTGTTATTAATCCCTAAATGTGTGACCTTACACTTCTCACATTAAATTTCATCCTATTACTCCAGTTTACAAGGTCATCCAGATCTTCCTGTATGATATCTTGGTCCTTCTCTGAATTGGCAATACCTCCCAGCTTTGTGTCATCCGCAAACTTTATTAGCACACTCCCACTTTTTGTGTTGAGGTTAGTAATAAAAAGATTAAATAAGATTGGTCCCAAAACCGATCGCTGAGGAACTCCACTGGTAACCTCCCTCCAGCCTGCCAGTTCACCTTTCAGTATGACCCGCTGTAGTCTCCCCTTTAACCAATTCCTTATCCACCTTCAATTTTCATATTGATCCCCATCTTTTCCAATTTAACTAATAATTCCCCATGTGGCACCGTATCAAATGCCTTACTAAAATCGAGGTAAATTAGATCCACTGCGTTTCCTTTGTCTAAAAAAATCTGTTACTTTCTCAAAGAAGGATATCAGGTTGGTTTGGCACGATCTGCCTTTTGTAAAACCATGATGTATTTTGTCCCAATTACCATTGATCTCAATGTCCTTAACTCCTTTCTCCTTCAAAATTTTTTACAAAACCTTGCATACTACAGATGTCCAACTAACATGCCTGTAGTTACCAGGATCACCTGTTTTTCCCTTTCTTAAAAATAGGAACTATGTTAGCAATTCTCCAGTCCTACGGTACAACCCCTGAGTTTACAGATTCATTAAAATTCTTGCTAATGGGCTTGCAATTTCATGTGCCAGTTCCTTTAATACGGATGAACATTATCCGGGCCCCCCGATTTAGTCCCATTAAGCTGTTTGAGTTTGGCTTCTACCTTGGATTTGGTAATATCTGCCTCCATATCCTCATTCCCATTTGTCATGCTACCATTATCCCTAAGCTCCTCATTAGCCTCATCAAAGACTGAGACAAAGTATTTGTTTAGATATTGGGCCATGTCTAGATTATCCTTAACCTGCACTCCATCCTCAGTGTTTAGCAGTCCCACCTCTTCTTTCCTTTTTTTCTTCTTATTTATATGGCTATAGAACCTTTTACTATTGGTTTTAATTCCCTCTGCAAGGTTCAACTCTACATGACTTTTAGCCTTTCTCACTTTATCTCTACATGTTCTGACCTCAATAAGGTAGCTTTCCTTGCTGATCCCTCCCATCTTCCTCTCCTTGTATGCTTCCTGCTTTTTCTTAATCACCTCTCTGAGATGCTTGCTCATCCAGCTTGGTCTACAACTCCTGCCTATGAATTTTTTCCCCTTTCTTGGGATGCAGGCTTCCGATAGCTTCTGCAACTTTGACTTGAATTAATCCCAGGCCTCCTCCGCCTTTAGATCCATAAGTGCTTCAGTCCAATCCAATTCCCTAACCAATTTCCTTAATTTTTTAAAGTCAGTCCTTTTGAAATCAAAAACCCTAGTCACAGATTTATTTTTGTGTATCCTTCCATTCAGTTTGAACTGAATTAGCTCATGATCACTTGAACTAAGGTTGTCCCCTACAACCATTTCTTCTATGAGATCCTCACTACTCACCAAAACCAAATCTCAAATGGCATCCCCTCTTGTTGGTTCAGCAACTACTTGATGAAGGAATCCATCAGCTATCGCATCTAGGAAAATCTGAACCCTATTATTATTACTAGCACTCGTCCTCCAGTCTATATCTGGGAAGTTAAAGTCTCCCATGATCACGCAGTTCCCATTAGTATTTACTTCATTCAAAACATTAAAGAGGTCTCTATCCATATTCAAATTAGATCCTGGCCGTCTATAGCATACCCCAAGCACTATCCCAGGGGAGGATCTAGTAGCTTTCTTCCCAATGTGATTTTTGCCCAGATAGACTCTGTTTTATCCATTCCATCACTTCTTATTTCTTTACAGTCTATCTCATCATTGATATACAATGCTATGCCACCACCTTTCTGTCTTTCTTAAACAGCACATACCCTTCAATACCTGTACTCCAGTCGTGACTGCTATTCCACCATGTTTTTGCTATCCCTATAATATCTGGTTTCACTTCCGGCACCAGTAGCTCTAGTTCCTCCATTTTGTTACCTACGCTCCTTGCATTGGTGTACAAACATCTTCATTTTTGCTGTTTGGCCTCACTCACTTTCTTCACGTGATTAGGCACGGACATTCTACCGCCAGTATGACCTATTAGACTGGTATCCACACTGCCCTTCCTCCTTACTTGTTTACGCACATGACTCCAATGGCCCCTGTTGCTTGTTCTTCATTTTGTTGAATGATTTATTTATGGTATGTTTGTGAATCCAGGCCCTTTGGTGGATGATGTCATCTTTCTCTTGTATTACACATGCAGTACTACTGGGGGAAAGGCAGTGTCTCACATTCTACTACTTCTCTCTGTGCTCCATTTAATTCCTTTCATCTCCACAGTTTATTTACATGGTTCACAAATGCATTTCAGCTGCTACTGTAGACAGAAGGCATCTTAAAAAAAATGTACATTTGCATGACAGTAAATGACAGACATCAATTTTAAATCCATGTTCAGTCTATGACTTGATATTTCATGGAGAAGACAAACTATTTTATTTGGTATTATTCACTCATCCTATAGCCATATAGGCAACAGATTTCCAGAATTTTTCACATGTCTAAAGGCTAGTAGTCATTTATGGGGATATGTTATCCCATCAGGTGCTAAATAAAGGCGACAGTATGTGATAAACCATGTCGAATAAAGAAGGTTGAAAAACAGAAGTACTTCCTTTTGTTTGTTTTAAAGTAATAGGCAGCAGGTTTAAAACAAACAAAAGGAAGTATTTCTTCACACAATGCACATTCAGCCTGTGGAACTCGTTGCCAGGGGATGTTGAAGGCCAAAACTATAACTGGTTTCAAAAAAGAATTAAATCAGTGGCAATGATCTAATGTCAATTAGCCAAGATGGTCAGGGACGCAACCTCATGCTCTGGCTGTCCATAAGCTCTGACGACCAGATGCTGGGTCTGGATGACAAGGGATGGATCACTTGGTAATTTGCCAGTTCTTTTCATTTCCTTTGAAGCATCTGGCATTGGCCACTGTCAGAAGACCGGAAACTGAGCAAGATGGACCTTTGGTATGGCCCAGTATGGCCACTATACATTCAGAAACATTTTTTTTATTGAAAAATGTTGTCCCTTTTTTTCATGATAGAATTCCAACCCTACTATCAGATATGTGCATTTCACACACCTATAACTCCTATTACAGACCAACCAGAAGGGAAACACAGCAAGATCTTTAAAGCACATCCTCCTTTCAGGAAGCCTGCTTTCCACTTGTCTGGGTAAGAAAGATGTCACGTGCATTATCCTCCCCCTTAGAACTCACCCCTGCAAGATGCTGGGAACCCTCAGCTCCCACTGACTTCAGTTAGAGAGGTGGGTAGGTGCTCAATACCTCACAGAATCAGGTCATTACTCTCTCAACAGCAGATACTTAATTTTTACCCTCCCAACATTTGCCTTACTTCTTCTCTCCTGAGGCTTGATAAAATTCAAATAGGAGCCAACCTTTTTGAATGTTTGCTCCTGCAAGTTATAGTGTTTTCAGGGGCAGCATTTCTGCAGATGGGACTAAACCTCTAGTGCTGCCTTAGATACCATCCACAGGGACTTGGCAGTCTCTTTAATAGTACATGAATCTTTCCGATAAACGGCATTGTTAACCTCAATGCTTCTTTCACATTTATCATGCATATATATTTTGAGGAAGAAATAATTTATCTCCTTCTGTTGTTTGAGCAAGAATCCCTTTTAAATCCTCCCTGATGCATATCAACTCCAATATCCCAGTTTTCCTACATGTTGAATTCCCGCTGCTATGAATGGAAGATATATATGGAAATAAGAAAATCAGATTCAGGATCCATTAGTAAGATCCAAGAGGAGAATTTCACCCTGTAACAGGAACCAGAATTTTTTCAATTAATAAATCTTTGACCAAACATGAAATACACAACATAGAGTCATAGGGTTTTAATACGATGTCCTAAACAAAAGGCCATTGGGCTAGACAATTAATTTTCCTTTCATATGTTTATTGAGAAAGGAATATTTGAGGTAAGATTTGTGATTTTTTTCTCCTTTCATCTTCACAACTTTATAGACTTTACTCTGATTTTAAAAGGTAGGAATACATTTTAGAGAAAATTGTAAATAGACACCACAGAGGAGAATAGCCTAGCTAAGCTTCAGATCAATGTATAACTTTATCTATGGGAAGCCTGAATCCATTAGTGAACTCAACTAATAGGTCAAGAAAAGTAATAGCCAAATAAATATTTTATTAGCATTTTGTGAAACTTGGTAATGGGTAAAGCCTACTAATCCAACAGAAGTGGGAGTCTTCTTTCGATAGCAGGTCATTACTCAATAGATATTGTCTCCAGTTTCATACCAAGTGATTTTCTCAGGGATAACTGGACAAAGATATTTTTACATTAATTTAATTTGTTACTCTAGGATATGGTGGGCTAAATTCTGTGCTGGTGTAAACTGATATCTCTCCATTGACCATACTGAGACAAATGGAGCTGCTCCAGTTTACATTAGCAGAAAATCTGGCCCTTTTTTTCTAGAAAAACTCTTTTTTCATCATTCCTATATTTAGGTAGAAATGATTGAATAAGCAAAAAATAGTGAATAATTATTTGATTCTAAAAAAATTGTCAAAACTCGCAACTATGGGGCTTCAATCACCACTGCCTGACTCTCTCTTTACACTGGTGTAACTCCATTGAAGTCAGTAGTGTTTCACCAGTGTCAAACTGGAGTAACTTGTGATGAATCAAGTCAGATCTAATTTTCCACACTATTTCCTCATCACTCACATCTGAAGACGACATTAATGCTTTTTAAAAAAATTGAAAATGAAATATGTAGCAGACTGAGTTGTATGTTTCCAATAAAATTTACAACGATGAAGATGCTTTGTCTAATAAAATGTCAGAGCATATTTTAAATATTGTTGTGCTTCTCACCCCACAGGATCCATAAGCACTTTACAAATACTGTTGGCCAATGTTGCACTCCTCATTCAGGTAGAATATCCATTGTAGTCAATTGCAGGGTCATTATTCTTGTAGCCCCTCCAGATATAGTGCTCCCATTCACTTTCCCTGTGCTGAGCAGCTGCAGAATTGGAGACTTGACATTGATATTTAAATTATACATGGGGAACATTTCCCACACTGAGAGAAATGCAAAGGCTTTTTTGTGTAGGTTCTTCTAGAACTTTCCCTCTCTAGTTCAGACAATATGGGCTAGATTTACAAAGGAACAGCCTCTCTAGGTGCCGAAGTACAATGTTTAGGTGTCACTGGCATTCACAAAGTCCTTGCCCAACTGCCGCCTAACTCTTTAGGTGTTTCTGCCCGTAGGAGTGTGGAAGACTTCCTAAACCCTGATGACACTGAGCTGCTCAATGTCTATGTGCCAGTGGGAGTCTCAAATTAGGTGTTCCCCTGCCTATCTTGCCTGAAGGGACCAATGTAGTAAGTATGAACTGTGTACACTTAACTGGTACAAAAAACAGCTAGGGGTAAGCTCTGTGCATTTTGTTACCAGTAATTTGAGTATTCATCAAGGAGGCAAGATCCTTAGATTTGAATCCCTGGTCTGCTTTATTTAGAAATAGGGAGATGAATCCAGCTTCCAGGATTGGGCTCTAACCACCAAACTATCGGATATACTAGGTGCATGGGGCTGTCTCTCTCCTGTTGACATTGTTCCATTTTATATAGATACTTAACTATTCACTATGCATCCGATGAAGTGAGTTGTAGCTCACGAAAGCTTATGCTCAAATAAATTGGTTAGTCTCTAAGGTGCCACAAGTACTCCTTTTCTTTTTACGAATACAGACTAACATGGCTGTTACTCTGAAACCTGTTAAATATTCACTGGGGCAGGGACTTGAACCTGATGCTTCTACATCCCGGGCAACTGTGTTACCCACTAGGCTACAGATTCACTCATACTTTTCTGTCCCAGTGGAAATGTAATGATTTACTCCAAGTGGAACAGCTTCAACAGGAGAGACAGAGAGCTCCCCACAACCACTACTGAATACCCAATATTCAGTTAGTGGTTAGGGCACTTACCTGGGAAAGCAGGGTTCAAGTCAGGCAAAGCTGGGATTTGAAAACAACTCTCCCATATGGGTGCACTAACCCTTGGGCTATTGGCTATAATGGGATGGGGGTGTCTCTCTCTCTCTCCTTTTTCATGAGAAAGAGCTGGCTTAGGTGCCTAACTCCAGGAGAAGTTTCACAGCTGAGAATCCTGATCATAAGGAAGCACCTCCCTGCAAACTGTCAGTTAGGTGCCTATATACCTTGATAGAGCTGGGCCCTAAACCCTGCCTCTGCATTGCACTCCTGGCTAGCTTCGGCAGCTCCTCACTCAGCTTGCTGGCTTCCGTGAATCCTGTTCTTAGGCACCTAATTTTAGCCATACAATGCATGGGGATCCTGGGCAGCTAACAAGGGCTGTGAATTCCACTGGGTGGCAGGGCACCTAGGAGACAGGTGTTTCTGTGCATAGGTCTCCTTTCTGAATCTAGCCCTATTATCATAAACTGCACTCTTAGGAAAAGAAATCAATCCATCTGGCCTAGATAAAAAGGAATCATTAAGTATTTTTCCTACTTAAGTATTAACTTAATTTAGTAACATTGATTTAATGTCCTGAAAATGGAATACTCCCTTGATCAGTATATTGTGGTGTAAATGTCAGTGATTAGTGAGATCACAAAGTAGCCATGCTTTAGATACAGGTGGTAAAAGTGGTTGTCTGTATAACAATTTTGAAGTAAATTTAAAAATGCTAAATTTAAAAATGAGATCGCAAAGTAGCCAACAATAATAAAAGTAGCAAAAGCAAAGTAGCAAACAATAATAAAAAAGACAAGAATGTGCAAAGGACTTATTTGTGTTTCTATTCTGTAACTGTGCATGATTTTTATTATTGAATCTGAAAAAAACAACCCAAACCTTATCTAAATAAATTACACTGATTTGGATGTGTATATGTGCATATTACTTTATTAACTTTAGGAAAAATAAATAACTTTAGGAAAAAGTGTCAGTGCACCCACAAGCAAGAGTTGGTGGCTGCACTCTGAGGCCACCCAAAAATGTGTTGTGAGTCTAGTCTAGTCATTTTTGGCTGATGATGAGCCTGCTAGTGCTGTTAGGAGCACTGGACCAGATCTGATAGCATTCCTGAAATTTATCAGGACCTTGCTCTATGAGTAATGTCATTAACTTCAGTGGAGCTGTGCGTGACATAGGATAGTATTCAGTATGAGTGAGGGGATCAGAGTCTGGTCCATTATACATGTATCATTTTGTTTTATCTGAGGAACTTTCCCAGTGAGTATGACCTTCATTATGATTATCTAGCTTTCACTTAATGCTGGGGTTCTCAAACTTCATTGCACAGTGACCCCCTTCTCACAACAAAAATTACTACACGACCCCAGGATGGGTGACCAAAGCCTGAGCCTGCCGATCCCTGCCACCCCATGTGGGGATGGGGGAGCAAAGCCAAAGTCCCACTGCCCCGGGAGGAGGGAGGCAAAGCTGAAGCTCAAGGGCTTCAGCCCCAGGCAGGGGACCTGTAATCTCAGCCCCACCACACCAAGGCTGAAGCCCTCAGGCTTCGGCCCCAGACAGTAGGGCTTGGGCTTTGGCTTTGGCCCCTGGCCCCAGCAAAGCTAAGTCAACCCTGGCAACCTCATTAAAATGGGTTTGCGACACACTTTGGGGTCCCGACCCCACTTTGAGAACTGACGGCCCGAAGTTTGGCCGGCCGTGGGAGGGGGGTGTTTGGGGCTTCTCCAGGCAGGGGGCTCCAGGTGCAGGGGGTCTTGGGGCTCCAGCTGCTGGGGATGGGAGAGTAAGGGCAGACGGGGTGGAGTCGGGGGCTAGCCTCCCCAAAGGGGGTGCTCCACCTGCTACCCATGCACCCCCGCTCACTTCCTTACCCCTCCACCCACCGCTCGCCTCCACACACACCCATGCTTGCCTCCTCACTCCCCTGTTTGCAGCCAGCCTCCCTCCCTCCTCCTCACCCTGCTGCTGGCTCACTGCTCGCCTCCTTACTCCCCCACCAGGCACCCCCAGCTCACTGCTCGCCTCGCTGCTTGCCTCCTCATCCCCCACCTGCCTGCTGCTCATTTCACCGCTCGCCTTCTCACCCCCTCCTCACCGCCGCACCTTGCTCTGTAAACGTTGTGTGTCCCACCTGTGTCTCTAGAGAGGCGGGGCAGGCAGGAGCAATAGGAGGAAGGGGAGTGGCTGGTGCTCCCCCCACCCTGCCCAGGAAACTGCCGTGGCTACCAAGAAACCCCCTGGTGGCCACATTTGAAAAATAGTGGACTACACTGTGCCCCCAGTTACACCTGTACAGTCTCTTTGAAGTCATAGGCCTTATTCTCATTTACTCTAGTGTCTGTTTGATAGTGCTCTGGCAGCATAAAGGAAAACCTTACTTTAATTGAGAATCAGGATCATCAGACTGAATCCCATAGTCCTTATTCTCAATGAAGGGGTAAGAGCAAAAACTGAGTGATCAGAATTATAGGCTGCAATTCACTGAGGCATGTATAGTTTCTATATATGATTCTATGTATGTTATGATTTCAATAAGCTGCCTATGTGTAACTGAAGGTACAATACATCACTGTGTGCATTAGTTGCGGATTTTGTTGGATGTCATACAAATAATATGTGCAGTGGATGAAAGAGTAATTGTTCTCAGGCTCCAAATTCAGAGATCAAGCAGCTAGTTTCCCCTTAGGGCTCTGGGAGTAGGTGTGTTGTGAGGGGGATGGGGAGGCAGGAGCAGGTCCCACTAGGCAGTGTGTGTGAAACAGGGAGACAGGATTACATCCCCAAGTAGTGGAAGCAACAAGGATGGAGCAGGTAGAAGCTAATCCCCTAACACCTCACCCCAAGCAGGGGAAGCAGGTGTTGATTAGTGGAGGAGCTAAGAGTCGATCCCCCTGCACCCATCAAAGGCAATCATGGTTTACAGATAGTAGAGACTTCCTAGAGATTCACTGCAAAATTCCCTGAAGAATCTGTCCACTTAGGGCATGCTCCAAACTGGGGCACAGCAGGGCTTGCCTTGCAATTGTGCTCTGGGTTGTTTCAGGCTGTGCCAGGTCCAGGCACTAGAAATGAGAAAAGGGAGCCTGTCTCTCCTCTGCTTTCCCTCTGCTTAAACCAAGGCAGCATGGAAGAGGAAACGATCTCATTCAAATGCACAGGGGACAAAAGCCAGACTGAAGGGGGAGGGGTGATGGATTGAGACAAGAAGTTGCGGTGGGGAGTGAGAAATGAGGGCCGGCAGCTGGGCCTGGGACTAGCTAGTGTGGTCTCCAGGCAGGCAGACTAATGAGCCCAGAGGGGATACAGCAGAACCACCTGATTGGTTGAATGGAGCTAAAAGGTGTGCTCTTACTTATGCCCAGTAACACTGACAAACCCGAGCCCCGGAGGTTCCTGCTTCAATGGTGTTTGGACGGAACCGCCGCTGCTCGGACCCCCCCCCCCCCGCCTCCGACTCTTGTATCCTCTCAGCTCCTGTAGCAGCAGCAAGAAGAACAGCAGCGCCATGTCTTCATGTCTATCCCAGGTGTGCCAGAACTACAATCAGGACTGCGAGGCGGCCGTCAACCGCCAGATCAACCTGGAGCTCTACGCCTCCTATGTGTGCCTCAGCATGTCTTTCCATTTTGACTGGGATGATGTGGCTCTAAAGAATTTTGCCAAGTATTTCCTGCACCAGTCCCACAAGGAGCGTGAAGCATGCTGAAAAACTCATGAAGTTGCAGAACCAGAGGGGTGGTCGCATCTTTCTGCAGGACATCAAGAAAGCAGATCATGATGATTGGGAGAATGGGCTGAGAGCAATGGAGTGTGCCTTGCACCTGGAAAAGAATGTGAACCAGTCACTCCTTGATCTTCACAAGCTGGCAACTGGCAAGAATGACCCTCATTTGTGTGACTTCATTGAGATCCAATACCTGGATGATCAGGTGAAGGCCATCAAAGAACTGGGTGACCATGTGACCAACCTGCGCAAGATGGGGGCACCCAAATATGGGATGGTGGAGTACCTCTTTGACAAGCACACCCTGTGGGACAGCGACAGTGAGAACTAAAGCCTCAGCATAGGCCACCCATGGGTTTCAGTAGGTCTCCTAGCTTGCTGCCCAGCAGTGCATGCATCTACTGTTTAGATAATGTCATTCTGTACCAAAAATCACACCTTTGTTTCTTTGTGTTTGTAACACCTTACATCCAATAAAGTGACTTGTTTCAACAACAACAACAAAACACTGAGGAAGCTGCTAGCTAACTGTTCAGTGCTTATGCCCACAGCTGTGATTGGTCCTGTGCCTACCTTGTTCCCAGTCCTTTCCAGTTTGTACCAGACCTACTCCCATGTTTGGTTCCTGTCTGGTTCCAGCTCTGACTCCTAGTTCCTGAGTCTGGCTCTGACCCTCAGAACTGTTCCTGGTCTCTGACTCTTGCTCCAATGGCTAAACCTGACTGGCTGCTGCTCTGACCACGAGGCATGAGTGTCTGCACCCTAGTGCTGATGGGGAACTGGGAGTACAGGCTGGTTAAGCTGAGGGACAGATTGGAGTGGTTGGGCAAATAAACTGAAGCTGGGAGAAGAGGCAAAAAAAGGACCCTGGTGGCTCCAGTCAGCACTTCTGTCCAGGCTGTTAAATGATTAGTCAGTGGTGCGAGGGACTAAGGCAGGCTCCTTGCCTTCCCTGCCTTCTGGAAGCAGCTGGTACATCTCTGCAGGTCCTAGGCGTAGGGGTGGCCAGGGAAGCTCCACGCACTGCCCCTGCCTGGAGTGCCGGCTCCACAGCTCCAATTGGCCTGGAACCACATCCAATGGGAGCTGCGGGAGCAGTGCCTGCAGGCGGGGACAGCACACAGAGATGCCTAGCTGCCCCTCCGCCTAAGAACTGCAGAGACACCTGGCTGTTTCCGGGGAGCCACCTGAGGTAAGTGCAGACCAGAGCCTGAACCCCTCACCCCTCCAGCACCTGAACCCCCGTGCCTATCCTGAGCCCCATCCCATACCCAAATTCCCTCCCAGATAAGGATTCTATGAATATGAGTGTGGAGGGAGAGAGAATGGGCATGTGTGGTGGGGGGAAAGGAGAACTGGGACTGAGACACAAAATCCAGAGGGCTGAGACTAGGACTGTGTGGGCAGAGAGACTGGGCTGGGTTAAGAAGCCTGAGGGGTAGAAACTGGGACTGGGTAGGTGAGGAGAATGGGACTGGAATGAGGAGTGGGGTGGGGAAGAGATAAGACTGGGGACAGTGACAAGTTGGAGGGGACGGAGCAGAAGGGGTCAAGCCTAAGATGGGGGAATAGTCAGAAGAGTCAGGGGTGCCATTTCAGATTGGGGGTGGCAATTTTAACCATGGGTCTAGGGGTTACTTAGGCACCTGAAAACTCTGGGGTTTTGTTTTTGTTGTTGTTTTGCAGATAATAACTTAGAAATTAGCTGACAAGAGCACTGTATCTAAATCCTAAAGAAAGAAAGAAAGAAAGAAAGAAAGAAAGAATATATATATACTGTATACACACACACACACACACACCAATTAAAACCATATTTTAAGTTTATATGTAAGTTTGGAACAATCAGATGATAATACAGCAAGATATTCCAAATCCCAAGTCTTCAGGTATCTGTTTTGGAGTCTTAACACATGTCAGAAATACAAGTTTGATATTTTGAACACTATCTTTAGAAAAGATAAATAAAAATAAAATAAAATCTGCTTAAAATCTGCTTACTTTCTCTGACAGACACACTCTGTGTTACTGTCATTATCTACTCTATTTTAGTCAATTGTTTTTCACTCCACTGAAAACGTATTTACTTAATTTTGACATAGGTGATTACATTTATTTTCTCTTTTTATTAAGAACAGGAATTTATTTTTCTAAGTATTTTGGCATTTATGTTTACCGATCAAAAGCATGTACATTTGACTCCATCATTACTATTAGCATTAGACATGGAATTACATTTATTTTCATATGAATTTTAAGTTATTTACAGATATAATTTAAAATATAATTTGAAAATAAGCAACCTTCATCTGTCCAAACTTATGTGTTTAGCTAATCTTTGTTTGTTTTTTTGAAACTGGCACTGCTAAGGTGAATGCAAGCTAAATTTACATTCTAGAAGGATACTAGTATTTGATTGAACCACTTTAAATAATGAATGACAAAGCACAATCTGATAATAAAAGTAATAATAATTACTCCAGCCAGGACCGGTTAGGCATTTTAGAACTCACTACTCATAGAATTAAATTTAAGCATGAGAGAAATAAAATTATGAAATGCATAGACCAATAAAAAACTAAAATAACAGTACTGGAATCCTTAATGAGCTTTGAAAGAATAAAATTACAGCGAATGTATGTGCATTGCACATTTCAACAGGAAGCACAAAGAAGTAACAACAACAACAATAATATAAGTATGTGTGTGTGAGAGAGTGTGTGTGTTGAAGGGGGCAGTGTGCATGGGAGACTGTGTGTTTCTCAGAGAGATAGAGTGTGTGTTGCAGGGGGGTGAGAGAGACTGTGTGTGTGTGTGTGTGTGTGAGAGACAGGGCATGTGTGTTGAGGGGGACTGTGTGTTTGAGTGAGCATGCCAGCACACTGTCTCCTTAAGCCAAGCGCTCAGGAGCCTGAACACTTGTTCAGTACAGCAATAGCTGCAGCTCCCACTCCTGAGCCAGAGGCACCAGCACAGACAGGGTCTCTGTCCCCCCACAGCTCAGTGGAGACCTACTTAGGCACTGCTACTTCTAGCATAAGGCAAGGCCCCCAGGCGAGCTATGGATCAGCTTCCCAAAGAAGGGAAGACTGCTGCAACAGCAGGAGTTGGGCTGCCAGAGAGCAGCAGCTGCTGGCCAGGTGTCCAGCTCTGGGAGGGGTGACTACGGGGTGCGGGGGGGGCAAAAGCAAATTTTGGGGTGGCTATAGCCCCCACAAAGCCACACCAGCACTACCCCGTTCATAAAATTATAATGTGATATGAAACTCGAGGGGGGGACGGACAAGTGCCCCCTTGCACTCCCTAAATGGTGCCCGGAGAAGAGTCTGTTTGCATCAAAGCATACTCCTCTCCAGAGCATGACTCCCCTGTCCAAGATTCCCAAGTCTCGCCGTTCCTCTGCTGTCCACAGGTGTCTCTGAAATCCATTAGCAGAATGTTGCATCCCTCTCTAGAGCTGGTCCACATAGAGAATGACAACCTACTTCCTCAGTCAGCTACTCCATTAACTCAAGAGGTAGGGTTTTGTGCAGTGGATCAAAATGTTCTGACCCTACTGATGAACCATGTTGGAGCCAATATGATGTCACGTGATGGAGTTTATGCTTTTTCAGCTTCGTCTTTTAAAAATGTAGGAAATTACACACAAAAACTATGTTAAAAGAACATTTAAGGCTGCAAAATCAAACACTTGAAAGTTAGGGGATGTCAGAATTGGGGCTGAATGTGTGTTTGCATTATGATAGTGTTTCATTACATGATCACGTACTATTTTTCCCACAGGACCCCTGCCTCATTCAAGATGGACCTGCTCTGGGGATGAATCAGGGCTGTGTACCTATTGTCGGTACCAGGAGACGGTGGGCCTAAGCCTGCCAATAGTTAAAGGCCCTCCCCCTTAGCTGGCAGAGAGGGGACCAGTAAATTCAGGTCATAACTGAATGCTGAGGTCCAGGGACAACAGGAACAGGAGTGAGAGTCATAGGGAAAAATCATGGGATTGAAAAGAGTTGCCAAGAAGAGAACCCACAACAGGACCCACTGCTCCTCAAAGGCATCCAAGGAGGCAGTGGACACTGTCCAATCACTTGTGTGTAGTGAAGGAAACTGTGGTCTGTAGGACCGTGCTTCACTTGTTGTAGAAGTGGAACGTGTTCTGTGAATGAGGCAAGGAAGAGAAAGGTTAAGGCAGTTTAATTTTGCCCTGGAGTACTGGATTATATTCCTGTCTCTGCCACAGAGTTCCTGTGTGATATTAGTCAAGTCACTTAAACTTTTCACAGGTGGTGACTTATGGTGTGTTCTTAATTTTGAGTCCCTAACTTGAGACCCTGGAGTCTGACTTGCAGAAGTGCTGAATTCTTACCAATGCAACTGAAGTCAATGGGAGCTGTGCTTTGAACTGTACATAATGCTATATACTCTAAAGTGTCTCAAATGGGGCACCCAAAATTCGTGGATACTTTTGACCGTAATGTCTCTGTGCCTCAGTTCCCCATCCATAAAATGGGGATAATACCCAGTCACCTCACAGGTGAGGTGTTGCTCAAATAAATTATTGCTTTCAAAGCCCTCAGATACTGTAGTGATGAAAACCACTAAAAAGCCCATAAGGAAATTAATTCTGTCTTCAATGCAGGGTTTTAATACTGTACAATAAATAAGGCGTGGGGCCACATATTGAACAGTGAGGAGAAATCCAAAATATTGAAGTCAAAATATTGAAGCCATTAAGGGAGCACCATCCATTCTGTGCACTGAATTAGGTCCTGTAGAAAAAATATGTGATCATGGAATTAAAGACTATATCATAATGCATATGCACAAGGGAGAAAAATTAAGGTTACTTAAGCAGTCTTAGTTTTGGTATGTTCTGACTTTTGAGTGCTTGACTTCACAACTTTAATAATCTTCTATTGATGTAGGGGTTTTGTGCGTAATATATATTAAGAGCTACCTTCCCAAAGCCCCAGGGAATGGCTGGAAAGAGAGCCTGTGGAGCAAGGAAGATAAGGGCTGTTAACTTTGAGTCCACAGCCTTCTTATATGACTTTATCATATGCCTTCAGCATCATTTTATTGTAAATATTTTGTATATTTTATGTAAATGATATATAAAATCACAGGTTGCAGTCTTCGATGTGTCTGAGGGTAGTATACACACTTTTTTTTGCACCCAAACACCATCTCTACTGTAAAAAGAAAAGGAGTACTTGTGGCACCTTAGAGACTAACCAATTTATTTGAGCATAAGCTTTAGTGAGCTACAGCTCACTTCATCGTATCCTTATCCGATGAAGTGAGCTGTAGCTCACGAAAGCTTATGCTCAAATAAATTGGTTAGTCTCTAAGGTGCCACAAGTACTCCTTTTCTTTTTGCGAACACAGACTAACACGGCTGTTACTCTGAAACCTGTCATCTCTACTGTATTTTCCTAACCACTGTTGTGGTATGTGGGAATATCCTGAATTACCGAATGCTACATAACTTAATTACCCACCTAGCCTGTAAGTGTGATTATTTCTGGCTTACATATGGCAAAACTGAGGCACAGGGAAATTAGGTGTCTTGCCCAACATCACACTACAAATCAATTAGATTTGAATTAGAATTGCAAATAGAGCTCAAGACTCCTGGTTTACAGTTCCCTACTCTATCCAGCAGACAATGTTGTTCTCAATGTAAAAAACACTGCAATACAAAGTATGTTGTATTTTACTCAATTATCTAAGGAGAAAATTAACAAAAGTATTAGGAGGGATATTTTTAAAGGCATGAATGGGAATTAGCTGTCCAACTCTCATTGACTTTCAGTAGAAGCTAGGTGCCTATATACCCTTTGTACCCTTGAAAATCTCTCCGTAGGGGACTTTCAAGTGAGGAGATTTGCACTGTAGCAATATCATCACGTCAGCAACTTTGTTCTGACCTCTAAAAAGTTTGCGTACTAAAACTCAATAAGCAACCAAAGTGACAGTCAAATATGAAGGTTACACTATTTGTTTTGCAGCAGATTTTGATGTGTTTTTATTACACTTGCATACAGACCACAACTGTCAAAATAGTGGGAGCGAGTATATGTAAAGCTGATTTACAGATAACTAGCCCAAAAGCAGACTGTCTTATTTTATATCAATGACTTAAAAATGTATCTGCGGTGCACAGAGGGATGTTACAGAGGGTTAAGGGCATGTACACTTAGTGTCACAGAGAAAATAAATATTTATGAGTTTGAAATATATGGATGCTGCATTATTGTGAAGCTTAAGGGCACAATTGTGCTTGTATGACTAAGAGTCACACCTTTTATTCATTTTGCATTTTTGCCAGTTGTAGCAGCTTACAAAGGAGTTCTGTCTCATTCCTTATGCGCCCTCTGAAGTGCATTACATTATAATAACTGAAAAGACTGATGTTTTCTAGTTTACACACATCTCAGTAGATTTTCAAATAACTCTCGTTTTCCAAGTAACTTCTGAATCACTGGAAAACACTGACTATATGTTAAATCTTATAGAGATATCAAATCTCATCTGAAAGGGGTAAGGTACTTTCTCCTACCTATGGAAAATAAAAACACTGCCATTTTTAAAAATGGAGAAACTGTTGGGGATTTTTTTTTTTTTTATTCTTTAACTCAGAAATGGCTATAGGAATTATGCTCAAACTTTCGTAAAAAGATCACGTTGAGATAGACTCCTAACCGGAAAGCTTTCAGTCCAAAAGGTGAAACCTTCCACAAGTTATAAGTAACTGAATTTGGGAGAAGAAAAGGAGTACTTGTGGCACCTTAGAGACTAACAAATTTATTTGAGCATAAGCTTTCGTGAGCTACAGCTCACTTCATTGGATGCTTATGCTCAAATAAATTTGTTAGTCTCTAAGGTGCCACAAGTACTCCTTTGCTTTTTGCAAATACAGACTAACACGGCTGCTACTCTGAAAGCTGAATTTGGGAGGTTATAGTGGATACTTTTTTGTGCATCAGGATAGTTACTAGAAGTAATCACTTTCCTATGTACACACATACATGCGTGTGAATAATTCTCTAAGTGATGGTGTTATCTATGTGATATACGGCATGTATTATTGACATGTACCTTTGACTGTGTCTACCTACTGTGACTGTGTCTGCATATGCATCCATCTCTGTTGAGATAACTTCCGACATTCCAAATTTCAAAACAACATCAGTCAGTCACCAAAACCAATTTGCTGGAAGAATCTTTCTTTCTTTCATCCCAAACCCTCTTCCATCAAGTAACACTGACCCAATGCTCTAATCAGACAATACCTCCAAAACTGACAGTTTTAAGGTCTGATGTCTTATGACCCATCAACTCTAGAAACAAATTTATACAACTGGCTAGGAGAGACTCCTAACTTTCCAGTGGGGCACACACCCCATTTGCTTCTAGCACTAATAGGATCTCATATATATCAAATCTTAAACTCGTAAGATTATGTATAAAACCCCTATTTTAGTAATTCTAGTGGTTTCTAAAATGCATAGAATTTTCTCACTCACAGGCCTGGACAGATGGAATCGGGTTAAGAGTTTTCAAAAGCACTCAGGGTCAGCTTATTTCTCCCATGGGAGACAAAGGAAGATTTACCACTGACATCAATGGAAACAGAGTGTGAAAATCCCATCAATGGTGATTAAAAACCTGGTCTTTACAGGCAGAGGAATATGAAAAATAGTACCAATAACCTCCCAGATTAATGTTTCCTCCCCCCCTCCTCCCCACTATGGAAATTCCCTCCCAAAGGTACCATTGGTCTGAGACCCAAGATAGGCAATATTCAGTCCTGGCCCAGAGGTAGATTTTAAGGTCTGATATCCTGTAGACCCACAAGCTAGAAAATTGCAACTTGACCACTGGAACATGGATATTTCTAGCTTTTTAATGAGATACAGGACATTGGTTTCTAGCTCTGGAAGATCCTAACATATTGGACCATAAAATTGTGACACTTTAATATATATATATATAAGCTATTTTATGCTATTTTTAGAGATTTCTATGTTTGCCTTGCTTCTTGGTGCTGTACAGTGGGATTTAGGGTAACTAAGGCTTTATAGGCATAAGGATTCAAAAATTAGTCCTACACTATCCTACAGATAGCAAGTGTGAAAAAATCGGGATGGGGGTGGGAAGTTATGGGGGTCTCAATAAGACAAAGCCTCAAATATCGGGACTCTCCCTGTGAAATTGGGACATCTGGTCACTCTACCCAACACATTGTTTTAAAACTCTGTAAAACAATTATAAATAGCTTTTGTGTAACGTTTGTAGCATGTACAGAATAAATGATGGTGTGGTGCTGTATAAAGGGTTTATTGGCACTGGTCTGGAATGACCAACATGTGCCCATGAATGCCCCTGTCTATCCCAAATGCATACAGATGAAACCTTTATACTACACCACACTGTCTGATAACCACATGCAGATAATAAACAGCTTATTCATGGGAAGCGTGCTTTTTTTTAAAGGAATCATACCTTAAAATGCTCTCCGTACTCTTGGAAAGCTAGGTAGGCATTATTATTTCTTCAGTAAGCAGCCTTAGGAAATAAGACAGCTAACCACAGTGATTTTTTTTTTTTCTGCTCAAGATGTCCTAATGCTCCAGAATATCTAAGGAACTCTTTTACTTGATGAATCAATTGTACAGGTAAGAGTCTGTTCTCAGGTTTGGAGGCCTTAACCTGCTCCCATTGGCTTTTCTACTGTTGACTTTATTAATTATTATTTGCATTATCATAGCTACTAGGAGTTCCAGTCATGGAACAGGACCCCATTGTTCTAGGTGTTATACAAAGAGAGAACAACAACAACAACAACAAAATAGGCACTGATCAAAGAGCTTATGATCCTTTCCTACATGCAGGAAGCTACAACCCCACCATACATCAAGATGTGGATACAACAAAGTTTTCAGGTTTATATTTACATATCCAAGTCAATCTTTGAAGATATACATATTAAACAAAAGTTAACCCAGTACAAGTCTTGTTTGTCCTTTGGTGAATGATGAAATGTGTACATGTAAGACCTTTGGAGGTTGAATTTTAGCAACAGATGGGTTGTGCTATTGTGCATTTTGAATGTTACAATATAACACAATCATTTCTATAAAACCATATTTAATATACAACAAACTCTCACCACATAAACACATTAAAACACCTTATTATAGTTCCAAGAATCAATTACAGGTTTTCATAAAAACATTTTCATATCTAGAATCTTAATACAGAATGATTTATTTCTATGCCAAAATACATTTAGACTGTAAACTGTTTGTAGAAAAAGACAAGAGAATTGGGGTTTGCTGGTATTTAATCTATCTTATTTCTTTCTTTCATGTTCTACTTTGAAACATATCTGAAATGTTTACATAAAACACTTTGTTTTTTATCCGAAGTTCTAACCAAAAAAAAGAAAAAAAGAAAAAAGAGAGAGAAAGAGAGAGAGGAAGAAGAAAATTGTCTCTTCACTTCACTGTCTTTTGGATGTGCACAGAACAGCATTCACTGTCTGCACATGCTACCCTGGTCAGGACTGTGTGCCATGTTGGTTTTGAAAGAAAGACACAACATTCCCTTTTAATACAAGTATTGGGTGCTCACAGAGTGAAGAATGGAGCCCCACTAATAATTGAATTGCATTTAGCAAATAAAAACTGGGGGAAAAAATCCACATAAAAACACATATGAAGATTGATCACACAATTTTATTAGAGTCTTTTGAACAATTGTATTATGTTGTTCCTTTATTTAAAAACTCTTGCAAAAAAAGACATTGGAGTGGACTGTTTTCAACCCTGAGCATTAACACTGCATATCAAGTACTGTAGTAAAGAAGCTGGTTAAGATTGTAGCACTAGCACAAAGTCACTGATATTAATCCTCTAAATGATCAGGTTTTTACAAAAAAAATACATAGTTTTCAATAAATAATGCTTAATTTTACAACTTTGATACAGCAATGTCATACACTGTTTTGACACATACTAAACTCTGCATGCTATATAGTCTACTAGAAGACAAAACTTTGCCATGCATTTTCCTTTACTAGTGCTAGAAAACACTTTGTCCTCCAGTGCATTGCCTCAAGCAGCCTTATCCTCTTCTTTCTATCTCATAGCAATAGGCCGTGCACTGGCATGCAAAACCTTAAGAAAAGGTTCCCCCCCACCATCACTCAGACTTCTAAACAAAAGTACTTTTCAGCTTTCCCCCCCAGACCTGGAGTGTCTATGAAAATGAATTTCATGTGGCCTTTGAAAAGGCTTTGAAATTACATATTTTAAAAGTGTCATGCTGAAAAACGGCTCTAAAACATTCAGTTTTCCCCACTGTGGCCATCATGCAACATCTTTGAAATGTTGTAACCATCAAATGTCCCACATTGGAAAAATAGGCCTCCATTTTAAAACAGCCCCCCCTCCCCCCCGAAAAAAGTATCACAGCATTTATTTAGAGACTCCAAAACTCCAACATATGTACAAGAGCAAAACCAGATAGAAATTGCAAATGAGCTAACAATGGCATATAACTCTTCTCCCTGGTATACCCAGGAGTTGAGGCAAGTTGGCTTTGGAGATACGCAGGAAGATGGAAACAAAATCAAATTGTGATAAATAGAAGTTCCTGGAATAGTATTTATTATTTGATCAAATTTCTTCAGATGGTAAATCACTGTTGTTTTGATTTTCTGTGAGGTGAATGTTACTATAATGTGATACCATGATAATCAAACCAGTCTTAATTTCTGGAGGTTCACAAATCTTAGTAGCTTGATTTCCTCATGTTCATTCACTCTGCAAGATTTCACTTCACAGAAAATCCAGATATAATAGCTAAGCACAAAAAAGTTTGATTAAATAATAAGCACTGGAACCTCCAATCTCACACTTCCAGGTTGTTTGTTCATCATTGAAAACCACTCACCCCTTCTTGACCATATTGCTTTAGGGGTTTACTTTCATATAGAGAAGTCATTGCTTTGAAACTGCTGTCAATCACAATCTTCTAAGAGTTTTTAAAATATTCCTATCTTTGCACTGGCATAAGTATTGGGTTTCCTAAGAGAAACTCTACCCAATGAAGGTATTACTTTTTATACATGAAACAATACAAGTTTTGTTTCCCTTTTTCGTAAGTCATTCTACACTTTCTGCACATTTGTGCTTTATATTGAATATAAAAATAGGTCTTTAAAACTCTATTTACTTTAAACTCACTAAAAAACTACTTGCTTGTGAAATTCTCTTACAAATTCACTGCATCCATGTAGAGAAGATAAAACTAATTAGGCAGTTAATTGATACAGGTAGTGTGTAAAAAAATAATAAATTTTAAAAATCACAGCCTGAAATTTGAAAAAAAAGAGAAATTGAAGGAATAAAATTGTATAGTTGAAATGTAAGGCATCTCAGTATAGGGAGTTTCTTTCTGGTCATTATCATAAGTAAAGATTAAGGACAATTTAGAAAGAGAACTATGTTTTTCAAAAAAACAGGAAGAATTGGGACCCAATTCCGCACATCCTTCTTGAAGCAAAAAACTCTCATTAAGCTCAATGAGAATTTTTGTTAAGAAATGCAGGTATAAGCACATACCAGGGCATCAATATGAAGATGTGGCAAGGTTAGAGAGAAAATGAATGAACTATAATAGAGTATCAAATAGCTGAAAACTACATGGCCCTGATTCTTACCTCACAGGAGTTTCACTCTAGAATAACTATAGAGTTGCACTTGATTTACACTTGTGTAAGTGAAGAAGCAGGACACACAGATGCAAACCACATTCAGTAGACTCTACCTTTGGGGAAGTTTACCCTGGGTGGATGTGGATGCCTACACTTTAGACCACGAGACATTTAAAAGACATTTTGAATATGTCTTCCTGTTAAATTTGAAAAATATTGTCCTTTTAAAGGAATTAAACAATTTACTGTGAGTTAGTACTTTTACAGTTGAGAGAATAAACAGAAGACAGCAACCAAAAGGGAAAATGTCAATTGAAGTTAACTTTCCAAAAACGTTCATTTTCAAAATCTAAAAAATACCACCACCTTTTTCTAGGTCTGATATTTAAGTGAGATCCTAAGTTGTTTTTTCCAATTGGAAAAAGCTGAGTTTCTTCTTTTGTGCCCATAAGTCTGCTTATACAAAGAAAAATACTTTATGGAGACCAAATGAAAACAGGGGCAATAAGAAAGTAAATGGGAGACACTAAGCCTGGAACATAAAGATTTCTCCAAGAGGGTAGTCAATAAGAATTCATATGCATACTTAAAAGGAAAAACTGGGAATAGGATTATTCAATTTGACCAGAAACACCCCACACATAAAATATGAGGGTAACCTAGCTGATGTGATCTTTAGTGACTGTAAGACCGCTCTTACTCTCACTAAAATGCGTGGGAGTTCAGGCATTGATTTCAACAAGGAGCAAGTTCTAGCCCTAAAAGTCTCGTGGCTTAATTAGAATATTCATTCATTTTCCTTGGGCAATATGCAAAGTTAAGCTCTCAAATGAATTAAATGTCAAACTTTTTGGGAAAAAAAATATGTACTGTCCCCCTGTACATTGCATCGTCACTCAAAATATTAATTTTACATGTTCCCTTCCAAAAGCCAAGACTCTTTTGGCAGGGTGTTTTTTTCCTTTGACTAAAGTAGACCTGTTGCTCTTTAAAATCTGCCTGACTGCTCTATACTTGGATATTTCAAATTAGTTATTCTTGATTAATATTTTGTAATGATAATTGTAAAAATTTCCTCCAAAAATTTTTGTGAGCTGAAACATATACCTTATTACAAACTGAATCCAGCTTAGATTTGACCATCATTAATACATAACTCACTGAACATTTGCAAAACACAAATGTTCAATTACACTGCCTATCATTTTAATAAACAAGGATGCATATCAGAAAGAAGGGAGTGGAAGAAATTGTCCACACCCTCTCATGATAGCTTGAAGAATTGCTAAGAGAATTTTGGCTCAGTTTTAAAGGATTGGAATATGATCATCTAATGCTATCACCCTAGCCCATGAACTGGTTTTCAACAGTAGGACAGCTAATGGCTAGGCTGTAGAGCACTTTAGTTCTTTTTCTTTCTTTTTTTTCTTTTCTTTTTGCCTTAGAAGAGATAAATGTCATTTGTTTTCAGTCTAATTGCTAAGTAATTATATAGAGAACATACTAATCATTTGAGACCAAAAAAACTTAAAATTCAAGAAATTCTGTTTTATTGAGGACTATCCATTGCCAAGGATATTTTGTGTGTTGTACTTGTTTGTTTTAAAACAGTTTTTTTTTTTTCATAAAGAATTATCACAATGCAAGACATAAATTTAGGTTCCCAGATACTCTACATCTCTTTTCTGATAGCAAGGATTTAGGCCAAACATCTTTTATTTAGACTCATGAGTAAGTTTTTTAAATTATTATTATTATGAGAAAGAGATCAGATTATATGAATCATTTAACTACCAGATTATTTAACTAACCTAAAGTAGCTATCTCACCACTTAAATGCCTAAGAGTTGTCTTTGATTAAACATAACATGCATGCAGGTTTAAATGTTGTGTTTTATTATGCCTTACAAATATGTATGCAGGATTTTCATTTTCAGCAAGTCTGAAAGCCTGTAGCAGTGGTTGCCACCAAAATTACCAGCACAGTGAATTGTCCTTGTAAACAGCTGGATCATTTATTAGTGGATAAAAAGATAAAAGGATCGACCAATGCCTATCAGATAAAAAGTAAACTTCTTGAGAAACACACTTCCACCTTGAGTCTGTTTATTGCCATCAGCAGTTCTTTCAAAGTGTAAAACTGAAATCTGACGGCTCCTAAGGGGGAAAAAAATGCACATTTACAAAGTCTGTTCATCTGCAGCAGCCGCTCACATCCGCCCTTCCCACGCCCCAGCTCTCAGACAGGCAAAGGCAACTGCAAAGAAGAGGGAATTGGAGCAGGGATCCCCTGGGTTCTCCGGCTGCCGGCGGGGCGGAGGTTAGCGCCGTGCCACTGCCGAGGAGGGCGGCAGCACGCTCTGGGCAGGGCATCGGTAGCTACGAGCCCGCCCAGGCCGCTCAAAGGGAAGGGCGGCAGAGGCAGAGCTGGCTGGGGGCAGATCGCTCCGGCTCCGCGAGCTGGGGGCCAGCAGCGCCTGTGCGCGCCCGGCTCGGGCGGGGAGGGAAGCCCTGCACAGAAGGGACAGGGCAGAGATCAAAGCTGGCTGCACCTCCGCCCCTGCGGCAAACTGGAGGCCTCAGCCCGCCCCTTCTTGAGCAGGATCCCCCGGCTGCGGCCGGCCTCCCCGGCTTGGAAGCCCCGCACCCGGCCGCTGCTGCCTCCCTGCGACCCGCCTCGCCTGCCCCTGCGGAAGGGATGCACGGGGAGGCGGGAAGCAGCCGCCAGCCCAGCACCGTGCTGCCCCGGCCGGCGTGGGGGGCGGAAAAAGGCGGGGAGGCTCGCGCGCCCCGCCCAGGGGGAGCCAGCCGCTCTCCGGTCCCTCCCCGCCGCTGCACCCCGACTCCTTCGCCCGGTTCCCCCGTTTAAGACTGGCGGGGCTGGGGGAGGGGGAGTGGGGGGTAGGAGAGAAGCTGCTAAAAATAACCAGCGCGCCTGCCGCCGCCAGCCTTCGCTGGCCGCACATGGCCGGACACACCCCCTCCGCGCACGGCCAGCCTGGCCCGCCGCACAGCCCAGCCCACGTGGAAGGGACCCCGGGAGCCAGCGCAGCCCCCTCCCCGAGAGCCTGAGGGAGACTCCCCCCAGGCCGAGCAGGGAGCGAGCTAGCACCGGCCCCCGACGCTGCCCTCCGGAGAGCCGAGCCCTGCCACTTGGGGGAGCGAAGCCAGAGCCATCCCCGCCTCCTACGCGCACGGATCGCAGCCTGAAAGGTGTCCTTACCCCGCCGCCCCGGAGATGGGGAGAGGGCTAGAATCCCCCCTCGGCAAAGGGCCCCTCCGCTAGCCACACTCAGCTGGGATCCCCCCCCCCCCAGCCCTTCGCCGAGGGGAGATGCAGCAACGACAGAAGGCAGGTAAACGGGCAGAGAAGCTAACACTCAAGCGTGCCTGGAATCACGTTCTCCGGGATGCTCCCCGCCATCTTTCTATGGGCTCCTGAGGGCCAGCCACCCCCGGGGTCTCCCCTTCTAGGGTAGGTGGCCGCGGAAAGCTGGCTGGGGGAGCGGGGAGGGGGGTAAAATCAGCGATTTTACACGTTTGTGGAATAAAAAGCTGTCTTAACGTTCTCCCCCCTGGCTACATGCAGACACAGCCGCCTACAGCTCCGCGGGTGGGGCGTGGGCACAGGGCATCGCCAGCGTTACTTCTACAGACACTAATAGCGATTCGAGTTTCTATCAGTTCCAGCTGATTTATTAAAATTGTCAAGATACAGACTTTCAGCATAAAAAAAAGGCAATGATGTTGACAGTGCACAAGTCTGCTTTTGCCATCATTTGCTACAAAATATGCAGATGGTCTGTACTTTAGATTATATTGCACAAAATGAGAAACTTTTTTTAACTATGTGCCTTTTTTTGCTAAAAATCGAGAATCCAGTTTCATACCTTCCATCTGGGGCCCCATCCACATATCACAGCGTATGAGATACATAAAGTCCTACTATAGTACAGTACATATACAATCTTTTAAACTAAGATAACAGCTCTGAGGTCTATATCACCATTTTCAATAAATCTTTACCTACAAATATTGAACAAATCTGAACTATAGCTGTACAAAAAAGTTTCTTTTTTTGTTTTAAACCACAAGGCCTTTAGATGCAAGGATTATTTTTAAAATGTTAATCCTTTTAAAACCAGGACGTAACGTACCAACAAACTTGCATGCTAAAAACAGAAAAGAAAAAAAATAAAAGGGAAGAAGTGCCTGAAAAGTCTCACTGAAAAAACACAGCAAGAATGTTCCCTTTTCACTGTACAAAAATACGCCTGAAAATATATTAATTTTTAAAAAAGACTGAGGTCTGTTATGTATCAAAAATGTTTCAATACCTTTTTGTACTGAGGTCTAGGCTGTCTGGTATTCAATCAAGGAGGTATAAGGGAACAAGTTACAAAAAAAAAGTTGGCAAGTAGAAATCACATTTGTAAAACCATAGACAATTTGATCTGAAAAGTAAACTCTGATCTTAAGTCAGTTCACAGTTTTTTTTTTCTTTTTGTAAGCGTTTGTACAGTCTGCATTTTTTCAAGCTCCCTGCAGCTTTGTTAAGAATCGGATGCATAGAAGACATCAGTTTTCTCCCTCCAAAAAAAGTTGCAATGGTCCCTTTCAGAAAAAAAAAAATCAAATCAGAACAGTTCTTTTAAGATCTCTCGCGGGAAAAAAAAATCCACAACCCCCTTGAGTAACAGTTGTGCTGCCAAAAGACTTCTTTGCAGACCATCTTCCAGACTTCAATCACAGACCGACAAGCTTCGAATATCGACTTCTGAATCATTTTTCCCCCAGTCCCCCATGCCTTTTTGTTGTTGCGATCACCAAATTAAAAAAAAAAATCATAACTCCGGGCTCGGTTTGGAACTAACTTTGAGACTTAAAAAAAAAAAATAGAAAAAAAGAAAAAGAAAAGAAGACATTTTATTATTTCATTTTTTTACTCCCCCACTTCCATCACATCATCACCAGCATCATCTTTCCTCTCCGATTTCTCTGCTCGGTTGTTCTCACCAGCGACACGCCTTCCCGCGGCTCAGTAAGTGAAGACCAAGTCGGAAAAGTTCGCTTCCAGCCAGTCCCCTGCGATCATTTCGCTCAGCTCCGGGGTGCAGTAATCGGGGAACTCGAAGTGAGAGCCCAAGCTGCCCTCGCTGAACGAATCCAAATCTTTATCCACCAGGGACAGAGACAGGTTCCCCGAAGCGGAGCTCACCCCCAGCTCCGAGGCGGCGTGAGGGTGCTGGGAGAAATTCAAGCTCAGGTCGAACATCAGGTCGTCCGTCTCTTCGCTGCTGGAGGAGGAGGTGGAGATGGACCTGGAAGACGCCGGGGACAGGCTGGGCTGCTGCTGGGTGTTCTGCTTGGTGATGTTCTTGAAGTTGTAGTACAGTCTGTTGCTGCCGCTGCTGCCGTGCGAGGCGGCGCCGCCCCTCACCTCTTCGTACAGGCTGGCCCCCTCGGTGGACTCTGCCGAGGAGCTCAAGGTGGGACTGGCCGGGACTTTGGCTACATTATATCGCCTCTGCTGCTGCTGCTCGTCTTCCTCGTCCTCCTCCTCCTCCGCCTCTTGCTTGATCCTGAGCTGCAGCTCGTCCTCCTCCTCCTCCTCCTCCTCCTCCTCGTCCATGAAGACGCACTTGACGGTTTTGCTGCTCACTTTCAGGGTGCCGTAGACATAGTCCTCCCCGGCGTAGTCCCCGGGGTGGGTGGCTTTAGCCCCGGGCTTGGCGGGAGAGGAGGAGGAGGAGGACTTCAGCTTGCTACATTTCTTACTGGAGCTCTTGGCGCTTTTGCTGCTGCTGCTGGTGGGTGCGTTTTTCTCCGGGCTCTGGCTGGCACTGGGCTTGGCTGATGGGTCCATTTTGGGCTTTTTCCTGGGTCTGTATTTGTAGTCGGGGTAATCGGCCATGTGTTTGAGCCTCAGTCTCTCCGCCTCCCGGATGAAGGGGATCTTCTCGCTGTCCTTCAGCATTTTCCACCGCTTGCCCAGGCGCTTGGAGATCTCCGCGTTGTGCATGTCCGGAGACTGCTCCATGATTTTTCTCCTCTCGATTTTAGACCACACCATGAACGCATTCATCGGTCTCTTAATGTGCCCTGAAGCCGTTTTGCACCAGTCCGGGTCGCTCTCATCCAAAGCGACCGGGCTGCATGCCATAAACTCGCCCTCTTCGGTGTCCATCGCCTCCCTGGGCAGATTGCTTTCAGTCTCTGTACTTTCTGCTTGCTGCACCATGCCGGGCTTGGAGCGATTTCTTTGTGTGTGCCAGCCCTTTCTCTGCCCCGCCACACGAGCCCTCGGGAGTCACAAGGCGAAGCCCCGCGTGCGAGTTGCAAGGTCCCTCCTGCACCTTTCCTTCCCCGCTCGCACACGGCCGCCTCTGCTCCCCTTGCACCCGGCACCCGCAGGACTGGGACGCTCTGCGGCTCGGCTCTTTCCCCTCCCCCCGGCGGCGGCGGCAGCAGCACCGGCAGCCGCCCGGACCCCGAGCTCTCACTAGATCACACGCCCCCTTCTGCAAAAGTTGCGGCCGGGTCCCCTCCGAACTAGTTATCAGGGTTTCATATGAGTGACATCACTCCCCCAGCCAGCCAATGGTGTAACTCGGGCTCCTCCCACTGGCTCCTCCCCTCTGCCTTTATTGAAGTCCCCCACATGCGCCACCCGCCCTTCGCACCGTTTTAGTGGGGGAGGTGTGGAATTGGAAGAGGCTGGGCTGGGAGCTTAATCTTAATATACATATATGAAAAATGACTTGCATGGGTCATTTAAGATGGGTTGTATTAATGCTTTCACCATCTCCTCCTGGGCTGGCTATTAGAAAGCATAGCAATTTGTTTTGCTAGAGAGTGTGGGATAGTGGATGTGAATCTGGTGCGATTATTTCCCATTGCCTAGTGCAGTCAGGCTGGGTGAGCTCATGTCCTCGGGACTGAGGTGCAGCCTCCGGGCATCTGCTGTCTGTGCTTCCAAGTAACTGAAGGTGGCGCTTCAACACTACAAGCTTTTCAAAAGCATGCAGCTAGTTACTTTTTTGCAAGGCAAAGAAATCAGTTTAAAGATAAAGTGCTGATTTCTCATTCTCGTGTTTCCATAGTGTCTATTTTATCCCTTCTTTCTCTTATTCTCTTCCTCCGAACCTCCCCCACAGTCAAAGGCATCACCTCTTTACTCATGGTTCTCTATCTGCCAATAGCTGGAGAAACAGTCAACGGGTTTGCTTTTGATCAGTTAAGATCAATGACACCTATTTGAGATGTGTGGATGTTTCGGACTTCAAAATCTGGTGGCTGTGACATTTACAGGCACAAATTGACCCATGGCCACCTCTGGCATTATTCACACCTGTGATCATTTTTTTTAAATCATGAAAAATATAGCATACGTTAAACAATCTAATTGCATAAAAACAGTACTTTGCCTGTCATGAATCATTTATTTTCACTTCCTAATTTCGACTAGACCATAATGCCAATAATTAGCCTTTTTTCCCCCGGGCTAGTAGTAAACCAGATTAAATAGGGCACTGTGTCACATGGTGATTTAAATCCACCCTTAACAAATCAGGGTGCATAGATGGTACTTAAAACATGTTTAAGAGGAGCAAGTTTCTCCCCCCCCCCCCCCCGCCGCCTTTCAATTTCATGGTGCTGTAAGGCTATCTACATGTTAGCTCCAGATGCTGGGGAGATAGGAAGGTCTAAGCACCAGATACTCCCTTTAGGGAAAAAGTAGGAAGGGTGGGAAAGAGGCAGAAACATAGCTCTCCACCCTATACCTCCCCAAGCACTGTCCAGATGCAGAGAGTGGAGGGAAGAGAGAGCATAGGATGGGAAAAGGAGTCTTGCAAATTACTGCCCCCATAACAAAAAGGGGCCATGTGAGAAATGTTGTCTCTGAGGCACAATGCTTCCCAGTCCTCCCCATGACGGTGCCTAATGACCCAGTCTAACCCATAATAATGGTTATTGTTTATCATCTGGGTTGTATGAGGTAAAAAGGAAAATGTGAATGGTATGAGTCAGCCTATCATAAAATATTATGACTTATAGTAATATATTAAAATAGATCTTCCTAACAAGGGGGAGCAGACTCTTTAAAGCCTGGCCTACCTGAGGGATTGCCTATTTCCCTGTGTAATACTGCCACCACTGTGGTCATCAAAGGAGCCTGAGTAGAATTCCCTTCATTATAAAAGAGGGAGAGAGGGTTGCTGGGCATTCTCTGTGAAGTCTTCATGACTCTGGTTTCTCCCCACCTGGTCTGAAGTAGATTGAATTCCGTGTCCATATGGGCACACTGCAAATGTCATCTGTTTGATAGGGGTTTTGGAGAGGGTGAGGGTATGCGTCCCACAATGATGAAGGGGTGGAAAGGAGTCTCTGTAGATGTCTGGCTGGCTGAGTTCCTGTGAAATGACTCCTGGCTGCTGGGATTTTGTTATTAGTGATGTCACGGTGCCTAGAACCTTGGAGAAGTGTCAAAAAGGCTAACAGAATGTTAGAAATTATCAGGAAAGGGATAGAAACTAAGACAGAAAATACCAAAATGCGACTGTATGAATCCATGTGCTCCCATACCTTGAATATGGTGTCCAGTTTTGGTCACCCCATCTCAAAAAAAGATACAGTGGAACTGGAAAGTTGCAAGAAGGGCAACAAAGATAATCAAGAGAGACTACAAAGATTGAGGGTGTTAAGCTTAGAAAAGAGACGAGTAAGGGGGGTTATGACAGAAGGTTATAAAATCATGAATAGTGTGGAAAAAATGATTAGTGATGTGTTATTTAACTTTTCCCACAATATAAAAACCAGGGGCCACATGATGCAATTAAGAGGCAGCAGATTTAATACAAACGAAGAAATACTTTTTCATGCAGCACACAATTAACCTTTGGAACTCATTGCTGTGGGATATTGTAAAGTCCAAAAGTATAACTGGGTTCCAAAAAAGAACTGGATAAGTTCATGGAGGATAGGACCATCAATGGCTGTTAGCCAAGATCAGGGATGTAACCTCTTGCTTGGGTTGATACTAAATCTCTAACTACCAGAAGACAGAGGTGGATCATTCCAACTGCCCTGTTCTGTACACTCCCTGTGAAACTCTGGTACTGGCCACTGTTGGAGACAGGATCCTGGGCTAGATGGACCATAGGTCTGACACAATATGGCCATTCTTACGTCTGGTCTTATGTTCTTTTTGTTATTTTAAATTTAAATAAATAACGTGAGTAGAGATGGTCGAAAAATGGAATTTCCATTCTGTGGGAAATTCTGAGATTTGGTCATATTCTGAATCAGAGTGAAAAGTTGAAATCTCAGAAATTTTGTGAAATATTTTTTTGACCTTATCAAAACATCTCATTTTGCTAAGGTTCAACTTTTTCATTTCAACTTTATTATTTTGACTTTTATGCTATACCATATAATTATAACATGTATTGTAATTTATAAGAACATAAAAGTTGAAATGATAAAGTCAAAACAGAACATTTTGACCTTATCAAAATGAAATAAAGTTTTGATGAAATTGGCATGTTCCTATGAAAGTTTTTGATTTAATTCTGATGGAAATCTGTTTCAATGGAAAATTTCCAATTAGTTCTAAATGTGATTAAGAAGCCAAACAAAAATATAGGGCCTTTCATGACTGGGGTGCCATCTAGAAAACATTGCAGGATCAGGCTTTTAACTATCAGAACTTTTAATGTAGTCAAATAGCAATAACACTCCAAAATCAGACAAGAAAAAGTTTTACTACTATCACTAGTGGAGGGAAAAAATAGGCCAGATTACTTCCTTCTTTTTACCACTGTCATTGCAACCTAAAGAAGACTATTTTTCTTGTCTGAGTTTGTCTCCTTTGTAAAGATGAATATAAATACTATAAAGGCTTCCACATAACCCCTCCTCTCTCTTTTTTTTTCTTTTTTTTTTTTTTGAGTGCCTTTGGTGTATTTTGACAACATTTAAAAATCTTTCAGACTGGTCTTTTAATTCTAAGCAGATATACTGCTCTTGCGGGCTTCTTAATGTTGATCTTCTGTCTGATTTTTTTTTTTGGAGGGTGGTGCTGGAGAGATGATGAAGTTTGAAAAACAGGGCTGACGACTAATCGCGACAGGCAAGAAAGTGAGTGTCTTGCAGATTTCAGAGATCTGTTGCTGCACAGGAAAAGGTCTCTGTAGAATGAATAAGGGGCTGGGTTTGCCCTCAGGAGTGCACCTGAGACTAAAAAACCACTACCGTCGTGATCTATGTGGAGAAGCAGACCCCCCTATGCACGGCCGGATTAAGGCAGGGACTTTAGGGGCTGCAGCCCAGGGCATCTGCTCAAGGGGGCCCCCACAAAAATAAATCACAGGCAGTGATCTCTAACTCCGGGTCGCTAAAAGTCCCGCAGTGCAGAGGGGCGCTCGGGCAGGCTGCCTGCATGCCGTGGCCCCACGCTGCTCCCGGAAGTGGCCAGCTGCTATCACGTCTCTGTGGCCCCTGGTGGGGCGCAGGGAGGCAGCTCCGCATGCTGCCCCTGCCCCAAGCACTGTCCCCGCAGCTCCCATTTGCCAGTTCCTGGCCAATGGGAGCTATGGGTGTGGCGCTCACAGGCGTACACAGCACACGGAGACACGCTGCCCTCCTCCCCACCAGGGGCTGCAGAGACATGCTAGCAGCCAGCCACTTCCGGGAGCGGCGTGGGGCCATGGCATGCAGGCAGCCTGCCTGAGCCCTGCTGCGCTGCCGGCCACGAGCCACCTGTGGTTAAGTGCCTCTTGGCCGGAGCCTGCACCTTCCACCCACTCCTGCACCCCAACCCCCTGCCACAGGGCAGAATCCACTCCTGCACTAAACTCCCTCTCAGGAAAGAGACTTCTCTACAGGGGCCCCACAAAATCTAATAGCCCTGAGCCACAGGAGAGTTAATCTGGCCCTGCCCCTATGTACTGCTCTTCTAATGGGATATCTGCCAAAATAAGAATTAAGTTTGACTCACAGATATGTCATGTCTGCTGTTGAAGAAATAGAGCTGGGTTTCTACAACCGTGGGAGGTATGAGTCAACAGTTGTTCTGATACCAAAAGCGCAGTGTGGCATGCTAGATAAAATTTGATGACAGGCTCCCTGCATTTTGTGCATATTCACCACCAACACCACCACTCTGCAAAGTTTTTGCATCTGGTCAACGTTTCATTGGCTGCAGAGCTTGGTGAGGGGATAGTCTGACCATTCTTAAGCATTGGTCCCATACTAAATCAGGTCGGCTGCTGCTGGCTACGTGATCACAACATCACTGAAATTTTACCTGTCTGTCCCTCTGTACAGGCAGACAGGCAGCTGGGCCAGATTTCCGTGAGTGGTGTTGCAACATGGGACAGGGGGTCACAAGATCACTGAAATTTGGCCCAGAGTCCCCTCCATCCAGATGAAGGGGTGGTCAGGCCAAATGGTGTTGCGACCTGCCACACAAGGACTCTGCTCCTGTACTATGGAGTGCAGGGGAGTCTGCTGAGAATTCGATTTCTGGTGGCACTGGCTCATGCATTGAGTGGGTAAGAGAGGGGAGACTCCCTGCTTGAGGGAGACCTGGGATTTCTGTGGGAGGAGTGGGGGAGATGAATGGAGACCAGAATGGGGTCACTGCCAGAGGGAGTGTGAGCAGGGCCAGATTAACCCATAGGCTAATAAGGCTATAGCCTTAGGCCCTCCTATTTTTAGGCTCTACTGTAGGTCCTCCATTCCATATTCAAGTAACAGCTGAGTGATGGTAGTGGGGCCAGCGGAAATTTTTTGTCTCATTAGATATTGCTTTCATAGAATCATAGAATCATAGAATCATAGAATATCAGGGTTGGAAGGGACCCCTGAAGGTCATCTAGTCCAACCCCCTGCTCGAAGCAGGACCAATTCCCAGTTAAATCATCCCAGCCAGGGCTTTGTCAAGCCTGACCTTAAAAACCTCTAAGGAAGGAGATTCTACCACCTCCCTAGGTAACGCATTCCAGTGTTTCACCACCCTCTTAGTGAAAAAGTTTTTCCTAATATCCAACCTAAACCTCCCACTCTGCAACTTGAGACCATTACTCCTCGTTCTGTCATCTGCTACCATTGAGAACAGTCTAGAGCCATCCTCTTTGGAACCCCCTTTCAGGTAGTTGAAAGCAGCTATCAAATCCCCCCTCATTCTTCTCTTCTGCAGGCTAAACAATCCCAGCTCCCTCAGCCTCTCCTCATAAGTCATGTGTTCTAGACCCCTAATCATTTTTGTTGCCCTTCGCTGGACTCTCTCCAATTTATCCACATCCTTCTTGTAGTGTGGGGCCCAAAACTGGACACAGTACTCCAGATGAGGCCTCACCAATGTCGCATAGAGGGGAACGATCACGTCCCTCGATCTGCTCGCTATGCCCCTACTTATACATCCCAAAATGCCATTGGCCTTCTTGGCAACAAGGGCACACTGCTGACTCATATCCAGCTTCTCGTCCACTGTCACCCCTAGGTCCTTTTCCGCAGAACTGCTGCCTAGCCATTCGGTCCCTAGTCTGTAGCGGTGCATTGGATTCTTCCATCCTAAGTGCAGGACCCTGCACTTATCCTTATTGAACCTCATCAGATTTCTTTTGGCCCAATCCTCCAATTTGTCTAGGTCCTTCTGTATCCTATCCCTCCCCTCCAGCGTATCTACCACTCCTCCCAGTTTAGTATCATCCGCAAATTTGCTGAGAGTGCAATCCACACCATCCTCCAGATCATTTATGAAGATATTGAACAAAACCGGCCCCAGGACCGACCCTTGGGGCACTCCACTTGATACCGGCTGCCAACTACACATGGAGCCATTGATCACTACCCGTTGAGCCCGACAATCTAGCCAGCTTTCTACCCACCTTATAGTGCATTCATCCAGCCCATACTTCCTTAACTTGCTGACAAGAATACTGTGGGAGACCGTGTCAAAAGCTTTGCTAAAGTCAAGAAACAATACATCCACTGCTTTCCCTTCATCCACAGAACCAGTAATCTCATCATAAAAGGCGATTAGATTAGTCAGGCATGACCTTTCCTTGGTGAATCCATGCTGGCTGTTCCTGATCACTTTCCTCTCATGCAAGTGCATCAGGATTGATTCTTTGAGGACCTGCTCCATGATTTTTCCAGGGACTGAGGTGAGGCTGACTGGCCTGTAGTTCCCAGGATCCTCCTTCTTCCCTTTTTTAAAGATTGGCACTACATTAGCCATTAGCTTTGTACAAATTAATCCATCAAGATTGTGAATTCAATTGATGGTGGTTGTGATTTTGTCTTTATAGACTAAGGAAGTGTTTGTGGGCCCAAGCAATACTGAACTTTGTACACAGGCGGCCTACACTGGACAACAGAAACCATGTCAAAGAAAGCAGGATGGTAGAAATTGAAGGAGAAAAAAGAAAGACGGCAAAGACAAGATGTAATGCTGAAAGGTACTCCTCTCCTAACATTTCTTCCTCCTGCTAAATCTGGTGCTGAGGAAGTCCAAGCGAACCAGCCCAAGTGAACCTGCTGCGCCGGCACCTGATGAAAAGGAGCAGCCTCCTGTGACTTCTTAGCTGCAGTCTCACCGCACTCCTCTGACGACTTTCCCAGTGATAGTAATACAAAAATACCCATCTCCAATGACTCAGGACTTCTCAAGATCTCACTGCATATTGGACTGAGAAGGGCCCACAGAAATGCCAGAATCTAGATGCTGACTTTTCATTGCCAAAGCGAGAGTACATCAATCAGAATCATTATCTGAGCAAATCAATATTTGAATAGATGAAGCCTAACAAACAAATTGGCAAGCGAGAATGGCTCATCTATTCACCTTCTAAGAAGAAAGTGTACATTTTATTGCTCCCTGTTTTCTGATACCAAAAAGTGGAGAATGTTTTGCGAAGGCTTCAATGATTGGAAGAACAATACTGCATACATTACCAATTATGCAATGAGTGAGCAGCATACATTGTCAGTTAGCATGCCCTAAAGAAAGTTAGCGGCAGAATTGATACCCACATGGAAAACCAGTTTTTGGAAGCTCGTGCTTATTGGAAGAACGTTCTCAGACATGTAGTTGAAGCCATAGTTTTTCTTGCTGAGCGCGGTCTGCCATTTCATGGCTCAGATGAGATTGTTGGATTGAAACACAATGGCAATTACCATGATGTTCTAGAGCTAATCGCTAAGTTTGACCCTTTCTTAGCTCAGCACATCAGTGAACACATAAATCATGGAAAAGGCCATACATCATATCTATCAAGACTATTTGTGATGAATTAATTGCACTGTTGGCAAAGAAGATACTATCAGCCATTGTAGATGAGATCAGAGATGTGGGATATATTTCAGTGTCCATCGACTCAAGACCAGATGTGTCACATGTAGATCAGCTGACTGTCATCTTGCATTATGTGCTACCCAGCGGACCAGTTGAGCATTTCATGACCTTCATAAACATCACCAGCCACACAGGGGAGAAACTTGCCTCATGCCTACTCGATTTCCTCATGGAAAAGGGGATGTCGTGACCAAAACTATAACAATGCAAGTAATTTGAGTGGCAAATATTCAGGGATGCAGGCAAAGATAACAGAGCGCAATGCTTTGGTTGATTACGTTCCATGTGCTGCACACTCACTCAACCTTGTTGACCAATTTTCTGTGGTCTGTTGTGTTGAAGCAGTTTCTTTTTTTGCATTTGTCCAAGAATTGTACAGTCTTTTCTCTGCATCAACCAGTCGTTGGATGATTCTTAGAGAGTCACTGCCAAAGGGATGCCCAGTCTCCACGTCACTCTCAGGGACACGGTGGAGTGCCAGTGTTGGAGCTGTGAATGCAGTTGTTCTGGGGTACCCCAACATCCTTGAAGCACTTGAGAGCATCAAGGATGATGAATCTCAAAAATCAGCAACAAGAAAAGATGCAAAGATCCTGAGTGATGCAATGTGCAGTTTGGAAACTGGTATTTTGTGTGAGGTCTGGAATGATATACTTCAGCCATTCAGCAGCTGCAGTCTAAGCTTGCAAAGTGTCCAGATTGACCTTTCCACTGCTGTAAACCTAATGAGGAGTCTTGGAAGTGTTCTTCAACAAATGCAGGATAGTTTTGATGAGTGTGAAATTTAGGGGGCTGCAAGGACTGCTAACCATAAGTATAAGTCAGCCAAACACCACAAAAGACAGAAGACATGCTACGATGCAACTGCCCACTCATTCAGTAACAAGGAGGCCTTCAGAGTTAATACCTTCATCACAATCATCGACAAATTGAAGAGTTCATTAGAACATCGGATCGAGGCTTACAAAAATATTGACAAAACCTTTTGTGTACTGACAACTTTGTCACCTAACATTTCAAGTTCTGAAGTCAGTGAAGGTATCAAACATCTATGTCAGAAGTACCCAGACGATCTCCCAGTAGATTTTACTAAAGAATTTCTTCAATGTGTTGAATTCACATCACTCTCAGATATAGAGAGAAAAGATGATGAAAGCAAATCTATTCGGATGTACCGAGTTATCACTGAATCCAATGTGATAGAATCTTTCCCAAATGTTGAAACTGCTTTACGGGTGTATTTGTTGCTAATGATCACTAACTGGAGTGGAGAATGTTCCTTCTCTCTTCTAACAAGCAGCAAAAATGTCCTCCGATCCACCATGACTCAAGAGCATCTCAGTACTTTGTCCCTCTTGAGCTTTGAGAATGAAATCGTCAGATCTTTGAATTATGATGACATCATTCATGACTTTGCCACAGCTAAAGCTTGGGGGAGAAAATTGTTTGTTTGAAGAACTGAGTGTAGTGAGAGTAGAATAAACTTGTTAATTTTACATAAATAAGTAATATGTAAATATGTATGTAGATAAATGTTTGATTACTTCATGTTTTTTCCAATATGTAATTCATACTTAGGCCCTTCCTCCCATTAGCTTTAGACCCCTCATTATCTTAATCTGGCCCTGAGTGTGAGGCGAGGATGGGAATTTGCCCCAATCAAAAAATATCTGAGCTGGTGCCACTGGACATTCTTTTGTAGAATTATTACATGGATCTGAAAATTCTGTGTCAGCTTTAAATAAATTGAAAAAATGCATTTTTTATTTAATTAAATATTAAAATGAATAATATAATCAGGGCACTCTTTCATCTGTTGTTTATTTTAATGTTAAATTTGATATAGTTCCTTCTGGCCCCAAACTTTCAGTGTACCATAGATTTTTTCCCAAAGTTGCTTTGTAGAAGTTGTCAGGTGTGAAACTGGAGCGTGTATCTGTAGTGTACGGGGACAACTGCAGATGTTGACACCCTGAAAGTTGTGGGAGATGGTTTAACTCAAAGTTTAGATTCAAACAGGAGGAGGAAAATGGGGTGATACAGTTATAGGGTCAAGGAAGGTTTGTTTTAAGATAAGGGATACAAGGACTTGTTTGGTAACAGAGAGGTGAGGCCGGAGAGTATATCACAAACACATTCTTTATGGGTTTTATCTGGAATAAACATAAGCTTCATCAGCTGCTTGGGTCTGGTTTTCACTAGGGAAAAAAAGTATTTTCTTACCTGGTGTTAGCTAACACATGGTAACTAACACGAGGTAAAATCCTATAGAAGACAAGGCAACTGTGTTTTTAACATGAATTAGAAAGTAAAGCTCCTGCAGTGTCTTTACCTCAACCTGGCAATTTATGTGAAAACTATAAACTTCCTTGTCTTCACTAAGATATTACTTCTTGTTAGTTACCACATGTCAGCTAACACAAAGATCAGACCTTTTTCCGAGTCAAGACATACCCTGAGTAGGGTACTGCCTGGTTACATGTGACTTTAAATATATTGTGCAAGTGGATGTCTGAGAGGATGAATAAAGGACTACAGAGCCTTTCACCTCCAGATTGCCTGATGGTTTGCTTTTCACAAAACTATTGTTTTGAGAGTAAAAATATGTAGGAGCCTAGAAGTGAGTTAGAAAAATAACTGGATTCATCAAGAGTAAGAGAGTAACTGAACTAAACTGAAACAGAGGAATAATTTGATAGATAATTCCAATTCGGTCTGAATCCAAAGAAACTCCATCCTCACCAAACTCTTAACTAGGATATCAAGTTTCAAGTCTACATCAATTGAATAAACTCTTATTGTCTGATTGTAATCCAAAACCCTATTCAGAATTTTTCAAATTAACTCTTGCTTTTGGCGTTCTGTAAATCATAAAACCATTTGGACCCAAAAAGGGACTTTATGAAATTAGAATTATGAGGTTCCACATTCATTATGTCCATGTCAAAATTGCTGCTTGCAAGTAAAAGGATGGTTTTTTTGCAATTGCCAGCTTCTGAAATTTGCCCTGTGCTCTGAAAGTCAAGATGGGTTCCTTCTACCTTATGTATCCTCACCAATACTAGTGAGTCTGTAGGCCAAATGATTCCCTCAGCTACATCTGTGTAACCCCATTGATTGGAGATTATGCTTCTAGCAACACCTGTGCAAATCCAGGGTTGGAAATGGGATTGCACAGGTGCCTCTGAGGGCATAATTTGGCATACAGAATATTTATTACTGGCTGTGATGCATAAGATGGAAGGAATCCAGTGTGACTGTCAGAGCTCTGGATGAGTTTGTGCAGCTGGCAGTTAGAAATGTACTTGCAACTGAGTTCACTGGATAGGAAAATCAGTGAGATAATGAATTTGGAGCCCCACAAGGTCATTTTTACCAAGTGACTTTTTAGGGTAGAAGCATAATTTAGAGGAGGTGCATCTTTTATCAAAAGTGGCTGAAAATTGTACTTGAAAAACTGAAGGGGAGCCCATAAAAGATTACATTACATATATTTGATATCAGAAATGATGTTATTGTTTCTAAACCTCTTTAAATGTAAACTCTTGCCAATGTTTATTTCTATAGAGTGTATGGAATACATAAATACAATAAAGCAGACTTTTAATGCATAGTCACAAATAGCCAGAAAATTGACCTGTTTGCAAGTTACCTTACATGCAAATAAAATAAAAAACTTAAAGTTTTTTATGTTTAACTATTGTCTTGTGTTTAATGTCAAAACTTAAAACAATACAAAGAAATAAGCAAATTTCAGGATCTTTTATGCATACATTTGTGAGTGTATATATACACTGCAGGCCTTACAGGCACTGACATCCTAAACAGTTGAGCAGGTCTCTTAGGAGAAGTTGCTGTTGTATGTTGGACCAATTCTAGGTAATCTCTGCTTAAAACACCAATTTTGCTTCATATTAGTAATTTAACATTGTAAAATGCTCATCAATACCCTGTCATCTCTGAGGGCATACAGGCTTCATTGCATAATATTTCCCAGTCATACATTCTGGTTAAGATGCTTATCTGGAGATTTTTTATGACTCATAAAACTTCTCTATATGAAGTCCATAATGTAAACCACAGATATTATACTGATTTTTGTTATGTCTAGAAAAAAAATCTCCAAGAAGCTTGCTCTGGACTGGACAGCCCAAACAAGACACAAGGTAGTAACTAAAATACACAAATATCTGCACTAGGTATAGATTAAATGCTGATATATTTGTCAGAGGCACAGATATGTAAACATACTCACAGTTGAATCCACCTGGAAAGATTTGTCTTTAAGCTCTTCCGCCTTCCAAAGAGAGCAATAGAGGGCATGAATTGTGTTGCTCTCATTTTCAGTTATAAATGGATAACATTTGAACACATAAAATAGAAACAGACATTATTCACCCCTTCTACATTGCACTGTGGAAGGCTGTGGGGAAGCAAACAGAGGAGGTTCTACAAGCGCAGTGCCGCTTTAAATTGTTGGGGAAGGCTGCTGGAAGCATTGAATAAATGCATCCTCCAGGTGCCCTGGCAATGTTTCCTCTTGAGCGTGTGCTGACCACATTTGGGATAGTGCTGGCTGGCAGGGCAGGGGTTATGGGCAGCTTGTATGCTGTGGTCCCCTCCTCCGGGCAGATTCTCCATGCCTGGCAACTCTGTGCCATGGTCTGTGCTGGCAGAATCTAGATGAATCAAGCCCAACATCTGTACAGTTGCAAGGGAAATTAGTACTTTATTGCTTCATAAAACAGTACACCGCAAAACATTCCTATTAGTTATATGTATATGGAGGAAAGGTTTCATGAAGATCTTTAGAAAAATCTTTAATTACTTATTTATTTTTTAAGCCAATGTAAATCTTTCCGCCACTTTCTCGCTCTCTAGTTCTCTCTCTCTCTCAAAAAAAAGTTTCATTGCTTAATTTTGCCATTGAAAAACAAACAGCACCCCTAAAATAACTAAATAATGTCAGCAGTCACAAGCACCCCTAAAATAACAAAAAATGTACACCACTAGAAATCCTATTTATTTTACTCACAAAAGTAGTTCCACTGACTTCACTGGGACTCTTTAAGTGAGTAATGCAAGCATGTTGGGGGCCCTTTGAAGGAAAACATTTTAGAAAACAAACATTTTAGTTTCAAGTTTCTAATGCTTTATTATACTAATATTACCTGGAGTGGTCTGTCAGGTACCAAAGGAAAGTGCAGCAAAAATAAACTTACATATACACACCAAATGCAGGCACGTGCAAAAAAAATATTAGACTACTTCAAAAATCCTTTATTTTGGAGTAAGAATAAAAAGCTTGTATTAATTTCATTTACTAATTTTTACATTTTTTATTTATATAATGTGCCAGGAAACTAGGTGCATGCAAACACAAACTATACTAACCGTTTCATGAAAGTGAAAAACATACTCATTTTAAAATATTGCTTA
Source organism: Eretmochelys imbricata (assembly GCF_965152235.1). NCBI lineage: Eukaryota > Metazoa > Chordata > Testudines > Cheloniidae > Eretmochelys > Eretmochelys imbricata. Next base: position 34,446,786 of record NC_135574.1, read on the forward strand.
CCCTAAACCTCTCCTTTTCCCCCACTACACTGAAAGCTATATAGCCATAGGCATGGTACCACCAGGATATTTAAAAACACCAAAGAGTCTTTCGCTGTGAGGTTTTCCTGATGCTATAATCTGTAATGAGGAAAACATCATAACACACCTAACTTCATCAGATCGGGCATTTCATTTTTACTATGTTGTGCAACAGCATGCTGTAAGCACAGAAAACTGATTGTCTTGTATCAACATGGCCTAAATCCAGTTCTTACATATGAGAGACAAGATTACTAATGTTCTTTGTAAATCAGCTGAGATTCAATCTTATTTTCAGTATCTCCACATAAGGAATTGTAAATCAGTCAAAGCAACAAATGAAAGGTGTTCATTATGGCTTAGGATGTATTGTGTTTGGCAAAATGTTCAATCAAAACAGAAACAATAATAATTAAGAAAAGGAGCACTTGTGGCACCTTTTCTTTTTGCGGATATAGACTAACACGGCTGCTAGTCTGAAACCAATAATAATTAACAACATTGACTATGTATGTCGGCCTTCGTATCTTTAAGGTGCTGTACAACAACGTTACTCAGTCCTCATCCCAGTGACTTATGTAAGTAAGCATTATCACCATTTTACAGAGGGGGAGTCAGAGACATTGGGCCACATTCTTCTCTGCACCAAGATCTAACAGCACAGGAGAGAGGAGGGAGCTGGATATAGTTTCTTCATTTTCAAGCTGCCCTGGGCCTGACACGATAGGTCTGCCTTGGGGCTACTCTGATTTACAAAAGCAGGCGTATGTCCCTAAGGAACTATATACCAGCTGTGACTTGGTGTAACAGAGCTCTGCTCTACATCCCAACCCTCCCTCGTTACTCCCCATCACATCTCTTTCCCACAATCCCCACCCCGCCTTGCCAGTAGCTTGAAGGGGGGCAGCTGGCATAATAGCCAGCTCCATCAGCCTTGTACCAGACTTCCTCTCCAAGAGGATAATTCTCAGTTTGACAGCTTTGGCCTGATTCTGATTCTTTTGCACCACTCAGATAGCATAAAGGGATCAGGACAGGAGCAGAGAATCTGATTCATAGGCTGCATAACATAATGAATGTGGTAGGACTGGGAATTGAACTCAGAATTTCCCGATTCAGTTTTGTGTTTATACTTCCAGACCACACAGCCGACAGACTATGATAATATTTACACCTAAAAATCCCATTTATAAGGACAATTGGCTCCATTGGATTACTCCTGATTTACACCAGTGTAAAGCAGATCAGAAATGGGGCCAACATTAGTAAGAGAATATGTGAAAAGGGAACTTGGATTTTGCTGGTAAACAGATGGGAAGGCTGGTATAATTTATTCTCTGGATAACCATCTACCTTTATCTGAAAGAAGGAAGAACAACTGATAACAGTTTGTTCAATTTCTGTGTTATTCTGGTAATGTCTTTTAGTGACTGTGTGCATTTCTTATTATTCAGAACCACTTCATGGAAAGATTGGATTTACATTTTATCTAGACACTGCTCTTACCCAAGAATATCTTTTTCATTTCATTGCTGGCTTGAAAATCTATTATTTGCTGTTCAGCATATTGATGTTTTCATTTGCAGCAAGCTAACTGTAGCACCAGAAATAGGGATAAAATCACCAGCTTTGTCAGTTGTGCATTTTCTTGGAATATAGATGAGCCCCACCAGTTTCCCTCAACCCTGAAGTACTGTCCACCCTGCGTTTGGAAGCTGTGGACACAATCCTGCTAAATACAGCATTTTTCCTGAGAGATGCTTAGTATCCTAAAACTCCCACTTGCACTCTGCACCATTCAGAACTGGGCCTGACATTAGCTCCTTTCTACACTTAAAAAGGTGCTAACATGTTTTTCCTGGTCGGCGCAGAAAGGCTGTAACCACTAAAAAAGTAATTTACAAACCTTTTGAATATGGAACTGAGAATTAGCTGGAAGGGGCCAAATTCAAATCCTGCAGTCTTTATTCAGTCAGATCTCAGCATTTCCCATTTCAAATAGTTTTACATTAATGTGCACTAGGGAACTTTTAGTGAATGCCAGCAAGGTCCACACGGGCCATTTAGTGCACAAGAATGTACACTCCTCTCGTGCAGACTAACACACCATGTAGACAAATCCGGGGAGATGAGAACTTCCTTAACCACATTAATCCGACTGGGGAATTTATCTTCAATCTAATGATGAGACCTTCTTTGGGAAATGGAATTTGTTCATGTGGGAAATTTTTGACATTACTCTGATTCATAGATTTGTGGAGTTTAAAGCCAGAAAGGACCATTAGATCATCTAATCTGACCTCCTGTATGTCACAGGCCATTAAATTGCACCCAGTTACCCCTGTATTGAGCTCAGTAACGTGTGTTTGTTCTATGTTTGTACAGCACTTAGCACAAAAGGCTTCTTGTCCATGACTGAGGCTCCTGGGTGCTATAGGGTTGCCAACTTTCTAATTCCAGACATCTGAACACCCTTATCCCGCCCACTGCCCCGCTCATTCCCTGAGGCCCCGCCCCTGCACCGCCCCTTCCTGGGGCCCCATCCCCACTCATTTCACACACACCCCTTCATTGCTTGCTCTCACCCACCCTCGCTCGTGTGCTCATTTTCACTGCAAAGCCCAAACAGGCATATTTATTGTTTTGACAGAGGTATTATGCTGATTTCAGGTTTTATTTATTACAAGACACTAGAGCTGGCAGCAAAATAGTCAAAAAGGGTCATTTAAAAAAATGAAATTTCACAAAGGTTTTCATGATTCTTTCCCTCCCCTCTCCCATTTTTTGTAACCAGCTCCATGTTTTTTGTTCACTAAAGTTATTGTAATTTTATGTGTGGAATTAGGACCACACATTATCACAGCTGCAATGGGTCCTTTAAAGGCCCACTTCTGAAGCCCGAATACAAATCCATAGAGCACAACCACAGAAATGCACACTTGTCCATATACCTATATAAATAAATCTGTAGAAACTGACTCCCACACCTACATGCAGATATGCATGTGTATTCATGTGTACACATCTAGCATGCACTAACAATATACTTCTACATTATTTATTATTACAATTGTTGCTTAGTCCCGAGAGACCCCAACTAAGATCAGGGCTCCAGGGTGGTAGGTGCTGGACATACACATAAAAAGAGAGAGTCTGCAACAAAGAGTTTATAATGTAGCTAGACAAAGGTGGGGAGAAATGTGTGATACATTGGCTCTTCTGCAATTACTAGACAACAACATTCACTTTTTAAGAAAGAATACATTTCTTTTAGAGTTCCCTTCTCTTTTAAAAACTTGTTATGAAATGAATACACACATAGTTTATGTCACCAAATTTTTTGTGCACAAGCCAGCAAAAGGAATAAAAGTCAAAGAGTTAGGCTGCAAATTTTATTCACACAGCTATATACACATGCAGCAATGCATGCACCTCCCTACACAAAGACACACAGTCTCTTACACACATACAATGCATGCATGCACACACTTGCCTGCACATAGACACCCAGCAGGGAAGGGAGGAGGGTGGTCTGGAGGGGAAAAGATGTGGTGGGGGGGGGGAGAGGACGGGGAGGGAAAGAGGCCAAGGACAAGAGCAGGGTGAGGCACAAGGCTACAGGTGCATGAGGATGTGGGGGGCACAGGGGTGTATAGGGACATAATGGGGTGCAGCAGTGTATGGAGAAGAATGGGGAGCAGGGCTGTGGGGGTGAGGGACATGGGGGTGGAGAGGATGGGTGGGATGGGTAGGTGTGGGGGGCAGGGCAGGATGGGATGGGGGGATGGGGGTGAGGGACAGGGAGTGATGCAGTGAGGGGAATGGGGGTGCAGCCTCAAACATACCTCGAACTCCTGGGTACCGGCGATGGGGCGACAGACCGTGGCTCACTGCAGGGCACACACCACAGTTCGAGCCCAGCCACAGCAGGAGCGTGAGGAGGAGAAGAGGGCCGGCAGCTGCGGGTGAGGCGTGTGCCACGACCCCTCAACAGCAGCCTGCTAGCTGCGCTAGTTCATCCCCTGCTCTGACCAGGCCAATGGGAACTGCACCTGCGGGTGGGGGGGCGTAGCAGCATGTGGACCCCCTCCAGACCTCTCCTAAGCCTAGGAGCCGGACATGCCGGCTGCTTCCCGGTCAGCCAGGATCCCTTTTTGACCAGGTATTCCCGTTGAAAACCGGACCCTAGGGTGCTACTGTAGTACAAATGATAATTAATAATTTCAAAGTTAGTTTCCACTCCAAATTGGAATAAGAAGTTGAAATGTTGAAAATTTTCAAGACCCAAAATATTCTGAAAAGTTTTGAATTGGAAATGTCAAAATGAAAAATGTAGCTATAAACTGAAATGATTCAGTGCCTCAGAGGAACATATTTCATTTTCAATTGACATTTTGTAACGAATAAACATTTCTTGTTTTGAAATGTTGATTCAAAATTAGATTTTTTGTTTAGATTCTCATAATTGGAGAATTGGAAATGTTAATAGAACTCAATCTTTTCCCATACAAAAGTTTGATTTTTTATTATTTTTTATTTATTTTCTATTAAAAACCCCAATAAAAACCCAAAAGATAAATGACTTACAGCTTGAATATGTTTCTGAATATCACACACTTCATGGGATCTCCAGTAGAATATGCAATTATGGCAAGAAAATTTTGATATTGACAAAATCACCTATTCTGATTGGAATTTTATTTGTGCAGAAAATGTTGATCAGCTGTACTAATGATGCACTCTAAACGTCAACATTAACTATTTAATTGCTGATCATTTTAGAGAATGGACAGGGAGGAGGTTGGGAATGAAACTCATGAAGGTTTGGAATTAGGAATTGCTGCAGGAAAGGAAATAGAGAGAAAAGGAGGAAAGGCACAAACAGGAAAGGAGAGAAACATAGAAAGGGTGATAGGGACTAAAGGGAAACTGCAGGAATAGTGGTGAATTTAAACATGAGCATATTATTCCACAGCGATGCTGAATGTTGACAATAAGGTATTGAACAAATAATACATAATGATAATAACTAAACTTTATTTACTACACAAAGGTCAAATTCTATCCTTGATCTTTCTGCCAAGCTCCTACTGTCATCAATGATAGACTTGGTGTGGACTGAAGGGACTATGAAGAGACAAACTTATATCCTGCCCCAAGGAATGACGTGCTCACTTTTGAATGAGCTCCTGGTCTGGGGACTTGAGGAAAAATAAATAGAAAGAAAGAAAGAAAATTTGAAGCACAGGAAAAAGTACTGAGCTGCCATAAACTGCCAGTCTGACCCCTGTTCTTAACATGAGGTTTCTTAGTAGTAATAAAAATTAGCTATGTTTCAAAATTCTGAAATGTATGATGGGTCCAACTGCCCTGTCCATTCCCATTTACACAATGTACAGGCATCAGGTACTTTTTCCACAATATTCCACAGCAATGTTCTCTTCTGGTTTAATCTGCTAGTGAAATGCTTAAACAAATAGTTCCAAGAAAAGATGTTTTTAGGGCAACTCTGGTGTCATCCAAGTGCACGAGATAAGGTTAGTGATTACTCTTCTTTTTTATCTGTCACACAAATATATAAAAGGAAATAGTTAAAGCTTCAGTGAAGTTTTTATTCAAATTTACACAAAGACTGCTGTGTCAAGGTATTCCTGCTCCATACTGGGCCAGAAGTGGTTAACCCCATACTATGGACTGAGGAGGCCACGCCCCCTCTCTCCTGCTGGGCATGATCCAGCTGGAACCACATTATAAAAGGGAGCAGCTCAGCTCAGTCTGCCCTGACTTGGGAGGAGAAAGGATATATGTTCCAGGCTCCTGCTTGGAACCCCAGACCGCAGAGGCTAGGCACGCCGAGACCCAGGCAAATACCCAGCTGTCCATAAGGGGAAGGAGTCGCTGGGAACTTAGCCTGCTGACTACCTCAGAAGACCTGTGAACTACGGAGCAAGAAGACAGAATAGGAAGTAGCCCAGGGGAACCAGACATTGATCCAGTTGTGGTACTGGGAACAGAGTCAGCTTGTTTCAGAAGGATCCCTGCTGATCCAGTGATGGATACTCTCACCTCTGCTAGGCCCTGGGCTTGGACCTGGTGGAATAGGGTGGGCCCAGTCCCCCTACCCGGCCTCTAACCCACTCCTGGATAGCAGCCCACCCCTCTCTGGCTGCTAGGCCGTACTACCTGGTGCAGAAGGGTGGTCCCATTGACTGTGGCCGCTGGGCCCTGCTGCCATGCACGGAACAGCGGTCCCATTGACTGTGGCTGCTGGGCCCTAGTGCCCAGTGCAGAAAGGTGGTCCTATTGATTCTGGCTGCTGGGCTCCACTGCCCTGCACGAAAGGGCGGTTCTATTGACTCAGGCCGCTGGGCCCTACTGCCCAGCGCAAAAGGGTGGTCCTGTTGACTCTGGCTGCTGAGCCCCACCGCTCTATGTGGAAGGACGGTCATATTGACTCTGGCTACTGGGACTTACTGCCCTAAGCTACAGCGTCACCTCATAGATGTAGGCCACTAGGCCGTGCTGCCCTGAATCTAAGGACAGCCCCTCTTACTCTGATCATTAAGTCATACCGCCCTGAGGAGAAGGGTAATTATTTGGATGTGGCTGCAGGGTCATAACGCCCTGCAACAACAACATAGAATCCTAGGGTTAGAGGAACTGTATGGATCATCTAGTCTAACCCCAAACTAGTTAGACTAAATAGAGTGTTAAAAGGTATCTGTTCTTCATTGAAATAACACATATAAGTATCTATCACAACAAAGTACAACTCATGTGTCTCTTTAAAAAAAACCCAACCTTCCTTCTTTCTATACTTCTCAACAATAACAGCACTGAGACGTGCAGCCCTAAAACACAATTTCCTACAGTATGTCACATAGCTGCTGAAATGTAATGATTTTCAGGGCTAGCAGAAAAGAGCAGCTGCCCCCCAGGTTGTGTTCCATAAATGCTCCCCAGCACCCAGGAGGAAGTGGTATAAGTTCAATTCAGTTAAGCTAATTCAAACATTTGCCGCTTTGTAAATGGACCATAAGCACACGCTCACACACACACACACACACATATTAATATTTGAAGGATTCCAACAAAACAACTACACATACCTAAAAACTCATAAACATTTTAAGATTTCTCTGGTATCACTTATATTTTGAGTAACTGTAACAGGGCCCTACTAACAACGAGTTTGCTTTTAAGTACTGTACCCAAGATACCAGAAATCCCAGTTTATAAATAGATATCATTCCTTGCATGTAGAACGGAAAATTTCATGGAGACTAGAATATTGGAGGGGAAAGAAAATGCTGTTACTAAAGCTTTTTGTAAAGACAAAGCAGCTTTTCCAACCAGTGGGTGCACTTTCTAAAAAAAAATCGTAATTAGAGGCAGCACAATTTCATTAAACGTGAACACATTTATGGATTTTCAGTTTGGATTATTCTTATTTTGTTTCAAAACCTGCCTTCAATTTAAAGCTACAATAGCAAACCTACCATGCCAAAGCCCTCTTTAATACTAATGATTGCTTACTGCCTAAGATTCACAGTTATTCTTCACAACCATCATCAAAATTTACAACTGACTTTATTACTACATCATGTCATAAATCAAAAGGATATGCAGCCAGGCTTATTATAGGAGAGTGTTTGCCCTATATACTGGAGTTAAGTGACTGGCGGCATTTTTATCTTAAAATATGTATTTTAAGGGGTTTAATCTTTGCCTTGTAAACAAGACTGAGATGATTTTCCTCCCAATTTGCTCAACACTTGGCCTGATGTGCTTTTTTACTGACACAAGTATGAAATACAATAGAGAGTTAATGGTGTAAGACACCTACTGTACGCATACAACTAAATACCAGCTTTGATTTGTAAATAGGAATCTGGCACTAGATTCATCCACAATCCCTTGTGGTACTACGAGGGCGGAAAAACAGCGGAAATACTAGGTACTAAAGAGTTCTAATAAGCACAGTACATTTTTGTTAGCAATATCTCAGAAAGGTTTTCAAATTCATAGAAATGGATGGGCAGCAGCTACATTAACCTGATATCAAGTTAATGATCTAGAATCAAAGAGTGCACTTAGGGAAGAAACAGGCCTCATTTACATATCATGAAAGGCCATTCAAGGTCTTGCAAAATTGGATTTGGTGTCTACAATTGGCACTTGTAGCCAAATGGCAAATCACAAGAGCTTCAAAGCAGTAATCAAAAGTCAACTTTCATTTATGACTTTTATGTCAAAAATCCACTTTTATAGGGTGCCTGTGTATGAATTTACACAAACCATAAAATCTCTAAAGGAGCCATAAATGTCTAATGGGTAAATAATGAGTGTTATCAGAAAAGTATGCAACCCAAAATAAATATTTGACCGACAGTCATTGTAGTCTGCTGTGTCAACTGTCAGATTTTCATGATACATATTTTTTAGCTACGTTATATTTAAATAATGTTAGCGCTGATACTCAAATGAGAAAATTGAAATTTAAGATTGTCACTCTGTCCTTAACTCACTCTGTTTTGCTCATCTTGTAGCATATATTGTTCATATTAATATACAGTAATTTCATATATCTGCCCTGCAACATTTAAAGACACTGGGGTAATTTAAAGGTGGATGTCTAAATTAATCACTGTTGAAAGCAGACACAATTCCATTAATTCTGTGCAGTTACACCCACTTGTGCCAGCAATGAATTTGGCCCATTGTAAGTTAAGGAAGGAATTTCACCCTTTTGAATTTCCTAGCTTTTTTAAAATTTATTCTTCACCACATTTTGAATTTATATGCCCACACTTATTATTTAAAGAGAAAACAAAAGCCTGTTAGCCAGCCAGGAAAGAGAATTTTCAGGTGTCCTACTGCTTGAGCATTAAGGCTACTTAGCTGACAACACTCTGCGGAACTCAGCAAGGGCCCATTGGACCAATGATCTCCTCCCCTACAAATAAAAAGAAAAGGAGTACACGTGGCACCTTAGAGACTAACACATTTATTTGAGCATAAGCTTTCGTGAGCTACAACTCACTTCATCGGATGCATATGGTATTCAGAAGGAATAAACAGAGGAAGGAAGGAGCATCCCCTCCCACCACACTCAACTACCATCTACATATAGAAAATGTTTGATGGGGTCTGTAACTTCTTGATCATAACATTGGGAGTCCATCATGATCTCTAGTGTTAAAGGGCACAAGATCACCCTCAACCACATAGTCTTTCCATCTTCACAACATAATTCTTCCAGGTCACTGGGTGGGGGCTCACTCCAGTTTTGCATTGTGTTATTGAAAAGGAACTCCTAGATACTGAACCTGGCCCTTGTTGCTGCCAACTCTGACAGGCAGAAGGGTTACACAAATATAGTTGTAAATCTTCTTTTTCATTGTTTGACAAGCTTTAATAAGCACTGTCTTAGGCCTTATCCCTCTCCTCTTCATGGATCCATGGGATTTGAATGGCCATATCAGGAATGAAGAGGGGACACAGAATAGAGAGAAGCAGTGTGTGAGAAGCAGGGAACTGTGTACGTGAATACCTCTTGAGCAGCTCTGTAACTCTTATGTGCAGAACTGAGCACTCATCTAATTGTTGACATTATATACCATAACCTGGACAGCTCAGTCTGCTCTGCAGCCAGTATATGTGGCCTTCTGGGGCTTGTGCATCCTACATGTTCACATGTATTTCTTTTTGAATAGGACCTGGTCGGCATTTCTAAGTCTAGTAGCTAGATAACCGTTTCCCATACAGATGATACCTTTTTTGCTGTTGGATTGGACTGAATCAACAAAGAGATCACATTGATGCAGGTTCTTTCAAAGCATTCACATTTTTTTCTACACTTATTTTGTCAGCTGCTTGGCAATCTAAATGGAATTACTAACGATTCTCTATTTCTATTTAGTTTAAAATGGAAACTTTCCCTATAGATTGTTTCCCATACACTTTATTTAGGTGAGTGTATACAACTAAAATATATTCTATATTGTTGTATTAAAGCATAGTTCTGTATAATTGGTATGTTAATTACAAGCACCTGAAACACCTTATAAGGATTCAGGCAGAGTTGCCATATATTTTCAGTAAAATATTTTATTTTTGACGTTGTGTTTCTGACTTAGATTGTTAATTTTAGAATCAGTCCTGTACCTGGCTATACTGTTGTTGTTCCATGCTTGCTGATTAAGTGACTCAGAACAGAAACAGTCATTCCAGACTCCATTTACATTCCAGTGTCGAGACAAATAATAGACAGATCTCATTAAATTTAGGAAGTGAACATCATAGGAGATCTGTTTGCCTTTCATACTGTATAATCCTTGAATTCATTGTTGCATCTATCAAATCAGTTATTAAAATGCCATTAAATGACCTTTTCAAATGCCCTTTTTTTCTCTTAAGGAATAGCACTTAATACAGCCTAAAAATTTGTTAATGTTTACACAGAGACAAGGTGGGTGAGCTAATATCTTTTTCAAGGAGCAGAAACAACACCACGGGACCATAAACTCTGAATGACGAATAGCTATTGTGCTCAGCTCACCAACCATTCAGCATCTGAAAATTCTTAAGTCAAACTATTTAGCAAATAACAGTTTCAGAAACTCAGAATAGCTTATGAATGGTTCACACACCCTATGAAAAGTCTACATTCAGCTGATATTGGTTCAGAAAATACTATTCGACCAGCTCTCCTTTTTGTTTTTCTTTTTTAAAAAACACACCATCTGCTGAATTTTGAGAGGATGGTTTCCCCCCTATTTTAGATCACTTTATGTGATTTCTAGGTGGGTGGGTCTATCTGAAATTTACTGAGCAGGGGACAGATGAGTGCCTACCCAAAAACAGAAGGTGAAATCCTAGCCCCATTGAAATCAATGGCAAAACTCCCATTGAGTTCAGGAAAGCCAGGGTTTCAGCCAGAAACTCCAGTCGCTTAACTAAAACAACCTTTTTTTATTTTAAGCATTAATACTAGGGATGGACCAACCTTTTTGGGAAAAATGAAAGCTCCCGCCCTTCTGAATTTTTCCCCATTTCTGGAACCATAACCATTTGGCCTAGATTCACCTGTGTCCTCTAGCTGCTTTGTGCTGCTCCAGTAGGGTGATCAGATGTCCCGATTTTATAGGGACAGTCCCGATTTTGGGATCTTTTTCTTATATAGGCTCCTATTACCCCCCACCCCCTGTCCTGATTTTTCACACTTGCTGTCTGGACACCTTATGCTCCAATGAGGCTAAGCAGCTGCAAACTTAACTTACCCTGAAGCAGTGCAGAGCATATCAATGACTGATCCTTTCCTTTTGCAGAGGTTCTGAAGTGTTTGGAATCTTATTTTTTCATTTATAATTTATTCTCACAGTGTTTCTTGCTGCAATCTGGAGTGGAAGTGCGAGCGACCAATTCCCAATCATGCTCCAGCTATGCTTCTGGCACTGACCTGGAAAAGTGACTTCAGCTCTCTGTGTTTCTGCTTCTGCTACCCCATTGTCTCTCCTAGCTGTTTAACTTGTAAGATCTCTGGGAGAGGGACTTCCTCTTGCCATGTGTTTGTAAAGTGTATGCCACAATGGAAGTCTCTAGGTCCTACTGTAATATAAATCATAAATACTGCTAAAAGGAAAAGATCTTATAAGGTTTTCTGGGCAACTGTGGAGATTCAGGAGGTTTGGATAAACCTTCAGATGCTTATCTGAACTGAACCCAAACTCTGAAATGGGGAGGCTTTTCTATCACTGATTCATAATTAGAGTTGGTCAGATTTTTTTCCCCAGCAAGAAATCAAAAACTGAAAAATTTCAGCTGAAAATCAACCGGCCAAAATTTTGACTGGGAAATGCCATCCTGGTGCCCCATTGGAATTGGAATTCAGGTGTTTCATGTCCCCACTCTCCTTTATGGGCTGAGCTGCGTCCCTGAACCGACTATATGTCCCATGATCTTCCCCTCTTGTTGAGTGGTTCTGGTGCATCAGGAGAGTTCTTGGTCATGGAGCATTGCATGAAATATAGTTCAGTTCAGTTTATGGGTATTTAGCTTTTCAATACGATGCTGACATTTTCTGAAGAAACAGACTTTTGTGAAAAGTTTTAGTCAAAAAATGAATTTTCCATCAAAAAAAGTTTTGATGGAAATTTTCTGACCAGCATTGTAATAATATTGTCCCAATATTCAAATGGTCAAGGAGGATTTGGACTTCTGGACTTATTTCCTTTTTGTGAAAGAAATGAGTGGGCAGACATAGGCGCATGATATTCGTTACTAATCTATTTTTATTATCACATGCACGTACTCTTTGAACAGGGATGGACATAAAATCATAGAATCAGTAAAGCTTTCCCTTCACTGGCTTGGGACCATTTTCAGAACTCCAGCAAAAACACATTTGATGTCTTCTTTTGCCCAACAGCACATTCTGGGCCAGATCCTCAGCTAACGTAAGTTGCCATAGCTCCACTGCCTGAGAGGCTTCAACACAACTGCATTAGTTTACACTGTCTGAGAATCTGGCACTCTTCTCTGTCCAAATTGTCCAGAACACTATTTCCAATCCTATGGTCCAAATTCAAAGCTGTGCCTAAGGGAGTCTCAGATGGTGTCCTTTGTGCCTTTCAGCCTGCTATGCATGAAGATTACACTGATTTACTCCCCCTCAGACTCACAGCCACTTACAGACATAGACGTAAAAGCCTTTATGCGTCACTTGTGACTCTGGCCTTGTGTGGCTGTGTGTGTTACTGTATTTGAAACATCAAAATGCCTTTGTTAGATCATGTTCCTCAGCTGTGCTGTGCCTTTCAGGCCAAGCCCTCTGTGGGAGTGAACAGTGCTGATGCCAGACCATTGGGAGCCCTAAGCAGGAATATCCCTCCCCCACCAAAAAAACCCAGGCATTTTCTTATAAGAAAAAGTGAATAGGAAGCCTCCTTGAGCTGCTCAGAGCCCTAAGCAATTGCTTAGTCTGTGTATGGCGGACAGCACCAGCTCTGGGAGCGAGTAAGGATACTCATCGCCACTGGGGAAAGTCTGGGGGAAATTTGTTTCAGGGAGGCAGAATTCCTCCTGATGTTTCCTGGCATGAAAGGGATTGTGCCCAATGCTGCATCCCTTTCTGGGGTGGGGAAGAGTATTTCCACCTGATCTGTTGGCTGATGCATGGGAGAGATCACCTCTCCTCATCCCTTTGCGGTATTTTGTGCCCTAGGAGCTGTACAAAGAGTAATCTGTGTGATCCTTGTATAGCATTTTTCCGATGAGTGAGAGAATGAGGAGAGGGAAAACCACCAGGGAAACGTGTGTGGTACATACCAACAGGGAGGAAAGCAAAAAGGACCCAAATAAATAAATAAATAAATAAATAAATAAAATAAAATAAAACAGCAAAGGAAGGAAAAGAATTGGAGGGAGAGAGGGAGATAGAATATGGACAGGAAAAAAAAAGTCAAGACAGTGGCAATTGTGCTGAAATATGACGCCTTTCATCTCGTGAGATCCCCATAAATTTGACACATTCTCATGATATTTCACCCACATCCTGACCAAAGCTCAGGTTCCTTCTGGTTTGGGATCTGATCAGGAATTAAGACCATATGGCTGGATAGGGATTCAGAGCTTCAAATTTGAAACCCCTTGAAATACAAAGGGATCCAGACACACTTTTGGCTCATTCCTAATAGCACCAGCACAGCTGTGCTCAGGGACCTCTCACAACAAAAGACAAATGCCAGATTGTTTGATCCAGATCTCTTTTAAGTTGGTACTGAAATGGGGTGGCCAATCTTATATGCACATGTGACCTAAAGACATTATATACAAAGGAGGTACCATACAAAATACAGTTCCTGACTTTCAGATATTAGACGTTGGACTTATTTTTAAAATATGCCAAAATACCATAATGTGCGCTTTAATTATTATTGAAAATATTATTTATTATTTTAGGGAGCTGCTTGTAGATTTTAGAAAAAATATAAGTGTTTGCAAACACTAACATTCTTTTTATTTTTAGGAATGCATATATATATATATACACATAAGATATTTAAGATATATATATACTAAAATCATTTGTTTCCAAGCTTAGAATTTGTATTCCAAAGGCAGTTGAGAAGGAATTTTTGCATTCAGGTTATACATTCTGGAAATTAAGGGTTCATAATAGGGAAATGCTGAGAAACCCTTATTTATAGCAGTCCCAGCAGATGCTGCAATAATGAACACTGGCCTTTAAGCTGTCCTCATTCTGGTATTCAAATCATTCATACCAATTTTAATTATGAGCCATGTAATGCAGTGTAATGTGCAGCTTCTCTGCCACACAATCATAACATACATTTTTCATATACATATGTCTTTTCTTGTACTAGGGCTCTGTAATTGAAAACACTTTATCAGCTCGAGAGTTAATGACATTAGTGGAGCGGGGGGTTAGGTGCACAACTCCCAGTGATAATGGGAGTTTTACTGTGCTGAAAATGTATTACTAAATGTCTACTAAAGATAAGAACAAAATATATTTGTGGCATGAACTTCAGATAATATTTTACCTGTTCTTTGAGAAGGTAAGCAAAACAAACACTTCACATCTGCCATAGCCAAGTCAGCAGTAATTTACAAAGGGAGGAGGGAAAAAAGAACAACCTTGACTTACTCTGCTTACACTGATAGAGCTAAATGGTAGAGACAAGGTAGGTGAGATAATGTCTTTTATTGGGCCAACTTCTGTTGGTGACAGACCCACCTTGTCTGTTTAATATTCTGAGACCAATGTGGCTATAACAACGCTGCATAGGGCTAAATTATGCTATCTAGACAGAGCCAAGAGCAAAGGATGAGACATAGCCATAGCTTCCAGGGGAATGATTGTGAGTAAGGGGTCTGTGGTAGTGCAGCTTCCTCCTTCATATGTTCTCAGCCTGCAGTCAGCCAGTGTGGAGGAAGTGGCACCATGATCCTAGCTCCTCCCTGTCCCCTTCATGGTAATGTGTGTCCTCAGAGGCACATGAAGGGAGCAGTGCCTGCATCTCCTCTATTGCAGGGCCTGTGACTCTGAAAATCTACATGCAGGCTTAATATGCCCTTCAAGTATTATCTCTGGTCCATAGTTCTGTGAAAGGCATGTTCCATCTAGGTACTGAATGACCTCCATCATCACAGTCTTGGAACAACCTTATTTGAAATGTACTAACACGGAAAATGGCACCAAGTAACTGGCATGGGGACATGAAACATACCTATTAATGTAAGGCTTCGTCTGAAATAAGGTTCTCTCAAATTCACAGAAAGT
The DNA here is from genome assembly GCF_965152235.1 of Eretmochelys imbricata. NCBI lineage: Eukaryota > Metazoa > Chordata > Testudines > Cheloniidae > Eretmochelys > Eretmochelys imbricata. The sequence goes on from NC_135574.1 coordinate 34,462,114, forward strand.
ACCTGATATGTTTTCTCTGGAATTATAAAATTGTCAAAAGGATCCCAATGTGGGGATTTATGCATGGAAGGATGGTTAGCTTTAAGGTGACATTTGCTTCTCTAAATCTTTCTATACAACAGTGAGACAATAGACCCCTGTTAAAGATCCAATGTATTAAATGCCTAATAGGTAGAAAAAAGAGAAAATATATTACAATGGCATATTTGGAGCATGCTAAAAAGGAGCTTGGTTCTAGGTCAACCACTGGACAAATCCTGAAGTGCTTAGTCAGGCTAAGTTCCATTGGTGGCTACACAGCTCAGATTCCTGTTACCCTCACACTTGAGCACACTGAACAAGAGAGGTGACAAGATTTGTCACTAATCTTTCACTGATGGAGACACTAGGCCTGATTTATCATTTCCTGAGGCTCCTTTATGACACCTAGGCTGGTGCCTAGGCCACATGGTAGGCATGAGTCCATCCCAGACAATACCCCTGCAAAGGGGACTCCTATGCTCAATCACAGAACTGTCTCCAGGAGCTCTGTGCCAAATACTGGGTGCACAGGCATTCTGGGGTAGGGGTGAGACCAAATGGGAGGAGTATGTCAGGGAGGGGAGGAGGTGTGGCCAGGACACACCTGCACCCTAACAATTCTGTGCCCCTGCTAAGCTTCATAGGAGCTAATGAAGCAGGAGTGCAAATGTGGGAAGCACTCAGGCTGCTCTGGCCTGTGCTGGGAAGTGAAATGCCCCTGCAGCTCCTGAACGAGTGATATAAACTGCCTCCCATCCTGCCCGCATTGGCACCTGCCAATGTCTCTGCTAGCTAGGTTTCTTGCTGTCACTTCCCAGCATGTTATCCATAAAGAGCCCTCACCTGCATTCAGTTTAGTCAACCTCCAGGGCTTGGCATAAATAAGATTTGGCTGCTCAAACATCTAGCTGACTACTCATATGGTGAGGATAAGAGGTACATTTTTGTGCAGACAGGTATGGATCATTTAACATAAGAACATAAGAATGGCCATGCTGGGTCACACCAAAGGTCTATCTAGCCCAGTATCCTGTCTTCCGACAGTGGCCAATGCCAGGCGCCCCATTGGGAATGAACAGCATAGGTAACCATCAAGTGATCCATCCCCTATCACCCATTCCTAGCTTCTGGAAAACAGAGGCTAGGGACATCCTCCCTGCCCATCCTGGCTAATAGCCAGTGATGGACCTATCTTCCATGAACATATCTAGTTCTTTTTAGAACCCTGTTATAATCATGGCCTTCACAACATCCTCTGGCAAGGAAATCCACAGGTGGACTGTGTGTTGTGTGAAAAAATACTTCCTTTTGTTTGTTTTAAACCTGCTGCCTATTAATTTCATTGGGTTATCCCTAGTTCTTGTATTCTGAGAAGCAGTAAATAACACTTCCTTATTTACTTTCTCCACACCCGGCATGATTTTATAGACATTTGGTGACACATTTGGATGTTCTGTGTGTTTGTTTTATTTTAAAAGTGTCCAGGTGATGCAGCAATGGATGCAAACATTTATGTATACATAAATAAAATAACTCCCGGCACCACCACTTAAATCCGGAGTCCAGAATTCTATTCCATGCTTATGATATTTAGCTGGTTGGCAACATTTAGTCACTTTCTGGACTATCATTTCCCTCTCTTTGGTCATGAAACTTATTTTCTTTCGCTGCCCTGTGAAGATCCTGGGTGTGTCTCTTTTTCTATTGCCCAACACAGAACAGGAACACTGTGAATAGAGAAAGCTGAAGCAGCTTCAAGCTCTGTACCATGGAACTGTCCAGACTTTGAGACCTTTAGCCGAAAACTTGTGCACTTTGGACTAAGGTTGTGTCCTGGGGAGTAAATAATTCTCTCCATCGGGCCTGGAAGTCCACCTGGAGAGCAGCCAGCTAATACTCAAAGAGGCAAATCCACTGTCCTGCCCTACACATTCCCACAGAGGAAGGATAGTGCAGTGATTAAGGTGCTGGCTTGGGACTGGGGAGACCTGGGCTCAAGTCCTTGTCCTACCACAGTCTTCCTTTGTGACTGTTGGCACATCACTTGGTCTCTGTGTGCTTCAGTTCCCACCTGTAAAATGGGGATAGTCGCACTTTGTGTGTTGTAAGGAGAAATACAAAGACTGTGATGTGATCAGATACCATTAGGGCCATAGGTGCCTCAGCTACATCTGTGACGCACATGGAGGCCCCCCAAGAGCTGTCTCTGTGATGCTCAATGGCTGTGCGCCCTTTCAGCAAACTCTCCAGATCAGAGTGGAGTTGTATTAGGACTGCTTCAGAAGTGTTTCTGTGATTGTGGAGGGGACAAAATGCTGATAGAAGCTGCCTGTTTCTTATTGAATACAGCACAAACACTGACACAGTCTGTTTTCATGGTCCAAAAAGGTTCTCCCAGTGCTCACATTTGAGATTTGTACTCATGGGAAGTTGCATATTTAGGATGTTCTTTCTGCTAAATACTGTTCACATCGAACCTTCCACATAGAGGATATGCACAAATTAGAAGAGACATAAATATCATTGGGAGACTGTGAAAGGGGATATAAATCCTCCACTGGTGACAAAGGGGTTAAAGAGCTTCTGTGGGCAAGGTTGGCCCCGCTCTCTGACCGTGTCAATCATGTTGGGGATGGAATAAAGGTTAAAAAACAGGAAGTTCCAGTCTGTTGTGGTATAGCGTTGGGAAGAAGTAGATAGTGGTGTCCAAGAGATACTTCTAGAAGGCTTCAGGGAAACTTCCCTTGAGAAGGTCATACTGATCCTACGATGAGATAGTAGACTCTGGCATACTGGTGGACAGGATAGGTTTGGCAAATTCCAAGATGAGCTGTTAAGTGGTAGGTACTCGCAAAAAGAAAAGGAGTACTTGTGGCACCTTAGAGACTAACCAATTTATGCTCAAATAAATTGGTTAGTCTCTAAGGTGCCACAAGTACTCCTTTTCTTTTTGCGAATACAGACTAACACGGCTGTTACTCTGAAACCTGTGGTAGGTACTGATATCCTTGACCTCTCCTGGGGTTAGGCAATTAGGGAACTGTGCAGAAAGTACTTGAGGAGTGGGAGCCAGGAACCCAACCCTTTCCAAATGCAGTCAGGCTATTGGGTCCTGAGACTCTTGTTTATACAGATGGGGGTGCCTTCAGGTTTTGTAGTGCCCAGGCAGCAGGGGGTGCTTGTCAGTAACCTGAGAACTGTGACAGAGGCTAAGCCCAGTTGTGGCTTTGCAGGCTTATAGGGCCATCAGAATGGTAACATTTTTTTTTAAATCTCACTGGTGTATAATCCCCAACTGAAAGCTTCAAGTTTAATACCCTTTCTTTGTCAACCTGCTCTTTTTGCATTGCATGGAGATTTGGGTTTCGTATTGCAGGATTGTCATGAAGATAATGGGCTACTAGCATTTTTTTTTTAAATATGGAAAGATCTTAGAAGCTTTCTTTAAAAAAGCAACAACAAAAAACAAGCACTTGTATGGAGTTTGCAGTGGGAGAAAAAAGAAAGAAGTAAATCAAAGTCTGGGCCTATATCCACTTTTTAGTTTCTCTTTAGGTAGTGCTATATCAGCTGTTAAAGTGGGGATGAAAAAGAGACCCTATCACACTATGTAAATATCTTGAAAGAAAGGATGTCAATGAGATTAAAGAATAGGGGGATTTATTTACTGAGACATAATGGTTTTACTATTTGACTTTCAAGGGCAAATAATGATATTTTTTCCTACCAGTTTGAAAGAAATGTCCTAATATACATAAATATACTGAACCTCCATGGAACAAAGACTATTTCAGAGAAATGCAAAGACCTGTTCACTGGCCATAAATCCAACTAGGATGAATCTAAAATGTGAGGGTGATGGATCTTTGAAGCAGACATTTAAACAATCGTGTCTGGGCTACTTAAACATGAAGATGATTAACCCCCCCCCCCCCCCATCCAATGATGCCTTGTTTAAAACTCACATTTGACTAAATAGGCACAAAGCTACTCTGTCAAGACTGACTTTTCGTGAAAACAAGTTTTCTTGGTTTTCATTTGTGCATTATTTTCTTTCAAGCTCTTACACGGACACTTAAGAAATCTTCTCAAAAACATATTAGAGAGCCAATAAATGACCCCATTCAGTTTTATTTTGTCAGGAAAATTATCATCCTTTTCTTATTTGTTAAGCCCCATCAGCATGAATGGACTGATGAGCAAAGCTGCAGTAAGCAGTTCACCACTGATTCAAGCTGTGGAGAGCCAGCCCCCCCCATCAGCCTCCCCACTGGGAAAGGTCACCAACTCACTGCCATTCCATCGCTTAGTCAGGGGAGGAAAACGTAGCCTCAGAGCCGCCAGCATTGATATATTTGTTTGACACAGTTGTTTTAACTGAGTGAGACCAGCAGCCAAGGTAAGAAAAAGGCTGCGAGCCCTGATCTAAATTGGTGTGTTTAAGTGTTTTCTTTTTGTGGATTTTGCCATCCGTTTTTATAAAGCTTGTCTTAAACTGGTGACCTTGCAGGGGTTTGTTCCCCCCTTGTTATAAAAAAAATCCCCACACACGAGAAAACAAAAGATCTTCTCGCCAGGTGGATTTTATTTTTTTTAAAGCTCTTCCAATTCTACTGATTACCTAAATTTAAATGATTGACACTATCCTTTTAATGTTAAAAAACAAGGATATTGCATACATTAAGCAGAAGCAATTAGCATACTTCTGTAACCACTTGCCTTTTTCATTGCTCAGTCCTTGCATATGCATGTTTGCAAGCCTTGAGGCAACAGAAGGTTTGTCAGGAAGAGTAATGAAGAGGAAAGGAAATTGAAAGCAAATGACAAAATTGGGGGCGAGGGGAAGGACTGAGCAGAGGGATAAAATCAGAAAAGGTTTACAGCGAGGATATGCAGAGGTAATGTCATTAGAATGACAACATGTAAGCTACTTTGGTTTGTTGTGGTTTCTCTCAGCCTCTTGCAGGAGGTAGATTTAATGGAATAACATCAACACCCTTTATTTCAAACAAACTAGTCCCTGAAGTGCAGTTCAAATTCTTCTAACTTCCCTACTCTGATGTTTAGTAGAAAATAGACTCAGTTTAGTCTGGACATTCTTGTTGCTAACTCCAGAATCAACACAAAAGTCTTTTATAAGGGAGGCTGTAAGTGCATGGGGCCCTAAACAAGGTTGTGGTATTTCCATCATAAAGTTTAGTCAAGTTCATGACACTAAACAGTACCACAACTAAAGAGAAACCCTTATCAGAAGGTCTCTGCACAAACACAAAAGCATTTGCTCTCAAGAGTCACTCATGATTTTCAGTCAATTGTGTGTACAAGGCATGTGTTATCGTTTTCTCTGTTTAGCAAATATAATAGCTAAAATAGACTGGTTTGTTTACCATGTGCAGGGATTAAACTTTTCTTTCTCTTGGGACCTAATTTAAAGGTCTGTTTTTCATTCTGTTCTCCATTTACTCATGTTTTGAATAGTAAACTGAAGAAATTCATGAAATGTCTGATTGTGAATTAAAATCCTCCCTTCATCACTACACTGCTCTTGCAGTGACGAATAGGAAACCTAAGTTTGGGGATAAATTCAGGGTTTTTACTCTGCTATTGTGGAGGTGGAAAACATCACTGGGGTAATTCACTCAGTCCCACCTTGCTAATGCAACACTCTCTTGCAGCTGATCACTCTCAGAGGAGGCTATTTACTCACTCTTGTATGGAAAAGATATGAGACAAAAAACAAGAGAAAATGAAAATTCCAGTTACAACTCCCTCAGCTCTCCCCATCTTACCCTCCTCCCTTCTCCCCCCTCCCCCAAAAAAAGAGGTTCTTCAGTGACTCCTATTTAGTTTCATTGATGGATTTTATGTGACTGCAATGCAATGAGACTTAGATATGGCATAGGCCAGGTGCCAGCCTTATGCAGGGCCCTCAATCTTTATACTCTCTGAGACTGCCAACAAAATGGGCCAGTGAGTCCCATTGGTGGTGGTAGTTTTTGTGAAGTGGTGTCACAACCCAGAAACCATGCTCCTCAATTCAGGTTTCTTAACAACTCCCCACGGTCAAGACAAGAGGCAAAAATAACTGAAAGGACAATTTGCTCCTTAGAATGGAAACTGAAATGTTTAGTAAAATTACAGCTTCTGGAGAAGAGAGGATGACTTAGATTTACAAAGGTCAGTGCTGGATCATCTCACCATTCTCAGAGCAAAATGAAACTTTGGCAAGCTACTTAGTGTGTGAAGATAGAAATCTGTATTATCAAGTGTGAAGATTCAGTGTGCCTAAGGGGTGTAGAATTACATATGCCTTACCTGAGGTGCCATTCCAGAAATTCTTAGGAAACAATAGGGGGGTCAATACCACTTGCTACACTAATTGACATTAATTATTACTGACTTCTGAATTCTTTAAAAATGTTTCTTCAAGAAAATTTGTTCCATTGTGCCTGGTATTTACTGTAACTTAGTCCTGTGACATTTTGTGATTGTTGTACAAGCACTTTAGACAGATATGAGTTTTGGAAACAAGAGGGGGATGTTTTCATAGGCTGCATTAAAAAAGGAAAAGCTAAGACTGACAAGTACGTACTAAATATTAATACTTTGTGCTACTATTGTACCTTTCACCTGACGACTTCAAAATACCTTGTAAACATGAATGAATGAAGTGCTGAAATATTCCTTGTGAAGTAGGTTATATGGAGACCACTTCCTGGGATGGGAAGTAGCTTCTATATAACAGTACGCAGAAGCACAGCATGGTATTTTAAAGAGGGAAGAAGAACACTCCCAAATTGAAACGTCAGAGGAATTTAGGTGAACGGAATATAAATTACATAAATTTGGTGTTAACACTCTAATTCTTGCAAAATGCCAGGAAGTCTTTAATGACAAGTGACCAGCCCCAAGGCAGTGATCCCAGGACAAGTGGATCAATGGAAGTTCTGATTAAAACTGTATTTAATGAAGCGTAATAATATACGTGAAACTCAGGGCTTGGCTAAACTTGTGAGTTAGAGTGCATTAAAGGAGCACCGGGCGCACTAGCTCACTACCCATCCACATTGGCAAGGCACATAGAGCACTCTGACTCTGCGGCTGGTCTGCTCCTGGTACTCCACCTCATCAAGTGGAATAATGTTTTGTGCACCCTCACTGGAGCGTCGCAGCGCCACTGTGGACGCCCTGGTCTGTTGGTGTGCTCTGATCAGCCTCCAGAAGTGTCCCACGATGCCTGTTCTAGCCACTCTGGTCATCACTTTGAACTCTACCGCCCTGCCCTCAGGTGACCAACTGTCAGACCCGCCCTTTAAATTCTTTGGGAATTTTGAAAATCCCCTTCCTGTTTGCTCAGCAAGGCATGGAGTGCTCTCAGCAAATCTTTCCAGGTGACTATGCCTCCATGCGCCGGGCAATCTCCAGTACGGAGCAATGGCGAGGTGCTGGACCTCATCAGTGTTTGCGGGGAGGAAGCTGTCCAATCCCAGCTGTGCTCCAGCTGAAGGAATTACGATACCTTCAGGCAGATATCAGGGGACATGATGGAAAGGGGCCACGACTGGGACTGCAATGCAGGGAAGGAGCTGCGGAATGCCTACCACAAAGCCTGCGAGGCAAACAGCCGCTCCAGTGCTGCCCCTGAGACCTGCTGTTTCTACAAAAAGCTGGACGCGATACTTGGGAGCGACCCCACCTCCACTCCAAGTACCACTATGACACTTCAGAGCCCAGTTCAACAAGGCAGGAGGAGGAGGAGCAAAGTGGGAGCAAGGATCCTGAGGTGGAGGAAGACACCCCGGAATCCCTAGATGCATGCAGCCAGGAGCTGTTCTCAAGCCAGGAGGAAGGTAACCAGTCATGGCGGCAGGTGCTTGGGGAAGGACAAACACCAGAGGAGGTTCCTGGTAAGCGGCTTTTATTTTGGGAAGGAAGTTATTTGGTTAGGGCTGCATGCATGCCTAGATGCGGAATAGGGCTTTGATGTGCTCTCTCACATCGCGGTAATTGGCCTCAGTGATCTCTTCAAAGATCTCATCCAGAACGTGGGCAATGCGCTTGCGCAGGTTTCTCGGGAGAGCCATTGTGGTCCTTGTCCCAGTAAGGCTAACTGTCCGCGCCACGGTGCCGTGAGGGGCGGGAAGACCATTGCTGCACACAGGCAAGCTGCATATGGGCCAGGGCGGAAGCCGCATTACAGTAGAAGACCCTCCCTTGCTTCCCAGGTCACCCTCAGCAGCAAGATATCTTCCAGGACGAACTCCTGTGGAAAATGTGGGGACAGTGTTCAGTACAGGGGTCCCCTGCCTCTGTTGGCTCTCCCCAAGGCACAGAGACCCAGAGGACAGTACAGCTGTGAAACAATCAGTCACACTTGACCCTGTGCTTACTCACCATTTTGGGGCTCCCGTGGGTTATGTGTGCTCGCTTTGGGATGGGCAAATTATGCTATTGTGTAGACAGTGCTTGCCCTTAGGTATGGGGGAATCATTGCTCTGTCTGTTGTGATCAGTGCTGCCTCTGTTAAGTGGTGCATTTTGCCTTTAAAGATGCAACCTTGAGATCTCAGCCTTCTGTGTTATCACCGGCCAAAAGACTCCAAAGAATCAAAAAGAGGCCATGTAGAAGCAAGGAAGACATGTTGTATGAAGTAATGCAGCATTCAAGTAGTGAAAAATCAAAAAGTGAAGGAGTGGCAGGACAATGAAAGGAGGATCCGCCAGCAGAATGAGGCGTGCCGGCACAAAAGCGCGGTGCTCTGGCAGCAAAGCATGGATTGGCTGATAAGCTTAATGGAGCGCCAAGCATACTCTATCCAGGCACTTGTAGCCATGCAGGCGGAGCACTACTGCGCCCACCTTCTCCACAGCCCTTGTCCCAAAACTCTTTCCTTTGTGCCCCCATATCACCTCCAACCCACTTTCCCCAACATCCGGGTTCTTAATGCCAGCAAGAACATGTGTAGCTTACTTCCAACATGTGTAGCTTCACCACCCAACTCTGAAAACTACGACCCTTACCCACTGCACTCAACCCGCATCACCATGCAGGATAGCCATCCTGAAGTGCAGCACTCATTGCACAGCACTCCAGATAGGAAGGCTGAGTATGATAACAGGACATACACAAATCTGTGATTGTACCATTCCCCACTCCACCCCTTGCCCTTTCTGTTTCCCAAGCAGTTGTTTCTTTTCAATGAATGAATTTTCTTTTCAATAAATGGATTTTTTTGGCTTTGAAAACATTCTTTATTATTGCATGAAGTAAAAGATACCTTAGCCCAAGAAAGAAACAGGCACTGCAAGTCAGCGTAGCAAACACAGATTCCTACTAACATTGGAACCATTGCACTTCACTCCTGTGCAGGGCACCAGACATTACTGGTGGCTTTCAGCCTCAAATTGCTCCCTCAAGGCATCCCTAATCCTTGCAGCCCCACGCTGGGCCCCTCTAATAGCCCTGCTCTCTGGCTGTTCAAATTCAAGCTCCCAGTGTTGAACCTCTGAGTTCCATGCCTGAGTGAATCATTCACCCTTCCCTTCACAAATGTTATGGAGGGTACAGCATGTGGATATAATTGCAGGGATGTGGTCATCAGCCAGGTCCAGTTTCCCATACAGAGAGCACCAGCGGCCCTTTAAATGGTCAAAAGCACACTCCACAGTCATTCTGCACCAGCTCAGCCTGTTGTTGAACTGCTCCTTGCTGCTGTCAGGGCTCCCTGTGTAGGGTTTCATGAGCCACAGCATTAAAGGGTAAGCAGGGTCTCCAAGGATCACAATCGGCATTTCGACTCCCCCTACAGTGATCTTCTGGTCTGGGAAAAAAGTCCCGGCTTGCAGCTTCCTGAACAGGCCAGCATTGTGAAAGATGCGTGCATCATGCACCTTTCCAGGCCAGCCTGCGTTAATGTCAATGAAATGTCCCCGGTGATCTACAAGCACCTGGAAAACGATAGAGAAATACCCCTTCCAATTAACGTACTCGGAGGCTAGGTGGGCTGGTTCCAGAATTGGAATATGCGTGCTATCTATCACCCCTCTGCAGTTAGGGAAACCCATTTGTGCAAAGCCACCCACAATGTCATGCACTTTACCCAGAGTCATGGTTCTTCCGAGCAGGATGAAATTAATGGCCCTGAAAACTTACATCAACACGATTCCAATGGTCGACTTTCCCACTCCAAACTGGTTAGCAACTGATCTGTAGCTGTCTGGAGTTGCCAGGTTCCTGATTGCAATAGCCACCAGCTTCTCCACCGTCTGGGCAGCTCTCAATCTTGTGTCCTTGGGCCGCAGGGTGGGGCCGAGCTCCTCACACAGTCCCATTAAAGGTGCTTTTCTCATCCGAAAGTTCTGCAGCCACTGCTCGTCATCCCAGACATGCATCACGATGTGATCCCACCATCCAGTGCTTGTTTCCCAAGCCCAAAAGAGGCATTCCACGGTGGTGAGTGTTAGGGGGCTTGTTCCTTCACCCACTTCCTTCCCTGGTCCGCCTCGCATGAACAGAGAGCTACAATACCTGAAGTCCAAAAGGTGCAAACAATTCGATGTTTATTGGGATGAACTTCCAGCAAGCATGATTCCAGTTTCCTTCCTTAGTATCCCCCTTCCCAGCTCTGACACCACAGAGGCTTACCTGCGTCCCTGTTCCCATTTCCCCCTTTAGCTAAACATGATTCCAATTTCCCCACCCCCATTCCTCCCTTTAGCAAAACATGATTCCAATTTCCCCACCCACATTCCCTGTTCCCATTTCCCACCCACACACACACTCACTTCCTGATTGACTGCAGACTATGTAGTAAAACTTGAGTTCTGCTTAGCTATAACTTAACCAATCATTTTCCTGAAATTTAACTAACCAATCCTAACATATTGTAACATGATTATGTAACCAATTATATCCCACCACCTTAATTAGTTTACACCCAGCAAAATTAATTATACAGCAGACAGGAACAATCACAGAACCAGACAGAGATTATACAGACAAACAATAGCAAAGTGGGAACTATAATGACAAAACAATACAGAAGTGAGGATTTCACATCCCAGCTATTGATAAGTGAGTTCTTGCCAGACAGGATGCTATCAAACTAAGTTTCCTTTTACATCTTCTAGGCACTTCCCTTTCTCTGGAGGCGATAGGCATTATCAGGACAGGATTGTATTCCTAACAGCCCAATAGCACCTTCTTTCAATGTGACTAATTTGAAATGTGAGGATGTGACTGGTCGCTTCCCAGCTTATGGCTGTCTCTGTCGCTTAGCCAAAGACCTTAGCCTAAGAACAGGGCCTCAGACTGTCACAGTGAGAGAAGGCCCTTACACCGGCAGACAGTGATTTTGATTCTTTCTTTTATACCTCTATAACTAGCTAAGTGATAAGAATACACCTAAATTCTTAAGAGTATAGGCCTTTACAGACAGGCCTGAATATCTATATCCTAACTCCACCCCTTTTTTTTCCTTTTTCTTTTTCTTTTGGGATCCTCCTGCCCAGGTATCCCTGGAAAAGCATAGGACATATGGCAACACATTTCCTGATAGGGCCAGGCATCAAGGTGGAAGGTGTCGATATTCCATTTGTCCCACTGCCCCTTGTGTAGTATAGTGCCCTGCACCTTCTCTCGTACGGGCATACCAGACCTATTCCAATTAATGTTCCAGACTTCCCATTAGTGTGGGCCCAAGAAGGTGGGGTCCGGGTTGTCTAGTACACTGCAGGGTTTGGAGGACTTATTACATTACTTATAGGTTATCTCCATATGCAACGTAATACAAGTACAGTTAACAATACAAAATCCACAGCAACACCGAGTCCTGACCACTGTAGTATGGTCCAACATCCGAGACACCCCCAAAACACTGCCTCTCCTCCTTCGACAGGTTCATGATCTTATGTGTCCAGTTGCTGGCAGTTGCAACAAGCTGCCCCTGCAGGTTTTGCATGCTTTTGTCCCTATCATAAGTCCATTGAATGTTCACAGAGAAATAGGATATTGTCCAAACCAGCTTGACCACTTGGTATGGAATCAGGCAGTAGGCGCTGATTTGATTATTCACAGCAATAAGATTCACATATCCATTTGTGCACCAAAGTCCAGATAGCAGTGTATAGATGTGTGTAGTTTGGTTATGGGCTGGTGTAATTTTGCCCCCAGTAATATGTACATTCCCAGAAAAACACCTTATACATAGAACACCCAATTGTCCACCCCTTGCATAGGCCATTGATTCTAATCCTCGATAGTCATAGGAGAAGGGCACATCCAAACTTCTTCTGTTGATTCACACTATTTTACACACTCCTCCATTGATTACCAGTGAGCTCCTCCCCTTCTCATTTTTTCCATAGGGCTTGTGGGGACCACCTTAGTTGCCATTCCATTTCCAGGTACCATGGTAGCTATTACACAGGTGCTGACCGCCTAGTTGAGCATTTTGCATTCCCATACTCATCTCCCCCACTGCCCCCACAGGTCAGCCTTTTGAAGCCATCCCCCACCTATGTCATGAGGTTTTCTGTTCATTAAAACACAACAATGCTAGCAACAAGACAAACACCACAGACAAACACAAGACACAGATCCATGGTATTGTGGGTTATTTTTCCTGCTGGTGCCAGCTTGCTTGTAGAGTGTCTGAAAAACAAAAGAAACAATTTCCACCCCCATGGTGGGGACAGATTATTGCTTAATAATAATAACACCACTTTCTTTTACAAATTTCCTTGCTAATTGCAGTAAAAACAGAAGAATTACCTCCAGGCTGTCCTTATTTTGTTCTATAGTCAGGCTAGTGAATTACCCCACTCACTGGTCATTTATGAAATTCATGAGGTGGTGTACCTCAGTTTCCCCTCTTGTATAACAGACCAAGTTTGCAGTAGTTTCTCTGCTGTACAAAGCTTTAAGTTTATTCTCAGGTAATAACTGAGACACAGCTTCAGATTTTAGCACTGTACACACACACACCTTAAGGTTAAGGCCTGTCCCCCTTATTTTCAGGCTTGACTTGTTTTTTCAGCTCCCTTTCCTGGAGGGCCATAATCTGAGTCTTCTAGTAGCTTGTTTGCTGACCAGATGTATTCATTATTTGCAGCTCCTTTGTGCCCATCATCTATGTAATTTGCATTTACCCAGAGGCTTACTAGCTTGCTTTTGGATCCAAAGCTATTAGCAGCTCAGAGACCCTCTTAAAAGGGAAACATTCCACTTCCACTAGAGTTCTGATTACTTTCCACTTTCATCTCTTGCTCCAAAACACAGAGATCTGAAAAAGAAAGCACAACCTATTGTGGCCCCTTTTGGAGCCCTAATAGGATTTTAATTAAGTACCATGTTTTGTTTGCATTTCTTTTACCCCTTCTCCAATATACACTGCACACGCCCTGGGAAAATGCACATTCCTTCCATAGTTTAACCTCCATAACATTATATTAGCCATATTAATTTTACACAAGGTGAAACTGCCTTCCCCATGCCCATAAAGTTTTCATACACACCCATTTTCCCTCAGAACAGCTGTAAAGGCTTCTGGGGATGGAAGCATAGTGGTGCTAGTAGCCACTCTACCTGACCTCCTTGGATAATTTAATTACCAAGCTTCCATCCAATGTGACTGCACAGAGTTGCACAAACAGTTACATTTATATAACTGGGTTTTATCATTGAACAAAAACTTCCTTCTTGTAACACCACAACTGTTACTCTTTCAACATCTTCACAACCATTACCTTTTACCATTTCTACAACTCCCAAATGTTTACTTTCTTCCAAACCCTGTATTATCAATTTTTGCAGAAGCTATTTGTAACTTTTCATTCACTTCTTTAAGTCACTTACTCCTACATTTAGTTCTTTAAGGTAGTGCAATTTGTCTGTAACAGCTCAGCCACCAAATACAATTATTGCCACACAGCTGTCTTCACCTGTGCTGTCTTTACCTTGAGACTGCTCAAAGAGGCAGTAAAACATTTGTCTCCATGGATGCCCATGGATCTTTTACTCCAAAAATTCCAGTGGAATACAGCAAACCTCCATCATACTTTGTCCAAAATAACCAAAAACATCTCACATAAGTATCCAAAGTACCCTCCATTAAAACTTCAGAAAAACAAAAGAGTGTGGAAAGGCAGGGGGAAAGAGGTGGAAAGAAACCAATTAAGCCCGTCAGGTCAGTTTAAAGTATAGGCTACCAGCAGCAAATTAAGTAAACCGAGAAAAAGAAGAAGGAAAAGAAGAAAAGGATATAGTTAGCTCTGAGCCAAGAGTAGGCTCCCTGGGTTGAAACAGTTGGGAACCCTTATCCCCAGGTTCTCATTCTGGCTCTGGGACAAGAGTGGGGGTTGTTACCTGCTCCTGCAAACCCTGCCATTTTGCACTTTGAAACTTTTTTATTCTTCCCCTTCTTTCTCTCCACTCCCCCAGGACCAAGTCCCAGCTCCAGTCTCTAAAGGTAGTCTGCTAACTCTGCTTTTGACTTTAAACCCCGTTGTGCCAAATCATCTTTAACCGCCCCTAACTAATTTACAACCCTTCAGCAGCCCTTGCTGAAGCAGCACCAAACTTGAAAGATTACTGGCAGCTTCCCATAATGCTGCCCTTACTTCAAACCTCTCACAAGCAGACTGAAGTGCCTCCTTTCCCTGGGAGGCATTCAGTCCCCATGGGCAGGGACCTTCTTCCACTACCCATATACCAAGGAAGGTGGGCTCCTCAGCCACCCCCCATCCCTCTGGGTCCCCTAACAGTACTTCCTCCATTTCCTTTTTTAATCTCATCCCAGGTTGACCCCTGCACCTGGTATGGGCCCTGGTTCTTCCTTATCCATTTATCCAAAAAATCCTTTACCCTGGCTTGCTAGAACCCGCAACTACCATCAAGAGAATTTGCTATACCCCCTCCAAGCAGCTGCGCGGACTGTTGGGGAGAGGGACTTACAGGCTGCCACTCACCTATCCAATGCAATGCATCCGAGTGAGTCACTAGCGCCAAGATGTTAGGGGGCTTATTCCTTCACCCACTTCCTTCCCTGGTCCTTCTCACATGAACAGAGAGCAACAATACCTGAAGTCCAAAGGTGCAAACAATTCGATGTTTATTGGGGTGAACTTCCAGCAAGCATGATTCCAGTTTCCTTCCTTAGTGTCCCCCTTCCCATCTCTGACACTACAGAGCCTTAGCTGTGTCCCTGTTCCCATTTCCCCCTTTAGCCAAACATAATTCCAATTTCCTTACCCCCATTCCCTGTTCCCATTTCCCACACCACACACATATTCACTTCCTGATTGACTGCAGACTATATAGTAAAACTTGAGTTCTGCTTAGCTGTACCTTAACCAATCATTTTCCTGAAATTTAACTAACCAATCCTAACATATTGTAACATGATTATGTAACCAATTATATCCCACCACCTTAATTAGTTTACACCCAGCAAAATTAATTATACAGCAGACAGGAACAATCACAGAACCAGACAAAGATTATACAGACAAACAATAGCAAAGTGGGAACTATAATGACAAGACAATACAGAAGTGAGGATTTCACATCCCAGCTATTGATAAGTGAGTTCTTGCCAGACAGGATGCTATCAAACTAAGTTTCCTTTTACATCTTCTAGGCACTTCCCTTTCTCTGGAGGCGATAGGCATTATCAGGACAGGATTGTATTCCTAACAGCCCAATAGCACCTTCTTTCAATGTGACTAATTTGAAATGTGAGGATGTGACTGGTCGCTTCTCAGCTTATGGCTGCCTCTGCTGCTTAACCAAAGGCCTTAGCCTAAGCACAGGGTCTCAGACTGTCACAGTAAGAGAAGGACCTTGCACTGGCAGACAGTGATTTTGATTCTTTCTTTTATACCTCTACAACTAGCTAAATGATAAGAATACACCTAGATTCTTAGAGTATAGGCCTTTACAGACAGGCCTGAATATCTATATCCTAACAGTGAGCATGTCCATGAATGCCACAAGCAAACTCGTATCATATGCATTACTCGAGTCAATATCATCGTCGGAGCCCTCACTGTCACTTTGGATCATAAGGAATAACTCGACTGCCAAACATGACGTGCTGGTGAGACTTGTCAGCATACTCCTCAGCAGTTCGGGCTCCAGTCCCGCAGGCTGAAAGGGAAGACAGAGCACGCAGTACAAAAAACGTTGAAAGATGGCGCCAAATGTGGACGGAAGCACAGGGATTGCTGGGATGGGAACCAATGCATCACGGGGCATTGGGACAGGACTCAGAATGCCCTGCCCCTCCCCCGCCCCCTTCCTACAAGCCACAGCACCAGAATGGAAAGAGATGCTCTGTGCGATAGCTGCCCATAATGCACCGCTCCCAATGCCACTGCAAATGCCGCAAATGTCGCCACGCTAATGCGCTGTCAGCTGCCAGTGTGGACAGACTGCAGCGCTTTCCCTACTGCGCTTTCCGAAGGTGGGTTTAACTCAAAGCGCTCTACATCTGCAAATGTAGCCATGCCCTCAGTGCCACCCTCTCAGTGCTTGCCTATGT
Source organism: Eretmochelys imbricata (assembly GCF_965152235.1). Classification (NCBI taxonomy): domain Eukaryota; kingdom Metazoa; phylum Chordata; order Testudines; family Cheloniidae; genus Eretmochelys; species Eretmochelys imbricata. The sequence continues at coordinate 34,478,675 of NC_135574.1, forward strand.
GGGGAAATTGACTGGAAGAGCTCCCCCTGTGGACACTATTTTAGAATGAAAGTCACTTTATTCCAGAATAGAGTGTTCGCACAGGGAGCTATTCTGCAATGTTGGGAGCATCCGGATGAGAGGATGGTGTTGAGAGGAGGGATTTAGAGCATAAACTCTGGCAAGTCAAGTGTAAAAGTATAATTAAGCAGGCCAAAAAATAATTTGAAGAGCAATCAGTTTCAGTGCTTTTTGCTAACAGCAATTTTTTTTAAGTACATCAGAAGCAGAAAGCCTGCCAAGCAATCAGTGGGGCCACTGGAAAATCAAGGTGTTCAAGGAGCACTCAAGGAAGAGAAGGCCATTGCAGAGAAGCTAAACAAAGTCTTTGCATTCACCTTCACTGCAGCAGATGTAAGGGAGATTCCCACACCTGAGTCATTCTTTTAAAGTGACAAATCTGAGGAACTGTCCCAGACTGAGGTGTCAGTAGAGGTGGGTTTGGAACAAATTGATACATTAAACAGTAATAAGTCACCAGGATCAGATGGTATTCACCCCAGAGTTCTGAAGGAACTCAGATGTGAAATTGCAGAACTACTGTGATACATAATCTATCACTTAAATCAGCCTCTGTACCAGATGATTGGAGGATAGCTAATGCGATGCTGATTTTTAAAGGAGGCTCCAAAGGTGATCCTGGCTGGTAAGCCTAACTTCAGTATCAGGCAAATTGGTCAAAACTCTAGTAAAAACTGAATTATCAGACATATAGATGAACAGAATGTGTTGGGAAAGAGTCAACATAGTTTTGTAAAGAGAAATCATGCCTCACTGATCTATTTTAATTCTCCAAGGGTATCAACAAGCATGTGAAAAAAGGTGATCCAATGGATATGATGTACTTGGACTTTCAGAAAGCTTTTGACAAAGTCCCTCACCAAAGGCTCTTAAGCAAAGTAAAGAGTCATGGGATTTGAGGGAAGGTCCTCTCATGGATCAGCAACTGGTTAAAAAATAGGAAACAAAGGGTAGGAATAAACAGTCCGTTTTCACAATAGAAAGTGGTACTTAGCAGGGTCCCCCAAGGGTCTGCACTGGGATCAGTGCCATTCAATACATTCACAGATGATCTGGAAAAGAGGCTGAAGAGTGAAGTTGCAAAGTTTACAGATGATCCTAAATTACTTAAGAAAGTTAAATCCAAAACTGACTGGGAACAGTTACAAAGAGATCTCACAAAACTGTGAGACTGGGCAATGAAATGGCAGATGAAATTCAATGTTGGTAGTATATGCACATTGAAAAACAGAATCCCAGCTATACATACAAAGTGATGGGGTTTAAATTATCTGTTACCATTCAAGAAAGAGACCCTGGAGTCACAGTTCTCTGAAAACATCTCTTCACTGTGCAGCAACAGTCAAAAAAAGCTAACAGAATGTTAGGAACCATTAGCAAAGGGATAGGTAATAAAGCAGTAAATATTATAATACCACTATATAAATCCATATTACTACATCTTGAATACTGAGTGCAGTTTTGGTTGCCTCACCTGAAAAAAGACATATTAGAATTAGAAAAGGTTAAAAGCTGAGCAAGAAAAATGATTAGGAGTATGGAACAGCTTCCAAATGAGGAGAGATTAAAAAACGTAGGATTGTTCATTTTAGAACAGAGACGACTAAGTGGGGGATATGATAGAGGGCTAAAATCATGAATGATGTGGAGAAAATTAATAGGGAAGTGTTATTTACCTCTTCACATAACACAAGAACCAAGGATCATCCAGTGAAATTAATTGGCAGCACATTTAAAATATACATAAAGAAGTACTTCTTTACACTATGCACAGTCAACCTGTGGAACTCACTGCTTGCGAAGGCCAAAAGTATAACTGGCCTTCGCAAGCATGCCCTGGTAATGATTTCCAAGACAGAATTAGATATATGTATGGATGATAGGTCATCAATGGCTATTTGAGAAGATTATAAGGGATGCAACAGCATGCTCTGGGTGTTCCTAAACCCCCAACTCTTATTTGAAATGCTGCCAGAAGCTGGGACTGGATGACAGGGAATGGATCACTTGGTAATTGTCCTATTCTGTTAATTCCTTCTGATGCATCTGGCACTGAAGACAGAATACTGAGTTAGATGGACCATTAGTCTGACCTTGTATGGCCTGGCCATTCTTATAGTGTTCTGTTCTTAATAGTTATTCAGGTCAATTTCCCCCTGTAGACAAGTCCCCATGGGCTGTAGGATAGGCCAATGCAAATATTGTATTCAATGTAGCCGTTTGACTTCTATTGACTAAGACTGGAAAGGAGAAAACTCTGCATGTGACTTTGGATGTTGCAGGGTCTTTTCTTCACTCCAACAGCAGGAATTTATGGTTTCATGTCTTAATTTTGGTGACTGTTAATAGAAAAATACTAAAACAATAATTGAGAGCTGGATATCTAGATGGATAACATGCTCAATAGGGATGTAATGATAATCTTGTCACTGCAAGGTCTCCGGGGCAGGGACTCTTTTACTATGTTTGTACAATACCTAACACAACAGGACTTCTATTGGGTCTTGTAGTACAAATGCAGAATGATAACTTCTGAACCTAATACAGTTTCAAAGGCAATAGATAAATATTTTACATATTAGTGAAAGGTGTAATATGGGGTGTAATATGACAACCATTTAACAGAGTGTAAGCTGTCTGAATGACCCAGAAGAGTAAACATTCATAGTCAGCAATGTCTTCTCCTCAAAGGTTAGTGTTTATAATAAGAAAACACATAAAATAATATTGTCAGAAAGTAAATAGGAAAAACTCCCCTATTTGGCCTTCAATCTCAATTTACTAGCTCTGGACATAGAGCCTCACCTTTCTGAAGGCATTCTTGCTAAGTAGCCACTGTGACAGGCCTTCCCTACAGCACATGTGCAAGGCGAGGTGGGGGAAATGGAGTTTAAATTAAATGCTTTGTTTATTGGGGACCTGGGAGGGCCCCATGCATCCTGGAAACATGCTGTACATCAAGTGAATTTTCCATTTGAAACTACAGATGAATTTGAGCTAAATAGAAACTTTGATTCTGTAAATTCTTGCACAGAGATCAGCAGAGAATACAAGCATGGGCACAGGCTATGTGTACATGCAAGTAAGGTTTTGCACTAGGAACCATATTTTTAAAGCAATTTGAGCCCCTGAAGATGCAAATAGGTAACTAATGGGATTTTCAAAAGCACTCAGGAGCCTAACATGTTAGGCCCCCTTCCCCACCTGATGTCTGTCTTGTCTCACCTAGATTGTAAGCTCTTTGGAGTAACTCTATGTTTGAAGAGTGCTTACACAATGGGGCCCCATTCTTGGTTGGCCCTTAAGCACTATCATAGGAAACATGATTAACATCAGTCATAACCCTGATTGAAATCAATGAAAGTTGGGGGTGTAGGTGCTTTTGAAAATCCCTTTAGACACCTGTTTGTATATTTAGACACTTAATTACCTTTATAAATGTGACCCTAGGTATAGTCCTCCCCCACTGAGCTGAATCAAGTCACACCCCTTACCTGCACCCTCCCCTATCGTTAAAAGTGCAGGGTGAAAAAGGAATGTGTATGCAGATAGCATGTATGTCTGAGGGGAGACTGACTTAAATAGAATCCTCAGCATTCAGATGAGTCACTGAGTTACATGCTTCTGGTTTTGGCCTTATTCCTGCTACTGGGAAGATATAACTTGGCAGTCAGGCCTCTTATTAATGCAGGATCATGTTCCTCTGCATTGCCTGTCTTGCTGATCACTTTACATGCTTCACACCTACACTGTGCAGGACCAGCCTAAGAATGTAATTACCTTAGTTGGAAACCAGAGCTAGCCCCTTCAATCTTTGGAAGACTGCCATGGGATCTTTAACAAGCACCAGAATCATAGAATCATAGAATCATAGAATATGAGAGTTGGAAGGGACCTCAGGAGGTCATCTAGTCCAACCCCCTGCTCAAAGCAGGACCAATCCCCAATTAAATCATCCCAGCCAGGGCTTTGTCAAGCCTGACCTTAAAAACTTCTAAGGAAGGAGATTCTACCACCTCCCTAGGTAACACATTCCAGTGTTTCACCACCCTCCTAGTGAAAAAGTTTTTCCTAATATCCAACCTAAACCTCCCCCACTGCAACTTGAGACCATTACTCCTTGTCCTGTCCTCTTCTACCACTGAGAATAGTCTAGAACCATCCTCTCTGGAACCACCTATCAGGTAGTTGAAAGCAGCTATCAAATCCCCCCTCATTCTTCTTTTCTGCAGACTAAACAATCCCAGTTCCCTCAGCCTCTCCTCATAAGTCATGTGTTCCAGACCCCTAATCATTTTTGTTGCCCTTCGCTGGACTCTCTCCAATTTATCCACATCCTTCTTGTAGTGTGGGGCCCAAAACTGGACACACTACTCCAGATGAGGCCTCACCAATGTCCAATAGAGGAGGATGATCACGTCCCTCGATCTGCTCGCTATGCCCCTACTTATACATCCCAAAATGCCATTGGCCTTCCTGGCAACAAGGGCACACTGCTGACTCATATCCAGCTTCTCGTCCACTGTCACCCCTAGGTCCTTTTCCGCAGAACTGCTGCCTAGCCATTCGGTCCCTAGTCTGCAGCTGTGCATTGGGTTCTTCCATCCTAAGTGCAGGACCCTGCACTTATCCTTATTGAACCTCATCAGATTTCTTTTGGCCCAATCCTCCAATTTGTCTAGGTCCCTCTGTATCCTATCCCCTGCCCTCCAGCGTATCTACCACTCCTCCTACTTTAGTATCATCCGCAAATTTGCTGAGAGTGCAATCCACACCATCCTCCAGATCATTTATGAAGATATTGAACAAAACCGGCTCCAGGACCGACCCCTGGGGCACTCCACTTGACACCGACTGCCAACTAGACATGGAGCCATTGATCACTACCTGTTGAGCCTGACAATCTAGCCAACTTTCTACCCACCTTATAGTGCATTCATCCAGCCCATACTTCTTTAACTTGCTAACAAGAATACTGTGGGAGACCGTGTCAAAGGCTTTGCTAAAGTCAAGAAACAATACATCCACTGCTTTCCCTTCATGCACAGAACCAGTAATCTCATCATAGAAGGCGATTAGATTAGTCAGGCATGACATTTCTTTGGTGAATCCATGCTGACTGTTCCTGATCACTTTCCTCTCATGTAAGTGCTTCAGGATTGATACTTTGAGGACCTGCTCCATGATTTTTCCGGGGACTGAGGTGAGGCTGACTGGCCTGTAGTTCCCAGGATCCTCCTTCTTCCCTTTTTTAAAGATTGGCACTACATTAGCCTTTTTCCAGTCATCCGGGACTTCCCCCATTCGCCACAAGTTTTCAAAGATAATGGCCAATGGCTCTGCAATCACAGCCGCCAATTCCTTTAGCACTCTCGGATGCAACTCGTCCGGATGCATCGGATGCATCCGATGAAGTGAGCTGTAGCTCACGAAAGCTTATGCTCAAATAAATTGTTAGTCTCTAAGGTGCCACAAGTACTCCTTTTCATTTACCCAAAGTGACTCACTCGAAGGCCCCTTTTCACTGGCAGAACAGTGTCATGGGGTTTTAATGTAAATAAGCTTCAGGGCGAAAGAGAAGAGCACCCAAATTACTACACTGCTTCCTGTACTATACATAGGTACAGTAGTTCTGCTGATCCACAAATATCTGGAGGGTCTAAACACCAAGGAGAGAGGAATTGGTTTGGTTGGACCAAAGGGATATTACTAGCAGTAAAGATGGAGGGGGGCAACCAGGCCAAATTTCAGTGAGTGGCACTGCAACCTGGTGCACTGTATAGCAACACCACTCATATTTGGCCCAGCCACCGCTCTGTCCGGCTAGAGGGCCGGCAGGGTGAAATGGTGCTGTGACCTGGCACACAGGGAGTCTGTTTCCATATAGTGGAGTTTAGGGTAGTCCAGCAAAAACTCAGCTCCTGGTGGCACTGGTTCATATGCTGTGTGGGTAAGAGAGAGGGGAGACTTACTGGCTGAGGAGACCCAGGGTCCTTGTGTGCGGCAAGGGGAGATTCTGGTGTGGGAGGGAAGGTATGAGCTGGGACAAGAATGGGGTCCCTACTGAGGGAGGGCCATGTCCAGAATTTCTCACCCCCCAAAAAAATAGATTTGGTGCCACGGACCCCTGGGGAGGGAGGAGTATTCTGCGCTGCAGAAGGAGTGCATCAATCAGTATGTTCAATCTACATACTGGGGAGTTCCAGGAGGAATTCCTTCTGGGGCTGCCTAACTTCATTATCATGCACATTGTGTAAAGAGTTGTCACTTTGGATGGGCTATCACCAGCAGGAGAGTGAATTTGTGTGTGGGGGTGGAGGGTGAGAAAACCTGGATTTGTGCTGGAAATGGCCTAACCTGACGATTACTTTAGATAAGCTATTACCAGCAGGACAGTGGGGTGGGAGGAGGTATTGTTTCAATATTCTCTGTGTATATATAAAGTCTGCTGCAGTTTCCACGGTATGTATCTGATGAAGTGAGCTGTAGCTCACGAAAGCTCATGCTCAAATAAATTGGTTAGTCTCTAAGGTGCCACAAGTACTCCTTTTCCATCCTGAAAGGTGAACTGTATTTAAATAGCATAATGGATTCCTGGTGTGCTCTGCATGCTCACAAAAATGCAAATGCAAAATGCACAAAACAGGTACTTTTACATGATAATGGTTACTTTCCTGCATATACAATTATCTGTGTGTCAATTGTAAACACTCTTGGTGTTTGCTTCATTCAGGCATCTAAACTGAGACCAAGAGATCATTTCCAGTCTGTTTCCAGCTGATTAGCAAATGGGAAAACAATTTTCTGGAAAAACATAATTGGAAATTTGTTTAATTTTTCAGGTATTTTTCTGCGTTTTCTTGCCAAATACTTTTGAAACATTTCAAAATTTCATTTCTGCCTTTCTCTCCCACACCTTCTTCCCTCCCCACTGCCCCTTTGCCACTGAGTAAAATACTCACTGTAGCAGTGAAGTACAGAGGGTAGAAATGTTTTGATGAAAAATGTCTTTTCAACCCAAAATTTTTGGTTTTCAAAAATTGAAAATTTTGATTGAGAAGTGAATTTTTTGTTTAGTTGAAAAAACAACAACAAAAAAACCCCACAAAAAACCCCACAAAAAACAACTTGTGTGCAATTTAAAAAAATCCTGCAAAAATGGCATTTTTAACAGCTCTGCCAAGTGATTTGACCCATGTTTTGTTAATTTTATAATAATTTTAAAATTATACACATATTAATTATTTCAGAAAGGTGGTCAAGAAATCTAATATCCGCTTGCTCCCTATTCCAGTAGGGATGTATGGTTGATGTTATGTTAATTGAAAAAAGGAATGCTGTAACATTATTTAAAGCAGGGTCTGATGATATGTGGGATGCAAGGATGTTGTGAGACCCAAATGGAAAGAGTTGTATGTTTTTAAGTTAATTATATGCTGAATGCCCCTCTTGGCTTAGTTATTAGGGGCATTCAGAACATAATTACAATCTTGATAGCTTGTTACTTTAGTGTTTGCAGGTCACATTAGGGATAATACACTTTTATAATCATCTGCAATTAGTATAGTGAACTGGGTTTCAAGACTGCCTTCAGTAATTCCCTGCTACATTTATCTATTTTCAGACACAAAGTTTGGTTACTATGAAAAGAAAATATAATCTTTGCCATTTGCGCTGATATGGGGAGAAATGGTTTTAAAATACATTTTTTTCTTTAAGTGATACTTTAAAATCTTTTGGTCGCCTCAGGGCTAAGAAGTTTAGTTTGAAAATTCATCTCTCAGGATGTCCCAGCATTTCCTTCTTCACTTCTTCCAGCATCCAGAAAATCATGGCACTCTTATACCTTCCTGGTGTAGCTGCCAACTTTAAACTAAGGACCACCTTCTGCCAATGCAATCCTAGTAACTTCAGTGGTAAAGTCAAGGCAGAATTTGGCCTTACTGGACCAGTGTCCAGATACAGATTCATAGATCCTAAGGCTAGTTGGGACCACTGTGATCCTCTATTATAACACAGGCCATGGAACTTCCCTCCAAAATTCTTCTAGCATATCTTGTAAGAAACATGGAATCTTGACTTTAGAATGGCCAGTGATGAAGAATCCACCATAACCCTTGATAAATTGTTGCAATGGTTAATTGCCCTTACTGTTAAAGATTTACACCTTATTTCCATTTTGTCTAGCTTCAACTTTCAGCCATTGGATTATGTTATACCTTTCTTTACTAGACTGAAGAACAAATTATCAAATATTTGTTCCCAATATAGGTACTTATAGACGGTAATCAAGTCACAGCTTATCCTTCTCTTTGTTAAGCTATGTAGATTGAGCTCCTTCAGTCTATGACAATAAAAGCATATTTTTAAACCATTTAATTATTCTCATGGCTCTTCTCCAAACCCTCTCCAGTTTTATCAACATCCTTCTTGTATTGTGGACACCAGAACTGGACCCAGTATTCCAGCAGTGATGGCACCAGTGCCAAATACAAAGGTAAAACAACCTTTCTACTACTCCTCAAGATTCCCCTGTTTATGCATCCAGCAATTGCATTAGCTCATGTTCAGCTGATGTTCCACCCCCAAATCTTTTCCAGAGTCCTTGCTTCCCAGGATACAATCCTCCATCCTGTAAATATGGCCTACATTTTCTGTTCCTTACATTTAGCTATATTAAAATGCATTATTTGCTTGAACTCAACTTACCAAGCCATCCAGATCACTCTTTATCAGTGACCTGTCCTCTTCATTATTTTCCATGTCCCCAATTTTCCACATCCTGCAAACTTTCAGTGAGCATGTTTTGTTTTCTTCCAGGTCATTTGTAAAAATATTTGCATAGGGCTAAGAGCTGATCCCTGTGAAACTTCACTAAACATAAACCTGCTCAATGATTATTACATTGACTGTGAAGAGTTACAAAGGGATCTCACACTGGGTGACTAGGCAACAAAATCACAGATGAAATTCAATGTTGATAAGTGCAAAGTAATACACATTGGAAAACATAATGCCAACTATAAATAAAAAATGTCTAAATTTGCTGTTACAACTCAAAGATCTTGGGGTCATTCTGGATAATTCTCTGAAAACAACTTCTCAATGTGAAGTGACAATCAAAAATGCTAACAGAATGTTAGGAACCATTAGGAAAGAGATAGGTAGTAAGACAGAGAATATCATAATGCCACTATATAAATTTATGGTACGCCCACACCTTGAATATTGTGTGCAGTTCTGGTCGCCCCATTTAAAAAAAAAGATATATTAAAATTAGAAAAAATACAGAGAAGGGTAAGAAAAATTATTAGGAGTATGGAACAGATTCCATATGAGGAGAGATTAAACAGACTGACTGTTCATCTTAGAAAAGAGATGACTAAGTGGGGATATGATAGAGGTCTATAAAATCATGAATGGTGTGGAGAAAGTGAATAAGGAAGTGTTATTTTCTCCTCATAACACAGAAAGTAGGGGTCACCAAATGAAATTAATAGGCAGCAGGTTTAAAAACAAACATAAGGAAGCACTTCTTTCACACAACGCGCAGTCAAACTGTAGAACAAATTACTGCGGGAAGTAGTGAAGACCAGAAGTATTGCTGGGTTCAAAAAAGAATTAGATAAATTCATGGAGGATAGGTCCAATAGTGGCTATTAGCCAAAATAGTTAGGGACAGAACCCCACACTGTTGGTGTCCCTAAATGTCTGATTGCCAAAAGTTAGCATTGGGCAACAGGGGATAGATCACTCAATAAATTGCCCTGTTCTGTTTATTCCCTCTGAAGCACTTGACTACTGTTGGAAGACAGGATACTGGGCTAGATGGACCGTTGGTCTGACTCAGTATGGCCATTCTCAGGTTCTTACAGACTACCAATTAGCTAGCTTTTAATCCATTTAATGTATGCCATCTTAATTTTATGTTCTAGGATTTTTTAAATCAAAATGTCATGCAGTTCCAAGTCCAATGCCTTACAGAAGTCTAAGCATTATATCAACACTATTATCTTTATCAACCAAACTTGTAATCTCATATAATGTATGTGGAATGTACATTGGGATGTTTCTGCATAGATTCCATGTACATGTATCTTCAGGTGAAAAAATGCTAAATTTTGAAGTTTTCTATTTTGCATGGTTATTATTGTTTCAGTTTGTTTTACTGTTGCTCCTTGGAGTCCCAGTTATGGAGTGTACAAGCCTCACTCTGGGCAGGAAGGTGTTAAGGAGTTGCTATGGGGTAGAGTAGCTCTGCCCTGCCACACTGCCAGGGCATTTCAGGCATGGAAGATGGTCCTTAAAAGAGGCGAGCACAGGGCAGGGTATGGTATGGCACCAAGGTGGGTCATGCAACTGTTACTTGCCAAGGCCACCCCTGAGGAAAGTGGGCCATACCCTGAATGGCCATTTTGGACACTTATGAAATGACTTGTTGGAGAGTGCTAAATGAGCCATATAGCCCCACAGAGCTTACAGTTTATGAGTGAGACAAGAGTTAACAGATGGAGACAGACAGAGGGGAGTAATGAGATAATAGTGGTCAGCAAGATAGGCACACTAGCAGCCTAACCATGGTCAATATTTTATAGGAATCATGGCAAAGAAGAGTTTGGAGAAGGATATTGAAGGAGGATAATGACTGTGTAGCTTTGTGGATGTTTATGGGGAGCTCCTTCCAAGTGTAAGGGGCAGTATGTGTGAGAGAGTACAAAGGTGCTTATTTTTAAACTTATCAAGCGAGCAATGGATGCTGGCATCATGGGGAGGCAGGAGACAACCTCTTGATAGTGAATGAGAGATGAGAGATATGGTGTGGGATAGGCCATGAATGGCTTTCGAAGTGAGGGCAAAGAGCTTACATTTGATGTGGTAGGGAAGGGAGTCAGTGGAAGGATGTAACGAGGTGGCATGGTCAAAGCAACAGGCTAGGTAAATGATCTTTGCAGCAGTATTCTTAGTGGATATGACTAGGGCAAGATTGCAACTGCCAAGGCCAGAGAGAAGGACATTACAGTAATTGAGATGTGAGATGATAAGAGCTTGGATGAGAGGTTAGCTGTGTGGATAAATAGGCAAGGCCATATCTTAGAGATGTTATGCAGAAAGACTCTGCAAGATTTAAACATAGCCTGGATGTGAGGACATAGAAAAATTGAAGCTGGTGTCAGGTTACAGGCCTGAATGACAGGCAGGAATGGTGGTGATAAAGGAGGAAGGGTTGTCTTATTGTTTTGGTAAACTGTTCTCCCCACTGTTTGGGGACCACAAGGTGAAACTGAGTGGTTTGGGCTGAATTTCACTTCTGTGATACTAAGTTCATTCAAATCTGAAATTCAAACTGAAAATATGATGTTTTAAAAATATGTTTGCAGCATTTTAAAACTGAAAAGTTTATCTAACTCCTTTTCAAAAATAGACATTTACCAAAAACCATTTTCATCTGAAAATTGTTTTTTAGTAATCATACTCTTTGATAATGATCTTGATTTAAAAAAAGAGATGAAAATATCAAATGTGTCATAGAAAATCTTTCAAAAAATTGAAAATTTTAAGAATGTCACTTTTATTTTTTTAACAAAGTCTCTTTTACAAAGTTGGTTTTGTGAAGAATAAAATGTTTTAGTAAAAAAACATTTTGACCAGCTCTAATCTGGCACTAGTAGAAAGTCATACTAAACACCACTTCCTTGAGAAACACTGGCATTAGCACTGCTATGGTAAAGTATCTTGAAACAGTTCTACCATAAGGCATGTGTCCAGCCTTGTAATTTTGCTTTAGTCCCACTCAGGCCAGTGATTGTGGTCAATCACCATTTCAAAGTCTCTGTACAAATAGGGCTGCAGTTTCTGTACTTTTACTTTTGGAGAATGTATTCCTTCTCCAAAGTGGCACAGGCTTCTTCCCTAGGAAGTAATTTTCCATTGATGTTCCTCCTACTTTTATTCAGATGCTGGAGAACTGCTCCAAAATTGATTTGAATAGTCTGAGGGAAGTAAAAGGGACTGGCAGCTTTCAGAGGCCATTTGTGGAAGGGAAGTGGGAGAAGAAAAAAGACATCAAAGCTCTGATCCTGTTAGATGCTGAGTGATTCCCATTCATAGATGTTCAGTCTGTCTATCTAAGTATTTAGATGGTCCTGTGATGGGGTATATAAATCCTAAGTGGGCTTGTGTGGGGTTAATGGGTGCCCGAGAACCCAGTTAGCCCACTTTGCTGTACCTGGAGGGTGTGTTGGGTGCAAAGTAGTATCAGACCCCACTGGGGAGGAGCTCAGTGGTTTCCATAAAGGAAGGAGCTCAGAGAAGCTTCAGTGGAGAAAGGAGACCTGGAGATGAGGAGGCCCTGTACCCACTTCTAAGGAGAAGGCCCAGAGGAGAGGCAGGGTAGAACTTCTCCAGAGTGGAGAGGCTAAATGTTGGGGAGGAAGAGCAGAATAAGCTGCAGGAGCTAGGATTAACTTCTGTGATGGGCCCTTAGAGAGGTGGATAGGACTTGAGGGATATGGCCCTGTCAGTTGGTGACCTGACAACAGGACAAAGGACAAAAGGGAATTGGAAGAGAGACTGAAACCTCAAATGCATAGGGGTGGGAGTGAGTTGGTGTTATCATATTGTTTGTCACACACTGAAGAGACTGGGACTGAGGTAGGATCGCAGATGTGTCAGAAGACTTCTTTGTTTACTACCTGTGTTTTTAATACTGGTTAAAGACATTATTTAGAATGCCAAGGACATGGATGCCCCAGAAGGGGTGTGTAAACCACACATCTTTTGGGTGCGGTGCTCTGTCCCATCTAGTGGCACCGAGACCACCTAGAGAGAGAGAGATTAATGAGTCAGCTCTACAGCCTTAGCTAACAGGAATATGGCTTTTAGCTCATGCAGTAGAGGCTTATGCACTAAGCTCCTGAGGTCCCAAGTTCAATTCTGCCTGCCAACGACTGGGGTCTATCAGCATTACAGGTGGAACTGCAGAAGGACCAGATCAGAGGGCCAAGTACTCCCTTACATGAGACTGATGACTGTGACATAAGAAAGTGCTCTGGGATCATGATGAGGTCCATTGCAGGCTCCCATTATGGTAGTATATGAGACCTGACCTTCGTAAATTAATTTACCCTCATGTCATTCGTGTGAGGTAGGGAAATACTATTGTCCCCAGATTACAAATGAGGAACAGAAGCCTGGATTCACAAAAAAGGCTTATGTGCCTAACTGCCATTTTAGGCATCTAAATTCCAGAATCAGGCCCCCCTGGGATTCACAAGGCACTTGCTCAGCAGCCCCGAACCCTGTAGGCACCTAAAAATCACTCGGTGCCTACATTTTTGGAGTAAAAGTTCTTTGGCTGGATGTTTATATTTCTGCCTCTGAGCATGTGCAGTGCAGCCCTACACCAGGCATCTAGATGTTTAAGCCTCAGTGTGATGCATGAATCAAGGGAAAATAGGTATATCTCTACCTAACCCACCTGTGGGGCCCATTCCAGTAGGCATATTCAGACCTCACCTACTGGATCAGGCCTTTACACAAAATGGCAGGAGGGAGGGGAGGGACAAAAGTGGAACTAGTCTTGGCAGAATTCTATTTTTTTTTCATAATTTTGACAGATTTTTAAGCATTTATTTTTCTTGATTTACACGGTATTTAATAACATGGCAGACACTGAGATTCCAAAAGTTCAAAGATTTAAAACTATTGAAACAATTTGCAAAATAATATGTCAAATATACACAGAAAATAACCTTAAACAAAACAAAATAATATGTCAAATATACACAGAAAATAACCTTAAATCAAACTCTAATTTCTCAAATGGCATTTTTCTTATTTTACCTGTCTGTAAATTCCAATTATTATTGATGGGAATATTTTTCTATCAGTTTGTGTATATATGGTGAAATCAATTATCAGAAGGATAGCTGTGTTAGTCTGTATCCACAAAGCCAACAAGGAGTCTGGTGGCACCTTAAAGACTAACAGATTTATTAGGGCATAAGCTTTCATGGGTAAAAAAACCCCACTTCTTCAGATGCATGGAGTGAAAATTACAGATACAGGCATAAATATCCTGGCACATGAAGAGAAGGGAGTTACTTTACAAGTGGAGAACCAGTGCTGACAAGGCCAATTCAGTCAGGGTGGATGTGGTCCACTCCCAATAATTGATGAGGAGGTGTCAATACCAAGGGAGGGAAAATTGCTTTTGTAGTGAGCCAGCCACTGCCAGTCCCTGTTCAAGCCCAAATGGTGTTAAGTTTGCAAATGAATTGTAGCTCTGCAGTTTCTCTTTGAAGTCTGTTTTTAAAGTTTTTTTGTTGAAGTATGGCTGCTTTTAAATCTGTTATAGAATGTCCAGGGAGACTGAAGTGTTCTCCTACTGGCTTTTGTATGTTACCATTCCTGATGTCTTATTTGTGTCCATTTATTCTTTTACGTAGAGACTGTCCAGTGTGGCCAATGTACATGGCAGAGGAGCATTGCTGGCACATGATGGCATATATCACATTAGTAGATGTGCAGGTGAATGAGCCCCTGATGGTGTGGCTGGTGTGGTTGGGTACTATGATGGTGTCGCTAGAGTAGATATGGGGACAGAGTAGACAACAGGGTTTGTTTCAGGGATTGGTTCCTGGGTTAGTGTTTCTGTGGTGTGGTGTGAAGTTGCTGGTGAGTATTTGCTTCAGGTTGGGTGGCTGTCTGTAAGCAAGGCCTGGCCTGTCTCCCAAGATCTGTGAGCGTGAGGGATCGTTTTCCAGGATAGGTTGTAGATCATTGATGATATGCTGGAGAGGTTTTAGCTGGGGGCTGTGCGCAATGGCCAGTGGCGTTCTGTTATTTTCCTTGTTGGGCCTGTCCTGTAGAAGGGGACTTCTGGGTACCTGTCTCACTCTGTCAATCTTTCGTCACTTCCCCAGGTGGGTATTGTAGTTTTAAGAATGCTTAATAAAGATCTTGTAAGTAGAAAAGGAGTTCTTGTGGCACCTTAGAGACTAACCAATTTATTTGAGCATAAGCTTTCGTGAGCTTCAGCTCACTTCATCAGATGCATACTGTGGAAAGTGTAGAAGATCTTATTATATACACACAAAAAGCATGAAAAAATACCTCCTCCCACCCCACTCTCCTGCTGGTAATAGCTTATCTAAAGTGATCACTCTCCTTACAATGTGTATGATAATCAAGTTGGGCCATTTCCAGCACAAATCCAGGTTTTTGTCTCTGTCTGAGGGATTGGAGAAAATAAATAAATCTATTAGTCTTTAAGGTGCCACTGGATTCCTCGTTTTGGTGAAATCAATGTTTACTGACAAATCTAATCCCTCCAAGCCTACTCACAATTTTTATTCCAGTGGTTAGGGTAATCACCTGGGATGTGGGAGACCCCTGGTTCAAGTCCCCCTTCCACCGAGAGGGTAAGGAATTTGAACAGGGATCTGCCACTTCTCAGTTGAGTGCCCAAACCACTTGGCTGTGGAATATTCCGATGGGGAGGGGGCACTTTCTCAGTCTCCTCTTGGAGCCGTTGCACTCTGGATTAACTCATGAAGGAATTATAGAAATGTAAGGCTTGAAGGGACCTTGAGAAGTCATCAAGTCCAGTCCCGTGCACTGCAGCACAACCGAGTAAACCTAAACCATCCTTGACAGGCATTTGTTCAAACTGTTTTTAAAAATTTCCAATGATGGAGATTCCACAGCCTCCCTTGAAGCCTATTCCAGATCTTAATTTATATTTCCTAATATTTTACCTAATGTCCATTGCTGCAGATTAAACCCCTTATTTCTTGTTCTACCATCAGTAGACACAGAGAACAGTTGATAACATCTTCTTTAAAATAGCTCTTAACAAACTTATCTGGTCTCCAATCAGTCGTCTTTTCTCAAGACTAACTGCCCATTTTTAACCTTTCCTCAGAGGTCAGGTTTTCTGAAACTTTTATCATTTTTGTTGCTCTCTTCTGTATTCTCTAATTTGTCCACATCTTTCCTAAAGTGTGGCACCCAAAGTCGGACACAGTATTCAAGATGAGCCACACCAGTACCAAGTAGAGTGGGACAATTACCTTCCTTGTCTTACATATGTCACTCCTGTTAACAAACCTATAATGCGACACTCACCTCTTGAGTGCCTCTGAAAGGCTGGGTGTGGTATCACGGTCCTCTTCTCACTCCTAGTGCCCCTTGCAGACTGCTGATCAACTTTGGAGGGTATTCAGTGGCTTGGCCCTCCAGCCATGTCAAAAAATCCAAATGAACCCCTTCTGGGGTATTAAAGAGTCCAGCAAATCAAGTCTCTTTGCTCTTGCTAGGGTCTTCAGCCCAGCTCTGGGCCCTTTACATTTAGCCCAGTGTTCAGGCTCCCAAATAAGTTCTGTCCCCTTTTGGAATTTAGATCACTTTACCTATGGCAGCAGGGGAACCCAGGCCCACCCACTATTCCGAGTTCCAGTCCAGGGATCCTATAAACAGCAGCCACATGCTGCTTATTTCAATCCCTCACTGCTATTTCCCTGGACCTCTTCCGACCAGGCGTGCAGGCCCTTTTGTCTACAGCCCTATCTCCAGTCCAGTGTCCTCAGGTTCCTCTCTCTGCAGCCCCAGCTATGTAATGTAAACAGGCCTCTCAGAGTAGAGTTATTGTGTTATAATTTGAAATACATCTCATGGTCACCCCATCCCAAAACCACCAACCAACATTTAGTAATGGTCTGTGACAGTGATGGTGTAATTTACTGAGCAGATGCAAGCTGGGAGGAGGATTGAAGGGCAGTTACATCATAAAAAGTATGACAAAAAGTTATTTAATGGTAGCCAAGATAATACAACTGGTTGTCAAAAAAATAACATAATTGGGATTTTATTTAAATTGGAACAAATGGAACTTGGATTCCACCTCCTTACAATAATATTAAATAGATGAAGAATATATATTTAAATTGAATATGTACACACACACTATAACTTACTAAGGGCTTGTCTCCACTTACCGTGGATCAACGCTGCAGCGATCGATCCAGTGAGGGTCAATTTAGCAGGTCTAGTGAAAACCCACTAAATTGACCGCTGATCGCTCTCCTGTTGACTCTGCTACTCCACCAAAACAAGAAGCATAAGGTATGTTGACTCCAGCTAGATTATTCATGTAGCTGGAGTTGCAAACTTAGGTCAACTTAGCTCTGTAGTGGAGACCTGCCCTAAGTGTACTTAACTAAATATAACCCTCTAAATAAAGAAACGTATCTATATCTCTGTATGCATGGGCTACTATCTTATAGGTTATTTTGTTTTAGTAAAGGTTCTCCTTTCCCCAGATCTCTCACTGGATACTGTCTAGCACCCAAATCAGTCTTTGAGCCTCAAACGCCTCTCATGACTTCCTGAAGAGATGGACTGGACTCCAGTGGTGCTCGCCTTTAGGGCTGCACACTAGACCAGATCCACTGGCTATGAAGGATCTTGGTTTCTCCTGTTCTGGATCTCAGGGATTACATTAATTAATGAAAAGAGATGACCAGAACTGTTGCTCAGAAACAAATAGGAACGGATGCTGAGTAACACGCCATCAAACATGGACTGATGTGACCAGCGAATTGTAAACTGCTGGGACCCTCTCCTGCCCAATCTCAACTTCCCCATTTGCTCTCCATCCTTTGGGCCACCCTCTCCACATTTCACCAACACTCCCAGACTGTCTCTCCACCATTCCCCTCTTCTCTTCCAACTGTCACTGCCCCTCCCCCTGAAGGGAGGGGCCACCTCCTCACACTTTCATAGAGGCAGGGGCCACCTCCACTTCAAAGAACGACAGCACATTCACCTTGAACACACACTAATTCACATAACCTCACACAGGGTTCAGTCCCTGTACCATATTTCCATTAAGTTTAGCTAGCCATAGCTCTGTCTGAATGCTGGGCTCCTGGGGCCAGAGAGAAGCCCCCTTCTTCACTCCTCTGGGTCCAGCCAGGGACTGACCTGCTAAGACCAGGCAGTTCCTTTTATCTGCACCAGCAGGGGCCTGATTGGCTGTTGCTAGCCTCTCTAGCCCTGGAGGACGAAGTCTGTAACTTCCAGAATGACCACTCTGGAGAGTCCTCTCTACTTGGGCCTTGAGGACCCACAATTGCTGCTCTTTTCCTCTCAGCTCACTGCTTCATAGGGCAAAGTGTAGTAGGGTGTAATAGGACCGCAGGTTCAGCAGGGAGCCACAAAAAACAAATACACCTCATCACAACACCCCAGAATAATACAGTAACTCCTCACTGAATGTTGTAGTTATGTTCCTGAAAAATGCTACTTTAAGTGAAACTTTGTTAAACGAATCCAATTTCTCCATAAGAATTAATGTAAATAGTGGGGGTTAGGTTCCAAGGAAAAAATTTTCACAGAGAAAAGACATTCTATATATATATATATATATACACAGTATGAGTTTTGAATAATTTAATACTGTACATATTAATGATGATATTGAATCTTGGTTGAGGTGGTGGAGTGATGGGTGGAAGAGGGTGGGATATTTCCCAGGGAATGCCTTACTGCTAAATGATGAACTAGCGCTTGGCTGATCCCTCAAGGGTTAACACGTTGTTAATGTAGCCTCACACTCTACAAGGCAGCACAAATGAAGGGAGGAAACACAATATGCATGGCAGTGGTTGCAAACATTCCCTGTGGAAACTGAACATGATGATGATGAACCCACACTATCTCACTGGAGCACACCACTCCACTTTCCAAAGTGCAGGGGGCAAGCGGGGGGTGCATGTGTGTGTGAGATAGAGACACACATCATGTGTGTGTGTGAGAGAGAGAGACAGAAAGACAGAGACACACACCATGTGTGTGTGTGTGTGTGTGTGTGTGTGTGTGTGTGTGTGTATGAGACGTGCATTGACCCTTTAAGTACACTGACCCCACTGTAAGTACACTGCCTTTTTAAGTAGATCCACAAGTTGAGACAGCAGCTGCTGCCAGCAAGCTCCCTCCTTCCTGAGCCTTGTCGTGTCCCCCCCTGCTCTGTGGAGATGGGGTACAGGAGTGGGGGGCAGGAGTGGGTGGAGGTGGACACACTGACATCGGCACCTCTCTTCCCCTCCACCCCCTGCACAGCAAGTAGGAGGCTCCTGGGAGCAGCTCCAAGGCAGAGGGCAGGAGCAGCAGATGGCAGTGAGGGGTGGGACACCTGAACTGCCCTGCAACTGATAGCCTGCTGGCAGCTGCTGAACCGGGAACTTAGGGGAGCTGATGGGGGGGCTGCTGGCCCACCCTGGTTCCAAGCCCCCACCAGCTAGCTGCAATGGGCTGCTCTTCCTCCAAGCAGTGGACAAAGCAGGCAGCTGCCAAACAACGTTATAAGGGAGCATTGCACAACTTTAAATGAGCATGTTCCCTAACTGATCAGCAATGTAACAACAAAACAATGTTAACCGGGACGACGTTAAGTGAGGAGTTAGTGTATTAGCCTTTTTTGCAATTGCATCACATTGTTGACTTATATTCTATTTATGATCCACTATAACCCCTGTATACTTTTCAGCAGCACGACCACCTAAACATTAATTCTCCATTTTGTAGCTGGGCATTTGATTTCTTTTTTCCTTCCTAAGTGAAGTACTTTGCATTTGTCATTATTGAATTTCATCTTATTGAATTCAGACCAATTATTCAATTTAGCAGGGTCGTTTTGAGTTTTAATCCTGTCCTCCATAGTGCTTGCAACCCCTCCCAACTTGGTGTCATCTACAGATTTTATAAGCATACTCTCCACTCCATTATCCATGTAATTAATAAATATATTAAATAGTACCAGACCCAGGACTGACCTCTGTGGGATCCCACTAGATATGCCCTCCCAATTTGACAGTGAATCATTGATAACTACTCCTTAAGTATGGTCTTTCAACCAGTTGTGTACCCACCTTATAGTAATTTCATCATGGGGTGAGGGAAGGAGAGAAAGTATGAAAATGACTGACTCTGTTCCCTGGTGGTTAAAGCACTCACCTAGGAGGTGAGAAATGCAGTATCAGTCCACCTGCTCCAATGGCTTTTTTTTTTTTTTTTTAAATCTCAGGCTTTGTGAATCCCAGTGACTTTCTTGGTGCCTAAAAGTTAGGTGTGGTGATTATCACCAAAGCTAAGTTTCTTTGTGAATCTAGCCCAGAGAGACTAAGGACTAGATTTTTTTTTTAAAGGTATTAAGGTGCCTAAAAATGCAGATAGGTGGCACCTATGTGTGTCCTCAGGTGTCTAAATACCTTTACAAATCTAGTCCAAAGAGACTTGCCCAAAGCCAACTGCTGTCAAGGGTGGATATGTTTCCTACAATAGGCAAGGCTCAATTTTAAGGCCAACAGCAGGCTGGTTTCAAGATTGGGCCTTGAGTGAACTTTTTCTGTTACTATAATGTCCAATATATATGAAAATGAAATATGATTTAAAAAGAGGGATTTTTTCCCCTACATATGTTCAGCATTTGCCAGCACCTGAAGTATATGGATATCCTGCTGGAAAAGGGCCATAAAATCATCTCCCGTTAAAAGCTATAGAAAGTCATCCAAGTACCAAAGAGAAATTTTCCATTTTTTTTTTCTTTTTATGCTTGGGTTGGACTGCCTCCCTATAAAGTTGACAGGATTGTAACCTGCACAGAAGTGTCAAAATGCTTTAATTAAAAGCTTGTTTTTTAAATGAAGCTGCTACGTTGTATTTTTTTCCACTAATTACAGAATACTTCTCTGTGAACATGAGGATATGATTAGCTGGAGTGAAAGATATAAATGTGAGATGAGAAACACACTAGAGGGTCCCCAAAGACTGGGATGAATGCATGAATTAATGCTGATGAGGCTCAAATCAAATTTGCCCATCTCTTTCATTTTTACACTTATTCATTTTTAAGATGGAGTCACTTGTTTCTTTTTCAAAGTTTCACCCATTTACTATATTCCCTATTTTTAGCTACATCTGCCTAAATCATCCCTGGCATTTCATTTAGAAAACATATTCTTCACTTCCTCTCCTAACCTGTTGTGTCGTGTTGTTATAAGGTGTTGAAATAGCTGCCATCACATTCCATCCTACAGGGGGTTGCATTTCAGTGCCAGGGGGAAGCTGTGTATATGAGATCCTTTGCGACAAAAGGTATTGTATCTATTTTAGGGTTTTGTACTGGCAGCCATAACCATGGTGTCTGAGCACCTCCTGGTTAACTAGATCAGCATAATATGGTTCCTGGGAGATCACTGGCAAGTTGCAATGCTGTTATTTATTATTAAAGCAGACACTAATAAATAGCAATATTAACTGGGCATGGGATTCTTTCAGATTGTCATATACAAACTCTTTCATGTAGGATCTGGTTCAAAGCCCACTGAAGTCAATATGAGTCTTTCAATTGACTTTGAATCAGGCCCCTAATTTTTTTTCTTCCTAGCTATTAGGGTATTTGTCATCTAAATCAAAAGTCCCTAGTCTTAGTTGCTTGATGTACAATCACCTTCGTTTTTTAAGCTTTGGCTGTCAGATTCCAAGTTTGCAGGCCTTCAGGGCTTGTTGCACAGCCTTCCTTGTTTTTTTTTCTGAGGTGAGTTGTTCTGGGATGAGTGGGATAAAGGGGAAGGGCTCAGACATGATGGAAATAAATATAAATATATGTATGTAAATATATGTAATCACATTAATAAATGCTGCTTGATAAATTTTTATTCATATATTTTGAATGAAAAGTCAAGCGGTTAAAGTGATTTATGCAAATTGACTCCAGAGGGGTTTTGGTAAGGTAGGTGACTGGGGGAATTGGTAATAGTATGAGTCATTCTGAAGTTGATAGGAAAATAAAGCTCACAGAACACAAGCTGCATGATTTTCAGAGTTTAAATTAAACAATTGACATAGAAATCCAGTTTATGGGGGGGAGGAAGGGAAATCAGAGATCGATAGACCTGTTTATGCATTTGTGTTTTATGACCCTGAAAATAAAACCTGTTCAAAATGTGAGTTTCTGAAATATAAAGTCTTACAGACTTTTTTTTTAAAAAAAAAATCAACATTTCACATCTTCCGTTCAAAACTGCCACGTCATTCAGTAAAACTGAAATGCTGAACTGTGATTTAATAATTACAGGGTTGACATATGAAAACATATGTTTGTAATAGATAAACTACTATGAACAGACTACTTGAAACTTTTTTTTATGATTATGAGGGGGTGTCCACCCCACACAGGATTGGAAGGGGTTAAAATGGCCAAGCTGGCCAATTAACTCCCCAGGCTGCACCTGGAAGGGAGCCAGGGAGCAGGGAACTAATTGACTGTAGGCAGGCTCACCTGTGCAGGAACTGGGTGGGGCCTATAAAGCCTGGAAGCTGGCTACAGATATGGGGGTGTTGTAGGAGTTTCAGGCTGGCTGGGGCCACTCTCTGAGTGGAGGGAGTTGGAAGGCTGGCAAACCCAGATTGAGGGGAAGCCTGATAAGTAGGAAGAAGCTCAGAGAATCAGCACTAAGGGATAGGCCTCTGCAGACCTTGGCTACTTGTTATTGGGTCCCTGGACTGGAACCCACTATAGAGGGTTGGTCTGGGTCTGGATCTGGGTCTGGGTCCCCTACCAGCCACTTGGAAATGCCAGCCCAACAGTGGGTCTGGAAGGACTTTGAAACCCATGGAAGGGGAGGACCTTAGTGACCTGGCCAAAGGGCCAAGCCATGAAGAGGAGATCGCTGTCGCTGGAGTCAGAGTTGGCTTCAGGGTGAGACTGTATGGGAGAAAACACTGCTGGAGGGGGAACACAATGCTTGGCAGAGCTAATTCCCAGGATGGTCAGCAGGAGGCGCTGCTAGCAGTGAGTGAGCCTCCTGACTGATGAATTGTTTTGTTTTGTTTTTTTAAAGTGGGTTTAGAAAAAGAAGTTAGAAGACTTTAGGTAACTAAGATTATACAGGGTATAATAAAAAGTAAAACTGATCAGTCTCTCCTTTTTATTCTCTCCCATATCTGAACAAAATTTTGCATGATGGAACTAATTGGTAAATAAAAATATATACCTCTTTGTAGAGTGTCTGATGAGCTTATGGAACTCACTGCTACATGAAGTTATAAAGATACATGCTGCAGCTGAATTTAAAAGAGGATGCATTATTTTATGATCAATAGCAATGGGCCATATTCCTGGGCCCTTAATGGAGCAAAAATCTGGTTGACATTAATGGGAGCCTTACTCTTTTAAGGGCCCCAGTGTAATTATTCATGCAGAGAATGCCAGTGAAGGGGAGCCAAAGTAAGTGGAGATGAGGCCAGGAATATGGATAGAGGGGAACCTTCCTGGCATGCCCACCTTTCCCTGGGAGTTCACTGATGTTATCCTGTGACTGCTATTGTACTAAAAAAGCCTGGGTGGTGCTCTACAAACCCACGTAAAGAGACATGGTCCCCTACCTCAAAGAGCCTACAATCTAATTTTAGATGTGACACAATAAGAGGATGATAAAACAGGGGTGGGAGGAAAGGAAGGAAGAGTAAGGAAGCATAGGATTGAAAGGGACCTTCTGGGTCATCAATTCCAGTCCCTTGCTATTGCAATCAACCCTGTCCTATAATCCCATTCATAAAGTTCTCAAGCTCCGTTTTAAAACTATTTTGGTTTTTTTTGTCCCTTTTCTCTCCCCTTCCTCCCTTCCCCCCTGAAATTTGAAGGCTGTTTTAATTTGTTGCTTGCTTTTTTGGAATTAACTCATTTCTTCTAGATGATGCAGAAAAAGCTTTGTTTTAAGGAGAGAGATAAATGAGGAGATGGTGGTGACTTGGCAAATAAGAACTGGGAGAACATTCTATGCACCCAGGGCAGCCTGGGAAAATGTATGAAGATGGATGTAGGTAGGAGACTGTTACAAAAGGGACCTTAAGGCTAGTGTCACTTACAGAATGAATGGAGTAGGGGAGAAATGTGGTAGAAGACAAGGTCAAAGTTGTAGGTGGGGATGAAATTGTACATGGCCTTGACCAGGAGATCAAGAAATCTGAACTTGAGAGGCAGGGGAATGAAGAGCCAGAAAAGACATTCAAAGAGGGCTGTCTTGGTCTGAAATGACAGACAAGGAGGACGATTAAATTATAAGCAGACTTTCTGTCTTTTTATCTGGAGTCTAACAATTACATAAGCGTAAGTGAGCAAGCTTTTCTGGGTGAGGCTAACATGTGAATTGCTGACAAATAGACTAGTGTTTCCAGTATGTTTGGTTTTTTTAATAAAATTGCTCCCATTAGAAGGGTCAGAACCAAAAGCAAACAATGAAACAAGCTAACTTGGAAGAAGATGATTTGACTTGCAGATTTTTCTACTGCAAAACAAAAATGTTATAAATTTTGAATTTTGTCAGATCACCCTGAGTAAACACATCCTTCAAGAATAGTTACCTTCTTCATGGTCAGTCCATCACAGATGGAATACATTAATTGGAGCACCTTAAAAAACAAACAAAAAAACAGTCAGATACAACAAATTATATCGAAATCCTTATATTGAATTGTGAGTGGAGAGAGATTCGTTTTTTAAAAAGTCACATGGTAAAAATTGTAGATGCCTTATTCCCCCATTCAAAAAAATTGAGCAATTTTAAGTTTTAACATGTGGAATTATTGTATCTTGCTGAAAAGAAATCCTCGTGTTAGATCCCAGGGCCCTTTCCCTATTACATAATGCAGAGAAACATGCAGAAACTATACAGTTATTTTTAAATACAAAATTTAGAAAGATTTAATGTAGTTTGGATGGAATTGGAGAGCATGAAAAGCTCACCATGTCTGAAAGGTCTAATTATTTTTAACCTAGCTTGCAACCAGGGGATTTGGAACAGGAGCTAAAAGACTGAAAATACAGAACCCCATTGTAAAAAATGTAGACAAATTCCCTGTGATTTCTCATGGAATTGATGTCTACAAAAACTAGCAGTGATGTCACACCATTATTTTCCTATTCTTAACCAGGAACAGATCTGGACCATGAAGGATCTCACTAGAGGGAAGCAGGAAAAGAAACAGAGTAACACAGGGCGTATTTTGGGATGAGGCGGAACATTTGGCTGAAATGCTGTGCAAGAGCTGACTGAATTAGATATGGGGCTAGCTGTGGTCAGTTAAAATGGGCTGGTTAGACTTATTCTTGGAAAACGTCTACTGCATAATATGGCTACTTCAAAAAAAAACATATCTGTTAAACTGGAATGTTCCTGAAAGGTTTTGCTTTGCAGGGCCAAAGACTGAGGTCCTGATCTTGTTTTCAGTCAGCCCTTATTCAGGCAAACTCATGTTGACCTGAAGTGCTTTGTAAAAACCAAAGACTGGACCTTGTTCACACTGGACACCTCCTCCACTTTGTAGCTAGGCATTATTGCAATCCTTGCAGGCTTTTGCATAGAAGACCTGCTCCTAGAATGTGTGCCCATGCATTTGCATCCCTCTTGTCCCCACATGCACGCAGGTGCTCCAGGAAACACCATGCTTCCCTGACTTCTTGCTGGCATAATGCACATTCCCACTGTCCCAAGGGTCTCCAATGCCTAAAAGGCACAATTGAGCTCCCAGTAATGGACCTTAGGAATAGGATCAGGCCCTATTTTGTAAGGATTTTTTTTAACTAAATTGTATGTATGGATCAGAAACAGTCCTTTATTATTTCCTTCCAGAAAAAACCCTGCTTTTAAAGAAAATACACAAATGGAAGATGTTTGATCTATGCCTTAATCTTGCTTTGTGGCACAATGGCTTGACGCTCTCTTGACCAATATGTTCTATTATTTTTATTATTATTATTATTATTATTTTTCTGTTGTACAAAAGGCTATCCTTACATGGGCAACTTTCCACACTAATAATGGTGGCTTCATGCTTGGTTGCCAGGTGGCCAATATCTGCAGCTTTTCGTGGGATCACTCCTTGGCCTTGCATTTGAAGGTCACCAAATAAAGATGAATCGGTTGAAACAATTTTAAAATAGAAACGCACTTGTAGAGCAATGTGCTTCACTTGAACTTGCATCAAAGATCCAAGCTTCAATGCTTCCTCTTTTAGGGCATGAAAATCATTGAAAAAAAAATTGTCAGAATAGCAAGTTTTAAACACACCTGCCCTATTGATGAATTGTGTGACCATCAGCAGTTTGACTCTAGTACAACCAATGCCAACATTTTGAAGTCACCTTCTTCCACTCCTTTCCTCTCCCAAGTTAACCAAGTTGTGGAAGTTTTTCCACATAATGGAAAATTCCATATGTTTAACTTTTGAGTGAAAAATAAATTCCAGCAACTTAAATATCATGTCCCATCCTGCATTTTTCTTGTTTTCTCTTCTCATTCATTCTTTTCCCCACCCCTCCTTTTAATCTATACCATTATTCTTCCGTCTTGTGTATTGCTTTCATTGATAAAATTTTGTTGTTTCATAGGCCAGTACAATGCTCCCTCTGTATCTTGTGTTATGTCCCTACCACTTTTCTCATGGTTTCTGTCTTCTGGCCAATTCCCTTCCCTTTATGATGATCTCTCCTCTTTCTTTTCCCTCCTCCCTTGGTGGTTTCTCCCTGTATCTGAAGACCGTAAGCATCTGAGTTAGAGCGCTTTATTTATAGGTATGCCTAGCCCTGCTGTTACTTCTGCAGACATGAATATTGGCAGTGGGCTGAATAACTTACTCATTGCACACTCAGAACTATCATTTGAATTCACTGGGAGTTTTAAGTGTACATGGAATCCTGCATCAGGCCCAGACTACTATGGACTGCTTCCCGAGAAAATATTTTTTAGGGCCAGACAGTGACAGGTAGGCACAGCCTATTGTAATGGACAGTACAGAGCCTCAGAATTCCTCCTGGAGTTATGCATGAGGGAGAATAATCTGACAGTCCTTTAAAGGTTATACCATATGCCTTTCGTGAGAAGCACACCTTTTTGTCCAAGTTTCTCCCCAGAGAGAGCATCTCAATAGTAGCCCCAGATTTCTTCCAGTGCAGGAGCTGCAATTATGGCTTGTATATGTGCAACTCTTGCTCTCAGTAATTTGACAGTAAAGATTACACCCAGAACGATTCATCCCACCTGTTCCAACATATATTCTCCTGTAGAACCCTTTTTAATCAGCATTCAAGAGACATTACCTTTTAACCCTGAAACATTTACCATATTGTGACTTGTTTTGATTCGTTTGTCAAACCTCCCCGTTTGTCAAAAGGAAAGATGTGATGAGTGCGAGTGGCAGATGGTCAAATATGGTGTCATCTAGTCTCAGTTGTGCATTTTTCAATGTTAGAGGGCCAAATAAAGTTATACATTTTAAAAGTGGAAAAGTAGCTGCTGGAGAACACAATAAAGGAGAACAGCATTCTAGAAACCTAAATGGGACAATAAGAGAAGCAAGGAGCTTATAATATACTCCACTCCCCATCTCCTTATAGGCCTGTTGTGATAACTGTGCCTACAAATTTACTCTAAGTGTGAGCAACTTTTAAAAGTATGTGTAAGTTCATAAAATGTCACAATGAACTATAACAAATCTTGATCTGAAAAGATAAGAGAGACAGATTGACTTAGTCTAAATGAGGGCCTAGTGTTGCAACTCAAGGACTGTTGGAATCATGCTTGGTAAAAACAAGATGTGGAACTGGAAATTAATGAACCAAATTAACATATGTTAGGCCCAGTGATGAGCTGCCAAATCTTAAGAACTGGTTCCCGGAGGGTTCTTCAGTTGCTCTGTGGCACTTTGGCGGCACTGAAGGACCCACTGTCGAAGATCTGGAGCGAGTGAAGGGCCTGCTGCCAAAGTGCCGCCAAAGACCCGGAGAAAAATTAAAATGGGATTCTTGGCCAGGGAGCCTCCCCAGCCAGGAGTTCAAGCAGGCCAGACAGGGGACGGTCCTGCAGGCCATATGTGGCCCTCGGGCTGGAGTTTGCCCACCCTTTTAACAACCAGTTCTAAACTGGCTTCAAAATTTAACAACTGGTTCATGCGAACCAGTGTGAACCGGCTCCAGCTCACCACTGATTAGGCCTAATTGGTGAACAAATAATAAGGGGATGGGCTAGTCCACTCATCACTCCCTTTTTGGGTCCTTAAAAAGAGACTTTTTGGGAAAAGGTGGAAGAACAGATGGAGTCTGCTGGAGCAAGCTTCATGGCCATGGCTGCCACCCTCACCATCTCCTGGGACCCTAGGCCCTATTCGTCCTAATCCTGAGGACTGTCCTGACCAGGCCAGAGGGATGGACTTCAATGACATCGCCAACCCTACAAGCTCCAGCTGAATCCCAAACACCACCTGACTTGAAACTGGATCAGACTTTAACAGCAGCTCCTGCTCATCTCAACTAACTCTTCTACCCCAAAGGAGAGTGTAACGATGCTGGTTCTGGTGGGACCCAACTGAGAGTGCCAATTCAGGACAAATTGCTGAAAGTAGGGCAGTTATAGCCCAAGGCTGGGTTTTTTCCACCTCTAAGGCAAACCAAGCCAGCCAGTCAGAGAGGGCTTTGGTTTTAACCCATTGGCTAACCACAAGTCACACAAGCAATTCCCTTAGACACTCCAGTTTCCCATTATCACCACCAGTGCCACTCGTTATGGGGACAAATGGTTATGAAAACCAATACCCCAGTAAAAGAAAAAAGGTTCTCTCAATCCCAAAGGACCAAGCCCCAGACCCAGGTAAATATACAAATCAGATCTTACCCACAAACCACGCTGTTGCCAATCCTTTAGAATCTAAAGTCTGAAGGTTTATTCATAAAAGGGAAAAGATATAGATGAGAGCTAGAGTTGGTTAAATGGAATCAATTACATACAGTAATGGCAAAGGTCTTGGTTTAGGCTTGTAGCAGTGGTGGAATAAACTGCAGGTTCAAATCAAGTCTATGGCGTACATCCACAGCTGGGATGGGTCATCAGTCCTATGTGTAGCACTTCCGTTTGTAGCAAAGTCCCTCCAGAGGTATGAAGCAGGACTGAAGACAAGACGGAGGAGCAGCCTTTTATAGTCTCTTGCCATGTGGTCTCTGCTTTATTTGTCCCAAAGACAAGCTATCCATCACACGGCATGGAAAAACCTCAGTTCTGTCCATATGCTTGTCCCTGCATACCTTGCTGAGTCACAAGGTGTATCTGGTTTCAGAGTAACAGCTATGTTAGTCTGTATTCGCAAAAAGAAAAGGAGTACTTGTGGCACCTTAGAGACTAACCAATTTATTTGAGCATAAGCTTTCGTGAGCTACAGCTCACTTCATCAGATAGGAATTTTTTCTTTTCCTTTAAAAATATTTCCAAAATTATCTTGAAAGGTTGTCCATCACAAAGAGAAGCCTGCTAGACTCTCATGTCTTTTCAGGACCCGCTACAAATACAGGACTCTATTTAAAGGAATTCAGTGCTTATGAAAAGTGCTTGACACTTCTCCTGACTGAATCCCTTTGTCTAGCAACAGAACAGGTACCAACAGTTCAAGATCCCCTTACACTGCCCCGGCCAAGGTGACTCAATTCTATAATGCAGGGACCCACTCTGGAGATGAGGGACAGTTCTGTATCCATAGCCATCCAAACTTCGGCCTCTCTTCTGAGGTTGCCAGCCCCAGTGAGATTTTTATTGGGGTTTTGACACCTGTCAGGCTGGAATGGGAGAGAGACTGAGGAATTCATTTCATGGCGATTCTCACATATTGTGAAGTAGCGTCATTTACAGTTGGGCTGCATTTGTGTCACTGACTTAGAGATGAAAGCTCTGTAACATGTTACCTATTGTAAGAGTCATCTGTTCTCCAGCAAGGTGTCTCTTACAAGGCATCTGACTCCTGGCTCTACTCCTGTTAATGTCAGTTTTTGGAACCGAAGGGGTGTTCAGAGGGAATATCTACCTGGGGAATTTTTCCATCTTCTGATACATCTGCAGGTAGTGGATATCTGCAGTATTTTTATGGACTAACTTAATTATCTATATAAAGTTGTCAACTGATCTTGTGTAATCCAAACTTCTATGCTAGAGTAGTTGAATGTGGGGTGGTAGGCAGGGCCGGCTCCAGCTTTTTCGCCGCCCCAAGCGGCAAAAGAAAAAAAAAACCCTGATTGAGCTGCTGCCAAAGTGCCACCGAAGTAGAAGGGAGGGAACGAAGGGCTCGCCGCTGAATTGCCACCAAAGACCTGGACGTGCCGCCCCAATAACTGATGGAGTGAGGCCCCTTTCTATTGGCCGCCCCAGGCACCTGCTTCCTTCGCTGGAGCCGGTCCTGGTAGTGGGGAAAATCTGAAGGGAGGGTGATATGATCCCTATGTATATGGCACAGAGTGTGCGAAGATCGTTCAGATCTGTCTGGATGAAAGACATTGCTGTATGTAACTTATCCTGTTACTAACAGCAATGATAAGGAGGATTTTCAGTTGCTCACCATTCTTGTCCTTCCATTTTCCTCTCATTGGTTGGTGGTCAGGCTTAGGTTTTCTATTGACTTGACTTGAGTAGGGATAATCCCAATTTAGCTGTTTCCAGTTTGTTTGGATTTTCAGATGTATAATAAAATACAACATTGCTCTAATTAAAACACTAAATGCAGTTGGAAGAATACTAATTCCACAGTTATAACTTGTTTTTAAATCTATTATAAAAGAACATTAAATGCTGCCATAATGTGTCCCCTTATAGTCTATTTAAACATATCCCAGATTATGATGGGTTTAGTGTCCTCATGATTATTAATTAGGAAGAATCCT
Organism: Eretmochelys imbricata; assembly: GCF_965152235.1. Classification (NCBI taxonomy): domain Eukaryota; kingdom Metazoa; phylum Chordata; order Testudines; family Cheloniidae; genus Eretmochelys; species Eretmochelys imbricata. Next base: position 34,509,492 of record NC_135574.1, read on the forward strand.
GTTACATTATTTAGGAGAGGTTCTTGGCAGTTGTTATGTAGAGGTAGATTGAAGCACCAGATGTTTTGCCCTGTTATTTTTGGCCATTAGGATTTTTATAAACAAGGGGCTACTATGAAACACAATACTGCTGCTCAGATCTCTGTACTGGTTTCCTTTTCGCTTAGGGGTGCCTTTTCAAAATGTTGATGACTTTTATCTTTAAGGCCCTGAATAGTTGGGAAGTCACTTAACTGCTTCGGTGAGGAAAGGGAAGAGGTGGCCATTCGGATATCACGTGCTCTTGCTGGTGATTCCTAGGGGAGAGTTCTCAATGGTCAGTAGCAGAGCATTGGCAGGAGAGGACCCCAAGCTTTGAAGTAGTTCCTCTTGGTGGGCCACAAGCAATGGTGCTGGAACTAGGGGTGCTACTGCACCGCCTGGCTTGAAGTAGTAAACACCAAATGCATGGTTTCTATTAGCACCTCCACTATTAAAATTGTTCCAGCACCCCTGACCACAAGAGCCTGCATTTGGTAAGCTTTGGGGCTGTGATATTTCAGCACCTAGCTAAGGTGGTAACTGATGCTCTATTAGCCAGAGTAAAGGGTCTGGCCCATCTATGCTTACTCTTCCTTTTGCAGCCTGCAGATCTTTGGCTGATTCTGTGCTGGCCCAGCTCCTGTTGTAGATTAGGGTAGTCACAGGGCTATTCTAAACTATCCTGGCTTCCAGAAGCCTGTAGGAGCTATTCTATCAGCCAGCAATCACTAGGGCATTAGAAAAGTCTCACCTATTATAAGTGTTATCTATTCTCCAGCAAGGTGTCTCTTACAAGGAGAAATCTGACTATGGCTCTGCTTCTAGGAACTGAAGGGGTATTCAGAGAGAATATCTACCTGGGGAATTTTTCCATCTTCTGACACATTTACGTCTGCAGGAAGTAGAGATCCGTAGTACTTTTATGGACAAACTGATCTTGTGTGATTCAGACTTCTATAATAGAAGTGGCTGAACTTAGGGTGGAGGGTGAATTTGAAGAGAGAGCGATTTGATTCCTATGTTTCAGAGTGGTAGCCGTGTTAGTCTGTATCAGGAAAAATAATGAGGAGTCCTTGTGGCACCTTAGAGACTATGTGTAATGCACAGAGTTTGCAAAGGGCAACGAAAAAGTGATGTGCCCAGGAGGGTATTAGGAAAGGTTGGTGTAGGAGTCACTATGGTTGTCTGTGTCAGCTGAGGATCCCCTCTATGCTGTGACTAGTTACACCAAGTTTAAGTGTGCTTTGTGTGGGAGACAATAATACAGCCCCAGACTGAGTCCCCATGCCACATGAGAAGAGGAAGACTTGTATGTGGAGGGTCTACTCCATGCATTTGTCTCAGGGTGGGGGTGTGTCTAGGGCAGGGATGGTCTGGACAGTGTTCTCGATACCCATATGGAAGTGGAAGAACTGTCTAATGTTTATCTAAATACTATCTGAGAGCATCAATTACACCTTTAAAGTTATTGAGACTGGGACCAGAATAGAATCCAGCTGCAGGGGAAAAAATTGTTTGCATTTGGTGTACAAATAGTACAACTTTTTCCTTGGACATGGCAATATAGAAGAAACTACCATCCTCATGATGTGCTTCATATATCTAGCTATTTTATTAGCTTGAAATTTAAGGACTCTCCTCCTCAAAGAGGAGTGACCCCAACCCAAATATAATGACATGGACATGTGGAATCTTTCTCACCTGGAGTTTTTTAAAATTTGAATGTCTGTGGGTATGCTGTTAAATGCTATGTCTACTCCTCGTTTTCTATTTAGTCAGAGAACTCCCCCTTCATTCACTGCAATGACCTCATCTGCAGATGCTCCATGTGAAACCACTAGCAATTGCATAAAAACGTAAATGATGTATTTCATTTTGTCTCTCTACAGCTGATTTGTTTACTTTCCATGGTTGTGTCATTGCCTTGGTAGCCCTCATTCATTTTAAATAAATGTGAATAAACTTGGGTCTGAGTCTACAGAAAATTTGTAACAAAGTTTTCAGACAACTTCCCAACTGCTGCCCCCAAATGAAGCTTGCCAGTAATTCAGTACTGCATTTAATACTGCTTGATGCAGAGACATGCTGTAGTATTCTTTGCAGTGTAAGGGACAAATCCTGTTCCCAGTGAAGTCAATAGCAAGATTCTCATTAACGTCAGTAGCAACAAGATTTGGCCCTATTTTAATCAGCAATTTAGTCGTGTACTACTCAGAATCTGTCATGGGTTTTTTCCTGAGTAGCAAATATCTAGCAGCTTTGTTTGTTACATCACTGGTAAGTGAGGATGTTGGATCAAGCAGTTTTAGCAGGCATTTGGGAATCAAAATTCCCTTTTCAGCCGCTTTGTACTACAATCTGTAAACACCAGCATAACTGGTTTAAACTGGGTTTGTGACTGCTTTGCATCACTGGATGAATACAGACCCAAATTCTTATTCTCTTCTGCCACTGGCCCACTCAATGGTCTTGGGTAAAAAGAGGGATAAATGTACGTATTTATGCTCATTCTTTTTGTTTCCAGCTGATAAGCCTGAGGTGGCAGTGCTGTTATCAATTAAATAGAATTCAGCATGCTTCAAGGCACTCTGTCTTCACAAAGAATTTGAATGAAATTGAAAGTCTCCTCCTCCTTATCATAGTTACAGTTCAGATTTTTATCTTGCATAACATGGACAGTCAAACAGGAAACATCAGGTATTTTCTAGAATGATCTTTATTCTGTCCCCTCCCGTATGAGGCTTTCAAAGGATAGTTGCAATGTATAGTATAAGGATTACTTATCTGGAGAGTACACTGTGACTGAGCTCCCTTTTGTACATCTGACCTTTCTGTGGGGCATAATGTGGTCTCCCAAATATAGTGCCCAAGTTTCAATTGGTGGAAATCAGCATTTCAGATGATAGAGCTATGTCAGTTTACACCAACTGAGGATCTGACCTACAGGTTTTTTAAATTTTGTTTAGTGGTACCAATACTCCAGGATACCATCATAAATATAAAATTTTTTAGTGATGTGTCTACTAAAGCATCTGGCAAGTTCCCCCAGAATTAAGATTGACCCTACTGGGATGGTCATTCTGGTGGGCAAAGGGGAGAATTACACTGATGTATATTTGTAAATAATTATTCATAAGTTATCATAAGAGGTTTCAGAGTGGTAGCCATGTTAGTCTGTATCAGCAAAAAACAACAAGGAGTCCTTGTGGCACCTTAGATACTAACAAATTTATTTGGGCATAAGCTTTTGTGGGATGAAGTGGGTTCTAGCCCACAAAAGCTTATGCCCAAATAAATTTGTTACTCTCTAAGGTGCCACAAGGACTCTTTGTTGTTTTATCATAAGAGCAAATTCTCCAGTGGTTATGGTAAAGTATTTCAGCAATTTAAAAAATCTGACTCAGGGTAGAATTCTTACATGATTTAGCTGACGGTATTCATTCATACCTGGAAATCAAATCAAACCTGCATGGGGAGCGCCACCTTTCGCTATAGGAAAGCTGATCACGTGGTGACAGCTGGAATATGCATAGTGCATTTGCTAGGAAAATAGCGGCCCTTTAGTGACAAGATTTCATTTATATCACCTAAAGAAGAATAACAAAATGTGTGTTTTATGTTTGCTTAACAGATCACTCACCATCTTAGATAACAAGAACCCTTTATGCTGACAGAGGGAAAAGGAATGTTAGCCAGGACACTTTGGTTATCCTCTACTTGTTTCAAAATTTGCCATGAGATCTTCAATTCCTATCTGGACAATAACCCAGGGAAGGCAGAAGAGAACTTGGGCAGAGGGGACAGCTCTATCTAAAGATTTCAGAACTTCCCCCCTTAATACTCAACATTGAGCATGAGACCAATAAGTATACATATTGGGCTCAAGTCCCATGAGCAGTGAAAGGCAATCCCCAAAACTGGAGCTGGCTGGGAAACTGAATTTCAGTTCCACATATTCTTGTGTTCAAATTTTTTTTTCATCCTGATTTGGGACAAAAATGCTAAAATCTTACAATAGTTTGTTTCAGAAACACCAAAAGTGGGGTTTCCAAAGTGAAATATGCTTCCTATGATCCCCAGCTGGCAGGCTGCAGAAGAACAGTGGTCCTGGAAGAGTGGGGTCTTCAGCAGCCTGCCAGGTGGGCTGCAGGGAGGTTGGGCAGGAAATTAGGCAGGTTTTGAAACCAGTGTGGCAGGCTGTGTTCCGTCCAAAGTTTATTTGAAATCAAACTATTTCAGCAAAATGTTCTTGATTTCAATGAACTGGCAAATTCTGATGGAAAAAATGGATTGCTGGAATTTTCCAAGTAGCTCTACTCAAAATAAGGCTGACTAGATACAGCTTTCCCTGGTTTCCTGTACCTTCCCTCCACTCCAGTGTTTTAGAAGAGGATATGAAGCCTTGCCAGCAAGTTCCTGCTGTCTGCCATTGTCTTAAGCAGGTTCTGGTGCCCTCCTCTAGCTAGTACAGGAAGATTTCATATGAATATCATGAGTGGCAGTTTTGACACAAAGTAGTTTCAGACAAGGAAATCAGAAATCAAAACAATGAGCTGGAAAATGGAAAGAGATAGCATGTGTCAAGTTGCCAAGAGCTTTTTCTTTATGTGAAGGTAGCTGCTGCTGACTAAGGCATTGTATTCAGGAGTGGGTTGTAGACATTTTCAATAGTCTCAATGCATTTGCTGGACAGTATTTCCATTTAAAATGGAGGTGTGTGTCAATAAGGATTTTAAGGAACAGAAAAAGGCCATCCATCCAACCTTGTCTGCTTTCCTTTAATGTAGCTTAATTCTACTTCCTTTTTAAAACTATGCTCCTAAATCCTTTCCTTCTCCAGGGAAGAGGAAGACGAAAAACCAAAATAACAAAAAAGCCATGTTTCTCTTGAACTCATGTATATTCTTTGCTCTAATCATCTTTCCTAGTAAGTTATTCCATATGTTTGTTATCCTTGTTACAGAATAGCTCAGCCTGACTTCCCTAGCTATTCTTAGTTTCTTTTTTGTTTGAGATACTTTTCAGTCCTTTCCTAATTCAGAATATTTCTATTCAGTCACATAGCAAAGTCTCTCTTCCTCAATGACAATAAATCTAACACTTAACTTTTCATCATAAGTTAGATTATTGAAACAAGTGGCTTAGTATGGAGTTAGATAGGGAAGAGCTAATATTTTGGTCCTTTATTTATGTTTTAATTTCTGTGAATGTAGCTAGTGCTCTGGATGGGTATATATGTATATATATATATATATATATATATATTTAAATACAGGCACAAGTAGGTTGTGCTTTATCAGACCTATGCAGTGTGATCATATTTATTTAGAATGTTAGCCCTTTATCCAGGGTAAAGCCAGTGTATGTTGATACCTTCAGCACAGAGTGTTTCCAGCTGGTGACATGGAATAGCCTCCATTTCCTCATGTGTAACACTCACCAGTTGTTTTCCCCCCACCTCCTCTGCATTTTGTTTTTGCTGCTGGAAGGATGTGGGTGATGATTGATAGAGCATGTCCAATTGGCTCTGTTTGTCCATGCTGGCCTGCTTTGTGCACACTGAGGTCAGTGGTGTATTTGTAGGTAACCGTCCAAGGAAAACACCTCACAGCAGGCAAAAATGCTAACTAAGCAAAACAAACTCAGGAATGTGATCATCTGCTTAGCAACGTTTTCAGCAGACTTTTCCATCACAGTAAAGTTGCAGTCTGGCTATAGAAATTTAGAAGTGAACTCATAAGAACAGCTATACTGGGTCAGACCAAAGGTCCATCTAGCCCAGGATCCTGTCTTCTGACAGTGGCCAATGCCAGGTGCCCCAGAGGGAATACACAGAACAGGCAATCACCAAGTGATCCATCCACTGTCGCCCTTTCCTAGCTTCTGGCAAACAGAGGCTAGGGACACCATCCCTGCCCATCCTGGCTAATAGCCATTGATGGACCTATCCTCCATGAATATATCTACTTCTTTTTTGAACTCTTGTATAGTCTTGGTGAAGGCCAAGACTATACAGATGGGTGGCAGGGGGGACGCGGGCCCACCCACTCCCCTGTGTCCTAGCCCAGGGCCCTACCAGCAGCAGAGGACCCCCTGCTACGTCAGTGGGGCTCCCGGCCACAACACACTGACATTGGCTCTGCAAGTGTTGCAGCCTGACTAGGGTCGGCTGCCCCTGGGCTATTTCCTACCTCCCCCTCTATAAGTACCTGGGTCTGGCTGGCATCCTCCAAGGGGTCACACACCATGGGCTCCTCGGGGTAACTGGCAATTGGTTGGCTTGGTGGCTCCTCGGGGTAACTGGCGAACGGCAAGCTTGGCAGTGTCTCTGGGCTCGAGCTAGCATCAGACATTGGCTGGTCTGGCCAGTCCTCAGGTCGCCTGCCGATCACCGTGGTCTCCCGGCTGGGAGCTCCACCACATGCGTCTGGCCTCTCCGGTGACTGTGTTTCAACTGAGCTCTGGGGTCTGGCTTTTATACTTCCCGTCCTGCGCCTTGACCTCTGAGGGGCGGGTGCAGGGTTTGCTGGTTCCGCCCACTTTGGCCTCCAGAGAGGCTTATCCCTCTCCGGGGTGGCGGGGAACCAGACCGCCTCGCTACAGTGACCCTTAATTCTTGGGTTAGAGTAAATAACACTTCCTTATTTACTTTTTCCACACCAGTCATGATTTTACAGACCTCTGTCATATCCTCCCTTAGTCATTTCTTTTGCAAGCAGAAAAGTCCCATTCTTATTAATCTCTCCTCATATGGTATCCATTCCATACCCCGAAGTACTCAAATACCTGAGACAGCTTCAACTATGTTGTAGAGTTAGTTTCTTTGAGCATGTTGGGTTGGAGAGACAGGGGGAGGAGGAGTTTTATCTTAAAAATGTCAGGAATCGGATGTAAGTAAATCTTACAATCCAAAAAAACCAAATTTTGTACCATAAAAATTCTATTTTTACAGTTTAAAAGGCTACATTTTTGTACGTAAGCTGAAAGCAAAATTCCCCCCTCTGATCTGTTCAGTGGACCATATTGCATTTTTCATGCTTGATTCTCAGAGAATCTGATATTAATGGGAATGCTGCCTGGCCTGTGGTCCAAATTCAATAGCAATCTGTATTGTGGATTGGAGAGGTGAATTTTGCCCCAAATATCCTAAAATTCTAACGGTGGCCTAGACTGTCCCTTGGTCTTGAATAGGTGCATAGGGAGGCAGGTATGCAAATCCCTTCTGCTTTTATCCTCTGTGAGAGCAAAGGACCCTTGTGCCTGAGGGTGCACAGGGAATTGCTTCTCCTGGGATTCCTGGGTCACTAATCTTCAAAGGTGACAGTGGGAAGGAAGAAAGGCCATGGTCACTTCTCCCTTTTGCACCAGTTGATAGAGTTGGCTGGGCACACAGAGCCAGATTAATCTTTTGTGGTTCCTGAGGCCCTGCCTGTCGCTTGCATGGGGAGGAGGGAGCAGAGAAGAGTGAGCAGCAGGCAGGACCTTGGTGGCAGGGAAGAAAGAGGCTGAAAAGGGGCATGGCCACAGTCCAGGTGCCAGGGCCTCTTCTGAGTGTAGGCCTGGTGCCACAGTGCCTTTTGTGCCATTGTAAACCTGGTACTGGCCACAAAGGTGCAGAAACTAGAGTGCTCGGAGTGCGGCTTGAAGTGGTTTACATCATATCCAGATTTCAGAGTAACAGCCGTGTTAGTCTGTATTCGCAAAAAGAAAAGGAGGACTTGTGGCACCTTAGAGACTAACCAATTTATTTGAGCATAAGCTTTCGTAAGCTACAGCTCACTTCATCGGATGCATACTGTGGAAAGTGTAGAAGATCTTTTTATACACGCAAAGCATGAAAAAATACGTCCCTCCACCCCACTCTCCTGCTGGTAATAGCTTATCTAAAGTGATCACTCTCCTTACAATGTGTATGATAATCAAGTTGGGCCATTTCCAGCACAAATCCAGGTTCTCCCCCCACCCCCCACCACAAACCCACTCTCCTGTTGGTAATAGCTTATCCAAAGTGGTGACACTCCTTACAAAGTGTATGATAATCAAGGATGAAGTGGGCTGTAGCTCATGAAAGCTTATGCTCAAATAAATTGGTTAGTCTCTAAGGTGCCACAAGTACTCCTTTTCTTTTTGCGAATACTAACACGGCTGTTACTCTGAAACCTGTCATTGTAAGGAGAGTGATCACTTTAGATAAGCTATTATCAGCAGGAGAGTGGGGTAGGGGGAGGTATTTTTTCATGCTTTGTGTGTATAAAAAGAACTTCTACACTTTCCACAGTATGCATCCGATGAAGTGAGCTGTAGCTCATGAAAGCTTATGCTCAAATAAATTGATCATATCCAGAGTTTACAGTGTAGTTCAATGGCTCTCAGCACCCCCACTAAACAAACTGTTCCAGAACCACTGGCAGGCCATGTTGTTCTAATGAATTATTTCCTTGAACGGAAGATGAGGAGTAAGGGGGAAGCACATGGGAAGGTAATTACATGTAAAGATCTGATACACAAAGTTGCACTGTGGGCAGCCCCCCAAGTAGGTCCACTGTTGCAATGTGTACTGGAAGTGCCCAGAAAGTGACATGTAAAGTGCAGATAACATATTATGAGATGTATTTTTCCATGTATCTGATATCACAACATGCGTTGTATTCTCTGCAAGCTGCCTCTCCTTGCACTGTCCGCTTCCCTTTCCCCTGTCTGAGTGTAATGTCACACTGCCCCATCTGCAAAGGTCTAAGGGAGAGTTCAGCTATGGCCTCACAGCTTGCTGCCGTTGCAGCAGATCACACTCACATTTGCATTTGGTTCAGTTGTCTTGTATTTGGTTTGATTTCACATGGTGATTGGGAAATAGTGACACTGACCTACCTGCAAGAATTTTATGAGGAATACTTTTCTCTTATAGTCCATAAACATTCTAACAAGTAAAAGTCGATGGGCGAAGAACACTTTTTTCCCCTAAGAACACTTTGGATGTATAAAATTTTGTCCTAGTCATACAGCCCCTTTCATCCCATCCCCCACCTTTCCTGAGCAGACATGCTTGTGAAATGTAGTGATCAAGAAAAAGCAGGTGTTGGTCCGGGGGGGAATCACCCTAGTTCTAAGGGAACTCTGCCATACTTACACAGACAACGCTGTGAACAATAGTTCAGGGCAGGAGACACCATGTATCCTCACCTCTCCAGTTCAGCTATCACAGTTATTGTCAGTTAATTGCTGAAGTTCTTACTCAAGAAAAACTCATCTGAACGCCGTGGCAAAACTGCTTCAGGCAGTGGGAGTCAGGCTCAGTGGGATTATGTGATGGGCTGGTACGAGGGCTGGTGCAAGGGAAGAAAGTAATCTTCCCCACTCTTGTGTGGTGTAGCTCCGGGCTGCCCCATATTCAGGCATGAGCACTACAGCACAATCTAACCCTTCTTACCAACTACAGTATTCCAAACTACCACAAACTGAGCGTTGCTTAACTCTTACGTTCATGAGCACTTACCAGATGAGTTCCACTGACCCCTAATGTCCAGCCCTGGCTGGGATGATTTAATTGGGGATGGGTCCTGCTTTTGAGCAGGGGGTTGGACTAGATGACCTCCTGAGGTCCCTTCCAACCCTGATATTCTATGATTCTATGATCCCCAGATCAGAGGTAGTCTCCTACTCTTTTGCTACTGACTCTGAGGTGGCTGGCTAGCATTTGCCAATGAACACCTGGAGTTATAGAAAAGTTTGTCATCCAAGCAGGGTTTTTTTAACTACATTCTTTTTGGTCCTAGAGCTGGAAGTGCTGTGGTGCTACAGTAGCCAGGTCTGCTGCCCCTAGATAAGAAAGAAGTGGATCAAATTTGCATTTTTACATGTGCAGATTAGATGTCCTAGGTGGGTTTTTCTGCTTGGCCTTGTTTTTTAGAGACTTTCCTGAAATACTTGGCAGGTGAATAAAAAGGATGTTTCCGGCTGCAAATAAATAGCAGGAAACGTAACACAATGCAGTGATTTATTATTCAAGGATACACCGGGTTCTACCTTGTTTACAAAAATAGAGATAAAAGCATCTACATTCTAGTGAGTTTTCTCTGAAGATGTGTTGCAGATGTCATTACTCTTCTACTTCAGTGGGTTTCTCTCTCTCCGCAGCTGTGTGAGGTGCAACCAGCCTAATTCCCTACCTCCTTTCACATACACCCACGCGTGTGCTCATACCCACCCAGGCATGCACATGTGAGAACCTGCCTTTCATTATAATGGCAAGCACGATGGAGGCAAGAGTGTAAGAAAAGGAGAGAAGCTGAGATTTATGGTGTCAGACAGCCTGTGTGAATGAATGGGCATGCCTGAATGTAACCAGTCTTAAACAGAGTATCACTTTACTAGTGAAAAGAGCACTGTAGTTATACAAAGAATGTACATCTCCTTGCAATGTATTTTATTTTTGACTATCTTCTTATATTTACTACCTGTGGCATATTGCATAATTTACATTGGACATGAATATGTACATGCTGAAACATACATACCATAGCCTTAACAAAAATAAAACGTGTTAACCTATGGGTGCTTTATCTACATAATGGTTGTAGGATTGGATGCAGTCTCAGGGTGACTGGCCCCATGTATTTTTCCTGTACTTTTATCTCCATTCGCTCAGTCTGTATATACATCTATATAAGTGCTGGCATTGTAGGGTAATTACAGGCTTATACTAGGCTGCCACTAAAAAAGAGTGTGTACTGTTAACATGGGAAAACCAAATTAATATTCCCTTCTTCTTTGTCCTCTTCATCCTACTATAGCCACTGCTAACCTGAATCCTGATAGTCTCCTCTTTCTCCTTCTCCACCCTGTACGTAGATGGACATAGAATTCCATATACAGAAGCCCATTGTCATCCAAGACCTGTCCTATACTAGCAAAGAAATGCCAGATTCTTTTTCAGATGTATAGCTGTAGGAGAAGGAAGTCTACACCACAGTGTTTTTGTTTGATGGAAGAATTAGAACAGAAGCTTGGATGGAAAATTATTCAAATGAAACAATTCAATAGTAAGTGATTTCACATGTGGGTGTTGGATGTGTATTTTATCATAGGAGGAGTCATTTGCATAGAAGGAAGTTTGGCTACTGCTTGTGTGTGCAAAAATAAGAAAATACCATGGTTATATGGAAGCCAGTACCTGAAGGGAAGAAATCCCCACTTGCTTATAGAAAACAAAGTGGCCTTTAAAATGTCAGCTTTCTATTAGTCATACGGAGACCTTTCCACTTAACCTAGTCATGCGTTAGCCAGGGAACTTAAGGTAAGTCATTGTATAACAAAATAAAGGCACCCATTCCCATAATCATTTTAGGCATCATATTTAACCAATTAAACATATTACCAGGAGTAAATCAATCCCTGCTGCAACTCCATTGTAGCCAACTTGCAATTCTGTTTACACTCAAGTCAAAGTTTAGAATATGGTCATTTTCCCACATGGCTTGATATTCTGAACACACATCCCTAATTTGAAAAAATGAAAGTTTGGCATTTCTAACTTGATACTTCATTTTGTTTTAATTGTAACTACAAATTAAAAAGGGATATGCAGACTTCAGATCGGTCTTAGACTTCATTAATATGATGGAGATAATGAGCTCTGCCAGTTTAGCACTGGCTCTCTGTTTGGCGTTTTCTTGTGCTTTAACACTCGGTGATTTGCATCAAAATACTTCAGAAATTATCATTCTAATAGGACAACTGAAACCATGATCTTCCATGTAGCCAATCTGTGTCCTTAAAGATAGGATAGCTTGTTCTTTAGCTGACTTAATCACTCTTACAGGAATGCAAATCATGGAATTGTGCTCAGTTCTCACTACAAAAACGTAAACCCTAATCTGGTGAAGTGCTAAGCACATCTGGGGAGTTATTTATTTATGTAGGGCCTTTGTTAGGGACTCCCTCGCCGTATTTATCAGAGTACCTCACAAACACTGAATTAATCCTCCAACACTCCGCAAAGGCTGGGAAGTGGAATTTCTATCTTACAGGCGCGAACTGAGGCACAGAAACTTTGCTCAAGGTTACACAATGATTCTCTGGCAGGGCTGAAAACTGAACACCGCTCTCCTGAGTGTTCTCAAAGGATTAGGCACCTGATATACAAGCCTCTCAGTTATAAAGCTTAAACTCACTCTTAGAGAGGTCTCTGTTTAACACTGAGGTGTCTCAGGAATCAGAGCAGTTAATTATGTTGAGGACAGGAAACCAGTGTTACCTCTGCTGCTGTGATGGGGTGATAACTTCAGGGGCTGTCATTTCAGAAGAATTGGGGGTGGGTGAGATGGAAAGTTGTAGCAGTATCCCTGCTTCAGCCTCCTTCCTGCAGCTAAAAGAAAAGGAGTCCTTGTGGCACCTTAGAGACTAACCAATTTATTTGAGCATGAGCTTTCGTGAGCTACAGCTCACTTCATCAGATGCATACCGTGGAAACTGCAGCAGACTTTATATATACACAGAGAATATGAAACAATACCTCCTCCCACCCCACTGTCCTGCTGGTAATAGCTTATCTAAAGTGAGCATCAGGTTAGGCCATTTCCAGCACAAATCCAGGTTTTCTCACCCTCCACCCCCCCACACAAATTCACTCTCCTGCTGGTGATAGCCCATCCAAAGTGACAACTCTTTACACAATGTGCATGATAATGAAGTTAGGCCATTTCCTGCACAAATCCAGGTTCTCTCACTCCCTCACCCCCCTCCAAAAACCACCCCCATACACACACAGACTCACTCTCCTGCTGGTAAATAAATTGGTTAGTCTCTAAGGTGCCACAAGGACTCCTTTTCTTTTTGCGAATACAGACTAACACGGCTGTTACTCTGAAATCTTCCTGCAGCTGTGTCTAGAGTGGGGGTAGGTGACAGGGACTATCCCGGAGGGCGGGGTGGGTTGGGGGTGTTTCATTGGTGGCCAGGAAGGGATCAGGACGCACCGTGCTCTTCACACAGCCCCTGGCTGCTGCTCCTTCCTGTTCAGACAATGGGGGGATAGGGTTTGGCACTGACAAGGCAGTTTTAGGAGCTCTGGGCCAGCTGGCCTGCCTCGCAGTGGTCCCTGTAAGCCTGGGGGAGACACCCCTGCACTGGCTAGCAAGGCTGTGAAAAGTTGAGCCTGGGGGGGTGAGCGATAACTGTCCCTCCCCTGTCCCATAGCAAATGATGCCCCTGGTTGACTTTTGTGATTGATATGCAAAGCAGGGAACTACAACTCCTCCCATGAGTCCTCTCCCCATTGCACTTCTTTCCCCTGGCTGGGTAAGGGGAAGAACCAGGAATTGGCTGCACTCTCTCTGGTGCATGCGGTCGCCACATGGAAGCCAGGAGCAGCTGCATGGCAAGTAGGGAACTGGAGCAAAGTTGGCAGAAGGAACAGATGCAGAGCTCCATGTGGAACAGGCTGTGACAGCTGGACATTACAGCTGGGTGCAGGAATGTGTGGGACTTATGCGGGAGCGGGAGCAGCAGCTGGGTGGAGAGCCAGTGCAGAGGGGCCCCAGTGAGAGACATTAACTGAGCCTGGTCTGACAACCTGCCAGCTCCTGTTTGCTTGAATAGACACTGGACTGAAGAGAGGCCACTAAGCCTGAAGAGCCCTGACTCTGAATTGAACTGCCCTGGGGGCCCAAACAAGAGCAGCTATTGCTCACTCTGAACTGACTGGAGTACTGTCATGGATGGTTATAAACTGTTCAGGAAGGATAGGCAGGGCAGAAAAGGTGGGGGAGTAGCACTGTATGTAAGGGAGCAGTATGACTGCTCAGAGCTCCGGTACGAAACTGCAGAAAAACCTGAGTGTCTCTGGATTAAGTTTAGAAGTGTGAGCAACAAAAGTGATGTAGTGGTGGGAGTCTGCTATAGACCACCGGACCAGGGGGATGAGGTGGATGAGGCTTTCTTCCGGCAACTCGCAGAAGCTACTAGATCGCACGCCCTGGTTCTCATGGGTGACTTTAATTTTCCTGATATCTGCTGGGAGAGCAATACAGCGGTGCACAGACAATCCAGGAAGTTTTTGGAAAATGTAGGGGACAATTTCCTGGTGCAAGTGCTAGAGGAGCCAACTAGGGGGGGAGCTTTTCTTGACCTGCTGCTCAAAACCGGGAAGAATTAGTGGGGGAAGCAAAAGTGGATGGGAATCTGGGAGGCAGTGACCATGAGTTGGTTGAGTTCAGGATCCTGGCACAGGGAAGAAAGGTAAGCAGCAGGATACGGACCCTGGACTTCAGGAAAGCAGACTTCGACTCCCTCAGGGAACGGATGGGTAGGATCCCCTGGGGGACTAACATGAAGGGGAAAGGAGTCCAGGAGAGCTGGCTGTTTTTCAAGGAATCCCTGTTGAGGTTACAGGGACAAACCATCCCGATGTGTTGAAAGAATAGTAAATATGGCAGGCGACCAGCTTGGCTTAACGGTGAAATCCTAGCGGATCTTAAACATAAAAAAGAGGCTTACAAGAAGTGGAAGGTTGGACATATGACCAGGGAAGAGTATAAAATTATTGCTCGGGCATGTAGGAATGAAATCAGGAGGGCCAAATCGCACCTGGAGCTGCAGCTAGCAAGAGATGTCAAGAGTAACAAGAAGGGTTTCTTCAGGTATTTTGGCAACAAGAAGAAAGCCAAGGAAAGTGTGGGCCCCTTAATGAATGAGGGAGGCAACCTAGTGACAGAGGATGTGGAAAAAGCTAATGTACTCAATGCTTTTTTTGCCTCTGTCTTCACTATCAAGGTCAGCTCCCAGACTGCTGCGCTGGGCATCACAACTTGGGGAGTAGATGTCCAGCCCTCTGTGGAGAAAGAGGTGGTTAGGGACTATTTAGAAAAGCTGGACGTGCACAAGTCCATGGGGCCGGACGCGTTGCATCTGAGAGTGCTAAAGGAATTGGCAGCTGTGATTGCAGAGCCATTGGCCATTATCTTTGAAAACTCGTGGCGAACAGGGGAAGTCCCAGATGACTGGAAAAAGGCTAATGTAGTGCCCATCTTTAAGAAAGGGAAGAAGGAGGATCCTGGGAACTACAGGCCAGTCAGCCTCACCTCAGTCCCTGGAAAGAGCAGGTCCTCAAAGAATCAATCCTGAAGCACTTACATGAGAGGAAAGTGATCAGGAACAGTCAGCATGGATTCATCAAAGGAAGGTCATGCCTGACTAATCTAATCGCCTTCTATGATGAGATTACTGGTTCTGTGGATGAAGGGAAAGCAGTGGATGTATTGTTTCTTGACTTTAGCAAAGCTTTTGACACGGTCTCCCACAGTATTCTTGTCAGCAAGTTAAAGAAGTATGGGCTGGATGAATGCACTATAAGGCGGGTAGAAAGTTGGCTAGATTGTCGGGCTCAACGGGTAGTGATCAATGGCTCCATGTCTAGTTGGCAGCCGGTGTCAAGTGGAGTGCCCCAGGGGTCGGTCCTGGGGCTGGTTTTGTTCAATATCTTCATAAATGATCTGGAGGATGGTGTGGATTGCACTCTCAGCAAATTTGCAGATGATACTAAACTAGGAGTAGTAGTAGATACGCTGGAGGGCAGGGGGACAGGGATAGGATTCAGAGGGACCTAGACAAATTGGAGGATTGGGCCAAAAGAAATCTGATGAGGTTCAATAAGGATAAGTGCAGAGTCCTGCACTTAGGACGGAAGAACCCAATGCACCGCTACAGACTAGGGACCGAATGTCTAGGCAGCAGTTCTGCGGAAAAGGACCTAGGGGTGACAGTGGACGAGAAGCTGGATATGAGTCAGCAGTGTGCCCTTGTTGCCAAGAAAGCCCATGGCATTTTGGGATGTATAAGTAGGGGCATAGCGAGCAGATAGAGGGACATGATCGTCCCCCTCTATTCGACATTGGTGAGGCCTCATCTGGAGTACTGTGCCCAGTTTTGGGTCCCACACTACAAGAAGGATGTGGATAAATTGGAGAGAGTCCAGCGAAAGGCAACAAAAATCATTAGGGGACTGGAACACGTGACTTATGAGGAGAGGCTGAGGGAACTGGGATTGTTTAGTCTGCAGAAGAGAAGAATGAGGGGGGATTTGATAGCTGCTTTCAACTACCTGATAGGTGGTTCCAGAGAGGGTGGTTCTAGACTATTCTCAGTGGTAGAAGAGGACAGGACAAGGAGTAATGGTCTCAAGTTGCAGTGGGGGAGGTTTAGGTTGGATATTAGGAAAAACTTTTTCACTAGGAGGGTGGTGAAACACTGGAATGCGTTACCTAGGGAGGTGGTGGAATCTCCTTCCTTAGAAGTTTTTAAGGTCAGGCTTGATAAAGCCCTGGCTGGGATGATTTAATTGGGGATTGGTCCTGCTTTGAGCAGGGGTTGGACTAGATGACCTCCTGAGGTCCCTTCAAACCCTGATATTCTATGATTCTATGAACGCTAACTGTGTAAGAACGAGTCTACACTACAAAATTAAGTCAACCTAAGTTATGTCCAAGTACCGCCATCGCAGTAATTAAATCACTTTTGCCTGTCCATACTAAGTTCCTTGTATCGGTGTACATCCTGCATTGATGCAGACTGCAGTGCATTGTGGGTAGCTATCCCACTATGCAGCTTGCCACCATGTAGCTCATGGTGTTTTGGGAATGGTTTGCAATGCCTCATGGGGACAAACAAGTTGTGCAAGTGTAACACTGACAGACCTCGGTCGTCGGCGGGTGGGATGGAACCAAAGACCTCTGGAGCTTAGTGCACGAGCCTCTACCACATGAGCTAAAAGCCAATTGGATGTTAGCTAAGGCTGTAGAGCAGACTCATTTTCTCTCTCTCTAAGTGGTCTCAGTGCCACTAGATGGGACAGAACACCACACCCAGAAGGTGTGTGGGTTACACAAGGGTGACTGGGACATTGTTTCAACATCCGATGACGCTGTTTTCTGCATCCCATAATTAGGGCCCTACAAAATTCACAGCCATGAAAAATGAGTTCTGGACCGTGAAATCTGGTCTCCTCTGTGAAATCTGGTCTTTTGTGTACTTTCACCCTATACTATACAGATTTCATGGGGAAACCAGTGTTTCTCAATTTTGCGGGTCCTGACCTAAAAGGGCATTGCAGGGGGTTTGCAGTATTGCCACCCTTACTCCTGCTCTGCCTTCAGAGCTGGGTGGCCGGACAGTGGCAGCTGTTGGGTGGGCATCCAGCTCTGAAGGCAGCACCCGACCAGCAGCAGCAGAATAGGAATAAGGGTGGCAATACCATACTGTGCAACCCTTCTGCACTGCTTCCTTCAGAGTTGGGTCAGGACTCCTACACCTACAATACCATGAAATTTCAGATTTAAATATCTGAAATCATGACATTTACAATTTTTAAAATCCTACAATCATGAAATTGACCAAAATGGACCATGAATTTACTAAGGCCCTACCCATAATGATTCACGCCTCTTTTCAAAAGCCCCACAAACCTGCTTGTCCACCATCTTGGTGTGAAGCATGGATCCTGCAGAGTTTTGCACTATTGTGGTGAGCGTTGTGAGCACAGTGCAACTGATCCTGCAATATTTGCAGAGCTAGCAGAGGAGCTGTGAGAAACATGGTGATTCCTTGGGTAACTTGCTGTGGGACATAGAAAGAAACAATTCAAGGTGGCTGTTTGGCACTCCTGGAGCAGCTGCAGACAGCGGGGTGCTGATTCTGGGTCTGAGACACAAGGACTGACTGGTGGGATCACATCGTTATGCAATTTTGGGATGACAAGCAGTGGCTTCAGAACTTTTGGATGTGCAAGGCCACATTCCTGGAAGTGTGTGCAGAGCTGGGGCGAGCTCTCTGGTGCAGTGACACCAAAATGAGACCTGCACTGATAGTGGAGAAGCGAGTGACGATCACTGGAAACTAGCAATGCCAGATGGCTACCGATCAGTCAGGAATCAATTTGAAATTGGGGAAATCCACTGTGCTGGTTGCAGTGGTGCAAGTGTGTAGGGCCACTAATTGCATCTTGCTATGAAGGCTCTGGGCAATGTGCAGGGGTCAGTAACCTTCAGCCCCTGGCCCATCAGGGTAATCTGCTGGCAGGACCTGAGACATTTTGTTTACATTGACTGTCCGCAGGCATGGCCCTCCACAGCTCCCAGAGGCTGCGGTTCACCATTCCTGGCCAACGGGAGCCACTGGAAGTGGCGGGCCGCAGGCTGGCCGCCACTTCCCACAGCTCCCGTTGGCCAAGAACAGTGAACTGCAGTGTTACCAGCTTTGCCTGTTACTTTGGGGTACGCTAATTTATTAGGGTTACTCTTCTGGGTGGGGGGGCTCTGTAATTCTATCCATGTACTGCTTGTGTCACTTGAGTTCTCATACAGAGCTCTACTTCTCCCTACTGCAAGTTCCCCCCCAACAGAGCTAACTTGCAGGACCTACATTCCCCAGGGATGGGTTCTTCTAGCTCAAGAATTGAGCAACACCACACACTAACAGAGCGCGTCTGAGAGGACTGGGTTAATCAGCACTCGCAAGCTGACCTCGTGATAGGCCCTTGGACTCAGCAGGCTGGGTTGAACAGCAGCTCCAAGCTGTCACCTTCATGCCATGGGCACCGCACCAGAATAGAGTACACCTGAGCAGGCTGGGTCAAGCAGCACTTCCAAGCTGCCACCCTCATATGTCCCAGGTTCAGCACATCCCTATCCCCACTTTCACGTTACAATTGTTCTGGTAATAACCCACTTGAAGAGCAAACCCCACAGGATTTTTGGGTGCTGCAGGGACCTTTTAGCTCAGGTACAAGAGGAACGGCTGCACAATAAATAAGGAAACCAAAAAACACCCACGAGGGGGGGAGAGAGAGGATGTGGGGAGAGGGAGGGAGAGAGAGAACCAGCTTAATCATGAAAGTTATTTATTGCGAGGTAATAACCATAGGGAAGCCAAACAAAACAGTTACAATAAATTTAACTTAAATTTGATAAAAGTCGAGTTTAGAAAACTATAACTAATCACACAAGTCAGGCTCAGAAGGCTATACCTAGAGAGAGCTGGGTTCTCACCACTCCACGAAGCTTGAATTGATTGGGGATCCCAAGTGGTGGTGGTAGCTGAGGGTCCGGAGTGCTGGAGACAGGCAGAGCCCCCAGCACGATCAGTCAGGAGAAAATGAAGTCTCCCTTCATCTGCCTTTTCATAAGTCTTTCTTCTAATCGGTTTTGGTTCAAGCAGAGGCTGGGGTGGTGGGGGGGTGGGGGAGGTCTTTCATGAGTCAGACAGGCTGGGTATTGTGCCTTGGTTCCCCAAGAACACAGAGCCGCTAGATAACAGTGACCACTGGGAGCTGCGGGGGGCTGTACCCGTGGATAGTTAACCTAAACAAAATGTCTCATGGTCCACCAGCGGATTACCCTGATGGCTGCGTGCCAAAGGTTGCCTACTCCTGACATAGTGGATGGTTTTGCAGCAATGGGATTCCCAAACTGCAGTAAGGGGATTGATGGCATGCGTATCCCTATTGTGACAATGTGGTCTTGTGCCGAAGAGTACATTAACAGAAAGGGCTACCTTTCTATGGTATTGTGAGCACTGGTGGATCACTGGGGATGTTTTACCAGCAGTGCAGATGGTCAAGGAAGGTGCATGACACAAGCATCTTCAAGAACACAGGCCTGTTCAGAAAGTTGAAAGCAAGGACTCTTTCCAGACCAGAGGATTCCCACTGCTGATGTTGAAATGCCAATAGTGATCCCTAGATAACCTGCCTACCCCTTAGTCCCATGGTTTATGAATCTTTAGAATGGCCACCTTGACATCAGCAAGGAACAGTTCAACTACAGACTCTGCAGATGCAGAATGACAGTTGAATATGGCTTTGGCCATTTGAAAGGCTACTGGAACTGTCTAATCATGAAATTAGACCCTCAGTGGGGGGGACATCCCCACGGTTCTAGCTGTCTGCTGTGTGCTTCATAATATCTGTGTGCTTCATAATATCTTCATAATATCTGAAGCAAAGGAAGGACGTTTTCTACCAGGGTGGAGGTGGAATAGTTGTCTGCTGATTTTGAGCAGCTAGATACCAGTGTACGCACCCTGGTATGGACCTTGTAATGAGTGTTGTGTAGTAATACACCATTGGAAATGCACCTGTTGCTATTATCTGTGAATGATGTGAGCTCCAGCCAGTGTATGTTGTGAATTAATAAAGTTGAATTAAGTTTCCACAAATAGACTTTTATTCCAAATGCATGCAAACTGACATTTATAAATCACTGAAACTTTATAAATACAGGGAAAAGAACCATTGAAAGGAAAAAACAGCTCCTTCCATTTCACAGACACCTACACTAACTTGTGAGAGACATGATTGGTGTATGTATGGTTGTGATTGCCTGTGCTCTCCTCTGGGGTGGAGTGGTAGGAGTAGTGCAGTGGCCACAGACATCACAAGGAGAGAATATGTGTGTGTGCGAGGGTTGGGGGTGGGTAGGTACCAGACTGCAATTCTCTATGGGCTGCAGAGGGAGGCAAGCATGGGTCTGTTGAACCTAAAGGTCAACAAGAATCATAGAATCATAGAATCATAGAATATCAGGGTTGGAAGGGACCCCAGAAGGTCATCTAGTCCAACCCCCTGCTCGAAGCAGGACCAATTCCCAGTTAAATCATCCCAGCCAGGGCTTTGTCAAGCCTGACCTTAAAAACCTCTAAGGAAGGAGATTCTACCACCTCCCTAGGTAACGCATTCCAGTGTTTCACCACCCTCCTAGTGAAAAAGTTTTTCCTAATATCCAATCTAAACCTCCCCCACTGCAACTTGAGACCATTACTCCTCGTTCTGTCATCTGCTACCATTGAGAACAGTCTAGAGCCATCCTCTTTGGAACCCCCTTTCAGGTAGTTGAAAGCAGCTATCAAATCCCCCCTCATTCTTCTCTTCTGCAGGCTAAACAATCCCAGCTGCCTCAGCCTCTCCTCATAAGTCATGTGTTCTAGACCCCTAATCATTTTTGTTGCCCTTCGCTGGACTCTCTCCAATTTATCCACATCCTTCTTGTAGTGTGGGGCCCAAAACTGGACACAGTACTCCAGATGAGGCCTCACCAATGTCGAATAGAGGGGAACGATCACATCCCTCGATCTGCTCGCTATGCCCCTACTTATACATTCCAAAATGCCATTGGCCTTCTTGGCAACAAGGGCACACTGCTGACTCATATCCAGCTTCTCGTCCACTGTCACCCCTAGGTCCTTTTCCGCAGAACTGCTGCCTAGCCATTCGGTCCCTAGTCTGTAGCGGTGCATTGGATTCTTCCATCCTAAGTGCAGGACCCTGCACTTATCCTTATTGAACCTCATCAGATTTCTTTTGGCCCAATCCTCCAATTTGTCTAGATCCTTCTGTATCCTATCCCTCCCCTCCAGCGTATCTACCACTCCTCCCAGTTTAGTATCATCCGCAAATTTGCTGAGAGTGCAATCCACACCATCCTCCAGATCATTTATGAAGATATTGAACAAAACCGGCCCCAGGACCGACCCTTGGGGCACTCCACTTGATACCGGCTGCCAACTAGACATGGAGCCATTGATCACTACCCGTTGAGCCCGACAATCTAGCCAGCTTTCTACCCACCTTATAGTGCATTCATCCAGGCCATACTTCCTTAACTTGCTGACAAGAATACTGTCAGCAAGAGTCTCCAGCATGTCTGTTTCTTGCTTGGGAAGTGCTAGCATCTCCTGTTGCACGTGTCTTTCCTTTTCCTTTGCTTTTCTCCTCTCCTCTCTATCCCTGTCCATGCTGTCTGTGAGGGTGATCCTCCAAGCCCTGTGCTTGGTATCCAAAGCACCGGAGGCTTGCAGGATCTCTTGGAACATGCCATCCCATGTCCTATTCCTTCTCCTCCCAATCTGGCTGAGCTGCTCCGCTGGTATGGATGGAGAGATCTTCCCAGCCACATTTCCATCTGCAAAAGAGACACTCAATTCACAGAGATACTATTGTATGCACAAGATATATGGAAACTTGGTTTACTGAACTCACTCCTCTTGATCCACACAACTTACAAGCACTACATTCTCACTTCTCCTTGGGATTCATAGAGCACAGCAGCAGTCCCAGTCATGGTGAGTGCCACCTGAGGTGGGAGGGGCCAATTTGGGACAATAAGGGTAGGGTAGCTCATGGGCATGAATATAAACAGATAGGGCAATTGAATTGAATACTGGCACCATTTTCCACAGGCAGTAGTAATTTTAGTTCATATTTTACTCCTGAGAGTAACAGAGGCCTAAAGGGAACAGCTCCTGCATGCATCCTTCTAGAGAGCAGGTCTGTAAGCTGCTAGCTTGTGCACTGCAATGGTGCCTGCTGAAGTAATTGCTGAGTGGCGTGGGAAAGTGTCCTACTGTTTCAGAAGAAATAAGGCTGCCTTCCACACAACCTTCTGCAGAGGACTGGAGACTACCTCAGGAAAGTTTCCTCAAGATCCATATAGAGGGCACATGGGACATCCCAGTGCACATAAACTGTTCTGCAGGGCTCCCTTTGCCTAACTACTCGGGCATGAGAAGCAGATAATGACTCTGCCTCCATTGGTTATTTCACTACCTCTTCTAGTATGATTAAAACACTGTAAATGAACAGATGTGTCCTTGTAATATCAAAGCAAACTGCATACTCACCAGAGACTCAATTGTGCTAGAGTGTAGGGACTTTCTCGACTCAGAAAACAGGTCTCCCTGTTTGTCCCCCATACTTCTCCTCTCTCATCCAACACCACCTCCCACTGTTCACTCTGTTGGCCTGTGACTCCAGCTCCCCTGAAGTATCCATGGGGCTCTTATGGGTGGTAGTGGTGTCCCTGCCAAGGATTACATCCAGCTCATTGTAAAAGCAGCATGTCTGTAGCTCCGCATCACAGCAACTGTTAGCTGCCCTTGCCTTCTGGTATGCCTGTCACGGCTCCTTGGCTTTCCCTCTTGTAGCTTTTCTCCCCCATGCTCCGAGCGATCTGCTCATAGGTATCAACGTTTCTATGGCTGGACTAGAGCTGTGTTTGCACAGCCTCTTCTCCCCTCAGACCCAGGAGATCCACCGCTCCAGGCAGGAGCGCATTTGCAGCATGGAGCTGCCATGGTCAGCTGAGCAGTTGCTAGGTGAACTCTCCACACCAAGTAAACAGGAAATGGAATTTCAAAAATTTGTGGGGCTTTAAAAGAGGAAGGATGTGTACCTGGCCATTGGGCAGTGGAGTTCAAAACTGTGACCAGAGCAATCACAGTGAGGCATTGTGGGGCAACTCCTGGAGGCCACTAAAGTAGATGTAAGTAAGTGTCTACACTGAAACTGTGTCAACCTAAGCACCTCAAAGAAGTGGAGTTATTAAGTCAGCGCAGTGTGTGAGTTACATCGGCGGGAGCAACATTTTAGTATAGATGCTTATGGTGTTGGGTTGATGTAAGCTGCCTTGCGTCGACCTAACTCTGTAATGTAGACCAGGCCTAAGCCTCTGTATTTTGCAACCTTTCCTGCCAGCCCCAGTAAAATACCCTTTCCCTTAATCATGTGTATGAGCAGTTACTGGGACTAACTGGGGCTAGTGACTACAAGTCCCAGCTGCTGAAGCACCTATAGTCCTTGCCTCAAGGTCATGGTACACCTGGCATGTTACTGCCATCCTAAGGGCCTGGGGTACAGAGTAGCCCCAATACGGGTTAGATCATGAGTTACTGAGCAAGGAACAAAAACAACAAGAAGTACTTGTGGCACCTTAGAGCCTAACAAATTTATTTGGGCATAAGCTTTCGTGGGCTAAAACCACTTCATCAGATGAATGGAGTCCATGATGCATCCATGCATCTGATGAAGTGGGTTTTAGCTCATGAAAACTTATGCCCAAATAAATTTGTTAGGCTCTAAGGTGCCACAAGTACTCCTCGTTGTTTTTTCCGATATAGACTAACACAGCTACCACTCTGAAACTGGAGCAAGGAAGAGCGTGTTTGAGCTTCCTTTGGACCAGGTTGGGAGGCAGATTTAAGCCAAGTCACAATCTGGCCCTAAAGGAAACCATTTTTAGAAGATATTTGTGAAGCTTGACTCTGACTCTCCTCAGGAGCTATTGGGTTCTCAGCGATCGCGAAAATCTACCCCCCTCTATAACCACCCACACATGTAATTGTAATGTGCTGTCTATATCCATGAGTACCCAATTTACACACCTATATCTGTGGAAAAAAATTTTTTTGTCCAGCACTTGTGATCTTATCATCATGTCTTGATATTTGGTGTGAGCTTTTATTAAAGCCCCAGTTCCAGGCATGTGATTATGTAGTAATCTCAAGTTTCATATTTTTTTTTTTAAAAGTCTCTGCTTCTCATGGTTGCAGAGAAGATGGAAAAAGCCAACCCTAGAAGTTCTCAAAAAAAGATAGATACACACATGACTTTTGGGGGGCATGACTCTATCTTTTTTTTTTAAATGTTTGGATTGGCAAAACTGATAACAAAACATACTAATATTTGCACGTTCAACTCTTACAATCTGATATTTTTATCATGTAGGGTTTAATAGATCTGTAATCTTTGTGCGGTATCTGTGTGGATCTGATTTGCTTCCTTTGAAATTAATGGGAGTTTTGTCAGTCATTTCTGAAGGCAACAGAATTAAGCTAGAACCAGCTACTTATTCTGCTTTTAGTTACATCCACTCAACCTCACTGATTTGTACTGCTGTGCAAATTGTTACTGCAGCTTAGTGTCTATTCCATTGTAATGAAGGAATACATCCTTAATAGGTATATTTTTCTCCTGTTTGTTTCATATCTTTGTTTTGAGAGAAACAAAACGTGTTTTAAAAATCAAATTCTCATGGGATGGGAAAACTGTTTCCCACCCAGCTCTATTGAGCAATAATAATTCATTTTTGTGAAGCTCTTTCACTAACTGGAAAACACCAGCATTTCCTTCATGAACTCCGGATTTACCAAAAGTCTATTTAAAAAAGTCAGGCTATGTTTGAATGTTAGGACTGCAAATAGCTTCACAAATCATTCATGGGCCTGATTTTCAGAGGGGTTGAGTGCTTGCAAATCTCGTCAGCCATATTTGGAGTTGTGAGTGTTCGACACAACGCAAAATCAGGCCCTAAACTCATTTCTTCTACCCCTATAATTTAAAGGTTAAATTTGATTTTAAATATTACTTGAACATACTTTATCCCCACAGAGGAGAGACATCAACTGGGGGGAAGATAGAAAATGTGTCCTCATACACGATAGGAGGTGAGGAGTTAAAATACCATATGCCTCTGTAGTAGTCACTATGAACTGATGGAGAAGCAGCTTTTTTCCCTGGAATATTTGAAACTAAATTAAGAGAATTGAAAGGGACTAAAATAAAGGAACCCAAAGGTTTAGTTTCCCCTTGTCTGCTAAGCTATTGCCTTCATAAATCAAAACTAGCCCTCAGATGAATAGGCTGCACTTCTGTTGGTTGTTTGCAAAGCAGTTATGGGGCCATGGCAAACCAAACAACATGATCATTGTTTCAGCCAGACCCAGTGCCTTTAGGCTTATCCCCTGCTGCCTCTTGGAGCTCTCTGGTCAGAGAAGCAAAAGTGAGGGGAAATGTATAGTCTGACTGCTTTATTTTCCCTCACCCACTCATCCCTGAGTAACTCAATTGTGATGATTAGGGGTGCTACTTTGTTAGGGCAGTTTTTAGGAAAAGTCACACATGGCAGGTGGGATCTTGGTGCAAAAAGGGCAAATGTCATGGAAAAAGAGGGTTTTTAAAAAGTCAGAAACATTAGGCATTGTTTTGAGCTTAAAAGGACCCTCGGGGTTTTTTGTTTTGCATTTACATTTTTAGTGCAATGGGTCATAGCAACAGGAACTGTGACACCTTTATAGACTTGTTATAATATCAGCATGGTGCTTTAGATACTAAAATAAGAGCTGTTGTGGCCAGATTAGATAGTCATTGCACCCAAATTTTCCTCTTTGTAAACTCAAGCTGAGCACAACTTTTCTTTACTTTATTTACTTTGGTGCAAGGAAAAGGGGAAAATTCATGACTTTGCCATGAAGAATTAAAGCTCTTATTATGGCCCCAATCCTACACCCACCTGCTGGGATTATTGTGTTCTCTGGTAGAGGCCTGTAGGGCTCCACTGGTGCTCATGGTAGCAGACCTCATTGCATGATAGGAGCATATGAATCCACAGGCTTAAGAACATAACAGCAATACTGGGTCAGAACAAAGGTCTATCTAGCCCAGTATCCTGTCTTCCAACAGTGGCCAATTCCAGGTGTCTCAGAGGGAATGAACAGAACAGGTCATCATCAAGTGATCCATCCCCTGTCACCCATTCCCAGCTTCTGTCAAACAGAAGCTAGGAATTTCATCCCTGCCCATCCTGGCTAATAGCCATTGATGGACCTATCCTCCATGAATTTATCTAGTTCTTTTTTGAACCCTGTTATAGTCTTGGCCTTCACAACATCCTCTGGCAAAGAGTTCCACAGATTGACTGAGCATTGTGTGAAGAAATACTTCCTTTTGTTTGTTTTAAACCTGCTGCCTATTAATTTCATTTGGTGGCCCCTAGTTCTTATGTTATGGGAAGGAGTAAATAACACTTCCTGATTTACTTTCTCCACACCAGTCGTCATTTTATAGACCTCTACCATATCTCTTTTCCAAGCTGAAAAGTCCCAATATTATTAATCTCTCCTCATATGGCAGCCGTTTCATCCCCCTAATAATTTTTGTTGCCCTTTTCTGAGCCTTTTACAATTCCAATATATCTTTATCTTCTCCTTTGTGTTGCCAGTATTATTGTTGAGCTCTTGCTGTGGATTTACTTTGAATCTAGTAAGATGCTCCCTGATGTTTGTTCAACAGTTTATCATCACGGCCACTGATTCTCACATGAGTTCCAACATCTCAAACTGTGGATATTAAACAAATTAGAAAATTATTGGATCTATGGCTCTTCTTGCTCACCCTCTACACTGGCATCCCTCACAAAAATGCAGCCTTAATTATAATCTCATTTGCCTTGGTTGCCTTCTCCTTGTTAGTGCAGTTCTCTTTTTGGAGGCACTATATCCAAAACAAGTAAACTGGTATCAAAACCAAAAATGGTTCTAACAGTCCTTCAGGTTCAATTCAGGTTCCTTTCAGCCATTCAGTAAAATGGGTGTGGTGGAGCGTGATGTTTTCATAGTGATGCACTTTCCAGCAATGTGTGATATACTGGAGGAGGCAGTGGTATCACTTTTATTTAAAGTACAAATATAGAATAAAGTCCTAGGAGCAAATTCTATTCATTTGCCCTGCTCTAAATACAGAGCTAATACCATGGACTTCTACAGCATTTCTGTGGATTTTCAACTAGAGTAAGTGGTGACACATTTAGGCCTTTAAAAATAGTATGTTTATACCTGTAAAGTGTTTATTCCATACCCTGTACCAGTACATTGGACTATATGTCTTCTGCTTACTAATGTACAGAACAGCATTTTCTCTCGTCAAATTCCATTACTGGAACAAAACTGAAACTCTAAAGATGTTCCCAGCCACTCACAAACACAATGAAGAGAGAACTCATTCTCTTTGCACTTGGAAGTGCCTATTAAAGTCTGGGTCATGTGAAGTGTTATACTGTTGGGTTAGGTTTCATGTGAGATACTAAGGGTATGTCTACACTACGAAATTTGGTCAATTTTGTAGAAGTTGCTTTTTAGAAATCGATTTTATACAGTCAATTGTGTATGTCCCCACTAAGCGCATTAAGTCGGCGGAGTGTTTCCTCACTACCGTGGTTAGCATTGACTTACAGAGCGGTGCACTGTGGGTAGCTATCCCATTGGAATTCTGAGTTAAGCTCCCAGTGCCTGATGGGGCAGAAACATTGTCAGAGGTGGTTTAGGGTACATATCATCACTCACCCCTCCCTGCATGAAAGCAATGGCAGACAACTGTTTCATGCCTTTTTTTCCTGGGTTACCCGTGCAGACGCCATGCCACAGCAAGCATGGAGCCCACTTGGAGATTCAGTCCTGCCTGGAATATCATGCGAGCGGGAGGCTTCTGCCTTAGGCTGCTTTCCCAGCCAGCAGCATCGCATGGTTGCACCTACCCCTTGCTCCCATGGCTCATGAAGCCTGGACAGTCGTAAGGAGCAGTTCAACTACAGGCTGAGCAAGTGCAGAATGGTGGTAGAATGTGCCTTTGGATGTTTAAAAGCTCGCTGGTGCTGTTTGCTGACTAGGTCAGACCTCAGCGCAACCAACATTCCCATTGTTATTGCTGCTTGCTGTGTGCTCCATAATATCTGTGAGAGTAAGGGGGAGACGTTTATGGTGGGGTGGAAGGTTGAGGGAAATCGCCTGGCTGAAAACTTTGAACAGCCAGACACCAGGGCTATTAGAAGAGCACAGCAATGTGTGCTGCACATCAGAGAGGTTTTGAAAACCAGTTTCATGACTGGCCAGGCTTCGGTGTGACAGTTGTGTATGTTTCTCCTTGATGCAAACCCACCCCCTTTGTTGATTTTAATTCCCTGTAAGCCAGCCACCCTCCCCTCTTCAAAATAAAGTAACCATTGTTTTGAAACCATGCATTCTTTCTTTCTTTCTTTCTTTCTTTCTTAATTAAAAAAAAATGAGATAACGGACAAGGTAGCCTGGGCGGGGTGGGGGACGAGGGAAGGACAAGCCACATTGCTTATTATAGCCACATTAAAAATCAAACTGCTTGAATGACAGCCTTCTATTGCTTGGGCTATCCTCTGGAGTGGAGTGGCTGGGTGCTTGGGAGCCTCCCCACCTGCGTTCTTGGGCATCTGGGTGAGGAGGCTATGGAACATGGGGGGAGGGGAGGCGGTTATACAGTGGATGCAGCGGGGGTCTGTGCTCTTGTTGGCTTTCCTGCAGCTCCAACAGATGCTTCATCATGTCAGTTTGCTCCCCCATTAGCCTCAATATTGTGTCCTGCCTCCGCTCTCACTTAATTCTTTCCTGGCCTCTGCCACTGAATGCCTCCATGCATTAAGCTGTGCCCTATCAGTGCGGGAGGACTGCATGAGCTCAGAAAACATGTCATCGCTAGTGCATTTTTTTTCGCCTTCTAATCTATGATAACCTCAGGGACGGAGATGATAGGGGAAGCGTAGAAACATACTACACTCTACAATTCTGGGGGGACTGCATGGTCACCTGTGCTGCTGAGTGGTGCTGAGTTCGCTATGCTGACCAAACAGGACATGAAATTCAAAAGTTCCCGGGGCTTTTCCTGTGTACCTGGCTAGTGCATCGGAGTTCAAAGTGCTGTCCAGAGTGGTCACAATGGAGCACTCTGGGATAGCTCCCAGAGGCCAATACCACCGATTTGCGTCCACACTACCCCAAATTCAACCCAACAAGGTCGATTTTAGCGCTGCTACTCCTTGTCAGGGAGGAGTACAGAAGTCGATTTTAAGAGCTCTTTAGGTTGACAGAACGGGGTTGGTTGTATGATCAGTCATTTTTAAATCGACCTAATGATGCTAACTTCCACCCCATAGTGTAGACCAGGACTAATATCACCTGTGTGGCATGCAAACATACATTTCAAAACCTTTTTTCCACTGACTTGTATACTTCACCTGGGTAGTTTTATTCCCTTGTGGCCTCCCCCCACCTCCCAAATGTATTGTTCAGTAAAAATGTGAGATTCACATCCCCAGGAGTCTGAATTAGTCAACAAAACAGACAAAAGCTCAGGCACTGGGTGGTGCAAGCTTCCCTGACCTCCTGAGCTGGGGTGGAATGTCCCTGCTCATTCAGAGGTGCAACCTAATGCCCATTAAGTGTAGTGGAAAGTCTCACATTGACTTGACTGGGAGTTAGATCAACCTTTCAGCCCTTGGCCACTCTACTAGGATGTAGTTGTGGGGTCTGTGGTGTGAACTGACACCACTAAACTTATTTCACTTAGGTCACTAGTCCCCCTCAGCTGCTAATACACACAGGGACTGATTCGCCCCTGGGGCTGAGCTGTACTTGGGCGACTGTCACACTGCTTTTAGCAGCTCACCAATACTGCACTTCTCAACTAAGTGATGGAGTTCGGCTCTGGCAGACCTCCATTCAGCCATGTACCTACCTCTTTCCCTCCCGCAATTTGCCCCTGATGGAAATGGGGGTGGGGGAAAGCTAGTGCTCCAGACAGCCATGTGGGTTCTTTCACCTTATGTACCAGGGGAACTCTCCGCTGGCCCTCTCAGGCATCAACATAGTCACTGTGTGGCACTGGAGTCTGAATGGCACAAAGTGGGTGTAGCAGACTGGAGAATCCAGCCCATTATCAATAGCTACCAGTGGTGGGTTACTGCACAGCCCCCATGCCCAGGGGCCCAGCCAATTTGATGGCCCCCTCAGGATTGCTAGCACTCTGGCCTTGCTCCTCCTCTTCTCCCTGAGGCCTTGCCCCCAGACAGTCCGGAAGCCAGAGCCCGACTGGTGGTGTGCATATTTCTGCCCCACACGGAGCTGGCCTGAGCCCTCCTTTTTCCCCCACATGGGGCTTGCCCAAGTCCTGCCACTCCTCCCTCCTAGCCCTAGAGTGACCAGGTGTCCAGTTTTCGACCAGAACACTTGATCGAAAAGGGACCCTGGTGGCTCCGGTCAGCACCACCAACCAGTCCGTTAAAAGTCTGGTTGATGGTGCTGCAGAGCCAAGGCAAGCTAGTCCCTAACTGTCCTGGCATGGTGCTGCGCCCTGGAAGCGGCCAACACATCTGGCATCTAAGCAGGGGGACCCACAGGGCTCTGCGTGCTGCCCCTGCCCCAGCACCAGCTCTGCACTCCCTCTGGCAAGTTCCCGGCCAATGGGAGCTGCGCGGGGGGGGGGGGGGGGCAGTGTCTGTGGGCAAAAGCCTGCCCTGCGTAGGAGCCAGACCTGCTGGCCGCTTCTGGGGCACAGCATGGTGCCCCAGGACAGTAGGGACTAGCCTGCCTTGGCTCTGCAGTGCCACCTGAGGTAAGTCCATGCCCCTGCCCCAGCCCTGAGCCCCCTCTTGTACCCCAAACCCCTCATCCATGACCCCAGCCCAGAGCCCCTAGCCCCTCCTGCACCCCAACCCCCATCCCTGAGCCCCCTCCCACACCCCAGAGCCTGCACCCCCAGCCCAGAGCCCCCTCCCACACCCTGAACCCCTCTTCCCCAGCCCCACCCCAGAGCCCTCACTCCCTCCTACATCCCAACCCCCTGCCTCAACCCGCAGCCCCTACCCTGCCTCCAAATCCCTTGCTCCCACCGCTCAGCATGGAGCCCCCTCCTGCACCCCAAGCGCCTCATCCCCTGCCCCACCCCAGAGCCAGCACCCCCCATTCCAGAGCCCTCACCCCTCCCACACCCCAACCCCCTGCTTCAACCCACAGGCCCCAGCCTGGAGCCTCCTCCTGCACCCCAAACTCCAGCCCCACCCCAGAGCCAGCATCACCACCCGGAGCCCTCATTTCTCCCAAACCCCTGTCCCAGCCCAAAGCCCCCTCCTGCACACTGGACACCTCATTTCTGGCCCCACTGTGGAGCCCACACCCCCATTTAGAGCCCTCATCCTCTCCCGTACTCCTGCCCCAGCCCATTGATAGTGAGTGAGGGTGGGGGAGATTGAGCCACCGAGGGAGGGGGAATGTAGTGAGTGGGGGGTGGAGCCTCGGGGAAGGGGGCAGGGCATCACAGAAGGAGTGGGGCCAGGGTGTTTGGTTTTGTGCCAATATAAAGATGTCAACCATACCAGCCCCTTTTTGGCAAAACTGGGCATTTATCCTGTTTGCTTTTGCCAATTGATGATCAGTTGGCAAGAGCAAATGGGACAAAAGAGCCAGGACATCTGGGGTAGGGTTTAAAAAGGGGACTGTCCTGCCCAAAATGGGATGTATGGTCACCCTAGGCTGTAGTAAGAGCCACCCAGGGAGCCTGGGCTACTATGGGGAGCCCCAGACCCTCCACTTGCCCTCAGTGTGGTGTTGGGGTACCTGAGAGCAGCCCCTAGCCCATGTCCCTTCCCTCCACGGTGCACCGCACAGGGCAGGTGGAAAGTCCAAGTAAGGTTGCCAATTTTGGTTGGATGAATTCCTGAAGATTATTAATTAAAGATTATCTTTAATTCCTGGAGACTCCAGGACAATCCTGGAGGGGTGGCAACCCTAAGTCCAGGTCTCCCCACAGCAGCCTGGGCTCCCTGCACAGCTCTTACCACAGCCTGGCTTCTGGCCTATACAGAGGGTGGGCCCTCAGGGAAGGGGAGAAGCATGCGGTGGGGCCCTGTGGCAGGGGGTGGGGCCAGGGGAAGGGGAGGAGCATGGGGTGGGGCCCTGTGGCAGGGGGGGTGGGGTGAGGGCCCAAATGTTCTTCGTTCCCAGAGCCCCAATAAATCATCTGCCTCTGCTAGATACTGACCTATAACTTGGAGGTGAAATGCTCTAAACTCAGTTACCAAATCTGGCTTTAATTAAAATCTAAATTAGGAAAAGTTTACAAACTGTGCTTATCTTTATTATGTATATGGAAAACAGTAAATCTTAAATTGAAGTTTCTGCTTTTTAAAATGGACGAGGCAAGAGTGCTAAGAAAATGCCTGAGTAATAACACAGAGCCTAATTGTCATCTCCTCCTCAAAAACCTCTAGGCAAGGAAATGAGCTGCTGGAAACTCAGCAAAGCAAAGCTCATGGAGTTTCTTTTCCAGTCTCCCTTCCAGGGTGGAGGGATTTAAAATTCACCCTTTGTGGAAAGAGGCAAAGCACAGAAAATCAATGTAGCCTCAAGCTCTGGGGGGAAAGCTAGACTGTATTCAGAAACCCACATTCATAGAATGTATTCAGCAGCTGCTCCCCAGCTCCATCCCTCCTGGCCCAGGTGGTCTCAGCCCCAAAGTACGCCTCTGGACAGGCTTCTCTGGGCTTCAAGAGAGGACAGACCATGCTGTGGAGCCATTGCCTTCCCCATTCTGCACTGCCTGACCTGTTTTCTTCTCCGACATGCTGTAAACAGAGGGGAGCACTGGTGCATCTTTATTGCTTTCCTTCGAAGTATCCATTTGGTGTTGACTTTGTATAACAATTGATGTAGCAAACCAGAAGAGAGAGTACCACTTTCCAAAAGCTAAATGCCTGGGCACCACAAACGCATGCTCAAAAAGCTGTGAATTGTGGCACTAATGACGCCGAACTATGGCCATGATTCTCAAATGCTGGTGCTAGAAGGCCTGGAGTCTGAGAGGTGAGTTTATAGCACTTATAAATTACAGTAGCAGGTATGCCGGCCATAGCAAGATTCCTAGAGGAAACTCCTTAGAATGCAGCTTACTTAGGGAGAAATTCACTGCACCTTCATTTAACCTGCCTAATTGTTCTTAATGTGGGTGGAGTGCATGGAGGTGCCAAATTCAACCTTGAAGTAAGGCTCAGAACTGCAGGGCACCTCCTACCACAACTGCACAGTCACTTTCTCTGTGTAGAGTCTGGAATAGTAGCTTTAGCCCTTCTTTGCCACTTATGGGAGACATTAGGGACACCGATGAAGTGAGCTGTAGCTCACGATAGCTTATGCTCAAATAAATTTGTTAGTCTCTAAGGTGCCACAAGTACTCCTTTTCTTTTTGTGCATACAGACTAACACGGCTGCTAC
Source organism: Eretmochelys imbricata (assembly GCF_965152235.1). Lineage (NCBI taxonomy): Eukaryota > Metazoa > Chordata > Testudines > Cheloniidae > Eretmochelys > Eretmochelys imbricata. Next base: position 34,543,179 of record NC_135574.1, read on the forward strand.
TCTGAAACCTGTCATTAGGGACACTGTAGCTGTGGCGTTTGCTGCTCATCTTTCAGCTCTCCTAATGTAATCACTCTCTCTACAGCACAGACGTCCCTCTGCTATTGACTTCCTCCCATTCAGCTCCACTGTAGGGTATAGTGGTTTAGCATGAGCTCTTTGCACCAGCTTCACTCTTAATGAAACGGAGTACTTGTGGCACCTTAGAGACTAACCAATTTATTTGAGCATAAGCTCAAATCCGATGAAGTGAGCTGTAGCTCATGAAAGCTTATGCTCAAATAAATTGGTTAGTCTCGAAGGTGCCACAAGTCCTCCTTTTCTTTTTGCGAATACAGACTAACACGGCTGCTACTCTGAAACCTACTCTTAATGAATGCATTTGTGCCTACAGTTAGAGACACTGCTAGGCTTGCACTGAATCGCCTTTTTAAAAATCCAACGTAATAGAAGCTTCATTACAGGACACACAACAAAGGCAAAGAGGATTTTAAAAACAAAATTCATTCCAATATGTTACACAGCTTTAAATGCAGGATACCTGCAAAACCTGAACTGACTGTATGCTAAAAGCATCATGTATTTCTTATCCCTTTGGGGATGATTTTTCTTTTATACATGAGATGGACTGTATTACAAACAGCTTGTTAAATGTGTGACAGATCGGCTAGAAACTATGGTTCCTGTACTCAGCAGGCCTGCACATTTGCTAATAAACTGACTACATATACAAACAGTCTGTCCCAGGGTTTAAGTTCCTATTACACTGGTTCATGTTTCAACATGCAGCCACTCTGTAGTTTGTGCTTTCAGCAGAACGAGTAAGTGAATGCATATGCATTACAATTCCAGACATCATTCCATACCAGATGTGGTGCCTTTATTTTTAGTACTGCAGGAGTGTCTGCTGACCCTTTCTCACCCCATGTCTAATGAAAGATTGACTGCTCTGGGTTTTCTTATGGTAAATTATATATTAGAGGACAGTGAATTTAAAAATTAATTCAAGATTAATTTAAGGATGACTGCACATGGAATTATTTGGCCAACAGAAGAAAAATGAAAATTTCACTACAAAGAGAAAAAATTGTAGAAGTGTCAAATTTTAATCCAATTTCCTATGAAGAATTATCATGTCCCGAGACCCTTCTCAGAACCACAATTAATCATTCAGAGTGATTCCCCCTTTCCACTTGCTATTCAAGCTCCTCACAAGCCAAAGCACCATTCCTGCTCTTCAGTAAAATAAATTAGCACTGTACCAAACTGCTCCAAATGCTTGAAAACATAATGGCTGAAACATACATTTAGGTGAAAGAAAAACCAGCCATTGCATGGACTAAAAAAAAAGGGGGGGTGGGAGGCAAGGACAAGAAGTAGCAACCACGTCTAACCAGATTTAAAGGCTTTATGAAGGGCTGTAACTTTTTTTTAGGCAAATGAGAAATGAATCAAAAGCTAGAAAATCGATCTTTCATTTAAGGCTCACTCTTAAGTTTTAGTGGTAGTGTTAGATATAATACAGGCACTTCTGCTTTGCTAAATCAAAAGAAAATACAAAGGCAACTAAATTTTATCCTCTTCATATACCTGATGTGTTTTTTTTAATATTAATTAAAATAGGAGGCAAATACTCTGAGAACCAGACAAAGAAGATGGACTCACAGATCATCTTTACAGATAACGATACAAATATTGTAAATATGGAATAAATAGTTAATTTAAACTAGATGTAACATGCTGTATAAAGGCTGCACACAATAAAAACACACCAATTATTATAATGTCTTGGAATATTACTAGTTTTATTCCCTCTCAATCTGTATCTTTTACTATTTCAAGTATTTTTATTGTGTGTAGTTAGTCTTCTTTACTGGCTATAGCTTGTATGGAGTGTGGAGAGAGAGACAGAATACATCATATTGTTTAACCAGCAGAATAACCTCAAAAAAGGGTTTTTTTCCCCCCTCTATTGTTATATCCACAGTTTGTCTTATCAATTCCTTATACTTAACAGTGACTATTTTTTTTCCAAGCAGTGAATGTGCAATATAGAGAATAAAACCTCATGCAAATGGAACTCAAATGTGCTTTCCATTGTAGAACATAGAAAATTTAAAGGCCTATCTACATATATAGAATTTGCTAAAGACAAATTATCTGGGCAGCCATGGATAGAGGATAAAAATTGTCAAATCCAGGGTTGCAGTCTGCAGGAGCAGAGCAGCTAATCTGCATAAGCTCTCCCTACCTCCCTGTCCATTTTGTACCTCTCTCTGGCTTGTTCCCTTATTAAAGAAGACAACATTTTAAAAGGGACTCTTGCAGGTTGGCTGATTTCTTGCTGAATCAGCCAGCTTGCTACTGAATCAATTTCTACAGCTTCCACCTCATGAAAGCTAGAAAATGTTTTTAATTGAACATTCTCTTAATTTCCAGAATTTGCTAGAGCAGAGAGATAGCAGAGAAGATAAAAGGCTGAGAAAGGAAACAAATGCACTTTATGCTATACTAATATAATGAGGTGAATTTATGTTCCAGAAAGGCCTGGTCATTTAAAATACATACACAGTATTCACCAGAGAATAATGCATATATCAGAGTATATATAATCGATGCATCAATACAATAATAATTATATAATCCAAGTGGAATTTTACAATTTGGGATTTATTGAAATGCATATTGCAATACTCTGCAGCATGCTGAAAGTGCATGCTTAACAGGAACAGGCCTGAGGAAATCATTTTTCGTGATCGGACCCTAATGAATCCTGAAATTGCTCTGGTGATAAAGTTACTAGCTTTCCAACTGAGTGAAGATCTGAAGTAAATGTCTTCATTTTACTGGCAAGACAGAAGTAATTTTGGTAACTTAATTTTAATTGAATTTTTCATATTCTGTGCAGTTCTCTAAGTGCCATTAAATTAAATTACAGAAAAAGTCCTGTTTGAATTTTATAAATAAAGACTGTGATCCTAAGTCTTCCCTGAGGCAGTGAAAGGTACAGGAAGGCTGTCATCACTAGCCTTTAGGTACCTGTATTACTGACAAGAGCACGCGCCAAAAACCAGGGAAAGCAATTTTTCTTCATGAAAATTGAACTTCAGGAATGTTTTAAAGGGTAGCGCAAAACAAAAAGTACTACATCGTAGTATAGGAATCTTACAGTTTGGTTTTGGTGTCTGTGGTACATTTTGAGTCTGTGTTCTTTGGTGAAACCACAGATATTCATTTTGGAATGTGATGACCTTAGCAAACTACTCCGGAAAGAAAAATTAATTAGTACATAGCCAGACTTCTCAAATTAACCACATCTGAAATGATGTATTTGAAACGCATCATCATCAAATGAGGTGAGCTCAGGGCTCGGCACCGGGAACTCCTGTGTTCTAAACCCACTGCTGCCACTGACTCACTCTCGGCACGTCTACATTGCAGTTGGGAGAGTGCTTCTCTGCTTGGGCAAACAGACACATGCTAACTTTGCTTGAGCTAGCTAGTGTAGTTGGGGGGGCAGCAAAGGCGGTGGCTCAGGCTAGCCATCTGTGTATGTACCGAGGGGGTTCAGGTGGGTTTGTACTTCAGGTGACTATCCTGAGCTGCTGCCCCCGGCTACATTGAGATTTTTAACACAGTAGCTTAAGCAAAGCTAGTGTGTGTCTGTTTACCAAGCTAAGGAGCATGTTCCTAGCTGCAGTGTAGATGTACCCTGTGTGGCCTTGGGAAAGTTTGCAATATGGGGATAATGATTACTGCCCTCTTGGCTGAATTGTTTTGTTTGCCTTTTTAGCTCTTAGACTTTATGGCAGAAAGAATCATGGTGATCATCTAGTCTGACCTTCTGTACCTTGTATGCCACAGACCCTCAACTACCCCTCCTGTAATAGACCCATAAACTCTGAGTTACGGGAAGTCCTCAAATCATGATTTAAAGACTTTAAAAGTTAGAGAATCCATCATTTATTCTAATTTAAATCTGAAAGTGGCCCATGCCCCATGCTGCAGAGGAAGGCGAAAAACACCCAGGGTCTCTGCCAATCTACTGTTCCATAGCATGCAGGCAGCTCTGGGAGGGATGAGGAGGAGTTGATCAATGTGGGCTGCAGGTGTGGCGGAGGGAAGGGAGCTTGGCTGCTGGTGGGTGCTAAGCATCTGCTAATTTTTCTTCCTGAACCACCTATGGACTTGGTGCCTATGATAGAGAGCAATCATATCTCCCCTCGGCCTTCTTTTGGTTAGGCTCAACAGGGCAAGCTTTGAGTGTGTCCTAACATAAGGTAGGTTTTTCACTCCTCTGCTCATGCTAGCAGCCCTTCTCTGTACTTCTTGCAGTTTGAATTCATCTTTCTTAACATGGGAGATCAGAATTGCACAGAGTATTCCAGATGAGATTTCACCAGTGCCTTGTATAAGGGTACTAATATTTCCCTATCTCTATTGGAAATACCTCACCTGATGCATCCTAGGATTGCACTAGCCTTTTTTCATGTCTGCAGCACGTTGGTGGGTCATGGTGATCCTGTGATCAACCAATACACCCAGGTCTTTCTGCTCCTCTGGTACTTCCAACTGATAAATCCCCAGCGTATAGCAAAAATTCTTGTTGTTAGTCCCTAAGTGCATGACTCTGCACTATTAAATTTCACCGCATTTCTATTACTCCAGTTTTCAAGGTCATCCAGATCTTCTTATATGATATTGCGCTCCTCCTCTGTATTGGCAATACCTCCCAACTTTGTGTCATCTGCAAATTCCATGAGCACACTCCCACTTTTTGTGCCAAGGCCATTAGTAAAAATGTTAAATAAAACTGGTCCCAAGATTGATCCCTGAGGAACTCCACTAGTAACCTCCCTTAGGTTCTATTTCAAAATGTAAACTGTGTGCGGCAAGGACAGTGTCTTTTTCATGTTTTATGAGTAAGTTTTGGAAGGGATATGAACTCTCAAATTTCAGATTACAAGCCAGCCTCTGACTACTGGGGGTTAGGAGAAAACTTTACTTAGGGGCAGGTTATTCCATAACTGACTACTGCAAGGCTTTTTCCTCTGAAGCAGCTGGTACTGGCCACTTTTGGAGGCAGGATACTGGACTAGATGGATAACTTGTATGATCCATTGTGGCAATTCCTAGGCTCCTATACACTGCCAAGCACACTGCTGGCAGTCTGTAACAATAACACCATTACTGAGAGGAATCTGACTAATGAGTTCAGTTAAAGAATCAAAATTTGGGGAGCTGCTGTACTGCCACATGCCCAACACATGCCAAATTAAAGGATTTATAAGAATAATTTTAACTGCACTGGAATACTTTACCAGATTTTCAGCATTATACATGACTCACATTCTAATGTGCTTTTGGTGATGGGAAACAGTGAGATCATGGTTGCACAAAGTAAAGCTCAGAAAGAAAGGTGATATATAATTAATAGAACTGAGGTAGGAATGGGAGGAAGGAAAGAGAGTTTGACTAAGGGAGTGCAGGATGGAAAGTGATGGATGACACTGAATTACATACATCACCAGCAGGGAGGTAGGAGAAAGAGGGAAGCTTGATGCAATAATCCAGGAAGAATGCAATGGATCTGACATTTGCACAAGTAACAGTGTCTTGGAATTAGACCCACCAGCTATCAATCCATGAGGAGCCAGATTCAGAGATCTGCTAAGCACGCACAACTTCCACTGATATGAATGGGAATTTAGAGGATCTGATCACCCAAAAGATTTAGCCCTATATTATCAGCAGCAGTTCTAGCTTCAGTTTTCCTAGTGGTCTGCTGATGGAGGAGATGAGATGCTTTAGTCCTTAGGTTAGAATATTGTGATCCCAGATGGCTGAAGCAATGCCAGCTGGTAGCACTTGGATTGAGAGTTCAATCTGATGAAACATAGCTAGATAGCTGGTATCAGATGCTGGAGAATTGTAAGTTTCAGGGCATTTGTTGTTGTTGGAGCTCTGACAGTCTTTCAAGGAAACAAAGGTAAATTTTAATGAAAGAATTAGTGGATGATCCCATTTACACTTGGAGGGAGAAGTCAGTGGAACTACTCTGATTTACTCCAGCTGAGGATCTGGCCCACAGTTTCTAAGGGCCTGTGTACACTACAATACATACAACTGAATAAGGGGCTCATATTATAATTTGTAGTACAGGTGGGATTTCAGCCATGTTGCAAAGCCAAGCTATTATCTTGGACATGCTAGGCCTTTAGCTCTCTTGCAGAACACTGTTATGGACCCAGCCACATTACCAACTGTTCTTGAAGGTCCTCTGAGTTGCCAGTGGTTGTAGCATAGATGGGACCTACAGTAGCCAGCAACAGAACTTTATAGTGATTTATAGATTAAAACCAGCTCCTTGAATTGCACCCAGAAATAAACTGGAAGCCACGTGAGATCAGGAAGCCCATGCATCATATACGCCGTGTGAATAAATCTGCTTAGTAAATAGGTGACTGTGTAACGCTGACAGACCCCTGTCATCGGCAGGTAGGATTGGACCAGGTATCTCTGGAGCTTAGGGCATGAGCCTCTACTGCATGAGCTAAAAGCCAAACGGCTGTAAGCTAAGGCTATAGAGCAGACTCATTTTATCTCTCTCTCTCATTTTCTCTCTCTCTCTAATGGTACGTCTTCACTACCCATCGGCTCGGCGGGTAGTGATCTATCTATCGGGGATCGATTTATTGCATCTCATCTAGACACAATAAATTGATCCCCGAATTGATGCCTGTACTTCACCTTGGCAGGAGGAGTAAGCGAAGTTGACGGGGAAGCCGCCGTGGTCGACTCACCGCCGTGAGGACGGCCAGGTAACTCGAAATAAGATACTTCAACTTCTTAGTATCTTAGTTCGACATCCCCCCTAGTGTAGCCCAGGCCTAAGTGGTCTCGGTGCCACTAGATGGGATAGAACACCACACCCAGAAGGTGTGTGGGTTACAACTGCGTTCTGCAATGGCTGAATTCCAAGTGGTCTTCAAGTGTAGCATCAGGTAACATCTATTTCAGGGAAATAAAGTGGTAACAAATATATATGTAATGGAGACATCCTTCTCTCACACTTTCCTCCTATTGTTTGTCACACTCACCTGCTGAGTCTTACTTCAAGTTAGACTAAGATCTTCAGGGCAGGACAGGTGTCAGCCCAGCTGAGCCCTGGTCTTTACTAGGGCCTTTGTGGGCTACCTCAATACAAATATATAATGATTCAGCGTCACTTTTGTTCACTTTAAGAAATAAAATGTTTTTATTTTAGCATGATTAGAACAGGAAGCTGTTTTGCTTCTTTCCCCAATTGTCCTAATCATCATGATCAAAATTAGAATAACTGTATATCCAAATAATTCATTTATGGAAACGGTATATGAAAACCTTCAAAACAGAGGTGCTGCTGTATTAGATGCAATTAAAATAGCTGTCATTTTTCTTACCAGTGCTTGGAAATGGGCATCAAGCTGCTTCCTGGAAAGGTGACAGTAAAATATGTCATTGACTAGCACTTTTAGCAGGTGTACATTTCCCAAAATATGAAATGAATGAGGTGAAAAGGAAAGCAAAGGGCTAAGCAGAAGTAGCAGAAACCAGTGTCCATATTCTGTATTGTTAATAGTCTCAGCAATGCAACACACAAAGGACCCAGGAATGCTCACTTTAACCTCAAAATTGGATGGCATTCATGGCACATTGGAAATGCATTACCAGAGAAAACAGCAGACTGCAAGCAACAGCAGGAAATTCAGCTTGGGTAGATTTATGAGCAGTGGTGTCCAGAAACCTAGGGAGAAGCCTCTTAAAAGTGCACAGTTGTATTAGAAGCGTTAGAAGAAGCTTACCCCTCCCTCTTTCTCAGCATGGGCACTCTGGCCAGGTGCGAGGGTGCTCTGCTGTTCTCGCCTTGATTTATTTCTTTGATAGAAAATAATTAACAGGATGATCCTCAAGAGTCCTTGGAAATTCCATTAACTCTAAAAATTGGGCATATTGATAAGTCAGTGATTATTTTGAAATGAACTTGGGAAAAAAAGAAAAAAACCTTGTAGAATAGGCTTGTTTAATGTGCAGCGATTTTAAAGTTTAGATAATATTTCAAATGTATCAAAATACAGTATAAAGACCACAGGTTAATTATACTGGTATGGCAGTAGGAACCACATTATTCTAATTCTCCTGGAAAGCATTGTGGAGCATATGGAGTGAATGAAAGGCCTGTATGTGTGTGTAACAGGTTCTGTATGAGGATAAGGTGAAGGAGCAAGAGATCTCTTGTGTGTAAAAGGCACTAAATAAGGGGAAGAAAATGATTTAACTACTGATGGAACTGACTTGTATATAGCAACAAATTCAAGGTACCCTGTACATTAACCAGTAACATACACTAAATTCACTGTTTGTCATGATTTATCCTCATTTCATGCCAAAGATTACTGTAGTAAATGCTACTGCAAATATTCTATAAAACATATGCTTGAGGAGAGTTTACCATTTATAGACATGCGAGAGTCACAATGAACTGGATATTTTGTGTCATGCAGAATCACTAGATATACAGAATCACTAGATATGTATTAAATTGCCTCTGTGCTACTGGATTTCTCTTTCTAGCTGCTCATGGCTCTGTTTGCTCTGCAAGTGGCTTTCAGGGCTGCTCCTCATGTGCCATGGAACCATCCATGAGGATTCTCCAGGAGATCTGTGATTAGGGGATCTCTTGGAGAAGCCATGGTACCCACAAGGGTGGCAGAGATCTGGAGGACGGTGGAGGTAAAGGGCCTCTGTGCAAATGCTCCTCACCTCCAGAGGTTCCTCTTCTGGTCTAGGAGGGCTGAACCTCCTATCTCTCTTTTAAGGGGAAAACTGCTCCCCAACCCAGAAAGTATAAGTAGATTAAACCACTTAAATTGAGACCTGATTATTGTCAAGCAGATTGGAGCACTTATTTTGAAAAGCTGAACACTATTAATACATTTGAATGAATGCAGAGTAAATTAAATTGAAAGTAGCATAGGTCTGTGGGTGGGGCCCTGGACTAACATACAAGAGACCTGAGTTCTAGTCGCAGCGGCATGCACTCAATGAGGAAGAGATCCTGTGCAAAAAATATTATGTAATTAAAAACTGTCTTGTAATCCATATGCACAAGGGGGCTGAATTAACGTTGCATGGACAGTCCTAATTCTGGAATGTCCTCCCTTTTGAGTGCTTGAGTTTGCAACATTAGCATTCTTTTAACATAATTTTTGTGTGTATTTCAATAAATAAATGAGATGTGGGGAAATGTTAGTCAAGCTTTTTAGATCACCTCTGCCAGTCCTGACCTATCATGCCTAACTGCTAGCATTTATTGTACATTTGGGACGATGTGTTCAGCCAGGCTCCTTTTTTGTGTTTGCATTTCTTTGTACCTCTAGTGAATGGTGGGTGCTGATATTAAGACTTTTACTGATAATCACTTGATTTGTGGCCTTTTCATGTATAATCAAATCAGGACTTGATCGTCGCCCTTTAGAGCTCAAACGCTAGTATACTAACCCATTGCACCGCTTATTGTAACCTGTGGAGAACTTTCTGGGATGTTTGCCTGTAGTTAACTTTATCCCACAGAAACAAAGAATAAGAAATGAAAGTGGCTTATGAGGGTGTACAAAGTAGGAAAGCTATTTTCAACAGTTTCTGTGAGCTGCTTTAAGGCTGTAAGCTACATGCTTTCCAGGAGGCCTAAAAAGGTCATTTTGTGTTCCAAAACCAAGGATGCACTTTGTGGCTAGTAATTCTTGTCTTGATATTTCTAGTCATAAAATCAATCTGCTTCCTTCACATGAGCAATGTGTTTGCTTTTAAAAGTGCACTTTAAAATAATTTAAAATAATGGGCCAGATAATAGGCCCTGCCCTGGCTCCTAGATGTTAATGTGTCCATAAAAGAGCCGCAGCAGCCTGGGGGAAGAATTCCAAGAGCACAGAACCTGTGCAGGAGAAGCATACACAATCCTATACTAGCCCCTTTATGTCCCCCTATATAGGGTTTGTGGTAAGGTGGAACCAGAGGAGGGAGGAGCTGCGGAACTGAATTCTATAGCCATTCTGTGCTGCAGAGCACAGGCTGTAGAAGTTGCTATACGTTCAGAGTAGCCTGGGGGTTTTTCTTACTCACCCTTTTCTCTCTGCCATTGAGGCCAACCTCACAGCTCCTTCTTTGTTTCCTTCTCCCTCTTTCATCTTTTTGACTTCTGTGCTGTGCTGTCCCCTATGTACGGAACAGCTTCATAATGCCCGCGCACTAGCCCCTCCATCCTTCTAATTCACTTCTTTGAGGCAGACACACACTCACCCAGGGGTCAACTGTCTTTTCCATCCCGCTATTACGTAAGAACAGACTTTGAGGGATAACTTTTAAAAGAGCATATTTTAATTTACTTTAATATTTTATCACCAATTTGTAGCTCTTTCATTGCAGGTTGGCTTTCTTCTAGACTGTCACTTCTACCAGGCAAGGACTGTCTTTTCATTAATATCTGGTAAACTGCCAGGTACACCACTGGTGCTTAGTAAATGATAAGTAATAATACATTACTGGCTGCAGCCACTTAGAATGAAGACCTGGATAGATTTTGAGGAATGACAAGAAAATTATGCATTTCTCCTGTAAAGTAAGTATAATATGTTTTCCTGTTCAGTAGCCTTTGTTGGTGAACATTCAATGCTTTAAATTTCTGACTTTTTTTAGGACATCTTTAGCAAGTTGTTTTGTAATCATCAAACCATATGCCAATTAATTGGGCCAGAACTTCAGTTGGGTATAGCTCTATTGATGTCAAAGTCATTGACGTCTTACCCATCATTGCAACACTAGATAAAAGAACAATATGCATAGTTTTCAGCATATCTTTCAATAATTTGTATTACTGAAGAACAGAACACGAATACAATATTTACAAAAATGATTTAGTTTCTGGTCACTTTAAGAAATGAAATATTTATTTCTTTTAGCATGAGTAGACTCAAAAAGCTATTTTACTCCTTTCACCATAGGGTTTGTGCACAGGAAGACTTAGTATTCAGCAAACCAGGGTATGAAGGTACAGTTCTGTTTTCTGCCATACTGCAGTATGCCAAAACATGCTGTGGAACTTTTAGTGTACACTAGCAGGGTCCACACATACAGTTACCGTGGAACAAGCTAGAGCACTGTAGATGTACATCTAGCTTGCCATGCACTGATGGTGTAGACAAGCCTATAACAATCCAAAGGAGAATAGCTGTGGTATGCTCAAATAATTCATTTACACAAACACACCAGCACAGAAACATGTAGGCACACCTATCTGAGGAGTCTCTGAATCCTTCAGAGGTATCCTGATTAGACAGACCTCTATGTACTCTACGCTGATTTTGAAGGACTGCTAGTCAGCTGATGCAGTGGTGGGTGCCCTCTAGGACTGGACTAAGCTTCCTGGGTCAGAGACTGTTGCAGGGGGTTGGTGGCCTCCATTTTGTGGGCAAGGAGCTGGAGTAGAGAGCTGCTACTCCCCTTTGGGGCGGGGCTGAGGAGAAGCTGTGACCAAGTCCTGTGGCTGAGTTGCCGGGGTGAAGACACATGACCAGGGTTAAGACTACACTATAAATTGACAACTTCTCAGTGCTTAGCCCTAGTTCATGGACTCCTTCTCCACTGTTGGGCAATGGGGCATTGAGAACAGTGGCTGGAGACTGGGTTACAGATAATTGAGGAAAGAGTACCTTACTCCTGGCCTATCTCTGCTTTCACAACTGTTACTACTACCTAGCACTGTGCAACCTAAGTTGGTCACGTTGCAAAATTTCCTTACTCCTTCTTTCAAGTGGACTGCCTTTGCCTTTAGACATAGAGGGCTGGCCTGAACTCCTGCTCACCCGGTGCGCCAACACGAGAGGGTCCAGGACTATAAGCTTAAGGGCGAGTGTGCACTCAGGGATGAGGTGGATCTGTATATAACGCCAAGAACATTGGTTAGGTTTATGTTGTAACTTGCTGTTGAAAGCTGTGGCCATTAGCTGAGCACTGGAACTCCACCTTCTGATCTGATATAGACAACAACTTAATTTATATTAATCTGTTGCATTTTCCATTGTATGTTAGGATAACTTTTAAGTAAATTTGTGTTGGTTTTATTTTGGGTGTTTCTGAATATTATATATAAATTGTTCCGGGAGGCAATTGAGGTAGGCCCACAGGTATATAGAATGCTAATCCAGGTGGAGACTCCGCCAACTATAAATATTCATAGGACTAAGAGAACTACTGCAGGACAGGACCAACAAAGAAAATAACAGAACAACACTAGCCATCACCTTGAGCCCCCAACTAAAACTTCTCCAACGCATCATCAATAATCTACAACCTATCCTGAAGGACGACCCATCTCTCTCACAGATCTTGGGAGACAGGCCAGTCCTTACTTACAGATAGCCCCCCAACCTGAAGCAAATACTCACCAGCAACCACACACCACACAACAGAACCACTAACCTAGGAACCTATCCTTGCAACAGAGCCTGTTACCAACTGTGTCCACATATCTATTCAGGGGACACCATTATAGGGCCTAATCATATCAGTCACACTATCAGAGGCTCGTTCACCCGCACATCTACCAATGTGATATATACCATCATGTGCCAGCAATGCCCCTCTGCCATGTACATTGGCCAAACTGAACAGTCTCTACATAAAAGAATAAATGGACACAAATCAGACATCAAGAATTATAACATTCAAAAACCAGTCGGAGAACACTTCAATCTCTTTTGTCACTCGATTACAGACCTAAAAGTGGCAATTCTTCAACAAAAAAAGTTCAAAAACAGATTCCAGTGAGAGATTGCTGAATTGGAATTAATTTGCAAACTGTATACAATTAACTTAGGTTTGAATAAAGACTGGGAGTGGATGGGTCATTACAAAAAGTAAAACTATTTCCCCATGTTTATCCTCTCCCTCCCCCCCGCCCCCAGACATTCTTGTCAACTGCTGGAAATGGCCCACCTTAATTATCATTACAAAAGATTCCCCCCCCACCCCCCACCCCGCTCTCCTGCTGGTAATAGCTCACCTTACCTGATCACTCTCGTTACAGTGTGTATGATAACACCCATTGTTTCATGTTCTCTGTGTATATAAATCTCCCCACTGTATTTTCCACTGAATGCATCCGATGAAGTGAGCTGTAGCTCAAGAAAGCTTATGTTCAAATAAATTTGTTAGTCTCTAAGTTGCCACAAGGACTCCTTTTCACACTGCAAAGCAGTGACTAGGGGATTCTTACCTAATTCCCCATCTCAGCTGGGACCCCCAGAATCTCCATTATCCTTAATGATGTAAAGTGCCTAGGCAATGGGTGGGAGTTGCCTGCTCCTGAGTAACCCAGGAAGGATAGAGGGGTTTCCAATAGTTTAACATGTAAATTAGACTCTGGCACATAATACAGAAAACCTTCTATACATAAGGTGCTCCTGTATTAGAGCAATTAAAACAGCTGTCATTTTTCTTACCCATTGCCAAGCCCTGGAATCAATCCAGTGCCCAGAAAGGTGGTAGTAATATGCATAATTGACTAGCACTTCTAGCTGGTGCATGTTTCCCTAAGTATGAAACAGATGAGGTGAAACTGAAAGTGAAATGCTAAGCAGAAGTAGCATGTATCAGAAGCCACAACTGAGATCAGAGCCCCCTTTTGCTGGGCAGTGTTCAAACGTATAATGAGACTGCCCCCACCCTAAAGAACTAACACTGTAAATAGAGAAGATAAACAAAGGAGAGTGGGGGGAAGTGATACGATTTGCTCAAGGTTACATGCTGGTCAGTAGCCGAGGTGGGAATAGAACGCTGGCCTCCTGACACCCAGTCCAATGGACTATGCTGTCTCCCAAATCATCCATGTGATTTATGGAGTTTAATCACGTTTTTAGCTAGAGCATACAGCTAATACAGCTGGAGAGTACGTATTCAAAATTAACATCAGCCAGTTTCTGTATCTTAACCAAACATCTGTTAGAGGTAGCAGTACAGATTGGTCATTAATGACATAAAAACTATTGACAGTGTTTATTCATGATATAACTTTGTTCTTCCCCAGCTCTAACATTATGACAACCTCCTTTCTATAATTCTTAGTTTAAATGTTGGATGTTATACTCTAAAAACTTACACTCATAGACATGTATATCTGTTTAGCGGGTGGGAGTGTGTACCAATGCTCCAGATATTGGAGTGTGGACTACCTGTCCTGGTTACTTAAAAAAATTAAGAGGCGACAATACAAGAAACCAGTCCAGGAGACAGAGGGTTTTCAATTATCCTGTCAGGACTGTATACCCCTACTCCGCTCTAATATGCAAGAACATCTGCCTACACCCCCAGCCAAGGTTAGCTCTGGCAGCTGCTCTAAGTGTGCTATAATGAGCTGCAACTCTCTGAAAGATTGAGATTTTCACCTTCACGGTTTTGCTCAGCCAGAGCCAACACTGGAATCAGAAATCCTGCCAGCCCTCCTGAACTCAGAACCGTTCCTCTCTTCTTGGCTCCAGCATGGTAACACATTCACTCAATGGACTCTGAAGCCTGTGTTAAAGTCATATTGTTAAAAATAAAAGCTTAGTAAGCTGTCTGTAATAATAGCCAACGTAACACTATTTCATGGTGACAAGGTAGGTGAGGTAACATCTTTCATTGAACCAATTTTTGTTAGTGAAAAGACAAGCTTTCGACCTACACAGAGCTGCTCTTCTTGTCTCTGTCACCAACAGAAGTCAGTCCAATAAATGATATTACCTCAGCCGCCTTGTCTCTTGAATATCCTAGGAGCAACATGGCTACAACACTTCAAACAACTACTTCATGGCATCATTTTGAAATGCCCCATTTTAGAGAGAGGGTCCTGTTCATCCTGAAGTACTACATTGCTATATTTTATTTATTATTAAGCTCCTGATCCTGCAAGGTACTGAATACCTTTAAGTCCCAAGAGATGAATTATAGCCTTACAATACAGCCTGAGTAAGGGTCATCATAGTTGCACTTTCCTTTAGAACAGGCCAGGGACCAGTTACAATCTGATCCCTGTTGTTCCCCACCCTCCTCCTTTTTTGGGGTGAGAGGAATGTAGGGAGAAGTAAACTGAATCAGCCTTTTTTGCTGGAGTGGCTTACTTCTATCCATCTTAGATACTTACATAGCCCCATGACCTTAGTATATGAGTCCCTCTCAATCTTTAATGTATTTTTCCTCACAACACCCTGTGAAGGAGGAAAATGCTACATGGAGAGTGATGCATATAGAAGCTAACTGAATTGTCTCAGCTCACACAGGAAGCCCAAGTCCTGGGCTAGTATCTTAACCACTGGGCCTTTCTCACTCCATTGACTTTAATAGACCCAAACCAGTTTACACCAGCTGAGATTCTGCACCTCAGATTGGGCCCAAATGAGAAGTGATAGTTTTCCCTTCCCCCCTAAAAATGATCATTACAATGGTGCAGTTATCACAAAACTCGAACATTTGTAAGTGAGGAGATTCACAGATATGGTTCTACAAACAACCTCAACTCCATTCCTGGGTCCCTGCCCATCAGCCAACCAATGAAAGATGTGTTTTTGACAACACAGATGGGCTTTCTGGCTCATAGTGGAATGGAGGTAGTTCAGTCCAGAAACAGAACTATCTCTTATTATATGGAAAATAAGAAACATGTTGTTGTCTCGACTATACTGAAAATTTCAGATAGGAGAAGTTCAAATCTCTGGTTTCCTTACGTAGGTTAAAATATGAGTGGTAGATAGCTGGTAGCTTGTGAGGTTTTTGGGGTTTTACTTTGTGAGGTTTTACTGTCTTACAAGTTTCAGAGTAACAGCCGTGTTAGTCTGTATTCGCAGAAAGAAAAGGAGTACTTGTGGCACCTTAGAGACTAACGAATTTATTTGAGCATGTAGCTCACGAAAGCTCATGCTCAAATAAATTCGTTAGTCTCTAAGGTGCCACAAGTACTCCTTTTCTTTCTGTCTTACAAGTGTAACTTCAGAATTGCTACTGCAATTCCATAATACCACTTCTCATTTCTCTAGCATCCTTCATATGACCATCTCAAAATTTACTCACCTACATGAGTAGGCAAGTATCATTATCACCATTTTACAGAGGGCTAAAAGAGGCACAGAGACTCAGCCAAAGTTATACATACCAGTCAGTGGCAGGTCTGGAAATAGAAATAGGGTGTCCTGACTTGTGGTCCCCTGCTCTTACTGCTTGTTCCTGCTCGATAACAATCAGAGGGCCAAATTCTGCATCCACACTGGAACCTGCAAGTGCTCATACAACAGTAAACTGAATACCTTAAATCAATGGGTATCCAGTAATGCACTGTTATTACCATTCTATGTAATAGCTCAAGCCACACCTAAATAATGAGCAATGAACAGTTGAGACATTTGAGCAATTTATTTCCGGGACAACATTTCTTATGGTGAATGACAGGGAATGTTCTTTTCTCTGAATCAGGCCTTGTATTAACTCACTGCTGCATCTCTATCATACTTCATGCAATGGCATTTCTACTTTGGGAAATTATGACTCTACTGTGGGTGGATGAAAAGAGATCTGCTAGTATGTGCAAATTTCACATTGCTATAGCAGCTACACCCCGGTGTGCTGACCTCCCAAGATACCAGAAAAAATCTCTAAGGAATGCTTGGAGTTTGGATCCCTAAATAAAGATACTCATCCACCCCCCACACATTTTTCCTTGACTGTTTTTTTTAAAAAAGCATTCAGTTGGCAGATTCAAAGTGACTTTCAGTTACAGACGTGCTTTTCACAGAGAACCCCATTATGGTAGGCTTATCAAACTGGTGAACTCAAGAAAACAGTTCTGTTGATCTCCACAACTGGGCCCAGAAGGTTGTCACAAAACAATGCTCCAAAGTCATATGCAACTGAGAGTTCAGAACCATTCGTATTACAGTCAGAATCTCCCACTGTTTCAATCCAGAATCCCTAAATAGTAAGAACCATTCCTAAATTTGGCATGGAGCTTACCATCATAACTGCCAGAGCAAAGTAACATGCGGAGTTTAAAGTAAATGTTTGAGAAAAAAAGCAGAGGTTAACAATCAAACAAAATAATAATGAGAGTCAGTAGCTGATTATAAAGCAAGTCAATGAAAACATAAGAGAAGGAAGGCATTGATATTTGTAATAATAACATACCATCCTCACTCCCACAAAATAATATTCTACTCTCAGAAAAGTGCCTGTCTCTAGCTGGGCAAATTGATTACTCAGTTCCTGGCCCACCACATAACTGTCCTTTATTAAAAGGAAGTGCAGAAGTTCAGCTGGAGAAAACTGATGCAGAGAGGAAGATTAGGATTCCAGAGACAGAAAGGATATTTATGTTGAGGTTACTGGCTCTAGAATTCATTTGCTAAAAGAAATGTTTTATTTATAAGAATAATCTTGTTTTACAGCATGGCTTAAATTCTTTATCCTCTCAAGATTGTGTGTGACAGGCACCCGGGTGGCTGTTTCACTGGTGTGCTGCATCCTGTTTTCTTGTTTTATGCCTGTATTCACTGTTCTGAGCACCCCGAGTCAGATCCTCAGCAGGTGTAAACTCAGCTCCATTGAATATACTAGCTGAGAATCTGGCCGTGTGTGTGTGTATATGTATGTACATCTAACACACACACCCACAAGAAAAACACTAACATTGCTCTACAGCATTATCCCATCAATACAAATTGTACAATGCAAGGAAATAAGCAACTAAGTCATTCACCACTTATTAGTTTTCCTTCTTAACCTCAACAACCTCCTGCCATCAACCACAACTCACCTATCTTCTCCCTCATGCTGAACAATCAACAGGCATATTTGATCTCTGACCATCTGCATTGGTTATATGATCATGGTTTTTGATGATTGGTTGGACTATTTTAATAAATTACACTGTATGCAACACAATACATGGTGTTGTAGCAGTGTGGAAGTGAGGTTTCAAATGCTGCTGTGAAATACATTTTCCTAGAGATTACAGAATAGAAACCCATGTGAATGGGTGAGTGATGTCAGTGATTGTATTAAATTTGGCATTAATTTTTTTATGTAGAAATCACAGCACTGACATTGACACAGGCTTGTGTTCATGGACAGAGTGAAGGCTGGACATTTGCTGTTCTGGATCAGGGTAGAGATATCCCTCCTTTCCCAGAAGGGCTTCCAGGGGCTCTGACACCAGGTCCCTTTAAAAGCTGCTGCAGGACTCCACTAAGCAACCATCAAACCAACCAAGGGAATAGTGCTATTGCAACTGGTAGAAGGCACTCAGATAGTAGAGTATTGGGCAGTGATATAAAATCGTAAGGCCTGGTCTACGCTTACAAGTTTTGCTTGTTTCACTGTGTTGGGGTAGTTAAAGTGGTAGAAACCTACTAGAGTAGCTGCAGTTATACCATTCAGTTTTAGTGAAGCAAAATAAGCCGTGGCAGTATAAAGTGCCTTATACAGGTATAATTATGGCTACCTTAAGATTTTCACCTGCTTAACTATGTTGGTAAAAAAAAAATCACACCCCTTACCAACATAGTTATGGAGGTAAAACTTTTCAAATATGGACCAAGTCTAAGGCAGAGAGAGATGCTCAGGGGCAGTGTAACGGGGAAGGAGGGGGAACTAGCTCCTCCACAATGGAAATACTGAGGGGGGTCAGATCTATGTTTCTAATCTCCCCAATGTTTTCCACCCCCACTGCTCTCATAGAAGCAAGAGCAGGCCTCAGAGGAGGGGCTGGAGTAGCCACCATTATTCAAGAGATTGGGCCAGAGGCCAGGGAGCAGGTATGATTCCCTGGGCCAGCCTGGTTCTGCCCCCCCACCCCCTTCGAGCCACGATGGTCCTGGCCCAGGGGAGGGCCAGGAGCACGTGCCAGTTGCCATGGTGTGGTGGGGGATAGGACAGGGCACCAGCACCTGGGTGGAGGGCAGGGGGCATTGGCACACAGGGCTACAGCCACTGGGAGGGGTGGGGGAAACATAGGGAACTGGGCACCAGCTGTCCAGGAACTGCCATAGGAATGACAATAGGAACTACCAGGACATCCTTTCCCAGCTTGGAGGCAGCTGCCTTCCCCACCCACTCCAGTTTCAGTAGCTGTCAGTGGTGGAAGGAAGGTAATTTAAGTTGAGAAGGGGAGCTGTTAAGTGCAGAGTTGATGGGGTGTTGAATGATTTTACTAATTATTTCCTTGCTTTTGGAGATGGAGGTAGTGTTGGTGGGATATACATTTTAGAAGCTTAAGCTCAAAGTTAACAATTTTTTTTGTGGCTATATATCTACATCTATATATACATAGCTCTGGATATATAGAGTGAGTATGGGTATGTTTGTGAATATATGTGTGTGTGTGTGTGTGTGCATGTGTGTATATATATGTATATACAGAGAGAGAGAGATGTATATTTGAACTGTTAGAATAGGATCTGGCACGATCAGTGATACAACACAGCTGTTTTTTAAAGTGGTTAGATCACCAGTTATCTACTACAGGCAGTAACAATATCATTAGGAACATTATTATTGTGTTATACCAGCTCAACAGTAACAAGAAGAGTGAGGGGTGGAGGGGGAAGCAGATGCTAGTGGTACTGTCTACCAATAACTTTTTGTATTGTCCTCTTAAAGTTGATAAACCAACCCTGATTTCTGAGTAGAATAACACGGCAAAGACTGATTCTTCAATACCCCAACTCTGTCATGAACAGCTGTAAGATATTTCTTTGAGGCACTATTTTTGGTCTTCACTGAATAAACTACCCTTTTAGTGTTGTGCTCCTGTTTACTTGGGGATGCATACCCCTTGAAAGTAACATGCTAGAATGATGATCCATCTGAACTTGGAGGTTCTCACCTTGGTAGAGTCAGATTTCAAGGTTTCAGCACATCTTGTTTCTCCTCACTTCATTAGGAGTATTGCATAAAGTCTTTGTGTGTGTGTGTGTGTGTGTGTGTATTGTTTCAACAAAAAGCATTTAATGGTCATTATCTTCAAAGTTATTTCAGAACTTATAGGGTTAAAATGAATCTGCTGTTTTACAGTGTTTGCCACCCCTGACAGTAGAGCAAGAGGAATTATGGTTTTATGAGTAGTAAAGTACCACCTGAGTTTTAGGACTCTAAGCTTTATAACATAGCCCTGGATCTTAAATCAACAGTAAAAGTAGTTGCTTATCAGAGATGTCTCCCACATCCTGAGAAGAGAGGTAAGTCAGGAAGGGGGCATATGTCAAAGCACTTTTGAACACTCTCGGCTCATTTTCAGAGGTTGGGGAATAGTCAGGATGACTCAAGTTTTCCTTATTGAGTATGGTATAAGAATTCGACTCTGATGCACTGATGAAAAACAAACCTGTATCTCAATAGGTCTATAACTCACTCTTTTTACACCACAGGTCTACCTAGAACTTTGTGTTTAGTACAGTTGCCTTTTAAAGTTTCAACAGAGCCAGCATCTGGGGGTATTTTCATCCATTTTCATTCATAGGGCAGAGTTGTTGGCTCGGGTCATTTGCTACAATTCTGACTTTATCAACAGACATCATGTAGTTAACTATAACTCAAGCTTCCCTTACCAGGACAACTAGAATGACAAGGAATTACTATGGAGAATTACTATGGATAATTTCAGAATTTGAATGTTTGGCTGATATGAGTATGCCAAAAAGACTGCCAATTCTTCTGTCTCATCTGAAAGCACAAGCTGCAGAGAAACCACAGAGAGACCAAACTGATCTTTATTTTGGTAAATACAAATAGTCTCCATTATTGCCTTTACTCCATTGAGCCCAATTAATCAAAGAAGGTTGAAACGTTAAATGCATTACTGGGACATCATGTAGCAGTGGCCTTTGTCTACAAGAGGACATTGGATTGACATAGTTATTGCAGAATAGGCTGTTATGCAATAGCCATTCTAGAATAGCTTCCTGTGTGGATACTATTGTGGAATAAAGGTCATTTTTATTCCAGAATAATTAATTTGTGTTTTGAGTGGTGTAGTGGTTCCAGAATAAAGTTACTATGCTAGTCAATTTCCCAGTGCATACAAGGCCGAGATGAGTTTCTTGCCTTTGGGTTTTTCAGTGTGGAAGAGACATGCAGGAAATTAGCAATAGAGCTATGTGAAACATTTGCAATGAACCCAGTCCGTACAAAATTGACCTGTTTGGGGGTTTCATTACAAACTCAAAACTCAGAGCACGTTTGCAGAAACACTTACTAGTGTTTTCTGTCCTTTCAAGTGAATCTGGCCAGTTTGTGATTTTTGCGAATAAAACCATGCAGTGTTTGCAATTTCTTGTGGCTTTTATCCAACACCAAGTGTAACTTGGCTGGTTTGACTGACTTTTGCTTTGAGCTGAAATGAGTCCAACAACTCAGAGTTAAAAATGGGGAAGCCAGCCCAAGTGCCTTGATACTGAAGGGAGAAGTTGGCATGAACCCCTGGGAAGCAAAACCAGAAGGCTTCTGGCTGAAGAGTAGCCTTGGAATGTATGAATATAGGAATTAGAGACCTGGAATTGTGCTAATAAGTCAATATTAAAAGAAGACAAGGGGAATGACTTGGGATAAGGCTGTTAGCCTGAATATAAATCCTGAGCAAAATAAAGCTGATTTGGGATTCAGTTGATAAAGAATTAAAGAATACGAATATAATTATGCCAGTCAACATTTTATGGAAAATAGGTCTTGTCAAACAAACCTAATTTGTTTTAATAAGACTACAAGTTTAGTTGATAAAGGTAATAGTGTAGGTGTAAAATACTTAAAACTTTTGTAAGAGAACCCACTCCCAAGTTTCCCCTGGCTTGAAACAGCAAGCCAGGGGAAACAGTAGATTCAGGATGGCTTCTTCTATGTCAAGGGCTGTTTGTTTGTTCCACTGAGACCCAACTAGATATTGTGGCTCTGTCATGACTCACCATTAGCAGCCCATCTGGCACACCTCAAAACCTTCCATTTGTCTGCTTGCTCCTTCTGGTGGCCCCGAATGTGCACAACAATCCACTTGTATGTTAATTCCTGTGGGACATGTGCCCACACCAAGATACTGCACTTGAAACCTGTTGGCACCCTAATGCCTTCTGAGATCCCATTTAGACCCTGAATGGCTACCTTGGCCTTTTAGTCAAGCTTCCCATGTCTAATGGGCACATTGTAGTCTTCACTGTGATTGTCAGTTGACAAATTCGTCCCCGTTGTGCATCTACCCTCTACAGAAGAAACCATCCAGCTTTTGGTAACTCATTTAATTAGTCTCCATGGACTCCCAGAGTAAGTCACAACTTATTGGGGGCCACAATTTGTGTTGTGGTTTTGGCACAAAACCCTTCAATTGCTTGGGATCTGCACTTACACATTTACCACCTGTCACCCACAAACTGACAGTCAGTTCGAATGAGCAAATCAAGTGTTAGAACAATACTTGTGCTACTTCACGAATTTACACCAGGACAACTGGTTGAACCTCCTACTCCAAGCAGAGTTTGCTTACAACACCACCAACCATGTCTCTACCGGGCAGGGTCCATTCTATGCAAACTGTGGCTTCCACCCCCGTCTCCACTGGCCATCACCATTAACTCCACCAATCCTGCAGACGCTGACAGGGTGCAGCAGATTCACGAGGTCCAAGAAGAACTCAAGGCCCACCTGGACAAGGCCTTCGAGTACTACTCACCAGTGGCGCCAGGAAGGCCTGGGATTCACCATTAGGCAAAAAGTGTGACTCAGCCCAAAACCTACACACCAACCAGTCATGTCATAAACTAGACCACTCATAACTTGGGCCATATTCCATCAGCCAGGTAATCAACTGAGTGACCATGAAGCTTCAGTTACCATGATACCTCAAAATACACCCAGTGTTTCATGTATCCTTACTAAAACCCTACATCGACAACCTTCTTGATCATTGGGCTCAACCAGTGCCCACTCTGGTGAGGATCCTAGGACATAATGAGTATGAGGTTCATGGAACACTGGACTCAAAAATCAGACGTGGCTCCCTCTGGTACCTCATAGACTGGGAGGGCTACAGCCCAGAGGAGCAATCCTGGGAGCCCATGTCCCAAGTCCATGCCCCTGTGGCAGCCTTCCATGTGGCCCATCCAAACAAACCTAGGCTGGTGCAGGCGCTCATGGAGGTAGGAGGTAATATAAGACCCCCATGGGTCTAGAACATAGGTCTACAGAGCTGCCACCCAGAAGCAGCTGTAACCAGCTTGTACTCCATGGCCCCTTGACCTGCTGTGGGCACAGATCATGGGAAGTCCTGTCTCAAGCGGTATGACAGACAGCAGCCTAATGGCTCCTGATTGGCTCCCTACCTTATGTAAACCCAAGGGAGATTCCAAGAAATATCCAGGCAACAGTATGGACCTTCTGTAGCTGCCATGATCATTTCTGCTCCTTGCTTCTGAGTTCCTGGCTTTGATCATAGTTTGACTTGGATTTTGCTTCCTGACCTGGACCCTGAAACCTGACTCAGACTCTGACCTTTGGTATTGATCCTGGCCTAGAACCTATGAACTCCTCCATTGCTCTCAGGTTCAGGTTTGCCCCTGCTCTGATCCTTGGTCCAACTGTCTATTCAATCTCTCTTATGTTCTGAATTGTTTTTTTAACCACTGTGCCACGTGGAGGTGAATAGACCACATAAGGAATATCTGCAAGCATTCCTTCCAATTCGCCCATAATTTTACTTCAGCCATGTTCATGCTCTTTTTGGGGGTTAATTTTCCATCAGTGTTCATGCAGCTGAGCTTTAATGAGAAGCACTTGGGAACTGAGTAAGGCCTAGATCCAATGCCCATTCAAGTCAGTGAGAATCTTTCCATTGATTTCACTGGGCTTTGGATCAGATTCCAGGCTAAGCAACAGATATAGTGCCATGTGGGACTCATCTGACAAGTCACAACTAACTATGGCCTTGATCCTTACAGCCAGTGTGCTTAACTTTACATATTGAGTATTCCCATTAACCTCAATGGGACTATACTCAATGCATAAAATTGAGCATGGGTGTAAATCTTAGCAGGATCGAGGTCTAGTGGAACTCGAATAGAGAGTGCTGACTATTGAGTATACAGAATATTTGAAGATGAATGCATAAAGTAAAAAACCCTTAAATCACACAATATTAATAATGTTGCACAATAAGTAGATCTGAGGAATTTGTGATGATCTTGTAGATTTTGTGTGAAAAATAAGAGAATATATGCCTTATTTATTATATGTTATTTATATTTCTTTGTAAATTAGTCACTTAGGTCTAGGACTACTTCATTCTTTCTGGCATCAAATTAGAAAGTTGCATTCTTCACCGATGCATCAGAAACCTTTAAGGATGGTAGATATGGGACAAATCTCTACCTCCACTAATAAACTAAAGGGTGAGATCTTTACCCCCGCTCTGCCCCTTAATGCCATGTAAGGGCCACAGCAGCATAAAGGGGCCCCAAAAGCCTAACAATAGGAAGCCCTTCGTATAGGCACTGCAGAAGACACCCATAAGGCTGCCTCCAAAGATCCCTCCTCACAAGTCCAGATGTAGGAGACCTGCCAGAGGCAGGGTCTCAGCCTGCAGCATCATTGCTGAGATTCCAGGCCCATGGGGCCATTTGGGAGGCTGCTATAACATAGATAGTCCCCCCCCCACCCCCTGGGCTGTTACACAAGAGATCTTTACAGCTTCTGGAGCAGCACAGAGTTAGAAGGTCACAAAGGTGGCTCCACAAGTTCTATGCTGCACCTCCTAGGAGCATAGCATGGAATCTCACCCCAAGTGAATCATTATCATTCTTTTCTCCCCCTCCAAATTGTCTCAGCCCCTTAAGTGGATAACAATAATTTTGAAAAATACCAATGGGCACCCACATCTTTATGGCATTGACAAAGCTTTAATAAAAACACCCCTTTCCCCTCCATTCATATAATTATTTTTCCCACTACCATAAATGCTGAAAATACATTAAAATATTTTTTTCTTTAAAAAGAAGTTTGGTTTTGGAGTTCTTGAAAGCTAGAGGAGGACTTTGGCATAGCACCTATAAAAGTTCAGTTAATTTTTCTTTATTTATTTTTAAATAAGAGATTATTTCCTTGTGGGAGACACGACGACAATGTCTTAAAGACCTTGAAGGAATGAATGTTGGGTCTCATTAGTAGTGGCAGGCAGCATGATAATAAGTTGAAAAGTGATTCACGAATGGGAATTTTTTTTAAAGTAAATCCCTTTCATATTTGTAAAGGTTATTCTGAACAAAGAGAATGTGCAAACTCTCTTTTTCTCTCTATGACTCTCATGGAATGGAGCACTGTTAGAATAGGAGGCTGCTTTGCAATTTAAACTAAGAGTAATTGGTCTGCCAGTCCAAGAGTCGATGGTTGAAAGTTGGTCTTAGCTCAGTTTTTATTGAACACTGATTGGTTTGCTGAAAAGGAGATCTGAAATCCAATATTTATTATGAACAGATGACTTTCTGGACCTCACAATCCCTTCAGCTCAGCAGTGGAGTACTTTCAAACAAGATGAGAGAGCCAGCACACAGAGACAGGGCTCCCTCTTCTCTGTGTGCTGCACGTGGCTTTTGAATCTTATGGTGGCTTGAGGTACCAGTGAAACCAATCCCTCAATTATAACTTACATTATCTCGAAGTAAGTTATATAATGAAAATATTAAAACACAATTGTTAACTTATCCAAAGCAAGGTGTGACTTGCTGCTTCATTCATTTTACATCCTGGTCTTTAACAGGAGGCTGTGTCCTGTTTGAGGTAACAATTTCCTGGGCTGAACAAAATCCAAGGTCAAAGACTGAAGACCTAAATTTTCAAAAATGACTAATGATTTTTGTTCCTCAACTTGAAATCCCTGAAAGTAGCCTGATTTACAGAGATTTGTACTAGGCCCTTTTTGTAAAGCAAGGCCCTTTATAGTGTCTCCAGTTGGACACCTAAAAATGGAGGCAAGCAGAACCTCTAGTCACTTTTGAAAATATAGGCCAAGATGTTTATATCATATAAACGTTGAGGGTTAAATATTAGTCCAATGTATAACTATAATCTCTTTTGGGCAGGGACTGCTTTTCTTTGTTCTGTGTTTGTACGGTGCCTAGCATAATGGGCTCCTGGTCCATGACTGGGCGTCCTAGGTACTAAAGTAATAACAATAAATTAATAAGAACAATAAATTGAGTTATTGTTATATCTGATCATATGCTATTCACTGAATAATGCATTTCATGAGCACCCTTTTTATACACTGTATCCCTTGATGGATAGAGCTGGTCAAAAAATGGAAAAAAATATACCCCTCCCCCCAATTTAGCAGCTCTAGTGATTATGAAAATCAGACATCAACAGGTAGGGATCAAACAATTGCATCAGTGTAGGGGGGAACTGAGTTATTAATGAGTAACCACAGCATCACTGTAGCGTGGTTGGTTGAGATAATTCTGTTTCAAAATAATGACAAGCTTCATTGAAATAGCATTATAAATGTAATGTGATAAAGCTGAAACTATTAGAATGGTATAACAGCATGTTCAGTAGAAAATAACAAAAATGCTTTACTTTCTGCATGCTGTATACAGAGAACTTTCTCTTAACCTGAAAGATATGGCACATCTGCAAAAGTATTTCTGTAGACTGTTTTTTCCATTAACTAGCCTGTGATGTGTATGGATGGAAGAATAATTACATTTCTAGTATTTTTAAACTTTGACCCTCATCCTGCAAACACTTACGTATGTGTTTAATCTTATGATGTGAGTGGTCCTATTGACTTCAGTTAAACTAGTCGCGTGTAAAATTAAGCATAAACATTTGCGGGGGTGAGGCCTTGTGTGTTTGATATTTACTCCAGGGACCCAGTAGCCCTAATTCTCCATTGCACTGTGCTTAGGTACATAATGGAGAATGTGATTGCAAGCAGCCAGTTGAAGCCAATCATCAGCTGCCTCCCCCAGCAGAACTTAGAACAGCAAAGGGTTTAGTAGCATAAGTGCCATAACCCTCTCTCCCACCCATCCCAGGAATGCCCCTGATATTCCCTCTCCTTATACCAGGGATTGGGGGATGGAAGCATGGCTGGCAGAAGAGGTGGCAGAGTTTTCCACTGGCAGAGAGTTCTTCTTCAAAAGGGGACTTCTCCATCTGTAATTTCTGGCTGTTTCAGACTAGAAAATCCAGCCCTAAATCTCTCAGGGTTGGCCTAACTCTGTTCTTTTTGAAGTCAATGCAAGTTTTGCCACTGAGCTCAGTGGGATCAGAATTGGGACAATGTTCCATGCTCTTAAAAATATCACATTCAGTGTATCATGACTACATTGTTTCAGCACTCATCAGAGTTGCTATTCCAAAGACACACACACTTTTTATTGTCAGCAAAATTTAGCTTCATGTGTCTGAGAGGGACAAACTAGTCCCGATATCACAAAAGGAAATTGTTAAATGCTCTTTATGCTAAGCTCCCAGGTCAGACTACATGCCCTACTATGCACCAGTTTCCCCTGTTAGTGAGGGGAGGTGATGCATCAGGGGAGTCCTACGCCTGTAGTGCATCATTGGGGATGAAGTTCAGCTGGGAAACTTGGCCCATAGAGGAGAATGGGGACATAAGACAACCAAACTACAATTCCCATGAGTCACTGCAGCAGCATATCTGAATCAAAATGTTTTGGTTTTCATCTGAAAAACAAAAAAACGTTTGGTTTTGAACTATATTTTTTTTTCAAAAAAAAGTTTCACAAAAACCAGAAACTTTTAAAAAAATATTAATTTAGTCAAAACCCCAGTTTTTCATTGAAAAGACAGCTGGCACAGAAAAATTTCAACCATTCATAGAATACACAGTTTAGTTAATTAAAAGCAAATCCAATAGAAAACAGACCTAACCAAATGTCAGTCATTATATTACTCTTTGGAGCAAATTCAGACCTGGTGTAAAGCTTCAACAGAGCTGTACCCCTTTACATCAGATATGATTTTTCCCCTTTGTAACAAAAGCTTACTAAGATGGTTAGTTACACACAACAACAAAAAATAAACTAAACCGTACAGTATTGCTGTGACATTCTGACCTCAAAAGCAGAGTGACTGTAAATGTAAGTACTTGGTTTGAATAAAGACTCTCTACCTGTTTGGTAAGATCCCATTATGTTCCAAAGATGTTGTTGGCCTGGTCATAGTCTCCTGATAATGAACTGCATAAAACAAGGATTAATTCATTGTTAACTGCTTTATCTCAAACTATGCAGATGCTGCAAAATCATTTGCATTTCAAAACAGGGATTTGCTCCAAATATTCACATTGGCTGGAGAACACCTGCTTTTCAGATGCAGAAAATAACATGCTGACTGTTCCTGAAAGGCAGCCTTCTATCTTATCATTAAATACAGTATATCAGAAATGAAAGAGAGAGAACCAAAAGCAAATAAAAATCCCTTTAAGGGCAAGGGTTAGCTTGGGTGCTTGGAAGGTGGTTCCATACATCAGCATTCAGGAGTATCAGAATTGGGGGCAATTTCAAGGCACTTCTGTCCTTTGGGCCACCCCAGTAAAGGTGATAGCTTCAGCCAGAGTGAAAAGAGTGAGGTTTACTTTGCTCTTGTAGGTTTCAGAGTAACAGCCGTGTTAGTCTGTATTCGCAAAAAGAATTGCTCTTATACGTTCCCAGCATCTAACTCTTGGAGCAGCACTGATGCCAGCTGCAGAGGAAAGTAAGCATGAGTATCTCATACATGATGACGGCACATTGCATGTGTAACAGGAGGGGGAATGTGTATATAATATTTTAAACAACATTGGCTGGAATGTAAAAAGCAGGTGAAAACCATGAGGACCGATATTCCATACCCCCATAGAGAGAGTATAGGGTCGGAGTGTGGAGATATTTATAAGGAATTTGGTCTAGTGTTTAAAGCAAGTGAATGATTGATTGATAGCCAGAGAAAGTCTGGGCCCTCAACTGGGATTCAGAAGACCTGGGCTTTACACCTGTTTCTGTAACTCACCTGTTGTGTGATGCTGGGAAAGTCACTTTTAATCTCTCTTTGCTCTCTTTCCCCTCCCAATCCTTTAAGTAAGAGACTGTCCTCTCACCGTGTTTTTGTACATTACCTAGCAGAGTGAAACTCCATACTTGACTGGGGCTTCTAGACGTATGGTAATATAAATATTACTTATAAGAAAATATGTCCTGGCTCTTCCATTGACATGCTGCATGATCTTGGCATGTCACTAATCTCTAAAATGGGGATATTTTACCTACCTCTGAAGGGAATTGTAATGCTTGACTGGTTTGTTTTGCTTGGATGGAAGGGGTCACAGCAATCCAATGTGCTTTTATATTTTCTCACTATTAAATCAAGAAATCAGTAGGGCTCTAACACAGTTTATAATATTCAAGGTGATGCTATAGTAATCTCTGCCCCAGTGAACAAGACAAGAAGGTCCCCAGAGTACAGCTGGGCTGTGTGTAAGAACGTTGCTTGTTGTAATTGTACACTGAGTTGAAGTTGACATGCCTCATACACAGCTGCCTTTCTTGTATTTGACCTGTTCCGGTCAAAAATATAAAATATTAATGTACTGTATTTTTTTTATTTAAATGATCCTGCACAAAGATCCTGAATGTTTCAGGGGACAGTCAATCGTATGTGGAGCTTTTCACCTCTAAGATTGCTTGTTTAAACCTAAACCGGAGTGTCAGTGACAAAAAGGTGTTTTATATGATGGCTGGTTGGGGGCTTAAGTAAAGTAAGATGTTCCCAGTCCATTCCCACTGGATGGTGTATGTCCACATATGAAAAATGTACCACATCCGCACATGGCACTAATTGGTACTCTGCAGGAAACTAACTTTTAAATGTACACTTCATTTTTTTTAGAGGGCTAGATTATCAACTTGCCCAAAACTAGTTGCATGGCACACCGGTGATAGCTCTTCATGAGAAGTTGAGGCTTGATCCTGTTCCATTGAAGCCAATGGGAGCTTTGGTACTGACTTCAGGAAAAACTGGATCAAGCTTTAAGTGATGCAGAAGTAGCAATGTTGTAGCTGTGTCAGTCTCAGGAGATTAGAGGGACAAGGTGGGTGAGGTGATACCTTTTATTAGACCAACTTCTGTTGGTGAGAGAAACAAGCTTTCAAGCAACACAGAACTCTTCCACGTCCAATAAAGATATTACCGCACCCACCTTGTCTCACAGAATCAGCACTCAAATGTAAGTGATGTAGTAGAGAGAAGGACAATCTGAACGCACAGAATATTAAACATAATGACTAACAGGATGCTAATTCACTTCAGAAGGACAGTTCGAAAGCAGCATGCATACCTACGACTCTTTATGGATAATAACCCAACCATTCTAGAACCATAGAAGTTACAAATGGAAAAGATCTATTAGGTCTTCTAGCACATCTTCAGGCCAGTATAGGATTATTCTCTATATTATGTTTACCAGTTTGTACTTCAGTCTAGTTTGAAAGATCCCAAGCAATGGGTCAGGATGATTATCAAATCAAGTATATCTGTTTTGTATGTGGTAAATAAAAGTTTTGTTCAGTCTTAATAGAAAGTCCTTTTATAAGTGTTCAATGGGGTTAGTTATACTATATTGGAAAGTGAAAGGTTAAAATATATAATTCAAGCTGGTTTAGCCTGTTCCCTTTGAAAACCAGAATTCATCTTTACTATTGGCAAAGATTTTCATTTAATGAGCTGCCTGATCATTGTTTATAAAAGTTCTATTGATGGAGCCACAACCACAGACAGCTACAAATCCGCATAGTAAAATAAGCTTTTCATTTTCTAGGGTATTTTCCCTTGGATACCTGTTTTTCACAATGCAGTTTTAACCCTGCCAACCAGCATTATTATTTCTGAGCTTTGGAATGCTGCCAAAGTTGAAAAGGAAGTTCTTTTATTTTTTCAAATATTGTATAGGTTTGTTCTCCTTTCACATATTGGCCAAGGACAAAGAACTTAATAGTTTTAAATAATAAGGAGCCATTCTGCCCTCAATTACAGCTCAAATGCTCTTCACCTTAAGGGCTAGATCCAAAGCCCTGTGAAGTCAGGGGGAATCTTTCCATTGATTTCAATTGGCTTTGTACCAGGCCCTGAGAGCGAAATTGATGGCAGTCTAAAAACAAAGTCCACTGGTGATTAGTCCCTATCACAGAAATACATGTTATAGCTTCCAGCCTGTAATCTGACCCACTTGAATGGACTGCTGCACCCATGTGTAGCCACATTGACTTCACGGTGAATCCCCTCCAGCATAAGAGTCCGTTCAAAAAGATCAGATTGCAGGATCAGGGAACAACTTTGTGCCCAACTGCAAAAAAAACTTTAAAGAAGCTCAGTAGTGAAAGGCAAATCAATACGCATTGCTCTTTTCAGCTACTGACATGCCAAACTGTGCTCTCAGGTATGTATTTACAATTCCCTGTTTGGTTCATTCTGAAAGGAGGTGCAATTGAAGGCAGATTCTGGCATTATATAGCAGGTAATAGCCAGGAATGGGAGGCCCACTTGTAAAGAAAGGAATAAAGACAACTGGTTACTCCAATGACCAGACAATATTAATATGACATATGACAAGTAAAAGTGTTCTGGTGTCTGTCAGTTGCCTTCAATATACTGTAATCTCAAGCCACACATACACTTTCAAATATCATGCTGCTTGTCTTTTCCTGTGGTGTTTGCTTGAGATATGTGATGTGAGATGAAAGCAAAGGAAGAAAGAAGCAACATCACTTTAGAAATCATTGCAAAGCTTCAAAGCCCTGCAGGATATTGGGTGACGTTATCCATGTGTGTTTGTTTGTGGGATTTTTGTTTGTTTCTTTGTTTGTTTGTTTTTTACTGAAGCACTAGAGTTAATTAAGCCACATTTAAGTAACAATGAAGATTTAAATCTTCTTCCTTCCCAATTCATGAGCAAATAAACCTGTGACCCCTGAACCTGATCCTATCATTACAAGTCAGAGTGCACTTCGTAGCTTTTATTAACCAAAACCAAGGACTTTTGAGATAGGACTTTCAAAGCTGATTCTTAAAAAGTCAGATCCTCAGCTGGTACAGATCAAGGTAGCTCCATTTAAGTGAATGGTGCTGTGGCATTTTATATCAGCTGAGACTCTGGCCTAAATATTAGATAAAATTAATCAGTGTTTATAATCAATCCCCCTTAACACACATCAAGGAGAAGCAACAGCAGACAGGGATATTAATATTCAAAGGGAAAACCCAACAAGTCTTACTGTCTGAATAAAATCTCCAGAAACAAACACTTACGTATTATGTCTCAAGAAAATGTTAGCAAAGGAACCTTTTTTCTTTTTCGTAGCCTGTTGGAGTTAGTAGGTTTGTCATTTCCTCTACCAAGTGCTAATATCTTTTGCATTAGCACCAGGAAGTCCAGGCTCTTACCACCACAAGGTAAAGTTGTAGTAGCTTTACAACTGGATTTAAGATGAAAGGGGGAAGCCTGATAGTTTGTGAAGTTTCTTCTTTGCATGGGAGTCAGTGGATGAGGTTGTGCATGCTGTTTTCAATGTGTCAAGTGCATATTGGAAATGGTATAGGTTTTATTTTAAACGGCTGTTCATTTTGCTTTTGGATCTTATCAAATGAGGCTATAGTGGCAGATCCTCCCTCTCCCCACCTCATTCCCCCCTCTCCACCCCCAACCTCCCCAGTGAGCCTTTCAGGCCTAATCTGATGATGTAATATATACATGAGCCTTTGGACCTATGCAGATTTAAGATCAAAAGCTCTTTCAAACATAGCTGACCCCAAACAGGAAACCCTCTGATTCAACTATCAGGTGAATAGTTCAATGTAGTTGTGCAAAATATGCAGCATTGAAGTCTTTGATCTTTTACCACTCAGTTCTCATTAACAATTATATAGTTTACACATGTAACTTCCCATGCACTGTGCTGAAAACATTTCCCTTAATATTCAGGATCATTAGATTCTCCTCATTCAAATTTGCTTATTCATTACATATTTTAGGATTTGGAATGGTTTTCTACCATCTAACTGCCACATGAAAAATAACATGCATGCACATGTTTTAAAAAAGAGAAAAGTACGTACCCTTCACAATTAATAGGGTAGGTTAATGTGAGGGTTTTCTGACAGGAACGTGTGAATTCATAACAAGATGCATTACAACCAGATTTTAGCATCCTGTCAAATGTGTTAGTAGAATTTAATGAATTCAAGTTCAGGTTTTGTAGTTCTCAAGTTTAACTATACCATCAATGGTATAAATTTGTACACAAATCATCAGGAAACATGTTTTTAAAGATATACGTACTGCCAAGTAATGAGAAATTATGAGGTAATTTATTACCATTCTTTTGGGGGGTGGGGTGGGGGAGAAAGCTGACTATCTATATCTCCCTCCCCAAATTCTTTTGGTAAGGTTTGTCTTACTGCTAGGCAGTATTGTTGTTATTCTTATTTATTTTATTGCCAGTTTTACTGATATACTTGCACTCAAAAATGTAGTGGCCTGTTTTTCAAATGGTCAAGAGTCTATGCACAGGAATTCAGAGGACTCTAAGGAAGAACTTGGTGGAACTTTATAATTATTGGCTGTCCATAATCATTAATACAGATGTCCCTAAAGTTCCAGTCTTTGCCCTGAATGGTATCCCTGGCATTGTACTGTCTTGTGGCTGATGAAGCAAGAAGGAGGATGACAGGAGAACTCACCGGTGATGGAAATCTTACCCTGAATTTGACTGACCAAGAGTTTCGTCACCACCACTATAGCTTTTGAAAAGATCTGATCAGCTGAACTGTTCCATGCTGTTGTGGTGAGCAACCTGATAAACATGGGTTGTTTATACACAGCGACAGAGTTGAGGTTTTACCCCACTGTGAGGCATTTGAGCTACTGTGTGGAAAAGGTAGCTGAGCCTTGAATCTAGCTGCAGAATCTGTGGTAGCAAGGCCATATCTGGAAGAAATAAATGTCAAATCTTTTCTGCCTTAGTTTCAGACCGTGACACTTCCAAAAGGGTGTAGAGGTCCTGGGAGATTACTAAGGGGCTTGAGTGACCTCTGAGTTAGATCCGTATCCCTCCTGCTAGTGAATGCCTATAGGGAAGTGCTGAAGCTACTTTTGGAGTTGATTGGCAATGCCTTCCTTGACAAGGAGATAATGGTGACTTCTTTTGAAATGACAGTGGTTGGAACGAAGAAACCACTTCTTGATGTAGATAACATCTCCAATTATTGCCAAATCTCAATCTTCTATTTTTAAGGAAGATTACTAAGAAAGCGATGGCATGTAAATGTCTGGAGTCTTCAGCTCTTCTTGGCTTTACTCAATTTGATTTTAGGCCTGGATACAGCATTGAAAATGCACTGGTGTATTGACAGATGACCCACTCTTAGGAATGGATAAAGATAAATTTCCATTCTGTTTTTTTTAGATCCCTTTCAGCTGCCTTCAGTTTGGTTGACCGGGAGGTGTTGTTGACATGCCTGTGGACTCCCGTAGGATTAGATAGTGTTGCTTGGGAGGGGCTGTGCTCCATTCTTTCCCAGAGGTTCCAGAAGACAGCATCAGACAATTGCTCTTATATCTTTCATGTGAGTTCTGTAGCAGGCCATTCTGTCACTGCTCCTGCTCAATGTATGGGGTAGGCAATTAGGAGGAGGATCAGGATATAGTGTTTTCAGTATGTTAAAGAAACCAAACTTTGTAACTCTATCTGATCTGGCTTGTGCAGTTGAAAAACTTACCCACTGTCTAACAAGGATTGTGCCTTCGGTGAGAGCGAGCTGGCAGAGACTAAGTCCAGTCAGAACTGGGATAATGCTTATAGGCTGAGGAAGCAATGGAAGGAAATGGTAAAGATTACATTAGCCCTCTGAATTGAGGGGGAATGTCCCCCAGTCATTCAGGATTACAATTTGGGAGTCTGGTTGGATCCCCAACTTCTCTGGATGTCCAGGTAACATCAGCTGCCTGATCTGCTTGTTATCATTTTCTGACTGGCAAGAAGACTATGTCCTTTTCTTTAGGAGATGGACTTTGCCACATGCCTGTGTTACCTCAAGGATGGATTACTACAGTGGTGAGCTGGAGCCGGTTCGCACCAGTTCGCTTGTCCCTCGGGACAACTGGTTCTAAAAGGACTTCTAAATTTAACAACTGGCCAAAAGTGGTGCCTTAGGCACCGACTCCGTGGGTGCTCCGGGGCTGGAGTACCCACGGGGAAAATTTGATGGGTGCAGAGCACTCACTAGCAGCTCCCTGCCCCGCGCCCAGCCCCAGCTCACCTCCGCTCCGCCTCCGTCTCCTCCCCTGAACGCGCTGCCATGCTCTGCTTCTCCGCCCCCTCTCCCCCCCCGCCCACAGCCCCGGCTTCCCACAAATCAACTGTTCGAGCAAGAAGCCGGGTGGCTGAGAAGCAAGTGGTGGCTTCGTGCTCAGGCCCAGGGAGGTGGAGGCGGAGCAGAGGGGAGCTGGGGCGGACGGGGCGTGAGGAGGGCCACCCACGCCGCAGCAGGTAACCTGGGGGAGGCGCAGGGGAACCGCTCCCCACCCCAGCTCACCTCTGCCACCCTGGGCCTGAGCGCGAAGCTGCCGCCTGCTTCTCAGCCCCCCCGGCTTCCCGCGCAAACAGCTGATTCACGGGAAGCCGGGGGAGGGGGCGGAGAAGCAGGGCGGGGCAGCGTGTTCAGGGGCTGAGGCGGAGTGGAGCGGACTTGAGCTGGGGCCAGGTGTGGGGCGGGGAGCTGCCGGTGGGTGCTCTGCACCCACCAAATTTTCCCCATGAGCGCTCTGGCCCTGGAGCACCCACATAGTCAGCGCCTAAGGCGCCACTTTTGATGTGATCAGTGGGGGGAGCGGCCGCTCCCCCCCTAGCTACGCTCCCCTGCCCCTAGGACCCAGAGGGACCTGCCGGATGCTTCCTGGGAGCTGCCCCAGGTAAGCACCACCAGGACTCCCCACCTCACCCCAGCAGGTCCCTCTGGCTCTTAGGGGCGGGTGGACATCTACTACGGTGGCCCATGAGACCCTCCTGCCCACTTCTGGGGGCAGTCAAGGGACGGGGGAGGGGGTGGATGGGGCAGAGGTCCGGGGGTTGGGGGCCTCAAGGAACGCAGAGGGTTGGATGAGGCAGGAATCCCCGGGGAGTGGGGGTAGGCCACGACTCCCTCGTGGGGTGAGGAGGGAACCCGTTGTTAAGATTTTGGCAGCTCATCACTGGATTACTGTAATATGCCATACAAGGGGCTGACCTTAAGAACATTTGGAAATTGCAGCTACTGCTGAATGAGGCTGTCTGGAATGTCACATAGACAGCACCATAATCTGTCCTGCCAGCAAACTGATTTCTGGATGGAGCTTAAGAAGCTGGTGTTGGCCCACTATGTAAAGGCCTAAATGGTTTGGTCCCTGACTGTTTGAAAGCCTGCTGCTCTCCTGTGAAATGTTCCAGTGTTGCTGCCAGTGGAGGTACTTGAGGTTACAATCCCTGATTTTAAATGAGATGGGGATTGTGGCAGGTATTCTCCAGCAAAGGCTCCCAACTCTGGAATTCATATTTTCCTTTGTTCCAACTGAGCACTGATCAAGGGATGCTCATATGCTTCCTGACACTTTTCCTAGGACTTGGGGGAAGGATGTTGAATAGCATTGGAAGGGGAAGGAGACATTTACTTAGATGGGGATGGGAGGCCCTTTCAGAGTCATTTTTGCCTGCTGAATTGCAGATCTATGTATAATTATTATTCTGTGCCTAGAACACTGAACAGGTGCTTTTATAAATATGACCAAATCAGTCTCTCCTCACAGATTCAGTAAGGTACCTAAACAGTGAGCTGGGATAGAACGTCTTCCTGAGTAAAATAGTATTCCAGTCTGGGGTCTCTGTGCAACACCCTAAGGTTGGGGAGTTTAAGATGCTGACTTATTTACAGCAAACCTTCTCAGGTCTTTATCATTTCAATTTAAGTTGAACAACAAGTTAGGGCATTAACCTCTGTTTAAAAAAAAAAGTCATTTCTTTTCAAAATGTGCTTTCAGCGTGTGCGTATAACCTACACACCTTCTGGGTGTGGTGTTCTGTCCCAGCTAGTGGCACCAAGACACTTAAAGAGAGATAAATGAGTCTGCTCTATAGCCTTAGCTAACAGGCAGTTGGCTTTTAGCTCATGCGCTGGGGGCTCATGCACTAAGCTCCAGAGGTCCTGGTTTGATCCTGCCCGCCGACGACCGGGGTCTGTAGGTGTTACGTGTGCACACACACACAGAACACGAAGATTTCAGATAATTGCAAATAATTTTATTTAAAGGAACTTTAGTTACCATTTCAGAGGTGCTAGTTAACAATTCTGAACCCTGAATTAAACTCATGCTCTCACTTCTTCAAATCCTTTAATAAAGAGTTGACTAACATATACAGGAATATGAGCAGCTCTTCACATATAGCTTTGTTGTTTTGCTTTGTTTGTCATACACAGTGAAATGCTTCAGTATCAATCTGATTGGCAGGTCAGTGGGAATTCTGCTGATGAACAGTTATGACATATAGCAATGTATGGCAGGCAACATATAGGCCAAATCCTGCCTAGACTTACATCTGGTTTGACAACATTGACTTCAGCAGGCTGCACATGATGAGGACAGAATCTGACCTCTGCTGTTAATCATGGGGAAAATAGTCTTTTTTTTAAGTTGCACAAATAGCACTGAAGACCTTGTTTCGCCTGCAGAATCTTTATCACAGGTGATATTATCCTAGAGAATCATATCAAAGAGTTAAAGGCCAGAAGGGACCACCAGAACATCTAGTCTGGCCTCCCGGGTATGTCACAGGCCACAAACCACCAAGATGGAAAGAACCCAATATGACTCTCGGAGCTCGTGTTCAATTTGTAGGTCAAGTCATTCAAAAAAAATGACCCCAATCTGGGCTGCTGTAAATCATTTTACACTAGCTGAAGATTGGGACCAACCTACAGTTATCTTTTTCCAAAGATCCAACCATCTATTTCCTTTTTCACTAGTGCTGTAGTTCTCTTCATCTGTTGCTCACCCTTTAATAGCACTA
The DNA here is from genome assembly GCF_965152235.1 of Eretmochelys imbricata. Classification (NCBI taxonomy): domain Eukaryota; kingdom Metazoa; phylum Chordata; order Testudines; family Cheloniidae; genus Eretmochelys; species Eretmochelys imbricata. Next base: position 34,581,371 of record NC_135574.1, read on the forward strand.
TGGTATGTACTGCAGTTTTTCTACTTCACAGAATAATAGAAAGTAGAGGTGTAAAAGATCTCCTAGGTCATCTAGTCCATCCTCCGACAATGCAGAATTGCTCCCTGCAGTACGGTTATTAATACATTGTCCAGTCTAGTTTTAAATGTCACAAGTGATGGGGCTGCACCACTTCTCTTGGGATATTTCTTCACAGCCTAATAGATTTGACTGTCGGGAAGTCTTACTTAATACTTGATCTGAATTTTCCCTTACTCAGTTTTATCCCAGTTATAACTCTTGTACTGCTACAAATAACTCTTCCCTTTCAATGTAGACAGGAACAAGAAGCATGGGCAACCAAATATGGTAGCTACAAAAGCACTGTAAATGCTTCATTAATGATAAGCCATAAGACGTACAGAAGGGTCAGTTCAGCTTCTCTCAAAGTACCTTCCAGCACAGTTTACACCCTTCAGATATATTTATCTTATTTATTTGGATTTCTACAACCTGTGGAACTCTTTGCCAAAGGATGATTTAAAGGCCAAAACTATAACACAGTTTTATAAAGAAGTAGATAAGTTGATGGAGGATAGGTCCATCAATGGCTATTAGCCAGGATGGGCAGGGATGGTGTCCCTAGCCTCTGTTTGCCAGAGGCTGGGAGTGGGCGGCAGGGGTGGATAACTTGGTGATTGCCTGTTTTGTTCATTCCCTCTGGGGCACCTGGCATTGGCCGCTATTGGAAGACAGGATACTGGGCTAGATGGACCTTTGGTCTGACCCAGTATGGCTGTTCTTATGTTCTAAAACAAAAACATATATGTAGACTGTTATAATTTTCCCCATAAAGTTTAAGTGATACATTTTAAGGTCTTTTAGCTTCTGATCCAATGGAAAAACTCCCACTAAATGAAATAGGCTTTGACTTAAATCTTTATTTTCTTGTAAAGTTAGTAAGAACTATTAATAAGTTAGTGGCCATACTGGGGTCAGACCAATGGTTCCTCTAGCCCAGTATCCTGCCTTCTGACAATGGCCAGTACCAGATGCTTCAAAGGGAGTGAACAGAACAGGCCAATTATCAACTGATCATCCCCTGTTCAGTCCCAGCATCTGGCAGTCAGAGGCTAATGGACATCCACAGCATGGGGTTATATCGCTGTGCACCTCAGCTAATAGCCGTTGATAGACCTATCCTCCATGAATGTACTTAGTTATATTTTGAACCCCATTATAGTTTTGGCTTTCACAACATCCCCTAGCTATGAGTTCTACTGGTTGACTATGCATTCTGTGAAGAAGTACTTCCTTTTATTTGTTTTAAACCTGCTGCCTCTTAATTTTATGGGGCAACCTCTGTTTCTTGTGTTATGTAAAGGGATAAATAACACTTCCTTATTCACTTTTTCGACAACATTCATGATTTTATAGACCTCTATCATATCCCTCCTTAGTCATCTTTTTTCCAAGCTGAACAGTCCCAGTTTTATTAATCTTTCCTCATATGGAAGCTGTTCCATACCCCTAATCATTTTTGTTGTCCTTCTCTGTATCTTGTCCGATTCTAATATTTTTTTTGAGATAGGGTGACCAGAACTACACTCAATATTCAAGGTGTAGGCAGACCATGGATTTATATAATGGTATTATGACATTGTCTATCTATCCATTACCTAATGGTTCCAAACATTCTATTCACTTTTTTGACTGCCATTGCATATGGAGTGGCTGTTTTCAGAGAACGATCCACAATGACTCCAAGATCTCTTTCTTGAGTGGTAACAGCTAATGTATACAGCATCATTTTGTATGTATAGTTGGAATTATGTTTTTCAATGTGAATTACTTTGCATTTATCAACATTGAATTTCACTTGCCATTTTGTTGCCCAGTCACCCTTTGTAACTCTTTGCAATCAGCTTTGGACTTAACTGTCTTGAGTAATTTTGTATCACTTGCAAACTTTGCCACCTCACTGATTAACCCTTTTTCCAGATCATTTTTGAATATGTTGAACAGCATTGGTCCTAGTGCAGACTCCTGGGGGACACCACTATTTACCAATTTCCATAGTTAAAATTAACCATTTATTCCTACCCTTTGTTCCCTGTTGTGACTGGGTTCCAGGGGTGCAACCTGGACTGTGCGATTGATGAGCCCTCTGTCCCACCAACCTGGGGTACCCTTTTACTCCGTGATGCTGTTGCCAAGCTACAAACCTCTGACAGGTGCTGCACTTACACAGACATCCACTGGCAGTGACATAACCAACTGAGTTACATGAATTCTTTCCCCAGCTACTCATGAACCAACAATAGAGAGGCTCTAGCCAATTCCCCACAGCTGCCCAGCCTTGCACCCCAGAACTGTATCATCTTGCACTGGTCAGAAAGCTGACCTTTGTAAGTTCATTAACCACTCCGCCCCTTCATTGATGTGGAGTTGGACACACACTAGCCTTTTTAAATTGATGTAACTTTAGTGCTTTCATGGCCAAGTTGGCGTATGCTCTGCAGGCAGCTCCGACCAAGAAAAGGTGTGCACAGGAACGCAGCAGGGAAAGTCCCTTCCACCCCAGGGCAGAGGTGAAAGTACGCCAGTACGGTCTGGTACGGCATACCGGCAAGAGCCAGTAGGCCATGCCGGACCGGATCAGCTTCCCCAGGCTGGCACTTTAAAGGGCCCCGGGCTCCCCGCAGTGGCCGGAGCCCTGGGCCCTTTAAAGCGCCGTCTGAGCCCCGCTGCTGGAGCCTGGGGTAGAGGCGGCAGGGCTCCAGCCTCGCTTTAAAGGGCCCTGGGCTCCAGCTGCTGTGGGGAGCCCTGGGCCCTTAAAAGTGCCCCCGAGTCCCACTGCTGGAGCCCCGGGGTAGCAGTGGCAGGGCTCTGGGGCTGATTTAAAGGGCCCATGTATTTAAAGGCCACACCTCTTCTGGGCAAGGCCACGCCTCTTCCGGGCGAGGTCATGCCCCCTGCGCAGGACTCCGGAGTACCAGTAAGTCCTTTAAGTTACTTTCACCCCTTCCCCAGGGGCACCTGTTCCAAACCCCCCAGAGTGAACACACACCCACCGGAAAAGTACAATGAATATGGGAAAGGGAAATATTTATTTACAGAGGGATGAAAGGAGAAAACCAACAGGGGGAAATATAGGGGGAACAGTAAAACAGGGTTGCATTCAACTCCAGGCCCCACAGGCCCAGTGGTAGCACAGTCTGAAAGGGCAAACCCTGAGCAATGTGTCTGCACACAGAGTTCAAGAGTCCTGGGCAAAGTTCCAGCCCAGTGGTGAGTCTTGGGTGCTCCTGGTCATCTTCGGTGGTAATGAACTTTCCCCAACAAACCCCTCCGGTGCCCTCTTCTGCCGCTCTCTGCAAAGCCACACAAAGCGACCACCTCCCCACTTAACCAGCTAGCAGCCTCCCTCCTTACTACCAATGCAAAGTAACAAGCCCCAGTACTTACAGCCCCTGCGGCTCTGGACAGCAGTGATACTAGGTCCAGCTCTGGTTTTTCTTTCTCAGGTGATTCATCCCTGGCACAGTGCTCCTCCTTTCTCCTGTCCTGGGGTGTCCCCGATCGGCTGCTCTGTCCTTCCGAAGGCTTCAGGCAGGTTCTTGGCTCCTTTTTTCCCTGAAGGCCCGCTTCCCGCAGCCCTTCTGTCTGGAGTTTCAGACACACACACCCTGTCACTCTCCCCTCTCTCTCTGCTCCCCCTCCCACTAATAGCAATTCCTCCTTCTGGAACAATCAGCACTTCCCCCTCAGGAAAACTATTTAAAGGGCCATGCTCTCTAAACCACAAAGGGGTTACACTGAGGTGAGATTTCCCAAGCACTTCAACCAAAACACACTGTTTTAGGTAAAATGTAAAATTGATTTTAAGTGCTTATAAGTAGTGAGCGTAGAGCTCAAAGTTGGTTACCTAAGAAATAAAAGTAAATTCACAGTTTGAGTTCTATAAACTAAACAGGATTTCAATCAAGCAGTGTCTCACCCCGATAGATGGCACAAACAGGTCACAGATCTTCAACACACAGGCTGGAACTGCCGTCTAGCCCCAATTCAAATTCTTTGTCCTCCGGACCTGTTTCCAGGTGTTGAGTTGTGGGGGGAGTGACTGTCAAATCATTATGTCACTTCTCTTTATAGTTTCTTTCAGCTTGCTGGAAAGATCTTTTGCTATGACGTGGATCAAGCAGTCTCCATTGTGTACATGCTCTCTCTGAGAAGTCTTTTGAGATGCTTGTTGGGAAAGTGGATTCCCTTCAACGGGCCATCAGTGTGTCTGGCTGCTCCATTGTTGTACCTCAAAAGTCTGGTTGTGGGTTTTCCCAAGCTCACAACATATTTCAGTAACACACACATACAATGATAGCACACACAATCCAACAGGATATTAATGTTCAATAGATCAAGACTTTTAAAGTGATACCTCACAAGGCATACTTTGTACAAAACATATCCTAATGATATTACTGCGGTGAATATGGGGGTTCCAGGATGTTGCTTTGAGGTATAGAGTGCCACACCTGTCTTTTAACCAGTTACTGATCCATGAGAGGACCTTCCCTCTTATCCCATGACTGCATATTTTGCTTAAGAGCTTTTGTTGAGGGACCTTATCAAAGGCTTTCTCAAAGTCCAAGTACACTATATCCATTGGATCACTCTTGTCCACATGTTTGTTGATCCTCTCCAAGAATTCTGGTAGATTGGTGAGGATTTATTTCCCTTTACAAAAGTCATGTTGACTCTTCCCCAACAAATCATGTTCATCTATGTGTCTGATAATTCTGTTCTTTAGTATAGTTTTGTGCAATTTGCCTGGTACTAAAGTCAGGCTTACTGGCATGTAATTGCCAGGATCACCTCTGGAGTATTTATTAAAAATTGGTGTCATGTTAGCTATTCTCCAGTCATCTGGTACAGAAGCTGATTTAAATGATAAAAAAATGAGGAGTCCTTGTGGCACCTTAGAGACTAACAAATTTATTTGGGCATAAGTTTTTGTGGGCTATAACCCACTTCATCAGATGCACGGATTAATCCAGATGAAGTGGGTTAGCCCACGAAAGCTTATGCTCAAATAAATTTGTTAGTTGCTAAAAGAAAAGGAGTACTTGTGGCACCTTAGAGACTAACCAATTTATTTGAGCATGAGCTTTCGTGAGCTACAGCTCACAAGTGCCACAAGGACTCCTCATTGATTTTGCTGATACAGACTAACACGGCTACCCCTCTGAAACCTGTTTAAATGATAAATTACATATCACTATTAGTAGTTCTTTAATTTTGTATCTGAGTTCCTTCAGAACTCTAGGGTGAATACAGTCCGGTACTGGTGACTTATTACTGTTTAATTTATCAATTAGTTCCAAAATCTCTTCTATTAAAATCTTAATCAGGGACAGTTCCTCAGATTGGTCATCTAAAAAGAATGTCTCAAGTGTGGGACTCTCTCTCTCTCATCCTCTACAGTGAAGACCAATTCAAAGAATCCATTTAGCTTCTCTTCAAAGGCTTTGTCTTCCTTGAGTTCTTCTTTAGCACCTCGACCATCCTGTTCACCACTGATTATTTCACACTTCCTGCTTCAGATATATTTAATTTTTTATGTTAGTTTTTGAGTCTTTTGCTAGTTGTTAATCCCAGAATCATTTTTGTTTCTCTTCTCCAAACTCCCTTCCATTTGTTTATATCTGACTGTCAAAGAGAGGCCCTGTCAAGGTTCCTCCCCCATTCTGAACTCTAGGGTACAGATGTGGGGACCTGCATGAAAAACCTCCTAAGCTTATCTTTACCAGCTTAGGTCAAAACTTCCCCAAGGTACAAAGTATTCCACCCGTGGTCCTTAGAATGGCCACTACCACCACCAAACTAATACTGGTTACTGGGGAAGAGCTGTTTGGACGCGTCTTTCCCCCCAAAATACTTCCCAAAACCTTGCACCCCACTTCCTGGACAAGGTTTGGTAAAAAGCCTCACCAATTTGCCTAGGTGACTACAGACCCAGACCCTTGGATCTTAAGAACAATGAACAATCCTCCCAACACTCGCACCCCCCCTTTCCTGGGAAATGTTGGATAAAAAGCCTCACCAATTTGCATAGGTGACCACAGACCCAAACCCTTGGATCTGAGAACAATGAAAAAGCATTCAGTTTTCTTACAAGAAGACTTTTAATAAAAATAGAAGTAAATAGAAATAAAGAAATCCCCCCTGTAAAATCAGGATGGTAGATATCTTACAGGGTAATTAGATTCAAAAACATAGAGAACCCCTCTAGGCAAAACCTTAAGTTACAAAAAAGATACACAGACAGAAATAGTTATTCTATTCAGCACAATTCTTTTCTCAGCCATTTAAAGAAATCATAATCTAACACATACCTAGCTAGATTACTTACTAAAAGTTCTAAGACTCCATTCCTGGTCTATCCCCGGCAGAAACCAGCATATAGACAGACACAGACCCTTTGTTTCTCTCCCTCCTCCCAACTTTTGAAAGTATCTTGTCTCCTCATTGGTCATTTTGGTCAGGTGCCAGCAAGGTTACCTTTAGCTTCTTAACCCTTTACAGGTGAGAGGAGCTTTCCCCTGGCCAGGAGGGATTTCAAAGGGGTTTACCCTTCCCTTTATATTTATGACAGGCCCAGAAAGGAATAAATATTCCTACTGCAGTCATAGCAGATCTTCATAGACAAGATCTGAAGAAGTGGGTATTTTACCCACAAAAGCTTCTGCCCAAGTAAATCTGTTAGTCTTTAAGGTGCCATCGGACTCCTCGTTGTTTTTGTGAATGCAGACTAACATGGCTATCCTTCTGATAATAGACAGGATCTGTTCTCTCCCCTGTTCTATGGCATAATTCTAGGCAATCGCAACCACAAATTTTATGAGTTTTTTGCTCCCACATTGTATTAGTGCTAATTTGATATTATCTACCGTCTCCCTGGCTATTCCCCCCCCCTCACACACACACACACACACACACACTCTTCTCCACTATTCTTCAGGTTTCTCTTTCTCACTATGTGTGCACCACATGATTTTTCCCCATCTATATTAATTTGCACTTTTCCAGCCAAAATCACATTTCTAACCTTACAAGGACCCTTTATATTCTTTTCCTGTCCTTTTTGATGTTTGCACCACCACACAGTTTGATTAATATCAAGTTTGTTTTAAAGAGAAAAGGTGAAATCCTGTCTCTATTGAAGTCAGTGTGAGTTTTGCCATTGACTTCGGTGGGGCCAGCATTTCACACAAAAGTGTCCCTTGTTTTTGCAGGCTTTGTGGGCAAAGTTCTGCTCTGGGATCAAATTTGGGACAAGTCAAGCTTGCTACAAATGTGCACATCTATAGAACCACTGTTACACCAACTCTATGGTATGGAAGTGAAACACGGCTGCCAAGGAAGGGTGAAGAACAGAAATCAATGTTTTTGATGCTCATTTTGGTCAGCTGCTCAATATCAAATGGCAGGACAAAATCAGAACTGAGGCTATTCAAAGCCAAACCCAGCAACTGCCCTTGTGTTTTTTGACGTTTTTCAACAAAAACTTGAAAAAATGTATTCAAAAGCAGGCATTTCCGAGGAAAATATCCATTTTTTGAAAAGCCATTTTGCATCAAAAAGGTTTTGATGGAAAATATTTGACTAACTCTACCTCATGCTCAGGAAGGGTTATATAATTACTGGTGGAGTTAAGGATCCTATATTTATATCTATTGCCTTGATGCCATATCTATTGCCTTGATGCTTTAGAGGAGAGAGAAGCTGGGGAGAATGTCTGCTAAGAGCCATTTTTCATCTGTGTACTTTCATTCATCCATTGTATTGTATATTTATTTTCTTGGTTTGTTTTAGCTTTTGTTTGTTTGCTTGTTTGTTTTGGTTTTTGGAGTACTGTTTGTACTTAGTAACCATAACATGTTCTAGAATAAACCCAAACTAGCATGGATGCTTGCACCACAAACACGTAGGTAAAGTATTGCTCTTCACTCCCCATCACAGCAGTTATTTTTATAGAAATAGGTGTAATAAGGACTCTGCAGTATGGATCTAAGAGCAGAATGTTGCTCTCAGTCCTGGGTTAACTGATATTATAGGAATATGAAATTTCAAAAGAGCCAGCACATAAAATCTTGTTAAAATTTTGGCTGGAATGCTCTCCTTTTACCTTGAATAATTTTGTAAGATGGAGATCACAAACAGAACAATGCACAGCAAGAGTTGTCTGAAATTAAGCTAGATAAATCTTGCAAGGAAAGGGGCAGGGGAGGCAGTGCTTCCTGGGTTTTTGAATCCATTTAAAGATATTTTCCTTTTAGAATATGAACCCCCCCTACCCCCAAAGGTTTTCTGAATCATAAAGTTAGTGATTATCGTGTTCAAAGGAATGAAACAGTCTTGATAAAAATTGCCACTACACCCCAGACAGAATAAATGATTAGGAGGAGTGTTACATGGTTAGCTTCGCCTAATGCTAAACTACCCGATCTCTTTACCATTGCCCATCTAAATATGTGGTTTGGACTGGCTTGATTTTTATATTAAACATACTCTGAATCTCCCACTGAAATGTGCTAGTACTCTTCTCCAGAGCCAGATTCTCACAGGAACTTTGTCCCTAATGTAATCATTAAACCAAAAAAATGTACGTTAAGAGCAGAGGAACTTTTCCAGTGAAACACTGCATTCTTGTTCTACTGTGATAGTCTAGATACAGCTGAAGGGGTGGGGGAATTGAGAACTTTGTGGGTGTAGAACTGAATTTCAGAACCAGCTTCAGATGAATACTGTACCATGGTTTGCTATCATGAAGGAGCTGCAGCCTGTTGTTGTCTAGCTGGCAGAGGTCTGCCTAATATTATGTGTTTGCAGTGTTCTTGTAGCTGTGTCAATCCCAGCATATCAAAGACAAGGTGGAGGAGGTAATATTAGATCTGAACAAGAGCTCTCTGGAGCTTGTCTCTTTCACCAACAGAAGTTGGTCCAAGAAAATATATTACCTCCTCCACCTTATCCTTCTAATAGTACTAGATGAGGAATGTCTGAAAAGGTTGAGGAGGCATTTTCTATTGCTAATTTATAGCTGCAAGGCACCTTTTGTCATGATCAAGTGTTATGTTTTTGTAAAAATTATGCACTAGGCACAACAAGCTGGAGTGTGCTTTTTTAAAATTCACTTCAAGCAGGCAGTGGCCTATTCCTTGAAGACAGAATGTAGCTAATAATTGCCAAGTCTGAGTGAGAAGGGAAAAAAAATCACTGTGGCTTTTAAATATGACTATGAATAGTAAAACTCTTCAGCTCGACTACATAAAACCAGAAACAAAAGGAAACTTGAATTACACCAGCAGCATCTTAATAGCTGCAATTATCAGCTGGCCTAGCAGTTGGAGTTTCACACCCATCAGAGCCTGAGGTAAAAGATGTCAGGGGGATAGAGTGAAAGCCCTGCCTGAAAATGCAAAATCACAGTGCATTCACTTGCTAAAAGACTTGGATGAGCTACCCACTTTGGTCTTTGTACTCTTTTAAATACAGCCATCTAGTTGTCTTGGAGACGGGCACGTGGAAAATAAGAAAAAGCTCTCAATATATTCTCATCCCCAACCTTATAATCCCCTGGTTACGGATCAGCTAAGTAATATTCTAAATAGAAAATGTATAAATATTAACCTGACAAACTGCTCTGCTTAAGTCAATGACACATGGATAAAAGATGTGGGTAACAAGAGGTTTATTACAATGTTCCAGTTCAACTGTAGCAGGAATGATGGGAATGGGGAAAATAACATCACTTTTAAAATAAAAAGGGTAGAAACATATAAACACTGAGGTGCATTTGAAACGATTCAATTCCACTAGAAATCTCAGCAGCAAACTAAATTGATTAACTTGTAGTGATAATTGATAACTGTAGTTAAAATTTATTTGCTACTAGAAGGTCCTACTGTGCATTGCATATAGATGTAAATCTGGGCGCTGATCCTGCTGTTTTTGAAGTCATTAGTAAAACTTCCATCTACTTCAAAGGGGAGAAGGATAGGCTCTTAGGGCCAGATTTTTAAAGGTATTAAGGTGCCTAAATACCTTTAAAAGTTTGGGCCTTAGGTTTATATGAAGGAAGGAGACAATGTGCCTGGTGATATGCCCAGCACCCTAGTAATTCTAAATTCAGCAGCCCTAAAATGGAACTTGGAAAGATTACTGAAAAGTTTTATTGATTATAATCTCTTATTAATTACTTTCAAGATCTTCAAGCAAAACTGGAAAACTTTATTTACTTCTTCACTGAATATGGTAAGCTTGGACACGTATGATTCAATTAATAACATCTGCTAACACTTTTGTACAGTGCTTTTTTGGGCACACATAAAAAGTAAGGCCAAGATTTTCAGAAGTGACTAGTGATTTTTGAGTAACTTAATGATTGGCGCCCAATGTTAGATACCTTAAAAGAGATGGCCTCTCAAACAATACTTGCATGCAGTGGAATGTATTTTCCACTGCATGCATCCGATGAAGTGAGCTGTAGCTCACGAAAGCTTATGCTCAAATAAATTTGTTAGTCTCTAAGGTGCCACAAGTACTCCTTTTCTTTTTGCGGATACAGACTAACACGGCTGCTACTCTGAAACCTGTCATTATGCAAGGCACTGAATTTAGCCGTATGGAGTGGAAATCTATCAACTTCATGAAAAAACTTGTACAGATACAGACAGACACATCTTCCTTTCCAAATGCAAACAGATGGATATCATACCAAAAGGACTGAAGGTAAAAAATCCATTACAATCTACATACCACACAGACTATGCTGACAGATTGTGCCACACACTCTCAAAGAAACTGCACAACCACCTGATCAACATCATCTACAGCAAATAGGGAAAGATTAAGAATGAGCTCTCAAAACTGGATACTCTCATAAAAAAACAACCTTCCACACAAACTTCCTCGTGGCTGGACTTTACAAAAACTAGACAAGCCATTTACAACACACACTTTGCTTCTCTACAAAAGAAAAAGGACACTAAACTATCTAAATTACTACATGCCACAAGGGGCCACAGCAGTCGTCATCATGAATAGGTTGGAATATGAACAAGAGGCAGCTCTCCAACACCACTTTCTACAAGCCATTACCCTCTGATCCCACTGAAGGTTACAAAAAAAAAACTACACCATCTGCTCAAGAAACTCCCTGAAAAAGCACAAGAAAAAATCTGCACAGACACACCCCTGGAACCCCGACCAGGGGTATTCTATCTGCTACCCAAGATCCATAAACCTGGAAATCCTGGATGTCCCATCATCTCAGGCATTGGCACCCTGACAGCAGGATTGTCTGGCTATGTAGACTCCCTCCTCAGGCCCTACACTACCAGCACTCCCAGCTATCTTCGAGACACCACTGACTTCCTGAGGAAACTACAATCCATCGGTGATCTTCCTGATGACACCATCCTGGCCACTATGGATGTAGAAGCCCTCTACACCAACATTCCACACAAAGATGGACTACAAACCATCAGGAACACTATCCCCGATAATGTCATGGCAAACGTGGTGGCTGAACTTTGTAACTTTGTCCTCACCCACAACTATTTCACATTTGGGGACCATGTATACCTTCAAATCAGCGGCACTGCTATGGGTACCCGCATGGCCCCACAGTATGCCAGCATTTTAATGGCTAATTTAGAACAACGCTTCCTCAGCTCTCATCCCCTAATGCCCCTACTCTACTTATGTTACATTGATGACATCTTCATCATCTGGACCCATGGAAAAGAAGCTCTTGAGGAATTCCACCATGATTTCAATAATTTCCATCCCAACATCAACCTCAGCCTGGACCAGTCCACACAAGAGATCCACTTCCTGGACACTATGGTGCTAATAAGCAATTGTCACATAAACACCACCCTATACCGGAAACCTACTGACCGCTACGCTTACCTATATGCCTCCAGCTTTCATCCAGACCACACCACACTATCCATTGTCTACAGCCAAGCTCTACAATACAACCGCATTTGCTCCAACCCCTCAGACAGAGACAAACACCTACAAGATCTCTATCAAGCGTTCTTACAACTACAATACCCACCTGCTGAAGTGAAGAAACAGATTGACAGAGCCAGAAGAGTACCCAGAAGTTACCTACTACAGGACAGGCCCAACAAAGAAAATAACAGAACGCCACTAGCCATCACCTTCAGCCCCCAACTAAACCTCTCCAACGCATCATCAAGGATCTACAACCTCTCCTGAAGGACGACCCATCACTCTCACAGATCTTGGGAGACAGGCCAGTCCTTGTTTACAGACAGCCCCCCAACCTGAAGCAAATACACACCAGCAACCACACACCACACAACAGAACCACTAACCCAGGAATCTATCCTTGCATCAAAGCCCGTTGCCAACTGTGTCCACATATCTATTCAGGGGACACCATCATAGGGCCTAATCACATCAGGCACACTATCAGAGGCTTGTTCACCTGCACATCTACCAATGTGATATATGCCATCATGTGCCAGCCATGTCCCTCTGCCATGTACATTGGCCAAACTGGACAGTCTCTACATAAAAGAATAAATGGACACAAATCAGACATCAAGAATTGTAACATTCAAAAACCAGTTGGAGAACACTTCAATCTCTTTGATCACTCGATTACAGACTTAAAAGTGGCAATTCTTCAACAAAAAAACTTCAAAAACAGACTCCAGCGAGAGACTGCTGAATTGAAATTAATTTGCAAACTGGATACAATTAACTTAGGCTTGAATAAAGACTGGGAGTGGATGTGTCATTACACAAAGTAAAACTATTTCCCCATGTTTATTTCCCCCCCACACACACACACACACACTGTTCCTCACACGTTCTTGTCAACTGCTGGAAATGGCCCACCTTGATTATCACTACAAAAGGTTCCCCCCCCTCAGCTCTTCTGCTGGTAATAGCTCACCTTACCTGATCACTCTCGTTACAGTGTGTATGATAACACACATTGTTTCATGTTCTCTGTGTATATAAATCTCCCCACTGTATTTTCCACTGCATGCATCCAGTGAAGTGAGCTGCAGCTCATGAAAGCTTATGCTCAAATAAATTTGTTAGTCTCTAAGGTGCCACAAGTCCTCCTTTTCTTTTGCGGATACAGACTAACACGAGTGCTACTCTGAAACCTGTCAAACAATACTGAACATCCATCCAACTTCTGAAAAATCAGGCTATTCTAAGGCGTAGCAAGTTCGGCACTCCAAAAATGGAGGCACCCAGAATAATAATGATGATGATTTTTATTAATTTATTACTGTACTGCCTAGGAACCCTAGTTATGGATCAGGAACCCATTGTAGTTGGCACTGTGCAAACACAGAACACAAAACACCAATCACTTTTGAAATCTTGACTTAAGCAACTGTGTTACAAATTTGCACTAAATATGTGGTACTGTATGATGTATATTAATATATATTTATAGAGAGATTTCTATGACACTCATTAGCATAGTGTCTGAACACCTCACACACATTAATGAATTTATCAAATAACCTGAGTCCTCCCTGAGTGGAACATAAATATTATTGTCTCCATTTAACATAGTGGACAACTGAGGCATAAAGGGACTTGGCCAAGTCTTCAGAAGAGTTAAGAATAGAACTGAGACCTCATTACTCTCAATCTAGGGCTTTAACTATCAGACTAACCTTCCCTGCCAAGTTGTATGCTCATAGGGAAGCTGTGAGTGCCATCCCAGTCTTTATAAATATTCTAGGTAAGGCATCTGTCTACATACTGGTCTGCAGTTTGTATGGGTTCTTTTATTTTTGTTAAACCACCTATTTTAGAGAAATATTATAATAAAAATCTATGGTAATAAATGTATGCATTAAATAAAGAAGTGCATGATGTAGGAGACATGCTGAATCTGTGCAAAAAATGCTGCAGCTAGACTTCTGCATTCCTAGTGTAGTTTGTTGCTTATCTGCCACTTGCAGTTATTTGTAATTGGCACACTTCTGTGAACTGTTATGAAATAATGGCCCATGTTTATCCCTGGTGTAGGGATAAACTGAAGTCAACATGGGTGTGTAGATTCATTCTTTGCTACCAATGAGTGACATGAGAAATGTTAAAATGCAGAAAGAGCATTAAATAGCCTGGCTTCAATCAGGCCTGAGAGATTTGAATTCTATGATAATGTGCTTATAATGACTGTGATAGTTATGCTGAGCGCAAAAACCAGTCTGAATGTTAATGAAAGACACAGCTGAAGAGCTATTCAAACTTGTGGTTAGGCTGATGTCAGATGTGGATGCAGAGGAAGGGGAAGTTAAGGAAATTTAAGAAAAATAGGTACATGAATCCTTAGGATATTGGGTTACTAGCCTGGTGGGAGACATCTGGAAACCGGCTTTTTAAAAGCATTTAAAGCTGGGGGCAGTAGTGCAGGGACTGGGGAGGTGTCTGGCAGCAGAGAGACAGAGAACAAGTTCTGCCCCTCCTATGCTTCGTGCTTCATCCAGTCCTCAACCATAAACTCCCCACAAGACCCAAACTCCCTGGCACTGGATCCTGACATATAGCAAAGGAAAACAGGCTGTCTTGGCTAGGGTTTGGAGAAATAACTAGCAAAGAGCCAAAATGGGATGGACCAAAGAGGCTGGTGGGGAGAGTAGGGGAACTGGAGTCTTTACAGCAAAACTAGATGACCTGGGGGATTTCACAAAGAAGGAAAAATTGGGGGTGGGGGTGGGGGGGACTGTGTGTTTTAAGTTAGCTAAAACTTTTCTGTGCTGAACAGCTTATTATTGGGGACATTTGGCACTGATTTCTGGGCTTAACTCAAATTTCATTTTAACATTGCATTTTACCTAAAAATGTGTTGCTAACTCTCATGATTTTTTTTCATGAGCCTTGAAATTTTTTTAGTGTTTTTCATAAAGCCTCCAGCTGCTGGAATCAGGCTATTGCACAAGAATCTCCATTTTCATTTTTTTAAAATAAAAAATAAGTTTCTAGTGTATGAGACCTAGGGCAAGTCACTTAAGGATTGTCTACACAAACAGTTAGTGTGCAGCAAACTAGGGTGTAAATCTATGTCTAACTAGCCTGCCATGTACTAAGTGTCTGTATGGACCCTGTGGCCATGCACTATGAATTCCCAGTGTGCTTCGATCAGTTCCCATTTCAAAGTGGATTACAGAACTTTTAGTGCATGCTAGTAGGGACCACATGGACAGTTACTGTGCTACAGTCTAGTGCAAGGTAGATTTACACCCCAGCTTGCCACACACTAACTGTTTGTGTAGACGTGACCTGAGTCTCTCTGCACCTCAGTTCCCCATATGTAAAATGGAGATAATAGTACTTCCCTACCTAGCAGGGAGGTAGTGAGGATAAATACAGTAAAGACTGTGATGTGCTCAGCTACTGTAGTAATGGGCCATATAAGTATGTAAGGGCTTGTCTATACAGCAGGTTAGGACCAAGTTAAGTAAATGTGTGAATTTAAAGTGCATTAAATCCCCATGTGGAGCTGTCCTTCAGAAGTAAAGTGGCTTTACTCCTCTTTAGCTTGCTTCACTTTGTCCACACGGGTTTAATGCATTTTAAATTTACACCTTCAGCTAATTTGGCTTAATTTTCCGGAATGTCCTCAAGTACATAGATAAGCACACAGCAGCAGTCTCATTGCTCTCCAAACTCACTAGTCTCTGGGTCAGAAGTTTTCAAAAGCAACTAGTGATATAGGGTACCTCAGGTTTGGGGTGCTCAGCTTAACAGGGCCTGATTTTTGGAAAGTGCAGCCCTCTGAAAATCAGACTTCTTGAAGGTGTGTTGTGCTGGGCACCCTAAAATCGAGACACTCAAAATCTCTAGTGGCTTCTGAAAATTTTGGCTACATAGGGTTTTATTTTCCAATGAGCTGAAAAAGCAGCAATGCCAAAACACTTTGCCAAGTCACATCTCTCACCTGGCTGAGAATATTAGATTTGATAGGCATTGTAAAGCTTTCTGTTTTGGTTATTAAATTCAAGTAATTCAACATTATTCTTTTAATTTATTTTTCTTGTTTTTAGTGAAACCAAGTGTAGGAGAGGCCGATTTTATTATAAAATGTAACCTCTTCAATAAGTTCTTAAAAAATCCCCTAGCTGTTATAACAGTTGTTTCTGTAAGATCTCTCTGTGTACACTGTAGGCTATTGCTGTCATTATCATCCAGGTCTTCTGTAAAATGATCTAGTTCTGAAAAAGCACTCCAAGATTAGAGCATTTTACCACGGTTTAATACATTTATAATTGGATTCAGGGTTCCAGCTGGAAAGCAAGAGTAGGAAGTGGGGAGGGGTGTGGGAAACGTGTGTCTCTGGGTATTTATTTTTTAGGGATTATTGAGTAACAAGCCACAGAGGAAGAACAGAAAGGTGGGAATTTGGTCTCCTTGAAAAGGTGGGAACCATCAGCAATTTCAATATCCTCTGAAACTTGTATTTCAAAACCAAAACAGCTGTGATCTTGGTGGAAAGACTGAACATTTTGACACTCATATTCTGCTCATAAAAACAATTACTCTTTCGTGCCAGGGCTAAGTCATTTTATTTGCATTAACAAATAATATTATGAATAAAAGTCAAGCTGGCCATTGAGGTAAATGGAAAATGGCAATTCCATTTACTTCATTGGCAAGGACCCAATATCTTTTCATTCTCACAAAGAAAACAGCTGGGATCTTGTGGAAAATAGTAATACTGTAGCTTCTAGTGACAGGCTTAAATATGGTGGGCCATATGATTTCACACACACTGCAGGAGGAGGGCAGAGAGCTTAGAAAAGATCTCGAGCTTCACCTTGCAGAGTGGAGAAGGTCAAAATGTGAAAAATATAACCAGCACATTTAACCCTTATTTCTGCCCGTGAATAATTTGCCAGTTGATCCTGATTTCAGAAAAATGGGTCATTTTTTCAAGTATTCACTGAGACAGATTTTGTTACCTTACTTATGTTGAGTAACACCTTACTTAATAAAGTAATGTGATTATTCCCCTCTATTCGGCACTGGTGAGGCCACACCTGGAGTACTGAGTCCAGTTCTGGTCCCCCCACTACAGAAGGGGTGGGGACAAATTGGAGAGAGTCCAGCGGAGGGCAATGAAAATGATTAGGGGGCTGGAGCACATGACTTATGAGCAAGGGCGTCCCTAGCTATTTTGGTGCCCTCCACAGACCGCCAGGCCTCCACGGAGGGGTGTGTGTGTGGGGGGGCTGGCCCCAGGCCTCTGTGGGTAGGAGCAGGAGGGTCTGGCCCCAGGCCTCCTTGGAGGGCTGGGGTGGGGAAGGAGTGGAGCAGGGGTGTGGGCCTGGGGAAGAATCGGAGCAGGGGATAGAGCAGCACGCAGCTGCGCAGGGCACCAGGAAATTTGGTGCCCCATGCAGCTGTATGCTTTGCGTATGGGTAAGGATGGCCCTACTTATGAGGAGAGGCTGAGGGAACAGGGGTTATTTAGTCTGCAGAAGAGTCAGCTGATGGCCCTTGCGAGGGAGGGGGAGAAGCAGAGCCACAGCACCCTCACTGCTCCAGGGAGGAGGAGGAGAAAAGGTGGGGTGGGGCCTTGGAGAAGGGGGGTGGTATCAGGGCATATCCCCTCCAGCCCCATGCCATAAGCCGCTCTGGGCAGGGGGCTGGGAGCACCCCCAGGACCCTAGCCCACACACCCAGCCCTCTGCCCTGAGCCCTGCACCCCCCCACATACCCCAGCCTCCTGACCCCTGCACCCCCCCATGACCCCAGCCCTGACTTCAGCCCCCCACACCCCGTGCCCTGACACCTGCACCCCCCACACATCATCCAGCCCCGCACACCCCATGCCCTGACTCTTGCACCCCCCCACAGCCCCACCCCCACCCTGAGCACCAAACAGGAGCTCCTGCACACCCCCCCACATTCCCACCTGCACCCCTCGCACCAAATGGGAGCTGCCCTGGTAAGCACTTCACACCCAAACTTCCTGCTCAAACCCTGAGCCCCCTCCTTCATTCTAGCTCCTGGCCAGACCCTACACCCCAACCCCCAGCCTGCTCCTTCACCCCCAGCCCTGTGCTCAGTGCACTCCTACCCTTAGCTCAGTGCAGAGAGAGAGGAAGAGAATGGGCTAGAACCAGGGAGAAGGTAGGTACCCACTGTATGTGGGCAGGGCTGGGATCCCAGACCAGCAGTGGGCTGAGCGGGGCCAGCAGCCGGTACCTTGGCTGGCAGGAGCCGGCGGACGGAACCCCAGACCGGCAGCGGGCTGAGCCACTCAGCCCACTGCCAGTCTGGGGTCCCGGCCGCTGGCCCCGCTCAGCCTGCTGCCGGCCTAGGTGAACAGAACTCCAGGCTGGCAGGGGCTGAGTGGGCCGGCGGCATAAAATGAGCATTTTAATTTAATTTTAAATGAAGCTTCTTAAACATTTTGAAAACCTTGTTTACCTTACATACGACAATAGTTTAGTTATATAATATATAGACTTATAGAAAGAGAACTTCTAAAAAACATTAAAATGTATTACTGGCATGCGAAACCTTAAATTAAAGTGAATAAATGAAGACTCGGCACACCACTTCTGAAAGGTTTCAGAGTAACAGCCGTGTTAGTCTGTATTCGCAAAAAGAAAAGGAGTACTTGTGGCACCTTAGAGACTAACCAATTTATTTGAGCATGAGCTTTCGTGAGCTACAGCTCACTTCATCGGATGCATACCGTGGAAACTGCAGCAGACTTTATATATACACAGAGAATATGAAACAATACCTCCTCCCACCCCACTGTCCTGCTGGTAATAGCTTATCTAAAGTCATCATCAGGTTAGGCCATTTCCAGCACAAATCCAGGTTTTCTCACCCTCCACCCCCCCACACAAATTCACTCTCCTGCTGGTGATAGCCCATCCAAAGTGACAACTCTTTACATAATGTGCATGATAATGAAGTTAGGCCATTTCCTGCACAAATCCAGGTTCTCTCACTCCCTCACCCCCCTCCAAAAACCCACCCCCATACACACACAAACTCACTCTCCTGCTGGTAATAGCTCATCCAAACTGACCACTCTCCAAGTTTAAATCCAAGTTAAACCAGAACATCTGGGGGGGGGGGGGTAGGGAAAAAACAAGAAGAAATAGGCTACCTTGCATAATGACTTAGCCACTCCCAGTCTCTATTTAAGCCTAAATTAATAGTATCCAATTTGCAAATGAATTCCAATTCAGCAGTTTCTCGCTGGAGTCTGGATTTGAAGTTTTTTTGTTTTAAGATAGCGACCTTCATGTCTGTGATTGCGTGACCAGAGAGATTGAAGTGTTCTCCGACTGGTTTATGAATGTTATAAATCTTGACATCTGATTTGTGTCCATTTATTCTTTTACGTAGAGACTGTCCAGTTTGACCAATGTACATGGCAGAGGGGCATTGCTGGCACATGATGGCATATATCACATTGGTGGATGTGCAGGTGAACGAGCCTCTGATAGTGTGGCTGAAGTTATTAGGCCCTGTGATGGTGTCCCCTGAATAGATATGTGGGCACAATTGGCAACGGGCTTTGTTGCAAGGATAAGTTCCTGGGTTAGTGGTTCTGTTGTGTGGTATGTGGTTGTTGGTGAGTATTTGCTTCAGGTTGCGGGGCTGTCTGTAGGCAAGGACTGGCCTGTCTCCCAAGATTTGTGAGAGTGTTGGGTCATCCTTTAGGATAGGTTGTAGATCCTTAATAATGCGTTGGAGGGGTTTTAGTTGGGGGCTGAAGGTGACGGCTAGTGGCGTTCTGTTATTTTCTTTGTTAGGCCTGTCCTGTAGTAGGTAACTTCTGGGAACTCTTCTGGCTCTATCAATCTGTTTCTTTACTTCTGCAGGTGGGTATTGTAGTTGTAAGAAAGCTTGACAGAGATCTTGTAGGTGTTTGTCTCTGTCTGAGGGGTTGGAGCAAATGCGGTTGTATCGCAGAGCTTGGCTGTAGACGATGGATCGTGTGGTGTGGTCAGGGTGAAAGCTGGAGGCATGCAGGTAGGAATAGCGGTCAGTAGGTTTCCGGTATAGGGTGGTGTTTATGTGACCATTGTTTATTAGCACTGTAGTGTCCAGGAAGTGGATCTCTTGTGTGGACTGGACCAGGCTGAGGTTGGTGGTGGGATGGAACTTGTTGAAATCATGGTGGAATTCCTCAAGGGCTTCTTTTCCATGGGTCCAGCTGATGAAGATGTCATCAATATAGCGCAAGTAGAGTAGGGGCTTTAGGGGACGAGAGCTGAGGAAGCGTTGTTCTAAATCAGCCATAAAAATGTTGGCATACTGTGGGGCCATGCGGGTACCCATAGCAGTGCCGCTGATCTGAAGGTATACATTGTCCCCAAATGTGAAATAGTTATGGGTAAGGACAAAGTCACAAAGTTCAGCCACCAGGTTAGCCGTGACATTATCGGGGATAGTGTTCCTGACGGCTTGTAGTCCATCTTTGTGTGGAATGTTGGTGTAGAGGGCTTCTACATCCATAGTGGCCAGGATGGTGTTATCAGGAAGATCACCGATGTCAAGAATTATAACATTTATAAACCAGTCGGAGAACACTTCAATCTCTCTGGTCACGCAATCACAGACATGAAGGTCGCTATCTTAAAACAAAAAAACTTCAAATCCAGACTCCAGCGAGAAACTGCTGAATTGGAATTCATTTGCAAATTGGATACTATTAATTTAGGCTTAAATAGAGACTGGGAGTGGCTAAGTCATTATGCAAGGTAGCCTATTTCCTCTTGTTTTTTCCCTACCCCCCCCCCCCCCAGATGTTCTGGTTTAACTTGGATTTAAACTTGGAGAGTGGTCAGTTTGGATGAGCTATTACCAGCAGGAGAGTGAGTTTGTGTGTGTATGGGGGTGGGTTTTTGGAGGGGGGTGAGGGAGTGAGAGAACCTGGATTTGTGCAGGAAATGGCCTAACTTGATTATCATGCACATTGTGTAAAGAGTTGTCACTTTGGATGGGCTATCACCAGCAGGAGAGTGAATTTGTGTGGCGGGGTGGAGGGTGAGAAAACCTGGATTTGTGCTGGAAATGGCCTAACCTGATGATTACTTTAGATAAGCTATTACCAGCAGGACAGTGGGGTGGGAGGAGGTATTGTTTCATATTCTCTGTGTATATATAAAGTCTGCTGCAGTTTCCACGGTATGCATCCGATAAAGTGAGCTGTAGTTCACGAAAGCTCATGCTCAAATAAATTGGTTAGTCTCTAAGGTGCCACAAGTACTCCTTTTCTCTTTTCACTTCTGAAAGGTTGCCGACCCCTGATCTAATCTGACCACCTGTATAACACAGTATAGTGAAGCCAAATAGCCTCCCTCCAAGTGGGAAAGCAAGGGACCATTACACTCCCCTTGGAGGGAGGCTAGATCGCCCTGTCCCCCGCCCCCTCGCCGGAAGTACCGGGGGAAGGCCAGAAGTATAAAAGACCGGCCCTGCAGCACAGCTAGGGGAGAGCCTGCGGAGGAGGAGGACGCTTTGCCGGTTCTGCCGCATCCCCAGGACGAACCTACACCTGGCTGTTCACGATCCCCAGACGCTGATGAGGACTGGCCCGGAGTGCCTGCCACCATGTACCCTGAGGAACTGGAAGAGGCCTGGAGACCACTGGTACCGAACCCTGGGGAGGCAGGAAGTAGCCCAGGGGCAGCCACTGAGCGGCCGGCTGCAGAGCCACGTGTGGCTGTCAGCATGTTGTGGCTGGATCCCCGCTGATGCAGGGGCAGCCAACCCTGCCCCTGCCAGGGTCCTGGGCTGGGACACGGTGGAGTAGGGTGGGCCTGCATCCCCCTGCCACCACACCAGTGTTTTCCCCAGGAATTGAAATTAGGGGGGTGTTCAAATTTACAGTGGGGCGGGGTGGGGGGTGGGGGGGTGTGGTCAAGGCCAATGAGGGGTGAGACCGTGAGGGTGAAGGTGGGCTATATGGCACCATAATAAAAACTGAAAAATGTTTCATGACCATTTTATTAGATTTTAAAATCATCACACAAATTAAAGTTGGCTACTTAAGCTTTCTATGAAGCACTACATCTACATCCTTCTTGGTTTCTTGTTATAATTTTGCACAACTCTGTCAATGAACTTCTTGAATGCAATGCATTCATATTTGGTGGCTTCTCGTGTTTCCGGTACTTCCATTCCTTCAATTGATATGCTCATTAGTTCATTCACATGATCAGGCAGAAGGCGACTTCTTTCAAAACACAAAATTCTATTCAATGATGAAAAAGAACACTGAATTGTAGCTGTTGTGACTGGGAGTAGCAAGAGATGAATTCCTACTTCTTTCAGCCCAGGAAACATAGCATAAAGATCGGGTCGAGTCACTAGTGATGATAAAAAAGAAGTCAAATCTTCATTCGTTCGTCTTATGATATTCCACTCTGTGTTCAAATTCTCTATTCTGTCCTGAGCACATGGCAGCCCCACTGCTGGTAGTGCCTCACTCCACTCAACTGTCGGTGTTTTATAAGACAGGGATCTGTAAAAGCTACATAGAGGTTGAGTAGAATCTAGAAGTCTCTGTTACAGATTTTTAAAAATCAAGTCTGTGTACTTTTTCAGTTGTCTTAACAAACACTTCTTGTCCTCTTCACTTAAGGATTCAATATAAATGCCTTCATTAGTCAACTTCTGTACTGAAGTCTTTGCTTCTTCCAGTACTTTTTCAATGGACAGCTCTCTGTTTGATCCAAATGTAGCTTCTATTGCTGGACAAAGATCTACTACTGTTGTAGCAGATGCCTGGATAGCATTGTTTAATGACCCAAGTGGTTTCAACAGTAGACTTACAAGCGAGAGAATGGCAGTGGTCTTCTCTGAACATAGTAGCAAAAGTAATCCACCAGCCTCATTACTTAGATCCATCCCATCTTGGTAGATACTTTCCAAAGCCAGTAATCTTGGCTGGAGTAATTTTAAGACAACAGCCAAGGATCACTCATAAGAAAGCCAGAGGGTTTCCCAGGTTGGACTAATTTGAACTTCAGTCCCTGTAGGATTCATAGAAGGTTCAGGCACTCGGCAACATTCAGGGCACACCCGGAGTGTTGTGCAGGAGCTGTGCACACACAGCTCCTCTCAAGGGCATGAACCTTGGAATCTTGCCCAGATGACACAAACCGTGGGAAGCCTCCCAGGACTGGGCTCAAGGCCCGAGAGCAAGGAACACGGTAGATAGAAATTGGTAAATAAGAATATTAAACAAAGCCAGTGTATTCCTTTTATCTGTTGGAGAATGTAATGCGCGGGGGGAGAGAAAAAGAATAAAGGAGAGGTTGGAAAGCTGACAGGCAGAAGTCCGTTTGCAGACCAGCCTGTTTGCTTGCTTAAAGCTCTGTGCTGTCTTGTATTTGAACCGCAACAAGTCCCAGCGTATCTTCTATATTTTCCAAGATATTCACTCTTTTTGGACTCTTGTTGAAAAAAGAATATAATGAGGACATTAAATTTATAGCTTTTTTTAATGCCTTTTGAAGAGTCTGCAGCTCATACTAGCGCAAGTTGGAGTAGATGGCCTCTGCAGTGTATATAGAAGAGACTAGGGCTACACTTTTCTCTGAGCGAAGCTTGTGCTCCACCATGTCTTCCAGAGAAGTTTGCAACTCCATCAAATGCACAAGCAGTCATCTGTTTGGGGTCCAATTGACAAGCATTTAACTCTTCTAAGATGTGAGTTGTCACAGATGCAGCCAATCTGTCTTCTATAACTTGAACATCTAGAAATGCATGTACTGGCCTACCACTGACATCATGATAATGTACACAATGACTTAATACTTGATGACCATTTGCATTGGTGCATTCATCAGCCATGTATGCAAATTTTTTGAATGTGGTGAGAGCGTTCTTAACTTTTTCAACTGTTGAGTCTTTCACTGTTGCACCACATGCGTCTAGCCAGTCAGTTGAGTTTCTTGCAGAAAGATAGTGAGAATTTGCTGGTCTTGTTAGGGATCAGTGTTCAATTTCAGGATGAACAAGTGACAATGCACTTAACATTGACCTCAAGTTTGTAGTGTGTGGTATCTCTTGCCTAAATAGAAAGTATGATGCCACGGCCATGTTTGTTCGCATGAACTGTGTTGTTTCTCCAACATTCTTAACAGCCACATTAACATTCACCGGTGTTGTCCTTGGTCAGTGGAAACTCAGAGTTCAGAGCTGCTTTCACATGAATTCATCTCCCAGGTGTGGGGGGGGGGGGCAAGAAGGCACCTTGCTCGTTCCTCCAGCTGCTCACTGTTAGCTCTGGCCACCGTTGTTCGTTGTGCTACCGTTCACTCCATCACTCTGTTGCCAATGGCCCTGCGCCATCACCTTCTGCTGCCACCTGCCACTGTGACCTCTGCAAGTTGGTCTCTTGAGGTTCCACCCAGCTCTCAGTGATTTTAGCTGACCTCTCAGTGGAGGAACCTTGCTGCTAGTGCAGACTGGGCCATCTCTTCCACAGAAACACTGTCCCACAGCAGGTCTAAGCACTTAGTCCTAATTATCAGTGATTTCAGCTGTAGTGATCACTTAACAAAACAAAGACCATCTATGGAGCCTAATCAGCTCTGTCTTTAAACAGTGGAGAGGGGCAGGTCTAATAGTACTTGTGACTCAGGCAGACCATCAAGCAAAACACCTGTCCCCACCCTCTCTCTTGATGCCCTCAGTCAGCATAGGCTAAGTACAGTTCTACTACCCTTTACTCATACCATAAGAATAACATTTCATTACACCTCCCGCCGCCCCCCCCCCCCCCGCATTCAAGTGATTTGTAACCCAACCCCAGCCAAAATCTATCACCTGGGCAACACACCTCTGTTTGCTGCATGCCTAGGTAGATTAGTGTGAATGTAAATACAATCTGGTCCTGAAGCCTTTCCCCCAGCTCATCACTAGCTGTCAGGGAGAGCTCATTTAGACTTTGCTTATAAATCATAATTTGAAATTATTAGGTTGGCCAACATCACTGAAATGAATGCACTGACTTGGTCATAAAAACAACAGCTGTATAAGGAAGCTAGTCTATGTTCATTCTTTTCAAATCTATTATACTTTTTCAGATACACATATTTTATCATACACTGTATGTGCTTTTAAAGTGTGTATTAATGTTTCAATTTCAGTTCAAATTTCTAAACAATCACTAAATTGGCAACACTGCATGTAACTAGTTCACAAACCTGGGGGGGGAGGTGTTGGGGAAATTCAAGGGGGGCAAACACCCCCATAGGGGGTGTAGGGAAATCCCGCACCCCACCTTGGGGTGGCTGACTCCCTACACTCTGCAGGGAAGCTCTAGCCCTGAGGGAAGCTCTAGCCCTGAGGAAGTAAGCTCTAGCCCTTACCAGCTCACCCATAGACAGTTTGTTTGCTGGCTGCCTGAGCCCTGCCCAGACTTAAGACTGTCTGCTTGCTGGCAACCTGACCCTACTCAAGCCCAGGCCCCAGCTCACCTGTAGACTGCTTGCTGCCTCTGCCCAGACCCAAGCCAGCCCTCAAAGACTGTTTGTTTGCTAGCTGAAGCTAACCCTGAGACTGTTTTGTTGCTGGCTGCCTGAGCCTCTTCAAGCCCAGGCCCTAACCCTGATAGACTCTTTTATTTGCTGGCTTCCTGAGCTCTGCCCAGGCCACAGCCAGCCCAGATATATTCTGTTTAAGGCTGACTACTTGAGCTACCCAAACCCAGGCTAAAGCCTGAGAGGGACTATTAATCGCCCAGCCCTATTGTGGGCTTTTGGCTGCCGTGCAGACTCTGGTCCTGGCCAGACAGGACCAGCCTGATTGGCCTCCCTCCGAGCGGGAGAGCAAGGTACCATTACACACAGGACATAGAATTTCATTGATTTATTCCTGCAGTGAGCCCAATAGCTTGCATTTGACTACGGCAGGGGTCGGCAACCTTCGGCACGCAGCCCAAAAGGGTAATCCACTGGTGGGCTGCGAGACATTTTGTTTACATTGACCGTCCACAGGCACAGCCCCCCCAGTGGCCACAGGTCACTGTTTCTGCATATCTTCCATACCTTTTGTTCTACTACTGGCCACATTTTCATTACACCCCCTGAAATTCTGGGTGCCTTAGCATCTGAGAGGCCAACCTTGGTATCAGAAGTTGAGCACCCCAGTACTGAGACATCCACATTTACAGATTGCTCTTGAAAACATGGCCTTTGTGTCCAAACGTGTGCCAGACACTGTCCAGACCTATAGGAAGAGCTGACTCTAAGAATTTAAATCTAAAAAGACAAACAGATAAAAGATGGGGAAAGGGAACCAAGCAAAGTGACCAGGGTTATGACTGGTACACAACACAATATTTCTGTGAAAGGGTTTTGTTGTTGTTACCCAATTTCTGAGCTCCTTGTTCTGTTTTTTTGCTGGCTTTTTGCTCCCCTCTGACAGCATAACTGGAGCTAAGCATAAACCTAATAACTGTTGTTAATTTGAACATGATTCCTAAACATCTCCTCATGGAACTGAAACAAAAACTGGTGATTCATTCCAGTGACGGTGAGGTCGTTTATCAGTTTTTCAACAATAAAAAACAGAATAGCATGTGCTGCATGAAATCTTCCTCCATCTTTAGCAAGCATTTTCAAATCCTGTACCTCTTAAAGAAGGAAAAGGTCCAGGTCAAAATATAAAAAGGAATAATAGTTAGACTGGGTCATGAAGGATCTCTAACATGGATGACCAACTAGATAAACAGTTGCTCAAAAAAACCCCACAAAATGACTGGCACACCTAAAGAAACAAATAGCTACTAAAAGAAAAACAAACCCAGACAACTGTTCCAAAAGGAAATTCACTGGACATAAGCCATTCTCAGTTACATATGAGAGCTCTAGACCCCCTGACATTTTATATGTTAAGTCTTTTTACTAAAGTGAGCTCAGAAGATTCTTCGCCTTGTCTATTCACAAAAGTTGTACCCATTTAAACTATACCCTATAGTTTAACCATACCACCCCATTTAGAGTGGATGCAGTTATAAAATGCCTGTGCCAACATTTCTAATATCCTGAGACTGACATGGCTACAACATTGCATGTACCAATGTAGCTTATTCCCATATGAAAAAGGAGAAAAGCTATACTGCAGTGGTCACCAACTGGTCGATCGCAATCTCTGGTGGTGCAGTGGGGCTGTTGCTAAGCAGGCTCCCTGTCTGCCCCATGCCGCTCCCGGAAGCAGCCAGCATAGCCCCGGGGGTGGAGGGGTCTCCCTCTGCACGCTGCTCCTGCCTGCAAGCACTGCCCCCACAGCTCCCAATACCTGGGAATGGGAAGCTAATATACACATATGGCTTGAAACTTATAGTCAATGAGTACCGTAAGTGAAAGTTGAAAAGAACTTTGAAGAGAGAGTTCAAGAGGACGTTAAACCATTAGGAGGTAAACAGGTGGGGTTCACGCAGTCTGCCTGGAATATTCAACCCAGCAGGTTGTCAGCGGGACCAGGACAATTGATCCCCATCACTCCTCTCCGAACATATATGGTCATAAACAAATAATGATGCATGTGGTAATGTGCAGCTGAGAGTGCAAATGCATACTTATTTATTTTGCATGTGCAGCTATCTATATATCTATCAGGTTTCAGAGTAACAGCCGTGTTAGTCTGTATTCGCAAAAAGAAAAGGAGTACTTGTGGCACCTTAGAGACTAACCAATTTATTTGAGCATGAGCTTTCGTGAGCTACAGCTCACTTCATCGGATGCATCCGATGAAGTGAGCTGTAGCTCACGAAAGCTCATGCTCAAATAAATTGGTTAGTCTCTAAGGTGCCACAAGTACTCCTTTTCTATATATCTATATCCACCTAATTTCTCCTGTGGCCCATATTATTATGCAGTTTAAGCATGTGCCCAAAAAACTTGTCCCTCTCTTCTCTCTTAAATCCAAAGGCTCTTGATATCAGTCTGTAATCATTTTTAAGACAGCAGTTGATATGAATTCTGGTTGAAGTGAGGGACAATTTATGCTGACTCGAATATTATGGGAGAAAACTGATTGTAGTCCAGGAAAATTTATTTCTTTTCTTTGACATGGGTTAAATGGACTGATTTTGAAAAGGTCTGGAGCTGACTTTACAACAACAACCAAATAACCTCCACCAACAATAAAAAATTGAAACTGAGCTCAAAATCTGGATTATGAAAATATTAAGAATAACTATTTAAAAAAATAACAATATTGCTCTCAAAAGAAGCTCGGGATCACATGGTAGGGGACACTAATTTATATGCTGATTTTCAATAGTGTTTTTGTTGTAGAACACTTGTCAAAAGCCTTTTGTAGCCTGCAAGATCAATTGCCTCATCACAGCACTGCATAAAAAAAGATTAATTATAGCTGGTCCAATGGCTTGGTGAATAGTGCAAATCGGAGAGGCACATTTGAGAGTGACGGAGGAGCTCTGATTCCTCAATGCAATGTGGACGGGCAAAGGCTCAGGGAAGGTTCAGCTTGCATTGTTGTTTTTCTCTCCTAGCTGCCCCGGCCTGTGGCAGGCTAAGTCAAGACACTGCAGGTGCAAGGTGTTTTCATTATCTGTGCAGAGAATGTGCAGCAGCTCAGAAGGAGTTAGAGTAAGATCAGGAAAATGGAGGTCTGAAAAAGAGACGTGGGTGAAAAACTGATGACTACTCCCAGCCACTCAGAAATCCACACTCAATTCAAACAAAAATCCTGAGACACTGGACCTGATTCTCCTTCGACACTAGATTTACACTAATGTAACCATGCTGATTTACACCTGTGTAAGTGAGAAAAGAATTGGGTCCATTGTCTGACAGGATGGGCTGTCTCCTTAAGATGCTGTCTCATGTCTTGTTTTTCTCTCACGGTTCAGTTCTGTTTCCTGTTCTGGGTTTTCCTAGTTTCCAAGGCACGAGGAGTGTGTGAGCAAATGCACTATGAATGGAGTATGAAAGGTAGCTAATTCTGCCTGTCTAATAAAAACTACAAGGTGAAGTAGGCAAATGCACACTCCTGTGTAAAAGGCTAATGTGGATGGTTGCCAGACTGCTAATGATTGGAAGACCCAGCTTAGCCAAGCCATGCTGAGGGACAGGTGCAACTGGTTAGCAACTAGGCAGAGGAAATAGGATAAAACCCAGAAATGGCAGATGCAATAGGAATATCAACCCAAAAAGCTATGATTTGGGATTGGCTAGTGAGTTGTGTATTATTGTGGGACAAGAGCTTTATGCTGTTATTTACAGAAACATATTGGGGAAGAGGGGAGGGATTGTTTGGGTTTTTGGTCCAGTCAGAATAAAGTACAGTCTATTAGAGCAGTGGTTCTAAAAGCCACTTGTCTAAAAGCTGCTTGTTCAGGGAAAGCTCCTGGCGCGCCAGACCGGTTTGTTTACCTGCCGCGTCTGCAGGTTCGGCCGATTGCAGCTTCCACTGGCTGCAGTTCGCTGCTCCAGGCCAATGGGGGCTGCGGGAAGCGGCGCGCAGCTAGACAAGGGGGTCAGTTCCAACCATGAATACACAGGGTAACTCCTCTCCAAAAGCCTGTCCCAGATTGTGTATGGAGAAAAGAGACGAAGAGCAAATATACATTTAATCTAAATTATTAATTTTACTGGGGGGTTGGAGAGGAATGAAAGCTGACAAAACGAGAACAAAAGTGAAGTTTGAATATAAGCAGAGTGTCTTCCCTTCGTGTTGTGCTGCAGCTGAACTGATCACAAAATGTTTGCTGTGGCAGGGGTTTTCAACCTTTTTCTTTTTGAGGCCCCCCCCATAAAAACTCCACGGCCCACCTGTGTCACAACAACTGGTTTTCTGCATATAAAAGCCAGGGCCAGCATTAGTGGGTAGCAAACAGGGCAATTGCCTGGGGCCCCACGCCACAGGGCCCCCGCAAAGCTACATTGCTTAGACTTCAGCTTCAGCCCTGGTGGTGGGACTCAGGGCCCCAGGCTTCAGCCCCATGCAGTGGGGCTTCAGCTTTCTGCCCAGGGCCTCAGTGAATCTAATCCTAGCCCTGATTGGCAGACCCACTGAAACATGCTCACTGAAACATGCCCCTGGTGGAGAATCACTGTGCTATGGTACCTCCATCTGGCTCCTAGATACTTAAAGGTGCAGTACAAAGACAACAGAATCATAATTTATACACAACTAAATACACCACAGATTGATTGGTGACAGAGCAGCCTTGTACTATTTACTTAGCACTGGACCTTAATTTTATGATTCGTTGCTCTGAATTTATTTAGTGGTCTATAGGTGTTATGTTAGGGCCAGAATGTGAAGCCCTAATTCATGCAGAGTAGCACCTTACTCTACGAATAGACTACACTGAGTCTATACAAATCTGGCCCATAGTACATAATTAGTTATCTGTTTTCAACTGGTTTCAGAGTAACAGCCGTGTTAGTCTGTATTCGCAAAAAGAAAAGGAGTACTTGTGGCACCTTAGAGACTAACCAATTTATTTGAGCATGAGCTTTCGTGAGCTACAGCTCACTGCTGAGCACTGGGGTACCATGGATCTCAACATATTCCTAGGCCATTCAAAGGGCAAAACAAGTAAACTAGTCGTGGTTCTTCTATTCTTGCAAAACAACAGTGTAATACCAAGTCTTCAGGCAGAGGAAGCATGGTATTTATAGGCACAATTAAGTCACAATAGTAGGGATTGTTCAGCAAGATGAAAGGTAGTTCTGAAGCTGGAGCCTGTTTTGGGAAACTCTATTAGCATTCCGAGGAATACTTCCAATAATGTTTTACAATCTTGGAGTGGGGGAGGGAGGGCAGTTAAGTGTGCCTTAAGGGCTAACTGTTGAAAGCAGACTCTTAAAAGTGCAGTCTGAAGAATGAGGAGGAAAGTTGCAACTTCTTATTATTAACTCAGACAACAATAATTTCTTTTTACCTGCCAAGGGAGTGCATAAGTATAAATAAATATTATAAGCACAGGTCAAGATTATTTTGATGAAGAATAGGGACATGATTTATTTTATGGAAAACTACCCCATTTTTCAACCATCCCTCTGCCATTATGATGCTATGCCCCTTTTTATAGAGATGTTAACATATATTTTAAATGGTTACATGTCTATAGACCCAGTGAGGTGCCAGGCCTGTGGCATTATTAAGATTTGCAACCCTGTACCAATGTCCCCCTTTAAATTATTCTTAAAATTTTCAGTGGTCTGAGGATGGCATGTGAATCCCTTCAGCGTCTCTTCCCTCCTGCCCCCACCCTAATATTCAGTGGGACAATCTCTTCCACAACCCTATACTCTCAACAATCTTGGACAACTGCTCGCTGCAATTTGCTGTTAGTGTGCTTCACCAGTGTAGAAAAATATAGAATCAGACACTGGACCCATTGATAGTACCTAGAGATTTTATACTATGTAAATAGCACGTTCCAAGAAGACCTTGGCCATTACATTTGATTCTTATTGAGGAGGTACAGACATGGCTTGGAATGTGCAGCTGTATTCACACTGGCAGCTTTCATATCACTCCTCAGTGTTGCCAACCCTCGCCATTAGAAAATCGTGAGTCCGACCCTCAAAAATCACGAGATTGGCTTAAAAATCATGAAGATTTTTTAATGAAATGTGGGTTCTCTATTTCCCTTTCAGTTTCTGAGCCTTTAATGGGCTCTCAGGTCACATTTTCAATATTTACTCTGCAGCCAGGCAGGCTAAAAACGTACCTTTCTAGTATAGCTTGAGCCCCTGGGTTCCTGGGGCGGGGGCTCTGTGAGGAAGGACTCTGGCTGTCATCCCAGGGTGATTGTGGCTCCCGCTGCCCCAGAACTGGACAGTGGGGCTCCTGCCAACCAGGACTGGCTGACAGATTTGCACCAGTGTAAGGTGGTGACCATGAGGCCAGACTCTGTATCATCCTCGCTGTACCCGTTAGCCATCACTAAGGCTATATTTGGTGCATCACCATGGCTTTACCACTCTGGATAATCTAGCCCTGGGCATGAACAAAAATTCATCTGCAAATAAAAAGGAGCATGAATATGGCTGCCGTGAACATCTATTCAGAATTTCAACAAATACTTGTAGACACTGTTTTACAGGATCCACCTGACTCTAGAGATGTACTTGGGTCCCATTGTCTACTTTGACACTTTACAGATAAATTAAAAATATGATCCATGCCCTGAAGGACTTAATCTACCCCAAAGTGCCCCAACAAGTGATGACAACAAATAAAGAGAAAGAAAGGGCTGGGGGGGAGGGGGCACAAAGGAGAGGTAGAAGAGTACAGCAAGTGGGCTTGTTGAACACATTTTTCCTTCCATAATCTGTTCAATAATACATGTATCACATACACACATTTCTTTTCTTTCTTTCCCTCCATCATTACTGATTTGCACTTAAAATGTTCCCATATGACCTTTGAATAATTCAAGATATTTTTTAAGCAGCTAAAATCCTTTTCCAAGCCGAAATACCCCTGACTGTAGCTCTCCATCCTGATTAGTCAGCATCCAACCCTACACACTGCCTGCTGCATGCATTTACCACACCTTCCTCTGACAATCGCCGTCCTGCGCTCTGGCTCTGGCCCCATGTGATGCCAGGAGCCTGCTCCTTCTCCTGTTTTGGTGGGTGCATGCCTCACTAAGGTTCACAATGATGCCCAAGATTGTTCATTTTTTAATAATCCAGATGCACTGGTGAGGCCACAGCTGGAGTATTGTGTCCAGTTTTGGGCCCCTGACTACAGAAAGGATGTGGACAAATTGGAGAGAGTCCAGTTGAGGGCAACAAAAATGATTAGGTGGTGGGGGCAGAGGAGAGGCTGAGGGAACTGCGCTTATTTAGTCTGCAGAAGAGAAGAGTGAGGGGAGATCTAATAGCAGCCTTCAACTACCTGAAGGGGGGTTCCAAAGAGGATGGAGGTTGGCTGTTCTCAGTGGTGGCAGATGACAGAACAAGGAGCAATGGTCTCAAGTTTCAGTGGAGGAGGTATAGGTTGGATATTAGGAAAAACTATTTCACTAGGAGGGTGGTGAAGCACTGGAATGGGTTACCTAGGGAGGTGATGGAATCTCCATACTCAGAGGTTTTTAAGGCCTGGCTTGACAAAAGCCCTGGCTGGGATGATTTAGTTGGGGTTGGTCCTGCTTTGAACAGGGGGTTGAACTAGATGACCTCCTGAGGTCTCTTCCAACCATAATCTGCTATGATTCTATGTTGCTTGGGGTGTGGGGCTGTGAATTTGTGCTTCTATTCTCCCCGTAGGCAGGGAACCAAGGCGGTAGGGTCTACTCTCCCAAGGAGGTGATGTTGGTCCTTCCCAGCCCATGGAAGTGAGGTGGGTGGTGACATAGTGTCTTGTGCCCTAGTTGGGCAGCAAGGAGTGTGGTCCACCTGCTCAGAGCTGGATAAGGCACTGGGGAAATGGAGAAAAACAAGAGGCTCCACATTTATTAGCATGTCAATAGAAACAACTCATCATGTAAAACTTACACATAAATCACATTTAGTTCTGAATGTTACTTTGGCAGGTGACCAGAGAGCTCAATTAATTCACCACTTAGCTGAGCTGGACTCTTGGTTTGCCCAGCATCAGAGATACAGAGCAAGGTACCCTCAATAAATGCCCAGTCCCCAGGTGAGGCATTCATGAAGGTATTGATTACCTGAGGATATTAATGGCTCTTCCTGAAACTCCCCAACCCTTTCCCCAGGTTTGGGAGGGACATGGTCCTTTCCAGCCTCACTGCTGAGCTTTCTGCCAGCACAAACTGTCTGCAAATATAGCAACAATGAAAAACATACATTAACATGGAGGTGGAAAAAATGTTTGTGTTGACTCTGTGCCAGTGGCTGTTTATTCTGATCCATGCAATGCCTGGAAAGCAGCAGAGGTATTTTAAATGAAGCTAAAATTTAATGGAGAGTTGTGCTGAGCACTATACAATTGTATGGCGAGAGGCAGTCCCTATCACAAAGAGTTTCCAATTTAAATTGACAAGCCAGACAAAGGAAGTATTACCGCCCTCCACTCTCATTTGACAGAAAGGGTAGTGATGCACAGAGATGTTAAGTGACTAGTTAAAGGTCAGCCAGGAAAGTCTGTGGTGGAGCCAGGAACTGAGCCCAGATTTCCTGAGTCCCAGTCTAGTACTTTAACCGTAAAGGCATCCTCCCTCACTTAAAAGTATTGAAAGAAATGACCTTTCAGGACCAGGGTTCTCCCTACTCATCTGGTGAAGGACAGCAAGTCCATCCCAATCACACTTCCTTGAGAACAAACATAGCATTGAGGAATCCCAAAAGAGGTTGTAAAGATTTTACTTTGCTTATTGACTGACTGGTACTAGAGGCCTATGAGTCTGTGGTTGGTTAAATCATAGGTTCTCAGACCGGCTGTCATGACCACTCTCCCTTTCTTTTTGGCTCGATAGCAGGGAGTTCCTGAAACTATACAAAAGGGGTCCCAAAACTTTTGTCTGTTGTAACGTGAAGCCACTGTATGGAAAGCTTCAAGAACCATTGCATTAGATCATTCTGCTCCATTATAGTAAAAAATGTCAACTTTATTTATTTATTCATAGGAGAATTAAATTTCACATGAACAGCATTAGCAATATATACCCAGAACCAGATTCCCATTTGTTCCTCATCGAGCATATCAGACAAGCACGCCTGATCTCACACCATTTTGCTGCCCGTCCCCCGTCCCCCCCCGCCCCCCATTGCTAGAGCACAGTCTGAACAGGGGAGGAAAGTGGGAAGGCTTACTCCCCATGTGGCTGAGAGTTGTGACAATCTGCCCAATAAAGGAAAAAATGGCATTTAACAATATATCAATTTGATACTTCTGAAGTAGCCTTTTCCTAGAGCAGTGGTGGGCAATCTGCAGCCCATCAGAGTAATTCACAGGCAGGCTATGCGACAGAGTTTGCATTGACCATCTGTAAGTACGGCCGCCCGCAGCTCCCATTGGCTGGGAACGGCGAACCACAGCCACTGGGAGCTGTGGGCAGCCGTGCCTGCGGACAGTCAATGTAAACACTGTCTTGCGGCCTGCTAGCGGATTACCCTGATGGGCCGCAGGTTGCCCTCCACTGTCCTAGAGAGATAGCAATAACCATTCCCAAAACTGTAGGTTAATAACAGAGAGAAGAAATAGGAATATCATTTACTGATTAAACATACACAGTCTCTTATTCTCTTGCTACTTCTCATGTGACTCTTGTCCACATTCCTAAGAAGGGACCCCAGTAGGGGTGCGTTACTGGCTTTTATTTTGGTCTGATATTTATGCCTACCTTGTTCTGTTCAATGACACTCCCTGTTGTTGTTTTTCTGAATTATGTGCTCTTACCCTTAGATAATAACATAACATAAGGTGCTTTGGTTTTTTGGATTTGTTCATGTAATGTGTAGTATAAAGATACAATAAAATATACATATTAAGAAACACCAAGTCTTCAACCAGCTGCTGTCAGCATTGCTGTAGCAATTAGTACTGCTCTGAAGCACAGTAATGGGACTTCAGTGGGTAAAAAATTATGCAGTTTTGGTTCTCTTTTGTAGTAACTACACAGATAGCAATTTACAATTGTGAGAGTTTTCAAGACCTTTAATAAAGGCCTTCCTTTTACTTAGGGCCTGTCTACATTGCCCCAGGGTTCGAACTACAGGGGTGTGACTAGAAGTGGGCACAAAAGTGCTGTGCTGTAACTCTGCCATGTGGACTCTGTAGGTATGAACTAAAAGGTTCACAGTTCCCATTAATATAATCCTGTTTGAAGAGGGTTACATTAATGTAAACTAAGAACCGAGGGGGAGTTACAGGGCAGCATTTTGGTGTGCACTGCTATTCATTCCCCCATCGTTTGAACTGTAGGGCAGTGTAGACATAGCCTGTCTGCGGTGAGAGGTAGAGCACTGTGAATACTGACTTTTTAGTTTGGTGGCTGAACTGAACAACTGGGATTAAAAAATTGATCTGGCATTCAATAATTTTTAAAAATATTTTGTGAAACACATTTTTTTAAAAAAATGTTTATTTTGACCCAGAATGAAACGTTTTGTTTAGCTTGTCAGGGTTTTTACTATTTGAAATAAACTGAAAGTAAAATATGAAATGAAAAAGACCCGTATTGAAACATTTAACTGGTTCATTTAAAAAATGTCAAAATAAAATGTTCCCACTTTTTGGGAGATTTGTTTTTTTGGCCAAAGCAATTCAGTGACTTTCACATAAATTTGCAAATATTTTAGTTGACCTGAGCATGCATTTTTCAGTGAAGAAGAGTTTTGTCCAAAAAATGTCACCCTCCTGTAGTGGTAAGGTCTTGGGGCTATAGTGAGTATTTTTCATGACCTATTAGATACACGGCACAATCCATTTAAGTAATCTTAAAAAAAAAAAAAAGTAACTAGGACTTGCAAAGATTCCTACTCAGCTTTTTCTTAATGTGAACAAAACATGGCTGTATTTTGGCAAACAGCGAGGGTGAAAGCAGTACATATGGATGTAGGTGGCTAACTTTAGATACTCAGATTTGAAAATGTTGGTGTATGTTTTTCTTGTGGAAATTTGAGTTCAGATCTTGAGGTCAGTCCCAGGCTCCCAAGTTAGCAGGGACTGGGTTTGTCACTGAGGTGATATCTTGCAGGAAAAGGATTTTTCCATCTGTAAAAATAACTCACAGTTCTCAGGTAGGAGAATAGTGCATGAGCAGCAAAACATTAGTACAAAAAGGTCATTGATAGCTTGGCTGGATTGTTAATGCATAGATCTGGGAGTCAAGAGATATGAGTTCTGTTCTTGGGTTTACTACCATGGACTTGTGTGACCTGAGGTGACTTCTTCAACTGCTCTGTCTCAGTTTACCCATGTATAAAATGCAAATCTGGCTTCCTTTGCCCCCTAGTTGTTCTCAGAAGATGCTGGTGCTCATTTATTACTTTAGACTTGAATAGTGTGCAAGAAAAACTCCAGTGAACGCTGCACACTTCATCCATATCATTACTGCTTCTTGAAGTGTTTTAATGTTAAATATAGGTCAAATGCTGGTTGCAACTCTTCATTCTCTTCTGGCTTCTATCGTTTACATTACAAGATTGAAAACTACATTTTTTTTTTGCAGCTGGAGAGGAAATTAATCTCTGTGTGCTGTGTTCTGAATGTCTATTTATTTAACAGGCTGGGAAGCGCTATACAAATAGTCACTTTAACATTTGTGACAGTTTTCAGAGTAGTAGCCATGTTAGTCTGTATCAGCAAAAAGAATGAGGAGTACTTGTGGCACCTTAGAGACTAACAAATTTATTTGAGCATAAGCTTTCGTGGGCTAAAACCTACTTCATCGGATGCATGCAGTGGAAGATATAGTAGGAAGATATATATGTGACAGGGTCAGGCCAGATGGCTATAGGAGAGGAATAGAAGGCAGATATAATAGCCCCAGACTAAGTAGATCCCTTTTCCCTGGATACGGTAACAGGGAAGTTTCCAGAACAATCAGGAACCTTCTGGAAACAATTAAGACAGACAGGCTGATTGGCTGCAGGTATTCTAATCAAGAACCTGCTAGAATCAATTAAGGCAGGCTAATTAGGGCATCTGGGTTTAAAAAGGAGCTCACTTCAGTTTGTGGTGTGCATGTGAGGAGCTGGAAGCAAGAGGCACTAGAAGAGTGTGAGAACGCAGACTGTTGGAGGACTGAGGTGTACAAGCATTATCAGACACCAGGAGGAAGGTCCTGTGGTGAGGATAAACAAGGTGTTAGGAGGAGGCCATGGGGAAGTAGCCCAGGGAGTTGTAGCTGTCGCACAGCTGTGCCAGGAGGCACTCTAGACAGCTGCATTCCACAGGGCCCTGGGCTGGAACCCGGAGTAGAGGGCAGGCCCGGGTTCTCCCCAAATCCTCCCAACTCCTGATTAGACACAATGGGTGTTGCCATACACACTATAATGAGAGTGATCAATTAAGGTGAGTTATTATCAGCAGGAGAAAAAAACCTTTTGTAGTGATAATCAGGATGGCCCATTTCCAACAGTTGACAAGAAGGTATCCGGTTTGGCCAATGTACATGGCAGAGGGGCACTGCTGGCACATGATGGCATATATCACATTGGTAGATTTGCAGGTGAACGAGCCTTCAGCCCCCCCAACTAAAACCTCTCCATCACATCATCAAGGATCTTACAACATATCCTGAAGGATGATCCCTCACTCTCACAGATCTTGGGAGACAGGCCAGTCCTTGCTTACAGACAGCCCCCCAACCTGAAGTAAATACCAGCGACCACACACCACACAACAAAAACACTAACCCAGGAACCTATCCTTGCAACAAAGCCTGTTGCCAACTCTGTCCACATATCTATTCAGGGGACGCCATCGTAGGACCTAATCACATCAGGCACACTATTAGAGGCTCGTTCATCTGCACAACTACCAATGTGATATATGCCGTCATGTGCCAGCAATGCCCCTCTGCCATGTACATTGGCCAAACTGGACAGTCTCTACATAAAAGAATAAATGGACACAAATCAGACGTCAAGAATTATAACATTCAAAAACCAGTTGGAGAACACTTCAATCTCTTTGATCACTCGATTACAGACTTAAAAGTGGCAATTCTTCAACAAAAAAACTTCAAAAACAGACTCCAGCGAGAGACTGCTGAATTGAAATTAATTTGCAAACTGGATACCATTAACTTAGGCTTGAATAAAGACTGGGAGTGGATGTGTCATTATACAAAATAAAACTATTTCCCCATGCTTATTTCCCCCTCTCCCCCACTATTACTCACACCTTCTTGTCAACTTTAGGAGCCACCACAGTGTCCCCATCTGAATTTTTCAAATTTTAAATATAAACTATTTGATCAAAAAAGGTGTTTTGAATTTTTTCATGCTCAAATTTTTGAGATGAAAAGGAAACTTGTTTCACATACTTTATTGTAAACATTTTTCATTCTTTTAGAATTTTGTGAAAAAGTTAGTGTGTATATGCATGTATATGTAAGCTTATGCATATTTCAGAGTAACAGTTCTGAATAATGCAAAATGTATTGGTGAAAGATTGTCTCCTCTTTTGTTTCTTATAAGATATTTCTATTTCTCTTCTTGTGTACATGTGTAATATATTACTATTTGTATTTAACGGAGCCAAATTAACATGATTGATAGAACCATGATGCTAAATTTTGCTCTCAGGTACAATGGAATATATCCAGAACAACTCTGTTGACTTAAATGAAGTTTCTCTGGATTTACGCCAGATAACATGGAGTGGAATTTGGCCCTCTACTTGTGTATTTCCTGGTTCTTTATGTTCTTAACTATGCCACCTTAATGCTGTGTGGACACCGTTTTTAGCATTTAATAGACAACGTGTTAGAATGATCTTTTGTTATATGATATCCATTACATCTTTGTAAATTATTTATGTTTTCTTCATATTGAGCTTAAGGTTTAATTATTGATGTTTTGATCAAAACATTCCTCCACTTACTACTATCTATAAAATACACATATACCAACCCACAGCTTGCCTCTTTCGTCCCTAACCTTCCAAACCTTAGTGGATTAATGTAGTTAAAAAGGCTGATTATAAAATTGCTGTAGATTTGCTCTTCCTAAAAAGATTAATTCAAATGCACCTGCAAATAATAGCTCTGATTTCCCCATCATCTTTTGTTGCCATCCCCTCACTCTCTCATATCATAAGCCATAAGAATTCATGTTGAAAAACAGGAGAGAATGAATATTGTGACCACCCCGCACAAAATAAATTTTGCTCATAATTAAATCTGGAGTTCCCACTGAAATCTTTTGTATCCTGTTGGAAATATGCCCTGTCAGAATGGTATGGGTAATTCATATTACCCTAAATAGTCTTACTGAAGTCATAGAGTTATCCAGATGAGTGAGGATTACTGGATCAGGTCCTGAGTAATCCAAAATA
Organism: Eretmochelys imbricata; assembly: GCF_965152235.1. Taxonomy (NCBI): domain Eukaryota; kingdom Metazoa; phylum Chordata; order Testudines; family Cheloniidae; genus Eretmochelys; species Eretmochelys imbricata. The sequence goes on from NC_135574.1 coordinate 34,621,373, forward strand.
TTAGGTTAAGTGGTGTTTTATGTGTCTAATTTTATAATAACAAATGCATCACTGCACACTTGTGAATATGTGACATTCACATTTTATTAGTACCACAAACACACCAGGAACAATAGATATATCGTTCCTAAAATATTGCAAAACACAGATGTACGAATAACAGCTTTTATGTTACCTGCATGTGTCACATTAAGGACATGTAAAAAACACATTATAACTTTATATTTCTAATATATCCTGCTGCACTGTATATGTTGCACATCCTGAGATAGCACTTCCATGAAAATCAGCACAATAAAATGTGAACAAAATGAACAGCACTTTTCCACATGTGGATAAAAAGGCATATCAAGCTTATTCAGAGAGAGATGATGAAACAGGATTTTAGCTTTACTTTCGCCTGCTCATTTTTAGTTCAAGCTCTTATTCATAGCTATTTATCATGAATTCCTTGTTTGTTATTATAATTTCACTGTGCAGTTGGTTGACTAACATGCAAAATTTGTTACTCTCTGCATCTAAAAAATGGCTATGCCAGCCACTGGTAAAATGAAATGGTATTTCCTTTGAATCTAACTACCGGTTTCCTCTGAATGATGATACAGGATATATATTATACAATCCACTTGCTTTTCACACCACATCACATCGTTACCTTAATTGTTTCAGTTTTCAAAAATGGAGGTTCTGTAGCTATTCTTACTCAGTGCTTCCACGGAATTCTACAAAACATCACCCATAACAATGCAACATGAAAGAACAGGATTTGCTTCAGTCGCAATTTTTAGCCATGGGGGGAAAAGTGCTGTTTTAAATCTGATATCAAATGCTTTGATTCCTTGAAATACCAAAAGAAAGTTGTCAATTAATCAAAGGATACAATCACATTACTTCTTAAGGCCTTGAAAGCTGATTCTATCCAATTCTTTATGTATTCTGTATATTTGAGAAACAAACAAGCAATGAAATGGTTTGCACCTTCAAACTGAACCAGTCTTCTTTGCTTGTTTCATAAAGCCACAACCCATTCTCTCCCAGTAGGCTCTTTTATGCCTGCTCCCAAACACAGAACCGAACAGTTTCTAAAACATTCCTTCCTGGAGAAGGCACACTGGGTTTTAATATTTGCCCCCAACTCTGGGTTCACTTGGCTAAGCATCACTGAGCATCAATGTAGAAATCGTATGCTCTCATTGAGAGCCACTGCATCTCCACAATGTGAGTGCATGAGACCACATGCTGGTGCTCTCCACAAAAGTCACTTGTTATTTAAATCAGAATGACAAACCTGCTCCCTCCCCTCCCCCTCTCCCAACCTCCACAGAGGCATATTCTCATTAACATTCTTAATGTTAAATGGAATTACATGTGCACATCAAGCACAGAATTTAGCTGCAGATGCAATATTTGCAAGCATCATATCAAACATAAACATCATCTAAAATACAGACTTTAGCTTCGTCTTGCACACCCCCTTACTCACACAAGTAGTCCTCATTCTAGCTAGAAGTCCCACTGACTTGAATGGTAATATCCTAGTGATCAGGCCCATTTTCTGTGATGGAAACTAGTTACAAATATGAGGCATATTAAAGGTGGTAACACAATGGGATAACTTTCAACTCAGTTCCTTAGAAAAGGAGCTGTAAGATTTAATGCAAACATCAAGGTTAAAAAAAAATCTTTGCTAGCTGTGTAAAACTCATATTTTTTAATCAATTCCATTTTACTAATGAAAAAGGTAGCATCAGGAAAGAAATCTTTCTAAGAAAGGTAAACTTTCTAAAGAAAGGTAAACTCTGAAATTTGATTTAAAATATAAAAAGAATTAAATACTATATTATTGCACCTTTATAGTGTCATTTTAAACTTACTTTCGTTCTAGAAGAACGTTGCATAAAGGAAATAAAAGCCAACTTCCTTGTAATTTAGAAGGAAGATAGATTAGAAGTGTGTGCAAGGGATTTAAGTGTGAAAATCCCAAACAATTTAATTTTATTTTGAAGATATACTCAATAAAATTTTCTTCACTGTGACTTTCTACTGTTGTTTGATAGGATTTATTTTTATTTTTATATATCAGTCAACAAATCTCCTACAGAATTAAATAAAAGCTCAGTCCCTGGAGAAAGGGGCAATCTTGACTCAAAAGGCATAAGCTGATGTTTGATTCTTTTGAAAAAACTCTCCTAATATGGTTACAGAAACAGAAATTGAAATAATGTCAAATTCTACTAGAAATAATAAATAAAACCATATGCTGAAGCATCTCAGCTAGAATTCCCCAGGGCTATAAAACAGATATACACAAGTTAGATGGTATCAAGGAAAATTGGGGGAATGGGAAAAAAATCTTCATTTAGTGATTATCTTTCTTCATCTAATGTCACGCTGAATTTAAGCCCATTTTGGAAATGCTCATGTATAATCCTGTTTGCCCATTGTTGCCTTGTTGGCAAAAGTAGGCATCAAAAAGACTTGTCTGAGGATAAGACAAGAGATGCAGATGTTCTGTGCATTTATTAATTTAATTTTTATATCAACTAACATGAGGATTGACTGAAACACTTTTTTTCCAAAAAGCAAACCCCCAAAATAATATGCTGTATGTCAGGTGTCAGATAGTATGCAATCATAAATGCCTGGAAATTAAAGATAAAAAAGACATACTGGCTCATCTGTTCCATCCATCTGCTGGTGTAAGATTGTCCCCTACGTTATATTTTCTAGACCATTTTCCAGTTTAGTTTTAAATGCCTTGTTTCCTTCTGTTCAATTTGACCTTACTTATTTTTATCTTGGATAGTTAAAATGGCTGCTGATCAATGCACTACTTCAAGGCAATTTAAAAAAAAACAAAACACTCTTCATTTTTAAAAAAAAGGAAAAATTGTCCATTTTTTTGAGTGCAGCTAATTTTGAGGATATGTTCAGCCACAAAAGATCAAATCTGGACAAATATTGATGGTGAGATTGTGCTGGATGTTTGAAGCATCATCTTTTACTTCATCGTATGGATTAGGTTCTGAGCTAATCAGTCAGACAGCTGAAATGTTTTAGGTGCAAATATTGGGGGTGGGGGACATGAAACCAAAGTCTTTTGTGTTTAATGAGTTGCCTTTTCCACTCTTATTAACTAAAATACTTTAAAAATCAAAGTAGTTATGCTTAAACAATTATATTAGATGTAATCATTATTTTATTAGCATTTTTCTCCAAGGATTTTTCTTCCTGATTATGAGTACTTTGCAATTTCAGGCAATATGATGGATGTTACTCTTCTATGACAAGAATTTTAACAGCCCTTCTTCAGCACTCAGTGCACACCCAATTATGCGTCTGAGCTAGTAACCTTGAATTTATGTTGCCATGGTGACAAACTGGTCATGCATTATGGATTATCATTGAAATTCTACACCCCTACCTAGCATAATGAGAGTTGGGGACTTAATCAAATCAGCCATTCTGTGTGACACAAAGTGAAGCCCTAGCTCTTATTGTTCAGCCTGGAGAAAGGAAGCAGGCCTGATGGAGTGGCAGCTGCCGGGCTGCAGCCTGATAGCTTGCCCTTATGTACGTTTGTGAATGTACAGACAGATGGTGTTCAATGCCTGGAATTTCTAGCTTAGGAAGCAGCTGTTCGGATAACCTCCGCCATCTCACCTTGTTGTCATGGAACACTGAACAGAGACTGAGAATGTGGGTGGATACATTGACAATCTGACTGAATTTACGCTGCCTGGCATCCTTCTTTATCATAAGACTGCAGGGCTAGAATGAAGATGGGGGCGAGATGGAGAGGGGGAGCAGGGCTATTGAAAGCCGAAGCAGAGTATTTGAGTATCTTCCATTTCCATTTCTACTTTGCTAGAACAGAAAGAGACAGATAAAATTATTGTGGTAAATCATTCCCCGAGATTTAATCTAGTTTGCATCTCCTTCACAGTCTAGAAATCAGTCATACTATAGCCGTCTATTCTTATACAGTTTAGACATCAGTAAAGGGACCCAGGTTTCAGTTTACCATACTGTAGCTTTGTTATGTCCTTCTCTCTCAGAGACATGGTACCAGCTACGTGAAGGTCAGAATAGGTGTAGGCTCGATGCTAGAACAAAAATCAGACCAAACAGGTATGCAACATCACTACCCATTATCCCCTTCTGACATACCACTAAAATTCCTTTTTCTAGTTATAGTAATTGTAAGAAGACACAAGAACAATTGGGCAATTATTCCTGACTTTTTGGAGGTTATTGCGTTTAATAAAATAATAATGAGATTGTAGCAATGGTTAAAAGAATGAGGCATATGTATAACCATAATGTCTAAATCCATTTATGAGAGGTACTTCATTGTACAACAAAAGGAAGCTGATCTGTATATTACTTCTGATTTGTTCTCATGACCAAAATTTTTTATTATTATAACACTATTATTTATTTACAATTCAAGCTCTATAGTAGTTATGCAAAAACAGGCTGACATCCCACCACCTCTGTTAATGACATTGAAAATTCTTCAATTATCCAAATAATAAATAATCCAGTTGTGATTATCTGATTATTCAGTCTTCCCCCAATGACATTCAGATAATCAAGATTTTATTATGATGATGTATTTTATTTATTTATATTTATAAGGTGCCTGTCACCATGGTTTTTATACATCAGTGTTAAGCACCTGTCAGTATTGCTATTAGAGATTCATCAGACATGGGGTTTCCAGAGCTTATAATATTCTTTCAGGATAAAACTTAACATATTACAATATTTTAAAAGAAATCAGTTTTTTTGAGTTCTGACTGTGTCATTGACTCCATGTCTACATAAATTAAGAAATGTGCATGTGTGAAAACGTACACGTAACACACAATAATTCTTTGGAAATGCATGCGCAGAAAATGAATATTTCAGAAGGCTTTTTAAGTACGTGAATTACTGGTGATCCAGGACACCTTGAATGGACACCTTTAAAGTACTTATAAATCTAAATTAAAAAATATAAATACAAAATACTGTTCCTCACGTTTTCTGCACCACCCCTTCTTTGCAAAAAGAGCCACTGTCACCTTGTGTTGACTTATTAGATTATAATAGCTCCAGAGAAGTCTTTGTCGTCTATAATGTTAATGAGTCACAAACAAAAATGTCTCCAAGTAAACCTAGACTGACAGACTGTAATGGTTATGAAGCTGGTGCTATGAATAGGCCTGATCCTGAGAATCTCCATTCATGTTAGTCCCATGGAAGTCAGCAAGTATTATTTCCTCAGTACCTTGCCATACCAGTTAGTCTGTGTTTTCAATGATACTTGCAACCAGCAATTTGCTCACACACAAGACTTCTTGGTAACATCAAGGATTTGATTTAGCATAAGGAAGGAAATTCAGAGCCAAGGATTGAATATCTAGACCGATACCATTTTATTTTTGTTTTTAATGAAGGCTTTTCGGCTATAATTTACAGTACTTACAGTTTTCTTGTGTTTGTAGATTTAAGCCAAACCCTTAACTCTGATGTTAATGTCAACTTTATATGACTTAAATTCATTTTTTTACAGTAGAATTGCATGTATTGTGTAGGCATTTTGGAGAAGAATGTTACAGATGAGCCTAGCAGACTGAGCCAGCAAAAATAATGGTGCATGCTTTCAATTAAAACCTATTTAAAAAAAACACAAAGTCAAAGAAGGCTATCGGTGCTTTTCTCTCATTAAAAACATTCCATAAGAAAGGAGGGGAGATTTACTAAACCAGAACCATTCTTCATTGGGTATTGTGAAAAAATAATTTGTTAGGTTGAGCCAGATTCACTCCCACTGTAGCACTTCTGAAGTCAATGGTATTAGACCAGGGATAAATTTGGACTCCTATCTGAATTAATGCCAAGGTATACATCCCTTACAAGTAGTAAAGGAGCACTGTCTGCAGTATTTGCTGTTGTGGCTAGGTAGAAGTTATTTTAAAGCCAATTCTACAAACTTAACTCATACCGAGTAGAACTTACTCAAGCAAGTACCACTGGGTTGAAGAGAATTACTTATGTGAGTACGTACTGCTCAGGTGAGTAAGAGTTTAGCCTCAGGTCCTTAGTCTAAACATCAAAGAGCATTTAAAGTTTGATGGAAAATGATGATCACCTTTCAGTGACAATGTTAGAAGAATGATACTTGCAACCAGAAATTTGCAAAGTCCTGAGTTATTGTTACTTTATTTTTATCACAGTCTGTTGAATGTATTGTTGATGACAACTATATATGCAGATATTAGTGTATTCACATATCTTGTAAAACTTTCCTTGGGAACTTCAGCCTTTGGACTCACTCCAGCTGGAGGATCACTACTCTGAAACTAGTCTTGGTCAGGCACAGCTTGTCTCTGAACCAGCCAGGTTCCATGACTGTAGATTTGTTCTTAAAATGAGTTGGGAAGAGGAAATGTTCCTTATCTAGCTTGTTAGAAAAATACACAATCTGACTGGAATTAAAAGGCAGAAAAATTGTTACCACTGAAGAACTTTAAATAGAAGATATTACATTTCTTAAGAACTTAAAAAGAAATAAATTATAGGAAAAATATGCATTTTAGTTGTTTCAGAGCAAGAGGATTAAAGCTACTTAGATTTATTTATATGAAGAAATAAGCAGATGTGGATTTGGAAGTTCAGAGGGTGAACAAAATATAGCTGGCATATCTATGATGCAATGAAAATCAGTATCCTAGTAATAGCAGTTCATACAGAGAGGTTTAAGAGTAGCCCTGACAGAAAATACCTTCCCCCATTCTCCAGAACAAGTCCACCCTCCCTTCTGGCATAACAAAACCCACCCAAGATGTTACAACCATTAGGCCCAGGTGATGTGTTTCACTTCAGTGTAAAGCAGATTTAATCACAATAGTGAAATGCCTGTAGAGTGCACATGTTGTTGTTATCACTGTACCAGCTTGTTCACTTCCATATTCTGGCTTCCATTCAGGTAATCCTTTTGCTGCCACCCCGAGACGATGTTTCTTTTCTAACAAGAGTTCCGCTGGTCTGTAATGTCAGAGTTTTCAATTACATACTCTGACAAAGGCAATCCTCTGGAAAAAAATAAAAAGGAAAGGAACCTTTAAAGTGGTGTGGGGGGTCTGTGTGCATGAGTGCAAGCACATGTGTAAACCCTGCACCTGGAGCCACTCCTGCAGGAAACTTCTAGTTTGGAGAAACCACGTTAAGTCTTTCCTAGCATTGTTCAAACTAAAGAATCTCCCCTACTAGGTTTTACTGGTTCCTAGGATGGTCATTTAAGAGGTATTTGCAATATATAATTCATCCCAGGGTTCTGACCACATAATGGAAACACAACAAAGAAGTGTGGGTGATTTGTTATCTCACTGGAATTCCATTATATGCACATTGCAGTCTGTCACATATTACCAACTTGTGATTTAGGGAGCAGATATTCAGACTTAGGCACATGGAAATGTGCGTGCACCTAATTTACAAGCATAAATACCTGATGTATGTGTGCAGCTCAGTCACTGATGTATACAGATACCAGTTAGAGGCTTAATTTTCCACTCAGCTATTTGATCTGTGCATACATATTATGTTTTTGCTCTCATGTTTTAGGCACCAACAATTGTTTTGAGCAATCGTGTGTGCAGCACTTTGGAAACCTGACCCCAATATTTAACAGGTAGAACTAAAAATCTTGTTGTAAATGTGTATCTTGGTATATGTTATAATCATGTCAGAGGTTAACATTTTTACTTCCACTAGGGGGTGCCTAACTAATGCAATCTAAAAGGACCTGTGCTGCAGAAAGCATCTTTAAAAGCTGCAAAAGTGATGGCCATTTTGCATGTCTTCGTTAGAAAGATGAAGTCCCAGTCATCAGAAGGACAGATCTTCAACTGGTGTAAGTCAGTGTGTACCTTCATTGATTTCAATGGAGCTACACTGATTTACACTAGCTGAGGATCTACCCCAGAAGTTTTACAAGCTCAGGATCTTATACAAAAGAAATTATATGTTACCCATATGTACTGGCTTCTTAGTGGATCATCTTAGCCAGGTGAGAGGTCAATCTGCTCTGTATGGGAAAAAAACCGACAATGAGGTTATAGAGATACTTGGAGTGAGGGAAAAGAATTTAATGTTTTGCTCATCAGCCTGAAAAATTTGTCGTGCACACACACATTACATTAGTCCACCAGGGTATGCACAATGTGCTCAGTGCATCCACCGACATAGTCACAAATCTAGCTGCCTGTAATCAGACTTGGTGAAGTCCAAAGCCCACTCCTGGGAAAGGGGCAGGTTTGGGTGCTTACAAAATGGCAGCACAAACCTTCCTCTCAGGTAGATGTTTCTCCTCAAAACAGAGACCACCAGCCTGTATGACTTTAGCTGCAGAGGCTTTGCAGCTTTAGGTGAGGATATGTGTACTGTTTCTTTAAAAATGTAACAAGAAGCCAGGCAGAATGAGCCTGGGGAAAGCTCAAGGCAGATGCTTCACAGTGAAGCAGGGAGAAGGAGACAGAAGAGCTTTCGCAATAATACTGTTTTCCTTAATATAGTAAAGTGCCTTGTTCACTGTTAGAGAAGTGACCTTGGTGCACTTGGTTCTTAATCCATTACTACTATATTTTATGTGGAGAAAGCCCATTTGAGTTAGTGCTGAAACAGTTGGTTGTCCTAGAAAATAAGCTTTTTCCTATGAAAAGAAAGCTTTCAAACCTCCCAAAATTTCCTTCTGAAGACAAATACCAAAGTTTAGTCAACACTTTTGAAAATCGAGCCACTTATTTTGGTGCCCAACTTTAACCTCCCATGTTTGGAAATGGTCTGTCAGTGGAGTATAAATGGCACCAAGTAGCTCCAGTTTTTCTATAGTTTTTTATCTTTAAACAGTTGTATTTCACAGCTATGGTATATATGCAATCTAGCCAAACCCTAGTACTTATATATAGCTGTGAAATAACTTTGACATTGGCATAGTCATAGATTATGAGGCCAGAAAGGGACCGTTATGATCATCTAATCTGACCTCCTGTATAACATAGGCTATTGGACTTCCCTGTATGCAGTCCTGTTTGAACTGAAGCACATCTTTGAGAAAAAAACATACAGTCTTGTTTTAAAATTTTCCTTTCCACTGTTTCATTATTATGGGAAGCACACCGAAAACTCCCTCATCGGAAGCTCAGCCCTATCTATCTTTGCCCCACCCCCAAACACAGATATTAGGTTACATGTTAAAATATTACCATCTTTCTACAAAATACAGAATCTATACAATAAGAATTAGGGGAAAGACTGGCATTTTAAATAGTATCTGAGTTATACAGAAGCATTATTGTTTCACATAATAGGCAACTAAATACGGTGATGGAATGAATGAACAAACATAGATACTGAACTTCATTTATGCAATCTAGCTCCTACCTCATCATATATGTAACACGATACAATAAAAGCTTTCATTTCTTATACAACAATCAAGTTTAACAGTTAGGCCAGTTTTCCTAACTTCTAGCAAAGGAGAATTTAAGAATAGATACTCTAAAATTACATACACACACACAGAGTTCTGTTGGATTATTTTGTATTTAAAGCCCTTTATTTGTTTTAATTGCAGAGATCATTTTTCATCTTCTGAATGCAGCAAGTGAAGCAATAGTTGTCACTCAAGTTATATTCAGAAGAGTTCCTTCAAAATAGTATTGCTTTTCTCAGGAATGGACAAAATTATTCAGATAAAACAAGACCCCATTCAAACTTTGACCTAAAAGTAGAACTGAATTTCTAACATTCAAAAAGTTTGCTTACCTTTTAGAAAATTAGTAGGGATGGACATGAATAGCAACCTTTGGAGAGGAATCTGAATTTCCTCTCCATCAGGGTGCTCACAACTGGGTTTATGTTCAGATCATTATGGAGGTAGGATTTACCCAGGAAGGGACAGATTGTAGCCTACCCTGCACACCCATGCAGTCCTATTCCAGATGCCCACCTCAAAGGAGAGCAGCTTCCACAGAGCTGCTACTTTCCCTCATCAGTAGTGGGCTGATGGGGACAAGGAATGGGTAGAGCCAAGTTTCCTCCCCTAACACACCAGGAAGCACCAGGCGATATATGCGGTGCCAGGTGTAAGACTGATACAGGGTACATCCCCCCACCCAGGAGCAGGCAGAAAACCAGGAGACAGACTTGACTTTCTCACTCTCGGTCTGTTTCCTGCTTGCAGCACAGCAATGTGCTGTACCGTACACAGGGTTCATGGCGCAGACCTAGGTGGTCAGAAGTTTGGATTCATGTTTGACCTCTCTCCAAGTTTATAGAATCATAGGACTGGAAGAGACTTTGAAAGGTCATCTAGTCCAGTCCCCCGCAATCAAGGCAGGACTAAGGATTATCTAGACCATCCCTGACAGGTGTTTGTTTAACCTGCTCTTAAAAATGTCTTAGGATAGAGATTCCACAATCTCCCTAGGCAATTTATTCCAGTGCTTAACCATCCCGACAGTTAGGAAGTTTTCGCTAATGTCCAACCTAAACTCTTCTTGCTGCAATTTAAGCCCATTGCTTCTTTTCCTATCTTCAGAGGTTAAGGAGAACAATTTTGTCTCCCGCCTCCTTTGTCAAAGTCAGATTCAAGGTTCACAGAATTTGTCAGACCACTCTGTTTATTAGCAAAGTGCTTTGCCAGTGCACCCAGATATGTGAGCCCTCTGCAAAAGCTCAAGCTAACTTATTTATACAGATAAGCCAAAGCCAATTTAACATAAGAGACAAAAGGAAGCAGAAACTGACAAATATACATACATATCTTATTTGCATACTAACATTTACCAATCTCCTAGCTCAGTAGGAGCTCTAAATTAATTAGTTTGAGGACCCATTGTCTCACACTCCTTAATGTTTCTTTTCCTGACAACTATATTTCAACAAACCCACCAGATGCATTTCTTTAATAAATTATAATTTCAATATAATTCATTCTACTTTCACACCTTGTAACAACCTTTTATGTACTTGAAAACTGTTACCATGTCCACCCTCTGTCTTCTCTTCTCCCAACTAAACAAACCCAATTTTTGCAATCTTCCCTCATAGGTCATGTTTTCTAGATCTTTAATCATTTTTGTTGCTCTTCGATGGACTTTCTCCAATGTGTCCACATCTTTCCTGAAATGCAGTGCCCAGAGCTGGACACAAAACGCCAGTTGAGGCCTAATCAGTGCGGAGTGGAGTGGAATATTACTTCTCATGTCTTGCTTACAACACTTCTGCTAATACGGCCCAGAATGAAGTTTGCTTTTTCTGCAATGGGGTCACATTGTTGACTCATATTTAGCTTGTGATCCACTATGACCCCAGATCCCTTTCCACGTTACTCCTTTCTAGGCAGTCATTTCCCATTTTGTATGTGTGCAACTGATTGTTCCTTCCTAAGTGGAGTCCTTTGCATTTGTCCTTATTGAATTTCATCCTATTTACTTCAGACCATTTCTTCAGTTTGTCCAGATCATTTTGCATTTTAATCGTATCCTCCAAAGCACTTGCAACCTCTCACAGCTTGGTATCATCCACAAACTTTATAAGTGAACTCTCTGTGCCATTATCTAAATCATTGATGAAGATATTGAACAGAACCTGACCCAGAATTGATCCCTGCGGGACCCCACTCAATATGCCCTTCCAGCTTGACTGTGAACCACTGATAACTACTCTCTGGGAATGGTTTTCCAACCAGTTATGTGCCCACCTTATAGTAGCTCCAGCTAGGTTGTTTTTCCCTAGTTTGTTTATGAGAAGGTCATGCTACACACTTTCAAAAGCCTTACTAAAGTCAAGATATACCACATCTACCACTTCCCCCCCATCCACAAGGCTTGTTACCCTGTCAAAGAAAGCTATTAGGTTGGTTTGACACAATTTGTTCTTGACAAATCCATGCTGACTGTTACTTATCACCTTATTAATTTCTAATAAGAAATTTCTAATAATCAATTTCAAATTGATTGCAAATTAATCATTTGCTCCATTATCTTTCCAGGTATTGGTCTCTAATTCCCCGGGTTATCCTTATTTTCCTTTTTATAGATGGGCACTATATTTGTCCTTTTCTGGTCCTCTGGAATATCTCCCATTTTCCATAACTTTTCAAAGATAATAGCTAATGGCTCAGATATCTCCTCAGTCAGCTCCTTGAGTATTCTAGGATGTATTTCGTCAGACCATGGTGACTTGAAGACATCTAGCTTGTCTAAGTAATTTTTCACTTATTCTTTTTCTACTTTAGCCTTGGATCCTACCTCATTTTCACTGGCATTCAGTATATTGGATGTCCAATCACTAACTACCTTTTTGGTGAAAACTGAAACAAAATAATCATTTAGTGCTTCTGCCATTTCCACATTTTCTGTTATTGTTTTATTGTCCAGTCACTGAGCAATGGGCCTACCTTGACCATGTCCTTGTTCTTCCTCTTGCTTCTAATGTATTTGTGAAATATTTTTATTACTCTTTATGTCTTTAGCTAGTTTAATCTTATTTTGTGCCTTGGATCTTTCTAAATTTGTCCATTCATACTTGTGCTATTTGTTTATATTCATCCTTTGTAAATGAGGTTTGTAATTTGTAAATTGTTATTGAGATGCAGAAGTATGATCCAGATCCATCTCCATTTAGAAGAGGGGGAGGTTAGGTCCTTATTTCAGTTAGTTTGAACCTGAATAAATATTCTGTTTTGGTTTGTGAGATGGTTCAGGCCCTTTCCTGGTGTTTCCAGATCAGCTCACCCACCAATAATATGGAGCCCTGCAGAGTGGTGCCCATGTGATGTCACCATGTTAAATAGCTGTCATATAAGTGTTCAAACATTCCAGTTTCCAAAATATTGTACCTTTTGAAGTAAAGAAGCCAATAAAAGGCCTCTGGAAGGAAATCTGAAGGCAAAATTTCTTGTATGCAAGTTGCCGCTGATTTGGCCTAACAGTGGTTTTTATGCTTGTCAAGGTTCCTCCCCCACTCTGAACTCTAGGGTACAGATGTGGGGACCTGCATGAAAAACCTCCTAAGCTTATCTTTACCAGCTTAGGTCAAAACTTCCCCAAGGTACAAAGTATTCCACCCGTGGTCCTTGGAATGGCCGCTACCACCACCAAACTAATACTGGTTACTGGGGAAGAGCTGTTTGGACGCGTCTTTCCCCCCAAAATACTTCCCAAAACCTTGCACCCCACTTCCTGGACAAGGTTTGTTAAAAAGCCTCACCAATTTGCCTAGGTGACTACAGACCCAGACCCTTGGATCTTAAGAACAATGAACAATCCTCCCAACACTTGCACCCCCCCTTTCCTGGGAAATGTTGGATAAAAAGCCTCACCAATTTGCATAGGTGACCACAGACCCAAACCCTTGGATCTGAGAACAATGAAAAAGCATTCAGTTTTTTACAAGAAGACTTTTAATAAAAAATAGAAGTAAATAGAAATAAAGAAATCCCCCCTGTAAAATCAGGATGGTAGATATCTTACAGGGTAAATAGATTCAAAAAACATAGAGAACCCCTCTAGGCAAAACCTTAAGTTACAAAAAAGATATACAGACAGAAATAGTTATTCTATTCAGCACAATTCTTTTCTCAGCCATTTAAAGAAATCATAATCTAACACATACCTAGCTAGATTACTTACTAAAAGTACGAAGACTCCATTCCTGGTCTATCCCTGGCAAAGACCAGCATACAGACAGACACAGACCCTTTGTTTCTCTCCCTCCTCCCAGCTTTTGAAAGTATCTTGTCTCCTCATTGGTCATTTTGGTCAGGTGCCAGCGAGGTTACCTTTAGCTTCTTAACCCTTTACAGGTGAGAGGAGCTTTCCCTTGGCCAGGAGGGATTTCAAAGGGGTTTACCCTTCCCTTTATATTTATGACAATGCTGCTATGTCATAAGTCTGTGAACAGTAATTAATACCCCTGTTGTAGATGAGAACCTATTATAAGGGGTTCCCCCTCATTGGGGTGTCGCCTGGAACTGGGATACCACTGGGCCTGCCTGACCCACCAGCCTGGGCTCCCTTTACACTGCACTGCTGTGCAGCCTGCCAAGCCCTCCCCCAGGCTTCAGACTGAACTTTACCAGCACACATTCAGGTGGGGACACACACAGATGCTGAGATCAGCTCTGGATGGGAAGGCTCAACTAAGGCAACTCCCAGTTCCTAAGGCACCTCTCCCCCCCGCCATAGGGAACTGTACAGCGTAAGCTCATGAAATTATCCCCCTCCCTCTATGTGGGGGAAGATATGCAACAGCTTTCTGCCCCCAGTTATGATTTCCACACACTGGTTTTAGACAAAACAAAAACAAGTTTATTAACTATGAAAGGTAGATTTTAAGTGATTGTAAGGGATAGCAAATAGATCATAGCAGATTAGCTAGCAAATAAAACAAATGCACAATCTAAGCTTAATATACCAAATAAATTGGATATAAGTAGCAAATTGTCACCCTAAATGTTGTTTTAGGCAGTTTGCAGAGATTCTTGAGGGCAAGCTGCACTTGCTTGCAGCTTAAAATGCCAGATATTCCTTTCATAGACTAGAAATCCCTCTAGCCTGGGTTCAACCCTTCTTCCGCAGTTCAGTCCTTGTTTCTTAGGTGTTTCCAGCAGTCATCTTGGGTAGGGAGTCAGTGAAGAAGAACCTCAATGATGTCATGCCCCTGCCTTAAATAGCTTTTTCATATTGTGGGTACCCTTTCTCTCCAGGGTTAATTGGTTCCCATGCCTTTCAGTGGAAAACACTGGTATCCCAAGATGGAGTCCAGTACCAGGTGACTTGGTCACATGCCTCTGTAGGGCCACAGCAGCCATGAGACAGAGGCTGTTTGCAGTTGCCTCAGGAAGGCTCCTCAGGAAGGCTCCCTAGTGGTAACATCTTCAAAGGCTTATTGTTTTCCCTAATGGCCCTTCCTAGCAAGCCATCTAGACTGATTGCATTATGTCTAGTGGGTGTTTCCCAGGTGTAAACACATTTGTAACAGATGCTTTATTCAGTAAATCGTAACTTTTCCAATGATATCTCATATGCCTTATCTTGCCTTATCTTGCACAAAATACATCATAATTATGCCATACTCATATCATAATAATATTACAATGAAGTATATGGGGCATAATGCCACACCTATTATACAGCCATGGCTAGATTGTAAGCAGCCCTGGGAGGTTGAGGAAGTGGGGAGGAGGAGATGGCTCAGTGTTCCTCCCCCTTCTTCTGCCTTTGCATCCCTGAAGGCCTGAGACTTGTGCTGACAGCAGCATTGGCTTTTCCAAAGGAAGAATAACAATTCAAAAATTGGATCTAATGGCTGTACCATCATGAAAAAAGGGAGATCCTGGTGCACCCTTTCAAAGGGTGTAGTTGTGACTTCTGCAGCTTGTGTTCCAAAAAGAATTGGGCATAGACAAGTACCCTCAAATGACCACAGGAATTAAGGATTGTCACAAACCTCACTTTCTTCAGTGTAAACTGCACTTGTTCAACCTGCCTTCTCTAACATAAACTCATAGTAGTGCGCATATTTTGTTTAAAAAAACCAAATACCCAAAATGCCCTACCAAAATAAAACACTTAATTGCACACAGAATTTTCCCCTTAGGAAGAGAATGAGAGAGAGAGAGAGAACTAATCACAGGTAACAGATATTCATAGAATCATAGAATATCAGGGTTGGAAGGGACCTCAGGAGGTCATCTAGTCCAACCCCTTGCTCAAAAGCAGGACCCATCCCCAATTAAATCATCTCAGCCAGGGCTTTGTCAAGCCTGACCTTAAAAACTTCTAAGGAAGGAGATTCCACCACCTCCCTAGGCAACGCATTCCAGTGTTTCACCACCCTCCTAGTGAAAAAGTTTTTCCTAATATCCAACCTAAACCTCCCCCACTGCAACTTGAGACCATTACTCCTTGTCCTGTCCTCTTCCACCACTGCGAATAGTCTAGAACCATCCTCTCTGGAACCACCTCTCAGGTAGTTGAAAGCAGCTATCAAATCCCCCCTCATTCTTCTTTTCTGCAGACTAAACAATCCCAGTTCCCTCAGCCTCTCCTCATAAGTCATATGTTCCAGACCCCTAATCATTTTTGTTGCCCTTCGCTGGACTCTCTCCAATTTATCCACATCCTTCTTGTAGTGTGGGGCCCAAAACTGGACACAGTACTCCAGATGAGGCCTCACCAATGTCGAATAGAGGGGGATGATCACGTCCCTCGATCTGCTGGCTGTGCCCCTACTTATACATCCCAAAATGCCATTGGCCTTCTTGGCAACAAGGACACACTGCTGACTCATATCCAGCTTCTCGTTCACTGTCACCCCTAGGTCCTTTTCTGCAGAACTGCTGCCTAGCCATTCGGTCCCTAGTCTGTAGCTGTGCATTGGGTTCTTCCGTCCTAAGTGCAGGACCCTGCACTTATCCTTATTGAACCTCATCAGATTTCTTTTGGCCCAATCCTCCAATTTGTCTAGGTCCCTCTGTATCCTATCCCTGCCCTCCAGCGTATCTACCAGTCCTCCCAGTTTAGTATCATCTGCAAATTTGCTGAGAGTGCAATCCACACCATCCTCCAGATCATTTATGAAGATATTGAACAAAACCGGCCCCAGGACCGACCCTTGGGGCACTCCACTTGATACCGGCTGCCAACTAGACATGGAGCCATTGATCACTACCCGTTGAGCCCGACAATCTAGCCAACTTTCTACCCACCTTATAGTGCATTCATCCAGCCCGTACTCCTTTAACTTGCTGACAAGAATACTGTGGGAGACAGTGTCAAAAGCTTTGCTAAAGTCAAGATACAATACATCCACTGCTTTCTCTTCATCCACAGAACCAGTAATCTCATCATAGAAGGCGATTAGATTAGTCAGGCATGACCTTCCCTTGGTGAATCCATGCTGACTGTTCCTGATCACTTTCCTTTCATGTAAGTGCTTCAGGATTGATTCTTTGCGGACCTGCTCCATGATTTTTCCGGGGACTGAGGTGAGGCTGACTGACCTGTAGTTCCCAGGATCCTCCTTCTTCCCTTTTTTAAAGATTGGCACTACATTAGCCTTTTTCCAGTCATCCGGGACTTCCCCTGTTCGCCACGAGTTTTCAAAGATAATGGCCAATGGCTCTGCAATCACAGCCGCCAGTTCCTTTAGCACTCTCGGATGCAACTCGTCCGGCCCCATGGACTTGTGCACGTCCAGCTTTTCTAAATAGTCCCTAACCACCTCTTCCTCCACAGAGGGCTGGCCATCTATTCCCCATGTTGTGATGCCCAGCGCAGCAGTCTGGGAGCTGACCTTGTTCGTGAAGACAGAGGCAAAAAAAGCATTGAGTACATTAGCTTTTTCCACATCCTCTGTCACTAGATTGCCTCCCTCATTCATTAAGGGGCCCACACTTTCCTGGGCTTGCTTCTTGTTGCCAACATACCTGAAGAAACCCTTCTTGTTACTCTTAACATCCCTCGCTAGCTGCAGCTCCAGGTGCGATTTGGCCCTCCTAATTTCATTCCTACATGCCCAAGCAATATTTTTATACTCCTTCCTGGTCATATGTCCAACCTTCCACTTCTTGTAAGCTTCTTTTTTATGCTTAAGATCCGCTAGGATTTCACCGTTAAGCCAAGCTGGTCGCCTGCCATATTTACTATTCTTTCGACACATCGGGATGGTTTGTCCCTGTAACCTCAACGGGGATTCCTTGAAATACAGCCAGCTCTCCTGGACTCCTTTCCCCTTCATGTTAGTCCCCCAGGGGATCCTACCCATCCGTTCCCTGAGGGAGTCGAAGTCTGCTTTCCTGAAGTCCAGGGTCCGTATCCTGCTGCTTACTTTTCTTCCCTGTGTCAGGATCCTGAACTCAACCAACTCATGGTTACTGCCTCCCAGATTCCCATCCACTTTTGCTTCCCCTACTAATTCTTCCCGGTTTGTGAGCAGCAGGTCAAGAAAAGCTCCCCCCCTAGTTGGCTCCTCTAGCACTTGCACCAGGAAATTGTCCCCTATGCTTTCCAAAAACTTCCTGGATTGTCTATGCACCGCTGTATTGCTCTCCCAGGAGATATCAGGAAAATTAAAGTCACCCATGAGAACCAGGGTGTGCGATCTAGTAGCTTCCGCGAGCTGCCGGAAGAAAGCCTCATCCACCTCATTCCCCTGGTTTGGTGGTCTATAGCAGACTCCCACCACTACATCACTCCTGTTGCTCACACTTCTAAACTTAATCCAGAGACACTCAGGTTTTTCTGCAGTTTCGTACCGGAGCTCTGAGCAGTCATACTGCTCCCTTATATACAGTGCTACTCCCCCACCTTTTCTGCCCTGCCTGTCCTTCCTGAACAGTTTATAACCATCCATGACAGTACTCCAGTCATGTGAGTTATCCCACCAAGTCTCTGTTATTCCAATCACGTCATAATTCCTTGACGTCACCAGGACCTCCAGTTCTCCCTGCTTGTTTCCAAGGCTTTGTGCATTTGTATATAAGCACTTGAGATAACCTGCTGATCGCCCATACTCATACTCATTCTCAGTATGAGGCAGGAGCCCTCCCCTCACAGACATTCCTGCCTGTGCTTCCTCCCGGTATCCCGCTTTCCCACTTACCTCAGGGCTTTGGTCTCCTTCCCCCGGTGAACCTAGTTTAAAGCCCTCCTCACTAGGTTAGCCAGCCTGCTCGCAAAGATGTTCTTCCCTCTCTTCATAAGGTGGAGCCCGTCTCTGCCCAGCACTCCTCCTTCATGGAACACCATCCCATGGTCAAAGAATCCAAAGCCTTCTCTCCGACACCACCTGCGTAGCCATTCGTTGACTTCCACGATTCGACGGTCCCTACCCAGGCCTTTTTCTTCCACGGGGAGGATGGACGAGAACATCACTTGATATTAGTCACATCACTTAATGCACTACTGTTAAAAACAGGTATGTAAGCAATATTCTTTGTTGGCACACTCCAGTTAATTGCTGTTTATCTGGTCCCACACAGAATGCTGTGATGAAAATCTCATTTTTCAGTCTCTTTCTCTATGATCCACTCTGTGGTGTAAATATGTGCAGTCCTCAAGTCAAATTTCTTGCCCTAACCAGACATACTTGGTAAAAGCATGACATAATTTTTTTTATATAGTTTAGACAGTATAAAAGAGTAGGTCCCTGTCTCCTGCCATACGTTACCGCAGATCAGGAACATCATATTCCTGTCAGTGTCTCATTGTGTGACTTGCTTAACTGTAATCGTACCTTGGAGCCTCTAGTTACAGTAAAAGCTGATGCCATGGTGAAATTCTCTTTAATATTTACATTTGCAAGAGCCATTGAGATGACGCAATAGCCGTCTTATCTAACGTGCATTACCTCACTGTGTCTTTGAATCAGCATCATTAGATCTGCATGAGCTCATCTTTAAAAGAAGGGCTTTCAAAAAAAATTTGTTGTTCTGGGAACTAGTGGAAAATATTCTGCTAATGGCACTTCTCATTTTATTCAAGTCTTATGGCTTTTATGTCCTTGTTCTGGCTCTACCCCTGGTTTGTGTATCTAGCAGTTTAATGTAAATTGTCTCAGCCACAGATGGAATAGAGATTTTTGTTGCATACTCATGTGTTTTGGCGTAGTCTCCTTCAAGATTCTACAATGACAGAGGAACTTGGAGTAAACATTGCTTTTTTTTTTCCCTCTTGCAGTTCTTGTGTTATCCAAAGCTGCTGAGATTGATTACGTTCAGCTTGATATGTAATGATGTAGTATTTGCTTTGGCAAAAACAGAAGAGGATGTGAAAACAATAGCTTTCAAATGCAACAGTAGAACAGTCGTATAAACTCCGTTACAGAAGCACTACTTGTGGTTCTGTAGATAAGGTTGATATGAGTTTCCACTGAAAGCCAGGACTCAATCATATTGTTACATATTAAAAATACTGCATATTATCTCCCAAATTTCCCTTACTCTTTGAGTAGAGAATTAATTTGATGAGCATTTACAACCTTAACTCTGCCCTGCAGTAACACAATGATGTGTCTTTAAAAAAACAATTACGTCTAATCTGGGACTACAAACACTATAATGTCTTAACCATTATTTCACTGTAGAACTCTGCCATGACAAGACATAGTCATGGTTGTTTTCAGGTGCCCTAGCTGTGTGTATTTCTATACCTTAACATGTTTGGATTTATTTTAAGCTTAATCTTAACTTTGAATTTCCTCGGTTTATAGTATTTGGTTCTGGGTAATTTCAACATCCCTATAATGCATTTACATCCCCAGTTGCATCTTTGGCTGAGAACTCTACTGATTCCATGTTCTTATATAGCTTTCATATCCATGGTATCTGTGCACTTCAGTGCAGGATATCACATCTGAGCAATTATGTATACTGTCCATTTCCAATTAACTCAAGAAATAGACCTGCATGACCAAATAGTTTAACCTTTTTCTGGCAGAATACTGTATCAAGTCTTGCTTTCTGCTTCATAAAGGCATACTCTTTGCTTCACCATATCTAAAATCAGCCTTCACATACACTACGAACCAGCCTTCAAAAGGGCCATACATGACTCTTTATATAAACACATTTCTCACCCCTGTTGCCAATAGGAATTGCATAGATGGAACAAGATTATTATTTGAGTTTAGGATGCTAATGAGGATCCCATATGTTGGATATTCCCTGGTTTAAAAAAATGCAGCTCACGGGGAATGATTTTTCTTCCCTGGAAACATTTTGATGAAAACAAGTTTTGTCTGTGTGTGTCCATCAACGTTTTTCTTTGAATTTTTTTCAGTTACAATCTTTTTTCATTTTTGCCAAAATTTTTGGACCGAAAATTTTAGCTTTTCAGATTTTCAATTAAGTCCCCAAATTTTTCAACGATGGAATCTCTTTTTCAAAAAAAGCCCGTTCATCAAAAAGCCATTTTCTGACATAAAAATGTTTACCCAGAAAGCTTTCAACAAGCTCTAGCATCTAATGTAGTGGTGGCAGACAGAATATTGCAAAATCATGTGCATTCATTTATATTGCACTGTTTCTCATCTGTTTATGTTACAAAATGAAGCTGTGTGCAATAAATTGATTCAATCTATTTCAAAACAATTCAAACGATGGTGCTTAGTTGCAAAGTTCAGATATTAATTTAGATCCAAATCTAAGATTCCCCAAGGGTCAATAATGCCAGGTATGAGTTTGGCCCCTTTATACTTTGCTGGTTGACATTATTAAATAGATATAATCTTATCCAAATTAAAGGATGCGGAGTCTGGTCCATGGTACTCAGGTTAATTAGCCCTTAAACGAGAACTACAAATGAGATTACTTGTGAGTAGGTACTAGTCAATATGAGTAAGCGTTGCACAGTCAGGCCTTACAGGAAATATTATATATATTACCTCTACTGGATTTTGCAACACTTCTACTACCATATGAATTTGTTTTACTATACTAAAGGGCCACTGGGGAATCCAGAAGTACAAGCACTTTAAGTCAGAAAAGCCATAATGAAATTAAGTTTTTGATATATGCACTGAAGTTATTTTCAGAGCAGAACATTGTAGAAAGGACATATCATTAAAGATACATAGCATCTTATTCTAGCATTCATTTTATGGCACAAGTATTTTAGCATTTCAAAGTTAACAAAATTACTGGATGGCTGCTGTATGTCTTAAATATGGATTTAAAGATAATCTAGATTTCTTGAATACTAATGGCCAGATTCTGAAGTTTTAGTATTGTTCTACAGGAGTAATCCCATTTAAGACCAAGTTCAAGTGTTCAATGTGAGTAAGGTTATTGGTATCTGACCCTAAGGGATAAAAAAGATAGAGGGCCACATCCTTGCTCCCTAAAGATAGTATCTTTTTCTGAAGGCAGTCCCATTTTCTTCATTTGGCACTACTTAAAGTGTGACGTCCTACTGAGCATTAGCAAGGGAAGCAAATCTGGCCCTGAGTTAGATAGACCCTCACCGTAGACATATCCATCCAAGCAGTACCAGAAAAATGGGGCATGCTGCTGTAATCTGCTTGTTCGATGGCAGCCTGGTGGCACTCCGAATTCCCAGCAGTTCTACCTGTTCATAGGAAATGGATGTTTTGCTTAAAAAAATTGCAAAAACCACAGGGTGACAGAAGATGCTATTTCTCCTATGTACATTTACCATTTATATTGTGGCAAATTGAAACCCTGCAAGAGGGAGTCTGAGAAAATAGAAACAAATTTCAGAGTCTGGTTCAAATGAGTAACACAAAGCTGTGGCTCTCCTCTGACTGGCTAACGATGCTATGTGCTTCATTCCGGGACCTCGCTAAATCAGACATTTAAATCTGGTCATGCTATATAAACATGATACTAGATAAAGTTATTGCTTATTACTATATAATCCAGCTAAAATTATACACTGGTTCTTTATTATCTGGTTAACATAGTCCATTAATTTTTAAGAACTGTTTTCAACTTCACATTGGATGGCAAAAGAAGAAAACATCAATAACAGAGCCAGAATCCTTGGCACAACCTAAGGCCAGATACTTTGCACTTATAGAGTTTTTATTTTCTAAGGGCAAATATTAACTATTCCCCACATCAGTCATATGGAGCAAGTAGGTGGCATTACTATTTTACAGAGGTGGAAACTGAGGCATGAAGATTAAGGCCCATAGTCTTCCTAATGCTTAGCCCAAGAAACTTAGATGGGCACCGGAGAACTTCATGGGGAAAAGAGGTTGATGTATTCTCCCATCCAAGTTGCAGTGCTATTCCATCTCAAAAGGACTATAGTAGGCTATACTCTGTGACCTAGACAACACATCCAGTGGGGAGGGGTAAGGATCCTCTGCCCCTGGCTTAACCTACCCTTAAACAGCCACCTCATCATGGCAGGAGTACTTGCAGAACTGCACTCTGCCACAGGCAAGGAACCCAGACAACCTGGTGGATATGGGACACCATGATCCCCCACTGTGAAACAGAAACAGTGTGGTGCAGTTGTGTCATAGGGTGGGCTGGCCCTTTAAGGGGAGTTGGGTTCAATTCCACGTGTGCTTAGTTATCCAACATCCAGGGGCTTGGGCCAAAGGTTGGGTCAGGTGACCAAACATCACATGACAGTAGAACAGACAAGGCGCTTCCAGTAAGAGGGGGAGTGTTCAGTCAAAGGGGAAGAGACCGGCAGGGAGGAGGAAGGCTTTACTACAATAGAGCTAGATGGGTGGTGGGAGGTGCTAAGAGGTGGTCTGCTGTGGGCCGTGGAGAAGGCCAAGAAACAGCTGAGGCTAAGGCTCTGAAAGGAGCTCTGAAAGGTCCTAGGAAAGTCTCTTCAGGGAGAGTGGGGGTCCAGAATGGGGTGGAAAGAACTCCCTGCTCAGTGGGAACTAGGCAACTGAGAGAGAGACAGACAGACAGAGAGAGAGCCATAAACCCCAGGTGTTTGAGGAGTCCTGTAAAATGGCCAAAAGGAGGTGGTGGGGAACCTGAGAGTTGAAAACACTGGTTTGTTGGAGTCTCTGCTTACTCTTGGAAGTTATTGTCAAACTTTATGATTTGGCTAAGTCATTTGGAAGCATTGGAACTAGCCCATCCAAGAGTAGGAAACTGAAACATCTGGATCTAGAAGAGGGGAAACAGATATTGAGCACCTGACATGAAAGTGAACTTGTTACAGCAGGGGCCATTTGCATCCCAAATGGAGAAGGGATATTTGACCCATGAGCACAGGGGAGTCATTGTCACAGCTTGGGTTGCAGTTCTTGGCCTCTTTTTGTGCTTGTGCCACTAGATCATGCCTAGACTTAAAATTACATTTGGCATCATATTCCAGCCTTCAGACAGGTGCCAAACTGTCATGGACATCAGTGGGAGATACACAGCTCTGTAGAAAAACTTTGAAGCGTAGGTTAACTTCTAGCACTGTGTTCATAATTCCTAAAAAGAAAGTCATGTAAAAACACTGCATTTTTCCCTTTCAGAGGGACAAATTCTATCCCCTCCATGGCCATGGAAAGACTTGAGCACAATACAGAGTGGTGAGGAGTCTTCCAGGAGCCACAGAACAGCTCTCCATAGAGATTTAGGGTATTGGGGCTGTGGAGAGGTGCAGGCAGGATCGATGATGACTGGTAAGTTTGTAGTCCCAAAGAGTCTTAAGAAGTACTTGGGCTTTTCACTGGTCATAGGACGTGACCCTTCATAATTCCAAATGAAAAGCCGGGGTATGTGCACTATGTCCAGTGCATGATATGGGCTATAATTATTTAGAACCCATTGAAAGGGAAACATATATGCATTTGCTGCAAAGGAAAAGTTTGTTTTAGAGTCCAATGCATATATTTCTTTCATGTAAATTTGCAACTGTGTATACAAAAACCTGGAAGTATAAATCTTCTATTCTGCTCAGAAGTAGTTTCAAAAGTCAGCTAGCGCACAATAAGCAGGGATGGGTAATGTGAAATTAGTAAGAATAAAACAGTCTTGTTGGATTTGCAGATTTTAGCACATTAGACCGTCTGCATCTTCCTTATTATTTGTCTGTGTTAGCGCCCACATGCAGTGCTGGCTGCTTTTCAGACATTCAAAAAGGGATGGTCTGTGCCCCACAGAGCTCACAGCTTACAGATAGGCAGGCAGACAGACAAGTACATGGAAGTCAGGGAATGGGATGTTCTACATATACACCAGAATAGTCATGGTTTTTTTAAGAAACTGTCTCAATGGCCTAATAATTTGTATCCAATCAGAAAATGTCTTGCTTTTCTATAGCCCTAGTGTCCTTCCAAGTGTTCAGCTGGTAGATCAAGAGGACTCCAAACAACCTGAAGGGTGCCTTTGCCAGGCTGCTCAAAGGAGAAAAAACATTCAAGGATCCCCACCTCCACATAATTGTTAGAAGCAACAGTGGTCCCCTGGTATGTTTGCACCAAAGCTTTCTCATGATTCCACTGTACACGGCTCCATCTTCCTGTGTAGTGAACACGACTTTCTCATTGAGTTAAGTGGTAAAGGCCTGGTGTGCCGCTGGAAGAGGCTGAGTTCCCCACTGACACCACTTTATGCTGTAGCTAGTTCAGAAGTATTGCTTGAGCTTGAAAGTGCAGATTGAATGCCCTTATAACTAATAAGGATTTACTTGGCTGCATCTGTAGGCTGCTCCTACTCGGTGATTTATATTCCTGATGCTTGGAACTACAGTATAAATCTGGTTATGCTATAGAAACTTGATACCAGAGAAAGTCAATATTACAGCATAATAGAGCTGAAATTACACACTGGCACTACTTTGTTATTAACCCTTTAATAACTTATTTCAGAGCCTCCTCAGTGACAAATAAGTTGGCTAGCACTAGGGAGAGGATTTTTGTGCCACAGATAATGCCACTACATTAAACGTATGTCATTCAATCCGTATGGAGCCAGGGGGAATCAATTTCTAGAAAAGACATTTCCTCCCAATACTGAAAAAGATGAGTGCTTTTCAGAAACGATTTCTTTTGACCTCATTGCTTCAATGCATTTTACTGTGTGTCTCTTTCCCCCAGGCCATGCAGCATATCAACACCATGATGCTTTATGTAAACAACCAGGCTATTTTAGTACTGTCAGATTGTTTCTAAGCTGGCCCAGGTTCTTCAGGAGAAGTATTTTTCATTGTTAGTTGATTTCTCAGCCATTGCACAGGTTGTTGCATTTAGGATTCCATGCTCCCAGAAGTAGAAAGGTTTAGCTGGTCCACTGGGCACAGAAAACTTTCGGATAGCCAAGGTCCACATCACTTCTCAGTTTTAAGCAGTAGAGAAGCCTTAAGGGGAAATTTTGCAAGCCACCCATGGATGAAACTCCCATTGTTTGCTACACAGATCAAAAATTATCCCATTGTCACTTCATTCACACTGTTTGAATTGGGAATTGAGTAACCATTTGGCTCAATCAACTTCAAGTGAAATTGTAGTTTCTGCTCTACACCAGCCATATGAAAAAAGAATAAGAATCGGGAATTCACTACGTAGGTCCATTAGTTGAAGTCAGGATAAAGATACAATTTCAGGTTTTCTTCTCTCTTGTTTGGAAGCCAGAGAATTTCTATGTAATTCATTTGGGGTTCAGTGGGAACATGAAGAAAAAGAAAATGATGGCAATCATGTTGTCTTTTGACTGACCTCTCTCTCTCTCTCTCATATGTATGAATCTGTATGTATCTATGTACATATAAACAAACAATGGCAATGAAATTGATCATGCTGATACTCCATGCAGAAGAACTTGGATTGGTTCCTCACCTCCAACTCCTGAAATCTGCCCCCCAAAAGCTAACTGAACTGCCCAAAGCAACTTTTTTTCATCCTGCCTAGCTGGGTCAGTAATGTGCCATGATCAATGGTATCAAATATGGATCTAACATGATTATAAAAACTTGTCTGGAAACCATCACTTGAAGATTGAAAGATATCTGAAAATCTCACATTGTCCAGGTGCTCCTTAAGTTGCTTAGCAACTGCCTCCTTAATCATTCTCTCCAAAAAAGGGGAGGTTTGACAGAGGGTAATAATTAGATAGTTTCATGAGGGGGATCAAGACCTCATCATATTGTAGCTGGGATGGCATTCTGCCCTTCAAAAAATGAAATGTTAATGAAAATGTCCATCCACTAGGAAAGTGTCTCATAATTGAGTTTCATAAGCCCCACAGGTTTCAGAGTAGCAGCCGTGTTAGTCTGTATTTGCAAAAAGAAAAGGAGTACTTGTGGCACCTTAGAGACTAACCAATTTATTTGAGCATAAGCTTTCGTGAGCTACAGCTCACTTCATCGGATGCCCCACAGTTATCCCACCAGGGTCCTTGTCCTTTCATGAGGAAAGACTCTGTCAAAATCAACCAAATTGGTAGATTAATGCATGGCTTCTTGTCCTGACATTCTTGGTTGCAGACTGGTAGGCTCAAATATGAGTGATTTTGACTGTGAAGAATTTGAAGTCTTGTCCCCATGGTTCCTGAGAAAAGAGTTTCAGAGGAGAGGCAGTCTAGAAGAACCTAAGTCGCCTATACCCTGAGTAACTGTGCAAGCCAACTCTCTACTGCATGTGTAGTCATGACGTGTAGCCTCTCACTTTCTGTCCTCCTGTTTTCTGTCTCCATTCTTCCTCTCCTCTTCCCTTCCCTCAACTCCTCTCTTTTTGGCTGTCTATTTTTATTCATTTTTGCTCTTTCATGTTTTTTGCTGCCTTTCCCTGGTTGTTCCCCCTGCCCATTTCCTCACTCACTAGAATCGAGATTTTCAGACGAGGATAAAGGACTTAGGTGCCCGGATACAATTGAAGCTGGGCATTAACTCCCTTTTAAATTCCTTGGGAAATCCAGGTCTAAAAGACTCCATTCTGCTCAAGGTGAGAAGTGTAGATTGGTGGGTCAGTGGAGCGGGAACGTGGGCTCTTACAGCTGAGCTATGTGTGGCAAAAGCCAGTGTAACCCACACAGCTCCTGGGTCTGGTTTTGGTTTTCTGCCCCCTTAGTGGCACCAAGACCACTTAGAGATTAATGAGTCTGCTACAGTCTTTGCTAAGGGCCATTGTAATTTAGCTCATGCAGTAGAGGCTCATGCATTTAGATCCAGAGGTCTGATCCTGCCTGCCGACAACTGGAGTCTGTCAGCATTACACAAGGATGCAAAGCTTAGTCCAGCATGATGCTTCCTGATCCTGTGACTATTCTAAACCAATGCTGGGGTGGGGAGGAAAGTTGGGTGCTAGTTTACCCACAGCAGTACATTTACAGACGGGATTCAGAGTATATCTAGCATCAGCCAATCACACAGCTCTCTCTTCTTGTTCTGTGCTCTCCAGTGCCTACATCCTCAACTCACCCCGCCCCCATGAGTATGGCTTCTTTCCATGCCTCTCCTCCATCCCCCGCCTCCCCGCAGTGTAAGATGAATTTTCTCAGCCAATGAATTAAAAAGATTACCTAGCTGTTGCAATTTTAACTATTATCTGGGGGCAATTAGTTATGTTGCATAGTTTCTGTTGTGGTCTAGCTTGCTTGCCATATAAAACTGAGACCTTTTAATAGACTCTGTGGCATCAAAGCAAAGGACTGAAAGTTAAGCGGACACTAGGCAATCATTTGCTGACATCTCCTCTCATTACAGGGCCTTTTAAAAATTAACATTTGACATCATCCAATGAGAGTTTGATGAAGGCATTTGTTAGGTCCCTGGTTAACTAAACATAGCTTATTAATGGTGACTTTATTCCTACAGGGTTTGTTTTGAAACCTGGTTGTGTCAGTGTTCCTCATGTATTCTGATGTGTGCCCATCATAACATGTTTGTTCTTGTACTGGTAGTTAATAGGGCTGTCGAGATTGCAGTTTTGCATTTCTTTATCTATTTCTTGTACCTTACTAAATCATTTGAGTTTCCCTTTTATTAAGAAGCTGGTTTTAGTTCATGCTGCTGCTGTTTCTGTATTGTGGTTAACCAACCACTGAAGTGTTTTCAAGAGTTTCTTTTTCAGACTTCATAACTAACCACTTATTTCTGATTCAGTGTTAAGATTTCCGAGACTTTTATTTTTCTGAGATCTAAATATACTCATGGAGTCAACTGTGGATCCATTTAAATATAGGTTGGAGAGGGGTTTGGATGATTACAATTAGCACATTCACTTCCCGACATGCATAGAAATGCATTTTAGATTTGGTTGGTTCCTAAAGCATAAAACCTTTGTATACTTCTCCAGGTGCGCTCAGTTTCTGGACATGTTTTTCCACAATCCCCAATTTTCATTTTCAATCAATTTCATTTACACACTCTCAGTAGTTCTACGGGATTTGGCGGAAGTGCTGATGGTGTGTAAAATTAAGCATGTGCATAAATCTTTGCAGGATCGGGACCTTGGTGAAGGGCAACATGTTGCCATTATTGCTAGTAAATGAAGCATGAACAACAGTTTGGATAAGGCACTGCTGATATTTAGAATGGAACTCAAACCAAATTTGTTTTGAAATTGTACCATCTGGTTAAATGTTCTATCACATCTGATTTCCAAACAGGTCCAGAACTGGAAGTGCCAAAATAGCACAGTAAAAGTGCTTTTAGTTATCATTTACCTTTAATACTGCAACCTTCCCTTCTCCCTGACTCTGCACACAAAACCCTATAAAGAAGGTAAACTCAGGCAATAAGATTAGGTAACCTTCCCCAGGGCATTGTGGGATAAGTGTGTTTCTCAGCCAGATGAATCTCTGGAATTCCAAGCTCCTACTTCTCTTGCATGTTATGTATTTAATACATATCTAAATCCATTTCACAGGGACATTTCTGAAAGCTCATCAAGGAACCTGATTCTTAAAGTGTGTATATGTAACTGAAATGAAATCTTAGCTCCCTGAAATGTTTAAATGCCTGATATGAGAGAGGCTATGAAATTGTTCTTTACATTACCTCTTTAAAAATTCTATATGCATGAATGTTTCATATGGTACAGTTTTTTTTTTAAATTTACACAAACACACAATGTAAATGCAATGAAAATGCCAATGAAATTAAACTGCATAGGGAATAACATTTAGAAATCTGAACTAGGTTATCTGTGGAGGTTGTATTTTATTTATGTTTCCCAAGGATTCTAAGAGTATGTCTACACAGCATCTAGACATCCATGCTGGCTGGGAGAGGGTGGAGAGAGGCGCGAGTAGTGGGGAAGCCTCTTGGAGGAGGGGATGGAGGCACAAGTGGCGGGATGTCCCCTCGTGGGAGGGAGCAAAGAGATGCGAGCGGTGGGGGCCTTGGGGAAGGGGGCTGAGCAGGATCAGGGCCGAGGGTGGAGCATGGGTTGGCCTCGGGGGAGGAGGCTAAGTGGGGGGCGGACCTTGGGTGGAGCAGGAGGCAGGGCCACAGTGTGGGTGCTGGTGGCCCCTCCCACTTCTAGGGAGTTTCCAGCGCTCAGACCCAGCCTCCCCAAATGTGGGAGTCATGTGCCACCCATGGTGGTTCCTGTCCATGTTGGGGAACCCCTATTAAAGTGGATTGCTGGGGCAAGCTGTAACAGAGCAGGACTGAGAGCTCTTTCTTGGTCTAAAGATCTAAAGCTGAGAAGGGAGTAGGATGGGGGTGGGTTATGACAAAGGTGTGTGTGGGATGGACATGCATGAGCTGCTCAACTCTACAAAAAATACTCTGGGACTCTCACATTTCTGTGCACAGTCCCCCAGCCTTGAGAACCCCCTTAAAGGGGGCTGCAAGGACAGCTCCAAAGGAGCTATGCTTCTGGGAAACTGTACACAGGGTGGGATCTCCAGTACCTGTGTGAAGGCATAGGGCTTTCCTATGGATGGGCACAGACTTCTGCACATCTGAGGGAATCCTTAGGTTATGGGAGAAGGACTTTCTCTTCCCCTTGGAATAACTTGAGGAGACTCTCATGGAGCTACTCAGGGTTTGTTCTTCAGCAGGATTCAGTTGGGCCCATTGTTCTCAAGTTGAACCAGTGCTTATTAAGACACAAAAGCCCCGAATCCTAGGCACCCACCTAGAGCGTTGTTATTATCAAGGCTCTCAGGCACCATCCATTCAAAGACTACCAATAAGTGTTGTTGTTCTTGATTCATGCTGGCCTTCAGTAAGGCTACTGTTGGGCAAACATAGAAGCCTCTGAAGGAAATTTCTCATAATAATCATGTAATCAAGAAATATTAAAACTCTTGAGTCAGAATGCAAAATCTACTTTTTATCATCCTCTTCTAGCAAATGGTGACGTACTACATCACTATACATGTTTGCATTTTTCTTAATAACTAATGGAGTTTAGTATTTTTAACAAGTAATGTATTGATTTTGACAAAATTGTTTTTCAATTTAAAATACACTTCTAGCAAACATACATTTTCTCATTATTATTAAAAATGAGAAATGTCTAAGATTTTCTATTGTTATTATTTTATCTATTTTCCTACGCAAAAGAGATATCATAGAATATCATTCAATATTTACCTGGTTTAAAATCTGTTTCTCACTAAATATCAAATTTCTCCAAGTGTATCCTATATTCAGGGGTGTGCAGAAGAGGGAGCAAGCAAGGGCATAGGGCCTCCAATCATTGGCGGGGCACAGAATTCCTCCAGGCCTGGGGCCACAGTGTGGAAAGTGAGCTCCTCCTGGGGTCATGGCAGGGGCTGAGCAAGCTCCGTCCTCTGGCTCTGGGGCCGTGTAGGGAGTTGACAGCTCCTCTGGCCCTGGGGCTGTGGTGGGGGCACAGAATATGCCCCTCCAAAAGAGGTCAAGTTTAAATTCCTGCGACGCCCCTTCCTGTATTTTATTCAGATTTTATAGTTAGTGAGTAACTTTATTCATGTAGTAAGTAAGGGAGTTATTTCTGCCAACAAGACAGAAAAGCATCCTTATTCAGGAGAACACTTAAGCCCATACTTAACTTCATGTGCTTGCTTAAATTCCAATGAAGTCAATAGGTCTAGAAGTTGAATAGAAATGGACTTCAGTATATGCTTAAGCCCTGATTCAGCAAAGCACTTAAGGACCTGTCTGAATTCCTATGGACTCCCAATGACCTCAGTGGGAGTTGTTTTCTTAACTTCCACTGATTTCAATGGAAGTTAGGAGCCTAACTACCTTTGAGGATCTGGGCCTAAGGTTTATTTTGCTCTGTGATATGAACACTGCAGACACAGTGAAAGCCAGCAAACAGCAATGCATGCATTAATACTTACCTCTTTAAAATTCTTCAGTTCTTAATAACAGACTCTCATGCATCACGCCATCTGCCAGCTGTGAACAGAAATAAAATCACACGTACAGGTACTGTAATGTACAATCTAATTAGTGTACTAAAGCTTAATATAGCTGAGATTTTTGTAAATATAAAAACAATTATAGTAGAACAAATTTATTCCTATGACACTATAATGATGAAGATTCTTTTGCTAGTGCAATGAGAGGGTTTATTATACATAGTTTCATTATCTTGCAGCTTGCCTTACTTAATATATAATATGCCTTCATGTACAGCAATTAAAATGATAATGAAACAGACAGGCAGAATCTGAATAATCATATCATTTGTAGTATGATCCACTAATGCAGTATTCTCTTCCATACTATGTGCTTATTACAGGTTTTCTTGGGCTTGTCCTAGTGACCTTGGTTTCTTGATCTTCTGCATGCTGTACATTCACCCTCGTACTTGCCTTTGACACATCTCACAATATTTGTCCCCTCATATCAAATGTCTCACATGATGTGGGTGGAGACGTACAACAAAATGTTGTCCTACCTTACATGGTACCCACTACGAGAGAGCAGTCAAGCAATGAATCCAGAGTTACCCTGCTGGAGGAGGGCAAGATAACTCAGCAGGGTTTGGGGGCAGCACATTTCGTGGCACAATGAACATTACAATATAGTGTGTACAGGCTTCTGCGAGAATAATATGAAATACACGCTCCCAGATAATCAATGTAGATGCCCAGCGTTTTTTCTTCTCTTTATAGCTCAAGTCTTGTTTAGCTAGCCACAGGTATTCAGACTCCTATGCTGGAGGAATGTCTTGTTGTTATGAGACTCCTTTCCCATTCTACTGTTTCAGATGCTTTGCTATACTATTTATTTCCTTTTGGCTATTTTTTTCTTCCTGCTGGCATCCCTGCAAAATATTTGTTTGCATATCAGAATATCGTCTTGAAATGTGTCCATAGAGGATACTTCCATTTGCAGAGTAATTGGAGGCTAGCTTCCCATGAAAAGCCCAATTTTTAAACACTATTCCCCAATGGCTTCCCAAGAAAGAAACTAATTCCTCTCAAATTTCATATGCCACAACTCATCCTAGCATAGACATTCTCTTTAAAACTTTAAAACATCAGTTTTAAAGTTATGGTGTTTTTTTTTAAAAAAAGAAATTCTTTGTTTTGGGGAAATCTTCCTAAGGGTCCCGATACATTCTTTATATCACCAAAGTGGCAAACTCTTCATTTGGCTTTGGTCAGTTGGTTTTGCCTGGGAGAAGTGGCTTTTGGTCAATTTAGAAGATCTGGGGCGGAATTACAAAGACATAAAGAGCTGTTTTTTACATGCATATAGATAAACATGTATAAATAGAAGCTAACATGCTGCTAGTTCTAAGCTGTGCTGATCCAGGTGATGGACTCATACAAGAAGTTAGGGAGGTCAGGAGTCACTGGTGAAGGGTAAGAGATTGATAGGAAATTCTGATGGCCAGAAGTCCACAATGTGGAGGGAGATCTTGGTGGGACATGGAAAGGAAAGATGCATTTGGTTGGCTTGACTCCCACTCACATTGATATCAATAGTAAATGCCCTCACCATGTGGGAAACTACAAAACCTAATAGCCCCCGGGACTACGTGACCAACAAAACTTTTTTTGGGAGAGAGTGGTTTTGTGGAGAAGTGCATGGCATGCCAACTCTGTTTTTAAAAAAAAGAAAAGGAGTACTTGTGGCATCTTAGAGACTAACCAATTTATTTGAGCATGAGCTTTCGTGAGCTACAGTTCACTTCATCGGATGCATACCGTGGAAACTGCAGCAGACTTTATATACACACAGAGATCATGAAACAATACCTCCTCCCACCCCACTGTCCTGCTGGTAATAGCTTATCTAAAGTGATCATCAAGTTGGGCCATTTCCAGCACAAATCCAGGTTTTCTCACCCTCCACCCCCCCCCACCCCCGCCACACAAACTCACTCTCCTGCTGGTAATAGCCCATCCAAAGTGACAACTCTCTACACAATGTGCATGATAATCAAGGTGGGCCATTTCCTGCACAAATCCAGGTTCTCTCACCCCCTCACCCCCCTCCAAAAAACACACACACAAACTCACTATCCTGCTGGTAATAGCTCATCCAAAGTGACCACTCTCCCTACAATGTGCATGATAATCAAGGTGGGCCATTTCCAGCACAAATCCAGGTTTTCTCACCCCACCCCCCACCCCCATACACACA
The DNA here is from genome assembly GCF_965152235.1 of Eretmochelys imbricata. Classification (NCBI taxonomy): domain Eukaryota; kingdom Metazoa; phylum Chordata; order Testudines; family Cheloniidae; genus Eretmochelys; species Eretmochelys imbricata. The sequence goes on from NC_135574.1 coordinate 34,655,401, forward strand.
CAAACTCACTCTCCTGCTGGTAATAGCTCATCCAAAGTGACCACTCTCCCTACAATGTGCATGGTAATCAAGGTGGGCCATGTCCAGTACAAATCCAGGCTTTCTCACCCCCCCCCCCCTTTTTTTTTTTTTTTTGGTAACTGAGAGTTACCAAAAGCAACTACAGCATTTGCTCAAGAAACTTCCTGAAAAAGCACAAGATCAAATCCGCACAGACACACCCCTGGAACCCCGACCTGGGATATTCTATCTACTACCCAAGATCCATAAACCTGGAAATCCTGGGCACCCCATCATCTCAGGCATTCACCCTGACAGCAGGATTGTCTGGCTATGTAGACTCCCTCCTCAGGCCCTACACTACCAACACTCCCAGCTACCTTCGAGACACCACTGACTTCCTGAGGAAACTTCAATCCATCAGTGATCTTCCTGATAACACTATCCTGGCCACTGTGGATGTAGAAGCCCTCTACACCAACATTCCACACAAAGATGGACTACAAGCTGTCAAGAACACTGTCCCCGATAATGTCACGGCTAACCTGGTGGCTGAACTTTGTGACTTTGTCCTTACCCATAACTATTTTACATTTGGGGACAATGTATACCTTCAGATCAGCGGCACTGCTATGGGTACCCGCATGGCCCCACAGTATGCCAACATTTTTATGGCTGATTTAGAACAACGCTTCCTCAGCTCTCGTCCCCTAAAGCCCCTACTCTACTTGCGCTATATTGATGACATCTTCATCAGCTGGACCCATGGAAAAGAAGCCCTTGAGGAATTCCACCATGATTTCAACAACTTCCATCCCACCATCAACCTCAGCCTGGTCCAGTCCACACAAGAGATCCACTTCCTGGACACTACAGTGCTAATAAACAATGGTCACATAAACACCACCCTATACCGGAAACCTACTGACCGCTATTCCTACCTACATGCCTCCAGCTTTCACCCTGACCACACCACACGATCCATCGTCTACAGCCAAGCTCTGCGATACAACCGCATTTGCTCCAACCCCTCAGACAGAGACAAACACCTACAAGATCTCTGTCAAGCTTTCTTACAACTACAATACCCACCTGCGGAAGTGAAGAAACAGATTGATAGAGCCAGAAGAGTTCCCAGAAGTTACCTACTACAGGACAGGCCTAACAAAGAAAATAACAGAACGCCACTAGCCGTCACCTTCAGCCCCCAACTAAAACCCCTCCAACGCATTATTAAGGATCTACAACCTATCCTAAAGGATGACCCAACACTCTCACAAATCTTGGGAGACAGGCCAGTCCTTGCCTACAGACAGCTCTGCAACCTGAAGCAAATACTCACCAACAACCACATACCACACAACAGAACCACTAACCCAGGAACTTATCCTTGCAACAAAGCCCGTTGCCAACTGTGCCCACATATCTATTCAGGGGACACCATCACGGGGCCTAATAACATCAGCCACACTATAAGAGGCTCGTTCACCTGCACATCCACCAATGTGATATATGCCATCATGTGCCAGCAATGCCCCTCTGCCATGTACATTGGTCAAACTGGACAGTCTCTACGTAAAAGAATAAATGGACACAAATCAGATGTCAAGTATTATAACATTCATAAACCAGTCGGAGAACACTTCAATCTCTCTGGTCACGCAATCACAGACATGAAGGTTGCTATCTTAAAACAAAAAAACTTCAAATCCAGACTCCAGCGAGAAACTGCTGAATTGGAATTCATTTGCAAATTGGATACTATTAATTTAGGCTTAAATAGAGACTGGGAGTGGCTAAGTTATTATGCAAGGTAGCCTATTTCCCCTTGTTTTTTCCTACCCCCCCCCCCTGCAGACGTTCTGGTTAAACTTGGATTTAAACTTGGAGAGTGGTAGTTTGGATGAGCTATTGCCAGCAGGAGAGTGAGTTTGTGTGTGTGTGTGTGTGTCCCCGGGGGAAAAAAAAAAAGTGGGGGGGGATGAGAAAGCTTGGATTTGTGCTGGACATGGCCCACCTTGATTACCATGCACATTGCAGGGAGAGTGGTCACTTTGGATGAACTATTACCAGCAGGAGAGTGAGTTTGTGTGTGTATGGGGGTTGGGGGGTGGGGGGTGAGAAAACCTGGATTTGTGCTGGAAATGGCCCACCTTGATTATCATGCACATTGTAGGGAGAGTGGTCACTTTGGATGAGCTATTACCAGCAGGATAGTGAGTTTGTGTGTGTGTTTTTTGGAGGGGGGTGAGGGGGTGAGAGAACCTGGCTTTGTGCAGGAAATGGCCCACCTTGATTATCATGCACATTGTGTAGAGAGTTGTCACTTTGAATGGGCTATTACCAGCAGGAGAGTGAGTTTGTGTGGCGGGGGTGGGGGGGGGTGGAGGGTGAGAAAACCTGGATTTGTGCTGGAAATGGCCCAACTTGATGATCACTTTAGATAAGCTATTACCAGCAGGACAGTGGGGTGGGAGGAGGTATTGTTTCATGATCTCTGAATGTATATAAAGTCTGCTGCAGTTTCCACGGTATGCATCCGATGAAGTGAGCTGTAGCTCACGAAAGCTCATGCTCAAATAAATTGGTTAGTCTCTATGGTGCCACAATACTCCTTTTCTTTTTGCGAATACAGACTAACACAGCTGTTACTCTGAACTCTGTTATTGAAACTCATCTGGTGCAAGTTGTTGTAGCTTCATTGACTTCAATAGAGTTATGCTTATTTACACAAACTGATTTATACCAACAGGCTCTTGTATTTAGAACAAGATAGCTACATCAGTAGCTGGTATAAAAACCATATAATTTGTGCGAGTGTGTATTGAAACATCAGGTTTTTGACTTGTAGAAATTGCCTCAGTAAGTCATACTTTTAATCACCCATTTAATTTTTCACAACATTTCCACATATCCATGGGCATTCCATCTACCATCTCACAGCTCACAAGGAGAGAATGATGTGCTAACATAGTTAACACATTAGAGAGTCACTAAGTTGCACTAGCTGCCAGTTAGAGGATAGAAGAGCCCTTGTTTTTCACTGCTTTCGTCTGCTAGCTTCATTTTATGTCAAACAGACATTATAACACAACGTGGAATTAGTGAATGTTTTTCGAAGTTGAGAATAGCAGCTTCCTGTGTTGTCTCCTAACCTGTTCTCTTTTGTAATGATTCAAGTTCATATAAAACAAAATACAAAGGCAATTAAATGACGCTACAAATCACCGCTACAGGTCAAAAAAAGCAAGATACGAAGAGAATAATGTGTAGTGGCTAAAATTGATGCTTTCACATGAACTAATGTTTTCTAACTTGGGTGCCTAACATGAAACTCCTATATCCATAATTAGGACTTTAGATAAATGGTGTGGTTGTCAGAGATGCTCCTAATAACTTCAGTGATAGTAGTGTGCACTCAGTACTTCAGAAAACTGGTTCAATTATTATGGACTTGGACTAAGCATCCAAGTTTGAAAAATTTAACCACAATGTCCAGTCTGCTACAAGAAAGTATTTTTCTGAATCTGTAGACAACAAAATTTCCTGTGGTAACTGGCTATGCAAAACCAAATCCACAAACTTGTTCTCATACAGCATGACTCACGGGATTAGCCAATTTCATATTTTACCTAAAAATAAAGTAATATTTTTCTGCAGTAGTTATACAAATATAACAAATATACAAATATAGCAGTGCCACTCTTCTCAGTATATAAGACATTCTCTGTATTCAGATGCTTATGTTGCTGATAACATCCCAGATGGACGTGTGTTGCTTAGATGAGGCCAATTAGGTCTAGGGATCTGAATATGAATATGAACTGCTCATTTGTGTCAGCACAGATCTAATCAATCTGCCAACTAATGGATGCCATTAACATTTGTTCTTTGTTAAAATGACTTTGCTCATATAATAATAGCGAGTTTGGGGTCATCATGGGATTTATTAATACTATGATTATTTTCAAATGATTTCATAGAATTTTATTTGTAAATAGAAAAACTATCAACAATGAAAAATGAAAATGCTAAAAAACGCATTGAAAAGGCATTTTCACTTCTTTAGTCATGTATATCATTCCTAGAGAGTGCTTTATTCCAGACCTGTGCAGATACTCTACAGGGCACCACCACAAGGAGGCATTGTTACTCAGGGGAGACCTTGGAGCAGTGGTTCTAAACCTATGTGCTGCAGCTCTGTGCTGACTGGGCTGCCAGCGGTCTGCGGGCCACAAGTTGAGAACCACTGCCCTGGAGTCACAATTCTTCCGCTGCTTCTTCTCACTCTCAGAGGTTAGTAATTTACCGTTGACTTGTACCACCAGTAAGATCCAGATTTAGGAAACCATCTCTATTCAGAATAGCACTTGAGCACATCGGCGTGTTTAAAAGTTTTCCTGATTGGAAACCCTCACAACTGTGTCTCCATTCCATCTCCATCCCCTCCACACCTGCCTGGCTTAACTACTTTGTTCATTCCCCACCCATTGCAAGGAGGGAGTAAGCAAGTGAGTAGTCCCCACTTACTCCTATGTGCAAGGGTACAAGGTCTGGGCAGACAGCATAGGAATATAAAGGGGTTTGTACTTCCTTGGTTGAGTATGTCATTTGAGACTATAAAAGGGCAAGGAAGGATGATTAGGGTGCTATCCTGGGACTTAGGAGACGTGGGTTCAATTCCTTGCTCTTCCACAGTCTTCCTCCACCATCTTGGGCAAGCCTCTCAGTTCACCATCTATGAAATATGAATAATAGTACTTCCATAAGATCGTTTCTTAATATTGCTGGCATTTTGTCTATTAAGATGTTAGAGTACCTAGAGCCTTGGATAGGCATTTATTTAATATTTTAATATCCCACTTAAAATAGATAGTGGGAATCTAGCCATATATATTTTATAAAATGTATTTGTCTCTTCTGAGTTTGACCTCAATAGAAAAAGGGGCAGGACAGCTGAGGAATCAGCACAAAAACCAGGAAGCAATGCTGGAGGTACATATTCATAACAATTACAAAGACTAATGGGGACATTTTTCAGGGAGCTCTATCTAGCTACCCTACGAACATGATATGGGAACAATAACAATAAACCTCTTCATTGTGGCCATACGAAATTGTCAAAACTATTTGACTTTGGGAAATAAAATGCTTTAAAATCCTGATTATGAGCCATGCCTATAAAAATTAGTCATCAAGTTTGAGCATTTCACATAAAACATCAATAAATGTGGTATTCTTAAGCCAAAATGAAGCTGATCAACCATTTATAAAGAACACCCAGTTTATTTAATAGGGTGGTGTTAATGCATTACTGTTAACATAACGTATCCATACTGCTCAATTTAGTGAGATGATCACCACCAGGTAGACACTCAATCTCTGTTATTATTAACAAGACAATATCTACAAAGAAAATAGACCAATTTAGGATTTCCTTTCCCCCAAAAAATATTTGGTGGGATTGTTAATCCTTAAGGAGGCCTCTAAGAGTCAGGTGGAAAACTTCTGGGAACTGGCTGCTTTTTAGGGACTGGGGAACAGAATGGAGGAGCTAGTACAGATCAGAAAGAGTGGGGTTCTACAATGGTCATTTCATTACCTCTCTCTCCTCTAAGTGTATGTCTAATTATATAATCTTATATAATTTTAGTTTTGAAGCCAATGTTAGGATTCTGAATAATAGGATATTAAGATGCACTTTACTGAAAATATTTTAACAGAAAGAGTGGATTTAAATAGCAACTTTAATTTAGATATTCAGTAGCAACTGAATAATGTGACTATCCAAAATAAATTAAGAGCTGTACATTACATAATGTAGCCAGTGAACAGCCCCAGATTTCCCTTACAGAGCTAAACTTAGGCTCAGACTGGCAATTCCTTTTGCTGAGAGGAATATTTTCAACCTCAGTGTAATTCCCTGGGCAGGAATTGTGCCAACTTCTCCAATGGTTATACATATAAAAACGAATCCTAGAAGGACTTTAGGAAGATGCTAACACACCCCAACAGAGTATAACTTCTCTTTGTACAGTTGATCTTCTCACTATTCTTACCCAGATACTCACATTTAATTTAGTTACCTGTTACCTTAACTTGTACTTCACGTCCTCTGCCCCTGAACTAGTTAGATTGCTATAAGAGATAGGCCTTTCCTAAAGCCCCAGATCCAAACATCTCTCTGGGATTGAAGTACATGGGTGTGCTAGAAATCTGAATTCAAGCTAAGTCACTAAAAATCCCCCAAACTCCATTTTATGGAAACTATCATTTGTAACCTGGTGGGAAAACAGAATCGCCATCAAGCAAGAGTTTAAAGAGAGGGCCACTCAGGAGAGACTAACCCTGACAGTTTCAATAATAGCCACAATTGTTATTCAGTGGTAAAATTCCTCCCAGACCATCAGAACCCAAAAGCCATATTATCACAACTCAAGAAGCCTGATGTGAATATTTAATCTTTCTAAAATTGGTTGATTATGCAGATAGTGTGTATCTGAGAGCTCTCCCCCCATCCCCGGATCTTATAAAAATAATTTCTACATCCAGCATTTAACAACCAAAATGCAGGCAGTCTATTCTCTCTCCACTACTTATTTGCAACTTTACATGGTTTGTCCTGACATGCCACTGAAGTAAATGGACATTCAATACAATCTGTCAGGAGTGAAGGGGTTGATCATTAGAATATGAGGTGTTCCTCTAAGCCATCTACTGGTGTATGGTTAATGGCTTCAATGATATGGAGAATTGCTTATAGGATTTCTTTTTCATGCCTGGTATATTAGCATTTCACATTTTAATGAATTCCATAAATAAAAGATGATGAAATACCAGGGTTTTACAAACTGTGTGCAATTAGATTCATCCTGAATTCTGGCTACATATACAACACTGTAGCCAACATTTTTTACCCTGTCTTCTGTGCTGATGTTCTTTGGAATTACTAAGTAAACAGCAATAGATCACTTTCATTACCAAAAATAAAATATCAAGCTAACATCATTCTGGTTTTCATATTTTCACCTCAGCTCCATCAGTCACATAGAGCAATTGATCTGTTCTGTATAATGGAGACCTGTCTTTATGTGTGAAGCTGTTTGTTTTTCTGTCTGAGGCCTTTGACATAGCTCACTGTAATGCTTAATACAGTATCTAAAGGGGGAACATTAGGCTCACAGCCAGTCCCTTACTATTCTTTTCCCCCCAAAGCATTTGGTAAGTGGAGTTCAGAGAGGTTACTATAGATGAGAGGAACTCCTGACTGAGAAGAATGTGCAGTAGAGGGGTCCAGTTTAAGCGTATTTTGTAAAAGCATGTTCATTATTTAGAAAGTGACTAGTGTCTTTTTTGTTTGTTTGTTTCCTGCAGGGTGTGTGTGTGTGTGGTGGGGGGAACACCACATTGGTGGTTCAGATTTTAGCCCCTAGCAAACAGCAGCTTGATAAGCTTCTAAAATTGTCATGCATTGACAAGCCCAGAAGAGAGATTGGAATAAATAATTTAGAGGCTCGGGTTGCTAATGGGGGAGAGGGGGAAGGTTTCATCCACAGAAGTCTATAACAAGAACAGCACTTCTTGATTATTTTAGGAGAAAATCTACTACTCTGACCTCATACTACCTGAGCAGCATGAAAAACACAGGAGTCTTGGAATCATGTAACCTTAGGAGGCTGCTGTTGGTGACAAGGGAATCTAATTCCATTGAAAAACAACCACCCACCCCACCTCACAAGGCATTCCGTGTTATTAATAATCATAAGGATAGCGCACAAAGCTCTGGCAGTTTCCTTTTACCCTCAGGGGGTGGCAGTGGAGCAGACCATTGCTCTAGTGATCAAAAGCAAAATAAAAAAAAAATTACCTCTATATCCCCAATAAAACAAAGATCTCCCCAGAGCAGAGGAGATATTGTATCTGCTGACCAAGCCTAGTGAGTAAGTCTCAAACAAACACATTAGAGCTTAATTTGTCATCCTTGGTGGTGTTCCACTTGTGCTTGCCTGGGCGCTGCACCCCTAAGCTCCCTAGGGAGGCTTTCTGCTGACAGTGCAGTAGATATCAATGGAGCAGAACAGCAAGTTCCTGCCTAGAAGAAAGATCAGGGAAGACAGGTCAAAATTCTTGTTTTTTGTTTCCTTCCTTGAATGCTGTTTTTTCCACAGAGTTGGGGGCAGAGTAGGGAGGGGATCGGAAAAGGTGGAAAAAACAATCATTGGTATGTGCTGTGGTCTCAGGAATTTGCTTTTTAAACATCATTGAGTGTTCAAATGATCTAAATACCGTGACTGGAGCCAAGAGAGGCTCAAAATAGCCTGATGAAAGGGGGCTGTAGTAGTGATTAGTTGCAGTCTGAGACAGACTTTCTAATGTGTGTGTAAAGCTGAAGCAGACTTAATAGCATTTTGGTCCAGTGGCATTATGGATAATGATGGTTCAAATGATTCAGTGTGTTTGTATTTTTTTTTCTATTTCAGTTGGTTTTGATCATGTTTGATTTTCTTCCATTCACCCTACTCTCACCTGTTCAAATCCTACATTTACAAAGCTGTCACAAATATAGCATTTAAATTCATTGCATAATGCACACAAATCAATTTTCTTGTCCAGCAGCTATAAGGCAAGAGACCTGATTTTTTGTGCACTGATTTCAAATGGTGTGTTTGTGACAGCTTTGCAAATGTAAGAGATGAATAGGTAGATGTGGGAAACTGAGGAGTAATTAAAGAGGTAGAGGGCACAGAGGGAGCTAGTAGTACAGCAGGTGGAGAGATAACACGTAAAGTTCATTCACAGACAGTTGGGAGGACAAGACATCTGGGATGTGTGGGCAGATAAATAAGTGTGTATAGATGCAGGACTGTGGGGCCGAATCATTAGGAATCTGTTGACCACTCCACATCATAGATTCTAAGGCCAGAAGGGCCCATTGTGATGATCTAGTCTGACCTCCTGCATAGCACAGGCCGCAGAATTTTCCCAAAATAAGTCATGGTCAACCTCATGACATGGTTATCTTGATACTGTTTTCTGAGTTCTCCATCTTAGCGTTTACCTTGCCTCTTTTACCATCATCCATTCTCTGCCTTTTTAGTCCCATATGAATTACTCCTGTGATTTTTCAGTCCCCCATCCTTTTCTGACTTCTCTACTGCTCTGAAACACAACCCTGACTCCAGAGCTGCTGCTACTCAGTGCTCTTCTCTCATAATCATTTTTGATCACTTGGATCTCCACATTCACCATTCTGTCATCTTTCCAATCCCCAGTTTTTGCCTCTCCTCACTGCCCTTGTTTCTGCTCCTATTCTTGTTCTGCTGAGTACTTTGAGAAAGTTTCATTAATCCAGTACCATCATTCATTATAAAAGTAATCTTTCTCCATTCAGCTCTGCTGTGTTCTGAGCAAATAATCCTACTTCTCTTCTCCTCCCTCATGCTCCTAATCCTCAACAGCTCTTTACCACCTTTGCCCCTGTATAAACTTGTTTCCTCTTCTGTTCCATTCTCTCTCTACCTAGGATCCTGGTAACTTTTTAAAGGTAAAATCTGTGTCCTACTCCCTGTGTCCTACTGTCTCCAAGCTCCAGCCATTGTCAAATGTCTCAGGTCAATCCCATCTCCTCGTGTCTCAGCTCAAACTTTCTTGGTCCTTTCCTCATTTTATTCCTGTTGCATTATCAGTCATTTTCAATTTTCCCACACAGTCTCTTAACTTCACCCCTCCAACTCCCTTCTCAATTCCCTTGCGTTCAGGTTCCAACCTGTCCATTACACTGAAATTACCCTTAAAGAGTCACTACTGATCTTTGCCTTTCCAAGTCTAAAGGGCTCTTCTCCTTACTTGCATAATGACAGGTTTCAGAGTAGCAGCCGTGTTAGTCTGTATCCGCAAAAAGAAAAGGAGTACTTGTGGCGCCTTAGAGACTAACAAATTTGTTTGTCTTTAAGGTGCCACAATACTCCTTTTCTTTCTCCTTACTTATTATCCTAAATCTCTCTGCTGGTTTGGACATCATTAGCCACCCCTCTCTCCTTGAGAGCTTCTCTTTGTGGGCTTCTACTATTCACTCCTTTCCAGGTTCTTCTGCTACCTTACCGTTTGCTCCTTCAGTGTCACCTTTATTAAATCCTCTTTCTCCTCCTCCTCCCTCTCTCTGTTGGTGTTCCTAAGGGTTCTATCCTGGGCCTACTTTTTTTTCCTTTACACTTCCCCAAGTGACCTCATCTATGATCTCTCTTATCACATCTATGCTGACAACTCTCAAATTTTGCTCTCCATCCACAAATTCCCCAATAAATTCAGGCTCATACGTCTTTCTTCTTCCCTGGTATTTTCTCACAGATGTCTTACATCTTTCTTAAATTAAATTTAACATGACAAAAATTGAACAGCTCATCTTTCCTCCTCATCCATCTTCTCTCCATGTTCTCTATCTATACTCCCCATCAGTTAAGCTCAGAGCTTTGAGGTTGTCTGTAATAATAATACCTAGCTCTCATGTAGCACTTTTCATCAGTGATTTCAAAGCACTTTAAAAAGGATGTCAGTATAATTATTGTGATTCCTCCCTTTCTTTCTGTCTCCATATCAACGGTTCTCACCAAATCATATTATTCTTCCTCTCTCTGTATCAGCTCTAAAATATGCCCCTGGTTAACACCGTTTTTCTTTCTCTTGAACTATTTTAACCTCTCCCTCTCCATCCACTTTGACTGTTACCTCTCAAACTCTTCAATTCATCCACCATTCAGCAACTAAAATACTCCTCCTCCCCAAAGTCTCTTTACTCATTTTGTTTCTTGCTATAGGAAGTTCGGGCTCTTCAACCTAACTTCTATTGCTCTGCACAGATCTGCTCTTAAATAAAGGCACATCTCCTGTGTTTGAACCCTCACCTCATCTTTACCCAAGTCTAATGTTATCTATCTCAGATACTTAGCTAGTCCCTATTATGTCATATCCAAAACTCCACACAATTTGTAATATCTTTAGAACAGGGAAGTCTAACAGACAGGAAACTGAGGAACTGAACGAGTAAGTGACTTGCCTAAGGTCACTTAGAAAAAGCAGAGGATGGAATTAAACCAAGATCTTCCGAGTCTAAGACTAGTTCATTAATCACTAGACCATCCTTCCCCTCATGTTCTGTGTTTGTCTAATTTAGACTGTAAACTTTACTTTCCACTCTAAATATATGTATTAACTATATAACTGTAGAATAATAACAATCCTTTGTCCACTTGTCTCCTGAGTTTTCTTTTAGACTCTGTTTCCTTGTGTGAAAAATGTCTCAAGTGTGCTAAGTACTAAAAAGTGTTTATTCCCTTTAAGTGGTTTCATTTGGATTGGCATGTAAACATTGGAGGCTCACTTAACTCTGTGTAAAGAAGATACCATCAAATCTCTTTGACCACTGGAATGTGACTTTATGCCAATTTAAATTATCTAAATCACATTTAAAGCTGTAGCCAGATTGCTATAAGAACTTTATAGTTATTTAAGATACTGGATTCAGTGTCTACTTATTATAGATATTGATCTTAACCTGTCATTACCAGTGCATTTATAAATAATCACCAAGAAATCAGAAATCACTGCATATCCGTTAGTGCTACCTGTCTTTTATTGTGCATGTGAATCCAATAAAATAGCTGCATTTTCATTACAAAATTAGTAGAGTCTCTGAACCATTTTTAAAGAGAAAGTACAGTATAAGAGATGTAGAGTATTCACCAGTATGTGTGATCTGGTGTTGCACTATAATATGCATATGTTGCTATTGCTCAAATGCAGATAAACCACTGTTTAGTAAATATGTAGTAAGAACTAGCGGATAGAAGTGGAATCTTTAATATTAATTCTGGTGGATTTCTTCATCAAGTAACCAAATTCAATTTTCAGCCTACGTTTTCAAGATAATTTCTTTTATTCAAGACCTAGTTCAATCGATAATTTAAATTTCCTGCTAATCTTACAAAGATAGTGATCTAGCCTCTCAATCGGCATTTAGATGCAGCTTATGTATATAACTGGTTTGCTGTTTTTAAAAAAAAATAATCCATTTGGATATGTGTAGCTTGTAAACAGGATATTTGGGGTTGGTTATTTTTCTGTAATAATTCGAGAGTGTGGCTTGTGGTTTCCCTCTTCCTTTGATTTCTTTGAGAGCAACAAAAAGCAGAATTTGGAAGATTTATTTAGTGTTTAACTAGATTATTTAAATAAGAGATAAGCAGTAGCTGTTACCGCCTCTGGACAATAATTCCCCTGGGGGTCAGGGTCTCCTCCCAATGTACACGCCTATGACTTCCATTAATGTTAATGGAGCTGAACACAGACATGCCCGTTCTTAAGAGGTGAATAGATCTTTAAATGTTAAAATAGTCCCAATTTATTTTACAAGCATTCTAATGCTTACATGACAAAATGCAGACATTGGAGTTCAGGCATACTAATGCTAGTAACACAGAGTTACTAGTGTTCATATGGGGAAAGCACCTACCAAAGTAAATAGATGTTAGGGGCCAGATTGTGGCTGTTAAGCCATGCATTGCAGGAAGGTGCAGGGGGAGCCCCTGAAAGAATTCTGACTACTCAGACAGAGTTATTCCTGATCTGCTCTAAGAAGTGCCTGCTACACTAACAATTCTTCTACCTTTTCGACAGATACAGTGTGAACTTCCCTCTTTTGGCCAGTGCAGAGGGAGTAGCCCTTTTCTGTTTTTTTTAAGTAGCTAGTGGCAGAAATGGCAATAACAGTGTACTCCCCCAGTAGGATTAGGTCTAGTCCCTGAAGTAAAGTCAGAATTGTATTAATAAACTACAGACTCCAGCCCTGAAATAGGCAATTCAGGAGAAGAGCTGGGCAAATCATTGATGTTGCCGTTCAGCCAGCAAATATTAAAAAAAAAAATCAGAAAAAATATTCAGTTCAGTTCCAAAAATATTTGGAATTTGCCAGTAAATTGGAAAAAGCCTGTTTTGGGCCAGCAAACCACGTGTGTGTTTGTGCGACCTATTACATTGTTAGAAACCAGGCCCTGGGCAGTCTGGCCTAGTAGTTAGAGCAAGAGTTCAGCCTATTTGTTAGAGCTGGGTCCAGGAACAAGCCAAGGATCAGTACCAGAGAGACAGGAGCCAAAGGGGAACAGGAGCTGGAGCAGGCACCGGAGCAAGGGCAAGGGCAGCTGCACAGGCCACGATACGCATGGAGCAGCCAGAGAGCAGCTGCTGCTTTTTTGAATCTGTGGCATAGCTGACTCGCTTCCTGAGTCTCCCTCTGCCATGCACTGGACTTTGTGTCTTTTTCATGACTATGAGTCTCACACCTTTCCTGGTGTTCTTAAAGAATTGCAGAAGAGTTTAAAAAGAATTGCCCCCCTCCCCTTATATTTTTGATAGATGTTACAAGGATTTTTTTTTAAATGGATTTTAAGGCCTCTGAGTTTTAGCCAGAGTTGCTACTGGGCTTAAAAGCCAGCCAGCTGCCCTTCCTGACCAGTCAGGGGGTGCAGTCAATTGGGTAGCCTGCTGCGCATGTTTCGCTACCAGGAGACTGACTGCTGGAGGCCACAATCCCTGACGCAGAACCTTTAGCCCTCTGTTTAGGAAACTTGCTTGGGAGATAGGAGACTTACATTTGAATCCCCACCTAGAGCAGGGACTTGAATTCCTATTTCCTGCCACCTCAAGGAGTGCCCCAACCACCAGGCTATAGGCTAATCTGGTTTGAGTTGTTCTCAATCCCTCCTGTTGAAGCTGTTCTATTGTTTAACTATTTAAATATTCATTGAGCCAAAGAGAGCACAAATGACTTTATAGCCAGGTGATTAAGGCAATCGCCTGGGAGGTAGATGTGGATTTAAATCTCTCCTCTAGATTGAACAGCTGAAACTAATCTGGTCAATTTTGCATATAGTTTTGAGTCAACCAGAACTGTGTTTTTCAGTGAATAAATTATTTGTCCAAAAATGTCATCCAGCTCTACTCAGGAACCTCAGCTCTTCCCTTCATTCCCTTTCCCCAGCTGAGTAGAACAATTACCATCTAGACTCCTGAATAGGAATCAACCCTTCCAATGTGCCTTTCAGACCTGACTGATTCTGGACACCAAGCAAAAGATGTTTTAGGATTATATTGGCTGATTGCCTTGACGGTGCCATGACGACCCTTCTTCAAAAGTCTGAGGCACTGGCATAACATGCTTAATTCCAAGTCCTTTTGGCAATTATTGTCCAGTAAATCTAATTCAATCAGTAGTAACATAATGGAAGAATATTAAGAAAAAACATTATAATAATTTATAGACTTAGGGAACTATAGTAATAAGAAGCAAGTCTTACAAAAGCAGGAAGGATGGTCCAATGATTAGGTTCCTAACCTAGGATTTAGAAGACTCAGATTCAAATCTCTTCTCCACCACAGACTTTTTGTGTGACCTTGGGCAAGTCACTTAGCCACTTAGTGCCTCTTTTCCCCATATGTAAAATGAGGCATTGTGAAGATAATTGCATTAATGATAATGAAGCAATTTGCGATCTACACATGAACATTTTTATACAAGTGGTAGGTATTATTATAAAGGAAAATATTACCATAGAACTTGGTGGATTTTTTTGGATCAAATTACAAAGTTAGGAGGATTTTTCAAAGTTACTGAAGGATTTCCATTGGCTTTCAATTGGATTTATACTCCTAAATTCCTAAGGTGCTTTTGAAAATGTCTCTCTTGGTGAATCGTGGGATGAATGGATTATACATTGAATTCTAGTAACATATTTCATACAGTGCCTCATGACATCTTTCTTTCCAGTGAATCCATATGAATTAGATATTAGGACATCCAGGTGGACTGAAAATTTTCTGAAGGATCTCAAAGGGGTAATGTTATTTGGCAACATAGTGAACTGATGGGAACTGACTGGTAGGGTACAGCAGGGTTCTGTGTTAGGCCCAGTCTCACTTAATATCTTTATTAATAATCTGGAAGAGGGAATAACTCTATGTTAATGAAATTTGAAGATGATACTAAACTGGGAGATAGGGCCAATGTAAACCAACTGAGCTGAAAAGCCATTTGTTATCTTGTACTAGCTGGTAAGAAAATACAAGAAATACTGAATTTGTATGAAAAATAGAAATAATATCCCATTGTGGTATGGGGGAAGCAGTAGACATGACATATCTGGACTTTAGTAATACTTTTGAGACAGTTCTGCATGACATTCTCATAAGCAAACTAGGGAAATCTGGTCTAGATGAAATTAGTATAAGGTGGGTGTGCAACTGGTTAGAAGACTACTCAAAAAGTAATTATCAGTGGTTTGCTCGGTGGATATATTTAGTGGGGACCTGCAATTAGTAAATCTTTTCATTAATGGCTGGAATGATGGTGTGGAGAGTATGCTTATAAAATTTGTGAATGATACAAAGCTGGGAGTGGCTGAAGGAATTTGAAGAACAGGATTAGAATTTAAAAATGTTTCATAAATTGGAGAACTGGTCTTAAATCAACAAGATAAAATTCAATAAAGACAAGAGAAAAAGTGCTACACTTAGAAAGAAAAAAATTAAATGAACATGAATACAAAATGGGGAATAATTTACTAGGCAGCAGTACTGCAGAAAAGGATCTGGGGGTTAGAGTGGATCACAATTTGAATAAGAGTCAAGAGCGTGATGCTGTTGTGAAAAAGGCAAATGTCGTTCTGGGTTGTATTAAGAGGAGTGTCATGTGTCTGACCTGGGAGGTAATTGTCCCACTCCACTTGGTACACTTGGTAGTGATATGGAGTATTGTGTCCAGTTTTGGCCACTACACTTTAAAAAAGGTGTGAAAAAATTGGACAATCCAGAGGAGAGCAGCAAAATGATAAGAGGTTTAGAAAACAAGACTTATGAGGAAAGGTCTAGAGAAGAGAAGGCTGATGGGGACCAGATAACAGCCTCCAAATAGGTAAAGCTTTGTTATAAAGGGGAAGATGATCAATTGTTCTCCAAGTTCACTGATGGCGGTAGAAGAAATAATCAGTTTTGTTTGCAGCAAGGGAGATTCAGGTTGAATATTAGAAACTTTTTCTAACTATAAGGCTAGTTAAGTACTGGAACAGGTTGCTTAGGGAATTTGTGGAATCCCCATCACCGGAGGTTTTTAAGAACAGGTTAGAAAACTATCTGTCAAGGATGGTCTAGGTATACTTAACCCTGTTTAGTGAGGAAGGTTGGACTAGAAGACCTCTTGTAGTCCCTTGCAGCCCTAAATGTCTGTGACTCTGCAATTGTGGCACATCATGGAACTTCCAGCTAACTTGCACATGCTCAAAAGAATCAGTTAAACCAAAGCTTCCAGTACTAAAATGAAAAGCCCCTAAACTATAAGGAATTTGGAGGGGCACAAAAACATCCATAATTCCATCACCACCATCACCATTACTACCTTCCAGCCTGGCCTGAGGGACTGATGAGGAAGTTTGTGTTCAACAGCCTGAGAAAATTGGTTTTCAAAAAACTCCATCCTAGGACCCCCGACCCTATACAATGATTTGTACAGATATAAAGTTTTGCAGAAGACAGGAAAAGTTTCCTATCAAAGATAAAAGATTACATTGTCATCTGCCCCAAACTTAGCAATGAAGGTTGCTTTAACATGCACATAAGGACAGAAGATTTAATGTTAATGCTGTGCAAGAAATTTCTGTGTACTAAGCTGAGGATCTGCCGGGCCATTCATACTGAAAGAAACTCTCATGCATTTTATCAGAAAACCTATCTGAAGAGAACGTTGAGATTGAGGGTTGCTTGGTTAGCAATCTAGGGTTGAACACACAACCTTAGCTCTCCTACTGTGTGCTTATGCATTATTATAAACAGTACTTGAAGTTGGGTAGCTTTTATCTGATAAGATACTTATCTCTTGTTTTAGTCCAGGTACAGAGATTTGTGTGGGTAACGCCGTCCCCATAGAGTTTTCAGTTGTTCCAAGCCCCGGTATGGCATGTGGGCATGAAGTTTAAAGCTCAGACAGTTTTCCAAGTAAAGCAGCCCAATGAATAGTGCAAGAAGCTCCTGAGGATATTTTGCTTGGCTTCCACAGACTGTTGATTCTAAAACCTGATGCCTTTGATGATAAGCACAATGGGCTGCAATTTGTTCTTGGCTATACTGGTATAAATCTGGAGAATCACCACTGGCACCTGCCTCAGTATCTCTCTCTAGTTTTTGGATTGTAACTGAGCTTTTAATATGGAGCAACTGACTCAAATCTGAACAAGATATTCACAAATAACTGGTAGGTGCATTAGAACATACATGTAGAAACTTAAAGTGTAGAAAAATGCCAATTCAATTAAAATAGATCTTATGTTAATTGAAAGGCTAATGCTTTATGTTGCAGAAAATATGTCTAACAGTATGTCCTAAGCATGCTGCTGAAGAGCAGGCATGCCCATACAGGTTCTGTAGCATGCTGACTACTTGGAATGTGGGGCTGCCCCTGGATCTTTCTTGAGTAGATACAGCTTTCTCTGTCCCTTACATACACTCAGTTGACCAGGTCTTAAAATACTGCCAGCAACAGTTACTCCAACATAATGCTATATGGGGGAGGGGGAGGCTACAGGATCTGCAAAGTCCCTGTTTTCTTTTCCCTCCCCATCCTGCCTCCAAAGACCATTGAATGTGGTTAGTTTAGGAATACCCCTGAGAGTTCGGTTCTGCAGCATGCAGGGAGTGGTTTCTAGTTGTTGTATAGGCTTTTGGCAGTTTCATCCGTTCTCAGTGGAACTGCAGCTAGTTCATGTGTACTGGGGACCCTCTGCACTTGTGGAGGTCAGGGGAAGGATTTGTGCCTTGTAACATATTGCAAACTACTTGTGTACCGTAAGATGAGTGAGCCAATCATGCTGAAAATACGGGAGTCAAAAATCTATGTTCCTAGATGAAAGGCCAGATTCCACTTTCAGTCCCACCAGAGTAACTCCATGAGCTCATTGGGATTACTCCAGAGTCACGGTTACCTAAATGGGATCAGAGTCTGTCCCTGCGACATTGTGTGTACAGCTGTGGGAAACTTCTGCTTTGCAGGAGTTCATCAATATTTGCTCTTTTATCAGGTTTCCACACAAATGTCACTTTATTCAGTTCTGACAAAATGTCTATTTTCTTTTTGTCCAGAACTTTCCAAAATAGGGATTTGTCCATGTTTTCAATGTCAAAAGCGTCTTTGCTTGAAAAATTGTCCTTTTGTGCTCATTTTCATTCAGAGGTGTTGCCAGAAAGACGTCTGCAATTTAGCTAAATTTTCTGTCAATGTGAATTTCAGATAATTTTGCCTTTTGTTAAGGCTATTTCCCCATCTTTTCTTTTACGCCAGGTCTAAAATATCTTTCCTTGTATCTGAGTAGCAAGCATAATAATTATATCTCCTGCTGCTTAACAACCAAAATGTAATGTGCTTCTCATTTCAACAGCTCTCTCTACTCAATTCACAATTTCATTAATTTTTCAGGTGAAGTTTTGCTGAAATGTGGTTAGGGGTATGAAAACACTGAAATCCATTACACTGCATTTTTCTGCTACAAGTTACAGTTGGTGCAGTCTATTTAGCATTAGTACAAAATCTCTCCACACCTTTGTGTCAAAAACTTGAGAAAGAAATCATCTGGCTGAGGACAATGGCTCAGTGCAGTTAGCTCTGGCAAGCCTTTTCAAGAAGAAACCCCCCACCCTTAATAAGAATTACATTGGGTCAAATTCTCTCCTCTGTGGGTTATTCCTGCATAGTTGCGTGGAAACACAATGAGATGCCATTTCTGATCAATAGTAATAATAATACCTAGTTCTTACACACTTTTAATTGGTAGATCACAAAGTGCTTTACAAAGATAATCAGCAGATGGAGAAACTGAGGCACAGGAAGCAACTTGCCCGAGGTCAACCAGGGCTCTGTTCAAGGAAGTAAACAATAAGTTAGCAAAAGTTGCAGATTGCCTTTTAGGTTATCAAGGATTAGACAAAACCGTGAGGGGCTAAACCAAGCTGGGTGAATGGGCAGATGAAACCAAATGTACTGCCATTGTCAAAGACAGGATACCAGACTAGATGGATGATAGGCCTGATCCAGTCTAACAAATCCTGTGCTGGATCATTAACCATGAACATTTTTTAATCAGATCATGGGGAAATATATTCCTTTCAACCAAATAAGAGCCCTCAGCCATTCTGAGCTGATTGGGGCAGTGAACTCAGTGGGGCAAAACCTGAAGTCATTATCAAGTTTTTACTCAGTTTTTACTCTAATTAAGGGAAAATTGGGGAAATACTTAGGGCTGGGCCCAATATTGTTGTATATTTAAAGACATGAAACTTCATTAAGGCCCTGTTCCAAAGCCTACTGAGGGAAATGGGAGTCTTCCTGTTGACTTCATTGGGTTTTGGATGAGGCCCAAAGAAACATAATATTACAGCAGGGTAATTTCACTATTTGGGCTGATATTTATCTAATGGTATGCACCTGTTGGAAAATCCAAGTTAATTCCCAGAAGTTTCCACTCAAGAAGCTGGCAGTTCTCAGAATGCCATTGCACAGCACCTGCAAATCAGCATTTCGAGCTCTGCGGCACAATGTCCAGAAGAGAGAGAGGCAATTCTCTAGGGCTAAGCTCAAATGTGATCCTTGGGAAAGGGTGGGTGTCCAAACATCTTACCCTCTCTCTCTTCAGGTCATCAGAGATCTTCTGTTTTTGGGGGGCCAAAGCACCTGAACTTTGGCAGAGGTTCTTCCTGAAAACATTTCTACCGATCTAATTAGAATTGTATTTTGTGTCCTAATGCTTTTGCGTGTCTGATGGGGAAGGGGTAGAGCAGTCCATTTAAAATGATGTTGGAGTGAAGTGACGTCCAAGAGAAGATACTTCAAAAGAGACCCTGGTTTAAAATAGCCCTTATGCACTAAATCTAAATCTAAAATGACGTCTGAATGGCAGATGTTGTGTGTGTTGGCAATAGGATTAAAATCTTACAAGTTTGAGGAGGTTTTCAATTTCGTTGTGGACATGGCTTCCCTTAGGCCTTCCGAAGGCCTCCCTAATGAGGTGATCCCGTCCAACCTAGAATCAGAGCTACAGAGTCTAACAGAGCTCCTGTTTCCTGAGAGAAAGGCAGTGTTGAAGCACAGATGGGGCCTGATGGAGGCTAAAAGGAAGGCATTACCTGCTGAAGTCACAGAGCAGCCACAATTATTACAGGTCTCTGGGTTCATTGTCAATTAGAGTGGCAGTTAAAGCGAGCAGCAGCTGTGACAGATGGCTGAGCTCCAGCTACTTGTGGTAATGGGATCGGAGCCAACTCAAATCTTTTCTTCCCTCTTAAAAAAAACCCCACATAGTTGTCAATTAGTCACAATGTATAGGGGGGGAACGTATCATATCTACAAAGGGGTCATTTATCTGTTCTCTATTAACCCTTACCTTTAGCTTTTTGAAGTAGAGATTTTGTTTATTACTTACTTCAAGCATGTTTTAGCAGGACATTCAACCCCGAAGACATTTTATCCTAAATCTTTGTTCGGTGGGAACTTACAATATGCTCTTCTCATAACTGAACCAATTCAACCCAGTTGTTAGCATTTTAATTAGTACAGTCTTGCTTGCTGAAATTTGGAGGCTTTGCTCTAGCTCATATGATATAAAAACAGAACCGAGATTGTGCTTAGGGTTTCAGATAAATCTCTATTGCATACAGAATGTATTTATTAAGATTTCAGGCTTATAAAAACTTTCCCACCACAGCACTCCCACTCGCAACTAGGCAGATCCCAAGCTGTTTAGGGCTTTGTAGGTCAAAACCGACACTGTAAGCTCCACCTGGGAACTAATAGGTGGGCAGAGAAGAGCAGGGAGCACATATGCTGCCATTGAGAGGCACCGCTTAACATCTGGGTTGCCACATTCTGCATCAAATTAAATGTCCAGACAGATTATGTAGCCCAAGTAAAGCACACTACCATAATATTGTCATTATATATGATGCATGGATACTATGTTGTCTGCAGCACAGGCCCGACTTTCTGATTTTCCTGGGAATGCTCTCCCCCTGCTGTGCCTCAGACCCCATACCCACTCGACCCCTTCCACCAAAGCCCCACCTCTTTCCACCCCTATCCTGCCTCTTTCACCCCATTCCGTCCCCTCCCCCAAGCGCCTCCTGCCTCTAGCTTCTCCCAGCAAATTACCTTGAGTGTCTCTGCTGCAGGGGGAGTGGCCCTGGCACTTGAGGCTGGGCAGGTGAAATTCATCCCTTGGGAGCATGAGCTTTCTGCCAGGGGCTGGCAGCAGCTCAGAGGGCCAGGGTCAGTTCTCCAGGGGGGCCGTTTGGAACTTACTGGCTGGGACACCCACCAGAGCCTGGAAACCCCAGCTCGGCCCAGGCACCTCACCAGGCGAAATTGCTCCGGGATGGTGTGTGGGGCTTGGATATGTGGAGAGCTTTGTGCCTGGGGGTGGGGACACAGCCCAGGCTGGGGACAACCAGCACTGGATCAGAGCCAGCCCCAACTAGTGGGTCCAGCTGCCTTGGCCATAGCCTGGCCCTCTGCCCCCTCAGTGCATGGAGCTATTCCACCCCACGCCGCCCCACGGATGCGGGCTGTTGCCTGAGTTTGGCCCCACAGATATGGGCCATGGACAGTCAAATCCAAAGGATCAAACCATTTAAATTACAAAGCACAAAGGAAACCACTCTCTGTTCCAGGGAAATGTTTGTGTGGGTTTGTGCAAACAAAACTAACAAGATTAGTGCAAATGAACTTAACGCAACCAGTCACAAGGCCACGACCACTAAGGAGTACTTTCACAGGCCTATCTACAAATGTCAGAGAAGAGAGTGAAAAGAAAAACTGAAGAATATTGAGTTATTAAATTGCTATTATTTATTTTATAATAGTATCTAGAAGCCCCTGCTAGCCCCTCATTTTGCTAGGCACTGTGCAAATACATAGGAAGAGACAGTTCCTGCACCCAAAATGTTTTACAATCTAGCTAGACAAAACAGACACAGAGCCTGAGGAAGGAAATGCTATTATCGCATACTATTAGACTTGGCCAAGGTCACCCAGGAAGTCCGTGTCAGAGCATGGAATGGAATCTAGTTCCCCTGAGGTGCAGTCCAGTGCCTGAACTACCAGGCCAACTTTATTTTTTGCATGGGCATCAGGGAGATGGAAGTAAAGGGAAAAGGAAGTGCACAGCCTAAACCCTTTCAAGCGCAAAAACAGTTCTTTACACTGGAGTCAATGGACTTTGGGTCAGATGCTAGATCTCATCCAAGATTAATGAATCAAACAAATATGAAGTTACTAGGGACAATGTTTCCCTCTAATTTTTGACAGGCTGTGTGCGCAAAAAATTTCTTCTGCGCAAATTGTTGTGCTTCTGTGCAAATTTTTGTGCGCACGGTGTTTTGGATCCGTGTACGCGCACACGCGCACAACTTAGAGGGAACAGTGACTAGGGAAGAATAAGTGTATTGAATAAATTATTCACTAATACATTCATCTAGGCCTGATCAAACTCCCATAAAAATCAGTAGAACTGGAAGCTGGCTCAGGCCCCAAAACTATAACCCCAGATCTATAACTCAGAAAAAAATTAGTGAAACAATTAATTTATTGACTTGAAAAGTATTGTGAAATTTGGCAAATAATTTGTTTGATTAAAATTATTCAGACAGCTCCATTAAGGATCAAGCTGGTTTTGTTATGACTTGCAAACATAATGAAGTTTTTTCAAAAAGTAAAAAGAACCTCATTTTCAAAGTTCTTTAGCTGAAAAATACCCCTATTTGTGCATCTCAAACATTCTCCTCTCAGTAAAGATTTTGCATGTAAAATTTCAGGCAGAAAAGAAGTTGGGGTCTACACAATGATTAAGTTAAGGTTTAAAACGAACCTACCTTAAGCCCACATCCTGCAAACACTTACGTAGGTGAGGAACCTTGCACACAAGACTACTCACATGTGTAATTACTCACAATTGCATACGGGATAGCAGAACTGAAAGCCCAATATTGGGCCATATTGGGCTACTGATTTCTTAGAGGTTTCCCATGCATAGCCGTTCTTAGTTGGTGGAGCGATTTGTCATGATTAAGAGGGATGGCTGGGAGCATTCGTATTGTGCCGCTAGAGGTGAAATTCTTGGACCAGTGCAAGACAGATCAAAGCGAAACCATTTTCCAAGAATGTTTTCATTAATCATATGAATATTTGCTACTACCACCAAGATCTGCACCTGCGACGGCTCCACCCGTGCCCATGCCGGGTATGGGCCCGACACTCCAGTGCCATCCATTTTCAGGGCTAGTTGATTCGGCAGGTGAGTTGTTACACACTCCTTAGCGGATTCCAACTTCCATGGCCACCGTCCTGCTGTCTATATCAACCAACACCTTTTCTGGGGTCTGATGAGCGTCGGCATCGGGCGCCTTAACCCGGCATTCATTAATCATAGTACAACATAGGTCTTTAATTTAAAGGTATTCTGAGAAAAGCACCATTCCTTGAGAAGTTTCCTTCATCACTAAAGTTATGGTTTCCCACTAGTGGTAGATAAAGGTAATTAAGTAGTTAAGTGCCGTAGGTGATATGCAAATGAATAATCACAAGCTGCAATGGAAAAAAGATAAGACAACTCCTTCCTTGTAGCTCTTCATTAACTTTCAGCTTCTGTAATATCTTGTATATCTTTCACTTTCCTTTACTGAGGATAATGGGTAAATACATACAATACTCTCATCACGCCTACCTCTCGCCCAATTACACTATTCTATGGGACAGACCTGTGAGTATTTTAAGTCTATTGAGTTGCAGTGTGAGGAATTACAGACACAAGCTGGGTGAGGGAATATCTTTTATTGGACCAACCTCTGTTGGTCAAAAAGACATCATCAGCTTTAAAAATGGAGCTGAAAAGATTTGTTTCCCCCCCTTTTGAATGTTTTATACATTAAATGGGAGGCAGGAGTGTCACAGACCATGCATGCACCATATGTTCATGTTTGATATAACTGTCCTATGTTGGGTTACTTTAACCTTAACCAAATAAAAACTAATGTAAATCTGAGTGTCAATGAACACTGCCTTTTCTCACAATCTGTGCCAATTACAGAAACACCTGTGCAGATCCAGTGTGTATAGAAAAGTTCTAAATTCCTCTGGTGTATTTATCCAGGTGGAGTGTCATTTAAGGTTCTACACTTCTGAGGTGCACCAAAAAGCATGAAGAGCCTAAGATTTCACAAGAAAATTAAGGCATAATTAATGAAAGCTAGAATATAAAAATTTTCAGCATTCCAGCCTAGATAATCAATTTAAAGACCCATATATTTTTATGGCTGATGTCATATACTGTATTGAATGTGTACTCTTTATGCATTTAGGCCCTGAGCTTGCTGAAGATTCCATGTGGATGCAGGGGTCCACCCATGTGAAGTCCAGTGGAGAATCAAAGCTTTAGTCCCAAATTCGGGACCTAGGCTGGAGGTACATATGAACCTTTCTATAACATATAGTCTGGTCATGTGCAAAATTACCCTTCATTGTCCCAATGGGTCAAAGTCATACCTAATTTAGTCGATGGAGTTATATCATGGATGAGATCTGGCCCCAAATCTGTAATCTCACAGTTCAGGCTGTAAACTTCTCCATCACATCATTAGCCTGTGCCTGTTAGGTCTACATGAAGATACCCCTATTCTAGAAAAACCAATCAGCCTTGGCTATGATGATCTTCTTTATATAAACTCGTGTAGGCCAGTCACTTATGCTGAAGATCACTTTCCTAAGAAACAACAATTTAAATCATTTTTTTTAAATCTTGGGAGCTTCTGTAAGATATAATATAACCACAGTGGTCACCTACCAAGCAATGGCTACATGGAGTCATAGAAGTGTAGGACTGGAAGGGACCTCGAGAGGTCATCTAGTCTAGTCTCCTGTACTAATGGCAGAACTAAGGATTATGTAGACCATCCCTGACAGGTGTTTGTCCAACTTGCTCTTAAAAGTCTCCAGTCATGGAGATTCCACAACCTCCCTAGACAATTTATTCCAGTGCTTAACTATCCTGACAGTTAGGAAGTTTTTCCTCATGTCCAACCTAACCCACCCTTGCTTCAATTTAAGCCCATTGCTTCTTGTCCTATCTTCAGAGGTTAAAGAGAACACATTTTCTCCCTCCTTCCTCCTTCTAACAACCTTTTATGTACTTGAAAACTGTTATTATGTCCCATCTCACTCTTCTCTTTTCCAGACTACACAAACCCAATTTTTTCAATCTTCCCTCATAGGTCATGATTTTTAGACAATAATTTTTTATTGCTTTTCTCTGGACTTTCTCCAACTTGTCCACATCTTTCCTGAAATGTGGCACCCAGAACTGGACACAATACTCCAGTTGAGGCCTAATCAGCATGGAATAGAACGGAAGAATTACTTCTCCTGTCTTGCTTACAACACTGCTGCTACTACATCCCAGAATGATGTTTGCTTTTTTTGCAACAATGTTACACTATTGACTCATATTTAGCTTGTGATCCAATATGACTCCACAGTACTCCTTCCTAGGCAGTCATTTCCCATTTTTTATGTGTGCAACAGATTGTTCCTTCCCAAATGGAGTAGTTTGCATCTGTCCTTATTGAATTTCATCCTATTTACTTCAGCCCATTTCTCCAGTTTGTCCAGATCTTTTGAATTTTAATCCTGTTCTTGAGCAACCCCTTGTATCACCTGTACTTACCTACTTCCCTCTATTCTTCTCTGTGTCTGTCTGTTCCTCTTTATTTCCTCGGCTCTGCTCCTCTCTGTGTTTCTCCTTTCTCACTATTACTTAATTAAACTTCAGGTACCCATTTTAATAGCCCATCAAAGAGCAATAATTAACACAGATTTCAAAGTATGGAGGATAATCACCCGAATATCTTTTGCCTTTTGCATATTTACGTGACATTTTTTACCATTCCAGTATATTCAGTGAATTTTTGTTTCTTTGCAGTCAGCTGTTGTTACTGCACCCTGCTCATTACATTATTAGCATTAATAGCCAATTAAGAGTATAGATTTTTTTGTATCCTTTACATTAGATATGCATGTTCGGTGTGCATGGGGGTTAGATCCATGAGATGACAGATTCATAATGGTGAGAACTACCACTCTGCTATTTTAACAAGATTTAGTAGTTTGTTGAGGGAAGTGGTGAAAGACCCATTGCTTAAGACCTTCAAAACTAGAGTGGTCAAAGCACTGGAACGTAGACTGTAAGTAGGAATCCTGCCCTGAAAGCTGTTCATCTAATTGACTGACAAGCCTCTTTTACAGCTCTTATTTCTGTGGGTCATATGTCCTCAATTTTTCAGCAGAACTCTCAGTTTATTGTAGTGGGGAGTTCTGCTGGAAACCTGACGGCACAAGATGGTCCTGTGATTTTATTACTCTGTGTTCATCTACTTTTCCAGACAGAATAATTGAGCTTAAGTTAATAAACATATCTCTGTTCCATTTCATGCAGCATTAAACTGATGCTCTGAAAACTAGAAGTGATACAAAGGGAAAGATTTCCAGAAAAAAAAAAGTTTCTGTTCTCATAAATTGATAAATAACTACAAAGCTCACAAAAAACAGTGCAGAAATGCTGAATGATTTCTGCCTTGTTCACGTCTAAAATGCAGCCACACCTGAAGAGTTCACAAAGTAGCAGTTTTCCAACCAATCCCAAAGGAGAGTCATATTTCAACATTCTTTCTCAAGATGACTTATTTCTGCTAGTGTGATGATGAAAAGGAACCCAAAGAACCAACTGAGAAATGATTAATTTTCCCAGTGCAAATTTGTAATGTTACCATAAGGACATAGAAAGTATAGGAGCTTCTGAAATGAAATATTCGGTCTTGCCTAGTTAAGTTTATGGAGTGCTAATAGCTTTCTAAAGAGAGTCTGTCTGCCTGTTCTCAACAAATCTGAGGTAATAAGATATGTTATTGTAAAGCTGATCAAAAAGTGAGATAGTGTTGTAACAAGAAAGTCACTGGAAGATTTTTAGGTATTAAAGGTGATTTGATTTTGAAAATCCCACCATATGTATTTACAAACAACCACGCGATATTATTATTAGAAGTAGAAATTAGTCGTAAGGTTCTTATGCTGCTACTAATGTTCAAGTGTTTGCATTGTCATTTCCCAATTCATTCATTTCTCAGTAATCCAGCCATCTTCATTGATTAGTCAATCATTACCTAGGGTTACATTTGCCCTTTACTATATCTAGAGCTGCAATAAAGCATATAAAGAGGTACAATCTCAGACATAGAATCAGGGGTTGCAAAGCATCATTTAAAATGTGGGGAGGCATAGACTTGCCCCTCCCCACCTGACGCTCCTCTTCCCCTCTCAGGATCCCCCCACCACTGACTCCCCCTTCCACATCTGGTCCATGTGCCCCTACACCTATCCCCTCCAAATCTGAGTGAATGGTGTTGTGACCTGGTGTGCGGGGTTACAGCACCACTCACATTTGGCCTGGCTACCCCTACTTCATGATGGAGGAGTAACCAGGACAACTTTGAGTGAATGGTGTTACCATATAGCATGTGTGGATGCAGAGACACTCAGGTTTGACTGAGTCAAAAACTGGTCAGGCCATGGCCCGGGTAGTACCCCCCAGCTCCATGGCCTGTGCACAGAATGCTTTCAGACCTGCAAGATCACTGCATATTGGCTGGGTAGGATAATAAATTATCATTTATTCTAAGGTTAAACATATTCATTAGTCGCACAGTGAGGGATATTAAAAAAAAGAAAAAGAAAAGAAAAAACAACTCCTGGAAATCATGGTATTGAACTGATAGGAAACTCAAACAGCTCCAAGCATGTGGGCCAGTGTAAGTGAATAAAATAAAGATAGTACTCATGATTGTTTGATCCTGCACCATTGCAGTTACTAGAAGCTATGCCATGGACACCAACGGGAGCAGGAGCTGCCCTGGGAGATCATTTATTTATTTGGATGTATAGAAATGCTACAAAGGGCACCAGGCCATACTCTCCGGATACTGTCAACATAATTTAGGATATATTTTTAAGTACAACAATTTAAGAGAAATCTCCTTCCCCCCTTGAGTAGTTCCCCATCATCCCCATTATTTATTATTCATTTATTTGTGTTGTGGTTGTGCCTAGGATCCTCAGTTATGGATCGGGACCCTATTGTTTGGGTGCTATATAATACAATGCCATGCCCCTCATACCTCTTCATCTGATAACTGGGGGAGGGGGTGAAACTACCCTGAAGTTACTGGATTTGGGCCCTTTCAGACCAAGGGGGACAATGAATTCCAAAGCCTCACAGTCTGGGTGTCTTACAGTCATTCCGCATGCATGTTCTTGCAGGATCAGGACTTAATAGAGATGAAGACCTAAACTCACCCAAAATGTGAGGGGCTTCAGATCTATTCCAGCTCTTCTGTAATGTTTACACTTGTTTGTCTTGACAGAAATATAACATGACTGACGTATTTATCTTTGAAAATAAAGGGCTAGATTCTGCCTTCCTTATGCATACTGAGGATAGTACCTGACTCCTTGAGTAGCTCCACTGAAACCAACAAGGGTAAAGGTGGCCGAATCTAACACTAAATATTTATTAGCTTTGTGTGTGAGTGACAATATTACTGTTCATTGCATATTATATATGTTGTCATAAGGCAGGTCCATAAAAGACATGACAGGCCATATTTTAATTTAAGAACAACAACAAATGTAAATGGATAAAGCAAAAAATAAATAAATCCCCTGCTGAAGCCAGTTTTGCCTTTAATAAAACCATTCTCTTCCAACAAAGAAAGCGGTCCCCGCACTTCATGTGGATGTAGTATAATATATCACTTGTATGAGGTTTCTGCTTAGTACCGATACTTAGACACCTCTGATTTAGTACTTCAAAGAGGTGTCAGGGTGCATTTGAGCTCAGTTGCACTTTGAAGTATCTTCAACAGCAGTGACAGCAAGGGTTGAAAATGAGTTGCCTGGAATCCAGGAACCCATTCAAGCATCAGATTTCTTTGCTAGGGAGGCAGTTTTAAAATTGATTTTAAAAAAATGCATACAAATGTGCTCCTCGCTGTGAAGATTTTTATTAATGATCTATTATTATATGAAATGGCTTTTGATCCATAATCTACAATTCATACTTGAATGCCATTTTCTTGACAGAAAGCCACCATCTCCCAACAACTAGCAAAATGTGGCTTTGTTACAGCTGTATCATCAAAAGGTCCATGTGTCCAGAAGTGAACACTGGCAATAAACGCTTGTTGTTGGGGAAAAGGATGGCTTAGATGGCTGAAAATGGGATGTGAATCCTCATGCTATGTCATCCATTTGACCTTAGCTTACCAGTTATTATTATTCCTATTTATTTGTATTATCGTAGCACCTAGGAGTCCCGGTGATGGACCAGGACCCATTGTGCTAGGTGCTGTACAAACGCAGAACAAAAAGACAGTTCATGACCCAAAGGGTTCACAGTCTGAGACAACAGATGGATACAGACAGAGAGATGGGGAAACATAAGGAAATAATGAGACAGTATTGGACAGCATGATGGACAGTGGTGTCAGCACTGTCAAAACAGTTGTCAATTTTTTTGCGGGCCTCATAGCAAAGTAGAGTTTTAAGGATGGCTTTGATGGATGATAATGAGTTAGTTTTGCAGATGTTTATGGGGAAAAGCATGAAGATGATTTTTTGAAAATGTACCAAGTGGGCAATGGAGACTGGCATCATGGATTTATCAGAGGTAGGAGTCGACTTTTCCATATTGAGTGAAAGTTGTTGCCATTTGATGGCTGTTCTGAGGCCTGTAGCAATACAGCCTGTTCCATTTCAGACAGTTCCTTCATTAAGGGCAGTAAGGCACTACACTGATCCAGTGGAGCACCATAGTCTTTTTGGTTCAGTGACACGATGGTTTCCAAAGCTCTCCAGTGCACCGCAGAGTGCACAAATATACCCTTTCAGGGGCATGGCATATTTTCCTCCTCCCCCCCCATGTGGCAGGCCTTTGCTGGCCAGTATGTAGGAGTGGCAGAATCAAGGCTCTGCCTAACCCCGATGCCTCCTTTGAGGTAATGTGAGGCCCTGAGAAAATAATTTGGGAATGGTTCCTGGGCTTCCTCAGAGACTGCAATTCATGTGGGCTATGCAAGGGATTGTGGGGAGGCTTCTCACTTCCTCCCTTCATTGCACCCCTGCAGAAGTGCCAAGTGGAATCTGGGCTTTAGTGCTAAAAGGCCACTTCAATGGGAAGAAATAGGAGTAAATGGTGATAGGTCCCACAGGTGAGAAAGGGGGTACAAGGGTCAGAAAAATTTCCTAAACCACAGAAGATGCCAATACCTTGGATTGTGCTTATCAGATCTCCCCCCACCCCCCACTTCTTCAAAAGGAAGAGGATAGGAGGGGTAAATCAGCCAGTTGATCCCAGAATACCCAGCGACCCCTGCCCTAAAGACCTCAATGCCAAGCAGGTAAACATGTCTTTTCCCCAACCAATAAGAAAGCATTAGAAGTGGGGGCTTGGCTCTTTTAGGCAATAGCTTATATAAGAAGGGAGGAGAACTAGGTTTGTAGTTGACAGAGTAGTGCAGTTTGGTGGAGGAGGATCTCCAGTGTTTGGACAAACTTTGGATGAACATTTGAAGAACTGGTTGCTTATCTGAACCAAACCCTAACTTGGACC
Organism: Eretmochelys imbricata; assembly: GCF_965152235.1. Lineage (NCBI taxonomy): Eukaryota > Metazoa > Chordata > Testudines > Cheloniidae > Eretmochelys > Eretmochelys imbricata. Next base: position 34,686,195 of record NC_135574.1, read on the forward strand.
CTTTGGAAGTTAACCCATTGCTAGTTATGATGATTGATGCTACAGTGAGATCTGCTGTAGCAGAATCCATCTGTTGTGGTTTGTAGAGATTTATTTCATAGATTCATAGATTCCAAGGCTATAGAATTTACCCAGAATAATTCCTAGAGCATAGCTTTCAGAGAAGCATCCAATCTTGATTTTAAAATGGTCAGTGATAGAGAATCCACCATGACCCTTTGCAAATTATCATAAACCATTGTTTATTTTCCACATTTCCAAAGCTCTATCGATACAGATATATTTATTTCAGTAGAATAGCAACAGTCATGTTTCTGAAAGACTATAGATGAAATCCCTTGCTCCGTGCATGTACAGTGGCTAGCACAATGGAGTGCTGATCTCAGGGCTTCTAGGACCTGCAATACAATTAATAGAAGTAATAACAGCAAGAGGAGCTTCCTTTAAGAGATGATGTTTGCCTTTTATGCAGGGGGGGCCTTGGATCCATATCAGAGGGTGAATTAATCAACAGTATTCAGTTGTATTTTATCCATATTAGCTCGGTCATCTTAAATTTCAATCTTGTAGTTCTAATCATAAAGAGATTGTATTATTTCTCAAATTAATAATTGCTCCAATGAGTTCATTAGTTGAGATCCTAATCTAGTTTTGGAGCTTTGGGATTAAAATCCCAAATCCACCCCTGACTTTACATCTGTTTTAAATAGTTACATTTTTATTTCAGATAAATGAGTACTATCTAGAGGGCAAGAGAAATTAACATTTTCTTAAACCATTGTCCCCTGGGATTTTATTTTCTGTAGAATTTGAAAAATGATCTATGTTCTACAGCAGTATAGCTGGATTTTTCTTTTGTAAGGGGTAATATATCCCATTCAGGCCTTAGAAGTGGCTGGCTATACCTGAGATATCAATACAGGTTTCCCATTTATTGTGGAAAATTAGTCTTGAAGCTGCCTGGCTTGTTAACTGGACACATTTTACCAGTTGAGTGTGTTTGCTTTGTCCACATCTATTTACTTTCGAAGATAATGCTAGCATAGGTCCAAACCAGATAAGTGGGTTTTTTTGAGAAAAGTATAGAAATACCCATTAATGATACAGAGAGACAAGCTTTCGAGCTTACATAGAGCTCTTCTTCATGTATTGAAAGCTTGTCTCTCTCACCAACAGAAGTTGGTCCAATAAAAGATCCTACCTCAGCCACCTTGTCTCTCCAGTACCCTGGGACCAATGCAGCTACAACAACACTGCATACAAGTAATGCTATAGGCAAGAAAGGTCAAAAAGGCAGAGTACTTGGGCCTCAAGTCAGTCTCTCATCACTGAAATTGAATTAGAAGTGTTACTTCCCTCTACCCACCCAGCCAGCTACCCTGGCCACGAAGTGTGTGTGTGTTGGGGGGAGGGAGAGGGGCAGGGGGAAGGAGGGCAGCAAAGGAGAAGCAGTAGAATTCTTCTATGCAGTATAACTATGATCAGCCTTCATCTCATGCCTACACCTTATCTATGCCAGTCTCTACAACAACCTATGGCATTTTGGATCTTTTCTTCTTCTCCCTCTCTCCAGAAGTCCAACTATCCTGCCTCAGAATACAAGTAACTCCCACCAGAGTCAAAGGGTAAGAGCTGTGGTAGGAGCCCCTACATAACAAAGGGACACATTTTGCTCACAACTCACGGAGGCAAATCCTTGAAGTCAGTGAAATTCATTGCATGAGAAAGGCATGCAGGATAGGGCCCTTAACCACTCTTCAGCCATTACCACCCTATAAATCTGATAAAAACACAGCCCCTGATTCTTGTTCCATTTCCACCCGTGATTTTCAATGGAGTTACTCCTTATATGCACGGATGTAAATATAAGGAGAATCAGGTCCACAGAGACTATCTTATGCACTTTATTTTCATTCTAGTCTTTTTTGTTCCAGGGCTGAGTGTGTACTTTATGAAAAAGTGTCTGTTCATGCTATTCTGTTCCTTGTGTATAACTCAATACAATGTACTCTTTTGGAAAAAAAAATATAAAAGAAAGTCTGTTATGTTTGTACTTTTAATTTAACATTGGTTGGGACATCTGCCAAGCTAATATAGGCATTTTTCTATGCACTGGAAAAAACCCAATTAGGACTTGTTCTTAGTTTGATTATCAGTCAGAAACATGCATACAGAAATATTCATTAGAGATCTACTGAGAGCTGTGATAAAGCAGCAGACAGCTGAATTATACAGTCTGTCAGTATCCCCACTACAATTTTACATTTTCTTGATAAAGGACAAGTAACAAAGTATCTAAGATGTAATTTGGTGCCCACTGGCACTGTACTTCATTATGGCAGATATTGTTCTAACTCTCTTTAGGAGGTTGGTGAGTGTTTCACGACATGATATTGTGCACAAAAGATAAATCACTAGGTCAAATGCTGCTGCAAAGTTACATTTGCATGCAGCCACAACACAGGCATGACTCTGAGAACATCTTGCCATCATAACCTACCCCCAATAATTTTGGGTTTGGAAAGATTTGATTGACTCAAAAAATGTGGTTCCAAAATGATGAAATTCTCTCTTACGGATCATTGTGTTGACTCAGCTCATACAAATAAAACAGTAGCACTATGCAAATGTCAAACCAAAAAGAAAAAGAACATTCTCATGGATGTGCTTGGTTTTTATGAGGTGATTTACCAGTTTGTGTAAAATAGCTGTTGCATTAGTTTATAGGTCCTTTGCTGTTGGCCTCAGTCCATTGAAACTGAGCTCATAAGCAGTTCAGTACATGATTTAAAAGGGCAAAACTCTTTAGATACAATCGGAATGGACACATGCATGGAACTGTGATATCAGTCAGCTAAGTAGATCAAAGTCTCTCTTACAGTTTATTTGAAAAGCATTTGGGAAATCTGGTTCCTAATGATTTCAGTATGCTTTCCTTTCTAAACAGAAAATATATCACTTTTTAAAGGAAAAAATACACATTTCTTTCCATTATTGAATGTGGCACTTTGGTAACAAAGCTGCTCAATATACATAAACTATAAAGTAAAATGAAATGGTTTTAATAATAGTGTCCAAAAATCATGCAGATGCAGAAAAAAATTCCATCTGATGCCCTCAAGACTTTGAATCAGACCCATTGGCAACAGAAAAAGCAGACAATGAAGTGGTTGTAGCAATCCACTTTAAAATGAACAAAACTCATAGCATGTTTTTTTAATTCAACAGTCTAATTTTGGTTGGTTAGACCAGGACTCCTTAAAAATCTTTATTCCACAGTATGTATTGCATCAGCAACCCTTAAATAACCACATGTTAAATAATGTTAAAATAAAACTGTTGAAAGGACAAATTCCCCAGGCTTTTCTGGCTGCCTGTGTATATTCAATAATTTCATGGTGTTCTCTGAAGAAGGTTTAAAACCAATCCACCACATTAGCAGTAAAACTAAGAGCCATGAATAAATGATCCACCACTTTGAAACATGCACGAACTCAAAAATACAAATATTCTCTTTACTGGATCTTCATTTTTTTAATTGATGAATGTTTCCATATGTGTGGCATATCTATCTGAGGCACTTACATAGGCCCCATTTCCATAGTATCCAAGTACCTCACCATCTTTTTTTTATCCTTACAACACCCGTGCAAGGCAAAGAAATATTGCTATCCACATTTTATACAGAATGGGAACTGAAGCACAGGGAGATGAAGTGACTTGCCCAAGGTCACACAAAAAGTCTGTGGCAGAGCAGTAAGCAGAACCTGGGCTCCCAAGTTCTAGGCTAGTACTATAACACTGGCCTATCCTCCCACTCCCATTTATCTACAAAACAACCTGTCCAAATTCAGTTACTACAAACTATCATGGAGGATTTTACAATTACAGTTCACTTAGATCCCAATTCAGCAAAGCACTTAAGTGACTACTTAAAGTTAACATATGATTCATTTTTTGCTGACTAGGTTTTAAGCATATACTTAAGGCCATTGCCTTAGGGGTTGTCCCAAAGTTCACTGAAGTCAATGAGGGGGGAAAAAAGGCAATGGACACAAGGCCCTTATTGTGTAGAATCCCAAATTTCTGTTACTAGGATTCATTTTTCTCTCTCATATTTAGAGCTGATCATAATTCATCTGCAATCAGTGATTTGAAATGAACCCTCCTTTCTGTGTACAGATTGTTCATGAACCCACCCTGATTTCTGTTCTGTGTAAGTATTCACAAAATAGTATGGATGAATCATTTTCAGCATATAGGACCAAGTCCCACTTGAGCCCCGGTCCTCTGCACAGAGGAGAATTTCACCATATTGATTAAGATGGGTACAAAAATAGCTGGAATCTGGAAGATCACATGCAAACAAAACACTGTTTTTGTTCTATTCAAACAGCTCTAGTTTCTAATACTTAAATGTTCCTTAGTTTCTCTGTTTTATTTTCATTTTAAGGTATAATCTACATTTATGGAGCTGAATTCTTTTTTCCAGCTGAAGTGCATTTTGCAAAAAAAGAACCTACAGCTGAAAATCCCAAGAAAATATGTAACTTTGTGAGCACTATTTATATATCAAAAATCTCTATTAAAATCATGGGAGCACTTTGCTGAGCAAATCCATCTGTCATTCCCTCCCCACGCACTTTTCCTAAATAGTAGCATCACCATTTCAAATGACTGAAGAGTTTACTTAAGTTATTCTGAGCATATGGAAAGTCCCTGAATCACCCACCCACAAATATAAATAGTAGTATATGGCTGAGATGTAAACTCACAAAATGCTGAAGGAGAAGAAAAAACCCAGGAATGGTTTATCTGCCAACAAAATATTGGATATGATTTAAATTCAGTGAAACGTTTTCAGTTTAGCTCTAGGAACTGACATTTCCCCCCTGTCATTACTAAAGCTTGGGTGGGTATGTTTCCTGTCTCAAGAGAGAGATTTTTACTTCATTGGTAATGTTGTGTCACACATATTAAAATAAAAATGTTCCTTGTAATAGATATATAATTATTATTTATTATTATTGCAGTAGCACTTAGAGGCTCCAGCCTCATTATGCTGAATGCTGTAGAAATATATAACAAAGAGACAGTCTCTGCCCTCAATTGCTTACAATCTAAGGCTATGATATTGTCATTGATTATCAAACAACTATGGCGGTTAATCTTGAAAATCTTTACTCCTAGGATTAGTTCTGTTGACCTGGAATCTGTTTTCCATTATGCTGATTATGTGCAGATATGGCTTCTTTAATTTCAGCAGAGTTGCTCCTGATTTACATCAGTGACTGTGACCAGAATCAAGCCCAAAGTAACTACTTGCATGAGTAAGGACTACTTGTATGGACTGGATCTTAGTACAATATCTATGGAGGGGACATGAGGGGACCATTTAAGGTCTATAAGTCAATAGAATGGTGAAATAGCACAGTAATAATAGCAGTTACAGTATGGGGCTTATCCCTCTTTCAAACATCTTCCAAGCTGATAGACATCCAAGTTAGCTCAATGGGTTTCCTGTGCTCTGCAGCTATTAGCCATGATTTTTGAGGGGGAATCTTCTATCTTCATCAGCTGTATAATTCCTTATTACACATTCCATGACACTTCTTTCTCCAGAATAGAGCCAGTGACTCCGCCGTGGCCTGCTGCCATCTATGCGTTTATGAGCTGATTCAGCCCCTGCTGATCTGGAGACAGAGAGAGAGATACTGGGAATCAAACCTACAGTAAGATTTCCCATAAGACAGTCGAAACAATTATGAATTAGTTTGCTACCAATTTTACATTTTCTATTTTTGTGGGGAAAGGGGGGCGAGGGGGTCTCTCTATTTTTTTCAAGCTTGTAGTCAAGTGAAAATTCCAAGGTTTCCCCTTCGTTTTCAATTTATTATAAAAGCCTGTTCCTACAGGCTCCTGCTCTCCCACTAATCATCCCCATGTGGCTAAATCTACATTTCTTCAAGATGCAGTGGCCTCCGCATCAGCTGAAATAAAATCCAAAGATAAAAGTTGCACAGTGGGGCCAGATTCTGCAAGCTGTTGCCCCAGTGTAACTGACAACAGAATTTGGCCCATGATACCTGAGGAAGCAATCCACCTTTGCTCAAGATGTATGAAAGCAAACAGCTTCCATTCAGGCAAGTTTCAGTGCACATTTTAGGCAGGCTGTAAGATTGGTAGTTTGACAAATCAAGCATTGCTTTGATTTGGGGACACTCTGGAGAACCCACAAATTCCAGATGAAACTGGAGAATTTAATTTTGACAATATTTTGGAAATGACAACTCAGTAGTGTCAGGCCCGCTTTTCACTGAAAACCTTTGGTTTTAGTTTTTGATTTTGTTTTATTTTGTTTCTTGCTCCAGACAGAGAAAAAAAATTCTGCCAAATGTCTAGGTGAATGTTGGTCAGTTTCATTGGCCAGGTGATTTTCATCTGTTTGGTGGCTTTATTGTGAAATTTTTGTACTCTCCTACTTTGTCTCCTTCATTTCTTTGCGTACCACACTGTTGTAGGAGTGTATTTTGTGCACTGGATCTCCACAACTCCTCTCCCTTTTCCCACAGCTGATATCTGGGGTGTGATGCCCACCCCCTTCTGGAAAAAAGGAGACACAGCTGACCCTCTCTTCCAAGCTGTCATTAACCTTTAACCTGTCCATTAATTGTCCATCCTGGGTGCGATCCACACCCCATGTCTCCCCATCAAATAAATACATCCATGCCCAGATATGCCCGATCAGTTCTAGGGAGATAATTGAAGTAAGGTGAGCCATGAGTCCAGATGTCCATCATGACACTTCAGAGTGCTTCCAACATATTTGTGCCCAAAAGAGACTGAGTGTCTCCTATCTATCCACTCAATTACTCAGATTAACTGCTGCAGCCTCACCACAGTATCTGGCAGCTATGCTAGGTGGAGTCTGTGACGGGGGAGGAGTTGGGTTTATTCTGTAACAGCCTTTGACAGACAAAGCACTCCCCACCAAAGCATCAAGCCAGAGTGCAAGACTGCAGACATTCGGTGGAGGAGCAGAAGTAAATCTAGCCCAAAGCTAGGACAGAACAGATCCCTAAACAGAATAGAGAGTCTGCAGCACCACAGAGGAGATAAATCACAGTGTTTGACAAAAAATACTTTACAGAGATCTGGGCTATGTCCCAAAGTGGACCCAAATAATTGCTGTGTGAGATACAACATGGAACATGCCCAAGACTGCCAGAGTGGGCAGCAGCAGGAGTTTTCTTACGCTGAGCTGCTTCTCCTGTTCTCCTGGCAGCAGCTCATCAGCCCTTCCCCTGCTTTCCGGGCTTGTCTACAGGTACAGCTGCTCCAATTTAATTTACAGTATGACTTTAAACCAGTGCAAAAGACTGGCTGGACACTCTTATTTCAGATCAAACCACACTTATTTTGGTTTATCTCACATCAATTAGAAACAGATTTAAAGATAAACCGAAATAAACTTCTCTTCATCCAAAAGGGTTTCCCCTTTGGGGGCTGTCCTGGTTTAATTAAACCAGCCTTTGTTTGTATGGAGACAAGGCCTGTATGGCTGTGCCTCTCTCTGTCAGTAGCTAGAGCTATCCCCTTCCACTTCCCAGGCAGCTGCCTCTCGGGTGACCACAGCAGGAGCTGAAGCTGGCTGTGGCTGCTGCCAGGTGGGGAGTCTGTGTAGGACAAGCCACCATGAGAAGAGGAGAAAGTCCAGAAAAAGGAAAGCCATGGGAACTGCAGAGGTGGAAGCAGTCATTTTGGGAGGGGGGGGGAGGGGAAAGCCATGGGGGAGGAAGAAAGTGGAGGGGGGAAGCAACATTTCCTTAAAGAGTCAGTTCTTCAAATAAGCCAGGGGTGATTGGAGGCTGCAAGGGTGACTTTGTGCCTCCAGGAGATTTTGGAGGTTCTAGGGGTAACTAGGGATAAATGCACTGCTCACTTTATGGGGATAGCAAGCCCCACACAGCCTTACCCGGGGTTAAAAAAAAAAAACTCAGTGAGGGGAACCTCATGGACTTTTCCTTCGCCATGCCATGCAGCACCAGTCCCCTCTTGTTTTTTTTCCACAGGAGGGGGTGATCTGGCCTAATTTTGGATACACAGAGCTATTATTTAATGTATTTATCATTTATTTAACAACATAAATGTCCATGGCACTGCAAAGAACAGACAAAATTTTAAAAGGCCCCTATCCTGTACAGGTTACAATCTAAGCCTCGGATCCTGCAAAAACTTAGCTTTTTACAGTGTGAGTAAACCAGCAATTACAGGAAGACTTGGGGGACAGGGGCTTGGAGGATCAGGATTACAGCTAGATGCTTAGGTGGTTAGATGTGTGTACTTTCATATGGTTTTTCTCCCCCCCCACCCCTTTGGAGAAAAAAGAGTTACGCTGTCAGGGAGGGAAGGGGCAAAGGAGGGGAGATGAGAATAGTGGAAGGGGATAATGATGATGGAACCAAAGGGTGGGGGCGATGGGAGGCAATGTTCATTAAAAAGAAAAGGTTTCATTTGCTTCCCCACACCAGACTATGTATTCCGAGCTGTTCATTGTCATGTTAGCTAGTGATTAGTGAATTTTGTAGTGGCCATCAATTAATTCCTATAGGTTTAGCCTATTTTTTTAAAAAAAGATTTGGATTGATTCTTTTGTATTTTTAAATCAATTCTTCTGGTAAAATGAGTTGGGGGAATAACTCTCTGCTTCCAAAGTTAAATGGCTAATTTCCGAGCTCTGTGCAAGGTGGAGCAGCATGTGCTTCTTCAAGGAAGCCTAGGCAATCACAAGACTCAGTACTGTAGGCCTTAGGGAGCTAGACAGATTGGCTATGTACAAAACACAGTTGCTCTAAAGAAATCATGACAGGTTTCAGAGTAACAGCCGTGTTAGTCTGTATTCGCAAAAAGAAAAGGAGTACTTGTGGCACCTTAGAGACTAATGCTCAAATAAATTGGTTAGTCTCTAAAGTGCAACAAGTACTCCTTTTCTTTTTTCTAAAGAAATCATGTTTCTAAAACACCAGCTCTCCTTCATATGAAATCTGCTGCAATTGAAATCATTGGGAAAACCCCTAGACATTTCAGAACTGGTCCTTTAGGCCAGTGGTTCTCAACCAGGGTTATGTGTACAGCCCGGTGAAAGTGAGTGAGGATGGAGGAGAGTGAGCGATGGAGGGAGGGGGGAATGGCGTGAGTGGGGCAGAGCCTCAGGGAAGAGGCGGAGCCTCAGGGAAGGGGCAAAGTAGATCCCGGGTTGATCTTAAGTTCAAAAAGTGATCTTGTGCGTAAAAAGGTTGGAGACCACTGACCTAGGCTGTATATTTACATACCTGTAGTATGGATTTAGGAGCACTGACAACAAATGATTTTACTACTACTTTTATATGAGTCTTAGTCCATACCCTGGAGTCAGTGAAATCTAGAAGAAAATATATAAATTAAAGAAACAATATTTCAACTGAACAAGGAGAAAATACTAAGATGACATGACTAAAAATAATTTTGTCAAAATGAATACCCTACCTGGAACATGCTACTCTTCTCAGGCACAGCATAGTATAGGGGAAAGGAAAAAAGAACTTTGAAAGACCTCCTAGTCCTATATCACCTGCAGCATGCTCCTCCCTCACAAGCTACCTCTTCTCCAGCAACAATTTACATTTCTTTTCCAGACTTTGAACCTAAGTGTATCATAAATATTATATTTTTTGGATTCCCTCAGTAGCACTCCGCCCATTAATCCCACTCCAGAAGGATTTACTCTAACATTCCAAACGATTAACCAATTTCAAAGAGCCCCACCTTTTATCAAAACAAACAAATTGCCAGAGAAATGTCGTGTTTCCTCCTGGAGATGCGGAATTCCTTTCTATGAGATAATAGGCTGGCAGATATTTAAATCCCTAACATTTTAGGGAATTATTGAGGTTTTCTTGCTTCAAAAATGATGGCAAGATGGAAGAAATACTTAGGTTCCAAAGTGATGAGCATGGTATAAGAACCTCTAGAGAATAGAATAGAATAGAATAGAATAGAATAGAATAGCAAGTTCTGTTTCATCAGCTGTGGGGTTGATAAAATGCCTAATTTTTGCATTGAGTGCCTTCCTTTTAGAGCTGCTTTTTCCAGGGCTGTCAGAAGAGAAGGCTGTGCCAGGGACACTGAGGTTTAGCAATCTCAAACAATATATGTCCTGTATGGCATTGAGCCTGTGTTGTTCCAAAGACAAATGGAATGGATCCGTCACTGATGGGTCAAATCGGCCCACTCAGAGTAAATAATGGAGTCCTATCTCCTTTTGACATAAGGTCGGCAGTATCTTTTTCTGCATGGAGATGGTAACCATCACCCCATATGAATCTGAAGTAGCATCATACAAATCTTTGCTTTCCTAATCTTATTTGTGGTAAATACATGCTGTTTTAGGGACTGACTACAACTCCGGGATCATAAAAGGCATTGCAAAGCACAGAACCGCATCGTATTGGGAGATGGATGTCAGATTGCTTTAGATCTTTAAGTTTGTTTGGCTATGTTAGTTAGTGACCCTATAAGGATCCCCACTGATTCTTTTCATGCTGTTTAGCTCCCGAAGCACCCAATAGGGCTGTCCAAATGAAATGTTTTCACTGTTTTGAAATTTTTTGTCCCAAATGAAAGTAGTACTCAGATTTGCCCGGAATTCACCTAATAGTTTTGGACCTCAAAAATGCATTTTTCACCGGAAAAACAATTTGTCAAAAAAAAAAAAAATCACCCAGCTCTACTCATGTTGTGTGTGTGGAAGCAGGAGAGTGAGACAGAGAAAACAAATGTTTCTTATGTGGGTTTCAGATGGGGCATGGTGTGGCTTTAATTGGTGGGCATTGGGGCTCTTCATTGGAGTGAGTGCCTGGTGCAAGGTCTAACATACACTTCAGCACCCAAAGTACAATTACTGTACATCTTGAGGAAAATGACTTGGTAGTAGGAACAGTGTAGGTTCATTGAAAAAGATTAAGTAGAATTGCTACATTTGCTCCTTGAGATTCTCTTCGTGTGGTCCAGTCTCATTCTGTAGTGAATCTGCGGGGGAGCCAGCAATCCTCTTGAGGTGAACAGTGTCAGAAATAAATACTAACTGGGTGAGGAGGGAAGCTGTTTGCTTTCATGTAGGAGGAATTATCTTGGGTCTCGAACGGGTTATAGTTTTCTCAGGAGATTTCATCCGGATAGGCTGCATCTCTCTGACAGTTTCAGACGTTGTTAATGTACATTCATGGTCAGTTGTTGGGTAGGGAGGAAGACTGATAGCCAGGTGGTTTGTCAGCTGCATCCAATGAAGGTAACTCTTTCAGATTTGACTGGCCACTCTGTCCTTTTACACACGTACAGTTTTTAATTATTTCATAATTCAAGCATTCAGTGATGTTAAGGAAAAACATTCCAGCTCCTGGAAGGTTACAAGAGGACACCAGCTCTCAGATAACCAAGTATGATTGGTCAACTGGAGGGCCTAAGGCCTAGATCCTCAGGCACCTGTCTGCCTCTTGAGGCAGCTAAATCCGACGTTTAAGTGCCAATGACATTTTCAAAACTGCCATTCAGCGGCCTCCTAGCCCCATATATGTTTAAATCCCTGGGCAGCTAAGTTTTCACCAGTCAGCGTTCACAATCTGCCAAAGCCCCCCACAGCACCACACAGCTAATGAGCAGGTTGGAGTCCTAGTTCAAACTGTAGCCCTGGAGGGCCTGAGGTGGGGTTCTCAAATTAGGTAAGGGGCGCCTGTCTCACTAGTAGGGCCCAATCTTGTAGGCCTGCTCTGAGCATGTCTGAGACCTCAGACCTGGCAGTTGGTGGGCCAGATGCTGGCCACTGATAGGTGGAGGAGGGCAGCACAGCACCCAGAGAAAAGACAGCCAGGTACACAGGGAAATGGAGGGAGAACTGTGAGAGGTACTGAGTGGGAGCAGGAGACAGAGAGACACACAGAGAGAGAGAGAGAGTTTTGGTTGCTAGGCCATGGGCTACCTAAGCAGCTGACCTGGCTTAGATGCCAGGATAGGGTTTGCAGCTGAGGATCTCAAGTGGAGGGAAGTACCTATCTCTGAACTATCATCCAGGCATACCAGGTCATCTATGTATGTGCCTAAACTCCTGTCCTCTTCCCCACTCTTCTTGGCATTTCATTGCTGACCTCCCACTCAGTTTGTTGGCTTCTGAGCATCCCTTTCGAAGGTGTGTGGCTTGCCCCAGCCATTGTATGGGGAGCCTCGCTGCCTATCTCAGGGCTGTGGATTGTACTAGGTGGCAGGCTGCCTAGGGGCTGCAAGGCTGAGTGGAGCAGGGCCTAAGGATCTTTAAGGATCTGGGCCTTAGTGTTCAGCAGCACTTGGACTGCTTGGCTTGATGAAGGTTCTACTGGACCTTTGTGCCATAACTGAGACAATGTAGTCTAGGAAGCTGTAAAATGCAAGCATTATCTACTGCTTTTGAGCACATGCTTTTATAGCTTCCTTGTGCTCTGGAATCCTGGATTAATATAATTGCAGCCTCCTGCTGATTTGTTAGAGTGCATCTTCTGTGTCATGTGTCCTTGGCAAAAACAAAATCCTTACTTTGTGGATTGTTCCACTGACCCCTTAGAAACCAGCTAAGAACCTGATTTAGAATCTATGTGTAGATTAGTTTGTGTTACAGTATGAAACAAACTGTAATTATTCATATAGTGCATTCATAATGCACTTTTAGGGGCAAATCTAACTCCCTTAGAATTTTGTGGCAAGACTACCATTGATTTCCATAGGCATTATATCAGGTTTATAGAAATAAATCAAAGTTTAAATAAGTCAAGGATGACATAATTATCTTTCTCTATGTGCTATATTCCTGTATTTATTGAGACAGAGGACAGACTTTTGAAAATTATAATTCTATGATCATTGTTTTGTTTTTACTGAAAAAGCTTGTCAAATTCAACATGAATTGCTATATAGAATGTTTCGGTCAAGCCAAATCTGCAATTTTCTGTGAAAATTTGTTCGGTGTAAGCTAAATTTATTTTTCTGAAAACATATTTACATAGGGAAGGGATCTGGGCTGTGGATAAGAAGGGTAATGAGGGACACATATAGACTTTCAGCTCCAGGAACAATGAGATATTGAAGTTGAAAGGAAACCCCTGTAACGTAAAACAGTAATCCTATAATTGTGTTAATAGTGTGTTACTGTCAGATGGTAGATTGTCCCTTGATATTTACCATGTGGAACAACAAAAGTTTGTTTGTTTATAAAACAACTGCCCCATCCCTAGACATCTAGCCTTACAAACATATCAGATGATGGAATTAATTTCTCAACTGAAAATTATTTCAATTTTTGAGCTAGAGCCCGATATGCTAGGGTTTTAAGTGGTAATCCTCAGTAATATATTGCTTGTACTTTAATGTCACTACTGGTGATTTAGTGATTAATTATCTGGCTGCTGTGTAGTGCTTAAAATAACCTAATGCATGGGGTAAATTAGTTGATCGGGAGAAAAGTCTGTCATGCAAATTCAGTTCGAACAGAATCTCACTGTCACACTCATCAATGACAGCCTAAGTGGGTCATCAGTGGATGGCCCCTGTTAATTTATTTTCTCAGACATGCAATACATATTCATGATATCCTGCTGTTTGTCTGTCACCTCAAAGAAACTCTCCATATTCTTAGAATTATAATTAATGAAAATATGCACAGTTAGGCTTAGGGGCTTGGAAGAAGAGATATTGGTAGTATGTAGCAGGGTTTAGCAAGGTATTGGTATCAGCAGTTATTTGCTGGCATGATTGGTGTATTATATGTTCCCGCTGCCATGATGCAGCTGTTAAATAACTAGGCAGAAAAAAATATTACACTGAAGCAGTACACACAGTGGAGCCTTTAACACAAACAGTGTGCCAAACCAGATTCAGATCTTTTCATCTTTTTCATGCTGCAACAAAAGGAGTTATAGCCATGCAATGTGCATACTACATTTCAGTCTTACAAAATTGTATTTGGTAATTTGCCTGGGTATGTTAATATAATCCAAATATCAACGATTTTTCATAATAATCATAGTAACATATATGGTGTGGACAAGTACATTTTGTCCATCTCTATATAATAGCACGTACATATGAACAAATACATTTTTTGCCTTTAACACACACGCTATATATAATGGAGATAGTTGTATGATAAATTACATAGCCATGTAATAAATTGCAAAACCATGCTATAAATACAGTTCACCACATGGTTCTGTTTCATCTTTTCCCTGCCTGCTAATCCTCTGAGCCTGTCTGAGCATTCCAGACCCCGGAGCAGCTTTTGACAGCTGCCATTTTAAAAAATCCACCTGTCAGAGAACTGATTGTTCCATGTGGAATTTTCCCTAAAATTATGGGCAATATTAAGTCCTGGAGCAATCATGGTGTGATATCTTGCTACCTGCAGGCTAAGAAGCTGGAACTTTCTATCATTGGAAGGGAAGAATCCTAGCTGTCTAATCAGACTTGCAGCACTTGCTTCAGCTCTGGATGGTCCTGAGACATTACGCACCTGGCAAGAAATCCTGTCCCATTAGAGTCACTGGAAAACTCACATTAATAATAGCTAGCTCTTATTTAGTACTTTTCATTAATAAACCTCAAAGCATTTTTGGAAAGGAAGTGTCATTTTACAAGGGGGGAAACTGAGGCACAGAGAGATTAGAGCAGGTTATCAGTGGCAAGGCTGGAAATAGAACTCAGGTCTTCTGAGTCTCAGGCCCCTTCTCTAGCCACTAGGCAGCACTGCGTGGCTACAATGGAAGCAAGATTTTATCCCTTGATATTTGACAGTTTGACATTTATAGGTATAGAATGGTTGTATAAAATTCTTCTTAGAGGTTATTTTCAGCTCCCTCTGAGCCCTTTACAGTCAGTCTGATACCAGCTAAGGCTTTACAGGGGAAGGGATCAAACTAATAGTTCTAATAACTTGTTAAGCACTTTAAATCATCTGTAAAATACTTTTTTCCTCTAACATATGCAACATACATGATGATATGGTATAAAGACTTCACTGATGACCTGCATAACGAACTTGCAGCTTTGTTACTCATGAATAATGTATCCATCCCCAATGCATGCCACTAAAACATTTATATCACAGCACACCATTGTGTATAGTATATAAATATTTATTATAATGAATTATTAAAATGAGTATGTTAATATGTATTATTGCTGTTGCATGAGGATATATGTGTCTGTATGTTGTGTGTATATAGCTATTCATACAGGTATGTTTATGTATCTATACCCACATAGATGTGTGTATGCATAGCTATATACATATATAAATGTGTGCATTTTACACACAAACACCTATAACTGCAATTTTATAATTCTGTACACAAGCTATATATAGAAATTTACATTCTTTATAAATAGAAGTATATACACATTAAGCTAGTATTATGATGTATATTTTACTCATTTCCCATGGTCTATGATTACTTCTGATAACATTATGGCATAGCTACAACCATCATAACAAAACTAGGGCAAAGGCCTCTGTCTAGGGTGACCAGATGTCCCGATTTTATAGGGACAGTCCTGATTTTTGGAGCTTTTTCTTACATAGGCACCTATTACCCCCCAACCCCTGTCCCGATTTTTCACACTTGCTGTCTGGTCACCCTACCTCTGTCAAACAGTATCTGAAGTCTCGGAGAACCCAGCATTTTTCAGTAGCTGAGATTTGCAGAATGGCACAACCCTTTCAGACGCTGGTGTTGTACACTGTTCGTCTTGGGAAAATTACTCCATAGTTCTTGTGCTGTCAAAAATGTATCTAAAAATGTGCCACGTTAAATTGTGATGTTGTAGTCTCTCAACAGTATGGTGGGCACAGGCGCCTGTCTGCATATGTATGTATGTTGCATTTCATTTCATAGGCTGTTGGCCCATTTTTTTAAATTTCCCAGGACATCATATGAGAATGTAGACTGTGAAAACAATAGACAAATACTATGATCACCCCTAAGAGAATCTTGACAGGAATAAATACAGGAGGCCGGGACATTTAGACATGTTTTTCACTCTCTGACGGATTCTGCCTATACATTGCAATATATAAATATTCCAAAGCAGGATGCACATTTAAAATATTAATGGAAATGTATCCAGCTTCATAAATAGCTTCATATTTTCCCCATTTGATATGTACAAAGCAAAGGATTAACTCACTGGCAATATTTGTGTCAGGGCCATACTGATTAATTTAATATTCTGATTGGATGAGCAGTAGAGCTTTAACGGCTGTTAACTTTCTGGCAAACAGCACGGAGAAGGTGATAATGAGATTAGCATTCGGAGAACCTGATTTGCTTTTGCGCTGTATTTAATTACAACTTTGACACCAAATGGCATAGACTTCTGTTGATTTGGATCCCCCCATGTGAGCTGAAACGATCAGAGTGGAAATATCAGAGGATATTGGGGTTATCACTAGATACAGAATGGCTCCTGTAGAACAATTTTGATCACAGTGGAAGACAGATAGGGCCCAATTTGCATTTATTTCAAAACCCATTTTCACTGCTGTGGCAGTGTAAAGGATCTTTAAAGTGGGTTTAAAGGTAATTTACACGCATCATAATTTAAAGGCATTTGTGCTGACAGAGTAGAAAAAACAGGCCATTGTGTAAATGCAAATCAGGCATAGGCGCCGACTCCACGGGTGCTCCGGGGCTGGAGCACCCATGGGAAAAAATGGTGGGTGCTGATCACCCACTGATAGGCCCCCTATTAGCACCTCCCCTTCCCCCCCAGCGCCTTCTGCCCACCTGCAGGCCCCACCGATCAGTGCTTTCCCCTCCCTCCCTGTGCCTCCCGCCAGCTGCAATCAACTGTTTCGCAGCATGCAGGAAGCTGGGGGGGAAGGGGCGAGGAGCAAGGATGTGGCACGCCCCGTGGAGAGGGCAGAACTGGGTGGGAAGAGGTAGGGTGGGGGTGGGGCCTTGGGGCAGAGCCAGGGGGTCTAGCACCCCCCAGCACTTTGGAAAGTCATGCCTGTGAAATCAGGTTTTCAACTTTAGCTGCTGCCTTCTTCCCATCATACTGATTGGTACCATGCTTGAAGATGAAAGAAAGTGTGGTCTAGTGAGAACCAGTCAAGTTTGGAAAGCAAGATTCCTGGGTTCATTTTCCTTCTCTGCCACTGACACACTCTTCTAACATTAAGCTAGTTAACCTCATTTTTCCTTACTTTTCCACCTGTAAAATGTTTATATCAATGCTTTCCTACCTCACAAAGGTGTGACGATTTATTTGTTGGTGTTGGCCAAGTTATCAGAGATCTTGATCAATATAAATCCCAAACACCAACACAACGGTATAGTGAATGATTATTGCTGCATGCTGGTTGTTCATGGATTTTCACCGTAATGTGATCAGTCTTGGAAGAATTCATTCATCCATTAATATAAACCATTTTCAGCCATCTGCAGGGCAAAGGGGGCCTTTTAGCATTTTTTGCTGAAACCCTCAATATCTGAAGGTAAATTAGCTGAAATAACCCTTTCAGCATTTGAACATTTTGTTCCATGGAGTGTAGGCATGTCCAGCTTGAGTCTTAAACCATACGCTGACTGCATCTGAGGAAAGATGGCTATCATCAGAAAGGGATGGAATGATGATCCGAAGGAATGATCCAAAGGAAACCAATCACTTTTTGGCCCAACTCATAGAAGGAAAAGGGGTCATACCTTTTGGAATTTCTTTTACTGATCAGTCAGAATTTAGGGCCCACTTCAGTACTTCTTATCGAGGTAAAACTCCCTTTGGCATCAGTGGAAGTTTTTCCTGAATTGCTAAGGAACAACAAAGAACTTTAACTTCTCTTTAATGAAGGAAACCTAAACTTAGTTAGCGGGTTTCAGAGTAGCAGCTGTGTTAGTCTGTATCCTCAAAAAGAACAGTAGTACTTGTGGCACCTTAGAGGCTAACAAATTTATTAGAGCATAAGCTTTCGTGAGCTACAGCTCACTTCATCGGATGCATACAGTGGAAAATATAGTGGGGAGATTTTATAAACACAGAGAACATGAAACAATGGGTGTTACCATACAGACTGTAACAAGAGTGATCAGGAAAGGTGAGCTATTACCAGCAGGAGAGCAGGGGCGAGGGGTGCGGGGGGAACGGAACCTTTTGTACTGATAATCAAGGTGGCCCATTTCAAGCAGTTGACAAGAGCAGTAGGGGGGGAAATAAACATGGAGAAATAGTTTTACTTTGTGTAATGACACATCCACTCCCAGTCTTTATTCAAACCTAAGTTAAATGTATACAGTTTGCAAATTAATTCCAATTCAGCAGTCTGTCATTGGAGTCTGGTTTTGAAGTTTTTTGTTGAAGAATTGCAACTTTTAGGTCTGTAATCGAGTGACCAAAGAGATTGAAGTGTTCTCCAACTGGTTTTTGAATGTTATAATTCTTGAGGTCTGATTTGTGTCCATTTATTTGTTTACGTAGAGGCTGTCCGGTTTGGCCAATGTACATGGCAGACGGGCATTGCTGGCACATGATGGCATATATCACATTGGTGGATGTGCAGGTGAATGAGCCTCTGATAGTGTGGCTGATGTGATTAGGCCCTAGGATGATGTCCCCTGAACAGATATGTGGACACAGTTGGCAACGGGCTTTGTTGCAAGGATAGGTTCCTGGGTTAGTGGTTTTGTTGTGTGGTGTGTGGTTGCTGGTGTGTATTTGCTTCAGGTTGGGGGTCTGTCTGTAAGCAAGGACTGGCCTGTCTCCCAAGATCTGTGAGAGTGATGGGTTGTCCTTCAGGATAGGGATGGTAGATCCTTGATGATGCATTGGAGAGGTTTTAGTTGGGGGCTGAAGGTGATGGCTAGTGGCGTTCTGTTATTTTCTTTGTTGGGCCTGTCCTGTAGTAGGTAACTTCTGGGTACTCTTCTGGCTCTGTCAATCTGTTTCTTCACCTCAGCAGGTGGGTATTGTAGTTGTAAGAATGCTTGATAGAGATCTTGTAGTGTTTGTCTCTGTCTGAGGGGTTGGAGCAAATGTGGTTGTATCGTAGAGCTTGGCTGTCGACAAAGGATCATGTGGTGTGGTCTGGATGAAAGCTGGAGGCATGTAGGTAAGCATAGCGGTCAGTAGGTTTCCGGTATAGGGTGGTGTTTATGTGACAATTGCTTATTAGCATTGTAGTGTCCAGGAAGTGGATCTCTTGTGTGGACTGGTCCAGGCTGAGGTTGATGGTGGGATGGAAGTTGTTGAAATCATGGTGGAATTCCTCAAGGGCTTCTTTTCCATGGGTCCAGATGGTGAAGATGTCATCAATGTAGCACAAGTAGAGTAGGGGCATTAGGGGACAAGAGCTGAGGAAGCGTTCTTATAAGTCAGCCATAAAAATGTTGGCATACTGTGGGGCCATGCGGGTACCCATAACAGCACTGCTGATTTGAAGGTATACATTGTCCCCAAATGTGAAATAGTTATGGGTGAGGACAAAGTCACAAAGTTCAGCCACCAGGTTTGCCGTGACATTATCGGGGATCCTGTTCCTGATGGCTTGTAGTCCATCTTTGTGTGGAATGTTGGTGTAGAGGGCTTAGAATCATAGAATCATAGAATATCAGGGTTGGAAGGGACCCCTGAAGGTCATCTAGTCCAACCCCCTGCTCGAAGCAGGACCAATTCCCAGTTAAATCATCCCAGCCAGGGCTTTGTCAAGCCTGACCTTAAAAACTTCCAAGGAAGGAGATTCCACCACCTCCCTAGGCAACGCATTCCAGTGTTTCACCACCCTCTTAGTGAAAAAGTTTTTCCTAATATCCAATCTAAACCTCCCCCACTGCAACTTGAGGCCATTACTCCTCGTTCTGTCATCTGCTACCATTGAGAACAGTCTAGAGCCATCCTCTTTGGAACCCCCTTTCAGGTAGTTGAAAGCAGCTATCAAATCCCCCCTCATTCTTCTCTTCTGCAGGCTAAACAATCCCAGCTCCCTCAGCCTCTCCTCATAAGTCATGTGTTCTAGACCCCTAATCATTTTTGTTGCCCTTCGCTGGACTCTCTCCAATTTATCCACATCCTTCTTGTAGTGTGGGGCCCAAAACTGGACACAGTACTCCAGATGAGGCCTCACCAATGTCGAATAGAGGGGGACGATCACGTCCCTCGATCTGCTCGCTATGCCCCTACGTATACATCCCAAAATGCCATTGGCCTTCTTGGCAACAAGGGCACACTGCTGACTCATATCCAGCTTCTCGTCCACTGTCACCCCTAGGTCCTTTTCCGCAGAACTGCTGCCTAGCCATTCGGTCCCTAGTCTGTAGCGGTGCATTGGATTCTTCCGTCCTAAGTGCAGGACCCTGCACTTATCCTTATTGAACCTCATCAGATTTCTTTTGGCCCAATCCTCCAATTTGTCTAGGTCCTTCTGTATCCTATCCCTCCCCTCCAGCGTATCTACCACTCCTCCCAGTTTAGTATCGTCCGCAAATTTGCTGAGAGTGCAATCCACACCATCCTCCAGATCATTTATGAAGATATTGAACAAAACTGGCCCCAGGACCGACCCCTGGGGCATTCCACTTGACACCGGCTGCCAACTAGACATGGAGCCATTGATCACTACCCGTTGAGCCCGACAATCTAGCCAGCTTTCTACCCACCCTATAGTGCATTCATCCAGCCCATACTTCCTTAACTTGCTGACAAGAATACTGTGGGAGACCATGTCAAAAGCTTTGCTAAAGTCAAGAAACAATACATCCACTGCTTTCCCTTCATCCACAGAACCAGTAATCTCATGATAAAAGGCGATTAGATTAGTCAGGCATGACCTTCCCTTGGTGAATCCATGCTGGCTGTTCCTGATCACTTTCCTCTCATGCAAGTACTTCAAGATTGATTCTTTGAGGACCTGCTCCATGATTTTTCCAGGGACTGAGGTGAGGCTGACTGGCCTGTAGTTCCCAGGATCCTCCTTCTTCCCTTTTTTAAAGATTGGCACTACATTAGCCTTTTTCCAGTCATCCGGGACTTCCCCGGTTCGCCACGAGTTTTCAAAGATAATGGCCAATGGCTCTGCAATCACAGCCGCCAATTCCTTCAGCACTCTCGGATGCAACTCGTCCGGCCCCATGGACTTGTGCACGTCCAGCTTTTCTAAATAGTCCCTAACCACCTCTATCTCCACAGAGGGCTGGCCATCTCTTCCCCATTTTGTGATGCCCAGCGTAGCAGTCTGGGAGCTGACCTTGTTAGTGAAAACAGAGGCAAAAAAAGCATTGAGTACATTAGCTTTTTCCACATCCTCTGTCACTAGGTTGCCTCCCTCATTCAGTAAGGGGCCCACACTTTCCTTGGCTTTCTTCTTGTTGCCAACATACCTGAAGAAACCCTTCTTGTTACTCTTGACATCTCTCGCTAGCTGCAGCTCCAGGTGCGATTTGGCCCTCCTGATTTCATTCCTACATGCCCGAGCAATATTTTTATACTCTTCCCTGGTCATATGTCCAACCTTCCACTTCTTGTAAGCTTCTTTTTTATGTTTAAGATCCGCTAGGATTTCACCGTTAAGCCAAGCCGGTCGCCTGCCATATTTACTATTCTTTCGACTCATCGGGATGGTTTGTCCCTGTAACCTCAACAGGGATTCCTTGAAATACAGCCAGCTCTCCTGGACTCCTTTCCCCTTCAAGTTAGTCCCCCAGGGGATCCTGGCCATCCGTTCCCTGAGGGAGTCGAAGTCTGCTTTCCTGAAGTCCAGGGTCCGTATCCTGCTGCTTACCTTTCTTCCCTGCGTCAGGATCCTGAACTCAACCAACTCATGGTCACTGCCTCCCAGATTCCCATCCACTTTTGCTTCCCCCACTAATTCTACCTGGTTTGTGAGCAGCAGGTCAAGAAAAGCGCCCCCCCTAGTTGGCTTCTACATCCATAGTGGCCAGGATGGTGTTTTCAGGAAGATCACCAATGGATTGTAGTTTCCTCAGGAAGTCGAAGATAGCTGGGAGTGCTGGTAGCGTAGGGCCTGAGGAGGGAGTCTACACAGCCAGACAATCCTGCTATCAGGGTGCCAGTGCCTGAGATGATGGGGCATCCAGGATTTCCAGGTTTATGGATCTTGGGTAGCAGATAGAATACCCCTGGTCGGGGTTGCAGGGGTGTGTCTGTGCGGATTTGTTCTTGTGCTTTTTCAGGGAGTTTCTTAAGCAGATGATGTAGTTTCTTTTGGTAACCCTCAGAGGTATCAGAGGGTAATGGCTTGAAGAAAGTGGTGTTGGAGAGCTGCCTAGTAGCCTCTTGTTCATATTCTGACCTATTCATGGTGACAACAGCACCTCCTTTGTCAACCTTTTTGATTATGATGTCAGAGTTTGTTTCTGAGGCTGTGGATGGCATTGTGTTCTGCACGGCTGAGGTTATGGGGCAAGTGATGCTGCTTTTCCACAATTTCAGCCCATGCACGTTGGCGGAAGCACTCTGTGTAGAAGTCCAGTCTGTTGTTTCGACCTTCAGGAGGAGATCACCCAGAATCCTGCTTTTTGTAGTCTTGGTAGGAAGGTCTCTGTGGGTAAGTATGTTGTTCAAAGGTGTATTGGAAATATTCCTTGAGTCGGAGATGTCGAAACTTAATTAAGGTAATCTAGACAGCCCAATCAAGCTAAGAAATGCTATAAAGAACAGGATAATGCTGCTGCTTACTTAAAGAAAGGATTAGCGGTCAATAATATGCAATAGATGTGCAAATTTACATTTGATTTGTAGCATTTGTTTGTGACAAAGTGTCCTGCGCTACAGATTTATACTCCTAACAATGCTTTCCAGTCACACCCTGAACATTACGTATGAGTGCCAAGAAAAAAACCCTTTTCTTTTCTTTTCTTTTCTTTTCTTTTCTTTTCTTTTCTTTTCTTTTCTTTTCTTCACTACAATTTAAAATCCAAGCCATCCTGATTATTAAACTGTAAAGACTTCAAATTTGTTATCATACTATCAGAACTAATTATCTGAGGCAATTTACATCCATCAGCATAATGTATTATGGCTTTCAGACTTAGTGTAAAATGAATAAATAACATAGCTTGAATCATTATTCTGTTTTATTACTGGAGATATGCTGGGTAATTTGAATGCTATAGGACTATCAAACAGTGGACATCTGTCAAGCTCTAGGTTTATTTGGTTGTTCACAATCTGTGCCATTTAGTAGCAATCTCTTTCCCTGCTCCTATTTTTTTAAAAAAAATCAAAAAATAAAAATAAAAATGGGAACAATCCTACTTTTTATGAGCCTTGAGGCTGATTTTTTCCCCAAGCTGCTGGTTGGTGAAGCTCTGATGAATTGTTCTGAATGATCACAGATTTTTGTTGCATTATGTCAGCATCTTTTACATGGACTCATAGATAGAGATCAGAGGAAGAAAAGACGTATTAGTCAAGCACCATCCCAATTATTTCCAGAGCAGTTGCATAGGTCATACCCACTCTACAAGAAGGTACAGAACTAGAGTGAGAGGGAAATGGAACGTAGAGCAGTAAATGGGAAGAGAGGAGACAGCACTGAGGGAGAGATGTGAGCAGCAGAACTGGGAGAGAGACCACTGAAAATATTGTGGGGGAGAGAGATAAAGTGCCACGGGCAAGTGGATGACAACATTGAGGGGTCATTGAAGAGAGAATAATAAGGGCCTGTGAAAAGACAAGAGAAAAACTGACTTTGGGGAGAGATAACTGAGTGAGTCTTGTGGAAAGAATGGTGGGAGAAAGGATGGGGAAAGGAGTAAGGTAGCTGGGGCTGGAGTAGAAAAAACAAGATATTTGAATGAATTCAAGTCAGCAGGGCCTCATGCTATTCACCCCAGGGTGCTAAAGGAATTAGCTGAGGGAATCTCAGAGCCACTGACAATAATATTTGCAAATTCATGGATGACAGGGGAGGTCCCAGAAGACTAGACAAAGTCTAAGTTAATGCCCATATTTAAAAAGGCAAAAATGGAGAAGCCAGAGAAATATAGACCGGTCAGCCTGACCTTGATACCTGGGAAGATACTAAAGCAATTTATAAAATGTTCAATTTGCAAATATCTGGAGGATGAAGGGGTAATTACTAGCACCCAGCATATATTTACTAATAAACAAATTATGCCAAACCAGTTTAATTTCCTTCTCTGACAGGGTAACACATTTGGTGGATAGGGGAAATATGGTGGACATATTAAACCTGGACCTTTTCAAGGCTTTTGACACAGACCCAAATGACATTCTGATAAGTAAGCTGGAGAAATGTGGGCTTGGTGGAACTACCATTAAGTGGATATATAATTGGTTAAACAACCGCAATCAAAGAGTAAGTATTAATGGAATGGTGTCAGATTGGAAGGAGCTCTCAAGAGGGGTTCCACAGGGATCTGTTCTGGGTCTGGAGTTATATAACATCTTTATTTATGACCTGGATGTTGGAATAGAGAGCATACGGATCAAATCTGCAGACGACAAAAAGCTAGGGGTCTTGCAAAAACTTTGGAGGATAGATTTAAAATTCAGAGAGATCCTAATAAATTGGAGAACTTGGCTATAGACAACAAAATGAAAATCAACAAAGACAAATGAAGGTGCTACTTGTAGAAAGAAAAACCAAAGGCACAAAATACAAAACCAGGGATAACACGCTTGGCAGCAGCACTGCTGAAAAGGCTGTGGGAGCCGTGGTGGGTCATAACCTCAACATGAGCCAGCAGTGTGATGCTGTTACAAAAAAAGCAAATACAGTTTTAGGTTATATGAACAGAGCCATAGCATGCAAGTCACAGGAGCTGACAGTACCACTCTATTCGGCACTATTAGGCCTCAGCTGGAGTACCGTGTCCAATTTTGGTCACCACATTAAAGGATGTAGAGAAACTGGAAAGGGTTCAGAGGCAAGCAACAAAGATGATCAAAGGAATGGAATGCAAGTCATAGGAGCTAAGGTTGAAGGAACTGGATATGTTTAGTTTGGAAAATTGGAGATTAAGGGTGTACATGAGAGTGGTCTTCAAATACTTGAAAGGCAGCCATAAAAAAGATGGAGAAAAATTCTTCTCTCTTGCCACAGAGGGCAGGACAAGAGGCAATGGGTTCAAACTGCAACATAGCAGACTTAGATTAAATCACAGGGAAAACTGTCTAACTGTAAGAACAGTAGGACAATGGAACAGGCTGCCTAGATAGATCATGGAAGCTCCTTCACTGGAGGTTTACAAAGGGACACTGCATAGCCATCTGTCCTGGATGGTTTAGATGCTGCAAATGCTGCATAGGAGTGGGGAGTCAGCCCTGGCACAGGGAGATTCACAGCCCCAGTGTCTATGA
This sequence comes from Eretmochelys imbricata, assembly GCF_965152235.1. Taxonomy (NCBI): domain Eukaryota; kingdom Metazoa; phylum Chordata; order Testudines; family Cheloniidae; genus Eretmochelys; species Eretmochelys imbricata. The sequence goes on from NC_135574.1 coordinate 34,711,587, forward strand.
ATCTCGTTCAGCTGCTCTCCCTGGGAGCCGGGCCCGGGCAGGGAGCGGGATGGAGCCACTTCTCACACCAGCAGAGGGTGGTTGCTGCGGGTCGCTGCTCTGTTCAGCATGACAACTGCCCGAGAGAGAGCCTGGTTGGGGAGGTGGTGGTGGCCTGTCCCATCTGCTTCCCGCCTGGCCCAGCTGCTAGGAACATGGGCTATGCAAGCTGTAAATATGCCATGTGGGGTGGTGCTCTCTGGCTTACCTGTCCCCCGTCCCCAGCAGCCGGGACCAGGCAGGGAGTGGAGGTGGCGGGCTGCTGCTGCCACCTCTACTGCCAGGTTCTCTCAGGAACCCGCTACGCTGCACAGACCAGTGACCCAGAGTGGCCACCTTCAGCCAGTGTGAGAAGCAGATGGTCCCACCCCTTCCAACCTACCTACCAGGGACAAGGGCTGAATGTGCTAGGGGGCAGGCACGGCGGGAGAAGGACAGAGCACCCTCTTCCTCCTCCCCACAAGCCGAGCAGAAATTTGGGAGGGCACTTGACCCCCCCATGCCCTACCTATGTGTCACCTATGACTGGCCCTGAGCTGTTTTGAAAATCTGGCCCCAAATCAGTACAGCAGGGAGCCGAACCCAACTCTCTTGAGTCACAGGATCGTACAGTGACCACAGGACTGTGTAATATTGTGATTTGCAAATGCAAACTTTGCCCTAAAAGAAGTGGGGCAGAGTGTGAATCAAGTTTCCCACCTTGAAAACATAAGTAATAATAATTAGGGCTGTCAAATAATTAAAAAAATTAGTCACTATTAATTGTGAGATTAAAAAAAAATTAATTGCAATTAATCACAGTTTTCATCACGCTGTAAAACAATAATAGAATACCAATTTAAATTTATTATAAATATTTTTGGATGTTTTGCAATATATCGATTTCTGTTACAATGCAGAATACAAAGTATAGAGTGTTTACTTTATATTATTTTTATTACAAATATTTGCCCTGTAAAAAAAGGTGCAATCTACAAGTTAAAGCATGAAGGGGCATATGAATGTTTAGCATATCTGGCACATAAATACCTTTCAATGCCAGCAACAACAGTGCCAGGTGAATGCCTGTTCTCACTTTCAGGTGACATTGTAAATAAGAAGTGGGCAGCAGTATCTCCCATAAATGTAAACAAACTTATTTGTCTTAGCGATTGGCTGAACAAGAAATAGGACTGAGTGGACTTGTAGGCTCTAAAGTTTTACAGTGTTTTGTTTTTGAGTGCAGTTATGTAAAAAAAAATCTACATTTGTAAGTTGCACTTTCATGATAAACAGATTGCACTACAGTGCTCGTATGAGGTGAACTGAAAAATACCATTTCTTTTGTTTATCTTTTTTACAGCGCAAATATTTGTAATCAAAAATAGTAATATAAAGTGAGCACTGTACACTTTGTATTCTGTGTTGTGAAACTGAAATCATTATATTTTAAAATGTAGAAAAACATCCAGAATATTTAAAATAAATATAAATTGGTATTCTTTTATTGTTTAACAGTGCAATTTAAAACTGCGATTAATTGCAATTACTTTTTAAAATTAAGTTGAGCGGTAATTTGTTTTCAGTTAAACCCTGGAGTTAACTGCAATTAATTGACAGCCCTAATAATAATAAGTCCCATGGTGTTGTGAGGCTTCATTTGTATTGTTTGTAAAGAGTTCTGAGATCTTCAGATAGATCGAGAAGTATAAAGGACTGTTATTTTGAGTGCACCTACTTCTAATTATATTGCCACTGTGCTGGCATTCAAGATACAGATGACTTCTGTCCAGGTAATGGTTACGTAAACATGTATATGTTATTTTCAAAATTATATTGTGCTAGTTTTCCCTGGTAAGTAGGAGGCAACAAAGCTAAATTCAGATCTCAATTATGCCAGTATAAGTATAAAGTCACTCTACCGAAGTCAATGGAGTTGTTCCAGGTTTACATCATTGTACCTGACCTAGAGATTAAATCTGAGTCTGATTTAGAGATTAAAATTCATTTTTACCATAGACTGACCTATGCAAAGTATGGAAGTGAGATGACAAATAGTAATCTCTGTCTGAGAAATGATGTGTCAGCTACAATATGAAGCAAATGATCCTTTGAGGCTGTACATCAATTAGTCATGTATAATAATTGTGCAGGGATAAAGATTTGTGAATGAATTTTAAAATAATCAGGATGTTGCCTAATAGTTATAATCAACGGCTAGGTCCTGCAAATACCATTTGCATTGGTCCAGATCCTCAGCTGGCCTGAACTGGTGTAGCTCCATACACTTCCATGGAGCTCTGCAGATTTACACCTGTGAAGGATCTGATACTTTTAGTGCAGTGGGAGTTCCACATGCGATTGGATCAAAGATCTGGCGCAAGGTTCAAAATGTCTGTTTCCATAAAAAGGTAAAAGCCTGCCCTCACACCATATGATTAAGGTTCAGATTTTGTCATGATTATTTTTAACAGAAATCATGGACAGGTCCTGGGCAATAAACAAAAATTCACGGAAGCCCATGATTTGTCCGTGATTTTTGCTAAAATAATGGGGGGAGGAGAGGTGAGGGGTGACCACTTAGAGGGACTGAAGCCCAAGCCCCACAGGGTGTTGTGGGGGGTGGAATAACAGCTCGAGACCTGACAGCTGGGAGTGGGGGCCTCCAATTCCCGCCTCAGTTGCGGGGGGGCTGACAGCTCCAGCCACTACCACTAGGCTGGTAGCTCCAGCCCTGCCTCAGCCATGGGGACTGACAGATCCCGCTGCTGCCACGGGGGCTGACAGCTGCAACTCCCACCACTGCTGCAGGGGTTGACAGCTCCAGCCCCCACTGCTGCTGCAGGGAATGACAGCTCCAGCTCCTGCTGCAGCCGCTGCCTTGGGGGCTGAAGCCAAAGAAATCATGAACGTTTGTTACAGTCACGGAATCCATGACCTCCATGAACTCTGAGACTAAATTGTATCCTTACATATGATTTATATCTGTAAAGATTAAACAAGGTACCCAAATCTTATGTGCCCTACAGAACAGGGACTGAATTCAGCCTTACTAAAGTATCATGAACATTTATCAGCTTACCCACAAATTCTGCTTACCCACCCTTGCCCTGAAGATTGATATTAGTAACCTAGTGGTATTTTACATGTCTATTAAAAAACAAAACAAAAAGAAACACTTACCCAAGGCCAGTGGATGAACAATTAAAAAAATTTAAATAACTCAAAATATACCAACAAATTAAATCCCAAGCTTTTCATTCAGATCAAAGAGTCACTTACAGCTACATGAAATGAGAGATGAAAATTACCACCAATAATAGTAAGAGAAGAGTAAATACAGATCACTACCACATTGTGCTAAGCACAGTACTAACGTATAATGAAAAGACATGCTCTGTCCCAAAAGAGTGTATAATCTAACTATAAAATGAGATACAACAGGTGGATATGACTAACAGCTGAGGGGAGCAAAAGGAAACTGTGAGACAGTTATAATTAGTGTAATAAACTGTGGACACTCCAGGTTCCTAGGCATTGCCAAGTGCATTGTAGGCATCATTGTATGCAGTGTTGTTATAACCATGTCGGCCCGAGGATATTAGAGAGAGAAGGGGAGTGAGATAGTATCTTTTGTTGGACCACCCTCTGTTGATGAGAAAGACAAGCTTTCAAGCCACACAGAGCTCTTCTTCAGATCTGGGAAAGGTACTCTGAGGGTATGTCTATACTACCCGCCGGATTGGCGGTCAGCAGTCGATCCAGCGGGGGTCGATTTATCATGTCTAAATTTATCACAATAAATCGACCCCCGAGCGCTCTCCCGTCGACTCCTGTACTCCACCTCCACGAGATGCGCAGGCAGAGTCGACAGGAGAGCGGCAGCAGTCGATTCACCGCAGTGAAGACACCGTGGTGAGTAGGTCTAAGTACGTCGACTTCAGCTACGTTATTCATGTAGCTGAAGTTGCGTAACTTAGATTGATTCCCCCCACACCCAGTGTAGACCAGGCCTGAGTGTCACAGCTAAATACAAGAGCCAACAGACAGTTTAGCATAAGTGGTTAGCACATATTCTAAGGGACCATTCAAGGTGAAGTGGCCCATTAATACCCCTGTAGTCATAGAATAAAAAGGGAGTTTACTGGGTTACAGATTGTTGTAATAAGCCATAAAGCCAGTGTCTTTATTAGGATCATGATTTTTAGCGATTTCTGAATACCTACATCTGGTCTTCTAACAATGCCCCAACCTCTCCAAGCTCATCATCACAAGAAAGCTCACCACAGACCAGGACACACCAACTCAAAGTGGCACCAGACAACAGATGCAAAGAACAGATGTTGCCAGAACAACAGATGCGAAGCGTGCAGGTGTAGCTGCACTGTTACAATGAATAACCCCCCCCACACACACACACAACACACCTTTCAAGATGCTTGCGTCTTACACATGGCTATCACAACATGTGGTGTACCACATCCACTGCACTAAATACCTCAATAAATAGCAATGGTGTTATGAGGAGGACTTTGGGATGTTTGCCCACTGGGAGGCATATACACACAGAGGACTATTCTCCTGGGATAGACCTGAGTGGGGAGGGAAACAGACTTCTGGGATAGAGGATGGCACAACTTATTACAAGAGTTTTAAATTAGGAATTCAGTGGAGACAGCTGGGAAATGCTCATCTCATCTTCTTGTCTGATTTGAATATTGAGGAAGGAAAATCGAGTAAAAGTGGATGCTGCACTGGAGAAAGGAACAACATAAGGTAGGAGAATGGACAACAGGAGGAAAGATAGCACCAATACCACTGACAGTAACTGTCAGATTGTTGATACTAGCAGTAAAATGACTGTGCCTAATTGAGTGAGGAATCTGGGTGAAGCCAAGCAGAGAGAACTCAGATGTCTATACACCAATGCAAGGAGCCTGGATAACAAAATGGAGGAACTAGAACTACTGATGCAGGAGGTGAAACCAGATATTTTAGATATGATGGAAACATGGTGGAATATTGATCATGACTTCAGCACCAGTACTGAAGGGTACGTGCTGTTCAGGAAAGACAGAAATAAAGGTAAAAGTGATGGAGTAGCACCACATATTAATGATGAGGTACTTCTAAAGAAATTAGAAGTGATAGAATGGATCAAACAGAATCTGTTTGGGTCACAATACCTTTGGGAAAGAAAGATGACAGAGACTTCACTGGGACAGTGGTTGGGATCCACTGTAGATGAGATGTCGGCCGAGGCATACCATCTAAGTTTGATCCATGACTCAGAACTACCTGGGTCCTTGAACAGCTCGAGGTGGAGGGAAAGCTATAATCCAGACTTACCTTTGTTGATACAACATAGAAGTCATGTGCAAAAAAAGACATGTTGCAACCCATCCCGCACACACAACACAAACCATTTGCAATCAATGCCACAGCAGCCATAACTCCAAATTTGGTACTAATGCATAGATGCTTCACTTTCAAGACAGCAGATAGAAGAGGTTTCTCTAAAGACCTTGATAAAAAATTGTCTTACATCGATACAACTTCAGAGAATTATGATCTCTTTGTGAATGCACTGCACAATACCTCCCAAAAGTATATACCTCGAGGATGCAGAGCTGAGTACATACCAGGTTTCAGTCCCGTGGTTGCAGCAGAATACAAAAAATACCAACAAATGTTCCAAAGAGACCCTTTCTCGGAAAACTATCGCAGCAAGGACAGCCCTAATGAACAACTTCCAAGAAGAAAGGTGACGGAAATGGAAAGAATTGATTGAAGGAATAGACATGACCTACCCTAGTAGGAAAGTATGGTTGACCATTTGTAAGCTGAATAATGACACGAAGAAAGTAGAGCAACACCACAATATCATAGCCAGCCAGATGGCACACCAGCTTCTGCTCAATGGGAAAGCTCCGAAAAACCAGCCTAAAAGACTAATCAGACAGCAAACTGATCTGGAAGAAACTCATTTCAGTGCATCATATATAACAGATTAAATCAATGCCAGAATAAATCACCTTGAAGAATGGTAAGCCATCTGGACTAGATGACATACACGTATTGCAGATTAAGCACTTTGGTCCCACAACAAAGTTATGGGTATTATGCCTTTTTAGCAATTGCTTATCAACCCTTAGAATATCTAAATTATGGTGACAAGCCCATGTAATAGCTCTATTGAAGCCAGAAAGGAATGCCTCTGACCTAAAGAACTATCACTCATATGTCACCTCTATAAACTTTATGAACACCTCATGCTCAATTTCCTCTCACCTTATATCAAACAGCATCTAATACTAGAACAAGCTGGATTTAGACCTAGAAAGTCTTATACTGGCCAAATACTAAATATCACCCAGTATGTAGAAGATGGATTTGAGAGAGGGATGATAGCAGACGGTGTGTTCATAGACCTATCAGCAACATAGGATACAGTCAGACACCAAAACATGCTTGCCAAAGTTTATGATATGACGCATGACTACTGCCTTGTGCAGCTCATCTGATCTCTTCTAGAGAACAGAGTGTTTTACATAGAAGAAATAGAGCCTCTGGAGATAACAATGAAATGGCCTCATAGAATCATAGAATCATAGGATATCAGGGTTGGAAAGGACCTCAGGAGGTCATCTAGTCCAACTCCCTGCTCAAAGAAGGACCAACTAAATCATCCCAGCCAGGGCTTTGTCAAGCCTGACCTTAAAAACCTCAAAGGAAGGAGATTCCACCACCTCCCTAAGTAACGCATTCCATTGCTTCACCACCCTCCTAGTGAAAAAGTTTTTCCTAATATCCAACCTAAACCTCCCCCGCTGCAACTTGAGACCATTACTCCTCGTTCTGTCATCTGCTACCACTGAGAACAGTCTAGATCCATCCTCTTTGGAACCCCCTTTCAGGTAGTTGAAAGCAGCTATCAAATCCCCCTCATTCTTCTCTTCTGTCTCACTCAAGGCAGTGTGCTAGCACCAAACCTTTTCAATAAATATGCCAAATGACCAGAGCAGTACAAGGAGCTTCATATATGCCAATGATTTATGCATTACATCACAGAAAAAGGACTTTGCCACTATCAAGAGCAGACTGACATGTGCATTAAGCAACTCTCAGCTTATTACAATAATACCCAGCTTCATGCCAACCTGACCAAGACAAAGGTGATGGCCTTTCACTTATGCCGTTGAGAAGCCAAGCAGAAACTAAACATCACCTGGGATGGAATCTCACTGGTTAATCACCCAAATCCTGTTTATCTGGAGGTGACATTGGACCAGACACTTTCCTTCAAAGCACATGCAGAGAAGACGAAAGGGAAAGTTAGCGCCCGCAACAACATCCTCAGAAAATTGGTCACATCAAAGTGGGGAGCCAGCCCAGATACTTCGCAAAGCACTGCCATTGTCTCGTGCTACTCCATAGCAGAGTATTCATGTCCAGTGTGGGAACAATCTGTCCATGCTAAGAAACTAGACCCTATTCTAACCGATAGCTGTTGTGGAATAACAGGGTGTCTAAAGCCAACACCGAAGGATAGCCTATACTTTTTGGCTGGCATTCCACCACCTGATATCAGGAGGAAGGTAACAAAACAAAGGGAAAGATCACAGCAGATGGAAAACCCAGGGCATGGTCACACAGGAGTAACCACATGCCTTAAATCATGAAAGAGTTTTATGACCAGTGTTGTGCCTTTGGATACGACAGCTGGCAAGGCATGACTGAGGTTATGGAATGAAAGACTACGCACAGTCAGATGCACTGAAATAGATCTGGAAACCCTGTCCTATTAGTTTATTTTGTTTTCCTCCTAAGTCACTTGCTTTGAACTGTACTTTATTTTTACTGTTTTTTGGCAGCAGAAGTTCCACTCAAGTTGAGAATAGACCATTAAACACATTTTACTTCTGAGATTACTTTTTGATTGCTCTGCCTGTGCCTGACGCTTCAAGATGCTAAGGTTCTTTGTCTCCCATTGACTTCAATATAAAAAGATACTCAACATCTCACAGCGTCATGCCCCAATTCTTATAGCTAACCCTAACACTGAGATGTAAAGACAAATCTTTCTTCGTACAGCACAGAACCCTTTCTTGCCATGAGATACTCCCATTCTCCTCCCTCATTGTCCATCTGGATAATTTCCAGGAATATAAGTTTATTTTCCCATTTTTCTGATTAGAAAAGTCAACTCAACAAAGTGATATAAAATCATTCATAATGGAAGCCATTTGTCCTGTCTGTTTATAGGCTACAGAATACAGCTATTCAGAGGAGATACAATATTATCTTTTGCTATTACATGGTAATAGTCATAGCTCATAAGTACTGGAGCTGAAATATTTACTTTAAAACATGTACATAGTGGTATTATTGTTTATGTCACATTGCTGTATTACAAATTTAATTTTTTCTTATAATTGTCTTCAAATATTTAAGAAGTATTGAAGAGACCATTGGGATAACATTTTTACTGAGAGTGATGGTTCGTCAGATGGATTCCCTTCAAGTGAGTTGCTGACTTTCATGGAATCAGGTAAGTCTCACAAGAGACTGAGGTTCAACTGAAGCAGCAGCAGTTGTATTCTGAGAACACAACACAGCAGTTAGTGCAGAGGTGGACAAACTTTGGCCTGCGCGTCTGGCCCATCAGACCTTTTAATCTGGCCCTCAAGCTCCCACTGGGGAGCGGGGTCAGGGGCTTGCCCTGCTCCATGTGTGCTGTGGTTCTGCGCGGCTCACAGAAGCAGTAGCATGTCCCCCCTCCAGGTCCTATGCCCAGGGGCAGCCAGGGGGCTCTGCACACTGCCCCCGCCCCAAGTGCCTCCCCTGTAGCTCCCATTGGCTGGGAACCGCAGCCAATGGGAGCTGCAGGGGCTGTGCCTGCGGACGGGGCAGTGCGCAGACCCGCCTGGCTGTGCCTCTGCGTAGGAGCTGGAGGGGGGACATGCTGCTGCTTCTGGGAGCTGCTTGAGGTAAGCGCCACCTGGAGCCTGCATCCCAACCTCCTCCCATGCCCCGTCCCAGCCCTGATCCCCCTTCCGCCCTCCAAACCCCTCAGTCTCAGCCCAGAGCACCCTCCTGCACCAGAAACCCCTCATCACCAGTCCCACCCCAGAGCCCACATCCCCAGTCCCAAATTTTCATCAAAAACATGTGTTCTACACTGTCCATCCCTCTCCTGGGCAGTTCTGATATTGTAGATCCGTTGCCCCTGTAAAGAGTCAATATAGAACAGTCCGCTACTTTAATTGTAATTACCAAGCAATTCAATTTAAACACTAGACTGGAATAGTTTTGATTAAAGACTCAAACAAGCTTATTTAACTATAAGGATACAGATTTTAAGTGAGTACAAGAACAAGGTATTACAGTCAGAAATGGTTACAGAGAAGTAAAAATAAAACACTTCCTAGTAGCTAAGACTTAAAAAACTAGAGTAGGTTCAAGGTAAAACCTTACCAGAGGTCCCCAGCAACATATCTGACGAAATTTTTTATCTGGATTTGCCTCTAAAGGGCAGAGAGTGCAAGAAAGAGAGAGAGCCTAGGGTGTTTTTGACCCTAACTTTTATAGTTCCGTCCCCTTTGAAATGGATTCTTCTGAGGATTACCCCACAAAACAAAGTTTATTCAAACAGTAAAGACATGGAGTCTGAGTGTGAAGGTGCCCCTATTCTGTTTCTTCTCCCCTATGTATGCTGAAATGCAAATTTGCCTTGTCTTCCTCTTGCTGTCTCCAGGATCTTGTTTACTACTTATATGTAAATTGAGGTAAACACACATTCTTTTGTTTAAGATGGATCTGCTTAACCACTCCTTAGGGCTACATGGGTTTGAACATGTGCGACCAACATCACACAGGGGGAATTCATAACTTTACATATAATGTTGCTACATACATTTCACCATGGATATTCTTGACCAGTGAGTTATTAATTTTTAAATAATACATCACAAGGCAAATGTTGTACAAATATTATTACAGCAGTGTGTAGGGTGTGATTACAGGGTGCATTTGGTCACAGCCACCCAAAAGTCACAAGCCACTTTTGGATATTTGGGTCTTATATCTTTATTTCATCTAACTCCAAACTTCCTAAAGGCCATTTATCGCTGTTGGGAACTGTATATGTGTGTGGTTTAATTTGTTACAATGTGTATTTTGATGAAAAAGGCACAATATAAAGAGCACAAGTTCAGTATGCCTATTGTATCAAAGAGTTTGTATATCTTTCATTCCTCTTTCTCCTGTCTGCACGCATTAGAAAAGGAAACATCTGTTATTTTGTCTTTGTTCAGGATTGTGTAGAAGATATTCATGGCTTGATCCTGTCCCACTGGACTCAATGGGGGTTTTGCCATTGACTTTAGTAGGAGCTGGATCAGATACTCAATGCATTCTGCTTTTGCTCTGGGCTTGAGCCTGAGAGATCACATACCCTGTAATGTGCAAGTAAAATGAGGGAGATGGAGGGAAGAGGGGAGAGAAAGGTCTTGGGCACTGAATATTCAGTCATCAGGCATAATTAATAAAAATGATTTAAGGGCACAATGCACAAAAATAATAAAGTTTTGACTGTTTTCCTGATAGGGCTGTTATTAAACATAAATCATTACTTGGCAGGGCTCTTGGATCATTCAAAACTTTTCAAGTAATGATAGAGTGTAAGTCTGATTATGGTAACACATTTAAACTGAATAAGACTTCAAGTACATTCCTATTCGGTCTAGTCATAAAAAAAAAGATCAAAAGGAAAATCTAGAAGGACTGATAGCTAAATGTTAATATCACACTCAATTTATTTGTATGGAGGTCAACATTATTTTAAAGTTCTTTATTAGTGGTATAATTTATCGAGAGCAGTGCAAAAACATTTATGGAGAGAGGGGACAGCATAGCACGTAACCTGGCTGTGCTTTAATAAAAACAAAGGAGAGCTGAATAGAGGATGTGTCTGGGATTTGCAAGTGGCCTGTGAAAGATCACATGAAGCCTAATGCAGTTGAAAAGCCCTGTTTCAAAAAAAGAGAGGCAATACTTTTTTTCTAAGGCTACTGTAATTCTAGAAGCATTTAATTTTCTTGTGAATAACTTTGTAGCTCCTTCATGACTAGCTTTGATAGAGCTTTTCCATTAATACTAATAACAGCTGCATTGCACACATTTGTAGATTTTCTCCCTTATAAAATAACATGCAATGAATCTACACATCTGAATATTGGGTTGTAATAAATCTTATCACTTACATATCTATAGGAACACAAGGGGCCTGATTCTCATTTACATGAAGGCCACTTTACACAACTCTGGCAGTGTAAAGGGGTCTTAAACTCAGGATAAACATATATGTCCACTTTAAAGCCAGTTTACTCTGTCAGAATCATATAAGGGGCCTTCGCGTGAGAGAAGAAAGGATCTAAATTAAGCACCAGATTAGACCTATGATACAATTACTCTTAGGGGAGAGGGTAGTGCCACCCATATCCCAGACTGGGAATGGGATGGGGGGAACCTAAAGAAAAGATCTTCTATTCCATCACTGGTGAGTTGTTTTCTGTTTGTTGGTTTAAAGCGACTATTTGTGTAGCACACACCAAAAAGAATGTGTGACTTCCCAGCTAACTCTGGACAAATAGCTAAAAGAGTAGGAGCATTCTCAGAAATGGGCTTCATTGGACACAGGAAAATATTTGCCCAACAGAAAAATATAAAACTGAAGTGAAAAGAACTGTTATTGTCAAGAACAGAGTTTCATAGAATTTAAGGCTGGAAGGGACTGTTAGAGCCAGCTGGGCTTCCTGCATAATCATAGGCTATTCAGTTTTTCCCCAATACCCCTATATTGAGCCCAATGATTTCAGGCTTCAGAGTAGCAGCCATGTTAGTCTGTATCCGCAAAAAGAACAGGAGGACTTATGGCACCTTAGAGACTAACAAATTTATTAGAGCATAAGCTTTCGTGAGCTACAGCTCACTTCATTGGATGCATAGAATGGAACATATAGTAATATATATATATATATATATATACACACACACACATACTGATAAGTTGGAAGTTACCATACAAACTGTGAGAGGCTAATTAGTTAAGATGAGCTATTATCAGCAGGAGAAAAAAACTTTTGCAGTGATAATCAAGATGGCCCATTTAGACAGTTCACAAGAAGATTAATAACAAGAATTTTAGTTATAAGCTGGGAACGCATCAATTAGAAGTAACGGAGGAGGAGAAGGACCGTGGAATATTGGTTGATCATAGGATGACTATGAGCCGCCAATGTGATATGGCCGTGAAAAAGGCTAATGAGGTCTTGGGATGCATCAGGCGAGGTATTTGCAGTAGAGATAAGGAGGTTTTAGTACCATTATACAAGGCACTGGTGAGACCTCACCTGGAATACTGTGTGCAGTTCTGGTCTCCCATGTTTAAGAAGGATGAATTCAAACTGGAACAGGTACAGAGAAGGGCTACTAGGATGATCCGAGGAATGGAAAACCTGTCTTATGAAAGGAGACTCAAGGAGCTTGGCTTGTTTAGCCTAACTAAAAGAAGGTTGAGGGGAGATATGATTGCTCTCTATAAATATATCAGAGGGATAAATACCGGAGAGGGAGAGGAATTATTTAAGCTCAGTACCAATGTGGACACACGAACAAATGGATATAAACTAGTCATTGGGAAGTTTAGACTTGAAATTAGACGAAGGTTTCTAACCATCAGAGGAGTGAAGTTTTGGAATAGCCTTCCAAGGGAAGCAGTGGGGGCAAAAGACCTATCTGGCTTTAAGATTAAACTCGATAAGTTTATGGAAGAGATGGTACGATGGGATAACATGATTTTGGTAATTAATTGATCTTTAAATATTCATGGTAAATAGGCCCAATGGCCTGTGATGGGATGTTAGATGGGATGGGATCTGAGTTACTACAGAAAATTCTTTCCTGGGTATCTGGCTGGTGAATCTTGCCCATATGCTCAGGGTTTAGGTGATTGCCGTATTTGGGGTCGGGAAGGAATTTTCCTCCAGGGCAGATTGGAAGAGGCCCTGGAGGTTTTTCACCTTCCTCTATAGCAGGGGGCACGGGTCACTTGCTGGAGGATTCTCTGCTCCTTGAAGTCTTTAAACCACGATTTGAGGACTTCAGTAGCTCAGACATAGGTGAGAGGTTTTTCGCAGGAGTGGGTGGGTGAGATTCTGTGGCCTGCGTTGTGCAGGAGGTCGGACTAGATGATCATAATGGTCCCTTCTGACCTTGATATCTATGAAAAAAAAAAGAAGGTGTGAGGATACTTAACTTAAGGAAATAGATTCAATATGTGTAATGACCCAGCCACTCCCAGTCTCTATTCAAACCCAAGTTAATGGTATCTAGTTTGCATATTAATTCAAGCTCAGCAGTTTCTCATTGGAGTCTGTTTTTGAAGCTTTTCTCTTGCAAAATTGCCACCCTTAAATCTTTTACTGAGTGGCCGCAGAGGTTGAAGTAAAAAGAAAAGGAGTACTTGTGGCACTTTAGAGACTAACCAATTTATTTGAGCATAAGCTTTCGTGAGCTACAGCTCACTTCATCGGATGCATACCGTGGAAACTGCAGCAGACTTTATATATACACAGAGAATATGAAACAATACCTCCTCCCACCCCACTGTCCTGCTGGTAATAGCTTATCTAAAGTGATCATCAGGTTGGGCCATTTCCAGCACAAATCCAGGTTTTCTCACCCTCCACCCCCCCACACAAATTCACTCTCCTGCTGGTGATAGCCCATCCAAAGTGACAACTCTTTACACAATGTGCATTTGGATTTGTGCTGGAAATGGCCCAACCTGATGATCACTTTAGATAAGCTATTACCAGCAGGACAGTGGGGTGGGAGGAGGTATTGTTTCATATTCTCTGTGTATATATAAAGTCTGCTGCAGTTTCCACGGTATGCATCCGATGAAGTGAGCTGTAGCTCACGAAAGCTCATGCTCAAATAAATTGGTTAGTCTCTAAGGTGCCACAAGTACTCCTTTTCTTTTTGCGAATACAGACTAACACGGCTATTACTCTGAAACCAGAGGTTGAAGTGTTCTCCTACCGGTTTTTGAGTGTTATGATTCCTGATGTCAGATTTGTGTCCATTTATTCTTTTGCGTAGAGACTGTCCGGTTTGGCCAATGTACATGGCAGAGGGGTATTGCTGGCACATTATGGCATATATCACATTGGTAGATGTGCAGGTGAACGAGCGCCTGATTGCATGGCTAATGTGATTAGGTCCTATGATGGTGTCACTTGAATAAATATGTGGACAGAGTTGGCATCGGGCTTTGTTGCAAGAATAGGTTCCTGATTTCAGTTAAGCTAAATATTTTAGTCCTCAGGAGACTAAGCTGTTGTATGTCGTCAGCAGAGAATAAGTGAGACAGAGGTGCCTCCAATGCCCAAGGCCCTTGAGATGATAGGCAACTGATAAGGTGAAATGTATCGACATGATCCTATCTCTTCTGCGACAGGTGAAAGCAATTTGCCCTGCACCCCAGTTCCCTGCCAATTACTTCCCACCTCCAAATCTGGAACCTGAGCATGTGAGCAAGACACACCAGCCAAGCATCTAGGCAGACTGAGTTGACAAAGCTGTTCCATCTAGGATAGTTCAGCAGGGCACAGTTTAGTGGCCAATAATATGGTGGGGAAATAAGACCTCTTGGCCTGTTCCATGTCTGAGACATAGACTTGTAAGAATTTCTTAGTCTCAAGTCTTGAAGTAAAGAAAAATATTAATATAAAGAAACTAAAACACAGTGGGCAAACTGAGACAAATGCATTCCTGGTGTAACAATCAAGTCAGCTGGGTTACCCCAAGAATAAATTCAGCTCTTTTGTTTGGAGAAGCTTCATGTTGGCAGTCTATTTAAAAGGAAAGGAGGCTGATTCTTCATTGTCTTGCACCCTCTGTAGTGATTTACACCAGTTGAAATCAAAATGATAGCATTTTACATCCCCTTTGCTCTGGTGTAAATGGCTGGGCAGGAGATAAGATGACAGGGAATTGGGACCAATGTGTGTGGACACTTATGGAATGTCCAACTACTATTGCAGCAATAGTTGGGAAAGTAGCAAGTGTGCAGACTGCAGAGTGAAGGATCACTTGACCTCAGAGGAGAGGAGGACAGCATAATATGACTACGACATAGCGTATGAGCTTCACTGGGCAGGAAATCAAATTCAACAATACTTAGCACTCAAAGCTGTCAGATGTCTGAGAAGCCAACAGGAAGAAAAGAAATTCTCATACTATACAATATTTCAATAATCTTATGTATGGAGGATGTATTTTATTTCATGAAATCAGGATTTTGTCATTTATATGAACAATAAGAATATTCATGCTTACCTTAGGCAGGCTAAACTTTTGTAAGAAATATATACCACCACTAGTCAGGACATAAGTCAACCCCTAATAGCTTGGGTTTGGCAGAACCATCCCCTATAGGCATGTTAGACCCATTATGTTTATTGTGGGTTTTACTCCTTCCTCTTAGGCATTTGATATTGGTTAATATGGGAGACAGAATACTGGACTAGAGACCGCTGATCTGAATTGGCAAGTTCTTTGTTTCTTGCGCCAGTCATTTTAGTTACATCTAATTGTATATATTTTCCAAGTTTTCAAGAACCTTGCAATATCAAAGAAAAATCATCCATTTTTCCAGCTTCTCTTTGAATTAATACATCAGAAAATATGAAGAAAATGTCTTCTCTACATCCAGAATTAGAAATGTCAAGGAATTTCCAGATTTCAAGGCCTAATTAAACAAAATCTCCACCTTAAGGGTTAAACTCTTAACAGGAAAGCACTCTCCTTTTGGCATAATTACTCCACCTCAAGGAGAAGCAGAAGCTATGTCAGCAAGAGAGCGTCTCCTGCCTACATAGCACGGTGTGGAAACTGCTTTAAGTCAATGTAAGTTATGTCGCTCGGGGGGGTGTCATTTTCACATCGACTTAAGCAGTAGTGTAGACAAGCCCCCAGGAATGGGCACATTGCATAGGTGACACTTTCAGTCTTTGTTGGAGAAGGCAGCATGGACCATAGGGCACATCAGGTACCCAATTGCTCTCATGTCTATACTACAAAAGTACTCCGATTTTACAGAAGTCGATTTTTGGGAACAGATTGTATAAAGTCGAGTGCATGCTTCCACACAAAGCACATTAATTCGGCGGTGTGCGTCCACAGTACCGTGGCAAGTGTCGACATTCCGAGCAGTGCATTGTGGGTAGCTATCCCACAGTTCATGCAGTCCCCGCTGCCCATTGGAATTCTCCCAATGCCTCATGGGCTGAAAATTTGTCACTGATGGTTATGAGTAAATGTCGTCAGTCAACCCTCCCTCTCTCCGTGAAAGCAATGGCAGACAATCATTTTGCATCCTTTTCCCTGGATTGCCCCAGCAGACGCCATAGCAAGGCAAGCATGCAGTCCATTTAGCTCACCGCAACAGTTATGACCATTGTAAACACCTCGTGCATTATCGTGCAGTTTATGCAGAACCAGCACCTGAAAAACCAGGCAAGGAGGCGACTGCAGCTTGGTGATGAGGACATGAACACAGTTTTCTCTAAAACTGCAGTCCCCAGCAAATTTGGAGATCATGGTGTTACTGGTGCAGGCTCATGCCATGGAATGCCAATTCTGGGCCTGGGAAACAAGCACAGACTGGTGGGACGGCATAATGTTGCAGGTTTGGGATGATTCCCAGTGGCTCTGAAACTTTCGCATGCGTAAGGGCACTTTCATGGAACTTTGTGACTTGCTTTCCCCTGCCCTGAAGTGCAAGAATACCAAGATGAGAGCAGCCCTCACAGTTCACAAGCGAGTGGCAATAGCCCTGTGGAAGCTTGCAATGCCAGATAGCTACCAGTCAGTCGTAATCAATTTGGACTGGGCAAATCTACTGTGGGGGTTGCTGTGATGCAAGTGGCCAACACAGTCATTGAGCTGCTGCTATCAAAGGTAGTGACTCTGGGAAATGTGCAGGTCCTAGCGGATGGCTTTGCTGCAATGAGATTCCCTAACTGTGGTGGGGCTATAGACAGAACACATATCCCTATCTTGGCACCGGACCACCAGGGCAGCCAGTACATAAACCGCAAGGGGTACTTTTCAATGGTGCTGCAAGCACTGATGGATCATAAGGGACGTTTCACCAACATCAATGTGGGATGGCCGGGAAAGGTTCATGACGCTTGCGTCTTCAGGAATTCTGGTCTGTTTAAACGGCTGCAGGAAGGGATTTACTTCCCAGACCAGAAAATAACTGTTGGGGATGTTGAAATGCCTATAGTTATCCTTGGGGACCCAGCCTATGCCTTAATGCCCTGGCTCATGAAGCCGTACCCAGGCACCCTGGACAGTAGTAAGGAGCTGTTCAACTGTAGGCTGAGAAGTGCAGAATGGTGGTAGAGTGCATTTGGACATTTAAAGGGTCGCTGGCTCAGTTTACTGACTCGCTCAGACCTCAGCGAAACCAATATTCCCACTGTTATTACTGCTTGCTGTGTGCTCCACAGTCTCTGTGAGAGTAAGGGGGAGACGTTTATGGCAGGGTGGGACTTTGAGGCAAATCGCCTGGACACTGAATACACGCAGCCAGACACCAGGGCAGTTAGAAGAGCACAGCAGGAAGCACTGCGCATCAGAGAAGCTTTGAAAACCAGTTTCATGACTGGCCAGGGGACTGTGTGACACTTCTGTTTGTTTCTCCTTGATGAAAACCAGCCCCCTTGGTTGCCTCTAAATTCCCTGTAAGCCACCCTCCCTCCCCTCTTCGATCACAGCTTGCTTGCAAAGGAAATAAAGTCACTATCATTTAAAAAACATGTATTCTTTATTAATTGATTATAAAAATAGGGAGATAACTCACAAGGTAGCCTGGGTGGGGTGTGGGAGGAGGGTAGGAGGGAAGGAAAAGGCCACTTTAAAACTTGTTGAATGACAGCCTTCTGTTGCTTGGGCTGTCCACTGGGGTGGAGTGGTTGGGTGCCCGGAGCCTCCCCTGCCCACGTTCTTGGGCATCTGGGTGAGGAGGCTATGGAACTTGGGGAGGAGGGAGGGCGGTTAAACAGGGGCTGCAGCGGCAGTCTGTGATCCTGCTGCCATTCATGAACCTCCACCAGACGCCAGAGCATGTCCGTTTAATCCCGCAGTAGCCCCAGCGTTGCCTCATGCTTCCTCTGATCTTCCTGCCGCCACCTCTCCTCACATTCATCAGCCACTTTCCTGTACTCTGCTATCGTGTCCCTCCACACATTCTGCTGAGCTCTGTCATTGCGGGACGACTGCATGAGCTCAGAGAACATTTCATCGCGCGTGCGTTTTTTTCACCGCCTTATCTGAGATAGCCTTTGGGACGGAGGAGGGAGGCTTGAAACATTTGCAGCTGCTGGAGGGAAAAAAGAGAGTGAAGTATTTAAAAAGATACATTTTACAGAACAATGGCTATACTCTCATGGTAAACAACACTATTCACGTCACATAGCACACGTGATTTTGGTACAAGGTCGCATTTTGCATCGTATATTGAGTGCCTGAGGCTTTGGTGTTAGAGGTCACACATGCAGCGCCGGGCAACAGAATTCGGCTTGCAGGCGGCCATGGTAAGCCGTAGTCTTTTGGCTTCTGCAACCTTCATAACAGCAGCGCCCTCCTCTCCCATACCAAGCAAGGCACGTTGAGTTGGCCATTTAGTGCTGCGGTTTTCCTGTTAACGTGCAGCAGCAGAAACCAAACTAACCTCACACCATCCAATTGTCTGGGATGATTGCTTTACCCGTCACCCCACCGTGTAGTTGGTATCAGGGAAGATCCCTGCTAGCCAAACGCAAACAGCTCAGTGCCAATGCCTCCCCCCCAGGTGGCTAACTGCCGGGAGGATTTCTTTTCAGCCACAGGCAAACAGCCCAGTAGGAACAGCCACCTCTGAATGTCCCCTTAATTAAATTCCCCTATTTCAAGCAGGTTACCATGAATGATATGACTCTCCTGAGGATAACACAGAGAGATAAAGAACGGATGTTGCTTGAATGCCAGCAAACACTGGGACCATACGCTGCCAGGCTTTGTCATGCAATGATACCAGATTACTTGCTACTAGCATAGCGTGATAAAGTGTCCTACCATGGAGGACGGAATAAGGCTGCTTTCCCCAGAAACCTTCTGCAAAGGCTTTTAGAGTACCTCCAGGACAGCTTCATGGAGATGTCCCTGGAGGATTTCTGCTCCATCCCCGGACACGTTAACAGATTTTTCCAGTAGGTGTACCGGCCACAAATGCATCCCAAGTCCTCAGGGCTACTTAATCATTAAAAAAACGCTTGCTTTTATAACATGTATTATATTTTAAAAGATACCAGAGGTCCCTTCTCCGGCTTTGTTGGGTTGGGAGGGTATTTCAGTCAGGGTGATAAAAAGATCCTGGCTGTCAGGGAGAACCGTGTGCTGTGTGCTCTCCTCAAGCTCGTCCTCCTCATCATCATCTTCCTCGTCCGCAAAATCCTCAGGCATGGCGGAGAATACCCCATCATCGGAGTCCATGGACAGGGGTGGGGTAGTGGTGGCGGCCCCCCCTAGAATTGCATGCAGCTCAGCGTAGAAGCAGCATGTCTGGGGGGCTGTCCTGGAGCGTCCGTCTGATTCTTTGGTTTTCTGGTATGCTTGTCTAAGCTCCTTAAGTTTCATGCGGCACTGTGCTGCATCCCTCCTGTAGCCTCTGTCCCTCATGGCCTCAGAGATTTTTTGAAATGTTTTGGCATTTCATCTTTTGGAACGTAGTTCTGATAGCACGGATTCCCCTCCCCATACAGCGATCAGATCCAGTACCTCCCGTTCGGTCCATGCTGGAGCTCTTTTTCGATTCTGGGACTGCATGGTAACCTGTGCTAATGAGCTCTGCATGGTCACCTGTGCTGATGAGCTCACCTGGCCAAACAGGAAATGAGATTCAAAAGTTCCTGGGGCTTTTCCTGTACACCTTGCCAGTGCATCACAATGGTGCACTGTGGGATAGCTCCCGGAGGCCAATACCTTCAAATTGCATCCACACTAACCCTAATTCGAAACGGCGATGTTGATTTCTGCGCTAATCCCCTCGTTGGGGAGGAGTATAGAAATCAGTTTTAAGAGCCCTTTATGTAAAAAAAAAATGGCTTTGTTGTGTGGACGGGTGCAGGGTTAATTCAATTTAGCGCTGCTAAATCCGACATAAACTCGTAGTGTAGACCAGGCCTGAGAAATGAAGCTGTTTGCTACTAAATACTAGGAAAACCGCACCCAATTTTATGAAATAATTTACAGACTAGGGTCTGATCTATTAGGCACTTTCCAGGTGTGAGGCTTACTACCTTTAGGTTCAGTGAAATTGCTATTCAAGATAACAGAGTTTTACATCCAGTAGTTAGGTTTCAGAGTAACAGCCGTGTTAGTCTGTATTCGCAAAAAGAAAAGGAGTACTTGTGGCACCTTAGAGACTAACCAATTTATTTGAGCATGAGCTTTCGTGAGCTACAGCTCACTTCATCGGATGCATACCGTGGAAACTGCAGCAGACTTTATATACACACAGAGATCATGAAACAATACCTCCTCCCACCCCACTGTCCTGCTGGTAATAGCTTATCTAAAGTGATCATCAAGTTGGGCCACTTCCAGCACAAATCCAGGTTTTCTCACCCTCCACCCCCCCATCAATGTGCATGATAATCAAGGTGGGCCATTTCCTGCACAAATGCACATTGTGTAGAGAGTTGTCACTTTGGATGGGCTATTACCAGCAGGAGAGTGAGTTTGTGTGTGGGGGGGTGGAGAGTGAGAAAACCTGGATTTGTGCTGGAAATGGCCCAACTTGATGATCACTTTAGATAAGCTATTACCAGCAGGACAGTGGGGTGGGAGGAGGTATTGTTTCATGATCTCTGTGTGTATATAAAGTCTGCTGCAGTTTCCACGGTATGCATCCGATGAAGTGAGCTGTAGCTCACGAAAGCTCATGCTCAAATAAATTGGTTAGTCTCTAAGGTGCCACAAGTACTCCTTTTCTTTTATCCAGTAGTTAGTGTTTACAAGGTCAAGTTCTGTAGCTGGGCAAAAAACCCCATCACTCACCTATTTGTAAACATGTTCCCTAAATCAAATTCAGTTTTGGGTTGCTTTTCTGTGCACATTTATGTAATCAGGTTTTTGTGAAATAAATGTTGGGTGAGGAGTTGTTGTTTGTTTGGATACAGTTATTTGTGAATGACTGAATTTGAGTGCAATTAAAACGTATCTGGGCACAAGCATGAACAGGCATGTCAGAAGTGCTTCCCCAGACACTGTACATAAACATACAATAACTTGGTGGGAGTGTGATAAGAGAAATTTGGCAAAGTCAATAAACATGGCTTATAAGGAAGGAAACAAGCAATATTAAAAACTGGAGTAATGGGGCTTTACAAAATAAAATACCCTTTACTGTGCAAGAAAATAGTTTCAATGGTTTAAAATTTCTTAGGACTACTTAGCTACAGTGGGTGGAAATCAGGCTTGGTTTAAATCAATTAATTTATCATTAATTTCAGCATGGTCATGATTTCATCCCCCACTCTCCCTCTCGGCTTTGTGTCTGTTTATAAAGGTTTCTTAAGGCTTTGCTGCTGTTTATAAAAGTTATGTCATCCAATTAGAGAGTGGAAACCATAACATCTGTCCCATTGCACAGACCAAATACCAAATGTGAGTACTCCTAAGCACTTACGAATAGTTCACAGAAACATATGGGCTCAATGATATTTGTAAACAAAATATAGGAAATAATGGACAATTCATAACCTCATGACTGGATTGTGAGTGATTCATAAACATAAACAAGGGCCAAAAAATCAGAGGAAGAAATTATTTGCAACTAGTAATTTTGCCAGTCCTGATACAGACACACGTTGATAGTCAGCAAAAGTGCTTCTGATATTTTCGTGTTAAAGTGAGCATCAGCATATGTAATACCACCATTGCAGCTCTTTTTGCTTGGAAAGCGATTTGGGGAACTCTACGTAAAGGCACTGCAGGCTATTTGTGGCTTATGTATCAAAGGACTAAGATCCTTAATTATGCTTTTAAAAATTAATTCAAAAATCTATTTGTATCAAGTAGAACTGGTTTCAAAATAAGTATTTTCAGCAAAAAAAAAAAGGTGAAAGGAAATGGGGGGGGGCGCTGAGGATTTTGAAAGCGTTTAACTCTTTTTTCTAAAAAATCCAGGACAGATCAATTTTCTGTTTTTGATTACAAATGGAAATTTTCAAAAGGAATGAAAATTATCTACAAAAACATTATCTACAAGTCCACTTTTTTTTTTTAGTGGCAAGACTGATAATACAGGTTAAAGGAGAGTGAAAATCATGAAACACCATTCATTACCATGATTCTCCTCAGTCCTGTAATATCTCATATAGGAAGATATCTGCCTAGTTTATTTCTGACTCTTAATATTTACCATTTGCTGTTTGTTGACAGGGCCCCCAAGCATCACACCAGTGGGTACAGCTGTTCTTAGAACAGATAAGAAAATAAGAATGGCCTGTGACGGTGCCCCCCATAAGGCTTTATGGAAATATACTTATGAATGTATATATGACATAACTAGAATGTGGTTTATGCTACATATGCCATGTAACATATCCCTGTAAAGGGCATGATCTACTGAATATATTAATCCTATCCTTATGCATGTATCATTTTTGTATTCAAAATTATGAATATTGGCTGCATACTTGTTTATTCTGAGTAGGTTTTAGTGAAGCAGTTGGTCAAAAGACTATTCTCAGTAAGTGTCCAATCAAGAGGCTTGGAGATGCCAATCCACATCTGGGCTTTCCTAGGAATGTGGCTTGGCTGGTGAGGAACTCAGTCATGCTTGGACATGTGACTTGTGCACGTGACTCCAAAACTCCATTTTGTAGCTGGACTTTGCATTGGAGAGAGGAGGGGGTCTCCACCCACAAGAGAAAGTTTATTTAAACCCCTGGGAGACCCCTCCATTTTGTCTTCAGATGGCTAAAGAGAGAGCCTCTCCACCCCCAAAGATACCTGAAAGAAACTGGAACAAAGGACAGTAACTACAGGGGGTGTGAATGATTTCTGGACCCAGACTAGAAGGAGATTATTCTGTAAAAGAAAGCTTACTGGAACTGGTGAGATTTTATCTGTATTCAGTTTCTATTACTGTACTAGACTTAGACTTGTGTGTTTTATTTTATTTTGCTTGTTCTATCTGTTACTACTTGGAACCACTTAAATCCTACTTTCTGTTTTAATAAAATCACTTTTTACTTATTAATTAACCCAGAGTATTAATACCTGGGGGGGGGGGCAGCAAACAGCTGTGCATAGCTCTCTGTCAGTGTTATAGAAGGTGAACAATTTATGAGTTTACCCTGTATAAGCTTTATACAGGGTAAAAATGGATTTATTTAGGGTTTGGACCCCATTGGGAGTTGGGCATCTGAGTGTTAAAGACAGGAACACTTCTGTAAGCTGCTTTCAGTTAAGCCTTCAGCTGTTAGGGGACATGGTTCAGACCTGGGTCTGGGTTTGCAGCAGGCTAGCGGGTCTGGCTCAAACCAGGCAGGGCACTGAAGTCCTAAGCTGACAGAGCAGGAAAGCAGGAGCAGAATTAATCTTGGCACATCAGGTGGCAGCTCCCAGGGGGTTTCTGTGATCCAACCTTCACACAGCCATACTGGGTCAGACCAGTCCTCCATCTAGCCCAGTATCCAGTCTTCCGACAATAGCCAATGCCAGGTGTATTTGAGGGAATGAGCAGAACAGGTACTCATCAAGTGATCCACCCCCTGTTGCCAATTCCCAGCTTCTGGCAAACAGAGGCTTGGGACACCATCCCTGCCCATCCTGGCTAATAACCATTGATGGACCTGTCCTCCATGAACTTATCTAGTTCTTTTTTGAACACTGCTATAGTCTTGGCCTCCACAACACCCTCTGACAAAAAGTTCCACAGGTTGATTGTGTGTTGTGTGAAGAAATACTTCCTTTTGTTTGTTTTAAATCTGCTGACTATTAATGTAATGTCATGATTTTATAGATGTCTATCATATCCCCCCTTAGTCATCTCTTTTCCAAGCTGAAAAGTCCCAGTTTTATTAATCTCTCCTCATATGGAAGCTGTTCCATACCCCTAATCATTTTTGTTGCCCTTTTCCGTACATTTTCCAATTCCAATATAAGATCACACAGGAATTCCTGACCATCCTTCTCCTCTGCCTGTGGATTCCTCTAGCCAGCACCTCAGAATCAGTGCCATAGCCTCTCTGACATAACTGGATCTGCTTCTCTCATATAATAATGGACAGAAACAGTGCATTACTCTATGCCTTATCCATGCTTGGCTAAGAGAAGCCTGGAAATGGTGCTGGTGTGAGTGAGTCCTTTGTACATGCCTATATAATCTCAGACCCCTCTCTTGCACCTTCTTGCTGATACTGCAGACCTTGGTTTCACTCCTGAAGGCATCATTTCACATGAGGTCCAGCAATGTCACCCCCCTGACTGACCTCAGACATCTTATTTCTATGGTTTCAAGACTTCTCAAGTGCCTCTCTTTGGTCACCCAGGACTCTGATCCATACAGAAGAACTGGTCTTATCATGGTTTTGTATAGTTATCCCTCCAGTAGTCTGGGCCTGTGTTTATCGTAAATCAGTCAACTTATTTTGCACTAGACTTCCCCTGTATTCAGCAACTTTGTTTGTAGTTCTCTGTTGACTTCTCCTTTTGCCACTAACCAATCCCCACAAATCTCTGATTCTGCACAAGTCACCCATATGATTTCAGTGTTTTCTTTATTCATTTTGGGGCCAGCAGAATTTTGAATAGTAATGAACTAAGTTCTGATCCTTGGTGGAGTCCAGCCTTCACCTCAAAACACTTTGTTCCACCAAAGGACATCTCCACTTTTGCCATGGAATCATCATACAAATCCTTAACCATTGGGACAAGGTCCTCCAGTACCCCATAGAATCATAACAGCAGTATCTGCCCTCACCTAAGTACTTTGCCAGATTCTTTCTCCAAATCAAGGAAAACCCAGCCATGCTTGACATTTCCCTCCACCTTCTTTTCAACCAACTGTCTGCGGATAAACATACCATCAATCACCCCTTTTCCATTTCTAAAACCAAACTGCTCCTTCCATAAAATGACATTCACTGTTCGACAAATGTGACTGTCTATGATTCGCTCTAACAGTTTCTTACAGTGGGACAGCAGTTTAATTCCTGAGGGCTTCAAACATTCATAGCCTCATAGATTTTAAGGCCAGAAGGGACTATTGCAATAGTCTAGCCTGACCTCCTGCACATCACAGGCCACAGAACCTCACCCACCCCCTCTTGTGATAGACCCATAACCTCTGGCTGTATTACTGAAGTCCTCATATCATGCTTTTAAAAGGCTTCAAGTTACAGAAAATCCACCATTTACTCTAGTTTAAACCAGCAGGTGATCCATGCCCCATGCTGCAGAGGAAGATAAAAACCCCTCAGGGTCTCTGTCAATCTGACTTGGGGGAAAATTCCTTCCCCACCCCAAATATGGAAGTCAGTTGAATTCTGAGCATGTCAGCAATATATCCCAGCCAAACAGCTGGGAAAGAAGTCTCTGTAATAACTCAGAGCCCACCCCATCTACAGCCCCATCTACAGCCATTGAGGAATTTTGCTATAGGCAGTCACCGATCGGCCACATGCCATTGTAGGCAGTCCCGTTATACCATCCCCTCCATAAACTTATCAAGCTCAATCTTGAAGCCAGTTGTTTTTTGCCCCACTCTCCCTTTGGGAGGCTGCTCCAGAATTTCACCCCTCTGATGGTTAGAAATCTTCACCTAATTTAAAGCCAAAGTCGTTGATGGACAGTTTATATGTAGGTTTCAGAGTAACAGCCGTGTTAGTCTGTATTCGCAAAAAGAAAAGGAGTACTTGTGGCACCTTAGAGACTAACCAATTTATTTGAGCATGAGCTTTCGTGAGCTACAGCTCACTTCATCGGATGCATACCGTGGAAACTGCAGCAGACTTTATATATACACAGAGAATATGAAACAATACCTCCTCCCACCCCACTGTCCTGCTGGTAATAGCTTATCTAAAGTCATCATCAGGTTAGGCCATTTCCAGCACAAATCCAGGTTTTCTCACCCTCCACCCCCCCACACAAATTCACTCTCCTGCTGGTGATAGCCCATCCAAAGTGACAACTCTTTACACAATGTGCATGATAATCAAGTTAGGCCATTTGTATGTATTTGTTCTGGGGGTCCACATTGATTCTTAACTTAAATAACTCATCTTCGTAGCTGGTATTTATTCCTCTGATGTATTTATACAGAGTAATCCTATCTCCTCTCAGCCTTCTATTGGTTAGATTGAACAAGCCAACCTCTTTGAGTCTCCTCTCATAAGGTAGGTTTTTCCATTCCTCAGATCATCCTAGTAGCCCTTCTCTGCACCTGTTCCAGTTTGAATTCATTTTTCGTAAACATGGGAAATCAGAATTGCACACAGTATTCCAGATGAGGTCGCACCAGTGCCTTGTATAATGGTACAAACACTTCCCTGTCTCTACTGGAAATACCTTGCCTGATGCATACTAGGGCAGCATTAGCCTTTTTCACAGCTGCATCACATTGATATCTCCTAGTTATCCTGTGATCAACCAATACACCCAGCTCTTTCTCCTCCACTATCACTTCCAACTAATTAATAATACACAGGTTGAGAAAAGAGTGTCGGTACATCTGGTTATAGTGCTTGGATTATCCACAAAGTTTGTTTTTTAAAAGTCATATGGTAAGTATAGTACCTAATCAGCAATAACCCAAATTTAGGTGATACATTTAAGAATTCAGTTTAGATATTAGCATCCAAGTATTCAAGTACATCACTCATGAAAAGTTGTACAGAGAGTTGGTTGTGGAAAGCAAAATATATCAATGAGTGAAGATTGTTCCTCAGTAACTGAGAATTAGGGTAGGTTCCTATTAATCCCCATCTTTTCCAATTTTAACTAATAATTTCTCTTGTGGAACTGCACCAAATGCCTTATTGACATCCAAGTAGATTAGATCTACTACTGCATTTTCTTCGTCTAAAAAATCAGTTATCTTCTCAAAGAAAGATATTAGTAACTAGATATTACCACCTCTTGAATACAACAATTGAAACAACTGTAGAAAAATCTACAAGTACTGTCGATCATTTAGGCTACTTACTTTTTGCATTTCACCAAGCTTGGAACAGATCATTTAACTTTAGGAAACATCCTAACAGCACTTTCTTATCTTAATCGCCTGTTAATCACTCTGTTTATAAACAAAATTTTGACTCTGCCTCAGGGACAGGCCCAACAAAGAAAACAACAGAACAGCACTAGCCATCACCTTCAGCCCCCAACTAAAGTCTCTCCAACGCATCATCAAGGATCTACAACCGATCCTGAAGGACGACCCATCACTCTCACAGATCTTGGGAGACAGGCCAGTCCTTGCTTACAGACAGCCCCCCAACCTGAAGCAAATACTCACCAGCAACCACACACCACACAACAGAAGCACTAACCCAGGAACCTATCCTTGCAGCAAAGCCCATTGCCAACTGTATCCACATATCTATTGAGGGGACACCATCATAGGGCCTATTCACATCAGTCACACTATAAGAGGCTCATTCACCTGCACATCTACCAATGTAATAAATGCCATCATATGCCAGCAGTGCCCCTCTGCCATGTATATTGGTCAAACTGGACAGTCTCTACGTAAAAGAATAAATGGACACAAATCGGACCTCAAGAATTATAACATTCAAAAACCAGTCAGAGAACACTTCAATCTCTTTGGTCACTCGATTACAGACCTAAAAGTTGCAATTCTTCAACAAAAAACTTCAAAACCAGATTCCAATGAGAGACTGATGAATTGGAATTAATTTGCAAACTGGATACAATTAACTTAGGCTTGAATAAAGACTGGGAGTGGATGTGTCATTACACAAAGTAAAACTATTTCCCAATGTTTATTTCCCCCTCCCCACCCGCCACTGTTCCTCAGATATTCTTGTTAACTGCTGGAAATGGCCCACCTTGATTATCACTACAAAAGGTTCTCCGCCCCCCGCCCCGCGCACCTCCCTACTCTCCAGCTGGTAATAACTCACCTTACCTGATCACTCTTGTTACAGTGTGTATGGTAACACCCATTGTTTCATGTTCTCTGTGTCTATAAATCTCCCCACTGTATTTTCCACTGTATGCATCCGATGAAGTGAGCTGTAGCTCGCAAAAGCTTATGCTCAAATAAATTTATTAGTCTCTAAAGTGCCACAAGTCCTCCTTTTCTTTTTGTGGATATAGACTAACACGGCTGCTACTCTGAAACTTTCATCTTCTGTAGCTCTGTGACTATACGTAACCCCTTTGTCCCCCCTCCTCCATACACATAAAGCACATAACCAGCTCGTTTTTCTGGTAACGGTCAACTCCCCAATGGCTATGTTAAAGTGAGTGCTTGAGCGGGTAAACAGGCACTTCACAATGTTTCCCCTTTTATAAATACATTAGGATGAAGTTATTAACTTTAGAGAAAGAGGTTAAAAAAGGCTGAGCGTTAAGGGGAGGATTTCTGTCTCTGGGGCTGTGAGCCGCTCAGAAATGGCGTGGGCTCTCTAGGTGGATATGCGATGCCTTCTCCCTGAGTCCAGCATAGGTTAGCTGCCTCAGTATGGCATCAGGAAGCAGCATGTAAGGTGAGGTTCAGATGGGCCCATCCAAGCAATGTTGAGGCACCGTTGGTCCCTAATGGGCTCATAGGTGCTATGGTATCACAAATAAATAAATAAATAAATAATACTAATGCATCCTCTTTAGTTTAATAGGTGCATTTGGAACAGAAAAATGTAAATTCTATGGTCACTATTGCCAGGAAGTTCTGATTGCCCCTAGTGTAGTGCACACAGTCAAGTGTGAAGCCCTGTGTAGCCATAGAGTCACTACAGTATATATAGGTTTTAGAGTGGTAGCCATGTTAGTCTGTATCAGCAAAAATAATGAGGAGTCCTTCTGGCACCTTAGAGACTAACAAATGTATTTGAGCATAAGCTTAGAACCCACTTCATCAGATGCATCGAGTCAAAATACAGGAGCAGGATACCAAATGTGAGGTCAGTCTAACAAGATAAATCATTTAACAGTATATATAAGCAGCTTTCTTCAACTATTTTTCTTGAAAGCTGCCCTAATGAGGAAATGCAGTATTTCTCCAAGACAAATGGGAACTCTTGCGGACTTGCTAAAGGGCTGCTGTACAGCTGGTGCTGTCCCTATTCAAAATGTGGTGTTACTGACAGGCAACAGAGAAGGATACAAAGGATACAATAAGTCATTAGGCAGTGTGACTCTGCCCTGCTTCCTAATTAATCCAGTGATAAAAGTGCTTAGAATGATAATTCAAGTGAATCAAATGGTGGCTGACAGGGATTGTGAGGTTTAAAATGATTACCAAAGCTCAGTAAAACAAAATGAGCCAGAGCCTGCCCTCAGTTATACTCTTGCAGCTACTTGGAAAGCAGTAAGATTGCATGGTGTTATGGTGCACAAAATTTGGCCCTCTGATATGTAACTCAGACAAGAAATTTTCATATAAATGGTCATCCGCTTGTGTAAATGGTATAGCTCCACTGACGTCAGCAAAGCCGTGTGGATTTACGCCAGCTGAGAATTTGGTCCGTAGTGGTTTTGCACTTTTTTTTAAAAAAATGGTCATGCTGTAACTTTGGTTCTAACAGTGCAAGGAGTCATTCCAGGACAGCGTTCCAGCACCTCCTGGGGGAAGCCAGACTAAATGAACGTGGACACTTTAAGGACTTGCCACTGAATTCTTACACTAGCTAGCAAACAATGGCCAGACAGGTTGAAACTTCAAGAAAAACAGTACCAGGTGAACAGTTTCCATCACTCCATGTCTCTGGCCAGACTGAACCTTTTAGGTTGGTTGTTTTGGGCACCTTGTCAACTATATCCACACAAAATTCTTTTAAGGACACGTACAAAGAAATTGACCAATCAAGTCAATCCTTGAAGAAGCACCGTGGGCAGTAAACCAGCACTGGAGTAATTAATAATTTTCATTTCTAGAGGCTTTTATTCTCAAGGATATCCTAGAATCTCAGGGGCTTAAGAGAGTCATGTCCGCAAAAGCACTTTAACACCTCTGTGAGGTAGATATTTTATTAGCTCTGGTTTGCAGCTGAGGCAGCAGAGATATAAAGTTAAGTGAGTTGCTGAAGGTTACGCAGAAAGCCTGTGACCCCGTATGCCCTGTAGTTTGGGTTGAAATAGCACTTGTAGTCCAGTTGTGTCTAATTATCAGCATAAGGTCTTATGGTTATGCACTGGGCCCAAACTCAGGCGATATGGATGTATTGCCTGGATCTGCCTCATACCTCCTCCAATAAGTCACCAAGTGACATTCCCAACCCCATAAAAGTCAATGGGGAATTTTGTCATGAACTTCAGTCAGGCCACTCTTTCACCACACATCTCTCGGTGCTCCAGTCCCCCAGCAGTAAATTGGGAATAAGAAGAAATATTTTCCAACTTCTTCTGTATCTTGTGAGGCTAAATGTACAAATCCTTGGGAAGCTGTCAGATTAAAAGATGATGGGAACCGCATAAGTAGTTAGAAAGACATGTGGCATTCTTCTTAGCCTGTGTGTGTGACATGCCTAAGGTGGCATGTGATCAGGATTCATCACCGAATTTGGTCCGCTGGTTGGCTCATTCGCTTCCCCAGCCCGGGCTGGGTACTGACAGGAAGCACAATATGAACACTGATGGCATTAGAAGCAGTAGGATATAAGGGAAAGAGTAGGTAAATTCTGCCTCACTACTTCTCTTCCTTAAAGTTTACCATTTTGATCATGCTTACAAGTCAGTGGGGGAGGGCGGGGGAGTGCTCCCAAGTGCTATTTCAGAGATTGTATCATTTGAATGAGTCAAAATACATATGTTATTTATTGCAGCATTTGATTTGTGAAGATTTGCCACGCAGCCTATGTTCTCCTTCTTCTCTCCTCTCATTTTCTCTGACACATTTTAGACACTTGGATGTGCTCTTTTGTTAGTAGCAGTACCATGTCTTTCATTTAATTAGCATCGTCCATCCCACAGGATCTCAAAGCACTTAAGAAATTTAACAAACTGATATAGAAATTATGAGCCAGAATGAAGCCAGTTCTTGCATGGGCATGTGAGGCAGGAGTGGGAGAGCAGGCAAAGATCCTTCAATCCCCCACTCACAAGGCCAGGCACAACTGCAGTTCTTGTGAGCTCCAGACAGCGGGGAATGCTAACTGCTAGCGCCCCTTTGGAGTGAGGAATGGTGAGAAGCAGACAGGCCCATCGTTTACGATTCTACGCTGCCTAAGGAGTAGCACAGGCAACATGATCCTCTTCACTCTATGTTGGACTCACTTCACTTGTAAACAGATCTAGTAAAAAAATGTGTATGTGGGCGGGTGATTATGAAAAGGCTCAGAAATTTTTTCTTCTAAATTTCAAGAACAAATTTAATATAAAAAAGTAAATACTGGAAAATTCAGCCAGTTTTATTTGTCAACACTGTGCAGCAACCATATACAATAGCTTAGGCCGGGGGAAGTCTTTATTTACCATTGAAACAGAGGGATTTTAGGTAGGTGGAATATAATTACCTATTCCAAACTGGATAACAACCCATTCATTGATCTAGTTCTGAACTTTATCTTTCATTACAACAACTCTGCAGGCTCTTGCAGGTGTGAATGTTTGAATTACCCACTAGCTCTAGAACATAATTTAAGGCTTGCATTTCATTCTGAACCTAAAAGCCAATGAACCGGCAGAGCAAGCTACAGTCTTCTCTCACCAGCTAAGGCTTATAGGCTTTGAGGGGTTTGTTTGGTGCAGCATTGTAGCCCACTGAATAATTGAATTAGTTCTGTTGGCTTGAGAAGTAGTTTCAATGCCCACTAAGGAATACCGTGTAGCAATGACATGTGGGGAAGTTATACATGCATGTGGTTTCTCTGAAGGTATGTCTACACTGCAGTTTGACACCCACTGCTGGTCTGTGCCAGCTGACTTGGGATTGTGCTAATTGCAGTGTAGACGTTAGGCTAGGGCTGCACCCCGAGCTCTGGGACACTCACACCTCACAATTAAACAGCCCCTGAGGCCAAGTCCTGTGAGCCCAAGTCAGCTGGTACAGGCCAGCCAAGGTTTTTTAATTTGCAGTGTAGACATATGCTAAGAGAGAATCTGAACATCTACTTGAGTATCTCTTGTTGACTACTCCTGTTTGAATAGCATGCACAGACATTTCTAAGTTAGACACTGACTGAAAATAAACTGAACCAGCTCCCTGTGGAAATGAACTATGTCAACTGTATAAAGGAGATATTTGCTGCCTTTGTGGAAAAGTGCTCATACAACCAGAGGTTTTTACATGGATGATATTCAAGCCAGCCTTCAAGAGGGAGCGATTATGTTTCTTTTCGTTTGTAAGACCAAAATGAAAGGCGTCTCTTCTGAAATAAAGGCCCTGCTCACAGAATGTGACAATCTCCTGGCTATGAATTACCACAGCCAGTAACATTGCTTTCATTGTGGAGAGATTAATAAAGGTAATATCTATGTAAGCCCTAGGACTTGCATGGCTGAAATGCTGGTTGCTCACATATATAAAATATAAACTGAATAAAATATAAACTGAGAGACAGGGTTCGGCTTTGAGCACAGTCCTAAAGAAGAAGAATCTGAAACAGTCTCTAGAAGCTGTATGTAAAATGTGCCTTCTGGGTAGAGGCATTGTGTCATCTCTGCTTCGTTGCATCATGCTGCAGTCATGCTACAAAGGCAAAGCCAAAAGCCAATATTCAAATGAGGCCTAAAGTCGACATACTATCTTTCTCCATTAGAGGGTGGTCCCTACTCGTCATGGTTGAATTCCACTGTCAGTAGCAGAATACCTGCATTGCAGTCAACTGCGTTGTATTTGACATATGAATCAATAAATGTCTATAGCCTTCATCCTTCACCTTAAACTTAGCAATTAAAGGAAATAAATGACGTATTTGTTTATACACACAGATATACCTATGCAAACACACACAGTGTGTATGTGTGTGTGCACGTGCATAAATCTATACACACATACATATAGTTGTACATATACTTATATGCAGTGGTGAGCTGGAGCCGGTTCGCACCAGTTCGCGCGAACCAGTTGTTAAATTTTGAAGCAGTTTTAGAACCAGTTGTTAAAAATTGTTACGGCTCCCTGAGCTCCCAGCCGGGGAGGGTCCCCCAACCCCTCCACCGCCTTTCCCCCTCTCTCAGAGCCTCAGTGTGCCTTGCTGCCAGCGCCTGTGCTCCGGACCACTCCTGGGCAGCTCTGCAGCCCCTGCCGCTTTGAGCGGCATGGTAAGGGGGTGGGGCTGCGAGCTCCAGCGGGCCGCGTGGCATCCATACACGCTGCCCTGAGCAGCATGGTAAGGGGGGCTGGGCCAGGGCTGGGAGGAGGGGTTGGATAAGGGGCAGGGAGCGGTTGGAGGGGGCGGAGGTTCTGAGGGTGGGGGGGCGATCAGGGGATGGGAAATGTAAGGGGGGGGTTGGGTTGGTGTGGGAGTTCCAGGGGTCTGTTGGGGTGGTGGTGGATGGGGTCGGGGCAGTCAGGGGACAGGGAGCTGGGCAAGTTAGCTAGGGGGTGAGGTCCTGGGGGGTAGTTAGGGGTGGGCAGTCCTGGGAGGGGGGTGGTCAGGGGACAAGGTGCAGAGGGGGGTTGATGGGTTGCAGGTTCTGAGGGGGGCAGTCAGAGGCAGGAAGTGGGTGGGGGTCAGATGGGGGGGACAGGCTGTTTTGGGAGGCACAGCCTTCCCTACCTGGCCCCCCGATACAATTCTGAACCCCGCCGTGGCCCTTGGGCCAAAAAGTTTGCCCACCCTCATCTAGTTTATTACTTTATTAACAGGGGTCGCACTTGCCTCGTTTGTTATGTTGATATGCGTTTAATAAAGCAATACTTTGTTTCTATCGTAATAAACATGTAAAAATGTTTTTTATTTTTTTTATTGTTGAGTACGACTCCCAATGACTCAATGCATTGCCACTTCTTATGGAGAAAGATACAAAAAATACATACTGTGGCACATCCCTTAAATCAGAACTTTTTATAGGGAACCGGTTGTTAAGATTTGACCATATAAGCTCATCACTGCATATATGTGTGTAC
This sequence comes from Eretmochelys imbricata, assembly GCF_965152235.1. NCBI lineage: Eukaryota > Metazoa > Chordata > Testudines > Cheloniidae > Eretmochelys > Eretmochelys imbricata. The sequence goes on from NC_135574.1 coordinate 34,745,992, forward strand.
ATATATAAATTATACACATTCATATATATATATATATACGTACACACATATAGTGGATTGTATAAACAGCTGCATACATATGTGTTTCAGAGTAGCAGCCGTGTTAGTCTGTATTCGCAAAAAGAAAAGGAGGACTTGTGGCACCTTAGAGACTAACACATTTATTTGAGCGTAAGCTTTCGTGAGCTACAGCTCACTCCACCGGATGCATTCCGATTCGGATACATATACGTGTGTACATACAGCCGCACCATGGAAGCTGCTTAAAGGAGTTGCTTTGCAGTAGTAGCTGCAGCAAAATGGACAGAATTCACCATGAAAGTACGCTCTTCCATGGGTACCACAGCAACACAAGTTCGTTTAAGCCAGCCTAGTGACATGTTCATACACAGATAACGATTTTTATGCATAGACGACTAACAGTGATATATAAACACACAAAAGCTTTCAATAATAGAATATTCCAAAATGAGGAAATTACAATATTCCATGTACCAGACAAATCTTACTCCACTTCTGTTTTAATATAAATTACGAAGGAGGGCTTTTTCTTAAGACAATCACATTTAATTGCTCAAGCAGTACAATAAATTTGATATAGGCAAACATTTTCATGCAGCATGTTTTCATGCTTACACACTTATACCATCACATACTACTTGTGTATGCCAGACAAAGAGAATCCAATTATTTATATGAAAAATACAAAGTAAAAACTAGTCTTATGCAACATACTACAGATTAAGTGTAACAACAAAGGGTATTAGCGAAACTTTATTGCTAGATTTACAGTTTTACAGATTTTGCCAGCAGTTAGGAATGGGCGACTGGGGATGGATCACTCGATTAATACCTGTTCTGTTCATTCCCTCTGGGGCACCTGGCATTGGCCACTGTCAGAAGACAGAAATATGGACCTGTGGTCTGACCCAGTTTGGCCATTCTTATGTACAGCTACGTTAGCTTAACAGTTAACTACCACATTCCCAGAATTGCACATAATGTGTACATTGTATATTTGTGTGCAAACTCCCTAAAAAAAAAAAGGCCGAGATTGACTATTTTTGTAAATTTCAGAAAAAAATCATATTTGGATTGAGACCAAGTGCAGAAAACTATGGCACAAGAGGTGAATGTTTTAGCAAGACAGCAATGTGTAATCAGTGGCTTATAATGGAAACAGTTTGGCAATGTTGGGGCAGATCCCCAGCCAAAGTAAATGGATGTAGCTCTGTTAAAGCCAGTTTACCCCAGCTGAGTCTCTGGTTTCTTGTCGTTTTTTTTTTTTAATTTGGTGAAGCTTCATTGGGAAACCTTTCTTCTTGGCCACAAATCAGTCAAAAGGGTGATATTTTTGTTGTCATGTGAGGTTTAGCGAACAAAGAAAATAAAGTTGCTCCAGGAAATTCATCACAATTCCTCTGGGTTCTGTCCACCACTTTCTTGAATGCTCTGCAAAAATAGTGACCGATTGGTCTAATTCCTTGAAATTAGCAATTGAACCTAATTTCTTGAAGCGCTAACTGAGCAGAGTATGAGGGGAGGCACATCACATGGCATTGCTAGGACTACTTTTTGTTTTAAACGTGATGCCTTATGAGCATTGTGACAGGGTCGAGCCGGAGGGCTACAGGAGAGTGATCCTATTGGGATCCAGGAAGTGGGCAGGCTGCAGGCACAGCCAGCGCCTATTATAAAGTTTGATTCTCTAAGGCACTGAGCCCTGGATCTAGCAAAGGGACTAGCAATGTACTTGAAGTTAAGCCCATAATGCATATAGACCTAGAAGCCAAATCAACTTATTTTTTCTGAGTGTAATGTTACTTGCTATTTTATATTGTACAGTTGCATTTTCTAAAATCAAGTCATTTTGGGGGTACTTATATGTAAGGTTTGTTCAGAGGCTCTGTACACAATTACATCCCACACAATTAGGACAGGAAATGTCAAAAGGGCATTTTGGAAAAAAAAAAAAAAGACCTATTTGGAAACGAGATGTATACAGAATAGAAAGTTCCTTTTATTGATCTCTCTGCTTTAAGGCCCTGGTATTAGTCCATGTTAATGCCAAAATGTAGTCCTGCATATGAAATAGAATCTATATCTATAAGCACATAGCTACATTATCTATATAAAACAAATAAATATTTATTTACTTTGCTAGTGGCGTAAGATCAGGTTTGAGCTGCAGAACAATTATTTCAGGTTCATTACTCTCTCTTCAGATTTCAAAGGTGCACAGCATCTGGGCTTGCTCTTCCTCCAACCCATCTGCCTCTTCGTCCTCAATCCAAACACGAATGTACTTTAAACGCAGCACTAGAACTTTTCCTTTTAGAAAGCACAGCAGAGCAGCAATAATGTTTGAAAAATACAGATACTCACAGTACTTAGTACAATACAAGTCATGCGGTACAAGTCTAAAGCAGAGACGTCATTAGAATAAAGCTGTTGTCATCATGCATTGAAAGGCTTAGGCAGCTGTCGTACGGACGAGGTTTAATATTCCTTCATTTCCCATGCAAGCCTACTTCACACGCACACAACATCCCCACTCTGTTCAGTTACATTTAAAAGTACCTGGAGAGCTTTTTCGTGCAGAGCTTGTGTTACTCATTGTACATATGGTGTGAAGTTCACAGATGAGAAATGTGAGTGCCTAAAATAAATACTACATGAACCCTGCGATGTGTGAGGTCCCTTGGGAGTTCAGCAAATGAAATGCCTATCAGTCTCCACCATAGCAGACGCTCCCTACAATTGGCAGCTTCATGCTTCATTATGCATGTATCAGATATATAGGTATGGCCCTAGGCAAACTCCCTGGTTTAATGGCGACATGCATGCTGGGGAAAGGCAAATGTCTTTTGGCCATTAAAGTGAAAGATGAGGGAAAGTGGGGTATGGAGTTGATTAATCAAAAATATGAGGGGTTTATTTTGTGCCATGTACCCTGGAGTTTCCTCTTCAAGAGTTATTTCTAGTATTACGTGTACTGCACTTTTTGTATGAGGTGGAGTTGACAATGTTTAAAGATGCAATTATTCTTGCCCATCCAGCTGAGACATACACACTAAAACAATAAGCAGTCAGGTTTGTATCCTTTGGAAAAAATAATTTAAAAAGTGCCGCTGTCTTTTATTGTCCATGGAACAGACTTTATGTTTACAGCACAGGGTCAGCAGGGAGACTTGCTGAAGTTTTGCAAAAACTGTTAAACATCATTAAAACATACCATGCTGCCTTAAACGAATAAACATAATTGCAGAGTCCTAGTTACAGTGGGAAGAGATTCATGGATACTCCCTGTACTGGGAAAAAGAAAAAAAGAACCACAATACTTTGTATCACATACATGCAGTTCTAATTAAGAAAGATAATAACAGCAAAGCCATCCTGATCCACAGAACAATGTTAAGAGGGGGAAAAATCATTAGTGATAATCTCTTGTAAGACAACAAATGCTTAAAATGTTTATGGGAACTGCATTTCATTGTGCTCTGAGAAAACTCTTATCCTGAGGGATCAAGCAGAGAAAAGTACCACTGAGCATTGGTCTGTCTTCATGAAAACCCTCCTTTCATCTCACAGAATCCCCATTCTGAGATTTCAATCAAGATATGTACCATCATTTAAACTTTAAAATATCATTATAAAGTCTTTTTTTCTATAATGCCAGGAACAAACATGTCAGTTTTTCTTAGAGGTCACTTTTTTTCCTTTGGTAACATGCTGCAGAAGGACAATATAAAATTGTTTTTGAATCTACAGCAGGTACCAAAATAAAGCAAAGGAACTGTATAAAGCTGAGACATTTAAGAAGTTAAGCCATCAACAGTTGTAAAAAAAACAAACAAAAAAAAACCCCACTAATGTCTCTCAATGCTCTTTCTGTGTGTTCAGACAAGTTATGGTTAGGAATGTAAAACTCGAATTTAAAGAAAGTGCATCTGGTAGAGATTAAAAAGGATAAAGGGAAAAAATCAGTTTGATGTATACTTCAAAATGTGCTCATAATGTAGTTTGTTCTATTAATTGAAAAGAGGGTAACACTATTCTTTTATGTCTAGTTTTTAATCCTATGCTTTTAAAGTATCTTTTATTTGTTCCTATTTGAGGTGAATTGCCCCACTTCAAGCTTTAAATCTAGTTTGAGGATTTTGACTTTACAGTGGCTTCCTTTGAATAATCTTCTGAAGTCATATTTTATCTTCCATTTTACCAGTCAATAGATTGTAGTGAATATGAGATGTTCTGCAGTGTGATGTATCTCAAGGGCCTTCAGGAAAATTAAGAACATATGTTCAATGCTGAAGCTAATGTTTCGTTGTGTTGAGGACAAAAGAGGGGTTTCGGTTCCAGATCTGCTGACCTATAAGCATAAATATAAAAAATGACATGTCAAATTTAGTCTTGTAGATACAAAGAATCCTATCCCATCTCCCCAATCCAAACCTCCTCCTCCACCACCACCACATATTCTTAACAACATCTTTTCAGTCATTTTTGGAGTTTGATGGGCAGTCTAGAAAGTGTACTTTAGTATCTAATTATCTTGGGGCCTGATTTTGCAATGGGAATAGTAAGCTACCTTGTCTGCTACATGCAAGGTGGCAGGGCCATAGAAAGATAGAAGAACCTGAACTTATCTACCTTTACAATGCACTTCGAAGAAGATCAGAGCCACAAAACGGTAAACTCGCATGGTAGGAACCTTACAAAAACAAAAGCCTTTTATAACAGAGATCTGTCAAATATTTGCAGCAAACCCTGTAACTGCCTGAACCACACCTGGATTAGAGTTTCATTTCAACTCAAGTGAATCTTGGCTCATTTATGGGTTTACATCAAAACTACGAGGAAATTCTAACCATGTGTTCCCACTCTCTGCTGTAGCCACCTGTTGGCTCTGATCTTATTCTGTAAACTCTTCAGGGCAGGGACCATCTTTTGTTCTATGTTTGGACAGTGCCTAGCTCATTCAGGCTCTTATCCGTGACTGAGGTGTCCAGGTGCTTGTGCAATACAAATAAATAATAAGAATAACAATTGATAATGGTATAGAGGCAAAACAAGGTCACATTCAGTGGTTTCAGTTGAGTTTCATTTGTAGGTACAAAATGCCAAGCAAACCTCATGGTGTAAACCCACACATCCTGGGCCCGATTCTCATTTACAGTAGGCCTTTTAAAGTGGGCATAAGTTACGTAATTTACTGTCAAAATGAGATAAAGAGGCCACAGCAAAAATGAGAAACAGGTCCACGGAAACCAAAGCAGCTTTGCACATCTCTGTTTCATAGCCTGTTTTATTAACCTTGTTCTTATTTTAGCAGGTGAGTATGTCTGTTTTTAACCCATCTCCTTCAGCATCTTTTAGCTCATAAACCATCATATTTTAACAGCACAGAAACAGAAGACAAAATTCACTCCTGGTGTAAATGGGCACATCTGCCATTGGGCCACAAAGGGTTATATATCTGCTTAGGCTAGGTTGAATATGGTCCAATAGCTTTTGTCTTTGCAAATAATCATCAAAATCACTTTCAATTAGGGCTGTCAAGTGATTAAAAAAATTAACTGTGATTAAAAAAATTAATCACGATTAATTGTGCTGTTAAACAATAATAGAATACTATTTAATAAATATTTTTGGATGTTTTCCACAGTTTCAAATATATTAATTTCAATTACAATGCAGAATACAAAGTGTATGGTGCTCACTTAATATCTATTTTTATTATAAATATTTGAACTGAAAAAATAAAAGAAACATTATTTTTCAATTCACTTAATACAAGTACTGTAGTTCAATCTCTTTATCATGAAAGTGGAACTTACAAATTGTAGCATTATGTACAAAAAATAACTGAATTCAAAAATAAAACAATGTAAAACTTTAGAGTCTACAAGTCCACTCAGTCCTACTTTTGTTCAGCTAATCGCTCAGACAAACAAGTTTGCTTACATTTGCAGGAAATAATGCTGCCCGCTTCTTGTTTACAAAGTCACCTGAAAGTGAGAACAGGAGTTCGCATGGCACTGTTGTAGCCAGCGTTGCAAGATATTTACGTATCAGATGTGCTAAAGATTTATATGTCCCTTCATGGTTCAACCACCATTCCAGAGGACATGCGGCCATGCTAATGATGGGTTCTGCTCGATAACAATCCAAAACTGTGCAGGCCGACGCATGTTCATTTTCATCATCAGCGTCAGATGCCACCAGCAAAAGGTTGATTTTCTTTTTTGGTGGTTCCGGATCTGTAGGTTCCACATTGGAGTGTTACTCTTTTAAGACTTCTGAAAGCATGCTCCACACCCCGTCCAATCAGATTTTGGAAAGCACTTCAGATTCTTAAATCTTGGGTCAAGTGCTGTAGCTATCTTTAGAAATCTCACATTGGTACCTTCTTTGCATTTTGTCAAATCTGCAGTGAAAGTGTTCTTAAAACGAACAACATGTGCTAGCTCATCATCCGATACTGCTTATAACATGAAATATATGGCAGAATGGGGCTAAAACACAGAGCAGGAGACATACAATTCTCACCCAAGGAGTTCAGTCACAAATTTAATTAGCACATTATTTTTTTAATGAGTGTCATCAGCATGGACGCATGTCCTCTGGAATGTGGCCAAAGCCTGAAGGGGCATACGAGAGTTTAGCATATCTGGGACATAAATACCTTGCAATATCGGCTACAAAAGTGCCATGCAAACTCCTGTTCTCACTTTCAGATCACATTTTGAATAAGAAGTGGGTAGCATTATCTCTCATAAATGTAAACAAACTTGTTTCTCTTAGCGATTGGTTGAACAAGAAGTAGGACAGAGTGGACTTGTAGGTTTTACATTGTTTTGTTTTTGAGTACAGTTGTGTAACAAACAAAATCTACATTTGCAAGTCGCACTTTCATGATAAAGAGATTGCACTACAGTACTTGTATGAGGTGAACTGAAAAATACCATGTCTTTTGTTTATCTTTTTATAGCGCAAATATTTGTAATAAAAATAATATAAAGTGAGCACTGTACACTTTGTATTCTGTGATGTAATTGAAATCTATATCTTTGAAAACGTACAAAAACATCCAACATATTTAAAACATTTCATTTGGTATTCTATTGTTTAACAGTGCAATTAAAACTGCGATTAATCGCGATTAATTTTTTAAATCACAATTAATTTTTTTAAGTTAATCGCGTGAGTTAACTGCAATTAAGCGACAGCCTTACTTTCCATATACATTACACTCAAATAAGCAGAAAGAACTGTTGGCATTTCCAAGCAGTGTTTTCTACCCAGGGTTTGTCCAAGCTCTCAGAACTCTCAGTCAAAGGCACTGTGTAAAAGGAACTCTCCCTCTACCAGCGAAGCAAGGTGCGGCTCTCGAGGAGCCATCAGCACTGTGAGTCAAACCAGTAAGCTCTGGATGATTTGTGCTGCTCTGCAAAGTGCTGTGGTCCCAACCTTAGCTGGCCCAGGAGTGAAAACCCAAATTTTGGGTCCAGACCTCAACCTCCCAGCATAGGCAAGGCTGGCATGTTTTAACCACAGGTCTGAGGGAAACATGTTCAGTGCTGAAAGGCGATTAGACAAGACTGGAAGGCAAATTGGGTTTTGTTTCTGCTTTGCAGAGCCAGCGCTAGGCATGAACAGACTAAACAATTGCTTAGGGGCCCAAGCAGCTCAAGGGGGCCCCCTATTTGCATTTTATTATGTGTTTTGTGTGGGGAGAGCATTCCTGCTTAGGGCCCCCAATGGACTAGCACCATCTCTGCTACTTTGCATTCCCTCTCCTATATTATCCCTCTCTCCCCCTTCTTAACCCTCTACTACCCTGCTATCCCAGAAAAGCAGCTCACTGCTTGCAGTGCACATGTTTCGCCTCAGGTTACTCTATTTATAGCACTCCCCGCCAGGGGCACTGGAACAGGGAGGGTCAGGGGGCCATGGCCCTATCATTGTTACTGGCTGTAAGGGTGCGCGACAGGGGGTATGGGGTGGAGAGGAGTCAGTGGGGGGCAGGATCTTGGGGGGAAGAGGTGGTGTGGAAGCAGAGGTCTGAGGGGAAGAGGCAGTGTGAGGGCAGGGCCTTGGGTGGCCTGGGCAGTGTGGGGGGCGGGACCTCAGGCACAGGGAGGCGGGGACATAGTTCAGGCACCAGTGGCCCTCCCACTTTTAGGGTAGCTTCTGCTGCTCCTGCACCACACTCTGAATGACACAATGACTAAAGTTGGGAACAGAGAGAAGGGACAGTTGTACATGACAACCAAATCACACACCTATTTCCCACCCTGGTTTTCATGGGTGGTGGGTATCATAGCTGAGGGAGGCTGAGCCTCCCCAAATAGCCAGGCATGGCCCCACCCACACTCTGCCCCCAGTTCCCTCCTGCTTCTGGCTCTGCGACTCTTCTCCTGTGCCATGGACCTGGCTAGGGCTGGCACTGGGGCTGCACCACCTGCATGGTGCTCTGGGGCTGGAGCCACACCGCCTGCCCTCCCAGCCCTCCAGGGTTGGGGAGGCTGGGGTCATGCTACACTCTCTCCCAGTGCCCTGGGGCTGGAGAGTCTGGGGCTGCACTGCCACCCTCCCAGTGCTCTGGGGCTGAGTGGGTCAAGGGGTGCTCCAGTAGCCTGGGGCAGGGGTCGGCAGCCATGGTGGAGGGCTCTGGTAGCGGGGACGGGGGGGGGGGGAGAGGCGCAGAACGGTGGAAGGGGCATGCCTGGGGGCTAACCTCCCCAAACCAGCGGTTCATGTGCTGCCCATGCTGGTATTTGAGCAGAGCAGGCAGCACTGATGACTGATATGGCTGTCAGGATCTGGAGAGACAGCTGGCAGTTATCCCTCTGATTCTACAGCCCTCTGTTTTAACTTACTGTTGCTTATTTCCTTGCCTCCGCTTGCCTCTTCCTCCATCTATTGCTCTCTCTCGCATATGTCCCTGCTGCCCTTCATATCTGCACGGCCCTCTCAGTCCCTTCTATCACCCCACCCACCACTGCTTCTGCCCTCTGCTGCTCCCCAGCGCATTGTGAAGTCTGCACAGTGGGGTTCCAAGCAACATTTGCTAAGGGCTGGTAAGTGTCCCTTTGCTTTGGAGCCAGCAGCATGCCCAGAATGGAGAAGAGCAGAATCCTGGTGCTCAGAGTGCCATTGGCTTGGGGCAAAGTGACATCGACTATGTTTATTTTCTTCCCCTTTGAAGTCCCGGTGTGCAGATATCACAGAGAAGGGGAGAAGTGGCATGGAGATGAAGGGAGCTGCCCAGGCCTGTGCAAGATATAAAAGGAAATGAGTGAGAAAAAAAGGTCCCTAATGTGGGACCCTCCTACTTCAGGCTGGAGGCTTCATGCTGTGATAGTAACATATTGTGAGGCTAGACCACTAGGCCAGCTGAAAGTCCGAGTGTTTTCTGTACTCAAAGCTGTACTCAGAGCTGCACAACAGGGTTGTGCAATTCTGGACTACCTTACTCCCTGCGCAATAGATTATGCCAATAAAGCTGCATTTGGGACAATTAAATTTTATTAAAGCTAATGTTAAAATTATATAATACACAGGTTAAGGATATAATACACAGATTAAGGATATCTGGGTATAGTCCTTAAAATTATCCAAAAGTACAAAGGCTGGTTTAAAAGTTGTACAATACACATGGTACATAATCAGCAATAACCCAAATTTAGATTAATACATCTAATGATATTAGATATTAGTATCCAAATATTCAGGTATATTACTCATGAAAAGTTATACAGAGAGTTGGTTTGGAAAGCAAATATGGCAATGAGTAGATTATCCCTCAGTATTTGAGAAATTAGAATAGTTTTTCCTTAGAAAACACAGTCCATCAGGGAAGTATTTCAGTTCCTTTCCCAATTTTGCTTCTCATTGGTACTCCAGCTCATCACTCCTGGTATTGCCAATGTTTGGTGATGTGTTATAGGGAGATGTCCCTTGACCACCTGATGGTGTCCAACACTTTTAGTTCCCGCGTCAGCTGAGCATAGCACTGACTGATTCTGCATTCCCGTAACACTCGCTCGTTACTGGGGTCCCATGCACCCAGCACTCCGATGATCAGCATGTGTTTGAACCTCATAATGCCTAGCTCTCAAGTTGTCAGCCAGACTGGCGTATTTCTCCAGATTTCAAGATCGAGCATCGTGGAAGGCTGGGATCCTGTTTTCAAAGGGAACTGTGACGTCCACCATGATGATCTTCTTCCGTTCCTCGTTGGTGATGACGATGTCTGGTCGCTGTTGGCTGTTGGTTCCGGGGATGGCGGAGTTCACAGCAATGGATGGCAGGATGACTTTGACTAGGTGATCTTGGATGGCATTGTGTCACAGCTGCCAGGCACTGGAATGGGGCTTGCAGCTACACAAGATGTGCGGTAGAGTCTTGTTGGCATAGTCACACTTCCTGCATAGTTTGTCCCGATTCCCATGGAGGACAGCTCCTTTCAGTGGGATGCAGTTAAGCTGGGCCCTGTGGATACCTCCAGTCAGCAAATCTGGTGAAGCTTCCCTTGGAGAGGAAATGGTTGCTGGCGTCCCACTTGCACGTCACCTCGAAGGCCTTGCCCTGCTCTGGCTTCCATTTCAAGTTTTTCACGTACTGTCAGCAGATGGCATCCTTCAGGGACCTCTCCAGCATAGTTCTAGCTTTTGGAGTGAGGCTTGTGTGCTCTGTATTCTTCACCTGTGGCACCAGGACTCCCAGCTCCTGGCATTCCTTGCACCACATGCAATGGCAGCCGATATGCTTCTCCAGTCGCTGCATAGCATTGCAGGCATGAGTCCAGAGTGAAGCAAAGTCTCCCCGCTCCTCTTCCAAATTCCCCTTTCAGTGAGCCACTCAGCTAGGTGGCAACATCTTGGTTGGAGAGGGTCCTGGCGATTTGCTTCCTGATGATGTCCTGCATAGCACTTGCTGCGATGTTCCTCACCATGGCGTCCGGGCATGTCAGAAGGTGGAAGGAGTGAGTGAGCACCACAACATTGCACAGATCACACATTTGAGGGACATTGGCGCTGTCCTGCCTGTACGAGATGTACACCAGTTCATGGCTGGCCCTGTGGGGAAAAAACATCCACTTCCTTACCAGTTGCCTGAAGGTGTTGTCCGCCTTGTTAAGAGGTACCTTCGCCACAGTAGATCCCCTCAGGACAAATGAAATATGGGGGATAAGGAAGGTGCTCAAGGCATTGATCTTCTGCTATGGTGCCAGTAGGGAGGAGTCAATCCTGGCCACATCTCATAGGATCTCTGCAATGGTATCCTCAGGTGTCTGCTGGACATGGAAACCTTCCACTGCTAAGAGAAAGGTAAATTCATTTTTGCTACCTCCTTCCTGTGTAGTCCAGGTAACCCAATTTATCATTTAATCTAGGTAGCAGAGCTAGAAGTCAGTCCTGGAACCCTTTGGACATAAAAACAAAGCCCCATCACTGAAATCAACAACATACACATGCGTATATTCTGCCTGCTCTGTGACCATGGTGATCATGGGTCTACAGTCTACTGTTTATGGATTGCATCACCTATTTTGTACTGAATCAGAAGCAGTTAAAATGAAGTAGTGTGAGGGACTTCTCGGTAGCAGCCATGCTCTCGTTTTCATGTTCTCTGTTCTCTCTCTGCTTTCACAATAAGTAGGAATCTTTATTTATTTAAAAAAAACAAGCATTTCAATTGGAATTAAAAAGACCTAATAGAAACCTTTTTCTTGGTCCTAAATTTTGCAATAGCATGATTTGGGGCCAGATTTTATTTAATTCTGTCTTTTTAAATGTCTTACTTAAACATATTGCAAAATCAATCATAAGACTGAAATACAGTTTAAAAAATCCACCATAAAACTAATCTGAAATGTCCCTCCAAATGAGTAACACAGGTCAGACCTGGCCAAAAAGAAAGAGAGGGAAAAATAATAATAATAAAAAAACAACCCCACCACAAATTATAATAACCTTTGTTAGTCTTAACCTGCATCTTTGCTGATAACATGTCCTAGATATATAACTTTATAAGCCCAGTAAATATCGTCTGCATAAGTTAATATAAATAAAGGCCAACACTCTGCAGAGATCTACATTCCTAGGGGAGGAAAAATGCATATAGTTGACATATATATGGTATTATTTGAGCATCTTCTCTTTGCTTGTAGAAGCAGCAGCAGTTGTCATTACAATACAGTTTAAAATGTCCTCTTACAATGAATTAGTTTCCACCTTCTTTTCAGACAGCGTATCAAAATATTTTAAATGTTAGCGTAAATCTTGCTTGAGTTACACTGACACATGTTCCAAAACACAAGCACAATAAGACATGTTCTCAACGAAGTGCAATGCTGCTAGACGGTAAGTGGAAGGTATAATTGGTGAGATTAACAGAAAACAGAGTAAAAATTGCACCCTTTGTAATGAGGTGTTGTTCTACTGTATGAATGACAAGGGTCTACCAAGGCAGCTGACACCAGCAAAAATGTCAAACCTCTGCCGAAAGAAAGTCAGCACAGAATACTGCTTATGCTACTCATTTACGAGCCTTGTTAAACCTCTCTCTGAAATGACACATACACTTTCTGTAACAAGACATGTTCTGCAGCAGACGATAAACCTCCGCCTCTAGAACATAGCATGAACAGAGCTACAGAATTAGCGAAATAGCCTAAAATGGTTTTCAGAGAAACCTGTACTATCATGAAATGTACAAGTTTACTTTCACAAAGCTGCAAAGAGAGAGGTGTGGGGAAATGTGCTTCAAGGTTTTTAGCCAGCTTTTGTCTTTTTTCCATGATGTGACAACATTGTAACTGAACTTACTGTGAGTGTCAAGACCAAAGTAATATGCACTGATTTTTTGGGAACTCAAGCAATAAGTAACATGGGATTTTTCAAGATACTTAGGATGATGTTGTTCATGAAATGTTAAGGGTGGCATTATCCATGCCACAGGAATTCTTCTGACACAGGAAAGTCTTGATATAGTGTTTGACACTTCAGTACTGCACTGATGGGGACTATATAAATGCCTAAGATGGATGGATGGTAGGCAGATTGATTGATAGATTCTGTACGTTTACATTCTTCTGTTGGGGTATGTTTTACTTTTCTATGTAGAAGTGATTCAGTCCCAAGGACCTCATGTGGTACAGGGTGACCAATGAAGATATTATCTCGAATTAGATCCTTTGAGTTCTAATGGAGATGCATTGCTAGGGTCTCTCCCAGAGCCTTTCCTCTGGGTGGGATGGGTGTTCCACATTATAGGTGGGAAGAGGAATTAAGTTAATGCTACCCACTGAAATCCCATAAGAGAGTGAGTGGGGTTATTACTCTGTAGAAATCAGCTATTACCTCCAGCCCTGCCCAGTGCATCCCCTTCCCACACTGCAAAGCCCCACAGGTGCTTCTGCTGCATAGAGGGAAGGGTGGAATGATGCCAAAAATGGTAATATTCCTTCCTTCTATACCTTGTCAGCCCACCTAGGTCCACTGGATTTTCATCCCTTTCCACATAGGGAGTTGGTTATTAACCTGAAAAACAAAAACAAAACAAAACTTAGTATAAGACGGAACAAATGTGTGGGAACGTGATTTACTAGTGAGAAATAGGGACAGGGAATCAGGACTACTGAGTTCTACTGTTGACTTTGTCACAGGCTCATTTGAGCTAGTTACTAAGGGCTAGATTCACAAAAGGACTTAGGCACCTAACTGCCACTTTAGGCACCTAAATCCCAGAATCAGGCCCCCCGGGATTCACAAAATTCCTACTCAGCAGCCTCTGTACCTTGTAAGTGCCTAAACTCACTCAGCACCTAAATTTTTGCAGTACAATTTCCATTTTTTGTCTATGATTCTGCCCCATGCATGCACAGTACAGTCCCACACCATGCATCCAGAAGCCTAAGCCCCAGAGTGATCCAGGAACCGGGGAAAGATAGTCATTCCTCTGCATAGCTTGCCTGTGGGGCCCAATCTTGTAAATATGCTCAGAGTTCACCTACTGGATCAGGCCTCTATAGGCCACAAAAGAGACAGGGGAAAGGAGGAGGAATTCCCTGCTAACTTTTAGCCCAACAATGAGGGTAATCACCTGGGACTAGGGAGATGCATGGTTCAAGTCTAGTCCACCTGAAGGGGAAAAAATGGGATTTGAACAGGGACCTGCCACCTCTCAGGTGACAGCCCAAGCCTCTAGGCTATTCACTGAGATATGCTGATGTGGGGTTCCCTCAGTCTTTCCTGTTGAAGCTGTTCTACAGAGGATAACGAATAAAAAGTCACTGGGTGAAAGAGAGAACGAGCGACTGAGTACACCAGCCTGTGAATGATGTTGAAGGCTGGTGGGTAGCACGCTCAAAAAGGAGGCTCACATCCAGTGCCCCAGCTCCAATGACATTTTAAAAATTATTTATCCTCAGGGGAACAGCTTCAACAGGAGAGACTCAGGGAGCCCCATATCAGAATATCCCACAGCCCAGTTGCTAGGGCACTTACTTTAGGGGTGGCTGCTCCCATGTCAAAGCCCTTCTCCCCCACAAGTGGACAGGAGATGTGAAGAAGGCATCTCCCACATTCCAGCTCAGTACCTTATCCAGAGTGGGCTAAAAGTTATGGGGAAAGTCATCCTCCTCCTCCGTCTCATCCCTCCACATTGTCTTGCAAAAACAGCATAAGTGCCTAATGCCAGAGGGTTTGCAGCTGAGAATTCCAAGAAGAGGGAGGCACCTCCGTGCAGCCTGGACTTCAGCTCCTAGCAGTTAGAGAGGGGTGGGGCTTAGAACATAGCCAATGGGAGATGCCAAAGAGAAGGGTAACTTAGGCAGGGCACTGCCTACACATGTGGCTTTTGTGAACCCCATTCATTGTATAGGGCACCTAGGCACCTAACCCAGGCTTTGTGAATCCCACTGATTTTCTAGTCCCCTAACAGTTAGGTGTAGTGATCCTCAGCATCAGGGCCATCTCTAGACATTTTGGTGCTCTATGCCCCAGGCCTCTGTGGGGGATAGGGGGGAACCAAACCCCAGCATGAGCCAGTGTAGCAGAGCGGCTTGGGGCCAGGTCGCTCCACTTTCTGCCACCCGGTGATTGTAGGGTGGGCCCGACCCCGCACTCACGGGGCGGCGGGAAGTGGAGAGACCCGGCCCCAGCCCACTCCACTCTGCTCGCCTGGCTCCCAGCCTTGCGGGGCAGGGAGGAACCACCCCCCAGCACTCACCGGCGGTGCGGAGTGGGCTCGGGCCAGGTCGCTCCACTTCCCACCACCCAGTGAGTGCAGGGCACGCCTGATCTCTGCTGCAGCCCCCAGGACGTAGCTCAGGGGAAGGAGTGGAGTGGGGGCAGGGCTGGGGCGGAGCAGGGGTGGGAAGAGGAGGGGCAGGGCGCAGCAGGTGCGGGGGCTTTGGGGAAGAGGTGGGCCAGGGATGGAGCAGGGGCAGGGGCAGCTTTCCTGGCCGGCTCAGCCAGCCGGGGGATTGGGCTGGCCGCTGGAGCAGCACGCAGCTGTGTAGGGTACGAGGAAATTTGGGACAATTTGGTGCTCCATATTCCCTGGTGCCCTATGCAGCTGCATAGTTTGCGTGTAGGTAAGGACGGCCCTGCTCAGCATCAGCACACCTTAACCATCTAATGCCTTAGCATATGTCAGTGGTTCTCAACTAGGGGTATGTCTACCCTTGGGTGTATGCAGAGGTCTTCCAGTGGGTACATCAACCCATCTAGATATTTGCCTAGTTTTACAACAGGCTACATAAAAAGCACGAATAAATTCAGTAGAAACTAAAATTTCATACTGACAATGGCTTGTTTATACTGCTCTATATAGTATACACTTAAATGTAAGTACAGTATTTATATTTCAATTGATTTATTTTATAATTATTTGATAAAAATGAGAAAGTTTGCAATTTTTCAGTAATAGTGTGCTGTGACACTTCTGTATTTTTATGTCTGATTTTGTAAGCAAGTAGTTTTTAAGTGAGGTATAATTTGGGGTATGCAAGACAAATCAAACTCCTGAAAGGGGTACGGTAGTCTGGAAAGGTTGAGAACCACTGGTTTAGTCTCATATCATTAGCAGGTAAAATAGCTACTTCCAGGATTATTACAGAAGGTTAAGTTACGTATATTTTTGTGTTCCATATACATTACAGTTTTTTTTTATAGCTGGTTAAATGCTGAAAACAAAAATTGTGAATCTTTTCAACCAGGTTCACCAGTAATCTCCAGCTACTGTGTATCCCTCTAACACTGAGAAGCAGCCATAAACCTAACATACCTGGTTGATTAAGGGGGGTTTATGGTTGCCTTACATCACCTGAATGACACAAAGCAGCCAGAGTCTACCAGTGAACCCAGTCTTTTGCTAATATTAGGATCTCAGCTCAATTCTACCACAGTCAAGTCCTTTATTATTTGCAGCCAGTCTGCTTGACTCAGTGGAATAGCTTGAATATATGCATTTGACCCATTAGTGTCTTGAATGACCAAGTTTGCAAATACCATGGAATACTTTGCAAATAATCCTCATACTGTTATTTCTTCACATTTTATGTTGGATTACAGAAAAAAATTCCCATTGTACAGGACTGATTTGTGAATGCGTTGGAAAGCCAAACCAAATTTCATATTCAGTAAATACTATTCAACTAACTTTAGTTTCTGTATAGCTCATATTTTGATATTCTATGTTCATAAGCTTCTAGACAGATCTAAAGCCAGAATTACTGTTGATCTTTACCGAAGGTCTCCTGACACTGAAATTGATGTGTACTCGTATATATTTTGAATGGCACTGAAGAGGGTACTTATGTTGCTCTAATAAGTATTGTCTTCAGGACTCCAAAGGCTTAGGGTAGGATCAGTTCTTGCATTTAAGTATCAATGTTAATGCTGCTAATACTGATCCTATTAAACTTCACATAAAACTTCTTTACTGGTTTAGGCACTTAAAAGATACAAATCTGTTCAGTATTGGAGCTGCACTGCAGAATGTCCAGGATGCCAGCAACATTCAGATGGCTCACAGAAAGTAATAAATTTGCCCTTGCTGTCTCTACCTTTCCACTAAGATACTGTACGTTATTATGATTTATAAAAGAGGAATTTTTAAAACATGGGTTTGCCAGGACTAAAACTCTGCAAGTACAGATATCTATAGAAATGTGGAAATATCTACTCCAGCTATCAGAGTAACAGCCGTGTTAGTCTGTATTCGCAAAAAGAAAAGGAGTACTTGTAGCACCTTAGAGACTAACCAATTTATTTGAGCATGAGCTTTCGTGAGCTACAGCTCACTTCATCAGCTGATGAAGTGAGCTGTAGCTCACGAAAGCTCATGCTCAAATAAATTGGTTAGTCTCTAAGGTGCCACAAGTACTCCTTTTCTTTCTGCTCCAGCTAGTTAACAAAAACTTACTTTAGACACCATTAAGCTCTCTGAAATGGCAGTCATATCAGAAACCAAGGTTATAAATGGGAAATATAAATTCCACTATACTCTGCATAAAACTCACTCCTTCTGTGGCTGAAAGGCTATAATTCCCCAAAGCTCCTATGGCAGGCATCAATGGATGATGCAGTCCACATTTCATTAGGATTGCCATGTTGACTGAAGCTTTACCATTTTGGTTATATTTTACAGCACCCAGAAACAGTGAAAGGTCTAAATGAGTGAGTTTATACAGACTAGCAAGGCCAGACCTTGTTCCCCCACTCCACCAGCACAAAACAGGTGAAAAGCTAGCAGAAGTAAGATGTCAGGGATTTCCCACAGTGTAGAGGAATCCCCTGGTGGGATAGAGGCAATTTAGCCCTCAGGATCAGGGAGTGGGGCAGAAAGGTTGCACACAGCCACATTTGCTTCTGCATCCACACGAAGAAGAGCTTGACACAAGATGGGATTCTGGACCTGAGTCACTGTTGCCCTGCACCTTGTGTGGTCACTTACACCAGTGCAAAGTAGAAGTGAAATGCTATCAAATCAAAGTAGTGTTTCACGTCCATGATACACTCATTTTGCACTGGTAAAAATCACTAGGGAAGATTAAAGGCCTATGACAAATCAGGCCTATGTCCCTGGTCCCTCATTGCTGGATTATCTTTTGGAATTTAACAGGATATATGGAAGCCAACGACCCTACAAAATTCAATGATATCATAGAATATCAGGGTTGGAAGGGACCTCAAGAGGTCATCTAGTCCAACCCCATGCTCAAAACAGGACCAATCCCCCATTTTTGCCCCAGATCCCTAAATGCCCCCCTCAACGATTGAATTTACAACCCTGAGTTTAGCAGGCCAATACTCAAACCACTGAGTTATCCCTTCCCCCACGTTTAGGATATCCACCAACAAATCAAGAATACAAGTCTGACTGAGAAAGTGCCAGCAGCATGGGGATTATAATCTGAAACTCCAGGCAACAAGAAAATATGAAGGAAGTAACTGGCTGAACTGGAAGTTTCAGATTCTTGGTTTTTTTCTGCATATTTTTTAATATAGTTAAATATTCCTTTATGAATATTATCCCAAACACAAAGGTTATAATAAAATGTTTGGAAAGCTGAAATACAAAGGTTCAGAATCTGGTAACTTTACACACAGTCAGTAGTAGCTTACTCCATGCATGGGCCCACTGATGTCAATGGGACAACTCTTAATGGCACTAACTCAATGTGAGTACGGCTGGCCAAGTCTGGCCCACACGTTACCTTGCAAATTATTTGCTAGTATAGTTCAGCTGTGCAGTTTTAGATTAAATCATGTAAAGACATCACTATACATGACTCCACTAAAATATCTCAGGCCTTTGTCAGAAGTTTTGAAGAAAATCAAACCAGGCTAGTGTAAAACCAAGAGAGAGGGAAAGTCTCATAAGTCCAAAACTATAAGGTATTTTCAAAACATTACCCTTAAGCTATGTACTTGAGAAACAGCATTTGCATGGTTATTTCAGTGCGAAAAGTTATGCAAAAAAAAAGGTTAGCATAAATAAGGTACCTCCAGGCAGCATACTTTGAATGCCTAAATGAATATCACGCTAAAAATGAGCTGATGCACAAGAGAGGCAGCAAGAAATTTACAGTTGCCAATTTGTACAGAGCTATCAATTTTAGACACCCAAATTGTCACTGAGTCCATTTTTCAAACAGCGTTTCATTTTTTGTCCCTTAACATGTTGCAGAAATATAAAATAATTTGCCTTTAAAAATACACATCCTTCTATATCTTCTGTTTGCGATTGCACCGCACTTGCATTTGTATTGATGAAAGCTGAAGCAATTAGGTGTAAAGGGTCCCTAAGGTGGGGGTAAATTACATTACATCCACTTTTAAAGCTCCTTTACACTGCCGGGGCAATCTACAAGGGCTTTAGAATAAATCAGAATCCGGAGCTCTTTCTGCCTACTGGTTTTGTGCTGGCACTTGTGATTCCAGTTCTTCACTGGTATTGAATGCCTGCGAGTCTTCTAGTTAATAGGCCTGATTCCTCACTGTCCTGCACTTTCATATTCACACCTGTGAAAAAGGAGTGCAAATGTTAGTAATTTAGACTATCCCACTCATTTCCACTGGTGGTTCACTTTGTACTCTATAGGCCTGATGCATATCTACACTAAAGAAGTCTCTTTACACCACCCTAACAGTGTTAAAGAGCATTAAAGTGGACATAAATTATGTAACACCTACTTTAAGGCCTCTTAACATTGCCAGAGCAGTGCAAAGATAGCTGTGTAACCTATTGATTTTATTTATTTAGGGCACATCTACACTGGCAATATTACAGAGCCAGAAGTTAAGAGCGCTGCTCAGAGAGTGCTGAAGGGAAACCGCTGTTGTGTGTTCACACTGTCAGCTGCCTACACAATAGCATGTTCACACTCACAGCACTTGCAGTGGTATTTGGAGCAGTGCACTCTGATCAGCTATCCCACAGAGCAGCTCTTTCTCGTCTGCTGCTAAGACTTGTGGGAAGCTGGAGAGGATCGCGGGGCATGCTGGGTCCTGTCCCAATGCCCCGTTATGCATTGCTTTGCATCCCAGCCATCCCTGTGCTGTCATCCACATGTGGTACCATCTTTCAATGGTTTGTGTACGGTGCGCTCTGCCTCTTCGGGCTGTAAGAATGGATCCTGAACTGTTGACCAGTATGCTGATCACTCTGACCAACATGTCACAAGTGGCAGTGAAGTTATTCCTAAACTGCAAAGGCAAGAGGAATGCAACATTGATCTTGCCACGTGTAGTAGCTATGACACGAGATTGCTTGTGGCATTCATGGAGGTGCCAACCATAGTGGAATGCTGCTTTTAGGCTCGGGAAACAAGCACTGAGTGGTGGGATCACATCGTCATGCATGTCTGGATGATGAGCAGTGGCTGCAGAACTTTCGGCTGAGGAAAGCCACACTCAGTGGACTGTGTAATGAGCAAGGACACAAGAATGAGAGCTGCCCTGTTGTTGGAGAAGCACATGGTGATTGCACTGTGGAAGCTAGCTACTCCAAACTGCTACCAATAGGTTGCTAACCAGCTCAGAATGTGAAAATTGACCGTTGGACTCATGTTGATGGAAGTGTGCGGGGCCATTAATCTCATCCTGTACCAAAAGACCGTGACTCTGGGCAACGTGCGTGACATTGTGGATGGCTTTGCACAAATGGTCTTCCCTACCTGCGGAGGGTCAATAGATTGCATGCATATTCCAAGTCTGACACCAGACCACCTAGCCACCAAGTTCATTAATCGCAAGGGGTATTTCTCAATGGTTCTCCAGGCACTTGTGGATCACCGTGGGCATTTCATGGACATTAACGCAGGCTGGTATGGGAAGGTGTATGATGCACACATCTTGCAGAACATTGGCCTGTTCAGGAAGCTGCAATCAGGGATTTTCTTCCCGGACCAGAAGATCACCATAGGGGAAGTCAAAATGCCCATTATGATCCTGGGAAACCCTGTCAACCCCTTAATGCCATGGCTTATGAAGCCATACACGGGGCAACTTGACAGCAACAAGGAGCGGTTCAACAACAGGCTGAGCAAGTTCAGAATGACTGTTGAGTGTGCTTTTGACCATTTAAAAGCCGGCTGGTGCTGCTTCAATGGGAAGCTGAACCTGGCCAATGACCATATTCCTATGCTTATAGATGAATGTTGTACACTCCATAATATTTGTGAAGGGAAGGGTGAAAGCTTCACTCAGGGCTGGACCGGAGAGGCTCAGTGCCTGGAGGCTGAGTTTGAACAGCCAGAGACCAGGGCTCTTAGAGGGGCCCAGCGCGGGGCCATAAGGATCAGGGATGCCTTGAGGCAGCAATTTGAAGCTGAAAGCCACTAATATTTGTTCCTATGCTCAGGAGTGCAGTACTTGTAATGCAAGGAGGTGATTGGTGCAGATGATGCAATATGTGGGTTTAACATAATCGTATGTTGCTTTGCAGGGCTCTTTTTGCTTTCAATTAATAGAATAAAGATGTCTTTTTAATAAAAGAATTGTGTTGGTTTGAAAGCAAGCAACTGGAGGAGAGAGTCAACCAAAAAAAAAAATAACATCAGCAGGGAGGGGGAGGGGGAAGGGAAAGTCCCAGGAGGAGGATGGCTAAAGATTTGTGTATGTCCAGGGATCACATCCAACCTTCTTCTTTGGAGTACAATTCAGCAGGTTTTGTACTTCAGCCAGGCCAAACTGCAGAGGGATGGGTGTTGAGTGCAGTGGGGGTCCACAGTGCTGGACTGTGAAGGGGGAGGAGTGGAATGCCACGGGTATAGACTGGAGCCAGGAGGTTGATAAGAGTGTGTTGGCGGTGTCGTGGGGGGGGGGCGCATGGGAAAGAGTTTTGTGACACAGCTGCAAGGGAGGGCGGGCCCAGAGCTGCTCGGTTTGAAGAGCTAGTATCGCTTGGAGCATGTCTGCTTGGCGCTCCATAACCTTTAAGAGCCACTCCGTGGCTTCATTCTGGTGTGCTGCGTTCTCCTTTCGGTCCCTCTTCTCACTGTCCTGCCACTCCTTCAGTTCCTGTTTCTCAGTGGCAAAGTGCATCATAACATCATGCAGAAAGTCCTCTTCGTTCTTCTTGGCTGCTTTCTAATTCTGTGCAGCCATTCAGCTGCCGATAACAAAGAGGGAGGCTGGGCTCCCAAGGCCATCTCTGTGAAATTTAAATGCAACATTTTATAGAAGCAGTATTGTTTGCAACACAGACAACACTGATTCAGTGCTTTAAAACACAGCCAGTACTCACACACCTGTCACTAACTGGCTGACCCCAGGCAAGCACACATGAGCCACAAGAGCCCCCAAAATGGTGAGTAGCTGTAGGGGCAGGGTAAATCACCCTTCCCGGACCCTGCTGTACACTGGGCACGTGGATCTTGGGGACAGCCAGCGTTGTAAGGGGGGAGCTGATAATCATTCCCGTCCCCACACTTTCCACAGGATGTGATCATTATGGAAGATATCTCACTGCTGATGGTGAGCAGGGAATCAAGGGAGGATCTTTTCTGAGCCTGTGGCTTCTGCCCTGGCCCCCATGCAGCTTGCTTATGTACAGCTATGGTCCCGGTCCCCCATGACGGCACAGTGGCACGGGAAAGTTACCGTTAATGGAGCAAGAAACAAAGCTGCTCTGTCGAAGAACTTGTGGCAGCGGATTGCCCGGTATCTCTACGAGCGTTTCCTGGAGCTCTCTGAGGGAGATTGCCGTGAAGTGAGGGAGTCAATCAAAAGTCTGTTCTGCCGCTCAGACTAAGTATGGGGTGGGAGACAAGCCTGCTTTCTGCAACCCTCCTGCCCCCAACAACTCACTTCAGTGATTCCCAAAATCAGATCCATTTACCAGGGGCCTCCTCTCCTGTTTGCGCTTCGCCAATCTCCAACAGCTGTGACTGGCTAGCCTCCTCCAGGGTAGAAAAGAGCTCCTGATTGCATGCATCTTTGGCCTCTGAGTCATCCTCTGCCTCTAGGTCCCCCTCCCCCTCCACATCCTCATCCAAAATTTCCTCCTCCTGGCTCAGTCCACTCTCGACTGGCACACGAGCCAGAGAAGTCTCCACAGTGGTCTTTGCAGCGGAGGTGGGGTTACCACCGAGTATTGCGTCCAGCTCTTTGTAGAACCAGCAACTCGTGGGCGCAGCACCAGAGCAGTGGTTTGCCTCCCGTGCCTTGTGGTAGGCGTTCCGCAGCTCCTTCACTATACTGCAACATATCCAAGTCATGACCCCTTTCTGTCATGCATTGTGAAATCTGCCTGTATGTATCGTAATTCCTACAGCTGGAGCGCAGCTGGGACTGGACAGCCTCCTCTCCCCCAGTGCTAATGCAGTTCAGCAGCTCGGCATTGCTCCAAGCGGGGGATCGCCTGGTACGTGAAGCAGGCATGGCCACCTGGAAAGACGCACTGAGACCATTACACACATCACCGAGCAAACAGGAAGGGGACTTTCAAATTTCTGAAGGAATCTGGGGGGAGCAGATGATGGTTGGTCACCTGAGGGCAAGGCAGTAGAGTTCAAACCAATGACAAGAGAGGTGAGAACAGGCATTGTGGGACACTTCCCGGAGGCCAATCGCAGCGCTGTAATAGCCACGGTGTCTACACTGGCACCGCAGCTCTGGCGCAGAAAGCTGTGTGCCTCTCCTTGGGGTGGTTTTTTTAAAGCACTACAACTGTGCAGTTGCTGCGCACTAAGTGACTTGGCAGTGTGTACACCTCGGGAGTTACAGCGCAGAAAGCTGCTTTACTGCGCAGAAACTTGCAAGTGTTAGACAGGGTCTTAGATTTATAAAAACCTCCATAGCTGCCTATCCAATGATCTGGGTGGTTATTCTCCAAAATAAAAATATGTAATACATTTAACACTACAAAGCAAAGGACTGTTTATCTCACCTAGATGTTACAGTGAGAGGTTTTAGCACTGCATATTATGAAGGTTGCACTTTATAAGACCCTGTTTCCAGTAGCTTATAACTTTGCCAAATGTTAACCATTTGGGCTGAAATTTTACATGAAGGGTCTGAGCCACAGGCTGAATAGCTTTTTTGCGGTGGAAATTTCAGCAGAATGCTTCAGTTATTTCTGATTAACAAGGCTAGGGAAAAATGCATTGTTTCTCTCATGCTAAAAACTTCTAGTGACCTTTTCTTTGAGACACTCCCGTGCCCCTATGTTTTGGAGCAGGTACTTAAAATTTGGCAGTGGGGTTGACTTTGTATCAGGAATTTGCCTTATGCTGTGTTCCTGTGAAAAAATCTACATGTTTGACCAAGTAGTAACCCTTTTGGAAAAAGATTTGCTAGAGCTTCACAGCTAAATTCCCTGAAGACTCCATCCAAGCTGGGCATGCTCCAACCTGAGGCTGAGTAGAACCTTCAGAGAAAGTACAACTCTGGGCTGCTACAGGCCATGTGATGCTGGGGCTGTGCACAGGAACTGAGAGCCTGTTACTCCTGTGCTATCAGTGAACCTCCTGCTGGGCACTGGAAACATGGAGGTAGGAAGCCACCTGATTTGAAAGCAGAGGAGACAAGAGCTAGATCTGGTGTGTGTGGTGGAATGGGGGAATTAGATTGGGACAGAGAACATGTGGGAGATGGGGACTGGAGACTCATGGGGGAGGTAAACTGGGACAGGGTGTTGGGACAGGGGGAGATTGGGACTAGCTGGGTGAAGACTGTGGGAATCAGGAAGGGAATGGGGGGAGATTGAATGCAGGGCTGGGAGCTAGTTGGGCAGGGAGGAGACAGTAGGGGACAGGGGAGAAAATATGTGGTAATGTAATTAATTACTATCATAATTTGTATGTACAAGAGGGTCAAATTAAGGTTGTGCAGGCATTCTTAACACTGGCATTTCCTAGCTTTGGAATGCACAGTTTTGAAATCTTAATAATTTTCTATAACATATAGTGTGTGCGTGTGTGTAAAGATTTGCAAAAAAACCAAACAATGAAAATATAATATATTCCACCTCCTGCAACCCTCCACAAAAGCCTAGGAAAAAAAGATGTGTTTTGCATTAAGCCCAGAAGATTAGCAAATCTAGGCTCTGGCAGGCAAAGATGAGGGAACAAGTTCCAAAGTTACTGATCTGTCAGAGATTGCTCTGCTAGCTGCACTCCCATTTATAGCCGAGAAACTCCAGCTCAAGCACCTCTGCTGATTGCAACCACAGGCTACAAATGGAAATGAAATTGAGTTTCATTTTCTGTGTCAACATCCTCCAGAATCTGCTCAGGGAAATGCACAAGAGTGTTCATATGGCAGTGTGTGAAAACAGGCCGGGTAAAAAGGCTAATCAGCTCCAATCCTGCCTTTTGCAATCAGACTCTCCTGAGAATTGCACACACACACTTTTTCCACACTGTTTCTTTTGAAAATAAACACTCAAATTACACAGACAATCTGCATTGAATTAGTGAACCCAAATCCAACCAACTTCAGCAATCCTGCTTGTCTGCTTTGTTTTTCAAATATGTATGGCACATTCCCGCGAGATAGCACACACTGAACAATCCTCTGTTCTCAATGCATTTGGAATAACATGCCCATAGTGCAGTAGAATATAAATGAAGGAAGTTGGTTGGCTCTACCAATAGCTACTACTTTTGACATCAGCATTCAGTTTCTATGTGCCTGCTTTCGCTGGTGGCAGAAACTGAGAGCTGATAGGATGTGACACACAGTATCCCCTTTTGAAGAAGAAGCCACGCTCGCTTTACCTTGACATGGTCATTC
Organism: Eretmochelys imbricata; assembly: GCF_965152235.1. NCBI lineage: Eukaryota > Metazoa > Chordata > Testudines > Cheloniidae > Eretmochelys > Eretmochelys imbricata. The sequence goes on from NC_135574.1 coordinate 34,771,752, forward strand.
TCAAAAGTAGTGAACCACTGTCTGGTTGCACAATGGAGTAGGGCAGGAAAAGAAATCTGGGCTTTAATGGTAGGGAATGGGCTTCATAGAGTGATTGATCTGTCTACATGTCTCGGTTCTTACAGTATTCTCATCATTTTGGTAACTGGGCAACTCAGAAAACTAGGAACGACACATAGACATAAGGTAGATCCAAGGAGTAAAATTAATGGTGATTGGGTTCCCAGACCCATTAGGTCAACTTTGAAAATCTCAGCCACATAAAGCTGGGAAGGAATATTTATTTATTTTTTTTGATGTTTTTCCTAATCTTTTTTCACTGAAATTCAAAATGCAGACAAAAATAGTGAAAAACTGAAATTCAGAAAACTTAAACTCACCATAATAGAGATGTATTTTTCTAACTCTCATCCTGCCAGTTGCTGGGGAATATATTTATTTATTCATTCATTGGGTTGTGGTGTTAAGGCAGGAAAGCTTGGGTGAAATAGTGAGGTTTGCATTATCCTCTGCACTTGCACAGCTGTATGGCCACACTGGCCTCGTCGGGTAATGAGCGTTGAATTCATAAAACATTTCTGTGAAAGCTCCCTCTCCTGCTGTGACACCCTATACACTATTGTAATGATCTTTGTACAACGTATGCCTTGTAAGGTATTATTTGAAAACTCATAATTTGCTGGTCAGTATTGACCTGATAAAATAGGTGGGGCAACCCTGTATATGGGAGTTATAGATTCCCCTGTATGATGTTATGAACATACATTCCAAATTTCACAGCCCTGCCCGGGCAGAAGTCAGGATTGTCCTAAACAAAGGAAGAAATGGATGCCTGCTAGGGTTGCTAGGGGTCTGGTTTCTTACCAGAACACCTGGTCGAAAAGGGACCCTGGGGGCTCCAGGCAGCACAGCTGACTGGGCCACTAAAAGTCCGGTTGGCTGCAGCGCCAGTGGGGCAGGCAGCAGGCTCTGTGCAGCTCCTGGGAAGTGGCAGCATGTCCCTCCAGCATCTAGGTGTAGGGGCAGTTAGAGGGGCTCCACACGCTGCCACTGCCCGCAGGTGCCACCCCGAGTTCCGGCTCTGCAGTTCCCATTGGCCAGGAACCGCAGCCAATGGGAGCTGTGGGGACAGTGCCTGTGGCCAGGGGGCAGCGTGCTGAGCCCCCTGGTTGCCCCTCCGCCTAGGAGCTGGAGCGACATGCTCCCACTTCCCGGGAGCTGCATGGACTTCCTTCGTCCCTGGGAAATGCTGAAGCCACCAGAGGTCAGCCCTAGCCGAAGCCTGCATCCCGAAACCCCTCCCGCGCTCCAACCTTCTGTCACAGCTCGGAACCCACTCCCACACCCAAACTCCCTCCCGAAGTCTGCACTCCCTCCTACACCGCAACCCCTTCCCTAGCCCTGAGCTCCCTCCCGCACTCCAGCTCCCCAGCCCCACCCCAGAACCCACACCCCCAGCCAGAGCCCTCACCCCCTCCCACACACCAACCCCCTGCCACGGCCTGGAGCTCCCTCCTGCCCCCCAAACCACTCATCCTCAGCCCCACCCCAGAGCTCACATCCCTACCTGCACCCAAACCCCCTGCTGCAGCCTGGTGGGAATGAGTGAGCGAGCGAGGGTGGGGGAGAGCAAGCGATGGGCAGGGGCGGCATCTCAGAGAAGGTGCAGAGGTGTTCAGTTTTCTGCAATTAGAAAGTGCCTGCTTTAATTTGCATTTAAGCAGTAAACAAAATCGTCAAGCAGGAAGAGACAACAATGGAAGTTCAAACAGTTGGTGGAAAAAAAAGAGAAGGGAATATCCTTCCCCATAGACTCTTCATCTCCTGGGTCTTGGCTGGAAATGTTTTTGAAGAGGACTGAAATGGTAAAAAAGAAGGGACAAACACTCCAAGGGACACCCCCAACCCTGTCCACCTCATTCTCTGTACCCATGAAGACAAAAGGAAACAGCTGTTGGACTCTGGGGAAAGGGTCCTGACCTGAGAGTTTGGTCCATAATCTGCTGGAGCATCTGATGAGAAAGTTTGCTTTGCAATTAAGCTAGTTTCTTAAGTAGATACTAGTAAGCATTTTATCTTTTTTTCTTATAGCCATTTCTGACTTTTATGCCTCATTAAAATAAGTTTATTAACTACAAATATTTTACTGTTTTATCTAATCCAGTGTGTTTAAATTGCAGTATCTGAGTATTCTATTTAATACAATAAACTGGCCTACTATTCCTTTAATAGAATAATGGATTTAATGTATTTGTACTCTCCAGGAGAGGGCTGGGCAGTATAGGACATAGAATTCTGGGAGAAGAGCTGTGTGTGTGTGTGTCGGAGTGGGAGGGGGGTTCACTTTGCAGTGTAACCAAGGCTGGTGAGAGCCAGGGTACAGCTGGGAGTCTGCAGTTACACAAAGACACTCAGGTGTGGCTTGCATGCTGGAAGGCTGTTTGTGAGAGGCTCACATGGGAGTTACTACAGCAAGGCATTGTAAGGCACCAAGGTTGAAGGGCAGGGGTGGCACAGCCCCCACTGGTCTGGATTGTGCCTCAGCCTGTGTCATAAATATAAAGGGAAGCGTAACCACCTTTCTGTATACAATGCTATAAAATCCCTCCTGGCCAGAGGCAACATCCTGTTACCTGTGAAGGGTTAAGAAACTCAGCTAACCTGGTTGGCACCTGACCCAAAGGACCAATAAGGGAACAAGATACTTTCAAATCTTGGGAGAAGGAAGGCTTTTGTTTGTGCTCTTTGTTTACATTTTTGTTCTCTCTTGGGACTGAGAGAGGCCAGACAGAAATCCATCTTCTCCAACCCATCCTAATCCAAGTCTCCAATATTGCAACCAGTATAGGTAAGCCAGGCAAGGCGGATTAGTTTCTCTTTTGTTTTATGTGAATTTTCCCTGTATTAAGAGGGAGGTTTATTCCTGTTTTCTGTAACTTTAAGGTTTTCCCCAGAGGAGGATCCTCTGTGTTTTGAATCTGAATACCCTGTAAAGTATTTTACATCCTGATTTTACAGAGATGATTTTTACCTTTCTTTTTTTAATAAAACCCTTCTTTTAAGAACCTTACTGATTTTTCCATTGTTCCAAGATCCAGGGGTTTGGGTCTTTGATGATTTTGTAACCAGTTGGTTAGGATATTATTCTCAAGCCTTCCCCAGGAAAGGGTGTGTGTAGGGCTTGGGGGGATATTTTGAGGGGAACACATCTCCAAGTGGTCTCTTTCCCTGTTCTTTGTTTAAAATGCTTGGTGGTGGCAGCATACTGTTCAAGGCCAAGGCAAAGTTTGGATCTTGGGGAAGTTTTTAACCTAAGCTGGTAAGAATAAGCTTAGGGGGTCTTTCATGTGGGTCCCCACATCTGTACCCTAGAGTTCAGAGTGGGGAAGGAACCATGACAGCCTGTCACACCTGCATATGTAAATTCCATTCTTCAGTTTGACAGTTCCATTTTAGCTATCATGGGAGACAAGGTCACCTATTTGGAGCAGTCCCCTGGAGGGCTTTGAAGATAAGGCCCAAAGCTTTGATGTACTTGTGGCACCTTAGAGACTAACCAATTTATTTGAGCATAAGCTTTCGTGAGCTACAGCTCACTTCATCGGATGCATACTGTGGAAAGTTTAGAAGATCTTATTATATACACACAAAGCATGAAAAAAAATACCTCCTCCCACCCCACTCTCCTGCTGGTAATAGCTTATCTAAAGTGATCACTCTCCTTACAATGTGTATGATAATCAAGGTGGGCCATTTCCAGCACAAATCCAGGGTTTAACAAGAACGTCTGGGGGGTGGGAGGTAGGAAAAAACAAGGGGAAATAGTCTACCTTGCATAATGACTAAGCCACTCCCAGTCTCTATTCAAGCCTAAGTTAATTGTATCCAATTTGCAAATGAATTCCAATTCAGCAGTTTCTCCCTGGAGTCTGGATTTGAAGTTTTTTTGTTGTAAAATAGCGACTTTCATGTCTGTAATCGCGTGACCAGAGAGATTGAAGTGTTCTCCGACTGGTTTATGAATGTTATAATTCTTGACATCTGATTTGTGTCCATTTACTCTTTTACGTAGAGACTGTCCAGTTTGACCAATGTACATGGCAGAGGGGCATTGCTGGCACATGATGGCATATATCACATTGGTGGATGTGCAGGTGAATGAGCCTCTGATAGTGTGGCTGATGTTATTAGGCCCTGTGATGGTGTCCCCTGAATAGATATGTGGGCACAGTTGGCAACGGGCTTTGTTGCAAGGATAGGTTCCTGGGTTAGTGGTTCTGTTGTGTGGTATGTGGTTGGTGGTGAGTATTTGCTTCAGGTTGGGGGGCTGTCTGTAGGCAAGGACTGGCCTGTCTCCCAAGATTTGTGAGAGTGTTTGGTCATCCTTCAGGACAGGTTGTAGATCCTTAATAATGCGTTGGAGGGGTTTTAGTTGGGGGCTGAAGGTGACAGGTAATGGCGTTCTGTTATTTTCTTTGTTAGGCCTGTCCTGTAGTAGGTGACTTCTGGGAACTCTTCTGGCTCTATTAATCTGTTTCTTCACTTCCGCAGGTGGGTATTGTAGTTGTAAGAATGCTTGATAGAGATCTTGTAGGTGTCTGTCTCTGTCTGAGGGGTTGGAGCAAATGCGGTTGTATCGCAGAGCTTGGCTGTAGACGATGGATCACCGTGTAGTGTGGTCAGGGTGAAAGCTGGAGGCATGTAGGTAGGAATAGCGGTCAGTAGGTTTCCGGTATAGGGTGGTGTTTATGTGACCATCGTTTATTAGCACTGTAGTGTCCAGGAAGTGGATCTCTTGTGTGGACTGGACCAGGCTGAGGTTGATGGTGGGATGGAAATTGTTGAAATCATGGTGGAATTCCTCAAGGGCTTCTTTTCCATGGGTCCAGATGATGAAGATATCATCAATATAGCGCAAGTAGAGTAGGGGCGTTAGGGGACGAGAGCTGAGGAAGCGTTGTTCTAAATCAGCCATAAAAATGTTGGCATGCAGTGGGGCCATGCGGGTACCCGTAGCAGTGCCGCTGATCTGAAGGTATACATTGTCCCCAAATGTAAAATAGTTATGGGTAAGGACAAAGTCACAAAGTTCAGCCACCAGGTTAGCCATGACATTATCGGGGATAGTGTTCTTGATGGCTTATAGTCCATCTTTGTGTGGAATGTTGGTGTAGAGGGCTTCTACATCCATAGTGGCCAGGATAGTGTTATCAGGAAGATCACCAATGGATTGTAGTTTCCTCAGGAAGTCAGTGGTGTCTCGAAGGTAGCTGGGAGTGCTGGTAGCATAGGGCATTACTCTGAAAGCTTTGATGCTAATTCAAGCAAGCCATCTTTAATAATACCTTCTTCTGGTTCTGCGCTGACCATCGTTCTACCAGATTCTGGGTCTTTGGCTGAAATTTCCAGAAAAAAAAAAAGAGCCTAATGCGGTTAGGAGTCCAAATCCTATTGAAAGTCAATGGGAGTTGAGCACCTAACTCCTTAAAGCACCTTTGAAAATCCCAGTCTCTCTCTAAATTGTATTACTGCTTAAAAGAACCAGCAATATAATAGAACAGTGCTTCTCTTAAGGAGGCACATACAGCATATATACACCAGTATGTGCCATTTGAGGGTGGGGAAATATGTTAGCATCCCCAAACTAGATAGAATCTGGCTTATTTACAGTTATTTACTTAAGTGGCCATCTGCTTCTTCTGGCATTGCTAGTAATAAAATAAAGTGCCTGGGCTGGGACTATGCTGGAAAGAAAGATGAAGTGAACTGCGGCATTAAGAAGCAATTCACTGAAATGACTTTTCTTTTTAATAAGTCATTGTGGTATATTAGTCTATACATCTAAACTATCTGTGCTAATCATCAAAGGCTCTTGTTTTGAATTGCCTCCATCATTCCTTGATCCTTTCTAACTGTTGATATAAGTGCAGACAGACCAGCAAGCCAAAACCATTTCAGTTGATTATTCATTTGATGCATCAAATATGAAAGGCACTGAGATTTTTGCATTGTCTAGTGAATTAACAGGTGTACACAGCAGATGCATTGACTGAATGAATGGAGCATGGTTGACTGTCATACCATTTTTTTTAAAATTGATACCAAAATGTAGGGGCATATTCAGTAGCATATTTTTGACTGAGTGTGGGCTCATTGAGAGTCAATGGAGCCCGAGCAGCTCACAGGAGGCACTCAGCACCTCACAGGAAATAGGGCTCTTGAAGTCACTCTTTGCAACTGCAATCCTACAGGAGAGATCCTCAGCTTCCGGCACATTTTTCTGCACTATTCTGGAGCAGAGATGGGCTGCAATTTTCCCTTTCACAGGAGAGTCCCTGGCTGGTGCAGAGTGAATGTAACTTGCTCCAAAGAGTGTCCCCTCTTAATCCACCCCATCATAACGGGTGTGCCAGGGGCATGAGGGACCATGGCTGTGGTGTTCCAATGAGCCCATACTATATAACAGCCCTGGGGAAATGATTAACATTAGGCATAAGTTAGAGTTGCTATAACTTAAGCCAGGGACTGCATTAGCCCACCCAAATCCTCAGGAGTAGGGGAGTGCAAAGTAGGGGAGTGCAAAGAAGTATACTGAGTCGTGGTTTACCTGGTGATCTAGTCCTGTATTTTTAAAGTAGATTCACATTCCATTCTTTGCACCCAATTCCTCACTGCCTTACCTCGTCGTTTACACCTGTGCAAAGTGGGTGGAGAACCCTAACAAATCAGAATGGTAACGTTTTATGCCTGCTTTGAACAGGTGTAGACTGCACAATATACTGAAAAGCAACAGTTATTGCCCCTTTTACACCCAAAGATAAGTAGCTTGAGGAATACAACTCACAGCTGGTAAAATATGGATTACAAAAATATTTGTATTGCATCTACTTATACACATATTTACATAATGTCTGCACTTGGCTAATATTCAATACTGCTATAGTATGCATTACATGTAGTACACCACAGCAAAACCAAGGACAATCACATCAGATAATATTTTGATATTAAACTAGACTATAGTATTGGCAATTAAAATCAATAGGTAATTGAATTATAACACCGCAATTAGATTACATGACAGCTACATACTTTCTTGTCAGTCAGCGGTAGCTTGTGTTAAGAAGATTCACTGAGCTCATTATTTTTATAGAGTGTTCATTTCTGAAAAAAGGCCTGTGAACAAAAGGGATGTTGTCTCGTAAGCAAATGCCAGGTTACTACAGACCAGGAAGAATGAAAAGAAATAAACAATTCCTAGAGAGTCACTGAAATGTGGATGACAATTTTTACTACTTAATACTGAAGAGACCAGGAATGAAAACATCCAGAAGCAGGTATTATTAAAAGCCCACTGTGAGGGACAGGGTGACTAGAATAGGGAATCTTTAATTTCTTGATGAACTCAAGCCCACCTTGGTAGTAACTACACATCACTTTTCTGAAGGCTGCCTAGGAACATATATGAAATGAGTTGGTGATTTCAGGCTAGTTCCAATGCTCAGTTCTCAGATGTGTCAAATGTAAACTTGGTGCAGCTAAGGAGAAGTGGTGGGAAGGGAAGAATCAAATAGTTCCTACCCCAGACTTCTCACTCCCCCCACTCCCCTCCCCAGCATGTTCCCTACACATGGCAGAGACAGGCCGGTGGCCACTTTGTGCCACTGCAGGATTCCCCTATGTTAGGTGACAACTTCCGGGCAGTCTCAGAGAGCCCAAGGGCTGAAGACTGATCTGGATGTGGTAATCTACTCTCTTGCTCTTAGAAGTGGTCCCTCCGGATCACATATAAGGCATTAAGTGGGAGTTTATACTGCAGCTGTCTGTTCTTTGGCCAGGGCCAGGGCTTAGCACCTTTCACAAGCAATAAATTGGTCTTTAAAAAAAAAAAACCTGGAGTCCCTGCTTTAAAAACTATATTGTTTGAAATGATTTTTTAAAATGAATATCAGTTAATTTAAAATGCATAAATACTCAGAACTCCAGGCTGCTAGGATCCTAGGTGCTTTAGAGTGGTCACTCTGAAACCTGCCTTAAAAGCATCTTGAAATTTGCAGTTGTATTTTCAGCCCAAGGCTCCTGGTGTCTGCCTTTAAAGTAGGCATGGCTCAGGCTAAAATCACAGTGAACTGGAGAGAAACCAGCAGTTAACAAGGATTTTTTTTTAAATAAAAAGAAAAGGAGTACTTGTGGCACCTTAGAGACTAACCAATTTATTTGAGCATAAGCTTTCGTGAGCTACAGCTCACTTCATCGGATGAAGTGAGCTGTAACTCACGAAAGCTTATGCTCAGATAAATTGGTTAGTCTCTAAGGTGCCACAAGTACTCCTTTTCTTTTTGCGAATACAGACTAACACGGCGGTTACTCTGAAATCTTTTTTTTAAATGTTACTCAGGACTGAATTCATTCTGCTGGGAGTAGACTAAAGGGCTATTAAAAGAATCCAACACCTTCTCTGGTTGCTTCAGAGTAGCCTCAACTCATATCATGTTTATTTCTCAGCATTTACTAAGGAAATTCTGAATGCCTTAAAGGGTCGGGACTAAAGCTGTCCATACCATCTAGAAATGAGACCTCCCTGGATTTACTCACAGAATGGGGTTTAGATCCTCCAAGGGATTTAGGTCCCTAACTGACACTTTAGGGACCTAAATCCAAAGTTTAGATTCTCAAAAAAAACCCAGAACCCAAAAACAAACAAAAAAAAAACCCCACTCGTCTTCTAACCCTGTAGGCACCTCAGTTCCTGCTGGGAAAGTCCCCTAGGTACCTAGATTTCTGCTCATGGGCCTGCATTCAGCTGCCTCAGTCCTGACTCCAGCAGATTTCTGAGCCCCACATGATATGGACCAGGAACTTGAACCCCTGTCTCCACATCCTACAACAGAGCCCTAGATACTTGACTATGGGGTATCTGGGGGGAGCGGGTCTCTTGCCTGTTGAAGTTGTTCTACTTTTTATAAAATACTTAAATATTCATTGGAACAGACACTTGAACTTGGGTGTCCCACAGTGCTGAGCGGATAATTGATTTTTCAATTCAGTGACATGGGCTATCCCAATTCTGGCATTTCCTCACTTTTGAATGCTTGACTTTGCAACCTTACTATTTTTAAAATATATTTGTGTGTAATTTTCAAGATTTTTATAAAAAGCAAACTGACCCCCACCCCCAGAAATTCCATCATGTGGTAAAATATCGACCCCTACATGGGTCATGAGTAACGGAAGAACCTTTAGATTCACTGCACAGACCTCCGCTACTTGAGCAAATGGAGTAACTAATAGCAGCAATAGTAGGTTGTCATCCCCTAGGTGGATAGTACTAGCTGAGGATGAGACACACAATTGGCCAGGGGGTTCATAGGTGTTTGCTGAGAGCATAGAAATAGTGATACTTACAACTACTGGGTTCCGTTGCAGGCTCCAGAGGGGAGTGTGTTCTAGGGGGCACAGAATTTTCTGCTCATTCCCTGAAAAGTTGACCATTTCTATCCTATTCCTTCCAACCTGTCCCTGTCCTGGCTTTTCCCTACCTGTTGCTTCTCATCACAGTCCCATTCTCCTCACCTAGTCAGTCCCAGACTCCACTACTAAGGGGTTTCATTTCAGTACCCAGTCTTCCCTCACTCCTAGTCCCATTCTCCTGGCTCAGCCATTCCCAGTTTCCCTCTCAGAGGTCCTCATTAGATATATCTTTATCTCTTGTTCCTTCCCATGCCCACATTCCCTAGTCCCACTGGCTCCCAGTCTCCTTGTGGAACCATTGCCAGTCTCCTCTGCTCAATCCCCAGCCTCCACAACTCCCAATGCCATTTATCCTCTCCCCACCTCCTGCCAGCCTCTAGTGCTACTGTTCCCCCTTCTCCAAAATCCTTGTCCCAATACACTCCCTGCTCTGGTTCTTGTCCTCTTGGCATTTGAATCAGGCAGCTTCCTCTTCCATGCACCCTGGGCAGCAGCAGAGGGACAATAAGAATACAGGAGAGACCGTCTCCCTGCTCTCAGTTTCAGTACCCAGCTCTGGAACAGCCCACAGCAACCCAGAATAGCAATTTCAAATAAAGTCCTGCACAGTCCATGATCAGTGTGGACAGAATCTTGAGATTTTAGCTGTGAAGCACTACCAAATCTCTAGTGAGCACATGCAGACTTTTCAAAGGTGTATAACTTATCTGAATTTTGGTGGATTTTCATAGGAATAGCAAAAAGCACATCTCTGAAACAAAAACCAACTCCCAGCCAAATTTTGAAGCCCTAACTCCAAAGCATGGGGGCCTCAGAGCTTCTCCAAGAAAAGGTCACCAAAAAAATTTTTTTTTAACATGGACAAAACATATTTTTCTCTAATCTCATTCTTGAAAGTATCCAAATAGTTTTGGTTGAAATTTCCCCCAAATATTGAGCCTGAGGCCAACACCCTGCCACCACCAAGCATTATTATTATTAGAGCACAGTAAAGACATACCACAGTGTTTCATTAATTTGTCAAATGGGCAGGTTCTACTTTTAACTTTCTTTGGAACACTGCTTCAAAATGTTTCCTCCCAGATCTACCATTTTATTATTGTTTGCTCCACTTGGAGAGTATATTGGAGAAGTAGCCTTTTGCATCCCTGACAAGAGTTGTACTAAACGCATTGCAGAGCAACAAATGTAAATTTCAGCCCAGTAATGGAAAACTGCATACATCTGTGAAGTTTTCAATTAGGAAGAGAGCACTGCTCATTTTCTGGACTGTTATATTCTTTTTAATTGGCACAAAGAACTTTTTTTCCTTTTATACAGAGAATTTCACTCAGAAACTGCCCTTTTGTAAGAAGCAAACTGGAAGCATAACACTTAGTTTATTGCATTAAAAATTCAACTTTGCCCAAGCTTTTCTTTAAAAATTCTCAGGTACTTTTGGGGCATCTAGTCAGGCCACTAAAACAAACTATAGCAAGTTAGGTCAGCAAGTTTCCAGGCAACCAAGCTCTGGCTTGACAAAGGCAGGCCACCTTGCCTTTTCTTCCCTCCTCCGGCCCCTCTAGAAATCAGTATGACAGGCTTGGCGTTGGTGATATGAGATCAGCAATTGTATGCTTTTTCTCAGCTAGAGTAATGCATTGTTTAGGAGAGTCTATTTAGAAGGTTAGGTCCAACTACATTACTTTCTTGCAGCTGTGCCATTACAGTTCTCTCTACCAGCAGCAGCATAATTAGGTATTATTTATAGAGCCATTATTTCATATAGTACATATGCTTCATCTCAGCTTTTTCTTGAATGTTTTCATTCAGGGGCTGAGGCAGGAAGGTAGCGACCCAGGATTCACAATAGCATTTCATACAAGTCAATCAACCGGGTTGATTTTTCTTTCTCCCTTTAGTTCTAGTTTTCAAACCAAGGTCAGAAAAAAATTAGGGATGGCCACACATGAAGACATACCACATTTTGGATGCTAGAGCTAGAAATAAATCATACTGTAGGTCAAAGTTCTAGTTCACTACGGTGTTGGCCCCACGTCTGACAACATGAAACTAGTATAAATGGTAAATTGGCACATGAGGTGAGCTGCTACTCAATTATATGTATAATGAAGAGCAAACCCAGCCTGCTTCATTTCTAAACCAATGAAGAGCTATTTTAAATAGCTTTCCTCTCAGGAAGCGAACAAAGAATAATACCGATCGCTGAGATAGAGGTTGGTGTAAACTAAGCAGCAACAAGAAAACATCTTGACAGTCCTGGGAATTATCTTTTTTTTTTTAAAAAAGAGGTTTAGACACCTGCCTTTTCTTGTCAAAATTAAGAAGTGGTCAAAATTCAAGAAAAAATTAAACCTGTTTGGACATCAGTAGGCTCTCCCAGTATAAATGCAGCTAGATGCTTGCCACACACAGATTTCTGATGGCTAAATTTCAGGTCCAGAAGTAATCTCACACCCTCAGCATTTTGGCAAGAGTCTACATATCATGCTACCCTTGCATGGATGACACCAGTTACACTGTTTCTAGGGCTGCAGGCATTTGTGGGAAGGAAACAGGGGGGAGAAAAGTCAAAGGCAGAATTTTCCCCAGTGGGATGTTAGTTTAGTCCTCCTTGGGATTAGATTGTCTCCTCACTTTAAAAAAAGCGTAGCACAGCCTGCGTTCCAGAAGCAGCACCACAACATCACAGGAGATTATACTGGATGTTGTCCAGCGGAGGGCAACAAAAAGGATTAGGGGTCTGGAACACATGACTTATGAGGAGAGGCTGAGGGAACTGGGATTGTTTAGTCTGAAGAAGAGAAGAATGAGGGGGGATTTGATAGCTGCTTTCAACTACCTGAAAGGGGGTTCCAAAGAGGATGGATCGAGACTGTTCTCAGTGGTAGCAGACGACAGAACGAGGAGTAATGGTCTCAAGTTGCAGTGGGGGAGGTTTAGGTTGGATATTAGGAAAAACTTTTTCACTAGGAGGGTGGTGAAACACTGGAATGCGTTACCTAGGGAGGTGGTGGAATCGCCTTCCTTAGATATTTTTAAGGTCAGGCTTGACAAAGCCCTGGCTGGGATGATTTAGTTGAGGATTGGTCCTGCTTTAAGCAAGGGGTTGGACTAGATGACCTCCTGAGGTTCCTTCCAACCCTGATATTCTATGATTCTAATCAATGCAGCCTAGAACCAGTAGTATATTCTCCATGAATAGTTGTATCTGACAAAATTTACTCTTATTTCCATCCATGAGTCATTCACGAAACAATCCTGATTTTAACAAATCCAGTCTTAGTTGGAATCATTTTCATTCTATAGGCTGTTTGTGAATTGTTGACTGCTTGCCATCTATTATACATGCGGTGTGATGGGTCGCCCATGTCAAGTTCTATTGTTTCTTCTCCCTGATTGGATGACTAACTTGGAAAACTGGAGAATAACAAAAGACAAACAACAAAGCGTGCACAGTGAGTCCCCTTTTGAATCTACCACTACCAATGTTTGCAGGTAAATAAGGGTAGAGCCTCTCTTCTAATATCTGTTGGAACAAATACCTCTTGTGAAAGTTTTGGCAGATGGCGGAAAAAAACAGGCATAAACATAGTCTAAATGAGCAGCCATTTGGCTTTCAAATTAAAGTTGCGGGCTGTTTTTGCAACATTTGACCTGAGCAGATGCAGCCACACCTGAAGCTTCAAAGGTATGTTTTTGATGGACAAACTTAATTTGTTTATGCTCTAAAAAAAGGCAGTGTTTACATTTTGCTGTTGTAAACTTTTACTTTTCCACTCACCTTCTGAAAGACATACATTATGGATTTCAGAATTCCCAGAGATTGTACCTGCCTGTGAAGAAAAAGTGATTTGCAGGCTTCTTTTCTTTTACAAGCTGCAGAAAAAGAAATTAATACATTAAGAACTTACTGAAGGCTCTAGTCTGGCTTTTATACCCAGAGCTGATATTGGGCGGGGGCAGGGGGAGGTTCTCCTCAAAGGCAATCTCCTTTCCCCATTCTGCCTGAGTTAGTCAGAATTCCTCTGGGCATGCTAGGGGAACATATGCCAGGCTAGGAAGCCTAGGAGGCCTCTGTTTTATATAGTCAAGGTAAATCTTTCTTAATCTACACTACATAATCTACAAGTGATGCTGGAACAATTTTTATAGTAGGGGTGCCGAAGACGGAAATCATGTATTTGGGTTATTACTACTTAAAATCAGGGGGTGTGGCAGCATACCACCCCTAGTTCCAGCACCATGTAATCTACCCTATTTAAACATGGCTGTGGTCAAACATGGCTTAATCTTGCCATGTGGAAAGAAAGCACATTATGGTTATATTAGAAGACCATGTGCTTTCTGTTCATATAGGCAAGAATAAACCACATTAATAATTTGGCCACCACCACGTGTCATTAGCCTGTTTAAACATACTTAGTTTTGTACTATAGGCAGGGCTCTAGTCTAGTAAAGTTGCTTGAAATAGCTGGGAATCATTCCAAGGTGAAAAGTGCAGTCACAAAAAACAACATATCAGTGAGTCTTGCAGACCAAGGGTTATTCTGACATCCCTGATTTTTAGAGCTGGTTGGAAGAGTTCGACAAAAAATGAGTATAAAATATTTTGAAAATGTTTGCACATTTTTGTTCCCCCATTTTCTGACCCACTCTGCTGATTCTTTGAATTCCACTATTTGAAACAAGCTAAGCACATCCACCTGGTTACTGTGATTGATTTAAATGGCAAATTGAAATGTAAAGAGACATTCTTATTCCTGCAAATTATGTACCATAACAACAAACATAAAATTACAATTAAAAAGGGGGAAGCTTGCCAAACTAAATACAGTCTTATGCAGTCCAAAGTGTAATGTTCAGTAACTGAGAGCAAAGCCATCTCTCATACCCTTTAGTGAAAACATAGATGAGTTGCAGTCAAAGTTTCCTCTGATCTGTAACCCAAATGAAAGATTTCTTGGAGGACTCACAATTACCAAGAGAGGTGAGGACATTTGGTTTCCAGTAAGCGAGGAGAGACAGTTTTTTTGGCTTAAAGTAAAATCAAAAATGATGATCCAGACCAGCAATAAAATGTATGTGCATAGAAAATCACTTAGTTCTCTGTGATGCTGTCAGTGAATTATATAGTAAACCTCCATTTGTACAGAATGTATTACACTTTTTAACAGAGTATTCAATTCTCACATGGTGAATAGGATTTTTATCAGCTTTTCATTTAGTTCCCTCTCATGTTATTAATTCAAAGTGCGGGGATATCAATAGCATATCATGGCAAATTAATAGGTATAGATAAAATCTTCTATAAATATTCATTACAGCTCATTATTGCAAATTAATGAGTAAGATTTTAAAATTAAGGGTACTCATATTTGGAGATGTGCATCACTTTTTAGACATACTAGATTTCAGAAATAAATTATGCTCCGCAGCAAAGTTCTAGTTTGCTACGGGGGTGGCCTGGAAAATCTGACAGTATATTATAAATTGGTTAATCTGAGCGGTGGGAAGGTGAAGACAGAGCTGCTGCTTGATTTTATGTTGATAAAATGGATATTCGGGCAATTTAACAGCTGCACCGTTTCTGGTGTTAATATTCATTATGCTTTAATAAGTCTGCTCTGGTAACTATTGTCCAGAATATAAAGGGAAGGGTAACCACCTTTCTGTATACAGAACTATAAAATCCCTCCTGGCCAGAGGCAAAACCGTTTCACCTGTAAAGGGTTAAGAAGCTAGGATAACCTCGCTGGCACCTGACCAAAATGACCAATGAGGAGACAAGTTACTTTCAAAGCTGGAGGGGTGGGGGGGACAAAGGGTCTGTCTGTCTGTGTGATGCTTTTGCCAAGACCAGAGCAGGAATGCAGGTCAGAACTCCTGTAAAGAGTTAGTAGGCAATCTAGTTAGATATGCGTTAGATTCTGTTTTGTTTAAATGGCTGATAAAATAAGTTGTGCTGAATGGGATGTATATTCCTGTTTTTGTGTCTTTTTGTAACTTAAGATTTTGCCTAGAGGGATTCTCTATGTTTTGAATCTGCCTACTCTGTAAGCTATTTACCATCCTGATTTTACAGAGGTTTTTCTTTTACTTTTTCTTTAATTAAAATTTTCTTTTAAGAACCTGATTGCTTTTTCATTGTTCTTAAGATCCAAGGGTTTGGGCCTGCGTTCACCTATGCAGATTGGTGAGGATTTTTATCAGGCCTTCCCCAGGAAAGGGGGTGTAGGGCTTGGGGGGATATTTTGGGGGGGAAGACCTGTCCAAGCGGGCTTTTCCCCTGTTCTTTGTTTAACACGCTTGGTGGTGGCAGAATAAGGTCCAAGGGCAAAAGGTAAAAAAGTTTGTTCCTTGGGGAAGTTTTAACCTAAGCTGGTAAGAATTAGTTTACGGGGTCTTTCATGCAGATCCCCACATCTGTACCCTAGAGTTCAGAGTGGGGAAGGAACCTTGACAGGTGTTAATATGCATTATGCTTTAATAAGTCTGCTCTGGATACTATGGTCTAGATCCTCAAAGGTATTTAGGTGCCTAACTCCCACTGAAAGCAATGGGGGCCAGTTTCCTACATACTGTTGAGGATCTAGTTCTATGGTCCTGATCCTTGGCTGTGGAGAGGCACAAAGGCAACTCAGGAGACAGTTGCGAAGGTGCTTTTGAGACACCTTTGTGCTCCTCATGATTCTAGGCCAGCTTTGACTTGCACTGGCTGCCATCAGCCCCAATGGCCTGTTAAAATGACTGGGAATGACCAGAGTGTAGAGAAGACCTAGCCATATCCCTTCCGCTCCACCCCCTCTCCCCCCATGACATGTTCCCTATGCCAAATGCAGGCAGAGGCGATATAAGAACTATTATGCAGCTCTATGCCACAGAGGATCTTGCTACACTGCAGTGATCTTCCCATGCCTGGTGACATGCTGGGTGTGCTGTGCAAAGTGACCTAGCACAAGGGAGAATCTGACCCATGGAATCCAGAAACAGGCTTAAAGACACTTGTGCTTGAAAGATTCAAATGGTTATAGGATTCTCAAAGCCATATTTGAAAGAGTCACTTGAAATGATAAGGCCAAATACTGTCTTATGCCAGTGCCTTGAAAGTTAAGGACAGAAGGAGCTTCTCTCGCCTTAATGCACCCATCCAGCAGCAAGGCAGGACAGAATTCTGAAGATCTATTGTCTTTGCATACATCATAGATTGCATCATTCTGCATCTAACAGTTGCAGGACACAATGAAACAAATTCAGTGCAACACAACAGTAAAAAATATGTATTTGCAGCAACAATGAAAAATTCAAGCAACAAACAGTATCATCAACCCACCTGCAGCCAGCTTTTAGTTCCAAAGTTTACATTTTCTATTAAAATGTTCCTTCATTAATTTTGTATACAGAAGAGAAGCACACACACACACACACACACACACATACCTATACACTTCCCCCCTCCAAATCATGATGAATTCACTGACCTATCCACAGTTGTAAAAATGTGGGGCAAATCTTGATCACTTGGTCACATGGGATTGTTCACCATAACAAACACTGCACCTGGTAGTGAGAGTGTGCAAGATGGGACCCTTGAATAGTCACTTTGGACCAATTTCATACCTACTGTAAATCCACAGTATTCAATGGAGTTACATCAGGACCTAAGGGACTACTCTATCTAGCAGGGTAAGCCAAGCAAGCAGAATTTGACTTTATTTACACACTTGGGATGAATATCTGGCCCTAGTGAAGTCAATGGGAGTTTTGCCATAGACTTCAATAGGATAAGGATTTCATTCCTAGGGTCTGATATTGCTCCCAGTGAAATCAATGGAAGTTTTGCCGCTGAAACCCACAGTACTAGATAATACAGAGTAATGATGGGCCTGATTCTGACTCTGTTTTTCTTATTTTATGCCAGTGTAACTTCACTGGAAATGGAGAATCAACCCAACAAATACTAGAAACACAGACATTTGTAATGATTTGATGGAAAAAAATCAACAAAATATGTATTATGTAAATATCACCCTGTAGCACTGTGAAATCAAGTGACAACAGCATTGTGTGATTGCAGGACAATTGGCATGATTAGAAACTCGACGGGAAAGACCATTTGGCTAATGAAAATAAACTGGAGTGAAAAATCAAGAAAAAGAAACAATAAAAAACGACAAGTTCATTCAACTTTAAAAACTCTTATTTTTTCGTACAAATTTCACTGTCATAAATGTGTAAAGAACAGTGACCACATCACTCTCCCACACCATAATTTCCCATTCTGTTCTATTCAGGTTCTTACACCAGCTCCATCACCATAATAAAGATCCTTCCAAAAGTAGACTGAGAGACCTAACTAGCATTTGTTATGTGTGGATCTCTTTCCCTTTCCAGCTCCTCATTCATCGAAAGATCAAATTCAGCTATCCAAGGACTTTGCTCCTGCCTACCTCACGGAGTCAGGCTTCCTCCCTGACTGCTCCATTCCCTGACTTCCTCTCCATATCCTCACACAATCTCACTATTGTTAGTGAGACAGATCTCTACACTGCAACTTCTGCCATTTGAAGAAAGGGCCTTCTGACCTTTCTCTACCTCACTGACCGTCCACGTAGTCTATCTTCAAATCTCAGCTGAAAACATTTCTCTTTCTTGCCCAGTAGCTCTTCATTTTTCTCCCATTCTACAACTTACTTTTCAACTTTCATGTGGTAATTATTATTTCACTTTATGTATTTTTGGATACAGTTTGTATGCGGGAAAAACCTCTTATACAAAATAAGGTTCCAGTCTTGCAAAGACTTATGCACACTGTAAGTACTCTCACTGACTTAGCTGGGACTACTCAGATAAGTAAAGTTTAGCACATGAGTGTTTGCAGGAGCAAGGCCTAAAGTTATAGTGTAATGAGGACTCATCATTTTGAGACTGTCCTTTAAAATTGAGGGGACCAAGTCCTGTGACCTCTGTCAATGGGAACTTTGCCTGAGTAAGGACAGAGTAAAGACTGCAGGATTGTGCTCAGAGTAATAGCAGCACAAGAGGTATATTCATTCCATCTTCAATTGTCAGTGGATACACAGTCAAATCTTTGTTGTACGATCCCGTAAGACTGGAGCATGGGTAAGATATAAATTGCTGTCTTTCTTAGCAGAAAACCTCTTGTTCTTTTTCAAGAAAAATTTAAATGCATTTTTGCAGGTTTTTAGAGATTTTGTGGGACAGGAGAGAAATACTGTTAAGGACACAGAACAGTTTTGATACGTAAACTTTGGTACAATGCAATATGGCATAATACTATAGATCTAGTACTAACTGTGCCCCAGTAATCTAATATTTCTGTGGGAAGACTGCTAGGTTGTGAGGGGATATTTGTCTTGTGATTTCTTTGTGGCAAATCAGAAATTAAAGCAGTGCTCAAAGGGAATAGAAATCCTAGATACTCATGACCTTCGCTGAAACCCCTTTCCTCACTTGTCAGTTCTTTAAGGGGCGATTTAATTGTGACTCTGGTGGTGACAAGGTAAGTGCTGGCATTTTGGCACTGTCATTCATTAGCAGCATGCAATGTCAGCAGCAGAGCCTCAAATATGTCACCAGGGCCCCAGTGATGGCAAGCTGACTTTTAGGATATATGTTATTCCCGTGATGCCTCCTGCATGCCTGAATGCTTCACATTCTTATGTACTAGGGCATCATTTGTGAATTGTTTACGGAGTTGAAAAGCTTCAAGAGTGAAATCATCTTTTTCACATGCCATGAAAAGAAAATCATTCACATACCATGAGAAAAACATGCTTACATTATCACAGTCATAAAGAAAAAAACTCTATTCAGAAGGAAAGGCAACAAGGATCTATCAGCCATGGTATCTGTATGTTCAGGGTAGTCATTTTATATGCACTTTTCAAATTACCATGATACAAAATATAACAAATGCCAGTGTGTCAAGCACACAATATGCATTATTATTAATTTTGTGTTTCCGGCAGCAGTTTCCACCTATAAGAAAACCAGCCAATTAACAATGGCTAGGTTGAAAGGCAAATGATTATCTATTGATAATAATTACAGATTAATATAAAAATTGCATATCTTTGATTGCATCCCTCCTCAACTTGCCCTTCAGTCAGACCCTGATCCTGACTGAGGACTCTGGACACTACTGTGATGTAAGTGTTAGTAACAACAATTACAATAATAATAAGACAAGTTTTGATTTGCAAATTTGACAGTTTGCAAAGTACACAGTGTGGAGTTTATAGATCAACTCAAAAATAATGTAGGTGTAACCCACACACCTCGTGGGAGTGGCCTTCTGTCCCATCTAGTGGCACTGAGATCACTTAGAGATAAAATGAGTCTGCTCTATAGACTTAGCTAACAGCCAGTCAGGTTTTAGCATCATGCACTAAGCTCAAGAGATCCCAGATTCAATCCCGCCCACTGATGAGCAGGGTGTGTTGGCATTACATAGGCATCATCTGAAGACACAAAATTTAGTTCTAGATTTCAAACACCTGAAAATTCAGATACAAAGTTTTGGTTCAGCCCACTTACAAAAGCCTTTTACAAAATTTGGATCTAAGCAGAGTTTGGATTTCAAACATTCCCAAAGTTCCAACCACTGCAAAAGCCCTGAGGCTGCTCTTATTTTTCCAATGGCCTGAAAAAGCCCATTGGCACCAGGATCAGAGTGTAGAGTTGTGTGGGGCAGAATGTTGGCCCACACTTCCTACCAAATGTAGCAACATGTAGCGGTCTGGCACACCTGAGGATCAGACCCAATTTCTCCAGCTCTCTGTCCATAGAAGCTTGCAGGCTAAGTTGGCTTGGTACAATTACCCATAAAAGTGTGAGTGTGGGAGCACATAAAAACATAGGAAGGCTAGGTAAACTAAGGGCTTGTCTATACAGTGGGATGATGCATACTACAGGGGGTATGATTTCTAAAGCACATTAATTGGTCCATGCAGACCCTGCTGGTGTGCTTGAACATTGTGCTGTTTGAAATAATGCTATGTGAAAACTCACTAGGGAACCTTTTGTGTGCACCAGCAGGGTCTACATGGACCAATTAATGCGCAACACATTAACGCACCCGAGAAATCACATCCTCATAGTGCATTATCCCACCATGTAGACAAGCCCTAAGTGGTTAAGGAAAAGTTTGGCAATTCAGAGTGAGAATTATTACAACACAAGGAGAGGGAGGCTATTATAGGAATACTAGGTGTTTACTCTCAGGAGATAGCACTTTCTGCCATCAAGGGATCTCATATGTAGACAACACCTGATTTAGGGTAAACATACTATTAGATGTAGCTTGGAGGTGCAGCCAGAGGGATACATTTTAGCCATATCAGTTCTATTCAACAGTAATCATAAGAAAATGAATTTTCCATCCCATGAAAGATTGAGGGCTTTTTAAAAAATGTGGACCAAATAGGGACAAAGTAAAAGTTTCAATTTTTTGTGTGAAAAAATTCAAATAAATAATAATTTCAGATACATCAAAATATTTTGTTTCAATACATTTGAAACTGTTTGCTTTTCACAATTAAAAACTGTATGCAAAATAAATTACATTTTACAAATAGTTGTTGCAAATAAATAATTGAAACTTTTTTCTGAAAATGTCAAAATACAATGTTTTCACATTTGAGACTTCTCCCACCAATTTTTTTTAAAAATTATATTCTCAAAATCAGTGATTTCATGAAAAAATAGTTTAATCAAAATGGTATTTTACAATGGAAAACTATTTCAATGACAATTTTCCAGCTCTCCTATTGGCTTATATGGGAGTTATGTGTTAAAAGCCAGAACACTGAAAATATACACTATATCTGACTATAGGCAGTATGTACAGAATGGTTAATTGAAACTCTAGGCTGATGGAAGTAAATTACAGAAGAATTGTACTGAATGTTCAGGGGCAAAAATTAACTCTTCAATCCACTGCTTTGGTATTCCCGATTAAGAAATAACAATGGTTTCTGACTATTTAGTTAGATGCAATGGTGTAAATTATACAGAATGCTACTCTGTAATCAGAATGCTATTCATTCTAAAAGAAATGTTTACAGAACGTTAGGATTATCATCATCTCTGAAGGTGCAATAGCTGTACTCAGAATTTCTGGCTCAGATGAACAGTGCTAGCCATTAAGAGAAATATGAAAAAAAGTGTTCAATTAGAGAGTTAGCATTCCATTCACCAGAATCAATTTCATGGTGATGAACAGAGCATTTGAATGGATTCTACTATTTTAAGAGATAGAATTCCACTAGATAACTGCAACTTGGGCTCATAGAGAAAATTGCATATTGCTAACCTACCATACGATGCCCGAAAGCAGGTTCTCGCCAGTCGCAATCATTGATCCCGAAATATTTGCTACAACAGTTTAAGACAATTTAAATTGTCTTTATTTTTTATTCTCCCCTAGGGTTGACAACTCTGATGAGTGATCTCCCTTCTGCTACACTGAGACTCAGAGACACTCCATTAATTGCTGTCATGGCAGTTCTCTGTTTGACCGAAGTGTGGGGGTGGGGAAATAA
Organism: Eretmochelys imbricata; assembly: GCF_965152235.1. Taxonomy (NCBI): domain Eukaryota; kingdom Metazoa; phylum Chordata; order Testudines; family Cheloniidae; genus Eretmochelys; species Eretmochelys imbricata. The sequence goes on from NC_135574.1 coordinate 34,793,789, forward strand.
AGTGCAGGAACAATTTGACAGCTTATTATTATTTAATTTTTCAGTTTGTCTTATGCCTATCCACACCTTAGACAAGTTCCAGATTTTCAACAAATCATTAAAAAACACACTAACATTTACTGGTGTGAAATTTGAAGGAATATCTCCAGTTGCACAAATACCTATATATAAACTTTCTCACAAAAGAAAACCCAATATTCGCCAATCAGCCAAAACCCCATTTCATTATCCTTCAGTCTCAACCCTCCTAAACCTTGCCAATCTCCTAGACTGCCTGTGTTAAAAGAGGAGTTTGGCAGCATGCCCTCCGATGTCAGCTGTGTTATGAGGAATCAGGCGATACCTCGAGTAACCAATATCAAATCTTTCAGGGATTTGTATTAAGAGCAGCCCCTTAAATGCTATCTGGAAACGTAGGGCAATTCTTAGGGCTTGTCTAGACTGGCACTTTACAGCGCTGCAACTTTCTCACTTGGGGGTGTGAAAAAAAATCCCCGAGCACTGCAAGTTTCAGGGCTGTAAAGCACCAGTGTAGACAGTGCACCAACACCGAAGCCGCGCTCCCAGTACTGGTAGCTACGCCCCTCGTAGAGGTGGGTTTTTTAGAGCACTGGGAGACCTCTCTCCCAGCACTCTGAACTCTAGGGTACAGATGTGGGGACCCACATGAAGGACCCCCTAAGCTTATTCTTACCAGCTTAGGTTAAAAACTTCCCCAAGGTGCAAACTTTGCCTTGGCCTTGAACAATATGCTGCCACCACCAAGCGTTTTAAACAAAGAACAGGGAAAGAGACCACTTGGAGATGTCTTCCCCCAAAATATCCCCCCAAGCCCTACACACACCCTTTCCTGGAGAAGGCTTGATAAGAATCCTCACCAAGTTGTACAGGTGAACACAGATCCAAACCCTTGGATCGTAAGAACAATGAAAAAGCAATCAGGTTCTTAAAAGAAGAATTTTAATTAAAGAAAAGGTAAAAGAATCACCTCTGTAAAATCAGGATGGAAAATACTTTTACAGGGTATTCAGATTCAAAACACAGAGGATCCCCCTCTGGGCAAAACTTTAAAGTTACAGAAAACAGGAATAAACCTCCCTTTTAATACAGGGAAAATTCACATAAAACAAAAGATAAACTAAACTAATCTGCCTTGCCTGGCTTACCTATACTGGTTGTAATATTGGAGACTTGGATTAGGATGGGTTGGAGAAGATGGATTTCTGTCTGGCCTCTCTCAGTCCCAAGAGAGAACAACCACGTAAACAAAGAGCACAAACAAAAGTCTCCCCCCCCCCGGCCCCAAGATTTGAAAGTATCTTGTTCCCTTATTGGTCCTTTGGGTCAGGTGCCAGCCAGGTTAGCTGAGCTTCTTAACCCTTTACAGGTAACAGGATGTTGCCTCTGACCAGGAGGGATTTTATAGCACTGTATACAGAAAGGTGGTTATGCTTCCCTTTATATTTATGACAGTATTAGTATCTCAACAAGCGGGGAATCATATTCTGCTCTAGTTTACATTTCTTAATGATCCTACTGTGCAATCTTAATTAAAGGGCATTTTAGCAACCTAATCCTCAAGATACAAAGGCACAATTGAATTGGATTAAGGCCCACATTTCAAAGAAAACACCTCCCTCTTCTAGCTAGACATAGGCAAGAAATGATGATTGGGCTGCTGCTAGTATTTTAAATCTTCTAAAAGCAGCAATAGACATAATAAAATTCAAGCATTGCAAACTTGGGTCACAAATGCAGGACACACTCCCTCAACCAGCAATGTATAAATCAACTTCCTGAATTTTGCCCACTTGCATCCCAAAACCTTCCAATTACTTCAGTCTTACCTGGGTTAAACCTCAGTGAACTCACCCTCATCCATCATTAAGCTTCAAAACGATATTAGGTTATATGTTCTATTGCACCAACTAGGTTGGATAAAAAAATAAACAAAAGACAGAGCTTAGTACCATCAGTACAGTGAATACACTGCTGCCCATGTTTGGCCATGTCTACACTACTAAACAGCTGCAACCCAAAAATGTCAACACATACTACAGCGACAGAAGCTAGCTACAACATTGCTGTAGGAACTCCATCTCCTTGAGAGCTGGTAGCTAGGTCGACAGAACCATTCTTCTATCAAGCTAGCTGCATCTATACCTGGGGTTAGGTTGGCATAGTTATGATGCTCAGGGGTGGGAATTTTTCACACCCTTAAGTGTTGTAGCTATGTTGACCTAAGTTTTAAGTGTAGACTAGGTCGAACTCTATTAGCAATCTCATATACATGTTGAGCTAGAAAGGTGATAAAAATCAGTCTATGAGGTATCCTGCATGAAAGAACTGGCAGGGCAGACGAACAACCATCCAAAACCACCCCTTGAGATATCCCCAAAAAAGAATGAACGGAACCGTTCAAGAGTTATTCCAGGCCTTCCAGGAAAGTCGCAGTCAACAGTATCAACGCAACACTGGGCTTCTTACATGTGAGGAACTCAAGACATTTGACAAACATTAATTTGTTCATTCTCTCGATACCCCTGAGATGCAATAGGTGTTATTATTTCCATTTTACACATGAGGGGAGACAGAGCACTTCATTGCCATTTACACTAAGGCTCCTTTACTCCACCCTGTTAGTAAATATAGTGTATTCCCCCTTCAAGCTCCATTTAGAATGGCAGAATGGTGTAAAAGGGTCTTAATATAAATGGGACTTGGGGCTAGGGAGAGTAAGTGACTTGCCCAAGGTCAGACAGGATGTCCTTGATAGATCTAGCACTAGAATATCCTGCCTCATAGCCTTGCACTTTAGGCAAAAGACCAACCATACTCTTATTATATTCCAGTTATACAAAAACTAATATTTAAAAAAGGAATTGTACATATCCCATAAACAAAGATATATAGGAACTTCTACAGTTTAGTGCATATTAAAACTTTATGTAATGACTGAGTTTGAGAGCACTCAATAAATTCTAGAGTATCCACTCACTATCCCTCGAAAATGTTTTACTTTTATGCTGCAATGTCCAATCTCATTTTTCACCCATAAAAATCAATATACCATTTTTCTGAAGGTATCTTAAACCTATGAGATACAGAAGAAGACAGAGTCTTACTTGTAGGTTTGTGACAATGTGAGAAGATCCACCTCACAGGCAGCCTTCTTTAAAAGGGAAAGTCCTCATATTTGCTAAACTCCCATCATGAGCTTAGTTTGAGGTTCTCGCTGAAGAAGAAAATGGGTGTAGAGCTTACTGACCATAAACAACTCACAAAATACAAATAATAAACATTCTGTAATTTGCAATCATCACATTTTTCTTGTCAGTGTTGTTTTTACTCATTTCATGCTCTGTGTTTTAGTCTCTTGGACGTTTTTATTTTAAACTCACAAAGTGCTATGCTGGTGTTTAATCCACACTTCTCATTCTCTAGTATATGATCAAACAGAAACCCACTTTAGATTTTACATGTCCACTCAAACCTTTGCAATGAGCTCCTAATAATGCATCCTATTTGGAATGTAACTTTGTACTTCAGTAGCATTTGCTCTCTCCCATAGTGATGAAAGGCTGCACTTGATTTAAGAAAATATTGTGCAATACAGACAACCTGACATTCTCACAGAGTTTATCTGAAATTCTTTTGTCCCCTGATTCCAAAAACATGTATAGAAACCTCACACTTGAAACCATATAGTTGAATATTTCCAGGGGAAGAGAGTTTACTTCATAACAGGCCAGATCCTCAACTAGTGCAAATCAATGTAGTTCCATTGAAATCAATGAAGATATGTTGATTTACACCAGCTGAAGATTTGGCCCACTGTATGTAGTGCCTTTCACCTAAGGATCTCAAGGTACTTTGTAAACACTAAGCTCAATTAACTCTGACAGGGGCAAGGAGGTGCAATTCCCTGGGCTCCTGTGTCCTAAGAACCAATGTTTGCCTGGGGCTGTGTTGAGGAAGGGCAGCTTTCAACCATGATTGGAGCTCAGTAGGAGGAAATTGCCATAGGCAATTCTTAAACCAACCAGTGTTGGCTGACTCCATGTCCCATGGAGGTTGCAGATATTTTGTAGTGCCACAACTCTCCCCCCACAGGTGAACTTTCTGCTGCCACTGTGAGCTTGTGTAAACACAAAGAGACCCTGGTTGTCGGCAGGCAGGATCGAACCTGGAACCTCTGGAGCTTAGTGCATGAGCCTCTACAGCATGAGCTAAAAGCCAACTGGCAGGTAGCTAATGCTGTAGAGCAAACTCATTTTCTCTCTCTCTCTCTCTAAGTGATCTCGGTGCCACTAGATGGGACACACCACACCCAGAAGGTGTGTGGTTACACTTGCTCCATTTCTCTTTGCAGCTAGGCCTGAATCTACCCAGTCAACTAAGCTACAGAATACTTCATTTTACAACACACACACACAAACTGCCAGACTTCCCACTGTCTTCTGTAGTCACTACACCTACGCCATGCTAGGAGCAAACACTATGTATGAAAGCCTGGCCAAACTGAAGGAAATTGTAATTTGACTATTGACCTCTGTCAAATAGTCAAATTACAATTAGGGTTTGATCCTAGGAGTGTGAATGGAGAATACTGATCTGGTAACATTCTACACCCACTTTGCACAGATATAAATGACTATAGAAGGTACAAGGCAGTGGAGAATCAGGCCCAGAGTGGTTAAGTGACTTACCTAAGGTCATCCATTGATATTACCCAGAAGTCCCACTCATCAGGCTGGTGTTCTAGCTCTAGACTACATTGCCTCCAGCTATTTACCAATTGCATAATAATATTAGTCTTTTACCTATATTTATTATAATTTTCTCTTTGTTATGATGAACCCAATGGATAAATCAGGACTCACAGGCAGGGGTAACATTGGTGACATACCAACCCTGTAAATCTTGCTGCTTATAAGCTTTCAAAAAATCTCTTCCCTGGACTCTGGTGAACAGTTTGTTGAAACTCACTTGAAATTCATCTTAAATATTTTACCCTCAAGATGCTCAAAATTTAACACTCCAGTGGAAATATAAAGCAAACCATTTACTTTTAGTCCTCAACATCTCAGTTGTATTTTCTTTTCTCATATATATTTAGAATGTAAGACCAGCAAAGAATTTGACAGCTTTGTCCATTTAGGGAAAAAAGTATTTTAATTTGTTGTCCTTGACTAGATTCCATACACAAATGGAATAATGTGCCTAGAATCTACAGGAAACAGGTCTTCCCAAAACTGTCTATTATTCTGCAATATCCTAGATGGCATTTTGTATTCAAGCCCAACTCGTCCTGATCTCTCTCGTTATTCACTGTTGAACTGCTTAATGCCTGATTTGTAGGCCTACTTGCAGGAAGAATGCAGGGAAAAAATTATTTTCTTATAACTTGAAATTGGATGTCTCGCTTTAACTGTTATCTTCCACACCCCAGATAAATCCTGCATTACATCACAATGGTCAGCACTGAAAGAAATCCTAAAAAGATATAGGCTACTGACAAGCTGCATAAGAGAAAACCAAGATACTCCAGGTTAAAAGTATCTACTCTATTACAATTCCAGGTATTTGTTAAAGGGTTAAAGAGAAATCCTGGTCCCAGTGAAGTCAATGGCAAATTTCCCAATAACTTCATCCTTAATACTTTTATCAAATCTTTTAAAATGACTTTTTGCTAATCAAGTACACAGCTTACAGGCAGTCCCTTGGCAATCAAGCAATGTACTGATGTGTCTAGCGTACTGTGATGGTATATATTTCAATATTTCTTCCATGTTTATGTGCACCTGGGGCTTGATGCAACACAAGTGAAGGCAATGAGAGTTTTGCCATTGACTTCAATGGGAGCAGGATTACCCTGCTAGGCTCCTCAAGGAGCTTCTTCTCTCTGCCAGGCACACCTTTGAAACTTCAGACCAATGTTAAAAAAACAAAAACAAAAACAAAACACAACAACAAACAACAACAACAACAACCTTACTTCTGAATTCTATGAACAAAGATGACAGACTGAAACCTGAGTTGGCTCAGTATATTTGATTATTTGCATATAGCATATATAAGCATGGCTTTACACATTAAATTAGGTGTATATTTTAATGGGAGTTTGATTTGTTTTCCGGCTTGCACTTAGTGTTGTCATCTATTCTCCAGCATGCTGATTAACATAGCCTCCATTTCTCCAGAATTCCTTTCTCCAATTTCCTGTACCTATGCTTGGATTCTTTCCCCGGATGCTTTAGTTCTAGACTTTTTCACTTCACTGTGACACTATGAACAGAAATCTGCCTTCAAATATTTTCCTCTTGTGATAGTCCTCTCTTGTCTAACATAACTTTGGCATTTATATGCAAGAAGTTGTCCCTTTCTTTCTCTTTGCTCACAGCTTTGATGTCATGGGGTGAGATGGTGGTGGCATATCCATTTGGATGTACTTGTGGTACAGTTACCAATAAAATTCTTCTACTTTTTACATGACCCTGATGTGTGCCATAATTATTGTTCCATCACTGTCCTGAAGAGTGAACATCTGCTGCTATCCTGTCACAGTTTTAATCTTTTAGTATCATAGAATCATAGAATCATAGAATATCAGGGTTGGAAGGGACCTCAGGAGGTCATCTAATCCAACCCCCTGCTCAAAGCAGGACCAATCCCCAATTAAATCATCCCAGCCAGGGCTTTGTCAAGCCTGACCTTAAAAACTTCTAAGGAAGGAGATTCTACCACCTCCCTAGGTAGTTCCTGTATCTTTGAAGAATAGCCCAAATGAGGCTGACACCATCTTTTACTCTCCTCTAGGTTTTAAACAGCTTCCCCAACTCCACCAGAGCCAAGTGAATACCTCAAATACATTTCCCCATCAATATTCACTTAAATAAAAACCTGCATTCCCTTTTGCTGTGTCTATGCTTATGAGCAGCCGGGGGAGTGAGGTGTTAATCCAACTTGCTCACAGGCACAAACACAGCTACAGCAAATTCAATTAAATTGCTGTTTATTAATGAAACTCAAACTGCATAGTGAAATGAAGCATCAGTCATAACTTCACCCCCATAAATTAACCTTTCTGTGTAGTCAGCGGTGGCAGCTGTCTGCACTTGGCAGGTCTCTGCGATGCTGCGGGGCACTTTACTATACTCTTTGGAATGATGTTTGTCTCTCGCCTCATGATAAATATTATACAACATGTTTAACAACTAGACAAAGAAATAATTCCATTGAATTTTTCATCATCAAAATCATTTGGTTTTGTAAAGATTGAATCCAAGGTGCCAGCCATTGTAAATTAGGAATAATTCCAGAGGTGTTTGTTTCTGAGGTAACTGGGCCTAAATTACCCACAAGAAAACTTACAGGAACCTGTTTGTTACTTGAAATTAAAAATGAACTGAAAAAGGTTTCCAAAGAAAAAAAATCTATTTTTCAAAAAATTATTCTAGAAGAGGAAAATAAAGTGCTAAAGACAGTTTGGAGCCCTGAGATTGTAATGAGACCTGCACTTGGGGGCAGTTTGGCACAGCACTGCTCCAGGGGCAATTTAGCAAGACAACACATCTGATATTTCCTGTTTTCCCTACAACAGAGTGTCACATCACCAAACACCAGAAATCAGACCTTCAATTCCCCATTAGAGCCCATCAGTAGTAATTGTAACTGTACGTTAAAACGTTCCTGATACTTGAGGAAACACTTCTCCCCTCTATTCTGCTGCTACTTGCAAATAATTTTTAACTGTTTCAGTGGCAACCACCTGTCAGATACCCAAGAGTCATTACAATAGCCAAGTTCTAGTACTTTTATTTGGTGTAACTATGGTGCATATATAGTACAGGATATTACGTCAGGTCACATCAGAGCATGTTGTTAAGTCATGGCATAATCTGATGCAACATGACATCAGCATGATTTACTAACGATATTCTGCATATTTTTAAACATACTTGTAGAAATAAGTGCATCTCTGATAAGCAACCCATGTTGCCATGGTAAATGGTACATAGATAGTCACAGAACCTGAATTTCTAGAGGCTAGTTTTGTGATTAGTAAATAAAAGGATTTTAAATGCTCAGGAATAGATTCAGCTCTCCAATATGGTAGAATAAATCTAGAGTAACTGCAGTGATATCTTCTGAATTACTCTCTCATTACACCAATAATAACCTGGTCTTCAGACTAACATGGTCTTGATTTTACTAAACATTTTTCCTAAGGAATCATTCACAATGTCTGCAATTGACTGAAAGTGTCAAATTTATCTTAAAAGATTATTTTTTTCATATTGTAAACAAATGTCTTTTCCCCCCAATATTCAGACTATAAATGGAAGAATACACAGAGTATGGCCAAAGTACATCAATAGCTGCACAGAGAAAGCTTGTATTTCCCAATAGCCAACAAGCTACCCTAGTTTAAGAGGAAATCATCTGCTTATGATCCTAAAGTAAAGAGTCCACAAAAATTGACATATTGTCAAAAATTTTACACAGTTAGACTGAAATAATTGTGGAGCATTGACTTTCACTGAATTAGTCCATCTGTATACTAATATGAGAACAGGGTTTGTCTCATTGCGATTAAAATGGTTCACTATAGAGAAGATAGGAGAGTATACACATTTCATCAGTTTCACATTGGAACCAAAAAAGAGGGGGGAAAAAGTCAAATGATGAAATATTTACCTACATGTATGAAAAACTTGAATTTAGTTGAAGTCACAACATTTGGAGTTGTTTGGAACTGGATTTTGCTTGTGGCTCACCTCATGAAAATCCTGGCTTTCAATGGGCTAGATCAGAGGTTCTCAAACTGATCCGAGAGCTCTATTCAGGTGGTCCGCGGACAGTTCCTTCTAAGGTGCGTGCCTGGATGGCCACACACAAGAGAATGAAGGGCCACCCACCTAATTTGTGGAGCCACGCAGGCATGACTCCACTAATTAGGTGTCTGGACCTTGGAGAAGATGCACAAGTAAGGTGAGGTGGTGGCCTTGGGGGGGAATAGAGGGCAGGTGGGAGGAAGAAGTGGGGTGAGAAGAGGAGGTGGGGGGAATTTGGGATGTGCAGGGCTGTGGCGGACAGAGAAAGAAGCAACTTTCCCCAGCTCGGGTGCTGCCGCGGAGGGCAATCACATCCAATCTCATCAGAAAGGTAAGACTACGGATATTAAAATATGAGTTGTGTGCTTTTATTTGTAGAACAAAAAAAAATTATTAGTTTTTTTATATAGCGCTTTTATCCAGAGTGCTTTACAATTAGTTAGCTAACATTTGGAAAGATCATTAAAAAGTGGCCCTCAGCAATTTTCAAGTGGTCCATGAAAAAAAAGTTTGAGAACCATTGGGATAGATGATCAGCTATTATATACACAATCAGCCATTATCTCCATTCCTTAAACCCCCTTGCAAACATCAGAATACCCCCTTATTAATTTTTTTCACATTACATTTTAAAAAATATTCAGGGCATATTTAGTCTATCAGTAATTGGAATTAATGAAATATTCCTTCTGAGCGAAGAATCTATTACTAGCTGCACCAGATTTCAGACTAGTTGTGCCAGATTCATACCTACACATTCTACCAGGGCAATATAAAGGAGCAGTGGGAATACTTCACTGAACAGCACAGCAACTACAGCAAGAAACAAACAAACAAACAAACAAACACACACCTTCAAATGTGCCTTTAATTAACAAACATCTATAAAGTGATGGAAGATACATGGTCCCGCCTGAAATTCTGACCGACATCCCCCCACTGCCAACAATGATTATCTCTTTGAAATTGCTGAAAATGGATTGTGCAGAATATATTTGTCTGATCCTAAGAGAAAATTTCCTCTACAATGCTGCAAAATGAGGGATAAAAATCCTCCCAAAAATCTTTTTCAACATGTCATGGGGAACAATACCTTCCTTCTTTCCTGATTACAAATTTGTCCATCAGTTTAGGTTGTTGTGTCTGAGGAACTAATAAATACACGATTTATGTATTTATTTTACATCAAGAAAAACATTTTAAAAATATAAAAAGAAATAATTTCAGATGCACACTTTTGGTTTAAAAAAACAAACAAGAATTCAAGGGAGGGATTGGTTATAGTGAAAGGCAAAGAGTAATGGTTGATGCCAAGGGAAAGGTAGTTATCAGAGATAATCAAAAGAAAAGGAGTACTTGTGGCACCTGGGAGACTAACAAATTTATTTGAGCATAAGCTTTCGTGAGCTACAGCTGTAGCTCACGAAAGCTTATGCTCAAATAAATTTGTTAGTCTCTAAGGTGAAACCAGAGATAATCAAGTTATCAAAAGAAAATGTGGGCAGAAAACAGATTTGTTGTGGCCATTCACTTCCTGTTCATCATTTGCTTGTATTCTACAATGGCTGACTATTATATACCAGTACATAGAACTGTCCAGAATGTGCCATGGCCATTTCACACTGAACAAGCCAGGGCCCATTTATTTTTAAACACATAAACATGTTGGATCTCTTTGATGCTCTCTAAATTATAGTCTGCAAAAGATTTGCTTGCTAAAGCTTACATGACGTGTAAGCCATCATGCTGGGTCTAACTGGGTAATGAAACTGGATTCTTAAATGGTCTGCATGCTCTCTTAAAAATTGGGGCTATGGGGCAATAAAAATGTTCCTAAGTGTTATGTGTTACAGACAAACAAGCATTTGCCAAAGACTTCGGGCTTAGACCAGCTGAACTTAGCATAGACAAGCACGGCAAAAGCTAACTTTGAAAATTAGTGGTGCTTCACAGCATTGGAAACTAAATTAAATTCTATGAGAAAAATCCTGGTTTTAGAATATACACATTTCATGCCACATTCCCCTGAAACAGAGTTTTAGGCGTGATCTTTAGCTAGTATAAGGGCTTGTCTACACTGGCACTTTACAGCGCTGCAACTTTCTCAGTCAGGGGTGTGAAAAAACATCCCCCTGAGCGCAGGAAGTTTCAGCGCTGGAAAGCGCCAGTGTAGACAGTGCACCAGCGCTGGGAGCTGCGCCCCTCGTGGAGGTGGGTTTTTGAGAGCGCTAGGAGAGCTCGCTCCCAGTGCTCTGCCGTGCCTACACAAGCCATGGCAAAGCACTGCCACTTTAACTAGCCCTAAATGGATATAACTTTACTGAAGTTATTGTGCTGTGTCTACTTACCCTAGTTAAGGATGAGAACTTCAGGTTCCCAGTGGCACAAAAGGATACAACTAATATAAACATGATGTGTTTGATTCTGTTTTTTTAGCCAATTGCATAATATTTAATGCGCCCACATCAAGTTCTGGAGTAAGGGACTTGAGTTGAGATGGTTAAAAGAAAAAGAGTCAAGATAGATACAACATTATTTTCAGGAAACCCCTCTGGATCCAATGTTGTTCAAAACTTTGAAAGAGCTGCAAATATTTTGGTTGGTAGGATTATTATACAGTATAATTTAAAGGAAAAGTCTGCCCAGACAAATTGTTTAAAAGGTTCACCTTGCCATGTAACATAATTGTTTCACAAAGAAAACCAAAACCCATTTGATTTAACTAGATCAAGACGAGCAATAAATTAGTAAATCAAGCATTTCCTTACCTTAAAATCCATCATAATCTGTGTGGATTGTAATTTAAAGGCTTTCACAGTTCAAAGACCAAGCATACATATGAATAGGCATAAGAGTAGCAAATGTAAGCTTCAAAAAGTGACAGGTCCATAAAATATGCCTAAACATTCTCATGTCACAGAATTGTCCTGCACTTCAATTGAAATCTAAAACCTAACACCTGCTTCCTTTAGTCCCCTGTAGTTTTCTCTATATGCTGTGATAGGCTCTGTTCTTTTATCTCCAGAAACACTTCCCTTTTCCATGTATGCCCTACACTGAAGAGAAGTATCTGTCCATTCCCTCCCACATTTCCTTTTATAATACCTAGTATTAGTCTACATTAAATAGGGACAGGACGCACAGAATTGCACACTTGTTATATTATTTTAGCTAGTTTGTACCTAACAATTTAGTCCCTGATTAAGCAAGGTACTTTGATACCCTATTGCCTTCAAGGGGAACAATCATGTGCTGAATTGGAGGGTTTCTCTTTTCAGATTATTCAGTGTAGTCAGCCAAGCTTAGAAGGTTGTCCTGGTGAGCCAAAGAACTTTAGGGCTGTAAAAATACTACTGGCTAATGAGGGATTTAAATGGATCTGAGAATAATAATAATTGATTGATTTTATGATTATATAGTACCTTTCAGCCAGGAAGATCCCATTGTACTTTATGAGCCATCATTCCACTCACCAATGAAGAACAGCTGCTTTGGGGGGAAGACTATAGCAATTATATACCACCAAACACCAAAGCGATACAACAGTTTAGGGTTGGAAGTGAGGGACCATATCACAATCATGTGAAATTATTGGGAGAATTTAGGTAATCTGTATGCAGTTAGCCAAATTAGACTTTGGTCAGGACATAGGAATAAATCTTATTCAATGCTATATGTAGAGATGGTCCCAAACCAAAACCTCCTATAATCTAGGAAAGTTTGGATTGTCATCCAGATTTACAGCTTGTCCATATATGTTTAAAAGAATGAACCAAAAGCATGGATCCCTTGCCCTGAATTTTGGGCAAGTTATGATTTATTATCATATTAATTATCATATCATACCTTGTATTAGAGGTACCTTTAAAAGTACCTGCACTGAATGATGTTCTATACTTACATTGACAAAATTTGTCAAATTTGCTCGTCTGTCAGTCTATGGCAGAGGCATTTGTATTGATGCTCAATGGCCACCCAGGATTAGTATCATCTCATGTGGCTTCTGGCCTTTGACCTATCTTCTCCCTGACCAGGATATCATGTCCTGTGTTCTTGAACTGATAGCACTCCAGCATTTCTGTGTTGTTTTACCAAGGCAAAGTAATATTCTGCTTTGATTAAATGAGGTTCCCCCATTCTCTCATGAGTTTAATATTAGAGACCTGTCAGAACTTTAAAGAAACCTGAAAATTACTTCAGTGGCGAGATTGCATGGTGTGAAGTGCAGTGTCCCCATGAGACAGAAATAATAACATAAATCCTGTGGCAGGGCTTTGTGCCCCATAACCTTTAAGGGGCCTTCATAGAACATACACTTGGAGCTCATTGCAGGACTGGGGCCGTAGTTAGTTTGGAGAATTCTGCTAAATCCCCATCCTAAAAATAGGTTGATAGGTGTTCCTTGCCCAGCCAGCCGGGAACACAGAGTTTGTGTGGTTAGAGTAAGTGTGTGGTGGGGAAGTGAAAAACCAGGCTGATGGGTGGAAGGGGACTTGTAGAGGAATATAGAGTGATTCTTCCAGACATGTTAACAAAAAGGGGGTGCAAGGCTTCCTCACTCCCCACTCCAGAAACAAATTCCTCACCATTACAGGCAGATTGAGCATTGATGGCTCCTCAGTTTCTCCTGTTCTCTGCCTGAGTCCTACAACAGTTTAATCTCCTGAGGACTGAAATGCCTTAGTCTAACTAAAGCCACTGGACTCAGAGGGATATTTGTTTGAAATTTAACGGCCTGTGATATACAGAAGGGCAGATTAGATTAATAGTCCCTTCTGGTCTTAAACTGTACAGAACTAAGAAGTCAGATTGGTTTCACATTGCCTGTATACTATGCAGAAGGGATTCTTGATCCATTTCATATTCAATTTGGATTTGATTTTTTTTTTCAGTCCAATTGTGAGACTTCTGGTCACTAAATTCCACTCTCACTGGGACTGGATTAATTAACTGATGGACTTTAGTCTGAACCTATATGGGCATGTATGTGGCAGATGCACATTTATGACTGGATGGTGTTACCAATCAAACTGCTGAATCAATGGTTTGGAAAAACAGTAGGAAGTTGATGGAGAACATTGATGGTAGGGGGCTGTGTAGTTCCACACATAATTGAGCATAGGAAATGGTCTCCAAATTTCTTTTAAAAACAGCAACAGGAACATAGTGATGTGTAAGGCTGGGTGAACGTTTTTTTCCCCCTCAATGGAAAACTGGGGTTTTGAGAAAAAAAATTGTGAAAATTGTCAGCTTCCCATAGGAATTTTTTTTATTTAATAAAAACAAAAACTGAAATATTTTGATTCAAAATGACAATGTAGTGCTTCATCAGAGTTGTATTTCGGATGGTGCATACTCCCATTCTCCTCTACAGGTCCATCTCTGATTGGCTGTGATTCATTATGGGGGATGTAGACCTATCTCCTCTGATGCAACCGCTCTCCTTCCCAAGAGATGAGATAGGAATACATCACGGGAGAGGTTGTCCAGTGAATAAGCCTGGCCCATAGAGGAAAAATAGGAGTATAAGACACTCATACAATACCTCCCAGGAGGCACCGCAGCACCAGTTTGAATAGAAATATTTCATTTTTGGCCCAATTATTTCATTGAAAATAAATCAACATTTTCTGCAGATAATTTTGACAAAAATGAAAAAAAACCTTAACTTTTTAATTAAAAAAATTCCCATTTTCTGACTAGTACTAGTGATGTGGCTGAAAATGATGGGGACGTTGTGTGCAAAATTGTCTGAAGCAAAACTCAGACCCAATGTTAGCTGTCAGTCCTACATGCTACAGTAGACTAGATGATACTCAGAACTAAAAATGCAATACTCTTCAAATCCCCAATATTCTCTAAATCTGAGTATTAAAAGCACACATGATATGAAGATACTATAGTCACTATTAGAAAAAAAATCAGCATTTAACAGTTGCGCCATGTAAAAAGTTACACAAAAGAAGCCATGTTGCGCACCACTGCCATCTTTACTGGTCCTACAAAACTCATGAACAATGTTTCATGTTCTTGAGCACAATCTACTGGCACATTATTCATTAACTATTTATAGATAGTTACAGGAGTACTCTATAAAAAGAACTGTTACCACACACTGTTGTGGTATCGGATGCCAAATGCTGGCCTTTCTAATGGCACCTACTATAGGTCCATATGAATTACAGGAAAGGGTGATGACAACCAAATCAATTCTTCTAATTAGCAGTGGGATGTCCAAAGACTGACTTGCCATGCTTTCCATGTTTTACCACACACTGCTTTAGTGTGTGTCCATTCTGTCACCAAACATAATACACAGGGTACAGATGTGATTCTGCAGAACTCTGACAAAATTGTACTGGCCTTATGTTATATAAATTATATTTTCCTTTGCAGAAGTCAGCTGGAGCACTTCATTTTAGCTCACTAACCTTTCAGCTTTTGGAATGTCTGGACCTCATCCTACTCTTGTTTAGATATTACCAAGGGAGTGCTACGAGTGGATAAAGCCCACACTGGGCCTGAAACGATTAAAGGACAGCAATGGGCCCAGATAGCCCTGCCTCTCCAGACCTGCAAAGCATGCTCCAATTGGAGAAGAAGCTTAAAAGGGAGCAACCCAGCTCTGAAAAAAGAGGCTGGGGAAAAAGACAGACCTACCCTGAAGGATCCCTCCACACTTCAAACGTGCCAAAGAAGCCTCCCCGTGAGGACACTGAGCCCAGTTGGGGCTGAAGGGTTAGTTGTCTTTGTTACCTTATATTGGTCTTGGAGCCATGGGGAGAGACAGATGGTAAAAAGTGACCCGGGGGGTAACTGATAAAAACTCCAAGGTGCCAGACCTTCTAGAGGAGCCTGTTAGAATGGAAGGGCCTGGACTCCCCTACCTACTGCCCCTGCTGCAGGAGTGGCATAAGCCTCATTCCTACCCCATCCTCCTCTGGGAGGACAAGGACGTTGCACACCTGAGGTGAAGCAAAGCCCATGTATGGGTAAGGAGCTAGACTGAAAGGCCTTCCAGCTGGAAGGTGAGGCTAAATACTGGATGTGCTACCCACTGGAACACCTGGCTCTCTGAGAGCTTTATTACAGGGATGGTCTTTCATTTCCTCTGGAAACCATTTTTAAAACAATGATAATCCCTTGCACTTAAGCCACAACTCAAAGTAAAACATTTTGAGACACCTCTATTCACCTTCTTTTGCACATTAAGACCCAGATCAGTGTCCTGCTGTTTGGTGAACTCAGCATCACTCTTCCCCTTTCTTCCCTGTGTCCACTGTTACAGAGCCTGGACTAGCCAACAAGCAGCAATTTACAGAAAGTTACATAGTAGTGTAAGTAAACAAAGGATCTTTTAAATGCTTCCTTCTGAGACCGATTTCCTGCTTCTGACGGAGTTCTCAGTTGTTGCACTTAATCTAGAGTCATTTAGTCTTGGTCTACGCTAACAATGTTGGTATCACTACATCGCTCAGGGGTGTGGAGGGTCATGTGAGGAGGTCATGTGCCCCCCGTTAGCTGCTGCCTCTCCCTTCCCGTACCAGCAAGAAATGGATTCCACTTGCACCACTGATGGGAGGGCTCCTCCTGTCGACAAAGCTATAGCCTCTCGGGGAGGTGGAGTACCAACCCTGACGGGAGAAGCTCTCCCGTTGGCGTAGACAGCATCTTCACTAAGTTGCACCACTGCAGCATTGTAAGCGTAGACACATGTAGAATGAACCAGCAAGTGTAGAATGAACCAGTAAGCAAATTAAGTGGTCTAGTTTTCTTTTATTCTACAAAAGCATGTTATTAATTTGCTGACCTCAGTGATTTACTGCAGCTTTTGAATCAGATTCTCATCTCAGTTCCACCAGTTTAAATCTAGAGTAACTCCTCCCACTTCATGTTACAGCTGATTCCAATTACACCAATGAGCAATTACATCAACAAGCCTAATTCTCCAACCTGTTACCCAGTGCTGTGACAGTGTAACGCCGTTTAAACCAACTGATTACACCAGCATCAAATGATGACTAGAACAGAATCAAGGCCAGTGATGTTTTTCTGGGTTTATACTGGTGTAACTGAGATCATTATCTGGCCCTTTTGTGATTCACATTATATTCAGTTGTATATTTAATAAACGATAAACCAGATTCTCTGGCATAAATTGACATAGCTCCGCTCATTTCTATTTGGCAATGGGCTCAATCCTCCCATGTGTTCAGAACTCTCAGCTTAAAATAGTGCTTAAAATAGTAAACTCTGAGGGGCAAGGACTGTCATTTATACTCAAAATATGTTTGTACAGTGCTTAATACATAGTAGCTCTTCTGGTTGAGGAGTCTAGGAACTGTTTCGATATAAATTTTGTAGCTTGGCCCATAACTCCTAAGTTAAGGACACCCCTAGATTGGTGGAACTGGCTGAATCTCAAACTCCAGCAATTCACCTGCCAGTTGAAGCAGTGTAGAGCAGCCTATAGGCAGCTCTAACCTGTGTCAGAGCTGGTGCAGAGAATTAGAGAGTCATAACTGAAGGGTGCTGGACATGGCAGAGAGTCTGGCCCTTTATATTAATGGATATTGCATATAGGTACTAACTGGAGGATATTACATTTGCTTGGCTATAGTAGTGCATCTAACAAACCTGTGGGGTTTATTATGCTCAATAAGCTACATGGCAAAACTGGGTGCACTGCTCCTTGCAGACAAAGCCTCATTTAGAATAATTCATCTGTGCTAGTAAATTATTCATCTTTCAATTGATGAAAATATGCTAATTAAGGATTTGCTGTTAAAAAGGTATAAATATCTTTCATTGCTGAAAGTAATTAGAATAAGTAATTACTAAACATTATGATTCTGAAGTTAAATAATTTCTCTGAGAGCAAACTCAGTAAGGAGTAGATATAATTGAAACTACTAGCAGTATTTTTATGTTGTTTACATAAAATATACATAAGCATCGCAAGATTTGAGTGTTGATTTTTTTATTCAACAGGTTCATCTTTTGCTTTGTTTGCTCATCTTGGGCTCAGTCCTGCAAGGAGCAGAGTACTCTAGCCCTGGGCCAGGGAAGCAAGTAAACACATGCCTAGCTTTCAGCTTATGAGTTGTTTCATTGACTTTGACGGGATTACTCACATGCTTACAGTTAGGCACCCACTTAAGTGCTGGCTGGATCAGGGGTGGGGTGATCAGCACCTAGCAGGATCAGCACCTTTCGACCAGTTAAAATATTGACCTTTGCCATTCTCCCCCAGAATTTGCAAGAAAGTTCAGATTTTGTCAAGGATGTGTTCCATCCAGCAGGCAGGCAGGGTCCCCTTGCCTACCCTGACCTTGCAGCAACCTTCCTCACCCTGCAGAGGCCTCCATCTTCAATCAGGTGCAAAATGGCTTTCTCCCCCAGTTCCATCCTAGGAGTCCCTTTATAGACTCCTGCTAAAGTCACCTGCTTCTTTTGTTTTTTTGTTCTACCTTTTGTTCAGCATGGATTCACCAAGGGCAAGTCATGTCTGACTAATCTAATTGCCTTCTATGACGAGATAACTGGCTCTGTGGATGAGTGGAAAGCGGTGGACGTGTTGTTCCTTGACTTTAGCAAAGCTTTTGACACAGTCTCCCACAGTATTCTTGCCAGCAAGTTAAAGAAGTATGGGCTGGATGAATGGACTATAAGGTGGACAGAAATTTGGCTAGATTGTCGGGCTCAACGGGTAGTGATCAATGGCTCCATGTCTAGTTGGCAGCCGGTATCAAGTGGAGTGCCCCAAGGGTCGGTCCTCGGGCCGGTTTTGTTCAATATTTTCATTAATGATCTGGAGGATGGTGTGGATTGCACCCTCAGCAAGTTTGCAGATGACACTAAACTGGGAGGAGAGGTAGATACGCTGGAGGGTATAGCATACAGAGGGCCCTAGACAAATTAGAGGATTGGGCCAAAAGAAATCTGATGAGGTTCAACAAGGACAAGTGCAGAGTCCTGCACTTAGGACGGAAGAATCCCATGCACTGCTACAGACTAGGGACCGAATGGCTCGACAGCAGTTCTGCAGAAAAGGACCTAGGGGTTAC
This sequence comes from Eretmochelys imbricata, assembly GCF_965152235.1. NCBI lineage: Eukaryota > Metazoa > Chordata > Testudines > Cheloniidae > Eretmochelys > Eretmochelys imbricata. The sequence goes on from NC_135574.1 coordinate 34,812,693, forward strand.
AGTGGACGAGAAGCTGGATATGAGTCAACAGTATGCCCTTGTTGCCAAGAAGGCCAATGGCATTTTGGGATGTATAAGTAGGAGCGTTGCCAGCAGATTGAGGAACGTGATCGTTCCCCTCTGTTCGACATTGGTGAGGCCTCATCTGGAGTCCTGTGTCCAGTTTTGGGCCCCACACTACAAGAAGGATGTGGAAAAATTGGAAAGAGTCCAGCGGAGGGGAACAAAAATGATTAGGGGACTGGAACACATGACTTATGAGGAGAGGCTGGGGGAACGGGGATTGTTTAGTCTGTGGAAGAGAAGAATGAGGGGGGATTTGATAGCTGCTTTCAACTACCTGAAAGGGGGTTCCAAAGAGGATGGATCTAGATTGTTCTCAGTGGTAGCTGATGACAGAACAAGGAGTAATGCTCTCAAGTTGCAGTGGGGGAGGTTTAGGTTGGATATTAGGAAAAACTTTTTCACTAGGAGGGTGGTGAAACACTGGAATGCATTGCTTAGGGAGGTGGTGGAATCTCCTTCCTTAGAAGTTTTTAAGGTCAGTCTTGACAAAGCCCTGGCTGGGATGATTTAATTGGAGATTGGTCCTGCTTTGAGCAGGGGGTTGGACTAGATGACCTCCTGAAGTCCCTTCCAACCCTGATATTCTATGATTCTACCTTTTGGTAATTTCCCACTGCTGTGAAACCCTGTCCCTTCAGACAAGAGGAGGAAGTGTCTTCTCCCAGACAGAGAAAACCCATTGTCCCAAGGTGTTTTATTTTAAACAGATAACTGTTCAGTGCCACTCTGGCCTGGCAGAGACATGAGACAATCCTGTAAACTCAGGGTGAATCCACATATATACAAGCTTTTCATGACACGGGGATTTCATGATACAATTTCATAATATCATCCATCAGGCAGAAATGTTATAGACAGAACCCCCTATTTGTCACAGCCATGGCATCTAAAAACGGGACTTAGGCACATAAGTACCTTTGTGGATCTGGGCCACCATGCCCAAAATTTACTCTGATCGTTTTATAGGATAAAAATTTCCTAAGCACCTAAGTAACTTAGGAGCCTAAGTCTCCCTGAAAGTCAATGAGACAGGCTCCCAAGGGCCTGACTTGAAATCAATGGGAGTTAAGAACCTAACTTGCTTAGGAGTTTTTATAAATCCCACAAGGCACCTATCTGTATCTTTAGGCAGCAATGTAACTTTGTAAATCTGGCCGTAGGTGCCTAAGTCCCATTTGCCACATAGGCACTTTTGGAAATTCTATCCATAGTGGCTTATATGAAATGAGTGGGCAGACCCCATCCAGCTCCTAGAGAACAGGTGCCCACATCACTAAAGGAGGTATCATAACCGGCTGCCCTTGAGTGAGTGAAATGATCTCTGTGGATATACTTTAAAAGTATTTGGTGATCAGCTGAGCCTGAAGATGTTATTTAAATGTAAGTTGCTATTATTCTCCAGCAGCATATAGGTTCTCTACGTCAACGATGAGTCAAAGGAAAATGCGGGTCAGGAGGGCAGAGCAGCACAGAACCATCTAACCACGTGAAATACTGCAAAGGCAACTACGAACCATCAGCAGAAATACCTGTGGAGCTAATGAGGCACAACATCTTCATTCTGAATTACATTGGGGTTCCATGCTGGGTCACAATACTCTGCTACTGGTCAGAGAGCTGACCCTGCCTTTGAAAAGAGAAAACGGGATTTGCACTTGTCATCCATTAACTAGAACAATGCACACAGAATGCCCTGATAAAATCGGTTTGTAATTGCAAAAATTAATGAGGGATGGACCCTCAGCCAGAGTAAACCAGCACATATCTATTGATACTATATGGGAAATACAAAATATCTATTTTAGGTGCTAATAATAATAGCACAATGATCAAGGGAATCTGTATTTGCCTTATCTGCCTGTGTGGGGCATTTTAATCTCCTAATACACACACACTTCCAGCTGTCCGTTAGGAATAGAATGAATATTGTTCTGCACCATACCTGTCTATTTAAGACTCCCTCCCCACCTGTCTGTCTCCACTCTCAACATTCTCTTTTGTCATTGTGGTGAAATTCACCATCTGCAGAGGGCCAGCCCAAGACTCTCACACAACTTTAATCCCTGTAGCTCTGATCCTGTAAAGGCTTACGAACATGTTTAATGTGACAATTGTTTATTTTGCTCTTTGTAATTGTCTCACCGTTATCTGATGCTTCATCGACCTGTTTCTTGTAGGCATGTGTTGTCTCTCATCCTGGACTGCAAGGTAGAAACCACCTTCTTTGTTCGGTGTGTAACCCCCACTTGGAATTAGCCAGCTGAGCTCTTGGAGTTCCAGACTGAGCCTTTAGTGGGCCTACCCGAGCGACTATGACAATAATGGCTATCAAAGCCCTCTGATATTTCCCAGCGTGCTTGAAATCAGGAGTAGAGTCAGAATGGACAAAAACCCCTGCTGATACCAACAGGGAGGAATTGCACGGGATGTTCTAGATAAGCAGTTTGCTGGCCCAATGATGCGACAGGGCTGTTTAGCCCCCTCAGTGGGAGGGGACAGCCTGACTCAGGTTTCAGATTTGAGCTGAGGATGGAGATGGGGCTGTAAGAAAGAAGCAGAACAGCTCAGGGATTCTGATTAACTTTTCCTTCCCATGCAGGGAGTCTATGAGTTGCTGTGGAATCTAGTGCATGGGTCAGGCAGTTCCAGCCCTACAGAGACCAGTGTCAAGAGTGGTGGAGATCTGAACTGGTGCCAGCTACTGAGCCAGCTGAGACCTCTACAGGACTCCAGACCACGGAGTCAGGAAAGGACCCTGCCCCATCCAAGGGCAAAGACACAGTAAAGTTTAAGCTGAACAACAGTCACAACCCTGTAGCACTCCTCTCCAGACGCATCCACAGTGGGCCACTGAGAAGGTGCCAGAAAGGGAGCTCAAGGTTGGGAAGAGTTGTGAGTGCTGGGAGGTGGGCAATAGACTGATTTGTGAATGTGTTCGTACTTCTTCATCTTAACCCTTTCCTTCCCCAGATCTTATTTTCCTGCTCTCAATAAAGTCCCCTTGTTGTACTCCTATTTGGGGTAGGTGTCATTCTGTTGTTGGGGTTTGTGCTGATGTACTTCATCATGCCTTTTGTACCAGGTCTCACACTTCCTGCTGGTTAGTAGTACTAGTCTTTTTCCCCAGGGGTAGCACTTGTGTCTTGGGCACAGTGAAGAATCACCTTGTGTGTGGAGGCACAAGGCATCACAAAAAGAATCCAGGACCCAGCCCACACGAGGAGAGGGGAGCAGCTGCTCCAAATAACAAGTGCCAGCACCAGGCAGTGAAAAGGCTTGAGCAACACCTTGGGGGTAGGGTTGCCAACTTTCTAATCCCTGAAAACCGAACACCGCTGCCCCACCCCTTCCTCCAGAGGCCCTACCCCCGCCTCTTCCGCCGAGACCCTGCCGCCTCTATCCCCCCTAATTGCTCGCTGTCCAGCCCTGCTGTCCTGCTCTCCCTGTCCCCCCCGCCCCCAAGACTCACCTGCCACTTGCAGAGCCAGGCTGGGAGGCGCTGACGTGGAACCTGCCTGCCTGTCCAATTGGGACACAGCAGGGCACAGCAGGGGTCAATACCGAGAGTGAATCTGGACTGGGGAAATCGGGACACAGCGGGGTTGGTTCCTGGAATGAGTGGCTGGTGAGAGGAAATTGGGACATAGCGGGGGCGGGGGGGGCAGATAGGTTACCCCCCTGCCTCCCCAGATGGTGCCAGTCCCTACTTTGGAGCCCAGTCTGGGAGCTAGCCAGTTCTCTCTGTCAGGCTGGGGGGTGGGAAGAGCAGCAGCTGCTAAGCAGAGCCGCTCCTCCAGGCTCCATCAGCAGCTGCTGCTCTTCCCACCCCCTGATGGCAGAAGCTGGTTATTGCAGGTGACTGGACTTGTAGCATCCGGTCAGCTGAGCTGACTGGACGCTGCCAGTTTACCTTTTCAACCGGAATGTCTGGTCGAAAACCGGACACCTGGCAACACTACCTGGGGGAGGGGTTACATGTGTTGAACAGCACGCAGCAAAACGTCCAGTCCCTATCTGGGGTTCCTAGGCATTACTGAAATGGTAATAGTATTGAACAAGACTGGGGTCTTTGAGTTTAAGTGGTGTAGATGCCTTGTGCTGGCCTTAAATTTCCCCCCTGTGATATGTTCTCCTTTCGTGTTACATCAGCCTTTTAAATCTGTATGAGATAGTTCATACATACTTCAAGACTGACAGGGTCACATTAACATGTTTTGTCAATTTCCTAAAAGGATGAACATTTTTGCCATGCAGCTGCTGTCATTAGACTGAGGTAACCATGAAAACTGAAGATTTACATGGCTTTTACTAGATAGCAGCTTAAAAATGGCAATTCTGATGGATATCTTCAGTCTGAGGTTTGTTGAAACCTGAAACTTAAGTCTTGAAAAAAAAAAAAAAAGCATACAAACCAAAACTGAGAAATGATTTCATAATCATTGGTAGCTAAATGACTGGGTTTTTCTGAAATCTAGTTGATACCCGCAAACATCTTGGGAACAACTTTGTTTCTAAAAAAACAAAAATTTAATTGTGATTTTAAAGGTTCATTTTTTTTCTCTATTGCAAACAGGAAACTAATTAATTTCTAAGCCCTTGCATGCTACTGAAGCATGTATCATTCAGTTATAGTCATCTTATATCCTGGTTCTACACAGACATTTTGTTAAGATTGAATCTTTCCTAACCTCTGAAACAGGATTTTCTCTTTCTAAATGAAACACTGGTAGTGTTCAGTTTACCATAACACAGTTAGATTTAGAAAGTCACAGGTAATAAATATAAATGAGGGAATTCATAAAAAATGTACCAGCCACTGCTAAACTCCTAAGATATGTTAAAATTCTTGCTACAAAGCCATAATCGCACCTTTTTTTGTCCAGCATTGCGAAAAGCAGATCTACTCAGCAAACTACACTATCACCAACAATTAGAAGCAGTAATTAGACAAGCAGCTCTGGAACTGGTGACCACAGTAATCAAATGGCTTGCAGATGTTAATCATGCTGTAAATGATTTGCATTGTGACTGTTCTCTGTAGTTAAGAAAAGGATAAAAATGTGGGAGATAGTGTAGCTTTTCTTATAGAAATAGCTTTTAGAATAAACATCCGAAGAGACCTATTTTTTTTAAACAGCAGTGACATTGAACAGAGACATATATGGTCTCTTTGCTAGTAGGATATGACCATAAGAGTGAAGTTTTCTATAAAAGAGGGACACTGGATCCTTTGTAGGTATCATCACAATCATCATTGTACATTCTTATCTCCAGAAAGCCAAAACTTAAAGTTGTCAGCACTCCTCATAAACTGAGTGAGGTGAAGGATGGGCTAAAAACGTAAGAATGGCCATACTGGGTCAGACCAAAGGTCCATCTAGCCCAGTATCCTGTCTTCCGCCAGTGGCCAGTGCCAGGTGCCCCAGAGGGAGTGACTAAACCATCCAGTGATCCATCTCCTGTTGCCCATTCCCAGCTTCTGGCAAACAGAGGCTAGGGACACCATCCCAGCCCATTCTGGCTAATAGCCATTGATGGACCTAACCTCCATGAATTTGTCTAGTTCTTTTTTGAACCCTGTTATAGTCTTGGCCTTCATAACATCCTCTGGCAAAGAGTTCCACAGGTTGACTGTGCGCTGTGTGAAGAACTTCCTTTTATTTGTTTTAAACCCGCTGCCCATTAATTTCATTTGGTGGCCCCTAGTTCTTATATTATGGGAACAAGTAAATAACTTTTCCTTATTTACTTTCTCCACACCACTCATGATTTTATATACCTCTATCATATTCCCCCTTAATCTCCTCTTTTCCAAGCTGAAAAGTCCTAACCTCTTTAATCTCTCCTCATATGGGACCCGTTCCAAACCCTTAATAATTTTAGTTGCCCTTTTCTGAACCTTTTCTATTGCCAGTGTATTTTTTTTGAGATGAGGGCACCGCATCTGTATGCAGTTTTCAAGATGTAGGAGTACCATGGATTTATATAAGGTCAATAAGATATTCTCCGTCTTATTCTCTGTCCCTTTTTTAATGATTCCTAACATCCCGTTTGCCTTTTTGACTGCTGCTGCACACTGTGTGGACATCTTCAGAGAACTATGCACGATGACTCCAAGATCTGTCTCCTGATTAGTTGTAGCTAAATTAGCCCCCATCATATTGTATGTGTAGTTGGGGCTATTTTTTTCCAATGTGCATTACTTTACATTTATCCACATGAAATTTCATTTGCCATTTTGTTGCCCAATCACTTAGTTTTGTGAGATCTTTTTGAAGTTCTTCACAGTCTGCTTTGGTCTTAACTATCTTGAGCAGTTTAGTATCATCTGCAAACTTTGCCACCTCACTTATTAATCTCTCCTCATATAGAAGCTGTTCCATACCCCCAATCACTTTTATTGCCCTTTTCTGAACCTTTTCCAATGCCAACACATCCCTCTTGAGATGGGGCAACCACATCCGCACACAGCATTCAAGATGTGGGTATACCATGGACCCACACAGAGGCAATATAACATCTTCCATCCCATTATCTATCCCTTTCTTAATGATTCCCAACATTCTGTTCGCTCTTTTGACTGCCACTGCACACTGAGTGGATGTTTTCAGAGAACGATCCACAATGACTCCAAGATCTCCCTTCTGAGTGGCAACAGCCAATCTAGACCCCAGCATTCTATATGTATGCTTGGGATGACGTTTTCCAGTGTGCATTACTTTGCATTCATCAACATTAAATTTCATCTGCCATTTTGGTGCCCAGTCACCCAGCCTACATCCATTAGGCCTTTATCTGGTTTCACTGGCAAAAGCTAAAAGATGTTCAAGTCAAAAAAAGACACTGGGGGAGCTCAAAACAAAGTATTCTAGCTGAATAGTACCAAAGAAACTACATTTTCAGACAGACATTTTGGCTGGCTGCCTGCCCCAGTGTTTTGAAATGTTTCATTTTACTTTTGTTCAAATTTGTAGCTGAACTCTTGCATAATTGTCTTCTGTGCATTAGCTGGTTGCCTTTATCTCTTTTTTCCAGATTGTTCTGCTTATTCTCTGCAAATTCAGGAAAGCACTTAAGTACACATGCTTAAACTCTTTCCACAGTTGGCACTGAAAGGCAAGATCACTGTATGCCACTCTCGTGTGGGCTACTCACCATGCAGGGAAGGAGGAGAACAGCCTCAGCAAGGCAGCTACTTCTCACAAAGGTGAGCAGGGAGTGGGCAGAGCCTTGATTTCACCCCTTTAAACACACCAGTCAGCACAGCTGAGCCATGGCAGAGAGGGAAATTAGCAAATAGCTTAGGCATGCAGCAATTCTCCCCAAATGGCCATATTTTTGGAGTTTAATGTACCCACCCTACACATACCCACATCATATCATATGAAAGCTTTTTATTTATATTTAGATGAAGTAATGATGTGGAGTTGTCAAGTGGTGCTGTAATTCTTTAGGCGAGGTAAACTGATACCCAAAATGAGAGTCATTATTTGCACAGGTCTAGAAATACTGCAATGTGTAAAGTTTGAATTCATTTCAACACTTATTGTAATGTTTATTGACCAAACCTACCAAATGTTAATGTATTAAAGATGGCTTTGCTTGAGCAAGATTTGTTTTTTGCTTTTTTTAAATGATGAAGCTGTTGAGCATGTGGCAAAACAGCAACATTTTGCAGTACAGACACTTCCCAGGTTACGCAAGACCCGACTTACTCGAATTTGTCCTTACGGAAAAAGTTCCAGAAGCCAGAAATAGGATTTTCGAGTTGCAGAAATTTTTGCGTAACGTACAGGTATACGTTGCCGACTTACGCAAAACTCAAGTTACGCAAGGCTTTCCAGAATGGAATGATTGCATAAGTCGGGGGGTGTCTGTTTTCTTAATTGTCAAAGTTTCTCACCAGTGACCAGGTTTCTCACCAAAGTTTCTCACCAAATGTAACATCTCCATTCATAAGGTTTTGTACATGTAATATAGCACCTAGTCTGCCAGGTAGAAGGTGTTAATTTTTAATTGCCTCTGCATGCAGTACTAGCCTTTGAAATACTCTAGAAACTAGTTTTTTCATTCCGGGACGCTTATGCCTAGGACATTATTTGTGTTAGAGATAACAATCAACAGCGTCATATTGGGCTTCAAAATGTCCACTAAATAAAAGTGGCAACCTAATTTAGCACAAGTCTGTATGCTTGTACAAAAATAAAAAATGGTGGTGGTGGTAATGCTAACAATATGCTTTGGGAATTTAACCTCTGCAGGGAAAGGAGGACTTGTGGCACCTTAGAGACTAACAAATTTATTTGAGCATAAGCTTTCATGAGCTACAGCTCACTTCATTGGATGCACACAGTGGAAAATACAGTGGGGAGATTTTATATACACAGACAACATGAAACAATGGGTGTTACCATATACACTGTAACAGTGATCAGGAAAGGTGAGCTATTACCAGCAGGAGAGCAGGGGCGGGGGTGGGGATAATCAAGGTAGGCCATTTCCAGCACTTAAGAAGAATGTGTGAGGAACAGTACGGGGGAAATAAACAAGGGGAAATAGTTTTACTTTGTGTAATGACACATCCACTCCCAGTCTTTATTCAAGCCTAAGTTGATTGTATCCAGTCTGCAAATTAATTCCAATTCAGCAGTCTCTCATTGGAGTCTGTTTTTGAAGTTTTTTTGTTGAAGAATTGCCACTTAGGTCTAATCAAGTGACCAAAGAGATTGAAGTGTTCTCCGATTGGTTTTTGAATGTTATAATTCTCAATGTCTGATTTGTGTTGATTTATTCTTTTACATAGAGATTGTCCGGTTTGGCCAATGTACATGGCAGAGGGGCATTGCTGGCACATGATGGCATATATCACATTGGTAGATGTGCAGGTGAACGAGCCTCTGATAGTGTGCCTGATGTGATTAGGCCCTGTGATGGTGTCCCATGAATAGATATGTGGACACAGTTAGCAACGGGCTTTGTTGCAAGGATAGGTTCTTGGGTTAGTGGTTTTGTTGTGTGGTGTGTCGTTGCTGGTGAGTATTTGCTTCAGGTTGGGGAACTGTCTGTAAGCAAGGACTGGCCTGTCTCCCAAGATCTGTGAGAGCAATGGGTCGTCCTTCAGGATAGGTTGTAGATCCTTGATGATGCGTTGGAGAGGTTTTAGTTGGGGGCTGAAGGTAACGGCTAGTGGTGTTCTGTTATTTTCTTCGTTGGCCCTGTCCTGTACAGGTAACTTCTGGGTACTCTTCTGGAGCTGTCAATCTGTTTCTTCACTTCAGCAGGTGGGTATTGTAGTTGTAAGAATGCTTGATAGAGATCTTGTAGGTGTTTGTCTCTGTCTGAGGGGTTGGAGCAAATGCGGTTGTATCGTAGAGCTTGGCTGTAGACAATGGATCGTGTGGTGTGGTCTGGATGTAAGCTGGAGGCATGTAGGTAAGTATAGAGGTCAGTAGGTTTCCGGTATAGGGTGGTGTTTATGTGACCATCGCTTATTAGTACCGTAGTGTCCAGGAAGTGGATCTCTTGTGTGGACTGGTCATTAATGGTTATTAATGGTGGGTACCCATAGCAGTGCTGCTGATCTGAAGGTATACATGGTCTCCAAATGTGAAATAGTTATGGGTGAGGACAGTCACAAAGTTCAGCCACCAGGTTAGCCATGACATTATCGGGGATACTGTTCCTGACAGCTTATAGTCCATCTTTGTGTGGAATGTTGGTGTAGAGGGCTTCTACATCCATAGTGGCTAGGATGGTGTTTTCAGGAAGATCACCGATGGATTGTAGTTTCCTCAGGAAGTCAGTGGTGTCTCGAAGATAGCTGGGAGTGCTGGTAGCATAGGGCCTGAGGAGGGAGTCTACATAGCCAGACAATCCTGCTGTCAGGGTGCCAATGCCTGAGATGACGGGGTGTCCAGGATTTCCAGGTTTATGGATCTTGGGTAGCAGATAGAATACCCCTGGTCGGGCTTCCAGGGGTGTGTCTGTGCAGATTTGTTCTTGTGCTTTTTCAGGGAGTTTCTTGAGCAGATGGTGTAGTTTCTTTTGGTAACCCGCAGTGGGATCAGAGGGTAATGGCTTGTAGAATGCGGTGTTGGAGACCTGCCAAGCAGCCTCTCATTTATGCTCAAATAAATTTGTTTGTTAGTCTCTAAGGTGCCACAACTACTCCTTTTATTTTTGCGGATACAGACTAACATGGCTGCTACTCTGAACTCTGCAGGGAAGTTACCTTATATGAAAAGAGGGAGGATACAAGCCCCTTAAAACTTACATCAAAGAGAAACATTATTCAAAGTTTGCGGAGAGTTTGTTATTTGTCAACAAAAAAATCCAAAATGAAAAAAAAACTGTAAAAACCATCAGCACTGGACAGAATTAGGTTACAGTTTATCAGTCAATGTGTCTTTCTTCCTACTTGATTAAGACATATCTTAAAGCAAAACCATCTTGTAACACTACAACTGTAAGCACTGCATCTTATGACATGGTCTCTCTTTTCAATCGGCTGATAACATGCAATGATCGTAGGAACAAGAAAGCTCTTCTCCGGTCCAAGCTGCTACAAAGATATAACATGCTACTTCCTTCACATGTGGAAACTACAAGCTATTCCAGTAGCAAATTACAGACAAGATTAGAAAAACACTATGGTTCTGCAATTTCATTCCATGCACAGCATGGACAAGGCAAATCTACCATTGTTCTATGCAGTGCAATAACATTAGCTGATGCTATACAAGCTGCTAGTAATTTAAAGCCGGAACTTAAGTCATCAAAATGTTTTATTGATATTCTTCAGGCGAGTGAGCCTGATGAACAGCTTTCAAGTGAACAAGTAGTTTCGTACAATACCACTTCAAGCCTTTGATCTGCAATAGCCAAAAAGCAAGTGTCAGAATATTATACAAAACCAGATGATTATAGTTTACAGAGGTCAACTACTTTTGTTCCCCGGTTCATGCAGGAGTTTGTCCTTTGCTTGATTGATAAAGAAGCATCTAATTCAGCCAGCAAGGAGTATGATCCTTCAGAAGACATTTAAAGAAGGTGCCTCTCAACTGAAGTACAGAGTATTTAATAGTTCCAAAATGATCACACCATTCCATATTAGCTTTGATACACAGCTGCACCATAAGTTTGGGTCTCAATTTAGTTGACATACTGCACCTTCATGGATTTGCATCAGTTCTGATGAGGTGAGGTAGTTCAACACTAGTGCTGCAAACATTGAAATAGGAAGAGTCCAGGGAAGTATATGCATTCCAAATGGAATTGTACCACTTCATACTGGAGGAAATTTCATCCATAAAGGAGATTATAGTATAGTCAATGTAGAGACCATTGATGGAAAGTATAGTAGAACCTCAGAGTTATGAACACCAGAGTTACGAACTGACCAGTCAGCCACACACCTCATTTGGAACCAGAGGTACGCAAACAGGCAGCAGCAGAGACAACAACAAAAATACAGTACTGTGTTGAATACAAACTGCTAAAAAAATGGGGGGGGGAGCAGTATTTTTCTTCTGCACAGTAAAGTTTCAAAGCTGTATTAAGTCAATGTTCAGTTGTAAACTTTTGAAAGAATAACCACAACATTTTGTTCAGCATTACGAACATTTCAGAGTTACAACACCTGGGGAATGGAGGTTGTTTGTAACTCTGAGGCTCTACTGAATACCTTCCATTAAAGGGTTAGAGTAGTATTTCAAGAACAGTCTGCAGATAGTCCAGCATTACAAGAAATACCACTGAAGCACGGGAAGGGAAAGTCACTTACTCTCCCTGGACAATCAGAGTTTCATATGCAGTGTGTAGCATCTGAAAAACCTAGAGCACCTCAGAGTTAACTTCCCATGAAAACGTACTTGAGAAAATCAACTCTGTAGTCAGAACAATCTTCCCTGCAAAGAACTGTGTACCTGCCAAGGCAATGAAGACTGTGGTAATCCACTCACACTCGATACATCATAACGAAGAACAAGATTATGATGTTGACTGGAAGTGTCACCTGCACTATTACATTTCAATTATACCCATACAAATTTGCTAGATTGTTGTGATGCTCTGAGGTCACAAAGAAATCCAATTCTACATCTTGAAATAATAGTCGTTAAACAAACAAACTTATGCAAATATTTCCCAGTGATCATTTTAATGTGTTCATGGTATTATTTTTTATCCCTGTTTCTATGGTAACAGCACCATTTGACAACTTCACATCATACTTCATCTTAAACTATACATAATAAGCTTTCAAAATTATATATAATGTGAGTGCGCATAGAGCGTATATTAAGTTGACCAAATCAGAGTTCCTTTTTTTTTTAAAAAAGGAAATGGGGCCTTTTTTGGGAAGAATGCATCTTGAGACTATGATTAACCCTTTGGGAGCTGCCCAGCTTTCACCCATATAACATACGTATCATCACTTCTGAAGAGGCTTTGTAAATTAAGGATACATGAGCCTGCCTTAAGCCACAGCCTACAGTTCTCTGTGTGGGTGCATGAAGCCCTGAAATGCAGAGGAAATATTACATGTTCCATGGCACAAAGGAAGGGTTCACAAAGCAGAGAGCATATTCTGGGGATTGTGCAACCCACTGTGTTCTGCAGAGCAAAGGTCTGATGTGGCACTCCGTGCAGGAGAGTAGAAGGTGTAAAGAGAACAAGGGATCATTTGCAGTGCCAAACAACTATACTGAACCAAGTAATTAACAGATAATGCTAGATGTCCATGACTCTATACTGCTCTTTCTACATATTAGACATATTTTAGAGAACTCCCATAAGAGGAGAGAGTTTCAAGAGGGACACGGGCACAACAGGAAGATGGCCTGTTGTCTGCACTGTTCTGTTCTGCAGGGTTGACTGCCACTGTTAACCACTGAATGCCTCTGTCAAGGTTCCTCCCCCACTCTGAACTCTAGGGTACAGATGTGGGGACCTGCATGAAAACCTCCTAAGCTTACTTTCACCAGCTTAGGTTAAAACTGCCCCAAGGTACAAATTAATTTTGTCCTTTGATCCTGGATTTCCACTGCCACCACCAAACTTTAACTGGGTTTACTGGGAAACGTAGTTTGGACACGTCTTTCCCCCCAAAATCCTACCAACCCTTGCACCCCACTTCCTGGGGAAGGTTTGGTAAAAATCCTCACCAATTTGCATAGGTGACCACAGACCCAAACCCTAGGATATGAGAACAATGAAAAAGCATTCAGTTTTCTTACAAGAAGACTTTTAATAGAAGTAAAGGAATCACCTCTGTAAAATAAGGATGGTAGATACCTTACAGGGTAATTAGATTCAAAACATAGAGAATCCCTCTAGGCAAAACCTTAAGTTACAAAAAAGGTACACAGACAGGAATAGTCATTCTATTCAGCTCAGTTCTTTTCTCAGCCATTTAAAGAAATCATAATCTAACACATACCTAGCTAGATTACTTACTAAAAGTTCCAAGACTCCATTCCTGTTCTATCCCCGGCAAAAGCAGCATACAGACAGACACACAGACCCTTTGTTTCTCTCCCTGCTCCCAGCTTTTGAAAGTATCTTGTCTCCTCATTGGTCATTTGGTCAGATGCCAGCAAGGTTACCTTTAGCTTCTTAACCCTTTACAGGTGAGAGGATTTTTCCTCTGGCCAGGAGAGATTTTAAAGGGGTTTACCCTTCCCTTTATATTTATGACAGCCTCCCAGTGAGGTGAACTAAAGTTGAGGGTGTGACGGGTTGGATCACAGAACCCCCATGGGGGCTGCTAACTGATGTGCCAAGACTACCTCTGCTTTCCCTGCTAGCTTGGGACTCCAGAACCCTGCCTGGCTGTGCCAGACATGCTTGCCAGTCAAAAACACAGACCCAGGTCTGAACCACATCCCATAAATTGCAAGCTTAACTGAAAGCAGTTTAAGAAGTGCTCCTGTCTTTAACACTCAGATGCCCAACTCCCAATGGGGTCTAAACCCCAAATAAATCCATTTTACCCTGTATAAGGCTTATACAGGGTAAACTCGTAAATAGTTCACCCTCTATAACACTGATAGAGAGATATGCACAGCTGTTTGCTGCCCCCCCACCCCCAGTATTAACACATACTCTGGGTTAATTAATAAGTAAAAAGTACAGAAAGTAGGATTTAAGTGGTTCCAAGTAGTAACAGAGAGAACAAAGTAAATTACCAAACAAAATAAAATAAAACACGCAAGTCTATGCCTAATACAGTAAGAAAACTGAATACAGATAAAACCTCACCCTCAGAGGTGTTCCAGTAAGCTTCCTTTTACAGACTAGTCTCCTGGTAGTCTGGGTCCAGCAATCACTCACACCCCATGTAGTTACTGTCCTTTGTTCCAGTTTCTTTCAGGTTTCCTTTGGGGTGGAGAGGCTCTCTCTTGAGTCAGCTGAAGACAAAATGGAGGGGTCTCCCAGGGATTTAAATAGATTTTCTCTTGTGGGTGGACACCCCTCCCTCCCCCTGTGTAGAATTCAGCTACAAAATGGAGTTTTGGAGTCACATGGGCAAGTCACATCTCCATGCAGGACTCAATTTTTTACAGGCAGCAGCCATTGCCCACATGCTATCTTGAATGTCTTCAGGAAGACTTCTTATGTAGATTGGAGCCTTCCAAGATCCATTGTTTGTTAAGTGTTTCTTGACTGGGCACTTAAGTTGCACATTCCTTTCTCAAGAAGCTGACCAAATGCTTACTAAGGCTACTTAAAAATCAAGCAAGTACACAGCCAATATTCATAACTTTGAATATAAAATGATACATGCATACAAATAGGAGGAATAGATTCAGTGGATCATAACCTTTACAGAGATATGTTAAATGGCATATGTAGCATAAAACATATTCCAGTTATGTCATATATACATTCATAAGCATATTTCCATGAAGCCTTATGGGGTGCACCGTCACAGAGGGTTCTCAGCACCATGCAGGATCCTTTGCACATCCACTAGTTCAAAACCTTGCAAAGTGGGTGGAGCAGTAGGCCACGCCCTTTACTTCATCCCATAATCTGCATGGAACAGCCCTGCAAAATATGGTAGCTTGGGGCTGAGGAGTCCATTTTGCAGCCATGAGTACATTTCCCTGAGTACCCAGCCTGCTTAATTTGGACTGTATACCCTGTTGTAGAATTGGGCCCTAAATGTACAGGACCAGATCCTCAGGTCAAGATTCTTATTTACACTAATGCCCCCTTATGTGGCTAGAGTGGTATATAGGGGTGTTTGTGTTAATGAGAATTCAGGCCTTAGCTAGCATATATTGGTATAGCTCCATTGACTTCAGCGGAGATACTCTATTTTACACCAGTTGATGATTTGGTCCAGAATTGTGTATTTTAAAATGTGATTAAAATCATGTTGGGCCAAATCCTTGATTGGTATGGAGCTACACCAATTTACACTAGATAAGAACATGGCCCATTTTTGCCAAAATGTGGAGATCATATTTACATAGCAAAGAATAATCTAAGCTTTTCTATAATCCCTGTGCTTGTATTACGGGTCCAATAAATCTCTTTTCCTCAACATTATGTTGTTAATTTTACTGCACAGCCACTAAACTGAACAGTACTTCAATAATTATATCAAAACCAGCATTTCAAAGGGAATAAAAACAAACATTGGATTTCCTCATAAATTGCCGTGTGACACGCTTTCAGCAATAAAAGTCACTAAACCCAAGAGGAGGCATGAAAAGACTTTTTTTGTTAAATACCTTTTTAAAAGATAATTTAATTAAAATACGATATGAATGTAGTGGGTTTTCAAAAGTGTTTAAAGGACACTGGGGTATATTTAATGCAGAATAATTAAGACACTTACTAACTTGTGCCTAAATATTTGACTTTCAGATTCTGAAATGGATTCCTTGCCTAAAATGTATTCATTAAAAAAAAAACCCACACACACACTTGGAGTTAGATTGAGGTTTTTAGCATGAGATTTGTGTGTGAGGCAGTTTGTTGGTACATTGTGAACTGCTCCAGAGACAGGCATAAATCCCTTCTTGCACCAAAGGGGTAATAATCTGCTACTGGTCCAAACCAGTAACAATACTCGCTTCCTGGTCCATACTAGTAGAAAGTTATTCCTACCTCGGACATCTCTGTTGACTAGTGCCCATGGTGGGCGTTGGGGGCAGGTAGGAAGAATCCACCCTTTCCCAGACCCTCCCCACCCACCTACTCAGTGGCAATCAGAACTTGCTTACCTGTGTATGGCCAAAGCCAAGGTCTGGGCAGACAGTGCAGATATGTAAGGAAGGTGCATAATCCAATCAAAATGTACCCATTAAAATACTGGGGCCTGATTCTGACACCCTGAGTCAGAGTAGTAACTTACTATGTAAGTAGTCTTATTCACTTCAGTGTAATTACTCATGGAGTAAGGTACAACTGAACATGAATCAGTGTAACAGATCCAGGCCCTTGGTGATTTGGCTTGACAACCCTGTATTCTGAAATAGTGAGTAATGGGAAATGAAGGATACGGGGAGCACCCAGCAATGACAAAGAGCAACTCACTATAAATTATTTCAGATATAGAGATTACCTTAAAATGTACTAATAAGCAATGTACACCAAATGGCAGTTACCAATAGAAAGACTTGATTTAGTCCTAGTAATAAAAGACATGATTTATATAATTCATGGTGTCGCTATCTCCTTGAAGTAATTTGTATTAGGTTTCCAAAATCTCTTTGGCTTAAAAACATTACTTCTAGTAGTCTTACAAAAAGGAACACAAAGAGGGATTTTAAATGTACCTAGAATGCAGCTTCTGAAGGGGCTATGAACGATCTTCTGAGCCACCATGAAAACATATGCTATGTCCAAATCTATACTGATTTTCTGGGACAGAGATATGATTTGTTCTTGTTTTCTAAGATCTGTTTTCATATAGAAAAATATTCCATCATTTATGGGAATATGTCCTGGGAACATTCTTTTAAATTATGTAGTATTACTTTAAACAAGAGCATAAAAATCTTTGCCGTAGTGAGTGAGCCTGTACATAGTTAATTTTTCCAGACTTCATTATAATGTTTCCCATCAGACTACTGTATTCTCTAACACTTGCGAACTTTAAGGTTCTGCTCAAGGAAAGAATATAAACAATAGTAATTCTTTACTCAAGTCATTAGCATTATCAAGGATCTTTATATGCATGGAGGAAGGAAGGAATGTGCTAGAAGACACCCTTTACTTGTGTGACCTGTGCAAGGACTTATTCCAACAACAGTCTTTATTCTTCAGCTCAGCATGTCTCCAAAGGTAGCAAAAAGTATCAGGAAGAAGGTAGGGGTTGCAGCATCCTTTAGGATGATATGGCTGGTGCTGTTTCTCTGCATAGTGGGTTGTTTGAACTATCAAGTTACTGAGGGCCACCTAAGTAAATTGGCAGAGCTCTCTTGGAGTCAATGGAATTAGATAGACTTATGCTGGAAAAGGAATCTAGTCCAATGATTTTAACTGAAGTGCCTCAAAGTATTTGAGAAACACGAATTAGTCCTCTCGAGACTGCCACAAGGTAGTTATGGCTATTTTACGTACAGCAAAGAGCAGAGAAGTTATGTCGAGAATTGTCAAATTTGAGTGCATAAAATTAAGCACTTAAATCCATATTTAGGCAGAAAAATCGAAGGAGATGAGCACCTGCAGCTCTCATTGTGTTGCAGATGTTCATCAACTGAAAACTGTGCTTAATCACTTGATACACTCCTGTCAAGGCTGAATCCCCACTTTGGCACTTCGAGTACAGAAGGTGGAGGCCCACAAGGATATTAAAAATTAATACTTGCCACTCCAGGCTTGTATTACACTCCCAAGGTTACAGCTTTTCTCTGATCTTGGCTTGGTAAATGCTGCCACCACCCAAATGCAAAAAAACAAACAAACAAAAAAAAACCCACAACCCAAAAAACCCTTTGAAGACAGGAAGGAGCACTTGGGAATTCCTCCCTGTGGGGTACCCTCAAGCCCTTTCGCCGCTTTCAGGGAAGAGCTGAGAAAGAAAACAAACGAAATTAGCTGTGGCTACCAGCTAATGAAACAACATTCACAAACCTCTTAGGACACCAAAAATCCAATCCTGTTTTTAAAAAAGATAAATTTTATTAGAAAAAAATGAAGAAAATACATCTGGAATTTAGGCTTTTGCTAGATTTTAAAAGAACAATTCCAAAAATTAAGTACGAAGAATAGCTTTCTTGGGGTCCAGCTTAAAAGTTACAAGCAAACAAAAGCACCTGGGGTTTACCACAGAGCCAAAATAAAGAAATAAACCTGATAACATCTATTTAAACATTCCCTGTCCAATGATTTCTTCTAGGTATGGAAGATGAATTTTCATACCTGGTTCAAGCCTTACAGAGCATTCCTGCTTATGGCATTGCTGCTCCATGTCTCCTTCTCCAGAGAACAACAGGCAAAGGGGAACTATTTCCCTGCCCATTTTAAAAAGTTCTAGCCTTCCCATTGGCTCTTTTGATCAGGTGCCCACTCCTTTTCTTTTACCTGTGGGCTTGTTAACCCTTTACAGGTAAAGCGAGCAGAGAACAGACACCAAGAGGGATTTTAAAGAGGGATTTTAAAGCTAACTGGCTGGCTGGGTGTCAGAGCTCCCCGTCCCTTCTTTTATCATAACTCCATACAACATATGAAACTTCAAAATGAGTCACACAAATACTGCTCCACACATATATGAAGGCAAGGTATCTTAGCTCTTTGTCCCACCACAAAGATGGACTACAAGCCATCAAGAACACTATCCCCGATAATGTCACGGCTAACCTGGTGGCTGAACTTTGTGACTTTGTCCTTACCCATAACTATTTACATTTGGGGACAATGTATACCTTCAGATCAGCGGCACTGCTATGGGTACCCGCATGGCCCCACAGTATGCCAACATTTTTATGGCTGATTTAGAACAACGCTTCCTCAGCTCTCGTCCCCTAAAGCCCCTACTCTACTTGCGCTATATTGATGACATCTTCATCAGCTGGACCCATGGAAAAGAAGCCCTTGAGGAATTCCACCATCATTTCAACAATTTCCATCCCACCATCAACCTCAGCCTGGTCAAGTCCACACAAGAGATCCACTTCCTGGACACTACAGTGCTAATAAACAATGGTCACATAAACACCACCCTATACCAGAAACCTACTGACCGCTATTCCTACCTGTATGCCTCCAGCTTTCACCCTGACCACACCACACGATCCATCGTCTACAGCCAAGCTCTGCGATACAACCGCATTTGCTCCAACCCCTCAGACAGAGACAAACACCTACAAGATCTCTATCAAGCTTTCTTACAACTACAATACCCACCTGCGGAAGTAAAGAAACAGATTGATAGAGCCAGAAGAGTTCCCAGAAGTTACCTACTACAGGACAGGCCTAACAAAGAAAATAACAGAATGCCACTAGCCGTCACCTTCAGCCCCCAACTAAAACCCCTCCAACGCATTATTAAGGATCTACAACCTATCCTAAAGGATGACCCAACACTCTCACAAATCTTGGGAGACAGGCCAGTCCTTGCTTACAGACAGCCCCGCAACCTGAAGCAAATACTCACCAACAACCACATACCACACAACAGAACCACTAACCTAGGAACTTATCCTTGCAACAAAGCCCGTTGCCAACTGTGCCCACATATCTTTTCAGGGGACACCATCACAGGGCCTAATAACGTCAGCCACACTATCAGAGGCTCGTTCACCTGCACATCCACCAATGTGATATATGCCATCATGTGCCAGCAATGCCCCTCTGCCATTTACATTGGTCAAACTGGACAGTCTCTACGTAAAAGAATAAATGGACACAAATCAGATGTCAAGAATTATAACATTCATAAACCAGTCGGAGAACACTTCAATCTCTCTGGTCACGCAATCACAGACATGAAGGTCGCTATCTTAAAACAAAAAAACTTCAAATCCAGACTCCAGCAAGAAACTGCTGAATTGGAATTCATTTGCAAATTGGATACTATTAATTTAGGCTTAAATAGAGACTGGGAGTGGCTAAGTCATTATGCAAGGTAGCCTATTTCCCCTTGTTTTTTCCTACCTCCCCCCGAGATGTTCTGGTTTAACTTGGATTTAAACTTGGAGAGTGGTCACTTTGGATGAGCTATTACCAGCAGGATAGTGAGTTTGTGTGTGTGGTTTTTGGGAGGGGGGTGAGGGGGTGAGAGAACCTGGATTTGTGCTGGAAATGGCCCACCTTGATTATCATGCACATTGTAGGGAGAGTGGTCACTTTGGATGAGCTATTACCAGCAGGATAGTGAGTTTGTGTGTGTGGTTTTTGGGAGGGGGGTGAGGGGGTGAGAGAACCTGGATTTGTGCAGGAAATGGCCCAACTTGATTATCATGCACATTGTGTAGAGAGTTGTCACTTTGGATGGGCTATCACCAGCAGGAGAGTGAATTTGTGTGGGGGGGTGGAGGGTGAGAAAACCTGGATTTGTGCTGGAAATGGCCCAACTTGATGATCACTTTAGATAAGCTATTACCAGCAGGACAGTGGGGTGGGAGGAGGTATTGTTTCATATTCTCTGTGTGTATATAAAGTCTGCTGCAGTTTCCACGGTATGCATCCGATGAAGTGAGCTGTAGCTCACAAAAGCTCATGCTCAAATAAATTGGTTAGTCTCTAAGGTGCCACAAGTACTCCTTTTCTTTTTGACCCACCACAGTAGCATTTAACTTCAAAAAGGGGAACTACACAAACATGAGGAAGCTTGTTAAATGAAAATGAAAAGGAACGGTCATAAAAGTGAAATACTTGCAGGCTGCATGGAAACTATTTAAAAACACCATAATAGAGGCTCAAATTAATGTATACCCCAAACAAAAACAAAACACAGCAAGAGGACCAAAAAATGATACCTTGGCTAAACAAGTAAAAGAGGCAGGTAGAGGCAAAAAGACATCCTTTAAAAACTAGAAGTCAAATCCTATGATGGATAATAGAAAGGAGCATAAACTCTGGCAGGTCAAGTGTAAAAGCATAATTAGACAGGGCCAAAAAAGAACTTAAACAGCAATAAGAGACAAACACTAACAGAAAGCTTTTTGTAATTACATCACAAGTAGGAAGCCTGCCATACAAGTAGTGGGACCACTGGATGATCAAGGTGCTAAAGGAGCACTCAAGGAAGACAAGGCTGATGTGGAGAAGCTAAATAAATTCTTTGCATCAGTTTTCACTGCAAGGGATGTAAGGGAGATTCCCACACTTGAGCTATTTTTTTTAAATTTGAGGAACTATTCCAGATTGAGGTGTCATAAGAGAAGGGTTTGGGACAAACTAATAAATTAAACTGAAATAAGTCACCAGGACCAGATGGTATTAATCCAAGAGTCCTAAAGAAACTCAAACATGAAACTACAGAACTACTAGCTGTGGTATGTAACCTATTGCTTAAATCAGCCTCTGTTTCGGATCACTGAGGGGATAGCTAACATAACACTGTATTTAAAAAAGGTTCCAATGAGATCTTGACAATTACAGGCCAGTAAGCCTAACTTCAGTACCAGATATATTGGTTGACACTACAGTAAAGAACAGAATTATCAGACACATAGGTGAACACAATATGTTGGGGAAGAGTCAACACAGTTTTTGTAAAGGGAAATAATGCTTCACCATTCTATTAGAATTAGCTGAGGATGACGATGAGCAGGTGGACAAGGGTGATCTAATGGATATAGTGCACTTGGACTTTCACAAAGTCTTTGACAAGGTCCCTGTAACAGGGTTGCACTCACCTCTCATGAGCGCCCCCTGGCTGAGCACGTGTGCCTGCTCACTCTCTCTACCTGTTTGTGGTAGGTCTTTGCTGACTCAGCCCTCCAGCCTAGTCACACAAGGTCTGTGTGAGATCAAAGTAACGCAAACCCCTTTCGGGCTACAAGTCCAACGGGGCCTCTCTCAGTGCCCTCTATAATGTCTCTCTGTTTGTCCCTGCTCCAGAATACAGCAGTCCCTCAGGGTTCCTTACCTGGAGGCAATGTCTTCACCCTTTCAGGGTTTTCTGGCTGTAGCTCTTCAGCTGGGCCACTACAGTTCAGTCCCCCTTCTGGTGTGCCTCAAAGTCCAGGCCATTTTCCCAGTGGCTGGTGGAGGGGACCACAGCCCACCCTCTACTCCAGGTCCTAACCCAGGGACCCTATAGATAGCAGCCATCCACAATGTCCCTTTAAATAAACTGCATTGTAGCTATAATTCCTTGAACCACTTCCCCATGGCTTTCACACATTCTTCACCTTTGTCCTCATGGAGTCCCAGCAGCCAGACTGGAGCACCACCCACTGTCCTCCAGCTCTAGCAAGGAACTGCCCTCACTCTGGCCTGCAGCTCTTCTTATACTAGCCTGCTGGGCCCTGATTGACTGCTGCCCACACGAATGCTCTAGGCAGCTCACAGGACCTCTGTACTGTCCTTTTCTAGGGCACAGTATAGCAGGGAGTGGCAGGGCCACCAGGCAACCAGCAGGGGGCCTCAGGGCCTGGTCCACACCATCACAGTCCCTCACCAAAAGCTCTTAAGAAAACTAAGCAGTCATGGGATGAGAGAGATGGTTCTGTCATGGATCAGTAACTGATTAAAAGATAGCAAACAAAGGCTAGAAATAAATGGTCAATTCTCACAAAGGAGACAGGTAAATAGCAGGGGTCCCTCGAGGAACTTTACTGGGACCTGTGTCTTTTAACATATTCACAAATGATCTTGAAAAGGGGATGAACAGTGAGTCCAAAGTGGACTATGAAGAGTTAGAAAGGGATCTCTCAAAACTGAGTAACTGGGCAACAAAATGGCAGATGAAATTCAGTGTTGAAAAGTGCAAAGTAATGCACATTAGAAAAACATAATCCCAATTATACATACAAAATAGTTGGGTCTAAATTAGCTATTACCACTCAAGAAAGAGCTCTTGGAGTCATTGCAAATAGTTCTCTGAAAGCGTGTGTTCAATGTGCAGCATCAGTCAAAAAGAATATTAGGAATCACTAGGAAAGGAAGAGATAATATATAGGGAGGAATAGAAGAGATAAATAATAAGACAGAAAATATCATAAAGCCACTATATAAATCCATCATATGCTCTTCTTGAATACTACATGCAGATTAGGGGATGGCTCACTTCCATATGTATCAATATATAAATATATAGAGCCATACTATAAATAGCTAACTAATACAATAACATATGGTAGAGGAACTCTTGACACTGAGTGAACTCAATTGCATGTTATTTTTCTCTTTCATATGAAGTTTCCAATTCACTAAAGGTAAACATCAAGTCATTATTTCTAATGAAGTTATCAAAATTAATATCCGTTGAGTTACTAGTCATAGACGTTGATCTCCAGGAGTAATCACATTAATTCAGATATTTTGGATAGTTCATGAGTCCCAATTTAAATGCTGATGATGTTCATGGGGAAAATGTTTGTGTGTGTGTGTGTGTGTTTAGGGAGGGCAAACCTTTAAAACAGTACTTTTCAATATTCCCATGGCCCTTTTGTGTTTTTATATCTAATGAGATAGATCAATAAGGGAATTTTTTAAAAAAAGAGTGAAACATGAAAGAGAGTAGGTTTATCATTTCTACTGGTATGTCTACACAAGGATAAAAACCCTACAACTGGCCCAGGTCAGTTGACCTGAGGTCATGAGGCTTGGGCTGTGGGGTTGAAAAATTGCTGTGTAGACATTCGGACGCAGGCTGGAGCCTGAGCTCTGGATCCTGAGAGGGCTGAAGGTCCCAGAACTTGGGCTGTGAGAATGAGTCAGCTGACCCAGGCCAGCCGTGGTCAGGCCGCATGGCTTTTACCACAGTGTAGACATACACTTAAAGGTCTTTGTTGGAAGGGCTTGGTTTCTTATGACATACTTTTGGTCTGGTGAGGTGGATCACTGCTGGTATCTCCGTTTTTTAAAATATCAACCCAGTCCCTCTTCCACTACACTTTGTAATGTTATTATTACAGAAGACAGAGTGGCTTTTGAGATGCCATGACAGAGGAGTAGGTAACAGCAGGGTGCAGCACCTAAGTCCAGACTGCAGGAAGGCACATACCTCTGCTTGGGATCCAGAGCCAGGAACTGCTCTCCTGGAGTCATACAGCTAAGACTTTTTTTTTTTTTTTTTTTTGCAAGAGATGTTTGAGGAGGCAGTGGTGCTTCACACTTTTAGCTCACTGGTTAGCACACTCACTCTTTCTGCTTGATGAGGAGAAAGAGACCTATGTTTGAATCCTCCCTCTCATCACTCGGCTATGGGATATTCTAATGCAGATGTCCCTCAAAACTCTTCTGTTGAAGTTGTTGCATTTTGGCTAATTGAGTCACTGGACCAGAAAGACAGTAAGAATGACCCTATAGCCTGGTGGCTAGAGGATTTATCTGTGAGGAGGTAGGAAACTCAGGATCCAGTCCCCCTGCTCCAATGAGTCCCAACCCTTTTCCTAGTGGGAAGATTCAGATGACTGGAATGTTGAAAAAATAAATGGTTAACCTATTGAGGAATAACCTATTTAGGAAGGATCAAGTGGCAAAAGGAGAGTGGGTGTGGTACTCTATGTCAGAAATGGCTTTACCTTTTTCTGAGTTACTGGTAACTCAGAAGCAAATAATCTTGAATGCTAAATGGATAAATGTTCTAACAAATAAAGAAGATGATGGGGTACTAGTTTGTGTCTGCTACAGACCATCAAATCTCACTAGGGAACAGGTTTACTGGCAGGTTAATTTGATCAGCTCTATTTTTCATAAATCCTTATCGATTGGCATTAATTATATTACCCTCCTTTGATTCTTTATTAATTGAGTCCCATACCAGTCCTTCCATTATTTTGTCAGGCAGGTTGAATTTTAAATTATTACCTTTCTTCCAGTCTTCTGGAACTTCCCCAGTGTTCCAAGACATATTGCAAAACGATATTAATTGTCCAGGTTGTTACTCAGCCATCTCTTTTAGAATACTTGCATATATCTGGACCTGCCGATTTAAAAATGTCTAGCTTTAATAGCTGCCATTTAACATACTATATAGTTACTGCAGGAATGGAGAGTATTTAATAGAATCATAGAAATGTAGGACTGGAAAGGACTTTGAGAGATCATCAAGTCCAGCCCTGCACTTGTCTTTATTGAATTTCATCTTGTTGATTTCAGATCATTTCTCTAATTTTCAAGGTTATTTTGAATTCTGACCCTGTTGTCCAAAGTGCTTCTAATCCCTCCCAACTTGGTGTCATCTGCAAATTCATAAGCATATTCTCCACTCCATTATCCAAGTCCTTAATGAAAATATTGAATAGTATCAGACTCAGGACTGATCCCTGCAGGATCTAATTAGATATACCTGTGATGTGGTAAACCAGGTCCCAGCTCCTGTCAAGTCTGTAGGCATCAGCCAAGCACTGACAAATTCATAACTGGAAACCAGATCAGCTCACCTATATGCTATTATTATTTGGAATAGGTGTTAGACTTGTAAGGATGTGTTTATACTCTATAAAATTCTTCTAAATTGCTGAATGCATTAATCTGACTTCTAATGTCTGTATTTCAAGCTACAAGGTAACATATACATTTGTTTTAAAATTGTAAAAATGCCTGCTCTGAATTTGTGAACTCAAACAGGAAGGGTGGCTCCCCACTGCCATCCCAGAGGACTATCAAAATTAAGTGTGGACATTGTAGGACAAAAGTTTTGTTTATTGTTCCATCCACCCATGAAGAAGTATATGCAGAAGGCCTTGTTCCACCCATCTGAATTGTGGAAGAGGGAAATAAAGATAGTTGATATGAAGATTTGTTCTCTCTTTTGCTGTGTGGACTCTTAAAAGAGCTGGAACTAAGAAACAAAAAGCAGAGATCCCCAGGGTTGACCTGGGTAAAGCTGACAGATTACTACATCTCTGTCACCTTTTGTAACCATAGACTGAACTCTTTTGTGCATATGTGTTGCCTGCTTTACCCTGTAAATAACTAATTTCTTTTCCCTAGCTAATAAATCCTTAATTAGTTTACTGTAGGATTGGCTACATTGTCTTTGGTTGAGATCTGAGGTACAAACTGATTTGGGGTAAGTGACTGGACTCTTGGGAGAAATCTGAATATTTTGTGATCTTTGGTGTAAGAGACCATTTATCACTAAGTGCAGTTTTCCTGGGGAAGCAAGACAGACTGGAGAGCCTAAGGAGACTGTCAGTGACTCCCTGGTGAGACTATTACAGTGATGCAGGTGTTCACATCTGTTACTGGATTGGTGACATCTAATTAGAATTTGGGGTGTCTGCCCTACTTTGGACAGTCTGTTCTGAGGTTGGCACACATGGTTATGAGTCACTCCAGACAGCAAAAAGAAAAGGAGTACTTGTGGCACCTTAGAGACTAACCAATTTATTTGAGCATGAGCTTTCGTGAGCTACAGCTCACTTCATCGGATGCATACTGTGGAAACTGCAGAAGACATTATATGCACAGAGACCATGAAACAATACCTCCTCCCACCCCACTCTTCTGCTGGTAATAGCTTATATTACCAGCAGGAGAGTGGGGTGGGAGGAGGTATTGTTTCATGGTCTCTGTGCATATAATGTCTTCTGCAGTTTCCACAGTATGCATCCGATGAAGTGAGCTGTAGCTCACGAAAGCTCATGCTCAAATAAATTGGTTAGTCTCTAAGGTGCCACAAGTACTCCTTTTCTTTTTGCGAATACAGACTAACACGGCTGTTACTCTGAAACTCCAGACAGCATGACAATGCCCTCCCAGTCTGCTGGTGAATCATTGATAACTACTACTCTTTGAGTATGTGTTTCACCCAGTTGTGCACCCACCTGACAGTAATTTCATCTAAACCACATTTCCCTAGTTTGCTTTTTATACTCTTACACAGGACTGTGTCCAAAGCCTTACTAAAATCAGTTTTCTCCTCCATGCACTAGGCCAATAGACCTGTCAATGAAGGAAATTAGGTTAGTTTGGCATGAGTTGTCCTTGACTGGTTATTTCCTTATAACCCCTCTAGGTGCTTACAAGCTGATTGTTTAGTAATAATTTGTTCCAGTATCTTTCTGGGGACTAAAGTTAAAGTCACTGGCCTATAATTCTCTAGGTCTTCTTTGTTTCCCTTTTTAAATGAAAGATACTATGTTTGTCCTTCTCCAGTCCTCTGGGAACTCACCCATCCTCCATGAGTTCTCAAAGATAATTGCTAATGTGTCCAAGATTGCTTCAGCTACTTTCTTAAATATTCTAGGATAAAGTTTATCAGGCTCTACCAACTTGAATACATCTAACTTATTGAAATATTCTTTAACCTGTTCTTTCCCTCTTTTGACTTTTGTTCCTTCCCACTTGTTGTTAATATTAATTGTGTTAAATATCTGGTTACCATTAATGTTTTCAGTTAACACAGAAGCAAAATAGGCACTAAACACCTCATCCTTCTTGATGTCATCCATTATTAGTTCTCCTTCCCTGCTGCATAGAGAGGGCCTACACTTTCCTTCATCTTTCTCTTGTTCCTAATGTATGTAAAGAACCTCTTCTTATTGGCGTTTATGTCCCTTGATAGGTATAACTCACTTTGTGCCTTAGCTCTCTGATTTTATACCTATATGCTTGTGTTATTTTTTTTGTTATCAATTTGTCCATGTTTCCACTTTTTGTAGGATTCCTTTTTGATTCTGAGGTCATTCAAGAGATCCTGATGGAGCCATATAGGCCTCTGACTATTCTTCCTATCTTTCCTTTGCATTGGGATAGTTTATAATTTTGCCCTTATTATTTCTTCCCTGAGAACCTGCCAATTCTCCTGACCTCCTTTATCCCTTAGACCCATAGACTTTAAGGTCAAAGGGACCATCGTGATCATCTAGTCTGACCTCCTGCACATTACCGGCCACAGAACCTCACCCACTCCTGAAACAGACACCTAAACTCTGGCTGAGTTATTGAATTCTTCAAATAATAGTTGAAAGACTTCAAGTAACAGAGAATTCACCATTTACACTAGTTTAAACCTGCAAGTGACCCATGACCCATGCTGCAGAGGAAGGTGAAAACCCCCAGGGTCTCTGCCAATCTGACTTCCAGACCCCAAATATGGAGATCAGTTAGTGGCTGAGCATGTGGGCAAGACCTGACAGGAAGATCCCTGGGAAAAAATTCTCTGTATTAACTCAGAGCCCTGCCCATCTAGAGTCCTGTCTCCAGCAGTGCAGATTTTTGCTACTGGCAGTCACCAATGGATCACATACCATTGCCAGCAGTCTCATCATACCATCCCCTTCCATAAACTTATCAAGCTCAGTCATGAATCCAGTTAGGTTTTTTGCCCCCACTGCTCTCCCTGGAAGGCTGTTCCAGAACTTCACTCCTCTGATGGTCAGAAACCTTCACCTAATTTTGAGCCTAAACTTGCTGATGGTCAGTTTATAGCCATTTGTTTTTAGGTCCACACTGGCGCTTAACTTAAATAATTCCTCTCCCTCCCTGGTATTTATCTCTCTGAGGTATTTATAGAGAGCAGTCCTATCTCTCCATAGCTTTGTTTTGGTTAGGCTAAAGAAGCCAAGCTCTTTGAGTCTCCTTCACAAGGTAGGTTTTCCTTTCCTCGGATCATCCTAGTAGCTCTTCTCTGCACCTGTTCCAGTAAACAGTGGAGACCAGAACTGCACACACTATTCGAGCTAAGGTCTCATCAGTGCCTTGTATAATGGTACTAATACTTCCCTGTACCAACTGGAAATACCAAGCCTGAAGCATCCTAGGCATTAGCCTTTTTCACAGCTGTATCACATAGACGGTTCATAGTCATCTTGCCATCAACCAGTACACCCAGGTCTTTCTACTCCTTTAAAAAGAAAGGGAGTACTTGTGGCACCTTAGCGACTAACCAATTTATTTGAGCATAAGCTTTCGTGAGCTACAGCTCAAAGCTTTCATGAGCTACAGCGCACTTCATCGGATGAAGTGAGCTGTAGCTCACGAAAGCTTATGCTCAAATAAATTGGTTAGTCTCTAAGGTGCCACAAGTACTCCTTTTCTTTTTGCGAATACAGACTAACACGGCTGTTACTCTGAAACCTTTCTACTCCTTTGTCATTTCTAACTGACAAGTCCCCATCTTACAGCAAAAATTCTTATTGTTAGTCCCTAACTGCATAACCTTGCACTTTGCCCTATTAAATTTCATCTGATTTCTATTACTCCAGTTTACAAGGTCATCCAGATCTTCTTGTATGATATTCCGGTCCTTCTTTGTATTGGCAATACCTCCCTACTTTGTATCACCCACAAATTTTACTATTATACACTCACTTTTTGTGCTAAAATCAGTAATAAAAATGGTAAATAAGATTAATCTGAAGACAGATCCCTGAGTAACTTCACTAGTAACCTCCCTCCAGCCTGACAGTTCTCCTTTCAGTATGACCTATTGTAACCAATTAACCAATTCCTTATCCACCTTTCAATTCTCATATTAATCCCCATCTTCTCCAATTTAACTAATAATTTCCCATGTGGAACTGTATCAAATGCCTTACTAAAATCCACATATATAAGATCTACTGCAGTGGTCCCCAACCTTTCTGTGGGGATAGTATATTCCTATTCCCAGAAGACTGTGGCAGGTGCCAGACACCTCGCTGCCAAAATGCAGCCGAGAAGTGGCAGTAGCAAGAAGCGCCACCACTGAAATGCAGCCGAGAAACGGCAACGCTTCTCAGCGGCATTTCGGCCGTGCGGTGTCCTGCGGACGCACACAACTGCCCCGGCTGGTGCCATTGCGCCCGCTGGCACCGCGTTGGGGACCCCGATCTACTGCATTTCCTATGTCTAAAAGATCAGTTATCTTCTCAAAGAAGGATATCAGGATGGTCTGGCATGATTTACGTTTTGTAAAACCATGTTGTATTTTATCCCAATTACATTCAGCTCTATGTCCATAACTACTTTCTCTTTCAAAATGTGTTCCAAGACCTCACATACAATTGAGGTCAACCCAACAGGCCTGTATTTTCCTGGATCACTTTTTTTTCCCTTTCTTAAAAATAGGAACCATATTAGCAATTCTCCAGTGACAGGGTACGACCCCTGAGTTTACAGAGTCATTAAAAATCCTTGCTAATGGCCTTGCAATTTCATGTGCCAGTTCCTTTAATATTCTAGGATGGAGATTATCCGAGCCCACCAATTTAGTGTCATTGAGCTGTTTGAGTTTGACTTCCACTTCCACCTCAGATGTGGTAATTTCTGCCTCCATCTATATCCTTGTTGTCATTAGCTATCCTGCCACTACCCCTAAGCTCTTCATCAGCCTCATTAAAAAATGAGATAAAGTATTTGTTTAGGTGTTGGGCCATGCCTGGATTACCTTTAAGCTCCACCCTATCTGTACAGGGAGATGTCAGCAAACCAGTAAAGTGCATGAAACTACTATGGCTTATTGCTAAAAGCAGCCAAGTCAAGAGGCTGTAAAGTGGCCATGTAGCAAACTTAGCTTGACCAAGTCAGGAGGGGAGGGGGTTTGGAGTGCCAAAGAAAGGGCAGCTTGATCCCTCATCCTTCCTGATAAGAATTGTGTTGAAGTTGCTGATACATGCATTTTAGAAGAGCAGGATGTGCCCCAGGAATGTCTATTGGGGCCTCAAGACTGCAAACTCTGGAAAAACCCACACCTGGTTAATCAATAATCAGAAGGAGCCTCTTGCTTGACCATTGGAACTGCTTGCTTAACAAGTTTTCTTTAAGGGACATGTCATTCTATTATTAAATGTAATGTATAAATAAGGGAGAAAAGTTTGAGGTAGGGGGACTCTTTGAGACTGGACTCTCCCTCTGGATGCATCTTGTGTTCCCCACTGGCAGACGGGATGCTGCTGTGCCACTTGAGAGCCACACTCAGCTTCAGTAATTATCGAGGGTTGGGGGTGTTTTACTAACTTGCTGCAGACATGTGTAAGTGCTTGTGACTAAGTAAAGTGTAGCTTTAAGTGAAAGCACTCTTGTGTTGTCCTGTTTGTGCCAGCCATCTATCAGTCGGACGGTCGTGTCTCCCCGGATTTATTTCCTGACACCACCTCGCACAGAGTAAAAGTTACCAAGAGCTTTGGGTTGAAAGAACCCAGATAACACATCCTCAGTGCTTTGTGGTCCCACTTCTTCTTTTCTTGTTTTCTTCTTATTTATATGACTGTCAAACCTTTTACTATTGGTTTTAATTTCCTTTGCAAGATCCAATTCTGCTTGACTTTTGGCAGTTCTCACTTTATCCCTGAACTTTCTGACCTCCAAGAGGTAGCTTTCCTTGCTGATCCATCCCATCTTCCATTCCTTACAGGCTTTCTGCTTTTTCTTAATCACCTGTTTGAGATGCTTGCTCATCCAGCTTGGTGCACAACCCTTCCCTACATTTTTTTTCTCCTTGCATGGCATGCAGGCTTCAGATAGCTTCTGCAACTTTGACTTAAAGTAATTCTAAGCCTCCTCCACATTCAGATCCTTGAGTTATTTGGTCCAGTCCACTTCCCTAACCAATTCCCTTAATTTTTTAAAATTAGTCTTTTGAAATCAAAGACCCTTGTTGCAGATCTATTTTTGTTTTTTCCTTCCATTTAGTTTAACTCCCTGATCACTAGAACCAAGGTTGTCCCCTACAACCAGTTTTTCTATGAGGTCCTCACTACTCACAAATAACAAATCTAAAATGGCATCACCTCTTATTGGTTCAGCATCTATTTGGTGAAGAAATCTGTCAGCTATCACATCCAAGAAAATCTGGACTCTACCATTATTAGTAGCACTTGTCCTCCAATCTATATCTGGGAAGTTAAAGTCTCCTATAATCATACAATTCCCAGTAGTATTTATTTTATTAAAAACTTTATAAGTATAATATCCAATGGCTGAAAGTTGAAGCTAGACAAATTCAAGGTATAAATAAGGTACGCATTTTTAACTGTGAGCATACTTAACTATTAGAACCACATGCCATGGGTTGTGATGGATTCTTCATGACTGGAAACTTTTAAATCAAGATTTGATGTATTCTAAAAGATATACTCTAGTTCAAACAGGAATTAATTCAGGGAGGTCTTATGGCCTGTGTTATATCAGATCTCAGACTAGATGGTCGCAATAGTCCCTCCTGTCTTTATAATCTATGAATCTATAATGTATGAGATATCTTAAATCAGTACCAAGATTTAAATAGTTGACTGGGCTGAACAGAGAATTTAAGCAAGTGATTGAAAGTTATGTGACCAAACACCTACAATATTAGACACAAGCCAAATTTTGCTCTCTGTTATATGCATTCATTCCTGTTAAATTTTACATGGCAACAGGTATAAAGAGGTCAGAATTTGCTCCATAAGGGTGTCAATATTCCTAAAGACACTTTAAGGATGACAAATTTTGGTACCTAAGTAGTTATACATGATTTTGCACATGTCGACATGATTTAGCAACACACTAATATGAAATAATGTATATAAGTAAATATACTGGCTCTAATCCATGTTGCTAGATAAGATGAAGGGAATGAATCCTTGTAATGCCGTTATCTTAAAATGAATGCAGATGCAGACAAATAGCTCTACAAACAGTACAATTTCTCTTGGGTCTATCTAATTATAGTTCAATTCAGTTAAATTTTCATCTAAAATTATTTGCATTATGGATATATTTAAAACAACTTGTATGATATGATTAACTCATGTTCTACAACAAAACTGCTCTAGCAACAACAAATGTGATAAGCCTGTCTGTCATTCTCCCATCAAAACATGTCATTCATTTGCATAGTATTTTCCCTGCAGAGGTCTGAGATTGTTTCTTTCTGATCAATTTCAGAAAAGGAGAAACAGATCATGAATAGACTAATCACATACAATGAAAGTAACAAGGCGAAAAAGAAGCTATTTCAAAATTCTATAAAAAGAAATTGGCTTAGAATTATACTTTTGCAATAAAAAGGTAATTGAAAAATTAAAGCTTTTTAGCACTAGGAGAATACTGCAGACTATGAACAAATATAATTAAGTTTGGACAAACAATGGAGAATATTGGACATTTTGTAACGATCAGATATCAAACCCCATCTTTGGGATAGAATTGAGGTGACCCCATCACCCCCGTTATACACACAATGATATTCAGTTACCTAATTTCAACATAGGCTGTGGACTGCCGATGCTTCCTGCACAACAGCCCTTGGTAGAGATACCTAGAAAAGGGCAGTTCTGTTCATGCTTTACAGGATAATAAAACAATAAATGAAATAAAGAGGTTATTTGAGGGCATACATCTAGTATTGCTCTGCTAAGTCTTTAATCATAGGATCCAATGAAAATAACCATAGAGAAAATGTCTTGCTATAAACTCAAAACTTTAGAGTAGGGGAAAATCCTGCCAATAACTGAAGAGCAGAAATCCTTAGTACTGGCACAGTCCTCCTTTCCCTCAGCCCAGTACAAGCACAAACACATACCACCCATTTGCTACCAAATGATTTTCAAGTGGTGAATATTTAAGATTGGGGCCCAAGAGCTAACAGCTAAATTGTGGGAAGATAGGAACTGAAAGGAGAAAAAGGGCAAAAGTTGGTAAATGGCAACTAGAACAAAGGGAAAATCTGTAAAGATTCATAACAGGGCCTAACACGCTTTTTTTAGGGCCTTTGGACTAAAGTTATATCACATATTCCACTGCCAGTCTACATAGCTTCAATTTTAAGAGGCAATAACTCTTTCCAACTATTCAGCTTCCTACACTTGACACTTCATCTCAATGTCAACAGGACACATTGACAACTACATTTTCCTCTCTCCATGACAAAACAACAGGAAAGGTGGAGCCAGAGCTCCAACAACTGAATGGCAGCATAAGGAAGCCATGGTGGACTGAAGATCGATGTCACCTATAAGGTCACAAACAACAGTGTCATGCAGTTCTAAGAGCCCTGCACCACATGCGCACACCAAACACACTAACCAGAGCACTTGCCTCAATTCTCCATATGCTTCCCTCTGATTGCTGCCAGCAGGCTGTAGCAAAGCTGCTTCCCCAACTGCTCCTACCCTATTCCCTCTGCCTGGGAAAACTGCACTAGGGTTACACCTGTTGGCCTCCCAGTCCATGTGGGGAATGGAAGTAAAAGGCAATGGAGTTGGAGGTTGGGACAGGACATCACAATCTGAGGAAAGCTGAAGGCAGGGCTTAGCACCCGGGATATATGGCAATGTGGGGATTTAATCATAGGTGGCAAAGGAGCCAGTTTGGACTTCATAAGTTTCATTTCATAGGGCCTGCAAAACCTAGAGCTGTCCCTTTAAGGAAGGATGTAGCTGGAGTGATGCAAAAGGAATTTAAAGAAAGTCTAAGGATGTGACCCTTGGTTTCAAATACCTATGGTCCAGGCTATGCGGGAACATTTAATGTGTTAAGCACTGTCAAGGTTCCTTCCCCACTCTGAACTCTAGGGTACAGATGTGGGGACCTGCATGAAAGACCCCCTAAGCTTATTTTTACCAGCTTAGGTTAAAACTTCCCCAAGGTACAAACTTTGCCTTGGCCTTGAACAGTATGCTGCCACCACAAACATTTTAAAAAAGAACAGGGAAAGAGCCCACTTGGAGACGTCTTCCCCCAAAACATCCCTCTAAGCCCTACACCCCCTTTCCTGGGGAAGTCTTGATAAGAATCTACACCAATTTGTACATGTGAACACAGACCCAAACACTTGAATCTGAAGAACAATGAAAAAGCAATCAGGTTCTTAAAAGAAGAATTTTAATTAAAGAAAAGATGAAAGAATCACCTCTGTAAAATCAGGATACCTTACAGGGTAATCAGATTCGAAACATAGAGAATCCCTCTAGGCAAAACCTTAAGTTACAAAAAGACACAAAAACAGGAATATAAATTCCATCCAGCACAACTTATTTTACCATCCATTAAAAAAAAGGAAATTAACACATTTCTCGCTAGATTACTTACTAACTTTACAGGAGTTGTAAGGCTGCATTCCTGATCTGTTCCTGGCAAAAGCATCACACAGACAGACCAACCCTTTGTTCCCCCTCCTCCAGATTTGAAAGTATCTTGTCCGCTCATTGGTCATTTTGGGTCAGGTGCCAGCGAGGTTACCTTAGCTTCTTAACCCTTTACAGGTGAAAGGGTTTTGCCTCTGGCCAGGAGGGATTTTATAGTTCTGTATACAGAAAGGTGGTTACCCTTCCCTTTATATTTATGACAAGCACCATGCAACAAGACCCATTAGCAAATATTTCTTGAATTCATAGCAGCTCTCTCTGCACAAGGACTCTGAGATTTGGTCTATAGTGAAGGCTCAAGATGACAATAAACAAATTCCTCACGATGATAAAAAGAAGGGCACTAAAATGTGTCTGTAGACCTGGTTTTGCTCCATGGGTGAGACGCTTATCTTTGCACCTAAGTTAACCCAGCTACAAAATGGGGATAATGATCCTTAACATCTTTTCTAAAGCCGTTTGCTGTCCTGGGATGAAATATGCTACAAACGTGTAAAATAGTATACATTATTTGGAGAGTGATTTCTAGTTAATGCAGTTGTGTTATGTGCACTTCACTGAGCAGCACTTACGTGTAGTTGAACGGCATTAACCACACATGGAATGGCAGATGAATATATGAGGCCCAAGTCTATTGTGCCTGCTACTGTACAATGACACCATTGCGATTTGCATATTCCTGGGGGTAGAAGAGACATTTAAGGAGGAACAAAATAACCTGGAGTGCACTGTTTGATGCCTTTAAAAAGAGATCTATTCTTTTTATTCAAAGATTTTCTTTCCAGTTAAAGTGTAAGTGGGTGGTGATTTTTCTTTTATTTATTTTTTTTTAAATAATGTAAGGAAGCTCTCAGAGGGTGCAGGGGTCAGGGAAAGAAAAGAGGCATCCAGAGACAGGACCTAAAGCAATCCTGACTAAATTATTTTTAAGTGAGTTTTTTTTCCCCACCCTAGTTATTTGACAGCTTCCAAATTTTCATCATCAGCACTGGAGAAATGAGAAGTTGTGGTTTTGCTGTTTTTTTTAAAAAGAAAAACACTTGTTTAGAATACATATTCATAAGTGAGCAAAATATGATAAACACTAGCTCAAGCAGACTGCTGCTGCTGTTGTATATAAAAATACATAATCATACTATTTAAAGTAGCTGACTGCAAGCAGAAGAGAGTGGGTGTAAGCAAGATAAGAGAAACTGACATAGGACAACTTTTTTTTTATATGCAGACTTCCCCTCCTCACAAATATATCTGTCCCTCCAAATATACTTAGTGTTTGATATTCCAGCTTTTCAGATTTCTCCATTATTTCCCTACCCATGTTGCAAATGGATCCCAGAACTCTAGATTCAATAGCATTGTTTTAAAGTTGAAATCTTTTAGTAAAATAGTCTATACCCTAGATATGACCTGATTTCCTTTAGTGCTGGGCAATCCCTTCTCTCGTTAAGTCAACAAGAGTTGCAAACATTCAGCATCTTTATAAATCAAGCTACCAAGTCAATGGAACTGGTTGGAAAAAAACTAATGAAAAATCCGGGAATGTCAGAATTCTTTCCATTTGACAGGGTATGAAACATATCAATTTTTTCATTTTTTCTTGACATTTTTAATTGAAAATTCTATTTTTTTTTACAAAATTATTGAAAGTTTTCATTTACTAACAAACATTTTAATAACCATTTCAGTAACCATTTTGATGAGAATTTTGATAACCGTTGCTAAAATGTTATGAAACCATGCAGAAAACCTAAATGTCTCAGGAAAGTCAATTGTATTTTGTAAATTAAATTATTTTTCAGTGGAAAAAAACTTTGTTAGCAACTATTTGCTAAAGTATCCTCACAAGATAGACCCCCATTGAGACTTATTTAGTAAGAGTACAAAGTAGCTTATATCTATTTAGGGTTTATCTAAATGGAAAAGTGATATCACTATAAATTGCTACAGTTCTACCTTTATAATCCCCCCTATGGGCACTTCTTAGTCTTAATTAAGAGGTACTTTTTTCAGTTTAGTTTAACCTCCTTCCAAAGCAACCTAAGCTACACAACAACAACAAAAGAGCCCTCTTATTCTGCAATAAGAATATCCACATGGGGAATTATATAATGCTATCAGTTTAACTTCACACCTTAGCTTATGCTGGTATTATTTTCCTGGGGTAGACAAGTCTTCTATAGCCCAATGTACTTTAAAGACTAGGTCCCTGATCCTGTAAATCACTGCACCAGTAGAACCCCACTGAGTCCTGTAGTGACTTGCAGGACCACAGCCTATATAGGAATCAATTTTCACCAATGAAAATCAGCCACTTCCCTGGTGGAATGTGGAGGATGTATAACAGTATTACAGAGCAGTATAACAAAGATTGAGAGATATACTATATCCCACTGGGCCTACTGAGTGTGGGGTTAAGGCAAGAATTTTAATAGTCATAATGCAAACAGAATAGGTTTGGGGAGCTATTATCTTTGCTGTAGGAAAAAAAGGGCTGTGGGATCCACAAATAACAATGTTTTGTTTTATCTCTCATCTTAGAGACAAAAAGACTGCCCAGCCCACCAGAGCATTCATTCAGAATAGTGAAAGACTCAGCTAGGGCCAGACCAACCATTAAATATCCTAATTTTTCCCATCAGGAAATTCATGCAATACGTTTTCCTGAACCAACACTTTGAAACTCCTTTTGGCAGGTATCATTTCTGAAAGGGTCCCCATCTTTAGTCACAGGTCTCTATGGTCTCAGAGATTCCTGAATTTACAATGTTCTGTCTCTGCATGGGGGCAGAGAGATGTTATTTCTGATTATGAGAAACAGTTGTTCCTCCAAAAAATAGCTCATTTGCCAGGTTTTTGAAATCATATTTGCGTTGCTGGAATTTCATGAAAAATACTTATCTTGTATTTTTGCCAAAAATTCAGTGCAGCAAATCTGATTGATTTTTGCTCTCAGCTCTAATTCTCTGAGGATGTACTTCAGAGGGGAACAAGTATGATGTTGCAAATCATATTCTTTTCTTCCCCCAAAGGATCTGTCTCTACGTATGTTATATATATAACATATTCCAACTTGAGGTACTATTTCTTAAGTCCTGCAATAAAAATCACATGCTTATCCTAGAATCATACAAGCTAGGGACTGGAATTACCTATTCTAGTGTATGCCCCGTCCAAGTGCTGGCTGTTTCTTACTTTGTCTATCTTGCTTTAAACCTGAAATTGGATAGTCTCTCTTCTGGCTGCCATCAACTGCTCAGACATTTGTTACCTCTCCCCTGCCACAGTACTTGGCAAACTTTAACAATCACCATCTTGACCATCGTTATTGGTCCACAGAGAATATGAGTCTGCTCTAGCTGCCAGCCAGGGCCTTTAGTCCTTTAGCAGCTCATACTGTAGAGGCTTATGCTTTAGTTCTGAAAGTCCTGGGTTCAATCAGTAGAGTGGGTTATGTAACACACACTGAAGAGTGAATTACACCAGCTCTGTCAAGTATTTTATGTACCACTTATGGAGATGCTGATAGTTTAGGATCAAGCATATTCCCATTAGCCTGAAATGAAGTTCAGTGGTTTGAGCATTAGTCTGCTAAACCCAGGGTTGCGAGTTCAATCCTTGAGGGGACCGTTTGGGATCTGGGGCAAAAATTGGGGATTGGTCCTGCTTTGAGCAGGGGGTTGGACTAAATGACCTCCTGAGATCCCTTCCAACCCTGGTATTCTATTCTATGAAATTTCTCCATTCTTTGCTATTGCTGCCGGTGCCCGTCACACTCCCTTCACTATCAAAACAAATGTGCAGTTAAGTTTTTCTAGCAGAAAATTCTATGCTGTTTGAATTAACCTTGAGCTGTGTGACCAAAGGATCATTTCAGTAGTGTGGAATCCTTGTACAATCAATGAAGCAGATCATTTAAAAGCTGTCTGCATGCATTGTAATGCCAAAGTAAGCAGAGGCAGAAAAGAAGGACAATTGACAACTAGACGTGTAATTAAGAGGATCTGCCATCTGCAGTTCCAGGAAGAGCAATATACTTCTGATGGAAATAATTTTACTGGTATTGGAGGAGGGGAGCAATGGCAGGGCTGTGTGAAAGTATCAGATGGGATATACATGTTCTTATTCAAAGCCTGATTCTGCAACTCCTGGGCATGATTTGTTCTTGCCCTGCACCTCCTGTAGTCATTTACACAAGCGTGAAGTAAGCAATATCAAAACAGAATAGTAGCATTTTACACACACTTTATATTGCTATAAGCAACTACACTGGGTGCAAGAAAATGATGAATCACACCTATTGAGCTGAGGATGATTAGTTTTGTGAGTACATAACTAATCAACATGAGTCGACCAACTAGAGGAAGAAAGGCTGAGGCTATATGTCTGCACTGCGGGCTCTACAGAGGCATAGCTAGTGTCATAGCTGTGCTCCTGTAACTTTGTAGGGTAGGCGCAGACTACAGCAACGGAAGGGGTTTTACTGTCACTGTAGGAACTGCACCTCCCCAAACAGCAGTACCTAGGTTGACAGAACCATCCTTCTGTCAACTTTACTGTATCTACACTGAGGGTTGGGTTGGCACAGCTACAGCACTCCAGGGTGTGGATTTTTCACTCCTGTGAGTGCCATAGCCATGTTAACCTAAGCTTTAAGTGTAGATCAGGCCTGAGTGGCGGTAGGGTTGGAGGAAAGAGACTCTGAACAAGGCAAAGAGGATGCCAGGGCAGAGGGGGAGGAACGCTGTGCAAGGCAGTCTCCGATCCCGAAGACATCCTTAGATTGCTGTCCCTATTGCTGCTGCTCCACCCGAAAGGCATGCCTATATCACAGGGGAGCAAGGTTTTTTTGTTATGGTTAATTTGCTTGATAGAATGAAGTTCTGCTTTACTTTTGCCTGGAAATTTTTTTTGTACTTTTTGTGTGATGGGAACTAAGTAGCTTTGTCATTTATTACATTTTGCACAACAATGATCGATAAATCTCTTTAATGCATAATTTTGAAAGATGTGGTGTTCAAAACAAAGACTGCTTGGTTTTGGTCACAGCTCAGTGACATCTGATCAGGCCAGATACCAGTCTGTGAATGGCTGTCAGATTATAGATATCTGGAGTTTTCAAGCAGTTTCTGTGATCAGCATGCAGCTCCATTCATCTATCCCTTCCCATTCTTTTCATATGTCATATAATAATGATAATGAACCAGGAAGTGCATATTTGCAGCCTGCACAATAGACAAACAATTTATCATTTTCTATTTAATTAAAGAATAAAAAGAAAATTACCCATAACAGCCTAGAGTCTTCTGAAGGATTCATGATTAACACATGGCTGAATGACACTGAGGCCAGCAGTGCCTTCCACAGATGAGCACCAGGGGACAAATTTAGACATGGTGTAAGAGGGTGCAAAATCTCTTGGAAGTTTCTGGTCCAGTTTGACCAATAATGGATACAGTGGGGTAAACTGTGTGTCAGGCTGTTGATGTAAAGTGAGTATAACATAAATATTGAGTGGTAGAAGCGATACAGAGGAAAAGCAAATAGCAGAAGGTGTAAAATAAAGCAGCTCGTTTTTCCTTGGGAGAGCAGTTAGTTTCTTTAGCCCATACACATACAGGCTGCATTCTGTGAAGCAAATTAACCATTTGAACTAGAGATATTGAACACATTTTCCAGGCAGTTTAAGTGCAGGCACAAACCTACTCTTTCTGATGACACCCTCCAATTGTCTTTAAGTGGGCTCCATTGTGCCTTGGAAGCACAGGCCTGGACTTGCATTAAGCTCAGTGTGGAGCCGTCTCTCACAGCGTGGAGGCATTTTGAAGAGGAGCATGCCTTCCCATTGGCCCCCATGCAGCTGGCCAGCACTGCTTGCTGGTGCATGTTAACAAACCATCTTAAAACAGCTGCAGGAAGGGGTGCTACTCTGGTTCTCTTCCAGAACATAATGTTCCATCTTCCCTCAGCAGGTGCTCAGCAGTAGGAACAGCATAGTTTTAAACTGAATTTATTTCAGCACCTCTTGGTTGAGCAGAACTTTATTCATAGCGTGCACCATGCAGTGAGGTTATACACCCCATGATGTATGGGAATGCAGGGCACAGTAGTAATGCTTAGATTTCCTGGACTTTCATGAGTCTTCAGTTCATTTCACTTGTATTTGCATTATATTTACCTTTGTACAGGCTCACTTTCTACTGGGGGAAAAAATCACAGAAGAAATGATTAAACAAATTGTAAAAATAACATAGAAGAATGCATTAGTCTTCTGGCTGCTATGGTTTAAATTCAAATACACAGTTAACATAATGATCTATCATGAACTATTTCACCGAAAGAGAGAAGAGAGAGAGAGCTCTATGTAGCACAGAACATTGTAACAACATTAAGACAATTATTTCATGAACTTTCAATTAATTCACATTCAATTAATATTCCTTTCTAATTAAGAGGAAGGATGGTCTTGTGCTTAAGGCATAGGAATTGGACTCAGGAAATCTCTGTGACTTCAGATTTCACATTTTTGTGCTCGGTTTCCTCACCTGCAAAATAGGAATATTACTACACTACCTCCAGGGTAAATTCATGTTTTGTAAAGTGCTTTGAGAATCTCTTGTAGAAAAACGAAATGTTTTTTTATTAAAAATGTGTATCAGACAGAATAGAGACGGTTAAGAACTAACATGCTCTGAAGGACACGTACTTGGACAATTTCCCAAATGAGGCAAGGTCCCAGCAACATCCAATTAAAATGAAACCTATCATACCCACCTTCTCTATTGTCCTTAACTAGGTACAGAGTATCTTAATAAAATGACATTTAATGCACCTTTCCATTACACTTGAGCCAAGATTTCTATTTTTTCTCTTTTATTTTAAGTGAACACTTTCTGATCTTTCCCATGTCTTCTGCTTTCCCCATTGCCACAACATCTGTATTTCTTTCTCTTTTATCTTTTCTAGAGCCCTTCTCATCCCCAGCACTGAATTTCCTTGTAATCTCAAATATATGCTCTGACATCTTGGAGGTCTTGCAGTTGTTTTACAATAATCTGCTTACTCTACTTTGCTTGTGATATACAAATTAGGGCAAAATTCATCACTATAATCTGTATTGCAGATCTCTTGTTTGGACTGTGAATCTTTCCTAGATATCTACACTTGTTCCACACATGAAATAGCTCTTTGGAGCAAGAAATGTGCCTTGCTCTGTGTTTTGTAAAGCATCACATTTGGGCAGAATTTACAATGAAGACCCTTAGTGCATACCCGCAGAGAGACGTATTTCTCCCTAAAAATTCTCCTACCAAAGTTTTCCTTCTGGTTTGTTTTGTTTCCCAATCCCCAGACTTTTGAGACTACAAATATTCCATTTTAGAATTAAATATGAGAACTTTTTTCTTTTTATATTCCATGAAAACAAGTTCAGCAAGATCCTTAACCTAGCTCTGAAAACATTGAGACTACATGAGCAGATTAAGAGAGCCCCAACAGCAGCTTATCCTGTAGCCCACTGACTACAGCACTGCCTTGTAATTAAGATTCACGTTCAAGTCCCTTCTCTGCAGATGGGAGGATTGAATGTGGGTCTCCTACATCTGAGGTGAGTGCCCAAACTACTGGGCCCTTTACGGAAACTACAAATTTCAGGACATATTAAACATTTTGTTCAGCCCAAAATGGACTTGGCAGAAATTTTTCAAGATTTTCAAATTCAGTTCAACCTGAACCAATTTTTCCCTGTTTTTTGGAACTGCCAGAGGACTGGGTGGGGGAAATCAATTATTTTCCAAGCTCTACTCATAAGTTTAAAGTAAAGCAAATACCTTGTGGAATCAGGTCCTAAATCCTGAAATACTTGCTCTCTTAAAGTCAATGGGAGTTATTTTACCAGTGAAAAGGCTTCATAAGTTGGACCAAGTGGTATCTGTTGATCCCTGTTCTCCCTTCTGCTCAGTCTCGGCTGGTATAAAAATATCTTCGAGAATTTTTCTAGTTATACCAAGTTGGAACCAATGTTAGTTTACAAAAGCAGCTCTATTTTATTCTTTAAAAATTCAGTTTTACCTTTCATCATCTCAAGTATGTGGTCCATACAGATAGCCAATCATTAATTTGAAACTTAATTATGTCATGAACTTAACATCACTCTGTGTTTGCAAATTGCTTATGAAGTATTCCTGATTGCTTCTCATGGAATCTTTATTCTTATGTATCCAGTGGATAGTTTGTGATCAAATTCTAGCCTCAAAGTTGCTTGTATACTGTTTATTTTAACTCTGTTATCTGTGGTGTGTGATCACTAAAGTATGTAGTAATGTTTCTGCTCCCAAAATGGATAATTGTAACTGTAAGTGGGGGAATGGTAAATATCAGAAGATAAATAATACACTGTTATGAATAATCATTCATTCAAATCAGTGAAACTTTGGGAATTTGTGAACATTTTCACAAATAGTGGTCATTCAAATACAACTCTATTAAGAATGGCAGAGTTAAGATGAGTTAGTTTCTTCAGGAGCAAGCTACAGTTATACTATGACAAGGAAAACAACGCATTTTGAAAAATAAAATGTCCATTATAATCAAAATCAATAAAGCAGGAGACACCTGCATTTAAAAGGCTTGGCCAACACGTGCTGTTAAGTAGATTTAAAATTCTCCTAATGAACTAGGGAGGGAATGCACTTTAAATCCTCCAGTGTCCAAAGCTTTTACAGCTAGTGCACTCCTTCCTTTCCTTCTGCTTGCCTGAACTTAGCTATTTAGTGGTTCGGTCTTATAAATCAACTCCTATATATTCCTGTAAAGTCTACAGGGCTGGTGCTACTTGGGGGACATTTCTCACTGTCTTCAAGAAAATAACTTTTAGCCAAAGTCCTAGATCACACAGCACAGCCTGAGTAAACAAATTAGGAATATGGGAAGCCTACTCAGGTTGGGGTGGAAGAAGTCCCCAGCACATTAGGGTGGAGGTCTGTGGTTCACAAAACGAAGATCCTTTATGCATGCTCCCCATGCACCCAGTGCTGTGGAATCAGACTGTTCCCACTGCCTTCCATAGCAACAGTTTTGGGGATGGTGGTGGTACAATTTCCTTCTTTATTCTTCCACTTCTCTGAAAGAGCTTATTAAATAGAAAGGCGCAATAATTTAAAAAAAAACATAGTTCAAATATCTTATTCCTTACGTCATTTTGAAAAAGTTAGTGCTAGAATGCTAGGAGAAGTGGCCCTGTAAAAATTCTAATATTAATCATAGTGTACATAGATTGCAAACCAATGGGGATTGGGGATAATGAAAACAATCACCTACAATGGGAATACTATCCCCTTAAGAATTACTGGAGTTTTATAGGAACAGAAATATGTTCCTCCAGTTTTCCTTTGAGTTTCGTTATAATTTGTCCCTATTACTAGCTAATAATATAAATGCAGACTATGCACATGCTGTGCTTGTTATGTTGTTTAAAATACAGGTGATTTTGCAAAAACAATGACCATCAAAACATGCAAATAGATTGGCATTCAAATGTGGTATAGTCAATAGGATGCCCTCATATATTTCCTTTTCTACTTTGTATACTCCTTGAACATTCTGCAAGCTGAAAC
The DNA here is from genome assembly GCF_965152235.1 of Eretmochelys imbricata. Lineage (NCBI taxonomy): Eukaryota > Metazoa > Chordata > Testudines > Cheloniidae > Eretmochelys > Eretmochelys imbricata. Next base: position 34,857,499 of record NC_135574.1, read on the forward strand.
AGTATCTCTCTTTAGCATGCTGGGGATCATATTACAAAAGCATTACTTGGCTGCTTTCTTCCACAGGAGCATCTGCTCAACTGACAGTCTCTAGTGTACCAACTTTGCTTTGTCCAAGGCACCAAATGTGAGTAATGGATCTGGCTAAGCGTGATAATGAATGACGTAACTGTCAAAGGGGTTTAATTATCAGAACATTACATGTGGGATTATTTTGTAGTACAGTTTTTTAGTTCACTTACAGGCAAAGTCTTGAATTTTCACAAATTACAGTGAATTGCATCCATCCAAGTAGTCACCATATAAACATATTTCTCCAATGTCCAGAAGAGTGGAAGGATGGCACTGAAGCACAGTTTGCAAATTCTAGAAGGAGATGATCTATATTGCTCTATAAAACGACCATCAAAGCACTTCTGGGGATAACGTATATCCAGATATCCTACAAGAAGCTTTTTAAATATCTAAGACTTCAAAACCACAAGGCACTCAAATGCGTAGTAAAAGTTTTACAGTTAGTGAAAGTGATGATTACTCAGTATCCCCTTACACAACTCTTCTTGGGTTCAGAGAAGTCTGAATAATATACGGTAGTCTGAGAACAGCTGTAACAAATGTGGGAAAGCCTCAAAGTGAGAATGCTCTATTGTGTTCTGGACCTGCCCTTGAAATAAGTATCCAAATACAAAGGCTTCTATCATACGGTATCTTCACAAGCCATACTTAGCCCAAAGGCTCTCTCTAGGCATTTTTTTCTCAGGAGCATGTTGTGATCTTTGGTGGACGGGGGGGAGCATTCATAGGAGACATCACCAGTCACTGGATATATTTTCTGAGGGGCACAAAACCAGGCAAAATACAAACAGGGATGTTGAGCAGATAGTACACTTAATAATGGCTTCTGGGAAGCATCTAGCACAATGGCTCTCTGATAGCGGACTGTGGCCTTTAGTCATTACCACAATACAGATAAACAAACAAACAAATAAATAAATAAATCCTGTATGCTCCCCTTCCTCCCAGCCAGTGTGAATGAAAAGCAGAGCAATCGTTTATGAAGTATCTATTGTAGCTTGTTACACTAACACTCCCTTGGTTCTTATACTCAGGAAAATGCAACAGCTGGGATTGTACCATCTCTTGCTCATGCATGTCAGCATGTGAAACAGCCAGCATGTGAAACAGCCCCAAGCAATCTTCTTCCTTTGATTAGATGGATTAGTACAGTAATTTGAGGGATATTCAATGGATGCAGTAGCATGTCTTGAAAAGGACAAAAAGAACGAGGAGTACATGTGGCACCTTAGAAACTAACAAATTTATTTGGGCATAAGCTTTCGTGGGCTAAACCCACTTCATCAGATGCATGCAGTGGAAAATACAGTAGGAAGATAGATAGATATATACAGAGAACATGAAAAAATGGGGGTTGACATACCAACTCTAATGAGACTAATCAATTAAGGAGAGCTATTATCAGCAGGAGAAAAAAAACTTTTGTAGTGATAATCAGGATGGCCCATTTCAGATAGTTAACAAGAAGGTGTGAGTAACAGTAGGGGAAAAATTAGCATGGGGAAATAGTTTTTAGTTTGTGTAATGACTCATCCACTCCCAGTCTTTATTCAAGCCTAATTTAATGGTGTCCAGTTTGCAAATTAATTCCAGTTCTGCAGTTTCTCATTGGAGTCTGTTTTTGAAGTTTTTTTGTTGAAGAATTGAAACTTTTAGGTCTGTAACTGAGTGTCCAGGAAGGTTGAAGTGTTCTCTGACTGGCTCTTGAATGTTATAATTCTTGACGTCTGATTTGTGTCCATTTATTCTTTTGCGTAGGTTTAGCAGTTATAGAAGGGGACGGGGAGTCAATTGTCTAGGGTTTCTTTCCAGCTCTGCCACAGACTCCCAGTATGATTTTGATCAACCAAATATATACTAAAAGTAAAACCATGAAGTGATCCTGCTGACACTGGTAGCCAGCATAGTCCAGAGATCACAGCTATCATTGGTTCTCCCAGGGGAAGGTCATACCCCTGTGTTCCGCAATGGGGCAGAATATGTCTGGTTTTCAAGGTTACCTTCCAACAAAACACATACCAATAGCTGATCCTAAAGGTAAAAAAAAAAAAGAAAAAAAGAAAAGAAATGGATCTCCTGACAAGGTTTACATTCAGAAAGGACAACAAATTCTAAATCTTTTAAATATATACAAGCCATCCTTGATGGCGTCTGAAAGCTACGCTTGCAGGATCAGCTCTTGGTCAAAATGACCTTCTTGTTTCAAAGCTTATCTTTCTGCCGAGGGTAGACTCCATCAAGAGATGGAGCTAAAAATGAACAGGCAATAGTCTCCACTGTCTTATCTGCATTTTGCTTCAATCTGCCAGGGTGGGCAATTTCCCAGAGAAAAAAACTAGCATCAGCGTCCAGCAAGTTCAGCAAGCAAAGAACAAATCTTGTTAAACTTTAGATACATCCATTCAAAACTAAGGAATAGGCTCGGTCTATTCACTGCATCAGTGCTGGTCTTCTGCTACAGAATGCTGCATGGCCAAATGGACCTGGACTGGTAGACAGAAACTCTGCCTGCTTCTCATTGCTTAGTGTGTTAAGCCTACAACTCAGCCGTGTCATTTTCATATAATCGAATGTTTGTGACCTTTGTTTATAGAAGATTGAAAACTGAAATGAATCATGACATATATAACTTACTTGAGAAAATACCAAACCAATGTATATCAACATCCCAAAGTCCAATATTATAGTTACAGATATTAGCATTACACCCACTGCAGTTTTACTTTTTATCTGTAAATTAATGAATCTACAAATCCACTGCCTTATGTAACCACAATTTGAATATGTAACTAGAATTAAGTGTAAGGTGGTGCACATTATTGAACCAGCTTTTAAAACAAAAAATGCCTTAAACTGTGACTAACTAGTTTTTCCCAGGGTGGTAAAAACTGTAATTTTATCTGGTAAATACCACGCCATCCCTGCAGCAGGAGGCTGTAACTGACTCACCTACTTTATGGATTGGGCATAAAGGGGGGACACATGATACATACTTACCCGTAACATATATCCCTTAGACAGAGGAAAGTCTTATCAAGTGTCTGAGGCCAACAGCAATTAAAATCCCAGACAAGCCCCCACTTATGTTGTGGCTAACAGACCAGAGATTCCCAGAGCTATAAACATAAACCTATGGCTAAGAAGCCAGGGTCTCAAATTGAGAGCTGTAACAGATCCACATCCTCTGTGGACTGGGCACAGAGGGGGACATGTAACTCAAACTGACCAATGCACTATACACACACACACACACGAAGCAACTAATAATGTGTGTAAATACTCCATGCATATGCTCACAAATTTGTCATGTTTTTTAATTGTGTACTCATTTTGTGGAAAATGGGTCATATTAATCCCTTGTCTAACTACTGACTTCAGAGAAGCTGCAGGAGAGCACATTTGGTCCAGTGTCATTACTTGGTTTTTGTTGTTAAAATTAAAATTTTGGATATATATGTGAAAAAATGACCCCTCCTTGCCTCTCTGAGCCATATGATATATTTTACTTCTTCTCAAAATAGGTCAGAATGAAAATTTCCATGTGCTTTATAGTTTGGGGCACAGCACTGACTTTTGTTTTTGCCAGTAGTTCGGGGTGGGCAAACTTTTTGGAACGAGGGCCACGTCAGGGTTCCAAAACTATATGGAGAGCTGGATAGGGAAGGCTGTGCCTCCCCGAACAGCCTGGCCCCTGCCCCATCCACCCCCTCCCACTTCTCACCCCCTGACTGCCCCCCTCAAAACTCCCAACCCATCCAACCCTCCCTGCTCCTTGTCCCCTGACCACCCCATCCCGGGACCCCCACCCCTAACCACCCCCCCAGACCCTACCCCCCTCCAACCCCCCCGCTCCCTGTCCCCTGACTGCCTCCCCTGACCCCTATCCACACCCCTGCTCCCTGACAGGCCCCCCCGGGACTCCCATGCCCTATCCAAGCGCCCCCTGATCCCTGTCCCCTGACTGCCTCAACCCCTATCCAACCCCCCCGTTCCGTCTCCCATCCACCCCTCCGCAGAACCTCCGCCCCATCCAACCACCCCCTCCTCCCTGACTGCACGATGGGACTCCATGCCCTTTATCCAACCCCCCTGCTCCTCGCCCCCTTACCATGCCGCTCAGCCGCGCTGCCCGGCTGGAACAGAGCGCTGGTGGTGCAGCGAGCTGAGGCTGCAGGGGAGAGGGGACAGCGGAGGAGGGGCTAGGGGCTAGCCTCCTGGCCGGGAGCTCAAGGGCTGGGCAGGATGGTCCCGCGGGCCAGATGTGGCCTGCGGGCCATAGTTTGCCCACCTCTGCAGTAGGTGCTCCTCTCTGCCCGCTCCCCCGCCATGTGGCAAGTGGTAGGGCCCTCGGGGGAAGAGACCAAGTGGGGCCGGGGAAGAGACCGAGCAGGGGCAGGCCTTCAGGAGGGAGTGCAGGGGAAGCAGGGGGCAGTGTCACACAAAAGATTAATCCGGCCCTCCGGGTGCTGAGTACCCCCTATTTTTTTCAATGTATGCTGGGGTCCCGGAGCACTCACGGAGTCCACGCCTATGGTTTGGGGGAAATAAATACATTGCTCAATCTTGCTTTTGCCCGCCTGCTCCATCTCACACTCACAAATTCATTGTCTTTCATACCACCGTAGAGTGGAAGAAGCTACTTGGAAGAGGCCTTGTTTGATCATCTGAAACTGTGCGACAGTGTCAATTTTGTATTATAGCTTAGCTCCCAGCTAGCAGAATGAAAATGAAGGAACAATTCAGAAGCTAAGACATAGTCCCCCAAACTGGGAGATCCTATTCTGAGTCAAACAACTATAAATATTACTTTGCATTTACACTGGTATATACAACAGTGCTATTTGGCCCTTTCCCTTGCCCAGCATGGTTCAATGATTACGGCAGAGAACTAGGATTTAGGTTCTAGCTCTTGCCTCTGCACCTCAATTTACCCAGTGGTAAAGTGGACATCATAAAGTTTACTCGTGTTTTTATAGCTTAAAGTTGAGACATAAAGATTAAGCGAACTAAGTATTTTTAAGCAGCATACATATAGCAAAATCATGAAGTCCATACTCATGCAAGACTAATTTCTTCCATAGAGCCTTGCCTGTGTAAGGGAATGAGTTATGATTTAAACCCCAGATTACAAACTCTTCTGGGGCAGGGAATACATGGCCCCAGTTCTGCAAGGTGCTGAGAGCCCTCAACTCTCACTGAAGCAAAGAGCACATAGCACCTTGCAGCAAGCATTGAACACCTGATGGGATCAGGCTCATTCTCCTTGCATTCTCTCCTCTGGAGTGCGCATCGAGGAGATACCCCATTCCCCCATTGTTTCATTTTTTTCTCCACAAAATTATACTAGAAAATGAAAAATCACCAGTTCTGCAGTCAGTGCATTAGGAGAAAGCACCAGAACTAAACAGACAATCAAATCCCACTCACTCTCCCCCCACCTTCACCCAAGTTGTAGCAGTGGGGAGGGTGGGAATAAAATGGTATTTAAGTGTTTTTCTCCTTCAAAGCTTTTACAAAAAGCTTTTAAAGTGAGCTTTATGGCTCTCCACTGACAGGAACATTATCTTTATCTGCTTCACCCTATTGAATGTAATAAATCACTGTACACCACTTTGGTGATTTCTAAACTCAGATTATGCCCTGTGAATTATGGGTAACCTCCTAAAAACACCCATACACACAGTTTCTTGGTGTAGATTTTGAATGCTAGCATACGTGAACATCTTTCAGAATGCTCTTCAAAATGAAGCAGCTTTGGATAGGCAGTGTCCTATGTACTTCTATTAGGTTTGTATAATTCAGAACACACTCGCTGTTACTAGATACTAGTTATGCTTATTCATCCGTGGTCTTGTGTGACACTTTTTTTTGTAGCCATTAGTAGAAGGCGGGAGTCATTGTTGACTATGAAACATGTATGGAGACATGCTGGATTTCTCAAATGACTGCTCTGACGAAGTGAGCTGTAGCTCACGAAAGCTTATGCTCAAATAAATTGGTTAGTCTCTAAGGTGCCACAAGTACTCCTTTTCAAATGACTGTAACTGTGAATAAACACTGGAGTGTCAGTATCTGCTAGTCAGTGGATACTGGGCACCATGGACAGGCAGCTTGCTATCTACTTTGTGCCTCTGCTCCAGAAATGTCTCTGCTCAAATGATTCATGAAGCTATTCAAATTGGAATACCACAAATCTAATGCTAAAAAAGGAGTGATTCTCTCTAGGTTTCATTCAGTGTTGTATAACACTCCATACTGCCAGCTGCTGATCTAATGTAATTTGATGTGACCCATGCAGTCAAGTGTGACATTTCATTTTTGGATCAGATACCTGCTAACAGAGGTGATAGTGGGTATCAAAATTGATCTTCTGCTAGAAGCAATTGCTATGTATGAGCTGTCAAAACAAGAACTGAGGATGGAAATTCCATTTTGTGAAGGATTTTTTTGTTTGTCTTCATTCTGATTAGGTAAAACATCTGTAAATCTAGAAGGTATCTGTAAAAGAAAGTCCCAGAAAAAAATATTTTAGGTCGACAGAAACGTTTTGTTTTGGCTTTTAAAATTTTTAAATTGTATTGCAATACAACATTTAAAAAAATGAAACGAGAAGTTCAAAAACAAACAAACCCAAAATATTTAATTCTACAAATATTGAAATGGCAATTTCGACATTGCCAGAACTTCCCCCCATCTCACCTCCCAATTTTTTTCTCCTAAATTACATTTTGGCAAATTCAACATGAGTGTTTTGACATCAAAGGAACTTCATTCCTTGATGAAAAATAATTGTATCAGAGTTTCTAACCCGTTCTAGTCAACTGTATACTATTTCTCCTTATTGAGGCTCCAGTTCACCAAAATACGTAACCAACGCCTCCCTATTTAACAAACACTTAAATACATACTTAAAGTTAAGCATGTGCTTATGTTCCTTTGTTGTCAATGGGACATAAACATGTTCCTAAAGTTAAGCATGTGCTTAGACAAATAGGGATGGACTGCTAAATCAGACATATTCAGTACTAGCTAACCTTGTACCCTTTGATAGCGTTAACCAGTAAGAGGGGAAATATTACATCATCATAACCTAATTTATTTATTTAGGCTCCTGGATTTAAATAAATATTTGTATGAATTAAATATTTTTGGAACAGGGACTTAAACCTGAGTCTCTCACTACTCAAGTGAGTACCCTAACCACTGGGTTAGAGAGTCATTCTCACTCTTCCTGGCAAATGAATATTTAAATTATGTATACAAAGTGGAGCTACTTCAACAGGAGAAAGCAAAAGCCTGGTGGCTAGAGCATTCACTTGGGAAACCTAGATTCAAATTCCTGCTCCTCATCCGGCAGAGTGGGAAGCCAGGCCTGCATCTCCTACATCCCAGATGATTGCCCTTACCTCAGTGTGATTGGCCACAATGAGGTTGTTGTCGTCACAAGAAAGGGCTGACCTGATTTAGGGAAACACTGCTCAAGACAATCTGCTACCCTCAGCAGAACACCAGTGTACTCCCCATTCTTATTTTTCCCTGAGAAGTTCCATAGCCATAGTTTTAATGTGAGCATTGAATTTACCATAAAATACCTACAGCATAAAATGCCTACAGCAAGCATGATACAGTAGTTTCTACTGATGCAAAGCTTTGGCACCTATCTGCATCTTTAGGTGCTAGATAGCTTTAAGAATCTGTGCCCCAGCCCCAGTAATGATTGGCATAAAGCATTTTGTTTTAAACACAAAAATAATAAATGGTGGGTTCATTGTCTTCTGGTTTCAGAGCCTTCACATGCTTTTTGCTCACGTTTACAAGCTTTTCTCTGTAAAAGGTGGGTTTTTTTTAAATGACAGCTGAAATTCTAACAAAATCACATGCTTCCAGGAGATGGGGCTTTATAACCCCCACTAAATATCACAAGAGCTGACAAGACTGAGAGGCTCATGTTTTAGCTCTGGATTTCCTGGGTTCAGTCCCTAGCAAAAGACCAAGATGACTGTCATTACACATGCTTGAACTGTTCACACCTGATAGCAAAAGGTGAGGGAAATGCTTCTGGTAGCACATACTGTCAGATTCTGCCAGCTATACAAGGCCTCTGGTCAAGCCCTCATCCCAGCTAGCAATGCCCCTTGGTGATAAAAATAAAAACAACAAAGGAATGAGCTGCAGGAGTAAAAGAGAATGCAGGCAGAAATCTAGCAACAGAGTGGAGACTGCCCAGTTTATTGCACCCAATGCAGCATATGGGCAGGTGGTATATATGCACAATCAGCGCAAGGAGCTCCTGGCCCTCAGAGACAGTGTACGAGCTTTGGAGACCAGGTGGCTAAGCTGGAGGAGCTAAGGAAGACAGAGAGATACATACATGAGATTTTCCGGGACACAATAGAACAGTCCCATCTCCGGTCTGACAGCCTCTGTGCTGTTGAGGAGATTGAAAGTCTCAGGGAAGGAGAACGTTCCACTGGAGCAGAGGGAAACGATCCCATAGTTGGGATCCTCCTTCCAGATGATGTTGTGGTATCCTTTTGCACTGAGGACACCTCTCCGGGGGAGGGAACTCCAGTTATTAGGAAAAGACAGGTATTAGTAATGGAAGATTCGATCATTAGAAACATAGATAGCTGGGTTTGCAATGACTGGGAGAATTGCAAGGTGACTTGCCTGCCTGGTACGAAGGTTGCAGATTTCTTGAGACCGCTAGATAGACTTATGTGTAGTGCTAGAGAGGAGCCAGTGGTCATGGTACATGTCAGTACAAGTGACATAGGTAAGGACTGGAGAAAAGTCCTGGAGACCAAATTTAGGCTGCTAGATAAGAGACTGAAGTCAACGACCTCCGTGGTAGAATTCTCTGAAATGCTTCCAGTTCCACATGCAGGGCCAGTTAGACAGGCAGAACTGCAGGGTCTCAATGTGTGGATGAGATGCTAGTGTAGGGAGGAGGGTTTTAGATTTATTAGGAAGTGGGGAAACTTTTGGGAAAGGGGGAGCCTATACAGTAAGGATGGGCTCCACATAAACCAAAATGGAACCAGATTGCTGGCACTTAAAATTAAAGAGGTCGTATAGTAGTTTTTAAACTAAAGGCTGGGGGAAAGCTGACAGGTGCAAAGGAGCACATGTCTCGGACAGAGACATCCCTTAGAGGAGGATCTACTAATGGAGATTCTCTATATCATAGTAAGGGGGAGAGTATGGATGATGATAAAATACAGGTAGGATCAAATGAAAAAAGAGTTTAATTCAATCACATCATGTAATGGGAGACAGCTAAAAAAGTGAAAAGTTTTTGAAGTGCTTATATACCAGTGCTAGAAGTCTAAATAATAAGATTGGTGAACTAGAGTGCCTCATATTAAATGAAAATATTGATATAACAGGCAGTACAGAAACTTGGTGGAATGAGGATAATCAATGGGACACAGTAATACCAAGGTACAAAACATATCTGAAGGCAGAACAGGTCATGCTGGTGGGGGAGTGGCACTATACGTGAAAGAAAGCGTAGAATCAACTGAAGTAAAAATCTTAAATGAACCAAACTGTACCACAGCATCTCTATGGATAGTAATTCCATGCTTGAATAATAAAAAATATAGCAGTAGGGATATAATACTGACCACCTGACCAAGATGGTTCTAGTGACTGTGAAATTCTCAGGGAGATAAGAGAGGCTATTAAAATAAAAAACTCAGTAATAATGGGGGATTTCAACTATCCCCATATTGACTCGGTACATATCACCTCAGGATGGGATGCAGAGGTAGTTTCTTGACACCTTAAATGACTGCTTCTTGGAGCAGCTAGTCCTGGATCCCACAAAAGGAGACAGGATCAGGTCCAAGAGGTGAATATAGCTGTACTGCTTGGTAATAGTGACCATAATATAATTAAATTTAACATCCCTGCAGCAGGAAAAACACCACAGCAACCTAACACTGTAGCACTTAATTTCAGAAAGGGGAACTACACAAAAATGAAGAGGTTAGTTAAACAGAAATTAAAAGGTACAGCACCAAAAGTAAAATTCCTGGAAGCTGCATGGAAACTTTTTAAAGACACCATAATAGAGGTTCAACTTAAATGTATACCCCAAATTAAAAAAACATAGTATCAGAACCAAAAAAGAGCCACCATGGCTAAACAACAAAGTAAGAGAACCAGTGAGAGGCAAAAAAGAGGTAAAAGTGGAAGTTAAATCCTAGTGAGGAAAACAGAAAGGAGCATAAACTCTGGCAAATGAAGTGTAAAAATATAATTAGGAAGGCCAAAAAAGAATTAGAAGAACAGCTAGCCAAAGACTCAAAAAGTAATAGCAAAAAAAAAAATATTAAGTATATCAGAAGCAGGAAGGTTACTAAACAACCACTGGACGATTGAGATGCTAAAGGAGCACTCAAGGACAATAAGGCCATTGTGAAGAAACTAAATGAATTCTTTGCATTGATCTTCATGGTTGAAGATATGAGGGAGATTCCCAAACCTGAGCCATTCTTTTTAGGTGACAAATCTGAGGAACTGTTCCCGATGGAGGTGTCATTAGAGGAGGTATTGGAACAAATTAATAAACTAAACAGTAATAAGTCACAAGGACCAGATGGTATTCACCCAAGAGTTCTGAAGGAACTCAAATGTGAAATTGCAGGACTCCTAACTGTAGTTTGTAACCTATCAAATGACGCCAATTATTATAAAGGGCTCCAGAGGTGACCCCGGCAATTACAGGCCAGTAAGCCTGACTTCAAGTACCGGGCAAACTGTTTGAAACTATACTAAAGAACAAAATTGTCAGACACACAGATGAACATAATTTGTTGGGGAAGAGTTAACATGGTTTTTGAAAAGGGAAATCATGCCTCACCAATCTACTAGAATTTTTTGAGGGGGGTCAACAAACGTGTAGATAAAGGGAGATGCAATGGATACAGTGTATTTAGATTTCCAGAAAGCCTTTGACAAGGTCCCTCACCAAAGGCTCTTAAGCAAAGTAAGCAGTCATGGGATAAGAGGGAAGATCCTCTCATGGATTGGTAACTTGTTAAAAGATAGGAAACAAAGGGTAGGAATAAATGATCAGTTTTCAGAATGGAGAGAGCTAACTAGTGGTGTACTGTACTGGGCCCAGTCCTATTCAACGTATTCATAAATGATCTGGAAAAAGGGGTAAATAGTGAGGTGGCAAAATTTGCAGATGATACAAAACTACTCAAGATAGTTAAGTCCCAGGCAGACTGTGAAGAGCTACAAAAGGATCTTGCAAAACTGGGTGATTGGGCAACAAAATGGCAGATGAAATTCAGTGTTGATAAAAGCAAAGTAATGTACATTGCAAAAACATAATCCCAACTATAGATATAAAATGATGGGGGCTAAATTAGCTGTTACCACTCAAGAAAGAGATCTTGGAGTCATTGTGGATAGTTCTCCGAAAACATCCACGCAATGTGTAGCGGCAGTCAAAAAAGTGAACGAAATGTTGGGAATCATGAAGAAAGGGATAGATAGTAAGACAGAAAATATCATATTGCCTCTCTGTAAATCCATGGTATGCCCACATTTTGAATACTGCGTGCAGACGTGGTCACCCCCATCTCAAAAAAGATCTACTGGAATTGGAAAAGGTTCAGAAAAGGGCAACAAAAATGATTAGGGGTATGGAACGGCTGCCATATGAGAATAGATTAATAAGACTGGAACTTTTCAGCTTGGAAAAGAGACAACTAAGGGGGGATATGATAGAGATTTATAAAATCATGACTGGTGTGGAGAAAGTAAATAAGGAAGTGTTATTTACTCCTTCTCAGAACACAAAAATTAGGGGTCACCAAAAGAAATTAAGAGGCAGCAGATTTAAAACAAATAAAAGGAAGTATTTTTTCACACAACACACGTCAACCTGTGGAACTCCTTGCCAGAAGATGTTGTGAAAGCCAAGACTATAAGCTTATAATCTACTGAGCATGTTCATCCTATTTGTTTGCATGTATTATTTCTTTGTCTGGAGTTAGGAGAATAAGATATAAACTTGTATTACTGATGTAAACACAGTAAGTGGAAGCCATTAAGGGTGCTTCAGAATCAGTGAATTGTATATGGCTCTATTTACTTGCAAATCTTCCTGTGTACGTGAAGGCCAGCCCAGGAAGAATGGAGGCTGTGGTCTCACAGGACATGTGACCACGTCACCTGACAATGAAATCCATCTTAAATCTGATACTTTTCCATTTAGAAGGAGGGGTGACGACCAAGAGAGACAAAAGATTCCCGCCTTGTGCCAAAGCTATAAAAGGGGGGTGGAGCAGAACAAAGAAGGCTGCCAGTCATGAAAAAAAAAAAAACTAGTTCCACCTGAGATGTCTGCTGGAACTAACAAGGACTGTACCGGGGTAAGGATTGGGCCCAGACTAGGAAGGAAACTAGTCTGTGAAAGAAGCTTATTGGAACATCTCTGAGGGTGAGATATTACCTGTAATTAGTTTCTTAATGTATTAGACTTAGACTTGCGTGTTTTGTTTTATTCTGTTTTGTGACTTACTTTGTTCTGTCTGTTATTACTTGAAATTATGTAAATCCTACTTTTTATACTTAATAAAATCACTTTTGTTTATTAATGAACCCTGAGTAAGTGATTAATACCTAGGGGAGCAAAAAGCTGTGCATATCTCTCTATCAGTGATATAGAGGGTGAACAATTTGAGTTTACCCTGTATAAGCTTTATACAGAGTAAAACGGATTTATTTGGGGTTTGGATCCCATTGGGTGCTGGGTGTCTGGGTGCTGGAGCTAGGTGACCTGCTGAGCTGTTTTCAGTTAAGTCTGCAGCTTTGGGAGCATGGACCAGACCCTGGGTTTGTGTTGCAGCAGGCTAGCGTGTCTGGCTCAACAAGATAGGTTCTGGAGTCCCAAGGTGGCAGGCAAAACAGGCTTAGAGGTAATCTCAGTACCGCAGGTGACAGTCCCAAGGGGATCTCTGTGACTGAACCCGTCGCATGGCCATTCTTATGTTCTGATGTTTGTGGCTGCACAATACTAGCCAGACCTACAATGCTTAACCTGTGCTTATCCTAGGGGCGAGGTGCATGTGGGGGCACAGCACAATTTCCCTTGTATTCCCTTTCCCCAGCTTCATGGAATGAATTTTGCCTGCATAATGTTTCTCTTGCTTTTTGCCTCTTATAAACTGGGTCTGAATCAATACTCACAAGCCAAGATTTAGCTGTGAACCCCACAAGACCCAAGGGCAGAAACTCCCTATAAATAGCTGTCCTGTGCAGCCCTTAATCTTCCCATTCCCTTTCAATGATGTAGAAAGATCAGACTCACTGAGGGTCCTCATAGGAGTGGGGACAGAGCAAGGCTTGGTCCTGAGAGGCTCTCCCAACTTCAATTCTCTATTATAGGACATCCATAGGGTGTTGAGGGACAGAGAGGGGATGAGGCAGGGGGAGGATTGCAATCCAGCTCTCCTGCCCACTGGGTCACACTGTGGGGTGTGACTCTCACTCCAGTGGGATGTGGCCCTGCCCAGGGGAAGGAATCTCCTCTGGGAAAACCTCCCACAGCGGCTGCCTGCCCCTACCAAATAGCCAGGAATGGGCCTGGGAGAGCAGGGAAAGGGACCACTATACAGTCTCAGGAATTCCTTTCTCTCAATACCAAGGAGGAGATCAGGATGCCACTGTGTAGTGCAATGCCTAAGTACCTTTGTGAATCTATCTCTTAGGAGCCTAAATCCCATTAGCTTAGGGTTTGTATGTAACGGTTAACTAGTGCATTTCTAAAGAATTGTAGGCCTGATTCTAAACTTCATTACCCTGTTGTTATACCAGTGCAATGCCACTGACTGGGAAGAAGTTACTCCTGATTTATTAGTATTGACCATTATAATGAGATTAAATGCATGCCTTATGTGCATTAAAGACGTCACCCTAAAATCATTCAAATCAATGCAAAAACTCCCATTGATTTCAGTGGGCTTTGGCTGAGGCCCTAAAACAGCAGTTCCTAATTTTTTTTTTCAGACTGGGCCACATTTCAGTGGATGTTGTCCATGCACCACTTTCTCTGCAGTGCACAATCCATATGGAAGTTACAGCAGTTGTTTAAGGTAATAGTGCACAAAGAAATCAAAACAAAACACTTATCTTCTCTAAAGATTACATCTGTGTTCGCACTAAGATGGAGTATGCAAGAGAGAGCACCTTTGAGAAAGCTTAATTTGGTAGGGAACTGTAAAATGTTAAGTCCTCCCTATTTTATTAATGTTTGGCATAATTTTAAAGCAGGACAAAGGTACTGACATTGCTTTTTTACTAATAAATGATTATTGAAAATTGCAAATCTATCTACTAGTCGTCTTAACATTTTTATCCTAGGTTCTTTTTTTCCAACTAATTGGAACTTCAAATAGACCAGCTGCAAGTAATAAACATAACAAGTAGACTAGCATTATAAACCTGTGTAGTTGTAAATGTATGTGTAACACTGCTTTTTAATGCATCAAGTTTTAACCAAACTGTCTGGGAAAAATTAAAAATTTAGCAGATTACACACGAAGGAACCATGTACTTTTGAGTTTAATTTTAACACCACAGGGCTAATAGCACTCAATGTACTGTGTTACCTCTTCTCACTACAAATCTTTGAATGTATTATAGGTCATAAGAACCATAGAATTTAATTAATGTGATTCTGGCAATTTATACTGCATGATGCAGACACAACAATAATAAATATGAACTGAAAAAAGGTCCCTGAGTAAAAATACACCAAAAACAAGTAAACAAAATCTGCTAATAAACTAAACTGCATAGTTAAAATTAATATAATTGGGAACAGAGTATTGCCCTACCAAACCAGAACAATGGCTTATGAAGTCTGATAGCCTGCCTCCCTTTCACAGCATCCAGTTGATCAATAGTTTTGAAGAAAATGAACATCCCCCTAATAAATTGTGCATTAGGGGTTTAAATCACTGAGGGCAAGAGCTTAGTGGAGTTCAATATTTATACAGATAATGAGAATATCCATGATTCCACTACATAAATTAAAAAGATTTTTCATAAGAGATATAAACCCTATGGCTTTTCGGCAGAAGCCAACCACTAATTGAGGGGAGTTTGGACGACACCACTGGGCTAGACATGGGTGTTTTGCAGTATTAGGATGGAGAGATTCCTCTTTGTACAATGAGCTCTAGGACAGATCTCTAGCTCAGGAAAGTCACAAGATAACATCCATTTTAAACATGTCACAATTCGTAAAAAATACTAACTCAGTCATAAAAAGAAAAGGAGTACTTGTGGCACCTCAGAGAGCTGTAGCTCACGAAAGCTTATGCTCAAATAAATCGGTTAGTCTCTAAGGTCCACAAGTACTCCTTTTCTTTGTGCAAATACAGACTAACACAGCTGCTACTCTAACTCAGTCATGTGCACTTCGATAACCCTCAAAGAAGTGATGAGAGTGTAAAACAAAGATCTTCTGAAAAACAAATGAACATGCTGGACTGAATCAATAGCACCACTTCCTCCTCTGTGCTTTGCCTATACAATACAGCTATAGTCCATAAGCAACACCCCATGTGCTTTACATGGGGAAGAACTTTATTTTTATTGTATGGAGGATTTTGCATTTGTTAGAGAGGAGACAATGCCCAGTAATTAAAAAAAAAAAATCCAGCAAAAATCTCTTTTCAGATTGTTGGTTATGCCTGCAGGAAATTACACCTGATTGTTGTTCTCCTCGTTGATCTGCTTTTAAATGTTGGATTAACCATCAGGGCAGCAGAGTTGTTGGGAGAGAAAAATAGCTGAGATCAGCAACTTGTCTCATCATGCGAAGAACAGAGATTTTCCCTAAGGGGGCTTTGGTACTTGAGGCCCAGTTAAGCTGCACCCAGTGAATCTCTGAGACTTGGTAGGTATGCCTAACTTTAATCCACTCTGATTTCTGCACATCCAGCTGTGATACCTTGTTCTTTGACCTCCAATCCTCAGGATGTCCTGCCAGCCATTACTTAGAATTACCATCACTGTTCCTCAGACTTCTTGTCAACTGCTGGAAATGGCCCACCTTGATTATCACTACAAAAGGTTTCCCCTTCCCACGCCCCGCTCTCCTGCTGGTAATAGCTCACCTTACCTGATCACTCTCCTTACAGTGTGTATAGTAACACCCATTCTTTCATGTTCTCTATGTATATAAATCTCCCCACTGTATTTTCCACTGAATGCATCCGATGAAGTGAACTGTAGCTCACGAAAGCTTATGCTCAAATAAATTGGTTAGTCTCTAAGGTGCCACAAGTACTCCTTTTCTTTTTGCGAATACAGACTAACACAGCTGCTACTCTGAAACCTATTTAAGAATGAGACAGTGGAACTGCATTACCTTGAGTGCCTCACTTGCACTAACAATAGCACCCTACACATATACTGTGCTTTTCATCTCACATTACAAACTCTCACGATCAATGTAGTGCATGTGTATCAGCGCACACACACCCCTAAGAACCACTTCACCCACGGCTGAAACACAGCCTCCCATGTTGTGAAACAAAGCAGCGATTTTAACCATATGCAACTATGCTTCTCCCCCCCCCCCCCACACAAACATATGGAAATATACCATTCATTTAAAGCTCAAGATCAATTTATTTTGCTAAAATGGAATGTAACTGAAATTTGGATAGGATTTTGGGGCTAACACCTCTTCTTTTGAAAAAAAAAAAAAAGATAGTGGATCATTAAGGACTGCACATTCACAACCTCAACTTAAGATCTCATCCAAAAGTCAGAAACCTCAGGGCCCAATCCTTTACTCAGGCAAAATTCTGAGGTCAGTATAACAGTCTTGACTTCACTGGGAGTTTTGCCTCTGCAACAATTAAAGGATCAGGCCCCTAATTAATTCCATGTCATAGTGTGAAACCACCTGCCCGGCATTTTAAATAATTCTGTGTTATGCTAACCTCACCCACTGGACTATGGTAACACCCACTTTTGACAACCAGGCGTCATACTCTCCCCTCAGTTTCACCTGTGTAAATTCAAAGGATAACCACTACTGGAGTAAACCATGTTAATTCTAATGTGCCCAGACACCCCAAATGTACATTTTACACGGATTATCATGTGATTTTGAATGAATCTCATGCCCTTGTATTATAATCACTAATATCTTTCATTTGAAATAAATATTGCAAACTGCTATTTACCTTTAGCTGGTGTACGCTGTATGCAATTTTGTTTTCCTATAACAATACATAATTAAAGTATATTTCTCCTTTTCCCATAAACACTTCTGAAAAAGTAAGTGATGAGTTATCAGGAGGTATCATCTATTGTATACAGTGTTTAGAATCTTCTGAAGTCTTATCTTTTATTCTCATTTTGCAGTCTCTTCCCTTTTTTGATCGGTACTGCTTGTCTCAGTTCCTTGTCTTGTGAATCTCATTTCACACATATCAAAGACACCATTTCAAAACAGCAATATTTTAACATTAGTTTGAGACTTCATGAGTGTGATGTTATATCTGCATCACAGGATTAAAAACATCATTCTTAATTCATAAACATCTGTAAGTAACACACTTCCCCAGGGAAAGGTTAAAATAAAGGCACTTATTTTATGGATTTTTTCCCTCTAATACAGTGTTTCCCAAATTTGGGATGCCGCTTGTTCAGGGAAAGTCCCTGGCAGGCTGGGCCGGTTTGTTTACCTGCTGCGTCCTCTGGGTTGGCCGACCGCAGCTCCCACTGGCCGCGGTACGCCGCTGCAGAAAGCGGCGGCCGGAATGTCCCTCAGCCCACGCCACTTCCTGCAGCCCCCATTGGCCTGCAGCAGCAAGCCGCGGCCAGTGGGTGCCGTGACTGGCCGAACCTGTGGATGCGGCAGGTAAACAAACCGGCCCGGCCCACCTGGGGCTTTCCCTGAACAAGCGGCGTCCCAAGTTTGGGTAACACTGTTCTAATATATCAGAAGTCTTAAACTTTGATTTTGGATTTTTATAAGATTACTATATATATGTTAATAATTAAATACTTTATGGGGACCCATCAAACAAATTTCAGGATGAAATTTTAAAATGGCAAAGCTTGCTTTTAACACTTAATTTTATCTTAATAAATAAATAAAGAAGAAGAAGAATGGAATCTGGACTACCTTACATTGAAGAGTCTGTCAGTAACTTGAAGGAGTTCTCCTCAACTATCATCATTGCAGATATTAAACATAATAATGGTTAGCTAATTTACAGTGCTTGTTCTGTCGCAAAGTGACTTATTAAGTATGTTAAGAGTATGATAGTGGTGTCATGTTACTGCTAAATCCACTCATACATCCGATAAATAATCTAATTTACGTGTTCATGGTTTCCCATGGACTGTAAAGAACTTTAGAATGAAAGAAGGCCAGAAATACAGCCTCGGTTTGTTCCTTCCTGTGAACAATAGTTCCCCCCTCCAGAAACATGTCTGATTTTACTTGCTGTCAGACTGAGTAAATTAATGCTAAACATTTTTTTTGCACAGTTGGTTGTGCATTGTACCATACATTAATACTCAGTGGCCATGACACTTGTCAGTTGTATATATATGGATAGGCAACATGCTACTCTTCTGCAAAAAAATCACTTGCCTTACCTGCTTCTACAACCCCATTCACTCCCTCCTACATTTCCTCTGCTGGCTCCTCCATTGTCTCATGCATCTAATTCAAACTCCTCATTCTCACCTTCAATGACATCCACCATTTAGCGTCCTTCTACCATGCTGCTCTTGCCTCCTTTTCCTTTTCCAGTCCACACCCTCTTTTCTTAGCACACATTGCGCATCGGGTTGCCCACCTAATGTCCTTCTTACTAACTAGCCTCTGTGCTTTCTTACACACAGCACCATATGTTTGCAACTCCCTTCCTGGCCCTATCCATCTTGGGGAGAGGGTATGTCAAATCCACCAGCTTCAGGTCCACCTAGAAAATAATAGCAAAAAAAAAAGGAGTACTTGTGGCACCTTAGAGACTAACCAATTTATTTGAGCATAAGCTTTCGTGAGCTACAGTTCACTTCATCGGATGCATCGGATGCTGTAGCTCACGAAAGCTTATGCTCAAATAAATTGGTTAGTCTCTAAGGTGCCACAAGTACTCCTTTTCTTTTTGCGAATACAGATTAACATGGCTGTTACTCTGAAACCTAGAAAATAATAGGCAACCAGTAAAGTTCACAGAGTACTGATGTGAAATACTCCTGGTGAGATACACTGCTGTAGCGTACTTCACCAGCTGAAGTCACCATGTGGACTTTAGGTGTGACCTCATATAGGGTGCATTTGTAATGCCGACAGACCCCGGTCATTGACAGGCGGGATCAAACCTGGGACCTCTGGCACTTAGTGCGTGAGCCTCTACCGCATGAGCTAAAAGCCAACTGCCTGCTAGCTAAGGCTGTAGAGCAGACTCATCTCTCTCTCGCGCGCGCTCTTTCGTCACCACTAGATGGGACAGAACACCACACCCAGGAGGTGTGTGGGTACACATTGCAGTGAAGGAATGAAACATGGTAGCAAGGTTCCCATCTGAGAGAAATAGGAACAATTTCCTAGCTAGATGAAGATGGGGGAAAAAAATATCTCTGATCACTGTCATTATATGATCATCTGACAGGAGCTGGAAATCCAACAGCATTATGAATACAAGAAACAAAACACACCCTCTGTCAGAGGGGCAAGAATAACCCTCATCATATCTTCTGGTGACTTCATCCAGCCAACCAGGAACAACTCAATCTCAACCAGATATAACTTCAGTCAGATCATTCTCATCCATGCCTCAATTTCTGCAAACCCTGGCTTAATAATACAGATGTTCATGTCTCTAGGTTGACTGTGATGTTCAATGGTCCAAGATGCTGCTGATGCAGCCTGATATTTTTATTTGAAATATATGTATTTGGTGCGAAAATGTGACCCAAAGGCCTATTATCTGGTGTAACTTTTTCCAGCAGCTCTCCTGAGCAGGCATAATCTGACAGATATTATGAGTTCTATTTGTATGGTATGTTTCCTGCTTATGCGCGTCTTTCCTATTATCCAGTGGTCATCACATAGAGCTTGTTTGGCTGGTAGCTGAATGTTACGGTACAAGAGCAGCATAGGGACACTTTTGTATTTGGAATATGTGAGCACAACAATATTATTATTTATTATTTGCATTACAGTGGTACCTAGAGGTCCTGCCTGAGATCAGGGCACCACTGAAGAAAAGCTTAGTGAGCGTCTCTCCCCTGATCAATTTATGAAATAAATAGATAAAGGGTGTGAGGGCAAAGAGAGGAACAGAGAAGTGAAGTGATTTGCCCAAGTTCACACAGGAGGTCAGTGGCAGAACCAGGATCAGATCCCAGATCTGAGTCTCAGTTCAATGTGCTACCCCTTGGATAGTGTTGCCTTTCTGTATCACGGTATACTAACCGACTGGATAGCTGGCTCTTGGAAATCCCTGAAACTGAGCACTCCCGTGGTTTTAGAGCACCCAAGCAGCTGGGGCAGCTGAGCAGGGATAATATTGTTGGAAATTTTGTGCTGCTCATATTCACCTTTGAAAGTCCCCTTGTATTCAGAGCACCTCGTATTGAATGTTCCAATTCCCTTCTGTATTTTTGGCATGGGGAGCTGCCCTCTAGCATGCCGATCATGGCCCTGCAGTTGCAATGCTCTCAGCACCTCCTTGGGTTCTTTCAATCAACTACCCAGAGTAGGTTGGCTCAAGGCACGTACCCGCTTCTGTGAGGTCTGATTTATTAAATCTTTCTCCTAAGTGTATCTCACTTTGTTAGTCACCCCAGTTCACACCCAATCTGGCACCATATGAGTCCTAATTAGCTTCTTACCCTGTCAGTATCTCTCCCAGCTCCCCTCCTGGAGCTGGAGTTGTACTTTAAATAAGTACGCACCATTTCTCTTAAAGCCAGGAGTCCCCAGCTCTCCTCCTTGGAGCTGGGTTGTAATTTATGCAGTCACTTTCTCTCTCCTAAAGCCTGGAGCCCCCAGCTCTCCTCCTTGGAGTTGGATTGTAATTTAAATCAGCTGTAAGGACTCAGCCAGGCTATCCCTTTCCCCTCCTGTCACCTTCAGGCATAGAAGGGTTCAGCACAGAGACCTTTTCCTGATGATATCTCCCTGTTTTGAAGGAAGAGGCAGAATATATACAGCCCATTCTTCGACCTCATTCCCAATTGATGGGGTGAGGGGAAGTCTTGCCCTACCCATTCTGTAAGGCTCCTGGTCCCAAGCCCTTAAAGAAACAGTAACTAACTTTCTCCCAGACACTACTTATTCCCAGAACCACTTCCTCCCCAACAATACCTTTTGTTCCCAGGGGGTTTGCATAAATCAAAACATCCCAAAATCTTGAAGGGCCATGCTATGTAATGTGTGGGCTGATCACAAGGCACCACTACCCTTACAGGGTCAGACTATCCCCCCTCCGAACTCTCAAAAGTCACCTTTGAAAATCATCCTGCATGTGCTTAGTGGTATGATTGTACAATCTGCTGGTGACAGTTCAACTAATTACTCTGAGGATTATGCCTTCAAACAACAAATAACTAGCAGATGAACCTCTAAGAAACAAGAATCCTGATTTCCTTTAAAGGATAGGGCTGGGCAGCTGGCAGAAAACAAATTCGCTTTTTATCTTCCCCCTAACACAGAAATTCGTTAATGAAATCTGAGAGCTAGTTAATTTGGCACATGTTCTCATTGCATTACCATATACAGGTGTCTACGCCTAAGAGAGACGTGCAATTAAAATCTACATTGGTTAGGAAGGGATCTACTGCAGACAGAGAGCTATGTGTTGAGTTGACTGTCAAGGTACCTAAATTTGCCCAATTAGCAAGATACCCCTGAAATTTTCAGCTCAAAATTCCTTCAGCGAACCATTATTCACCCATTCATAACAGAATCTGAGGGAACATCATTCCAGATTTTGTAGAGGCCAGGAAGCTCGTTCATTATCCCCAAAGGAAAAAGCTTTTAAGAATCACAGTAGAATGGCACACATCAGGAAATATTTTTGAGGGAATGGCAGTCTGATTTCTCCTGCACCTGTCCATTATGTCCTTGGGGGAGCAGGAGACTGGCACTCACAAGCCAGAGTGAGATCCATTCCCTGCAGATCTCTGAATATATTGAAGAATTTCTAAAAAATCTACTAGCAGAGCAAGTGAAACAAGCTTTATTTGAAAAGGCTATACACCCTCCCCCTAGCCACCACCTCTCCCCCACACACACATCCACACAAAGGAGTCAAGAGTTTCCTTTAAAGAATCTCTTGGCCACGTTTTGAAAGTGGGGAGAATAGTGGAGGGGATCTCTGACTTCATTGTAAAAGCAGAGGGCAGATGGACATGGTATTTCACATAAGGGATTTAAGGATATCAAATCCAGATATGGTGCTCATCGGTTTGTGACTATTGCACATGCAGAAGGGCAATTAAGACACGTCTACAGATTTAAATATGGATGAACTCATAATTTTTTAATTGCTCGAGGTTATAAATGCTTAAAAGGTTGTTAAATGGGAACTTTGAAGAAGAATATTCTTCCCCCTGTATTTTTCCCTTCAAAGGCTAACATTTGCCTCTTAGACTATTTTGGGGCTTTCAGGCTGAGACTATGTCTCGACTGCAATCATTGGCTGTGATTGCAGCTCGAGCTACCACTCTTGAGCTACCTTTAATCTAGTTAGCTCTGGTCCTGGAACAGTGAGCTTCTTTGCAGCATGGGCTACACCTGAGAGTAATTACCCAGGGGCTTTGTGCCTACGCTGAAGCTCATTCACTGCAGCTTCACTGTTCCAGGATTAAAACTAACTCAGTTACGCCTGCACACCCAGTGACTACAGTCTTAATACACCTGTAGTCTTGAACGTTGAGCAGCCGTAGTTTGGCTGAGCTGGCCCTGGTGTAGGGGGCCTAAGGATGATTTTATGATACCCTGCTCCTGGGGTCAGCTAAAGGCCAGTCTGACCATTTGGCTGTAGAACCACCTGGAAGAAAACATAAAATCACCACTGATAAAGTTTGCAGAAGACACAAAAATTGGGAGAATGGTAAATAATTAATAGGACAGGTCACTAATTCAGAGTGATCTGCATCACTTGGTAAACTGGGTGTAAGCCAACAATATGTGTTTTAATACAGCTAAATGTAACAGATATATCTAGGAAGAAAGCAAGTAGGCCATACTGATAGGATGGGGGCCTCTGTCCTTATCCTTTGAAAAAGGTTTGGGGGTTGTAGTAGATACTCAGCTGAACGTGAGCTCCCAGTGTGACACTGTGGCCAAAAGAGCTCAAATGTGGTCCTGAGATGCAGCAAATGTGAAAAATTGGGACGGGGATGGGGGGTAATAGGAGCCTATATAAGAAAAAGACCCAAAAATCTGGACTGTCCCTATAAAATTGGGACATCTGGTCACCCTAAGGGGAATCACGAACAGGAATAGAGAGGTTATTTTACCTCCATATTTGTCACTTGTGTGACCGCTGCTTGAAGATTTGCGTTAAGTTCTAGTGCCCACAAATCAAGAAGGATGTTGGTAAATCAGAGAGGGTTCAGAGAAAAGCCATGGGAATGATTAAAGGATTAGAAAACACCCCTTATAGTGACAGATTCAAGGAGCTCAATCTATTTAGCTTAACAAAGAGAATGTTAAGGAGTGATTTGATTACAGTCTGCAAGTATCTACGTGGGGAACAAATATTTAATAATGGGCTCTTCAATCTAGCCAACAGAGGCACAACATGATGCAATGGCTGGAAGATGAAGCTAGACAAATTCAGACTGGAAATAAGGCGTACATTTTTGAGAGGGAGGGTGATTAACCTTTGGAACAATTTACCAAGGGTCATGATGGATTCTCCATCACTGACAATTTTTTAATTGAGATTTGATGTTTTTCTAAAAGCTATGCTCTAGGATGGACTTAGGCAAAGCCCTATGACCTACAGTATACAAGAGGTCAGACTAGATGATCACAATGGTCCAGTCCCTTCTGGCCTTGGAATCTATGAATCTGTGAATCTATTATGAGGCCATCTGAATGCTTCTCTTAATTATGCCTAGCTGTCCAAACCCAAGGGGCCATTTTGACAGCCAGGGGTTGCTGGTCATGCTCCCTTTGCCCAGGAGTGCCTACTGCAGTGAAGAGTAAGGGGGGATGGTGTAGAGAAGCTATTCTGGCTCTTTGCCATCTAAGCACTTCCTCTTACACTGTATGGCTGCTTGGTGCTGCTGGAGCTAGAGCAGGGCCTCGTAACTCTTATACTTCTTACAGTATTTAAAAATAAAATAGTTATGTGGTGGCAGCCATATGTTGTTTTTTTTTAAAGCAGAGAATAGACCCGATTGTGTCGAGCCCCTGATCTGCTGTATAAGAAAGGACAGGCAGCAGGAGACTCTCCCTCTTCTTGTGAATTCCTAAGCAGAGTGACCCCACACAGCAGAGAATTCATGCTCAAGGAGGACATGGATTTGACAGCACTTCTGTCAGTGCTCAGATCCCCAAGGTGGTGAGGAGAGGGCCAGGCCAGGCCTTGTTCTCCCTTTGCATGGGCTAGCAGAGCTGGGCAAGCACAGAGGAAAATGGTACAATTCTATCTATGGTTTACACAGGCCACAAAGGGGGGCAGGAGAGGTCTACTATCAACCTCCACCCCAAACTGTGCTCCCATGAAAGGGACAAGCAGAATCTGGACTAAAAGAAAGATCCAAGCCACACTGAAATCAATAGGAGTGTTTCCATTGACCTCAGCTGGCTTTGGGTCATGTCCTATGAACATTCAAGTGGTATGTAAGAGATTTAGCCTACACTTAGAATACTGGTCCTGGGAAATTAGTAATTAGGGCTTTAAAAATATATAATTATAGCAAGTGCTATCATAGCAGCTATTAACTTGGCTACCTCACCACAACTCTAT
The DNA here is from genome assembly GCF_965152235.1 of Eretmochelys imbricata. Classification (NCBI taxonomy): domain Eukaryota; kingdom Metazoa; phylum Chordata; order Testudines; family Cheloniidae; genus Eretmochelys; species Eretmochelys imbricata. Next base: position 34,882,569 of record NC_135574.1, read on the forward strand.
AAAAATAAGCTTCCGTACGGAAACAATTGGGAAGCAGTATTTTAAAGGCCAAGGTTGTGACAATCAAAGGTCACTTATACCCAGGAAGAATTATACTCTAAATACATACAAATATTTTCATAACTGGTAGCCATGGGAAAGTTTAAAGGTAGTGCAGTTTAAAGGTAGTGCAGAAAAACTACTGACTGGTATGGGGATTTAGGTAGAAAATTTAATAGCTGGACATTCCATCATCTGCTAGGAATGATGGATCTGGCATTAGTTTTGATAGTTTTACTGTTTTGACTGTTTTACTCAAGCATCAATAGAATATAAATTTCCAGGAAGTTGCTAGTAAATACTAGCAGTTGGTTTTACAGTTTGAAATTGATTTTCCTAGAGGTGGAATGACCATTTTCCGACATCTATTCATTTATGTCTGTCCTCTAAATTTCTATTGCAATAAAGGAAAGATAGACTTTTAAAAGATTGACTGGATCTCTTTTTATTCTGTCCTATTTTAAGGGGGTTATGTAAACTGTCACTGACAATGTCGAGAGGCTTTTTATCTGGGTATTTCCATCACTTTTTTGGCTATTACTAACTTGCATGGGAAGAAAAGTAAGTCTCCCTTTCTAGAGTAAGAATTGTGAAAGGATAGTCAAAGAAAAAGGAAAGGCTTTGAATAAGGCGAGACATTCCTTAAAGTTAGAGGATTTGGTAGATTATGAAAGGAAGCAAGCTCAGGCTCAAAAGGTTATTAGAAGATCTAAGAAGCCCTGCTGCCAAAACCTCTATAGCACTATTAATAAAAATACTTCAGTGGGTAAAATATGAAATAAGATTATAAGGATCAACGTAAGAGAGCACAGATTCTTTGCAATACCTAGTTTAATTAAAAGTGGCATTACTGTTGATTCTAATATAGCGACGTTGAACACGGTGAGGGTTTTACTTAATGTTATTAAAAGCATGATGATATAAATTTCACGTTTTTTCTGTCAGGAATTTTTTTTAAAAAAGGTTTCATGTTATTCTTTAAAACTGTGATGAAGAGGATACATATTTTTTGTTGCCAGTTAGTGAATTTAAAGAGGAGGTATTACCCAATTTTGAGATACTTTCCCTTGACTGGCTTAATTTGTTTTACAGAGTCTTTAATCATGTAACTGACAAATGTATTTGTTAATATTTTAATCTCAATTGAAGTAAGAGACAAGTTTCATATTTTTCTGAAGTCATATGAAATTACTACAGCTGGGTGAAAGATCCATAATAAACCTCATACCAGGCATATCTCACTTGCTTCCATGTTTTGTTATCAACCCCAAACTTCTCAGGTTAATCTGAGCCAGGTTCTGGCTGAACCCTAGGGATTTCCCCCCCCGCCCCGCCCACAAATGGAAAACACATACACACACACGTGATGGTTTCACAGGATTTTGCTGTGAAACTAGGCAGAGATTTAGCTGAGTTTTGAGGGTTTGTTCAAAACTCAAAAAGGCAAGAGATATGAAACCACCAGGAATGAAGAGAGGACCAGCCCAGAATGGGGAGAAAGCACATGGTGATAGGAAGGGGGGCATAATAGGCTTCATTAATGAAGCTGAGGAGTGTAGGCATATGACTAAGCCCAGGACCGGGAGACTTGCTGGGAGCAGCAACTCCCTGTCTCCCTTTATAGACAAAAAGGGAAAATAGATGGCGTGTTTGTAGTAGTATCTGAGGCCAAGTTCATTTGCATATTAAGCTCCCTGGCTCCCCCACGGGTAAAAAAATAAGGGTTTCCTATCTGCTGCCAAGTATGATTTGTGCATGAGCATGCAGGGTCAGTGGGAGAGGTAGCTCCCTAAACACATTAGAGGAGATGTGAGGGGGAAACAGGCCTGCCAACCTCTACCTAAAGATGCCAGAAGGAGGAATGGGCATGCCACCAGCTGCCATGAAGATGCTGGAGTGATTCAGGTTAGTCTGAAGTAAGAAGGAACCACCAATAGGGTAGCAGACCACTAGCTTTCCCTTCCATGAAGATAACAAGTTGGGGAGTGATGGCAGAAAGGTTGTTGTGTGGGCCAGGGCTACGAGGCTGGGTTAGAGTCAACATTCTTTAGACATGCATCAAGTTCCTGCATTTCAAATCTTTAGGATCCTGGTATTGGAATTTTTTAATGTATTATCGCTATGTTGATGTTGGGGTTTTGTGGGGTCACAAGATTTGCATTTATTTTGCAATGTTGTATTGTTGTGATGAAACGCCATTATATATGCATCCGATATCACAATACATAAGGTGGAGAACTCAGAGTTAGGGTGCCTTTTTTTGCTTGCTTTCTTTGTCCACCAGGAAAGAAGCTCTTTAGGCACAGCCTGAAAACTAGATCATTCTGGGACATAGTGAGCATTAGATCCCACCCCACTTATTAAAAAAAGAGTCCTGTGAAAAATGGAACAGTTGGAATTACTGTTATTTTAGATTGGGGGGTGCAGGGCAGAAACAAGAAAGAACAAAAATAAAGTCTCCGTAAGAGAGCACGGTGTATATGTCTCCTCTGTACCACGCTGGCTCATCTCTGCCTGATGAAATAGTTGTCCTCTGTAGCAGCAGACTCTTAAAAATGTAAAGGTATAGGGTGTGGGGAAAAAGTCATACCAGTACATAAGTACATATACAAAATAGGAGGGAAAGGGTGAAATTATAGGCAGGCTCCACTTCCACATTGACTGGTGGAGGAGGCTAGCATGGACAGGAATGCAAACTGCATCCTACATAAGCTGGTGATGGGCAATCTAAATACAACAGAAAGATGCTGCTACTGTGTGCATTCCCCAAACGTGTGGAAGACATGGGGCCTGCCTCACATGCAATGTCTCTGAGAGTTGCCATCATTTTGCCTTCCTTATCCTAACCATGACTACACTCAACCCGGGCAGTGGCTTAAAGGGCAACCTACCTCTAAAAGTGTAAGAATCTTAGGGCTTGTCTACACTGTGTGTTAGTCTGCACTAGAAGGCTGTAAATTTTAGAGCACACTAGTGTGCAGCACACTATCTGGCCTGTGCGGATCCTGCTGGTGCACACTAGAAGTTCCCTAGTGCATGCTGACGTAATACAGTTTGATACAGGACTGCATTAATGTGCACAAGGGAACTTTTCATACATGTCAGCAGGGTCCACATGAGCCAGGGAGTGCGCAACACACCAGTGTGCACTAGAATTCACACCCCTCTAGCGTGGGCTAGTGTACAGGGTAGACAAGCCATTAGACTGTCTTTCTGTTGTTGATGTTCAGCTGTGTGCAATCAACTGTTTGCTGTAATCAAGATCTAAGCCATGGCTAGAGGGGATATCTCCAGAATTAAGTTTAAAATCCCAAACTTCCGCATGATCAGTATCAAATCCCAGTGGGATTGTCTCAGCTCTTCATCCTCCTTTATCCTTCAATAAAGGGCCAGACCCAGTGCTTAATTTGTAATGAAAGAGGTGCCCCAGCACAGATCAAGCACTGATGCACCCCCTTGCCCCACACACCCTATACACCCAATCCTGCCTATCCTTCATGCACCCCCCATCCCGCATGCACCCCCAACCCCGCCTAACCCCCAGGCACCCCAATCCCCCATGCACCCCAAGCTCAAACCCTATCAAACATATCAAACAAACACCCACCCAAACATATCCCCACGCCCTGTGCAATTATCCTGGGTGTGGGGCTGGTGCTTTGGTTTCCAAATGGGAAAGGGGGTGGGGGAGAGCAATGCTGCCCCTCCAACCGCCCCTGTCCCCATCACTCTCTCAGTGCTGGGATGGGGGTGTTAATTTTCCACCCCAGCTGATCCATCGCTCCTGCACAAAGGGGCTGTGGGCTCCACCATCTGAACCTGGATTGCTCTGCTTTCAGCCTGGATCCGGGCACCTGCCCAGCTAGAATCCCCTGGGGGGGCAGAGAGCACCCCTCCCCTTGCGCAAGTGGGTCCAGGATTGGACCCAGCTCTCACCTCCTTCTGGTGTCGGTCTCTTTTGGGGGATGGGCTGGACAGTGCCCCTCCCCCCTGCTGAGCCTGGTTGCTGCTGGGGGCTGTGGCAATAGGATTGCAGGCACTAGGGAGGGTCAGTGCCCCCTGGCTGGAGCACAGAACTGCCTCCCTGCCTGGTGCATCTTGTGCACCCTGCTCAGACTGCTCTGTGCGCCTACTCCACCACCCCCAGGGGGGCCCTGCCCACAGCTCTGCCTCCCGGAGCTTCCCTCCTGCCCTGGTGCCCAGCTACTCCTGCACCTCACTGCGCCCCAACTCCATAATCACCTCCACAGTCCCTGATGCCTCACCTCTTCCCTCGCTGCCAGCGCTGGGGAGTCTCTGCCTCTCCTGGGCCTCCCAGAGGGCAGCAGCCTCCTTGCAGGAGCCCCCCCCGCCTGCCTCCCAAAGGCAAGGGGGCACTGGCAGAAGCGCTGATGGGGAGTGGTGTTCCCAGCCCTGAAGGACTCGCTGTCCACGGCGTGGGAGCTCAGCTTGTTCCAGTATAGCCACAGCTGCACCCACTGGGCAGCGGGCAGGCTCAGTGTGCTGCTGGCCCTGCGCAGGGGTGCGGGTGAGGTGGAGATGCTGGGACCTGTGGACAAAGCAGCTGCAGCTCCAGCGCAGAAAGGGTGCTCTGTGGCCAGCATGAACCTTCTGCTGCCCACGCCAGGATGAGTAACATGCAGCAAGCCCAGAGGTGCCAAGTCTCAGCCCCAGCAAGCCCCAGCACAAATTAAGCACTGGCCAGATCCTATTTCTTTTGGAGTTGATGGAAATTTTACTATTGACTTTAGTAGGTGCCGGAGCAGACCTAAAAGGCCAGATCCTCAAAGGCATTTAGGCACCTAACTCCTTTTAAGGGGTGTGTCTTAGGTCACACCTCTATCCTCAGCATTTCCTGTTGGCTAGCTTAGGCTCCCTGCTTAGTGTGCTAGCTTTTTTTCGGAGTCCCTTTTTAGGTGCCTAACTCTTCCGGTGCCCGGTATAAGGAGACAGCAGTTGTGAATTGTACTAAGTGGCTGGGTACCTACGTCCCCCTTATGAATATCACCCTTTGTGTCTAACTTGGAGGAACTCCTCCATTTTGGCTAACTCACTTGGTGTTTGTGAGCTTGGTGGACACTCCCAAGAATCCTCCATCACTCATTAGTGATATCATTTCATGTCTGTCTGTGTCATGGGGGAGAGAGGTACAGCAATACCCCTAATAGAATTTATTCAAAACTTGGTTTCAGGCTTAGCTGGAATCATGGTGTAAATAGGAATTTTTCACCAAAGGCCAAGTGTGGTTCTGATTAAATTAAAAGTGATCTGGGTAAGAGGATAAATTACCTGAGTCACAGTCAAACTGGGTCAAAGATGACCTACACTTCCCTCCTTACCATGCTTTGACATTGGTATGCACATGCTAGACTATTTGTGAATAAGGGAGCTGATATTACATGCATGCAAGCTTTGATATCTATCAGTAGTTAAATTAGTGTTAAAGTCCTTTTGATAAGGAGTGAAACTGGGAGTCTGTGGAGAATTACCATTAAGCAAGTGGCAGAAGCAAAGGAAAAATGAATAATCCTCCATTCAGATCACATTTTAATTTCAATCCTATTTCATTACATAGTGGCAGGGTTCTTAATATTTGAGGATAAGAAAACCTTATTTTTTAGATTTCATACTGGGAATATTGCTCTCAGTCATACATTATGCCTTATTAGTAAACACGCATCTGAGCTTTGCTCTGAGTATTTTATTGTGAATGGTCGGAATTGTTCAAGCTACTTACCCAAAATGTTTATACATTGTGGTAGATTTTTTAAGGGCACTTTCCAATTTCCCCCTCCCCAATATCTTAAAACACAGATCAGCTAGACTAAACTTCTGATTAATTCTGTTGCATAATGAAGCAGAGTGTCTATTGCTTTACATTACATATATACAACAGTGTCTGCAGAGAGTGCTTTTGCTGGTGACCTCAGCCTTTACAAGACAAAAAACACAGCTGGGAGCAGTATCACAAAGCAGACAACCAAGAGGAAGAGAGGGCTGCAAGCTGTGGCTCAGTAGGGCATGGACAGCTGCAGAAATGGAACTGGGATGCAGCCTGTTGGAGGAAGCCAAGCTGAGCTGCACTGTAGCTATGAAAAAGATGTGGGAAGCTTTTTTGAAGCTCTGCACAACTCCCCAGACAGCATGGCCAGCTGAAAGAAAAGCACTGCCCATGACATAGTGTCCAACAGAACTTGAAGGGAGAGGAGGTGAAGGGTGCGTGCTGCTGAGGGCAGTAGGCAGCTAGGGGAAACGACATCCATGGAGAGAAATCACTAAATGGCTGCTGGCCCAAACAGAGAAAGAGTTCAACAGCCAAGAGGTGAGGCTAGAGTTGGGCTGGAAGATAGGGCATAGTGGAAGTGAGTTAAACCACTCATGCAGCTGATGCATAGGACCCGACATGCCAATTTTATGGGACAGTCCTGGAGGAAGTAACCCAATTCAAATTAAACATGAACTCTTTTAGGCGGGGAATGTATTTTCCCAGGAGATCAGTAAAACAGGCCGGATGGTGAATACAGACACAGTTCTGGAGGGAAACATGTCAGGAGCCAACATGACAGGATGTTAAAATGAAGTGTCAGCTCCCGCAGTATCATCATGTAATAAGGATCAGCCCTGAGTTGACAGCCATGTGAAAGACAGTCCAACCACCAGACACAAATCCTTGCAGCACAGAATTATGATAGGACCAGAAGGAAGCAGGTTAGTCCTACCCTGTACAAGAAAGGAGAATCTGTACAATTGAACTCGACTTGCTTAAATAGAGAAAAGCCTGTGGCTTGCCTAAGCTTTTAGCCACCAAGGCAAACATATAGATGACCATATCCACATTGTCCAAAAAGAATAAAATTCAATATTAACATTCATTAAATAAAAAGTTCTTAAACATTCACTCTCCTGGGGCTCACTATATCTTGCTTAATTTATGTTTGTCTCATCCAGACTGTAAACTATGCAAAGCAAGGACAGTTTTTATTTTTGTTTATTGAACAATGCTAGAAAATTGATTGTGCTAAAGAAATAATGTTAACAAAGGAAAAATTTTGAATGATATTAAATGCTTTTAGAGCACTAAAAATGTAAAGTGTTAAATTATTATTTGGAAGTATTAACCATTATGGTTCTAAAAAATAAATGAACAATAAGGACTAGATGGTTGGCTCAGCAAACTAGTAACATAATGCCAAGAAATGGCTACAGGCTCAAGGACAGCCTGGTCAGAATGGCTGAGCATTGTTACAATTTCAAAAGCAGTTCAGGAGCCTGCAGAAACTCAGCTGATGGTCTCCATCCAGTTCCTAGTGAACAGATGTCTACAACCGAAAAACCACTATTAAAAATTAGCACTATATGGCACCTTTGGGTTGGAAATTTCAGAAGAAAGGCCAGTGAATAAATGGGCAGAAAGAATGCACTTCCTCCAGGTCATTTTTGAGGCATGTTGGGATGCATATATGGATAATAAATAAATGACTTCTCTCTACAAGGTGATAAGCTGGAGCTGCTTCACCTCAATTTTTTAGTAAGCTCATTTTAACAAAGGGAAAAAGCGTGGACTAATGAATGTGTAGCAGTTGAAAATACTGGAGAGAGAGGTGAAATTGCTACAGTCTCCTGTCTTCAGCATCTTGCTCTATGAGAGACATGGACACTAAGGAAACAGGACATCCTGGGTAGACAGCTGCATAATACTTCAAGCCCCAGTAGCTTGTCTACCACCAGGATCTCAAGCCCACCTGATCCCCTAGTCTTGAGAGCCTGATCTCAAGCCCGAGCTGCAACATACACATTTTTAGCACAGGTTTCAGAGTAGCAGCCGTGTTAGTCTGTATCCACAAAAAGAAAAGGAGGACTTGTGGCACCTTAGAGACTAACAAATTTATTTGAGCCTAAGCTTTCATGAGCTACAGCTCCCACCCCATCTAACATCCCATGAATGCATCCGATGAAGTGAGCTGTAGCTCACGAAAGCTTAGGCTCAAATAAATTTGTTAGTCTCTAAGGTGCCATAAGTCCTCCTTTTATTTTTAGCACACTGTTTCAAGTCCCGCTATAGTGAATCAGTGTTACCTGGGATGGGAGTCTCACTCCCAGCTGCAGTGTAGACATACCCTTTGAATTGAAATGCTACTTGCAATTGTTTCACATTAGCTATACCTCACACACAACTAACAAGGAGGTAATTGCCCGAATTTAACTGGAGTGATACTGGGTATTATCAAGATGATCAGAGAAACAACACTGGTGTTTGTGGGACATGTGGGTCGGATGAGTGGAGAAAGATTGCCAAAGCAAGTTTTTCAGGGGCTGGTGCCAGATGCTAGAGCACAATACATGGGGCCTGCCTCACATGCAATGTCTCTGAGAGTTGCCATCATTTTGCCTTCCTTATCCTAACCATGACTACACTCAACACGGGCAGTGGCTTAAAGGGCAACCTACCTCTAAAAGTGTAAGAATCTTAGGGCTTGTCTACACTGTGTGCTAGTCTGCACTAGACTCAAATCCTTGCAGCACAGAATTATGATAGGACCAGAAGAAAGCAGGGTGCAGAATCTGAACTTGCAGCACTGCAAAGTAAATGATCAAACTAAAATTTCTGCCCTTTTCCTTTTTATAATTCCAAAGTATATTTTAGGTTTTAGAGTTATTTTGTTATCAGATTGACTTCAGATATCAGAAAATTATTTTTTGTTCATCTGATACAGGTACCACATGATTTGGGACCCCATTTCATATGCTATTGTGTTAGCAACAAGAACTGGTTAGAAAATTTTCCATCCTGTGAATAAAATTGAGGTTTTGAAGGGTTTTGTTTTCTTTTTCTTTTTTTGTCTTAAATGGGGATGAAAAGCCAAAGTTTCTAAATTAGTAATGAGAAAAAATTCCCCCAAAATTTCGTTTCAGGTCAATTGAAAAGTTTCATTTTGATTTTGAGACCTTTTTTACAAAAATAAAGTACATTTTGAAATGACCATTTTTTTTAAAATGAAAAATTGAAATTTCTCATACAAAAATATCAAGACAGTATGTTTCAACATTTTCAAAACATTTTCCCTCATCTTCTTTTTTTCAAAATGAGATTGTTGAAATTGACACAATTATTAAAAAAAATTCATTTTAGTTTATGAAAGAAAATTGTTTCAACAAAAAATTTCTGACCAACTCTATTAGTAAATGCATGGACTACATATACTAGAAACATTTATCTTAGCAAGTGAGACTAAAGCACATATTGGGATTCTAGCACAGAATATGAATCAAGGCCTTTGCTTGGTGATAAAAATTCCGTATAATTTCTCTTGTGAAATGAATTTCACACACACAAAAATACATAGTCTTCTTTTGTAATACTTTTAAAAATAAAAAAAAAGTCCCTTTAATGCCCATGCTGGGGAAAAAACAGCGAGGTTGATATGTATTGCAGTTTAGTCATGTTTAGAAAAAATCCATTCTGGATGATGTAATCTAGTGTTATGTCTAATGGATAATGACAGGGGAAGCCATGCCAAGACCATATTGCACCAACTGAGCTAGGCAGCCAGTGTTTCACCAGTCTGTCTTTATTAGTGGTATCTTACTGAAAAGCATTCTTCTATTGTAGAGATATACAGGCAAAGATAATGCTCGTTGTTTTTCATACATAAAAATGACAAGTCATCATCATAGTTAAGTGGGGGGAGTACAGTTATGGGGGACAGGGTAACTATTCTGCATAATTGGATTTACCAATTCCAAAAAACAGTGTTTTCATAGGAAAATATTTTCTAAGGACTCTATACTCTAGGTTCAACAATCTATGTAAGACAAATGTGCTTGACTGAGGAAATTAATGCTTTGTCATCATCTGAATTGTTGAAGGAAAACTGTGCCTAAAGAAAAATATTTTTTGACGGATTCTCCCTCAAAATGGACACAGTCCCATAAATGCATTGGTTAGCAGTGAAGATGCTTGCATGTTATACAACTGCATCAAATATTTAATGGATAATTTGCCACAACAGTATGAGGGACAGTTTGCTCAAGTCTACCTTCTGTTTGTAAATCATGCAGCCTCTTCATAAATTATATGCTGGGTTTTCTTACCCTGAGATATCCCATTTTGCTTGGAAGATGTGGATGTATTTAACAGAACTGGTTTTTCATAATAAGTGAGCTGGGTCTTATGAACAATAACAACCACAGCTATTCTGCACAAGTTCATATCCTGTAACTGGCTAATTATAGCATTCTGTATATTGTAAAAAAAGTGTATATTGTAAAAAAGTCTTTCATTTAATGGTTTAATTGTGTGAAACTGTATGGCTTGTAAAATGGACTTCATGTCTGTGCAGGGGAGTAAAAAGGAGTCTGTCACACAAACACACTTATGCCCCTGCATGAACTACATGGATTTCAGGTAGGTCCCCAAAGCGTGGGAGCATGCCAGCATGCCAACAGGGCTTAGTTGGCCAGCAGTAAACACACATATCAGACCAAGGGAGAAGCAGGGAGAGAACAGGCCTTCAAAGAGGTATCTCAGATGTACAGTGCCTCCCAAGGCAGTTTACACACTACTCCTTGATCAGCACTGTCCCTGAAAGTCATGATCTACATGATAGCTACCTGAGACCAGGTGAGAATCAGATTTTTTCCACTCCTGCTTACACTGAGCAGTGTTTTATTCCATGAGAAGTCCCACTGTAGGCCTAAATGCCAAGTAAGTTACTGGTCAACTTAGGTAGGGGTGGCAGCAGGCAACAAGATTGTGTTTTGTAATCATGTTAGCTCAATTGAGTTAGTTTAACACATTTAAAAAGCCCCTTCTAGGCTTCCTTCTGAAGGAACCCTAGGGCACAACGCAGCTAGGTAACATGGCTTCAGATGGGCTAGACTTTGTCTTCACAGGGTTCTTCATACATGTTAAGCTAACACAACTGGAAAACACACCGCCTTTTGCCTGTCAAGACAGGGTCAAAGTTTTACACTTGACTATTTTAGTCACATAGTTAACTTCTAATACCATACCAAGAGAATCATGTGAATATTTAGAAATGAAAAAGTAGCCTTTTTAAGTAAGGGGTTACTGAGATTATTTAGTAAATTTTGAAGCATTGATGGTTATGAGGAGATATCAATCACTAACCAAAAAATGGAATGATTCCAAAAGCAAGTCTCCGTTGAGACAATGATGTCCTCATTTACAAATATGTTAGCCTCTGCTATTATTTTTAATAGATGCAGCAGTTACAAAAACAAGATTATGGTAGCCCTGCATACACCCTGTGGCATCTGGTAAAGTGGTCCACAATCTGCCCTTTTTTTTGAATAAATACATTAACGATGTGCCCAGTTTATCTTTGTGTATCTTCTGTGCAGGTGGCTGGACTTAACATTTAAAAGCAGAATGGGATGTGAGCTAAATCCCAACAGGAGGAGTCCTTTGACCTCTTATTAATGTACAGACATGTTAAACAGTCTATGAGCTCTAGCTGGGAATCTGTCTGCCTACTTTTGAAAAGTAGCTTTTATTTCCATGCTCAATATTGTACTGCAGCTGTCATATGGCCATGCATTTTAAAGTTCTTTGCCTGTCAATCATTGCCAAATTAAAAAAACAAAAAACAAAAACACAAAACCCTAAAAGCACCAGGATTTCAAAAGAGCAGAGATTCCAGCATTTTGCAGGGTAACTGGGCTGTCTGCAGAAGAACATTTGCTATATATTATTTCTAGACCAAAGAACCACTGTATTTTTTACTGTAAATTATGTATTTTGTCATGTGTGGTGGTGGGGAAGCAGCAGATTAATTGTGAGTTTACTAGATATTCAAATTAATCTGGGAGTATAGCACAGAACTGAGACAAAGTAGATATTAATTTAACTACAAAGGACTAAGCCTGGGCTCCCTTCAGTGTATGTAGATGCTTGGGATAAGGTACTGCTGGTGGGTGAGGGTTATTCTTTTAGTAGCTCATGTGACTCTAAGGCCTGAGATGTCTGAAGTCTGTATTAAAAGAAAAGACAGACACTGATGTAGGGACACTAAAGACAATGGCAAATCTCCTATTGACTTTAATAGGAGCAGGCGCAAGCCCATTTGTACGGTTTGATTCAAAAACTTTAACCAACCAACTACAATGGGGTCCTCAGTAAGAAGAGTGACTGTTTCAGTGTTTGGGGATCACCAGTCTGCTAGTGACAGGAGTAGGCATTGCTACTTTTAGATCAAAATTTAAAGTGGAATCACCTGAAAGCAAAATATAAAAATATTAGTGTAAGCACCGTGCAATCATAAAACACTAAATACACCTGTTTTCTTTCCGACACAAAATGGACAAGTGTTTTGCATCCGTGAAGTTGGGATGCACACATTCAGTGCTCTGTGGGTGCTTCTGAACATAGAGAAAACCAGTGGAAGGGCCAGATGTATTACTGTGTTGGTCTCATTCATATGCCTGTTATTACTACTGACAGGTAACTTACATTCTCCTTTTGCCTGCAGCCTAACCACCTTAGGCTCTACTCTCATCAGATTTTGTATGCTAAGCAGAATTGGAAGACCTCCAAAGAAAATCATGTGTTATGGGTGTAATACCTTTTTCGCCACTGGCTTAGTACCTGTATGGTGTGATCTGATGTGGTTTGCTGCATTACAAAGATGTATATCTGAAAAGTGTATAAATCATCATTTTTTTTTCAAAGCAACATGGTGTGTACATAAACATAGTTTGCTAGGGTGAATATATTTGCAGAAGATGCAAGCTCTTGGTGGCTCAGCTTGAAGCAGGGAGTTGGAACACTTTATATACCCATTGTTTGGCATAACACTGCTGCTTCTCCTGAAATCTTTGATTCTGATTCTCCCTTCTCCCGTTTCTTCTATTCCCCGCCTCACCATCCTCTCCAGAATTGCTTATCAGGCTGCCATCCATTTCAGCAGCCCTGAGTGCTTCAGGAGATGGACCCTTTGGGAACAGAGCACCTCCTGGAAAGAGTATTAGACCAGTAGTGAGCATCTAACATCCCTTCAATTTCTGGTTAACCTGCACACCACATTTTTCACGAGCATATCAGTTAAAATAATTTTAGGTGTTATAACAATAGCAGGCGTAGGCACCCTTTACTAGAGGGGCCTCTGAACTTAATTTGGAGTGTTCCAAATTTGGGAAGATCCTGAGTGCTGCAATCCAGCCTTGAAGACTACAACTGCCATGATGCCTTGGGGAAAAGAGTGAAAGTGAGCGAGAGAGAGAGAGAGAGAGAGAGAGACTCTTCCTCTTCTAGGGAATTCAGGGAGAGCATGTGGTGAGCTCCATTTTGGGAGAGGAGCTGAGATCACTTTGTGGAGTTCTATCCAAATCAGGACTGGAGGTGCTGCTAAATTGCTGCTGGAAAGCCAGAAGCTTCTGACGAGAACCTGCTGGGATTTTGATCAAGCAAGGAGCCTCAGAGGATGTTGATGGGCTTCACTGAAGCCAGAGAGGAGACTAATGCTGTGCCAGAGCTGGCGGTACATAGAGTTTCTCTCAGCAACCCTTCTAAAACCTCTCCTGCATTCTTGTGAGGAGATCCTGCTTCAGGAGGTAGATACCTGCTCCACAGGGGAGCAATAGATCAGGTACCTCTTCAACATCCAGGAAGAGTTTTATTCCAAATATTTTCTAGTCCCCCAAAAGACACGGGAGTGGAGACCCACCCTTGACCTGAAGCAACTCAATGTTTTTATTCACAAGCTAAACTTCTGCATGGTCACAATAGTATCAATACCATCCATAGAAAAAGATATATAGTGAACGGCTCTTGATATGAAAGAAACGTACTTTCCTGCCAATATTCCCCTTCCTGTAAAAGATTCCTCAGAGTTGTGGTGGGGCCTGACCACTATCAATATAAAGTACTCTCATTCAGTCTGCAACTGCACGCAGCGTCTTCATGAAAGTATTTTCCATAGTAGCAGCACAACTCAGACCGGCAGTTCCACCATCTTCCTGTATTTAGACAACTCGTTACAAGGATGGACATGTCCACAAGTCAGAGCAGCAATGAGGTCAATGCTATATCTCCTAGCATCCCTGGGAATCTCTGGGAACATGGAAAAGTCTACTCCAACTCTGACCCAGACCATAGTTTTCATAGAAGCAACCTTAGAGTCAGTCAGAACAAAGGCTTATCTCCCTTTGGACAGATTCCAAGCCATAGGCAGACCAACAGATCAGATTAAACACGACCGTTGGATATTGATTCAGATTTGCCTTATTCTCCTTGGTCACATGGCATCAAGTACTTATGTAACACTGTTCACCAGATTCCACAGGCTTGGCTTTGGCATATATATATGAGCAAACACAGAATGAATGTGTGGTGACAATCCCCATCAAGATAAGGGTCTCTCTGACTTGATGGAAAGATCCTGCACAAGAGTGCCTGGGCATTCCTTTATTATCCCCTGCACCCAGAGTTGTCCCTTGGGTACGGCAAATTGGGGTGCCTGCCCTGGGCTTCGCGCTTTGGGGGGCCCCATGGGTGGGGAAGTGAGGCGGGTAGGTGAGTGGGGTGAGACGGCGAATGGGGAGGCGAGTGGCAGGCAGGAGGGCAGGGGGCAAGGAGGAGCCCCCCATGAGAACCTCCCCTTCCCCTCAGCATCTCCTGCCCACTGGCAGGCCCCACTGATCAGCACCTCCCACTCCTTCCCAGCGTCTACAGCCTGCTGCGGATCAGATGTTTTGCTGCGGATCAGATGTTTTGCGGCATCAGGAGGCACTGGGAGGAGGAGGGGGAAGGAGTGAGAGCCCAGCATGCTCGGGGGAGGGGGTGGAACTGGGCAGGTGTAATGGGAAAGAGGCCGGGTGGGGAAGAGGTGGGGTGGGAAGAGGCAGGGTGGGAAGAAGCAGGGCAGGGGTGGGACCTTGGGGGAAGGGATGGAGTGGGGGCAGGGCCTGGGCAGAGCCAGGGACAGACCCCCAGCAAATAGGTGCTGAGTTTCTAATGTCCCGGGCCCCACACCCTCCTAGGGATGGCCCTGCCTGCACTTAACAGGAAAATAATCACAGATGCCTCTTTGTTAGGTTGGGAGGCTTGGTCTGACAGGTGCACAGCACAGTGCACTTGGATGCCCCAGAAACCAGGATCTCAGAGCAGTCCAAGAAGCATACAAGGCATTCTTACCATTAATCCAGTCTCACCACATTCTCGTAGCATCAGGCAATATGACAACTGTATTCTACATAAACAAATAAACAGAGAGGAGCAATATCCATTCCCCTGTGTATTGAAGTGGTCAGTCTATGGAACTGGTGTATCAGGAACCACTGTACCTTATTGGCAGCGTACCCCCCCAGGAACGCAGAATTTGCTGGCAGACAGCCTCAGCAAGCACTTTGCCACCAACTGCAAAGGGGAGTTACACAGAACAGTGGTGAAAAAGTATCTTCAATCAGTGGGGAACCCTACCCAGGAGCTGTTCGCCTCCCAGACAAACAGGAAGTGCAGCACATACAGTTCCTGGAAAGCTCAGGTCTTATTCTCCAGAGAAAATGATCTACTCCCTTTGAGGGTCCATTTGAACTATGCCTTTCTTTTATCACACTACTTCCTTGAGTACTGCAGAAGACCATGAGTTATTCTCATCACACCCAAATAATCCAAGAAGTTCTGGTTCACAGGTTTTCTGCTTATGTCAGCCTGGCCATCCATCGGCACGCACACCGGACATCTTGTCTCAAGAGAATGGCAGGGTCAGACATCCCAAGCCTGAAGCTCTTCACCTCACAATTTGGTATTTGGATGAGCATCAGACATAGAACACTGCTGTTCCAAAACTGTGCAAGCCATTCTTCCTAATAGCAGAAAGGACTCCAAAAGAAAATGTTACCTAGCAAAGAGGAAACATTTCTCTATCTGGATACACTGTATGTCTCCTGAGACAACAGGTATTCCTGATATTTTAGATTACCTCCTTACCCTCAGGAAAATGGGTCTTTCCCCAGGTCAGTATGGGTTGACCTGTTGGCAATCAGCACATTTCACCCACCAACGGATGGCTACTCTGTTTTTACTCACCAAACACCTCCAGGTTCCCAAAGGGCTTAATCTGAACAACCCCTCAATGGGACCTTAATTGAGTACTTTCAGCATTTACCAAGCCACCTTTTGAACCACTGGCCACTTGTTTAATGCTTCACCTGTCTATCTAGTTTGCCTTTCATGTTGCCATCACCTTGGCCAGACAGGCAGGTGAACTGGGGGCCCTAATAGCAAACTCCCCCTTACACTCTATTTCATAAAGACAAGTTCTCGCTACAACTATATCCAAAATTCACCCCAAAGTACTTCTAGAATGTCATATAAACCAGACTGTCCTGCATTCCTCCTGAAGCCCTATATCTCCAGCGTAGAGAAGAGACTTCATTCCCTTGATGAGAGATAAGGTTTTGCATTTTGCCTACAGAGAACAAAACAGATCAGAAAGTCACCTAGGCTGTTTGTTGTCATAGCAGAATGAGTCCAAGGACAAGCTGCTTCTTTTCAGAGGATCTCCAAGTGGATCTCTGGCCATCTGCTACTTTGTTATCAGCTGGCATACCTTCCTGCCCCACATGGGGAACAGGCTCACTCTATGACAGCACAGCCAGTCTCAGAAACTGAACTTCATGAAGTATCTCTGTTATTTGCAAGGCAGCAAGGTGGAGTTCTGTCCACACATTCACAAGACATTATGCTCTGGTCCAAGACTGCTCCACTGAAACAACCTTTGGAATGGCAGTTCTGCAAGCACCTGCATCCTCACACTCTCCTCTTCTTTAAAGTACTGCTCTCGGTTACCCAGAGTGGAATACACATAGGGTCCAGCATTTGAAGACAAAAGGGAAGTTACTTACCCTTCATAACTGGAGGTTTTTCAACTATGGTCCCTATCTGTATTCTACTACCCACTCTCCTTCATCTCGTCTTCAGATAATCTCTGATCTACAGTAAGAGGAGGAACTGGAGAAGCATCAGTCTCTTCAAGACCCAAAAAAGAGCTCTGAATAGGCTCAAAAACTTGTCTCTAAATAATAAGATGGGTGAACTAGAGTGCCTCGTGTTAAAGGAGGATATTGATATAATAGGCATCACAGAAACCTGGGTGGAGTGAGGACAATCAATGGGACACAATCATTCCGGGGTATAAAATATATCAGAAGGACAGAACAGGTCATGCAGTGGGGGTGGGGGAGAGTGGCATTATATGTGAAAGAAAATGTAGAATCAAATGAAATAAAAATCTTAAATGAATCCACATGTTCCATAGAATCTCTATGGATAGTAATTCCATGCTCTAAGAAGAATATAACAGTAGGGATCTATTATCGACCACCTGACCAGGACAGTGATAGTGATGATAAAATGCTAAGGGAGATTAGAAAGGCTATCAAAATAAAGAACTCAACAGTAGTGGGAGATTTCAATTATCCCTATATTGATTGGGTACATGTCACCTCAGGACGAAATGCAGAGACAAAATTTCTCGATACTTTAAATGACTGCTTCTTGGAGCAGCTGGTACAAGAACCCACAAGGGGAGAGGCAACTCTTGATCTAGTCCTGAGTGGAGCACAGGATCTGGTCCAAGAGGTAACTATAACAGGACCACTTGGAAATAGTGACCATAATATAATAACATTTAACATTCCTGTGGTGGGAAGAACACCTCAAAAGCCCAACACTGTGGCATTTAATTTCAGAAAGGGGAACTATGTTAAGTTCACTCCCTCTGGGGCACCTGGCATTGGCCACTGTCAGTAGACAGGATACAGGACTGGATGGACCTTTGGTCTGACCCAGTATGGCCATTCTTATGTTCTTAACAGAATATGGCCCAATAAAACATATTACCTCACCCACTTTGTCTCTCCAATATCCTGGGATCAATATGGCTACAACAACACTACAGTCCTACTAGCTCTTCTACAGTACGCATAATGCTATCCCAACAAGTAGCATGTTTTTTTAATTACTTTGCTGACCTGGGTTTATTTCCAAACATTGACATTGATCCTGCAATCAGAACATGCGTGGACCCTTGGACCCGCATGGGAATCTGACATCAATGACTCTCCAGGAGTCAGCCAATATGGCTCCATAATATATTGCTGCCAGTTCTTCCAACACCAGTTCTCATTCTCACCAGTGTCACCCCTCTGCCAAATGGTAGCAGATGTCTGTGGCCTTGCAGGTTGGCTTCCCAGTGGTGGCAAAATCAGCAACATGGAGTCTGGGTTTATTGTAAGGGTAAATTATTTTATTTACATACATACACAAGTCCTAGAACAGGGGTAGTCACAAACAGCATGCAGGAAATTGCCTCTGCTCTCACACCAATGTTTGGTTTCCAGGAATCCACTTTGCATCACACATTTACAGTAACAGAGAACAAACCCATCTGCTGCTCTCCACAGCTTCTCTTTATACAGAAGACCCCTGCAACAACAAAACAACCAATTGAACCAACAACAACAACATAATGAAAAAATCCACAATGATACAGCATTTCTCCCGGGATTAAAAACTTGTTCACTTACTAAGAATACTTGGAAGATTATGTAACAGTGAGATCTGGTAACATCTGCCATAACAATATCAGATTTATTTAAAGTGTATTTAAAAATAAAAGAGCATTAATACAATGATATGGGACATAAAGCACATCTCATTATATTATGCTGTGGTACCTCATAACGTTCAATTCATCCTAATTCCTCTTCCACTTTTTTTAAAATGATCATTTCTTCTATTAATTCTAATTTAAATTGCAAGCTTCTCTGAGCAGGGATCTGTCTTGTTGTTTGTCTATGATCTGTCACATATTCCCTAAAAGAAAAGGAGTACTTGTGGCACCTTAGAGACTAACCAATTTATTTGAGCATGAGCTTTCGTGAGCTACAGCTCACTTCATCAGATGCATACCGTGGAAACTGCAGCAGACTTTATATATACACAGAGAATATGAAACAATACCTCCTCCCACCCCACTGTCCTGCTGGTAATAGCTTATCTAAAGTAATCTTCAGGTTAGGCCATTTCCAGCACAAATCCAGGTTTTCTCACCCTCCACCCCCCCTCACAAATTCACTCTCCTGCTGGTGATAGCCCATCCAAAGTGACAACTCTTTACACAATGTGCATGATAATGAAGTTAGGCCATTTCCTGCACAAATCCAGGTTCTCTCACTCCCTCACCCCCCTCCAAAAACCCACCCCCATACACACACAAACTCACTCTCCTGCTGGTAATAGCTCATCCAAACTGACCACTCTCCAAGTTTAAATCCAAGTTAAACCAGAACATCTGGGGGGGGGGGGGGTAGGAAAAAACAAGAGGAAATAGGCTACCTTGCATAATGACTTAGCCACTCCCAGTCTCTATTTAAGCCTAAATTAATAGTATCCAATTTGCAAATGAATTCCAATTCAGCAGTTTCTCGCTGGAGTCTGGATTTGAAGTTTTTTTGTTTTAAGATAGCGACCTTCATGTCTGTGATTGCGTGACCAGAGGGATTGAAGTGTTCTCCGACTGGTTTATGAATGTTATAATTCTTGACATCTGATTTGTGTCCATTTATTCTTTTATTCTACCCCCCCCCCCAGATGTTCTGGTTTAACTTGGATTTAAACTTGGAGAGTGGTCAGTTTGGATGAGCTATTACCAGCAGGAGAGTGAGTTTGTGTGTGTATGGGGGTGGGTTTTTGGAGGGGGGTGAGGGAGTGAGAGAACCTGGATTTGTGCAGGAAATGGCCTAACTTCATTATCATGCACATTGTGTAAAGAGTTGTCACTTTGGATGGGCTATCACCAGCAGGAGAGTGAATTTGTGTGGGGGGGTGGAGGGTGAGAAAACCTGGATTTGTGCTGGAAATGGCCTAACCTGAAGATTACTTTAGATAAGCTATTACCAGCAGGACAGTGGGGTGGGAGGAGGTATTGTTTCATATTCTCTGTGTATATATAAAGTCTGCTGCAGTTTCCACGGTATGCATCTGATGAAGTGAGCTGTAGCTCACGAAAGCTCATGCTCAAATAAATTGGTTAGTCTCTAAGGTGCCACAAGTACTCCTTTTCTTTTTGCGAATACAGACTAACACGGCTGTTACTCTGAAACCTGTCACATATTCCCTAATACACATATAAATACTAAATAGTGAATGTGAATGCAGCAATGGTGCCACATGTGAATGCTATAATTTCACGAACTGTTTCTGTTCTGAGTTTTATTATCCTCACAAATAGCACACAGGGCTTTTGGTTGCTACCCCAATAATAAACAACAATAATAGAAAGAAAGGGTTTGGAAGGGAAAACCAATACAATGTGAAAACTTTCTGCCAAGGATTTCAATGTGAGTTATTAAAAAAAGGAAATGCATTACACTGAGGTTATTTGATTCTACCACAGTACCCACAATATAACCCATTCCAAGCAAAGGAAGAGTCAAATAATATGGCATTGTTGGATTCTTTTAACTGGTGCCCATTGCAGCCGTTGCAGAATTGTTCATGATGTGTGTCAGTTTTCTCTTCTGAACTCCATCTCTTTTCCATTTCAGCCACCACAGGTTACATATTTGCAAAAAGTGACTTTCCGCTCGGAATCTTATGACAGCCCTATTGGCTTGGCTTCTTTTGACCTTACCTGGCAAAGCAACTGCCTCAGAGCCCCAAAAGGCTGTTTTGTTTTTTTGTTTTTTTGTTACAGCCTTGGCAACAATAATATGCAGCACACAAATACACAATAACTCCAGGCACCAGATGGGTTGGTTAAGTCTGTTCTAGTGTCTTGCCACCAGCTTGCAGACCCAACAGACTACAGATAACTGTCACTAAAACAAAAATACTTGTTGACTGTCAAATAACTGAACCAAATCTGTCACTGCAGTATGTTCTTGTTTGTCCATATCTGCACCAAACCTAGACTGCTCCTAGTTACAAACACCTGAAAGGATAACATAATAGAGTCTTCCTGAGGCATGAGCTTATACTCAACTGTCTTCACTTGTATGGGAGCTCACCTACAATGGCAGCATCTTGAAAGAGAAAGGTGAACAGTAGAATCATAATCAGGAGATGGTGACTTTGAAATAAATTTCTTTCCAAGTCTATCAAGGTGACTGCTACCTTATTTAAAGACTGCTGCATACAATAACAGAGTAAAGAAGAGAGCAATATAGATACAGAGGAAGTTTTAATATCTGAGAGCCAAGGAAGAGGTAGGGGTAACAGAAGGCATAAAGCAATGGGCATTAAATAGGCAGGGGGCAAAAATCAGGGTTTCTCATATAAACCATTTACAGAAGTTAGGGTCTCAAACCTACTTAACTATCTTCATTCATATGATCTTCCAGAAAACACCATCCTGGCCACTATCTATGTAGAAGCCCTCTACATCAACATTCCACACAAAGATGGACTACAAGCCATCAGGAACAGCATCCCCAATAACGTCACGGCAAACCTGGTGGCTGAACTTTGTGGCTTTGTCCTCACCCATAACTAGTTCACATTTGGGGACAATATATACCTTCAGATCAGCGGCACTGCTATGGGTACTCACATGGCCCCACAGTATGCCAACATTTTTATGGCTGACTTAGAACAACGCTTCCTCAGCTCTCGTCCCCTAATGCCCCTACTCTACTTGTGCTACATTGATGACATCTTCATCATCTGGACCCATGGAAAAGAAGCCCTTGAAGAATTCCACCATGATTTCAACAATTTTCATCCCACCATCAACCTCAGTCTGGACCAGTCCACACAAGAGATACACTTCCTGGACACTACAGTGCTAATAAGCAATGGTCAGATAAACACCACCCTGTACTGGAAACCTACTGACCTCTATACTTACCTACATGCCTCCACCTTTCATCCAGACCACACCACATGATCCATTGTCTACAGCCAAACTCTAAGATACAACTGCATTTGCTCCAATCTCCCAGACAGAGACAAACACCTACAAGATCTCTATCAAGCATTCTTACAACGACAATACCCACCTGCCAAAGTGAAGAAACAGATTGACAGAGCCAGAAGAGTACCCAGAAGTCACCTACTACAGGACAGGTCCAACAAAGAAAGTAACAGAACGCCACTAGCCATCACCTTCAGCCCTCAACTGAAACCTCCTCACCGCATCATCAAAGATCTAAAACCTATCCTGAAGGACGATCCCTCACTCTCACAGATCTTGGGAGACAGGCCAGTCCTCGCTTGCAGACAGCCCCCCAACCTGAAGCAAATACTCTCCAGCAACCACACACCACACCATACAACAAAAACACTAACCCAAGAACCTATCCTTGCAACAAAGCCCGTTGCCAACTCTGTCCACATATCTATTCAAGGGACACCATCATAGGATCAGCCACACTATCAGAGGCTCTTTCACCTGCACATCTACCAATCTGATATATGCCATCAAGTGCCAGCAATGCCCCTCTGCCATTTACATTGGCCAAACCGGACAGTCTCTACACAAAAGAATAAATGGACACAAATCAGAGGTCAAGAATTATAACATTCAAAAACCAGTCGGAGAACACTTCAACCCCCCTGGACACTCAATTACAGACCTAAAAGTCGCAATTCTTCAACAAAAAAACCTTAAAAAACAGACTCCAACAAGAAACAGCAGAACTGGAATTAATCTGCAAACTGGACACCATTAAATTAGGCTTGAATAAAGACTGGGAGTGGATGAGTCGTTACACTAACTAAAAACTATTTCCCCATGCTAATTTTCCCCTTACTGTTAATCACGTCTTCTTATCAACTGTTTCAAACGGGCCATCCTGGTTATCCGTACAAAAGTTTTTTTTTCTCCTGCTGATAATAGCCCACCTTAATCGATTGGTCCCATTAAGAGTCGGTATGGCAACCCCCATTTCTTCATGTTCTCTTATATATATCTTCCTATTGTATTTTCCATTGCATGCATCTGATGAAGTGGGCTTTAGCCCATGAAAACTTATGCTGAAATAAATTTGTTAGTCTCTAAGGTGCCACAATTACTCCTCGTTCTTTCTGCTATCTTCATTCACAATACGCTACTTCACTTCTCTTAGACTCTCTGTCACTATATTATCTTTCTGGCCAAGTTGTGGATCCCACTTTTGTCTTCATGTGAAAGAACATCCAGGAGAGACGCCAGTGTAGAAATTGCGTTGACCAACATCACAGAGAGCAGCTAATCCAAGTGATGAGTGGCAAATAATTGAGAAACCATTTCTCCCCACTCCCAAGCCCAGAATCTGATGACAGGTTGGAGAACCACTGCTCCCCAGGGAAAGTGAAGTGATGTGTTTTGGGCTATCCTATTCTGAGCCCCAGGGAATGAAGTCTGGTACC
This sequence comes from Eretmochelys imbricata, assembly GCF_965152235.1. Classification (NCBI taxonomy): domain Eukaryota; kingdom Metazoa; phylum Chordata; order Testudines; family Cheloniidae; genus Eretmochelys; species Eretmochelys imbricata. The sequence continues at coordinate 34,905,982 of NC_135574.1, forward strand.
TTTTGATTTCAGCAACTCCCCTGCAGCTAAAGGACTGAATTCTCAGTTTCTCTTCACAGAGGGCTAGACGCCAGGATCTCCACAGAGACTGACATGCGTTCAGTCTATTGTCAGCTCCCTCTAGTGCACCACAGCTCAGGGAGGGATTGAGTCTTGAAAAGTGTGCAGGGCAGGCACTCCTCCAGCAAGTTAAGTCTGCTCTGTATACCAGTGTGGAAGCAGGGTAGCGTCATGAGCTTGCCTTATCTATTAGGAGGAATGTGCAAAACAGGGACACATGCAGTGGGTGCATAAATCTCCTTGAGCCTGAGACTAAACAGGGAGATTACTTAATTTCCACATGCCTCAAAAGGTGTGGCTCCTCTGTATCACAGCACATGGCTTTCCCCTCCTCACCTCCTTCCCTAAACTACTAGGCCTGCTAAGCAGAACAGGCCACATCCCCGACTAGAGTAAATCAGCATCGCTCCATAAATGTCAGTGAAGCAATGCTGATTTATACCAGCTGAGGATTTTGCCCACACATCTGAACATTTTTCTTCTATTTTAAGATAAAAAAAATACAAGTTAGGAATATAATCTCTATAAAATTATAACACATATAAATGGTTTCCTCCCCCAACATTGTATGTCAGATGTGGAGAATCACATTGTTTTGAAAAGGATTACAAATTAAATTTAGGCTACAAGATGGTGTAGGAAGCTTAGTCTTAAAATAGGGTGTTTGTAGGGGAAAGAAAAAAATATCAGACAGCTTTGAAAAATGGGTTTATTATTCAGCCATCATGGGGCCTCTGAGGGCTAATCACTAGCTGCTTTTATTATGCAAAACTGCATCTGGTGTTCAGCTTCAACATTTGGAGTAAGTACTGTATAATAACCCTGCTAGTCTATGCTTATTTTCAAGTTCTAATATTTTTAATATCCTGTTAAGCACACCATTGGCTTATCTTCAGTAAGAATCAGGTTTTTAAAAGAATTAAATGAATTCATCAAAAGCTAAGAATATATAAATCAGTTATTAGTTAGGCTGTTGATGGCATTAGACTACATATTAGTGTGCTCTTTGAGGAACACACAAGATGTGCACTGTGAAAAGAAGGGAAAATGCATGTTTCAGTTTAGGTTCATTTCCACTACAATCTTCTTCATGCTTTCTGGCACATTTATTGGAGAAGGTACACTAGATTTTCCCTGTTCTCTCTCGTCAACGGCAAGGGTTGGAACCTAATTTCTTTAATAAAAGTTAGAGCTGTCATGGCCATGAAGGGAACAAGCTGGGTTAATTTAATCAGCCATCCTAGTTGAGTGTTTAATCCAACATGCACACTGTGTTCTACTTGGTGGACTTAGAGAGCCCAAATCTCATATGGGCTGAGCCTGAGGTAGGTTGGGTCTGATAAGCCCATTTTCTACATCCGTCACTGAGGTCTGACCTGAAGACCTGGCTTGGCTTTGCGTGCTCTGACCCTAGCCTCAAGGGTCATTCAAGGATCAAAGTCTAGAGCTACAAGCCGATAGGCACATGCAGGCTGCCATCAGGCACATTCATTCTGTTGTGTATGCCTTCTTCAGAGAAGGGAAGCAAACTCACCCTTTGCCCATTGGTTAACTGCCTGGTTACTTGCTGACCCAGTATGGGGTGAAGGGAAAACAGAAAGTGAAAAACCCATAAACTAAGTGCCCTTTCTGCTCTGGAATGGAAAGTAGTTGAGTGGTTGCCTATTCTATGTAAAAACAAGTAAGAGAAAGTCTGGTCACTATAAACACTTTAATTCCAAAAGCTCCCAGAACCGAGTCTGGAGAGAGCTGGAAGAAAGCTAATTGGGCCCTTCCTAAATTCATGAAATCTTTACATCATCATATCTCTGTGTATATATAAAGTCTGCTGCAGTTTCCACGGTATGCATCTGATGAAGTGAGCTGTAGCTCACGAAAGCTCATGCTCAAATAAATTGGTTAGTCTCTAAGGTGCCACAAGTACTCCTTTTCTTTTTACATCACTTAGAAATACAAACTTTTAATTACCAATCTACTGTACCTGTAAAATTCAGTTTCACATTCTAGATTGCCCATACACTTTAGCATATAGTCTGTGGGATTCCATATGCATCTCTGAGGATCATGCATAAAAATGCTGCTGGCTTCCCTTGATGGATTATGCTCAAAGAAAATGTGAGCCAGGTCTTCAGGTGGAGTAAAAATCAGTATGTGATTTGAGTTAGCAGTATGCATATTTTAATTCATTTTTTGTACGTTTTAGTTTGTTCATGACAGAAGTGCTAGGAGCTGTGACAGCTGAAACAGTGTCAGATGACTTAGCCCGTTCCATTTTAGATTAATTATTCCTGGCTGAAAATTACCCGCACACTGGTGTTTAATTAAGAATAAAATAGCCTGTCAACCAATAAATAAGAGTTTTTTATTTGATTTCAGCTGTTTCATTCTCACAGTATTCCAGAATATGGGATGCCTGTTATTAATCATTTTGTGCTTTGGGGAGACCAGGCTAAAGTTATAAACCTTTTCTTGAGATATATCATATAAGACAATTCAGTTACTGATGAGGCATGAATGCATCTAATGGCATATTCTGTTGGGTGATTTATTTTAATTGTCACACTGGGACCTGTTATTACACAGCAGTAGAATGGGTCACTGCATTAAAAAAAATTAAAGCTGATGCAAGGCATTCATTTTTAGCCTGTTTGTAAATTCAGTATTTGGGGTAGAGATATGCTGACTACATAGATACTGTGTGGCAACATGCTCAGCAATGGCAAACTTCCCTTTATAATAAACAACTATTTGCATTCGAATGGTAAGGAAATTCAGTGACTGGCACACCAGGACTCTGTCATACGCATTGTGGCCTAAGAGCAGTTTGGGGAGAGTATCTGTGGATGGGAGGCATTTCTGTTAACAAAAGGTTGCTTCAAGGGAATCAAAAAATGCTGGGTCATATTTGGTACTTCAGTGCTTCCCAGGATACAAGATGTCAGCTAGAAAGGCTGAAGTTGATGGACAGACAAGTTCACAAGCTGTAGAGTTAAAATTACAAATATTGCTTTACTCTAGAAGGTTTCGAAACTATTAGTTATAACTGGAACAGTGTCAAACAAACAGGTCTTTTCTGTGTCTAACGATTCTGTTCTGTTTTGTTACCTCACACAGAAGGGTATAGCTTCATTCATCCCAAAGCTCTTCATAAGTATAAAGGTCATTCCTAGACACACTTAATGCAATGAAAATTTGGCCATTAACTTTAAAAGAGCCCAATCCTGTATTTATTGAATATATATCCAATTTCCATACTTGGCAGCTCCCACTGAGGAAATGGAAGCTGCTGGGCACTATATATTCTGGTCAGAGATGAAGAAATTCTAGAAAGGATTACTTTGTGCCTGATTCAAAGGCCAGTGAAATCAATGGGTCCACTGACTTCAGTGGGTCTTGGATCAGGCCCTTAATCCACCACCCAAAGATAACCACCTATCTGGTTGCTGTGGGGAAACACAGCAACCATTTTACAGTGTGTTAAATCAAACTACCTGCTATTCTTTGAGGTCCCTTTTGTTTGGACAGCTAGGAATTTTGTAATATTTGGGTCACATTCCCCTCTAAGCCCAGCATTGACCACTAGATAAGTTCCTGGTCCTTCTATGAATTGCTGCTGAGGAGCCAATTCAGTAGTTATCCCTGAACGACCCTGAGGATATGATGCAGAGCAACAACATTATATGGGTCATGCAAGACATAACAGTCCTATCTCCCCACATCTCTTCACAATTGCATAAGAGCTAGCCACAACTTAACCCTTTATTAGGAATACCGAGACACCAGGCATCCTGCGACATCTGCTCATGAGTGCATACCGGGGAAAAGGAGGAAGGGAGAAGGGAGAGGGCTCCTGGAGTTTTCTCCTAGCCATATATATATCTCTGCATGGGGTCTAGGTAAAAATTGAGCTGGGGATCAAATGCACAAGCCTGCTCCACTAGCCTTTCAAAAGTGGGAGAGGCATGGAGAACGCATGGCATGCTTGCAATCTAACACAGGGCGATGGGCTTGTGACTTCACTGTGAGAATTTTAGTGGAGTCAGCACAAATTACTTCTCTGAGCTCCTCCTACTCTAGCATGGTCCACAGCTTAATCTTTCATTATTTTATCATAGAATGTAAAGACTCATTCATTTAGCACTACTTTTTTCCCAGTAACAGCTCACCAGCAATGTTCCCTCTCATTTTTGACAGGCCATGTGTGCAAAAAATTTCTTGTGTGCAAATTTTTGTGCTTTTGTGCAAATTTTTGTGCGTGCAGTGTTTCGCCGCGTATGCGGGGTTTAGGATCTGTGTGCGCACGCCCATGCACACAGCTTAGAGGGAACAGTGCTCACCAGTTAATTAATCTTAACTAGTATGAAGTTTGACACCACTTTGCAAGTGTTTAAAACTTTGTTATTAACATTTTTTCTGGGCTGAAGAGTAGCAAAGAATTTCCTGGTCTAAGAGCAAAAAGTTGTGAGGTAGGTGGGCCTGTATATGAAAACTGAACCCCCAAGAGAGTGTGATTTTAGGAGGAAAAGACTTTTTGCTCTGACTGGGTTAAAGTCTAACCTTTTGCCCAAATTTTGTGGGTTAGAAATGCTATTCAGAGCTGAAATGCTGAACAACAAAATATAAAAAGGAAATTATAAGCATCTATCTGTAGAACAAGAACAGTCAAGGAATTATGACCTGTTCCTCTGTGTGTGTATGTTGGGGGGGGGAGGGGAGCAAGGGACTGAATGTATGAAATTAATATTTGTTTGCATTTTTTTAAAGCTATCTTTGAGCTGGGACTTTTGTGCAGTGTTGGAAATAATACCTGTAGACCAATCCATGACCTCAAAAGTCTCAGAATACTGACAGGCCTGTTGATTGGCTATATTTTTGGATCCACGGAATTTCACACCATGCTTTTTTTGTTTGCATGAAGATGACTTAATCAAACTCCACTGGGTAATGAAAATGTCTTCAGAGGGGGTGTACCACATTCTGATTCACTAAAACTCCGGAAGAGGACCCAATCAGGCCACTATCTTCAAAAACTGAAACAAATGAAGGATTAGATTAATTTGATATTAACCCACTTTCATTTAATTTGCCTACATGTATTTCCAATATATGCTTTTTGTTAAGCTATTTAGTTTAGTTACTACAATACATGAAATTAGGAACCTGTCTGCTTCAGATGTTTCTTCCCTACCTGTCAGGGTTTCAAACCTGCTGAGTCCTGGTGCAGATAACAGAGGCAACTCTTTGACCCACCTATTGGTGGTCCAGAGAATTGCCTTAAGATCCTCCCATAACTGGTGCCCAAACAGGCTACTGTTAGCTTCTGAAGGAAAGTCAGCTTATGTATTGGCCTTTTTCCCCCCGAATAAGCAATGTGGGTTCCAGAAGCTTTCAGGGTGTAGTGGATACCAGCTCATCAACCTAAAAGTGACCAATTTAAAATGTGCCAATTTAAAAGAAAAATAAATATTTGTAAAAGGTATGATTTTAGAAGCACAGATCACTGCTTTCATGGTTTCAGACACCACTTTTTCTTAAATGGTCTAATTCAGAAGAGATATTTTGTATCATGTATTGGGAAATAATATTAGCCCAATCCTGCATACATTGAAATCCATCCATTGCCTGGTGAAGGTTCAAACAATTTTAGCGTCATATTACATTTATTTGTAACTCAAATGAAATAAGAAAATTCACACAGAAGCCAATATTACAGAGAGTTCGGGTTTGAACCTCCCGAACACCAGGCTCTACTTCCATCTTTAGCTCCTCTATCCACAGCATAGCTCTCACGGATATCGATGGCGTTGTCAATGTAGCATGCTGACAGTATTTTACATGGCCTCTTCTGTCTAGGAATTCTAGTGGCCTCAGATCTTCAAACCTGCATGTGAAATCCTACCCTTTGGAAGGGTGTTATGTTTGAGTGGGGGAGGGAAGATGATAGAGCAAATTCACCCATGGTCAAATACATGGACCATCCTGCTGTGCACATTTGGCAAGGAGTAGAGTGTTTCTGCAGCTAACATGTATTGCAGACACTAGTGTACAGAATGGCCAATTAGTATGGACACATCTCCTGGTCAGCAGGCCACACTCCACAGTGACCACGATGAGCTGGCAGGCAGGGCAATAGGTCCTATTCCTGGAGCTCTCTCAAGAGCTCAGTAGTGATACTGCCCTGCTTCTTGAACAGAGAAAAGGGGAAGTAGTAGGTCCTTCTGCCTCAGGGAACCCAAATATGGAGTGGCTATTTCTAATTGTTTTGTCTTCACTGCCTCAGTTTCCCTCATCTGTTCAACATAGGTAGTGTAACTGAGGATCAATTAACATTTAAAGCACATTGAAGATCAAAAGGGGATAAAGATGGGTCTAGTTCTACAATCCTCATTCAGGCACCATTCCTATTGCCTTCTATATTTATTACTCTGTTCCAGAAGACACAGCACTATCTTTACATGTGTCTATTCTCCAAAAGTGCACCACAGTGAGATCCCAATTCCTGCCATTAATTCCTAAGGTGCTATGTGACGTGAAAGTTTAGAAATAAAAAAGCTTCCCTGTCCATATTTTATTAATAATTACTGGATCAATATGTATTTTGTAAATGCAAGTGAGAAAACAGGCACATGCCCCATGGAAGTTGGCAAGTTACCCAAATAATATTCAGTTAATTTAGCCATGTGACAATTTTGATATTGTTTAATTAAGGCAAAAGCATAAGAATAAGTTCACCTGCAAAACAACAATCTGAATGAGAGCAATTGAGTTTAAAAGCTAGTAGACATGTTTTTTTAGAGATGAGCCTGAGCTATACACATCAGCCCCAAATTGAGGTGTGTTCAGATTCATGCCCATCTCTTTCTTGTGTGTTTCCTGTGTTCTTTTATGTAGATGCTAACCACAGCCCCAGTTTTATTTACTCTCACTGAAAGGCTGCTCTTGACTAACCAGGCTGATCTGTTGATTAATAGTCTCCACTGCTACCACCCAGTACTGACATCATTACAGAACCCATGCCTGTATTTATTCCTATTAACTACATTGAGAAAATGTTTATTTTTATGTCAGACACTTGGACCTGAATCTAGAGGCCATTATTTTTCATAAATGTCAAACACCAAAGTTTCCTTGTTATAGTTATTAAACACTAGTGGCACAATAGCAGCAGAAGCCAAAGCTCCCATGAGAATTAGCAGCATCATTAGTACATTCCTCTTCTGGCTCACTCCTGGCTGTTGACACTTATTCTTCTGAATTTCCTAGTTTCATTTGCTTCACTCAGGATAGCTCATCAAATCATACAAGCTGTAGATGGGAAAGAAGAATTAGATCATCCAATCCATCTCCCTGCAAATGCAGAATTGTTCCCTGCAATTATTGTTTTGTTTTTTGGTAATCTAGTTTTAAATGTGCCTAACAATGGGGCTTCACCATTCCCTCTGAGAGACTACTCCACAGTTTCCAGATACTACTGTGCTATCAGATAGTAATTCCTACTAATGATGTTGAACCCCTGCACCAAGCTAAAATAATTCTCCCTCCTGCTAGTATTTGTAGATTATCAAATCTATTTCCTCTGTTCCCTGTGGAACTCTTTGCCAGGGGATGTTGTGAAGGCCAAGACTATAACAGGTTTCAAAAAATAACAAGATAAATTCATGGAGGATAGGTCCATCAATGGCTATTAGCCAGGATGTGCAGGGATGCTGTCCTTAGCCTCTGTTTGCCAGAAGCTGGGAATGGATCACTTGATGATTACCTGTTCTGTTCATTCCCTCTGGGGCACCTGGCATTGGCCAAAGGTTAGAAGGCAGGATACAGGGCTAGACAGACCTTTGGTCTGACCAAGTACGGCCATTCTGATGTTCTCTTACAATTACCCCACCCTCTCATACAGCTATTTAGCTAATCTAACCTTCTCTCATAACTCAGCTTTTCTAGCCACCTGATTCTTTTTTCTTGTTCTACACTGAATTTCTTTCATTTAATTCAGTGGAAATTTCAGACTGTTTTCACTTCAGCCAATTGTATGTTATTGGAACTCTTATCTTCCGGTTCTCACAACTGCCTATTTGGTGATGACAATCGGTTTACGTGCTCACACAGATCTCTCAATTCAGATGGGAAACCAATTTTTTTTTTTGTAATTTTCAGTAAACCATCATTTTAAGTGCTACGGTTGTGGTTCTACACAGATCCAAATGTTTCCCCTGACTTAATATCTGAATTATTTCTTGCAAGTATGCTTTTCATCTCTCTTTTCTGGAATCTATTCTCCGTTAGCATTAAAATCATGTGCCCCTCTGTTTTTTCAATGCCTTACAGTCTGAAAGTCAGCCTTTAAACTAGTAATCTGTGTTCTTATACTACCTTCCTCACCATAGAATCCAAGCAATGTGACTAATATCTTTTCATGCAAGATATTGTCATTGTTCTTTCATCTGTGTGTACAGGCTCCTGAAATTGCTGTTCTTCTACATCAAAATATTTTCAATCTCGTCATTCATTGGTTCCAATCCAATGATCTTTCAACCTTGTTTTCCATTTAGCTCATTTATAATACCAAGAACTTCTTGCTGTAAGCTCACCTAATTTTCTGTCAGTTTCTGCTTTTTTATTTCCATGGCAGTTTCTCTGCTATGTCTAATCTCTGAAGCTATTACTGCATCGTAGCAATTTAGAAGATGTGGTATCTCACTTTCCTGTGTTTTTGAATTCTCACTGATAGATCAGAGAAAATTAAAGAAGGGAAGCTACTGATGATGAAAGCTATCTAAGATCTTAAGATAAAGTCACTTCTGCTTCTCATTTTGTATGGAACAACCAATTGCTGCCTGTTTTATAGGTGTCTGACAGCCTCTTTTTTTCCAAAACCAGGTCAACAAACGGGTCAATCTATTACTATCTTGAATGGAGTCTGCTTTGCTGGATCATTCATTGCACTGACATCCACATTTGAAGTCATTCTCTATGGCCTCTTCTCAGTTTCACTCACATTTCCTCAAAACAAGATGACAACTGGATTCAGATTCTCACTACATCATTGTTGTGCTCAAAAAAATAAAGCTACACCTCAGACTACAATATAGTATACACTGCTTTAACTGATTGCTTTGTTTTAGGGAGCACCGTGTAAGCTGGTGACTCATTCTGATTGTACTGGGTGCCACAACTGGTTTAGAATATTTAAAATCAAGTTGGAGAAAAATAAAATACTTTCATCTATATTCTCTTGACAAAGAACTCTTCCTCACCTAGTAAAGTCTGCTGTTTCTAATCTAGGTATCAAACCCTCTGAAAAGCAAGAAACTGAGCACTCTATTTCATATTTTTCGCATCACCTTAATTATCTGTGTTGGAATATCGACACTAGCAATGTTGGGATTCCGCATATTGTTAAAATATTCTCATAATCAGTAAGAACTTGAAGAATGTATTAGCCACTGCATTTTCAGCAGCACTGCAAACTTCCCAACAGCTGCTGTGAGAACACGTGTCCCTCTATTTGTTTCAAATCAGTGTTACCAACCACATCTCGCTGTTTCTAAAGGTTCCTGAAGCAATGTGCTCTTCAGGAGTAGATTGCGTAGCAGGATTTTCCCCAGCATATTAAAAATTATGCAGTGGGTATTATCCCTTGTTTCAGATGCAAGCCCACCATTATGAAAGCTCCCAAAATATAAACACAGAAGGGCTTTAATTTAAAAAACAAACAAAAGTAATAAACAAAAACCTTTTAATTTAAAGAAAGGAAAAATGAACAGCGAGGTCTGGTGAGCAGGACTGACTTGAAACTATTAGACACAGTCACCCGTAAAGGTACAAAGACCTAGCAGGAGTGGATAGATTTGGATGTAAGCAAGCAAACATATCTCAGAGGACTTGATGGACAACCACTCACCTGTGAAATCCCACAAGACTCAGTCCCATTTCTTTCACCTGATTCAATGCATAGGTTATAGTCTTTTTGGGAAGTCATAACAAGCCACGGACTTCACAGCCAGCATTAAGTAGAGAATATCCCTCTACAGCCCCATCACCCAGCTCTTCAGGTGCTCAAACAAAATGAGCATTTGGATGAAAAAGATTCCTGAAACTTAATCCGGGCAAGATACAAGTAGTCCCAGTGGGCAGAGAAGTGTTTTGAAGCCTTAGTCAAAACCATTATGTTGCTATTAATCTGATGTTCATCAAGGTTATATATTGCCCACACCTCTGCTTCTTGCCTCGCCTTTTCCTTGTTGCCCTTCCCAGGCTATGACCTCCTGTTAACATGAGAGTGTAACACCATAATCTTTTGTCCTCCCCAGACTCAGTCAGCAGTCCTTTGTCCATGCCAGGCTAAATGATTTCTTACCTTGATAATGCAAGGTTGAAAGGGAGATTTCTCCCTCCTTCATTAAGAAGTCTTCAGCCTAGAGCCCTTATATAAGTACTGGCCCAACACTGGCCTCCAGTGTTATACTGATCAGACCTTTTCTTCTGGCCTCACCTCTCAGGGGAGTCCTCCTTTCTCCTACCAATCCACAGGCGTGTTGCCATTACTCCAGCTCCCTGCAGGTCTCTCTGCAAACTGAGCCACAAGCTTCCCCTATAGATAGTCTGCCAGTCACATGATTTTATCTTGGTCATGTGCTCTGGACCTGCCTTTCCCATCAGTCCCTTACAGGGAACTACATCTCCCAGAATCCCTCTCCAGTCCTTTCCTGGAAGGCCAGTTCTAGTCTTGCAAAAGGAAGCTGCAGAGAATTGTGTTAGATAGCTAGGGAAACACAGCTTCGCAGTATTTCATAACTAATGTGTCGGCTTATTTGGGGTAAGATTGAATCTGTTCAGAGAGAAAAATAGGTTAAAAAGTGTTAATAAATGTGCTAATCATCTAAAATACATATTGGATTTTTCCATAAAATGAACATGTATTCCAATATATTGTAGAACATAAATTAAGGTTCTCTGCTCTGGGCTATTTCTGGCATTTAAAGTAATTGCTGTAATGGATATGTTACAGCTATATCCAGATGTTACTATAGCTAAGATAAATGCTATTAAAAAAAATAACCCACCAGCAAATAGCCAGTGGATTTGCTTTATCATCTTACTGCCACTGAAATGAGCAGCATTCAGACTGAAGGTTTTCAGAGGGCTGAAGTGAAACTCACCATTGGATGACTCACAAATTAAATAAATAGTCTTCCCACCTGAAACTGACATTAGATAAATATTTTGTCATGTGCTCCCTATATTGGTATGTCCACCCAAAAGGTAAGCTTTCCTTTTCCACTGAAGGATCCTCGGTTCACAAGAGACCATGAACCTGATATTCTCCTCTTGCATGGGCCTGTCTTTGAGGAGAGTAAACTAGGAGGAAAATCCACTGCCTTTTGATTATTGGTTGATTGGCACTGATTCTGTATCAGTTTAACTACCGTTTAACAGTGAACATTTGACATGCACATTTTCATCGATTGACTATACCATGATGATGGCTTACAGTATGCTAATCCTGTCACAAACTCTTTTGTCTAGATCACCAACTATATGGAGAGATTAATGGAGTATGATTAAACCAGACTGGTCTGTTCAAGTACTATGGCAGCTGGATTACAGAACATGGTGAGCTTGAATGTGAGATGCAGTGCTGAGGAGTGCTGGACCAGTGTGGAGTAGCCTCACAGGTATTGTGTACTACAAGCATATACCACTGAGATGGAAAGCCCAGCTGTATAGAAGAGTAGTGCACCTCCCGCAATGCTGTACAGTGCAGAAGCCTGGGCAGTATAGAGACGGCAGATTCAATGCCTACAGGTGTTGAGATGAGATGTCTTTGTGTAATAAAAAAAGAGTTTCAGGAAGGGGCAGATTTCAGAATCAAAGCATTAGGATGTCTGTGACATAATGTGTGTGACAATATTCAAGAAGTGTGGTTTCGCTGGTTTGGACACACAGAGGATGAATGAATGAAGAGGACCTGGGGAAGAAAGCATGCAGGGAAGGTGGTAAGAAAGAAACCCCAAGGAAAGCTGAGGAAGAGCTGGATGGATTGCGTTAAAGAAGATGGTAAGTCTTAGTCCCACTACAGGCAGACCAAGAGAGCAGATGCTTACATGAAGACCAGGCTCCAGATGATGTGATAAGATGAAGAAGTAGTTCACCAACTTTAAGTGAGCTACTGATTCTAGAGATCTCTTTAGTTCCTCAGTTCCTAAAGAGGAAGGACATCCCAGTGCTTAGAGTACTAACCTAGACTCTGGGATTTAATTCCCGCTCAGACACAGATCTCCTGTATGAACTTGGGCAAGTCAGTGGAATCAATGGAAGTTAGGAACCTAAATATCTTTGTAGATCTGGGCTTTAGTCTCTCCGTGCTTCAGTTCTCTATCTGTAAAATAGGTATAATTGCACTGCCCTACCTCTCATGAGGATATCTACATTAAAGATTGTGAGGTGCTCAGATACTATGGTGACTAGGCCATACAAGGACCTAAGAAAGACAGATTCCCAAAGAATCAGTTTTCAGTAGATAGCTAGAAGAAAATGTTTGGATCAAGTTATCCTACTCAGCTGTTCAAAAATAAATGGAGGGAAAAGACGGAAATCACAGATCTCAGCTAGACCCTGTCTTACATCCAACTGCAGACTCAACCTTACAAAGTGCTGAGTGTCTCCTGAAATGTCATGAATATTCAGCAGCACCTCTCAGGAAATATGGTACTTTGCAGGATTGTATTCTGTATTGTTATCTGACAGTGATGGAAATCTGGCAGACAAAGAAAAACAAGAAATGACTATGATCAAGGCTTCCTGGTTCTGTTCTCTACTCTATTTTTAGCTTATGATGTCACAAGCAGAAATTTCAGCTCTGCTTGTTTACAATTAGTGACTGGCCACTGATTTTTGTGTCTTATCTACCTATCTTTTTGTGGCCATCATTTTCATTTGTCAGTTGCAGAGGTGTACACCTCTGCTCTTCCTCAGTAACCCATAACACATTATTCACAATAATAGAGTATCTTGGCTTGGGGACACTAGACTGTATACTGTCTGTACTTTTTCTGTGGTCTGCCTGTTATAGGCTTGAGTGCCCCAATTTCAAAGCAAACACTTGCACTGAAGGAACTTTTGCTCTTGATGTTCAGGCCCTCACTCCCTCCTCTTAACCTCTGATAATAATAAATAATAAAATAAATAGTAATAATAATAATAAAATATTAAGAAATGTGTGTCCCAGTTTTCTATTGCCCACCACTGTTTTAGAGGATTTTTTTTAAAACTAAGGGATGGGGAAAGGCAGCAAGTATGGAGAAGCACGTAGTCTGGGTGGAGATGTCCCTTAGGGATAAAATTATTAAAGGGGGAACTCTATCCTAGTAAAGAAGATAGGCAAGAAGTTGGTAAAGTATAGGTAGGAGCTAGAGAGGAACACTCAAACAAAACAGAGTCATATTTAAAAATAACTAATGAAGACAAGCAACTGAATATTGACAAAATGTACCAGTACTTACAAACAGGTGCTAGAAGTCTAAATACTAAGACTGGTGAACTAGAGTGCCTGGCACTAAATGAAGATATTGATATAATAGGCATTACAGAAACTTGGTGGAATGAGGATAATTAATAGGACACAGAAATACCAGGGTATAAAATATATATAAATGACAGAGTAGGTTGCCCTGAAGGGGGGAGTGGCATTATATGTAAAGAAGGCAGAGTGTCAAATAAGGTATACATCTTAAATCAAACAGAACCATTGAATCTCTATGGATAGAAATTCCATGCTTGAATAAAAAGTATAGCAGTAGGAATATACTGCCGACAACCTGACCAGGATGGTGACAGTGACAATGAAATGCTAAGGGAGGTTAGAAAAGATACAAAAAGCAGGAAGTGAAATAATACTGGGTGATTACCACTATTCTGATGTTTACTGGGTACACGTTACCCCAAGACGTGATGCAGAGATAAAATTTCTAGACATCATAAATGACGGCTTCTTGGAGTAGCTACTCCTGGAACCCACCTGTCTGGGGAGAGACAATTCTTGATTTAAACCTAAGTGGAGCACAAGATCTTGTCTAAGAGGTGAACATAGTTAAACGGCTTGTGAATACTGACCTAAGGTAATTAAATTTAAGATTCTTATCGGAGAATAATGCCAAAAGACCCCACCACGGTCACTTTAAAAAGGGGAAAACCACAAAAATGAGGATGCTTTTTTGATGGAAATTAAAAGGAACCATCACAAGGATTAAATGCAACATGAGGGCTATTTAAAATGCGACATGAGGGCTATTTAAAAACATGATAATAGAAATTCAGACTAACTGTATATCTGAAATCAAAGAAAATAAGAAGACCAAAAGAGTGCCACCATGGCTAAACAGCAGAGTAATGGACACTATTAGAGGCAAAAAGGTATCTTAAAATTTGGATGTCAAAACCTAGTAAGGATAATAGGAAGGAGCACAAATTTTGGCAGGTTAAGTGTAAAAGTATAATAAGGCAGGCCAAGAAAGAATGTGAGAAGCAAATTGTTAAAGATGCAAAAACTAACAGTCAGAAACAGGCATGGGGGCTACTAGATGACAAAGGTGCTAAAGGAGCACTCAAGGAAGACAAGGCCATTGTAGAGAAGCAAAATGAATTTTTTGCATTGGTCTTCACTGCAAAGGAGATGGGGGAGAGCACATGAGGCCTATACTTTTAAGGGTGACAAATCTGAAGTACTGTCCCACATTGCTGTTAGCAGAAGAGGTTTTAGAACAAATTGATAAATTTGTTATAAGTCACCAGGACCAGATGGCATTCACCCAAGAGTTCTGAAGGAACTCGAATAAGGAATAAGGAACTACTAACTATAGTGTAACCTATCATTGAAATAAGCCCCTGTAGCAGATGACAGGAAAATTATTAATGTAGTGCTGATTTTTCAAAAGGGCTCCAGAAGTGATCCTAACAATCACAGGCTAGTGAGTCTAATTTCAGTACCAGGAAAATTGGTAGAAATTATAGTAAAGAACAGAATTATCAGATACATAGACAGACATGACTAGTCGGGGAAGAACCAACACAGTTTTTGTAAAGGGGAGTCATGCCTCACCAATATAAAAAAATTCTTCGAGGTGTCAACCAGCATGTGGATAAGGGAGATGCAATCAACATAGTGTACTTGGATATTCAGAAAGCCTTTGACAAGTTCCATTACCAAAGGCTCTTAGTAGTCATGGGACAAGAGGGGAGAGCTATTCCTGTAACCCACAAGGGGAGACACAATTCTTGATTTAAACCTAAGTGGAGCACAAGATCTGGTCTAAGAGGTGAACATAGTTAAACTGCTTGCTAATAGTGACCTAAAGCTATTAAAAATAGTTAAGTCCAAAGCTCTGTGTGTAAAGAGTTACAAGGGAAATCTCATAAAACTGTCTGACTGGGCAACAAAATGGCAGATAAAATTCAATATAGATAAATGCAAAGTAATGCACATTGGAAAAAATAATCCCAACTATAGATATGTAATGATGAGTTCTAAATTAGCTGTTACTGCTCAAGAAGCAGATCTTGGCATCATTGTGAATAGTTCTCTGAAAACTCCAACTCAGTGTTCAGCAGCAATGAAAAAAAAGCTAACAATGTTAGGAACTGTTAGAAAAGGGATAGAAAATAAGACAGAAAATATCATAATGCCACTATATAAATTCTGTATTCAGTTCTGGTTGCCCCATCTCAAAAAAGATATAGTGAGACTGGAAAAGGTTCAGAGAAGGGCAACAAAGATAATCAAGGGTATGAAATGGCTTCCATATGAGGAGAAATTAAAAGATATTTGGGCTGTTCATTTTAGAAAAGAGTTTACTACAAGGGGGATATGATAGAGGTCTATAAAATCATGAATGGTATGGAAAAAGTGTATAAAGATGTATCATTTATTCTTTCCCACAATACAAAAACCAGGGGTCACCAGAAATTAATCAGTAGCAGGTTTAATACAAATAAAAGGAAGTACTTTTTCACACAATGCATAATTAACCTGTGGAACTCATTCCCATGGGATGTTCTGATGGCCAAAAATATGACTGTGTTAAAAAAAGAACTCTATAAATTCATCAATGTCTATTAGCCAAGATGATAAGGGTCATACTCCCATGTTCGGGGTGACCATTAAATAAAAAAGCTTTCACAAATTGCCATATTCTATACATTTCCCCTGAAACTCCACTACTGGACACTGTCAGAAACAGGATACTAATACTAGTTGGATTATTGGTCTGACCCAGTATAGCAGTTCTTATGTTCTTAAAAACAAAGAAGAATTTGAACAAACATGATCCACAAGAACAGATCATTAAAATGGAAAGACTATACAATTGCCTGTTAGTAAACAAGAGAAGGAAGGATTACCCAGTGGTTAGGGCATTAACCTAGAAATTGGAAGACCAAGATTCAAGCCTCTATTCTGCCAGCAACTTTCTGTGTGATCTTGATCAAGTTACTTATGGCCAGATTTTTAAAGACACCTAAAGATGTAGATAGGAGCCTAAGTCCAAAAACACCTAGGCACCTAAGTCCCCTTGATTAAATATTGTAAGGCTCTTAAGTTTACATACCACAGTAATAGAGGCCATACAAGTACCTAAGATAGATAAACGGTGATGTCAAGCTGCCATAGCTGTGTCTATGGAGGAAATGCTTAAAATGCAGCACAGAGTTTTGGCTGAATGACATTTATGGACAGAAACCCAACATGTCCTGATTAAGAGGGTCTCAAAATTTTCCCCGTCATGACCTCTTTTGTGAATGTCCATTTATATTGGATAGATAGGCACTCATATTAATTAATAACTATATCCATACACTTCCAAACACTGAGCCAAATTCAGCAAAACTGGTCCAGGGAGATGTAGATTGAATCTCCCTGATCTAGGTTAGCCCAATGTGCCAGTTGAGAGATTCACCTCTCTACAAGACAGCCTATGGTCTTGCTCTGCTTTAAAGAGTTATTTATGCTTATTTTGTGTGTCTCCATTATTATAATATGGTTGCTATTTTTTGCAATTTAAAAATAAAAGAAAATGAAATGCATAGGAGGGGGAATAAAAAGGCTGCTGTCAGGGTTCCCTCCCCACTCTGAACTCTAGGGTACAGACATGGGGACCCGCATGAAAGACCCCCTAAGCTTATTTCTACCAGTTTAGGTTAAAACTCCCCAAGGCACAAATTCTCCCTTGTACCTTGGATTAGGTAATGCTGCCACCACCAAGTGATTTAGACAAACTCAAGGAAAGGACCAGTTGGAGTTCCTACTCCCTCCTAATATCCTCCCAAGCCCCCATGCCCCCTTTCCTGGGGAGGCTTGAGAATAAACAAGATGAGCACAGACCAATCTTGGGTTTTTTTAGGACACTAAAAAAACCCAGTCAGATTCGAAAAGAAACAGAACTTTATTATCAAGAAAAAAAAGGTAAAAGAAGCACCTCTGTAAAATTAGAGTGGAAGATAATCTTACAGGGCAATCAGATTCAAAAACACAGAGGATTTCCCTCTGGGCCAAACTTTAAAGTTACAAAAAGAAAACCAGGAATACACCTCTCAGCTTAGAGAAAATCACAAGCCAAAACAAAAATAAGCTAACGCATTCCCTTGCTAGTACTTACTAATTCTAATGGAGTTGGATTGCTTGCTTCCTTGATCTGTGTCTGGCAAGCACACCGAACAGACAGACCAAAAACCTCCCCTCCCCCCACCCCCAGATTTGAAAGTATCTTGTCCCCTTATTGGTCCTTTTGGTCAGGTGCCAGCCAGGTTACCTGAGCTTCTTAACCCTTTACAGGTAAAAGGATTTTGTGCCTCTGGCCAGGAGGGATATTATAGTATTGTATACAGGAAGGTTGTTACCCTTCCCTTTATGTTTATGATAGCTGCAGTCATGGTTATGGATCTAATAAGGTATGTCTACACTACATTGTAAACCCTAGTCTGTGGGACCTGCACTTGAAGATTGGTGTTTCCATGCCTGTGTTTGAGCATCCAAACTGCATTGTAAACCTGGGTCTCAACTGTGGTAATGTATCCATACTGTGCTCTGCGGAACTTCTGACTCAAAGACTGGGTTTGTAGCTTGAGCTGTGTCCACATTGCAAAATGACAGGGCTTGGATCCAAATCTCAGTGGGAGTCAGGCTCAGGCCCTCCCTCCCCTCTGCCCAACTATGTCCTAGAACTCAGGTCCTGAATGCTTGCTGATCTGAGTCAGACATATTTGTGTGGGATGACAGGCAAGTTTGGGCTCAAACCTGAGTGTGAGTCCAGGTTTACCATGCTGGGTAGACATACCCAGAGAGTCCTCTCCTTTTTGTAAGGGTAATGCTGCAGTTCAGCACAGCCCACATGAAGTTCAAGTGGACATGTCATCCATTTGACTCACAAGCTACTGCCAGCGTTACAAGCAGTGCTCATTCTCACACCCTTGATTGGCCTGTTGCACTGAAATCAACAGGAGTCTTTCCACTGACTTCAATGGCCCTATGTGCCTAGGACATGCTCAGTTTCTCAATGAGGTACTGTTGAACATAGCATTAGGAAATGTTACCATTTTAAGCATTTAAGAATGTAAACCCAATAGTGCCCTCGACCCACTACAGCCTGTATGGGGTCACCACCCACAGTTTGGCAAATGCTGAATTAAAGGAAACAGCCCATAGAATAGTGATGAAACCAACAGAATTAAATTGAAGTTACTCTAAAATCCTATAGAATTTAACAGAGAATTATATCCTTTCTGTAGCTTTTCTTAATCATCCCACAGAATTGTACAACAGGGATAAAATTCTCTATCAAATTCTACAGGATTTAAAAAACAAAAACAAAAACAAAAAACCACTTTAGAAAAGTGGTATTTTCAGTTCTGTAGGAACTTTCCATAAGGGAACTGAAGAGTCCCTGCATGACCATCACAACGTTGCTAATGTCCTATGTCCTAATCTGACCAAAGTAATTTAGTTAAGATCACAGTCATAAATCCCATGAATAAAACATCTTCTACCTAGGTACTAAAGGAGTTATTACTGCATTATGGGAAGAATCTTCCCTTTTGAAGAAAGAACCGTACATTGCCTCTTTTTGATTTCCCAGGAAGGTTTAAATGTCATGGCAGTGTTGAGAGGAACAGAAGATATTTCTCTATGTCCCAGAGTATATCCTCACTCAGAAATTATACCACCAGTTACTAATTAGCAAAATCCACATCCTCACACCTGTAAACCAGATGTCGATGAGCATACAAATGCAGCCACAGTAATTCACACATTTTCTACCACATTAGAGGCTGGTAAATCATTATACTCTAATGTTAAAAAAAAAGTAAGATAATAATAGAAAGTCTCTCAGCAGCTGTCATTGTGGTAGAAACAACACACCCCTGCTAGACAGCATTAACAATCCACTAAGTCTCATTGCCCTGGATCACTGCCAAAAGGCTTACATCACCACTAACATCAAATCTCATACTGTAATAATGTACTTTAAAATTCATCAACAGACCTCTTTAAAAAAGAGGAGTAAAAGGCTGGCCATGCAATCTCTGAGATGCTTTGTATACTATAGCATGTAGTTAGTTAATAAGCTGACATTCAAATAGATAGAGCTAACCTAGAGAGACTATTATTAAATTACATTGTATCCCATGGTAGAGAATACAGTTGGACCTGAAATCCCTATTGTGGTGAATTGGGTTTCATTTAATGAAATCTTCTTCATTATATCCCAACTTGATGGAATGAATGCGAAGTAAATCTCTCAGGCACACAGTCAAAAGTAATCTCTGATCTCCTAAGGTGACAATGCCCTCAACATGATTAACATTTTTAGATTTGCTAAATGTCTCATATGGTGAAGACTAGCGGTGGTCCCTGGGTATTTTAGTATCATCAATAGTGCAACCTTAAAGCAGCAGAGTTCTAACTAGGGAGGAATACACTGACTCTGAGCTGCAAATGGACGACCACACTCTGTGCCTACCAGGATAGGACAGTGAAGTAGGCCTGTGAGGATAAGTTCTCTGGTTGATCTGGGTCACCAAAATCCATCCTGTAGAACTATGCTATTTCAGTCTGATTCTGCATATGCTTTTTTTTCCCCCTTCTGAAAGCATAGCACATGTATGTGGATCCTTCTTGGGCTCTCATCTAGTTTAACTCCATTCCTCCCAGCCTTAGATCAAAATGATAATGCTTTATGGGCACAGAAGATCAGATATATATTAGAAATGCATACTCCTTTCTGCAAGCATCAGGGGATTTACAGAATTACAAAATATGCATGCAGTGTGCCTCTGCATCCCTGCACCCAATACTGAAATGTAATCATTTTTTTCTAAGTGGAGAGCCTAAAGGTAGGCATGTAAATGTATATTTAGGCACTTAATACTCAGTGATTGATATTCAAAATGTGGACATCAGTGAGAGCTCTGGGTGCTCAGCCCTTTTAAAACCAAGCCTTTTACTTAGGTGCCTAAACATGGTTGGAAAATGTTGGTCTATTCTCAGGCATGGGTGGGAGAGGAATTACTGCCCAATACAAGTCAATACGTGTTGCAGTGAATGATCTATATTGAAATAAGGGGCTTAATTCTCCAAAGGAGCAAACATCTTCAGCTCCTATTGGAATCAGAAGGGAATTCCAGGTACTCAGTACCTCACAGGGTTAGGCCCTAGAGCTGCTAGAAGAACAGGGGAAACAGATAGCTCAGTGGTTTGAGCATTGGCCTGCTAAACCCAGGGTTGTGAGCTCAATCCTTGAGGGGGCCATTTAGGGATCTGGGGCAAAAAATGGGGACTGGTCCTGCTTTGAGCAGGGGTTGTACTAGATGATCCCCTGAGGTCCCTTGCAACCTTGATATTGTATGATTTTATCACAAAAATGTATATGAAAAGGTTCCCCTCTTTTTGTTACACAATTTGCATGTAACCTTAGCCCTGAGGCATAACTGCAGCTTTCCCCCTTTTCTCCTCAAAGTTACAGGTCCTGGGTTCACCTATAAGGGTGCCTGGTACCTCTGCCCAAGGAAACCCCTCTGGGTGCAGAAAACACAGAGGGCTTGTCCATTGGGGAAATATTTAACACAGTCTGTTACAGAGGAATGTCAGTCAGAGCACACACAAAAATAAAATATTTATCACAATTCCCAGAGTAATAAAACAGTAACCCAGGCTTTATTAGGTATGGTGAACTCAGGATGGGGGGAAATGGAAAAAGGGATCGGGATAATAGAAGTCAAACACAACAATACATAAACTCCACCTCTCCCAAATGTACAGCCAGTACAGCCCACCTTATGCTCCCTTTCAGCATCTTCCCAGGCAAATACACACTTTAGGCTCAGTCTTTGATAGGTGGTGCTGTGCTGAAGTCAGTGGCTGGCTTAATACAAAATAAACAAACAGGGGTGTTCTTACAAAGTATCCACACCAAGGATGATAAGCTCATCCTTCACAGTTTCTGGTCTGGCTGACCATTAGGTTGGCTCTTGGTAGCCTGACCATGACTCTACTCAGGCTCCTGGGTTTCTGGTCTCTGCTGAGATGACATGTTCAATATCCCAGAAATCCCAAAAGGTCTCAAAGTTTTCCCATACATAAGAATGTGGAGGGTAGACAGGTCACATCTGGCTGTGATCCTTCTCACCCCACTACACTCCAAATACAATCACAACTGAAAGTGAAACCAAGCCCTTTGTCTCTGAGTTCTAGCTTATGATTGGTTCCGGGAGTGTTGCCAGCTGGCTCTATCTCCACCACAGACCCGAGGCCAGTGTTCTCAGACTTTTGTACTAGTGACCCCTTTCACATAGCATGCCTCTGAATGCAAACCCCCCCCCCCACACACACACATAAATTAAAAACACTTTTGTATATTTAACACCATTATAAATATTGGATGCAAAGCAGGGTTTGGGGTGCAGGCTGACAGCTCATGACCCCCTAATAACCTCGCGACCCCCTGAGGGGTCCTGACCTTCAGTTTGAGAACCGCTGCCCTAGGCCAGGGGAATAGCATCCTGAGCCTCTGTAGCACTGCTGCTGTAGTCTGGGATGAGTCCCCTTGAGCCTCACTGTGGTATTTCAGGAGTAGTATCTCCAAAGGGATTACACACAATTCTAAGTTTTTCAGTCAGTTCAGCTGGGCTCAGAGCAATGTGACTAGACACACACAGACAACAAATTTTCAAACTTGGCTGCATACATTGTGGGTATTGTGCATGTAAACCCTTCCATTTTGAAGACTAGCAAGCATTGATCTATGTCAAATACACAATTAAGAACTTATACTCACCTTTATCCTTTTGCTCATGCAGATGATAGCTTGTGGGTGCAATATAGAAAAACAGATTTAGTTTGTTTTGGTCCTGCTTTGAGCAGGAGGCTAGATGACCTCCTGAGGTCTCTTCCAACCCTAATCTTCTATGATTCTATGAATATGGGTTTAGCATAACCAATGACTGCATGGGCAAGCTAGGTGGGAACAGGTTAGGGGGTGAGCTGCAAACACTTGGCTCACAGTGACACAAATTATTTCAGTGTTGTGTGAAAGAAGAGAACGTTTGACCTTCCTTGACTGTGATTAGCTGAAATCCTTCTCTTAGGATATAATATCACTTATTAGCTCTATGCCATCAGTTTAATACAGCCATAAAACATTTGTTTTGATTTTCTGGTTCATATATTCCCATCACCTATCAGGACACATTCAGAGGGTGGTTACAACTCTCATATACTGGAAAGACAGAGACTTTTTAGTAAATAACAATATTAAGCACTGTGATGGGATGTACAAACCCCACTCTGGGCCACACAGGCTTAACAAGCTAACATGTGCTCACGTAGTACCACCCCATCACACCTGAGACAGAGGTCAGAACTGAAGGGAGACACTTAAGAGGGAAATCCCTGTTGATGACAGACGAGGGAACATAAGAATGGCCATACTGGGTCAGACCAAAGGTCCATCTAACCCAGTTTCCTGTCTTTCAACAGTGGCCAATGCCAGGTGCCCCAGAGGAGAGAGAGAAGACATTCATTCAGGGAAGAGAGCAGACATTCATTCCTCAGCCCCCAGAGAGGGGGTTAGCTAAAGACAGGAGCTTCTCAGATGCTGCCCGATGGTCCCTCCCTGAAGGAAGGAAAGGAGGTCCACGCTGACTCACCTTGAGAAGGCACCATTCCCCTCTATTACTTGCAAACTCGATTTAGGGCCACAGCCGGCAAGCACCCTCTGAAGGAAGCAAGCCTAAATCCAATTTTGGGATGATTCAGTTGCGTTAATTCCTTTTTATTCTATTCACTGACAACCTCAGAAGGGACAGGCTGTCTGGGGGCCAGTCGGAGGGCGAGCCTCTTTGGACTGGAACTGGAGTGAGAAAATCACCCAGACATCAGAACCTAGGGAGCACCATGGGGAAGGAATGCTGGTGACAAGTGCTCACACTTTACATCTTCAAAGCACTGTGAAAAATATTGATTATGTTTTAGATTCACAAGCAGTGGAGTATTTTTAGCAGCCAAAATCTAACCATTTATGCAAGCACCATGAGCATACTTCACCCAAGCTGAAAAGATTCTTGCCATTTTGTTCCTTTGGGAAACCTGAGACAGGCAATGAAAAGAGAAAGGAAAGTAACCACACCAAAAAAAGGGAGCATTGGAGGTGTGATCAACAGTAATTAGCCAAATGTGAATAAAAATCAACCTTCCTCCCACTGAACTGGATCTGACCAAAGGATTCAATTCATGCATGTTTGCACCCTGGCGCGTGTGAGCTTTTTGTGCTCAGTCACTATAAACTACTAGAAAACGGAACAATCTGACATCAGAATAAAAAATAGACTGAAACCTATTATCCCATCACTTGTTCTCAACTTTACAATGAAAAATTCAATTGAACCCTGACAACTATCTACTTATTCAGACAGCAGTGAGCTGCAGAACACTTTATTAGCTTTAAATGTTTTGGTGAAGGGAATAGTTATAAAAAATAATAGGTGCAACTGATCATAGAACCATAGGGTTAGAAGGGACCCCAAGGGTCATCTAGTCTAACACCCTGCCAAAATGCAGGATTTGTTGTTTCTGAACCATCCAAGACAGATGGCTACCCAGCCTCCTCTTGAAAACCTCCAGTGAAGAAGCTTCCACAGCCTCCCAAGGCATTCTGTTCCATTGCCCTACTGTTCTTACAGTTAGGACGCTTTTCCTGAGATTTAATCTAAATCTGCTATGCTGTAGTTTGAACCCATTGCCTCTTATCCTGCCCTCTGTGGCAAAGAACAATTTTGCTATGTCCCTTTTTGGCATCCCTTTAGTTTTTCAAGCACCCAAGTTACTTTTTTACAGTGCAGCCAAACAGAAGCATTTAATTAATATACTTATAATGGTTAGAGGGGTTGCTTATGATATGAATTCAGTTTATGAATATTCACTTACATTGCTGAACAAGCCTACAATATGGCATGGCAGTCAGGTTTTGTTCACAACAAGGATACCAGTGGTAAGGAGTGCAGCAAATTGGCAGAGTGCTATGTGGAAGACTATGTAATGCTTGCTCACACTGAGCCAAATTGATTGCATTGACTTCAAAGGGTCCGGGATGAATTTACCCTACAGTGTCTGGTCTTTGATAATGCTGTGCCTTGCTCTTTTGAGCACTAAAAAATACACTATGGGCTGGATTGTGAAGTTACAACCCAGATGAAGTAAGTGATATTGCATAGGTGCCCTGTTTCACAACCAAGGCAGGAACAGGTCTGTGACTCACAATCTGGTTCCTTTTTGCTCTTTCTCTAGTTGAGACTTAAATATGCAGTAACAAAACAGCTGGCACAAATTATTTCCTCTCTGTAGCGGCTCATGTGCACATACTGGTGCATTAGGAGAAGTGGATCCAAGACTCCACCCACTCCCCAGCCCTGTTTGCCCATTCCCCACCCACCTACATGGGAAAGGGAGTAGCAAACTGGCTCTGGTTCCTACCCACCTACACAGGTTCCAGCTTCTTATGCCCCATTACTGCCTTATGTGGGTGCACAAGAAAGCTCACCATTGAGTCCTGAGTACTTGAATAAAAAGAGTAAATGGATCATTTTGCTGTCGATGAATGCTCTCTTCTTCTCCCTAACATTAAGAGCTTTGTTTTTATGTGACAGACCATTTATGGGGTAGATACAAGAAAGGTTGTGTAGGCTTTAAATATCAGCTACCATAAGGAAGAAGACAACCATGAAAAATTCTTAGATTGTCAACACAACTAAAAAGCCAGCAAAAACCATTGTAATTTAAGCAACAAGCCTGACTTTTCCTCTGACAATGAAAGTAATATTTAAGGAGACCCCTTATGGAGAAAATATTCCCTCCACTATCTGATACACAGTCCTATCTACAGGTTACCTTTATGACAACCTGCAGAAGCAGCCAGCAGGCAGATGGACAGAAAACTGAATGCTCTGTTGGCTGCCTGCCATTCTCTGTATGGTGGCTGATAATAATACTTAATCAAATTCCTATCTGGGGTCTTTATCTCACACCAATGTATGCATATATTCACTTGTTATTTGGATCACGTCTCCTCAGTGCTAGTAACAATTTGAAAATGATAACATTCACTGCTATTTTTATTTCTCTTGCAGTGAAAGACAGGATTCCACCCTCCCTATCCACCTCTCTCCCTCCCCCAAGACACATATATTGGATTATTGGCCTTCAGTTGAACTCTTTTACCAGGAGTCGTTTCCTTGCAGATTAACGCTCTAACAGAAAGCCTTCCTGTTTATGAAAATGAAGAATTCATATACAAAGCTGAACTTGGCTACAGTAGAGGATGAATGTTTAAGGGGCTGGTAGGAGAGAACACTGCATTACTGTTAATAAATCCTGGCCAGCGTGAAGATTCTGACAATTGTCCATCCTTGGAGCTCTAAAGAGGTGACCCAAGTCACACACAAATGAAGAGGTTAAAATCATTACACCACTGAAAAGAAGTGAATCTTTAAAAGGCATATTTTACTGATTGCTAACCTCTCCATTTTTAAGGTTGAAGCCTTAACAGGTTTATTATGTCTTGTGAACTAAATTCTGCTCTCAATTGCTCTTGTTTTACTCCAAATTTTATATTGATGTAGCAGAGTTCAGGATCTTTCCCACAGTTTAAGCCTCAAATGGCACAGAGGTTAGGGAGAGCAGAAACAAGAGCCCTTTATGTAAATGATGTTTTTAATATGGGAGTGTGACAATCAGGGTCGAAACACTCCAAGGGAAGAACTAGGGATCTGAAACCCAAAGAATAAGCAATTGAATCAACTGATAGTATACGATGTAACTCTGTATAAAAAAATATCAAGATAGATCTTTTATGAAAGCTTGTAATGTCCTAAACCTAACAATTATGAGATAGGTCTACAGGTTATGGTTATGAATTTATGTAAATAGAGAACTAGCTCATAAAACTTTGCCTCTACCTCACAACAGGATGGCAGTCAGCCAGGCAGGGAGGGGTTGCCTCCCTACCCAGACAATACTAGCTCCAAGCACCTAGCATTGTACAACCCAAGAAAAGACAAATGATGGGCCATTAGGGTTAATGGGAAAACACAGACATCCTGGCTAGAATTTCCCCACCCTAAGTAATCATGAATCACCATGCCAGGAGAAAAGAAAAGAAAAAAGCCTCTTTTAAAAGGAGGCTTGAAACTGAAGTCCTCATCCGGAACTGAGGGATAGTCTTAAAGGCAGGGGACTGTCTGTGAACACTGGATCCCACTTATGGTTAGGGGGCACACTCCGGCACCGATTCCGTGGGTGCTCTGGGGATGGAGCACCCATGGAAAAAAAATAGTGGTGCTCAGCACCCACCAGCCACCTGCAGATCAGCTGTTTGGCTGGGGGTGGGAGGCACTGGGGAGAGGGGGTGGAGTGGGGGCAGGAAGAAAAGGGAATTTATTCCATATAGAAGTGTAAAGCCTGAAGATGTGTCTGTGTGTGTATTTTATGTGTAACTTGTATGTGTCTGTTTCCCTTACTTTTTCGTCTTTGAATCAGTGATTTTCTATCAAAATAAATCTTTTATTTATTTTTACCCCAGCAGGTCTCCGATGTGCAAACTGTGTATGCCAAAGAAAGCTGATAACTGGGGGCTGTTTTCACATCTTCGGCAAATAACAAACCAGACGTGAAAAGTCTGAGTGCCTAGTAGTTAAGAATGGAGGATAAACCGATTTGGGGCATCTTGGGACCAGAAAGGCCGTTGGGTCACCCTGCAAAGGGGTAACTAGGCTGATGTAAGCCAGGCTAAAACCCTTATGCTTACAGGCTGACTACTGGTGTCAGGGCTTTGAGCCATAACATTAAGGCACCCAAAGTTAAAAGGCAGGTGGTGAGAACCCCTTGACTTGCCTGGGTGATCCCCAAACCGTCATAGGGAATGACTACTAATGCTTAGGTTAAGCCTTGGAGCATGCATAGCATGAATTAGATGTTGAAGCTGGCTGCCCATCCTTTTAATGGAAGTGTTGGGCCTGACACTGGCTCCCAAGTGCTTACTAAATATTATACCCCAGAGCCAGCCAGGGGATAGGCAATGTGGGAATCAAGCATTTCAAATACCAGATGTTTCTTGGTGGGTAATGCAACAACATCACTCATTCTGCCTGAGCCAGGACGGGTGACAGCAGAAAAGCACACCTCTCGTATTGTGGTAACATGTGGCCTTGAGCGATCACTCAAGATATGTCTACACAGTATCAAGGAGCAAGCCTCCTGGTCTGGGTCCACAGACTTGCAGTAGCAGGGCCCAGGCTAGTGCACTAAAAGTAGCTGTGTAGACAGCACTTTGATGTTGTGGCTCAGGATGGAACTCAGGCTCTGAAGCCCACCCCCTACCGCAGGCTTCAGAGCCCAAGCCCCAGCCCTAGCTGTAACCACTACACAGGTATTTTTAGTGCACTAGTGCAAGGGGGGGGGGCTTGCGCCCAGATGCAGCATAGACATATCCATAGTGATGACAGTAGATCTGCTACTGGTGAAAGGTGCCATATAAGATTTAGATATTATCAATTATTATGTGTTCAGTTCCAACGTGAGCTTCTGCAGCACCATGCCCAGACTTAAGGGCACAGTCAGGGGTGAAAGTGAGCTGGTCCGGGCCGGTACTGTGTACCGGTCAGAACCCGCACCAGCCCATACCCAGCCCACATTAAAGCGCTACCTCAAAGCGCTGCCGCGGCGGTGCTTTAACATTGCTGCTCCTTCTCCCGTCGGCTGCCCTGCAGGTAGGGTCCGTACCAGCAGCGCCGCCAACAAGGGAGGCAAAAGAGGCAGGGACATTAAAGCGCTGCCATGGCAGCGCTCTACGGATGGTCCTTTGCTGCGGTGGCACTTTAATGTTGCTGCGCCCCCGCCCCCATCGGCGGGCCCCCGTTGGAGTTTGCTGGGGATCTGTGCGAGCCCTTTTTCGGCTTTCTCAGATCAGAGGGTTTTCCTGTCTCTCTCATGTGTCATAGAGAATGGGAAGGGAGAGGTGGTTTCTATGAACCCTCCCTCAAATTATGTTTCTGAATTATGCCCATTTTTGGCTTCAAATGACCCTGACCCTCACATTTTCCATGAAGTTAGGGTTAGGGGGAGAGTGAGTACAACCCATGGCAGCCAGCAAAAGCAAGAGAGAAGAAACACATTGTTGGCAGGCATAGACAAACTAGCTGGAAAAGTCAACAAACCAGCATGAATGTAAGGCCTTGTCTACACTTCCTGGGGGTTCAATGCACGGCGATCGATGCATCAGCAGTTCATTTAGCAGGTGTAGTGAAGACCCGTTAAATCGACCGCAGATTGCTCTCCCAACGACTCCTGTACTCCACCTGAATGAGAAGCGCTAGGGGAGTTGACGGGAGAGCGTCTCCAGTCAACATCGTGTAGTATGGACCCCATGGTAAGTAGATCTAAGTATGTCAACTTCAGCTATGTTATTCACGTAGCTGGAGTTGTGTAACTTAGATCGATCTCCCCCTTTAGTGTAGACAAGGCCTCAGGCTTTTGCCTCAAACCAAACACAAACTTTATTTTAGATTCAAATTGGTTTAAGCTAGCCCCATAGTGAGATTTGGGAATCCTGTCCCAGCAAAGTTTAAGAGTCACTGGCAGGTCAAATCTGGCCCAAATCAAAGGGTTTTACAAAAGCTTGGCCTATGAAAGCAAAAGTTACTAGAAACTGAATAGTGAAATGGCCTCATTTATTTTAACTGGTCAATCTGAGAGAAAAAACAAACAATATAAATACTAAACAGTAAACAAGATTTTAAAAATAGTCAGTTTAAATCATCTTAGGTGGGTAAGTGTGTATATATATATGTGTGTGTGTGTGCGTGCACACACACACACTCATTTTTTCATGTTACAAAGAAAAGCATCCTTTGGTTACAACTCCACCCACCCCTCCCAAAACAGTACAGTAAATATGAATGTAGCTTAACCACATTTTTATATTATTTTCATATAAATTAACAAAGTATCTTCTGTGTATGACAGGCAAAGATAAAAGGGTCTAATACCCTTATTGTCAGTATAGGGAATTAGTATCTAAACAGTCCCATCTCAAAATCAGCTAAACTGGGACAGAACAAAAACAGAATACTTCAACCTAAACCAACCATACCAGCAGCACTACCCTCAATTAAACAATCTTGAGGTTCTTCCCCTTCTTTCAGGGTAGCAGCCATGTTAGTCTGTATCCGCAAAAAGAACAGGAGTATTTGTGGCACCTTAGAGACGAACAAATTTATTCGAGCATAAGCTTTCTTGGGCTACAGCCCACTTCATCAGATGCATAGAATGGAACATATAGTAAGAAGATATATATATATATACACACACACACACACACACACACACACACACACAGAGAACATGAAAAGGTGGAAGTTGCCACACCAATTCTAAGAGGCTAATTAATTAAGATGAGCTATTATCAGCAGGAGAAAAAAAAACTTTTGCAGAGATAATCAAGATGGCACATTTCAGACGGTTGACAAGAAGGTGTGAGGATACTTAACATGGGGACATAGATTCAATTTGTGTAATGACCCAGCCACTCCCAGTCTCTATTCAAGCCCAAGTTAATGGTATCTAGTTTGAAAATTAATTCCAGTTCAGCAGTTTCTCATTGGAGTCTGTTTTTGAAGCTTTTCTGTTGCAAAATTGCCACCTTTAAATCTGTTACTGAGTCACCAGAGAGGTTAAAGTGTTCTCCTACTGGTTTTTTAATGTTATGATTCCTGATGTCAGATTTGTGTTCATTTATTCTTTTACGTAGAGACTGTCCAGTTTGGCCAATGTACATGGCAGAGGGGCATTGCTGGCACATGATGGCATATATCACATTGGTAGATGTGCAGGTGAACGAGCCCCTGATGGTGTGGCTGATGTGATTAGGTCCTATGATGGTATCACTTGAATAGATATGTGGACAGAGTTGGCATCGGGCTTTCTTGCAAGGATAGGTTCCTGGGTTAGTGTTTTTGTTGTGTGGTGTGTGGTTGCTGGTGAGTATTTGCTTCAGGATGGGTGGCTGTCTGTAAGCGAGGACTGTGAGAGCGAGGGATCATCTATCAAGATAGGTTGTTTTGTTAGTCTCTAAGGTGCCACAAGTACTCCTGTTCTTTTTCCCCTTTTTTCTGTCTAGAACACAAAGGTTCTACTTCCAAAATGCTTAGCCACAGCATAACAACTTGATCTCTGGGGCTGCCTTTTACAAGATGTTCTTCTGTGATGTGCTGAGTATTCTTAGCTTCAGCTCACAGCAGTGAGACTTGAGGGAGTAACAAAATTAGGAAGACTGAACATAGCAGGAACATGAACAAGAATTTAAGAGAGACGCAGGGCATAGTGTAGTGTTAAAACTCCTTAGGTTGTGCAGAGTCCAATCACCATGATAGGAAACAGATGACTTGGGGTCAACTCAGAAGGTAGTTATCAGATTTGAGACAGAGCTTTGCAAAAGTAATGCTATCAAACATGGATGATAAGAACTGAGATTAGCCTCAATGGAAACCAGCTGGTTGAATAAGCCTTGGGGGCAAAACAGCTAAAGGGAGAGAATACATTCCTGTTAGTAAATTCTCAAACTTAGCTGCAAAATAAGTTTTAAAATATGAACAGTGAGTAACTTTCATAGTAAATATGTCTAAAGAAAGAGAAAAAACATTTCTATTTTGTAACCAGATATCCTAACTTTTAAATAAGAAAAAAAAATACCTTGACAATGCTGAGCTCATCATTCATCAATACATATAGGAGAACTATCTGTAGCAGGTACATCAGAAAAATGGAGAGCCAAACTATAGGATCATTGCTATGTGGCCCATTCATTTAATTAATTTTATATAATAATTATTTTTGCCAGTTGTGCTGCAAAATCCTAGTTGTCTCTGAAGAAAGTTTATTGATTAGTTTTTCTGTTTTGGGATGAAGATGCTGTAGTCTGATTAGCATCTCCGCTTTGGGATGAAGATGGTGTTTCAGATGTCTGATAACATGATAGTGACCTACACATCAACACCATGAAAGATCTTGAAAAATCTTTTGCTCTCATAAGCCCTGTAGCAATCAAAGCCTTGAAGTCCTTGTACTTTAAAATACTAAGATTTTCAATTTTAAATAAACCAATTAAATCTTACTTGTAGCTCCCCATTAGAACCACATCATTACAATTTTAGTATTCTTAATCTCCTTAATTTAATTTGTGTTTTTTCAACTCAATAAACCATGGCAGTTATTGCAGGAGAAGTTTTCATCCTGCCTCCTTCTCATTTGCCTGGACCAAATACTTGGGTCAGGCCATCCCGAGTTGTACCACTGAGCAGAACCAATAAGAAGCTAAGGTCCAACCCTGACTATCAGCAGACAGGCATGTTGCAGCTGACCTTTGGGAGTGGCACGGGTAGGGTATTCACGCTAAGCAAAACCACTAGTCACAGTCAGTGGTATTTTACTCACAGGATGGACAAAGTGGGGTGATGTATGGGACACAGCAGCAGTATCACAGCTGGCAGGGAGGAATATATCACCAACCAATAATATGGTTGTACTTCTGGTTTTAACAGAACTCAGTGGGCCAGATTCTTACCCGCCCCCCCCAGTTCAATCACATTATTGTTGCCTGAGCAGTACAAGGCTGCATCTGGCCAACTGAGAATTGTCTGAGTAAAGGAGAATTCTCAACACATGTTAAACCTGGCTGAAGTGGCTTCACTGTCCATCTCTTCTCTCCAGAATACGGAGCATGTTGGGTTGAGGGGAAGGGCCTAATGAAACTGGAGAGGGATGGAAAAGGGACACATGTTCCCCTATGCAAATTAACAGTAGGTGTATGATCCTTTAGGTCAGGGCAGAAGCATCAAGAAAATCAAGGACCCATAGCTGATACCTCACTATTCTGTGCTGAATATATCTTGGCACAGGAGAAAATCTGGTCTATTGTGTGTAAGGCTGATACTGAGGCATGGTGTCCAGCTATGTAGATGTGATAGGTGGGGATGAATCAAGGAACCCTAAAAACCCACCACCACCAAGCTATGAGGACACTCATAAGGAGAATAAAATAGGGGTTCAGAAATGGAGTTAGACACACAATGTAACTTATTAGGATAATGAAATACAGAGACCAGAAGGTCTACACAGCAATGAAACAGCCCCGCAGCCTGAGCCCCATAAGCCCATAAGCCCAGGCCAGCTGCGGGTTTTTCTTTGCTATGTAGACATACCCAGCATGAGAGGATCAGGCCCTTAATGAGTAAGTTACACAAGGCAGCATCATTTTAAGCATTCAATACCTGAATGCTTCATCGTAAAAAATAGGGGTGAAATGTTGCTCCCATTGAAGTCAATAGGATTTTGCCATGGACTTTAGGGGAAGCAGGATTTCATCCTGTGCATGGAAATAATTTATGTCATGATCATGACTTGGGGATTTGCTTTAGTAAGGACTGAGTGACAAGAGCTTTCACTTGGAAATAGCAGTATGCATTATTACTTCTACTACTTTTGCCACTATTATTATCTTATATTCCTATAGTTCCTTTCATTCCAAAGTGCTTGTAAACATATTCAGGAGTCACTTCACCAATCACTGAAGTGTTGTCCTTTCAGATGCAGAAGATACTGCACAACAGTATAGACAATATCAATACAGTAAAATAATCTGAGACAGGAAATGAAGAATACTGTATCCAATTGAAACAGTAGGAATTTAGGCAAGTAGAATGGAATTTATTTACTCTGACTTTAGCCCAGACATGAGTAAACACCCCTATTCATCCAAACATTGATGTGCCCACAAAATAATAAGAACTACAGTTTCATGCCACATCTGAAAGACACTGGGTCTGGTCTGATCTGATATCACAAACTCTGGTGAAATCAGGAATAACTCAGTTAAGTTAATATTACCTCAATGTAAAAAGCAGTATAACATCAGAATCAGGCACAGTAACTCCAACAAAGAGCCCTCTACCACCAAGTAGGTGCACCGGTTCAGTATTCACTCAAAGATTATCATCAAAATCACTTTCTGCGGCATTCAGGGATTCCCTTTGAGGTCTCCCATCTAACTACTCATCAGACTCCAATTTAATTAGCTTGTAAGAACTAAGATGAGCCCAGCCTAAGGTGCAGCTTTCAGTAATAATAAGTCTCTTCTCTCTAACATGAAAACCCCACAAAGAAACCAAACCAAACAAATTTAAATCCCAGATGCTTGAAGTATGGCTTTTCTATTTATGGTTTTGATCCAACTTCATTAAAATTAATGAGAACTGAATTAGACTCTCATGGGTCTAATCCAAAACCCATCAACATCAATAAGAGATTTTTTTCTGTTGAGTTGGACTTTGGATCAGGAGATATATATATATGCATGCAGTGGCATGATTCAAGAACTTGGAGCACTAATCCAGATATAATTCTGGTTCACTGTGTAATTCTGGATAGGGCATTTAATGTCTCCATGTGTATTTCCCCATTTGTAAAACAGAGATACTAATACTGTACCACCATTATGTCACAAGGGGGTCATGCAGATTATTAGTGAATGTTTGTACAGCATTTTAAAGATAAAAAGTGCTATATAAGTGCTAAACATTAGATGTGCTACTGCAAAATACAAAAGCATTTAGAAATACATTTTCAATGATATGTATGCTATTGTAGTCTGATTAGTAGTCAGTGATATTAGTAATGAGAGCTGTGTTGCTAAACAATATATCACATTGAAAATTAATTCAGTCATAAAAAAAATCTTGCCTGTTCCCATTAAAGGGTTAAAAACTTGAATTTAATTCTTGTTAAAAATTCCAACCACAACTAGACGGAGAGAATTTATTTAATATTATGCAACAGAATAAGATTTGACTAAAGGTTTTATGGGATTAGCTGTTTCAAAGTATCTGTCTCTTCATAAACTGCAGTAGATGGGGTTGTGACTGTTTAAGTAGATATTATTTAAACAATCTCCTGAAAACAAGCTTGCATAAACTAAGATGAGCAAGGGCAAAGAGGCTTATTCTGATCTTTTAGATTTAGATACAGAAACATGTATCTTGGATTTAACTAAATATCTCTTCCTGTAAGGAAAGATTATTAGGATTATCTACTTTTGCATGTTTCGATGGTGTAGTCAGGATTAGGTGATGGGGGAAGTTTGAGTTCAGTGGGTCAAATTCATCATTGGTTTAACTCCACAGACTTCAGTGGAGATTCACTAGGGAAGAATTTGACCCACAAAATCTGACTCTCTGTGCACATAATAAAACTGATCAAGATAAGTACTAATTAATAGGCTAAAATTCACCCAATATAACTACAGCCAAGGTAACAGTTACACCAGGGATGAATTTGGCCTTACATCGGTTCCCCCCACCCCACCCCCAAATTGTCTGTTTTAGTTTCAACAAAAATAATATGTCTAATTTACTCCTTTTCCCTGTTTGTTGTCTGCTTTCAGATATGTGCAACCCCTCACCTCAACATATGTTATTACATGGACAGCAGGATATAGATTTCTATTTAAACAACGAGCATCAAACATATAATAGCACTCTTCATCTTAAATTACATGAAAATTAAAGATGCATAAAGCATAAGCAAGGATATGGCCCATTGGTTTCAGCAAAACAATCTTTCCTCTTTCTTATCTGTGAGCCAGATCCTCAGCTGGCATAGATTGGTATAGCTCCACTGAAATTGAAGGAGCCATATGGATTTACACCAGCTGAGAATACATGTGCAAATACACATATATCACACACATGCACAAATGGCCATTTTAACTAGGACTCTTCCCATTTCATGGAAATTATTAGAATTCAATCCATCTAATATATAAAAATAAATCCTTTTTTAGCTTCACCTTTTTCTGTAAAGGCTGCAACGGCAGGTAGATATTTAAAGAGCTAATGCTGTAGAGAGTTGGGTATTTGTTTCCTTGTAAATTAAACTTTAAAAAACACATTTGAATTCAAAGTATTTTAAAGCTGAAACCTTTTTTTTTTTGAAGGTGTAATTATATTTCCTACTATAACCATCCTTGTGTGATATGGTTCATGGAATAGCTAACCGCGAAAATGTTGTTTAATTTACACCTGCTATGTGCTAGGGGTATAAAAAGATCTTTTAAAGTCATTGTTATATCAGTTTGACAGCACCACATTTTCACACTGAAATGCTACTAGTTGGATACATTCTATTCCATTCTTCTCATGGAATATAAAAGCTTGTTGTAGTAGAGTTTATTTGTATATTGCTGGCTATCCCCATGTTGAAGAAAGTAACCAAAAAGTCCTTGTTTCCAATGCCTTGAAAATAATTATAAATCTCTTTTATGGACATTTCTTTCTTTCTTTCCATATATCGAAGCACAGTAGTGTGTTCCCAGAATGATAATAATCTATTTCTCTCCTCACACTACTGAGCTGGCAGTGACCTCACCTGACCCAATTGAAATTGATTTTGTTGTTGAACTCCTAGCTAGTGCAAATTAATCTTAGATCCATACAAGATCAGGGAAGCAAGACAGAGTACAAAGACTCAAGTAGTGAGGGGAAAAATTAGTTTGAGAGAAGGTATTTTAAGTTTGGAAAGATAAATGGCTACAATGACTTGCTTTGATAGAACATCTGTAGCAAAGGAGAGAGAATGACAAGGGCTCTGAGAAAAAGCTGTAATTTAATAGCCTAATTTCCTGCCTGGTCCTGCAGAAATATCTGTCTGTTTCTGACAGCTGATGAAAATGCACCAGGATTTGATTTGCTCTCCAGTGTGGGACAAGTTCAGTCCCATCTCTCCCTCAGGCTACATGGCTACAGCAGATGGGCACTATCTCTAGTTTCCACCTCCTTCATTGTGGATTCACCACTATCTTTTTTTTTTTCTTAATTGTATTCACGGCCCTTAGTTCTCTAGTTTATTATTTATCTTCTTGTTTTCAAATATAACAATTAGTCTCTCCTTATTGATTTAGTCCTTGCGCCTTTGTTCACTCTGCTTGCATGCTATATTCCTTTCCCTCACTCCATGTCTGTCTTATCTATTTAGTTTGTAAGCTTTTCAGGGCAAGAACTGTTCACTGACCGGTGTGCGTACATGGCCTAGCACAATGGTACCTCATTCTTAGTTGATCCTTAGCCACTACCATAATTAATCATTATGGATGCCTGAAACACTTTGCACATCAGTATTTTTTTAGTACCTTTAAGAAAAGTTGGTGACTAAAAACCAAACACAAACCACATCACTCCATTGTCCTTTAAAGAGTGGATTTCAATTATAACTAACACACTGACCTTATTTTTACAATCTGTAAAAGATCCCTGTGAACACTACAGTCTTTGACAGAACTCAAGGATATTTGATATTATAGGGAGCCTGCAGCCCATATTATTAAAACCACCAATCCCTAATGCCTGATTTATCATGCTAAATAAGGTGAAACAGTGTAACAAATAACTTTTTGCCATGGAATTGAAAGAATTGCACCTACGAAACTCCATGCAAAAATTTATATCCTGAAATAAATGTTCTAATATTGTATAGCTAGATGTTGAATAATTTAAGCAGAATAAATTGAAAAGACTTAATCAGCTACAATGCAGCAGAATTTAACCTACTGCAGACTTCAGAAAGATTTGGGGCAGAATAAATAACAGTCACCAAAGGCCTGAAACTCTCCTGTGCAGTCAGTATCCGAACCCATTCTTCCCCTCTTGATCAGCTGCTTTGGTTACAGTTATGGCCATTGAGCTACTTTTCAATTCTTTTGCTGCTTTTGTGTTGCAAAGACCCATCTAGATTACCCCCTGCCTCCCCGCAAAAAACAACTTTACCAAAGTAATATTTTATTACCAATAAGTCATTTTAAAACTATTACATTTGGAATTTAAGTAGACTCTTAAATAAAGAAATGAATACGTCAGTGGCATTTCAACATCAAAGCTCTTAAGCCTTTGTCTAGACATGCGTTTAAAGGTGCGTGGTGAGAATGTGCAAGACAACATGTTTGTTCTAGAAGTTTAGTAGAGACAAAACAGTGTGTACTTAAACATGCGCGATGCTGGCTGAGTTAAAGCGTAGAATGTATACATTGTCTTTTGTACACTAGACTTTTACAGCATGTTAGTTAGCATATTCTAAACACACCTTTAAATCTAAGTCTATACAAAGTCTAATTTATGGAGATGCAGCATGATATTGTCCAATGTGTAAGGCCATAGGACTGGGAGTCAGACCTAAACTCTACCACTGACCTCTTGTGTGACTTTGGGCAAGTCTCTGTGCCTCTGTTTCCCCTCCTACCCTTTGTCTCTCTTGTCTATTTAGATTGTAAGCTCTTAAGGGCAGGGGCTGACTTTCTCTTTCCATGTTTGTATTTCTACAACACCTAGCATAATTGGGCCCCAGTCTCACTTCTAGGTGCTACCATATTAAGATTACTATTACAAATAATAATAATTTATTGCAGAGGTCACAAACTGAAGATGGCTGCCATTATCCCATCATTTTAAAGATAGATTGTTTAAACAGATTATTAGAACATAGGAACGGCCCTGCTGGGTCAGACCAAAGGTCCATCTAGCCCAGGATCCTGTCTTCTGACAGCGGCCAGTGCCAGGTGCCCCAGAGGGAATGAACTGAACCGGTCATCGTCAAGTGATCCGTCCCCTGTCGCCCATTCTGTGTACAGTGAGAAAAAATACCAACATACCAATACACAACACATTCCCTCCCATTGTTGTTATCATGCATTCAGGGGAACCAGTTTTGCTATTGATAATATGAAGTGCTGGGCTAGTTTGAAATACTTTTATCAACATTTTACAAAGCAGCGATATTTTACAGAGTGAAAACTAGAAGGAGAGAGATATGATGCCTGCTTTATTAAAAATATATAATCGAAGTTTGATCTTCTGCTGAATTTATGAATGGAAAGTACGGAAAGTTGCCTTAGCTTTTACAGATTAGGAAATTATTTACTGGATCTAACATATCTGCTTTTTATTTTCTAATACTTATTTGTATGCCATACTATTAGTCTTTGAAAGTGCCCCTATTCAAATGTTTTTAGAATCCTTTAATGTTGTGTCCACAGTGTTAACGCACCATCAGCACGTAGTTTGCTGTGCCCTCCCATCCCCTACATCAGGCTGGGGAGTGATGAATGGAACCATGTAGTCATGAATCTGCCAGCTTTGCCCTTCTCCTGTCCCAAGCCTACACTGCATGCTGTGGTTCAAGGAGACCTGAGGAGTTGTGCTTTGTAGTGTGCAGGCTCCCAAAATCC
Organism: Eretmochelys imbricata; assembly: GCF_965152235.1. Lineage (NCBI taxonomy): Eukaryota > Metazoa > Chordata > Testudines > Cheloniidae > Eretmochelys > Eretmochelys imbricata. The sequence goes on from NC_135574.1 coordinate 34,944,903, forward strand.
AGCCATGCTCCTCCTTGTTCTATTGTGATCAGAGCTGTTCTCACTCAGGTTTTAGCTCATAGTATGAAAGAAGGTTTTAGCAAGGATTTTACCAATAAGCCTATTCCCCTTTCCTCACCCAACGCAGCAGTTTTGCAGAAGGAAAATATTTTTGTACTCATAAAGCAATTTGTTTTGATGTTATGTGAACAAAATTATGGCCCAGACTTTACTGGTATAAGTTGGCAGACCTCTATTGACATCAGTGGAGCTGTGCCATTTTACATACTGACAATTTGGCTCAATAATTTCTTCTAACAAGTGTATTTGCTACCTTTACATAACAGACGTAAAAGACTATTGTTAGCGAAATGCTGTACACATGAAAGACACTTTTAGAATGATTAGAAGCAAGGTGCATCTTTCAAAACAAAGTCGTTTGCAAATAGTGTCTAAACCAAAGAGGAAAACCTGAATATGAACACTGGTAGGAAAATCGAAGTTCAGAGATGATGGCTTAAAAAGTGCAAAGCCTCATTCAGTTGTAAGTGTTCTTAATGAACAGATTGGTCAGTTTTTTCAGAAAGGCTTTGTAATTTCAACTTGGTATTATTCTAGAAAACGATGTATAGAAATGATACTTAGTTCTAAGTCACACATACATCATATCCCCTGGTGAAATAGTAAAGGGGTATTGAAATCTGTTGTGAAATTAGAAGACTGCATCAATTGAAGCAAGACAGGTTTTCAGGATGGACCAATTTCCAGTTTAGTGCCTTTCTACAGGTTGTATTCATCATCAGTCAAAGCCAGGATGTAATGACTAACCCAATATCCTCTGAAATATACTAGCTGTTTTAGAGAAAATGAGCTTTAACATCTGAAGGCAGCACCCATAAATTCAGTATTTCTCAAGAAGTACCAAGTGATTTTTGTATAAGTTATTTTCTAATTACTAGTTGGAACAAAATGCTCAAAAATCAATAGGCTGTTCTTGGTTACTGATTTAACCAGACAAAACAGGTTATGTTCACTAAGTCAAGGATCCAGAGTAGCAGCCATGTTAGTCTGTATTCGCAAAAAGAAAAGGAGTACTTGTGGCACCTTAGAGACTAACAAACTTATTTGAGCATAAGCTTTCGTGAGCTACAGCTCACTTCATCGGATGCTCAAATAAATTTGTTAGTCTCTAAGGTGCCACAAGTACTCCTTTTCTTTTTAAGTCAAGGACTAATCTTACAGTGTTAACCAATACTGTAATTACAATTCATAAAGAAGCAAAGAGGAAAAGGAAGACAATTTAGTGCAAACATGTTTGTGTGTCTCTGGAACATTTCCCAAAACAATTACAGCTCATACTTTCAGTTCCATGTTTCACGCCTCAGATTTTGCATGTAAGACACTAAACACATGTGGTGATATCAAAGAATTACTGAAAAAATTACATTTCTTACATTTTGAAATGTGAAAGAAAAGTGCAATAATGTGAAACTGCACAAATTCTTGGAAGTGAATCTAGTGACTCTAGATTAGAGTCATGTATACAAATTCTTGAATGTAAAAATAACAGAAAATTCTCTTTACCAAGGAAATTCTCATCATGCTTTCTTTCAGCATTTGTAAAGCTCCCATCACTGTAGTGTCTAGATGTTGTACATAGGTTATAAAAAACAAGTGAGTACTGTCCAGAGACCAATCACTTTTCCATCCTGTGGGCTGGATTGTGCATTTTGCACAGAGGCCTGAGCATGGAGCTGCACTGATCCAGTCGGAACTCCAGGAGAAACTGTGCTTGTAATACATGGAGACCCAAACCAGATTAGAACTGAAAAAGGAGATCTTTGTTCTGGCACAGGTTCATAGAGAAAACTAATCAGTCTCCATCTTGGAAAAAACTTCCTTATTCCTTCCCTTCCCACAACCCGCTGGAGAATGCTCAGTACAGCATTTGGTCTTCCAACAGTAGTCAGCTATTCTCACATAAGTCACCATGAGACAATAAGCATAACAAAAATACCTACAACATTACAGTGCTACAGAATAGTAACATCAGATGGATGGAATGATGTCACTGTGGTCAGTGCACTACACTGCCTCAAGAAAGAGCCATGTTCAATTCCCAGGCCCATGTCTCACTTGTTGGCCATCACAAGTTAGGTGTACAGCAGAATCAGTATGTTCTGCCCCTCTAAAGGAGGAATCTAGCTCTGTAGCAATAACTTCACCCAGACTGAAACAGCTATGGAAAGTCTTTGTGGGGTCTCTGTGAACCAAAAATCCAAATTTCACCTGATACACTACACACCTATTTACATATTTTTTAAAAAAATCCCTGTTACTGTAGGATAACAGACATATCTATGTTATGCAACTTGTTGTACTGATTGTTTACTTCACTACTGGTCATTCAATGTGAGAACTGTACATAATTAGCAGTGTAAATGTGGTGGCATGGGCTTCAACATGGGCTAACAATACAAATATGTACCCAGGGTCCCCAGTGTTAGGGTGACCAGATAGCAACTATGAAAAAACGGGACAGAGGGTGGGGAGTAATAGGCACCTATATAAGAAAAAGTCCCCAAAAATGCGACTGTCCCTTTAAAAATGGGTCACCCTTACCGAATGTGCTTGTTCAACCTGTGCTGAAGCCCGTGCCACTGCATCTTCAGTGCTACTTTTAGCCATGCTAGTGTGAGTAAAGCTAGTGCAGGTGTATCTACCCAAGCAGTCATCGTGCCTTGCATTGCAATGTAAGACACGCTTTTAATGTAGCAATGGCAAGTAGTGAAAACATGGTCATACTATTAAGGTGTAGCTGCCATGTTGCTGTACAATGGATGTAGATTGGAAATACCATTAAACATGCATATTTGTTACTGCCTATAGGTATTTTCTCCTGACAAGGTTTTGGTGTATCAATGGCTGTTACACATATTTCTTCCAAGAACCAGCAAAGCATCGAAATGATGGTCATTGCCTAAAAGATTTTTTAAATATTAATGAATCAAGTAGCTAAATTACAAGCTCAAGAAGATGCATGCACTTATTTTAGACAGGCCACAAAGAAAGGAATTACTAATACAGCTCACCTTGCAGCTTATGCTAAAATATGACATTTGTTTCTGTATTATACAAACACATAATCCAGCCCAACCTCATTACTGTTCGACAAAGTTGTGTGGGTGCCATATTATTGGACTCTGCTTTTTTTCAGCATCCATTCCTGTAGGCCTGTAATCCAGTGGAAAGCTGGCGTGTGCAAGGCAATGCACTTCTTTGACTCTCTAACCCTAGCATGGAAGCTGTGATCACAACTACCATGGGTACACACCATAACAGCCAACTAAATACACAGGTATGTAATCTTACTATACTATTAGTTTAGATCTGATTTTTCCCAGATCTGTCTCTTTATTTCACCATTTCTCTAGCATTTAAAGCAATTCCCTATCTAAAAGGACCTGTTCCATAATCATATGGAAATGTGGAATCAATTTGTTGATGAGGGACCTCAGATGTAAGTTTAGAGTTTTATGGTTGATTGATCATTAAAAATATTTCTGTAGATGACACAAAGGTCCAAAGCAATTATAAAATACTACAGGATTTCAATTTTTATAGTTATTTTGAGAGTCAGAGTCTCAAAATGCTTTATACTGTGAATGAACACAAGAAAATTTCCCCTGTACCAGCCAGAAGTAAGTATAAAGGAAAACATAGAGGAAAGATTGTTTATTCTCTTAAGATAAAACTGTTTTTATATTTGATTTTTACAATAAAAAAGATGTTTGTTAATCACAGCTCAAGGGAATGTTCTAAGTGCTTCGATGTTATGGGAATGGGCTCTATACAAAAGCCTAAGATAGAGAATGCTTGGGGGTAAGGGTAGAGGGTGGGTGAGGGGGCAGAACCCACCTCACTCCCAGAAGCTACAGGTTAAAATTCCAGAAGAGTTGACTGAAAATAACCTTCAATTTGCACATGTAAATCAGATGCTTATCTGCAACCACAAAAAAGGGAAGTTTGGCTATGACTGGGCTGACAATCAGGCCCTATCTATAAGACAGATAGATAATATGTTATGGTATTATTGGTAACACAATGAATAATACAGTTGAGCACATAATAATGTCATTGGCTAAAAACTGTGAGATCCCTGGTGATCTAAGGGCATGTCTACACAACTATGCAGTGTGAACTATGAGAGCGAGTTGCAGCGCACAGCAGTGTTGCTAGCATGAAATAGATACCTTTTAGTTTGCACTAGCAGGGTCTACACAGGGCAGTTACAGCTTTACTCTTCAGTGTACTGCAACTCACACCCCTATGTTCCGCACTGCAGGGCTGTGTAAACAAGCCTTAAGTGTCAGATTTTCAAAAGTATTTAAGATCCTAAAGATGCAAATGGTGCCTGGTGGGATTTTCAGTAGATTAGGTGTCTAACTCCCATTTATTTCAATGGGATTTAGGTGCCTAATCTCTTTAGGCCCTTAGGGAAATCTCATCAGGTGACTAGCTGCATCTTTACGCTCCTAAATGACTTTGAAAATCAGAAATGAAGGGTTCAGGATGTGGGAAGGGGCTCCGGGCTAGGGCAGGGGGCTGGGGTATGGGTGGTGGTGAGGGCTCTGGCTGGGGGTGTGGGCTCTGGGGGATTGGAGGGGGATCAGGGCTGGGGCAGGAGGTTTGGGCATGGGAGCTGGGCAGGGGTGCTGGCTCTGGCCAGCACTTACCTCAGGCAGCTCCCAGAAGCAGTGGCATGTTCTCTCTCTGGCTCCTGGCCAATGGGAGCTGCAGAGCTGGCACTTGGGGAAGGGGCAGCGCACAGAGCCCCCGACTGCCCCTACACCTAGAAGCCAGAGGAGGGACAGACTGCTGCTTCTGGGAGCCACACAGAGCCACAGCAGTCAGGGAGCCTGCCTTAGCCCTGCTGCGCCACCGAGCGGTCTTTTAACTCTGGTGCTGACCGGAGCAGCCAGGGTCCCTTTTTGACTGGGTGTTCCAGTCAAAAACCAGACACCTGGCAACCCTAATTTCACTCCACCCATTCTGTGATCATTTGGCCAGTGCTCACAGAATGTTAGTGTTAGCTGGTAAATGCTTCTTTAATGTGTAATATTGTCATGTTCTCGTATGCATATGTGTAGAGGTTCTGCATGTTACATTGTAACAGGTGCATTATTGTGTCATAGCATTATATTAAAGCTTTATACTATGTATGAAGGGTCTCCTTGTACTATAAGTATTATATTGTAGATACTTTATATGGTCTGTGTATTCTATTGCCCTGCCTTAGTGTGTGATTTCTAAATAGAATGCAATTGTTATACTATATATAATATATTACAGTGTATTCTTTCGAATTAAGTGTAATTGTATCTGATTATTGCCTTTAAATAAATGTTGGTTTTCAAAGCACTACTGCATGAGGGAAAGCTTATATCTGTGTCCTCTCACAGATTAACAGAACACATCTCTTCTGGGGAGTCCCCTGAGGCTCAGAAACAAACTCCCTGGTAAAACCCCAGCAACTCCTCTAGGGCAGGCCACCCCTTATTACCCACTAAAGTAGGCCAAATTGACAATTGGCTAATAATTACAGACAGGCCACTGTTAGGGTGCCTTTCGTCCAAATTTTGGGGTAACACTGTCTACACCATGTTCCTAGTACTTTTACATGTTGCACCCATGAAAATGTCTTCCAGGAGCATGCTCATCCATATACACAAAGACAAACATTGCAGTTCCCATGGTCTATAGGCCAGACAATTACAAAACAAACAAACAAACAAAAAACACAAGAAAGGTAGTGCAGGGAATGGAGCATAAAAAAAATTGGTCTAATCAATGGACATCAGCAGAAGGGCAATTGCAGAGCATAGAATGTGGAGATTACTGAGGGGGTTCTTTAATGATAGCTTATAGACTTTAAGGCCAGAAGGGACTATCATGATCATCTAGCCTGGCCTGCACATTGCATGTGACAACCTCACCCACTCACTCCTGTAATACGCCCATAACCTCTGGTTCAGATACTGAAATCCTCAAATCTTGATTTAAAGATTTCAAGTTAAATAACATCCACCATTTGCTCTAGTTCAAACCAGCAAGTGATCTGTGCCCCCACACCACAGAGGAAGGCGAACCCTGTCCCCGAGTTTCTGCCAATCTGACCATGGGAAATTTCCTTCCCTACCCCAAATCTGGTGATCAATTAGACCCTGAGCATGTGGTCAAGAACCACCAGACACAAACCTAGGAAAGAATTCTGTGCAGTAACTCAGAGCCCTCCCCATCAAGTGTCCCATCTCTAGCCATTAGAGATATTTGCTAAAAGCCATCATGGATGTGCCATATGTCATTGTAGGCAATACTATCATACTATCCCCTCCATAAGCTTATCAAGCTCAGCCTTAAAACAATTAGGATTTCCCCCCAATGACTTCCCTTGGAAGACTGTATTCCAGAACTTCATTTCTCTGATGGGTAGAAACTTTTGTCTAATTTCAAGCCTAAACTTACTGATGGCCAGTTTATATAAATTTGTTCTTGTACCAATATTGGCCCTTAACTTAAGTAACTCTTCTCCCTCCCAGGTGTTTATTCCTTTGATGTGTTTATAGAAACAATCATCTCTCCCTGCATCTGTTGTTTTGTTAATTAAACAAGCCAAGCTCTTGAAGATTCCTCTAATTCAGTAGGTTCTCCATTCCCCTGATCATCCTACTAGCCCTTCTTTGAACCTGTTCCAGTTTGGATTGAGCTCTCTTAAAACTGCACACAGTGTTTCAGACGAGGTCTCATTAGTGCCTCGTGTAATGGTAATACTTCCCTGTCTCTACTGGAAACACGTGACCTGATATATCCCAGGATTCCCGTAGCCTTTTCCACGGCTGCATCATATTGGTGACTCAGTCATCCTGTGATTGATCAATACACCCTGGTCTTTCTCCTCCTTTGTCACTTCTGATACATCCCCAGTTTATAGCAAAATTCTTCTTGTTACTTCCTAAATGCATGACTTTGCACTATTAAATTTTATTTCATTTCTATTACTCTAGTTTTCAAGGTTGTCCAAATCTCCTTGTCTGATATTCAGGTCTTACTCTGTATTGGCAATACCTTACAACTTTGTGTCATCCACAACTGTTACTGGCACACTCCCACTTTTTGTGCCAAGATCATTAATGAAAATGTTAAATAAGATTGGTCCCAAGACAGATTCCTTAGGAACTCCACTAGTAACTTCCCTCCAGCCAGACAGTTCACCTTTCAGCATGACTTGTTGTAGTCTCACCTTTAACCAGTTCTTTACCCATCTTGCAACTCTCATATTAATCCCCATCTTCTCCAATTTAACTAGTAACTTTCCATGTGGCACTGTATCAAATGCTTTATAGTAATATAAGTAGAAGAGATCTACTGCATTTCCTTTGTCCAGAAAATTGGTTGTCTTTCCAAAGAAAGAGATCAGATTGGTTGGGCACGATCTACCTTTTGTAAAACCGTGTTGTATTTTATCTCAATTACAGTTTACTACTATGTCCTTAACTCTTCTCTTTCAAAATTTGTTCTAAGACCTTGCATGCAACTGATGTCAAATTAATGAGCCTGTAGTTTCCCAGATCACTTTTTTTTGTCCTTTCTTAAATGTAGGTACTGTATTTGCAATTCTCCAGTTACTGTGGTTATGGATTCATTAACAATTCTTGCTATTGAGCTTGTAATTCCATGTGCCAGTTCTTTTAATATTCTTGGATGGAGATTATCCAGGTTCCCTAGTTTGGTCCCCTTACACTGTTTGAGTTTGGCTTCCACCTTAGATGTGGGAATTTCTGCTCCCATATCCTTGTTCCCATTAGCCACCCTGCCATTGCCCTCAAGCTCCTCATTAAGCTTATTAAAAACTGAGGCAAAGTAGTTGTTTAGGTCTTGGGCCACAGCTAGGTCATCTTTAATTCCACTCCATCCTCAGCACTTAGCAGTCCCACTTGTTCTATCCTTGTTTTCTTTTTATTTATATGGCCAATGAACCTTTTATTATTTTTTTAATTTCCTTTGCTATGTCCAACTCTGCTTGGCTTTTGGCAGTTCTCACTTTTTCCCTATACTTTCTGACCTCCAAGAAGTAGTTTTCCTCACTGATCCAGCCCTCCTTCTATTCCTCGTAGGCTTTCTGCTCTCTCTTAATAATCTGTTTGAGATACTTGTTCATCCAGTTTGGTCTGCAATCCTTCCCTATGAAATTTTCCCCCTTGTTTGGGATGCAGGTTTCAGGCAGTTTCTGCAGCTTTGACAAAGTAATTCCAAGCCTCTTCCACACTAAGATTCTTGAGTTCTTCGGTTGAGTCCACTTCCCTAACTACTTCCCTTACTTTTTAAAGTTTTCCCTTTTGAAATCAAGGACACTAGTTGCAAACCTATTTTAGTTTATCCTTTCATTTAATTTAAACTGAATTAACTCATGAACACTTGGTTCAAAATAGAACAACTCATTGTAGAGGCCAATGAGGTGCGCGCTACTTACCAATATCAAATCTAAAATGGCATCACCTTTGTTGGTTCAGTGTCTATTTGTTGAAGAAATCTGTCAGCTACCACATCCAGGAATATCTGGGCCCTATCATTATTAGTAGCTCTTGTCCTCTAATCTATATATGGGAAATTGAAGTCTCCCGTAATCACACAATTCCCAGTAGTGTTTATTTCATTAAAATATTTAAGAAATCTCTCTCTATATTCTTAATAGGGAGTCTTCAGTCATGTAGACCTACCTCTTCCTGATATTGGTGCAATTCTGCAGCCTTCCCCCTTCTTTTCCTTCTGGCTGAAAATCTTCTGTTCTCATTAGCAGATGACTCTCAGAAGATAGCCAGAGTTCAGAGCCCCTGGAAGATTGCAGTCTCCATTCTCTTCCCCTCTTCTTGTAGGACTGTTCACTCTTTTCTTTTTTGCTCTTCCATCTTCTCTTATTGCCTGTGTCTCCCCTTCATTTTCCATTTCATCAAACCTGTTCCTCAGCAATCTTTGTTGTTCACTAGCCAGTCTTTTCCTCCATCTTTTGTTCTTGTAGTCACATGCTTCCTCTGGCCACTCTTCATCCAGCAGTCTACCCTCATATTGCTCTAGCCCCGCATGCGTCTGAAAGTCTTTAGGTTTCCCCTTCAGCCTCTTCTCTCCTTCCCACCACCATCCTCTCAAATCCCCATCAAAACTCAACTGTCGTTTCTAGCTGCATCTCCAAACCTCGGATCTTCTCTTCCATTACACATTTATCATGCAGCACTTCATACAAAGAAAGCACCTTTCAGGTACTCTTCTCCAGGATAATGTACATCCCACAGCTTCAAGAAGGAAAAAAACAACACACACACACTCTTCCCACCCCCCCCCCCAAAAAAAAAACACACACACACACGCACACACTCCCCCAAACTCTCCTTTTAAACTCCCCTGTTTTCAGTTCTGTTTGATGTCTCCTGTGCCACTGGCTGGCTTTTTGGTTTTCTGCCTTTATAGGCCTGCTGATTATGGAAGCCCTGGATCCTAATCAAGGTTCACCTGTGATCAAAGGCTCTGCTTCTCACACAACACACTGTCCCCTACCAGACTTTTCAAAGTGAAAACAAAACAGCGAGCGAGCAAGCAAACACACTCTGAAGAACTCACTCACTGCCCCTAAGGAACTGGGGCTTTCCTCCTTCTCTTCCAACAGATCTCTACTCCAACTCCCCTGTTTTTCATCTCTTTCTGCTGGCTCCTGGGCTGCTTCTCCTGATAAGAATTGCCTCAATGTCACCCACAATGTCTTTACCCAATGACTTACCCAGAGAATTGCCATGCCTATTCTTTTCTCTGCCACGTCTCCTTTGGACTTTACACCTTGCCTCCCAATGTATCTGCAAGTTATTTATACAACCAGAGAATTACCTCCAAAGTGCAGAGTTGGTACAACTCACTAGTGATAATTCAATGCCTGCATTACACCAATATTACACATGTGCAGCTGCCAACATGTAGTACAACATAGGAAAGAATTAAAAACAACATTAAAAACAAAAAGATCTTTTAGCAACAAGATCAGGAGGTCATTACAGCGATGCAGTTTCTTTGCTAAAGTAATTAGGGCCAGATCCCGAGGTTCTTATTCAGTTTTTACTCAGTCCTGATGCAGGCAAACCTGCCATGAAAATCAACAGGAGTTTTATCTGAGTAAAAGGACTATTTCAAACCTAAGTGATGAACATTGGGGTGTCCATCACCCTTATTGTATAGTTTGATCCATAAAGGAGTACAAGGAACAGACAGGAAGGCAGGCTTTCTGATAAGTTAGTAGCCCACCTTGTTCCCAAGCAGAGGAATGACTAGTATAAAGAGAGAAGGGGAATCTCCAGGAAGAGAGTGGGGGGAATGTTTGTAAAATGACAGGTTGATTGAGACTTCACTCTCAGCAGGCTGTTTTCAGGATACCTGACAATGGAGTGCTCTGTACTACAAATGCCTGAGGGCTTTCCTGTCAAACAATGGAGGAGGCCTGGGTCTTCATAATGGATTATACGTGCTAGAACTTTGCTTTTTCAGTCATGAGAACATAATACCATCCAATGTGAATACAGTGTAATGTTCTCATAGTTATACTGATACAATCTGCTGTCCCGCAGGTGAGCTACAAACCAACTTAAACAGGAACTTTGAAAATAACCAGAAAACATCCCAATCAGTAGGTCAAGAGAAAAATGGGGATGCAAGTAAAAATATTTGCATATCTTCTGCACATGCAGAACTCTATATTTACATGCACAAAATGAGCAATTGTGCATACAAATAAATAGTGAGGATCTCTGGTTACCCATTTAATATGTGGAAATGCCTGTTTGTATGTACAAATATGGCAACTTGTGTTCACAACAGATGTGCATTTATTTGTGTTGTCATGTGCTGCGTTTGGACCTGAAAATTTGGCTCATGGTACATAATAGCAAAATATTTCACATTTTTAATTTTTACTTTCTGGAAAAGATAGTTGTTGTCTAAACAATGGTTCTTCCTTCCAGATGGCTGCAATACTGCATATGGTAGCAGAAACAGTTATATTACTGATGTGTGACATCACAGTCACGTCCAGAGCAATAGAGGGCTATGTCATAAACCACTGATTTATTATATCACTGCAGAGTCAAACAGAATTTGAATATAGGTGTTGAAGGGTGAATAGTTTATTCACACTGGCTTAGACAAATAGCAAGCTGAGACTTCCATTTTTCAGTTAAACTGTTCATTTTGTCACCTCCTTTGCTCACCCAACCCTATACCATATGCAGTGTTTACTTTGTGCCAGGGCTTGCCAGGACCAAGCCCCAGAACCATGAGGCTTGGCAGTCCATCGCCCCGGCATCTCTGGGCTGCCACGTCAGTTATGAAAGTAAAAAGTTGCTTGAGCCACGGCACCTAATTGCTTGAGCAATTAAGCACTGCCCATATGTCTGCTTTGTGCACCTGTCATGTCTTATTTGACACCTAGGACTGTAAAGTCTCTGGGATGAGGACTCCTTTCTTTGTTATTTGTCTGTACAGCACCTAGCACAATGGGACTGTAAACTCTGATCCAAGTTTCTAGGTACTAACATAATACAAATAAAATAATAATAATAGGTTTTAGTTAGCAGAGAAACTGAGAACTTACTAAATAGAATGGAAGGACAATAGAAATACCTTTTACTATGAAAAGTTTCCAACTAAATATAGAGTAGAACAGAAAAAAAGTTTTACGTGTATCTTATCAATATTCTTGTTGGTTTGTCATCAAAATTTCAATTCAACAGAAATCCTCCACATTACTGGATTTGTTATGTACATTTGTGAAGTCACCAAGAAAAGTAAACAAAAAGGAAAAAATTTAATATTATGATTATTATTGTTTAGCTTTCCCAAGTGCAGTTTTCTAGCTCCCTTTGCTTTTAATTTGTTCTTCTCATTCTTCTGAGGTCTTATTTTTTTGCTATTCTTCCTAATTTTCAGCCTGCTTCTGATACCTGTATACTCACTCTGAGTGATCCTTACTCTGGCAATTAGTCTCATTCAACCGAGTAACAACTGCAAGATTAGAGCTAAACTCACAGCCTTACTTACAGTGTAAGGCTATGTCTACACTACGCAGCTTATCACATTCTCTGCCCTCACCTCCATTCTGCTGACAAAGAACTTCCACCCCCGAGTGGCATTTGCGTTGTCGGCAGGAGAGTGCATAAGTCGACCTACGCTACACAACTCCAGCTATGTAAATAATGTAGCTGAAGTTGATGTATCTTAGGTTGTGTTACCATGGGGTCTACACTGTGTGGGGGCGATGGAGAAAATCTCCCATCGACTTACCTTACTCTTCTCATCGGGGGTAGAGTAAAGGGGTCGACTGGAAAGCGATCTGAAGTTGATTTGGCAGGTCTTTACTAGACTCGCTAAATTGATTGCCGATGGATCAATCTCAGAGCGTCGATCCACGCAGTAGCGTAGACCTGCCCTAATACTGGGTTCAGGGTTTAACCTCCTCAGAGCAGACACATTTGCCTAATTCTCCAGTCATTTACAATTATCTAACTCCATTGTCTTCAACTGAGATATTTCTGATTTACTCTGGTGTAAGAGGAAAACTAGTCCCCTTGTTTTCTTAAGTTTTTGTAATGGCCATGTACACACATTGTGCTTCTGTATATACCTTATAACAAAATAGAAGAGTAAAGAATAATAGGAATAGGGCAGATGACAGTGGAGCTACACTAGTAGTATAAATTAGAGCACCCCTTAGGCTACTGTAATTGACACAGAAAGCAGGCTGGTGAAGAATCAAGGAACCAGTACCAGCTCTCTAATGATACCCATACTTCCCTGCACCAGAAAGAGCTGTGGCCCAGGGGAGAATTCAGTCCTAAAGATACAGAATATCCTGCAAATATCAAAGGTAACAACTACTAGAGCTAAACCGTTCTAAATCTTCAGGACGGGATAGCTTGTACCCAAGAATTTTAAAAGAATACACGGGAACTTTCTGAGCCATTGATGTTGGTAATTAAAAAATCTTGGAGTACTGAAAAAAAGCTATTGTGCCGAAGGATGAACAAAATGACCAAGGTAACTATATATTAGTTATCATCACATCAGTTTGGGGAAAAATCATGGAAATACCAAGATGAAGTCAGTACAGAATTAAAGGATGGCGGTATAATTTATACTAATCAACATAATTTTATGGAAAATAGATCGTCAAACAAAATTGTTATAATTCTTGGAAGAAACTACAAGATTAATTGATAAAGGTAACTGTATTCACAGACTTCTGTAAGTCATTTCACTTAGTACCTAATGACATTCTGGTTAAAAAAAATAGCACAATATAAATAAATGCAGCACACATTAAATGCATTAAAAACTGGCTAACTGACAGATCTCTAAAAAGTAGTTGTAAATGGGAAATCATCATCCTTTGGGGTTCCAGTGTGGGCCTAAAGACCAATTCTTGGCCCAGTTGTTTAAATAGTTTTATCAATGATTTGGAAGAAAATGTGTCATTACTGGTAAAGATTGCAGATGACACAAAAAGCAGCAGAGAGATACATAATAAAAGGACATGTCAGTCATATGGAGCAATCTCATATGGAGCAATATGCTAACCTGGGTTCATTTAAATAATATGCATTTCAATACAGTTAAATGCAAAATCATATCTAGGAACTAAAAATTTAGGTCACACTGATTGGATGACTATTCTGGAAAGCAATGACTCAGAAAAGAACTAGGGGTCAAGACAAATAAACTGAACATGAATTCCCATGCAATGTGGTGGCAAAGACAGCAAATGCAGTTCTTCAATATATAAGGAAAGAATTATTTAATAGAATGATGGAGATATTTTACTACAGTTCACAGAATTAATGAGACCATTACTAGAACACTGTGTCCAGTTCTGCTGCCCACACTTTGACAAAGATTTGACAAAGTGGAAAGGATTCAGAAAAGAGCTACAAGAATGATTCTGGAAAACCTGCCTTCCAGTTAGACAAAAGAAACAATCTACTTCGCTCAGTATGCAGAAGTTTAACAGATGCCTTCATCATAGCCTGTAATACCAACTTTGGGAAAGATTTTTTTATATTAGTGTGCTCTTTAATCTAGCAGATTAACAAAGGCATAAAAAGATTCAATGTCTGGAAGCTGGAGCCTCACAAATTCAGAGTAGAAATAAGGCTTGTTTTTAACAGTGATGGTAATTAACCAGTGGAACAGCTTACCTAAGGATATGGTGGATGCTCTGTCACTCGAACTCCTTGCAGTCAAATGTAAAGTCATACACCTAGGAACAAAGAATACAGGCTAAATTTACATGATAGGGGACTCTATTCTGGGAAGCAGTGACACTGAAAAAGATTTAAGGGCCATGCATTTTGGCTGCTGGTGCACTTATACCAATGTCCATCATTTTGACCTGTAGACTCATAGACTTGGATATCTAAGGTTAGAAGGGACCATTATGATCATCTAGTCTGACCTCCTGCACAATGCGGGCCTCAGAATCTCACCCACCCACTCCTGCAATAAACCTCTCACCTATGTCTGAGCTATTGAAGTCCTCAAATCATGGTTTAAAGACTTTAAGGTGCAGAGAATCCTCCAGCAAGTGACCTGTGCCCCATGCTACAGAGGAAGGCAAAAAAACCCCAGGGCGTCTTCCAGTCTGCCCTGGAGGAAAATTCCTTCCCAACCCCAAATATGGCTATCAGCTGAACTCTGAGCATATGGGCAAGATTCACCAGCCAGATACCCAGGAAAGAATTCTCTGTAGTAACTCAGATCCCACCCCATCTAACATCCCATCACAGGCCATTGGGCCTATTTACCATGAATAGTTAAAGATCAATTAATTGCCAAAATCGTGTTATCCCATCATACCATCTCCTCCAAAAACTTATTGAGTTTAATCTTGAAGCCAGATAGGTCTTTTGCCCCCACTGCTTCCCTTGGAAGGCTGTTACAGAACTTCACTCCTCTGATGGTTAGAAACCTTCGTCTAATTTCAAGTCTAAAACTTCCTGATGGCAAGTTTATATCCATTTGTTCTTGTGTCCACATTGGCACTGAGCTTAAATAATTCCTCTCCCTCTCTGGTATTTATCCCTCTGATATATTTATAGAGAGCCATCATCTCTCCCCTCAGCCTTCTTTTGGTTAGGCTAAACAAGCCAAGCTCCTTGAGTCTCCTTTCGTAAGACAGGTTTTCCATTCCTCGGATCATCCTAGTAGCCCTTCTCTGTACCTGTTCCAGTTTGAATTCATCCTTCTTAAACATGGGAGACCAGAACTGCACACAGTATTCCAGATGAGGTCTCACCAGTGCCCTGTATAAAGGTACTAACACCTCCTTATGTTTACCGGAAATACCTCGCCTGATGCATCCCATGACCACATTAGCTTTTTTCACAGCCATATCACATTGGTGGCTCATAGCCATCCTGTGGTCATCAATACTCCAAGGCCCTTCTCCTCCTCCGTTACTTCTAATTGATGCGTCCCCAGTTTATAACTTAAATTCTTGTTATTAATCCCTAAGTGCATGACCTTACACTTCTCACTATTAAATTTCATCCTATTACTATTACTCCAGTTTACAAGGTCATCCAGATCCTCCTGTATGATATCCCGGTCCTTCTCTAAATTGGCAATACCTCCCAGCTTTGTATCAACCACAATTTGTTGTTAGCACACTCCCATTTTTTGTGCCGAGGTCAGTAATAAAAAGATTAAATAAGATTGGTCCCAAAACTGATCCCTGAGGAACTTCACTGGTAACCTCCCTCCAGCCTGATAGCTCAACTTTCAGTATGACCTGCTGTTGTCTCCCCTTTATCCTTATTCACTTTTCAATTTTCATATTGATCCCCATCTTTTCCAATTTAACTAATAATTCCCCATGTGGCACCGTATCAAACGCCTTACTGAAATCTAGGTAAATTAGATCCACTGCTTTTCCTTTGTCTAAAAAATCTGTTACTTTCTCAAAGAAGGAGATCAGGTTGGTTTGGCACCATCTACCTTGTGTAAAACCATGTTGTATTTTGTCCCATTTACCATTGACCTCAATGTCCTTAACTACTTTCTCTTTAAAAAAATTTTCCAAGACCTTGCATACTACAGATGTCAAACTAACAGACCTGTAGTTACCCGGATCAATTTTTTTTCCTTTCTTAAAAATAGGAACTATGTTAGCAATTCTCCAGTCATATGGTACAACCCCTGAGTTTACAGATTCATTAAAAATTCTTGCTAATGGGCTTGCAATTTCATGTGCTAATTCCTTTAATATTCTTGGATGAAGATTATCCGGGCCCCCCCCGATTTAGTCTCATTAAGCTGTTTGAGTTTCGCTTCTACCTCAGATATGGTAATATCTGCCTCGATATCCTCACTCCCATTTGTCATGCTACCATTATCCCTAAAATCCTCATTAGCCTCATTAAAGACTGAGACAAAGTATTTGTTTAGATATTGGGCCTAGATTATCCTTAACCTCCACTCCATCCTCAATGTTTAGTGATTCCACTTCTTTATTTGTTTTCTTCTTATTTATATGGCTATGGAACCTTTTACTTTTGGTTTTAATTCCCTTTGCAAGGTCCAACTCTACTTGACTTTTAGCCTCTCACTTTATCCCTACATGTTTTGACCTCAATAACCTCAATTGCTGACCCCTCCCATCTTCCACTCCCTGTATGCTTTCTGCTTTTTCTTAATCACCTCTCTGAGATGCTTGCTCATCCAGCATGGTCTACAACTCCTGCCTATGAATTTTTTCCCCTTTCTTGGGATGCAGGCTTCTGATAGCTTCTGCAGCTTTGACTTGAAGTAATCCCAGGCCTCCTCTGCCTTTAGATCCATAAGTGCTTCAGTCCAATCCGCTTCCCTAACTAATTTCCTTAATTTTTGAAAGTCAGCCCTTTTGAAATCAAAAACCTTAGTTGCAGATTTTTGTTTATCCTTCCTTTAAGTTTGAACTGAATTAGCTCATGATCACTTGAACTAAGGTTGTCCCCTACAACCATTTCTTCTGTGTGGTCCTCACTGCTCACCAAAACCAAATCTAAAATGGCATCCCTGGCTTGTCGGTTCAGCAACTACTTGATGAAGGAATCCATCAGCTATTGCATCTAGGAAAATAGGAAAATCTGAGCCCTACGATTATTACTAGAACTTTTCCTCCAGTCTATATCTGGGAAGTTAAAGTCTCCCATGATCATGCAGTTTCCATTAGTATTTACTTCCTTAAAAACATTAAAGGGGGCTATATCCATATCCAAATTAGATCCCGGCGGTCTATAGCACACCCCAAGCACTATCCCAGGGGAGGCTCTATTAGCTTTCTTCCCCAACGTGATTTTTGCCCAGACGCACTCTATCTTATCCATTCCATTGTTTCTTATTTCTTTACATTCTACCTCATCACTGATATACAATGCTACTCTACCACCTTTACCTTTATTTCTGTCTTTCCTAAACAGCACATACCCTTCAATATGTGTAGTCCAGTCACGACTACTATTCCACCATATTTCTGTTATCCCTATAATATCTGGTTTCACTTCCTGCACCAGTAGCTCTAGTTCCTCCATTTTGTTACCTAGGCTCCTCACATTGGTGTACAAACATCTTAATTTTTCCTCATTGTTTCCTTGTTATCCCCTCACCCCCCACTGTCTGTCTGGAGCTGTCCCTTGTTTTACACTTGAATTGTAAACTCTTTCAGGTGGGGATTATCTTTTTATAATCTTCGCCTAGCACAATGGGGACTTCGTCTCCCAGGCATTGATGATGATAATGGAAACATTTGTTAACCAAAACCCATTTTTTCCACCAAAATATTTTCACAGAACATTAGGGGAAAATCTATTTTTCAAAACTTTCCATGAAAAATAAACTGACAGTTTTAGATCATCTTGATTGTTGGGCACAGTACTTATGCCATAAGAAAACCCATTGATACCTGCATTTTTAAAGCACTATAATGGAATATGTCTGTTTTTCTTTCTTAATAAAACAAGTGGATCTAGTGCTTCTGAGAGATACTACATTCACAGACTAGGAGAATGATGTTTTCAATATATTCCCAGAATAGGTGTAACAAGTGCAATGGAAATACACTTCAAAGTCTGGCCAACTTGCTTCAGTCTTGACCTATAGGGACCATCTCTAAGGGTGAATTCAGTATTTTTGCTCATTCTACTTGGCCTCGCTGCTGAAACTGCCAAGTTCAAGTTTTGTGATGTGGAAACCTGCCCTTAGGAAATGAACTGAGTTTTGTGTTAAAACATTTGCAAAGTAATAAAAAACTATGACTGATTTATTGTGAAATTGGTGCCAGAATTGAATCCAAAGGTTCATTACCTTTAGACAAATCTGACCTGATTTTTGAATACTTAATGGAACATAAAACCAGTGAAATTTTGCATAATTTCAGGATTAGTTGTGAATATATTAAAGAGATATGTGCACAATCATTTTTGTCTTGTTTTTAAAATGGATCAAGGCAATGGAAATGGCCAATTAAATACATTTTTGAAAGATTTTGTTCAGGAAGGATTTTAATACAGAGCCAATGTAGAGTGATAGTAAAATACTTATTTTTCCCTCCAATATATAGTCAGGGGAGTAAATCTCAGTGATTGTTTTACTTAGTAATTATTCTGCCTCTTAATAAAGTAGACAATAGGATTGAAACTGCCTATAAGTCAGTAGAGCTGATCAGAAAATGTTGACCAAAAAACACCAAATAAATGTTTGAATCATTTTGTCAACATTTTCCCCCATTTTGGTTGTTAGAAAAAAATGATGTAACTTAAATTTCAAAGAGAAATGGAAGGGAAAATTTTGCAATTTTTTTTTTCTGTTTTGCCACCAGCTTTATACAACAGTTTCAAAGTCAGTTTAAAACAAATAAAGAACTCATATTAAAATGTTACAATATATTTACTTTGGGAGGAAGGGATGGAGAAAATCCTGTGATTGCAAACTGAGGCCTTGATCTTGCACTGAGACTTTTGGGGGCGCACACTCAATTATATAGTCACCATCAAATATCTGGAGCTGAATCCTGGTTACTTTATTTGTGAAATCTGAGCAGAATTTGGCCCTTCACTTGAAGATGTAATGACCTCACTGGGGATTAGAATTTTCTTTTAAATCTACTGCTGTGCTGCTGACAAACAAACATGTCTAGCCACTATTTGCATGGACACAAACTCCTTAGCTAGGGACTACATCTTCATGGTATATGATTTTCAGAGATGTTGAACATCTAAAACTTGGACTTGTTGGTGATGAGCACCTTTGAAAGCCAGGCCATTTACTTACATAGGTACCTATAGAGAGGCATTTCTTGATAACCCTGAGGATTCCAGTGAACGCAGAGAGCCTGTTTAGTAAACATGCAAGCTCTCCATAAACATACAACAATCAATGGCAACAATGCATAGAAAAGTAAAAAAAATGACATGCTGCAATGGCTGCCAATGGAACAGGGAAACCTTAATAGGGAAAGAAACTTTATTTCTAATTTGTAAAGGACATTTGAAACAACTAAATAAAAGGAAACATTAAAAAACTATTTAACGTTGTCTCATGCAATTAATTGTTCCAAGTTTCTTTAGAATTATGCAACCAATGAACAAGTGCTTGTCAAATCACTTTTTAATTACATTCATACATTTGTTCCTGTTTTAAAATGGCCACATACTCCATCTGCTCATGCAAAATGCTTCGGTATTTTCATCCAACTTTCTCACGTAAAGCTTTGTACCCATCAGAAGCAGCACACTTCGTTGTTACAAAGACCATGACTGCAGACTCTCTCTTTTGGTCCTGATGATTAATTATCTTTCTGCTGTTGTATATTATATTTCTATGTATCTTTTATGATGAACATTCAAAAATTGTACAAATGGTAATAGTCTTTTCATACTGGCAAAAGTGCCACTGACTCACGGATAATAGAAGGCTTGCAAGTTACTTTTCACAGATGGGCACCATTTTCTGGGTGCTCAGCTTGATACCCTAGGGTTTGATTGACAGAAGTGCTGGGCACTCACCGCTGGATCTGAAGGATAGATGTTCAAATCATAGCTTCCATTAAGTATTATAAGATGCTAACTACTTGGAAAAAAAACAGGTCCTAGGCATTCAAAATGGGCACTCAAACCTGGTGGACACTTTTGACCTTAATTTATCCCTGCCTCGGTTTCCCATCTGTAAAATGGGGATAGTAATACCCCTTTACCTTTATTGTGAAGATAAATTTATTAATGTTTGCAAAGGTACTACAG
Source organism: Eretmochelys imbricata (assembly GCF_965152235.1). Taxonomy (NCBI): domain Eukaryota; kingdom Metazoa; phylum Chordata; order Testudines; family Cheloniidae; genus Eretmochelys; species Eretmochelys imbricata. The sequence continues at coordinate 34,965,245 of NC_135574.1, forward strand.
TGATGAGTACCATAAAAAAAGTCCATGACAAAATTAACAATTCTGTCTTCAGAGCAAGGTTTGGATATTGTGCAGTAAATGAAGGATGCACCACACATTTAACAATGAGGAGACAACAAAACATTGACTAATTTCTTATTAAGTGAGCACTGTCCATCCTGTGCACTGAATGAGGCATGGTTCTTGTGGAAAAACTGATACGTGATCATATAATTAAAAACTGTCTTGTAATGCATATGGATAACGGGGCAGAATTAAAGTTGACAGAGCAATCTTAATTCTGGCATTTCCTAACTTGCATGCTTGATTTTGCAATCTTAATGTTCTTTTAACATGGTTGATTTGGGTGAAATTATCATCACCTATATTGTGGCTGCCAATTCACAATCGGGCCCCATTGTACTAAGAACTCCACATACTGAAAAGACTATCTATCCCCCAGAGAACTTATGTTCTAGCCCCAGCTTTTTCAGTGAGTCATTTAATATTAATTTAACATGAAATACAGTGGGCAGCACCACAAAAATGGAGGTTTACAGGATCACTAAAGTTTTGGTGGACAGTAAGGAGATTTTTTAGGTACAAACTATTGGGTTGGCAAACTACTGGCAACAACAACAACAAAAAAAAAGGGCTGTGGCTGGGGGGGTGGCAGACTGCAGAGGGAACGACAGACTGGGAAACAGACAGGCAGTACAACCTGACAACTGGCAAGGTTTTGAAGCGTGAAGGTTAGTCTCAAAATACCCATTCTAACACTCCAGTACTGCAAA